>NC_092874.1:172168680-174668680 GCF_028372415.1 Notamacropus eugenii | reverse complement strand
AGATCAGAAATTCATTTGCGTAAGATGTCAAAGAATTAACTTGATGGATTTCTTTTCATGTAATGGATAATTTGACTAAATTTATTGAAGCTACATAAAACACCAACTGGTTAAATTGTCTTTATTGAGCATTCCCTATGTGCCCAGTGTGATGCCAGGTGTTGTAGGGCTCACAAGAGAAGTATAAAATGTAATCTATGTCTTGAAGGAGCATATATCTAGCTGAGGGCAAAACCTAATACATACGAAATAATTAGAGAACAATTAAGCACTGAGCAGTGAAGAATGACGATAAGTGCAAAACAATCTGGTAGAAAAGACCCTTGGCATACATCAGGTATACATTCCCTAGGTCACAATGAATATGTCATCCACATGTTGACTGGATTTACAGACTAGGTTCAGTTTGGGAGAAAGCAATAATATCATTATATACTACAGTTTGTGTCCCCATCCGTGGTTCCCTTGGGAATATCTGACTTTATATTATTTCAACTTCAAATAGAAGTACTTTCAGTAACTTTGCTAGCACCAGGCTTGCAAGGCATAAAACATGTATAGTGAATTTATTAAACAAAACAAAGAATACAGAAAAGATTTGTACCCAAGCATATAAGGAGTTAAGAGAACTTTCCTTTTTGTTGAGTCTCACCTAACTTGGGGGCACCTACATAGTCACTCCAAACTTACAATATTACCCTAGAATTGAGGCCCAACCCCTAAGCAGGAAAATAGTGGGGCTGCTAGAGAGTCCAATTAACTCTCCCCTCTGATAGATGCCACCTTTTACAATGAATCATTGCACCAGTAAAGGACTTGGCCCTGTGCCAGGTTTGCTCTGGCAGGTCATGGCTCTTTGCCTTCATTTTCTTTGGCTCCACCTTATGTAGGTCCTTGGCAAGGTCCAGGAACTCCTTCACCTCACTTTTTTTGAGCCTTAGAAGTTCTGCTAATGTTCTCCATCATCAGAGTTGTCAGCTTCTTGCTACCATTGCTGCCTTGGAGAAGGATCACCTGTCTTTTAGAATAGGCTCACCCAAAGTCAACATGCCAGGGTCCAGTTCACACATTTCTATCTCTGTTGTTATCTAGCCTTGCATCTTTGGCTTCTGGTGCACAACATGAAAGATCAAGAAATGATTCAAACCTCTTTTTCCATGACAGCTTCCCAGCCCTTAATTCTAGCTGAATTTAGGCAATTGAATTCCATTCACTGATTCCTTGCTTGAAAGTTCAAACAATGTACCACTTTTCTTCCTTCATCCTCTTTGCTAATCAACACCTATGCTTGAGGTGGTTTTTTGTTTGTTTGTTTTTCCTTTCAGGGTGGGAATAAACATTTATGTCTTTGTGGATGTGTTTTTCAAAATCTCAGTTCTTTTTTTCTATCCCTCTTAATATCAATCCAAATGAATTCCCTTGAAGCTTAGATAAGACTCAGAAAATTACTAGACAGTGACTAGAACAGGTGGCAAGGCTGATGCTGGCAGCTGAAGTTGTCTTAGTGAAGGCAACCCAATTGATGATTTGGAAAACCCAATGATGAAACTCCCTGTACCAGTGCAGTTTAGCACCTGCTTTACAACTTCCCCTTTAAGAGAGTTGCTTGGGTATACTGAGAGGTTCGGTGACTGAGGATCCTAGATTAATAGCTAGATGACACCTTATAGAGTTTAAATTCTTCTTATAAAGATGAGGAAACTGAAGTGTAGGGAAGATAAGTGATTTGTCCATGATTAGACAGCCAATATGAATGTGTCAGATCCAAGGCTAGAACCCAGCCCCTCTTGACTCCAAGGCTGGTTTCCTATCCATTGCACTGCACAGACTCTGTTGAGAAGTCTCTGTTAAATATAGAAAATTCTTCAAATACCAGATTGTATTCAGTTCAATCCAATAGTTTTAAAATCTTTGGTATATGCATAAAGACACAAAGGTAAAGTACCATAGCCTTCAGAGATGGCCAGTGTAACTAACAGCGAAACTTTGGGGCTCACACCTATGGCCCCTTAATGTCATTGGAGTGGAAAGCAAGAGTTGAGTGAAGTGGCCACATGTTGACACGAACTAGAGGGCTGCTTTCTAATAATTTTTTCTTTAATTTTAGTGACATCCTTAACTTTTATGTCAGCTTCATTTCTAGTTCTCCTGCTCCCTTATAGAGAGTGCTATGTGTTGTCACTGGAGGGAACTAAAGAAAAGAAAGAGAAAAAAAGCAACTTAGTAAACCAACACATTAACTAAATTCAATGATGCGGTACGGTGGAGAAGATAGTGGTTGAGGGAGGGGGGTCAGAGAAGTTCCATTCAAATCCTACCTCTGATATATACTACCTATACAATCCTGGGTGGGTCCATAGAACATCCATGGACCTCCATTTCCCTCTATGTAAAATGAAGGAGTTGGAATAGATGGTCTCTGATGTCCCTTCCAGGCCAAGATCAATGATCATTGCAACGAAGGGAAGAACATGTGTTTTCTTAGCCCTTTACCAGTGTTAAGCATCTTGGTCATTGTAAATTACAGATTTTTGCTTGTGTTTTGCTTTTGTTCCTGCTATTTACATTATTATGATCATTATGTATAGTTTTCCTGGTTCTTATACCATTTCCCATATGCCGATTTCTCTTGCATCTCAGAATCCTGGAAGCCTTTCTTTAAAACCTCTCCATTCCCCTCAATCTTCCTAGACTGGCCATTAGATCCTCCCTAGATTGCAATAGAGAGGAACAGATGAATTGTCTTCTCCAACCATGTGCCTTGCTGAATTAGTGGCTCTCACATGACAATCTTCCTACCACCATGACCACCAGCATGATGATTTCCTGCTCTGATCAGCTCAGTATCACATCAGCTGGTACTTTCCCTGTATGACTAGCAGATTTCCTACTCCCTGTGATTCAGAATTACCGTATGTTAGGGCAAAAAACAACCTCATTTCTCTGGCTATCTCTCTCCAGGTGGGTAATCAAGTCAGGCTAAGGCCTACTCTCTGACCTCAGAGGTCTCAAGCCAACCCCCTGCTCTGGTGGGTCCAGCGGTAGCCTCTCTCCCAGTTCGTTCTGCTTTCACTTAGAGAGGGAGAGAGCATAGTACTGGACAGCAAGGTTAACGGCTATTTTTTTTTTAATGCAGATTTCTGTCAGAATTCTTTATGTAAAGTCCAATTTGTGAATATAAGGAAAGCAGGAACTGTCTATATATTAAGGATTTAAAAATACCTTGATTCTCTTTCCATTGATATAGATCATGATATCTCTCTCTAACATAGTAAATAGGTCTTCTGGAGTTACTATGGTCAAACCATTCATAATTCTGTGGCCAACCTGGTGATAAGGCTCTCTAAATTTAGCTGGTAGTGCTTGACAGACCCTGGAATCATTTCTGATTTAGGAGAACCCACCAGAGTTAGTAATTTTAGAATAGTTTTGGATCTTCATGTCTATGTCAGCTAGGTTGCTCAGTGGATAGAGTGCCTGATCTGCTAAGAAGACTTATCTTACTTGAGTTCAAATCGAGCCTCAGACAATTACTAGATGTGCAATCCTGTGCAAGTCACTGAACCCTCAGTTCCTCATTTGTAAAATAAGCTGGAGCAGAAAATGACAAATCACTCTAATATCTTTGCAAAGAAAACCCCAAATCTGATCACAAAGAATCAGACGTGACTCAACAAAATATAACAACTGTGCTTAACAAGGCACTGAAGTAGGAATTTATGGAGACTTTTATGAATTAGAATATATTAATATTTGATAATTTCTAGATTATTATACAAGTATAAACACACATGATGATGCTTATGCCTGAATTAAAAATACATTTTGAAAAATTTATTACACATCTATTATGTACGAGGAAGACAAGCTAGGGTGGGGATGGAATGAATTGGTGGGGTTGGGATGCAAAAGTGAGAGAAAAAACCCAGCAACATCTTCATTATCTTTCTCATCAAAGAACTTATAGTCTATTGAACTTGATCAAAGGTCTTGGAACGTAATTTGTTGTTGAGTTGTTTCAAATGTTGTATGACCCTCTTTGGGGGTTTGCTTGGCAAAGATACTGGAATGTTTTGCTGTTTCTCACTCCAGCTCATTTTACTGATGGAGCACTGAGGCAAACATGGTTACATGACTTTCCTAGTTCACATAGCTATTAAATGTCTGAATTGGAACTCAGGTTCTCCTGACTGTAGGGCCAGCACTCTATCCACTGTACCACCTCCCCTCCCTGGGCATAGGTCATATTTTCACTTCTAACATCTTTAAAAACAGAGACCTCTTCCTTTATATAATCATTTATTATAATCATTGAAGTGTTTGAATTTCACAAGTACGTATGAAAGACAGATCAATGGAATAGAGTAAACATACAATTTACAGTAGTAAATAAATACAATAAACTTGTATTTGGCAAGCATAAAGACTGAGGATTTTGGGATAAAAATCATACCTTTTTCGCTTTCCTAATCAGGGGCAACACTTAGTCAACATTTTCCTACACAGAAAGTTCTCAAAAGACTTACGGTTTTACTAAAACTAATAATAATTTATTATTAATAGATCTACAAATAGAATCTGATAAGTAAATTTACTACAAATCTCTGTTTTCAACTTTGGGCCAAGTAAGGACTGACATGAATACAACAAATTGCAAAGTGTAGATACACAGAAACACACAAACTCACATGGCAATGGAGGAAATGTTGGTGATAGAAGGGACAGCTGAGGAGTATTGTAGAACCTCAATGCAGTTTGAGACAGAAAGAATGGAAGGAAGGGACTTCGTGACATATTAAACTGCTGGATCTGGTTTTCTTAACATCCAAGCTTCCATCTCTTTCTGAATTACATTGCCTATAAAGCTGGCATTGATGTGTAGCTGGGCCACATGGGGAAGTTTTAACTTTTTAAAATTTTATCCCATTTCATTCACATAAGGAAGCTGGTACCTACTTCCTATATTTGGAAAATATCTGGTTACAGAGTCTTATGATGAATAATCTTTAAACTATTTAGAATTTATAAAGTACAGCATAGAATTGTAGGCATTAAGAAAAGGAACAGTTCACACACATATTGTTGTGTGTGTGTGTGTATATATATATATACATATATACACACACATATACATATATATACACATGTTTGCACATATGTACGTGCAATTGATGTACACACATGAACCTTACACATGAATATATAGCAATTAGCTAAAAGTGCAGGTTTGGTTACCATTGAGCCATCAGTATCCATGATGTGAATCAGGTGTGTTTTGCCATGGTGATCCTCTGCAGTGTTCGGTGAATTGCCTAGCCTGTCCCCCTCCAATCCCCCCCACCCCCTGTGGAAATTAATAGGGTTCTCTTATGATTTACAAACAAACTGTGGTTTCTCTGAAACTGGGACACCCGATGATATCTTTGGCTTTATCTGCATAGTGCTTAAAGCTTGCTGCTTGTGTTGGTTTACGTATCGTATTTGGTTTATATGCTGTGCATGTTTAGGCCTCGAAATGTCAGTGGATGTTTGTCCCCAGTAACCTGAAATGTTAATACTAGAGGGTGATGATCCTCCTTTTAGGTTCAATCCTATTGAAACTGATGGAGCAGGGAGATCTAAACAAGTATGTTTATTTAGGGGAGTGGGGAGCCAGGGTAGATGTGGTTTTTGAAATGTAAATGAAGGAGATTAAGGAGAGACCGCAGGTTGGAATGTGGAAATTGAAGCTAGCTTTCCCTCCAATCTTCATCCAGTCCTCCTTTGCTAGCATTCATTTACATGATCACTTGTTAAAGTAAGGTGTAGAAAATTCAGATATGCATAAATATGATATGAATAAAACAAAGTTTCAAGTAGAGACTTCTGCATTAAAGTAAAATGATTGGCGACTCCTTGCTTTTTCATTTTCTCAAAAAGTGAAACTCTTGACAGAATTAAAGGTCAGCAAATAAAATATTGGAATTGTTTTTATAGGGGAATAATGTTTTTCAGTCTTTCAGCATTGACCAAAATAAAAGCTCAGGAGTGTGTGGAAGGTTTTATTTCATCTCTTCCAATGCAAGAGATCCCCAGTGTGAGTAGAAGAAAGTTTCATTATCCAGAAGGTTAAGTCCTGTGTGGCTCAAATTTCTTCAACCAACCAACCAACCAACTGACCAATCAAGTAAGCATCTATTAAGCTCTTATCATATGGCAGACCCTGTTTTAGGTCCTGGGAATTCAAAGATAAAAAGAAAAGCAGTCGCTGGCCTCAGGGAGATTGCATTTATGTGTCTATATAAGAATGCACAAAATTTGTTGTTGTTCAGTCGTTTTGCAGTTGTGTTTGGCTCTTCATGACCCCATTCGGGGTTTTCTTGGTAAGGATTTCTTTATAAGTTTGCCATTTCCTTCTCCAGCTCATTTTACAGATGAGGAAACTGAGGCAAACAGGGTTAAGTGACTTGCCCACAGTCACACTAGCAAGTATCCAAGGCAAGATTTGAATTCAGGAAGGGGAGTTGTCCTGACTAAGCCAAGCACTCTATCCATTATGGTCACTTAGTTTTGGAGGAGACAGTCTGCATAGTTAGGAGGATCAGGACATTAGGTTATTTATAAAGAATTACTCATGTTTTATTTTTCTGTTGAAGGTTAAAAAATATGTTTAAAGTTGAATTAATCAATTAACAAACATATATTAAGTTCCTCCTATGTGAGAGGAAGGTAACCAGGACTGGGGAATGGTTTTGAAGTCAGAAACAGGGCTGGAGGGGGATGAAGGCTGGTTAGACTGGTTTCCTCCCCAAAATGAAGGCTTCTCATCAAGGGATAAGGGAATGTCCCTTGTGGAGGGACATCCAGGGTGAAAAAACTGCAGTTCTTGCCTTCAGGGAGTTTATGTTTCTTGGAGGGTAGAGGGAGGTCAGTGTTTACATTCTATATGGGGAATAACATCTACATATTCTATTGTAATTGAGGTTCTTAAATCTAAATTTATTGAATGCTTAAGATCTATGATTTTCAGAAATATAAACAATAGTTGTTATAATAGTAAAAACTCGTTCTAATTATGATCTTGCACCAGCAACTTTCTTTCCAGTAGAAGGTGATCTGCTTGAGAACAGGGGTTCTATTTATTTTGTCTTTATACATCCCCTCCCTACCCAGCTCTTAGCATCTAGAACAGTGCCTTGTATATAGCAGAGACTTCATAAATCTCTATTGAATTGGATTCCAAGTCTGGCGGACTATATGGGTTTGCAATATGATAGGTAGTAGAAATTATAATTTCCTAGATATATACCCTGATTATTTAAAGGGGGGGGGGTCAGAAACTGGGTGGAAAGCTGAGATATTTTCTGAAGTTACATATTCCTCAAAGCATTTTGTAGCTCATTAAAATAGATAAGCTCTATTTAAGGCAGAGGTGGCGAGGAGGGTAAAATACACACACACACACACACACACACACACATAATGGGGAGGGGAGCTCAAACATGAGCCTTGTTGCTCTTTCCAGTTTCCTTTAACCATTTAACTGTGAGGTCAACCAGGGGCTAAAGCCAGGAAATTCCTGAGTAAATGCCTACACAACATGCCTGCATTCGATGCAATTTTGAAACTATTTTGTCAACATTCACCTAAGATAAATGGTATACCAAGTACTATAGATTTTAAATCATGAATATCTCTCTCTTTTCATTGTAATGCATTCATATGCATTATTCTGTTCTGAACTTGTTTCCCACCCATTTAAAAATATATGTGTATATATCTATATGTATGCGTTTACACACACACACACACACACACACATATTAGTGAATCACATACCCATTTCTCACTTAAATGATTTTTCTAAACATAGATGTTCTGCAATGAAAATTAAATGTTTTCTAAGTTGGGGAGTTTATTCCTAAGAATCTGGAGTTAATTGTTAAATAGGTTTTTAGGTATCACTATTTTGACTCAAACTGAAATCACTAAAACATTGCAGTTCATGTCCCCCACTCCCACCCCTCCTGCCTTTCAAAATCAGGAAGCTTTCCTGAACACTGCAAATGCATTAATACTTTTGATACTGATGAACAGCAGCTTTACTCCCACTGTCTCTTATGTAGGGACCTAGTAATTGTGCAATAATTATCCAGCAGCACCAACCAGCTTGCCCCCATAAAGTTCCTTCTGTCTAGCTAGATTCCAATGAGTTTTACAAACAGTTTTAGGGGGAAAATACTATTATCAGCTGATTATACAAGTAATAGAAAGCCTCATTCTCTATCAATTTATGAGAATTCTCTAACAGAATTATAAAGAGAGACAGTTTGGAATACAAAAAAACCCCCAAACCGTTGATGTACCAAGAATCACATTTTTTTTTTGGTTAGAAGTGAACTTAGACAATGAGTCCAATCCTTCATTTTTTCTGTTTTTTAAAAAGTGATGCCTTAGGTTTTTGTCACATTCATTTTAAAATATATCGCTCCTCAACTGTCCCATGCAGTGGGACATCCCATGTAACACATTTAATAAGAAAGGAAAAAAATCAGTTCAGTAATAGTCACTAGTTGCATCTGGTAACATATTTGATATTTAGTATCTGTAACTTCCCAATTCTGTAAAGAAGACAGGGGATGTGTTTTCTTAAATCTTCTGAACATTCAAGTTTGCACCCCTTCACTTTTTAGAGATGAGGAAACTAAAGAAGAGACAAAATGATGTACCTAAGGTTAGCAGAGCTAATTAATGGAAAAGCTAGACTAGACTTGCAGGCAAAGTGTTACAGGGGTATTGAATTTAGATTCAGAGGACCATGTTCAGAGTGACCTTGAAAAAAGTTTAACCTCTCTAGGCTTCAATTTACTCAACTTTAAAATGATGATCTTGGACTAGATTATATCCAGGGTCCCTTTCAGCTCAAAATCTATGAGCAGAGGAACCCAGGTGGAAAGAATATCAGACCAGATGTCAAGCAACCTAGATTATCCTCCTAATTCTACCAGCAGCTTGCTGTGTTACTTTGGAAATGTCTCTTCATATCTCAGGGACTTGTTTTTGTCATCTGTGAAATAGGAGGTAAGATGAGATAATTTGTAAGGTTCCTTCAAGCTCCAAGATTCTATGATCTATGATCACTTTGCCTGCTATTAAATTTTGTAATCTGGTATAGAATAGTCAATTCATTAATTCACACTGCTGAGAAATTCCTGACAAAATTCAAAGGCCAATCCAATATGAGAGAAATTCTGCCGGGTTAAATATAGACAGGCACAGGGTTATAGATTTAGAGCTGGGAGGAACTGTTTTGGCCACTTACTCCAAACCCCTCAGTTTATCATTGTGTCATCTGTGAAATGGGATTATAAAATACATGAGCTTTGTACAAAGAAAATGATAGAAATAAAAAAAAAAGTATAAGATCACAAAAAATATGTGGAGAGAATATGCTCTAAATAATTGAGGCACAATGTACAAAATCATTTTCAGGAAAGTTGGCCCAATATGCTGTAGCAAAAGAAAATGTTACCAGGAGATTAGATATTTTGAACTTGCATATTGGGATGTATTTAGGGGAAATAATGGTCTGAATGAATTTCTGTGACTAATGTCCATTAAAGTTTTAATAATTTAGTTAAAAGCAAAGCACTAAGCATCATGGCCTCTCAATTAGTCCTTAATGTACCCTGTCACTTCATTGTATTAACTTTTAGAAAAAAGTGATGTTTCTTAAATTAGGAAAAGTTACCTAAGGGAGAATGCCTTAATTGGTAAAATTCAACAAGGGCAAGGAGAGCTGTGATCATGTGGCAAGAAAGTACATGGACCACTCACTTTGATGAAACTTTATGAGCCTGAAAGTCTGGCTTCCTTGCATTAGGTTTTTTTTCTCTCTTTCCCCAAACCATCTCCGGGAATAACAGGAGACCTGGAGCTTTTGTTTTAATTGATCTTAAACTGTGATAAGTCAGGAAATACAACCTGAAACCTAGCACTTTTAAATTTGCATGCAGACTTTCAAAGAGAAAGTCCATATTGTGGATTGGTAGTGTCTTTTACACATTTGCATAGTTTATCATCTGATTTCCTGAATGCACATTTTAGATGGTGCATAGAGGATGCAGTGTTTAATATCTGAACTGAACTTGTTCAGGATACTTTTTTTTTTTTCAAACCTCTCTCTAATGCTGACATGAAATTGTATAGCCAGTGATTGGTTAAAATACCTCTTTTTAAAGTGTTGTAAGAGTTGATCGTAATTTTGTTCAGTTTCAGGTCCCTGTTTGTCTTAATCTAGGAAGAAATGAAGGAGGTCGAATAAGAGATTAGATGCTGTGAAAAGTTATTGTCATGTCAGGAACAGAACTAGTCAGTCATGATGCTACATTATATTTCAGTTTCTTTCAAGACATTTGCTCACAGTACCACCTAGTATTTCATTAGCAATTTGCTGATAAAAGTGGATGATTATACTTTCTATATAATAATAATGGTGATGATGATATAGCCTGTAATACAAGATATTCACATGCCTTTTCTCATTTGATCCTCACAACAATATTGTACAGTGTGTCCATTTTATAGAAGAGCAAACAACACTATAAAGGTTATGATACTCAATGTGTCTGTGCATGCATAGTCTTTTTAAGCTCAAGAGCTTTCCCCTCTCCAAAATTTATTTTTTGTTTTCTGAATTTTTTTTTTTTACCACAAAGTTACCACCACTATCTGTACCTCCCAAACCCTTTTAGTACCTCAAGGTTCCCCTCTGACATTATGGAAAGAGAAAGAAGAAAGAAAGAACAGAGCAGTAACATCTTTGAGACCAGCTTCTGGAAATTCTTTTCTTACAGAGACTCATACTTTTAAGAATTTTAGATATATTAACAATTTTACTAAAAATTCAGAGAATGATTCAGAACTTTATATAGCCATTTTGTGAGTTATTCCCTTATAATATTTAAATAAGTCCTACAAACTAGCCATATCACAAACCTGGAGGCTTAGATGAATGACTTCAATTGGAAAGGAAATTAGACAGTGGACAAATGAAATAATTGAATAAAAACAAAACTCAAAGCTTTCATCTTGGATGTTTATGGCCACCCATTGTCATCTGCTAGAGATACATCTCCTCTGGTAACACTGGTAAGTAAGAGCACATCTTTGCTATGAACAAGGAAAAAGTTTTTGCCTCTTTCTACCAGATGACTTTAGGTTTGGGTCTCCTTGATATGAGACAGCTTTATATATTTATAATTAACTAGGAAATATTAAATGTATAGGAATGTTTGATTTCATGCAAGGAAAAAAATCAGGTCAATGAATTTTTCACTTCAATCCTTTGGCATTAGGGGAGATTGTGCAAGTTTTATTTCAAATAACATACATTTGACAACATATCAAAGCATTAGATATGTCTTTTTTTTCTTTTTTGACTGTTATTAAATATACATTTTAATGGATCTATATATTACATTTTTACTTCTTGTGGCTCATAAAACTGTAGTTTTGTTAGAACTAAATGTTAAAAATTCGCTAGAAGCACTTAAAATAACTTGTAAAGCTTTACTTCCAAAATAAAAGTCATAAAATTTCATCAAAAATAAATTGCATAACTTTCCTAATAGACTAAGACTTGGATTAAAATGTCAGGACCCTTCATGCCCAACCTCATTTTCTTGTCTAAATTACACCAAATGATTTTTTAAAAAATGTTCTCAGATAATGACCAGAGTACACATGAATGTAAAATTTGCAACTAAATATATTTTAAAATCAGCATTTGCAAAATTGTTTCTTCTTTACTTATCTGCCAAGAATCAAATTTAATGGTTTCCTTGCTCCACTGGATACCATCCAGAGCAACGAAACCACTGAGAGGAATTCAACTTCCTTTCCTGGTTGAGAGGGACAGTGGCATCATCTGGAGAAATGTCAAACTCCCAAACCAGTAATTTGCCAGAGGAAAAATTACATTTTAAGCCATTAAAAATTAATTCTATTCTACTCAGTTTGAGTTTGTTTATTTCTGAAAGTGAACATAATAGTTCTGGGAAGGACTGTTGCATTTTGAGGTTAACAGAGCTTTTATTGCATGAAGATGTGTCAGGAAAAGAAAAAATGTATAATGGTAATATTTATGAAGGAGAATCATGTTAACCTTTCACCAGTTTTACTATTGCAACAGAAAAAGATATATGGCATTGAAAAGTAGGGCTTTTCATCTCTGCATTTCTTTGAAGGCAAAACCTAAACATATTCAAGGCTTCTGTTGATCTGATGGAAAAATACTCTCCATCTCTCCAAAGGAAAAGTTTGTGATTTTGCATGTATACCAAACAGTAACATTATATTGGATAAACAGTGAAGTAAAAGCACAATACCTAAAGAAAAAATACAAGAGAGGTGGCAGCAAACAAAGCCCTCCAGAAATTTCCATAAAGTCAATTTTTCTTTTTCAAACAATCACTTAGATAACACCGACATGGCAATTTAGATAAATACTGTATTTCTAGCTTTAAACCTCATTTTCAAAGCTGATACTGGTACGCAGCATTATTGGTCCATTAGGCTGACCACTTTAATTTAAAATTTTTAGAGAAGTAGGGCCAGGGAAGTGTTGTTGAACTCTCAGCTAATGAAATTAAAGATGACTTTAGGAAATTAAAGATGTTTTTTGTAACACACCTGTGTAGTTTTGAGTACTTCATTGTGTAGCTATTGCTACAATGCAATGGTTCTTTTAAACACTAAGTCTCAATAAACATATAGGGGGAGCTCATAATTACATTAGTACTTCTAACTTTTCCCTTTCCTTATCAACTGTGGGCAAGTGGCAATTGAACATTAGGGTCAGCTTGCCTTGAAATGTCTATCATCCTTGTCAGCTCAATTAGGATATTCTCTAGATCTTTCCCTACAATCTCTCTCTCTCTCTCTCTCTCTCTCTCTCTCTCTCTCTTTCTCTCTCTCTCCCTCCCTCTCTCCCTCCTTCTCTCCATCTCTCCATTTTTGCTTTCGCAATTTATCACCTGATTCCCACTCTGCCACATAACTAAACCCCAAATCCTTTCTTTGAGCTGATTTGTGCTGTAATTTTTGAGAACTGAGAAGTTGCAGACAAAAAGAAGACATTTTTGAGATTACAAAAGAATTGGAAATTATGTAACAGGGATGCTAGATTATAATAGCTGATATGGGAGGGGTCAAGAAGAGGCACACTTTGGAAGACATGGGGACCTCGGCAGTGAAAAACAGTAGGCTATCTCTGAAATACTGGCATATCTATTGAGAGAGTTGGGTTAGTGTGAGAGTTATACAGAACAACACAGCTTTAAACCTGCGAGGTCTCTAGGTTGCCGTGTCATTGACATGCTGGTGTATAACTTTGAGAAAGTTATTTAACTCTTTTTTGTGCTTTGGTTACAGTGTCTGAGAAATTGGCATAATAACCTTTGTTGGAAAACCACTTTGAAATCTCATATGTAAGTGTGAAGTGGAATTACATTAGTATGATGTAGGTTACGGCAAATGTTACTGTAAGCTATTATAAATAAATTTTCCAGTGAATGCATAATAATAAATCTGCCTCTATGGAAAAATGTTATATGCATTTATTAAAATGCAATATCATATTATGCATATCATATTGGGCTTCACCCAATACTGTTTAAATTTTTTTCTAATTTTTTTCCACATCCTTAACATTGAAACTTTGCTCTGTCTGCAGACCTTGACTAGATAAGAAAACCACTTGCTATGTTCTTGCATGCAATTATCTTAGCTATTGCAAATACAATAGATGTTAAAACAAAATCCATTTGTTTTTCACATACCATTGCAATTTTGGTTCTCTGTTCTGAGCTTGCAATAATATTACTTTAGGAGTTTAGAGAGAAAGATTTACTTCAGTGAGGTTAGCCTTTTTAACCTCCTCATTTTCTATGACCTAATGGAGAAGCTTAATGTTAATCATCTTTGTTTTATTATCTCTAATCTTTTGCTGCTAAGATTCAGTTACTCAAGAAAAGTAAAGTTACAAAAACTTTCTATATATGCTTAAAATATTTTATTGCACTAAAATTAGATAACACTATATTTGAGAAGAAAAAATATTGATGGAAGTAAATATTCACTATTTATCTGGCTTATATGCTGATATAGATATATTTATGTATCTATACATATAGATACATAATACATATATTATATGTGACATTAGAAAATAATGAATACTTGCTTAAAATTTCCTTTTGTACAGATTATTTGGGTCACAGCCTATCTTTCAAGATTCAGTGAGGTTTTGTAATGTCACTTATTACCTTTATTGCATGGTTACCAAGTTTTTATCAACTTTATTAATTCATTTAAAAATTTATAAATGAAACATCATTTTCTACCTGTATTAGAAACAAAATATGATTATTAATAAGTCAGAATCTAACACATTCTTATTCCTTTGATATTGTCTTCCTCCATAACCTTCAGGTCCAGGACTTGTTCAAAGGATTGTTTAACTATTTGCCTCTTTACAGATGGAGGAAAAAAAGGTGGTAGATTTTGTTTTGGGTTATAGCTATTTCCTAACAGGTCCTGCTGATATTGATTTCAAGTGTGTAGAATAAATATGAGTCTCTTAGAGTAGGATTTCTTACAAAAGTTTTAGTGGAGTAACTCGGGGTATTATTTTAATTGTTTGAAATGGAACAAGCTGGAAATGTTTGTCTGTGGTAAAGCTTCAGTTCTGTGGTTTGATTTTAGTTACCTTAGAGTTCCTGATTAATAAAATCTACTTAATGAATACTACAAAAGGAGTATCTTATCCAGCTCAAAGGTAAAGGAAGTGTCTCTTGTGTGTATGTTTGTGTGTTGTATATATGCACATGTGTGTGTTTGTATAATTGGTTTTTCCAATACTAACACTAATACTGATATTTGTCATTTTGACAGAAAGAATTTTTTTTAAGAAAGCAAATTAGAAAATAAATTCAAAAACCAAACAAAACCAAACAGAACAAAACAATAATTTGGATTCCTTTATTAAGATAGATTCAGCAAACAGGAATTTGGTTACAACCTCTACCCTTCCAATCAATGAGATGGTTTAGAGATTGGTCAGATTTCCCAAAAATCAAATTTCAGAATCTGGGTTTATATAACATTCCTTTATTTTTCACTTTCCGCATGCTTGTGTGTCCCCTCATTTTTCAAGATTTATCAGTTCTGTTTGCCAATAGCCACTTTGCCCCTTGGAATTTTTCTTTCCTTGTCAAAATTTTTTCCCCCTTTGTGACCCTGTTATTAATACAATGAAGATCATTTTCTGAAATCAAAACAATCATCTCTTTTTTTTATTTTTAACTTTTCTTTATGTAGTAACATTCTTGATCTTGATAATTGAGAAAATTCTTTCTATATTTAGGATGAACTTAGGTTGATTTCTCATTAGAAATAATGGAGAAGAACCTCAGTTTCCTCTTTAATAAAAAGAAGGTGCTGTACTATATGATCTTTAAGTTCCTTTTCCATTTATAAATCCTAAGATCTGTATGTGCTGAGAAGATGTTTTTCCTCTGGCCAAAAAATGCTGGATTGACAATCTCATGAATATCATGAATTCAAATGTCTCTAAACCTTTAGGGGTTTGATTTCATTCCCCTTTCATTGAGTCTATTTCTTCACAGGTGAAACATGCAGTAGGGTGATAAAGCCAGTCCCAAGTGTAGAGATTTCTTAATTACATAGTTGGAGGGCTCTGAACCTGTTGGCCTTTTCAGAAAGCGAATTCTGCTGGTCTTTTCATTAATGAGTGCTGACCCTATGCATGGCAGTGAGGATGTTCTTAGTGGCTACCATGCATCCTCTGTTCTGCGTTTTGCTAGAGATGGGGGTGAAGTTCTATTTTATTTTTCTCATTGTTCACTTTTTTCTAATCAAACAGATCTATATAGAACTGTGATGAAAACTCCTATGACTGTAGTTCTAGAAAGGCCCCATTAGAAAAATACATGAGGCAGTTAGGAATGATCTTTGAAGAAAAAAATAACACTTTAAAAATATATATAGATATATTTTCCCTAAAGACAAACACTAGAAAATGTCCTCTGGAGGACATTAACAAGTTAGAAGTTCTGTTTATGTGCTTTCATGACCAAATCAAATTATTTATTTTAATGAAGATGCTGAATCATTATTAAGGTTATTTGTGCCCAGGAGTAAATAATATATATTTTTTTTAAATTCTGAAGAGTAAATCTTTTATCTCACAGAATAAACTTAGCTTCCATCAAAATTTTAATGCCTGATTGAGAAATATGCTTTTACTCAAATTAAGTTTTATTTTAAAGTAACTTTAAAATATTTAAAATATAATTTAAAATATGTCTGTGCATAGATTTTGTTTTTATATCCCTTTCATTTCTCAGAAGGTATGTTCTCCTTCTCTATCTGTTATTGTTGTTCTGTCATGTCCTGCTACCCATGATATCATTTGAGGTTTTCTTGGCAAGGATACTAGAATGATTTGCCATTTCCTTCTCTAGCTTATTTCACAGAGGAGGCAAACAGGGTTAAGTGACTTACTCAGGGTCACACAGCAAGTCTGAGGTAGACTTGAACTTAGGAACATGAGTCTTCCTGCTTCCAAGACTAGTATACTCTTCACTGTGTGACTAGCTGCTCCTTCTCTATCCAGCCAAACCTTACAGCAAAGTTTTTTTATAAGAATAAATAAAAGTAGTTCAATGAAGCCAATAAAATTAGTTATTAATCATATCTGACAATATGTGCAATGTTTGACAGCCATATTCTCCAACCCTACAAAGACAGGATGGAGAACACTATTTCAGCTCTTTTCTTGCTTATTACATTCACATTGTCTTCAATTTCATTTTGTTTTTCTTTCCATTTACATTACGATAGTCATTAATGTGTGTTACTTCCCTTTGCATTAGTTCATGAAATTTTTTCCCATGCTTCTCTGAATTCTAACTATTCTTTTTAAAAATCACATAATAGTAATCTATTACATTCATGTGCATTGTGCCATTCCTGAATAAATAACCACTTTGTTTCTAGTTCTTTGCTACAAAAATTGATTCTATGAAAAATATGGTGAATATGGTTCCTTTCTTTCCATCGTTGACCTTCGTGGGATGTGTCGCTTACGGTGGGTTGAGTGGGTCAAATAATATGGATGTTTTGATTTGATTTTTAGAATACTTTTAAATTATCTTTCAGAATAGTTGGACAAACACAGCGCCATCAATAGTATGTTAGTCTACCTATATTTCCACAGTTTTCCCAATTTTACTATTTCTACCTAATGCAAATTTTCTAATTGTTCTTCCATCCGTGATATATACACCCACTAATCCCACCCCCTCCCATGAAAATAGCTGAAAGGGTGCTGTTAAAATATTGCAAAGGATCTTGAATATTAAATAATTTAAACTAATTCATATTTTCACCAAACTGAATATAACAATAGATTCCAATTTTAAGAGTACTTGAAGGTTTACCAATATTCTCCTCCCAACAGCCCTCAGAGGATAAGCAGTGAAATGATTATTCTTCCCAACTTACAGATAAGGTGAGAGCCTCAGAAAGGTTAAATAACTAACCCATGGTCACATAATGATTAAATGTGGATGCCTGGATTTGAATCCTTGAAACCTTCTGACCTCCAAGTCCAGGGCTTTTACCTCTGAATTAGACAAGTAGTTAAATTTCAATTGCTTTTCACAAATATTTCATTTTATTTATTTTAAAAATTCCAAATACTTAAAAAATAGCTTGAAAGATATATCAAAGCCTATAGGAACTCTCCTTTAATATTAGCAGTAATAAAAATGAATCACGAGTTTACCTACTACCAAAGTCTTGTTGTAATTCTATTTTCAATTCTCTTGTAATAATTCAAGTTACATCCAGAGGGATATCCTCTCATTTGCAAGGTGTCTACTACATGTAAAATGTTGCTTTGATGGGTGCTATAAATGGCCTTCATGGAAAATGGAGTTTCCATATTTTGCTATGAGGTTGAAGGGTGCTCTGTTCTTGTAGGAGATGCTGTTATACTTTGGGCTACCTCAAATTTTAGTGGTTAATGCCTAATATATTAATTCCCACAGCATGACAGCAGCAAACAAGTTTTCAAGGGCTTCCCGAGTAGAAAATCGGGACCCAAATCTCTAGCTATATAATTTCATCAGCAGGGAGTGCCTTTTGCAGAACTTACTGCCATTCTGATAAAACCACTGATTCTGCTGCTGTTGATAAACTCCCTACATTAAAGTCTTCAACCTTCAACAATTTTCAATTCCAAGCAAAACCCCAAATTTTATTTCCTGTGTGCTTCTCATTTACCCAGAGTAATATGCTGTCCTTCCCACAGCATATCAGGTTAGTTCAGCTCACAAGGGTAAGAAAAGTTTCCTAGGTTCATTTTCCAGAACACTAGCTGCTTTACATTGACTGAATTCAAACTTTTTTCCCTCTAAGCTAACATTGACAGTGCCTTTATATTTTGAGAACCCCAAACCCCCAAAACCTGGACTGATGTTTAACTTAAATTCCAACTTATTGAACTTTATTTCCCTTGAGATACTGAGAAAACAAAACAAAACAAAAACCCAACAAAAATGATTACCAACTAAAGGAGGATCTCCTAGAAATAAGGCCAGAAAAGGCTAGCTATTTGCAAGGTAGAATTTCACATCATTAGTTAAGAGAAAAAAATCTGCACTTAATAACAGACCTCATCTGGTGACTATGGAACTTGGCCTTGAGAACATGTATCACCTTCCCTTTTTTGCAAGAGAATGGAGAACTATGGGTATGAAATATTTCATATACTCTGACTCAGATGATATATTTGCCGATTTTGCACTGCTTCTTTTTTCTCTTTCTTCTCCAGGGTCTTTATTGTAAGGCATGACGATGGGTAGGGAAGGAGGGATGGATATTTTCAGAAATTAAGGTGATGTAAGAACAAGAGTTATCAATACCATTTTTAAAGAGTTAAAAAATAAGCTACTAGCCAACAGATTTAATAATGTAATGGAGATTTAACTAATTATAACTGTTAAAGGAGAGACAACTTCTACTCTCACTGTCTTTTCTTCCTTTTCTCGAACATCATGACCCCAAAAAAACTAGAATTTCTCAATGATATCCTGCATTTTTTTAATAAAGAAGGGAAGATTTAGGTAGTATTGAAATCCAGTTTAGCTTTGTCTTTCTTCCATAGGCTACCTCTGTGATACATATACTCTGTCTTTCTGCCCAATATCTTCTTTCTCCTTCCCTGCTGCTGTTCTAAAACATCACATTACCAATATCTTGAATCTTCTATACTAGGAAACAGAATTTACTAGATGAGTGGTATCGCCATGCCAGTGGTAGCAGATATAGAAAAACAACCAAAATAAATGGTATTTAAAAAATCAACCGAATGTGCCTGAGTAAGACCCTGACCCTTTTATTCAACACATCTACCCAACACCATCCCTTCACAGCTTTTCTTTTTGTGTGTGTGTGTTCTTTTAACCTTGAAATTTATTATTTTATTTGTTTTCAGTGTTCTACAATCACTTCCATATAACTTAGATTTTTTTTCTCCTCCTCCCCCTCCTTCCTCTCTATCTCCTCCCTCCCTCCCTGAGACAGCATACAATTTTATATAGGTTCCACACACACATTCCTATTAAATACTTTTCACTTTAGTCGTGTTGCATAGAAGAATTAAAATGAATGGGAGAAATCATAAAACAAACCAAAACGTAGTACAAAAGAAAATGGTCTGTTTCTATCTGCGATCAAATTCCATAGTTCTGTCTCTGCATGTGGAAGGCATTTTGCCTCAAGAGACCATAGAAATTTTTTAAGTCCTTGCATTGCAATAAAGTTCTAAGTTTACCAGAAAAAATTCCTCGCCCACTGTGGTTGTTGCTGTGTACAAAGTTCTCCTGGTTCTGCTCCTTTTGCTCAGCATCAGTTCATATAAGTCCTTCCAGACCTCTGTGAAGTCTCCTTGTTCAAAATTTCTTATAGGACAATAGTATTCCATTATATTTGTGTACCACAACTTGTTCAGCCATTCCCCAATTGATGGGCATTCTTTGCTACTACAAAAAGAGCTGCTATAAATATTTTTGTACATGTGGGACCCTTTCCCATTTTTATGATCTCTTGGGGATACAGTCCTAGAAGCGATATTGCTGGGTCAAAGGGTATGCTCATTTTATAGCCCTTTGGCATAGTTCCAAATTGCTCTCCAGAATGGTTGGATCAGCTCACAGCTCCACCAGCGATGAATTAGTGTTCCAACTCTCCCACATCTTCTCCAATATTTATCATCTTCCTTTTCAGTCATGTTAGCCAATCTGTTAGGTGTGATGTGGTATCTCAGAGTTGTTTTGATTTACATCTCTCTAATCAATAGTGATTTAGAGCACTTTTTCATATGACTACAGATATCTTTAATTTCTTCCTCTGAAAACTGCCTGTTCGTATCCTTTGACCGTTTATCAATTGGGACCCTTCCAACTTTTCTTATCTTCTTTTATAATGAGTGGTAACAAATCTAGGATTTCTACTCATCAAATGGGCAAGAACTTGGTATTATAATGTGCTATGCCTTAGGAACAGCTTTCTTCAAGATCATAGTGGGTGACTTTCCTCTCCTTTCATGTCCTGAAAGCTGTCATACCTGAGTCTTTCAAGCAACATTGCTAAATATAGCCCTTTTTACAATTCTCCATTCTACTGTGGACATGTTAGCTACTCTCCTGTTTCGGGATTTCAGATATGGTTCTAATACACTTTCTTTGTTATGCTTGCTTTTCCCTGATGCTCCCTTGGGTGTCTTTAGTTAGATCCATGTAGCCATCAATAAAAAAATAGAAACTTCATCATTGACTAGTTCATACAGCGCTGCTCTGAAGCCCTTTGTAAGTTTTAAAAGTGATCTATAATAGGGGAGTTGCCTTCAAGAACTCTCTGCTTTTGAGTATTTGAAGCAGTGGCATTTGAAAAAGGCTTTAATATTGCTCTTCTTGGTAGGGGGTGCAGAACTAAAAGTAATAAGTGAAAATTACAAAATGGTGCTTTAGGCTTGATCTAAGGGGACAAACAAACAAACAAACAAAAGAAACCCCCTTAAACTTCCAAACAATTATAAACATTCAAAAGTAGAAGTAGTTGTAGGGTGATGGGTTCCTCTTTTCTGGAGGTCTTTTACAAAAACTGGATCCTTGGTTGTCAAGGGTGTTGTAGAAGGATTCTTGTTTCAGGCGTGGGTTGGACTGGATTGTCTCTGGGGCCTCTCCAAATCAGAGCCTCTGTCATTTCAAATGTATCTGTGAGATAGTCCAGCAGTTTATGCGAACATGGGTAAGCCAAATGACTTCCTATTACCTAAGCATAAAAAGAGAATAAACACTTCATGGGACTTATTCTAGGAAAGTCAGACAATTATCCCTCTAGAGAACTGAAAGTTCTCTAATTGTTTATGTCAGCAGGATAAAGAAAAAACCCAGCTGGAAGGAAACTTGCAGAGCAGGGCATGTATGAGAGGACCAGGATAGAATACATATGTGCATGTAGATATATATATATACATATATGCATGTACACATGTACATGGACAAATATGTATACATATACAGTGTATGCATGCATACATTTATGGTTGTATGTCCATGTATACTGGTCAATTGATAGACACAAATATATGCATGAGCATATATATGTGTACATACAACACAATAATATACGTGTCTACATGCATACACATATCAATATATTTATAAATGCATACTCTATACTGATATAAACCAGTGTGTGTGCATGTGTATGATGTGTTTATGCGTGTATGACATGTATAAAATATAAACTCATGGTATATCCATTTATACAGGTAAGCATATACAGACATACCATATATTGTATACTGTTCGTACTCTTCTATGGCCTGTTCATATACACATACATATATACTTACATATATTCTATACTGATCATTTCATACTTGCTCTGCTCTGGAAAAGTCTTTCTAATTAAGTTTCTTCTTTATCCTACTGACATAAATGCCTTCAGTTCTCTTCAGAAATAATTGTCCAACTTTCCTAGAATGAGTCCAATGAAATGTTTATTCTCTTTATATTGTGTATTCACATATGTGTGTATATATATGCACATAAATAGATATGTAGATAGATGGATAGATAGATAGATGGATGGATGGATGGATGGATGGATGGATGGATGGATGGATGGATGCATGCTGCCCTATAAATGAGATTGCGACCACTTTTGCTTGCTTTATACATGCAGGGGAAGGGAAAAATTTATTGAGTAGAGGACATGAAATGATTAATTCTGCACTTTTGGAAAATCACTTTGGCAGCTGAAGGGAGAATGGGCTAGAGTGGGAAGATCCTTGCAACAAGGGAATCAGATAGAAGACTTGAAATTTTACAAATTAAAAGTGATAAGGGCTTGATGTAGAGTGATAACTATGAATAGAGAGGAAAAGATACAAGAGATGTTGTGGAGGTAGAAAGAGGCTTTGATCTGATAAGTGGGGTGAGGGAAAGGGAGGAGTTGAGGATCACTTAGGTTGTGAATCTGGCTGGTTCTTAGAAGGGTGGTGGTGCTTTCAACAGTGATTGGAAAAGAAATAGGCTTGGGGGAGGAGGAAATCACAGATTCTGTTTGAGCTTGCTGAGTTTCAGATACCTATGGGACTTTTAATTAGAAACGTGCAATAGGCAGGTGGTGATGTGGAACCCGAGAACTCAGAAGGGAGACTGGGGTTGGATATAGGGATCTGGAAATCATCTGCTTCAAAATAATAATGGAACCCATGATTTGGACCATGGAATTTTGAGGAAAGGCTAACAGTGGCACTTCTCTGAATTTAAAATCTACCACATTACAAACTTCTAGGAGCAAATCAATGAAACAAGCACAAGCTGAAGATGCACATACATGAAGGAAATGCTGAATTTGTTAACAGTCAATCAACAAGTCAAAAACTAAGGCTAAACACTAGAGTTACAATAAAAATCAAAACATTATTCATTCTCTCTTGGAACTTGTATTCAATTGGGGAGAGACTCCATGCAGATAAACTGTGTACATACAAGATATATGCCATGCATGTGTAAGTTCATCTCAGAGGATAAGCACTAGCCTGAGGGAGGGGGAAGGTAGAAAAGATCTATTGAAGAAGATGGGATTTGAGCACGGTCTTAAAGACAGGGAAGCTTCAAATTCAAGATGAGGGGAGAGCATTGATAGAGTGTCATGTGTGAGGGACAGTAAAGGAACCAGGTTGTGAGGAGCTTTAAATACCCAAAATGGGATTTACTATTTAATCCTGGATGGAATTTTATATTTGATCTATATCCCATATGGTCTAGGCCTGGCCCTAGAACAACTAAAGCAGCAGCCTGCTCACCCCAGAATATTACTATGCCAGGTCACCCTTTCTCTTCTGGATGAGCTTTTGTGGGGCTTCTGTTTTGTGAAGGGGGCCAGGGCAGCCAATCTTCAGTTCCCATCTTAGTCCCATTCCTGAATTTATGAATTTTAAAAGCATAACTTTGCACTGGATTTGTTTCTCCCACCCTATCCCCACGTTTTTGGCTTACTTTTGTGTGTTATCTTCCCTCATTAAATTATCAACTCCCTGAGGGCCTTCTTTTTGCTTCTATTCCTATTCCTATTCCTATTCCCATTCCCATTCCTTCCTTCCTTCCTTCCTTCCTTCCTTCCTTCCTTCCTTCCTTCCTTCCTTCCTTCCTTCCTTCCTTCCTTCCTTCCTTCCTTCCTTCCTTCTTTCCTTCCTTCCTTCCTTCCTCCCAACAGTCACTGCATTTACTGAGTGGGGGAGGTGGCGTAATCACACCTGTGATTTGGGAAAATTGCTTTGGCAGCTGAGTAGAGGAAGGATTGGAGTGGGGAGAGACTTGAGATGGTGATATTAATTAGGAAGCTACTGAGACCTGAAGTAATGAGAGCCTGTACCAGGGTAACAGTTGTTTGAGCTGAGCGAAGGGGAGATGTTAGGAAGGTAAAAATGGCAAGATTTGCCTTTTGATGGCAAGATGACAAATTACAGAAAAACATTTTGAGATGGAACTTTTATTTCATTGATGATGTTAAGATGCTGCAATTCAACCACTTAGCTGAGATGATTCTGTACTTATTAAGGTCTAGCAAGATGCTAACAAGACAGCTTCAACTGCTGAAGACCTGCCTATTGTTCGAGACCCTTCTATCGTGAACCCTTCTTTGATCCCTGAAACTAAATATAATTTCTCTCTCTTCTTGAAACTTCATAGTATTTATACTGTTGTTATAATACTTATCAAATCATACTTAGCATTACAGTTATTTGTATGTTAATTTAGCCTTGCTAATTAATATAGTATAGATTTTGGTATACAGAAGTCACTTTAGCTAGGTTTCTTTTTTACTAGCTGCCACACCCCACTGCACTTATTTCTCCTTTTTTTCCGTCATACTGACTCCTTCATAGTATACTGTCATAATTGACATGACAATGAGAGGAAATGTATGATGATGCAATTGTGAGAGGAAGGAGCCATTTTAATGATAAACATTGTGGGAAAACTCCCTTGACATTTCATCAGTTTGAAGAATACAAACTTAAAAATTAAACTGCATCATATTCTGACTTGTTAAAATTTCTGCGTTTGCATTTTAGGAAAAAATGCTTTAGTTCTAGGAACATAAAAACTATTTTTCTTTGTGAAGCTTTGTAAGTGACCAAGTTGAGATCTGAACCCAGGATTTCTGACTCCTGGTACAAAGCTCTTTGTTTATGAATACATTAAATAATACATAATTTTGTTGTTGTTTAGTTGTTTCAGTCATGAAGATGAGTCTTCCTGACTCTTGGCTGGCATTCTATCAACTTTGTCATGTACCTACCCTTAATACATACATGCATGGCTTTTGTTCCTGCAGAATAAAAGTATTGACTAAATAAGGTTGAAGACATTATTGATTGTGATAAATTTTACTAACAATATCATATACCTTTCCTTCTGCCAGGACTGTCTTGTTCATCTTGTCATCCTTTTTGTAATTCTTCCCATTTTTCAAGGATAATTTCAAACCTCATCTCCTCTATGAAATGTCCCCTTATCATTTGATCAGAAATAAATATCTACAGAGCTAATTGTCTATATTACGAAGATGGCAATTATATTGATGCTTTGTCTCCTATATTGTCTCATGGATCTTTGCCTCTCTCTGCCTGTATTTGTCAATTTTGGAACCCATTGTTTCTTCCCTCATCTTGTTCTTTTGTCTCCCAGGAGAGTGATGACTGTTTCATCATTTGCCTTCTCTATTCATTTATCTGAGGTCATACTCTAGCAGCAGCAGTAGAGGACTTAAAACTCAAGTCTCCTGATTCTTGGTCAGGTTCTTTTTATTGATATAATATTCTGTAAAAGGCAATCCAATGCACAATTTCCTCTAATGTAACATATTTAATTAGGAGAAATAACAGAGAAGATTGAGTTCCTACACCTTTGTCTCTTTCCCTTCGGATCAGAAAAATCATGAAATGAGCTTAAAAACCCATCAGAAAGAACTTCCTAATAGTGAAGAAGGAGATTATATGCTTTGGGTTGCATTGACCAAGATGTCTGAGGAAGTGATTAACAAAAGCTTAAATTGTCCTTTTTCTAAGATGGTTCTATGTCAAGTGAGAGGAAATATTTTTCTAGGTTTCATGAACAGACCACATAGGATTATACTGTTGCATATAATTTTGCAATATAATGATCCTAGGACTCTTTTAAAAAAAATCTCAACATACTCCTCTGATACTGTTTGGAAACCCATATTTTTATAACATTGATCCTTTGAAGTAGCTGCCCCCATGATCACTTTTTTTCTTCCTAGCATTGTGCTTTTTGCAGAATTGATTAATAGTATTTAGTAGGGTATATATTCTAAGCTAATAATTCTGAAAATATCTTTACTTAATGAAGAAATCCCATTAGCTGAGGATGCAATAAACATTGAAGCATTGAGCTCTCAGTCTATACTCTGAATGCTGATGCACCATTGAAAAGTGCCTGAAATAGCTAACATTCAGATAGATTTGCACTCTACCAAGGATCAACTCTGCCAAGCACTCACTGAGCATGAACAATGCATCTTCCCTATGTGAAACTTCCAGGAAACCAACTACCTTATTGCAATAATTTTAAAATGGAAGATTCTAATATAGCTGTAGTACTCATAGCTTCTGCAAAGAATTTCCCAGTTCATCCGAACAGGAGTCAGATGTTGACTTTCAGGCACAACAGTTATCCTTGTGCTTTTTTTCAGGCTTGGTATTCGTTAAGCTTACTCCAGTTATCTCCCTTTGCCCAATACAGACAGCTGAATTTAAAACCATGGAATATAAGAAAACAGATTTGAAGCTTAGCTAGTGCCACTTTGGATATTTTTGGAAAAAAATAAACATGTTTTTCAAGTGGGGGTAGGGGGATAAAAGATAAGCGAGTTCATTTTCATGATGACTGTAAGGGCTGGCAGAGAAAGAGTCTTTTGAACTTTGGGAGTTAGAGAATGATACACCTACCCACTTTTTTTAAATCTACCATTCATTCTTAAGAGAAGAAGGGAGAAGGATAGTGAGAAAGAATTCATCTTAAAGCTAAAAAGGATGAAAACCTGGGAAAAGGCTGTTCTTCAGGGGCCCATCTCAGGTTAGAGTGACTGGAATAGTTGCTTGAAAATAAAATTGGCTTTTGTCAGTTTGGGACCATCTTGGAACTGTCCACATTTTTTTTTAACACCATCATGGCCTTTCGCTTAACATTTTGGAAAAAGAATAGGAGAGCAAACAAGCCCTGTAACCTTCCCAATTTTTGTATAAAATTTCAGTTAATGTATTTGTGGTGCCAGTATTATGGATAGGATGGTACAGTTCAAAATATGTTTGTATAATGTGACTTCATGCCTCTGAGATCCTTGACATTCCTTCCTGAGAGTTTCAGTCACTCCAGGCTCACTCATCCAAAACACTTTATATTCTCAAATATCTCAGTTAGTTTTCTCTAAAAAAAAAAAAAAAAAAAAAAAAAGCAACCTAGTGTTGGATAAAGGAGAAAAAAGGAAGAAGAAAGTAGCAGATGGGGGCATCTTAAAGGTCATGTTTTTCTCTCATTTTTTAACTAAAGAGGAGAGTAAGGGATACTTTGGCATTTACTAAAATACTTCAAAATATTTAATTTCCTATTTTACTTTATCACCTAAAATCACAAAGATATTTAGAAATGTTACAGAAACATATCTAGCCTACAGTTTTATTAGCAGTTTTTGGTCTCTAGATTGATTAAAGAGTATATAATGACATATAGTCTATCAGTTGCTTTTATATCAATATTCATCAATTATTAACAGTATGTGGTTTTAGCTGAGTTGCATCCAGATTGTAGAGTTGCTGCTCATTTGTGAGGCATTCTGGTAAAATATTAAATATTCTGGAATATATAACCAGTCACTTGGTCCTCTAAAGCCCTTAGCAGGACCTGAGTGTATCCTAGTTACCATTCACTAACTTGTTTGGCCCCTTGTAGCATATTTTAAGTCTTCTAGATTTATTAATCAATCTCTCAAGTCTATTCTCATATACTGGCCACTTCCATCTTTCTCAGTGGGCTGTCAATCAAAGGACTCTATGTAAGTGTCATTATTTTGGTAAGGAGTTTAATTGAATTGGATGAAAGTTAATTAAAAAATATGTTGATCCTATGTAACACAGAGTAAGAATTCCATTTGATTTCTGGATCCATTCATTCTCAAAAAAGAGAGAAATCTCCTTTGAACTGGAATGTGTCCTTGTTGCTTTCTCATCATTGAAGGATAAGATATGACTCAGAAATTCAATGTCTTAATTTGGACTCTTTTTTGCTCTGTTAAGTGGAGCTGGGTTCATGTGGTTAAATATTGGTCACCTATACCAAACTCTGAGAGCACTGAAAGACTTTCAGTCACAGCTAAATAGGCAAACAGAACAGCAGGATGTTAATACCTAGAAGCCATCACTTCATTGTACCTCAGTACTTAACACTGAGTATGGTGCTCAAGTGCCTGCAAAGGCTGATGACCATGGAGCATTACCCATTTTTCACAGATTCCTAACTGATAGCAGAGCAAGGACAAGTGTGATCTCAGTTGCTATAATGTCCCTTCCATTCCCTGTGTTTCACTTTCAAGGGTCCATGCAGGGTTATGTCCCCGTGTCATCATCACTTGGCAAGTCCATTTATGAAATCCAACTCTGTATCAAAGGAACCTCACTAGCAGCTCTATCTGTTTACACCAAACTCCAATTGAGGAGGGCAGCCATAACCCCACTATACAAGGAAAATTTGTTCTTGCATTCATATTAGATAGTTAGATATTAGAGAATTATGGACTATCAGAGCTAATAAAGATCTTATAAGTCATCCAATCTAAAACATTAATTTTATAGATAAAAATTGAGACTAAAAGAGATTAGATAATTTGGCCAAGGTCAGTGGATGACACAAACAGAGTTTGGACCTAAGTTATCTGACTGAATCAGTGTTTTTCTACTGTACCCTGCTGCCTCAAAGCTGCTGAATCAGCCCCTTTGCAACAGGGGCTGATTCATACCAAAAAAAATACCATTAATGAGAGGAAAGCATCTCAAACACACTTTGTCAACTGTTTTCATAAGAAATTCCCATTTAGGAAGGAAAAGTCAAAGGCTACTGTCTTAAAATATCCTTATTCACTTTCACAGCTGAAAGAAAGGTGGTTACTTCACAGAGTTGCAATGATTTATTTGTAGACAGCTATAGATAACTTCCTAAAGAATTAAGCAAGGGCTAGGGGACACAGTGAAGGTTTTGAACTAATTGTTATGATCTTATGAGATGATTTTCCCTTTGACAGCAGGAGAAACACCATAAGATCATAAACATAGATCTGGAGAGAAACTTACAGAATCACATAACTGAACTCCCTCACTTTAGAGATAAAGAAATCAAGTCCTAGAGAGGTCATGTGATTTGCCCATGGTCACCCAGAAGTAGGGAAAAGAAGAGCTAATATTTGAACACAGACGCTCTGAGTGGAAATCCTCCAGTCTTTCCACAGTATTATTTTACATCTCTTCCTAAAAAATTAGATTCAAAGATAGAAGACTCAATTTTGAGAGAGAACAGGTTCCCCATCATTAGAGATCTTTGAATGAAGTCAGTTGAATATATGTTGTGGATATTTTCTCAGTCAGGTATGGTTTACCTAGATAACCTTAAAAGTCCATTCCAATTCTTCAATCCTATGATTTTGTAATTCAAATTGTCATACTGAATTTCCATTCATGTGAATGTTATTCTTGTCATCTTAGGAAACAGTTAATATACCTCTGCAATTCTAAATTGTCCCTATAACCTCGCCCTAAAGTGTAAACATAATCATACTCTATTATATGTCCATACCTTATGCCAACCTAGTCTCAAGCTATGGACATTCATTAGTTAAAGGCAATTTAATTTATCTCATTTTAGTAAGAAGATCCATAGAACCATCCAAAGAAACTGTGCACTGTTATCTTCCTGACTTCCATTTTGGTTGATTTCTTGTCCCAGAAAACTGTCTTTTAACCTTATATGGTTTGTAAAAGTAGAACTTTTTGCTAAAGCTGTTCAGACCTGTGAAATACATGTCTTAGCTCTCTAGTCTATATGAACCCATGGTTGACTTCTGAGAGAATTCAGGATCTTTGATCACAGAAACTCTATTATAGAACCTTTGATGACTTTGATAAAGGTTCTGATGTTCATATTGTTCTCCAGTTTTAGTCACTCTCTCTGAGGAACAGAGGGATCTTTTAGTCATAGCTATTTGGATCTTTGGCCTCAGCTCCTGAACTAATTTCCCATTGTCATTCAATGGTGTTCTAGCCTGTTTTCTGTGATATAAAATCCAAATAATACTTATTTAGGTTTTCTAAGATAGCAATTCTGTTGTTCCCCACTCAATTACTGGGGATACTGGTGTAATGCTTTAGATTCTATGAGTGAAAGGGGGTAGATCATCATCTATTTTTGCTATGTTATTAATTCAGCTGTCCCTTTTAAGGATTCTATCTCAACTGTGGGCTACGTTAGTCACATCCCTTATTGGAAAATTCAAACTCATTGAATGAGAGAGTCTTAGTCAAATGAAATCGACATGACAGCTTGACTGACATATTGGTTTGCCTCATATTTGCTATGAACTTTAGAGACGTTTCAGATAACCAATCTCTATTTGCCCAAGATGAACATTGTTTAATCAGTGTATAAAACTGATTTATTTGCTATTCATCCAAATATTTAGCTAAGTATTTGGCTCTCAAAAGTAGTTTTCACTTATGTTCAACAAAGCACAGTATAGTAGGATTGTTGGACTCGGAAGCAGGGGGAATGAACTGAACTCTGGAACCTACTAGTTTTGTGAGAAAGTCATTTAACCTCAGTTTCTTGATTTGGAAAGTAGGAATTCTAACATGTATAATATCTGATTCACAGATGTGTTGTGGATAGACACTTTGTAAAACCTAAGACTATCTAATTATGAATGATTATTAATGCTTGTAAGGTAGACAGAACAGTGGCAGGCCTATAATAAAATTAATATTTTAATATCTTTGAACATACCAACCATGGCATAATAACCATTGTTTCTCTCCCAGCACAGTTCCTTGTTTAAAGTAGATATTTAATCAGTGTATTTTGAATGAATTAAGAAGGCCAATGTAAATACATAATCATCTACGCTAACTTTTAAAAATATATTTAGTGATGAGTTATCATGAGAAAGAAATAAAAGTGGTGGAAAATATGTCTTAACTCATGAATAATTCATTCACTTCATGTTTCCACAAATGTGAATTTTTTTTGCATCCTATTAGAAATTTAAAAAATATTATTCTGGGCATGGTGACTATATTTTATAGCCAGAGCTGAAAGGTAATCTCTGCCTAATAAAATATTATCCACATAGAATCAGATAGATGTTCTTTTACACCAGAATTTCTTAAAACATGTTCTAAGAAATGCAAAAATTAGCTATATTAAAAGCTGTGTTGGCCAGCAGTATATAAAAAGGTTTATAGACTGTCTTAGGAAGGTCAGATGACTATACTGGAAAACATAAGTTGTCCATGCGATAGGTGACTATCCCATTTACCTTCTTTGAACCAAAGAGGCTGAAGAACTTTAACATCACAAGAGGGAAGTCTGGAGGGTTAGAATAGGGGAAAAAACACAAAGTTAGGAAATGGTAAGATGTTAATGGCCCTATCAGAGACTTATCATAACAGAAAAGTCCTAGATCAAGCCAATGGAAAGAAAGACCCTATTCTTCCATTAGTGCCTTCTTGTATAAAGAAAAATTAATCACATATATACAAATATATACATAAAAGTTTTTGTAGTAGCTAAAACCTGGAAACAACATGCATGTCCATAGATTGGGGAATAACTGAACAAGTTCTGGTTTATGAATGCAATTGAATCAATTAAGTATTTATTAAATACCTACTATGTGAAAATTACTGTGTTAGGCACTGGGGATACAAATACATTGGAAGAAACAACCTTCCTCATGTGGAGCTAATATTCTAATGCGGGAGTCAACAATGTACCTATTCCCTATATGTATTAATGTGTTTTATAGAATACATATTCTGTATACATATATGTGTATATATAGAGTAAATATATAGATAGATGGTACAAAAATGCATGCACAAAATATGTATACAGAATAAATATAAAAAGAATAAATACGAATTAATCAACAAATATTTAATAAGTGCTTTTTATTTTCAAGGCATGAATGAAAAAAATCCTCCTTTCTAGGAGGTAACTTTCTAGTAAGGGATACGAGTACATATGTACAATAAAAATAAAGCATATAAATGTAAATCTATACAAAGTAGTTAATTACATGATCATTTGTGAGGGAGAGTATCAGCAATTGGGAGGATTCATAAAGACTTCATGTTGATGGCTATGCTTGAGCTAATTTTGAAGGAAAAAGAGAAATCAATATGTTGAAAGTTAGGAAGGAAGTCATTCCAAGCATGGGCAATAGTCAATATAAAGGCAGGGAGATGGAAGATTGAATGTTATGAATGAGAAGAGAGGTCAGTTTGTCTGATTTACAGAGTACAGATTGAATAGTGACCAATGAGGCTGGAAAAGCAAGGTTTGATCCAGATTTTGAAGGATTCTAAAGGCCAAGTAGAGGAGTATACATTTTTATTTAGAGATAAGAGGGACGCATTGGAATTTACTGAATGGAGAAGTAACATGATTAGGATTTGCTTAAGAAAAAAATACTTTGACAACAGTATATAAAATGGGTTGGAGAGAGAAGAGACTATAGGGAGAGAGAACACTTAGGATCAGTTGTAATAATCTAGGTGATGTGATAAGGGCTTAAACGAAAAGAGGTAGCTATGTGAGTAGAGAGATGTGAGAGATGATATGTAGGGTAGAAATGGCATGATTTGGCAATCAGTTGACTATGTGAGATGAGGAAGAAAAGAAGATTTTGAGGGAAAGATAATATGTTTTGTTTTAGACACTGATTGATTGATAGACAGTTTAGAAACAAATACAGCACTTTATGCAACATAAGTGAATTTTAAGAAAATTTTAACGGAAGGACATTATAGGAGATTCTATCTTGGTTAGATGGCTAAATGTTTTTTGTAATTAACTCTAACATAAATATATACACATATACGCATATACACACAGTATGTATATGTATGTATGTATGTTATGTGTATTAGTGTATAGCTATCAATAGGGAGAAAACTGTTAGCTTTAACATATACATCAAGCAGTTTTCCCTTCCAAAAAGAAGTGTTTGTTGAATGTCAATCTCAGATTTTAGCTCAACCACAGTTTGAACTTCTTACAAAGCATGGGAAAGGATAAGTCCTCATACAAATGGTTCAAAACAGAACACACCAGGTAAATACCACGTAGGTTTTTAGACCGCCATTAGAATATTGAGGTGTAAGAATATAGCATGAGAAATGTCTCTGGGATATATATTTGAAATGTCCTATAAGCAAATTGATGATAACAGAATTGAAACTCAAGAAAAGAGTAGGACTGGATAGATATGTTGATCTTGGAGTCACTGTCATAGAGATGATAATGGGAGAGGGTGGCATCAAGAGAATGTAGAAGCATAAAAATAAAGGGCCTAAGAGGCCTTGGGGAACACCTATAGTTAGGGGGCATGATCTGAATTATGTTTGCTAAGGATGCTGAGAGGAGTTAGACAGATTGGTGAAGGGCCAGGAGAGAGTAGTGTCACAAAAGTCCAGAGAGGAGAGAGTTTATAGGAGAGGGTAGTCAGTACTGTTCAATGAAGCAGATAGATTGAGGAGGAAGAGAAAAAGGCCTGAGAAAAACTACCATATTTAGGAATTAAGAGACCATGAGTAACTTTGTAGACGTGTTCAGTATTGAAACTGTAAAAATTGAAGAGTGAGTGTGAGGAAAGAAGAGGAGATAGTGAGTATACGTGATAAGATATATCTGTAAAATATGTGTCTATATGAGTAAATGCATTTCATACATATGTGTGTATCTGTGTGTATATATCTTCCTGAGTTCAAATCCAATCCGAGATACTAAGTAGCTGTGTGACCCTGAGTAACTCACTTAACCTCATTTGCCTCAGTTTCCTTATTTGTAAAATGAACTGGAGAAGGAAATGGCAAGCCACTTGAGTATCTTTGCTAAGAAAACCTCAGATGGGGTCATGAGGTGTCAAATATGACTGAAAAATGACTATCTCTCTCTTTTGTTCTCCCCCCGCCCCAACACAGTGGAAACTAAGAAGATGGTAGATAGATAGACAGATAGATAAATACATAGATAGATAGATAGATAGATAGATAGATAGATAGATAGATAGATAGATAGATAGATAGACAGACAGACAGATAGACAGACAGGTGGATAAGAGTAAAGAAAGTGGAAGATAAGAATGTTGGAAAATATATAAATATTATAATATAAAACGACATTTCATATATATCAAAGAAAGTAGAAACTTTATCAGATATCTGTATCTATATAATATATATTATATATCAATATCTATATATATTATAAACACCATCTCCATTCCCTGCCTCCACTTGTCTTCACTCACTCACTCTTCAACTTTGTACAATCTAAATTCTGACCATATTATTCAACTGAAAAGGAGCTCTACAAATTTCCTCATGGTCTCTTCATTTCCAAACATGGTCTTTTCTCAGGCCTCTTCCTCCTCAGTCTGTTTGCTTCATTTAGTAGCATTAGCTATTCTCTCTCTCAATATAATCTATATTTATCTATCCATCTGCCACGGGGTGTGTGTGTGTGTATACATATAATAAGGCAAACACCAAAAGTCATCAGAATTCAAATCACAGCATTAACATAATCTTTTAAAAATATTTTTTACTGACATTTTATTTTTTATATTATCAGAATTTCTCCCAGGAACCCTCCTTTGTCCTTTTCCCAGAGAGCCAGCCCACATAAATAATAATTTTAAAAAAGATGAAAACATCCAATCAATTAAAACTGATCAGTTTGTGCAATAGTATGAAATTATACACAATCCCACTTCCACAACTTCCGTCAATGACACTGACCTCCTTATTGTTCCTTGAACATGAAGACACTCCATTTCCTGACTGGGCATTTTCACTTGCTGTCCCCCAAGAATGATATATTCTCCTTTTCCATAGATATCTCCTGGTTTCCTTTAAATCTCAGCTAAAATCCCGTCTTCTACCTGTCCCAATCCCACTGAATTCTAATGCTCCCTCTTCCCTTAATTATTTCCTATTTATCCTGTATCTAGATTGTTTGTAGATAGTTATTTTCATGTTGTTTCCCTCACTAGACTGTGAGCTCCTTGAGGTCATTGACTTATCTTTTGTATATCTCTAGTGCTTAACATAGTGCCTAGCATATAGTAAATACTTAAATATTTCTTGGCTTGACGACATGTAGGAATTTTACAATTTCATAAAATCAGACATGTCTATTTTTTCTTTTATCATGGGTGTATGTGTATCTGTGTGTGTGTGTGTGTGTGCATGTGTGTGTTTTAAGAAAACATTTCCTAGTTAGCCTTGGTTATGAAAGATATTCAATCTGTTTCTCTTGTTTCTCTTCTAATTTTTTTCACGATATGCTCTTTAATATTACATTCACATCTAATATGAAAATGTTTTACATGATTGCACATGTATAATATGTATCTGATTGCTTACTATCTCAGGAAGGGAGATGGGAAGGGAGGGATAGAATTTGAAAATCAAAATTTTAAATGAAAATGTTAAATTACAGTCACATATCCATTTTAAACATACTGTGAAATGTGATGCAAGATGTTGGTCTAAGCCAAATTTCTGCCAGACTGCTTCAAGTTTTCTCAGCAGTTTTTACAAAATAGGAATTTTCCCACCTAAATAACTTATATTTTAGGATTTATTGCTCACTAGGTTATTAAATTCCATTGTTTCTGATTCTCCTTTCTAGTTATTGATGTTTATAAACAAAAGCAAAGCATTTTGATAACTGTTGCTTTAAAGTTTGAAATCTTCAGGTGTCCTTCTTCCTTTATCACTATCTTTTAAACCTTTCCCTTGATAGTCTAGATATTTTGTTTATATAAATGAATTTTATTATGATTTTGTTGAGCTCTATAAAGTATCCCTTTGGTAGTTTCATTGGCATATAGTCTTAATTCTAAAACTATTACTTAATTTTGGTGATATTATAATTTGTATAATATTTGCACAGCGCAGCCACGTTCGTGAAATATTGTTCCAGCTGTTTGTTTTGTTTTTTTACTTGTCATAATTAAATCCAAGAGTATTTTGTATGATTTGGTAGTTAGATTCCCCAGTATTTAATATATTTTACAGTTCCTTTGAACTAGATTCACTTCTCTAGCATTACTTAGATTTTCTTATTATGATGTGTAATAATGAATAATAATATATAATATGACATATAACATAATAACATAATATAATAATAATATGTAATAATATATAATGATAATTATTATATATAAATGCTCTTTATATCGAGGGAGTTATTTTGTAGCCTGTAACTTTCCAGCTCCTATTATTTTCTCTGTTAGCATCTTTGTTGCTTCCCCTATATTGGCTAAATCAACTATCCTATCATCAGTATATAGGGATAGTTGATTCTCCTCTTTTCCTAACATTAAGTCTAAAATGTCTTTCTCTTGTTCTGTTGCTATTGCTATTTTTTAAGGAATGATATTTAATAATAACTTTATGCCTGTATTTATTGGGAAAGGTTCTATTGTATCCCAATTTCATATATTGCTTGCTTTTGATTTTACATAGAAGCTTTTTATGATATTATAATTTTCAGATTTTCCTTTTTTCTCTTTCTCTCTTCTTTTCCTTCTTTCCTTTTCTCCTTTATTACTTCCTTCCTCTACTCTCTCTTTGCCTCTCTCCTTCCCTTTCTCTCTCTCTCTCACACACTGACATTCATATAAGTAAATGTTGTACTTTGTTACTGGCTTTTCCAAATATACACAGATGCACACACACACACATATATATGTATATATATTTGTATGATTTTGCATGTGTTTATTTTTAATATTATTATTTATATATCTTATTATTGTTGAAATATCCTTGACTTTTTGATATAAATCCAATTTGGTCATGATGAGTGATTTAGATGAATTGCTGTATTCTAAAATGATTGTATTTAAAATTTTAGAATTAATATTCATATATGGCATTTATACATAGATCTTTTTCTATGAATTGTGGTTTCTTGACTATATTATGAGGTCCATATTTGCCTCATAATAAAGATTCTCATAGAGTTCTTACTTTTACAGTTTTGGAGAATAATTTGTAAAGTATTGTTGCTATTTGTGCTTAGAAAGTATGATAGAATAGTCCAGCGAATTCATCAGGAACAGGTAGGTTCATTGTTTTTGTTTTTTTTTTACCGTTTTAGTTTCTTTACAATTAGTTCCATTTTCTTTTCTGACCTTGGGCTATTTAAGAAACTTTCTGGTGTTCTGTTGGTTTGGAAATTTCTTATTTCTGAAGGTATTCAATTTTCTGGGATTCTCAGTTTTGTTAGAATATAACCATATGTTCTGAGGATGTTTTTTTCTCCTAATTTTTGTGATTTCATTTTGTTCATTTGCTATCTTGTTAATTTGATTTTCTGCTTTTTAAATCAGATTGAATAAAAATTTATCCACGTTGTAAGTATTTTTAAATAATCAGTTTTTAGATAGATCATTTGTTTTCTAGTTTACTTATGTCTTCTTTAATGTTTTAATATTTATTCCTCTTTTTTGGCTTATTTTGGGTTAATCTATTGGTTTTCTAATTTTAAAAAATACATCTTCAGTTTATTAATCCTCTCCTTTTTTATGTTATTCATGTATGTTTTTAGGGATGCAATTATTCCTTGAGGGCTACTTTAGCTATATATCTGAGAAATTTTTATGTTACTTGTTCATTATTATTTTTTTCACATATTTTTTCTAGAACTTCTTCCATACACATATTTTGGATTTCAATATTAAGTATCTCTTTAGGTTTGTGTCTTTCGTTTGTGCTCCCTAAACCTACTACTATTTTGTTGTTTTCTGTTTTTTAAACAATGTATTTGCTATTTTTGTCTTTTAGAATTTATTTGTAAATTCCGTGCTTTGATATGTAGTTACTTTTTGTAAAAGTTTCAAAAGGTAAGGAGAAATATGCATATTCTTTAGCAGTCTCTTTTGGAATAATTTTTTTAAATTCTAGTTTCTCCAGCTATTTGTTAATTGTCTTTTGCCTTTTATTTATCTTTTTTTTGGAAGTCTTCTGCTGTTGACATATTACTGTATATGTCTCTTTGTTATTCAGTTAACTTTAACTTTATAGATTTAGATGCTAAAGTTAGATGCTATGGTTCTTTCAACATAATGCACTTTGCTTGTTCATTGTGGAGGTGTTTTATGTGAATGTTTTGGTTTTGTTATCGTGATTGCAACTCCCACCTTTTTTGGATTCATCTGATGCTTGTCTCACTATTATTCTGTGTATATCTTTGCTTTTTAGTTGTGTTTCTTTTAAGCAATGTATTGTGGGGTTTTATTTTTGTTCTTATTTCTATTGTGTCCAATTCTTTATAACCGTATTTAGGGTTTTCGTGGCAGATACGGGAGAGGGTTGCCTTTTCCTTCTCCAGTTCATTTTGCCGATGGGGAAATGAAGCCAACAGAGTTAAGTGACTTGTCCAGGGTCACACAACTAACGTGTCTGAAGTCTGATTTGGACCCAGGTCTTCCTAACTTCATGTCCAGCACTTTATCTGCTGTACAATATTTATTGCTGTCCAATAAGGGTTTTGTATACTAATCCAACCTGTAACTGTTTTGTTTTTTTTGAATTTATTTATTTATCTATTTATTTATTTATTTATTTTATTTAACTTTTAACATTTATTTTCACAACATTTTGGGTTACAAATTTTCTCCCCTTTTATCCCCTCCCCCCCACAGTCCCAAGCATTCTAATTGCCCCTGTGACCAATCTGCTCTCTCTTCTATCCTCCCTCTCTGCCCTTGTCTCCGTCTTCTCTTTTGTCCTGTAGGGCCAGATAGCTTTCTTTACCCTTAACCTGTATTTCTTATTTCCTAGTGGTAAGAACATTACAGTTGATCCTATCACTTTGAGTTCCAACTTCTTTAGCTCCCACCCTCTTCACCCCCTCCCTTTGGAAAGCAAGCAATTCAATATAGGCCAAATCTGTGTAGTTTTGCAAATGATTTCCATAATAGTTATGTTGTATAGGACTAACTATATTTCCCTCCATCCTATCCTGTCCCCCATTACTTCTATTCTCTTATGATCCTTTCCCTCCCCATGAGTGTCGACCTCGGATTGCATTCTCCTCCCCATGCCCTCCCCTCTATCCTCCCCCCCACCCTGCTTGTGCCCTTGTCCCCCACTCTCCTGTATTGTGAGATAGGTTTTCCTATCAAAATGAGTGTGCATTTTATTCTTTCCTTTAGTGGAATGTAATGAGAGTAGACCTCATGTTTTTCTCTTGCCTCCCCTCTTTATGCCTCCACTAATGAGTCTTTTGCTTGCCTCTTTTATGAGAGATAATTTGCCCCATTCAATTTCTCCCTTTCTCCTCCCAATATTTCTCTCTCACTGCTTGATTTCATTTTTTTATTTTAAGATATGATCCCATCCTATTCAATTCACTCTGTGCATTCTGTCTCTATGTATGTGTGCGTGTGTGCATGTGTGTGTGTGTACTCCCACCCAGTACCCAGATACTGAAATGTTTCAAGAGTTACAAATATTGTCTTTCCATGTAGGAATGTAAACAGTTCAACTTTAGTAAGTCCCTTATGACTTCTCTTTGCTGTTCACCTTTTCATGGTTCTCTTCATTCTTGTGTTTGAAAGTCAAATTTTCTTTTCAGCTCTGGTCTTTTCATCAAGAAAATTTGAAAATCCTCTATTTCGTTGAAAGACCATTTTTTCTCCTGAAGTATTATACTCAGTTTTGCTGGGTAGGTGATTCTTGGTTTTAGTCCTAGTTCCTTTGACTTCTGGAATATCCTATTCCATGCCCTTCGATCCCTTAATGTAGAGGCTGCTAGATCTTGTGTTATCCTGATTGTATTTCCACAATACTTGAATTGTTTCTTTCTAGCTGCTTGCAATGTTTTCTACTTCACCTGGGAATTCTGGAATTTGGCCACAATGTTCCTAGGAGTTTCTCTTTTTGGATCTCTTTCTTGCGGTGTTCTGCGGATTCCTTGAATATTTATTTTGCCCTCTGGTTCTAGAATCTCAGGGCAGTTTTCCTTGATAATTTCATGGAAGATGATGTCTAGGCTCTTCTTTTGATCATGGTTTTCAGGTAGTCCCATAATTTTTACATTGTCTATCCTGAATCTATTTTCCAGGTCAGTTGTTTTTCCAATGAGATATTTCACATTATCTTCCATTTTTCCAGTCTTCTTGCTATGTTCTGTGATATCTTGCTTTCTCATAAAGTCCTTAGCGTCCATCTGTGCCATTCTAGTTTTGAAAGAACTATTTTCTTCAGTGAGCTTTTGAATCTCCTTTTCCATTTGGCTAATTCTGCTTTTGAAAGCATTCTTCTCCTCATTGGCCTTTTGAACCTCTTTTGCCAATTGAGTTAGGCTAGTTTTCAAGGTGTTAATTTCTTCAACATTTTTTTGGTTCTCCTTTAGCAGGGAGCTGATCTGCTTTTCATGCTTCTCTTTCATCCCTCTCATTTCTCTTCCTAGTTTTTCCTCCACCTCTCTAACTTGATTTTCAAAATTCTTTTTGAGCTCTTCCATGGCCTGAGCCCATTGGGTGGGCTGGGACACAGAAGCCTTGATTTCTATGTCTTTGCCTGATGGTAAGCATTGTTCTTCCTCATCAGAAAGGAAGGGAGGAAATGTCTGTTCTCCAAGAAAGTAGCCTTCAATAGTCTTATTTCTGTTCCCTTTTCTGGGCATTTTCCCCAGCCAGCGACTTGACCTCTGAATATTCTCCTCACACCCACCTCACCTCCTGGTCCTCCCAGCCAGCGTTTGGGGACTGAGATTCAAATGCTGCTTCCCGCCTTAGGGCTTTTGGCGGGGGCAGGGCTGCTATTCAGTGTGAGAATTAAGTTCAGGTGGTCAGGTCGGGGCAGGGCCGCCTCTCAGGCCCAGTTCCCTCAGGGGGTTTATGCACAGACCTTCCACAATGGATCTAGGCTCCCGCCTGCTTGGGGAGCCCCTGTCTGCAGCCACCTCTCAGCTTCTACCTCCCGGGGGGGGGGCCCGAATCATGGGGGCACCCCACTCCCCTCTCGACCCGACAAAGAGACTCTCTCACTGACCCCCGTCACCTGTGGGCAGAGGGACTTGTGCGGCCGCTGGAGATCCCATCCCTGAAGCCTGCTCAGGTCTGTTTCTCTTGGTGCTGTGGCTGCAGCAGGTCTGGGCTGGGCTGGGCTCCACGTCTGCAGCGCGACGGACCTTTTGCGAGAGGTTTGCAGGTCCCTCTGTGGGTGGAGGGACCCGCGTGGCCACTGGAGATCCTGTCCCCAAAACCCGCTCGGATCTTTTCCTCTAGGTGCCGGGGCCGCTGCAGGGCTGCCCTCTGCTCCCAGTCCCGGCGCCCAGTCCGCAGTGCGAAGGACCCCCCGCGAGAGGTTTGCAGGTCTCTCCGGAACAGAAATCTCCCTCGCTCCAATATTCTGTGGCCTCTGGGTGCAGAATGCACCGTGAGTTGTTCCCCTGTAGCCGATCTGTGGGTTGTGGGTTTGGAGCTATGTGTATGTGTGTCTTTCTACTCCACCATCTTGGCTCTGCTGTAACTGTTTTTAAAAAGAATTTTAAATTCATTTTTATAAGAATTATGAATTAGCTCTATAGTTTCCTCCATTTGTCTCTAGTATTATTTTTCCTTTCTGAATTAGGTTTTTTTGGGTTCCTTTATCTCTGCAATTACTTTTGGTTTAAGGTACCAATCAACTGTCTGTCATTACCCTCAAACCCTTTCCCCATTTGTTATGCTTTTCCCCACTTTTGGAGTTTTATTTAACATCAATTCCTTTTTATTTCTTCCACTTAGCTATCTAATTCTTCCCATTTTTTCTGGTTATCCTTCTCTTCAAGTTTTTTTTGTTTTTAAATTTTTGTGACCTTTTCTAAATATGATTTCCTACCTTTATTCTCTTTATTAATTCCCATCCCTTTTGCCTATTCTAGATTTCTTTAATTCATAAGCCTCATACTTATTATTTCTTTACATTTTTCATGGAATTGAAACTTACAAGGCACTTATTTTGAGGTCTGTCTTCTTAACACATTCTATATTTTTGCCTTGTTGATCTTGCCCCTTCCTATCTTGTTTCTTTTGTGCCTCATTCTCATAGAGGTCAAAGTATTGTCTCAGGGTAGAAAATTTTCTATATCCCTGATTGTTTAGGTCATTGCTGCCCCCTGTCCTCTCCATGATCATTTTCTCCCATTTGCCATGAGATCTCCTCTCTAAGTATATGCCTTCCATCCTTTTCCTTTTCAGTTGCCCCCCAAAGAACTCTGCTTCCCCTTCTCCTGAGACAGGATATTTTCATGGAGACACAAAACTCTTTCAGGTTTAGAGGTGTCTCTAAGTACCAAATCCTTACAAATTATACTCCTTCAAGATTGCCATATCCTTTACAAAAGGGGCAGCTAGGTGGTGCAGTGGATAGGGCATCAGTGCAGGAGTCAGGAGGACCTGAGTTCAAATCTCACCTCAGATACTTGACACTCACTAACTGTGTGACCTTGGGCAAGTCACTTAACCCCAGTTGCCTCATGCTGGGTCATCTCTAGTCATCCTGATGAATATCTGGTCACTGGATTCAGATGACTCTGCAGGAGAAGTGAGGCTGGTGACCTGCACAGCCCTCCCTTACTCAAAAACAAAGTCAAGTGCAAGTCATGTCACCATTTCTCTGATGGCATGGTCTTCTTTGGCAACGAAGGATGAACACATATCCATTATGGAATAACTCCCTTCAAGCACCATCCCCCAATTGGGGGATATTCTTCAGTAGTACCCAGACCCATCACTGAATTGAGATGCCCCTTTCTTTCCCCCCTTTTTCAGTCCTTCCCTTTGCCCCTTTATCTATTCTCCCATAGCCTCTATTCTTTCTGAGAGATTGCCAAGAACTGGGATTACCATTGACTTGATTAGGGCATATCATATTCCCCTCTATCTTCTCCCTCGCTTCTCTTCCTTTATGCTCTGCCCATTCTTTAACTCAATCCCATGAAACTTTCTTTTACCTCTGGGCAGGGGAGTTGAAAGTTTTTGTCAGTGTTTCAGACCTGTTCTTCTGCCATCACTTCTATTTAAGTTCTTCTTTTGTCCTTATTGCCTTGTGTACTTTCAGAAGGAAATCTCTGAATGGTTTCTGAGTTATTTTGTCGTGGTTGTTGATTTTAACCCCATACATTTCTTTTTCTTTTGAGTTTTCTTTCCCCATTTTATCCCTTAGGTAATTTAATTACTTGTACCTTCCTTGGATGTACTATTTATTTACCTTTTTAGTGTTTCTTTTGTCCAGGATATTTTAAAAGCAAACACTTTTCTTATGATTGGTTTTCTTTATAGGAATACTTCAAATGACTCTCTTTTTTAAAAATCTTTCTTTATTTATTTTAAATAATTATGTCATTTGTTTTCAGTGTTCTATAATCACCTCCATATATCTTAGATTTTTCTCCTCCCCCCCCTCTTTTTCCCTCCTCCCTCGCCACTCCCTCCCTGACATGGCTTGCAATGTTATATAGGTTCTATACATATATTCCTAGTAAATAAAATTTCACCATAGTCATGTTGAAGAGAATAATTAAAATAAATGGGAGAAAGCATAAAATAAAACAAAACAAAACAACAAAAAAGATAATGATCTGCTTCATTTTGTGTTCCAATTCCATAGTTTCTTCTCTGGATGTGAAAAGTGTTTTGTCTCAATAGTTCATTGGGAATATTTTAGGTCCTTGCATTGCTATGAAGAACTAAGTCTATCAGAAAAGTTCCTCGCACGCTGTGGCTATTGCTGTGTACAAAGTTCTCCTGGTTCTGCTCCTTTCACTCAGCATCACTTCATATAAGTCTTTCCAGGCTTCTCTGAAGTCTTCCTGTTCATAATTTCTTATAGCATGATAGTATTCCATTACATTCATATACAACAACTTGTTCAGCCATTCCCCAATTGATGGACATCCCTTTGATTTCCAGTTTGTGGCCACCACAAAGAGAGCTGCTATAAATATTTTTGTATATGTGGTACCCTTTCCCATTTTTTATGATCTCTTGGGGCTACAGTCCTAGAGGAGATATTTCTGGGTAAAAAAGTTATGCACATTTTTGTAGCCTTTTGGGCATAGTTCCAAATTGTTCTCCAGAATAGTTGAGTCAGCTCATGGCTCCACCAACAATGAATTAGTCTTCCAACTCTCCCACATCTTCTCCAGCATTTATCATCTTCCTGTTTTGTCATGTTAGTTCATCTGATAGGTATGATGTGGTATCTCAGAGTAGTTTTAATTTGCATTTCTCTAATCAATAGATTTAGAGCATTTTTTACATATGACTATAGATAGCTTTAATTTCTTCCTCTGAAAACTGCTTGCTCATATCCTTTGGTCATTTATAAGTATAGAACTATATGCCTACTTTCAAAATATTTGTGACAGTAATATGAATTCAAATTGATAACATTCATGAATATATTAAACAAGAGAAGACAGGTTTTTGCATACAATATTCTGTTTCAAAATAAAGAGGTCAGATGGTAACATTATGAATTTCTTCTAAGAAAGATGCTAACGTAAATTCACCTCATAGGACCATGAATTTAGAACTGAAAGAGATATTAGACTCAATTTAGTACACCTCCTTTGTTTTATAAATTTCGTAACATTGAAAATGTTCAGAGAGATTGAGGGATGTGCTCACAGTCATTCTTATTGTGAACAAGTGAAATTAAGATTCAAACCCATGTTCCCTCAGTCAAAATACAGTCTTCTTTCCACCATGTCGTGTTGCCATAGAAATGCTCACTGTTAATTTCACATGCTACTCTAGATGAAGCATAACAAACATCTCAGCATGTCTATTTTGTGGTAGACCAAGTTAATGAGATTTATTGAGAAGTATAGATGATTGAGATAAATCTATTGATTTAGCCTCTAACCGCATTTATACCATGAATTCTTTTAAGAAGACACATTATTATGTGCTGAGGCTTGGATTGTATAATTTCCATGGAAGTCTTTGTTTATATAAAGTCTTTTTGGATGAATACAAGTATACTGAGCAGAGTTATTACTATTAAAAAAAGATAAGATTAAAAAAACTTATTAAATGAAAGATTGCTATTTTGTAATGTCTTTCAATTGTACATTTCTGAAACTGAAATGATGCATCATCCCCAGGATTTCCATGAATTTCTAAGTGGGGGGAGGCAGATGGGGATGGCGTAGACCTACCATTTCATCAATATAAAATTCTTGTAATGAGAACTATCTTCGCTGATGAAGATGAGCAATCCATCTGTACTTTATAGTTTTAGCTGCCTACAGACACTGAAATGTTAAGTAACTTATTCATAATCTCTGCTGGTACACATCAGAGATATGACCTGAACTCAGGTCTATCGACTTGTCTCTACCTGACCTGTGTAAAATTAGGGATGGGGAAGTGGGAAAAATTAAATTAGTAAAAAGTAGATTCAAGGGATTTGGTTCTGAATTAGGTAAAGAAGGGAGAGACTATATCTGACCCCAAAGATGGAAACAGATTATTTTGCCTCAAATAAAACAAGTTGCCCATATCTAGGCCTTATTATGAAGGAAAATAAAGATCAAATACTGCTAATTTATGTCTGGGCTTGAGCTGGAAATTAAACTGATTCAAGCAAAACAAACTATTGGCGTGTAGTTCTTATATTTTCACAGTGATAGTTTATTAAGATTGGATTGAAAGAAAAGAAACTATTGTTATAACCTTGAATGTCAATGGGAATTGATGTACAAAAACTATAGACAAGTGATACAAATGCGATAAGATTAAGAGCCAGTCCCCAATAGATGTATTACTAAATGAAATAGTTTTCAAAAGAAAAAAAAAGTGTAAACCAACTATAATCATCTAAAATTGTTAAAGGTCAGCAATAATCAGAGAAATAAAACAAATTAGAGGTATTAGCTACATACATCAAATTATTAAAGATGAGAAAAGATGGGAAATTAAATGGCAGAAGGAAAAGAGAAATAAGAAACAAGAATTTTCTGCTGATTCAAGAAGAATTTAATCAAAACATTCTGGGAAATCATTTGCAATTGTGCAAAAAAGGTACTAATAATAGCACCTATTTCCCAGAGTTGTGAAAAAATAGATATTTTAAAAAATACTTATCATAGTGTATCACCAATGCAATATTCATATCACTGAGGGTGACTGTGTAGTTCTGAGTCACAAAGTATAACAGACTCTCCATATAGAAGGCTGAAGAAAAATATTTATTCAGACACCAGAAAGCCAAATCCCCATACTAGAAAGCTAAATCCATCATAGTAACCAAGAAATCAATACACATTATAACTACAGGGGACAAAGTCATTCCCAAACCTCTTCCTGTCCCCTGCCAGGGCCTTTCCACAAGCAAACATTCATCAGCCTAGCTGCACCTGCCTGCCTGTGTCCTCTCTCCTCTTCCCCAACTGCTCTCACCAACTTCCTCCCAGTTCTGCTCCACCTTTCCTGTTCCACCCATTTGGCAAACTCCTCCTACCACATGTGGCTTAGGCTTCCATGTGATTTAAGTGGTCAAATGGGCCTATTAATGAATGGGAAAGATCTTCCCATTTAAATGAATATTACGCACAGTGCTTGGAATGCATTAGGGGCTTAACAAAAGCTTGTTCCCTCCCCAGAATCTCAAAGTCAGGTATCTTGTCTTGCATATTTTTTTAACCTCTCCTCACTCCCCACCATACACCTTACATTTAGTAGATATTCAGTAAATATTTGGTAAATATTAAGAAATCTTTCAATGAAAATGTATACCCACTAACTCAGTAAATTTCTATTTACCCAGAAATCCTATTAAAGGTTTTATATCCCCCCAAAAGTTAACTACAACAAGAATACAGCTACAAAATAGAGGAGTTGTTAGTAAGATTTAAGACAAGGAAAATGTAAAAATAGAAAATACTTTAAGAGACAAATAGGAAAATTATACCACACTTAAAGAAATCAGAGGTAATAAAATAATTTCATTATTAAACATATATGTAACAACTGGCATGCCATCAAAGTGTTTAAAGAAAAATCTAAACAAAATACAAAAAAACCAAAAGTAAAAAATTATGACATTAATCAAACTCTTTCAGACTCTGACAACTCTAATAGAAAGATAAAGAGGAAAATTATGCACATGGAAAAATTTGATACAGCAGGCCTATAATGCCTATTGAAGGGGAATCTTAAACTGTAGGCTTATTTTTACAACATTACAAGGCACCTTTACAAAAACAACCATATGCTAGGGAAGAAAAAATTCATAATTATATGCAGAAAAGATAGAAATACTCAATATATTTATTTTAGCCACAATACAAAGAAATATGCTAAATCATGAGTGGATCAAAGAATGAATTATATAAGTAATTTAGGGTTACGTTAAATAAAACCAGATAAGAACATAATTTATCTAGTTTAGCTGTTTTAAATTTTAGATGAAAGCTTATCATTTCTAAAGACATTTTTAAAAAGACATAAAAATGAGACTGACAGTCAAAATGCCATTAAAAAACAATTGATTGTTGAACAAACCAAGAACTCCAAAAATCATGTCCCTCCATTAGTACTTTTATCCCCCTTTCTCCCTTTTCAGTTCCCTTTAGTATGTTGTCCTCCCCCATTATAATATAATTTTGTTGAAGTCAGGGACTGTACCTTTGTGCTTGTTTTTACATCCCCAAGGCTTGGCACAAGTATCCAGCACATGGTAAGCATAATGTTCTCTTCATTTTCCTTCCTTCCTTCCTTCCTTCCTTCCTTCCTTCCTTCCTTCCTTCCTTCCTTCCTTCCTTCCTTCCTTCCTTCTTTCCTCCCTTCCTTCCTTCCTCCCTTCCTTCCTTCCTCCCTTCCTTCCTTCCTTCCTTCCTCCCTTCCTTCCTTCCTTCCTTCCTTCTTTCCTTCCTTCCTTCCTTCCTTCCTTCCTTCCTTCCTTCCTTCCTTCCTCCCTCCCTCCCTCCCTCCCTCCCTCCCTCCCTTCCTTCCTCCCTTCCTTCCTTCCTCCCTTCCTTCCTTATCATTTGCTTGCTGACTCACTGTTGGCTTTCATATTTGTGTGTGTGTGTGTGTGTTTATGTGTGGTATTGACACTTTAGGCTAATCTTGACTAAAATTTTTAAATAACTATGTAAAGAAATCAATTTTAGGGAAAAGCACATTGCTGCAGATAGTTAATTAAATGTTATAGAACAACACTATAATTTGTATCATAATCCTAGAGTGGGCTTTAATGATTACTGTGTGAAAGACTTACCACATAATGGTTTTGACTGGTACTAGGTTATATAGGGTATACTTGTAAACTCATTCTATAATAACATGTGTTGCTGACTACTATGTGGTGAAATGATAAATGGGAAGTCAAAAACATATCTAAATCCTATACCCAGCAACTAAAGTTACAAACATGCTTTCTTTCAAGAAAGATTTTGTACCAAATGTTTAAATATAAAGATGTAATACTTTTCCAAGACAATTTCAATAGGACTATCAATTCAAAAGTCAACGTATGGCAAGTCACATTCTATGCCCTTGGATGAAATAGGTAGGAATATAAATCAAATCAATTTAAGTCACTTAAATCCAATGATATTAAATGAGTAGTACCAATTCAAATATTGTTACCCATCTGCTGAGGAAATCTCTTTAAGTGATGTGGATATTTTACTGCCAATAATCCATTTTACCACTGGAGAAACAAATCATTCTATCAGAGAATAAACTTTAAAAATCCCATGTCTACTTTTTGCACAATGAACATTTAACATTTTTTTTTGCTAACATTGTTGTAGGATTATGTTGGGCATACTACAAATTCCACCACTTGCCTTCAGAAATAAATGTCTTTCAAAGATTGACAAATTATTCATTTCCAGAGGTTGTGTATCGGAGCTTTGAAGTCTATAAGTAGTGTAATAAATTATGCAGAATATATTTCACAAATATGTAGTTTGAAAAGACATCCTAAAAATACTATATTTTCTTCACAGAAATAGGATTTACTTATTGATATTACTAATGCCCTTCCAAATTGTTACAAACTTCTATATTACTTAGCAATTTAATTTGCATGCAATTTTTTTTTTTGCAAAGAAATGTAGATAAATTTTAAACTGGACCAGTTTTAGGTATATCAAAAAATGTTTTTGGCAGCATTAATTTCTATTTTAGAAAGCAGTTACATAGAATCCTTATTTTTTGTTATTCCTTTCAGATCAAGTTCTGTATTCCGACCATGAATTTGATGGCAGCAATTGGTCCTGATCTGAATATTTTCTGAAGTACTGTTGAAATATATTTTTACTAAGTGTAACATGGAAGATTTGTTATTGACTTGACTATAACCAACTCTTGATTTCTCAGGAGTACTATAACTAAATGGGTCATACCCTCTGATTTTCCCCAATTGAAGTCTCCTGCTGCCACTCTGCTTCAAGAACTTTCCATTGTTATTGTCCAGGGAGTGTGGGATAGGCATGAGAAGATAAGGGAAAGTGGAATTTTTCCTTTTCCCTTTGAGAGACTGTGTACTTGAGTTCAAGAATTTTCTTATTTTTTCCTTCTTCACCAGTACTTCTTTGGTGATCTTTTCACTGAAATCTAGTACATACCATTCAAGTGTATGACTTAAAACTTTTATTTAGTCTAGTTCCAGATTTGAAAAGATTTTGGCAGGTTAGAGATTTGGGGTGAAACTAATAACATGAAATTCAGTTAAGGATAGATGTAAAATCTTACAGATAGTGGTTCTCCTGAACGATTTTTGAAATTCTCATGGACTCCAAGCACAACATTAGTCAATGCTGAGATATACATCGGCTGAGAAAGCTTATGCAAATAGCCTTTATTAAGAGATGCCTAGTATTAAGGACTAGGGAAAAGATAGTCAATTATACTTTGACCTAGTAGGATTATATATATATATATATATATATATATATATATATATATATATATATATATATGTCTATCTATGTCTATCTATCTATACACATGTGTGCATGTACATTTTATGAAGGATATCTATAAAATATTCAGTGTTCAGAGGAGAGTAGGCAGAATAATGGGAAGTACATGTCCTAGAAGAATCAATGAAAGGAATTGGGGATGTTTTGCTTAGTATAAAAAATTTAGCTGGTATATGGAAACTGTCCCCAAATATTGGAAGATTGGATTATGGAAGAATGATCAGATTTATTTGACTTGGCCCTACAGGGGACATTAAAGGCAGAAGGTATAATTTGCTAAGAGGAAATTGTGACTTGATGTAAGAAAAAAAAATTTCAAAGAATTAGAGCTGTCTCAATGTAGAATGAGGTCTTTAAGCAAGAGAAGAATAGATATTAGTACACTACAAACTCACTATTAGTCAACAGTGTGATATTTCAGGTTGAAAAGTACAGCTAGTTAGAATTATTCTATCCTAAAAAGCATTAATGACCTCTGAAATTTGTTCCATCTCTCAGAATCTATGATTTATTGAATATTATAGGATATTAAGAAACACAATGGAAATACTTTATAAACCTTTTAAGGACACATTTTACTCTAGTGAATTAATAATTTTTAAAAAGTCAACAAATTGTAAGCACAGTAGGTGCTTTCATTACTTATACCTTTTTAGTCAATTGGTGATTTAAAATTGATGGAGTGAGAAGCCTGGAGATAGGACAACCTGAGTTTGAATCTGGTCTGAGATACTTACTAGCTATGTGACTCCTGGGCAAGACACTTAACCTCTGTTTGCCTCAGGTTCCTTATCTGTAAAAGGGATAGCAACTACCTTGAAGGGTAGTTGTGAGGATCAAATGAGATAATATTTGCAAAGTTCTTACCATGGTGTCTGGCACATAGTAAGGGGTATATAAATGTTGCTGTTGTTATTGTTTTATTATTTCTAGTAGTAGTAGTAATATATCAAAGTATCATTTGCAATAGATTGTACCTCTCTCATATTTTCATCAAGGATGATCTTAGATACTATGCATTGGTAAATTACTGAGGTATTACAAACATGAACAATAAACATGATCTTGTTGATGTAGCTTAACGAGGCATCATGTCAAACTTTGCGTAAAGAATAAAAAGATAAAAAATTTAAATTATACCCACTACTGATGGTTGCTTATGATGGAGTAGTGCTTCTTTTAATCTTTCACTGTCTTCCTCTAAAGGATTCTATAAATATGTTCACAGACTAAATTGACATTGCCCATGGTTTTACCTCTTTTGTGTTATTGTTGAGAGCAATGTGCTCCTGGGGTAAGTGGTTTCTAAGCTCTTATTGCCTTCTTGTTGTGTCAATCAGTTTACATGGGTATAGCTTTTATCCGCAATAATTAAAATCTATTCTAGTCTGTATGTTTTTTACATGCAATATTTATATATACAGTTTCCCATTTTTTTCCTGCCTCGATGCCTCATTTAATGAGATCAGGTTGAAATTTTTCTTGCTGACAAATCATATTTTCTTCCAATTTTATTCTTTCTTTAATTTTGTATTGATATTTTTCATTGGTTTGAAAACTGATGACTTTACTACATAGACAGTTGGTTCTGAAATGACTCCCACATCAATAATCAGTTATTTTCTGATTATTAGAAGAGTACATTTCCTTTTAAAAATTTTTTGGTGATGTTACTTGGGGCTTTCATCGTCCAACAGCTCCTGACTTTATGCTGCGATCAGCATTTATTTATTTAAACTGATGTAAGCATATATCCTGAGGTTATATTGCTGTGTTAGGCTTTTATTTCTTGATTCTCACCTGTCTCTTCCAATATATTCTGTGATTTCTTGACCTATATTCATAGTTTCATTGAAATCACCTGTTATTAAAGGATATGTTGATTAAATTCAGAAGTTCCTATTGTTCATAGGGCTTCTCTATCTTCTTATCCAGTGTAATAGATGTTGCAGATACAAACTGTAATTACCTGCATAGCAGTCCTTCACTGATACTTATCATGAGTACAGAGTTTTATGAAATGATATTTTCATTGGTTTCCTAAAAATAAGTTTACTTCTTTATTTAGATGCTTCTCCAAGGAAAATCTATAAGTGAGGCTTCTGCTGAGCTATAAACTTCCTTTTATCATTTGGTTTCACTTATATTCAATAGTAGCATGGTTTAGTTCTTTCATTAGTGTATATAGGTGTATATATATATGTATACATGCACACATATATGTCTATAAAATTGATCATTGGATAAAGATTGTATTTGAAAGTGTCATCAGTGACTCTAATCCATCACTCAAGTGTTGACAGTGATTTTTTGTAAATCAGAGGACGGACCATGTCCCTACCCCCAATCAAGGGTCTGTGTGACCTCTAGAATGAAATATAAATTTCTATACTTATCATTTAAAACCTTTCACAACCTGGCCTTTCCTATATTTCCAGTCTTCTTATACATAACTCTTTCCCACATTCTCTGTACAGTCTAATTGTAGTGGGTTACATGCTGACCCTTATATATGATTTTCAATGTCTGTTTCCATGCCTTTGTACTCACTGGCTGTCATCCATTCCTGGAATACTCTGCCTCAGCTTTGCTGTATTGAATCTCTGGTTTCCTTTAAAATTCCTTTGAAAGAAATCTACTCCCAGCCCCATCCTCAGCTACTAGTGCCTTCCTCTCTAAGGTTACTTTCCAGAATATGTCTTGTATGTATCTATTTATATATGTTGTCTCCATCATTAGAATGTAAATTTTCTGAGGGCATGAGCAATGTTTATTTTTTCTTTGTTTTCCTGAGTGCTGAGCTGGAACATATTACATGCTTAATAAATGCTTGTTAATTGATCATGGTCATTGTGGAATCTTTGTAATTCTCTGCCCACTTTCCCCTCGTTCTGACATTATAGCTGTCAAAGTAAAAGGTGGGTACATAGGGCTAAGGGCCTTTTTGTAATTTTCTTTCTTTCATGGGTTACTTCCATAACTGTGAAGATCAATTTCTTAATAATCTGTGGCTTAGAGAAATTATGAATTAAAATAGATACATTTGATCAAGAAAAAAAGCTTCTGTACAATAGGGAAAAGAATACATTCAGAATAAGGAGAAAAAAAGAGCATCAAATGCTTATCAAAAAGAATTTCACCTCTAAAGCTTATAGGAAATTGTCACAAATGCATAAAAGGAATGAATGAATGAAACAAAGAATTAAAAAGCATTTATTATGTGCTCTATGCTCTGGGAATACAAATAAACAAGCAAGATGGCTCCTGTCCTCAAGGAGTTTATATTTTAGTAAGAGGATTCAATCCATTAAGGGCAGTGGTGGTCAGGAAAGGGGAAGTCATTGGAACAGGGAGTAGAGCAATAGAGTGATTCACTGACCTGCCATTCCCAGAGACAATACTAATGCTGATTTGATTATAGATATTCTGAATTCTGAATTATGCACAGATGGATCACTTAAAATATCTTCATTTCCTAAGGTAAATGAAGTTAGGATTTCTCCTGAAACTCCTCCTCCCCATCTTGCATTAGCTTCTTGATCAGGACAAAACCCCTGACAGAGCCAGAACACTGGATTGGGTGGTGTTCCTTTTTTCTAACAAAATTATTTTCTGTATCTCCGAGAAAAAATCCTCCATGTTCAGTTAAATTGCTTTATTGTCTTATTTTTCTATTCTGGTTGCTCATGGGGGGTATGATTTCTAATAAAAATATACTGTCAATAAACTGGGTGTCAATTATCAGGTGAATCACTAAACCAATTATGGCATATGAACATGAGGGAATATTATTAAACCAAAAAGAAATTACAAATATAAACCATTGAAAGAAGCATAGAAATACATAAGAAATGATAGGAAATGAAAAATATGTATACACATAACTGTGTAGCTATGGATCACAAAATCATCAACAAATCCATGTTAAATACCTACTCAGTAAGGAGCCAAGAGAGAAAAAGCTAGGAAAGTGCAGACACATCTATGTTAAAATTAATATGTCTATCTCTTGGGTTAGAGTGAACAAAAGCTGTACACTTAAGATGCAAGTATAATAATTTACATTAAAATGTGATCTCAAATATTCTTTTTAAATTTTTTTCTACTTATGTTTATATACATTACTTGTCAGTAGAAATTAAAATAAAATTTGTTTTGAAATATCAGGAGATAACAGGTTCCCTCATCACTTGAGATCTTCAAATGGAAACTCAATGATCATTTGTGTGATAGGCTGTACAAATAAATTTTGTTCAGAAACAGGTTGACTAAGAATGCCCTTCAGGTCTTCTTCAACTCTGAGATTCTGTGATTCTGTGACTGACAAGCATCTTAAATTGCCCAGGTACATGATTAACATGTTAAAGAAAACCAGCAACTTGCCCTAGGAAATCCTACCATTGCTTTCCCTTATAAATTTTAAAATTCTTAAAAACTTCCCATTTACATTTTATCATACCACTTTCCATCCCCATCTGGGACCAACCTCTCAATACAAATGAATAAGCTTATGAGGAATGCTTTTGCCTTAAGCATATCTTATATGTGTGTATGTGCATGTGCGTGTGTGTGCATGCGTGCATGGGTATGTATATGTGTGTGTGCATGTGTATTACACAGGTCCTTTGCTCTATGACTGCCTTTCTCCACCATCTCCCTCTAGCACTCTACCATGCTTTTGTTTATATAAACACATTTAATGATTTTATATAGAATTGACACCTTCAAAGGAATTTGTGGGTGAGATGGAAGAGATGTGATACAGCAGATCAGGAAGGGCCAGACTCAAGGTTAAACTCCAGCTTTGCATCTGAATTTTTGATTTTCCACTTTTAAAACATACTTATTATTCCTCTCTTGGAAAGGAGGGTAAATAAAAGGGTATCTGAAACACTGCAATTTTGTCATGGAAAAAAAAAACATAAAAGTTTTAATTAAATAAATATTTACTCTCATAAGCAATATAGAACATATTTCTCATAGTTCAAGGCATATTCCAGCTTGTCTAAATTCATAAGAACTGCATTTCCAAGTTACTAGTTCATCTGGAATGTAGGTGTTTGGAAAATCAGAGAATTAATAGGACTTTCGCTTTATATTTCACTGGTTTGAATCTGCCCTAAATTATCATTTTCATCTGAAAAGTCACACCTGTCTCTGCATCACAATTAGTACTCTAGTTTGAGTATGTTACCTCACAGGACCAGTTCTGAACATGCCTAAGAGACTGGCATGCCCTTGTTCATTTAGCACAAGTGTTTGTCACAAGGAAAGTGCTTAATAAATGTTTGTTGATTTAACTTGGCTTGACTACCAATTTCATTTATAGACAGGGACCAAGATGGGCTAGATGCAAAATGACAGTGATGTGAACTGAGTTGTGCTGAATTTGTCACTGTCTTTAGGGGTATAATGGAGAGAGAAGGAAGAGAAAAGATGAATGTCTGTGCCACCTTCCACCATTGACAAATAATAATCAATGGTGGATCATTCAACGTAGGAATTTTCCGGTGCTTGCAATCTTTACAGATCTTACTGTCACTGAGGTTTTAACCTGGATCTTAATCAGAGACATTCATACCAATCAACAGCAGACACAACCAATTATTTCATATCTGGGATACCCCAAATTCAGAGTCATCATTTAATCTGCCTTGCTGTTTAACGGTCTTTTTGATCCCACAGGAGTGGTTCTGAAGCAACAAATTTAGTGATGATCATCCCAACTGAATTGTTTTGCCCAAAAGATGTCTGGTTTTTTAATGTTAGTCTCAAGTCTATCAAGCACTTATTCAAGGAATTTGATTTAGGATTGATCAAGAAAGGAACATTGTATTTCAAGTGATAAACATTGTTTTTGATGTGATGATTTGCTTTATGTGAAATTGATATGTTCAGCATTTATGGAGAAACACTATCCTTTTGTAAAGTACTTCATAAGGAATAAACCGAAAAACTGAAAGGTAAAGATGGCTTAGTGTCCAAATCAAACACTCAAAAGAGATTCCAAAGGTCATAAAGTCATTGACAACTCAGAGATAAATTGGATTATTGTACTATTAGTTAGGATCAGAGAATCATAGATTTAGATCTGAAAAGGAACTTTGAAGCCATCTCATTGATGAGACTTCCCTTTAATGATGCAGATCCCAATCCCAACACATCTTTGCCTTGTCCACCTCTTGCCCTTATGTTCTAAGAAATATCTACCAGGGAGTTCACTTGTTGAGGCCTTTTCACCAGTTCTCTTTACATTGCAAAGGACATCCATCAGTTGTCTATTACTTTCACCACATAACTGGCCTCCCTATTTTTTCAATCTTATATGTCTCTGATAGCATCTCTGATGCAATTTATCTTCTACAATTCTCCATAGGTAATGTGTCACAACCAATTCAGGTCCACCATGTCTTGAAATTGTCCTTTGGGTGACCCTCAGTTCTAATTCTTCAGAAATCGTTGTATATTATGACTCACTATAGCATTATGAGAAAAATATTGTTAAAAAAATTCCCAGGGAGATGCTTGGGGTCATTAAAATCACATAGAAGTACAGTAAGTAGCATAGGTGTCATTATCTCTTTTATGGATGTAGAAACTGAAGCTCAGAGGGTGGAGGAAATGACTTGCTTATGTTCGTAATTTTGCTCCATTTAGGAGTCAGAGGAAATTCAAACCAAGTTTCCTTCCTTATTCTAAGTCTAGCAAGTATTACTTTTATCCTTTCATTTGTGAAAAATGATCCATTCTTTAAAGTCTAATTAACATCAAATCCTTTGTTAAGAACAACATTTCATTTACATAAACACACACATATATATTTATATAGAAGATACACATATATATTTATACATATGAGCATATGTATGTAAAGATGTGTATATATATGTATGTAAAGATGTGTATATATATGTATATATATATATATTATATGTCATGTCTACCAAAAAATTGCATCATCCTTTTTTCATTAATCTATATGCATTTGTAGTTGGAATAAATTACTGAAAGTTTTTTTTCTTCCCTTCACTCTTGATTATTTATGATTTAAGAAAATAAAACTGATTTACCCAGTGGAAAACTTCAGGAGTTGAGGGTTCAGGGCCACTTCTTGATTGCAAAGTACTCAAAAATGTAATGTTCTTATTTCATAAAATTGGTATACTTTAGACTGAAAAAATTCCAGTACTGATTTGATATGCTGTGTTTTCAGTATTTCTGAAAAGTCTGAGGTGGCTTTTACCATTTGTGAGATTTATCTTAATTTCTTTTAGACATTGGGGCAGTTCAACAAACTAATATTTTTAGCTTAGAAAGGTCATTTCCAAAAATAAAATTTTTTACCAATTGTTCGGCAATCACAGTGAACAATGGGAGGTGCTTTAGTCTGATCAAAATTCTGAATTCTATGTTTAGTCTCTGGAAGAAAAAGGAAAATGATGTATCAGTCAGGTAGGACTCATTGTTATAGTCTATAGTGACTAATACTAAGAATTATACACTGAAAAAAAATCTCTCTAAGTTATCTTCCTTAAAAATCAATCCTCTAAATCAGTATAGGGAGAATCCAGTAAAGAATCACCCTTAATTATGGACCACGAATACCTTTCATGCAATTTAGAATCTTCATTTAGAGTACCTGGGGCACAAAGGTTCAATGACTTGCACAGGGTCACAAAACCATTTTATGTGGCAAAGTCAGGACTTAATTCAGGTTTTCCTGCCTCTGAGTCTCTATCCACTATGTAAAATTGCCTATAAAAAAAGCTTTCGGCGTTGGATCCCAAAACTAGTTATTTCAAAACAAACAGACAAAATCAATATGCTCAAGATAATGATGGATGTAATTTTAATCACATCAGCAGAAGAGGTGGTGTGAAAATATTTCTGCTCTAGCTTAGTAGATACAATTCAATCTAGACTTTGGGGTTTTCCGCTGATTTTAATCTTTTGTAATTAGGTATTGTTTCCTTACTGTGTGAAAGAGGACATGCATATCTTGATAAACTTAAAGTATTATGAATAAAAAGTACTAAACAATTTATCGGAACAAACATGTATAATTTTAATTAGAAAAACTTGCAGTTGTGATCATTAACCCAATTATTGTAATCAATAATCATGCTGTTCTTAATACTACTATTAATATATTTATTTATTATTTAAGGTTTATAATGGCTTAAGATTTTATTCACTTTGGTCTCCACTGTCACAATCTTAAATGTGTGATCTTACATGGTTTTTGTTGGTTAAGTTTATGTAATTTTAACAGCATTATTAATCATGATATAGCCCCAGTATGCTATTCAGTCATTTCCTTGAGTAGATAACAAAATTCATTTCCAAGCTTCAGGTTTTGCTGATGTCAAATTAAAAAAGAAGTAAATGGACAATTTAAACCATTTTTTATAACTAGGGCAAAAAGGAATGTTACCCAAAAAGATTCACATAACAAAAAGCCGAAGGATTCAGAAAATTGTTGAAATCTCTCACCTAATTTCTCATAGATGTTTAGGACAGACTGACTCAGAGTCATTGGTTCCTGAAAGACAGTTCAAGTGTTGGGGGGTCTCTCTTTAATCATTCCAGATTGAACCAGTGCTAAAAATGGGTGCTTTAGAGCCTGAGCTCATGATGTCTATAATAGATCCTAAGAAGTTAGTAGTAACTTAGTCACACAGCTAAGGACAATAAATGCAGGAGTACACAGCAACCTTTGAACGACTTTTCTTTCTTCCATAAGGTGCTGGGATTTTAGAGTTGTAAGGATGCCTGGAGGTAACTTAGAATTCAAAGCTGTCAAACACATAGCCTATAAGTTTCATTGCAGACCATAACACTTCCAAATGCTGCCTGAATCTGATGAAGATGTAGTTGGGAAATAATTATAATTGGGAAATAGTTAGCAAAATAAATAAAAATATAATAGAATATGGGCAATATTAATATGCATTTTTTCTAAGTCAATATGTAGTCAGCAAGAATCTTGATTTATGGGTTTAGTGTCTCCCTTTCTACTGAGCTTGATCCCACTATTTGGACTAATTTTCCACTCAATGGTGAAATCTCTGCTATGGTTCCCCAAGCACATTATGTCTAATGCTTTGGGAAACTCACTGCTTTGGAACAATATGTTCCATTGTTGAGAAGTTTAGACTCAGTGGGGTGGAGCCAAGATAGTGATGTAAAAGCAGGGACTTGCTTGAGGTCTCCCCCAAACCCTTTCGAATTTTTGTAAAAATAACTTTAAAGAAATTCTAGAGCAGCAGAATCCACAAAATGAGAGTGAAACAAATTTCCAGCCCAAGACAACCTGGAAAGTGTACAGGAAAGGTCTATTGCACCAGCCTGAGAGAAGAGTACAGTCCAACGTGGGCCACACCAGCATAGACTGGGCCCTAGCAAATCTGGAGCAGAGCTCAGGGCACTGGATCACTGGTAGTTATAGCAGTTTTCAGACTTCTCAATGCACAAACACCAACGACAACTTAGAAGGTCAATAGGAAAGGTTTGTTGGGACCTGGGTGAGAGAGGAGCACAGTCTAGCATCAGCATTGGGGTGCTAGAGGCGTGGGGGATCTTCCAGATCTCTTGGCCCAAAGATGGTGGAAGAATCAAGTGACTAATCAGAGTGAGATTGTAGGGATGTCTTTGCTGGCACTGAAGCAGAATTCTCCTGATTTGTGCATGCTTAAATCTGAGTAACAATCCTGAGTATGGTCCTAGGGTGAGGAAGAGTACTGATGTGGTGGCGCTTGTGGCATTGATGGAGAGGGAATCCTCCACACAATTCCAAGGAAGAAAAGAGTGCTTGTGGTCACTCACAGACAAGAACATAGATCAGGAGAGGAGTAAACACCTCCCCTTTGATCATACTACCTTGGAAGAACTGAAAATTTACAGGTCCTTAGAAATATTTCTGAAAATAGCTACACAAAACCCCTGAAGCTTGGGACAATACACACTCCACACTGGAAACAGTGTCCTACCTGAACAAAGAGCCAAAAAGTCAAGCAATTGGTTGGGAAAATGAGAAAGCAGAGCAAAAAAAAATCACAATATAGAATCTTACTTTGGGGACAAGGAAGATCAAAACATACAATGAACACACAACAAAGTCAAAGCTACTACATCCAAAGCCTCCAAGAGGAATATGAATTTGTCACAGGCCATGGAAGAGCTCAAAAAGGATTTTGAAAATCAAGTAAGACAAGTAGAGGGAAAATTAGAAAGAGAAATGAGAGTGATACAAGAAAATCATGAAAAGCAAACCAAATGCTTGCTTAAGGAAATCCCCCACCAAATGCTGAAGAAAGTAGCACCTTAAAAATTAGACTAACCCAAATGGCAAAAGAGGTCCAAAAATCTAATGAGGAGAAGAATGCCTTAAAAAACAGAATTGGCCATATGGAAAAGGAGGTCCAAAAGTTCAATGAATAAAATAATTCCTTAAAAAGTTAGAATGGAACAAATGGAAGCTAATGACTTTATGAGAAATCAAGAAATTATAAAACAGAACCAAAAGAATGAAAATGATAATGTGAAATATCTCATTGTAAAAACCATTGACCTAGAAAATAGATCCAGGAGAGATAATTTAAAAATTATTAGACTATCTGAAAGCCATGGTCAAAAAAAGAATTAGTATGATGGAGGAGTAGAAGAACAGATCTGTTCAAGCTTTCCTCCTAAAGCCCTTACAATACCACCTGTGAAAATGACTCTAAACAAATTCTAGAGCAGCGGAAGCCACAAAATGACAGAATGAAATAGATTTCCACACCAAGACAGCCTGCAAGGAAGACAGGAAGGGTCCATTGCCCCAGGTTTGAAGCAGAACACAGCCCAGCACAGATGGGACTGGAGCAGGCTTCAGGATGCTGAATCATGGGCAGTTGCTGCATTTTCGTGATTTCTTAACCCATAAATGCCAAAGACAGCTTCAAAGGTCAGTGAAAAATCTCTTTCACCTAGCACCAGGGCTGCTATAGCCACTGTGGCAGCAGTGTCCACTTCTGGAACTCTCAGCCTACAGACCCTGGTGGAATTGAGCCACTAATCTGAGTCTCAGTCTTGAGAAGCAGTCCTGAGGTGAGGAGGAGCACTGGCCTAGTGGAGCTGGTGGTGACTGTGGAGAGGAAATCCTACTCACAGTTCCAGGGCAGTAAAGAGTGCTTGTGGTTACTCACAGACCAGAGTGTAGTTCAGGAGAGGAGTAAACACCTCTCCTCTCACTACGCCACTTTGGAGGAGCTGAAAACTTATAGGTCCCTAGAGATATCTCAGAAAACAGCTGTACAAAACTTCTGAAGCTTGGGGTAGTATACCCTCTGCTTGACAAAGGACTTATAAGTCAAGTAATTGTCCCCAATACCCCCAAAGGGGAAAATATAAGACTATAGAAGGTTACTTTCTTGGTGGAAAGGTATTTTCTTCCATCCTTTTGGATGAGGAAGGTAAAAACATACAACCAGAGGAATATCAAAGCATACCCCTGGAGGAAGATAGCAAGATCAAGACTGTTACATCCAAAGTCTCCAAAAAATATATGAATTGTTCTCAGGTCATAGAAGAGCTCAAGAAGGATTTTGAAAGTCAGGTAAGAGGTGGAGGAAAAATTGGGAAGAAAAATGAGAATGATGTCCTCCAAAATGGTATAGTATAAATACCATATTTTAGACTGCCAATAGGAGCATGTTTCTCCCCCTTCCAAAGGATCATGTGAAAGCTTGGTTGGGGCAATAAACTATTGTGCCACTTAAAATGACTTACTTTCAAGAAACAGGATCATTCCTTCCACCTCAGATGGCACTATTATTAGCCTGAAGAGAGGGATGGGGCAGTGACTAGTTCAAACCAATTTGACTAAAAATTAAGCACTTACTGTATGCAAGTCAGAGGAAGAAGCATGATGTCATGGTAGACTGACCTTAGAGTCAGGATAACCTGAGTCCAAGTTCTGTCTCTGGCCCATACTCACTGTAGGACCCTGGACAAGTCACAGGCCCTCCATGACACGTTCGACTTTCTAAGACTGGAAATTATTCTGTGTTAGTAGAGGGAGAAGCTTCAATAGGAAATCCCTATCCCAGTGCCATTGTAGGTCTTTGTTATTATTATTCAGTCTTTTCCAATTGTGTCTGACTCTTTGTGACCCCATTTGTGATTTTCTTGGCAGAGATACTGGAGTGGTTAGCCTTTTCCTTCTCCAGCTTGTTTTGCAGATGAGGAAACTTAGGCAAACAGGGTTAAGTGATATGCCTGGGGTCACACAGCTAGAAAGTGTCTGAGACTGGATTTGAACTCAGGAAGATGAATCTTCCAGACTCCAGGCCTGATACTCTATCTAGCTGCAGGCCCCAAATAAATAAATAAATTGAAAATATTCAAGTTATTGTGCTAATATGAAGAAAAGTGTCATATTTTCCTTCTTCAGAATTGGGGAAGGAAATACACAGTGTTACACGATATCCTAAATTTCCAAATTTTACCAGTATCTCAGTAAAGCTCTTAAATTTAAGAAGTGTGTGTTTCACATTGGACAATTCCCATTTTGCCAAAGAACATGTCATATTACAAGGGTGAAGATAAGTGAAATATGGGTCTCATGAGGACTGGACTTCAGAGTTATTGAGCTTCTACAGATACACACCTTCCTATAGATGCATATATAAAGGACTATAACAATATTTCTAACATACCATTCTGGAGTGATAAAGCAGATTTTATGATGATGATGATAATTATCATTCATACGTCACTTTGAGCTATGCACAGGGCTTTACAGACTATCTCATTTGATCCTCACAACAACCCTCTGAAGTACGTGATGTTCTTTTCCCTATTTTATAAATGAAGAAACTGAGGCTAGGACAAGTGATTTCTCCAGGGTCATAGATCTAGTAAGTGTCTGAGGCAAGATTCGAACTCATGTTTCCTGATCCCCAGTTCAGCACTTTATTCACTGTGCTCCCTATGTGTTTCTGGCTTTTTGTATGAGATAGTATGGTAGAATGGCAAGCTAAAAGATATAGCACCTGAGTGCAAATCCCAGCTCCTTCATATGACCCCAATTTTTTTTATCAATTTCTTTTCTTCTCACATTATATCCATTTCCAAACATATTCCTTCTTTGACATATTCAGAGAGTCATCCCTAACAACAGAGAATAAGAAGAAAATATCTGTGAGATTTTGGGAAAACTACAGTCTCTAGGCCTGTTTTCTGTTAAAAGATGGAGTTTGATCTTCTTGACCTCTAATTTCTCTTCCAACTGAACAATTTTAATCCTATGCTTCTCATCTTCCTTTACTTCCTTTTTAAAATCAATAACTGCCACCACCACAACAAAATTGTAGTCTGAGTTAAAATTGAAATCATTCTTGCCCTCAGGCAGCTTTTCATAGAGTTCTGTTACCTCAATATGTTCGCTTTAGCTGAATCTAAACATGGACAAAGCATACCATGTTTGGTATTAATCAGTCAGTGTCTACTCATATATCAATCATGGGAGCAGAGGTGGGAAGAAAAAATCTGTGCTCTCTACACTTCAAGGACTCAGAGTAACTGGAAGCGAATATATGTATTGTAAGACTATTTCTCCGGGCCCCCCTTTCTTGCCCCCTGAACAAGGGTAGATTTCCTGAAGAGTATATGTCAATAGCTGTCCATAGTACTCATGAAGGCTTTGGGGTTAATGTATTAAGAAGTTGAATGTTTGTGATAAAGTTGCTGAACTCTCACTATAGGCCGCAATTCTCACAATACCAATCACAATTTTATTTGTCCTTCTAGTGTAGTTTCTTTTCACTTTTCAACTAAACCTAATAATTGGTGATGAAGGCAGGTGTGGTAGTGCATATCTGTAGTTACTGCTACTTGTGGCTCTTGAATTTGGGAGTTCTAAGATGTATAGTAGGACTAAGGACAATTGGGCATCTCCACTAGGTCTGGTTCCAGTGTTGTGGGTCCTTGGGAACTGGGTGCACCAGACTGCCAAAAAAGGGGCAAAATGGCCTAGGTCAGGGACAAAGCAGGTCAAAGCTTCTTTGCTGATCTGTGCCATCATTTGAGTCCATGAGTGGCCTGTAGACTTACAACGTAGGGGAGATAGAGATACTTGGATTAAAAATAATTATAATGATCTTGATAATGATAATGGAAGAAATAAAACTATGACTAACTTCTAAAAAATTGTACATTAACATAAATTTCTGCCCTGCTCAAACTATCCTTGGAACCAGTATGGTTGTCAAAGGTCTTGTCTTCTTTGTGACCTTGCCTACCAATACTGTAATGCTGGAGTTACAATGAACATAATTATAATATAAAACTTCAACATTGTGAGGCCAAGTGCCTAATCACTGAAAGGAAGATTGACAGCGTATGCATTTTAAGTAACTGAGGCTTATTTTCTCAGGACATAGAGGCTCCAGGTAAGGGTGTGTTGTAGTGGGCTTTTTCCTGGAATGATGAAGAGCAAACATCTCCCTCTTTTTATCTGGCAGTTTACAGGTGTGCCATAACATTGCCCATACCACTCTGCAGCATTCTTTACAGATATCATCATACCAGTAAAATAAACTATACTTTTACTCATTCCCAAGTTTATATACTGTTAAAGATTTACTGTCAACTTGATTTATGAACTTGCTTTGCAAAATTCTGATCTCAATAGTGCATGACCCCGCTCTTTGCTTTGTATTCTGGGCTCTCTGAACATAACAATGGTTTTGCTACACATGGATAAAAATAAATGTGACTATTCTTTTAAGTGTGTAAGATAGTAGACTTCAGAGGGAAGGGAGACAGAATGAAAAGAACTCTCTTCTAGCATCAGGAGACCTGAGTTCTAAATGTAACTGAAACATAAATTATCTGTGTTAGTTTGGTTAACTTAACATTTCTCTGGCTCAGTTTCCTCATTTGTCAAAAGGAAATGACAATGACTGACCTGCCCTTCTTACATTAGCACTTTGAGATGTACGTGGAAGTACTTTAAAAATATAAAGTGCTGTATATAAAGTGCAGGTTACTGAAAATTGATGAAATGGCACTGAATTTCTTCTTCATCCTCATTCTCCTATTCCTGTTTTGGAAGAAAAATATCCCCCTTTTTTCTGTACTCATTCTCCATTTCTTGACATCTCTATCTGGCTCCTAAGTACCCAGTGCCCTCAAAACACCTTCCAATTGCCTACAACAACATCACAAGACAATGCTTAATTCAATCTTGCCCTTTCACCATCCATTTGTTTAATCCTTTGAACAGTTCCATGCTTTCATTGAATAGGGATCCCTGGAAGGATTCCCTCTACCAATACAGATCTGTGCCTTCTCTGCAGTGTTTACCTATAGGCATTGAGAGGTTAAGTGTCGTATATGGGGTTCTGCAGGCAATACATGAAAGAGAAGAGATTTAAACCAATGTCTTCTTGAATCTAAGTCTAACTTTCTATCCATTAGGATACACTAAGTTTCAAAACTACCCTTGCTTTAATATTCTCCCAAATCCATTCTTTAGTTGACATAAATTCAGTGCAGTTAAGTATCTGTTGAAGAAAGCAATTCATTCATTGCAACTAATTCATACTAGGTATGAAAAACTGATATCCCTGCCCCATAACTCTTATATGGATGTCTGCATTTTAAAAGAGGATGCTCAGAAATTTAAATGAATTTCTGGTTTGTGGAGTTTCATATAGTGCAACAAAAGGATGTGAAGTATGATAGTGAGGATAAAAGGATTACTTTGGGGCAAGGGACTCTTGCTAATACTCTAGCTCACACTGGGGAACTTAATCCACTTATTTTTAAGGGTAAATCTTTTGAAGGGATCTTCTTGATAAGAACTGTGACTGTCAGAACAATTAAAATATTTTGATAAGAGATATCCTAAGCTTCAGTTTTCAGTGGGCTTTAAAAAACAAAATTTGCATATATTTATTAAAGTGAATTAATTTTTCCCATCAGTTCCCATTAGCCTTTGTTTAGGAAAAATATAGAACCTATGATTATTGATAAATGGCTTTCATTGGTGAGAATAAATGGTGACTTATTTTTTCCTTAAGTATGATGTACCTGTTTTTCAAGGAGACAAATCATTTAAATGAAAACTGTAGAAAATACCAACTCTTCACTTTCTGTGGGAACTGAATAACTTTAGGGTGTTCTGAAAATCAGCCCCCTCACCCCCAGCCAAGGTATCTCATACTCTTCTTATTCATGAAAATATCTCCATAATCTCATGAAGTGTTTCCTTTAGAAAGAAAGAGTGGCTTAATGATCCCGCAGAGTGACAAGACCTCATATTAAAATTCATTTTTTTCTCTTTTTATTTTACATAGTTGTAAAGCAAAAATAACTGATTAAAATCACAAGGATATCCTCTGACAGTATTTACTGGCTTTTAAAGGAAATTTTAAACAAATAATTATTGAAAGTAAAGAACATCATCCCAGGAATTTTTTATATGCTGAAATTTTTTTTGCATTTTCTGAAAATTAAATTTTCAACAAATTAAAAAATATTATATGAATAGTTTTCATTTAACCTATCACAAGTATATAACTACTCCACTGATAAGATTCTTTAGATTCTATATGTATTTCATGGTACTTTTTGGAAATAGTTAGATCTAACAGTTTTGTTAAAGTGTTGCAGAGATGATCTAAAAGTTAAGGAGAAAAATTACACCATTTTTGATTCATCTAGAAGCACCTTGTCATAATAGATGACATGACAATAGTGCCCCTTGTTCTTGCTACAGTAGGCCACAAGTTAGTAATCAGTCAATCAGTGAGTGGTCATCACAAGCTTACTTTGTGTACCATACGCTTTGCTAGATATTGGACATTCAAAGACAAAACTGAAACAGGCCCTGTTCTTCCTAAGCTTGGAGTCCAACAAGAAAGACATTTATATATAGAAGTATATACGGCATAAACATAAAATTTGAAGGGGTTAGTTTAGTGAAATAGAAAACATTTATTAAGCAATTACTATGTGCCAAGCACTATGTGCTAAGTACTGGAGATAGAGATAGAAAAGCAAGGGTCTCTGTCCTCAAGGAGCTCACATTCAAATTAGAGAAGGCAACTTATATAGGAGGTGTCAGCTACAAGACAAGAAAAGGCTTTGTGTAGTAGGATGTAAAGGATTCTATGAGGCAGAGGTGAGGAGAAAGCACATTCTAGACATAGAGGCATGGTCAGTACAAAAGTATAGGAAGGGAAGATCGAATGCCGTGTATGGGACAGCAAAAAAGCTATCTTGGCCTAGAGTAAGATGAGGGGAGTGATGTATAGTGAGTTTGACAGGGTAGCAGGAACCAGGCTCTGAATGGCTTTAGAAACATCAGGTAGTAAATGGAATTCTGGGTTGGGTAAGCAACATGGTTAGATATGTACGTAAAGAACTCACTTTGGTAACTTTCTGGAGGATGGACTGGTATGGGTCAGGAGTGGGGAACTTGGGGTCTCAAGGTCACATATGGCCCTCTATTCCTCAAGTTTGACCCTTTGACTGAATCCAAAATTCACACAAAAAAAATCCCCTTAGTAGAAGGATTTGTTCCTCACCCCTGGTATGGGGGAACACTTAAGATAGAGACACCAAGTAGGAGGCCATTATAATAGACAAGGAAAGAGGTGAGCAGGATCTGAAATAAGGTCGCAGGATTTGTATAGTACTTAAGAGCAGTCACTTTGGCAACATCAAGGGAGATTGATTTGAATGGGGGAAGAGACAGAAGACAAAGAGACAGGTTAAGATTTAGCATAGGATTTAGGTGCCATATTGAAAATGAGGTCTTAGGAGATTATCTAGATGGAGGATGGAGGATAAAACTAAGGTCTAGTGGGAATAAGTGACTTCATTTACATCAGAGCCTACATTCAAACTTTTACCTTCTGATTTCAAATTCAGTTCTCTTTCTAATACATCAGGGATTGTGCTAAGGTTTATACAAGCCCAAATATAGAGGTGGGAAGAACTTGAGAGGCCAGCTAATCCAAACCCCTCATTTTACAGATGAGGAAACAGGAGCCCAAGGAAGTTCAGAGGCTTGCCCATTGTTCAGGATAATTTCAGAACACAGATGTAGGAATGCTGGGTGGAACTGACAGAGAATCTCATATCAGGATAAGAAGAATCAAACTTTCTAACCATTAGAATTGTTCAATATCCAATAGTATAGTCCAGTGTCTGGCTAACAATTTGCCTCCATTATTGGAGGTTTTCCACTGAGGACAGATGACCAATTCAATTCAACTCAATTTAGTTCAGTTCAGTTCAATTCAATCCAATAAACACTTACTCAGCTCCTATTTTACACAAAGAAGAAAGGAAGGGGAAATGCATTTATTAAGCACCTACTGCATACCAGTCAGTGGGCTAAGTACATTGTAAATATTATATTATGTGATCTTCATAACTACCCTAGGAGGTGGGCTGTACTATCATCACTGTTTTACAGTTGAGGAAGTTGAGGCAGACAGAAATTAAATGACTTGCTCAGTGTAACACAGCTAGTAATTCCTGACTCCAGGCCTAGCATTCTTTCACCTGAACTACCTTATTACTTCTAAGTATAAAGCACTAGTGCTAGGTATTGGAGATACAGAGATAAAAAAAAAAAAACAACTGTGTCTAATAATAATAATAATATTTAAGAATTTCATTTATCCTCGTGATAATCATGGGACATAGAAGTTGTTATCATTCTCATCTTACAGATGAGGAAACTGAGAGGCAGGTTAAATGATTTGTCCAGTCCCTGAGGTCAAAGGCTGTCTCATTTTTCTATTTATAACCTTGATACACAGGACAGTACTTGGCACATAATAAATACTTAATGAATGATTTTTCATTCATTCATTCATTCATCTCCACAAAGATTTGTATAGAGTATGAACAAGTCAGTATGAATTGTACAATTCATCAAGGCAGTGCAGGGCAAGAAAAGGAGTTCTAGTTTGGATCCTTGTTCTGTTCCTAAGTGACGTGGGCAGGAGTGTACTGGAACCAGCTCTTACTGGCTCCTGAAAGCCCATTGTTAAATTTTCAATGGGAACTTTTATGCTTGAAGTATTGGCAATCAGAAATCAGGGCTTAATTTATGATTTTCTTGATTGTCTAGGCTTATGAAAGCATTGACAATGCTGATTAAACTTAAAAAGTGTGTGCTTGTGTGTGTGTGTATGTATACAATTTTTTTTTCTCAAGAGCCAAGTTGTTTTCAACTGAACACTCATATTACTTGAACTCATCTGGAGTACAGTAGAGGCTTGCAGGGATGAAGTCAACTTATCACCAGAGTAGAAGTCAGATATCTGTAAGCTGGCAACAAGAGTGACATTAACAGCAACAGCTCCTTTAACTGGCATTTATAGAGGACTTGAAGGTTTGCAAAGTGCTTTATTTCAATTATCTCATACTTGAACCTCCCAACATTCCTGAATGTTGGGCAAATCATTCTGTGTGGGCCTCAGATTCTTTATAAAATAAGGAGGCTATTCTAGATGACTTTCGTGGGCCCTTACAATTCCACATCTATGATAATAGAATCTTTTTTTTGTTGTAGTTGCCTTTTGCAAGTATTTCTGAAGCATGTTGAACTTTTACGCATCATAACTTCTTTGGCTATTAGTTTATGCTTCATTTCCTAGGCATACCATTTCTGAAGGCCTGTTTTCCTCTTCAGTATAAAATGTTCTCTAACTTAAGCACTGTGCATGGCTATAAGCTAATGTAAATTTAGGCCACAATGAAATAAAAGTTGTACAATGGCAGTACTAAGACTTGACTTATAGTCTAGATATTCCTTTAGTTGGTTTTTAGGGTTGACTCATATGATAGATGGGTTAACAGACTGATGAGTCTCTGTGTCGGACATGTAGCTGCCTGTGAAATTGAGGCTGCATCCATCGCACATGTATTAATTGATTCATTAATATGAGCTTCAGTTTTTTTCCCCTAACTGCTGTGTTTTAACTTGTCACTAGCAGAAATAAAAATACCTTGTTCTAAAGAGCTATGGTGTAGATTGTCTCAGGCTAGGCAAACAGTCTGGGGTATATTTTGCCATAAAAACTTTTTTTTAGAGATAAAAGTCAATAGTTCTTTTTGTTGTTTTCATTTCCTGCATTGAATACCAGATATTAAATTGGGGAACTCACTAGAGATTTTCTGAAGCAATAGTTTGAGGACAAAAGTGTTGTTTTCAAATTTCTTGAAATCAAGTGATATGTACATTTGTCTTGGGTGAATTTCCTTTTTGTGACCTATAATTATTCAGTCAAGTATTTAATAAGCAACTCTTATGTCCTATCCACTATGCTAGGCAGTATAAGGAACACATAGAAGAAGCACTTTTCTTACTCTCAAAGGGCTAATAGTCCATTTGAAGAGACAAAGCTAACCGTTCTTTCTGGATTAAGTACTAGGGCTAGAGTGAGGAAGACCTGAGTTCAGATTTAGCCATAGACCTTTACTAGCTGTCTGACCTGGGGAGAGGCACTTAACCTCACTTTTCCTCAATTTCCCCAAATATAAAATGGAGATGATAATAGCAAGTATTTGCAGAGTTATTGTGAAGACCAAGTGAAATAATATTATCTTCTAAACCACTTGTCAGAATATTTTATTTACATTTTTAAAGGAATGTTAAGCAATTGGAGAGCATTTGGAAAGAACTGTACAAATAATGAAAAACAAATAGGTCCATAATAATTTAGGGTTATTTCTTTTGAAAAAAAGAAGCTTAGGAGTATCTTAATAATTATTTTTGTGCTTATGAATAAGTGTTATTAAGAATATACTAAGGTGGAGCCAAAATGACTGAGTAAAGACAGCAACTCAGCTGAACTCTCCCAACAGTCTTCTCCAAACAACTTTAAAATAACACCTCAATTCAAATTCTGGAGTAGCAGAGCCAACAAAAGGTTGGCGTGACACATTTTTTGAGGCCAAGACAACTAAAGAGGTCGGAAGGAATGGTCTGTGACACTGGGGTGGAAGCCAGTCTAGAGCATAATGCATTCTTTGGCCGTACCAGCAGTGAACCTTGGAAGCAGCTGCGACAGTGGCAGCAGCAGCTTTAGGAGCTCTCAGTTCAGACGGTAAGGGGGTTTGGTCAGAAGGAGATTACAGGGGACTTTTGCTAGCACTGAATGCAGGATTCTGTTTCATTGCACATATGAGGTTTCCATTTGCATTTCAAGGGTGGAGAGGAGCACTAGTTCTTGCCTGGCAGGGCACAATTCCAGGGCACAGAAGAGTGCTTATGTTTGCTCACAAGGGAGGAGGGACCCTGGTTGTAGTTCCAAGACAGAAAGCACTTGTGCCACAGGACAGCAGGGAACCCAGCCATAGTTCTAGGATGAAGAAAGGTATTGTGTTTTCTCATAAGGGAGTTGGAATCCTGGTCTTAGTTCCAAGGCAGGAAAGGGCACTACTACTTGTGCCTGTAAGAGAGCAAGATCCCTTTCTGGATAAAGACCAGGGTACAGGCTGGGAGAATAGTGATCACACCTCTCATTGGATCATACCACTGATAATTTACAGACCTCAGAGCTCTGAAATCAATTGCACAAAAAGCCTGAAGCTTTGGACAGTGTCCCATGCACCAAAGGGAATAGGGTCTAACTTTAACATAAAGTTAAAAGTCAAGAAGTAAGCTAGAAAAATGAACAAACAACAAAAAAAGAACATGGTTGTAATAATGACATCAAAGAAGATCAAGACACAAACTCAGAAGACAATGATATCAAAATAGCTACAAACAAAGCCTCAAAGAAAAAAATGAATTGATCATGAAACAAAAATCTCTTCCCCTTCTATTTTCCTGTAGGGCAAGATAGGTTTCTGTATTCCATTGCCTATATATCTTATTTCCTAGTTGCATGGAAAAACAATTTTTGACATTCAGTTTTAAAGCTCTGAGTTCCACATTTTCTCTCTTTCTCTCTCCTTACCCACCCTCATTGAAAAGGCAAGCAATTTGATATAGGTTATACATGTGTAGCTATGAAAAACACTTGCATAATAGTCATGTTGTGAGACTATATATGAATATATGAAATATATATGAAATATTATATATGCATATATCAACTATATTTCCCTCTATCCTGTCCAATCTTCCATTTATTCTATTCTCTCCTTTGAACTGTCCCTCTACAAAAGTGTTTGCTTCCAATTATCCTTTCTCCCAATCTGCCACCCTTTCTATTATCCCTCCTCTTTTATCCCCTTTCCCCCTGCTTTCATGTAGAGTAAGATAAACTTCCATAACCCAATTAAGTGTGTATGTTATTCCCTCCTGAAGACAAATAAGATGAAATTAAGGCTCACTTTCTTGCTCTCACCTTCCCCCTCTTCCCCTCCATTATAAAAGCTTTTTCTTGCCTCTTCTACGTGAGATGATTTACTACGTTCTACCTCTCCCTTTCTCTTTCTCCTAGTACATTTCTTTCAAAATATAATTTTATTTTTTAGATATCATCCCTTCATATTCAGCTCACCCTGTGGCTCTCCTTGATATATATCTATATACATACATATATACATATGCATACACATACACATACACACATATATTCCCTCCAACTATCCTAATACTGAGAAAGGTCTTGGAAATTACAAATATCTTTCCATGTAGGAATGTGAACAGCTCAACTTTATAAGTCCTTTATGATTTTACTTTCCTGTCTACCTTTTCTTGTTTGTTTTGATTTTTGTATTTGAAAGTCAAATTTTCTATTCAGTTCTGGTCTTTTCATCAAGAATTGTTGAAAGTTCTCTATTTCATTGGATGACCATTTTTTCCCCTGAAGTATTGTACTCAGTTTTGCTTGTTAGATGATTCTTGGTTGTAATGCTAGCTCCTTTGACCTCCAAGTTATCCTATTCCTTAGTGTAGAAGCTGATAAATCTTGTGTTATCCTGATTGTGTTTCCATAGTACTTCTTTCTCACTGCTTGCAATATTTTCTTCTTGTCCTCGGAACTCTGGAATTTGCTTAAAATATTCCTAGGAATTTTCCTTTTGAGATCTCTTTCAGGAAGCAATCTGTGGATTCTTTCAATATATCATTTTACTCTCTGGTTCTAGAATATCAGGGCAGTTTTCCTTGATAATTTCTTGAAAGATTCTTTTTAATGTGGCTTCCAGGTACTCCAATTACTTTAAAATTATCTCTACTGGATCCATTTTCCAAGTCAGTTGTTTTTTCAATGAGAGTCTTTACATTGTCTTCTAATTTTTTAATTCTTTTGGTTTTGTTTTGTAATTTCTTGATTTTTCATAAAGTCATTAATTTCCACTTGCTCCATTTTAATTTTTTAAGGAATTATTTTCTTCAATGAACTTTTGGACATCCTTTCCCATTTGGCCAATTCTGCTTTTTAAGGCATTCTTCTCCTTATTGGCTTTTTGGATCTCTTTTGCCATTTGGATTAGTCTAATTTTAAAGTTGTTATTTTCTTCAGCATTTTTTGTGGTTTTCTTTAGCAAGCTGTTGACTGATTTTTCATGATTTTCCTGCATTAGTCTCATTTCTCTTCCCAATTTTTCCTCTACTTCTCTTGCTTGATTTTCAAAATCCTTTTTGAACTCTTCCATGGCCTGAGATGAATTCATATTTTTCTTGGAGGCTTTGGATACAGGAGCTTTGACTTTGTTTTCTTCTCCTGGTTGTATATTTTATCTTCCTTTTTACCAATGACATAAGAAAATACCTTTTCACTGAGTAAGTAAGTAACTATAGTCTCTTTCCTTTTCTCCTGTTTGCTCATTTCCCTAGCCAATTACTGGACTTTTGAACTCTTTGGTAAGTGGAGGGCTCCAGAAGCAGCTGCAGCTTCAGCAGTGGCTGCCACTACCCTGGGTCTAAGGCCATGGTTGAGTCTGGGGAAGAGTTGGAGCCAGAGTCAGACCACAGTTCCCTCTCAGCCAGGTGGAAGACCTTTCCCACTGACCTTTGAAGCTGTGTTTGGCTTTTGTGGGTTGAGAAGTATGGAAACTGCAGCAGCCACCAGCAATGTAGTCCCCTAAAGCTTATTCCAGCTCTGTCCATGCTGGCATGGCCCATGCCAAACTGTGTTCCACTCCCATCCTAGTGCAATAGACCCTTCCTGTTGATCTTCCAGATTGTCTTGGGCTGGAGATTTGCTTCAGTCTGTCATTTTGTGGCTTTTGCTACTCTAGAATTTGTTTAGAGTTATTTTTTACAGGGTTTTGAGGGGTATGTGAGGAGAACTCTACAGGTCCCTGCTTCTACTCCACCATCTTGGCTCCACCTCCCAAAATAAAGAATTTTCAAGCATTCCTGATGAAAAGACCAGAGCTGATTAGAGAATTTGACTTTCAGATACAAGATTCAAAAGAAGCTTATAAAGGGAAACCTGAAAAACAAATCTAAGGGATTCAATAAGGTTAAACTGTTTCCATTCCCACATGGGAAGATGATACCTTTAACTCTAAAAACTTTATCATCATTACGGCACTTGGAAGGAGTCTACATAGACAGAGTGCATGGGTGTGAGTTGACTATGATGGGATGCTTTCAAAAATAAAATTAAGGAATGAAAAAGAGGAATGCACTGAGAGAAGGGGGATGGGGGAGGAAGAAGTTTTTTCCACGTTCTCTTTCTGTTCAGGTGATCTATAGCATACAACTATTTCTTCTTCCTATGGTTTTCCCTGAAATGCTCACTATCATTCTCTTGTTGCCTAGAATATTTGTATATATTATTAATATTCAAAGCTCTTTCCCCTTACACTTTACCTATTCTCTTCATTTTGCCCTTGATGAATTCAAATCATCTGAACCAGTTGATATCCAACTTTGGGTCCAGAACAAAGGAACAAATAACAAATGTTATTGCACAGCCCCTATCAGTGATCTTTTAATGATCATGGGAAATGAGAAGATGGGCATGTAGGACAGCCAGGAAAAAGGAACAAAGTTGGGAAGTAGAGCATTATGTATGAGGAACAAACAGCAAGAAAGCCAGTGTAGCTGAATGATGGAGTATCTGAAATCAAGTAAATGTAAGATTAGAAAGATGGGAAAGGGGGCAGGATAGGTAGGGTTTTATAAACCAAATGAAGAGTTTTGTATTAGGTCCTGGAGGTACTAGGGAGCCACTGGAGTTTATTGAGTACACAATGGTAAGGGTTTGTGTGGTTGACATGCTTAGATTTGTGCTTTAGGAAAAACATTTTGATATCTTAGTGGAAGATGGATTGTTGGAGAGGGACCTGAGATAGACAGACCAACCAGAGGGCTATAGTAATCACCCATATGTGAAATGATGAGGGTTTGCAAGAAGGTAATGCCAGTGTTAGAGAAGAGAAGGGAACATCTACCAAATATTTTATTAGGTGGAATCAACAGTACTTGACAACTGATTGGTTATGTGAAATGAGAAAATGAGGAGTTGAGGATATCACCTTGTTTTAAGCCTGGATGACTTGGGTGGGAGGGGGATAGTAAGATGACTATGGGACACGTAGTTTGAGAAGTCAAAGAAGCAGTTCTTGATAAAAGATAGGAAGTCAGATGGATAGCTAATTATGAGAAACATCTGCATAGAGTTGGTAATTGAATCCTTGGGAGCTGATTAGATCACAAGCAAAGGAGACCTAAGGAGTGTGCGCATGCAGGTTGGGGAATTTGGAGAGAGCAATGTCACAAAATATAGAGAAAAGAGTTTCAAGGAGAAGACATTGGTCAATATCGTCAAAGTCTACAGAGGTCAAGAGAAGAAAGGATTTGGCAATTGAGATCACTGGTAACTTCTAAGAGAGCAGTTTAGATGATTTGAAAGCCAGTCTGCAAAGAATGAAAGGAAAGGAAGTGAAGGCACCCATTTTAGATGGTTTTCTGAAGGAACTTATCCACAAAAGGAAGGAGAAATATAGAATGATAACTAACAGGGAAGATTGATTGAGTGAGTGTTTTTGGGGGATGAGTGAGACATAGGTATACTCATAGACTGCAGGGAAGCATGCAGTAGACAGGGAAAGGCTGAAGATTAGTAAGAAAAGAGGAAAGTATCAATATAATCCCTGACCACAAGAAATTTACAGTTATGCTGAGGGTATAGGACATACACTTTAAAAGATACATAACATTACCAAAAAGCATATCCTAAGTGACACAAGAAATGGCATCTTCATAGTAAATGCTACAACAATGAAAGGTAATAGATAACTGGGAGCTAGGTTGATCAGGGAAGACTTCACAGAAGAAGTAATGAGCTATGTTTAAGAAGATGGGTAAGATTTAGATAAGAGGAGGATGAGAGTATGGTAGGCATGCAGAATAGCATCAGTAAAATTACAGGCATTTATTTTATTCCCCATTTGTGGTTTTCCAGTAAGTAATGGAATCAATCACTATATTAAGCAAGTTATGTACCATTTTTTCTTTCTTCTGTGAGCTGACATGGATTTACTTAGCATCTTTTACTTTAACAAATTCCTTCCTCTTCAAGAATTTCTAAAGGAATTTCCCCCTATTTATAAATATTATTAAAGTATTACCTTGGAAGAATAAATGGCAGACAATCCTTACTCTCATCATGAAATGTTTTAAACCTAGTATGTTTTTAAAATAATGAGATTCTGAGTTACTTTTAAGGCGTTCATCTCCTTTGGGGAGATGTTTGGTCCATATCAGAATATAGAACAGACTTGCTAATAGCGCAGTGTTTACCTCCCTCTGTATCTCAAATCAATCACTAAGGAGTCCAAAAGGAAGGCCAGTTATAAACATTACTAAAAGCTACTGGCTGGTGCCATTTGGTTTGGAGAGAGACATCCCAACAGACTAATTTACTTTCTGTTAAATCTGAAGTGAGAGAGATTTATCTTTCTAGTAGGTTTTCATTACAATATCCTTAAATATCGTTGTACCCCTACATTGCAAGAGTTCTGATGCATTAAAGAAAGCCTTTTTTTTTTTTTACTTCCCATTGACTTCACTGGGGTTGGTTTGGTGAAACTGCTCCTTGAAAATGAAGAAGCATTTCTAATATTAGTCTGTAGATCAGTTACTAATAATTAATATACTATCCTTGCTCATATGTGTAAGTGTTGATGGCATTGCAATATTTTTCTACTGAAGGTGGAAAAGAATTTTTGTCCCTTTGAGAATTTCCCCACTAACTTAGATAGATGTGGTGGGACAGTTGAAGCTGGGGTTACAAGTTACCTGAAGCCATAGAGTTGATTGGATATATAGGACATGAAAGGAGGAGATTCTGACTTATGACCAGCTATTGTTGGAGGCACAGACTTGAAAGCTGTGGAATCATAGAATTATAGGGTCATAGCAAAGGATCTATCTTCCTAAGGATCTATCTTCCCCCCCCTGAAATGGTTTACTTTTAAATCACTATAACCTCTATGTAGCTATGTCTTTCTATATATGAACTAAAAGGTAGCAATCTATATTGTCTGTATATTTAATCTGTATCATCTATATCTTTAATATCAATATATCTGAATCTATAGTTATAGCCTGTAATCTATATCTGTATTCATCAAAATGTGTATGCATCTAGACATACATATATAATTACACTTTGGGACTGAATTTGCTTATTTACTGAAAATCCAAAACCTAGATCTATTTTGGTTTAAATATTCCTCTTCAAAGTTTGCTCTCAGGTTTCTCTTACCTGTTTACAGAAGTTTCTGGACCACCTAGGAAGCTGACTCAGGAGGACATGATTCATAACATGGATTAATGGGCACCATGTATATTTTTCAGTAATATAAATAGCATGTAGAATTTTTATAGCAAAATTATATTTCTGTCATCACCTAAGTCAGGAAAACAATTGCTTTCAAATGATGAAATATGGCTATCTCTTTAAAACAATTTGAAAAATTGTATAGAAGTCATTTTATTCCTTTTAATCCTAAAGGTTTATATCATACTTTTACAGTAAGAAATTGCTAATGCTTAAAGAAGGTGGACCATCAAGATTCCCTTTTATCACAGGTAGATGTTATCTTTATATATATTCTCCATACATAAAATAAAGTGTCCCCTAAAGAGAGAGCATATATTTGCCTCTGTGAATTTCATGTGAGATTAGAGCTGATGTAGGGATAAGATTTTAAAATGGAGCTTCCATTAGGGTTTTTATATATTATCTGCATTTAATAATGATTCCCTTATCCAAAACAATCTTTCTTCTTAAAAGAACTAAAAAAAATGTTATATTTAGTCAGGCAAATTATCAGGAGCCTACAGATCATAAGATCAGAAAGAAAGTAGAAAAAGATGAAGAAATCAGACTACTACCATTTAAAGAAACGAAAACCTGCAAAAATCACTCATCTCACAGTCCTTAATACTTAAAGGGAGGGAGGAGCCATTCCCTAAATGTGTGGGTGTGGCTAAAATGTCTTGTATTACCAACAGCCATTTTCATGGAAAATTGGCTGCCCCTTGGTTCCAAACTTCAACTACTATTCAGTCTTTGGTGCTGTTTATCGTTCCATCCTTGTACATAGAGATCCTTTAAAGTTGGAAGGGACTTTAGAGACTGTATAAAAAAACTCTTTCATTGTACAAATGTGAAAACCAAAGGCCAAGAGAGGTGAAGTTACCCCCAAAGTTAATAGTCTCATAATTCCTCCTCCAGTGTCCTTTTGTTTGTACCTTGCTACAGGAGAGGACACCTAGCTCTAATCTCTTAATGCCAATGGTCTGTTTACTGCTACTTAACTTTAGATTTCCTTCTTTTAGGGTGGGTTATGGGGGTGGGGATTAGGTATCTCATATCATCTCAATGTATTATGGGTATTTTCAGTCAAAAGATTTGGAGTTGGAAGAGACATAAGATGTCACCTATTCTTCATGCTCAGTTCTCTTAAACCTATTCTGCCTCCTAATCATAAACTCCAGGATCTCCATACTCTTTCTTTCCCCAATATGTCACCCCTGGTCTGACCTTAGCCTCACTTTGGAGTCATAGAATCACAGAAGTTAAGAGTGGGAAAAGATTACGCCAACTCTTACCTGAACAAGCATACCCTCTATAACATACTTGATTCAGGGGCCATCTTGGCCTTTGCCAGACGACTGCCAGTGAAGGGGAACTCACTGTCTCCTGAAGAAGCTCACTTTGCTTTTGGATAACTTTAATTTCCAGGAAGATTTTCCTGACATCAACTGTGGAGTCTTAACACTGTGGTTGACTTGTTCAATGTTGCAGTGCTTTCCATCCTTGAATTTGTCCCACTATTTGTTTTAAATGCTGCTACTTTGGGTCAGAACCTGCCCTCCCCAATCTGCCTTCTCTGCTCCTAATCCCAAGGTGCTGTATGCCACTGGAGAAAGTCACACAGTTGTGCTGAATTTGTGTAGTAAAATTACTATTTTATTTTTAATGCATCCTCATTACAGTGAAGTATACCTATTATTTTTTACTTGATTTATTTCTTCAAGTTTTCTCTTTTTCTTTCAATCCCACTGCTCTCTCATCTATTCATTTCACTCATGTAATATGGTTTCATTAGGTACTATGTGCCGCCCATCCACAAAGTCTCACCTGTGGTTCTATTTTTGGATGTAGGATGTAGGATGCCCAGTGACCACACCCTAGTAAAGTCATCTCTGCAGACAGGCCTCAAAGTTGTTGGTGAGTTAGGAGGATATCTACCCCAAGCATGTGAAGACTTTCCCTGGCAGAATGGGTGGATGAGAGCAATTTGTTCCAACAGCCATGAAGGCAGCTGAGGCATGTGCTGTGGAGTATTTAGAGCTTCATCAGACATTGAAGATGTCAAAGTCATCCAGTGCATCCTCAGCCATCTTGTCCTGAGCCACCAGTCATCTTGACTTTTTTCTTACCACCGGACTTCAGGGACTCTGAAAGAGAAAATGAGGCTGATGACTTTGTCCAACTCTGCTTCACTGAAATCCAGTTCACTCACAAATCAAGACATTATGCTTTGATATTACTGGTCTTTTTCAAAATGAAGGATAAACAACAACTATGTGGCAGACTATGGGCATACTCCTCATGGGTAATTTGCCTGACTAAATGTAATAGGAAGAATGAGAGGATGGGAAATTATTTCAAAGTGTTTTGAAATGTAGAAGAGGGGAGAACAAGAAGCTCATGACAAATAGCCCCTAGTTTCTCAGTGGAAAAAGAGTGCTATTTTCCTCTTGAGAGGAAGCAATGAATTTGGAGGATTGAGGAAAGAAGAAGTTTGGAACAGTCAATGTGAGAAGTGGAATAACCAAGTGGGAAAGAGTCAAAGGAACATCTTGAAACAGTAAGGAGCCAACTGAGACTAAAGAACACAAATTAGTAGCAAACTCAGCTTGGACCTGTGATTTCCTCCATCTCTGTTTGGTAGCAGATGAGTGGAAGTAGAGGAGGCAAACGGATGGAGTGATGCAGTCTGGTCTGTCAAAGCATGAGCGTCTTCAGGACAAGAGGACAAGGGATTTAATAGCAGAAGATGGTGTAAAGTTGAATTGATTATGGAGTTATGGAGTTAGGGTTGGGAGGAAAGGAAAAAGGAGCCAGAACAGAGATGATAGTCTGAGGAAGCACTAAGAAATTGAGAAACTGGCAGTCACAGTCAGGAGAAGGAGTGAGTAGGTATAGGACAAATAAGGCACAAAGAGGGACAGCATGATGGGAGACTATGATCAGATGTTAAAATTTACAGTTTTAGGGCATCATATCTGAGAGAAAGCATGGTACAGTGGATAGAGCTCTGGAGTTGGGACTGTTTGGTCTGCTGGCAGTCACATCTCTCTCTACTCCAGTCTATTCTCCAGTCTTTGGGCATTTTGATCTTCCTAAAGTGCAGGTCTGACCACATCATCTCCCTATTTTCTAAACTCCAATGGCCCCTTAGTACCTCCACAATCAAGTATAAAAATCCTCTGTTAGGCTTTTAATGCCTTTCACAACCTGCTCTCTTTCTGTCTTTCCATCTTCATACATTTTATTCTCTACCTGCTCTATGATCCAGCTACGGTGGTTTTTCTTGTTCTTACACATATAACACTCCATCTTCTTACTCTTTGACTTTTCATTGACTTCTCTTCATGCACATGATGCTATCCTGCTTTCCCTCCTCTTTCTTTCTTAAAGACTCACCTCCTTCAAGAGGTTATTTTCCTCCTTTGTGCCTTTGCTCTGATATGATATTCCATTTACCCTGAATATGTTGAGTACATGAATACTTGTTTGCTTGTTTTCTCCTGTAAGGATCATGTTTTTCCTTTTCTTTATATGCTCAATACTTATCTTAGCATGATGCCTGGTACACAGTCAGTGCTTAATAAAGCTTTTGACTTGGCTTGTTGACTAGACTAATGAAATTCTTAAAAAAGCTGACTTGATCAATCATGATATTACATATGTCCAAGAATGCAGAGTATACTTGACTTCTAGCCTCCAAAATGCTGTGACAAACTGTCTCTGATATACTTTCCTAGTTCTGAGTCAATAAATTTATCACTGGATGCCATATGCTACATAGATTATTTAATAATCGGCAAAGTAATTGATACAGCATACGTTAGCCTGTCAAAATTTCTGTGATTTCAGCTGTGTTGGTTCTTGTCTAGAGATGTAGATGGTAATCCCTCCAATGCTTCAGTAGATAGTTTCATGAGTTGTTATAACCATAAACTCATTGCCTTTTCTGACAGTTTCCTGACTATCGTTGCATACTGCTTATCTACAAGATAGACTTTACACTTCCTTTGTGTGGGTTAAAGATTAAATTTACCTTCAAATAGACAATTCTGAGAAAATTAGCATATGATATTCCATTGTTTTTTAAACATATATTTTTTAATGAAAATCTCCTATGTTCCTAGTAAGGTTCAAGGTCTCTGGTCCAATCCCAATGAGATGAATCATGTAATTAGATATGAAGTCATCTTAGTTTATAGTATTCATGATGAGGGCAAACAAAAAGACCCCAGGAAAAGAATTATAATGTGCCAACAAGAAATATATGCGCCAACATTTGTACTTGAGAGTGACAAAATAGACAAATTCTTTGAAGAATTTGACAAGATTTTCAAAATCAAGTCAACATATCCCTGTATTCAATGTCTTTAATGGTTATATGGGAGTAAGGCAGGGCAAGGAAGATATTATATATATATGTGTATATATATATATGTGTATGTATGTGTATGTATATATGCATATACATATATGTGTGGGTATATGTATGCGTGTGTTTGTATATATATGTGTGTGTGTGTGTGTGTGTGTGTGTGTGTGTGTGTGTGTGTGTGTGTGTGTGTGAAATTAAGCTTGGAATTGAGAAATGAAAGAAGTCAAAGATTCATGGAGAACTTATGTGTGTGACCTTCATACCTGTATCACATGACTATTTCTTTAAGAAGAAAAGGCACTACCACAAAACCACATTTACTATATCATTTTATAATAGGGCAAGAAAAGATTGCTTAGCATTAAAAGACCAAAATTCTAGAGCTGCAAAGGATCTTTGAGATCCAGGAAACTTAAGTGACTTACAAAGAGTGATGCAGGTAAATGTCAGATGTAATCATTTCTGAATCAATTGTGAGTTTGAAGTCAGACCATCAACTAGATAGAGCAAAGGACTAAGAATCCTTTAAGAAAAGATAAAGTTGAAAAGGAGATATTGCATCCAATTAAAATCTTCAATTTTCCATTTTTAAACAAGTTTTCAACACTGAGGAAAAAAACAAAAAAAAATTAAAATGGATAAATGTTTCAGTAATGTAAAACAGTTACCACAAAAGAAAGGCACGCAGAGCCCAGAAACCACTTCAGTTTGAAAATACCTGATTTTCTTTCACAGTGGAGACATGAAAGCAAAGGGCAATGTTAATTTAGAGTTTATAGTTATTTATATTGAATTATGGAGTGTGATGATTAAAAATTATGGGCAATATAATTTTTTTAAATGGTAAAAAACAAAAACAGTTCAGGAGAAAAGGTAACAGGAACTGGTATTTGGAGTTGAATCTTATCAAACACTCCAAATACCAGTTCCTGTTACCTTTCGCACCTAGCTCTCTTCCTTCCAGTTTGGAAGAGTATGGCTTAGCTGAGTCTCATACCAGATATTCACCCATATAAACTTGTTTTCTCCAGGACTGCTCTAATTGGAGCATGTGATCTATTTCCTGAATTCTTTTTCTCTTTCTATTCAAATGGTCTGTACACCAATATCTCTTTTATATTTATTTGTCTTTGTTACTCTTCATGTAAATACTTTCTACAATGCTTCCCTCCTCTTTTGAATATAGATAACTAAGCTCATGGACTTTATTAATGAATTATTTCTGTGATTACTTTTCTCCCATAAATACCTGGACACCCTTATTAGTGTTCTTTTTTCTGCATTGTATCTATAAAGTTTTACTTAGTAGCTAGATATATGCTGCATCTTTTCCTCTTTACCTCTCACTTTTCAGTTAAAGCCCTTATGATTATGTTTTTAAGACTAAAGACAAAGACATTGTTACCAACCACTATGATCTGCACTTTAGCCTTGACCAAGACTGGAGATTTTTCATTAAAAAGGACCCAGAGTAAAGGCAAGATTGGGAAAGGCAATGGTCTGAGGAAACCATGATTACCTAGATGCCACCAGATGAATGTTCTGGTAATTGGGAAGAGTATAAGTTGTACCACATTTGAATGCAAGTTATGATTATTTCTTATGTATTACTTCACAGAAGAGGTTTAGCTCCTTTCAGGTGCTGTTCAAAGACTGTTCCCAGATAGGCTTAGTTAAAGCATGTAGATATAGTCTAGAAAAGACTGTTCTATCTTCATTTATTTTGTCTCTGTTTTTTAGTCACTATCATACAGTTCAGTGTTGCTTCTAAATAGCTTTTTAGCAGCACACAATCCCACAGTGACATGGAGAGAAGATACCAGGCAAATGTGATGCCTTATTCAAGATACCTTTCCTATGAAAAAAGCTTTTAAAACAGATGATCTTCAACAATCATACTGTCAAGCTAAATGATGGAAGAAATCAAATTTTTGACATTAATAAATGAACCAAATGTTACACAAGCTAACAAGGATTCTAAGCAATTTAAAAACACACACAATTGTAAGTAAAAGAGTTTAGAACAATATAAAGAATCAGGAATTTAAATTAATTTAGAACTCATATATTGCTTGTCAATGACATATTTTTATTTGGATATATATTGGTTTAAGTGCCTGGGACTTGTTTTCTCCATGTCTCACAAAGGTTTTAAAGATGCAATTCTTGGTTGAGAATGGAAGCTCTATGAACATTTTGAGTCTTGTATTTATAATCCCATGACAAAATTATAATAAAATTTAAAAAAAAAGGATTACTAGAACACACATGTAACCCAGGTTTCCAAAAAGCATGGGATATTTGCAATAAAACTCTTCTCATTGATTGAGAAAATGATAATTTAGGTCTGTAAGCTTAGGGTGAGGGACAGAGTTAGCTAGAGCTTTGGAAAGGAGACCTATTTTGTTGCTCTTCTTGTGATTCCAGATATGTGTCTGCCTTCCAAAGTCCCTTTGTCCTGGATCTCTCTCAGAATGGCCTATATTCACATATCCTTTATTGAAACAGGAATAAAGAATGTCTTTTCTTCAGAGTTCTCTTACCAACTCCACCACATGCCTTAGAGACACAGCCTCAGCCATCATTCTCTCCACCAATGAAAAGAGTATTATGCAAACGTTCTATGCCTGGCGTTGATTTTGTTGTGAAATTCCCCCAAATTTCCCTACGTCATTGTCTTTAGGGCAATATTTGTCTGAATTGCTTCTCAGAGTGTCAAGGAAACTGACTCAGTTCTACTTTTGTCAATATTGTAAGTCTCTAAAGAACTGACTGAAGCTGAGAGTTCAGAGATAATGGTCAAGGAAGTACATCATTAGATAGGCAGAGAAAGGGGCAAAGTCAATGAATTTGATCTTAGTTTCTTAAGTGCTAGACTCCAGACACTTAGTTAATACTCTTGTTCTTACTGGTTCCTAAAGGGAATAAAAGATCCACCAGCTACGTACCCACTGATGTGCTAATCACTGTTATCATTCCAGCTATTGGTCCTAAAGATTCTACAGGATCAATTTCAAGTTCTGAATATAAATCATATATATGACTCATGTGACCAAGGTGAAAATATAGAGGGATGAATTCAAGAGAAGTTGAGCCCTGGGTAATGAGTGAGCGTTACCTTTTCATTATTTATATCATTACTTTTCACTTCTTTCTTTATTTTTTTTTTCCCTTTCATTCTAAAGGGGGAATCTTGCCATAGGTATGAAAAGGATTGTGGCAATGAAGAGGGGTTTCTATACAAATGTAATTATTAACCACGAAAATTTTACTACATTGTCTTGGATAATTGAGTGTTGATTGTTGATTAAATATGCCTCATTTAACATGTAATTTAATAATAATTTAAAACTTGGGGGAAATAACTTCTAGGCTGGAAAGCAAGAATTACTTTAATAAGGGAGTCAGTATGATAAAGTGAGGCAGTTAGGTAGGTCAGTGAATACTACAGTGGACCTGGAGTCAGGGAGACCTGACTTCAAATGTTGCCTTAGACGTTTATTAGCTGTATAATCAATCATAGGCAAGTCACTTAATCTCTGTTTGCTTCAATTTCCCCAGCTATAAAATGGAGATAACAATGGCACCTATTTTGAGGGTTGTTGTGATGATCAAATGAGATAATATTTATACAGCTCTTAGCACAGTGCTTAGACCATAGTAGGTGCTATATGTGATATGGTGGTGATGATGATGCTACTGCTGCTGCAGTGGAAAGAGTTCTCCACCTGAAGTCATAGGACCAATGTTTTAATTTTGAACTCTTCCATTTTCTATTTATGTCTATGTGGGGCATCAGGCAAGTCACTCAGTTTCATCATCTGAAAAACAAAGTAATTGACAATAGCAAACATTTATATGGTAGTCTTGGGTGGCAAAAGCACTTTGGAAATATTTTCTTTTTGAATCTTCATCATTCTTGAGGTAAGTGCTATTATAAATCCTACTTATGGATGAGGTTAGAGAGGCTTAGAGAGGTTAGGTGAGTTGCCTATGGTCACACAGTTATGCCACTGCGCTGCAATCTGAGGTAAGATTCAAACTCATATCTTCCTGATTTCAAGTCTAGTACTCTAGTCACTATAACATCTAGCTGTTTCTAAGGTCCCTCTAGTTCTAAACACATGGTCCTATAATCAAAATTATTTATATTAAAATATATATTATTAATTATCATTAAAAAGATATAAGCCTATGGGATTAACCTACATTTTATTTGGTGGTAAACTCATTTGCTACTCCCTTTTAAACTACAGATTAGATTTTTAAAAGTTTCTTAAAAATATGTCAAGATACAATCTGGTGCCCTATTTGGCTCATGCTCAAGAGACTGGAGATCACTAAATGTTCAGTGAGCCCCAGCAATGAAAAGGTGGAGAACCATTGAATTAGATCATTATGTAAAGCACCTCCATAAGTAAAGGAGAGATTTGCCAAGTTTCTAATGTTCCTAATCTTTAGCACACCATAAAAAATTGCTGTGGATTTACATGGAGCAATTATTTTGAGTACATGGAAGAAAGGCTCATTACTCAGAGTTATTACTAATAATCACCATCATTAACATTACTGGCAAGAGGGTAGCTATACATGGTGTGTTATATTAGGTCAGTATCAGAGACAGAAAACAGAAAATCCCTCCCCTGAGGGCCTATAGTAAACGTACATGGAGAAATATGCACAATTTACTTAGGCAGCATGAAATAATAAGCTGTCTGTGTAACAAATTTTGAGATCTCCTAAGAGTCTTTACTAAGAGATGAGTGAAAATGGCTTAAAATTACCATCTTAAGAGTTTATAGAGTCTTCTTTAAGCATTTCAGAGATGAGCTAGGATGAAAATGCAATGAAGAATTTCTCTTTCTCTTTTTGGAAATTTTTATTCTAGTCTTCCATAGAAAAAAAAGCAACAAGGAACAGTGGATAGAACCAGGTTAGATAGCTGGCCTTGAAACTGAGAAGAATTATATTTAAATTCCACCTCATACATATTGATTGTGTGACTTTAGAGAAGTCCTAAACCTCTCAGTGCCCTAAGCAAACCTGTACAGGTAGAAGAGTTTTCCTCTTTCCACACTGATCTGATTCTTCAACTTCTATGCCACGAGGTATTTGATTTTGATATCTCAGCAGGGAGACGATCAGAGGACAGAGAAAAAATACACTGAGCACACAAAATGTTAAGTTAGCAATGAAATAATAATAACGGCTAGTATTTATATAGAATTTTAAGATTTTCAAAGCATTTTACAAGTAACATCTCAAGTTATCTTTTCCTCATAACTCTAGGAAGTAGATACTGTAATTATTCACATTTTGAAGATAAAGAACCTGAGTCATAAAGAGCTTAAGTGAGTTGTCTAGGCTTATGCAGCCGTAAGAATCTGAATCAGGAGCCAAGATAGTGGATAGAACCCAGCAAGTCGCTTGAACTCTCCCCAGTTTCCCTCAGAAAAAACATTAAATCAACCTTCTAAACTGATTCCAGAGTGACATAGCCCACAAAAAGATGGAATGAAACAATTTTATGGTTTAAGATAACTTGGAAGGACTTCAGGAAAGATCTGTCTCACTTGGGTAAAAGAAGAGAACAGCTCAGTGCAGTTGGCATCCACATAACCCAGCAGGAGGTTCTTAGCCACAGCATAGATCAGTAGCCTAGACCCTGTGGTTCTGTTTCATTAGGTTAGTGGCACACCAGGCTTGTTGTGAGACCTCCAGACCCAGCACAGAAGGCATATTGCCAGCCACATAACCCTGGCACAATAGGTGTGACTAAGCCAGGCCACATTAGCATAGTGAGCAAACCTCTGGCACCTGAAGCCCCTGTGTGGAAAACCAGTGATGAAGCCCCTGTCCTCCAGCAAAAGAAGCTTGGGACAGTGCCACCTATGCCAAAGGAGTAGAGCCAAACCATTAAAAATGAACAAAAAAACAAAAAGAATCCTGACCATAGAAATCTACTATGATGATGGTGAAGATCAACACACAAACTAACAAGAGGCCAACATCATCAAAATGCTTACATGTGAAGCCTCAAAGAGAATTATGAATTCATCTCAATTCCAAAACGTCCTCCTCAAAGAGCTCAAAAAGAAATTTAAAAATTAAATAAGAGAGGTAGAAGAAAAAATGGGGAAAGAAATGAAAGTTATGCAGGAGAATTATGAAAAAAGTTAATAGTTTAGAAAAAGAAGCACAAAAATTGACTGAAGAAAACTACTCCTTAAAAATACAATTAGCCAAATTGGGAAAATAAAATTCCATTGAAGAAAATAACTTCTTTAAAAGTAGAATTAACCAAATAGAAAAAGAGGTACAAAAGCCAGATGAAGAAAATAATTCTTTAAAAATTAGAATTGGCAAGTGAAAGCTAATGACTCTATGAAACATCAAGAATCAATCAAAGAAAATAAAAAAGAATGAAAAATACAAGAAAATTGTAAGATACCTGCATCAGCAAGGACCCAGCATACGCAGGAGGACCTGCTGTACAGATTCTTTGATCAATTTTTCTAAAAGGAAAGTAACTTTTCAGGGGTCAATAGTCACTTGAACCAAGCACATGTATCATTCACTTAGTTGAGGGAAAAAAGTCAGCACCTTGAATTTCAGAGAAAATACAAATAAAGAAACAAAGATCAACCAACAGACAGGGCTTCCAACTATCTGACCATAAGCAATACATAAATCACAGATCAACAGACAGATTCAACTATCTGACCATTACATACATGCAGAGTTTCTAGACAGAGAGGCACCAACATCTGGGCTTTCAAAGCTGGAGGGCTTCTTAGTGGGTGCCCAGAATCTTGTCTGGTCAAACAAAAACTTTAATGAGTAAGCCCCAAAGTAAAACCTCACTTCAGAGTATTTACACACTTTTCAGACTCAGAGGCCATCACAACCCTTGAGAACCAGTGTATTAGTAATTAACAAAAGGTGTAGGCCTCCCCTAATCAAGCTTCCCTTAGTGGACAGGCCCATCAATGGGTGGGGAATATCTTTAACTCTCTAATTAACATTACAATACCTCATTGGAAAAACAACTGACCTGGAAAATAGATCCAGGAGAGATAATTTAAGAATTATTGCACTACCTGAAAGCCATGATCAAAAAAAGATCATAGATAGAATCTTTCAAGAAATTGTCAAGGAAAACTCCCCTGATCTCCTAGAACCAGAGGATAAATGAGTCATTGAAAGAATCCACTGACCATCTCCAGAAAGAGATCCCAAAATTAAAACTTCAAGGAATATTGTAGTCAAATCCTAGAATTATCAGGTCAAGGAAAATATACTGCAAGCAATCAGAAAGAAACAATCAAGCAGCCATAGTCAGAATTACATAGAACTTAGCAGCTTCTACATTAAAGGATCAGAGAGTTTGGAATGTGATATTCAAAGGAGCTTGGATTATAACCAAGAATCAACTATCCAGCAAAACTGATCATAATCTTTCAAGGGAAAAGATTGAAATTCAATGAAATAGACAACTTTCAAGATTTTCTTGATGAAAAGTTCAGAGCTGAACAGAAAATTCAGTCTTTAAATACAAGACTCAAGAGAAGCATAAAAAGGTGAATAGGAAAGAAAAAGTGTTATTCAATAAGATTAAACTCTTCTCATCCCTCCATAGGAAGATGATAATGGTAACTCTTGACAACTGAATCTCTATTACATTGTGTGTGTTTGTCCTTTGTTGTCAAAGAAGACCATAGTTACATATGCAGAGATGTATATAAGTTAACTTTGATGTGATGATATGAAAACATTAAGGAGTGAAAAAAAGAATTGTATTGGGAGAAGAGAAAAGGGAAGGAAAAACAGAGTAAATTATATCACATGAAAAGGCACAGAAGACTTATTACGTTAGAGGGAAAGAAGGGGATTGGTGAGAGCATTGTTTGAACACTACTATCATCAGATTTGGCTCAGAGGCAATGACATATACACTCAGTGGGGAATAGAAATTTATTTTACCCTCTAGGGAAGTAGGAGGGAAAAGTCGAAAGAAAAGAGAGGTGGGGGTGATACAAGGGAGGGCAGAAGTAGGAAATGAGAGAAGAAAGAAAAAGGTGCAGCTTATAGAAAGGAGTACACACATTGAGGGAGATAAGATTTGTAAGATTTTAAGTTCCAAATTTTTCTCCCTTCCTCTCAAATTGGTTTTCCTTTGGGACTTAGTTTTTGGAAGAACCCTTGAATGCCAGATGAGACTCTGGGAAGCCACTAAGCAGCCCCTGGCTTTGAAAACTCAGATATTGGTGCTTCTCTATGTGGTAACTATGTATGTTTGTAATGGTCAGACAGTTGGATCTGTCTGTGGATCTATGATGTATGTACTGCTTATATCAGACAGTTGGAAGCATGTTTGTTGATTTTGATTTCTCTATATTTTCTCTGAAGTTCAGGGTGCTGACTTTTTCCACTGAACTAAGGGAACAATACATGTGATTGATTAAAATGATTGTTGACCCCTCAAAAGTTGCCTTTCCTTTTAAAAAGCAGATCTAAGAACTTATGATAGTAGGCCTTCCTATGTATGTTGGGGTGCTTGTTTTTATACCTAGCCACACCATATCTAAGACTATATTAAAAAAAACAGCAATCATCAAAATAATTTGGTACTAGCTAAGAGATGAGTGGTGGATCAGTAGAACAGGTTAGGTACATAAGACACAGTAGTCAATGACTACAGTAATCTACTGTTTGATAAACCCAACACCCTAGCTTCTGGGATAAGAATTCACTATCTGACCAAAACTGCTGGGAAAACTGGAAAATAGCGTGGCATAAACTAAGCATAGACCAACATCTCACACCCTATATCAAGATAAGGGCAAAATGGATACATGATTTAGACATAAAGGGTGATACCGTAAGCAAATTAGGAGAGCAAGGAATAGTTTACCTGTCAGATCTATGGAGAAGGGAAGAATTTATGACCAAACAAGAGATCAAGAACTTTATGAAATGCAAAATGAATAATTTTGATTGCAGTAAATTTAAAAAGTTTTTACAGAAACAAAACCAATGCAGCCAAGATTAGAAGGAAAGCAGAAAATTGGGAAACAATTTTTATAACCAATGTTTATGATAAAGACCTCATTTCTCAAATACATAGAGAACCAAATGAAATTTATGAGAATACAAATCATTTCCCAATTGATAAATGGTCAAAGGATATGAACAGGCATTTTTCAGATGGAGAAATCAAAGCTATCTATAGCATATGAAAAAATGGTCTAAATTATTATTGATCAGAGAAATGAAAGTTACAACAACTCTGAGCTACCACCTCACCCACCTATCAGATTGGCTAATATGGTGGAAAAGGAAAATGATAACGGTTGGAGAAGATGTGGGAAACTTGAACATTAATACATTGTTGGTGAAGTTGTAAACTGATCTAACCATTGTGGAGAGAAATTTGGAACTATGCCCAAAGGGCTATAAAACTGTGTATGCCCTTTGACCTAGCAATACCACCACTAGCTCTGTATCCCTGAGATCATAAAAAAGGGAAAATACCCACATCTACAAAAATATTTATAGCAGCTCTTTTTGTAGTGGCAAGGAATTGGAAAGTGAAGGGATGCCTATTAATTGGGGAATGACTGAACAAGTTGTGGTGTGTGAATGTAAAGGAATGCTATTATTGTATAATAAATGATGAGAAGGCAAATTTCAGAAAAAAAAAAAACTGGAAAGACTTACATGAACTAACACTGAGTAAAGTGAGCAGAACCAGAACACCATACACTTTAACAGCAACATTGTATGATGATCAACTATGATAGACTTAGGTCTTCTGAGCAATACAATGATCCAGGACAATTCTGAAAGACTCATATTGGAAAATACTATCCACATCCAGAGAATGAACTATGGAGTCTGAACGCAGATAAAGGATATGGTTTTCCTTTTTTTGTTTGTTTGTTTTTTCTTTCTCATGTTTTTCTTTTTGTTTTGATTCTTCTTTCACAACATGACTAATGTGGAAATATATTTAACATGATTGTACATGTATAACCTATGTCAGATTGCTTGATGTCTTGAGCTGGGGGGAGAGAATGAAGGGAGGGAGAAAAACTTACAAATCTTACAAAAATAAGTGTTGAAAATAATCTTTACATGTAATTGGAAAAAAATACTCTTAAATAAAAAAAATTATGAAAGGAAAATAAAGAATCTGAATCAGGATTTGAACTCAGATCTTCCTGACTCTTGACTCCAGCCTCAGCAGTCTATCCTCTAGATCATCTAATTGCCTATCTCAGTTTTTGTCTCCAGAGTAAAGATTGCTATGTAGAAAACACTGTGAGCTCCTTGGGAATAATACACTATGTGATATAAAATAGTATGAGAGAATGAACTAAGGTATTATTGTCTGTCCTTTGTTTTCAAAAAGGATGGATGCTATTACAGAGTGATATCTTGACTTGTGAGAGAACTGGTTTTAAGTGAGGCAGTTACACAAAGCTGACAGCCTCAATCTTTCTTCCAGGGTCATTGAAGTTCAGTGGCAGGACAAAAGTTGAGATGACTGATGATGGCCTGAAATGCAATGGATGACCTTGGTATCTTTGATGTTAGCTTCCCAAGCTTTAGGCACGTCATTGTGCAGCTTCAATTGTCTTCATGACTGTGGGAACAAATTGTTTCCATCAGCCCATTCTACCATAGGAAGTTTTCACATGTTGGGAATAGTGGGAATAAGTGAGAATATTCCCACTTATAGCCAACCTCTCTTACAACTCCCCTCCCTCACTCCCAAACAGAAAGAAAGCATATACCAAGTACATAAGGATAGTGTTGCAAGTAGGAATTGTTACATATTAATATATTAAGCCAAAATCTGTTATAAGAGAAACACAGGTATGCAAAAACAGTTTTAAGTCAGAATTTTGAATCTCAAACTGACCTGTGAATTGCCTGGGCAATGCCAATCTCTTACTCTAAGTCCAATTTAAGAGGAAAAGGATCCAAGTGCAAATCCCACCTTTGATACTTAATACTTTCATGATCTTGGGCAAATTATTTCGCCTTGCTGGGCCACTGGTTCCTCTTCTGTCAAAAGAGGAATAGGGGAAAAGGGGAAGTAGACTAAATATCCCTATAGATCTTTTAGTTCTAGGTCTGTTATCTAGAACTAATTAACATTTTGCTGTTATTTATTTGGTTACAGATTTAGAGTTTCAAGAAACCTTAAGTGTCATCTTTGGCCAGCTGGATGGCATAGTGATTAGAATGCCAGGTCTGCTGGCAAGAAGACTTAATTTCCTTGAGTTCAAATCAGGTCTCAGATACTTACTAGTTGTGTGACTCTGGGCAAGTCACTTAACCCTGTTTGCCTCAGTTTCCTCACCTGTAAAATGAGTTGAAGAAGAAAATGGGAGACCATTCCAGTATCTTTGCCAAGAAAACCCCAAATGGAGATATAAAGTGTTGGACACAACTGAAATGACTGATTAACAACAACAAAAGTGTCATCTGGTCCAATCCCCCTCATTTTACATCGGTGGAAACTGGGGACCAGGGAAGTAGAATGTCTTGCTCCAATGGTCACAAAGGTAGTAAGTCTCAAAGGAAAGGTTTGGAATTTGCACCCAGGGCTTCTGACTCCAACTGTACCATCTACCCCTCTCAAACATATACAGCATTAACAATAGGAGTGGGAGAAGGTTTCATTGTGGGCTGACCCTGTTCTTAATTCCAGTCGTTAATGATGAAAATCTATTCCTTGACAGGCTTTTTAAAGCTACCTTTTTTTTTTTTTTTTTTTATGCTCAGTGCTACAGTAGCTGAAGAGTTGGCCATATTGATCTGATACTTCAACTGCTATGTCAGGAGGGCTTTGGTTTTGACATCTGAACTTGTAGATGATCAGAGGAAAGAACAGAAATGCACTGAATACAGAGATGTTAAACTCAGATTAAACCCACTAAAGTCTTCAGCATGGTGCATATCAGATAAGTATCTTTGTAAGAATCCCAAGAAAAGAAATATCTACGTCAAAATGATGGGTGATAAAATATGAATATCAGTGTAAAACCAATTTGTGGGTTAATTTCAAAGAATTGTACTGTGAGGTGAAAATTATCTTAAATCTCTCAACTTGTTTGGTTCTACATTGAGAAATTTTGATGACATGTTTTGTTTTTTTTTTAATTCAACTTCTGTGTAAGGCTAGCTATAAAATGAATGCATGTTTTTGTGGTTTAAGGAAGGATTAGGGTGTTTATTTTTCTCTTCTGTTTTGGTTGACATTCCTAGACAACTACTCAGATAGCTGTAGCTTGTAAAAATGTCTACCCTGCCATGGGTCTGTCTTTAGATTGGCTGTTTAATGGTCAGCATGCTGTCAAAGCATTTGAAATGGAAAACACCCAACTCAAAATTGCTTCAAAAGGCTCTAGTTCTTTCCGTGATTACAAAACTTATTTTGCTGGATAAATGATCTTTTGCCTTTTATATAGCTTTGCCACTCTTGTATCACACACACACACACACACACACACACACACACACACACACACACACACACACACACACAAGAAGAGTTGCCATTCATGTGTAAGGCATTATATTGAGAGCTTGAGCTACAAAAAAAGAGAGACCTTTCAGGTAGATACAGCTCAAGGAGCTAACTAAGTAGAAAAGAATGATAAATAATGAAAGTAATAACTTCCAGGTAGGTCATACTTTAAGTATTCCAAAGCATTTTCTTGATAGCAACTTTATGAAGTAAATAGAACATGCATTTTCATTTAACAGATGAGGAAACCAAAGTTTAACTGATTAAATGTTAGAGAGGAAGCTGGTTTTCTAATCTTCATGGGAGCGAGTTTCTACAGAGGGAGTTCCTCCACACTGATGAAATCATTGATTCAGACCAAATATGCATATGCCCCAACTCACAAAGGAACTCTAAGGACCTTCCAGGGTGGGAATATCTTCTACCAACTAGGTTCACAAACTCTCTATGATTTAGGTGACAAACCCTATAGAGCTGCCTGAGTCATAAAACTTAAATCACTTGCCCAAGGTCATAGAGTTAGTCTGGGTCTCAAATGGAGTTTGAACTTCAGTCTTCTGATTCTAAAACTAGTTATACTACACAATGATACATGTATTTATGTTAATCACAGATTCCTAATTATTTTGCATTTCTGTTTGTTTTGAAGATTCTCTGTGCTCAAGAGACATCTTCCATGACATAGAAGCGCACAATTGTCTCATATTTTGTACTTATGCAGGCCAAGTACCACCTTCGATATAGCCTTTCCTCATCCCTCCACAATCCTCAACTAAAGAGGCAGCTAGGCAGGCCAGTGTGAAAGCACTGGGTCTGGAGTGAGGAAGACCTGAGTTCAAATTCAGTCTTAGACACTTGCTAGTTATGTGATCTTGGGTAACTTACTGTTTACCTCAGTTTCCTTTTCTGTAAAATGAGCTGGAGAAGGAAATGGTAAACCACTCTAGTATCTTTTTGATTTTTGAGAGGCTTAAATGTGATAGTATTTATTAAAAAAAATACTTAGAACAGTGTCTGGCATATAGTAAGAGCTGTATACTTATTCCTTTCTTCCTACTAGTGCCTCATTCTCTATCTGCTTTGCATTTACCTCACCTGTATTTATATTCCATAGATTTTATATATATATATGTATATATATATATATTTATCATACATATGCTTATATTGTCTACCCTGACTGAATGTAAACTCCTTGAACTCTCAAGAGGTTGTTTCATTAACAATAATAACTAATAACAATAAGCAACATTTATGTAGCACTTTGAGATTTTCAGAAAGCTTCACATATATTATCTTATTTGATTCCTTCTTTGTATTCTAGTATATGAGCTTAGCACATAGTAGGCTCCTAATCAATATCTATTGATTATTCTACATATTTTTACTTTGAGGTAATTTAATTTGTGGCATGTACTTCTCTGCTTTATGTTGTATCTTAATTGTTTTTTTTCTTCTTATGAACTTTCCATTTCCATTGTCATTAAAAGTGGAGGGAATGATCTGTCTTCTATACTTTGTATTTTTCCTAGATTCACAGTAGATACTCAATAAATACCTGTTTTAAAAAACCTTATCTCTCTACTTATCTCTTATCTTGTCTATTTCTACGTTTCAAGAGACACATCTCTCTACTCTCTTCTTTCCACAGGAATAAATGATATTAGTTTATATCATGGTTTGTCCTTCATTCTCAAAGAGGACCATGGCATCAGAGAGAAGATGACATGACTTGCAATTGACTTTGATTTGAAGGTGGGAGGGCTATGCAGTCACCAGCCTCACTTTCTATTCCAGTCATCTGGGTCCAGTGGCCAGATATAGATCAGGCAGAATGATACAAGTGCAAGGGAGGAACCCAGGGAAAATCCTATGAAAAACAGAAAGAGTAAGAGATTACTTTCACCTGAGTGAGAGAGATTAGGGACACTTTCTTTGAGGAAGTGGTATTTAAGTCAGACCTTGAAACAAAAGAAGAACTTTGAAAATTATAGATATTGAGGGGGGCAGAATTCATTCTGAGCACAGAGTTTCCATGAACAACTTGGTTGTTGAGGACAGATTGAGGATGAAGGACAAAACATACTCTGATTTGGTTAGAAAGATGTCTTTTAAGAGCAGACAAAAGTCTAGAGATGTAGATTGTAAAATCGATTGTGAAAAGGCTTGAATGGTAGGGTATTGTGTTTATACTTTATTTACAAGGCAATAGGAACCAGTGATGTGTTTGAGGAACAGAGTGACTTATTCAGTATGACGTCTTAGGGATATTACTCAGATAGTGATGCAAAGTACTGATTTAATAGCTGATAGATTGGAGGAAGAAAGAACAGGGGACTATTATCATAGTGTGGGTGAGAAATGATAAGGGTTGGAATAAATGTGAATAGTGGGAGGAAGGGACAGGTTAGAAACACCACAGACGCAGAAAAGGCAAGACTCAGTGTCTGATAGGATGCATGAGATAAAGGAAAGAGATACTTTAAAAAATGACTGACGTTTCAAATTTGAGTGACTTGGAGTGTAGAAGTACAATTAAGAGAAATGGAGAACTTGGATGAAGGGCAGGTATAGTGCGGGGGGGGGGGTTGGTGTGGGGAGGGGAGTTCGGTTTGGTCAGGTTGACTTAGAGGAGGAAAGAATCCACTTAAATAAGCATTTCTTAATTCCCATAATGTCCTCTATTAGCCACTGGGGTTCAAAAGACGAAAACAAAACCAACTCCGTTCACAGTGAGCTTGTATTATACTGGAAACAAGGATATACAGGATCATAAATTCCAATCTGACCCCCTCATTTTACAGAAGAAAACAAGACCCAGAAAATTAAGTGATTTGCTAAAGGTCACGCAGGTGACAAATGATAGAGGCACGATTTGAATCCAAATCCTGACTCCAAACTCATTGATCTTTCTAATGTATCACATCACCTTTTCAATAATAATAATAATAAATAATAGCTAATACTCATATAGCTCTTACTCTGTTTCAGCAACTGTGCTAAGCTTTTTACAATTATTATCTCATTTAATCCTCACAACAACCTTGGGAGGTAAGTGCTATTTATTATCCTCATTTTGCAGTTGAAGAAACTGAGGCAGAGAGATGAAGTGACTTGTCCAAGGCCATATGGCTAGTAAGTGTCTAAGATCTTCTTGACTGCATGCCTGGCACTCTATACATTGTGCACATTGGGCCACCTACCTTCCCCCTAGATACAATACACACTCACACACTCACACACACACACACACACACACACACACACACACACACATAAAATGAGTGACTGGCCAAAGAACCCAGTCTCTATAAGCCTGTATGGAGTATATACGCATGCTCTGCTAATGTAATTCTTGGGGAGCGCTGAGGATATGTAATGAGAGTACCTTGGAGAGACTTTGGAGCATGGGTAGACATTCTGTGATTGGGGTGAGTTCCCTAACCAAGTGGTGAATAGAAAGCTCTTTGACTTACCACAGAGGAATTCAAAAGAACATTATTTGGCTTCTGCCTGCCTCTTTTGGTCTTAACTTGATTCCCCTGATGATGGCAACTGGAGAGAGAGAATGAGAAGCCTTTGTATTCTTGCCTTGGTGTTTGTTCTTTTTCATTATCAGTGGAGGAAAGTTGGAGGAAATGACCTTTTGACTTTTAAAAAGTGTGGGGAATGAAGTATTTGAAATCTGGGAGCCCAGGAATAGAGTGCATATGTTGAGTTTTGCAGCCAGGCCAATACCAATGCCCCAGTGCTCAAGGAGACACCTTCAGGACCCAGCCCAGGTGTAGTTGAGACAAGGATTCATCTGGCAGTGATGCCACCTTTTGAGGGTTTGGTTGATAGGGCTAACGCTATGTAGAAACTGTTAAGTCTAGGCTTACTCTTTCTAAAGACCAGGATGATATAGATGGGCACGTGCACTTTGACCTCTTGGCAAGCATGAAATCCTTGCAGTTTTTTTCCCTATATCGTTGAAGTAAATATCCCTTTCTAAAAACCAATGAATATTACTGCTTAAGTGAGATTGGATTTATAGACATTGTTGGCTAACAATGAGGTCTTTACCACCTGACCTTTACAACTTGCAGAGAACTCACTCTTAATAAGAACTCATGTTAATGACAGCCCAAAACCTCAGAGCTACACCTAGAACCCTGAAGAGAATATTTAGCAGTCTAACTCTGGAGTTGTAAGCTCAGAGAATACTCACTACAATTAATATTGCTCTTATTTTACACATGATGAAGGAGGTCCAAAGAGTTGAAATGGCTTAATTGGAATCATAGATAATAAGGGGCAGAGTCAAGATTTTAGCTCAGGTATTCCCCCATGTCTAGAACTTTCTACCATACAATGACATCTTCTAAATAATGTAAAATGTGAGGGATAGGATAGTGCCACTGTAGTCTGTCCTGTTAGGCATTCTCTACATTATTGCACCTAGATCTAGGCACCACAGAAAGGATCTTGACAAGCTGAGTAAATAGGATAGAAAGGGACATATAAATATTTCACGGGAAGGTAAGTCAAATAAATTTACCATATTTTTCCCTGAAAATGGGGGAATAAAAAACTTAGGATGGGAATAAGACGAGTCTTAAAATATTTGATAGCATTGTATTAGAGAGAGTTTAGATGTGTTCTTCTAGACCCCAGAGGAAAGAATTAGAACCAAAGGACAGAAGTTGGAATTAATCAATGAAGTAATCAACAAGCATTTATTTCACAGATTCTATATTCTAGGCACTATTTTAAGCTCTGAAGATAAAAAGACAGGAGGGAAACACTGTATTTATTAATTTATGTTGCAGGAATAAGCCAGGGAATCTATGGTTTGATCACTGGGGAGACATGATGGTTAGAGGAACTGATAAGGTTCTGACTGGGGCTAGAGCAAGATTGTATACAAGAGACAATCCAGGATAAGTTCTAATTGCATGAGAGAGTATCAGAACTGGGCATGGGTAATAGTTTGACTAATGCTATGGGAAAATTTGGCAAAGTAGGGATTGTAGGTGAGACTGACAAACTGGGATTTAGGCCTAGATCTATAAAGTATATAGAAGGTAGGCAGTCTTTAGCTTTATCTTTGAGTATTCAGTTTCTTTTTCAGTACGTTTGGACTTGGTATAGTACTGATTATCGACAATAACTCAGTATAGTTGAGGAAACATTGGCTATAAAGCTCAATAGGGCCTTTTAACCGCAGATACTTATACTCATCCTATGACTGAGGAGAATCAGTTAAAACATGATTCCTTCATTGGCACAGGAATATCTGTTTCAGTGTTCCTTCTCTTACTATTAAATCTGAATTTACACTAGAAATAAATGAATTAATTTTATTTAGAAATGGTATAAAAATGACTTAGAATTCTCATAATAATTTGAATTTGTTTACCACAATATAATAATGTTATTTAGGCATATTTAATAGGACTTTATAACACTCTGCTCTGCTTGTACAGACAACAGGATCAAACAAGTGACTTTATAAACCTGTAATGAAGCATAATTTTAGAAATAGAACTTATCACCTGAAGGTTGACATTTATTTGTTTGTTAATATTTCTTTATTCTTTATTCCTTATGTTTGTTTGGTCTTTGTGTGACTCATAAAAGTCAAGAGTACCAAATACTGTGTGATTCTCTTCAACATCCAAAGCAAAGGTTGGAAATGATTCTTCAGACTTTCTAGTACTCTCTATGTGAACCCAACAGATAGTCATCCACTTTCCTCTTAAAGATCTCCAATAGTAGAGGGTTAACTGCCCATTCCATTTTTGCATAGCTCCAATTATTTTGAAGCTTTTTCTGGTATGGAGACTTTTTTTTTAAACTTTCACCCATTGGACCTACTTCCAACCTCTGAAGCTGAGCAAAAAAAAAAAAAATATATGTTTTACAGATGAGGCAGAGACAAATAGTGGGAGACAACTAGTATGTCACCCTTAAATAATTTCTTCTTCAAGCTAAATATTTCCATGACTTTCAACTGTTCTTTATATGGAATGCTTTCAAGTCTTATTACCATCCTAGTTATAGTCCCCTGAATATGAACCAACTGGTTAGTATTTTTTCTTAAAATAAGATATACAGAACTGAATACATTTAAATTATTTTATCTATTTAATTTTTAATTTATGGAATAAAACAAGATTTCCATAACATAGTATAATAAAAAAAATGATTGCACATGAAACTGAAAATCTTTTATTTACAACTTGCTACTTCTTTTAAATATATAATAAAGTTATCATGTAAATTTCATTTTCCCCTTTTTTTTCCTGCTCTTTCCTCCCTGCCCCTCCATTTCAACCTGAACAGGGGCAGAGAATGGCAGGACTCTTAGATCCCAGCAAACTGAATACTTTTTGACTATATTTTCAGCACTGTGGAGAACTTTGGTGAGGAAACTCCATTAATCAAGTTTTACAAGGTCTAGTTTTCGACATGTACCTGGAGTGCTGAGAAGTTAAATGTCTTGGACTGCGCCACACAAGTCAGAATGTTTTAGAGGTAATATTTGAATCCAGACAATTCTTCTTGACTCTGAGGCCATCTTGCTATTACCTGCAATAATATTTCCTCTTCATTCTCTACACAGTTCTTCTGTAACGTAATTGGAAGATTGGCTTAGTTTTTTCCAGTTACCACTTTACCCTTTTGACTCATCATGAGCATGCAATCCACTTCAGCCATTTGAATTTTATTTTTTTTGGACATAACCTGGGATCTAATCATGTCTTTCCCATCATATACATATGTAAATGATTTTTATTAAGCCAAGTGCAGGACTTTATACTTTTCATTATTAAATTTCTTCCTCAATTCAATTTTGGCCTGTCAGAATCTTTTAAGATTCTCTCATAAAATATATTAGCTATTCCTTCTCAGAATTTTAAAAATCTTTAGTGAATTTGAATCCTAGTATGAGCTAGATAGAAGTCATGTACTGGGAATCCTGAGCTGTTTTAGAGGTTCTCAAGGTGCCAGGCTTAATCTACAACCTTTGACATCTGCCCAAAATGGTTTATTGATCTGAAGGAGATTTAATCTAAGAAATGGAATAGTCCTCAGGGACCAACTCATCCTTGATCAGGAATCCCCTCTGCAATATTAAAGATGATTAGATATCCAGACTTTACTTGAATATTATCTAGGAGAGGAAATCATTTCACAAGAAAGCTCATTTCACTTTGTAATTTCTCTGGAAATTGTTAAGAAAGTTTCCCTTTAATCAATCCCATATCTACTTCCTTTTAACTTCCATCCATTGCTTTTACTATACTTTTGATCTATGGGACTGAGGAAAACAAGGTTCAGCCCTCTTCCACAAGTTAGTCTTTCAAATACCTGAACATTCCTATCATGTTTCTTTAAGTTTTTCCCTTTCCCTTATCAAATATCCCCAGTTGCTTAAAATGATGTTCATATAGCATGGTTTTCATCTCTATTGCCCTCTGTATGCTTCTTATTTTGTCTTATTCTGTCTGTCTGTCTAATCTATATATTTATGTATCTAACCTATCTATCATCTCTCTCTTTTTGCCTCTCCTCACTCTGCCTCTGCCTCTCTCTGTCTTTTGCTCTCTTGCTTCCTTTTGTTGGCATGGCCCAGTGATTTATCAGTATAGGGAAGTCTTTAATGATAACACATCTTCTAATAGTGAACATCATCAACTATTAAGTGACATCTCCATGGTTACATAGCCAAGATATGTGAGAGAAAGACCAGGGTCTCCTGACTCCAAGACCAGCTCCTGGAGTTTTTAGAGGGCTCATGTGAACAGACATTCTGTTTGAGGATCTCTTCTAATATTCTTCTACTTCTGATTCTATCAGGAAAAAAAAGATTCTACTCAAAACTAATAATCTTTAACATCTCTCATTGATACTTGCCAGTCTTATTACAAAGGATGTTGATATTGAGTGCTCATGAGGGTATAAAGGTAACTTGAAGTCAGCTGGAAAGTCACCAGGCAGCTATTTGAAACTGAGAATCCTGAATGTGCAAATCAAGAGGGTTTCCTGTGCTTATGTATGCTAATTTTGTGGTGGGTTAGAGATGGACTGACAGGTGAGAGAACAAGAGAAGGATAGATAAGTTGATGCCAATGTAAGTAGGAGAAGGAAGATCAAAAGAATGAAAGTTACCAGGAGTAAATCTTTCTTCAATACTTCAAACAATTTGTGCTTTTATCAGTCTGGGTACTTTCTCTGGCAATGCAGATCATCCTCAACCTTCCATGCCTCAGATGGCATTTTCATGAATTACTGTGAGAAACACATAATCTTCACAAGAACAACCTCTTTGGGCTGAATTAGGGTGGTCCTCAGTCTGTTGTAGGGCTCATAATCCAAACCCTGCAGCTAGGTGGGACTTTCCCTAACTTGTGAGTCACCAGAGTAGGTTTCAAGAACTCATGGTTACTTCCATGCCATGATGGCATCAGGGGAATTGAAGGTTGCTAAATGGTGCTGGGGATGAAGCATGAGAAGTCAGGAGAATCTCAGTTGAAATCCATCCTCAGACACTTACTACGTGCCTGACCAGGCAAGTATTTAACCACTGCCTGCTTCAATTTCCTCATCAGTAAAATAGGCATAAATAATGAGACCTGTTTCATAGGGCTGTCCTGGGAATAAGATGAGGTCATATTTGTAAAACATTTTGCAAATCTCAAAGTGTTATATAAATACTAACTTTTATGCTAACTCACTAGGGGGAAACTGAAGCACAGTGTATAGAATAATGCATGTGGATTTAGGAAGATCTAGGTTCAAATCCCACCTCAGATAATTGATCTGTGTGATCATAGATCAATTACTTAATTTCTCTGAGCTTTAGTTGTCTTATCTGTAAAACTGGGATAGACTTGTCACACATCCTTCTCCGAGTTGTTTCTGGGATCAAGTGAGATAATGCACATAAAGTAGTTTAAAATCCAAATAATTGTCAGTTATGGTAATAATAATGGAAAAACAGCAATAACAAAAAGTATCCCTCAGTGCCCAACCCGTCATCTATGATATGTGCTGTTGAGTAGGAGGGGAGGGGAGTGGTAAAGACAAGGGGAAAGAAAGCCAGTAAAGGCAAAAAATGTGTAGTGGAGACTTCATGTGCTCTGAAGCTGTTTTAGTAACTATAAAAGCATATCAGGAACCATGAAACATTGATGAATTTGGTGCCAATAACATAATTGATTATATTAACATCCTTAGCCAATGTGGTACAAATGTTCATGAATATCAGAAAAACTGACTGACAGGATTTCAGGCTAACTTTTCTCAAAATGATCATGATTATGAGCTTGGTGCAGACTATAGCAGTGGGAATGGTGCTCTGTTATGTTGTGGAATCATACACAGAATGAAACGATATTATGGAACCATTCAGAAAGCTCACTATTCCAGTGGCTGAAATGCTTCAGTGCAAATGGTGCTGACCACTCTAACGGGCAAGCTGTAAGTATGTATGAAATAGACTGAAGGCATGGACAGTTTCAGTACGGGCTAGTATAATACCATATCAAATTTGGAAACAGATTTTACCAGTTACAAGCAGAGGTTTTATATTGTTTTTTGTCAGTGACCTCAGAGTCACACAATATGTTGACAATTAGCACATGGCAATCAGAGAAAATAACTTCATCCCTGGGCCCACATTAGGTGAAATAAGATATGGAATTGAAGAATTGCTAAAATCAAAAGAGAGAAAATTTGAAGGCCCTGAGGTCACTGAAAATCATCACTTAGTGAAAACTCTAGAAAATAAACCTAATAATAGATGACCAAAGACATACCAATGGCTTAAATAATGTCCAAAAGCAAATGTGCATACTTAGACTGGAATTCTAAACAGTTAGTTTTGAACGTGTTGGCATGAATGAAAAAAAAGTAGATGAATTATACCAAAGCAGAGTGATTTTTAAAAATTGCTTTTGCTTTATACATTTTGAATAACTGTATTCTACTATAGTATTTTTAAAATATTTTATTCTAAACTTAAACATGAAAATATGGACCTTTCCACTTACAGAGTTCAAAAAAATCTTAGCTCAGTTTTTAAGCTTTATAGCTGGAAACTGAATTAAGACTTTTGGGATGGTATACAGAGAACCAAAAAAAGAAAATTGTGTATGAAAATATGTCTCTGTTTCTTACCACTCTAAAAAAAAGTACATAATTTATCCTCTCCTCCCTTCAATTTCACTTCTAAAATTAAAAATAGGGAAAGAAAAAAAAAATTTGTAACAAATAAGTGCAGTCAGGCAAAACAAATCTACACAGTGACCATGTCCAAAAAATATATGTCTTTTTCTGCACCTTTACTTCTTCCCCTCTCTGTTACAAGGTGAGTAGTGTGCTTCATCATAGATCCTCTGGAAGTGTGCTTCAGTATTCTTTGATAAAGTTCTCAAATATTTGAATTGTTTCTTCTTTATAATGTTGTTATTATTGTACCAATTATTCTCCTGCTTCCACTACTTTGAATTAGTTCATATTTCCCAAGAATCTCTGATATTGTCTCATGATTTTTTATAATTCAATAAGGGTTCATTATATTCTTGACCATATTTTGTTCACTCATTCTGCAATAAATGGACACCCCTCTTTGATTGCAATGATTTGCTTGTCCCTCACCTCCTCATTATGATCAGGAAGTTACAAGTTTTGTTTGTAACTGTGACCCAACAGGAATTATTTTCTTTTTTAACACCCTCCCACCCAATCCCCTGCTTTCCCTGTTGAGTTTGATTAATTTTTACACCAAACTGTATGTGTATAGTTTAATCACTTAGTTAAGAAAAGAATAAGGTTCATATGATGTCTACTCTCCCTGTTCCTTCCTCCTCTAGAAAAAAAGCTAGTATAATGTCACACATCCCAATTATGACATATCTCAGGTTCTGCTGCTGTCTTCCTTTGTACACAATTATATTTCTTTAAATCTCTTAAAACCCTTAGAACAAAACCTTTCTTCCACTAGTACCTCTGTTTTTCTTATTTAATTCTCTCAAAATTCTAGGAAAACATTAATGCAATGCAGGAATATTTGGTTTTTTCCATTAGAACATTAGCACTCCATCAGTATACAGCTCTGTCTAATTCCTCAGAAGAAGTTACCTTTCTAGGTTTCTCTTGATTCTCATAGTTTGGGAGGGACAAGAGGGATTAAACATATATACAGAGCCAGCATTTATTTGTGTTAGGTGCTACGCTAAGAGTTTTTTTTTATAAATATTAGTTGATAGTTACAACAAGCCAGCAAAGTAGGTGCTATTTTTATTTCCACTTTATAGCTGAGGAAACTGAGGCAAACAGAGGTTAAGTGACTTGCCAAGAGTTGGCTACAGAGCTAGTAAGTATCTCAGTTTCTTTATTCTCTGCTATTAAAAGGTTTATGATGCCCACAAACCTTTCAATAGCAGAGAAGACTAAGTTATTGGGATATGGGCCCTCCATTTTATTTTCTCCTTCGCTGAAATGATGAACTGATAATAGCTTTGGCAATATAGTGCGGAGAAAAGTGCTTGGTAGCCAAGTGTTCTTTTGTATTGTTTTCTTATCTTGCATGCTAAGAATAGTGAGGATAGACATGATAGAGTAGGTTTTTGAGGTAAGCAGGGAAAGTTGTGATTTAGGAAGTGTAGCCATGTCCACATTTCAAAGATCCAGAGGAGGGAAGGAGAGAATTTTTCTTCTTTTCATTTTTGCCTTCTACCTTAAGCTACAAACGTTGTCAGACAGCACAATCTGCTGGGGCACTTAGATATTCATTGAAAATTAGAGTGAGAAGGAAAGTTAAAGATAATTAAGTCCAGAACTTTTCATGTTACAAATGAGACATTCAGTGAATTTATCTTATGGGATACGTAACAGTTTAGTGGCAGAATCAAGACAAGTAGTGGGGTTTTTTAAACTTAATTCTGTTCAACAGACATTTATTAATTTACTAATTACATATGGGCTTCATTCTTACTTGCCTCTTTGTCAGTCACCACTCCTCCATTAGACTATAAACTCCTTGAGGGCAGCAACTACAATTGTTTACTTGTATTTTCGTCCCCAACATTTATCACAGTGCCTGTCATCTAGTAACTGTTTAATAAATGTTGATCTGTCTATCCACCTACCCATCCATCCATCCATCCATCCATCCATCCATCCATCCATCCATCCATCTATCCATCTATCTGTCTGTCTATTTGTCTGTCCATCTCTCTGTCTATTTGTCTGTCTATTTACCTTTCTAGATACCTGTCTAAATATTGTATGCAAAATAATATGCTAGAGGTACTGGGGAGATAAAATTATTAATAGGACTTGGACTATCTCCTTAAAAAACTTATACACTATTTAGGGTCTAGCACATAATAGAGGTTTCTATTAAGCTTCTTAATAAGGGGAAAGGATGTATATACAAGTACCTATGATATGTTATAGAAATGCAAGATAAAATGTTGTATAAAGTTATGGGGAGAAATTATAGTTTGATTTTGTTTTTTCCCAATAAACCATCTAAGGAAAGCTTTCTTATGGAGTCATTACTATTACTTAAGAACCTTTCATTACTCTTAATGAAACATGTTAAACATATATAAAACTCATTCCTAAATCAGGCTATCACAGCTTCTTCCAGTTTAGTTTAAGGACCCTTCATTGAATACTTATTAAAACTACGCATCCTGGGCCATCTCCAGCCATCCTGATGAGTGTCAGGCCACTGGATCCATATGGCACAGGAGAAGAAAGTGAGGTTGGTGACCTTGCACAGCCCTCTCACATCCAAATCAAAGTCAGTTGTAAGTCATGTCACCATCTTGATGTCATGGTCCTCTTCGAGAATGAAAGGCCAACACAACAACATGACACCTACTACTTTATTTCATTTCAAAGTTTCTACTAAACTCTTCTCTTGTCATCAGAAATGCTTAAAAGGCTTTCATTTCATTACAAGTTTGCTTTCTTCCTTGTTACAACTATACTTAGTTTTGTGAGGTAAATTATTTTTGGTTAAAAAGGCATATCATTTGTCTTTTAGAACATTGCCTTCCAAGCTTTCCTCTCATTTATTTAGAAACTGGTGTGTCTTATGTGATCTTGACTGTAGCTCCCTGATACTTTATTTTTTTTCTGGATATATGAAGTATTTTTTTCTTTGACCTGGAAGCTCTAGATTTTAGCTATGACATTTCTAGGACTTTTCCTTTTGGAATTTCTTTGAAAGGATGATCAGCTTCATTTCTAGCTTCTTTTTGATCTCTGATACTTGTAAATCTGGCAAGTTTCCATTTGTGATTTTATGAAATATAGCATTAAAGCCATTTTCTAATCATGGTTTTATGGGAGTTTAGTGATTGTTAAACTATATTTCTTTGACTATTTTCTCTGCTGTGTTGTTTTTATATTAAATATATTTTAATTTTCAGATTTTTTCCCCCAGTCTTTTGATTTCATTAGAGTACTGTCTGATGTCTCATGGAATGATTGATTTTACAATTAAAAGAATAATAGAATAAATTTTATCTATTTTTATTTTTCAGAGATTTTATTTCTTGGATAAGGTTTGACACATTCCGTTGCTTGTTCTCATAATTCTTGCCTTCAGAGCTTTTCTTTCCTTTTTTAAATCTAGCTTTTTTTTTTATCTTTATGGAAAATCATTTATTTTTTCCCTCTGAGTGTCTATTTATAGTTCTCACGGAATTTTCTAGGTTGGAGACATCTCCTGGATGTCTCTTGATCTGCAATAATTTTTATAGAATTTGGTATCTTTGGCTTACTCATCCCTCCAGTTTTAATTCTTGAGGTAAAGCTTTATAATAGGGCAAGGCTCTCCTCCCGCAGAACATTTAGGTGGGATAATCAATCCAACTTGATTTCAACCTAGGTTGTTCCAGTTTCTTGGTTGACTTCTACCTTCCAAGGCAGTGCTTTCTCATTTGGGATCAAAAAACCTCAAAAAGGTTTAGAGCACTGGGTCATCAGAGTCCTTTATGCTGGGGAATTTAGAATCATTGTGTGTCATATATCAACCTTTTGTGACACCCACATTTGTCATTTCTATGCTTAGTGTCTTCCAAAGCCCCTGCTGTTAATTTCTGAATACTCTAAGGCTTTCTCATGGGTGCCCTCTCTTTCTGCTACTTCTAGCTACAGAGCTGTGAAGTCTACAAATATTTTTGGCTGCTATCTGGAGTGTTCAGGCTTGTTTTCCTATGTGGGCATTGGCTTTGATAGTTGCTTCCTTTCTGATTAGGCATGATATTCTATCAGACATTTTGTGCTCTCCTAGGATGATGCATGTGTGTGTGTGTGTATGTGTGTGTCTGTGTGTGTGTGTGTGTGTCTGTCTGTATCTTTGTATGTGTGTGGGGATATTGATTTTAGTTCTTTATTAGATTTGTTGATCATTAATCAATATAGTATGGTTTTCAGGTTTTTCCTACTGTAAGGGGTGGGGAAGAGTTAATTATCAAGGAGCACTCTAATGGACAGGCATCAAAAGCCTTTATGGTAGAAGATATTTGAGGAAGTATTTGGAGATCTGTAGAAAGGCACTGGAAGGTTACATAAATATCTAGGAGATACATTTAGTTAAAATAATCAAAAACAGGAGCCAAGATAGTGGAGTAGAAAGACACACATATGTGGGCTCTCCCCACACAGCCCATAAAATACCTGTAGAGAGGGACTCTCAACAAATTTTGGAGCAGCAGAAGTGGAGAACAACAGAGTGGAGGAGATTTCCAGCCCAGGGTGACCTGAAAGGCCCACGGGAAATGTCTGTTACACCAGACACAGAGCAGAGCCCAGCTCAGCCTTGGCCACACAGGGCAGCACGGCTCTGGGAGGAAGACACCTTGGGGGCTGAATCTCCAGGCACAGTAGCAGTGGTTTGCAGATCCCTCAACCCACAGGCACAAAAGGTCAGTGATAGGTTTTTTTCAGCTGGCAGGGAAGGGAGAAGGGCCTTTCCATAGCTCTGGCCTCAGGCAGTGGCTGCAGAGGCCACATTGGTCAGGCAGTAGCAGTTCTCACAGTAGCCCCTACAGCAGCCTGCATTCCATTGTTGGATCATAAAACCCCTGAGGGCACTGAGTAGCTGACTCTTACCTCAGCACTGTATAGAGGCTCTGAGGGAAGTGATCTTTATCTCACACTGAATGGTGGCCCTGCCTATGCAGCTTATCTGAATCTCAGCCCCCAGTGCTGGCTTGGTGGAACTGGAGGCCAGGTGGCTGTAGAGAGGAAACTGCTAATATTCTGGGCACAAAAATGTTTACCTGCTCCCAGACCAGTGTACACCCTTGATTGTGCCACCTCAGAGGAACTGAGATCTTAGAGATCCCCAGAGTATAACCTATTCTTGACAAATGACTCAAAAGTCAAGTAACTGATTGGGAAAATGCCCAAAAAAGGGAAAAAAAATAAGACTATAGAAGAAGACTATAGATATCATGAACAGATATCTTCTCCCATCCTTTCAAATGTGGAAGAACAATGCCTACCATCAGGGAAAGGCATAAAAGTCAAGGCTTCTGTATCCCAAACATCCAAAATAAATATTCAATGGTCTCAGGCTATGGAAGAGCTCAAAAAGGATTTTGAAAATCAGGTAAGAGAGGTGGAGGAAAAATTGGGAAGAGAAATGAGAGAGATTCAAGAAAAGCATGAAAAGCAGGTCAACACCTTGCTAAAGGAGACCCAAAAAAATGCTGAAGAAAATAACACTTTGAAAAATAGGCTAACTCAACTGGCAAAAGAGGTTCAAAAAGCCAATGAGGAGAAGAAGCAGAATTAGCTAAATGGAAAAGCAGATTCAAAAGGTCACTGAAGAAAATAGTTCTTTAAAAATTAGCATGGAACAGATGGAGGCTAATGACTTTATGAGTAACCAAGAAATCATAAAACAAAACCAAAAGAATGAAAAAATGGAAGATAATGTGAAATATCTCATTGGAAAAACGACTGACCTGGAAAATAGATCCAGGAGAGACAATTTAAAAATTATGGGCCTACCGGAAAGCCACTATCAAAAAAAGAGCCTAGACATCATCTTTCATGAAATTATCAAGGAAAACTGCCCTGATATTCTAGAACCAGAGAGCAAAATAAATACTGAAAGAATCCAATCCACCAATCCCCTCCTGAAAGAGATCCAAATAAAAGAAATTCCTAGGAACATTGTGGCCAAATTCCAGAGTTCCCAGGTCAAGGAGAAAATATTGCAAGCAGCTAGAAAGAAACAATTCAAGTATTGTGGAAATACAATCAGGATAACACAAGTTCTGGCAGCTTCTACATTAAGCAATGGAAGGGTGTGGAATGTGACATTCCAGAAGTCAAAGGAACTAGGACTAAAACCAAGAATCACCTACCCAGCAAAACTGAGTATAATACTTCAGGGGAAAAAATGGTCTTTCAATGAAATTGAGGACTTTCAAACATTCTTGATGAAAAGACCAGAGCTGAAAAGAAAATTTGACTTTCAAACACAAGAATAAAGAGAAGCATGAAAAGGTAAACAACAAAGTGAAATTATAAGGGACTTACTAAAGTTGAACTGTTTACATTCCTACATGGAAAGACAATATTTGTAACTCTTGAAACTTTTTTCAGTGTCTGGGTAGTTGGTGGGATTACACACACACACACACACACACACACACACACACACACACGCACGCACACATGCACACACACACACAGACAGCACAGAATGAGTTGAATAGGATGGGATCATATCTGAAAAAAATAAAATTAAGGGGTGAGAGAGAAATATATTGGAAGGAGAAAGGGAGAAATGGAATGGGGCAAATTATCTCTCATAAAAGAGGCAAGTTAAAAAATCAAAAACAAACTTGAAAGCCATATTTGCCCAATTATAGTTGGGGCTAGGGAGTGGGACATAAAAAGCATATCTCAAATTTTAGATTCCCTTAATCAGCAAACCTATAAACATGAGTTAAAGAAAATAAAAACTTAAGACAATACAAAGAATGTAAAGAAGAGAATAAATAATTCAGAATAAATCGATAACAATGATAATAATAATAGTTAACATTTATATAGCATTTTAAGACTTTAAAGGTCTATTATCCTCATTTTATGGATGAAGGAACTGAGGCTGAGAGAGTAAATGATTTCTTCAAGTTCTTTCCAGCAGCTAGTGTCTAAGGAAGCATTTGAATACGTGTTCTGACTCTCAGTTTGGTGTTTCATTCACTGTACCAAAGAAGCACAAGAAGCAAAAATTCAGAGGAGAAAAAGAACCCCCAAGGAAGGAGTACATGAAAATTTTATGGTCACTTATGTGGTCACAAGAAGTCCAATGAATAAAAATTCAAGTTGTATAAAAAAAAAAATGGAAAGTTTGCAAATTACTACCATAAGAACCAACTGAACAGTTTCATCAAGGGAAGTAACTGAAACCTTAGCTTCTCTGACAAATTCAAAAGTGTGTGGGCCAGATAAAAATCTATGATTATTAACTCTAACTCTCCTCAGTAGAGTGTCTATGGCTAGCAACACTTTACCAACTTCCTCAGTGACATAAGCCTGATCCCACCCAGAAAGCTTCATCATATTTCTGTTACCAAAATAAGAGAGACAGTGAGCCCTACAATCATATTCTGATTGCATATTTGTATATTTTATCCAAAGTAGTCACAGCTTGTATGAATAAAACTATGAAAACATATCAGAAGAATATATGTTGACTGAGAAGCAAAAGTGGTGTGCCTAAAAATGTTGTAAAGAAAAGTTTTTTTTATTCCATAATTATTGTATAAGCTGCCTGAAAGCTAAATAACATTTATTCTTTGTTTATTATTTTTAAAAAAACCCCTTTGACTCACTTATGCCTACACTGCTTATTCATGTGGTACAAATATATTAAATGGAGCCAACATTTGGGTGAGATAATCAATCTAGCTTGGTTCCAACCCAGGTAATTCAGGTTTCTTGGTTGACTTCTACCTCCCAGGGCAGTGCTTTCCCATTTGGGATTTTTGAGGTATAATAGCATAAGAGTGCTAAAGTATTTGGCATCTACATGAAAAAGTTCTCAGTTTAAGACATGACACCAACAGAACAATATCAAGAACAATTGAAATTAAAAGTAAAACCTTAAATCTATTATGGATCTAGTCTTTCTTCTATGACCAACCAGCTCCTAAGTAGAACTTTGCATGGCTTCCAAATTAAAGAGGGAGTCAAAAGTTTACTAATCATTTCACATATATACATGACATCAAACTATATGGTTCTATGGAAAACAAATTTTAAAGTTATTTCATCTTGTAGAATCTTTCTCCAATGATTTTAAAATGTCGTGTGGACTCAGTAAGTGTACAATTCTTAGTGACAGAGAAAGATACAGACTGACAGCTTTGAGTTTGATTTTCAAGATCATATTAAAGAAATAGATGAAGACAATACCTGCAAAAATTTTGGTTCACTTTAGGAAAGACACATTAATTATACAGATATCAAGAAGTATGTGGTTGAATATATTGGGATTTACTGTCATATTGAAAGGAGAGACCATATTTTAAACCAATTTATACCTACACAGAAATATGTAATGTAGTCTTTTATTCATTTATTCACTCATTTATTTTTCTTTTTTAATTTATTAATTTAGAGACATTGTCCTGATCTTGATCAGGCTAGAAATGTAATTGCCGCTCACTAGCCCAACCCCTCTGCTAACTGGCATAGAAGTTTTGACCTGTTCCATTCCTGACCAGAGTTGGTTTGTTCCTCTTTAAATAGTCTGGCAAATTCCAGTTCCTGAGGACTCACCACATTGGTTCAAGACTTAATGTGGACATTCAATTGGTCTTAACCAAAGTATAGCTCAGAATTTCATAGCTCAAGTGATCCTCTAGTCTTAGCTTCCTGAGTAGCAGGGATTCCAAGTATATTGTTGCCTGATAATACTAGTTTTAATGTATACTTTGAGATCTGTAAAATAATTGATAACATATTTGGAAAGTATCCTAACAATAGCCCTTACAATATTAATGTGATGTAGGACCCATCACCCTAAAACAACTATTGAAAAATTAATACTTGGTTGCCAAAAATGAGAAAAAGAATTGATAAATACTTCTAGAGCACATGCTACAGTTGTCAAAACTATAGAAATACTTTTGCAACAAGCAATAGTGAACAACAGTAGCAAGGCTGAATAATAGTGAAAGATCAAAATAGGTACATTGTATTAAATTTGTTGAATGAAACCAAAAGTGATTTACTGATGAGTAAATGACTAAGACCCAAAAAGGGAATCCATGGTCCCCATTTACACAAACTTCATAAAGAGTATGTTACCAAAGAGGAATCAAACAAATGACTGAGTTGAGAGGATTTGCTAGTGGAAAAAGAGAATGTTTTTGATGGCAAATGAAGACCAAAGATTATTGACACCAGAAACTACAGAAGGGTTATACATAAGAAATCCAGTCTTAGTAACCAATGTAGATTATGCATTGAAATGGTAGGAAATTATGCAAAATGTAGTAGGTTGCAAAGATTGAGCACTCAACTGAATAATTAACAAGATATGTGGTGATAGCTAGAATTATACATCAGCAACTTGCTACTTTTCATGGACCAACAAATAAACTATGGTAGAATTGGACCATTATCATACACGGATCGATTGCTTACAATCATCTGGATATCTTATCGAGACAAAGCTAAAGAACCATGTCTTCATAGATGCTCCTATACTGAGTGCTCATAATCTCCAAGATACCTGAAATTAAAAATATATATTTTCAAAATATAAATAAAACTAGACTTATTGGACTAACAATGAGGTATAGAGTATCCCTAATGTTTTGTCTGCTACTGGAGTTTTCCTGATCCAACAGAAGATGAACTTATATCCTTACGCTTTTATTCAACTCTAACTTCTGCTATTTTATCCATCTGCTCAATAATTGATAGAATCCTAAATATACAAGAATAATTGAAGGATAGTAACTTGTCTCAGAATCATTTGTATCTGAACCCTAATGAAAAATATGAGAATAATAAGAAAAATATTAATTATGATGATGATGATAATGCTAACAATAATTAAAACAATAATGCAGTGAAAATGATGATTAAAAAAGAGAAACTAGAGGTGTATTGAATAGCAACTGGAAAAATCAACTTGGAAGAGTTACTAAGACCTGCCAACTAGACCAAGATTTAAATCTCACCTCTAAAACTTTTTATGTGTCTGACCATAGACAAACAACTTAATCTCTGGCTACCTCAGTTTCCTCCTCTATAAAATGAGGGTTGTAATACCTGTAATAATTACCTCAAAGGATTATGGTCAGGCTCAAATGAGATAATCTATGTAAAACACTTCTGCAAACTTTAAAGCAATGCAAATAATTGTTAGGTATCCAGAATGATAATGAAGATACTAACGAACAAGGAGAAGGTTATTTTATTTAGTGAGAAACAGGAAGAATACAATTTTTACTCGGAATCTTCCAACTATTCTTAGAGAACCACAGAGAGAATTGTTTTCTCAATAACCCAAATAAAATGGAACCAAGTAAATAAATCAACCTTATCTCTTAAAGGAGATAAGATTAGATAGCATGAGAATGCTGTTCTCACTAACCAGCAAATGCATTATACCTCAAGATATTTTGAGCACTAAAAGTTTGTCTTATTGTTATGATTCACTATACATAAGGGGTGATGAGAAAAACTAAGAAGGCAAGACCACATTTCTAGAGCCACAGCTTAGGTTCTGATTTTAGAACGTATGATGTGTTAAAAAATAATCTGATAGGAGCATTTCAATATAATTGGTTTATTTTTAATTCTATTATTTTATATTTTGAATGTAAAACATTATTCTGAGAAGAAATCCATAGGGACAACCAAAGAAATTCATGATAGAAAAAAGCTGAAGAATTCTGGGCTTAAGGAGGAACTTTTTGATACCTTGGGTAGTAGCAGCACACAGATTTTTTTTTTTTGGTTTGTATGTCTCCTTGGCATTTCCTCACAGTGACAACCTTTGAAGGGCACCTTATTTTCAAAATAGAGCTGGCATACTATGGAGCTAACTCCAAACTTCAAAGGAAAATAGTCAGGAAGTTCCAAGCACAGACTTAATTTAGGAATTGAGATATATAATTTCTCTCCTTGCCTCAATTACTTTAGCAGCTGCAGGAGGAGAAATAAAGCCAGACAAGACTGGCCTCATCACAGACTAAATGACATTTGCAAAATGGACAGATATCTTTGGACAGAAAGTCTAATAATAATGAAATCATGATCATAACAATAAAATGGTTTAAACAGTATCCTTTACTTACTTATTGTTTTTATAATGTCCTAAATACAGATCCACAATATGAAACATGATTATATTCCCCTAAAGTTTGTTGTCATTGTCAACTTATTCACTGTATTTTTGCTAATTAATTTTTATTGGATTTTCATTACTTAGATATAAAATAATTACAGATTATTATAAAAAACATTCAATTAAAACATAAGCATCCTTGATATATGATATGTCAAGCACCTTCAGAGATGCCTTGCTAACCTATGATTATTTGATGCAGACTATCGATAACCTCAATATATAGCCATAAATGACTATTACTTTATATGTCCAAATTTAATTTTTGTGCATAGTGCATACAATTAAATTAAGAAGACATGTAACTCAATTGCTTTCACTCACTCCCAAAATTGAAGCCTTTTACCTCATATATAAATCTATCATTAGTACAGTTAATCATTAAGCAGAGGAATTGGTTTATGCTTTTTCAGTTATGTCTATAGTAAGACTAAACTGTAAGGTAATCAGGCATTTTACCTGGCAACCCACTGGGATAACCTGCCCTTTTGGTGCCTGGAACTCTGGAAATTCCTCACTATCTGGAATCTGCAACAGGACAGTATCTTATTCTACGAATATGGAAATAGGAGTTTCTTCATTTGGATCTGATGGTCTTTTCTTAAAGTGAAAACATTGATTGCAATGCTTAAATAAATAAACACCAATTCACCAAACAGCTTGCCCTTACGATAGACACTATATTTGAAAAGGTTTATCCACAACTGAACTGATATTATGATAAAGGAATTAATAGTATTAAAAGAGGCCCTACAGAAATAGATTTTACTGTAGTCTCCCCCAATTCTAGCAATGAGTATTTAGTATGGTTACCTCTATCCCCTTTCTCAGCAGTTCTCTGTCTCTGTCTCTCTGCTTTCACAAATATGCATATGAGGAGCTAATCAAGTAGTAAGGGCATATAAACAGAAATCACTTAAATTGGGCCTCATAAATAACTCTTAGCCACTTGAGCTGACTTTTATAGAACCATAGAGTTGGAATTTAGAAACATCATCTTGTCCAAAGTCCCAACAGTAGATTGAAGAACCCACCGTAATGCACTGCTAGACGTTTTAGATGGTTGGAGTAAATGAACAGAAATATGGTACACAGCTCACTCTATATTCTAATACTTTAATTATAGGACCTTTCTTCTCTTGTAAACTATCTGAAAGATTCTAAGGCTTACATATCTTCTCTATACTATGGAGCTTCATAATTTCTACAGTAGGTACCAACACCACCAAAGTACTATTTAGAGATTACACTCTTTATATTACAACGAATTTTAATAATTACAGTGAAGGAGTGTCACTCCTTCCACAAGCTTGTTACTAAGGTCAAACTCTTTTCCGTCTCCACTATTGGTTTGGTTCACAATTTGAGAAATGCTTGTTTGTGAAAGGAAAGATAGAAAACTATACAATTATTTCTTATTCGCTTACAGTTAGAGTTAGAGAGTGAAGTACTACTGAATTAAGGTTAATTTCAAGAATGCACAAAGTAAGAGAAGAAATCTTTCATTTAGCAGAGATCTTTAAGTCTTTTTCTTGTAAATTTTGCCTTAGGTTTTGTGGTAGGAGAACTATACTAACCCCTGTTCGCATGCAAATTAGTCAACTTTTTCCTTAAAAGGCCTTAAGATCATCTCAAGACTCAAATGACTCAGACAACTAAAGATTTAGGCTATTTTCCTGATTACTTGAGTACAAAAACAGCTACAAGGAATTTTAGGGAATTTCTGATTTTTGGCTGGGAACTCAGTTAAGAAAGTTTAGCAGCTCAAGGTATTCCTCTTTATCTCTCTGGGATAAACATCTCCTGCTATCTCCTCCTATCTCCTGCTTTGTCTAAGTAAATATCCTTTTATTAGCTGTTAAATAATCCACGATTGTATCTTTATTCCGACAACCAAAAGAAACCACCAAGGGACTGGCCCCAGCCCAGAACTGGTTTAGTCTTACAGGATTGGAAAGTAATGAGCTCCTTGAAGTGGGGGATGGGCAATACAGAGGAATACGGCCCTGAATTGGTCTTCATGCTTCTGATATCACTTTTTATGATGGCTCCAGAGATGGTGGTTACTTACCACTCTAAGCCACCCCTCAGCCTGGGAGACTAGACAATTAACTACCTGTTGCCATTCAGCAAAGGGAGATCTATAAGATTATTCTCCACGTCTTTTAAAGCTGTACCTAGAAGATAATTGTGCTAAATTGCTTTAGTCCCTCCAGTTTTGTTGGGTCTTTCAACCTGATGATTTGAGACTTCTCCACCTGACCAAGAAATCTCTTTAGAATTTTCGAACTCAGTTTACCTTTAAAACAACATAGAGAGATTGCCTTGGGGTGGGGCGAAGTTGAGAAAGAGATTTTTTATTCTCATTAGAAAAAGACAAATTTGGAAGCTCTAGTTTTGTTCAGCTTCTGCTGGGACTTGATGCATTTGTATTGATAATAGACATTATTACCCTATCACCTTGGAGGAGGCCAGGTGAAAAGAGATTGAAAAATTAAGCCGATCTCTAGAATTTTAGGATTGCCTAATGACTATGCTAAAGAAACTATTTGAACTCATAGTTATTTGTTTGTTTTTTTTTAATTTGGAATTTGGAAAAGCAACCTTATGAATCTTTTATTTTGAGATGCTTTGGTTCAAGGAAAAATACTAAATTCTCCACAGGGACCTAGTTACTTTTCTGGATTTGAGAATATGGACAGATGTAATAATTGTACCCCCTTCATGATACAGATACTCAATCAATCTTAAAATTTTCTACTTTTATCCCTCTCAATGAACTGTCAGCTATGGCAATAGCCTGCTTACAAGAGCAAATAAAAAATGTTCTGTTTGGCATTAAAAGCCCTTTATAACCTAACCTCCCCACACCATCTTCCAAGTCTTTTTACACCTTACTGCTCTTCACATGTATTTTGATCCAGTGACACCAGACTACTGGCTGTTCTACAAATAAGGCACTTCATCTCTCAACTCCTGGCATTTTCCCTGGCTGTCCCCCATGCCTGGAATGCTATCCCTTTTTCTAATACTGACCTCCCTAACTTCCTTTATGTCCCAACTAAAATCCTACCTTCTACAGGAAACCTTTTTTGACCTTTCTTGATTTCAGTGCCTTTCCTCTATTAATTATTTCCAATTTTTCTATATATAGCTTGATATATACACATATGTGTTTTATATGTATATATGTTTGCGTATATGTATGTATATGCGTATGTTTGTATATTTATATATATGTATATATAATTTGTTCTCATGTTGTCTTCCCCACTATATTGTAAGCTTCTTGAGGGCAAAGACTAACTTTTGCCTTTTTATCCCCATTCTTTAGCACAGTGCCTAGCAAATAGTAGTCATTTGCTGGTGGGCTAGAGAACACTAAGTGGATAGTCATAAAGGGTAATTTTCTTTGACCTATGATAAGGCCCACTGTCCATGAAGGAAAAAGTTATCAATTTTGTTATATCCCTGATATGCTTATGTTTAACTTTATACAGTAAAAGAACCATTGGATACTACTGAGATTTGGCATTACCAACCCGTTGAATCTAATCTTTTATACCTAGGTTACATTTTCTTTTATTTTGCTGTATCTCTGTTTTATTTTTTCTTTTCTTTCTTTAGAACTTCCTCCATCTGGCTTGGTGATTATTGGAGGCCAGGGTTAAATAATAACAGTACCAAAATCATTTGAGTCACTGAAGAAAAAGATCTTAAGGACCTTAACACAAAGGGGTGGCATGTCATAGGATACTGTCTTCATGCAAGCTAGTAACTTTTTTTCCTTCATAGGACTGAGATAATCTTTAACACTTGCTTTTCTCAGGGGACTGAAAATCCAGAAAAAAATAATTTCCTTTTTGCCTTAGTGAAAAACAGCCATGCAGGGTTCCAGAAATATTCTGGTATTTGGCTGGTGTCTCAAACAAGGTTGTTGAACCAACCAAAAGTGTCCTTAATGCATATTCTTATTGAATATTCTTTTCCTGATATGGCCAAATCAATCTCTTTTATTTTCCATTGAATGACTGAAAATTGCCTCATCATGTTTCAATGTCTAACCTAAACTATCAGTAATCTGGCCTGTATTAGATCTCCTCCAAAACAAATTTAAATATAGACTCTGTTTCTTCAGTTGTGTGGCCTTGGGCAAGTCACTTTATTTTTATAGAACTCTGCTTCCACATCACTAAAATAAAAGGATTGCATTAGATCCTTGGTAAAGTCCTTTTCAGTCCTATGGGCCTAAGATCCGCCTTGATTTCTGACAGATTTTATGACTTTAAAATGTTATGCCCCCTTTATCCTAGCTCCCCAAATGATTACTCATGAGTCTCATATTGTTTCACCAGGTTTGTGACTATTCTCATAGGTTCCGGGTTAGCACTCTTAAAACTCTGCCCCATGAACCCCTATTTGTGAGTTTACCTTTACTTGTCACTTCACTTACCTCAAAGCAAAGATATTTTCAAAGATAGCATAGTAAGAACAGTAGATTCAAAATATCTCTCCCATAAAAGTGATATGTAATATCCCACAATTCACATAGCATCCCTTTTAAAGAGTGAAAAATTGGAGTACACAGGAAGTGAGGAATTCTTGTAGGAAAACATAGACAAATCAATACACACCACTAGTGGTGCAGTATCTTCATGTTCTTTCTCTTCCATAGTGTTGTTCAGTTGCATCTAACTCACTGTGACCCCATTTAGGATTTTCTTGGTAGAGATACTGGAGTGGTTCACCATCTCCTTCTCCAGTTCATTTTACAGATGAGGAAACTGAATCCTCATAATATTGCCCTTAGATGCATCATCTCTTCCAGGCAGGTTGCTGACCTGGGCTTCTGGTTTATTCTCCACTCCTCAGCGAAACAAACACACAGTTTATGGGACTAGTTCTCATTGAATTTGTAGTGAACCTCTTTCTCCACTGTCGATGGTCATGATCCTTGAATCTCTTTCCTCCATTTGAGTAGCTCTTCTGAATGACAGCATGAATGATGGACACAGGATAAGAGCCAAATTCCATCTATTTTGTGTTGCTTCATATTTGAGGTACATGTTCACAGTTTACAATGTGGACTGCTTCTTGACATTCCAAAGTGCTTTTTTGTTTTCTCTCTCAGATTCTCTCCAGGGCTTTCAGACTTAGTTTTTTAAGGACGTCTTAGGTTTGTGGTCAGTTTTTTTGTTAGCCAATGAGACTAGCAGTTAACAGTCTGATGGCACAGTGGATAGAGTGTTAGCTCTGGAGTCAGGAAGATCTGAGTTCAAATGTGACTTCAGAAAACTTACTAGCTGTGTGATCCTGGGCAAGTCGTGTAACTCTGCTTACCTCAGTTTCCTCATCTATAAAATTAGCTGGAGAAGAAAATGGCAAAACCCTCTAGTATCTTTGCCAAGAAAACCCCAGATGGGGATTCAAAGAGTCAGAAATGACTGAATAAAAGCAACAAAAAAGACCAATTATTCTTCCAATTGCTTCAAAGAATTTCTTCACAACTTGTAAAGGGATAGCAGGGGCATAGACTTGCATTTGCAATTCATTAAGTTTTTAAACACATTGTTGTTATCTGTCTCTTACTTTATGTGATTACATCAATTAGCTGATGGAAATCACTCCTCTTACTACAATATTTTTTAAATATTAAAAACTAAATCTTGTGAACTTATTTTTTTTATTTTGATAGGTATTTGGAACTTTTTAAAAAGTGACATTCTCTGGATAGAAAATGCTATTTAATTGCTTGTGAAGACAGAGAAGAAACAATGGATGAGTTGATATGATCGAAATAGAGAGCTAAATTGATTTATTTCAAATTAAAAGAAGTAAACTGTGGCACTTTAATTTTCTGGATTGGGTGTCTTTATCAAACATTTGGAGGTAAATCTGTATATTATAAGGAGGCAAGTTTGAATTAATTTCAGGGAAGTACTTTCTATCAATTACAAATGTTTTAAAATGAAATGGGGTTCTTTAGGAAGTAGTGAGTTTCATGACACTTAACATGTTGAATCAAAGGTTGTATGATCAATTCTTGGAAAAACAGAGGGTAGAAGAGCTGTAAGGTAATTTCTAGTCCATGTTTCTATGACTTTATGGGCTTTCCTTTGTGCTACATATCTGTATGCATAATCTGTATGACTTTACTCAATAATGATGCATAAAAGAGAACCTACCCTCCCTTTTCTTCCCCTTCTCTATCTTGAACTTTCTTCTAACTTCCTTATTTTTATTGAGGATCACCTTTCAATCACCCATATTCACAATGTAAGGAGTCACCTTCAGCTTTTCACTTTCTCTTACCAATTAATTCTGGGGCAGCTAGGTGGTGCAGTGGATGGAGCACTACTGCAGGAGTCAGGAGGACCTGAGTTCAAATCTCACCTCAGACACTTGACACTCACTAGCTGTGTGACCTTGGGCAAGTCACTTAACCCCAATTGCCTCATCCTGGGTCATCTCTAGTCATCCTGAGGAACATCTGGCCACTGGATTCAGATAGCTCTGGAGGAGAAGTGAGGCTGGTGACCTGTCCAGCCCTCCCTCCCTCAAAACAAAGTCAAGTGCAAGTCAAGAAATTATTTCTCTGATGGTATGGTCTTCTTTGGCAACGAAGGACAAGCACATGCACCAATTAATTGCACATCTTGTCAGTTCAGTGCTACAATACCCCTCATGTATATCCTACTATCTCACCTTGGAAAGCTACCATATGAATCCAGATTCCCTTCATGTCTCCTATACTATTTCCAGATTGTTCTCCTTGCTTCCATTCTCTCCCATATCTAAGGTCCATATGGCCACTAAACACAATCTTCTTAAAGAAAAGGTCTGACCTATGACATTCTCACATTTTTTTTAGTGGATCCTTATTGTCCCTCTGATTAAAACAAAACAAAACAAACAAACTAAACAAAAACCCTTACCTTGCCATTTTCATTCCTTTGCAGTATGGCTCCACATCACATTTCCAAATTTACTTCACATTTGCCCTCTTTCAAGCGATTAGTGTTACACAAAACTGACTTCCTTTCTTCCCAAACTGCACCTCCATCTTCTACTCTATTAAATAAGCTTTCTTTCCCCCTCCCTTGAATGTATACTTCTCTTTCTTCTCCCCACCCCTCTATCTTTTATAATGTTTACTTTCTTAAAGGAAAATAATGAGTCACTTCTTAGGGCTGTGAAAAAAAATGTTAATATATGTATTTCCGTGACTATATTTCAATATATTTGGTTTTCTTTGTAGCCCTATGCATTTTATTTATGCATTTAAACATTTTACTCTTGGAGAGGGGTCCATAAGTGTTAACCACACTACCAAAGAGATGGATGACACAAAACTTTGAGGAAAAGTGCTGTTTTTGAGGAAGCTTTTTCTGATCCACTTAGTTGCTAACATTCTCTATCTTCCGCTTCAAATTGTTTTGTACTTATTTATCTGTATAAAGATATACCTCAACAGCACAATATAAAGTCCTTGAGATCAGAGATTATTTTTCCTTTTGTCTTTTCATCTCCAATACTTAGAGCACTATCTTGCATATAGTAGGTCCTTAGTAATACTTAATAAATTGCTTTAGATTAAATTGAAATGAGTTCAGCTAAGATTTCTTTTCTGTTCTGGCTTCCTGCTTAAAGAGTTCCAGCAACTTAACTTTTGAAAAACTCTACAAAATGGCTTCCAGCCCTTCTGACTTGAAGGTAGCAGAAGTGTTACTTTTAAATGCTCTGAGGTTTTTGCTTTTAAAATGCATTTGCAAAAACAAAAGCTGTTTTGATCTTCAATCAAGTGATGGAAGAGCCAGCCTCCACCTACAGTGCATCACCTCCAGCTGGGATCCAGCCATTTCTAAAAAGCCCTGTTGAGGCTGCACTAGGAAACCTGCCTCTACCTGCATGTGCACCCACCAGCCTAAGGAATGCCAGAAAGGGAAGGGGGAAAAATCATCCTTTCAATCCTATACGAAATGAAGGCAAAATCAAGTCCAGTGAAGACCAAGTCCAATGAAAGCAGAAAAACTTTGGGCTACTATCTGAAATTTTAATTTAATTTAAGATAGAAAATTCTATTGTGCTTTGTAAAAATCTCCCAGATGCAAATTCATATGGAAAGAACCTAAAGATAATTCTTTCTCAATCCAAATTCCTTATGTATGACTTAGCAGTAAAGAATTCTGTTGACTTTTAATGGACCATGTAGGTGCAAAAAGATGTCATCAAAGCTGAAAGACAAATGCAAATTATTGCTCCTTTTGTTTCTTCTCAAATATTTTTTATTCAGTAAAAACAAGCAAAACTCATAATAAAAAAATTTCCCCTTGTCCTACCTTTAACTTACAAAAAAATTTGAGTCAAATTCTAATGAACTAATGTAAAAGGGCTATTTACACAGAGAAGATAGCCCCTCCTCCCTCCATTGTCTATTCTGATTTTATTTTATTTTTCCAGGAAACAATTTCTTTCTTAAAAAGTGCATACCAAAAAATAATGATCATTTATCTCTGACCAGGTCAAAAAATTTGTTTATCCCTTCGGACAGACATTGAAGTCCACCAGAAGTTGACTGTTCTGTCTCTGTCATCAGGGTCATTTTAATTATCCATGTCATGAATGTTTATCAGCTCTGTGGGCCCTATGGAACATTTTCCCATTTCATCTCCTTCTTTGAATACACTAGTACCAAATTGGTTTAGTTTAAGGACACCATCATTTGTTATTGATGTGTTTTAGAGCTTTCTCACATAATTTAAGGGAATAATTATAATGTGTCATCTCATGGTAATAAAAATGTACAATACACATTAAGGAGGGTTTTATTCAAGCCCTTTGCTGTCTTGAATTCCTTCCAGGTCTTTTTAGGGGAAATTTTCAGCCGTAGGCCAGGGGAATTTGGCATGCAACATCCATTAAGAGTAACAAGGGCTTGATTCCCAGTACATGGCAATGAGAATTTACTCTTCAAAAAATTCCCTTTGATTCTGCATCAACAGATAGTAAGAATGTCTGTGCTTTGTGTGGTTCTTGTTGTGTGATGGAGCAGGAAGTGAAATCCATGTGCCATGTGGTACTTAATATCGATCAATTCTTTCATTCTTATATCATGATACCATTTTGTTCCCATCCCCTTTTGTTTGATGTGATGTGTTAAAGTGTTGCGAAACTCTAAGGTGCATAATGGGGTTTTCACATCTGATGGACAAGATATATCATGGATTAAACAGTTATATGACAGAATTTAATCAAGTTTCTTACTGAATCTCACAACTCCCCAGCGGGGTAGGTAGTGTTATTATTTCCCACAGGAGTAAATCACTGACAGGTTAAAAGGGATACAGTGGAAGCGATTGAAGAATCCATCAAGGACTTTTTCTTGATCCCTCTTCTGGCAAAATAACTATATTATTTTTGGACAGAAAGATTCTGCATGGCTCCTCAGCGTTGACCCTATAAACCAGAAGAGACATTTTTTAAGGGAGATATTAAATATGGATTTGTATCTAACTTTCACACATTCCCCTCCCCCAAATGCCTCTATTGGAGAAAAGATCTGTTAGTGGTCCCTTAGTCTTAGAGAATCCTTCACTGACTCTGGCTTTGATATCATACATGGATGGGTACTTTTCAAATATGATAATGTTTAGAAAAAATCAGGCAAAAATTAGTGTACTTCATGATTATTATCATTCATCCTCAGCATAATTTTTATCATTCTCCTATTTATTATTATAAGATTGAAAAAAATAGGAAGTGGATTGAAGTTTAAAATCAGAAAATCTGGATTTAATTCTGGGACTGACTGCTATCTGGACCACTTAATCTCCCATATTCTCGCCTTCTCCTTTTGTAAAATGGATCCAATAATGCCTGTATTATTTATCTCTCAGAGTTGTTGTGAGGAAGGGGCTTTGTAAATCTTAGAGCCCTTTGTATGGTTTGTTGTTGTTATTATGGTAGGTAGGCAGCTAGGTGCCACAGTGCACAAAGCGCTGGAATCATGAAGACCTTACTTCACATATTAGCTGTTTGACTCTAGGCAAGTCACTTAATCTCTATCTCCCTCAATTTCCTCATGTATAAAATGGAGATAAGTAACAACACTTACCTCTCATGGTTGTTGTGAAGATAATAATGAGATAATATTTTTAAAGAGCTTTGAAAACCTTAAGATGCTATATAAATACTCATTATTATCAATAGCTTATTATATTATACTAAGTTGCTGTTATATTACATAGTATTATAATTGTATTGTCTAATTTTAATACATACTATCATGTAACACTATATGAAATAATTATATAACATAACAATAATATATTATATACTGTTTTATTATTTTTTAAAAGTTGTTATTAATAATGATTTTTATTATTATTAAGAAATGAATTCTTGTTCTAATGAGTTCATTCTCTCCACTACATTAATTAAATGGGATTTATTCTATTTCCTACTTTTTTTAGGTTGTACAGATGTGGTAAAGTAAGTACCTTGTGCTTTCTATATGAACAGCATCCTAGAAATGTATAATAGTCAATAAAATGTATGAAGAACCTACTGTGTACCAGGCGATGTGGATACAACAAGAAGAAAAGACAAGGAACTCATAGTCTATTGAGGGAGAGAAAACAAGCAAACTCCTATGTATAAACAAGCTATATACAGGAAAAGGGGGAATAATTAAAAGAAGAAAGGCACTGGAAATCAGTGAGATTGGGAAAGTCTTCCTATAGAAGACAGGGTTTCAGTTGGGGCTTGAAAGAAACCTGAGAAGCCAGGGGTTAGAGGTAAGTAAAGAGAACATTCCAAGTAGGGAAGACAGCCAGAGAAAATGTCTGGAGCCAAGAGATGGAGCATTTTATTCATAGAATAAGAAAACTGGAAATTTAAGAGGCATGCTGCATTATGAAGGGCTTTGAATGTCAAACAGATTTTGTATTTGATCCTGAAGATGATAGGAAGACTTTGGAATTTTTTGAGTAGGGGGTCACCTGATCAGAACTTCCCTCTAGGAAAATCACTTTGATCACTGGAGGATGGATTAGAGTGAGGAGAGACTTGAGGCAGGCAGACTCACCAATAGGCTATGTAGTACAAGTATGAGTGAGTGAGGACCTACATCTGAGTGGTGGCAGTATCCGTGGAGATAATGGTGTATAGAGAGATGTGGCAAAGGTGAAATCAACAAGCCTTGGCAACAGATAGAATGTAGGGGAAGGTGAGAGATGTGGATATGGAGAAATGCTATTGGATATGGAGAAACAGAAGATGATATTTAAGCTATGAGGCTGGGGAGAATTTAGGGGGAAAATAATCAGTTTGGTTTTGGACATGTTGAATTTAAGATACCTACTGGATATCCAGCTCAAAATAAGGTCGTTAATTTAGTAGCTGCATGGATGAATTGGTGTTTGATGAAAATGTTTCAGAATTGGAAACATAAAACCTAGATGGTTGAGACCAACATGAACTTGTAATATAATGTAATATGTAATGCAATGAAGAACATAAATTCTTTGAAAACACTGATACTATGATTTTTGTCTTTGTATCTGTAGCATATAACGTAGTGCTTGATACATAGTAAGCACTTTAATGGTGACTTATTGATTAACTGATCTTAAAAAACATATTTTATTTGGGAATCAGGAAACCTAATTTCTAAACCTGGCTCTATCACCTAACTCATGATATGACCTTAACTCACTTAATGTCTTCGAACATCTTTATTAGGAAATAATTAGACTATATGCTCTTAAAGATCTCTGCCAATTCTAAAAGTCTGTGACTCTTTGACCAATGGGTTCTGTTCCCAAAGAGTCCCCCTGCTTTCTTTCTGTAGTCTCGCTTTACATCAGGTTTATAGCTAATGGGAAGCAATGATCCCTCAGCTATCAGGTGTGGTCAGGAGAAGTACATTTATGATGAAATAGACAGTCACTTATATAATTTAACTGGAAGAGCACTAGGAAATTCCACACCAAAATATTTTCCCTGTTTTCTTAATGCTTGAAAGCTAATCACTAAATATCAGTCTACATATTTTAAAATGGAGTTTGACCATTACAGTGCAAATAGCCATATTAGTGATATGTGTGTGTGTGTGTGTGTGTGTGTGTATACACACACTGATAGTTAATAATCTGTGTACCTTTCAAGGAATTAACCCTTTGCCTCAAACTAATTTGTTGTCTCCTTCCTAATCTGACAATCAACTGATAGTAGTTGTCCTGAAAAATAAGACAAAAAATCCATTTAATGAGTTTTGGTTAAGGGGAAAAGAATAGCTGCTATCCAGGATTTTTGCACTTCCAGAATAAGGAAGGCCAAAATAAGCCCTCTAGTATATTGGTCCAAAACTGGCTTTTTCTTTAATAGAGTAGGGCTTTCTGGAAGCATACTTAAAAGAGATGTAGAAAATTAATAATGCCAAATTTTCCTGGCTCCACAATTATAGCTCGGATATAAATATCTTTGAAATGAGTATTTGTGGTCTTCTACTTTTAAAGAGGACCACTTAGGAACATGAACAGATATGCAGAGCCTTCCCTTGGAATAAATGTGAAAATTTGTTTGAAAAAGCCAGTCTATCTCACTTTCAGTATCTCTCTTTGCCTCTTTAGCATTTTCCTTTAATTCAGCCTTCCTCCTAGATTCTTCATGAGATTCTCTTATGTTATGGATTATTTTTCCTTTTGTCCCCAAGCCCAATCAAAAGTGAATTTAAGTTCCTTAAGATCAAGGTCTTTTAAAATTTCTGTCCTTGCTATCCTCTGACGTTTAAAATGCATTTGAAAACATACACACTTTATTGAATACTTTTTGTCCTGTAGGGCTTTCTTTTTTTCTAGTATCCTGATAAATAAAACCTTAGCTAATGTGATCATTTGATTAGATTAAATTGTTAGTAGATGACCATAGCTTAATGAGATATTAAGTCCCTCAGTGGCTTAAAGGAAATTTACAATCTGGGAATAATATATAGGGTAATATAGGGAATAATTTGGACTTTCTTTTAATAGATAATATTTATATGGGGGGGGTACCAAAAGTCTTAGTACAGTTTTAAGCTTTAATAGTTTTAAACTGTATTAAGACTTTTGCTATACTCCATGTAATGCTCAGTGGTTTACAAAGCTGTCTGCTTTGTGTTAGGCCTGATACATTAATTCCTTTCATTTTTACACTGATCTTGTAAGCACGTGTTTTATTGTTCTAACTTTACAGATAAGGAAACTGAGACTCAGAGAAGTTTAAATAACTTACTTATTATCATGCAACCAGCAAGTGACAGAGTTGACATCAAAATGCCTGTCTCTAAATCCAATCCCTTTACCACCAACCACAGCAACCTGTACACTATTAATGTGGAAAACTCATTATTCTCCCTACCTCTCAGACAGTGCATGGACTAGAATTTGCCATCCCACAAATCAAGAGAATCAGGCTGAGTATGAAGATACTCCACTGTACCATGTGAGCATACATGTCCCTATAGTTGAAAGACCAAGAATCAGGAGGATTGTTTTCAAGTTTTGGCATTTACTTAGACAAATCTCAGCCTCTCTTTGTCTCACTTTCCTTATCTGGGCAAAAGTGTAATGCTGGAAAGATAAGATGCCTTGAGCACCAAAGCCTAGACAATAAGAGAAAAGTCTAGTACTGACTAGCAGTCTAGCTTCAGATAACTTTCCTGGAGTCATAAACACTTGGAACTCAGGCAACAACTTTTCCCTACACTCACATCATAGCTGAAGCTAGGAAGATGAGAACTTGAAGGACCTAGGGTTAATGGCATTGGAATTGAGACATTATTCCTGGAGCTAGCAAGACTTGGATCATGGGTAGAGACTTTGGGCTGTCCTGACTAGGGCTAAAGATGCCAGCTTGAATGGCAAAAGGCCTAGAGATTCAGACATCAGGACTGGCAGAGAATAGAACTCATACTGCACATGTGTGCTATGTTCTGACTGTCTCATCTACTACCATGCTGAGTTGTAACTACTTAGTTGTTACCACATGCTCACTTAGCTCAGTGTCTGGAGACCTAAAATTCAACTTGAATTTCCTGCTGTCATCATCTCTGGCTCCCTGGTGTTCAGAGCTCTCAAGTTCACCAGTATTGTCTTCTCTCAAGACACAGTTCTGTTAGGAAGAGACTAACTATTTAATAGTGATAGACAAGCAAGACTCCTCTTTTCCTCTACTAGGTGACATAGTACCTAGAATGCTGGGCCAGGAGCCCAGTTCAAATTCAATTTCAAACACTTACTAGCTATGTGATTCTGAGCACTTAAGTCCCTTAACCTTTGTCTACCCCAATTTTCTCAGCTCTAAAATGCATTTACTTCTTTGGGTTTATGTAAGGACCAAATGAGATAATATCTGTAAAGCAGTACAGTGTTTGGCACATAGTACATGCTTAATAAATGCTTGTTCCCTTTTCCCAAATGACTAATTCATTTGGGTCTGTATCCCTACATCGTAGCACAGTTCTTGGTACATGAAGCTTAATAAATGCTTGTGGATTAATAGATTGATGACTCAGAATTGACATCTCCCATTGGGAGAGCCTTATTTCTTTTCTGGCTTTCCCCATATTGTTTTTCCCATCCAGCTCAATCATACCACTTTCAGTCCTTCTCTTCTGTTCTCAATTTCCATCTGCCAATTGTCAACAAATGTCTCATCTTTGAGTTCTTCTTGTATACTTCCCATTTTACTGAGCTCACAGATACCTGGATCTTTCTGGAAAATACTTAATTATTGGACACCATCTTCAGTGCTAGCTATTCTTTTTGTCATATTCCCTAACATGCTGAGCCTATAGGAGCTAACACATACCTTAAGCCTCACAGCCAGTTCTAGACTCTCTTTCTACCATTATCATTTAACAATTTCTCTCTTCCATTATGACTCATCCTTTTATATGATCCTTCCCAGATTCTTGATGTTGTTACATACCAGCCTCAAGTTCTTTCTTCTATCATTCTCAAGTAGTTTAGTACCCAATAGGCATACTTTCTCAACAACCTAACCTCTGCCATCCTACCGAGGGACTTCAACATATTGTAGACTCATAGAATTTCAGAATTGGAAAAGCTTCATCAGATGCCATGTGGTCCAACCTATATATGAGAAAGAAAAAGACTTCCCTCTATAGCACATTTAACAAGAGATCATCTAGGTTATACTTGATGATTTTCAATCAAGAGGAGTCAAACAAACCATAAGGTAACCCAATGCACTTTTAGATAATTCTGGCTTTCTTCCTACTTGTAGAATTACTCTCCAGTTTTTCAGACTCCATTTCAGGATCCTCATAGATTTCCTGCTTCCTTATCCTGAGTGTTTCAAAAGGCTCATTTTCCAGAGGGAATAAAGATATCTTCTCTTTTTCCTACATGTGTGCCATCTTGAAGATATCATCATCTCCTTCAAGATCATGTGGTTACAGAAGACCCAAAAATCTGTATATCCAGCCCTCCTCTTTCTCCACTTTTGCACTGACAACTGCCCACAAGAAATCCTACTGGATGTCCAACAGGTATTTCAAATTCAGCATTTCCAAAATAGAGCTCATTATCTATCCTACAATTAAATAATAATTGTGCTCTAAACTTCCCAATTTTTGATGAGGGTAGTTTCATCCTCCCGGTCATCGAGGTTCATAACTTTGGCACTATATTTGATCCTTTCTTCTCCTTCTTTCTCTCTTATCCTATCAGTTGAGCATTTTGTAAGATCTGTATAGGGATCAAAGGAGATTTTTATGAAAATCTTTTGAATGTTAAGTATTATTAATGATATAATGCTTAGCACTCAATGGATACTCAAGAAAGGTTGCCAAATAATGAAATTGTATTTCAGAACAGAATCTTTTTTTTAAATTAATGACAATATCAGCTTAAAATATACATTTCTCTATCCTGTGGGAGAGCAAATAAACTTTTTTCACCTTTTTTGATAAAATATTACACAGAAATATTTTTGTCTCACATTTGTCAAAGACAGGAACTAATTTTCTATTGATAAACAACATACTGACCAGATTTGACCTTGCATTTTGAACAGAATAAATGAAAAAGCATAAGAGTTGAATTTTAGGAGGAGGGATGGATCTGTATTTTTCCAATTGTATGGAATGAAATAGTACCATGTAGCTACTGGTGTTTCATAATATAAATTAGAGATACTTAATCGTGCATGTCAAAAACCTTCTGTTTTACCTCTTGCCATTTCATGTGTTGTTTTTCCAAAATCCAGATAAAAGGAATGGGAAAAAGACATCACCAGTTACCTGTCTCTACAATGAAGTATATACGCAGAATACAGATATGAATCCTTTGGCTATGGTTACCTCAAATTTACCTCAGCCATTCATCAGAAAAGACTAGTCTTCATTTTTTCAATTGTTTTTCATTATTTTGTAGTTGTTTGCCTAAAAACGGGATGGGAGGAAGTATCAAAATGGCATTCTCTGAAATTTCTTTTTCTGAATCAACCAAGGTATACATCTGTCACAGAATTTGACAGTCTGTTGAGGATGCATATTGTACCATTGAGATCAAATTATTTTAATCTTTATGTTGACTGTTCTGTTAACTAGCATAGTAGCATTCTATCTTAAAAATCTCAGCTTCTACAGATAGTCTGAATTGCAACAACATCTTAGTATTCAGAACAGTATCTATGATTTAATTCTCTGCCCAGACTAATTTGAGTTTTACTAAACCAAAAGCCTTGGTCCCAAATGTTCTCTAGTCCTACAACACAAACAGAGACAAAGCAACAGAACAGAGGTGTAATAATGGATTTCCCTCTCTCATTCATTATGTACAATATCTGTGCCCTAGCTTTCAGATTTCCAACTACTCCAAAGGAAAATATGGGGAGATAGATTTGAACTGGAGCCTAGAAGTAAATGATGCCACATTCCATTACCTGACTCACTATCTCCCCAAGAGATATGCTCTCTCTTGCTCTCTCCTCTCTCTCACTTTTTTTTTCCTCCAAAAGGATACATCTTTGGAAATTGAGAATATTCAGTGGACAGAACTCATAAATCAAATCATTATCATTAATAATCAAAGTGAGACATTGTAAGAAATAGCAAATTAATCACAACTGGCAGGTGAATCAACTCTAAGCAAGTGCTTTCTGCATACTAAAACTTCCTACCCTATTTGTTTCTAGTGGAACTCAGCTTCTTGGTAGCCTGGGAACAAAAATTAAGACCCACATTTGTGTACTTCAATAGAAATGCTTCATTTTAAAATGAAAATTTGCATTTTTAAGAATACGTTTTCTCTTCTATAACATGAAAGATTACAATTTGAATTACTGAGCTAAAAGATGTGGAAGTTGAGGGTATTTTTTATAATTTCACAAAATTCTCAAATCTGAATTTGCAGAGAGTTTTTTTTTTTTTTTCCCATTCTGGGTACTAATTAGCCAGTAACTCATACATCTAATCAACCTACCTCTGAAAATTTGATGAGCATGGGAAAAGAGCTGGAAGTAAAGCTACTCTATTGTTCTGTCATTTTGGCATGTCATTATCCTTAATCCACATGTTGAATCAATCACTGGCAACATCTTGTCAATTCTATTTGTATATCATTTCTTGCATCATCCCATTCTCCCTATCTACACGGTCATCAGTGTAGTTCAGGTCCTAGTCGGCTCTGACCTAGACTACTACAATAGCTTCATAATTGATCTCCCTACCTCAAATCTCTCGAATTCATCTTACACACAGCTGCCAAAGTGATTTTTCTAAAGGCCAGGTCTTACCACATCACTTCCCTACTCAAAATTTCAGTGGCTCCCTATTGTTGCTAAGATCAAACAAAAACTCTTATATTAGGCATAGAAAACCATCACAACTTGAATCCAATCTACTTCTCTAACCTTGTGTCTCTTGACAAACTTCATATTCCAGCTAAATTGGCCTTTCTATTGCTTCTCATCCATAACACTACATCTTCCCTTGTTTTGATTTTTCTCAGAGTATTTCTTATGTTTAGAATGCATTCCTTTCTCATATTCACTTCTTAAAATCCTTGCTTCCCTTCAAGTTCAGCTCAAAGCATTAAATTCTACATGAGGCCCTTCCTGATTCCTAAATGTACTAATGACATACTTCATCCCATTTTCTATATATTTTCATGTTTATACATTCATGTGATCTTAAAATTGCCCTTTTAAGCTTATACCTATAGTTGTGTATGCACGTATATGTATGTACATACATATGTGTTGCCTCACCAAAAGAATAAAAACTTGAAGATCTGAAGTTTTTCATCTTTGTCTTTGTATTTCCACTTCACAATAGATTCTGGCACATAGTAGGACCTTAATAAATACTCATAAACATATCTTGCAACTCTTAAGGAATTATAGAATACATAATACTTTGAATTTTTATAAGAATTAAAGTTTTTCTCATATCTGCTATTTCTTTTTTCCCTATAATATTATGGTTTAGAAGGATTTGTTAATTTTTTTGATAGAGACCAATAGTTTCTTCCATAGAGGGAAATCCCAGTGTGCAAACTCCTTCCCACAATAGAGATTTTTTGTAGGTCTAACTTAATCTTCAAGAAGTGCCAGTAGAAATAGGCTAAGCGACTTGCCTATGATCATACAGCAGGTGAGCATGAGAGACACAACAAAGTCAAGTCTTCTTGGCTCTGAAGACAACCCTTTATCTATTATCCTTGTGGGAGTAGGAGTTATTATCCTCATTTAATAGATAGAGAAGCCAATAAATTAAAAAAAAATTAAATGATATGTTCTATATATACAAAGAAGTCCAGTGGCAGAAATGGGAATAGAATATACATTTTTAGAGACTTGGAATCTAAAGTCTTATAGAATTCTCAGTTTGAGTAAGATGCACCCATTCAATGAATGGGCTTCTTTAAGTCGTTACTCAAGAGATGGCCCTTTCAATCAAAAAACAAAACTCAAACTGGGAGGAGAAGACCCTCAGGATTCCTGAGTAAAAGAGAAACACTTACTATTTAGTATTTCATATACTCACCTTGCATCCTGGGCCATCTCCAGCCTTTCTGATGAATATCAGGCCACTGGATCTAGATGGCTCAAGAGAAGAAAGTGAGGTTGGTGCTCTTGCACATCTCTCCCTCACTCAAATCAAAGTCATGTCATCATGTTGATGTCACAGTCCTCTTCGAGAATGAAGGACAAATACAATCAACAAGAACAGAATCTAAAGTGCTATCCACATTGAAATTATTATAAAAATGTTCAAAGAATATTATTATCAACTGCAAAAAGCTGAAGGGAAGGAAATCAGAAAAAATGGAACATATTTTAACCTTTTTGTAGGTAATGGAATTATTTCTGTTATTTATTAGGAAATTATTTTAGATTGATTTAAAAAAATGCACTAGGGCTGCAGGAAATACAGGCCATGTCACCAAAAGAAAAATAGATTATGCATAGAAGTGGAGAAAAGGGGATATAAATAGTGTTGGACTTGGAATCAGTCAGACATGAGTTAAAAATCCCATTTCACACACTAACTAGCAATATGGCACTCGGCAAGTCACTTATCCCTTATTATCTCCATTTTACAGGTGAGGCAGGCAGAAGTTAAATTACTTGCTTAGGATCATAAAGCTAGAACTTAGGTCATTTGAACTCCAGATTCAGCACTATCCACTGTGCCATCAAGATATAAGTAAGTGAATGCGTGTAATTATGTTTAAAAGCTAGTTACTACCACTACCACTACAACCACTGACTGCTACTACTATTATTACTATTATTACTGCTGCTGCTGCTGCGGTGCTTCTATTGCTACTGCTACTGCTACCATTACTACCATTATTGCTACAGCTCCTACCTTGGATGTGTGTTCCAGAATTCTTAAATAGCTACAAGAGTATGCACACTGGATCAGAAAATTGTATAATGCTAAATGGGAAGAGAAAACATTCTGTCATTTTCTGTTAACCAGAATAATTTTTCCTTGTTAGGACCCTTATCCATTACTTCAAGCACAATTCAGTAATCTCTATGAAAATCATAAGGGTTTAACTCCCATTATATTACATTAAAGGACAAAATGTTGGGGTTTTGAGAATTTAAAACTCTAGAAATGTGGTTGTTCAGCACATTCCTGAATTATTCAAGAGCATTACTTACTTTTTACTTTTTATATTACTTATAAAATGGAGCTGTTCTCCTTTCTTGAGAGTCACTTGAAAGTTTTAACAAATATTATTTTTAGGAAAGCAGAATTTCAGTGACTCAATAATATATGCTACATGAGAGACTGGAGGAAAATTGTTTTGAAATGCACCATATCTATCTGCTCTCCCGCTTCTTTATCTCCACATATAAGATAAGTTACTATTTCTTCTCTTATTTTTGTAAAATTTGTGTATTTTCAGTTCATTCCTTTGCCTGTCATTCTCTGTGACAGTTTCATCCCAAACCCCACTTCTGACCATCATTTGATCTTTCATCATGAGAAACAACCTATGCAATGAGTTTTCTTGAGTATGGGTGAGTTCTTTACTACACGTCCAGTCCTTTTCTACTGGTAGTGATACAGTAGTCAGGAAAGGTGTGCTTATCTGATGATGTGATGGGATGAAAATTTCAGCTTTGTAATGATGTTCTTTGGGTATGTATATATATATATATATATATATATATAGGCACACACACACACACACACATTTACTAAGAGAACCCAGACCTATACATATATGAGAAATACTTCATCCATCATAGTAAAACTTTCTTAAAATCAAAAGCGGACACAGAGATCTGAAAGTACTTTCAGAGAAATATTGTATCATATTGATTTACAAATAGGAAAACTTATTAATGTGAGATTATATGACTTGAACAAGCTCACATCATAAACCATGGTCAGAATAGATGCCGAAGAGAAGCTCCTCAGTAGCAATTAGAGAAGCCATGTCTTTGTCTTTATTGTTTGCTCCCCACCTCATTTGTTCACTTCCCCCCCTATACGGTGCCTCTTCCCAAATTAGAGCATTCAGAATAAAATTGGGTCTTTGTGACTTATTACTTGCCATTTAACTGCATGAATGTAAAATGTGCCTGAGTAATAATACACGTTAGATTATTCAATAACAGAAGAAATGTAAAGCGATTTCATATCTCCTTGAATCAGGAACATTAATTAATCATATGATGAGAATGCATCATTCTATTTACCAGTGGAAGAGGCTGCCAAGATCTTTCTGACTTTAATAATTGCCCATGCTGTTGTGGGAGGAAAAAATTAATTTAGTTATTAAAGTGGAGGTTTTTTTCCCCTACCATGGTAAAACTGGAAAATAGCCAGGACTATAACATTAATTCTATGAAAATCTGGCTCTGTGTTCCTTTCATCAAAAGGCTTGTCTCTTTACTATTTAAAGAGGAAAAAAAAGGAAAGGAAAAAAGGGAAAAGGTTCAGAAAATGTACACAAGGCTTATATCTCACGAATGTAAGTATAATGCAAATAAACTTCACCCTTGTTTCACTTTTTATTATTTTCAGGGATTAACAAATGTAAACTTATGGCAATGGAGAACCTAACATCAAGAATGACTCTCTCTAAACTGTAAACTCTAAATTTGGGAGTGCTATATTCTGGAATGGTACTGGATATATGGTTTCTTTGGCCTAAGGGAGAAACCCTGTTGAGGAAATTGCTCCATATCTTTGCATCTTATAGTCTTGCAGAGTTACAGGGGACACCAAGAGGTCAAATGACTTGCCCAGGATCACACAGCTAGTATGTGTCAGAGATTGCACTTGAACCATTATTTCTGACTTGTAGGTCAACTTAGTATCCACTAAATTATGCTGCCTCTCAGAATGTATTTGTCCTTCATTGCTGAAGACCCTGCCATCAGAGAAATAATGGCATGACTTGCACTTGACTTTGTTTTGAGTGAGGGAAGGCTGTGCAGGTCACCAGCCTCACTTCTCCTCCAGAGCCATCTGAATCCAGTGACCCAGGATATACATCAGGATGACTGGAGATGACCCAGGATGAGGCAATTGGGGTTAAGTGACTTGCCCAAGGTCACACAGCTAGTGAGTGTCAAGTGTCCAAGGTGAGATTTGAACTCAGGTCCTCCTGACCCCTGCACTGGTGCTCTATCCACTGCACCACCTAGCTGCCCCTGCCTCTCAGAATAAGGAAAACAGAAATTAAGCAAAAATGTGCAGTCTACTAGGAAAAATCATTTGGTAAATCCTAGGTAAAATTATGATAGCATCATGGTGGGGAAAAAAGGAAAGAATGAGGAGAGAAAAGAAGGAAAGAAGGGAAAAAAGGAAGAAAGGAAGAGGCAAAATAAACTGAAAGAGGAAGGAAAGGGAGTAAGGAGGAAGGAATTAAGTTAGGCAGTCAGGAAGAAAGGAGTTATTTATTAGTTGACATGTCACTTGCTATCTAGATTTAGCCTTTAGCCTCTCAGTTCTATAATTCAGTGTAAGCATTTATTGATAATTACACTTGCTATGAGTCACTGTCAATATATTATTACATATAAAATACACTTAGAAAAACTATTAAGTTTAAAAAGTATTCAATAATTGAAAACAGCATGCACAGAGATAGCTAAAGGATGGTAGGTCTCCCAGAAGACTGAAAAATCGTAATTTACGAATAAAACAAGAAAACTACTCAGAACTTCTAAAAATAGGCAACAAAGAACAGGTTGAAACAATCTACAGATTTCCTTAAGGGGAGCAAAAAAACAAAAATTAAAATAAAATTAAAAAAACCACTTATAACACAAAAGTCAATAGTGGTTAATTTTAATAATTTCAAAGACAGCAAATTCTGCAAAAGATTATTCAACAGCCATGAGAAACCATAAAAGAAAATGGATTAGTATATTCTCAGAAGCAAGGGAGTTCAAGATACATTTCAAAATTAAATGACACACTCTACAAACCCGAGCCTCATCATCAATGACTAAAAGAAAGATATTCAACAAAAGAAAAGTATTTGAGACATTCTTGATAAAAAAAAAAATACCAAAAAATGATGAGCAGAATATGTAATTTGTAAGTATCCTCAAAACAAAATAATAATAATTTGATGCAGCTATTAGAGAAAACAATAAGTAATGGAAATCAGTTAACTAATTCTAAAGGTTATTTAAGAGAGATCAATAAATATTTTTCAATTGACTCATGTTTTTGATATCAGGGACACAAGTACAAAGGATTAAATAGTCTTTATTATATTATAGACCTTATATTTTATTTTATTTTTTTTTATTTAACTTTTAACATTTATTTTCACAAAATTTTGGGTTACAAATTTTCTCCCCTTTTATCCCCTCCCCCCCCCCAAACCCACGCATTCTAATTGCCCCTGTGACCAATCTGCTCTCCCCTCTATCCTCCCTCCCTGCCCTTGTCTCCTTCTTCTCTTTTGTCTTGTAGGGCCAGATAGCTTTCTTGACCCCTTAACCTGTACTTCTTCTTTCCCAGGGGTAAGAACATTACATTTGATCCTAACACTTTGAGTTCCAACACCTTTAGCTCCCTCCCTCCCCACCCCTTTCCCTTGGAAGACAAGCAATTCAATATGGGCCAAATCTGTGTAGTTTTGCAAATGATTTCCATACTAGTTGTGTTGTATAGGACTAACTATATTTCCCTCCATCCTATCCTGTCCCCCATTACTTCTATTCTCTTATGATCCTTTCTCTCCCCATGAGTGTCGACCTCGGATTGCATTCTCCTCCCCATGCCCTCCCCTCCATCCTCCCCCCACCCTACTTGTGCCCCTGTCCCCCACTCTCCTGTATTATGAGATAGGTTTTCCTATCAAAATGAGTGTGCATTTTATTCTTTCCTTTGGTGGAATGTGATGAGAGTAGACCTCATGTTTTTCTCTTGCCTCCCCTCTTTATCCCTCCACTGATAAGTCTTTTGCTTGTCTCTTTTATGAGAGATAATTTGCCCCATTCAACTTCTCCCTTTCTCCTCCCAATATTTCTCTCTCACTGCTTGATTTCATTTTTTTTTTTTTTGAGATATGATCCCATCCTCTTCAGTTCCCTCTGTGCACTCTGTCTCTATGTAAGTGTGCGTGTGTGCATGTGTGTGTGTGTGTAATCCTACCCAGTACCCAGATACTGAAATGTTTCAAGAGTTACAAATATTGTCTTTCCATGTAGGAATGTAAACAGTTCAACTTTAGTAAGTCCCTTATGGCTTCTCTTTGCTGTTCACCTTTTCATGGTTCTCTTCATTCTTGTGTTTGAAAGTCAAATTTTCTTTCCAGCTCTGGTCTTTTCATCAAGAAAATTTGAAAATCCTCTATTTCATTGAAAGACCATTTTTTCTCCTGAAGTATTATACTCAGTTTTGCTGGGTAGGTGATTCTTGGTTTTAGTCCTAGTTCCTTTGACTTCTGGAATATCCTATTCCATTCCCTTCGATCCCTTAATGTAGAGGGTGCTAGATCTTGTGTTATCCTGATTGTATTTCCACAATACTTGAATTGTTTCTTTCTAGCTGCTTGCAATATTTTCTCTTTCACCTGGGAATTCTGTAATTTGGCCACAATGCTCCTAGGAGTTTCTCTTTTTGGATCTCTTTCATGCGGTGTTCTGCGGATTCCTTGAATATTTATTTTGCCCTCTGGTTCTAGAATCTCAGGGCAGTTTTCCTTGATAATTTCATGGAAGATGATGTCTAGGCTCTTCTTTTGATCATGGTTTTCAGGTAGTCCCAGAATTTTTACATTGTCTCTCCTGGATCTATTTTCCAGGTCAGTTGTTTCTCCAATGAGATATTTCACATTATCTTCCATTTTTCGAATCTTCACGCTATGTTCTGTGATATCTGTCTTTCTCATAAAGTCCTTAGCGTCCATCTGTGCCATTCCAGTTTTGAAAGATCTATTTTCTTCAGTGAGCTTTTGAATCTCCTTTTCCATTTGGCTAATTCTGCTTTTGAAAGCATTCTTCTCCTCATTGGCCTTTTGAACCTCTTTTGCCAATTGAGTTAGGCTAGTTTTCAAGGTGTTAATTTCTTCAACATTTTTTTGGTTCTCCTTTAGCAGGGAGCTGATCTGCTTTTCATGCTTCTCTTTCATCCCTCTCATTTCTCTTCCTAGTTTTTCCTCCACCTCTCTAACTTGATTTTCAAAATTCTTTTTGAGCTCTTCCATGGCCTGAGCCCATTGGGTGGGCTGGGACACAGAATCCTTGATTTCTGTGTCTTTGCCTGATGGTAAGCATTGTTCTTCCTCATCAGAAAGGAAGGGAGGAAGTGTCTTTTCTCCGAGAAAGTACCCTTCAATAGTTTTATTTCTTTTCCCTTTTCTGGGCATTCTCCCCAGCCAGTGACTTGACCTCTGAATATTCTCCTCACACCCACCTCACCTCCTGGTCCTCCCAGCCAGCATTTGGGGACTGAGATTCAAATGCTGCTTCCCGCCTTAGGGCTTTTGGCGGGGGCAGGGCTGCTATTCAGTGTGAGAATTAAGTTCAGATGGTCAGGTCGGGGCAGGGCCACCTCTCAGGCTCTGTTCCCTCTGGGGGTTTATGCACAGACCTTCCACAATGGATCCAGGCTCCCGCCTGCTTGGGGAGCCCCTGTCTGCAGCCACCTCTCAGCTTCTATCTCCTGGGGGGGCCCGAGCCATGGGGGTACCCCACTCCCCTCTCGACCCGCCAAAGAGACTCTCTCACCAACCCTCGTCACCTGTGTGTGTGTGGGGGGGCTTGTGACGCCGCTGGAGATCCTGTCTCTGAAGCCTGCTTTGATCTGTACCTCTTGGAGCCGCAGCCGCCGCAGGTCTGGGCTGGGCTCCGCGTCTGCAGCGTGACGGACCTTTTGTGAGAGGTTTGCAGGTCCCTCTGTGGGTGGAGGGACCCGCGTGGCCGCAGGATATCTTATATTTTAATAGTAGAGACAACAAGTGCATATATAAACATACATAGCATAAATATAAAGTTAATGAATACAAATGTATATGAAATATTTAAAAACAAGAAAGTTTTGAAAAAAGGACACCAGCAGTTCAGGGGCTTCAAGAAGGATTATGCAGAAGTTGATATCTAAGCTGCATCTTTAAGAAAGAGAGGAACTCTATGAGGTAGAAGTAAGAAGGGAATACATTACAGGTCTAAGGAATGGCAGGTAGAAAGGCATGGAGTTAGGAGGAGGAAAAGTCATGTCAGAGAAAAAGTCAAGTTAATAAATATTTCTTAAATGTACCAGCTACTATGCCAAGCACTGGAGACACAAAGAAAGGCAAAAAATGGTCCCTGCCCTCAAATGGTTCACAATCTAATGGAAGAAAGTAACCCATGCAAAGAAGCTGAAAAGCGAGGGACAGGGGTTGAAGAGAAAGACTATTCCCCAAAATACATTATGAAGTCCTGCAACCAGATGGGCAGTGAAATAGCTGCCTTGAGCCCTCCTTAAATAAAGGATCTAGGAGAGCTCTCCATTGAGAGAAGTCCAAATTTTCTAGATTGAAAACTGCATTGGGAGGAATAATAGCCAATGTGTTTGGAAGGTAGATTGGGTCAAGGTTGTTTCTGGTTTTAAAAGCTAAACAGAATAGTATTTATTTTATCCTAGAGGTCTAGGGAGCCACTGGAGTTAGTTGAATAAGAGAGCCACATGGAAATACATGTGCTTAAAATTACTTTGGCATCAGTGGATTGGAGTGGTCAGAGACTCAAGTTGGGGAGACCAGTTAGGAAGATTTGCAATAATCTAGATGAGAGGTGATGAAAGTCTAAAACAAAGTGGTAGTTATGGGAGTGGAAAGAAGGGACTGGATATGAGGAACGTTGTGAGAGAGAGGGAGCAATATCTGGCAACTGATTAGATACATGGGGTAAAGGAGAGGGAGAAGTCCAGGATTATAAACCTGAGATATTGTACGTAGTGATTGTGCCTTTAACAAAAAAGGGGCATTTTTGAAGAAGATTGGAAAGGGATTAAATTTTTGACATATTGTGTTTAAGATGTCTTGGAAATCTAGCTAATGAACAACTGGGGATATGAGACTGCAGCTTAGGCAAAAGACTAGGGCTGACTGTATAGATCAGGGAGGAGACAGAGACAGAGACATAAACAGAGACAGAGATAGAGTCCATAGGTAAACACTAGAAGGATAGTGACTCCTACAACCTGTTGGCCAAAAATGAGTGTCCTTAGCACAATGGAGACAGTAGAAGGGAAGCATTAAATCTAAGGGCCTGAAAGGGGTGGGCTTACACCAGGAGAGATGGAGGAGAATCTGCTAAAGAGTACTGTCAGAGGGGAAGAGGAATCTTAATTATTATAATTATCATCATCATATAATCATCATCACATTTCTTCAGTATTGACTATGTCAGTCAGTCAACAAACATTTATTAAGTAACTACTAACTGTAGGGGGTACAAAGAAAAAAAATAACCTCTGCTCTCAAGGACCTTAGAAGTTAATGAGTGGAATACAGCACAAAAAGAGTCTTTAAAAAAGGAGAAGTACCTGGATTCGGCTTCACCAATGGAGTGCAGGAGGGGGAGAAAATGAACAAATGGGTTGCCTAGTCACCATCCTTAAATAGAGATTCTGGGAGGAGCTCTCCACCTCCAATCAGAGGGATGGAGAGTAAAGGCCAAAACATGGTCCTTGCCCTCAAGGAGTTAATATTCTGATAGGAGAGATAGCTTTGGAACAACTTATGTATAAACAAGTTATATATAGTATAAATTGGAGGTAATCTCAGAAGGAAGGTATTAGCAAGTATGTGTACTACAGGAACAGCTAAGTGATGCAGTAGATAGAGTGCCAGGTCTGGAGTCAGGATGACCTGAGTTCAAATCTGACCTCAGACACTTATTAGCTGTATGACCCTGAGCAAATCATTTAACCTTCATTTTCCTTAATCCACTGGAGAAGGACATGGCAAATCACTCTGGTATCTTTGAGAAATAACCCTATTGACAGTATGGTTCATGAGATCATAATGTGTTGGATACGATGGAACAGCAAAACTACTACTGGGATATTATTTTGGACTGCCTTTGAACTTTCGGAGGGATCCTAATTTTCTTTTTTTTATTGCAATACAGTTATCAAAGTATTTTTTTAAAAAAAGTTTACAAACCCTAGATTAAAAACCCATGATGTGGAGTACTGCTTCTTAGAGGGCAGAGACTGTCTCATTTTGCTATTTGTACTCTTAATGCCTAGCACAGTATGTGGTACAAAATAATTACTAATCAAATGCTTTTTAATTGATTGATACAAAGGCAACAGTGCCCTGATAGTATTTACATTATAGTGGAAAGATCTAGTTCTTTTCCTTGATTTTTATACAATCTTGGATATGTTATTTTCTCTTATTGGAACTCAGTTTCTTATTTTTTTAATAATTAATTTGTTTTCAGTTTTCAACAATCACTTCCATTAGTTTTAAATTTTCTCCCCCTTCCTCTCCCTTCCCTCCCCAATCTTATATGGATTCTACACATGCATTCTTTTTTCTTTTATTGTCATTATTATTAATTTATTTGTTTTCAGTTTTCTATCATCACTTCCATATATCTTAGATTTTCCCCTCCCTCTCCCACTTCCCCCCTCCCTCTCACCTCCCTCCCCAAGACAGCATGTAATATTATATAGGTTCTACACATACATTCTTATTAAACACACGTTCACATTAGTCAGGTTGCACAGAAGAATTAAAATGAATGGGAGAAACCATGAGAAAAACAAAACATAATAAAAGAGAAAATAGTCTGCCTCATTCTGGGTTCAGACTCCATAGTTCTTTCTCTGGATGTGGATAGTATTTTGCATGAACAGTCTTTTGTGAATATTTTAGGTCCTTGCCTTGCTGTGAAGGTCTAAGTCTACCAGAAGCAGTCCGTACATCCTTTGGCTGTTACTGTGTATAATGTTCTCCTGGTTCTTCTCATTGAGGATGAGAATTAAAAAAAAAAAATCTAAAACAAAGGAAAACAAAAATGACTAAAGAAACAAACGGAAGAAAGCAAAATCAAACTTTAATAATCTTTAAATGTGAATTTTTAAAAAAATATAATAAAATGAAAGTTATACATAGGAAAACAAAGTCACCCAATGAGCTGTATACAAGAAACATTTTAAAAACAAAGAAACCCAAAGTCAAAATTAAAATGGGAGACTGGAACAAAATTGACTGTTCATTAAATGAATGAAAAAAAAGCAGGGGTTCTAGTTATGCTTTCAGACAAAGATAAAAATTCATAATGCCAATAGATATAAAAAAGGGAAATTATATTATTCTTAAGGGAATTATTAGCAATGAGCCCATATTAGTATGAGGCATATACACAAATAAAATAACTTTAAAATTCATAAAAGAAATGTTAACTGAATGACAACAAGGTAGAAATCATAGAGAACCTTAACCTTTTTCTCTCAGAACTGGATAAATCTAATATTCAGATTTTAAAAAAAATGTTAAAATACCAAAAATATCTTACAGAACTAAAAAAAAGTAAAAAATTCATCAGGAAGAACAAAAGGTCAAGAATATCAAAGAAATCAGTGAAAAAAATATGAAGGAAAGTGGCTGAACAATACCAGATTTCAAACTATATTACACAATGGAAGTCATTAAAACATGATTTCTGGTACAGGCTAAGAAATACAGTAGATCAGTGGAATACATTAAGGACTCAGTACACAGTAGTGAATGACCATAGTAATGCAGTGTATGATAAATCCAAAGATCCAAGTTTTTGGGACAAGAACTCATTATTTTACAAAAATTGCTGGGAAAGCTGGAAAGCAGTTTGGCAGAAACTAGTTGTAGACCAGCATCTCACACTGTTTACCAAGATAATATCAAAATGAGTATATGATTTAGATATAAAGAGTGTTGTCATAAGAAAATTAGCAGAATATGGAAAAATGTTATCTGCCAATTCTATGGTTAAGGGAAAGATTTATGACCAAAGAAGAGATAGAGAAGCTCACTGGAAGTAAAATGGATAATTTTAAAAAAATTAATTCAGGGGCGGAGCCAAAATGGTGGAGTAGAAAGACGCAAATACACATAGCTCCGAACCCACAACCCATACAACATCTGCATAAAGTAACTCACGGCAAATTCTGGAGCAGTGAGGCCACAGAACAGTGGAGCGAAGGAGATTTCTGTTCCAGAGGGACCTGCAAACCTCTCGCAAAAGGTCCGTCGCGCTGCAGACGCGGAGCTCAGCCCAGACCTGCCGCGGCCGAGGTACCAAGAGGAACAGATCCGAGCAGGCTTCAGGGACGGGATCTCCAGCGGCTGCACAAGTCCCTCCACCCATAGGTGACGGGGGTCGGTGAGAGAGTCTCTTTGGCGGGTCGAGAGGGGAGTGGGGTGCCCCCATAACTCAGGCCCCCTCGGGAGGCAGAAGCTGAGAGGCAGCGGCAGACTAGGGCTCCCCAAGCAGGCAGGAGCCTGGATCCATTGTGGAAGGTCTGTGCATAAACCCCCTGAGGGAAATGAGCCTGAGAGGCGGCCCTGCCCTGACCTGACTACCTGAACTTAATCTCACACTGAATAGCAGCCCTGCCCCCGCCAAAAGTCCTGAGGCTGGAAGCAGCATTTGAATCTCATACCCGAAACGCTGGCTGGGAGGATCAGGAGGTGAGGTGGGTGTGAGGAGAATATTCAGAGGTCAAGTCACTGGCTGGGAAAATGCCCAGAAAAGGGAAAAGAAATAAGACTAGAGAAGGTTACTTTCTTGGTGAACAGGCATTTCCTCCCTTCCTTTCTGATGAGGAAGAACAATGCTTACCATCAGGCAAAGACACAGAAGGCAAGGCTTCTGTGTCCCAGCCTACCCAATGGGCTCAGGCCATGGAAGAGCTCAAAAAGGATTTTGAAAATCAAGTTAGAGAGGTGGAGGAAAAGCTGGGAAGAGAAATGAGAGACATGAAGTAAAAGCATGAACAGCAGGTCAGCACCCTGCTAAAGGAGACCCAAAAAAATGTTTAAGAAAATAACACTTTGAAAAATAGACTAACTCAATTGGCAAAAGAGGTTCAAGAAGCCAATGAGGAGAAGAATGCTTTCAAAAGCAGAATTAGCCAAATGGAAAAGGAGATTCAAAAGCTCACTGAAGAAAATAGATCTTTCAAAACTGGAATGGCACAGATGGACGCTAAGGACTTTATGAGAAAGACAGATATCACAGAACATAGCGTGAAGATTCGAAAAATGGAAGATAATGTGAAATATCTCATTGGAGAAACAACTGACCTGGAAAATAGATCCAGGAGAGACAATTTAAAAATTATGGGACTACCTGAAAGCCATGATCAAAAAAAGAGCCTAGACATCATCTTTCATGAAATTATCAAGGAAAACTGCCCTGAGATTCTAGAACCAGAGGGCAAAATAAATATTCAAGGAATCCACAGAACACCGCCTGAAAGAGATCGAAAAAGAGAAACTCCTAGGAACATTGTGGCCAAATTCCAGAGTTCCGAGGTCAAGGAGAAAATATTGCAAGCAGCTAGAAAGAAACAATTCAAGTATTGTGGAAATACAATCAGGATAACACAAGATCTAGCAGCTTCTACATTAAGGGATCGAAGGGCATGGAATAGGATATTCCAGAAGTCAAAGGAACTAGGACTAAAACCAAGAATCACCTACCCAGCAAAACTGAGTATAATACTTCAGGGGAAAAATTGGTCTTTCAATGAAATAGAGGATTTTCAAGCATTCTTGATGAAAAGACCAGAGCTGGAAAGAAAATTTGACTTTCAAACACAAGAATGAAGAGAACCAGGAAAAGGTGAAGAGCAAAGAGAAGTCATAAGGGACTTACTAAAGTTGAACTGTTTACATTCCTACATGGAAAGACAATATTTGTAACTCTTGAAACTTTTCAGTATCTGGGCACTGGGTGGGATTACACACACACACACATGCACACACGCACACTTACATAGAGACAGAGTGCACAGAGTGAATTGAAGAGGATGGGATCATATCTTAAAAAAAAATGAAATCAAGCAGTGAGAGAGAAATATATTGGGAGGAGAAAGGGAGAAATTGAATGGGACAAATTATCTCTCATAAAAGAGGCAAGCAAAAGACTCATTAGTGGAGGGATAAAGAGGGGAGGTGAGAGAAAAACATGAAGTCTACTCTCATCACATTCCACTAAAGGAAAGAATAAAATGCACACTCATTTTGGTATGAAAACCTATCTTACAATACAGGAAAGTGGGGGATAAGGGGATAAGCAGGGTGGGGGGGATGATAGAAGGGATGGCATGGGGAGGAGGGTGCAATTCGAGGTCGACACTCATGAGGAGGGATAGGATCAAAGAGAATAGAAGTAATGGGGGACAGGATAGGATGGAGGGAAATATAGTTAGTCTTATACAACACAACTATTGTTGAAGTCATTTGCAAAACTACACAGATTTGGCCTATATTGAATTGCTTGCCTTCCAAAGGGAAGGGGTGGAGAGGGAGGGAGGTAAAGAAGTTGGAACTCAAAGTGTTAGGATCAACTGTTGAGTAATGTTCTTGCCACTAGGAAATAAGAAATACACGTAAAGGGGTATAGAAAGCTATCTGGCCCTACAGGACAAAAGAGAAGATGGAGACAAGGGCAGAGAGGGATGATAGAAGAGAGAGCAGATTGGTCATAGGGGCAATTAGAATGCTTGGTGTTTGGGGGGGGAGAGGATAAAAGGCGAGAAAATTTGTAACCCAAAATTTTGTGAAAATGAATGTTAAAAGTTAAATAAAGAAATTTAATAAAAATAAATAAATAAATAAAAAATTAATTCATTTGTTTTCAGTTTTCAACAATCACTTCCATAAGTCTTAAATTTTCTCCCCCTCCATCTCCTCTTTGTCCCCAAGATGGCATGTAGTCTTATATGGGTTCTACATATACATTCTTATGAAACACATTATCATATTAGTCAGTTTGCATAGAAGAATTAAAATGAATGAGAGAAACCACAAGAAAATAAACCAAAACATGATACAAGAGAAAAGAATCTGTTTCATTCTGCATTCCAATTCTGTAGTTCTTTCTCAGGATGTGGATGGCATTTTGCTTCAAGAGTCCTTTGGGGATGTTTTAAGTCCTTGCATTGCTATGAAGGACTTAATCTATCAGAAACAGTCCTCACACACTGTAGCTGTTACTGCGTATAATATCCTCCTGGTTTTGCTCATTTTATTCAGCACCAGTTCATATAAGTCTTTCCAGGTTTTTCTGAAATCCATCATTTCTTATAGCATAATAGTATTCCATTACATTCATATACCACAACCTGTTCAGCCATTCCCCAATTGATGGACATTCCCTTGATTTCCATTTCTTGACCACCACAAAAAGAGCTGCTACAAATGTTTTTGTCCATGTGGGACTTTTTCCTATTTTTATGATCTCTTTGTCCTAGCCCTAGAACAGTTATTGCTGTTCAAAGGGTATGCTCATTTGGCATGGTTCCTGGCATTCTCCAGAATGATTGGATCAGCTCACACTTCTACCAACAATGAATTAATGTTCCAACTCTCCCACATCTTTTCCAACATTTATCATCTTCCTGTTTTGTCATTTAAGCCAATCTAATAGGTGTGATGTGGTACCTGAGAATTGTTTTGATTTGCATCTCTCTAATCAATAGTGATTTAGATCATAAATTTTGATAATTTTGATTACATGAAATGAAATTTTTTTTGCACAAACAAAACCACTGCAATGAAAAAAAGAAGGAAAACAGGAAACTGGGGGGATTTTTTTTTCTCTGATAAAATCCTCATTTCTCAAACAAATGGGGGAACTTACCAAAGTTTACGAAAACAGCCATTCCCCAAATGATAAATGGTGAAAAGATTTGAACAGACAATTTTCAGAAAAATTGAAATCACACAAAAAAATACTCTAAATCACCATTGAATAGAGAAATGCAAAATAAAACAATGCTGTTATACCACCTCATACCTATCAGATTGGCTAATATGACATGAAAGGAAAAGGAAAATGTTCGAGGGCATATGGAAAAGTAAATGCCCTAATACACTTTTCATCTCCTTTGATCCAGCCATAGAACTAGTAGGTCTGTATCCCAATGAGATTAAAGAAAAAGAAAAAAAGAACCTTCTTGTACAAAAATATTTATGACTGCTTTTGCCTGTGTGATGGCAAAGTAGGAAATTGACAGGAGGTCCATCAATTAGGTAATATCTGAACACATTGTGATATGTGAGTGTGATGGAATATTATTATGCTATAAGAAATTATGAGCTGCATGGTTTCAGAAAAAATATGGGAAGATACATTAACTGATACCAAGTAAAGTGAATAGAACAAGGAGAACATTGTCTTCTGTAACCAGTATTGTAAGGATACTTAGGTACCGTAATAGATAAAATGATAGATGACAGTTCCAAAGGTTCTATGACAAAAAGTGTTATCTGCATTCAGAGAGAGAAGTGATGAACTCTGACTATAGATTAAATTGTTTCACTTTTTTTTTTTTTGGGCAATAGGGCTAATATGGAAATATGTTTTGCTTGACTTTAAATGTAAAATTGATATCATATTGCTTATCTTCACAACGGGTGGAGAAGGTCCTTGAGAAAGAGTTAGTAATTTGTGGGAAACCGGAAATTCTGTTTCCAGAGTTCTGGTTCAGGGGTGTGACCTAGTACAGTGTGGTGAATGTCAGAAAAGTAGTGCAAATGCTCAATAAATTGTTTGAGGAAAAGCCTATCAGAGGAGGACATGAAGCCAGGAGACAACAGCCTGAGAAGTTCAAAGTTCGGAATTCTACAAGGGTCCTGCCTCATCCTGAGTCCTATTCTTTCCAGTGGTCATGCTGGAAGCTGTCAGTTCCTTCAGGGGAAGGAACATAGAAGGCCTTTCCTCCTCTGAACCCCATTTCTAATTATTTTTTCTTGATACCTTTTTTTATGTGTCAAGTTAGTCTCTATTTGGAACTTGCAATTAGTGCTAAAAAAATAATGTTTTTTAAAAGAGGAAAACACAGATTGAAAAATATGGCAGTAAATAAACTTGGATAATTAAGAACTCAAAGGGTTAGGGAATCTTCTGAATTGAAACATTAAAGAGTATACAGATTTCTCAGTACTACTTGGCACCAAAACAGAACATAAACTAGAGCACAGATAAATTATGTAATCAACATAGAAAAGAAGAAAGACTAAATACAACATTTATAGAGCATAGCCCAACAAAACAATAATCTATATTAGGATCACACGTAGAAGACAGAACTAAATGAAGACTCAAGGAGATGTTCTGAGCAACAAATGGTTTATTTCTGGGATGTAATCACCACAGACCTCAGAGAAAAATTATATCCTGAAGAACATACCTTAACAAAATAGAAAAAAATAAAAGTTTTATGTACTCAATATAGGACTAAAAATTAGAAACTAACTGACAATTCTAAAATAAACACGAAAAACCTAAAATTTGGAGAAATGGATTTAAGCAAAAACAACCCTAAATAACTGATAAATAAAATAAAAGCTAATACTTTGAAATCCTCATGAAATTGACATATTTTTAGCCAATCTGATTAAAAATAAGGAGGAAGAACAATTTAACATAATAAAAGTGTAAAATAAGAGAAGAAATAAAAAAGAATTATTAGAAGAAAGTTTTATGCAGAAAACAAAAAAAGTAATAGATTTCTTATACAATAGAAAGTATGCAAACTGATAGAACATGAAATAGAAATCTGAAAGTAATTCTATTTCATAAAAGGACATTGAACTGGCTAGAAAGGAAACACCAAAAAAGTCTCTTGGTCCAGATGAATTTACGGAATAATTCCACCATAATTTTTTTAAGTATAGTATTCAAATAGTATTCTATAAATTATTCTCAAAATTTGAGAAAGAAAATACTCTATTGCATTCCTTTTACAAGACAGTTACAGCCCAAATACCTAAAACAAAGTGAATTATAAAATAATATAATTAACGAGTGTCTTAAAATTTTAAAAATTAAATCATGGTAAAAAGATTATTGCAACTTATCAAATGAAAAAAGTCATCAACTGTGATCAAGTTGAATTTATATTAGTCATAAAGGATGGTTTAAAATTAGGGAAAAATAATGTAATTGATTGTATTAAAAAAAATTTAAAACTATGTGATTATAGTCAAAGTCTTTTACAAAGTGTACCACATGTTAAAATCCTCTTAAATCATAGGCATATACAGATATTTTTAACAGGATGAAAGCATCTATCTGAAATCAGAAGCAAGCATTATAGTCAGATTTCTATTAAAAAAAAAAAAAAGATCCACAGAGAGAAAAAGGGAGAAAGAACTTTAGAATTTTTCCCTGGACCTACCCTGCTTTTTTGGAGGATTGTGGCTAGGGCAGCAAGGTTCAGACCTAGTCAGGAACTCAAACCAAAACAACCAGCACTTAAGAGAGTTAAGTGTTTAATGAATAAGCAGCTATGTACATATAGAGCCTGAGGCTAACACTTAACAGACCGACCTTCCAAAACAACTTTATTGGAGCAAGGTTAAGGGGGATGGGAGGAGAAGAGAAGTAGGAGCACACACCCATAAAAAGGAACTTGTATCTATACTTAATTTTTATAGAATTTAGAGCTGAAAGGGAGCCTAGAAGTTGATTGCTATTAGATGTGAAAAATACAAATATTTTTATTACAGATCAATAAATTCACTAAGGAAAACCTATAAATTGACATTTTACCAATTCTGATTATGCTAATATATAATAACATATAATATGTGCTAACAATGAGGAAACATTAAAACTAAACAGTAGCAAATCTGCCAAGGTAAATTACTAAAGTCAGGACAAGGACCTATCAAACAGGAGGACAAGGAAGATTTAGGGACACTGGGAAGTTGGAGAGAAGTAGGGAGTAACGTTGATCAGAAGTTGGTAAGTGTGGTGGTGTGACAGATAACAGGCCAGAGGGCTACTGGCTTGTGAATATCTCTTCCCACTACTGACAATTTTCACCAACTAGGCCAAAATCAGGGAGGTTAGGTTGAGAGTAATAGTTTTCCAACCATGTTAATTGGAACACACACTACATTAGCTACAGATAATATCAACTCACTACCACAAAGCAGAATGACTTCTAACCATATAGTTGAATTACATTTTTTATCAGATTCTGTCAAAACAATACTGAGAACCAAACACAGAGGTAATAAAAGATAATCAGAAGTTCATTATCAGGCTATTTGTAATCAATTAATCAATAAAGTTATTAATTATGGGAAGCACCATGCTAATCACTGAGGATACAAAAGGTGGTTGGTTGGTTGTCCTTTGTTCTCAAAAAGGACCAAAATGTAGAAGATAATCAAGGACCAGGAAGGAAGAAAAAAAATTCTCTTAACCAACCCTGGGAACATTATCTGCCTCAGTTTCCTCAACTGTAAAATGAGGACAATTAATAGCATATATCTCCCATCAGGTAATATTTGTAAAGTGCTTGAGACATAACAGGTGCTTAATAAATGTTTCCTTTCTCCCTTCCTCCTTCCTTTCTCTTAGTAGAGTGGTAGTGATCTATAGTTACGTAGTGAGGTAAATGTTGATAGGCATTACTGATGCATTAATTGCTTTCTTAAAATGAATTTTTACTGTTATTTTCTGATTCATATGTTACCATGGTATCCCATGTATCCTTCCTCAAGAGCCATCCCCCATAACAAATTTCTTTTTTTGGAGAGAAAAAAAGCTGATCAATACATTGAAAAAGTCTAAAAAATATGTGAAATGCATAAAATTACGGATTTCCCACTTCCATGAAGGGATAGATTGGGGGTTTCTTCTCATATGTATCATCTGTCACACGTAATAATTTTGTTATATTTAGTTTTGATTTATGTCATTGTTTTTTCCATTTTCATTGTACTTACCGTATGTACTGTTTTCTTGACCTTATTTGCTTCACTTTGAATCAATCCATACAGATCTTTCCATGCTTCACTATTCATCACACATCATTTCTTACAGCAAAGTAGTATTCCATTACATTCACAGATCACAATTTGTTTAGTTTTTCCCCAATTGATTGGAATCTGCTTTATTTCCAATTCTTAGCTATCATAAAAATTATTGCTATAAATATTTTGAAGTATACAGAGACTTTTTCTTATGAATGACTTCCTTGGGGTATAAGCCCAACAATGATTTTTAAAAGTTTGGACATTTTAGATACTTCATTATAATTCTAAATTGCTTTCCCAAAATTGCACAGCGTAGGGAGAAATCCACAAATTTACAATAAATTACTAAATTGAAGATGTCCATCATTTAAATACATATATATGTATTTAAATGATGCAAATGAAAATAAAAACAACACTGAAGGGTTAAAGAAAGTAGATTTCTAGGAAGCACTGAGTAATTTTTTTTAAAGGGAACAATAGGCCAAATAGTTTTGGGAACCTCTGCTCTTTACTCTCATTTTCAGATTCCTGATTCCTATAATCATCTGGTCTCTCTTCTTTCTCTGTATCTTTATACAATCAAAAGCTTCAAAGGTTTCCATTGCAGTTTCTGCCCTGTCCTCGCTTTTGGTCTGCTTTGTAGGATTTACTTACCCTACTGAATTCTCTTTTCCATTATGCCTCATTGTCAGAACAATGTAAGTTATTACAGGTGTCAGAGAAAACACTGTCCCATGTTAGGTTCCCTCTTCTTGTGCTTCCACTTCTCTCTGACACTAATATATAGTCTCTTGTTGACCTTATTGCTTAGGAAGCTTCTCTCTGTGTCAATATTCTCTTATTACTTCAGTTTACTTCCTCTCCTCCCATGAGGAAACTTTTCAGGCACTAAGTCCCCTAGACCTCATCCATTATTAGGTCCTCCAATCCCTTCACCCATAAAAGCATTTCATTAATGGAACTCCCTTCTATTATTAGGGACAGACCTCATTCCCCACTCCCCTTTTCAGTCTTTTCCCCTCTTCCACACTGGCTCAACCCATAGGCTCTTCTCTTTCAGAGATCACAAAGGTCACCTTCCCCTAACTGCTAGTTTTTGATTTGACCTTGTCACATCACTTATTTCTCTCTCTCCCCCTATTCCCCTTGCCCCTCTCACCTCATGTACCCTCCCATGTTGTAATGTAGTCCTACAAAAGAAGCACTTATCTGTAGGCAAGACATCACTAAGATATGTTCAGAATGTTCCCTATCTGTCTCTAAAGGTCATTATTGCCTTCACCAGATCGCTGCCTTTACCACTGTCTCCTTGTGTTGCCCAGGTGAGCTGCTCTTCTCTCCTTACCAGAGAGTGTTCTGCCCAAAGGAAGGAAAATTTTGATGACCAAAAGCTGTCTAGTTAACTGGGGGTTTACTGAGTAAATTTCTTTCTCAAAGACCAAGCCCCAAATCCAATTGACTCTGGATGTCATGGATCTGATAACAATAAGTCCCTGCCAAGCACCACTTAATGGTTATTTTGGGGGCCCTCCTGGCTCAGAGTGAATATAAATAGTAACTGTTTCTCTCTTGGCCAGAAACCCTGAGGGTCTTCCCTTCCTGGTTTGATTTTTTTTTTTTTAAATTTAAGGGTACATCCCTTGATTCATTTCTTTAAAAGGATTATTCACTGAATGGGCCATTGCCTTACTCGAAGAGAGAATCTGAAAAGACCTTACCTTAAAAGGTCCAGCGTCTCCCACTGAATCCTGGGTCATCCTGATCAATATCTGGTCACTGGACCCAGATGGCTCTGGAGGAGAAAGTGAGGCTGGTGACCTGCACAGCCCTCCCTCACTTAAACAAAGTAAACTGCAAGTCATTTCATCATCTCCCTGATGTCATGATTCTCTTCGAGAATGAAGGACAAACCACACAATCACACAACCTTGTGTATTTTTAGAAAGAAGTCTCTTATTGGTCTTTTGTTGCCGTTTTGTTGTTTTTGTTTACATTTATTCACTCCTCTTGCATTTGTGTTGTTTGCAGTGTTTGAGAAGCAATGATCTCTTCAATTCTGATTATCTTTCTAAAAACGTTTCAAATTCTTCTTTATTTTTGAATGTCCTCCTTTTGTCCTCTCTGGCTAAGCTCAGATTTGTATCATATATCACTTTGGGTTGTACCTTGAACTCTCATGCTCTTCAAAACACGTTATTCCATTCTCTCCCTTTTCTAGTGAATGTGAATTAGTCTCACATTATTATATTTTCTTTGTATTTGATGGTTTTTCTCCTTATGACTTGTAGAATTTCTTGTTTTTGAATTGAGTGATTAAATTTGACCATTATGTGCCTTTCATTTGCTATATTTAGAAGGTCTGGGTAGCTCTCTTCTATTATTTCTTTCATATGGTGTTAAGATTGTTTGCCATATTGTGTTGTTCTGGGAGACTTAAGATACTTAATTTGTCTTTATACATCTTATCTTTTGCTTACATGGGGAGCATTTTATTTTAATGTTTCTGTTTTTTGCTTCTCTTCTAGTTTGTACTTCACTTTGCATTTACATCCCCAATTTATTTTCTCTCTTTTGTTGCTTTGGTGAGACTTACCATAGCAGATTCAAGTATTTCTATTCTGCTTATAATTTCTGCTCTCATCATTCTCTTTCTCTTTTAAACCACTTAAGGAACAGTGTGTTATGGTTCTGTATTTTCCTCAAATTCTGCAAGGTCCTTTGTCTAATCAAGTATTGGAACATTTTTGTTAATTTTGCAGCATTTATTTATAGGTGTCTAAACTTGTTTACTTGGTCTGGAAGCCACATTGCCGTCTCGTGTTGTTTTTCCTTTTTATTTATCTGTTTATGTTCAAAGTCTTTGGATTTCTTCTTCCCATAATTTTTTGCACTTTTAGTTTTCCCTTCTCCACCATCATTTCCCTTATCATTCACTTCTTGACTCTCTCTCCCTTGACTGTGGTTTCCTTAGAGGCTAGATCTCAAAGTGTCTTAATTCCCTCCCATTCTGGGAAATTAAAGTTTCAAAAGACTAGGACTCTGCTCCATTTGTTTTTTGTGTAGTCAGAAATGATCCCAACAGGATACCATGCCTTTTCTTTTAGGCTTGGTGGAGTGCTGCATAGCACTTTCCTGGTGCCCTTTCTCACTCTGCCTTCTTCTTTGTTCTCTGGCTCAGTACTCGTAAGTCAGAGCTTGTTTTCCTTGGCACCAGCAGTTCAGAGCTTTGCAGCACAAGTGCTTCTGGATTGCAGTCTCTAGCAGGCTTTTGCTCCTGAAGGTCTGTGACCAAGTTGTCTGTTGATGTCTGAGAAAACTTTTGTATCCTGGAGCCAGGTTATCTATAGCACTAGAAAGAGAAAGGGGAGAACAAGACACAAGTGTGAGTTTTGATGAACGTCTGTGTTGTGTTCTTGGGTTTGTTAGTATAGCCTCAATGCAAGATAGTAGTGTTGGAATTGGGAGAAGGGGTATTGAGTGAACTCAGGGTATCCTAGACAAAAGTCGCTGAAGTTGCTTTACCTTGGGTACAAATTTCTGTTTTAGAGAAAATATTTTGTCTCTCGTCTTATTGCTCACATGACCCAAAAATCACATCAGTTGATTTTAACTGAATTTTTTAATTAAAAACCTTTTCTTCTCTTAAATTAACTGCTTTGACAGCAATGTTAAAAACACATAAAACATCTTTAAATGAAAGAAACTGACAATAAAAAGTTTAAAAAATTAAAATAATCATGCCCTTGGACTCATTAATGCCATTATTTCCATATACCCAGAAAGTTTTCAAGGAAGATGAAAAAAAAAACCACTAAAATATTCAAAGGATTTTGTAGCAGAATTATTTGTTATTACAAAGAACCAGAAGCAATCTTACTATCTGACATTTGGGAAATGGCTAAATAAGTTGTGGTACATCAGAGTAACGGAATTAATGGAATATACTATAATGCAATTAAGATAGGCAGGTATGAAGAATATAAAATATATGCAAAGGATTTAATGAAATGATGCTAAGAAAAAGAAAAAAAGTGGAATGGGGAGTAGTAATGGAGGATAGACTAAGTATGAATATATAAAAGACAAAGTGATGGGAAATGAACAAAAGAAATCTGATGGAGACTTAGAGGGTAATGGAAAAGTTCTTATTGACATTTTATATTTAGCAGTTAATCTATTTAAAGGAAACAGTGGCAATGAACATTTAATTTCTTGTATTGATGTTTAATATTGTTTATAGTAAAATTATTTTAAAGAGTGTCTGAAGGACCTGTTCCTTTTGTCTTCTTCCCTAACTATTCTCCATAATATCGGGTAACACTTTAAACCCCTTGGACCTCAGCTTCCTCAATTATAGAACAAAATGGTTAGACCTATATGAGGGGACATTTTAATTCCATATTTCTCTGCCAGCACAAGCCACATTAGTCCTAAAATGAGTGAGATGATATGGCTCTATCCATAACTTTCATACATTAATATATTAGTTGCCTCCTTGATGCTGGTTTTCTCTCAAATGCCATATCCATGGAATCACACACTATCCATGGCCACTCATTTTGTGTGACTCTTGACTATGGTCTTTTACATATTCACCATAGGAGGTCCACTCAGCTTGTCAGGGGATTTCCCTATATATTCTTGACATTGTGTGGTAATATTGTACATCAATAGGAAAGGTGGACCAACCACTAATGAATTCTCCTACTCATTATGTGACCATCCCATCTTTTCTTTTCCTGATCCTAAAATTGCCTGACTACATCATTTATATTGATTCTCCTGCATAATTCCTTCTTTATAATATTTTACAACCTACTCATGCACAATAGCACCTTTTAATTACTCTTTGGATGATTCTAATTTCACTTATTCAGAGATTTTAGTCTTCTGAGATTCATAGTCATGCTGAAGAAAAGGGGTAATAAAAATATGCGTCTTTGTTTTAAGGAGATGCTTATTGCCACTAAAAGAATGACATTTCTTAAAAACAATATAACCCCCACTCTTCTTCCTGTGTAATTCTAGTTCCAGCTCACTATGTAAATACATAATGTAAATACATAATACTATGTAAAAACTCTTCCATTAATGTATTTATATAGCACTGCAGTGCTATATAAATACATTAATGGAAGAGTTTTTTAGATCATTGATTCACTTGCATGTTACAATGAAGACAACTGCCGTTTTTCATCCTCTTGTTTGTTCTTGTATGGATAGTTAGTTTAAACTCTTAAGTAAGTATGACTTTCATCTGCAGTGTTCCTGTGGTTGATGAAATCAGTGAAAGGTCATCTACAAACAGGACATCTAGATCATTTCATAATTGTTAGGCAATCAATTCCTATTTAACTTGGACTCTGTTGTGTTCCTCCTTTAGGCAAATACTTTTGGGAGCCATTTTGGGCCTCACTTGATAGTAATCAAAGGTTTATTAAATAAAAATATCTTCATTGTTATATCTTCAGTGGACCTTGCATGACTTTGATATATTCATGGGAAAGAAATCTTTGAAGGATCTTATATTATCTCTATTTCTCAGATAATTATGATGACACTTGACAAAATTCTTTGAATATTTTAGTGCTTTTTTCTCCTCCTTGAAAACTTTCTGGGTATATGGAAATAATGGCATTAATGAGTTTGAGGGCATGATTATTCTAATTTTTTAAACATTCTATTGTCAGTTTTTTTTTCTTTTAAAGATGTTTTATGTATTTTCTCAGCTGTAGAATATCACTACTGTATTCTCCTTCAAATAATGGGAAAAAAAGTATAAAGGAAGAGGCTTAGTAGTTCTAGATCTTAAATTGTATTATGAGGCAGTAGTTATCAAAACTATCTGGTAGTGGCTAAGAAATAGAAAGGTAGAGCAATAAAATGGAGTATGCATAGAATTTATGGCAGCAAATAAACATAATAATTTTGTATTTGATGAGTATAAAGATTTAAGATTTTGGGATAAGAATTCACTATTTGGTAAAAATTGTTGGGAAGACTAGAAAGCAGTAAGGCAGAAATTGGACACAGACCAATATCTTATGACATTTACAAAGACAATGTCAAAATGGATACATTGCCTAGATATAAAGATAGATTTTACAAGAAAATTAGAACATGGAACATATTACTTATCAGACTTATGGACAAGTGAACAATTTATAAATAAATAAGAGACAGAGCAAAGCTAAGTGTAAAATGGACAATTTCAGTCATGTTAAATGAAAAAGATGTGTACAAATAAAATAATTGTAGTCAAGATCAGAAGAAAAGCAGAAAATTTTGGGGGAAATTTCTATAGACAGTTTATCAGATGAAAGTTTTATATGTAAAATATATAAAGAGCTGTTAAACTACCTCTACCATTTGGCCCAGGAATACCACTACTTGGTATAATTCTGAAGATGATTAGGGGAAATGGGAAAGAACTTATATGTCCTAAAATGTTTATAACACCTCTCATTGTGGTGGCAAAGAACTGCAAATTGAAAGGATGCCCATCAGTTAAGGAATGGCTAAGCAAGTTATGATGTGTAATTGTGATGAAATGTGTTGTCAGAAATGATTTGCTCAATGATTTTAGAAAAACCGTGGAAAGACTTTCATGAATGATGGAAAGTAGAGTAAGCTGAACCAAGAGAACATTGTATATGGTAAGAACAATATTGTTTTAAGAATGATTATGAGCAAATAAATTATTTTGATTATTGTAAATACTCAAATTAACTATAAAGGGCATGTGAAGAAAGATGTAATCTGTATCTAGAGAAAGAATTCATAAATAGAAGTATGATGTTTTCTTATATATCATAAATTGAACCAGATAGGATTTTTCTAGGTCTCTTAAGGTTTAAAGTTCAATGTTATACAAAGACACATACATACACACATACATATATATACACACACATATATATGTGTATATATGTGTATGTATACATATATACACACAACCTATTTTGTATCTATTTTATACATTCATATTTATGTATAGGGAAGAGGCAGGTGGAGATAATCCTATATGTATATATATACATATATATATATATACATATATAGATAGATATAGATAAATATAGTATGTGTATACACATGAATACATACATATCTATGTATATGTATACATCTACATATGTTTATATGTATGTATCAGAATGCTTTACAAATATATCTCCTATATCTAGGAGCTACCCATTAATCAATTAACTTTGTGACTATGTACAATATTTTAAAATTTCATCAAGATCAATGCTAAGAGAAAAAAAATGCCAGAATCATGTAGATAGAATTTCCAACCTAGTGCTGCTAACCCATTGGGTCAGCTAGGTGGTGCAGTGGATAAAGCACCAGTACAGGAGTCAGGAGGACCTGAGTTCAAATCTCACCTCAGACACTTGACACTCACTAGCTGTGTGACCTTGGGCAAGTCACTTAACTCCAACTGCCTCATCCTGTGTCTTCTCCAGTCATCTTGATGAATATCTGGTCACTGGATTCAGATGGCTCTGGAGGAGAAGTGAGTCTGGTGACCTGCACAGCCCTCCCTCACTCAAAACAGTCAAGTGCAAGTCATGTCATTATTTCTCTGATGGCATTGTCTTCTTCGGGCAAGAAAGGACAAACATACACTAACCCATATCACCTACTTACTTTAGGTTGTATTGAAATGCATGGGGGGGATCTAACAAAACTTTAAATTAGGTAGAAAGATGGCATATTAACTTTCATGTGGACAAATATATTTAGGAAGAGAATTGGGGGAGAAATACAAGTAACAGTCTTATATTTATGCACAGAATTGATTAGTTAGGAGTCATTAAAGGAATTTTGAATCACTTTTTTCTTGAACATATTTGTGCAATATACTAGCCAAGTATATTGATCAAGGAGGCCAATCATGAGGAAGAGTATGGAAATACCTTATTTTTCTGTAAAATGTGTCCTTACCAATATTGGATCTTAACAGAAATTTTACAGATCAATTAATGTTAAATATACTAAGTTATAGTGATATTAAATTCCTTTGTGAAACATGAATCCTTTTGTAAGGCAGATGTTAAACCTGGAAATTTTTTGGTGAAGATTCAGATTTTTCACATATCCAGTTTGCTTCAATTTAAGGTTTAGTGAAGCAACTAGTTTATCTCTATCATTTTATTAACTTTTTCTATTTTTTTGTTATTACTATTATTTTATTTCCCTTTTAAAAATAATTTAAATACATGTTCTATTGATACTTTACAAAACATTACTGTCACTTTCCAATAAATCCTCCTGAATTTCCTATCGAAACTTCCTTTGCGATAAAGTATACCTAGAAAAAAAAAAAAACCAATGTATTGGCCATGTCTGAAAGTGCATACCTCTCATTCTCCACCTATGGACCACCAACTATTCTCTGAGATTTGATAGTAACACTTTATTGCATCAATGGGAATTCAATTACCTCCTAGGACTGATTTCCTTTACGTTATTATGGTCATTATGTAAATTGTTTTGATCTGATTTCTTATTTTCTTCAGAATTTTATAAAAATCTTGCCAAATTTCTCTGAATTCCTCTTCTGTAAAATTAAATATGACATAATAATATTCTATTAAATTTATATACCATGATTTGTTTAGTTAATATATTAAACTTAGCTAAGAATTGGCCCCACTTGGCAGTTTTCTGATGAAGAAATTAAAGCCATCTATAGTCAGATGAAAAAATGCTCTAAAACCCTATTTATTGGAGAAATGCAAATTAAAATAGATCTGAGGTACAGCATTATACCTATCAGTTTGGCTAACATGACAAAATATGAGAATGATAAATGTTGGAGAAGATGTGAGAAAATTGGAACACTAATGCATATTAGGTCAAGTTGTGAATTGATCCAACCATTCTGGAGAGCAATTTGGAACTATGCCCAGAGGCCTATAAAACTGTGCATACCCTTTGATCTAGCAATATCACTTCTAGATCCGTATTCCAAAAGAGATCATAAAAATGGGAAGGAACCATATGCACCAAAAAGAATTATAGCATCTCTTTCTGTGGTGGCAAAGAATTAGAAACTGAGGACATGCCCATCAACTGGGGACTAGTTAAACAAGCTGGGGTGTATGAATGTAATGGAATACTATTGTTTCATAAGAAATGATGAGTAGGTGGATTTCAGAAAAACCTGAAAAGACTTAAGTGAGCTGATGCGGAGTATACTGCACAGAACCTAGAGAACACTGTACACAATATTAGCAACACTATATGATGATCAACTGGGAATGACTTAGCTATTCTCAGCAATACAATGATCCAGGTTGTGTTCATCTCTCATTTTCGAAGAAGACCAGGCCATCAGAGAAATGATGACATGACTTGCACTTGACTTTGTTTTGAGAGAGGGAGGGCTGTGCCCTCACATCAGCCTCACTTCTCTTCTTGAGCCATCTGGATCCAGTGACCAGATATTCATCAGGATGACTGGAGATGGCCCAAGATGGTCTAGTAAGGGGGATATGACACAAATAATTTAATACATGATACATGATAAGAGCATAAGAATCTCCACTAAAGTTCTTCTCTGATCCTGCAGTATGGGGTGGAGATAACTTTGACTTCTCAAAGGACATGTCAACAAAAATTAAGCTTTAGGAGATCATGCGAAGCTACAAAGGTTTCAAGGTCAGACCTACCACCTCCAAAATTGTGTCCATCATCTGTAGGGTAGTTCAGTGATGATCTTTCTTTTCCCTTTTTTTCTTTTGCTACGGCAATATATGAAAATTATCTGTAAGAGTTCGATAGGCTGCTATCTGCATCAGTCTCAGGAGAACTGATGCCAATGAAAATGGGGATCCTTGAAGAATTGAATTTGTAAGCAAGTAACAAAGAAAATGCTTTTCGAGATCCAAGTAAGGAAAGGTCATCCCCAGGTATGCCTGTCACAGAAGGTTTTGTAGAAAAGGGTAAAATTTGTGTAACATAGTTGGTTCTACCTTCTCAGGGCCAAATCTGTTACATTATCTTCTTTTTCCTCTTGCAGGGTACTTAAGTACCTTGAAGGGGTCAGGATTGTCTCTTTTCCATCAGTTTGGCCTTCCAATGACCCCGTTTCCTCTATTTTTAGAGGTCCAATGACTAGCATCCTAGTCACATTTAGCCATTCATTATAGAATTAGCTTTTACAAAGGAATATTTATAGATAGAGCAAGGACACATGAACATTTCCTGCAACAACCTGAGTGTATTACCCCTGCCCTATCCACATGTCACCTCATTTGGGAAGGGGATGTTATTCAGCTAACAACTTAACTTGGTTCCTACATAGCACTGATCCCATCAAATTTATGTCTAGAGTGGAAATCTTCCAGCTTCTGCTAGCCTGGAGTCTCAAGTTTCTTGCTCCTCATCACTATCCTGCAGGGCTTTCTGCAACACCATGGCTGAATTATTGGATTCTCAAATCCCCACAACTCCTATTCCCAGATCAGAGTGGTGATAGCAGACCATATACCTGGACTGGAAAAGAATGAAAGATAATATCAAAGATACAGGCCCATTTCTTTGGGTCATCTAGCCTTGGGAGGGGGAGGAATGAAATAGGCATTGACCTTCCTCTTTTACCACATGGTCTCCCCAGCTGAGTTGAAAGAATCACCTTGCTCCTTCAGGCATGAGTGCTGAGTTGCTCCCCAGCAGTGATAAGTCATTTTGAAGATGATGACAGTTTTGACTATATACCCTGTGGTAGATCACTGCAGAATGTCCATGCATGCCCTAGTCCTGATTGGATTCTAACAGAGGCAGCTTCCAGCATCTACATGTCATCTCAAGTGATCTGGGACTATATATTTCAATTATATTTAAAAGATTAGGGGCAGGTAAAAATTGGATGGATGGGGGGGGGCAACTAAATAAGGGCATTTCACGAATAAAAGTATGGGAAGGTGTAGAATGTATATGGGAGAAAGCAAGTATTCTAGTTTGGATGGAGAATAGAGATTATGAAAGGGACTAGAATGATATAAGGCAGGAAAAGTAGGGTAACACCAAAGGGTGAATGTCCTTAAATTCCAGAAAGAAGAGTTTAAACTTAATTCAGGAATTACTAGGGAGTCATTGGTATATTTTGTGTTGAAGAGTGACATAGCCAGATCTCTGCCAAAAGCACGTTAATATTACAATAATTTTAAGGATAGATTAGAAAGAGTGGAGAATGGGAGAAGATAGGAAAAACTTGTAAGGTAACTGTCTATTATTACAATACAGGCAGGTAATTTAACTTAATCCAGTTGAATAAATATATATTTAGCAATGACCATTTATAGGGCAAGGTACAGGCAATACAAAGACACAAAAGATTCCCTGTCCTCAAGGAGGTTATTTCCTACTGTAGGGAAATCACAAGTAGACAGATGAACATAGTACAAGAGGATCTGAGGGAAGAAAAAGTCTTAATTAACAGGAAATACATTACCATGTAGGAGCTTGCATATTAACTAACTCCTGAATGAAGCAATAGATTGAGCGGAAGACTTGAGCCATGAAGACTAGATTTACAAAGACAAGAAGGTGGGAGATGGCATACCTTTCAAATTTGGGAAATAGCAGACCATTCTGTCTAGAATATTGCCTGCACGAAGATGCAAAATATGAAGATCTGGGAAGTTAGGTGGAAGACAGATTGAGGGATTGACTAAGTTTATATTTTGTCTGATAAGGAGCAACTAAAGATTTTTCAGTTGGGAATAAGATGGTTAGACTTTAACAGATCTATGGAAGCACTGCAAAAGAGGTGACCTTCAGCAGGGACACTAAATAGAAGACTACTGAAATGGACTAGGAGAGAGATAATGAAAATCTGAAATAAGATAATGAATATGTGAGTGGAGAAAAGGTGATGAGTTCAAAAGATGTTGCAGTGATAGAATGAGTAAGGCATGGCAAATGATGGACTATGGGGGTGGTGAGAGAGGAACAAGAGTCAAAAATGATTTTGAGGTTAAGAATCTAGATGACTGTAAAGATTGAGGTGTTATCAACATAAATAGGGAAAACTGAGGATTTGGGACCACATGTAATTACATTTTTTTTTGTGGCCATATTGAGTTTGAGATACCTAAAGTGCATAGAGGTATCTGTGTCCAACAGGGAGTAATATATATGCGGGATTGGAGTCGAAGAGGGAGATTAGGGCTTGCTATTTAGGAATCATCTGCACAGAGTTGAAGTTTGATCTTATGGGGTCCTTATGAATGATTAGAGAAATATAGAGGAGAAGAGATCTAGGATGCAACTTTGAGTGATGCTCATAACTTTTGGAAAGGAGATGGATAATGATACAACAAAGGAAATTGAGAAGGCAGTGTGGTACAATGGAAATATTGTTGAATTAGGAAATAGGAGACCTGGATATAAATCCCAATCCTACTATTAATAACCTCTGTGACTTTGCCTAACTCATTAAACATTTCTTTTCCTCAAATTCTCCATCTGTAAAACAAAAAGATTGAGCTAGATATCCTTTGAGGACTCCTTCAGCTATTATGATCCTAATGAATTGCTAGACAATTAGAATTAAAACTAAGGCAGCACAATATCACAAAACCCAAAGAAAGAGAGAGTATGCAAGATGAATGGGTGACAAACCATAGTGAAAGTATGAAAAGATTAAGTAAAATGAGGAAGGAAAAAACATCATTGGACTTAACGGTTAGGAGATTATTGGTAACCTTGGAAGGAACAGTTTCAGTTCAGTGGTGGGTTCAGAAACTAGATTTCCCAGAATACACAAATAAATGGAAGGTGCAGAAATGAAGGCAGGGAATATATATGGCTCTGCCTGGGCATTTGACTATGAAGTTGAAAAGAGATACCGTAGGATATCTTAAGAGGATTTTAGTGTCAAATGAAAGTTTTTAGAGGGTATTTATAGGCAGCTGGGAAGAAGTCAGAAAATGAGAGGCTGAAAATTAGGGAGAAAATACTTTAAGGTCTTAAAGGAGACAGAAGAGAATGAGATAAAGGGTATAAGTAGAAGTATTATCCTGGGTAATAAGTCTAATATTTTTGACAAGAATAGGATAGTAATGCAGACCAAGATAGCAGGGTGAGAAAGGAACCCTCTGACACCCTACCAAATTCCCTCTAAACAACCACAAAATACAAGGCCCCACACCAGTGACTCCACCTCTAGCACAAGCCACTAGCCAGGTCTTGACACCATTGCTGGCCAGTAGTGAAGTCTCACCCTGGGACTGGCCAACAGTGAGACCCCACCCCTGCAGCCTACCAGCAGAGATGCCCTGTTTCCACAGTAATCCAGCTGCAAGGCCCTACCCCTGGAGCAGTTCACAAGCTAAACCCCACACCCAGAGGAGGTCAACAGGGATGCCCCACACTCCAGTATAAGCCAGAAGGGAAGCCTACCCTCCAAAGGAAGCAAGCAGCTAAATCCTGAAGCCATGTGAAAGACAGCAGTAGGACCTAGAGCTCCAGAACAAAAAGTTTAGGACAGTATAGTGCCACAACAAAACTCTCACATAAACACACACACACACACACACACACACACACTCATTCACACACACACACACACAGCAGAAAAAGTAAGCAAAAAAACCCAAACAAACAAAGAAAGAGCTTGACTATAGAAAATTACTTGGGGGATAGGAAGGTTCAAGGCATAAACTTAAAAGTGGACAATAGTGTCAAAATGACTACATGTGAAGTCTCAAAAAAAAAAAAAGTAATTTGGTCTTAGGCCTAAAAAGAATTCCTGGAAAAATTTATTAAAAAAGCAAATTGGAGAAGTAGAAGAAAAATTGGGAAAAGAAATGAGAATAATCCAAGAGCATCATGAAAACAGAATGATAGCATAGGAAAAGAAATACAAAAGTTTACTGTGGAAAATAATTTCTAAAATAGCATTTAAAAATAGAATTGTCTAAAAGGAAGTACAAAAGTTCATTGAAGAAAATAATTCCTTGATATGAGAATTGAATAGATAGAAACTAATGACTCTACAAGACATCAACACAATAAACAAAATTTAAAAAGTTAAAAAAATAGAGGAAAATGTGAAGTTTTTCATTGGAAAAAACACCTGATCTAGGAAATTGATCCATGAGAGAAAATATAAGAATTATTGAATTATCTGAAAGCCATGATCAAACAACATCAAGAACAAAAACCTGGACAACATCTTTCAAGAACTTATCAAAGAAAACTGCCCTGATATGTTAGAACCAGAGAGCAAAATAGAAATTGAAATATTGCACCCATTAGCACTGGAAAGAGACCCTAAAATGAAAATTCCCAGGAACATCACAGCCAAATTCCAGAGATCATAGATCAGAGAGAAAGTATTGCAAGCATCCAGAAAGAAACAATTCAAATATCAGGATTACACAAGATTTGGCAGTTTCCACATTAAAAGAACTGGAGGAGTTGGAATAAGATAGAAAGGACAGGAGTTAGGATTACAACCATGAATCAACTATCCAGCAAAAGTGAATATAATCTTTAAAGGAAAAAAATGGATATTTAACAAAATAGAGGACTTTCAAGCATTTCTAATTGAAAGACCAGAGCTGGATTAAAAAAAAAAAATGATCTCTAAATATAAGATCCAAGGGAAACATAGAAAGTAAAAAAGAAACACGAAAGAGAGAACAAGAAATTCAAGAAGGTTTAACTGTTTATATTTCTATATAGCAAGATAATATTTGCAACTCAACAATTTTATTATTATAAGAGCAATTAGAAGTATTTGTAGACAGAGTGGATATAACGTGAATTTGAAGGAATGACAACCTCAAAAATAAAATCAAGGGGTGAAAAAGAAAATTTCACTGAAAAGAGGGGGAGAGTTGAGTAAATTATCCCACATAAAAGGGCTATTACAATGGAGGGGAAGATCGGGTAGTGGGGTGGTGGCCTGCAAAGCTTAAACCTTACACTCATCAACATTGGCTCAAAGAGGGAACAACATACATACTCAGTGAGATATAGAAATCTATCTTACCCTATAAGTAAGTAAAATGGGATGGGGATAATAGAAGGGGAAGAGGGGACTGATAAAAAGGAGGGTATATTGTGGGAGGAGGTAATCAGAAGTAAAATACTTGTGAAAAGGGAAAGGATGGGGTATAAGAGAGAGAGGGGAAGAAAGAGAAAAATAGCATGGAAGGAAGTATAGAGCTAATTATCATAACTATAAATGTGAATGGGATGAATTCACTCATAAAACAGAAGCAGGTAGCAGAATGGATTAAAAACTAGAATCCTACAGTTTGTTGTTTATAGGAAACATTTCAAGCAGAAAGATTGGTTGGTTGTCCTTCATTCTCGAAGAGGACCAAAAAGCCATCACTATGATAAAGTGAAATTTCAATGAGACCAACTGTGGCTGATCAGACCAATACGAGCTCGGAATGCTCTACCATAGGTGGTACACAGATAGTCCATGTGAATATCTGGGGTGGATACTCCAAATTTGTGGATCCCACATTTACTTTGTGCTGTCTCAATTCTGCTTTGCTCATATAGGACAGCACCCTTTTTTATGTGGGCACGCCATGCTGACTGGTCCTGTGACAGTGTCTCCCATGTTGCACAGTCAAATCCAAAGTTCTTGAGAAAGACCTTGAGAGTGTCCTTGTATCACTTCTTCTGACCACCATATGATCACCTGCCCCATGTGAGTTCTTCATAAAAGTCTTTTTGGCAAGCCTACATTTTGCATTCGAACAATGTGGCCAGTCCATCAGCGTTGTGCTCTCTGAGGAACAGTCTGAATGCTTGGCAGTTCAGCTCCAGCAAGGACTTCAGTGTCTGGTACCTTATCCTGCCAAATAATCTTCAGAATCTTCCTAAGACAGTTTAAATGTAAGCGATTCAGTTTCCTGGCATGGCGCTGGTAGACTGTCCATGTTTCACAGGTATACAACAATGAGGTCAGCACAGCAGCTCTCTAGACCTTCAGTATGGTAGTCAGTCTAATACCTCTTCTTTCCCAAACTTTTGTGGAGCCTCCCAAACACTGAGCTAGCTCTGGCAATGCATACATCAACCTCATGTCACATGTCAATGTGTACATCCCTGGAAAATCACTTACCGTCAAGGTAAGTGAACTTATCCACAGCATTCAAAACTTCTCCATTTGTCGCAACCGATGGTTCCAGGTATGGATGGTGTGGTGGTGGCTGATGGAGCACCTGTGTTTTCTGAAGCCACACTGGCTCTCAGATATAAGACCATCTTCTAGGTGAAGGATCAGTCTATTAAGGAGGACTCTAGCAAGAATTTTACCAGCAATGACTGAGAGAGAGCCCCTTGTGATTGTCACAGGACAATCTGTTCTATTTACCTTTATAGAGATGAACAATGGAGACATCCTTGAACTCCTGGGGGATAACCTCCTCATGCCATATAACCTGGAAAATTTCAATCAACTTTTGTATGAGCAATGGTCCCCCTACCTTGTAAATCTCAACTAGAATAGAATCAGCATCAGGTACTTTGCCACATGAAAGAAGCCTAATGGCCCTCAAAACCTCTTCTTCAGTCGGAAGTTCAGCTAAGGAGGGATTGGCTTCAACCTGAGGCAAAAGGTCAATGTCCTCATAAGAGGGTGGAGCAGAATCTATTATGCTTCAGCTAAAGTGAAACAAGCAGGGGTAGGAATCATGATCTCAGACAAAGAAGAAGCAAAAATAGATCTAATTGAAAGAGATAAAAAAGGAAACTATATCTTGCTGAAAGGTACCATAGACAATGAGGTCATATCAATACTGAACATATGGCATCTAAATTTTTGAAGTAGAAGTTAAATGAATTAAAGTAGGAAGTAGATAATAAAACTGTACTACTGGAGTCCTCAAGTTTCCCCTCTCAGAACTAGATAAATCTAACCACATAATAAATAAGAAAGAAATTAAGGAATTGAATAATATTCTGAAAAGTTAGATATGACAGATCTCTGGAGAAAACTGAAGGGGAATAGAATGGAATATACCATTTTCTCATCAATGCATTGCACCAACATAGAAAAAAATGAGCATGCATTAGGACATCAAAACCTCACAACCAAATGCAGAAAAGCAGACATCCCTTTCAGGTCATTATGCAATAAAATTTACATTTAATAACAAATAATGCTAAAAGAGTTCAAAAATTAATTAGAAATTAAATAATCTAATCATAAAAAAAACAAGTGAGTCAAAGAACATCATAGAAACAAACCATAATTTAGTGAAATAGAATGACAACAATCCAAAATTTATTTGATCCAGCCAAAGCAGAACTTAGAGAAAATTTATATCTCTAATTGCTTACATCAATATATAAAAAGCAAAAGAAAAATGAATTGTGCATGTAACTAAAAAAAAAAAAAACTAGGAAAAAAAAAAGTTAAAAATCCCTAATTAAACACCAAATTAGAAATCCTAAAAATCAAAGAAGAAATAATAAAATTGAAAGTAAAACAAAAAGCATTGTACTAATAAATAAAACTAGGAGTTAGTTTTATGGGAATAAGGACAACAAAATAGGTAAACTATTGATTAATTTGATTTAAGAAGCATAGAAGAAAATCAAATAACAAGTATCAAAAAATAAAAGGGATGAATTTACCACCAATTAAGAGGAAATGAACACAATTGTTAGAAGCTTTTTTGTCCAATTATGTACCAATAAATTTGACAATCCAAATGAAGTGGATGAATACTTACAAAAATATAAATTACTCAGATTAATATAAGGAAAAATAAAACACTTAAATAACCCAGTCTTATAAACAGAAATTGAATAAGCCATAGATGAAATTCATAAGAAAAAATCTCCAGCCACAGATGGATTGATTCACAAGTGAATTCCATGAAACATTTAAAGAACAACTAATCCCAATACTATACAAAACCATTTGGGAAAATAGGCAAAGAAAGAGTCCTACAAAATTCCATTTACAACAAAAATACTGTGCTGATAACCAAATTAGGAAGAGTCAAAACATAGTAAGAAAATTATAAATTAATTTCCTTAATGAATATTGATGCAAAAAATTAAATACAGTACCAGCAAAGAGATGAAAGCAATATATCACAAGGATCATACATGATGACAAGTGGGATTCACATCAGGAATGCAGAGCTTGTTCAATATTAGGAAAACTATAAACACAATTGACTGTATCAATAACAAACCAATAAAAGTCATGTAATTATCTAAACAGATGCAGAAAAAGCCTTTGACAAAATACAGCACCCATTCCTATTAAAAACACTAGAGCACATAGAAATAAATGTAACAGCTTACAATGATAAGTAGTATCTATCTAAAACAATCAGCAAGCATGATTTATAATGGCGATAAGCTAGAAGCTTTCCCAGTAAGCTTAAGGGTGAAAAAAGGATGCCCATTATTACCACAATGTTCAATATTGTACTAGAAATGTTAGCTTTAGTAATAAGAGAAGAAAAAGAAATTGAAAGAATTTAAATAGACAATGAGGAAGCAAAACTATCACTCTTTGCAGATGATGTGATGGTATGCTTACAGAATCCTGTAGAATCAACTAAAAAACTATTTGAAATAATTAAAAACTTTACCAAAATCACAGCATATAAAATAAACTCACACAAATCATCAGCATTTCTATATATTTTGAACAAAGTCCAGCAGCAGGAGATAGAAAGAGAAGTTCCATTTAAAATAACTGCAGACCATATATAATACTTGGGAGTCAACCTGCCTAAATAAACCTAAGAACTATATGAACACAATTACAAAACATTTTTCACACAAAGCCATATCTAAACAATTGAAAAATATTAATTGTTCATGAAAATTCTACCTAAATTTGCTTACTTATTCAATGCCATACTAATTAAACTATCAAAAAATTGCTTCATAGAATTAGAAAAAATCATAACAAAATTCATCTGGAAGAACAAAAACTCAAAGACATCAAGGGAATCATTGAAAAATATTTTGAAAAAAGGTGATCTAGTCATACCAGATCTCAGAAAGTACTATAATGCTGTAATTATCAAAACAATCTGATACGGGCTAAGAAAGAGAGTGGTGGATCAGTGGAATAGATTAGGTACCAATTATGGTATAGTAAATGACCATAATAATCTAGTATATGATAAACTCAAAGATCTAATTTTTGGAACAAAAACTCATTATTTGACAACAACTACTGGGAAAACTGGAAAATGGTATGGTAGAAACTAGATATCGACCAGTATCTCACACCCTATACCAAGATAAGGTCAAGATGAGTACATGGTTTACACACAAAGGGTGATACTATAAGCAAATTAAAAGAGCATGGAATAATTTATGCATCAGATTTATGGATAAAGGAAGAATTTAAGACCAGAGAAGATAAAGAGAGCATTACAAAATGTAAAATAGATATTTTTGCTTATACAAAAAGTTTTTACACAAACAAAACTAATGCAAAGAAAATCAGGAAACCAGGAAAACAATTTTGTAATAAGTGTCTCTCATAAAGGTCTCATTTCTCAAATATAAAGAAAACTGCATCAAATTTATAAAAATACAAGTCAGTCTCCAGTTGATAGATTTGATCATTGTCAAAGGATACAAACAGGCAGTTTTCAGACAGAAATCAAAGCTATCTATAGTCATATGAAAAAATGCTCTAAATCACTATGGATGAGAGAAATGCAAGTTAAAACAACTCTGAGGTACCACCTCAAACCTATCAGAGTGATTAATGTGACAAAAAAAGGAAAATGTTGAATGTTGGAAAACTGGGACACTAACACACTGTTGGTGGAATTATGTACTAATCCAATCATTGTGGATCCAACCATTAGAAACTATGCCCAAAAGGGCTATAAAATTGTACGTACCCTTTGATGCAGCAATACCACTGCTAGGTGTGTATCCCAATAACAAGCCCCTCCAAAAAGGGAGTATGACCTACTTAAAAAAAAAATTAATTTGTTTTCAGTTTTCCACAATCACTTCCATAAGTTTTAAATTTTCTCCCTCTCCCCTTCCCCCTGAGACAGTATGAAATCTTATATGGCTTCTACACATACATTCTTATTAAACGCATTTTCCCATTAGTCATATTGCATAGTAGAATTAAAACGAATGGGAGGAACCATGATAAAAACCAAATCAAACCAAAACGTAACAGAAGAGAAAATAATCTGCCTCATTCTATGCTCCAATTCCATAGTTCTTTCTCTGGATGTGGATGGCATTTTGCATAAAGAGTCCTTTGTAAATGTTTTAGGTCCTTGCAATGCTATGAAGGGCTAAGTCTATCAGAAACAATCTTTATATACTGTGACTGTTACTATATATAATGTTCCCCTGGTTCTGCTCATTTCACTCAGTATCAGTTCATATAAGTCTTTCCAGGTTTTTCTGAACTCTGACTGTTCATCACTTCTTATAGAACAATAGTATTCCATTACATTCACGTACCACAACTTGTTCAGCCATTCCCCAATTGATGGATATCCCCTCGATTTCTAGTTCTTTGTCACTACAAAGAAAGCTGTTATAAATATTGTTTTACATGTGGGGCCCTTTCCCATTGTTATGATCTCTTTGGGATACAGTCCTAGAAGTGGTATTGCTGGGTCAAAGGGTATTCACATTTTTGTAGTCTTTGGGAATAGTTCCAAATTGCTCTCCAGAATGTTTAGATCGGGTCACAGCTCCACCAACAATGAATTAGTGTTCCAACTCTCCCACATCTTCTCCAACATTTATCATCTTCCTGTTCTGTCATGTTCACCAATCTGACAGGTGTGTTGCAGTACCTCAGAGTTGTTTTGATTTGTATCTCTATAATCAATAATGATTTAGAGCATTTTTTCATATGGCTGTAGATATCTTTAATTTCTTCCCCTAAAAACTGCCTGTTCATATCCTTTGACCATTTATCAATTGGGGAATGACTTGTATTCTTGTAAATTTGACTCAGTTCTCTATATCTTTTAGAAATGAGGCCTTTATCACTGACACTAGCTGCAAATCTCTTCCTATCTCTTGATGTTGGACTTTGTTAATAATATATAGGCATGCAGATGATTTATGTGAGTTTATTTTGTAACCTGCAACTTTGCCTAAGTTGTCTATTATTTCAAGTAGTTTTTTACTTGATTCTCTAGGGTTTTCTAAGTATATCATCATATCATCTGCAAAGAGTATAACTTAGTTTCTTCTTTGCCTAATGGATTCCTTCCATTTCTTTTTCTTCTCATTACTAAAGCTAACATTTCTAGTATCATATTGAATAACAGTGGTAATAGTGGACATTCTTGTTTCAACTCTGATGTTATTTCAAATGTATGTAGCTTTTCCCCATTACATATAATGCTTGCTGATGGTTTTAGGTAGTTACCACTTATTGTTTTAAGGAAGGCTCCATTTATTCCTATGTTCTCTAGTGTTTTCATTAGGAATAACTACTGTATTTTGTCAAAACCTTTTTCTGCATCTATTGAGATAATCATATGGTTTCTGTTAGTTTTGCCATTGATATGATCAATTATATTGATTATATTCCTTATATTGAAACAGCCCTTCTTTCCTGGTACAAATTCTACCTGATCATAATGTATTATTCTTTATAAAGAAAATATAAGTTGCTATATTCTTTTTGCTAGTACCTTATTTAAAATTTTAAATCTATATTCATTAGGGAAATTGGTCTATAATTTTCTTTCTTTGTTTTGATTCTTCCTGGTTTAGGTATCAGAACCATATTTGTGTCATAAAAAGTATTTAGTAGGATTCTGCCAATTTTCCCAAATAGTCTATATAGTATTGGGACTAACTGTTCTTTAAATGTTTGATAGAATTCACTTGTAAATCCATCTGGCCCTGGAGAATTTTTCCTAGGGAGTTCATTGATGCCTGTTAAATTTAATTTTCTGAGATGGAGTTATTTAATTATTCTGCTTCCTCTTCTGATAATGTGGGCATTTTATATTTTTTAAATATTCATCCATTTCACTTCGGTTGTCAAATTTATGGGCACGTAGCTGGTCTAAGTAATTTCTAATTATTGTTATAATTTGCTCCTCATTGGAAATGAGTTCACCTTTTTCATTTTTGATATTGGTAATTTGGTTTTCTTCTTTCTTTTTTTAAATCAAAGTGACCAAAGGTTTATAAATTTTATTGTTTTTTTCATAAAACCAACTTTTATTTTTATTTATTAGTTCAACAGTTTTCTTAATTTCAATTTTATTAATCTCTCCTTTGGTTTTCAGTATTTCTAATTTGGTATTTACTTGGGAATTTTCAGTTTGTTCTTTTTCTAGTGCTTTCAGTTGCATGCCTGATTCACTGATCTCTTCTTTCTGCATTTCATTCATGTCAACATTCAATGACGTATTTCTCCCTTCTCACTTTTCCTCCTCAATAGAGTTTTATTTTTGACCACTACCTCCCTCAATGTTCCTCCCTTCTGTCAGCCCTCTCCCTTTTATTTCCTTTTTACCTTACTACTTCTTCCCTCTCTTTTACACCCCACCCCCTTTTCTTTCCCTTTTCCTTTCCTACTACTTATAGGGCAAGTTAGATTTCTATGCTTAACTAAGTGTGTGTTGTTCCCTCCTTGAATCAAATCAGATGAGATTAATTCTCAAACAATGTTCATCTGCCTGGAAGGACCTACTTGTACAAAAATATTGATTGCACTTCTTTTTGTAGTAGCTAAAAATTGGAAAACAAAAGGATGCCAAAGATTTGGAGAGTGACTAAACAAACTGTAGTATGTAATTATGATGGAATATTATTCTTCTATAAGAGCTGACAAGCCAGAAGATTTCAGAAAAAAAACAGGAAATACTTACATGACTTGATGCATAGTGAAGTGAACAGAGCCAGAAAAACGTTGTAGACAGTAACAGCAATATTATTCAATGAAGAACTGTGAGTAACTTAGCTAATCTCATCAATGTAATGATCCAAACAACTCCAAAGGATTATTGATGAAACCTCCTATCTTATCTGTCTCCAGGAAAAGAACTGATATTGATTGAATATAGACTGAAGAATGCTATTTTTCACTTTCTTTCCTTTTGTTTTTCTCTTTCCTTTTTGAGTCTTCTTGTACAAAATGACTAATATGGAAATGTTTTACATAATTGCACATGTGTAACCAATATCGAATTCCTTACCATCTTAAGGAGAGGGGAAGGGAGGGAGGGATACAATTTGGATCTCAAAACTTTAAATAAAAATGTTTAAATATGGGGAAAAAAGAAAGTCAACTCTACAGGGAAAAAAATAAGGTAATGTAAACTCCTTAAGGTAAAGAATTGTCATAATTTTGTCTGCTGATCCCTAGTGCCTTGCAGAGTTCCTGGCACATAGTAGGCACTTAATAAATGTTTGTTGTTGATTGATGATATTAAGGGATTGTGAGGAAGGAGAGATAGATCAGAATTAATGATTACTATTTGCTCAGGTTTGGGGTCTGAGAAAGTGTAATTGGAAATAGGACATGAAGAGAAGTAATTCAGTTTTAGAAGGTAGTCAGTGGTTAACCTGGTCAACCATAGGATCTAAGGAGAAGATGAGATCAGGTAATAGGCTTAGAGCAAAGGTGAGTGGAGGGATTAAGAGTGATGATGATGACACAGAATAGATCAAGAATAGTGAGACTGAGGGAGATAGCAAGATAAGAGACTGTGACTAGAGTGAGGAATTCAAGAATTCTGGGTCATGGAAACAGAATAGTGATGGATGATGACCATCAAGGATATGTTCAATCCTTTTGTGTGTCTGATATCAAGTGAAGGTCTAGGTCATGATAGTTGGTTAGGTTGTTGAAGTGGAAGGCAAGGGTGATCAAGTAAATAGTGATATATTATTTTTAAAGCCCATGGGTATTAATACTGGGATTAGGATGGGGAGATTACAGTAGATGGGAGAATAAAATGGAGGTTGGAAGATGACTGAAATAAAGACCAGGTAACAGAGACAAATGAATGAACCTGAAAAAAGGTAACTACTGAATGATGATAATAAAGGAGGGGTCTTGTCTGTGTTTTCTCCCAGGGAGGGAGGGAAGAAAGAAATCACTTAACAGTGCAGAGTGTGGCCAAGGAAGTGGTATCTTCTGGAGGGAGCCAAGTTTCTATTAGCAAAAGAAGATGGAAAGAATGAAGATATAGATTAAAGGGGTTCATTTAAAAATATAGAGTTAGAGCTCTGTAATGTATAATCTAATTGTATGGTAGAGAAGAATATGAACTCTGAAGCGGGTAAGGCTGAGATAGATAAGGAAGAAATGGTGGGGAGAGCTAAAGAATTTTTACTTCAGTTTACCTCTACTCTGAATCAGAGAGATAAAATGAGATACTTTTATCAAGTGCTTTGCTAACACATATGTACAGTCTAGTTACAGGATTCCTCTAGTCTACCAGCTTAGTAATCCTGCCAAAACATAACATGCTGCAAAAAAAAATAGAGAGTAACATTAAATATATGAAACAACCCTCAGATTATCTGCTGTTTTGGTGTTATACATGTCCCTGGTGGGTACAGATAACCAAAAGCTTACTCTAAAAATGAATATACTGTACTAACTGATGGGAAGATCTGACAATATCTCTGTATTTGGATGAGCACTAGGAAAATATCAAAGCATCCTTGGTTTCATTGGTCACTTTCTTATGAGAAGATAACAGAAGAACTGAATAGAAAATCAACTTGGTACTGAAAAAGACCCATGAATAAGAAGGCATATGTATTATATCAAACTTTTAGACTCCCTTGACACTGGAAAGATCTAATAATTTCTTTGATCATTCATGGGAAATTATTGGCATTTTCCAAGCCTCTTGGAATTGTATCTCTTAAGATGGATTGGGGAGCAGATGCCTTCTCTTTTCCCAGTTATTCCAGCTTCAATTAACTGGCATTGGGATTCTGGGTACCAGACTTGTCTGAATGAAGGTACCTCCTTCAGAGAAGCAATCTTTCCTCAGTTTATCTTTTAACCCAGCAGACACTTACTGAGTGCTCCACGATTCACTCTGGCTGTTTACTGTATCAGATACTAGCAAACAAACAAAGAAGAGCATCTGTATTAAGTAAATATGCCTTAAAATCCCAATCTAGTTATGATTTTGCAAGGTACTTTTACTAATCTTATTGTTTAGGAAAACTTTAGGAAGACTGTGTTAATATTTTTGTTGAATTGTTTGTTTTTCTTACAAGAAACTACATCATCCCTCTCTGGTATGTCCTAAGAACAAATTACTCTAAAATGGATTGGAGAATGTGGGGGATTACCTATCTTGCTGTATTTAATAGAATAATACAAAGCTGTAAGCTTTGACTACTTAATAAGGAAAAGATCTCCTGCCATCATGTGGAATGTTGGAGTATCTTCTCTCGCCTGAAATTTTTGTCTTTTTGGTGGCAAGAAGCTGCATTTCTTCATGGAGAATTGATTATCATTATAATTTAAAGTAGAAAAATGTCACAGGAGAAAATCAAATGAAAGGAATTTCCAAAGAAACAAACACTCTGATAAGTTTGATTTCCTCTTTTTTAAAAAATCAGCTGACAAGAAAAAATCCCCTCAGCATAGAAAATCATGTTAATTGCAGATGGTAATGATCTTCTTATCATCATTTATTCTTCCAGGAGATGATGTCATTCAATATATTTATTGATATATCCTTTGTATTTTTATGACTCATTGCTTTCTTCCTTTTGGATCCTTTAGTCCTCAAAGCATCTCATTAGTGGTCACCTTTACTGATTCTTTTCATTTCTTTTCACAATTTTTAACTGCAGTGTAGTCTGCAGTTTTAATTTCTCAATTTTCTGGGCCAAGTTTCTTTGTTTATCTCATCTTTCAGTGACTTTCAGTGGTGATCCACTTGTCTCTAAGTAAAGGTAGGAGGTCAGTTGGTAGGAAAAGACCTAATTGCAGATAAAAATGAAAATACTTGATATTTCTAGCCACAGATACATGTTTTTGAAAGCATATATGTGTGTGTATCCCAGCTGTCATTCAAGCTTAATTTATATGCTAGAAGGAACCTTATGCAGATGCCACATATTTCCTGTTGAAGTGATTCATCATATTCCACAAGTAATAAGATCACTCCTCATGTGAGAAGGGGGCATAGGAGAAATGCAATAGGGAAAGGAAAGATATTAAATGAAGAGGACAATGGTGCCAAATGATCCTTTATTATCAGCATAAAAAAAAATCTGACATCAGCAAACAGGAAGGGTATATTGTTAAAGATTGATGCTGACTTTTTAAACATCATTTCAAATGAAGTTTTCATTTTTCCATAGAGGAATGTACCCAGAGGTGGTAGGACTAACATGACAGATGTAATTTTCCACTCCTTCATCTAATTTTCCACAGACTCATCTCTTCCTTCCTTTAAATCCTTGTTCAAAAATTTCCTTCTTCCATGAACATAGAATTCTAGGAGGGAAAGAGTTAAATCCATTTTTTGAAGTAAAAGAAGTTTCCTGCAAAAGCTCTCTCAGTAGCCAAGGAGAAAAGTTCTGCTAGGTGAGGTTGATTGACATATTCCACTGATAAGGAAGGAAGTGAAGAAAGTAAACCTGGAATAGCTTCCTTCATCCTCTGTGCTAGACCATGGCCAGTCCATCATTTCAAAACTCAACAACTCAGTGAGGTCGTTCCCAGATGAATTATATATACATGCATACCACAAATCGCACTCACTCTACAAATTTAGAATATTTTAGATTCATGTACTTAAAAGGACATATATGAACATTTGGATATGGATTAGGTTTTAGTTTATTTTGTTTCATTTTACACCTCTAGACAGGGCTGTACCATGACTGTGGCCAAAGCCAATGAGGTAGATACTATAGAGTAACACAGGAAGTGAAGAACACAATTGTCTTCGTTCAATTTCAGGAGTATTTATTGCCTGCCTACTATTAAATACCTACTAAGTACATTGTACTACATCTTAGGTATTGGATGAAATTGCTTCTTTTGGGTTACTTTTGTTCTCAACAAGATGGTAGGAACCTAATAAGGGACAATTGTTATACTTCTTTGTATCCCAGAAAGTGCTTACTACTTTGTATATATATCTCTCAAATATCTGTTGAATGAATTAAAGGACAATTCCTATACCCTTTAAGGTTAATATAATTAGATTCTAGCTATGGTGCCAGATCCTGGTCATGGTATAACAACAGCCTGGGCACTATGGATGATCAGCAGAGTTGTGGGGGACATTTGCTTCAGAACTTTGTCCTATTCCTGACTATATCAATATATCTTCATTTATAGATCCTCATTCTGTGGCAAATTATCATAACATTGAATAAGAGTGATGTGCCTTGAAGATTTTCTGCATGGTGATTGGGGAGAAGGGGAGAAAATAGAAAGAAAAAGGAGAGGGAGAAGGAGGGAGAAGGTGGAAGAGGAGAAGGAAAAGAAGAAGAAGAGGAAGAAGAAGAAGGAGAGCCATATAGAGGAATATCTCAAGGAAATGGGGAAAGTTCTCTTTTGCTGTCACTGTCACAACAAGCTCTCATCAACTACTATGTTCCAATATTAAGAGGTTGTTTGGATTTGGCTTGTAGGGAGCCCAGAATAGATACATCTTCAGTGTCTCTTGGTTCATGCCAGGAAGGGAAGCAGGAGGGAGGGGTCATAGGCTGCTCTGCTCTCCTCAGCAAAGGGGGTATTTGGCTAGAATAAACCTGCCTTCTCCCTCAAATGTTTAGGGGATGTAATTTTCAGGTTAAAGTTAAATTCTTGATCTCTCCTTCTTAAAAGAGGGGTGGACCACACTCTATATCCAAGACATGACTGTCTCCCCACCAAATACCAGTTTCACAATGAACACTCAACCAATAACAAAACAAATATAACTTTTCCAAAAATTAATAGCAAGACAGAAATCAGAAAAAATTATGCATGAAAATATATTCCAGACAATCAGATTGAAGAAGTAGGTAACTCAGAGAGTACCAAATCTCATCTATGGGGAAATTCCCTGAAATCTCTAGTTCAGCAAGCTATGGAGAGGGAGGGATGAAGACTGTCAGGTCTTCTCATATTGGCTTTTCTGCAAAGTTTTTTTTCTCCCTTCAGCAACCTGAGGTGGATTGTCATTGTCCATCTTTTTTCCCCTCAAAGCTAGAAATTAGAAAAATTTCTGGATACTAGAAGATCCCAGATCTCTCTTCTGTTCCAAACCCATCTATCCATGTCTCTCCTTTGTGACTCGTATGCTCCCACCATTTCTTCCCATAAATTTACCACAATAAGAGTGTCAAACATACTGGGTACCCTTTTTATAATCTCTTGACACTTCATGGATATCAATGGAGCACACAGGGTATCACATAATCTAGCCCTCACTTTGGTACGATAGAATAAGCCCTGTATTTGAAATGAGATGAATTGGGTTCAGATTATCACTCTAATACTATTTATATGAACTCAGATAAGTTTCTTGTTTCCTTATCTGACTTGATGGTGTCTCAGATGTTTCCAACTCTAAATAAATGATCATTGCCTTACAAAGCCATTGTTTAACAATATGATGATTAAAAATACCTTATTATATTTTTAAACATGTCATTCTTTGACAAAATTACATGATTCTATAACATGAATTTAGGCTAGACATCTTGCCATCTTTATTTTGAACAAGTTTGAACATAATGTCTAAATTATATGAACAATGAACAATTATTAAGATGGTGACCATTTGTATAACTTTCTTGGTTGGTTGGCCAGTGAGGAGCCAGACAGTTTTGAGTGTTCGCAGCATGAAGATTGATCAAGTTGTATAGACATACATACCCTATAAATTAAGAACAAGTATTTTGCATTTTTGTCACATAAGAAACCCTTTCTTGGACATTTAACAATGACACAATATATACTTTCTGGAACCCTTTAAGTACTACAAAGTATGGAGGAAATGCTATATTATATTCTCTTTAGCATTCTCAACTCTAAACACTAAAACTCTGAATTAATTCCCAAGCTTAACAACAACAACAAAAAAATCCTAAGTGCTATTTATATATACTATCAGATTATTTCAAACCTTCCCAAAATGCAAAAGAAACAAAAAATAAAGTATAGAAATAATTCTAATTTCCAGGAGACCATCACGTTTTTCAGTAGGACATAAAATTGATGACATGTCGAGCATGTGCATGTGTGTGCCCCCCTCACAGGTGTGATTTGAGGAAGGATTGTACTTTTGATTGATTGTAAGAAGCAAATACGGTTAGTCTAATTGCAAAATCTGACCCACCTTCAGCAGACTCCATTCTAACATTTCTACTGTGCAACTTATTTTTTAACTTATTTTCTGCTGCTGTTAAGAGGTGTTGAGGCACTAATAATAACGAAGAGATTTTCAGATGTGACATTGATGACAAAAGGGGATTCCTCAAACTTTTTTTTCAGATAAGCTCTGTAAGAAATATGCTCCGTTGAGTTTTTTTCCTTACTTTTCAATACATAACTTGGAAAATCCCTATTGATTTTTATGTGGCTATCTACTTACCTCAGAGCATTTGTACAAGATGAGTCCATCTTGTACAACTGAGCAAAAAAAAGGAGAGGGTAGGAGGGAGAAGAGAGGGAAAGAAGGGAGAGGAGGGGAGAGTGAGAGGAAGGAAAAGAGATGTCAGAAGAGGAGATTAGAGAAAGTAAGAACTGACCTTCTTCTCTTGGTTTTCTCATCTACAAGTCATGCAATAAATATTTAGATCTTTCCCATTGCAGTCTATAAGGGAAAGCACCAAATGACCAATGAATCAATAAAAAAAGTTCTTCTTTCCCTTTCTTTCCCTAGACATTCAAATGACAAATGAGGTCCCTTTTTGTCCTATGTGAAAAGTGTCCTAAAGTTTAAATCAATAAACAAATTGTAAAATTGTGCTTGTAATTGGGAAAAGGAGCACAAACATTTACATATCAACAGTCAAACAAATGAACAAACCAAAAGGACTCTTCTGCTCAGAGGTTGTTATTTTGCTGTGTGACTTGTTTTGCTGAATGAATCATTTGTAATACCTGGCAATATTAAAAAGAGAAAGAAAGCAAGGGCAAAACATGCTGAACTGGTGGTACCAAATGCCTACAGGGAGCTACCTGTTTTCACACCTACTCGCATTTTGTTTTATATAGCTGCCTTCTGTATTGTTGTGGCAAAGTTCAAAGGAAAAGTTGCGCACTGCCAAAATAGGAATTATAGATCTAGCTGTAGAATTGGTGGAGGAATGTCCCAGAGTTCTGTTGTAGCAAGATCTTGGCAATGCCTTGTCCTCCCACCCCAGCATCCCGCCATCCCAGTGGAGGGAAGGCTCACACAGGTGTTTTGAGAACATCATGTGCTCTAACCCAGAAATGCTGGATAGCTAAGGCCAGGCAGCATACATGAATGCTAAGTGAGCTTTCCAAATCTAGACCATGGAGGTGGAGGAGGGGAGGGAGGGAGTTGTAACCTGCACAGAAAGAACCACAAGGAAGAGGAAACCAATTAAATTAAGAAGGGATACACTGATAGGGGCCTAATCTTGGAATTTAGTAAAATAAAGCATTGATTCAGAGGGACACCAAATCCTTGGAAAGATTCAATTTTACTGAAGAGTAAAGTTGTTTTACATGATGCCAGAGCATTCTGATAACATGGAAAAAAAAAACACCACTCATCTATCTGTCAAGTCAAAACTAAGCTGGCATCTCCAAATGTTAATTTACACTCACTGATATTCTCTAGATAAAAGAGAGAAAGGGAGAAGGACAGAGAGAGAGGGAGAGAGAGAGACAGACAGACAGACATAGAGACAACAGAGAAAGAGAGACAGAGACAAAAACAGAGAGAGAAGAAAGGGAGAGAAGAGGAGAGAGAAGGGAGATAGAGGAAAAAAGAGAAGCAGACAGAGAGATAGAACACAGAGAATACACACACACACACACACACACACACACACACACACACACACACACATATATATATGTATATGAGAAAGAGCAATTAGACTAGAAAATTCTTTTGATCAAGGGCTGTATTTCCTTTTTCTTCTGTACACCTATTCAGCTCAATATAATAAATCAGTGCTGATTTTCTGAAAAATTGTTTACTTCATTGACAGATCCTTTTAGTTTAGTGAAAAACATGAAGCTTTATATTCAGATTAAGCCCAAAAGAAGAAATTGGAAAGTAAACACCACCTCATGTCTTTATGCTGCAGCATTTATGTGGCATGTCACAAAATGCTTATGATCATATTGCTCACAAGTAATTGATCCATTAGTTCAATTAGGTTGTTTTCATCATGTAACTTACCTGAAGTCACAGCCATTTCAGGACAGTACAAAGATGAAACTATTGTCCTCATAGGTTTTTTCAAGGTATCTTCAGTACAGCTATGAGGAACTCTTGGAACTAGGACTTCACATCTTATGTTGGATCATCAAATGGTTCCCACTGATGGAGGATTTATTTTTTTATTTTATTATCTTTAATTTTAAAATTTATTTGTTTGTAGTTTTCAACATTCATTTCCACAAGATTTTGAGTTCCAAATTTTCTCCCCACCTCTCTCCTCTGCCCACCCCAAGACAGTGTGCATTCTGATTACCCATTCCCCCAACATGCCATCCCTTCTATCACATTCCCCCTCCCTTATCCCCATCTCCTCTATTTTCTTGTAGGGCAAGATAGATTTCTATACCCCATTACCTGTATATCTTATTTCCCAGTTGCACATAAAAACAATTTTTAACATTCATTTTTAAAACTTTGAGTTCCAAATTCTCTCCCTTTCTCCCCACTCACCCATCCCCACTGAGAAGGCAAGCAATTCGATATATGTTATACACGTATAGTTATGCAAAAGACTTCTATAAAAGTCACATTGTGAAATACAACTATATTTTCCTTCATCTTATCCTGCTCCCCCATTTATTCTTTATTTTGACACTATCCTTCCTCAAAAGTGTTTATTTCTTATTATCCTCTCCTCCTCTTTGCCCTTCCTTCTCTCATCACCTCCATGACCAACTTATCACATTCTCCCCTATAGCAAATTTAGTGTGCATGTTATTCCCTCCTTAAGCCAAATGTGATGAGAATAAAGTTCACTTTTTCCCTCTCACCTTATCCCTTTCCCACTTCATTGAAAAAGGCTTTTCTTGCCTCTTTTATGCAAGAGATAATTTGCCCCATTCTATTTCTTCCTTTCTCCTCCCAATATATTTCTCTCTCGCCCATTAATTTTATTTTTTTAGATATCATCCCTTTCATATTCAACCCTGTGCCCTCTGTCTATATGTACATACTCCTTCCAACTACCCAAATTCTGAGAAAAGTCTCAAGAGTTACAAATATGATCTTTCCATGTAGGAATGTAAACAGTTCAACTTTAGTAAGTCCCTTATGATTTCTCTTTCCTGTTTACGTTTTCATGCTTCACTTGATTCTTGTGTTTGAAAGTCAAATTTTCTATTCAGCTTTGGTCTTTTCATCAAGAATGCTTGAAAGTCCTCTGTTTCATTGAATAATCATTTTTTCCTCTGAAGTATTATACTCACTTTTGCTGGGTAGCTGATTCTTGGTTTTAATCCTGGCTCCTTTGACCTCTGCAATATCATATTCCAAGCCTTCAATCTGTTAATGTAGAAGCTGCTAGATCTTGTGTTATCCTGATTGTATTTACACAATACTTGAATTGTTTCTTTCTGTATGCTTACAATATTTTCTCCTTGACCTGGGAGCTCTGGAATTTGGCTACACTATTCTTAGGAGTTTTCCTTTTTGGGATTTTTTTCAGGAGGTGATTGGTGGATTCTTCCAATATTTATTTTACCCTCTGGTTCTAGACTATCAGGGCAGTTTTCCTTGATAATTTCATGAAAGATGATGTCTAGGCTCTTTTTTTGATCATGGCTTTCAGGTGGTCCCATAATTTTAAAGCTGTATTTCCTGGATCTATTTTCCAGGTCAGTTGTTTTTGCAATGAGATATTTCACAGTCTGCTATTTTTTCACTCCTTTGGTTTTGTTTTATAATTTCTTGATTTGTCATAAAGCCATTAACTTCCATCTGCTCCATTCTAATCTTTAAGGAATTATTTTCTTCAGTGAGCTTTTGGACCTCCTTTTCCACCTGACCAATTCTGCTTTTTAGGACATTCTTCTCTTTATTGGCTTTTTGAATCTCTTTTGCCATTTGGGTTAGTCTATTTTTTAAAATGTTATTTTCTTTAGCATTTTTTTAAAATTTCCTTTAGCAAGCAGTTCACTTGTTTTTTGTGATTTTCTTGCATTACCCTCATTTCTCTTCCCAATTTTTGCTCTATTTCTCTTGATTTTCAAAATCCTTTTGAGCTCTTCCATGGCTTGAGACCAATTCATATTTTTCTTGGAGGCTTTGGATGGAGGAGCTTTGACTTGGTTGTCTTCTGTTTGCATGTTTTGGTTTTCCTTGTCACCAAAATAAGATTTTATAGTCTGATTCTTTTTCTGGTTTTTGCTCATTTCCCCAGCTATTTACTTGACTTTTGAGCTTCGTCAAGGTAGATCTCTGCTTCCAGTGGGGGTAGAGGTATCCTGTCAGCTGCTCCATTCCCTCACAATCTACAGGCCTAGAGCTTCAGAAACAGTTACTTTCTCTGCCCCTGTTGCTGCTGTGGCTGTTACTCCTTCTCTTCTGCTTCCCTGGAGATGGGGCCGGGCCACACCACTCTCTCACACTGGCCCCACATGCTTTTTCCACTGACCTTCCAATTTTTTCTCAGCATTCTGGGGTCCTGAAGTCTGGAAACTGCCACTGGTATGAGAGATTCAGTTCCCCCAAGGCCTGCTCAGGTCCTGTCTGTGCTGGTATGGCCCACAGTAGACTATGCCCTGCCCTCAGTGTGGCATGATAGACACTTCCTGGAGATCTTCCAGTCATTCTGTGGGTTCTGCAGCTCTAGAATTTGTTTAGAGCCATTTTTTACAGGTATTTGGCTGTGCTTGGGGAGAACTCTCTAGAAGGTCTGTGCTGTTATCATCTTGGCTCTATTCCCCTCCCTGCCATGGAGGATTTCAGTTGTAAATTGTCCAAACTATGCAAAGCAAATTATTTATCTTACTTATCAGTGATATTTAGTGGACAATTTGTAAAAGCTATATAAAAGGTTAATCTTCAACCCCATCTCTTTAATCTCAAATTTAGCGTGCCCTGGTTTATTCTTTACTTTCTTGGTTTCTAATAAGGATTGTTTCCAAATCTTCTTTGAACCCTTCTCCCTCCCTTGCAAAGATAGTTTTTCTATTTAAATTAAATATAATTTAGGTGGGAATTTTTTTCTCCCTTTGAAAACAGTTTAGATAATAAATTAGAGCTGGAAGGAATCTTAGGGGACCTCTAAACTATTCCTTCATTTTACTGATGATGAAACTGAGACTCACAGTGTTTAAGTGCTATGGCCAAGTTTACCCAAATAGTAAGTGGCAGAGCTGAGAATGAAACCCACATCTTTTGGCTCTCAATCCAATAATCTTTCCAGCATATGAAGCTGTGTCTTAACTTTTAACATCTAGTTTTGTTTCTGATCTGCTACACCTGAGAATGCATCTCTTGATTTGTCATCTGTAGCTTTCAAGTTTTTCTTTTCCAAGTCATTTTCTCTATTTATTTGCAGAATGAGCTGCCTTTTAAAAATAGTCTCAGTAAACTTTCTGTTGTCAATGTATTAGGGGTTTGAGAGATGACTGGTATCCTAGAATTTGTAGTTCAGAGGGACAAACATTGCTTCTAAGCAATTTCTGACTATTGCCAACTTGATGAATTTCTTAAAGGAACATTCACACAATCTGTGGGGGTGACTGGGAGGAAGGAATAGGGATATCGAAAACTAAGCCAAAAAGAACGCAAGATACAAGGAGAAAGAAAAAGTACAGACAAACTGAGACAGAGAAGGGAAGAGATAGAGAAAAATCCTTTGCCCCTATCGGCATCTGGGAGTAGAAGATTATAGCTGAAGGTATCAGTTATATCAGTCTCTTTAAGAACTAACAGAAGTTCCCAGAATATGTCTGTTTTATCTTCAACTTTTCCTCATCACATTTGTTCATTAACAGACACTTTAATATACTCTGATTGCTGTTTTGTCCAAATGTATATGGTAACCTAAAGCTTGCCTCAGCCATAAAGAGGCCAGGAGTTCCCTAGAACTAAATATAAATTTAGATTAAGACAGAGAACCAAACCTATGCTTAACCGAGGACTTGGAGCAATAGTGATTATATTCCTAACTCTTTCTTTTAATATAAATCTATAAAGCAGCTTAGGAGGGTAGGAAGTGGGGAGGGAGTGAGGAAGTCAGGATGGAAAGAAGGAAGGAAGGACAGAAGGAAGGAAGGGAGGGAGCATTTATTAAGTACTTATTATGTAGCAGGTACTGTGCTGGAGATACAAATATGACCAAAAAGAAAGAGAGCCCCTGCCCTCAAATGACTTATACTCTAAGGGAATGACAGTACACAAAACAATTGAAATGGGGGTGGGGATGGAGGGGAGGGAATGAAGACTAGGCTTGGAGGTATTTTTGAAGTCCAGAGGAAGTCGGGAATAAAACCAGGAGAGAAATGAAGGTAGACCAGCTAGCGTCCCTTCAGAAGATGGAGGCTCCAGGTAGAACTCACCAATTGAAGAAAAGGGGCAGGTGTTACTGGGGGATATTTCATTGTAAGTGGGCTATGGTAGACTATTCTTGGGCAGGGCGGGCCCAGACAATGAGGGAAATCCCAAAATGAGCCAGCGGTAGAGAGGGACATACCTTTGAGGTATGGAGGAAGTCGGGAACAGAGTTGTGAGAGGATAGAACTGTTTCTTTACTATAAAACCCATAATGCAGCCTAGGAGGGGACCATATGGATCTAACAGGACATTTTATTACCCCTAAGTGAAAAACAAGAACTAATTATTGTAACAGTTTGTGGGTAGTTGAATCACTATAGAAGAAGGAAGAAGGAAAGAGAGTGTGGTAACAAGTATCAGCCAGCTAACTGCACCCCAAACAGCCACAACTACACCCACCAGTCTCACCCTTATTAAGTTCAAACTTCTTTGCATGGCATTCATTCAACATTCACAATAATCTGGCATCAGTCACTCAACCTTATCTCATACTGCTCCTTTCTACATACTCTACACTTCAGTAACCTTACCTCTCCAGCCTCTTTACCTTATACTTTTCTACTAAGACCCCAAACTGTTGAAACTCTTTGAAAGTCAAATTCAAATGTCATCAAATGAAATTCTGCCAATTTTTCATGACTTTTATCCCCTTAGATTTTATGCCATGCAATACTGTACCTATTTGATGTACTAAAAAAGTGCCTTCTATGAAATAGGCAATTAAATATTAATCAAATAATTATCATCTACTATTCTGTATTAAAGTTATTGACATATATGTGCATATGGACATATAGGTATATAAATGTATAGAATAACATCTAGGATGTAATAGACCTTCCATAGATGCTTGCTGATTTATTGATCTCTAAATGTATGTTACTATTATTAAATATATATGTAAGCATTGCTCATAGCCTTGAAGCTTTTTTGTTATCCTTACATGTATTAAACATGCCTTAATAGTTGAGTTACATGCCCATATGGCATGTAACATGCCATATATATACATATGTACACATGTATTAGTGTATATATATGTATATAAAATATATAGATGCACATGTGTCATGCACCAATTAAGTGGAAGAGTACTCTTTTACCTAGAACTACAGGTAAATTCTAGTTTAATGTCCATTTCACCTACATAAAGCCTACTTGTAAACTTTTGAGAGAGATGCAGAGACAGAGATACAGAGATGAGAGGGACATAGAGAGAGAGAGGGAGAGGAAGGGAAGGAAAGAGGGAAGGAGAAAGATTATTACTCATTGGTAATAGACTGTTTTGAGAAATCTAAGCTAAAGAATCAATGATCATTTGTTGATTCTGCTCCCAATTTTGGAATATTGTTCAGATCACTTAGCTTCTTTCTAATTTTAATTTATTTTTAATTTATTTTAATTTAATTTAATTAATTTTAATTTTAGTTTAAATTTAATTTAATGATTTTCATCTGTGTGAGAAGCATAATACTCTCTTAGGTTGTTGTCTTATTCTTTTACAGGCCTTCCTTCTATCTCTATGAAACCAAAATTCTTCATCTTAGCATTAAAGGTTCTCTCTACGCTGCTTCTCACCATCCATTTCCCATATAAACTCTAATTACTTTTCAAATCAGCACCTCATAATTCCAAGCATCCATCTGCTTGCCACATCCCCTATACAACTTGATAAATCCCTTCATGGTGCCTTTTGTTCCTCCAACAAACCCAAACTGCAGTGCTCTTTGCCATAGCCTTCCCATACCCATTGCCATCTTTGAGATTGAACTTAAAACCCAACTGTTTCAACATTTAACTCAAATGCTTATTTATCCTTTGTTCACTCAATATTATTTAGAGATATACCTAGAATGGGGTGAGCAAGATGGCCATGACTTTACCCTGTTGGCAATACCCAGGGAGACTTGCTTCTCTTTTTCCCTAACTATTCAGCCAACCACCCCCTTCCTTCACTCAACCTCCACTTGCCACCCCTAAGGGTCTCTTGTCTATCTCCCTTGCCTTCTCACTTGGACATATTATTTCCAGTCTCTAGCCTGGTGAAATCAGTGAGTGATTCAGCCGTGAAGGTTAGCAATGACTGCTGGCAGGAGATGATGTTTGTAAAGTACCTGTCCCTGGAACGTTGTAGATGCTATATAAATGCTTTTTCCCTTCTCTTGTCCTCCACTGTCCTCCACTCTTAGACCTCCACTGTTGCTAATTTCCTTTGCTCTCTCTTTGCACTGGGACTTTTGATATTATCTCCTGTGAAGAAACTACCATTTCATTTCCCCTCACAATCCTCCTATTTTTGGAATTCTCTGTAACCCAGCTTTTTTTCTGGACAAAGATAAGGACTGGATTTACGATTTCTTTGATTAAAAGAATTCCCAGATGAAGTAGCTCCTTCTTACTCTTGTTTTTCCACTTAGATGAGTTTGCCCCCAGATGACAGAAATCCTAATTATACTTCTGCCACTAAGCATTTCATTTTTCATGTTTTGAATTTTTCTCATTATTTCTTATACTAAAGTGCTGCCTCCCCAACCAGAGGATGGCAACCCTGATATCACGGACTGTATCGTTGATTGCTTATGTGTCCCCTACAGATTCTCAAAGATTGCTTTCAATCTAGTAACCACTTAATGAATACTGTTAACTAGCATATAAGAACAGAGGTGTTTCTAATTCTTGCTTCTGTGTGACACATAACACATACTTAGCTCGATAAAGTTTTCATTATTGATGAGCTTCTAATGCCCAAGTCTCAGCCAAGTATAAAGCCCTAATGGAGCTTGAGTAACCTAAGGGGTCATTTAAGATGTCATTTCTGGGCTTGAAATCGTATCATGCTTCTTGAAAGGGATCAATGTGTGCTGGAAATCTGGAAATCATGGTCTGGGAGAAATTTTGGTTTATTTTTTTAAAATAATAATGCTTCCAATGATGGTAGGATTAATAACGTATTATATATATTTGGTTTGTAATATAATTTTTGGCCTGATTGTTTGATTTAATTCAAATTCTTCTATTGTTGTGAGTCCTTACACCAGAGTGTTACCTAATGGAAATTCCAGGGCTTCAGTGTAATTTGCTATTAGGTAACCGAACACTGGTTCAAACGATTATCTCTGAGAGTCGTAGCTCATCACAATATCCAGAAAGAAGTAGTAAATTATCAAATGTAGTCAAGGAAACCTGGGAAAGTAAAGAAAATACAGAAAGATTTTTGCACTTAGCCTAGGGCCTAAGTCTTCCACATCTGTGTCTCCAACCAGTTCATTTGCAAATTGGTCCAGAGCATAATTTGAACAGCATATAAGATTTCCATGGTTCAAGGACTTTTTTTGTTGACTGAATTGGAAGCATGAGGCAACATGAGGGTGACAAATTCCATTTGGTGGGTTGATAACTTACTTTAATAGTGTAGAAAAAAATAGGCAAGCGAATAGCCATTACCCACAAATAAGGCTTTTTCCTGAAATATTGGCATGTTTTATTTCCATAAAACATTATATTTTGTTACTTGTTTCTTCAACATTAAAATACCTGGCATATGTTACTTAATTGATATCCATGCTAGTTTTTATTGATTAGTATGCAAAATGTATTATTACCATTTGGCAGATGGGAAAATGAAATAATTTGAATTTTATCCTCACAAATTTAGGATTTAAGCCCAAAGGACTCTAGGATTTCATATTCTGTACAAATATTTTTATTTTTTAGAAAGTGACCTGGGATAATGCTTTCATCTCAAATACACAAACATGTATGGATTATAGATAGATAGACAGACAGAGAGATATAGTACTTAGGTTTGAAGCCCTCAATGATTCAGCACATATTCAAAACCATAGCTTACAACCCCCTACCAATACCTCAACCAGCTAGCTAAAAGACATATTTGTTAAAACAATTTTTATGATTAATTATTGCTTTTTTGTGGTCTTTTCACTGTTTTTCTCCTGCTAGTTTTGCATAATTTGCTATCAGTTCTACATAATGTGGTGCAGTGGAAAAAGTAGATTTAAAGTCAGAGGTCTAGTGCTCACAATTAACACTCACATATTACCTGTGTGACCTTGGGCAAGTCATTTCATGTTTCTGGGCTTCAGTTTCCTGAAGCCTTGAATGATTGACATGACATGATATAACATCATGTCATGCCATGTCATGCTATATATGATATGAAGCAACATAACATAGCATAATGTAACAACATAATGACATAACATAATGTGATATATTACAACATAACAACATATAATGTAATATAGTACAATATAACATAATATAATATAACATGATAGGATATGATACGATATAATTGATATAATGTGATAAGATGTGGTAAGATATGAAGCAATGGGATGATATTCAATATAAAAGTGACTTATAACACTTCTTTTAAACATATGTGGATCTACATACATGCACATCTGAGTACGTATTGCTTTCCCTCAATAGTTTCCTTTGGTGAATGAATTCTTTGAATTTTGCTAGTGAATCTCCAGAACTTAGTTTAGGACCTGGTACCTTAAAAGGGATTATTAACCAATGCTTGTTGAGTAGAATTATATTGACCAGTTGGATAACTAATACATTATCTCAATAACTGCTTTATAACTTAAAATAAACCAGGCAGATTAATTTAGGTGAACCTCTGACACACTTCATTTTTCATTAAAGCAAAACAAAACTTTCTTCTCCCAGTGATACTACTTAGTTACTCATTATGTCACACTATACTCAAAAAAAGGATCAAAACTTAATTGATGCAAAGAGTAATGGAAAAGGTTTAGATCAGTTTCAGGACAGAGCTAATGTTTTCTTATGTGTGATAAGTGGGATGAAGGGAATCTCTGAGCATGTGCATGATATGACTGGACTGGACTATAATTAAAAGAAACAGAGGAAAGTTTCCAACATGTCTGTTTGAAACTCTATGGGGCATTTATGAAAAGACATACAAGAGAAGGTACAAATGTGAATACTTGGAGGGACCATCTTTATTCTTTTAAACAAGTTGATAGAATAAAAGAATCATTGAATTCTCAAAACAAATCTTTAGGCATTTTCTAACCCCCAACAAATGCAGTTATACCCTATATTTAAAAGTAAACATCTATTGTATTGCAATTTAATTTTGAAGATGTCATTGACACAGATATTAAGGCATAGAATGCGAACCTGGTAATAAAGACATCTACCTATATGGAACCAAGATGGCAGATTAGGGGCAGACAGCTAGTTGAACTTTCCCAACATGCCTCAACTTTGGAGTGGCAGAGCCAACAAAAAGCTGGGGTAAGATATTTTTCTGGCCTAAGAAGACTTAAGAGGTCAATAGAAGAAGTCTATAACAGCAATGTGGAGTTCTGCTAGAGGTCTGTTTAGAGCCTACACACAGTGCAGGGGCAACTGGTGCCACAGCAGCAGCAGCTGCTGCAGCAGCAGGACCTCACAGAGGTCTAGAGACTGTGAGAGGGTCAGACAAATGCTCAGAGATTACAGGAGACTTGTTGGTAGCACTGGCTACAGCTGGTGCTAATTGGCAGTTCTATTTCCCATACCCAGTTCTGGGTCTCAGTTCCAGAGCAGAGAAGAGTGCTGGTGGTCAGTGACAAGAAGCAGGTGGTCTCTTCAAAGTACTAAAGCAAGGAGTAGTACCAGCCCAGCAGAACAGTAACCACATTTGTCCTAGAAGCACACCAAATTGAAAGCATCAAAAACTTGCAGACTCCCAGGACTAATTCCAAAAAACAGCAGCACAAAATAGCCTGGAGCATGGGAAAGTGCCTCCCCATCCCCAGGTGAACAAAATAAAATTCAAAGTCAAGAAAGGATGGAAAATGAGAAAACAACAACAACAACAAATTGACCACAAGAATCTACTATGGTGACAGGGAAGACCAAGATATAAAATCAGAAAAAGATAATAATGTGGAAACAACTACCATAAAAGCTTCAAAGAAAAATTCTAATTGGACCCACACCCCAATAAAAATTCTTGGAAGTTCATAAAAGGACATAGCAATGGTAGAGGAGCAATTGAGAAAAGAAGTGAGATTAATGCAAGATTATTATATAAAGAAAAGTAACAGCTCCTCAAACACTTTAAAAACCATAATTGACCTAATAGTAAGAAAGAAAAATCACTAAAGAAAAGAACTCCTTAAGAAGTAGAATAGGTAAAAGGAAAAAATGGGTACAAAAATATCACTGATGAAAATAATTCCTTAAAAACTGGAATTGGGCAAGTGGAAGCTAATGATTCCATAGGACAACAAGAAACAGTGAAACGAACTTAAAATAATGAAAAAAAGAAGAAAATGTGAAATATCATATAAACAATTGACCTGGAAAATACATCAAGGAGAGATGACTTAAGAATTATTCACTACCTGAAAGTCATGATAAAAAAAATAGACCCTATAAATCATAGTTTAAGAAATTATCAAGGAAAATGTCCCAATATCTTAGATCCAGAGGATAAAACATAAATTGAAAGAATATACCAGCTACTTCCCAAAAAAAATCCAAAATTTAAAACTCCTGGGAATATTATACCCAGATCCCGGAGCTGCCAGATGAAAGAGAAAATACTTCATGTAGTCAGAAAGAAACAATTCAAATATCATAGAGTCACTGTCAGGATTACACAAGATTTAGTGGCTTCACTGTTAAATGAATGGAAAGCTTGGACTGAGTTAAAAATGGCAAAGGTAGCAATCATGATCTCAGACAAAACAAAAGCAAATAGACTGAGTTCAAAGAAATAATCTGGGAAACTAAAATTTACTAGAAGTACCTTAGATAATGAAGTAATATTGAAAAAAAATTACAAGTTTCTCTGATAAAAACCTCATTTCTCAAATATGTACTGAGTCAAATTTATAAAAATAAGAGTCATTGTTCAATTGCTAAATGGTAAAAAGACATGAAGAGGCAGTTTCAGAAGTAATCAAAGCTATCTATATTCATATATATATAAAAAGCTCTAAGTCACTATCAATTAGAGAAATGCAAATTAAACTCTGAGGTACCACCTCACACCTATCAGAAATGTCAAATGTTGGAGGTGATGAGGGAAAAAAAGGCACATTAATGAAATGTTGGTGGACTAGTGAACTGATCCAATCATTCTGGAAAAGAATTTGGAATTATGCCCAAAGGGCTATAAAACTGTCCATACCCTTTGGCCCAGGAATAACATTACTAGATCTGTATCTCCAACAAATAAAGTAAAAGGGAAAAGGACCATATGAAAAGACATACAAAAACATTTAGAGTAGTTCTTTTTGTGATGCCAAAGAATTAGAAATTGAGGGGATGATCATTAATGATGGGATACCTGAACAAGTTGTGGCATATGATTATGATTGTCCTATAGGAAATGATGAGGTGGGTGGTCTCAGAAAAACATGGCAAGACCTATACAAACTGATGTAAAGGGAGATGAGAAGAACTGGGAGATCATTGTTCACAATAACAACAAGATGATCAAATTATAAAAAAAATTGGTTACTCTGATTAATAAATACAATGATCCAAGATAATTCCAAAGGATTAGTGACAAAAAAATGGTGTTCACATCTAGAGAGAAAACTGATAAACTTGGAGTGAAAATTGAAATAGAATTTTATCACTTTATTTTAGTTGCTTTCAAAACTATGGCTAATATAGAAATATGTTTCACCTGATTTCATGTATATGTATATATATATAATTAATATCAAATTCCTTGGAGGGCAGGGAGAGAATTTGGGATTAAAATTTAAAAAGAAAGGATTGTTAAAATTAACAAAATAATGTTTCTTTTTAAATAAAGGCAAAAAAGGGACTTCTATCTGAATTCTATTTTCTAATAGTCCTATTGATTTACTGTGTGACCCAGGGCAAGTCATTTCATTTCCTCATGCTTCAATTTACCTACTAAATTTAGAAGAAGGGAAAAAAAGGAACAATTGACTCTTCACATTTTGTTTCTTTCTCAAATCTAATTGAAGCAATCTCTAGATCAATTATGATTTACATTGTCTACTACTTGATTGAAATATCTTTAGTAACTTGAAGGTTTTTGAGTTTGTTTGTTTGTTTGTTTTTTTTTGCATTTTGATTTCTCCAGGGTTTTTTTTTAATACCAGGAACTAGAAACAGAATAATACAGTGAAAATATTCTCATGGATACTATAACCAAAACCATGAATGGACTAAAGAGAAGAAATATATCATTTGCCTGATGATGAAGAATTCCTACACAGATTATGTTTGCCTTTTTTTCTAGCTGAAAATGGGGGCTTGTGGGATGGAGGAAAGGAATACTGGGTTTAGAATCCTCCCCTCCCCAATAACCTAAAAATGAGAAGAAATCAAAAGGAATCATAGAAAAATAGCACAACTTTGTTACACAATGAATGTATAATATTCTTAAAAAGAAAATAGAATTATAGTTTTATATACAATCTGTTCTGCATATGGAAATGTTCACTTTATTGAGTATTTTTTAAAATCAGAATTTATTTAAAAAGCTAAAAGAAGGTGAAAAAAGAAGAGTAAAAGGAAGGGTATCTTTATTTCATAAACTGCATAGCACATGTTCTAGAATCCTATGATTCAATTTAAGAACACTTAGACTTTTACTCTTGTACTTCTGGATTTCCTTAGCTATTTGCTTTGCTATTTACTTGTTGCTTTCTTTCCTTGTCTTTCACTACCACTGCTTTATTTCTGCAGTTTTCAAAGTATCTTCTGGGAGTTGGAACCATTTTCATCCTTTTAGAACTGACTGAACAGTACTATCTCTTTCAGGCTGGACTTAAGTCTGCTTCTTTTTAGAAACTTGTCTCTTATTAACTGCACTGGAGATTTCACCTACCCCAACACAAATAAGGAGAAGGAAGAAGAGAAATGATTCCTATCTGTGGTGACCATCAGGTTTTGATAATGATTCAGACTGAGTGAAATTCTTTGTTGTTCAACCATATTTCAGTCATGTCCAACATCTTGCGATTTTGGGTTTTCCTGCAAAGTTACTGGTGTGGTTTGCCATTTCCTTCTCAAATAGATCCAGTGGATGCATTCTGTCAGGCAATCAGAGGTTAATTGACTTGCCCAATGTCACACATCTAGGAAATGTCTAAGGCTGGATTTAACTCAGGTCTTCCTGACTCCTGGTCCAGTGCTCTATCCACTGAGCCATCAGTTGCCTAAAATTGTCGCTTAGGATAATGAACTCCTTCATAGCACTGGGATTACATTAGGATCTGTTTGCACTTACAAGAAGTTGTTCCAGATAGGAATTCCAGTATAGAGTTGCTGTGTTATCTAATATTCTAGTACATGATTCAATATCTTGGGCTATATCATTCATCAAATATGATATTTTGAATCTAATAACTCAACATTACTTCCACATGGCAGCATGTTCATCATAAAGGAGAGAGATATCTCTAAGACAGCTTCTTTCCTGAGGAAACTTACAGTCCTTTTGTAAAGTCAAGGAAACACACTGGAAACAATTAAAGAATGAAATAGCATGTGAATGGGTGCTAACTTGAGTAGAACAGACTCAGGGTCTGGCAGAGGTTCATGACATGGGGTCCACAGAATCTCAAGAGGTCTGTATTCATATATAACATATTTATTGTATTTATATGTATTTATCATTATATATAGCTAGTCACATATATTTCATGCACACACATAAATATCTCCATAATTATGTCAGTAATATTTTGGAAACATTGATAAAATCAAATTACTTCAAAGGTTCAAATGATGCAAATACTCTCATGGATATTGTGACAGTCAGAAGCATGAAAGAGCTGAGGAGAAGAAAGTTATCATTTGCCTGACTACACAGATTTCTCATGAGTTTGATTTTTCATACATATATATATGTATATATGTATGTATGTATGTACATATGTATGTAGTAGGTATTAAGAGGTCCTTGAACCTGAATGGAGAAAAAAACAACAACAAACTATTGTATCTTTATGTTCACTGCTCTCTAATTGAAGAACCCCATTCTTCTGCATAGAGATCCATAGGCTTTACCAGACTTTTCAAAAAGATCCATGACACATATAAAAAGGTTTAGAGCCCTTCCTCTAAATGCTCTAGCACATTAAAGAAAGAAGAGTTCCAAGTGGATCAAAGCTGTGAAGGAAGGGGAACAATAAAATCTGGTTTTGGAGTGAATTTTCTTCATTCACTGGGGATATGATTATGGAAATGTTTTACTCTAATATTTGTTTCAAGGGCATACATGTATGTTTTCCAGCGTGAGCAGAACTACCAAATTCCAGTAGAATGTACACTCCTTAAGGATGGAACAATGTCTTTCTTTTCTATTTGTGTCCAGCTCCTGCCAGCACATTACTTAAACAAAGAAGTCACTTACTAAATGCTTGTTAGAAGATTGATTGATTGTTTGGTTACCTGAACTGGTTGTGGAAATTTCACAACACCAAACAAGTGAATAAGGAAAATCAAGATGAGTAAATGTTTCTTTCTTATTTATTCTTGACTACTTAGTTAGAAAGACAGCTTCCCATGTGCTCTACATATGTTAACAAAAATCACTGGGCAAATTTTGTAGTTGTGGAAAAATTTTGCCTCTGCTATAGCACATTACAATTTACAAAGAGCTTCGCATACATTTTTCTTATTTGATATAATTCCCATTTTGACAGTGACAAAAACAGATTGAGAGAAGATAAGGTCACAAAACTCATAACTGGCAAATTCAGGAATTGAATCAATGCATTTTTAGGTGTAAATCCAATGGACTCTCCATTATTAATATCTTATGGGTTCTAGCATTCACATAAAATTCACACTACTTAATCATTCATTAGCTGAAAGGCATTCCTCCAATTCGTACTCGCAAGTCCCATCTTCCAGAGGATAGTTAGGGAACATTTCCAACACTCTTTGGGTCCACAATATTCAGATTATGGACCTCAAGCCTACACCCTCATGTTCATGTTTCAGTAATGATTAAGAAGAGACAATTATTTCAACGCAAAGACATCTGATGAATTAGTCTAGCAATAAGATTTACAATAGGACATTCTCCCACAAAACTTAGGTAGTACCATGCCTAAAACATAGGCAACAGTAAGGGAAGTGATCAAATATTGAGTTGATGTATAATGACCATGAATCATGAATTATGATGGCCAACTCCCCACTTGAATCCAGTCTATTTGAGAAAAGGGACTATTTAGCTTTTATCTATGTATTTCCAGTGTCTGGCACTTAGTAGATATTTAATAACATTTTATTGTTTGATTAATTATATAGACGTTTGGTAAAAATTGTTTCTTTAAAACATATATGCATATATGTTAGGGTATATCCATTTCTATCTATCAGTCTATGTATCTATGTATGTATGTATCTATGTATGTATGTATATATGTATCTATCTATGTATCTACCTATCTATCTATCTTTAAACCTACAACCTTACCCTCTGATGTAAACTTAAATAGTTGAGGGATATCAAAATTTTAATTTAAAGATAATGATATAGGTGGCTTCAGTTCTTTCTTGTTCACTACTTGGATGTTAATGATACACTTTTCCCCAAGTAATACAGAAGAAATGCTAGACCCAATATCCCTTGATAAGCCAAGTTTTGGGATTAAAAACTTGATCATAGGGCTATCTGAAAAAAGCCTGAAGTGAATCCTCTATTCAAGACATCTTGTAACATGTTTTTTTCCTTTGTCCACAAGGATCTATGTTAATGCGATTACCTTATGTACCTCTGCTCTATAAACGTAATGAACTATCTGACCATAAGAATGAGGGCTAAGAGACAGCTCAAGATCTGCCTGATACCCACAACATGTATACAGATCTAGAAGATGACAGACATTGAGTTGGTTAGATCTTCTTTAGAGAATCTGTGGGAAAACATGATAAAGAATTTTCCAAGATGAAAATGTTTAGTCTGCTTAGGAGGGAATGCCCACCTCAGTGACATCACATATATATTGAAATAATGAAATAATTACTAAAATATATAAAGACATACATGATAGGTGACCCAGATAAGTACATATTATATTATGACTAACCTAAAATGTTATGCATTCCACAAAATACGTTGAATTGCTTTCTATGATTTGACTGTGGTCAAAGAAATCGACTGAAAACGCATTTTCTATTGATTTGGTTCTTTGTCATTTGCAAAGAAGTGGTGGTTTGCTTTTCTCCTAATTTTGGAGATGATCTGGAATTCACCTCTGCCAGAGGTTACTTTTAAAATATGTGGAAACTGAAAACACTTCTTTAAATCAGATGTATTAATGGGATCTTAATTGTTGTTTACATCTATATTTTCACAGCTCTGAATAGTTTGAAACATTTCTTTTGTTAACTATAGATACAATTGATTTAAATCCACCCTAATTTAGAAAAGATTTGATTCTGCTCCCTACAGATGACCCTAAAAACTCATTTTTTCCATTAAAAATTTTCCTTGATAATATGTAGATGAAGGTAGTTATGATAGTGTAGGATGGGAAAAAGGGAGGAAGATCTATAAAATTATCCTATCCTCCCTTATTCTTAGGCAAAAATAGATTCCCAAGATATAAGGCCATGACAGCAATCAGAGATAAAAAGCTTTACAATATTAGACAGGAAATTGTCCTGGTTCTGCTGAGCAGGAGAAAGAAGTTGAAATCCTCTCCTCTTTGACAAAGGCATGGAGAGAATGGAAGCTAAAGAAAAGGTGTTTTCCCTGATTTTGAGAGGGATTGGATAGTGCCTTTGTTTTCCTTGGGGAAAAATGGGAGGAAAAAAAGAACTCTTCCCTTCAACGTTAAATAATTTTTTGCTTAAATGTACAACTTGGATATCCTTTAATGGTGTTTAAATTATGTAAACACCTTAAAGTACTTCAGGAATAAGTACCTGGAAAATATTTCATTAGATTTTTTCCCTAATTACAAGCATACATTTGTAGGTATATTATTCTGGGGATTGTGGGGAGGGAGGATTCAGGAGGACAATGAAAAGGGTGTTGATGAAATAGTAGGGATGAGTCAAAACATTGGGAGTGGGTGAAAAAGATTAAAAGAAGATGGTATTGGAGAAAATATAGAAAAGACATGTATGAAAGAGGCATAAGTGACATTAGAATTGTAGCGAAAGATTTTCAGGTAGAAATGAAAGAAATGGTATAATGTACTTACAATGTGAAAACCCTCTGCGAAGTAACGGAGCTCCAAATATAAAACCAAGACAGTCCCTGACCTCAAGAAGCCTACACTATATGAGGGAAAAGAATGCACATAGGGAAGTGGTGGGAATGGAGAAGTGCATAGGTGTGGAAAGTAGCCAACCAAATACAGGAAATTGTAAAGTAAAGAAAATGAAGAGCCAGGATAAAAATTAAGGAATGAAAGGCTGGGAAGGAGGACAAGGGGAGATAAAGAATGATGGAGTTTGTACCACCTTTAAGGGATAGAGCACTGGTCTGTAACTCAGGGAAATTGTGGTAACCTCTTGCAAAGTCATTATTCACTATGTGAACCTAGGAAACATTTAAATACCCTGGACCTCAGTTGTTTCATCTTCAAAATAGACAATATAATGTCTAGTCCTCCTTATGTTACTGAAATGTATTATAGGAAGAAATCAGATAATAAATAGGAAATCATTTTGAGAAAAATCATTTCCAAAACTCTAAGTGATATTCTAGCTTCTTATGACTTTTCTAGTTTCTCCCTGTTGATGAGCAGTCTGTCCCTAGACTTTATTAGATACCACTGCCAATCCCCATGACCTGATTTTAGCTCTTGCCAAGTGAGCCCCATGCCAAGTGAAGCATTCTCCAGCTATTACTATACTCTCACATCCGTCTTATTCACGTTTTCTTTTTTAAAATATTTCTACTTGATGCTGTAGGCATCTATTTCACAATCTTAATTCCAATTTGCCTCACCCTTAGGTGGGAATCTCTCCTGCTGATTTTGCAAAAGTCCAACTTTTCTTATTTGCAACTAGATTGAAAAGAGTTCTGAGAAAGACAGTTTAGGCTAAGAAAGTGACTTCCCACTGGGAAAAACTTAGCACAGTTTCTAATCACCTATACCACCAAGGGAAAGCTTGCCACAAACTCATATGGCAGAAATTCTGCATGAGGGTTGGGAAGTTACCAGCTGATATTTCTCCAGAAATGATTCATAGGGTTTAGATACCATGGACCTAATTCTTTCCTATTTCCTCAGCCCTGGAAGAATTATTCTAAATGTGTAGCTTCCTTTGAACGCAATGGGAGTCATGGTCAGTCATGCTTTAAAAGTTGTAAAAGCCAAAAAAAAATCTGCCCTCAACAAATTAAGTAAAGAACTCATCATTTATTTTGACAGACAAGAGAAATAGAAGTTGTCACTCTTCCTAGTTCCCTAGTCAAACTAGGTATCAATCAATCAATCAGTGAACCAACAAAACATTTATTAAGGGATTGTCATATACTGAGCACAGTTTTAAGTGTTAGAGATATAAAAGGCAAAAAAAAAAAATAGTTCTCCTTTTAAGGAGTTCGGAATATAATGGGAAAGACAGTATACAAACAGCTATGTACAAATCAGAGGATCTTATATAGAGAATAAATTGGGAATAGTCTCAGAAGGAAGGCACTATGATTAAAGGAGGACTAGGAAAGACTATTTTCTTTTGCAGAAGGTGAGACTTTAGCTATGATCTAAAGGAAGCCAAGGAAGCCAGAAGGCAGAGATCGAGGAGTGAGAAAGTTCCAGACATGGGAAAAAGCTAGGGAAAAGACTCAGAATTAGGAGATGCAGTTTTGTGTTCAAGGAACAAGAAGGAGACATGTCACTGAATCTTAGAGTATGTGGAGGGGAGTAAGGTATAAGAAGACAGAGAATGTAGGAAGGTGCTGGATTATTAAGGGCTTTAAAAATCAAAGAAAAGGTTTTATATTTGATCCAGGAGGCAATAGGAAACCACTGGAGTTTATCAAATAGAAAGGTTACATGGTAATACATGCACTTTATGAAGATCTACTTGATAGTTGGATGATGGATTAAAATGGGAGAGAGTTGAGGCAGGGAAATCAACCAATAGCCCAGGCATAAAGTGATAGATAGGGCTTGAACCATGATGGTGGCAGTGTTAGAGAAGAGAGCGAAGCATATGCAAGAGGTGTTGCTACTGCTGCTGCTGCTGCTGCTGCTGCTGCTGCTGCTGCTGCTGCTGTTGTTTTTGATGACATCTAACATTTGTATAGAGCTTACTATGTGTCAGGCACTGAGTTTAGCCCTTTACACATATTATATCATTTGAGCCTCATAACTACCTTAGGAGGTGGATGTTATTATTATCATCCCTATTTTATGTGTGAAGAAACTAAGGCAAACAGAGGTTAAATGACTTGTCCTAGGTTACATAGTGTATGTGGCTAGATTAATTAGGTCTTTTTGAATCCATACCAGTGCTCCATACACTCTATACACAGCTCCCCCAGTATTGAGAAGGTAGAAATGACAGAACTTGACAACTTAATTGAATAAGGAGGATGAGAGGGAATGAGGACTTCAGGAAGAAACTTAAGAGATGAGGCTGAGAGATTAAGAGAATGGTGATAACCTTGACAGTGATAAAGATGTTTGGAAGAAGGGAGGCTTTGGGGATAAAAATAATTAGTTTAGTTTTAGAGATGCTGAATTTAAGACACTGAAGACATCCAGTTAAAGATCTCTAATGACCTGAAATCATATAGAGAAGAGAAGAGGGTATAAGGCAGAGTCTTGGGGGACACTGATTATCAGTAAGAATATGTGGATAAAGATCCAACAAGGAAGATGGAGGAGGAGTGGTCAGAGAGGCAAAAGGAGGATCAGGATTAAGTAGTGTCATAAAAACCCAAAGAAGAGATTACTTTTATAAAATGAAGCAATCAATGTGAAAGGCTACAGAGAGGCCCAGACAGATGAAGAGTAAGGAAAGGTCATTAGACTTGGTAATTAAGTAATCATTAGTAATTTTGGACTGAACAGTTTTGGTTGAATGATGAGATTGCAAACAAGACTGTAAAGAGTTAAGAAGAGAGTTAGAGGAAAGGAAGTAGAAGAATCTATTGTAGATGTAAGTATCCAAGGACTTTAGCCACAAAAGAAAGGAGAGATATGGGATGATAGTGGAACTGAATAGAATAAATAAGGGTTTTTTTTTTTTTTAATACACACACACACACACACACACACACACATATATATAATTTATTTTCAGTTATCAACATTCACTTCCACAAGAATTTGAATTTCAAATTTTCTCCCCATCTCTCCCTTTTCCCACCCCAGGACAGAATGTACTCCATCTACCCCTTTCCCCAATATGCCCTCTCTTCTATCACCCCTCTTCACCCTTCTCCCTCCCCTCTATTTTTCTATAGGGCAAGATAGATCTCTACACCCCATTGCCTGTACAGTTTATTTCCTAGTTGCATGCAAAAACAATTTTTAACATCCATTTTTAAAGCTTTGAGCTCCACATTCTCTCCCTTCCTCCCTTCCCACCCACCCTCATTGAGAAAGCATGCTATTCAATATAGATCATAGAAGTGTAGTCAAGCAAAACACTTCCATAACAGTCATGTTGTAAAAGACTAACCACATTTCCCTCTGCCCTATCCTGACCTCCATTTATTCCATTCTCTCCCTTGACCTGTTCCCCCCACAACATATTTGCTTCTGATTACCCCTTCCCCAATCTGCTGTCCTTTCTATTGCCCTCCCGTTCTGATCCCCTTTCCCCCTGCCTTCCTATAGGGTAAGATCGATTTCTGTACCCAATTGAATGTGTGTTGTTCTTTCTTTAACCAAATCAAAAGAGAGTAAAACTCACTTATTCCCTTTCATCTCCTCCTTTTCCCTCCATTTTTAAAGTTCTTTCTTGCCTCTTTTATGTGAGATGCTTTACTACATCCTACCTCTCACTTTCTCTTTCTCCCAATACATTGCTCTTAACACTTAGTTTTTTAATAGGTATTCTCCTTTCATATTCAGCTCACTCTGTGTCTGCTGTCTATACACATGCACACATACACACACACATACACACACATACACACACACATATATACATGCATCTACATATATATAATATACACATATATACATACACATACACACACACATATTCCCTCTAACTACCCTAATATTGAGAAAGGTCTCATGAGTTACAAATATCATCTTTCCATGTAGGAATATAAACAGTTCAACTTTAATGAGTCCCTTATGGCTTCTCTTTCCAGTTTACCTTTCCATGTTTCTCTTGATTCTTGTATTTGAAAGTTAAACTTTCTGTTCAACTATGATCTTTTTCAACAAGAATGCTTAGAAGTTCTCTATTTCATTGAAATTCCATTTTTACCCCTGAAGTACTATACTCAATTTTTCTGAATAGTTGATTCTTCATTCTAATCCTAGCTCCTATGACCTCCAGAATATCATATTCCAAGCCCTTCAATCCCTTAGTGGAGAAGCTGCTAAATCTTGTATTATCCTGATTGTTTTTTCACATTACTTGAATTGGTTTTTTTCTGCCTGTTTGTAATATTTTCTCCTTTAGCTGGGACCTCTGGATTTTGGCTACAATATTCCTAGGAGTTTTCCTTTTGGGATCTTTTTCAGGAGGTGATCAGTAGAATCTTACAATATCTATTTTATTTGGTTCTAGAATATCAGGGTAGTTTTCCTTGATAAATTCTTGAAAGATGATGTCTAGGCTCTTTTTTTATCATAGTTTTCAGGTAGACCAATAGTTTTAAAATTATCTCTCTTGGATCTATTTTTCAGGTCAATTGTTTCTTCAAAGAGATATTTCCCATTGTCATCTATTTTTTTCTTTCTTTTGGTTTTGTTTTATAATTTCTTGATTTCTCATAAATTTATTAGCTTCCATTTGCTCCATTTTAATTTTGAAGGAATTTTTTTCTTCAGTGACCTTCTGGACCTTCTTTTCCTTTTGGCCAATTCTGCTTTTTTAAAGGCATTCTACTCATTTGGCTTTTTGGACTTTTTTTGCCATTTGGGTTAGTTTATTTTTAAAGGTATTATTTTCTTCAGAATTTTTTGGATCTCCTTTAGCAAGCTGTTGACTTGATTCCCATGATTTTCTTGTATTGCTCTTATTTCTCTTCCCAATTTTTCCTCTACTTCATTTACTTGATTTTCAAAATCCTTTTTGAGCTCTTTCATGACCTGAGACCATTTCATATTTTTCTTGGAGGCTTTGGATGTAGGAGCTTTGATCTTGCTGTCTTCCTCCAGTTGTACGCTTTCATCTTTCTCTAGTTCTATCCATTGATCTTCCTCCTCATAAGAAAATACCTTTTCACCAAGAAAGTAACCTCTATAGTCTTATTTTTTGCCCTTTTGGTCATCTCCTCAGCTAATTATTTGACCTCTGAGCTCCTTCTTAAGTGAAGGGTGCACTGTCCCATGTTTCAGAAGCTTCGTGTAGCTGCTTTCAGAGATATCTCTAGGGACCCAGAAATTCTCAGCTCCTCCAAAGTGGTATGATCCAAGGAGAGGTGTTTGTTCTTCTCTTGGACTGCACTCTGGTCTGTGAGCAACCACAAGCACTCTTTTTTGCCCTGGATTTGCTAGTAGGACTCCCTGTCCACAGCTGCCATGCCAGAACTCCTCCTTCCTCCAGAACTCCCACCCAGGACCGGGACCCAGATTAACCACCTGATTCCTCCATTGTCTATAGATCAAGAGCTCTAGAAACAGCTGCCTCAGAACCAGTGGCTGCCACCATCCTGGGGCTTGGGCTGGATCCAGACCACATCCCTCTCTCACCCAAGTGAGATAGCTTTCCCACTGATATTTGAAGTTGTCCCTAAGTAAGAGTTTTTTGATAATGGGAGAAAAATGTTCATGTTTGTAGGCAACAGGCAGGGCTGTGCTGGAGCCAGCTCTAACATGCTTGAGAGAGTATATTGTTAAATTATGAACATTTTTACCTCAGAAATCAGGACTTGATTTACTATTTTGTTGATTGTCTATACTTAAGAAAGTAGATGGAGAAAATGTTAATAATGCATGTTAAACTTAAAAGTGTGTATATGTGCATTTTTATTTTGTTCCTTTGTTCCGCCAACACACCCATGTGTTACTCCCCAGACAGCGTTCAAGCTCAGCAAGAATGCAAGAGAAGGTTTGGGGAATGCAGTCATCACCAGACTGGAGTCCTGGTGACTATTGAGTAATAACAACAACAATAATAATAGTCACTGACATTTATATAGGTTTTAATGTTTGCAAAATGCTTTATATCCATCATGTCATCTGAAACTTACAACACTCCTGACATTAGAGAAGCAGCTAGTAGAAATGGATTAATTAAAGATTAATGAGAGTAGAGTTGATTGAAAAGGATGCTTGGAAATTACAGAGTTGATAGGGATAAATTGTGCATATTAAAAGTTTATCTTGGTAAGAAAGACTACCTTGACCCATGAAATACAGGTGAAGGGGTATATAGTTATAAAAGGCATTTAAGTAATGAGAGATGAGTAACAGGGGATAAAAGGTATCTCTTTGTGAAAGTCTCTTTTTTCAGTGAAATGTGAAGTGAGAGAAAAAGAAAGAGAGAGAGAGAGAAAGAGAAGGAGAGAGAGGCAGGGGCAAAAAATAGAGTTATGGGAAGTTTGAGGAGGGATAAAAAAGTTTGAAAGAGATACTACAGTGAATGGGGTAGTGAAATAATTAGGAAGATTTAAAAGACATGCTTGCTGCAGTGCGAAATGAGTTGAGATTTTATGACAGAAATTTGTGGTAGACTAATTAGCACAATTTTAATATTTTTACAGCTTTTTAAAGGAAGCATTTGAGTAACAAAGGCAATAAATAGCAGTAATAATCTAATACTATGGTTTCTCAGAGCAAGATCTTTGAAAATAAGAATAAAAGAGTAAGGGACTAGAGAAAGGAGGAGAGTAGAGAGTTGAACTCATCCATCAAGAGGTCAAGATGGAAAAGAGAGGAAAATATTACAAATGAAGGAGTAATGATTTAGGAAAGAATCAAAGATTAGAGGAACTGGACATCACAGTGCCCACAATGGGCAGGCCCATCAATGGGTGGGAAAGATGCTCCCCAATCACATTATTCAATCAGAGGCACTTTTGGTAAAACAAAAACAGCAAAAGATCCTAATTTGATTGCCATTACAAGAACACAGGAGAAAAGTTAGCTAACTTTAGAGTAGGGTATTTGGATGGGTTAGGTCAAGGGGAATGCAAATAAAGAACTAGTCAATGGCATAAAGAGAATGGGATTTGAACAATGTCCACAGCAAGGTTCAGGATAATTGGAATGGGATGACTATGACAGAAATGGAGTGTCATGTTGCACTGTTAATGCATTTTTGCTTAATTTGATTATCTTTCTCATTCATTAATAGGCCAATGTGACCTGCTTACATTATGTGGAAGCCTAAGCCACATGTGGTGGGAGGAGTTTGCTGAACAGGTGGAACAGCAAGGGTGGAACAGAACTGGAAGCGACTGAGAGCAGTTAGAGTGGAGGAAAAGAGAGGATGCAGGCAAGCAGACAGCTAGGATTGTGAATGTTTGTTTGTGGGAAGGCCCCAGGAAGGAGGAGGAGGGAGAAGCCTTGGGAATGGAGGTGTCCCCTGCAGTGATAATGTGTATTAATTTCTTTATTGCTATGGTGGATTTGGTTTTTTGATTTTTGGATTCAGCTTTCTGTTGTCTGCATATATGGTTTTTCTTCTGACTTTTATATGGAGAGTCTGTTATATTTTGCAATTCAAAACTACCCTGGTATATTCATAGTTGTTGTTGGTACTGTGAATATTGCCTTGGTAATACACATGTGCAAAGAACAGTAAAAATGGCAGTATGGCCAGATTATAAAATATGAAAGGGAATAAAATTAAGAAGCTTGGAAGAGTTTTTTAAAAGCCACTTTGTAAGGAGATTTAAATGCCAAAAAATGACATATTTGATCTTGGAGGTAATAGGGAGCCACTGGAATTTTTTGAGTAAAAGGTGGCATGGTGCGATCTAGACATTTGGAAAATCACTTTGGCAGCTATGTAGAGGAGACCTGAATTCAAGAAAAATTAGAAGGTCCAGAAATCAATCAGAAGGTTATGATGATAATCTAGACAAAAGGTGATGAGGACTTTAATTAGCATAGTGGCTTGTGAATAGAAAGTAATGACTATATATGAGATATAATATAAACAAGAAGATTATACAACTGTTTGGATATATGGCATAAGTGAGAATTAGTTATAAACCGGAGTGACTGGAAGGATGGTGGTGTCTTCTATAGGTGACAAAAAAAGATAAGAATGCTGGGTCTAGAGTAAGGAAGACCTAGGTTCAAATCCAGCCTCAGCATGTTACTAGTCTTATGATTTTGGGCAAGCCAATTAACTTCTGCTTCAGCTGTCTTAGCTCTAAAGTTGAGATAGAGCAATTAAATGTCACAGTGGATAAAGTGTCAAGCCTAGAGTCAAAAAGACTCATCTTTATGAGTTCAGATCTGACCTGAGGCACTAGCTGTGTGACCCTGGGCAAGTCATTTAACTTTTTTTGTCTCCATTTCTTATCTGTCAAGGGAACTGGAAAAGAAAATGGAAAACCACTCCAGTATCTTTTCCAAGAAAACTTCGCATGAAGTCATGAAAAGTCAGATATGACTGAAATGTCTGAAGAGCAACACAGAGTGGGGATGCTAATAATAGTACTTATCTCTCACATTTGTGAGGATCAAATGAGATGATATTTATAAAGTATTTAGCACAATGCCTGGCAAATAGTAGATACTTAATAAATGCTTGCTTGCTTTCTGCCTATAATAATAAAGAAGTTCAGAAGAAGGTTAGATTTTGAGGAAAGAATGAATACTACTTTAAACATGTCAAATTTTTGTTTTTGAATGGACCACACTATATTATAAAAGAGGCTAAAAACAACTTTAAATGTTATGGATTTGGATAATTAGATTCCAGAGTGTGGAGTGGGACAATATATCCAAAGCTTAGTATGTATTGGAATGGTATGGGTATGCCTGCCAAACTAATGAACTGAGATAGGATTTCCTAAGGTCTTCCAGAAGTTTCTAGCTTCTCTGTGAGAAGTTAAAATTTGTATTTTAGAATGAGAACTGGAAGGGACCTCAGGGGTCATAGTGTCCAATCCCATTATTTTACAGGTGGGGAAAATGGAAACAGAAAGATTGGGCCTTCAAATGGTTTTTTAGGGCTAAGACTGGAAGTAAGAGCCTTTGACTCTTGAGTTCAAGACTGTACATCATCTGCCACCTGTGTTTTAGAATGTTTTTGAACACTATGCCTCGAGTCAGAAAGACCTGAGTTCAAAGCTGGCCTCAGACACTCACTAGCTATGTGACCCTGGGAAGTCACTTCACTTCACTGCTTGCTTCAATTTCCTGATCTGTAAATGAGCTGGAGAAGGAAATGACAAACCACTCTTCTCAAAGATTTTTCTTTGACAAGAAAACCTCGATTGGGTTCGCAAAGAGTTGCGCATGATTGAAATGATTGAACATTGGACATTACACTAGAGAGCTTCTGAAGTCCCTTCTAGCTCTAAATCAACAATCAGTTCCTTACTTCTATTTTCATTCATCCATTCAATAAATATTAATTAAATATATAGAGCATTGGGCTAGCCTTGGAAGAGATACAAAGTTCAGATACGATAGTCATTCATCTCACAGTACTTTGAGACTAGAAAAAAAAAATTTCTATACAATAGATGGTAAAAGAAACAGGTACTTGAGGAAATGAGAGTTTACAGCCAGGTGGGAACTTGCATCCTTGAGGCCCCTTGTGGCCTTCTAAGTCCTTGAGTGTGGCCTTTTGACTGATTTCAAGTTTTACAGAAAAAATCCTTTAATTAAGAGGATTTATTCTGTGAAGTTTGGATTTAGTCAAAAGGTCACATTTGAGGTTCTAGAGCAGACCTGCATAACTTATAAACTTCTTTGGGCCCCAGATAGAGTAAAGTAGAGAAACACTGATGACGGCTAGTTGCCATGAGTCACATGACAATCAGGAGAATGTGTGGTACCAACCCTACATTTTTTACAAGTCACCCAAAATCCTTTTTTGGACTGCAAGTGGCCTGTGGGCTGTATGTTGTGCAGGTCTGATCTAGAGGGCCACATGTGACCTAGAGACCACAGGTCCCCCACCCCTGACTAATCAGTTCATCTCAGGTTCATGCCTGCTTATCTTGAGCAGAAAGGAAGAGAGATGGGGGTTTCACAGGGTGGCTGTGAAGATGAAAGAGATGTAAAGCACTTTACAAAACTTGAAAAACAATGCAAACATCCCCCCATTATTTAGCAGATATTGTTGTGTTCATCCTTCATTGCCAAAGAAGACCATGCCATCAGAGAAACGATGACATGACTTGCACTTGACTTTGTTTGAGTGAGGGAGGGCTGTGCAGGTCACCTGCCTCACTTCTCCTCCAGAGTCATCTGAATCCAGTGACCAGGTATTCCTCAGGATGACTGGAGATGGATGACCCAGGATGCACTGGGAGACCTTGGCCCTATTCAGGAACTTTCTTAGGGTGAGGTAATACCTATTCAGTGTATAGGCCTCTTTAAGAAGTAGCCAGGGGATGGCCCTTTTAGTGATAGGAAAAAAAAGAAAAAAACAACATCAGCCTGGGAGAGAAACAGCAACAGTTACTATTGATAATCACTCTTAAGCCAGGAAGGTCCAGAAGCCAGCCCTTAGACAGGTGTCCTACAACGTATGAGCTTCAGAGCGCAGTATGCTTAAGGTTTGGGGAGAGGAAAGGAAAGGAAAGGAAAACTGAGATCTATGAATAAGGGAAGAATTTATGACCAAACAAGGGAGAGGGAGGATCATGGGATATGTAACGGATAATTTTGAATACATGATGTTAAAAAGGTTTTGCACATACAGAACTAATGCAGTCAAAACTAGATGGAAAGCAGGAAAGTGGAGGAAATTTTACAGCAAGTTTCTGTGACAAAGGCCTCAATTTTGAGAAAAATTTAGCAGATAGGTAGTACAGTGAACATTATAGAAGTACAAAAACTGAGTTTAAATTTTGCCTCAGGCATTTAGATGCTTATTCTAGGTATGAACTTGGGAGACTCACATAATCTCTCCTGGTCACTGTTCCTTTGTCTGCAAAATAGGAACTGATTAATCTTAAATGATCTAAAAAAAAAAAAAAAAAGAAAGAAAGGAAAAAAGTTAAAAAAAATGGGCCTGGAATTCAAAACTACTTTCCTTCATATAAGCAGCAGAATGAATGTTGGGAGGAAAGAACATTGGTTTGAAGGCTAAAGATTTTGATTTAAATATTATTTAAATCTGATAGTTTTGTGACTTTGAGCAAGTCACAATTCTCTTTCATTCTCAGTTTCTCATCTGTAAAATGAAGAAATTCGACTAAGTGGCCTCTAGGGTCCATTCCAGTTATAAAGCCATGACGATCCTATCCTATGCCATCTGGGTTCATAGATCTTGGTTTTGCTTCTCTGAAACTTTTGGCAAGTCATTGCACATCACTGGCTCCCAGTTTCACCATCATTAAAATGAGGGGGTTAACCCTATGAGGGTCGGTCAGGATTGGACCTTGCCTATTTGCATTGTCTTCTCAGAATCACACTCATAAACTGGGGGATATTCTGTGAATAGGAAGTCCTTCCTGTAAGGAGACTGAAGCCAGTCTTTGATATCTGATTTTTTTTTTCTATTAGAACTAGCAGAGAGGGGACCACTTCAAACCTGAGTAACTCATTTTGAGATAAAAACAAAAATCCCCTCTGAAAGAAAAATATATGAAGGTGTTTGACTAAATGACTTTTAAAGTTCCCCTAGCTATAGCTCCTATGACCTGTATGGTAGTTTAAAGTTTTTTAATTGTTTCACTTACAATTCTAAAAGATGGACAGGGTAGGAGTATTATTATCTATTTTATAGGTCAGTTAAATGAGGCTAAGAGAGGGTCAGTTAATGTCACAGATAGGCCTCAAAGCTAAGTCTTCTGATTCCAAAGCCTACATATCTTTTTAATTTTCCTTCCTATTAGAATATTTCAAATCATTCTGTACAATAGTCAAGCTATAGAGGACAGAATTGATCCAAACTAAATGAATGAATTAACCCAACTTTCTGTGATTCAGTTTTCTTCTGGACCCTGTTTAAGAAAAAGTAAATAAAACATTGGGAATGCTATTACTGTGTCTTTAGTATTCATGAGTGCACACGTATGGATGGTGACCCACACAAATGAACAGATCACTTAGTTATCAGTTAGTCATTCTGGATTCCACTAGACATATTTAGAAATGTTTTGTAAAATGTCAGCTATGAGTTAGGTAATGCACAGGTGTACATGTCATAAAACTGGAAACAGGCTCATTCTAGGCAATTACTGGCCTAAGGAAAATGATCAAGAGAAAAACATGAACATAGGAATAAGATGAGAATATCCTTAGGGAAATATTTCAAGTTATTTGTTCCAATTCCAAACCCACTTGAAGTTTTCTGATCCCCTCCAATTAGTCCATTTTATTAAAAGACAGGCACATTTGACCCTTCAGCTATTTAAATGGCATGTTTCAAAGCTTCCCTTATGGCCAATGTGCTTTTGTAAATGCTTTCCACAAGCAAAGGTTAATGGCTTTTCTTCGTGCCAGTGAATATATTATGATCGTCAATGCAGAAGCTCAAGAACATGGCATCAAGTTTTGCACAGTTTCAGGAAGATGAAAGTTATCCCTTAAAGTTGCTGACAAATTGGCCAATCTGGATGAAATTAAAGAAAGTGGATCTGCAACAGTGGCCATTCAACCCCCAGGGAATGCTCCTCAATGTGATTTCACCCTTCTGCCTTTAGCTCCTGTTGGTCAGGAGGTACAGGAAAGAATGAAAATCCAAACAGAGATGACCATTCCCAGAGTTCCAGGGTGAAGATGTTGGGGGTTGGGGTTCTTCCTGAATAGCTGGAGGTGTTTAGCAGGGCCTGAGGAAACTGATGTTAGCGATTTTCACCTGACGATGTTGGGTGAGGAAAGATTGTTCCCAAGACTAGGGCAGAGAGTTAAAGAAAAACAAAATAAGGAAATAATGAAACCGTAGGAGATTTTATGAATACTAATGATTCAGCACAGCATTTCAATGCTAACTCTCTTGTTAACACTATGAATAACAATGATAATGTATGGATACAGGGAAAAGGGAAGAGAGACTATGGAATATGTCTGCACCATTCAAGAAATAGCCACTGCAAATTTTCCTATGTGGGTAAAAAAAAAAATCTGCTTTCTTAACAATCAGCCTTAGAAACAAATGTTGTCCTTTTAACTTTTGCTAATATTTCAGAGCTGAACTGTGAAACAAATATCAACATAGTGATGGGGGGAAAACCATGCTCTATAATAAATACCATTTCCTCCTGTTGGCTGGAAATCTAGCAGTTACATTCTAATTGGGGATCCAATTACATAATCACTCCAAATTTAGTCTGCTTTGAAAAATGTATACTGTGTACACTCTACAGAGGCAATTGCTTCTCAAAAAAAAATGTGTTCCACCTCTTTTAAAGCCTCTGGTTAAATTTTTATCTAAGCCATCAGATTTAGCAATTTGTAACTGATCTAATCTCTCCACCAAATCCTTGCTCATTGAAATTGCATCCAACAGCTCTTCCCTATAAACCTTTCAATTCACATAAAACTGAATGACAACTTAGGTTTCTTTTTTTTCTTTTTGCCATTTTCATGATCTCTTACTGTTCCTTCTTAAAAGAAAAAAGCTAAAACAAAAACATTTTCAAATATATTTAACAATCACACATTATGAATCATTTTAGCCATGACCAGTTATCACATTATGTAATAGATAATCATGGGCAATTAACATCATGAGAGCATAATGAATCATATTAACATCATCAGTCACCAAAATGAGACTTCAAGTAATCCCAATGTTCTTTTGTTGATGTATATGAAGAAAATAAGACTCCCAGATAACTGTTATCATAAGCTCTGTTTCACTATTAGGCCCTAACTGGGAGATAAACAAGCATACAAATATCTACTAAGGCAGCTTCTTTGGGTTGAGTTAATTTGTTTGGAAATAAATACTGAATTCCACAACCTCCTTAAGTATTAATGGTTTTAACTCATTGAATTTGGGGATCAAGAAGACCGAAGATTCTAGTGTTAAATTACATCTCATCACGTAGATTTAGAGCTAGAAGTAAAGTCAGAGTCCAGTTAGTGCAGCCTCCTCATTTTGCATAAGAGGAGACTGAAACCTAGGGGAGTTGTTAGTTGCCAATGGTAAGAGGTGAGATTAGAGTTACACTGGATACAGTACTGCAATTAGAGTTGGGAAGTCCTGAGTTCAAATCCAGTCTTACACATACTAGCTGTGTAAGGTCATTTGACCTCCGACTGCCTTCGTTTCCTCAACTGGGTAAAATGGTGATAATAATAGCACCTACCACCAATAGTTGTTGTGAAATAATATTTATAAAGCTCTTTGGAAAACATTATATAAATACTATGATGATGATGATGATGATGATGATGATGATGATGATGATGATGATGATGATGATTTAAATCAAAGTTCTTTGACTCCAGGTCATTTGACCATACATGTTACCATCTCATGAAACTGCTTCATTCTTCAAAAGAGGAAATTGATTTGCGAGTCCAGTCCAATTTTCTAAGCCTCTGGACTCAGATTTAGTGCATTGCAGCATATTAGGTTATCTCTTGGCATACAAAAGTGAATGCAAGACCTTAAATACTCCAATATATCAAGTGAGAAAATAAAATATTGGAGAATCTAGACATTGCTCTTCTCCCCGCCCCAACTAAGGTGAAATGCTCAAGTGGATTAATTGCATACAGTGAGAGAGAGTGAGAGAGAGAGTGAGAGAGAAAGTGAGAGAGAGAGAGCGAGAGAGCGCAAGAGAGACAGAGAGAGACAGAGAGACAGAGAGAGAGACAGAGACAGAGACAGAGAGACAGAGACAGAGAGACAGACAGAGAGAGAGAGAGAGAGAGAGAGAGAGAGAGAGAGAGAGAGAGAGAGAGTACTGTATTTGGAAAAGAAGGATGAGAAAGTTTGCTGATGAGAATGTTGTGAGATGAAGGAAATGCAAATTTCAAAAGAATTAGAGATCTTGGAAGAATTAATCCAGAAGCTAGAGTCACTGGACAAAGTGTGATTTGAAGGTAGCTGGTCCCAACTCATTCCTGGGAAAATAAGCAGCACTATTCTAATCTTGTCAATATTAGTGCAGCTCCCATCTGCCACTCCCTCCCTTTTTTTTTCAAAATGCTTCATTTGTACATAATTGCTATATAAATGCAAAGGAACAGAGTCCATGACTTTGAGTTGGAATCTAAAATTCTGGATCCTTTTTAAGGGGAATCACAGATTTAGAGATGGAAGGAATCATAAAGATCATCCAATCCAACCCCCTCATTTAGTAGATGAAGAAGCTGAGTCTCCAAGAGTTGTTGGCTTGCCAACTGTCAGGATTTGAACCCAGGTTCTCTGACGCCAGAATCAACAGTCTTTCCAATGCATCACTATTACCCTCATACCATAATACCTTCCTGACAAGCTTACTCTGACTTCTAAGAAGAGGAACTATGAGGAGAACAACGGCAGGTTAGAGGATGTAGAAATGGCTCCTTTGGAAGGTCCACATATACTTTATGGTATAAGATACTCCTAAAATTTAGAGTGATGATCATGATTATGATCAAAGAACAGCACCTAAATAGCACTATAAGGATTGCAAAGTTCTTTACAAATATCTCAATTTATCCTTGCAATAGCCTTGGGAGGTGGGTTCCATTATTATTCTAATTTTACAGATGAAGAAACTAAAGCAAATGTAGGTTAAAAGACTTAACCAGAATCACACTGAAAGGCATGCTCTGAGGTGAGATTTGACTTAGGTCATCAAATCTAAGTCCTTTATTTTACAGAAGAGGTGGCTGAGGACAGAGAGGCTTCTTCATTTGATCAAGGTCAAAAGACTTACAAGAAGAAGAAGCAACTGATTTGAATCCAAGCCTTCCAATATCAGGTCCAGTCTTCTGCCATGAATACCACATTTCTTTTTTCCAATATGATAAGACTGTCATTTCTTCTGACCCACAAGCCTCCTGACACCAAGACCAATGCACTTCAGATATCAGCTTATATTCACTTGTGACCTATTTATAAAATGTTATTATGCATTGTAGGAATGCACTGTAGTTGCTGTGAGTCAAAGCTGTTCCCAGAAGTAGAAGCATGGATGGTTTTCATTAGGTACAGTTCTTTTCAAATGAGCTTTTTAAATGGATCATTCAAAAACAGATCTAGCATGTGATTACCTAAGCAGTCCCATGATTTCCTGTTGAGAATTTAGATTGTGTGAACCATTTAAAAATCTAATGAGAATTGACTCAGCTGTTCTCATTTTTACCATTATTGAGAAATTCATTAGGGAGTGCCACATGAAAAAGAAATCCAGTAGAATCCATTGCTGCACATCTTCTGAGAGGATTAACAAGCACCCCTCCCATTCTTGATTTCACTCTCACCCTCACCCTTACCCTCTACCCCACCCTTGGTTAAGGCAACAACACACCTACCCAACCATTTCTTCTTTTGTAAAACAATTCAGTCGAATTACTCTATCTTTGTGATATTGCTGCATCTGATTAATATGCAATTAGAACACACAGGGTTTAGGGGCTTGTAAAGAATTCAAAGGCTTTACCAATGCAGAAAGGAAAAACAAACAAACAAAATTACTATAGGGGCCTGCTTGGAAGGTGATTGGGAGGGAGGGAGATATTTAATATAGATTTTCTAAGCACACTCCTGGTTGGATTGTGAGGATCGAATGAGATAACAGATGTAAAGTGCTTACCATATGCAAGGCACAAAGTAAAAGCTATACAAATGTTAGTTATTACTTATTAATTGACAGAGCTTTCATGAAGATCAAATAAGAATCTTATAAAGTGCTTAGCACAATGCTTCATACATAGTAGGTGCTTAGGGAATGCTTGCTTCATTATTGTTTTCACTTGTGTTACTTATTATAGGTATATACATATTATATCTATATTACATGCATCTTATATGGTATATTATGCTTACTTATCTGTAGTTGCAAGGAAAATACTGTAGTAATTCTAACATGTCGTAAAACACTTTCTATTCTTACTTTTTTTGACAAGCTTGTGACTTTCTTAGTAGAGGGAACTCCCAATAAGGAAGGCGTTCTACCAACTGCTACAACTTGAAGTTTCAAAGAATTGTCTTGGACATTGAAAGATTAAACCACTTGCCCAATACCACATAACCAGTATGTGTCAGTTTCAAGTTAAACCTGATGCAACTTTCAGATTCCAAGGTCTCTTCTCTATCTGCTTCTTCGTGCTGTCACTCGTAATGAGAACAATCACTAAACCAGCTGATGTTTTTATTTAATATTTGTTCTCATCTTATATATTCAATGGTGTTCAAATAGAAATTATCTTGGAAGACTTCATTACCTTGCTATTATTATTTTATATTTCTCTGTTGCAAATAATTAAAAAAGATTGGAATATAAACTCAACTTCTACAGGTTCACAAAAAGTATTTTTTGGACAATCCCTGATGGAGATTAAAAAAATAGGAATGAAATGTACTTTATCCTATTCCCATGTATTTTTGATTTCTTCACTTAGGTCTTTATATTTTAAGAGCTTTTTAAGATAACATAGTTGGGGATTTGATGCAGTGACATTTATTAAAATATTTTTCTTTTATGAGTGTGTGTTATATGTAGATTGTTATGGTCAGTAGCTTTGTCTGTGATGAATCTATAGTTCAAGTAAAGTGTATTTGTTGAATTTTTTCAGGCTATTTTGGGATTTGTATTTGTAGCTCTGGAACTTGCCATCTGTTAGTTTATGAAGGATAGTGATCTTTTGGTGTATAATTCTAGTCAGCTGATTATGGCTTTCTAGATATTTAAGGAAATAATTTTTTTCAACCTGAAGTGATATATATTGAGTAGTGTCTTGCAAAATGTGAATCAATTAGTAAGTCTAGGATTCTTAAAGAAAACCTTCTGGTGATTTCTCATAGCTGTGACCTGGTTTTGTATTGCTACCATAACTGCCTCCATTTCTATAACTAAAACTGCCAATTTTTTGAAGTTTACATATTGTTGGTTGGGTTCCTGTAGACATAGCTCATCAAAGGCCTTTTAGCTTCCTTCTTGAATCCTAGCTGTTTCATAGACTCAATCCAGTATTAAACTAACATTAGTTAATTGGTTATTATGGTTATCAAGTTGTTGTTCCTCCAAAGCATATTTTCCTTGGATAGTCATCTTGGAATATTAATCCCAAAGCAATTCATCCATTGTGTATGTTATAGAATACAAGAGATATTAAATAATAACTATTTTAGTAACAATTTACAGTGTTGCATTATGGAAAACATGAACTCTATTTTTTGCATATGTGTGTGTGTGTTTATCCTTCATTGCCGAAGAAAACCATGCCATCAGAGAAATGATGACATGACTTACACTTGCCTTTGTTTAAGTCAAGTGAGGGAGGGAGGGCTGTGCAGGTCACCAGCCTCACTTCTCCTCCAGAGCCATCTGAATCCAGTCACCAGATATTCCTCAGGATGACTGGAGATGACCCAGGATGAGGCAACTAGGGTTATGAGACTTGCCCAGGGTCACGCAGCTAGTGTGTGTCAAGTATCTGAGGTGAGATTTGAACTCAGGTCCTCCTGACTCCTGCACTGGTGCTCTATCCACTGCACCACCTAGCTGTCCCATTTTTTGCATATATATTAAAAAAGAGAGGCAGTGTTATGTTACCTTAAGTAAATCACTTCCCTTCTATATACCTCAGTTTTCTTATTTGTAAAATGAGGGAATTGAATTAGATGACCTGAAAGCACTTTTTATCAGCAAATCTAAATCATTCTGCTGGCAGTTCTTTACATATCAAAATTCTAACCTCCATCTATTCTTGTAGAATAACCTAATATTAGGTTTCTCTTCTATGAATATATAAAGTGTTTTCCCATTTTCACAAAGAGTAAATTGAGGATTTCATGCTCTCATAGACTGGGAATAAGTAGCATTTTTGTACTCTGCTGCCCTTGTAGATATTTCTCATCTAAACATTGGGTTTGTTTTCAAGATACCTTGTAAGAAACAAGTCATTCAAACTTTCCCAACCTAACCCTATGAGATAGTCTTTCCTCTTGCAAATCACAGTTTGCAAATTAATCAGATGGTTTGTCCCTTTGGAAATAACAGTAACTTTCCGACTGAACACTTCTGAAGCATTCCTTACATTTGAAGAGCCATGCAAAGCATTAACAAATTAATCAAATTAGATAACAATTTTGTTATGAACTGAGCATTACGCTGAATCATTTGCTGCAGAATATCAAGATGGTATATGCGTATGTGTCACTTTAGAAGTAATAATTATTGCTATGTGCAGTAAAGTATTTATTACCTTATCTAATTAATACACCTTTTGGCATGTCAGGGTTTGTGGGTAATTATAGTTTTCTATTGCGGTCATAATTTGTATGATTTATGAAACCTATGAAGCAGTACGGGGAGCCAAAAAGCTGTCTGGAATAATTACAGTTAAGCAGTATGATCAACAGGTAAGCTCAGCCAAAAGAACACAGCCCTGGGGATAAGGGCCTCAAACAAACAGAAGCAATCCAAGGTGTTCACTTCACAGCTTGCTTTTTCTCACCTGAAAAAATGGCCCACCCACTGCTCTTGGTTACACTAACAAAGAACTGATTGCTTAAGAAGTAAGTAGTCTCCAGCCCTTCCCCAGTCTTCAGGTTAGTTGATGTATCCATGTGGAGGATTTAATACAGATAAATAAATGAACCAACAGCAAATAAACAAATGAATAAATAAATGCTGCTGGGAAGCTGCACTATTATCTTTTAGGAACAAGGAACATGAATATAGATAGAAATAATTTGTTTTAAGAATACACATTAATTTGGAAGTTTTCAAAAGCCCACATTTAAATGGCTCCTCCAACTGGGGATCATGTTCCTCCATTGCTACAGTTTTCCATTCTCAGAGGTCCTTAGTTTCCAGGATTCTTTTAGAAACAAGCTACCCAGAAATAATGTCCCAATGGAAACAGTAAATATTAGCAATTTTCTAATTAAGTCTTGTTTATACTCAGGGGTTGTCTTTAAAAAAAAAAATCAGATTGACAGAAGTGGTCAAATTATTGCCTTGTTCTACCTGCCCTCTATTGTGTATTTTTTTTAAAGCTGAATATAAGTAAACCTTTTATGAGGCTGTTTTATAGTAGGTATGACTTTTTCCTTACTAAGGTTATTTTGACCTTCCTGCTGGACACTCCATATTAATGCCCTCAGGTGTGTAATGTTTTAATTGGTGTTCAGCATGTACACTGCACTAAGAGATCTTATCTTGTATGAAGAAGCAGTTGGTAAATTTCTGTGAACTGTGTTCTCAATATGTGGGAAGCTATTAAATTTCTTTTATCTTTCATTGGGAGGCTCTAATAATTATACTTGGTAGAGTTCTCAGCTACGGTCTCAAAGAAGAGTCAAAGTATTTTGAAGAGTAAAGAGGAACCCAAGGTCATGTTACCCATATACACACAGGGGGCCAACATTGGAAGAACTTTTTTCCCCTCAAAAATACATTTTGTTAATGTTTTAGTCTTTATATCCCAGTCATTTCCCACCCCATCCCCAATATTAAGTGTCATTTGTTACAAGGATAAATCACTAAGCAAAATATCAAAGTGTATATTTGACAATGTATGTAATATTTTATCCCTGATAGTCCTCCATCTCTTTTCCATGATGGAGGATCTGTTTCATATCTTTTTTTCAGGGGAACCTTAACTGGATTTTCAGTAACTCAGAGTTCTATTCCTTGACAGTGATCATTTCATATATTGCTTCTGTGATTCTGCTTAACTCTGCATCATTTCGTGTATATCATATCAAATTTATCAGAATGCTACAGTCATCTTTCTTAACCAGAAGATATTATACCATATTCACATGCTGTAGTTTGTTATATTTCTTCCAATTGTTACCCAACAGATGGATCACCACTTTGTTTTTAGTTCTTTGTTACTACAAAGTTGCTGTTAAGAATATTTTGATATGTATTGGACTTTTTTTGCCTTTAATTTCCTTAGAATATATGACTAAAAGTAGAATCTTTATTTAAAAGGTACAGACACTTCAGTCACTTAGGGACTTCATCTTTGATTCAATACATTAAAATTAAGAATCAGGGATACTAGGATTAAAAAGGACCAATCAGAACTCTGATATAGCCACTGCTTTTGTGTAATGTTATTCTCCTATTTATATTGTTGGACCTTTCGAAGACATGAAATGTTGAGCCATGTATCTGGCACATTTAACTGGGTGGTTCATACCTTCTGATGTAGAAATCAGCTTCTACTTCTTCTAAGCCCCTGATGACCTCAATCCTGTCAAAACAAGATGACGGCCAATGGTAAGTGCCAATAATAAAAATAAGGGGGTTGGGAGAATGGGATGTTCTCAGAATATTAAAACAATGAATCTGAACAGGCCTTCCTTATTTCTGAAGATATGGAAGTTGGCACTGTATTAGCAAATTCTCCATTTGTCTTTTAAAATGTTTTTAGCAAAAAGCTTCCAAAGTTATGAGGGACAGAAAAATGAATAGTCTAGAGAATTCATAATACCAAATAATAAATATATATTTTTTCGTCTGAACCTTGTTTTTTCTCACTGGAGAAATCACGTGTAATATATCTATATAGCATTTATAAAATAAGGTAACTGGAAACCAGAATTTTCTTAAATAATTATAGATGATGAAATGGAGAAGCTACATTTTTATTTTCCTTTGGTCTTGACTAGAATATGATTTTTAAATGCCAATGCTGGGGTGGGGGGGAAGAGAAAAACTTCACTTAAGTATGATACCTCATTATTGAAATCAAAGAACTCAAGGTCAAAGAAAGTCTCCAATGCTAAATGTATGAAGTTCCTCCTGAGGGGATATGACTTCAAATTTAACTTGTCACCTCATACAAGGGAAAATGAATAGATAGTGTATATTAAATATACTTCAAAATGATAAAATTATTTTGCTACTTAAAGGTCCATCATGGATTAAAAAGCTAATGGAGTAGTAAAAGTGAAAAAATAAGTCCCACAACCATACGTATATATTTAATGCTGCAAGTTACCACTCATCCAGATGGAAACAAAGACTATCTGTCCAAAAATCCCTTTTACACTTTCTCATTTGTCATTTCTACGTGTCATATTCTTCATGTGTTTTTATTTTATTTCATTATTATAAACTTCTTGGTGAATTCCTTTTTTAAATATTAAAGTTATTGGTATTTCCTCACAATACACTAAATTAATCATTTAATAATGATGATATTGATGATGATGATACCCCAAAATTCACCTTGATGAAAAACTTTAAGGGGCAAAGTCAACCACTGTCTTTATTGGGGTTGGATGACGTTACTAGGAGATAGAGAAGTTACAGTGTTCTTATTTATTGGCCTTGCTATATTTTATTTTTCTTGATTTTCCTTGTTTATCCTCTACTAAATAATTTTGCTGATACCTTACTATGACGTGGCAGTGACCATTGGCCCTCAAAGACCATTGAAGCAGTAGTTCTGTCAAGTCTGTCAAGCAAGAAGTACTCATATATCTGCCATCCTGTGACCGACAGCTAAATTTAAGAATTCTTATCATGAGATTGGTCATATGGTGAAAAAATTTTTAGTTATGACAACTTAGGATCTGAAGTCACAGGCACTGAGTTCTAATGCTGACTCCCACTCTATGTGACATTTGGCTAGTCACTAAACCAATCGGAGCCTCAATTTCTTTGTCTGTGAAGGGAATGTACTAGACTTGTTGACCTCTAAGATCCTTTCCAGCCTTAAGGCTGAAAAATCCTAGAATTTTATGATCCTAAGGCTTTCTAATAATGGGTTGTAAAATTGCTACCACTCATCCAAACCTACAAGAATTAAAACACAGATCCTTAAATACTGATGTATAAAGCATAATTACCTTAAACTCTAACGTCACTTATAATTAGCTCTTTTCAGGGGAAATAAAAGCATTGTATAGACAGTTCATGGACTTCAATACCTTTGCTTTTAGCCTGTGGTCATCACAGATGTATTGCCAAGAATTTTGTCATCTACCCTTTCCAGGAACAACCCTTCTTCACCGTAAAAAAAAGCTGAAGCTGCACCAACCTTTGCTGTCTTCAACCGTTCTGTTCACAGGTGGTGGTAACAAACACATAAATCTTGGTTCACCTCATTGAGTTTCTTTGCACTCTGGCAGGGAATCATTCTCTGAAGGGTTCCCTCCTTGCCTCAGAGATGCAGAAAGTCTTGACATTAATTATCATCATTGCTCAGCTGTTTGGCAGAGCCAAAGACAAGGGGGAAAAAATGAACCACCTGAACTGGCTCTCAGCCATGTCGACAAAACTATTTCACAAGAGGGATGAATCACAGAGGCAGCATAGTACAGGCCAGTTCTCTAGGGGTACCCAGATTTTTTTGTTTTCTTTTTCAGCTGTTTAGAGGTGATGGGTCCCAGTCAGGTTGTGACCTGAGCACTTATTGAAAAAAATAGCTCCAATCTTACACACTCCTAATGTCTGGCTGGGCTCTTGGCAGGTAGAGAAACATGGGGGTTATCTTTCTTGGGAGCTGATAGGAGATTTGAAGAACTTGGCTACCAACCCAGCTTAATCCTTTTCAGGCTACCAATCCACCTCATCTCATTGCACAGAAAAAGCACATGTACGCAAAGATTTAGTTGAATGAATATTCCTATATAATTTGTCTTTGGAGTCTGTTTTTGAATTTGCTCCTGCTATTTCTGTATCTCATTGCTTTTGTGCAAGGTACTTTAGCCTTAGACACACAGCTATGAGATAACTGCAGTCTTGGCTCTGTTACTAATTTCCTTTGTCACTTCAGGAAATCCTTTAACCTCTCTGATCCTCAATTTCCTCACTGCTGTTATAAAAACCCAGCCATCACTATTACTACTATTTCTAATCATAATACGTCAATTCCAACCTATTGCCCATGTCATGGAAAGTGGGATTGAAAAGGGGAGCTTAATAGAAAAATAAAGCAAAGTCAACCAGTGATGTTTAGCAAGTTCTGTCTGTTCTCTGCAGCATCTAGAGCAACTGTGAAGTTCTTGATTGAATCTTGATATGTTGGATAATAAATCTCACAATACCACTAATTGGTTCAGTACCCTTGTGTATATGATGAAATTGTTTCTATAAATATAAAGAAATAGACAGAGCCACATAGTATTGTATTGTAACTCTTCTCAGAATCATTGTGATGGTCAGCTTGATATGGAGGGTGACAAAATGAGTATCACTTCCATGTACTGGTACCATAAGCAGTCAAGATACATTAGAATAAATTAGAACTATCCATATGCCATCTGCTTTGGTGCAAATGGGGCTAACCACTACAGTATAGAAACCATGAATGTGCATGAAATGAAGAAAATATATGTGTGTTTATTCCTCGTATCTGTAAGTTGTTATGATGGAGTAGTGACATGTAATAAATGCATTCATTGTAATGAAATTGTCAAGGAGTATTATCCTTTATTAGGAAGGATTTAACAGTGTTTTTGCCATTAATAGCCTCAGTTCTAAACTATACAGTAATGTACTGTAGATCAGTGCAGAGCAACTATAAGAACTACATTCGTCAGCCTGGATTAGATAAAAACAGGCATGGGAATTAAAGAGTTATTTAAATCTGATGAGAGAGAAACCAAAAAACTCAAAGGCACTGAAAACACAAACTCTAGAAATATTAACTGATAAAAAAAAATAGTGCTGAAGTCTTGAATAGTTCTAAAAAGAAGAGGGGCACATTTACATTGGAATGTTGAAAAGTCCTTTTTGAGTTTGATAGAATGAATCCAACTAATAGACTAGTTACGTCAAAACAAATCAATTAACACTTCTGGTATTTATTATAGTTATCATTAATTTATGAATTCTCCAACAATAGTTACAAGAAGGGTTAGGTCCTCCATACAAGATTATTATACTGTGACTATTCCTACAGGAAGAGCCATATGAGGAAAGTTAAAACTCTTCTAAAAATAAATTTTATTTTTTCCAATTAAATGTAAAAATAATTGCCAAACTTCATTTTAAAAATTGAATTCCAAGTTCTCACCCTCCTTCCGCAACCCATTTATTGAGAAGGCAGGCAATTTGATATAGGTTAAATTGTAATCATGCAAAACATATTTCCATATTAGTCATGTTGTAAGAGAAAACAGAGGCCAAAATAAAGATCCAAGAAAAATAAAGTAAAAAAAAAAAAAAAGCATGATTTGATCTTCATTAAGATTATATCAGTTCTTTCTCTGGGTACAGACAATATTTGTCATGATAAGTCCTTTAGAGTTGTCTTTGACCACTGTATTGCTTAAGTATAGCTAAGTCAAACATACTTGATCGTCTTATAATATTGCTGTTACTATATACAATGTTCTCCTGGTACTACTCATTTCACTTTGCATCATTTAAGTCTCTCTAGGTTTTTCTGAGAAAATCTAGCTCATTGTTTCTTATGTCACAATAGTATTCCATCACAATAATATACCACAAATTGTTCAGCTATTCCCCAATTGATGGGCATCCTTTCAATTTCCAATTCTTTGTCACTAGAAAACAGCTGCTATAAATATTCTGGCATAGTTCCAAAATTACTCTACACAATGGTTGAATAAGTTTACAATTTCACCAATGGTGCTTTAGTGTCTCAATATCCCCACATCTGTTCTAACATTTGTGATTCTCTTTTTCTGTCCTATTAGCTAATCTAACAGGTGTGAAGTTGTACCTCAGCATTGTTTTAATCTGTATTTCTGTAATCAATTTAGAGCATTTTTTTCATATGACTGTAGATAGCTTTGATTACTTCATCTGAAAACTGTTCATAGTTTTTATCATTTGTCAACTGGGGAATGGCTCTTATTTTTACAAATTTGACTTATTTATATATTTGAGAGATTAGGTGAGAAACTTGTTTCAAAATTTATTTTACAGTTATGATTGCTAAATATATTTTCCTCTTTCCTATTTCCCTCATTTATTCTACTCACTCTCTCCTTTCTTGCTGTCCCTCCTCAAAAGTGTTTTGCTTTTGACTATTACCTCCTCCAATCTACCTTCCCTTCTATGAGCACCCTGCCCTCTTTTCTTTTATCCCCTTCACCTTCTACTTTCCTGTAGGGTAAAATAGATTTCTACACCTAATTTTATATGCTATTCCCTCTCTGAGCCAATTCCAATGTGAGTAAGATTCCAGTGTTTCCTGCCACCTCCCCCCCATTGTATTACTTTTCTTGCTTCTTGTATGTGAGATGTTACCCCATTCTATTTCTCCCATTTCTCTTTCTCATCTCTTTTTATTTTTCTTAGATATCATCCTGTCATATTCAACTCATGCCTGTGTCCCCTGTCCATATATGCTTCTTTTAACTGCCCTAATAATGAGAAAGTTCTTATGTTACAAGTCTCATCTTCCTAGGTAGGAATGTAAGCAGTTTAACCTCACTGAGTCCCTTATGGTTTCCCTTTATTGTTTACCTTTTTAGGCTTTTCTTCACTGTTGTATTTGGAAGTCAGATTTTCTGTTCAGCTCTGATCCTTTCATCAGGAATGCTTGAAAGTCCTCTATCCCATTGAATATCCATTTTTCCCCCTGAAGGATTAAAATCAGTTTTGCTGGGTAGATGATTCTTGGCTGTAATCCTAGCTCCTTTGCTGTCCAGGAATATCATACTCCAAGCTCTCCAATGCTTTAATGTAGAAGCTGCTAAATCTTTTGTTATCCTGATTGTGGCTCCATGATGCTTGAACTGTTTCCTTCTGGTTGCTTTCAATATTTTCTCCTTGATCTGGGCGCTCTGGAATTTGACTATAATATTCCTGGGAGTTTTCATTTTTAGGATCTCTTTCAGGTGATGCTTGGTGGATTCTTTCAATTTCTGTTTTGCCCCCCTGTTTCTACAATATGAGGGCAGGTTTTTTTGATAATTTCTTGAAATATGATTGATGTCTAGGCTCTTTTTTAGGTCATGGCTTTCAGAAAGTCCAGTAATTTAAAAAAAAAAAATATTTCTCCTGAATCTGTTTTCCAGGTCAGTTGTTTTTCAAATAAGATATTTCACATTATATTCTATTTTTTCATTCTTTTGGTTTTGTTTTATTGTTTCTTTATATTTCATAGTCATTAGCTTCTCCTTTGCTCAGTTCTAATTTTTTATTCATTTCTTTTCAGTTTTCAAAAATCGCTTGCATATGTTTTAAATTTTCTTCCTCTTCCTCCCATTCCCTCCCCAGGACAGCATGCAATTTTACATGAGTTCTACACATACATTCTTATTAAACACATTTGCACATAAGTCATATTGCATAGAAGAATTAAAATGAATGGGAGAAACCATGAGAAAAGCCTAAACAAAACAAAACAAAACAGAACAAAAGAGAAAACAACCTACTTCATTTGGTGTTCCAATTCTATAGTTCTTTCCTTGGATATGGATGCCATTTTGCATCGAGAGGCCTTTGGAAATGTTTTAGGTCCTTGCATTGCTGTAAAGGGCTAAGTCTATCAGAAATAGCCCTTGCATACTGTGGCTGTCACTGTTACATTTCACTTAGCATCAGTTCATATAAATCTTTCCAGGTTTTTCTGAAGTCTTCCTGTTTATCATTTCTTTTAGCACAATAGTATTCTATTACATTCATATACCACAACTTATTCAGCCATTCCCCAGTTGATGGGCATTCCTTCTATTTCCAGTTCTTGGTCACCACAAAGATTGATGCTATAAATATTTTTGTACATGTGGGACCCTTTCCCATTTTTATGATCTCTTGGGGATACAGTCCTAGAAGCGATATTGCTGGGTCAAAGTGTATGCACATTTTTGTAGCCCTTTGGGCATAGTTCCATATTGCTCTCCAGAATGGTTGGATCAGCTCACAGCTCCACCAACAAAGAATTGGTGTTCCAACTCTCCCACATCTTCTCCAACATTTATCATCTTCCTGTTTTGTCATGTTCATCAATCTAACAGGTGTGGTGTGGTACCTCAAAGTTGTTTTCATTTACATCTTTCTAATCAATAGTGAATTAGAGCATTCTTTTTCATATGACTTTAGATAGCTTTAATTTCTTCCTCCGAAAACTGCCTATTCATATCCTTTGACCATTTATCAACTGGGGAATGATTTGTATTATTGTAAATTTGACTTAGTTCTTTATATATTTTAGAAATGAGGCCTTTATCACAGACACTAGTTGTAAAAATTCTTTCCTAGTTTTCTGCTTTCCTCCTAATCTTGGTTGCATTGACTTTGTTTGAGCAAAAATTCCTTGCTCCCCTAATTTGTTTATACTATAAAGTTTATACCTTCATATTTAGATCATGTCCCCATTTGGACTTTATTCTTGTGTCAAGCATTGCTCTATGCCCAGTTTCTGCCACGTTATTATACAGCTTTCCCAGCAGTTTTCGTTAAACAATGAGTTCTTATCTCAGAAACTGGGATCCTTGTGTTTTATCCAACCTCAACTCTAATTTTTAAGAAATTATTTTGTTCACTGAGGTTTGTACATCCTTTCCCATTTGGCCAATTCTAACTTTTTTAAGGAATTCTTTTCTTCAATGAATTTTGTGCTTCTTTTTCCATTTGGCCAATTCTGCTTTTCAAGACATTCTTCTCCTCATTGGAGTTTTGTACTTCTTTTACCATTTAGCCTAGTCTATGTTTTAAGGGGTTATTTTCTTCAGTATTTTTTGTGCCTCCTTTACCAAGCTGTTAACTTTCCCCCCCATGATTTTATTGCCTCACTCTCATTTTTCTTCCCATTCCTTCCTCTTTTTCTCTTATTTGATTTTTTAAAATCCTTTTTGAGCTCTTCCATGACATGAGACCAATTAGTACTTTTCTTGGAGGTTTTGGACATAAGAATTTTGACTTTGATGTTTTCTTCTGAGTGTGTGTTTTGACTTTCCTTGTCACCATAGTAACATTCTTTAGTCAGAATTTTGTTGTTGTTGTTGTGGCTTGCTCATTTTACCCATCTGTTTCTTGACTTTTCACTCTTTGCTAAAGTGGGACTCTGCTTCTTGTCCCAGACTTCTAGGGTTTTGTGCAACTGTTTTCAGAGATATTTCTAGGGACCTGTAAATTTTCAATTTATCCAAGGTGGTATGATCTAAGGAGATGTATGTTTACTACTCTCTTGGTCTGTACTCTGGTCTGTAAGTGACCACAAGTAATTTTTTTTTTGCACTGTAATTGTGAGGAGGGCCCCGGCTCCATTAAAGCAATCTCTGGTGTGCTAATGCTTCTCCTCACCTGGGGACTGCCACCCAGGACTTCAATCTGAATCTGAGTATGAGTAAAACAACAGTGTTCTGCATTGATCCTTGTACAGTGACCTCTGCAATCTCCTTCTGACCAGTTTTTTGACCCCCTAGAAGCAGCTACTGCAGCTGCTGATTCATTTACTCCCAAGTCTTGCTCCTGGTTTACTGGGGTCTGGTCAGTGCTGGTGAGACTTGCACTAGATTGTGTTCTGCTTCCACCCTGGTGCAACAGACCTTTCCTGACAAACTTTTAAGTTGTCTTGGGTGGGAATTTGTTTCCCTCCATCCTTTTTTGCTGTTCTGCCACTAAAGGATTTTTTTTAGGGAATTACTTAAAGGTTTTTGAAGTGTTTGGGGGAGAGAAAATGGAATCCTTGTCTTCTCTCCTTCATCTGGGCTCTGCCCTTTGAAAGACAAAACTCTTCAGGAATACTCAAGTACAGTCATCAAATATTACCATGGCAGAAGTGACTTGAGAAAACTTAAAATTTATGGAAAAAACATTGAAATCGCTTATGTATGAATAGAAAGATGGCATGTATGAATTGAAAGATTACGTCAATATCTATTGGTACATGCAGTAGGGAACTTCAGCACAGTGTTGTCTAGTTAAAGACAACTTTAATGGGATGGGATATGGAGATCAAAAGTATATCAGAAATTATTGATATCCTTAATAATCAACTAAAGCAAAAACCAAATGGCTGAGGTAAAAAAATCAGTCAAAACATTTAAAGAATAACAACAGCAACTTCTCAAAATAAATGTTAAAAATATATTATAGAGTCCTGAGAATCAATTAATCAATTAAGAATCAGTTTTGAAGGATAATATATATAAATGGTTAAAAAGAAATCCAAGAAAGCAAAAATGTGAGTTGAATCAGCTGTGAAAAAAGACAGCTTTTATAACACTAATATAATGAATGACAAGATGGTTATATCAAAGGAGGGGCTAAAACTCTGAATTGTCTGCAAAGCTCTAAGGTACAGATAAAATCTGTAACTCTGATCCCAGATTCTTCATAACGATGTGTAAATCACTAGAAAAACATTTTGCCAGTTTCCTCTGTGATGCAAGTTTCTTTAAATCTTTCTTAATAGAAAGATTAGCATGTCTATTGCCAAAAGATTTTTTCAAAGTTTCTCCTCCAAATATGAGTCTATTCTATGTGTGTGTACTTTATAGAAAACATTCTCCTATTGTATAGAAACATAAGAAGCTTTATTAGATGAGGAGCAGGAAGGATGTTCCAAAAGTTCTCAGCAATGTAAACAGCAATTCATTATTGATTTCATTATTTAGCATGCCACTTGAAAGCACTATGACATTAATAGTGATGTTATTGATTATTGCCACACCTTTGACTTAGTTCAACGCTCATAGATTAGTATATATAGGTATACACACATCAGTGTATATTTGTATGCACATATATGCACACACTTATTAATAATTCCACATGGATAATAATTTTCTATTTAAAATGCATCACCTATATAGCAATGCCAAAGATATTAATACAACACATGGCATTTTCCAGAGACATAGTTTAACTTTATTATGAGCAGTTAACAAACAGTTATTTATTTTTCATTTTATGTTTAATTTTTATTTTATATTTCTCAATTACGTATAAACAAAAAATTTAAACATTCATTTTTAAAAATTTTGAGTTCCAAATTCTCTTCCTCCCACTTTTTTGTCCTTTCTTGAGAAGACAAGCAATTTGGTAAAGATTTTACATCTTCATTTATGCAAAACACTTCCACATAAACCATTTAACAAAAATTTACTAAGCATTTACAATATATCAGGCAGTGTGCTAAACTCTGAGTAAACAAAGAAAGACAAAAAAATATTGTCCCTTCTTTCAAGAACTTCACAGTCTAAAGACGGAGACAGTTTATGTATGAATAGACTATTTGCAGAATAAATTGGAGGAAAGACTCGCAAAGAAAGCACAAAGATTAAAGAGATTTGAGAAGAATTCTTGAAGAAGACAGAACTTTAGCTATAACTTGAAGGAAACTAGGAAAACCACGGAGTGGAGATGAGGAAAAGACTGCCAGTGAAAGGGAGACAGAGTGTCATGTAAGAAGAATGGAAAGGTTGTTGGTTTCATGTTCAGTTAAGTGATGGAGTTGAGAGTAAATTGTAAGAAGACTGGAAAGGTAGGAAGAAGTCAGTTTTAAATGTTTAGAGGAGATTTTATTTTTGATCTTGGAGCTAACAGGGAACCACTAGAGTTCATTGAATAGAGGCATGCCATACTCAGGTCTAGGCTTTATGGAGATCAATTTGACAGTTGAGTGGAAGATGAACTGGAGTGGGGAGAGACTTGAGGAAGGAAGATGCTTGGAAAAATAGTTTTATAATAAATGGACTCCACAAAGAGGTGGATGTTTTGAATATAAATAAATGGAGTTAAACTTCTGAATGGAATCTATGAAATGACTAATTTCAAAGAGATTGAAAAGGCACATGATGAGCCATCTCCACAACAACTCACCAAGCAATATATCAATGAAAAAACACCAAACAAATGACTGTCATGCAGATTTGATTGTAAAAATGTCAAGGTTGCTGTCTCCCCGCCTCCTTCATCTTATAGTTGTGAAGATAATTTGTTATACCCAAGTTCAAGACTTTACTTACCCTGATTGTGTTTTTCTTGTTAGATCTAACCCAATGCTATAGCTTGTCAATATCCTATTTTATCCTGACTCTATCATCCAGTATATTAGATATGCACTTCAGCTTTGTCATCTTCTTGATGACTCTTCCATATAGAATTTAATTCAAGTCATTAAGAAAAAGGTTCATCAACACTTATTAGGGCCAAGTAGAGATCTGAGGGCTACTATACTGGAGACTTCCTGCAATACTGACATTGAACCATTGACAAATATTCTTTGTTTCAGCCATTCAAATTTTTATGAATCCATCAGATAGTATTATCATCAAATTGTATTTCTCCACCTTCTTCAGCAAAGAAATAGAGACTGGGGCTTTGATTTCAGTGGTATTACCAGAAAAATAGCATTAGTTGTTTTTATCAAAAACTTTGTTAACATCTAGGGAATATATCCATGGAATTCTGACATCATTGATTATTATAAGAAATAATCTATAGACTATAGTTATAAAGTGCAATTTACTACATAAATATTAATTAAAATGGAACTGTTATTAAGTATATTGTAAAATACTTCATAAAATGTAAAAAATTGCATAAATGCACATCATTACTGATAATGGTCATATGATGTTAAGGTTAGGGATAGAGACTGTACTTATGATTTTACTGGCATAAGGACTTCTGTCTAGAAGTATATAAATGCTCATTCCTTGTCCATTGATGACATGTCATTTCAAGAAATCTTTAGGAAGACCAAGATCAGATTGGGTAATTAATTTATGATAAGATATGGATAAGAGCAATAAAGGATGAGAAGTTATGGATGGGTAGTGATGAACATCTTTAGAGACTGTAACCACAATGAATGATGAACTCATAAATTCATCAAAGTACTTGAACACTAATCTGTGGTGTATGATAATATTATTATATTTGTCAGCAGTCATAAGCACCAATCAAGGTAATTTGTCCTTTGATTATAGATTTAATTGTTTTGGTACAGTTTATATTCCCTGTAGTTAACATCAATTGATTTTTTTCTTAAATTTAAATGTGTGTGATTGATTTTGGTATTATTCTTGCCCTTCTGAATTGCCATCATAAATCCTTCCTTCATCAAATATTAGCTATTACACTTATAAGCTGACAAAGCTAAGATCAGAATTGTAAAGTTCTTGTCTGTATGGCTGAATAATATTGATGAAATGGTGTTTTGTGGATTTAATTAATCAGAGACCAATTAAATGGCATTTCTTATCATTCTTACTATTGTCAGTATAATATTAGCCAATATACACAAGAAAGATCTTAAGGATCTATAAGATCCTGAAGTCTTTTTGGAACACTTTTAAAAGAAATCAATTTAAGCTCATTTTCTATTGAATATACACATACACATATAGAATATGTATGCATGTATATATGTATGCATATAGACTCCTTCCCTTCATTTTAAAAACTGATATTCTATGTATAACATGAAAGGTGATGGTATATTGACCTGAATATTTGATTAACCAGAAGATATATTGCCATATCTTACCAGAAATGCCAAGGTTTATTGAGGTGGTGTTTCATTATTATGTAATTACAAAATCATAATTACATCATTCAAGTAAAAGGGGTCTTTTTTTTGCCTGAAATGGACATGGAACTGCCTTAACTTTCTTATTATCTTTGGCAATCAAAGCCTGAATTGCAAGTGTTTCATGATCATAGGATCATAGATTTAGACCTGGCAGGGATTATATAGAAGAGGTTACAAAGACCTAGAAATATTAAGTAACTTGGCCACAGACAAACAGATAATAACTTGGAGAAACGGGTTTTGCGTTCTGTTCCTCTGGTTTCAAATACAGTGCTCAGTCCATTAGACCATATTTCATCATTTACAGAATTCAGAATTTTCTAACTCTGTGAAATTTCAAACAATGGAATCTCGCATGAAAGATAACAGACATCTAAACTAACATGGGAATATATTGTTATCCCCTTAAATGGCCCTTTAAGATTTGCAAAGCACTTTATAAACTTAATCTCATTTAATCTTCATTAAAATCCAGAGAAGTAGACTCTACTGCTATTCCCATTTCACAGACAGGGAAACTGAGGAAAGCAGTTTAATTGACTTGCTTGGGGCCAAATAGCTAGTAAGTCCCTGAGACTGGATATGAATTCAGGTCTTATAATAGTACATCTATCCACTGTGACGTTTAGTTGCCGTTTTCCTTAGTCTTGACCTATTTACAAATTTCAAAAACCTTCTCTGAATGTTTCCAAGTTGGCCCAAATATGAAATATATGTAAGGATAAAGCTTCAAGAGACCTATTAGACTTCCCTCCCTACATAAAATTGTAGAGCTACTGATTATGAATGCCTAGACTTTACTCAGAAGACTCAGATATAGGGATCTTCCTTTGCAAAGAGGAGATGACAGCTTCTCATAAACATGACCTACTAATGGTTTATGAGTATTTTCAGATGGAACACAGTGGGTTCACACTGATGGGTTAGATTTTTAAAAATTACAATACATTTTGTTAAGAAGAAGGATTAAAGTATTTGCCAAAATGATTTGTGTTGACAAAATGGCTTAGTACATTTGGCAGATTTATTTTGGAGAATGGAATAAATTAAGGTGTCTAGGAAAAGATGTGCTACAGCCACTGAAACAATTTCAAGTATTTCAGAAACTCTATTTTTATTCACTTTGCAAAACGTGCTTAGTTGAACTGCCAGTTGCTGTTACATTTCCATTTCTAAGCAATTAATTAAAATCCTAAATCAGTTTTTTCTTGATCATGCCAGCAGGAGTCGGTTACCATGGAAATAGGAAGATCAGTAGTATTTGAGAGGGAGAAAAATGGTCTGCAGTGGTCTTTTATTGTAGAAACATAAGTGATGGTCTAGAGTAGCTTGTTGGCTGAGCAGTAGGAAGCTCTGCCCCCAGTAGTAAATGTGACAGCAACAATTGGAAATTACCGAGGGTTTGAGGATTACATTTTTTTTCCCAGGGATATCATTTGGCCAGTTGAAAAAGTCATTAACACAGCCTTTTCATTTTTTCAATCTATAGGTTAAAACCCTAAATGTAATTGATCGCAGAGCATTTTGTTGTGGCTAAGCAGGATTTTAAATTGGTAATTGGTTATATTTTGTAAAGACCTATCAAAACTCGTTTATGATTTTCCCCCCTTGTCTCAAGCCAGTGTGCTTTAGCCATAAAGCTCATTTTCTGACAACAGAGAAGGCCCATGGATTTGTGTGATGGAAAGTGCAGCATATTTGGCTTAGAGAATGCCTGCTAATGTAACATCATCTGTGTATTTCATTAGAAGGTAAATCAGGTCTGGTATCTCACACAGAGCCTGTCAAAAGACGTAATCAAATACAAAATGTGCTTAGACTCCAAGATAATTTAGAATTGCTTTTAAAAAATCTGAGCTACTTTGAAGGGTGAAACAATTGCAGAAATAGTTCTAAATAGTTAGAATTTTTCTGTACCAAAGGGGCATATACATGGGGGCACATAAAATAGTCTATGAAATCAGAAGATAGGTAGCAGCATTATCACAATGCCCAAAGTTATATAGGTCCCTCACCAAATTTTATTTTCATGTATTAGCTGGAAATTTTTCTGAAAATAATTATGGACAAATTCAGATATTAAGAAGAAAGACTGAGCAAATCAGCATTTTACGTATTGCTCTGGCATGAAACACGAGTATGAAAATGAATCTACAAATTCCAAGTGTAGTCTCAGCCTTTTTGTAGTGCCAACAATTAAGGAAATTGTAAGCATCCAAGTAAAGTTTCTGCATATTGCTACAGGCGAGCAGGGACAAGTGCCTGTCATCTATTTTTATTAAATACTATTACTGTGTCATCTTCCACAATAAAGTCCTTCAGACATGTTTGAATTTATTGTGCCTCTCAGTGGTTTTGTCTGATAGTTATTTAAGATGAGTTAGGGTCTACTCATGAGATTCCAGAAGAAAATAATCAAAACTATAATTCCCTCTGGGTCTGAGATTCAAGCTACAGAGATAGGCAAGATTTCTAGCACATTACGTTGATGGTGCATGGTTAGAATTCAAGCACCAATGTCATGCTCACTATGTATTCCCTGGAAAAAATGCATTTTACATATATATATACATATACTTATACATATAAATACATATATAATTACATATATACATATATATTACACACACACACACACACACACACACACACACACACACACACACACACACACACATATATATATATATATATATATATATATATATGTACACACACACACACTATGGAATTGAATTTTATGTGCCCTCACAAAGGCAGTTAAGTAAGAGTGGTAGAAAAGTTTGAAGGAAGACTTGGGATTGATTCCTTATTCTGTCACTTAATAGCTCTATGACTATAGATAATTAATCACTTGACCTTTCTGCAACCTCATTTTTCCTCTTATCTACTTCATAAGATTCATGTGAAAAAGCACTTTGTGAATTTTAAAGTGCTATTTAGATATGAGATGGTGATGATGATGATGAAAGGTACCTTATCATTTTCTACTTAATGGAGGACTTCTTTGCCTCAACAATAAAATAAATTCTAGCCTTTTTTCCTGCTTTATAAGTGAAATGACTTTTTTTTATAATTATGCTCTGGTGTGGGAGGGTGAATAGGAACAGGGTTGGTTATACCTGTAATTTCATCAGTTTAGGGAACTCTTGGTAACAAAACTCATTATACCAGTGCATATTAGTAACTATTCAATAACTTAGAAATTTACCTGGGGCACTGAGAGTTTAAATCACTTGCTCAGGGTCATACAGAGAATATGTTTTTCTTGACTCTAGACAAGTTCTTAATACCATATTACTTTGACCTCTTCTATAACACTTAAGAGTCTTTGCTGGGGTTGGGGGATGGGAGGAGGATCATTGATCATTTGTTGAAACTACAAGCAAATCAAATTTTTTTTTCTTTTGTCACTTTCTTTTTTTAATCTTTTATTTTAATATTTATTTTTTGAGTGTTAAGTTCTCAGTTCTCTCTTCCTCCCACTCCTTCCACACCCTTTGGGAAAGCAGACAATATGATACTAATTATACATTTGAGGTCTTGTAAAACATATTTCCATATTGGTCATGTTGCAAAACGGCAAGAGAACTTAAGTGAGAAAGTATGCTTCACTCTGCACTCAGAGTTCATTGGTTCTCTCTCTGGATGTAGATAGCCTTTTCTCTTTGTGAGCCCTTTGGAATCTTTTGTGGTTGATCCTGTTCTACTACTGCAGTTATTGTGTACAAAGTTCTCTTGTTTCTGCTCACTTCACTTTGCATTAGTTTATGTAAATCTTCCCAGGTTTTTCTGAAACCATTCCCTTGTCATTTCTTAAAGCATACATTGTATTCCATCACAATCATATACCACAACTAGTTCAGTCATTCCAAATTTATAGGCATTGACTCAATTTCCAATTCTTTGCCAACACCAAAAAAGCTACTATAAATATTTTTATATGTATAGGTTCTTTTTTTTCTATCTCTGTAGGCCATACATTATTATCTCCAAGAGTATACATAATTTTGTAACCCTTGGGGCACAATTCCAAATTGTTCTCCAGAATGGTTGAATTGTTCTTTTGTCACTTTCTACAGCACCCATTGCAATATTTTCTCAAACCACGAGAACTCTATAAATGTTATCCACTATTGAAGTGATTATCTCCCTGATCACCAGATCTTTTTTTCATAAATAAAGACAGTGAAATATAGAGACAATTGAGACATGCAAACCAGCATCTACCTATTTAAAGGATATTTTCTGGTAGAGTAAAATGATTTGTTCCATTCACTTTAAATACCTTTGGCTTAAAAACATGTTAGATCTGGCTTTTATACCAGTTGTCTGTGACTATTTGGTAATTTTAAGGAAAATAAACATACTTCTGAGGTTTAGCTTTAAGAGTTTAATGTATTCTTCCAAAAATGGATTAAACCATTCACCATCCTTTTTAAAGAATGATGTGGTTGAGTTAGATGACCTCTAAAGTCCCTTACAACTCTGAATCTATGGTTTATGAAGCTGCAATATGAAAATTGTAAGATTTCCCCAGGTATGAAAGTACAAGTTAGCTTTTACAACTGTGCTATCATGGAGCTTAGAAATCTTTGTGAAAGACGGTGAAAAGAGACAATGATTTTAAGACTCTCTGATTCGTGCATCCTTGGATATATAAAGTCATGGAAAAAGAGATTGTGAAACATAAAGATTCTTTCCCTATTTAAACACAACAATATTGTATTGACATTTTTTAGTATTGATGTTATATCACAAAGATTCTACTTCATTGTCTCAGCCACCCAATAGAATACTTTCTTGCAACAGAAAAAGCATAATTATGCAAAACAAATCAAGATATTGGCCACAGATGAAAATATAGGCCTCAGTCCATATCTATGGTCCATTACCTCTCTGCCTACACACACACACACACACACACACACACACACACACACACACACACACACACATGCACACACCCCTCTAGGCACCACATCTATATAAATATGTATGCTTCCTTGCCTTCTTTCCTTGGTATCATTGAGATTAATGCCTAATAGGACTCTCATTGGAGCTAAGAATATACAGAGTACAGTGATTTCTCTAGTATAATTAAAATTCATAATTCCAAAAGAGTGAGTTAGCATATCTTTCCCCAGCTTTTCTAACATTTACATTTTTGTTTTTCTTTGTCTTTGCCAAGCCTGATGTGTGTGAGATAAAGCCTCAGAGTTTTAATTTGTATTTTACTTATTATTAATCCTTTGTAGCACTGTTGTAGACAGTTTGCATAAAGAATAATGTAGAGGTGATATGAAGATATTTTAAAATCTTTTCTTCACATAAACCCTTGGTATTAAATTTCTGAATCCTCTAAACCAGGGACAAACCAAGTAACTTGCAGACTGGAAAAATATACACTCATGTATCATTGCTGACCGTTAATTTGTCTTGTCTTCTCTTTAGACAATAATCCATACTTTGTCCTACCTGTAGAGATGCATAGTTAAAATGAATATTGTTATATTGTATAGAATGTTGGCCCTGGAATCAGGAAGACCTGGGTTCAAGTCTTAATAGCTATGTGACCTTGAACATTCTTTCTGAGCCTTTGCTTGTCATCTAAAAAAAAAAAAAAAGATAGGGGGAGAAGACGTATACTAGATAGCCTATAAAATTCCTTCAAGCTCTAAACATAGAATCTTACATATATTCCATGAAATGAGGTTGCTTTGGTCATTTCTTAAAGCATGCCTGAAATAGATGAACTTTTTTACATCACCAGTATTTTGCAAGAAACGTGCTCTAGAAATGTTTATTTGCACTAAGTTGTTGCTATTGTTATATCTGTGACTACATATAAATGTGAACATAGTCTGGGTTTAAATGCTCAATTTGAAAAATCCCATTTAATTTTGGATATTTACCAACAAGGAAGGGAAGCCAGGATGTTTTTAGTTCCTTACACTGAGTTAAGCAGGGCAGGAATAATGTTATCTAATAATGAGCAGAGATGTTAGCTGAAGAGCTCTGGCTCTCTTCCAGTTTGGTTAATTGCATCCTACCTGCTTAAATTCTCTTTTTATTTTCAAATGGATATTCACTATCCTTTCTAATTTGAAACAGCTGTTTGATGTAGGGAATTTTTGGATCAGCAACTGGATTGGGGGTGGGGAAGGAGGGAAAATTCCTTTTTCTTTTCATTTCAGAATGCTTTATATACTGTCTTTGCTCCATATATTTATTTATTTTTTTGTGAGAGAGTTGGAGTATATTTTATGGTCAAGATTAGAATAACTGTATCTCCCCACGTAGAATATTACTTAAGTTACTCCTACATCTATGATGATATACTATTAATAAACCGTTTATTGGTACAATCATGGTTGGTCTGATCAGTGATGTCTATATAAGTCTAGTTCAGTATTTTATAATCTGTAAAGGTTTCCTACTTTCTCTTTTTTTCCTTCCTTCCTCCCTCCCTTCCTCCTTTCCTTCCTCCCTCCCTCCCTTCCTTCCTTCCTTCCTTCCTTCCTTCCTTCCTTCCTTCCTTCCTTCCTTCCTTCCTTCCTTCCTTCCTTCCTTCCTCTCTCCCTTTCCCTCTCCCTCTCTCTCTCTCTCTCTCTTTCTCTCTATCTCATCTCCCTATGCCTCTCTTTTATCTCTCTTTTTTATCTCTGTCTTTGTTTTTGTCTCTCTCCCTTCATTTTGTGTTGTATTCCCTTTTTTTTTTTCTGAGTTTCTTCATTCAGAATGATTTCATGATGCCCAACAGTCACAGTGAGCGGCATTCTTTAAAGTCTCTGCCACTGATCTCCTGAGATTTGGTGACTAATACTAACTCAGCATTTCTTTGAAGATAAAGTAGGATGTCATTTGAACTGTCAGAAATGAGTTTATAGTGGGATCTGAAACAAGGTGAAACATGACTTTTTTCAGTCTTCCTTATAACTCCTTCAATTTAGGTCAAGTCTATCCATTTTGCTAAAACTCTTCAGTGAATCTGGGCTTGAGGTTAAACCAAGAATGATCTTGCATTATGATTTCAGAAGTGTGAGGACCAGTTCTTCTTCATGGTTTGCTCTCTCAACAGATGAGATTCCGATGCTTTGTTTGCATGACTCTTTGTATGGACCTGTTGGGTCTCCCTAGCCCCCAAAGAGCCCATATATCTGCTCTTCCCTCCTGCCTACTTCCTTCTCTGTCTCTTTCTCTACTTATGTGTGTTTATGGAACTTTATATCTACTTTATGTATTTCAAAATGCATATATATATATGTATACACACATATTATATACATATATATACATAGTATATGAGTGTGTACATAGATAGAGATAGAACTATAGCCATAAACATAAATATCATTAATTCTCCTGACCTGTTTGTGGTAAAACTCTCTAGAAGGCTTCTTTATTAAATTATTTATCTTTCTATTTTAGTTTGGTCTGGAAAGAAGAGTTAACAGCCTAGAACTTTAAAATGGAGCACTTCACCGACTTCTCTAAGTTATGCTTTACATACTGTGGAAAGCAAGAGAGAAATACATAAAAAGCCTTACTATATTGAGACTTATAAGTTCTGATCTGGCAATTCCAGACTGACCTTGTGTAGCTTTGGTGGCTTAGTTTCTTTTTGTCTGTTTTGGTGCAGTTCTTAGAATATGCTGTGTGCGTGTGTGTGTGTGTGTGTGTGTGTGTGTGTGTATATGTGTGTGTATGTGTGTGTATGTGTGTGTATGTCTGTGTGTGTCTCTGTGTGTGCCTGTGTGTGTGTGTCTATGTGTGCCTGTGTGTGCCTGTGTGTGTGTATGTGTGTGTCTGTGTGTGTGTCTGTGTGTCTCTGTGTGTGCCTGTGTGTGCCTGTGTGTGTGTCTCTGTGTGTGCCTGTGTGTGTGCCTATGTGTGTGTGTGTGTGTGTGTGTGTGTGTGTAGATAATAATCTTTCCTGTTGTCATTCAGGTAAAGGTTGCCTCTTTCAAAGGAGAAAATTAATGGGGCTTTCAGAAAGGTTCTGCCACCATCGCTGTGAAAATGTTTCTCTCATCCTTCCCACTCTTCCTATCACCTAGCATATATTCTTTAATCAGATTGACATTCAAAGCTATTATTTGGGATTTAGTATGTCTTTCATGAGCACTCCAATAAACAGTATATTAAGGGTGGGTAAGTTTGAATACAAATCTCAGAGGACAGTTCTAGAATTATTGACTTCATATGAATTAATGGGTCTTTTGGATTGAACATTATAAAGAATTCCAAGTAAAGGAGATGATTCTTTCTTTCTTTCTTTTTGTTTTTGATCTCTGATTTCATAAGTGTGAAGAAATCCCTACAGTAGGGGGAACTCCCACCCTTGTGGCAGGTCATCATCAATCTTTCTGCAGCTTAAAGTCTTAGATACCTATATGGGGCAATGAGGAAGTAAACGACTTCCATATAGTCATACAGCTAGTACGTGTCAGAAACAGGACTTGATAATAGAATTTCCTGATTCTCTCTCTCCACTGTGCCATGTTGTCCTAGATACACAGCATTATATTTGGATACAGGGTCTTGAAGAGACTACTCCCTTTAGTTTGGCTTCTTGGAGTCTTTTGCAATTGTAGGCTTATATATTCTGACCGAAGGTAAGACAAAGATCAAAAGTCAGGAAGGGTTCCATACTCCAACTGTTTTCTTTTCAAATTGCAAGAAAATGTGGGGTGAAATCTGAATTTGAGGTCAGAAAACCGGACTCTGAGACATTGGCTGACTACTTATGGATAGGTTACTTAATTCTTTTTTTGTTTTTTAACTGTTTCTTTATCTGTAAAATTGAGGCTAATAATCCTTAAACTACCTGCCTCACTGGGTGGTTTTGAAGAAAAATGCTGGTAGATATTGGTTTTCTGAAGTCAATTAGAGTTAGGATAATTGAACATTCATATTCCCTGTAGCTTGACAGGCTATTGAGTAATTCTCAAGACAGTAGGATTAAACTAGATCCTCTGTGGGTTAGTAGGATTCTGATTGTGATGTGTCATCCTTTATCAGGTGAGTGTTTGATGTTCTTTAAAGCCAAGTTTCTCTAGAAGACAACCAAATACTTAGCTACATGCTATATTGAAATCCTTTCCTTAGCTTAAGGAATGATTTCTTCACACTGTTCACAACAGCGGCATGATTAAACAAAGAACGGTGAGGTGGAAAGAACAATTGACTGGAGTCAGATGGCATGGATTCAAATCAAAGCTCTGTCACTTATTAACCATGAAGTCTTTGAGTGTCAGTTTCCTTATATTTACAACAAAATCTTTGGATGATTAAGGCTCTGACTTTCTATGATTTATTGATGATCTGTTGTGTGCCAGTCACTATGCTTGACTTTGTTAGTGAAATGAAAACAGGTCATTTTCCCACAGCACTTTTAAGGTTTGGAAAGCACTTTACAAACATTATCTCATTTGATCCTCATATCAATTGTGGGAGGCATGTGCTATTTTTATCCCCATTTTACAGATGAGATAATTAAAGCCTAGTGATTTGGCTAGAATCACTCAGTTCATGCATTTGTGCTAGGTGATTTGGACCCAGGCATTCCTTGACTCCAATTCATTGCTCTGACCCACTATGGTACATTGCCTGACATCAAGAGATCCATTATTTCAGGGCCAGCAAATTTTTTTTTTTCCTTTTAGGGAGAAACCATAATGTCTTTGATTTTGAACATCAGTTTACATCTTTAATCATATTCTGACGGCAAGTCAGCAATGAAATTGTTCTGCTTAAATAATAGATTTGTGAACAATGGAAATTAAGTTATAAGTAGAAATAATGAATTAGTGAATTTTGGGGGAAAATCCAGAGATTTTGGCATATGTATGTAAAATATACATATGCAAAGTAGTGATATTCATTTACCTTCTGTGGCTTTCTTAAAACAATCATTACTTCATTAAAAAAAAGTTTCTTAATCCAGAGTCCATAATCATATTTAAAAATTATATTTTGGTGATTACATTGATATTAAAATATATTGGGATGACTATTTTTGATGAATGACTTCCTCTGTAATATTGTGTTTTATTTTATATTTAAAAACACAATTTTCAGAAGTGATGTACAGATGTCACCAGACTTCCAAAGGAGTCTGTGACACAAAAAATGTTAAGAATCTCGACTTTAAAGCACAGGTTACAGATACCTTCAACAATCTCTGTGTGAATCCCTCTACTGATGCAGATCACAGCACTGAACTCTCCAGTGCCAGGACCTAATCACTTAGGAGTACGTCTTTTAGAGTAGCTATGCTTGAAAATGTGTCATCCCATAGCCAACTTCTGGAAGATCTGGAATCAGAAGGCCTGTTCAAATCCTGGCTCTGCCATTATCACCTCTGTGATTGCAGAGATATCGCTTCAACTGGTGCACAGTAAGCACTTAATAAATGTTATTGATTAGTTGACTGGAAGCTTTAGGTTCCTAATCTATAAAATTAGGGGTTGCATTAATACATCTATGAGACTGCTTACAATTTTAAATCCTATTATCTCTGAATCTAGTGATGAGCCTCTCCAAACTTAGCTAAGCTAGCTCACAAATGGCAAACATATTGCAGTGCTAGGTAGATTCATGTTAAAAGTTCTTTCAACTGCTTTAACTTGCACTCCATAGGTGTAACGTTTCAGAATCTAGTGATCCCAATACTATTATGGGCCATCAGAACTGACATTGCATGTAACATCTGAGCATTCTATCTTTATGTCTCTGACTGTCTCTCTGTCTAGGTCACTTCCTCTGTCTGCACTGTTTGCCTGAGTGTCTCTCTTTGTCTCTGTCTTTCTCTCTGTGTCTCTGTCACTTTCCCCATCTGCTCTGTTTGTCTGAGTGTCACTCTCTGCTTCTCCTTCTCTCTTCCTCTCTATGTGTCTCTCTCATTTACTTAAAGATGCCATCAATGCCTTCATTCAAGCAATTGATAAAAACATAGGGTTAGATAGGTACAAGGGCCAAACCCTGTGGCAGGTGGCTTAATACTTCTCCCTACGTTGACCTTGATTTTTTTTGCTCTTACTTTGATTGCATCTCCTTGTATCACTACTTCCTGACTGACTAGCTCCAGGGAGACACAATGCTGTAAGGTCTCAGGTGCTTTCTCTCTCTCTCTAAGGCTAACATGTGACTCTTTGTCTCTGCTTTTAGTCTTTTCATTTGAGGTGAAGGAGATTATGTTGGAGGGTATGACCTAGTGAGTTTCAAACAGTGAGTAAAATTAGCTCTCCAAGGTCCTAGTACTAGAGAGCTGAATCCACAATGGGTTTTGTAGTGAGCCCTTGATAGATACTCCAGGAGCTATCTTCAGGAACCAACTCAGCAGCGTGTGAGAGAAGGACTCATGAGGCAATGACATTGTGTTTTGGACATGGTGTAGGTAGGGCCAAAGCTGTAAAGAAATGATATTAAGTATGAACCTACTCTTCGCAGAAATCAAGGGATATAGGGTGAAGTGTGACCCAAGATGATGAGAGAAAATGTTTGTATTTCTGTCCTTACCCTATCTTGGACATAAATACCTTTTTTGCAAAAGCTAAAATAAACAAATAATCAAGCTCTTTGACTCTAATGTGTCAAATAACTCTGAACCTGTCTACATAACCACATTAATATCTATATTTCTTAATCTTAGTGACAAGGAAAACTATGAAAAGTTTTTATCAAGTGTTCTTTGTTAAGTTTGTCAAGATCTAGAAACTGGTGTATTTTGCCTGCATTATTCCCATGATTTATTAGAACTAACTGTTTAACAATTTTATCTAAGAAGGAAATTAAGTTAGTGTGGCGTGACTTTTATTTAATGAACCTAGTCTGGTTTGTAATGATCACAGCTTTCTTTAGTGTGTTCACCAACTACGTCTTTGATAATCCATTCCAGTATTTATATAAGAAATATATATGTATGTATATACACATATGTGTATATGTGTGTATATGTACACACACACACAGTTTTAGATTTTTAAAGACTCAAGAATAATGTTGGGCTTTTCAGCTTTTTTGCAATGACAGAAGTCCATACAATAGTATGCTTCCAACCAAATGCCCATTGTCCTAAGTTATGTCTTAAAATTTGCCTTCATTTGGGGCAAAGTCCTAATAGTTAGTAAGAAACTTAAGATGAAATGGACATCCTAAGACTCCCCAGGCTCTCTGGTGTCTCCCTACCCCATTACAGGATGAAGTTGAGTGAAGACTGGAAAGCAAAGGACGAATGCCCATAATCCTTACTCCTGCGCTTGGCTCAAAGTTTCAGCTTTAGGGGAAACAAGCATAACTGTAATGAATGTACTTCCAAAAAAAAAATCCTGTGGAGACATAGCTAAATTGGATTTAAGAATATGCTAATTATTTTGATCAGTATTTTCTCCCTTCTTTGGGAGTAGCTTATAGAACAGAAAGAATGACATTAAGGAAAAGCAGCAACAGTAACAGCTACCACCAGTGAGCAATGGACTTCAAATGTGTTTTCCTTCTGCACACTGGCAAGCAGCAAAGGATTTCTGACAAGGACTGTGCTGGAAAGTATTTCCAGGGAATGTCTCCACCTCTGTCTCTAAATCCCACTTAATACTGGCTGAGTATATGTGACTGCTCAGGCTTAGGCTCTTGTTTCATATAGGCATGCAGGAATGAGCACACACAGATCACAGGGGAGCTGTCATTTCAAAATTAGAGTGAACTTTTTTTCCTTATTGGAGTCAAAGGCTTATTCTTTATGTGGTTCACTTTGTATAATATCACTCTGGTCCCTTTTGCACATAGAATAAGCATAAAATGAGAACATAGGAATGAAAAAGCAATTGGGTCACACATATTTGCAGCTTGGGTTAAATTTTACTGAAACACCCCTCAATCTTCTTTTATTCAAAGGAAGGAAATCATTGTGTCTGCTTTATTTTTTATCTCCTGAAGGAATCTGACTTTTCATTAAAAATCAAACAACCTAATTATACCTCTTTCATTTAAAAAAGGTTTACTTCTGCCTTTGTTTTTTTTTTTTTTACTTATATTGCCTTACATATTCTTTCTTCTCACCTTTAATAATGTAAAGAAAAAAAATTCACAAAGCAAACTCAATGGTTATAGCAAGTACATCTGTTTGTGTATGTTCTATTTGGTATCCGTAGTCTCCCACCTTCTTTCATCATTCTTCCTCTGGATTCAGAATCCTAGCTTTTTCAATGCATGGAATAAAGATTTTTCTTCAAACAGGCCCCCAGCAAACCAGAAACTTGAAAGGATTAGTTGGAAATGAATATGTACGTATGTTTTATTGTAGGCTCCTTTTTGTCTGAAAATGAAATAAGAAAAATGGAAATGTTTAAAATATGAACTTTAAATTGTTTTGATGACTGAGTAAGACTGTATCCTTTTGCTGGAATAAAAAATAAATAAAGCCAATCCTTATTTTGGGTGATGGTTTAATAATAATTTGCTTTGGATTCAAGGGTGTCTGCAATTTGCTTACACCCTGTTTTTTTTTCTTATGGTGTATTTTCCACAGTCCTTCCAGAAATTGTTTCTTTCACAAAAAACAAACAAACAAACTAAAACCAATCCCAAGGAGCTAGCTGCTGGGATAAAAATGATGGGGATGTTGTTGTGGAGTTCAGGTGCCAGGAAGCAACCAGTCTATCTAGAATTTGTGATAGCAAAGGGGAGGAGGGTTGGGCATAGTCTAAAACTCAATCTGCATTTTTACAGAGCAGATTTTAAAGAACTTAGGGGAAAAAAGATTCCATGGACTCAAATTTTACTAGGTAAGTGACATCAGAAAGTATAAAATATTTCAAGAGTTAAATTTCAGGACAATAAAAAGAAACAATTCTAAAGATGAGTAAAGTGGGGAATTTCCTGATGACAACACTGTAGATGCACTGAGAACTAAATGGACAACTAATATTTTTTTAATTATGCAGAGAAGATCAAAATCACAGTAGATAATGAAGCATAGATGGATACCAAAGTATGATTCAGTCTTGTAAGTGTAGTTTCAGGACAGATAGAATTCAGAATATGAGAAAACTGACAAAGAAAGGTAAGGACAAAAAAGCCTTAAAAGTTTTTTTTTTGTTTTTTTTTTTTTGGAGAAAATAGGATAATCAAAGAAAAGATAGGGTTGCCATTCTGGGTGGATGGGAAAACGATGACTGACATCGGGTGAGACAAGGTAAAACTGCTCAATTCTAATTTTACTTTTTTTCCCCAGGGCAGCTAGGTAGTGCAGTGGATAGTGCACCAGTACAGGAGTCAGGAGGACCTGAGTTCAAATCTCATCTCAGACACTTGACACTCACTAAGTCTGTGAACTTGGACAAGTCACTTTACCCTAATTGCCTCACCCTGGGTCATCTGCAGTCATCCTGATGAATATCTGGTCACTGGATCTAGATGGCTCTGGAGGAGAAGTGAGGCTGGTGACCTGCACAGCCCTCCCTCACTCAAAACAAAGTCAAGTGCAAGTCATGTCATCATTTCTCTGATGGCACGGTCTTCTTCAGTGATGACGGACAAACACACACTTTTTCCCCCTCTGCCAAGGGGAGTAATCTTTAAAAGATAGTAAGAGGGAAACTTTCTGCCCTTAAGAAATTCAAGTCACCAAACTAAGATGAGCTACATCCTTAGGTACTGAAAGCAATGGTAGATGTGATTGCTGTCTTGATGCCATTCATTCTTGAAAGATTGTGGATAACAAAAAAGGTATCACAGTACTGGAAAAGTTCCATATTTTATTTTTAGGATAGAGGTGAATTGGAATTTGAAAACTAGAAGCCAGCAAAGTTAATTTCAAATGTTTTTCAAACTTTGAGAGCTAACAGAATGATTGTCTGAACACCTAGGAAAAAAAAAGGAATGATCCCAAAGATCCAGCATAACTTAAATGAGAACAGCTAATGCCACACTAACTTCATTTTATCATTTGACAAAGACAGCACACAATAGGACTTACAAAAAAGGAAGGTTCTGGGTATAATTTAATGAGATTTTAGCAAAGTATTCAACAAACTGTTTTAAGTTGTTCTGAACAAGATGGAGAGATGTGGATGAGGTAGTAGTGCAGTTAGATGGATTCAGAGTTGAGTGAATGATCCAACCTAAAATATAGTCACTATTTGTTTTTTGTCAGTTTGGAAGGAGATCCCTGGTGGAGTATCCTAGGGCTCTGTTCTTAGTCTTGTGCATTTTACTGAGTTAATCCAAGAGTTAATTGAAGAAATAAATAACATGTTTATTAGATTCACAGATGACACGCAGCCAGAAGGGAAGCCAAACTCATTAGGTAACAGTCAGATAAGAACTTTGCAGGCTAGGACATTGGAATGAATCTAATAAAATTATTTTTATAGAAATAAAATGCAAAGTCATATCTATCTATCTATCTGTCTGAAATAATAATAAACTGATGTTTTACTCTAATTTCAGCTGAAACCTAAAAAAAGTATTCCATGCTTCAAATCAGCTTTCTTTAAAATCAAAGCATCCTGGTATGACCATGTTGAATGTTGAATGTTGAACGGGAAGGAACCTTAGAGAGCATCAATCATGTTTGTTTAGCTCATTTTATAAATGAGGAAACTGAGGTCCGGAGCTTGTGTATAATTTGTCCAAAGTCATACAGCTTGGTCACTAACCAGACTCATATCTTCTAGTCTAGTGATCTCATATTCTATTTAATTATATCATTTGTGATTTAGGAAATATAAGACATAGTGCTTCCTATCTTCTGATTTCATTTTCCTGAGGGTGCTTGTTTACTGTGGCCATATTGGGACAATGATGTGGCATTTCACTATATTGTAGTTGTATGACAACTCCAAAGCTGGCTTCCCAGTTTTATATGTAAATGGAGACATGTGTGTGTTTGTGTGTGTGTGTGTGTGTGTGTGTGTGTGTGTAGTAGAGGATACCTTGAAATCCTAAAACTCTAGATCTGAATTTTCATCTACTTTTATCCTTTGTTTTTTCTGAAAGTAATTTATATTTTTTTTTATAAACAATGACAAAAAGAACCCTGAGGTTTGGTTTTGCCCTTTGATATGAATTAAGACTAACTTAAAATACGTATGTTCATATATTTATATATACGTGTTAGCCTTCCTGCATACCAAGTTTCTCAAGTTATCTAACAATCCTTTATATGCTAGTATTACTGGTAATAGAAATTAGCAATTGAGAATGAGCTGAAGGTTTCTTTTTTTCAGATGAAAGTTGAAAAACATGTGGTAGTTTTTTTCCAGGTTTGTATGGATATCTCTTTCCCCTTAGTACTAGTCTATCAAATACTATTTTGCAAATGCTTTGCAAATGGCAAGTCTTAACTTTTCTCTAATTCTTTTTTACTGTTCATTCTGCTCTCTAATTTAGATATGTTATTTCTATACACTTTTTCTCTTATTTTTTTAAATTAATGATACTTGATATGTCCAGACAAATACAAACATATGGGTATTTAACATTTCATGAAAATTTTCTTTGAAGTACTCCAAATAAGTTATTTGTAAAAAATGTTTCTGGCACTAGTTCTCGTGTGTACCTACAAGCCTAAGAAATGTAATTTGATTATGATAACAGTCAAAATACAGGTTGATTAAAAGCATAGATTATACTGATACATCACATTTATGCTTCTATTATTACTATAATGAGCATAGAATTTTATTTAATAAACGTTAAATAAATGTCAAGGGTTTGCGACTCTTGCAACCTCAAATTAATTTCCATTTAGATGGAAATTAAAACCACATTTGCATGACTACTTCACAGATCTGTGTGGAGCACTGGTAGAAAGGTGGATCTCACCAGAGAGGGAGAAGACCTGTATAAAATATCTATTGACTACTGAGAATTTGTTTTGTTTTTTTAATGCTCTCTAGGGTGAAATAAAGGCTCTCCTCTGCCTAGTATGCATTGTTACCTTGAGTACTTCAGTGGGAGCTAAGTCCCCTTTTAACCACATGTGTGGAGACCAAGATAATGGCTGTATTAAAGATACATTGTGAGATTTCCCAGAGGCAACTTTGAATGCAAAGTGAACCAAAGACATGTGAAAAAATAATATTTGTATATAATGGGGCCTGGGATGGATGGTAGTGGGTGGTAGACAACACTAACAATGAATCCTGTAACATTTAAGCTCATGGTTTATACAAAAAGGCCACAAGTTACAGTTATAGAGAAGGGGTTTCCTGACCTACACTTAAGTGAATATAGTCACAGAAGGTCCAGAGTAATCAAATTGCCATTGCCATATATGTATTGTAAATATATGACTCACTATTATTATACTCTAAATTTGAGTCTAGTTCTCCCATGGATGCTGTTTGTATTTATGGTAGAGTAAACCCCAAGTTAATTGGGGGAATATTTTCTTACTTGTTCTTTCTGTTCTATTTGAATACATGCCTTGCTTAGAGCTAATTGAGTCTACTGGCTGATTGTAAGTGAAAAGCATACTGGGAGAGATCATGAGTTATAATATGCTTCTCATGTGTCTTCACTGTAGGAGCAGCCACTCTCTGGGGACTCAACCTACAAGTGGAAGTGAAAGTTTTAGGAGTAAGGTGAGGGAGATGTTCCATAGGTATAAGCAATGAGTATTTTTTAATTCAAAAAATGTATACACACACATACACATGAACAATGTGTCATTTTAGGAAATCCTTATAAATTTTGTTTCACCTGCACAATTGCTTCTCTAATTACTCCACTCCAGGGATTTTTTGAGAGTTAAAAACAGAAAATGTACAGAGTGAAACTGAAAGTTTCTGCAGAACTCGGCTGTGAAATTTGGCAACTCTCAGTTAAAAAACTTTCCACTGTTTAACTGGGCAGGTACCTACTACAAGACAGAACTACCTAGATAAAAGTCGGAGTGTTAAAAATACTTTGAGTGATTGTCCCAGGCAAAGGTCATCTTTGTAAGGATACTATCTCTACAAAATTCTATTAATATTTCATGTTGGATCAAAAGAGTTCATTTCTCTAATGTTGGTTCATTGTAGGATTATAGGATATTAAGTTTCAGAACTGAAAGTGCCATCGCGTCAAGGTATTATCAAGTCAAACTACTTCATATAAGGAAAACAAGACTTTCACTATTTTCACATTGTCCTGAAGTGTGAGAACGAAATAGAAAAATCAGGGTTTTAAATACTAGAAGATGACTTCGTGGTTGGGGAAAAATCATCTGACCAAGTTTCACAACATTATAATTTTACTAAAACTGAAGTTTTTACACATTAAAAAGAAAAAAAAACATTAAACTTTGAAACTTTTAACTTTTTAAAAAATCTTTGGCACAAAGATTCTATTATTAGACACATAATCTTCTCACACAGCTCCTTTCTAAATCTCATTGTGCCCATGATGAAACTGAACAAGAGAGAAGTTGTGTGATGTACCCAAAGTCACACAGCCAGGTTGTGATAGAATACGGGCTGTTCCCCAGGTCTTGTGACACATATTTAGTGCACCTGACACTCCATAACCAACTGGTTGTGCTTTTATAGTGGAGTTCTAACAAATGAACAGGTGACCTATCATGATGGGATTCTAATAAATGAATAGTGAACTGGGCCTATATTTTCCTAAAGATAAGAAAGGGGAAGCAATATAAACTGTGTATCCTGAGAAAAAATTAAAAAAATCCCAACATATTTATCCCAACACCTCTCCTCAACTTTCCAATTTTATCTATTCAATTTTGAAGGAAAGCACATATAAGAAAATAAATTACATTCTCGAGAACTTAATTTTTTAAAACTTTGAAAGAAAAATATGCCTGTTGGATTAATAGAAATAAGCAAGAGAAGAGGCATTAAGGGCTTTCTTTCTATAAGTATGACAGGGATCAAGGTGAAAGCAGTATTAAAAGATATATGAGAAGTGATCTTGGTAGAAAAGATCTGAAGCACTATGGAATAAAACTTATAAAGGCCCCCATATATGTATATATTATATATATATGTATGTATGTATGTATATACGTGTGTGTATCTAGATATCTATATCTATAGATAGATATATATGGATATCTAGATAGGTATAGATAACTATATCTCTATATCCATCTCTATCTATCTGTCTATCTGTTTTTGGTGCATTTAAATTGCAGAATGAGAGAATGCATAAAATGGAAGAAGTGAAATGGAAGACAGAGGGGAATGTGTGATGTAAATCAATTAAGTCCATGTTAAACAATAAAGGCAAAATAACTCCCATAGTTTCTACTGGGGAATGACTGAAGTCACGAAAGGGTAGAAAGAGAAAGAAAGAGAGAAATATCAATTAATAGGAAAAGAATTCTCCCCTGGCAAGAGACATATAATCTGTAATATGAGATGGTGACCTTGTAGGAACTAATTTGCAGGTACTTGGTTGTCTGAGAGAACACTTCTTCTGAGATTTTAGGGGCTATCATCCTGCAGAAGGGTAAGAGGACAGTGAAACAGAGAGAGAATGACATAGCCTATGGGAAAGGAAATGGCCATATGAAAAATAGAGGTTAGACTTGGCTCATGCAATCTGGAACGCAGAGATGTCTGCTAGGAGGCAATGTGTGTATTCTCCATAGCTTTCTCATGAATTAATGCTTTGAAGAAAGCGTCAGAAAAAAATGCCAAAAGGGGGAAACATATATAAGGAAATTACATAGAAACTCATCAGAAGAGAAAAACTACATTGGGTCATTTAGAAATTTTATTTCTACGAGGAGCACCAAAAGCCTAAAGAAGGAATAAATAACTTTAGAGATTAGAAATAAAAAATTAAAGTATGGAATACAAGGATTTAAAAGAACAATTTAAAGAAATTCATCTTAGAAAAAGACACAGGAAAAGGACAAAAAACGCTTATAAGAAGTTGAAATGGGGGATGTAAGAATGAAATAACCACTTACCTGAGAGTTGGAAAGGAGGGGGGAAATGGGGGAAAATGGGATAACTAATATTTCTCCACTTTTTGGAGTTCTTCTTTTTGGTATAAATAGATTCTGGCCAATGAACTCAGAAAGGACTTTTTGTAATTCCAGTCTATGTATGCCTATCTGTTCAAAATTATTTGAGATACATATTTTTAATGTGCTTTATAACTAGGTAGAATTTCTGGAGTTTTCAACAACTGAAGATTTTCATTGACTTGGGTTTTTCAACTTTATCTCTATTTCTACTCTTATTTCCTTTCATCCATGCTTAGCAATGAAGCTATCTCTTATGATTGTCCTGTACTTGCCCACAATGTGTCATTGTATAATTTGGAGCTAAGGGTACCAATGACAGAAGTCAATAAGAAGGCCAATCCAGTAACAAGCAAGATCCATTTCATTTTTTTATGCCATAGTACTGCCATATATTGAAAATATTCATGCATTCAGTCCATTTCATGCACATTTGTGGTTTCTCACTTCAGTATTTAGTGCTGTCTTCTGTAAACCATTTCTAGCAGTTACTGTTCTGTTATTTCCGATTTTTCCAGTCTATTGTACCTTCTTCTGGTAGTAGAATATACATACTCTCTCTCTCTCTCTCTCTCTCTCTCTCTCTCTCTCTCTCTCACACACACACACACACACACACACACACACACAATCACTTTTTCTGTTATCTTCCTTCTTAATCTGATCATTGTATCCCAAGTAGGGCTATCCAGTAGCCCTCTGTCCCATTTTTTTTTTTTTTTTTGCAAGGTGAGGGGACTTATAAAATTGGTTGCAGTGCACTTTCTAGAGCGCTCTATACCTAGGCAGATATAGCACTCTCTAGTGTAGGTGACAAAACTAAAACTCTCTCTCTCTCTCTCTCTTTCTCTCTGTTAAGTATTTCTATAGGGTAACATGGTCTTGGTGGCACACACCTGTAATCCTTAGTTTTGGAGGACACTAAGGTTGGTAGATCTCTTGCACTCAAGATTTCAGAGATGAAGTGAGTTAAGCTGATCCGGTATCCACTCTATATTTGTCATCAATACAGTGAGTCCCTTGGAGTTGGAGGCCACTTAAATGACTATGGTGAGGTTGACTCATCCCTGGTTGGAAACAGAATAGGTAAAAAATATCTCCTGTGCTGATAAATAGTAGGATGGGACCTATACTCCTAACCTAAGCAAGACAGAGAGACAAAGTCTTAAATAAAGAACAGGACAACAAGATCAACGAGGAAAGAGAAGAGAAAGATCAATTAATATAAAAGTATTTGCTTTCAATGAGTGCCTATACTCTTCCTGTTTTAATTTCAAAATGCATCTAGAATTATGACATTGTACTGGTGAGCGTGGATTCAACTCTCCTCAAAGTATAACCAGACTTTTATTTAGATAGTGCTATAAATCTAGATAGGATATGTCAAATTATTATTATCTGTATCTTTTGTCTTCTAATGTCAGACCCTTCGACTTTCCAGGATGATTGAATTTTTCAGTTTTCCTTCTTCCATTTGGTGTCATGTAGGCACAGTGTTGCCTTTGTTATTTTGAATGTCTAATCATTAAGGGTTGATAGGAATATTGATTTCAGACCAATAATTGGAGTAATAACTGCTGATTATTCACTTCTGAGTATAAGAGAATATGCATTACAGTGAAAAAGGACTGATGTCTTTTGGGGCCAATGCCAGACAGATGGTACCCAAAATGACTAAAATTAACACCATTAAATTCTTCTGAAGCAAACACAGAAGCTGTGTTGGATTAATTCCCAGTATAATTTTAAGACAGTGCATGTGTTCACATACATTTATAAACATAGGCATATAAATTCTAGACTTTTTATCTGAACCAAACATCCTCCCTCTGCATCAAGCCTCATATTTCATAATACAACAAACTATTGCCTTTTCTGAGATATGGGGGATTTAAAACAAAGGTTTATGTTTATCAGACACCTACAAGTGTATTAAAGCTTTCTTGCTTAGATTGAATCTAGATGTTTTGTGCTGCATGCTGTTTCAGGTATTCTCTTCAGGTATTCTTAAAAACAGAAGTCTCAGATTTGTTGATGAGCTCTCGTATGTGATATAGTGTTTAAAAAGAAAAAAAATTTCTTCAGTTAAAATATTCAAAAAAGGGAAGTTGTTTCTACACCTAGATCTTAGGAGATACTTGTAAAAGCAATTACTTTGTTAAGCTTTTAACTCAAGATGAACCCATTTCCCAGGACCCAGATTCATGTTAGTATGAGAAAATTTACTACCTACAATACTTGGTCAGAGCCAGCCTTATTCTTTGGTAGACCATCTACATTGTATGATTTTGGAGCAAATAATATCTTCTTATCTTTATTTCATCTCTTGTCTTGCTTTCAAGTCTTTAGAAACATTATTTCTTTGGGATAGAACATGAATCATGTGCTAAAATTAATGTAGCCCCTGAGATCGGTAAACATTCAAATCTAAAATGCATGAACTCTTTTTTATCAAATATAAAGTAATTGGCTCCTCTTCATAGAGGTTTTCAAGCAGAGGATGAATGGCCACTTGGAAATTATAAATTCATAGGACTGAAAAGTAGAAAACTTGAATATCATATGGTCCTACCTCCTCATTTTACATCTGATGATAATATCGAAAAGCTTTTGTACTTCTGTGAGATTGGTTTCTGATTTAACAGTTGGCTGAATTAAAAAAAAAATAGTGCTAAGAGATTTACTTCAAGGGGCAGTATCTAGGAGTAGAATGTCTAGATGGTCATCTGGACTAATTGCTATTACCTCCTCATTTGCCTACCATAGAAGGCATCAGACAGAACATGGGCACTGGGTGTTTAAGGAAGTAGAAGTACACTGAAAGAGAGAATTGGAAAGAGGTAAGGTTGAATGTGGCTTACTATTTTGCTCATGGATAACCTTGCATCAACAGAAGACCTGAGAAGAGAATCCATTCTTTAACTATGAAGAACAAAATTTTAAATGAATGCTCTGATATTTGCCCTCACAAGTATAGGGAGATTGCCAGGAGATGGAAAATCTGTTCTGGTGATTAAATGGCCCCAGTGAGCCTGTTCTTAGGTACTAGCTTAGAATATTATATAAAGAAGTTGAGCTTCATTAAAGGGCAAGATCAATCTTGACCCTATATATTTGACTTTGTGTATAATCTTGACATATATACTTAGTTAGTATATATGGCTCAAGAAGATTACAGAGATTAGTATTGGAATTTCAAGGAATTTTGAGCCATAGACAGCTACAGGAGAGGTGAAAGAGGCAACTAAAAGTTATTGAAATATAGATTAAATTTCAGAAAGTTTAAGACTGTCTTATTTACCAGAGCACAAGAAAATTACAAGGTTGAAATGCTTTAGGCAGTCTACCCATGAAGAACATTCTTTGAGAGGCTAAGAATCCCACCAGTCTTGGCAGAAGTGCCACCACAATCCTCCCTTAGGGTAAAAGTTTTATTTTCTCTGACTAACACAGCTATTTTGGCATCTAGCTCAGGTTGAGTAGAACTAAGCAAAGATCTAATGTACTGATGAACTTTAAAATAACAGAATTTTAAAATGTGAAAAGATCCAAGAGGTACATTGATTCAACCTTTTCATCTTAGTGAAAAGGAAACTAAAATTTAGAAAGATCATCTAGAAGATCCAAAGCCATATAACTTTTAAATGATACAGGCATGACTGAATCTACATTTGCTTATAATTTCTCTCCTTCTGTCTATGCCATCCTTTCAGTTAACAATGTTCACACCTTCAGAATTCTCCTTAACTCTTCACTCTTTCCCCCTTCCATATTGGTTGCTAAACCTCATTATCTGTCTATGAAACATTCCTTAGATTCTGTCCCTGTTCCTTCTCTCCAGGTAGTCTAGTAGTCTGGTAGAAGGATCTAAGGAGAATCTTGATGAGACTGAGGTAACTAGTGTAATCAAGGGTGGGAAATAGCTGGAGGGAATCCAGAGGTAACAGACTATGGAGGGCCAGGCTAGGTTAAGAGTAATAGATTTGAGTATAAAAGGCCAGCTTAAGTGGGAAGATTCAAAGGGAGTTCAAGGAGGTAAAGTATCCTCATTGGTCTTGGAGTGGGTCCCTCCCTTTTTCTATTGACCCTCCACTCCCAGATCCCAAACTGATATTGCTAAAAGACTTCATAATGATTCAGTTGGTCTATTGCCATAGTCTGCTAGTTGATTTTTTTTTTCTTGCTCTTCTCCTTTCTATTCTCTACACAGTTGCCAAAATCGATGTTGTCAATTTACAATTTCACTCATCTGCTCTAGGAATTTAGTAGTTCCCTACTGCCTGTAGGATAAAATGCATGGGGCCATCACCAGTGATCTTGACCTATGACTTGCCACTGGACTTCATTGAGGTGACAGTGAGGCTGATGACTTTATGCAGTTCTACTTCACAAATCCAATTCACTTGCAAGTCATCACCTTCCTGATGTCATTGGTTTTCTTCTAGAAGGGACACACACATTTCAAACCTCTCACAATCTGATTGGAGCTCTTATTTACAATCTGATTTTAATAGCTTTTACAAAAGGATATTTACTTCAAAGATTTCCCCTAAATAGCATGCTATCCCTTACATCAGAGGTGTCCAAAGTACAAAGAACCAAATTAAAATGTAATTGGGAAATGTTTAAGAAAGTAATAAAAATACAACAAAGGTAATGTTAATTTGTGGCTTTCCAAGTCAATATGTAGCCCGCAAGGATTGACTTCGACATCAATGTCCTATGCCACCTCAACCTCTGGCAGAATAAGCTCAAACTTAGCTGAATTTCATAGCATTAGTTCTACTGTGTTTATGCCCCAAAGAAGTATAACAATATATGACTCCTCCTTCACATTTTCACTGGCATGACTATAGACAGTTGATCTTAAAGATGACTTCTTGTTTCTTGGGACATCAATGCTAAGCTGGCTTCAACACCTACACTAGAACGCAGGGCTTGGAATTCCAGGATGCTGATAAACCCTCATGATGATGTTATGAAACCAGAAGGTATTCCTTCACCTAGATCAGAAAAAGAAACAAAGGGAATGGCCAAGGATGAGACCCTGTTGATAGGGCATATGACCTTAGTTGGAAAGATGACCCTAAAGCCATGATTATCCAGTCAACTTTTATTTATTAAGCACCCACTGAACGTTCTTGAACTGGATGCCTCGAAGGAAAGAGGTGAAAGACTCACTGAGCTCCTGACTAATTTCTTATTTCTCATCCTTAGGAATTCTCTATTCCAACCAACCAATTTAGTTGTTGGTGTCCTCAAGCAATATTTCCTCTCCTAATCCAAAGCTTTTGCATAAACAAATTGTCTTCCGAGTCCTTAGAATTCTCCTTGTTCCCATCTGACTCTTAGAAGCCCCAACACCTTTTCAAATCTTTGCGTTGTCTATGAAAACAGAAAAACTTTCTTATTTCTCCTAGTTGTTCTGTGTTAATTCTTTATTCTCTTTCCCCTCCTCTAAATTACTTTGTGTTTATTTTGAATATATTTTGTGTTTACTTCATAGTATTTTCTATTCAATAGGATTTATGTACCTTGAGAGCATAACACTTTTGTAGTTTTGCTATTGTTTTCCTAGTATCTGGTGCATGGACAAGCACATGATAGGCCTTTAATAAATGCATGCTGAAATGAATTTAAATTGAATTGGATTTTGGCTCCTATGCTAACTTGACCACCCAGGCAATCTCTTTCAGAAAGGGAAAGATGGAGGCAAGCTAAGTTATTTTTACAATCCAGATAAACTATGCTCAATAGAATATTAGCTCATTCTTTTTCATTGGGGCAGGTAGGTGATATAGTGGATATAGGGCTGTTCCTAGAGATAGGAATATCTGAGTTCAAATCTGACCGCAGACACATAGTAACTATGTAACCATGGGCAAGTTACTCAGCCTCTATTTGTCTTAGTTCTTTCATACGTTAAATGGGGATAATAGGAGAACCTACTTCCAGGGTTGATGGAATAATTAACTGAAATTATATTTTTGAAAAGTGCTTGGCACATAATAGTCACTATGTAAATGTTGTTATTATCATTTATGATTGTGATTATTCACTTGTAGTAGCATATATTGTATGGTAGGGTACCACCAGCCTTCTGTATACTTACACCCACACACCATGATGAACACATAGGCAAAAGAGATTTACCAAGATGTGAGAGGTGCCAAAGGACTCTAATTTTTTGTCATTCTCCAGAAATATTTCTGTTCCCCCCTCCTGCTATGATTTGTTCTCTCTTTCTTATGCCATGGTGCTTAGTACTTCCAGCACTGAGATTCCTCTTTAAGTCCTTTTTGTTCTTACACTGAACATATACAGGAAATATATAGTTCCTTACAATTACTTTTCCTTCTAAGTTCTGACAATTATTATACCTAGCTGAGTTTCCAATCAACCCACCATTCTTCCTGTTTCCTGATAGGCTCATGTATCTCCCATGTAAGTGCAATTTTTCCTCCTTCAGCTGCTCTTGAAACAGTAAGCAAGGATGGGGGAAGGAATTTGCCTGTACATGTGGCAACAATTGTGCGTAGAGGAATGTGAGCTGTTATTTTGAGTGCATTGCAAACTAGACTAAGACATTTGCCAAAAATGTCAATTTCTACAATTTTTCTTTGAATTATTATAATCATTCTGTCATATGAAAAATTCTAGCTTTTGATAATTATAAATGCCAAGGAACATATAGAATAAGAATTATCTATCTATCTATCTATCTATCTATCTATCTATCTATCTATCAATCATCTATCAGTCTATCTACCGATTGATCATTCTATTTTGTCAGGAGCAATAATGAACAATCGTGGAATATTATGATGTTATATCTTTATATCATAAAAATGTTATGATCTGTTGGGATGAAATGGCATGAAACTTTAAAACTAAAAATTCCAAGTTGGGCCATCTAAGAGATTTTCATTTTGTCTAACCCATCCATTGGCAGATGAGTAAGTACAATCCTGAAGAAGTTATGTGTTCTAGGTAGGGCTAATTAGTAGCAGAGCTTGGTCTAGAAATCAAGTTTCCTGACTCCCAATTAAATGAATCTTCCAATCATTTTTTTTTTCAGTCTGTCCACTCTGCTATTTCCACTTTGAAACTGAACTTAAAATACAAAAATAAAACAAATATCTAGTTTTAGGCCCCCCCAGATTCTGCAATGTTTTGATGGTGATAACCCCTATTGTCAATTGACTTGAAATTTATTCTTATTTAATTTTTCCCCAAATGAAACAACAAAAAGAGAAAATTTAAAACACGACAAAATTGGATATTACTCTTAAGTAAGCAGGAAAATGGTAGCAGATTATCCAGAGAATTCCAAAACAGAATGTTCTAAAAAGTCTTAGTGCAGTTTTCAAGATTTAAATAAATATTGTAACCTAAAGAAATAGCCTCAAAATATGTATGACACATTTATTAACACATTATTCTTAAAATATAATATGAAATATGCAAACAAAAATTCTCTAGTTCAATACTAGTTTTAATGAAATAAATATCATCTAATATTTGTTTTCCTTCTATTATCAATTAGAAAGAAGAAAAATCTCAAAACACCTACAAGGTAAAAATACTTTCATTTAAAAAAAAATACTATGTATTTCTGAATCAAAACATAGAAGAAGAAAAAAGGACCATTTCTTAAGGTCGTCTTCTCTGTTAATGTTCTGATACTCTAAAGGATATTTTTTCCCTGAGTATTCTGGGCTGGCTCTGAGGCCCTTGTTCTATATCTTTGCATTGTTTCTTCCATTCTCTTCCAAGTCATGTCTCCTAGCAAAAGAACAATACCTCCTATGCTTTCTATGTGAACTCAGAAGACCCAACACTGAACTCATGCTTTGTAAAGCATTTGGTGACATTATAAAATACAGCTGGCTGTTGGATTTTTATAATGTTTAATCCCCAAGGAAGGTAGAGTAGCTAAAATGTCAATCTGTAATTTCTGAGAGACATTTAAGAGAATTATGCATTTCTTTACAGATCTGCCATAACACAATAGGCAGCAATCCACAAAGCATCTTATTCTACGATAGAAGAAACAATAATGCTCAACTTTTGCTTTAACTCAGGTCAAGAATGTCTAGGGAGAATTACTTATTCAGAAATCTAAACGTTCCTTCCAGTCCATGCAGAAAACTTACCACAACTCAACTTTTGCTAGAGCTCTTTGGAAGGTATTTACTCCAGTTTTTGTCCAACGACTGCCAGAACCCTCTCAATGGCTCTCACATCCAGCACTGTCTCTGTTGCAACTGGTTTTTGAGGTAATTGTTTTCTACTTTTCACAATAGTCCCTCCCCCTTTTTGTAATGTACCTTCCTAATTAAGACTGTGATCCTTATCCTTCACTTTTTGCTTCCAAGTCTTTTACCATCTAACAAAAAGAACCAGAAGCAAGGTGGTTGCCCGTTACAACGGGAGTGACTGTGATATATGAATGTAATAGAATATTGCTGTTTTCTAAGAACTGATGAATTTAAAGAATTTGAGAGGCAGCATGGTGTAGTGGATAGAGCAATGGAATTGAAGTTAGGAAGACCTAGAATGAACTCTATCTCTGAAATTTGTTATGTGACCCTCAGCATATCTTTCAACTCTTAATCTCTGGTCTTATGAAACATTCAGAGGAACTTGAGAAGATTTATATGAACTGAAACTGAATAACATAAGCAGAAACAGTGAGGTAATTTAATCAATGGCCACAATAATGTAAAAGGAAGACAAAACTGAACTGTATCAGAACTTGGATTAAGACTGTGGCTCATCTTAATTTCAGAGGACTGATAAGTAGAGCATGTCCTGCCTTTCCTTAACACAGAAATGCTGGACTACAGGTATGAAATGGATCATGAACAAATTGTTAATTTGTTTTGGTTAACTGTACTTCTTAAGAGGAAAGTTTCTAAGAGTAGATAGTAATGGGGAAGGGCCACTGGAAAGTGACAATGATTTTATTTTTTTTAAAAGCATCAATAATTTTTAAGTCATTCTTTGCAAAACAACTGCTTTCAGGGAAATGTACTTCATGGATATAGTGGCTGGATCCATCTTCCACCATTAGACCTCTTCCCAAGTCAGGCTCTATAGCAGGATTTTCCCTTCCTGCTTTGATTACTAAATTTTATCCTGCCCATAATATAGTTCAGAGTCTCAACTTAACCAGAGAGTCTAGTTTGACTAAAATTTAAAATTGATTTTGTTTTGTGTAAAAATGCTACAATTACTTTTACGTTCTGTATCCCAATAATATTTTATTTTTTCCTCAGTTACATGTAAAGAAGAGTTCATTTTTACAAAATTTTGAGTCCCTAATTATTCTTCCTCTCTTCATCCTTTCCCCTCTTCTGAAAATGGTAGGCAGTTTGATATAGTTTATACATGTGCTATCATGTAAGAAAAATCCATATTTGTAACAGTTGTGAAAGATGAAACAGATTAAAAGAAAAAAGACAAGGGAAAGAATAAAGTAAATTAAAAATGCTTTGATATGCATTTAGAATCCACCAATTCTTTATCCGGATGTGGATACCATTTTTCTTCCTGAGTCTTTTGTACTTATCTTGGATGATTGTGTTGCTGAGAAGACCTGAGACATTTATAGTTGATCATCACACAATGTTGCTGATACTGTATACAATGTTTTTCTATTTCTAGTCATTTCACTTTGCATCAGTTTGTACAAGACTTTCTGGAATTTTTCTCTATCTCAATAAATGTACTTAGTCTTTTACTCATACATACTAAACAAATTTAACTAATTCACTTTTTCATGTACTTAACCTCAGTCTACTTCAGTGTCTGTCTTGAATTGTGAATTGCTAGGGAAGGCTGAGTTGGTTTAATTGATTTTATAAAAGTCTGATAGATTTTGCATAGCTATATGATCAATAAAAACATTTCAAAAGAAATACCCTTCCCTAACTTTCTAACTGGGCCTAGATTCCATATTTCAGGAATTCCTTTCCCCCAAAACCCTCTGGTCAATGGTCTTTTGCTTTCTCCCTTCCTGGCTGGAATCTGTTCATACAATTTCTGTATAGGAGAGAGCCTATAGTAGCCACTCCATTCCCACTCTTACGCACACTCCATATTTCCTAATGGTAATGAATTGGGCACCTCTGTCTTCCCTCCACCTCTTACCAGATGGGCATGGCCACTCACATGGCTTGGATGACCAAAAAGTCATTAACTAAAATCTCATTAAGATGGATAGCTATTGAACCACTGCTCCTATGCCCTCTATCTCCAGGTATTGCATCTGATCTGCTAGTGTACACTAATGATTTCTGGGCTTTGCTATCTATCTACCTTACAGTTAGTTACATTTCTAAAACCACTGAGCCTTTCATATACCCTGAAGTTTAACTTTCCTATATGTGTTATTTTCTCTAACTAGACTATGAGCTGCTTGAGGACAGTGACTGCCTCACTTTTCTATTTGTATTCCCAGAGGCTAACAAAGTTCTTGATGCTTCGTAGATGCTTAAAAATGCTTTTTAATTCATCTATTCATATTAATACCTCAAGAGTAATGAATCAACATGACAAAATTGTCATATTATTTTATAGAAAACAATTTATCAAAGAGAAAAAAATCTACCATTATTTTAAATATTTGTTCCCATCAGGCTATGCATGATTTTATTGTTTAAATTTAATATGAATCTTACTTGTAAATGGCACTTACTCCTTTATATTCAAGGGCTTAGATTATTTAGATGGGCTTTTGATTATCTTATTATGTTGAGGTGAATCATAAGATGGTCTAATTGGGAATAATTCAGGTTGTGAAAGAAGCAGACTTTTAGATGTCAACCTGAAAATTGGACTAATAAGATATAAGGAGAACCTCAAAAGACTTGTGAAATGTTTATTTTTTTTAACAATAAAAGTGTTAAAAAGCAAATCTGAGTGCCTTATCTAACATATCATGGAATAATATTGGAGATAATGTGTAGTAATTAAGTTAAACTTCGATTTAGATAATCTATTTTAATTACTTTTAAATTGTAAAGAAATTTAGAAACTTTTTTGTGAAGTAGTGTGTGAAAATGTTGATGGAGAGAGATTACTTAATGGAGATCATGTAATTATATTTGAATAACAAGAAAAGAACTTTGAGTGATAAGTGTAAAATAAATCTACCTAATGTATGGCTCCATGTAATCTCATCTCACCTTCTGGGAACAATGTCTAACAAATTAAAACTTGCTTCATGAAATGTCAGACAATCTGGCAGCAAGATTTCATTTGATGCAGAAACTGCTGTTCTAATGACTCTCTAATAACCATAGGAAATTTCAATTACATTGGAATTTTGACAAATACTAGCTTCAGGGGATTAAAAAAATTGGTAACAAATTTCTCTAACCAACACACTGGCCCCACTAGACAAGAGGTAATGTTGTCCATTTTGACCTGTTTACAGCATTGCTGCATTCCTTCCCATTTAAATGGATGATGAGCAGAAGGCCAGTATAGTGAGCATTAACATATCATTTTCAAAATGGGAAAAAATAGCTTACATCACCCAAATTGACTTCATAATGATTCTGTCATTTTAAAATGGAGTCACTACTTAAGTGACAATAGTCTTGCCTACTGTAACTATATTTTTATAACAATGATCAAAACAATCATTGGGTGGAAGTGTCATGATTCTGAGGTATGATTGCCAATATATGGATGATTTTTTTCCCATCACCCTAGTGGTTAAAATTATACATGCCTTGGAGTACAATGATCTTTTAGATGATGAGCTCTATAAGATCACTCACCCAGGAAAACCTCAATATATAGATTATTTATGAGATATAAGGCATTTGTATTTTGAATTAGGAAGTAAATTCAGCAATGAGCCACCATTTCATGGACTAAAAGAAATCTAATTTTAGGTTGATCACTATTTTTGGACTTAAAATTTTTATGGCTATATTTAATACTGGCCTAAAATCCATTTCTCAGATTTTAGCATATGGATGGTAGTTATACAGGATATAGTGTTATATTTTCAAATTCAAATAGGAACAATTAGAGGGGGAGGTAGAAATAGGGGCCACCAACCTGTATACCAGTATCCCTGTGGGTCATATATTGCCTGTTTTAAAACATAATGTTATGTATGTTTTATTGTATTTTAATTTTTATATGTTTCCTACTTACATTTTAATCTGTTTCAGGCTGCAGTTGAGGCTGCCATGAACAACGCCTCTTCTATTATAATTGGATAAACAGTCAAATTCAGAGTCAAGAAGACATGCGGTTAAATCCCACTTCTAACCCATCATACAAAATGTTTTGTGACTTCTCAGTGTCCCCAGGAAACTAAGGTTATAATTTTCAGAGTAAGTGTTAGGTCTGCAAAGGTAGAGGGAGCTCCCTCATTGGAGAAGTCCTGCATGGATAAAATCACTCTTGGAGAATATTCTCATTTTCTATCCCTCCCCCACCCCAGGGAATAAAATCCACAAATAAAAATCTTCAAGAATTCTAATGTGTATTGACACCATTTCTTGGACCATTTTTCTTTTCTTTTTTTTAAAAAAATTATTTATTTATTTTCACTTTTCAATATTCACTTTCTTAAGATTTTGAGTTTTGTATTTTCTCCCCCTTCTTCCTATCCTTCCTTCCAAAGATGCTGTGTAATCTGATATAGGCCATCTATGTATAATCATATTAAACATATTATCACATTATTCATGTTGTAAAGAAGAATTAGAACCAAAAATATGAGAAAGAAACCAAAAACAAAAAGGAAAAATAATATACTTTGATCTGCATTCAGACTCCATAGTTCTTTTTCTGGATGTGGAGATAGCATTTTCTTTCATGATTCTTTTGTATTTGTCTTCAGTCATTGCATTGTTGAGAAGAGCTAACTCTATCAAAGTTGACCATTACACAATGTTGCTGTCACCGTATAATGTTTTCCTGATTCTGTTCACTTCCATCAGCATCAGTTCATTCATGTCTTTTCTGGTCTTTCTGATGTCCTCCTGCTCATCCTTTCATATGGAACAATAGTATTCCATTATATTAATATACCACAACTTGTTCAACCATTCCCCAATTGATGGACATCCCCTTAATTTCCAATTCTTTGGATCTCCTTTTCAATGATTATTTATCCCTAAATTAATAGATGCAGGTGGTTTGGATTAACATCAAAGCCCAGATTTTAAAGCTCTGCCTTATCAATAAGCAAAAGGATTTTAGAGGTTGGAAAGGGCAGAAGAAGATGGGAGGAGGAAAAGGGCATTTGAATTCATCAGGGAAAAAAAAAGAATCACATCCAAAATCTGACACATTTTGCTGTCTCTTCACAGTTCCTATTTTACTTAGCACTGGCTTTGCTAAAGTTCAAAATGTGAATAGAATCTTTTTTCCACAGTAAATAACTGAAATAAGCAGTTAAAACAGACAAGGATGTGCATATTTCTCAAATATGGATCAGGACAAATATGCCATGAGAAAATAATAATAAACAACTAGTCAAGTATTTATTGAATGCCTTCTATGTGCTCAGTACTATGGTACAACACATTAATCTACGACCAGATATAATGGGCTACCATACTTTCATCAAAATATATTTCTTGATAGGCAAAATCACTCATTATTTAAGATGGAACCACAATAATTATATGTCTTCTACTAACAGAAACCTACACAATGTTAACAAAAGACATGGCTATTACCCTACTACCATAGAAGGAGTTACACTTCTTTCTAAAGGGAAAAAGAAGATTGTTAGGCATTATCAGAATACATGACAATTAGGTAACAAGTTTAGAGGAATATTTTTGGAGCAAACAGACTTCACTTTACCAATTATTTGTAAAGGTTGATTATAGCTCCATATCACTAGATTTGTTGATTGTAACCCAAAGTGATTTACCTACAGATAAAACCAAAATATAGCTAAGATTTGGGTTAAGAATCAAAAATCCCTCCATAGACAACATCTAAAAAATACCCTTCATGAATAATGTATTGACAAGGGTATGAAAAATGAGTTATGTAAATGTGTCTATACAAGCAGAGATGTCTATAATATCTTTTCACGGCCCGATCACCAAATTTCTCTTTCAAGTGCCTTGACAGATAGATCAATGAAGATTATGTAAAAAAAAAGACAGTAGAGACTATGTAATTCCAGTTGCAAAATTTAGCAGTTATGAATCCTTAGAAAAACATGAAGTGGAGGCTACAATTATATAACTTTCTATCTTTCATAAACTAACAGAAGTTCATTTCAGTAGATGTGTACAAACAATATGGAATGCTTTCAAATATTATTTAGAAACAGTAAAAAAAAACCTAAGCAGGAAGAGAATAAGGAACAATAATCCTGTTACTAGAGTTGTTTCAAAGGTTCTTAAAGTGAGATACAAAAGATGAATTCTATCTGCAATACTTTTATCCAGTTCTAAAAAGTAGTTTATTTTAAGCACCTGTACAATAATCCACAGAAAATAAAACTTAAAAAAGCCAAAGATGATGATAATGTTCATAATGATAATTAAAATTTAAATTGCACTTTATGGTTTGCAAGGCACTTTACAAAGATTGTCTCACTGATCCTCACAACAACCGTGGGAGATATCTACTAATATTAATCATATTTTACATATGAGGAAACTGAGGCAGGGTGTAGTCAAGTGATTTGTCCAACGTTTCAGAACTAGTAGGTGTCTTTGGCCAGATTTGAACTCCAGTTTCCCTGATTTTAGGTGCAGGGCTTCTATCTTCAAGTTCTTACTTAGCAACTTTCCAGGACAATTTCTATAACTTCAGATAAAAAAGGTGAGAAATTGCGTTAGTAATGAGGATAGCCAACTATTATTACTACTACTTTATGCAAGTTTAAGAATCAATAATTTTATCTACTTGCACAATAGTCTGCTGAACATTAGTCATAAAAGGATAGCACTGACTTGTCCCAGGAGCATTTCTATATGAATTCAATGTAAAAATGTGAATATAATTAACAACAACCACAATAATAGTAACACTTTTTTGCCTTACAAAGAAAAAACATATTTATTTTATACATTTGGATAATAGACTGCTGAACATTAGACATTTGAGAATGGTCGTAGGTGGTGAGTTGTCCAAAGACTTTTTCTTCCTGTAGCGCATTGAATGTAAAAAAAGAAAAACAACAATAATTGGTTATATCTCTATCTGTCTATCTATCTATCTATCTATCTATCTATCTATCTATCTATCTATCTATCTATCTACATACATACACACATATATGCATGTGTGTGTGTGTGTGTGTGTGTGTGTGCTGCTATCACAGGTTCTTAGATCTGCATTCATAAAAAGAAAGGCAACTTTTAAGAGGTTAAAAATCACTTCAATGAAACACATGTATCATTCCTTTAACTAAGCACATATATCATTCACCCGGGGGCAGCTAGGTGGTACAGTGGATAGAGCACCAGTGCAGGAGTCAGGTAGACCTGAATTCAAATCTCACCTCAGACACTTGACACTCACTAGCCATGTAACCTTGGGTAAGTCACTTAACCCCAAATGCCTCATCCTGGGTCATCTCCAGTCCACTTGATGAACATCTGGTCATTGGATTCAGATGACTCTGGAGGAGAAGTGAGGCTGGTGACCTGCACAGCCCTCCCTCACTCAGAACAAAGTCAAGTGCAAGTCATGTCATCATTTCTCTGATGGCACGGTCTTCTTCGGCAAGGAAGAATGAATACACACAAAGACATCATTCACCTAGTTCAGGGGAGTCAGCACCCTGAACTTCAAAGAAAATGCAGAGAAATCAAAGATCAACAGACATAGTTTCCTCTGCCTGGCCATAATTCAACAGACATAATCCAACTGTCTGGCCATAGTTACCAGAGAGGGAAGCTCTGACATCTGAGTTCTCAAAGCCAGGGGGCTCTTTAGAGGCTTTCCAGAATCCTGCTCTGGACAAAGAAACACTTCCCGTCAGTAAGGCCCAAAGTAAAACCTCAACTCAGAGTATAGCTTTTTCAGAGCTTGAGAACCAGTGCCTCCTTAACAAAAGGCATTGGCCTTCCCACAAATCTTCCCTAATCAAACTTCCCTCAATGTCCAGGCCCATTACTGGGTGGGGAAGATCTTTAATCACATTAAAATAATTAACAATACAAATACATATACTGTTTCTAGTTGAAGAAGCTCTTGTTTCTGTACTTTACTCCTAGTAAAGACTCTTGATCGATAAAGACAAGATCCAATCAGACGCACTTGATTTTACTAAAGCAAAAACAGCAAAAGATTATATTTTGCTTGCCATCACAGATGCTTAAGGTGATGGGTTCCTTCTTGAAATTTGGTGAGCAAATGACCAAAGTACCAAGTATTATATGAATTAAATAAGTTAATGTATGTAAAGCTGTTGGTAGCATATGGATTATATAACTTTCAAAATTACTTACAGTGTTTAAATGGACTTTAAAGATCTTCTCAATTGAATCTCTGAATTTTACCAATTCTAGACCGTAAGCTCCATGAAGACAGGCATCAATCTCCTTTTAGCACCTAGCACTGCACATATAGTAAGTGCTATAATTTTTAATTGAGTGAACAGTTCAGAATTACTAGTTACAATTTTAATTTTGGGGGGCATGTGATTTCATCTGGGGAACTCCCTGGTCTGGAAATTTCTTCTACCAAAACAAAGCAGCAGTTTCTGTAACTTATAGTCTGAGAGAATTGCTTGATTTACTGAGAGGTTAAGTGACTAAGTGATTTGCCCACGGTCACACAGCTGGCATGTGTTAAAGATAGCTTTAAGTCTTTCTCTCTCTAAATTTGGACCTCTATTCATTTTTACAACAAGGTCTCGCATGTCTTTTGATCTTGTGGGAGAAATCTGCAGAAGTAATGACAAAGGGAATGACTATTGTGAGCTTTGCAGGTTAATACTAAACATTTATTTTCCTATGACATCATGAAGTTCAGAAATACAAGAAAAAGGACACCCCAAAAGGCAGAATAAAGCAATAATCTAGCTGGATATTGACATTTTCCAGAGAGGCAGATCTCTAGTGTAGGAGAGGCAGGGCCGGGGTAGATGACAATTATCACAGCCTTGAGGGTTGAGGGAGAGGATTAGAAATTCTGGCTATCTTGTCAGAGCCCTTCCCTGGCAATTAATCAAGTATGAATTTTATTACTAAATAGCTAGATTATTAAATTGAAACACCAGAGGGAATTTGGCTGGGTTCATCACTTCAAGGTGTGACTCCTGCCTGAGCTACCTGTAAGATGAAAGGGAACTGGGTATTTATGTTGGGTTTTATTTATTGTCCTTATTAATGATCCCAGGGGAGGAGTAAACCCAAGCCAGTTAAGCTGGGAAGAATTGTTAACACCTGGGGAAATAAGGGCAGGAGTTTTCCAGCTTCCCTCTCCCCTTTTGTTCTACTACTCATTTTTAAGAATCATTCAGATTCCACTTTACAACATTTGAGTAACTTTTAAAATGACAAATAGCTCGCTAATATTATTCTGTCACAAATATCCATATGTTATATAATAGGAATGGCGTTTGAAATAAGATATATAATTTCATTGATATAGAAGATCCTAGATGAAGGGTCTTTATATATGTATGCATATATAAAAATAGATAACTAGTAACATACATAATAACACATGTTTGTGTACACAGATACATACATATATGCACAACTTATTTAAACATGCATGTGTGCATACATGCACATGTGTATATATGTATACACATGAATGCATGTGTATGTGCATGCACATACATATATACACACGCATACATGTATATACAAACACGTACACAGATACCCTATCATCACAGATTATTTGTGCATCACCTGGGAGAGTTACTTTTTGACTTTTTAGCTCCAGGGTCTTGGTTTATTTTCTCTTTTAAAATTTGCTTTATTTTTAATCTATGGAATAAAATAAGCATTTCCATAACAAGGTATAATAAAAAGATGATTGTACATGAAACTGCAAATTTATTGCGTACAACTTGCTGTTTCTTTTAAATATATAATTAAGTTATCATGTACTTTTTTTCTTTTTTCTTCCTTCCCTCCCCCCACTAGAAATGGTTACTCTTAGTATACACACACACAATTATTATATATGCACTTCTGTTTATCAGTTCCTTCATTGGATGCAGATAACCTCTTTCTTCATATATCCTTTATTGTTTTCATAGAAACTCTGAGAAACTGATTTAGACCACTGGCCTATTATTACAGGTATGGATTTTCACCCTCCAGCAGCAACCACAAGCCATGCCACAAATTCACCTCCTCCTTTCATCTCCTTTTAGCATGGTTTTTCCTCCCAAAGTGTGCAGAATCATAGAATAGGAAAGAGTCAGTCTAACCAGTACCTCAATAAGAATACTATGATAACTCTGAAAGTGGTCATTCATTCCTAGCTGAGAGACTTCCTGTGAAAGAGAACACATTACTTCCCAGTGTAGGCCATTGTCCTTGGACTTTTAGTTGTTAGGAATTCCCCCTAGCTCCAAGGCTCCTGGGTTGTCCTTTATGTTAAGCTTTGCTTGGGATCCTTCCGAACTAATGCTGGACTTAGAGATCTCTGTGGCCCCTTCTGGTTCTTCATCTGTAGAATTTCTAAACATTCCTATTTCCTTTAACAGATCTTCATGTGTATAATTTTGAAGCTGTTGACCATTTTGGTTACCCTTCTCTGAATATCATCTATGTTATAAATGCTCTTTTGAACATAGAGCTTCTAGAACTGAGAATGATTCTCAAGCTATGATCTGACCAGAGTAGAGAACAGTAAGATTATGACCTCCCTTATTCTAAACGTCATTATGCATCAGTGAATGTGATTTTAGAGAACATTAGCTTTTGGGGGTACCAGAACAAAAACAAATACTCCAAAAAGAATTTGAGTAAAAGATGATGTCAAATAAATCCATGATCAAAAAAGAAGATAGGCTGAGGGATAAACTTAGTGGACTACGTACTACTTTTGTATCCTTATGATCTCAAGAGAAAAAGAGGAAGGCTCATAGCATGTCGGCAGCATGATTGATAACTCCCTTTTCTCCCCATCCTAACTTCACCTGCAAAGCAAAAACAAAACAAATAAACAAAAAAGTCTTTGTAGAAACAAGCATAAGTGAAGCAAAAAAATGCAAATATTTGCCAAGTCCAAAATTTTATTTCTCATTATGTACCTTAAGCCCTTTAGCATTTCTGATAAGAAATGTATAGCAGGCTTTCTCATTGGCCCTCTAGAGTAATTTTATAGTGTACAAATTTCAGTTCTTAATTCTTAAAAAGTTTTTTTTTTAAATGCTATTGTTAATGCATAGTTTCCATCTTTTACTCAGTTAATTCTAGATCAGTTTGTATAAATCTTCTTAGGAAGTACATAATCTCACTCAGGTAACAAACTCCTTAAAAATTAGATTGGACCAAAAACCAGTGACTCCATAGGACAACCAGAAATACTAAAACAAATCAAAAGACTGAAAAAAAATCTGAATATGTAAGGTATCACTTTAAAAAACAAACATCTCTCATGAAAATTAGGTCAGGGAGGGATATTCTAAGAATCATTGGACTTTATGAAAAGCCTACATATTGCATTTCAAGAAATCCTAGTGTTTCCCAGGTCTATTATAACCAGAGGTCAATCTGAGAAAAAAATTCATTGAATCCACCACCTGTGGGGAAAAACAAACCAAACAAAGAATCATCTTAAAATGAAAATTCACAGGAATATTATAAACAAAATACCAAATATCCACATCAAATAAAAAATGATTCAAGCAGCCAAAAAGAAAAAGTCCAAGCAGAAAGTTTCCACAGTCAGGATTATACAAGATCTGGCAGCCACCTCTATAGAGGAAGGAGAAGTTTGGAATATAATATTACACAAGGCAAAAGATAAAGACTTATAACAAAGGATAATTAAACTGGCAAGGATGAATATAATTCATCCTTGAGGATGAGAGGAGGAGAAATAGACCTTCACTGCAATAGAAGACTTTCAGGCATTCCTGATAGAGAAATCATAATTCAGAAGATTTTTTAGTTGTTCAATATAAATTTTGCAAATTAACAAACACTAGCTTTCTCTCCCTCTCACTGCCCCCCACCCCTACTAACAATAAAAATCAAACATTTGAAGCAAATATGCATAGCACAGCAAAACAAATACCAACATGGGCCATGTCTGAAAATATAAATATTTTACTCTGCATATTCAGTCAATCAAGTATCTGCCAGGAGATGGGTAGTCAAGCATATGAATGGAATTTTAGAAAAATTAGATGTTATCTCTGGCAATTACTAAATGGCAACACAAAAGGGTATAGGTATGCATGTTCTTAGCTATCCATGTAATATGTACTGAGTGTCCATATACTAAGCCATGCTCACAATGGCATAAAAGCGGAGATATGAAGCATATCTTACTGACTACTATATGATATTATATTCAACATGGAGCAACTTAAGAACAGATTAAAATAAAAAAAACCAGAAATATTGCATTTATTCTTTACCAACCAGAAGGCAACAAAAATTATATTCAGTAAGGAGAACTTGAATAAGTAATAATATAAAATAATAGCAGATTCACTCAATCCCAAAGAATTTGTGGGTCAAAAAACAAATCATAAAAACAATAGAAAACTTTACAAAATATAACAAGATAATAAAACAAAACTATTGGGCTTCTGCCAAACATTGTTGAGGGGGAAAATTTAAGTATATAAACATTTTTGTCAATAAAAAGTGGAAGAATCAATAAATGAATTGTACATATAATGAAAAAATAAACTAGAAAACCAAAAAAATTAAAAACCTGAATTAAGCATAAAAATACTAATTGAAAAAATAAAAAAATAACTAGCAAATTAAAAAATGAAACTGAGAGATGTGGTTTTGAAGTTAAGAACAAATTAGATTAACCATTAGTATGATTTATAAAGATGAATGCCAAAATGAAAAGAAAGAAAAGTAATGCATAGAAAATATTTTGTCTAATTATATGCCAATAAGATTGACAGTTAAAAATAGATTAATGAATATCTACAAAAATATAAAATACTTGTTATAACAAGTCAATAAACATATAATTAAAATAACCCTGAGTAAGTCATTTAACTTCCCTGAAACTTGGTTACCTCATCTGCAAAATTTGGATAATAATGTTTGTGTTACCAAACTCATAGAGCTTTTCTGAAGAAAGTGTTTTGCAAACTATAAGGTCTTATGTAAATGTGAGTCAGATGTGTTAAGTGTTGTTTGATTGAGTCTGATTCAGTTTGATTTGGTATTTTAGATTTAGAGCTAGGACAAGATGAGATGCTCATAGACTGACTATCTAAAAATTAACAAAAGGGTATTTACTTAACCATAGTATAGACGAATACAGTAATGATTCAGTTGAGAACAGCTTATTTGTGCTGGACATACTGGTCACTGGTCAGTCCTGAGGAGAAGCCACCTCTGTCTCCTCCTTGGTTGATTTTTGAACTTACTTCACCAGGATACTATACAAACGATCTAACTCTTAGTTCACCGAGTCAATTAACTGTCAGGGAAAATTTCAAAGTCAGGAAAACCTAACTCTCAATGTGGCTGATTTTGCTCCTACCACAAATGTGTACCTTAGATTTTAGAAAAACAAATTTCAAAAATTAAAGAAGAAAATAGTTCTCATCTCATTCTATATTCTAAAAATAAATTTGGCTGAAGTGAGATGAAAGGCTCTAATTATTCTAGATTGGTACTCCAAAGCATGCAATGTGACTACACAGAGAATCTCTCTTCTAAAGACCTCGGATTTCAAAGTGACAAAAAAGTTAGAAAATACTTATAATGAAGAGTGAATAGAACGGAATTCAGAAATAGATGGGTAATGTCAAGACTTCTAGAGCTCAAAATCAGCTGTAGTTTGTGCATAATACTAAGAACCTCCTCTTTGTCCAGAAAAAGAAGCAAAAAGGAAACTGGCTTTTTAATGCCTTTGAACAGAAGGGAATACTTGATCTCTTCACTTTAGCCTCTTAGCTTCCCTGGGATCTAAGACACAGCTCCTATCTCAACTTTTGAATACCCTTCATATACCCCTAACTGCTGGTGACTACCGCTCTGAAATACCTTCCATCTACTTGGTATATATTTTGAATGTGACTACCTGCTTACATGGCATCTCTCCCATTAGAATGTCAGTTCCTTGAGGGCAAGGAACTGTTTTTCCTCTTTGTTCATTTCCCCAGTGTTTAGTCTAGTATGTGGCACATGGTGAGTTCATAATGATAGGTCCACTGATTGAGGCAGCTGATATCAAGTCAGCAGATGGCCTCAGAAAAAGTTGTATTACTTCCTATTTTACCGTACATCTGTCTTCTCCTGAAAATAATAAAAGAAACATTATCCAAAGGAAATTAAAGTCCAAGAAATAGAAGAAATTCAGATAGCATCTAGTTGCTTCAAATAAATTTAAGTCTTAGAGTTCAGACAAATTACACGTCTAGCTACTGAAAAAACCTGATTTGATTTTAGTCCTAACTTTGGTTTTGAGAAAACAGGGAAATGGGATTGTTGTCAGAAGACTGAAGGCAAGAAAATGTTGGCCAGATTTTTGTCAAAAGTTGTGTTTTGGAAATGGTCAATATCAATCCCTGCCAAAGTTCTATGACAGATCGCTAAATGAATGGTTATAAGACCTTTGAAAAGAATATATTAATTAATGCAGGTCATCATGAATTGAATAGATGGCTTGGGAGGTCCCTTCCAACTGTGAAATTCTATGTTTCTGTACCTAAGAGCAGACAACGCCTAAATCACTTTATTTTCTTCCTCTGTCAGGGTTTTAGACACAGTACACCTTGATTTCATAGTGTTATTTGAAAAGGAATCAGTCAATAAGCATTTCTTCAGATTGTCTTTTATACTAGGAATTATATGAAGTCCTTCTCTGCCATTGAGGAACTTACAAAGTATCAGATAATATTGTAAATAAGATGAAACATTGATTTTATATATCTGTTTATATGTATACATATATACCTATATATTTATTCATTAATAATTAGTTTAAAATCATACCTGATTGATGCTAACAAGAAGGGAATATTTATCAGATTTACAAAGGGTTCTCTTCTTATTTTTGCTAAATATTTGTATCAGTAAATTGGCAGAGGATGTGGAAGATATATTTACCAAATGTATAGCTGATGCCATACTGGGAGTCATAGGTAATGCATTAGATAACAAAGTCAAGATTCATAAAAATCTATGGAGATACTAAACTAGCAATTCAAACTTAGTGTATCCCAAACTGAACTCATCATTGCACCCTTCCTCCATAAAGCAAATTGCTTTTCCTTTCAACTTACCTGCTTCTGTCCTTGGTAAAACCATGATCTTAGACACATGGCATTGGACCTTCAGATTTATCTTTAACTCTTTCTTTTCCATCACTCCTCTCATGGAGTTTCTAAACCCTGTCAGTTCTATCTCCAGCACATCTCTGTCTTCAAGTGGATTTGGTGTTGGACTGGAAGTCAGGAGAACTAGATTGAAATCCTCCCTCCAAGTCTTAGTAACCGTGTGACCTTGGACAAATCACTTTACCTTTTTGGACCTCATTTTTCTCGTGTCATCTATAAAATTAAGGTTATTATACCTGCCATTCTTATCTTGCAAGGTTGTTCTAATATCTAAATGAGATGATATGTGTGTATATATATATATATATATATGCATATATATATACACACACATGTGTGTGTGTGTGTGAGTGTGTATATTGCTTGGCAAATTTAAAGTAATGTTTTATTATTATTATCATCTCACTTTGTTATTGCTGTAGTTCATCTTTGCCATTCTCATCTTGTCTATTATAACTTCCTAACTGTTCGTCCTGCCTCCAATGTCCTCCCTTTCCAATTCATATGTAGCATATCTGCCAAAACCATCTTTCTTTTGCACAAGTATGATCATATATCACCCTTTTGATTAAAGAAAAACACAAACAAACATACCCAGTGACTCTCCATTGTCTGTAGGATAAAACAATGACATTAGAAGACATTTAAATTTGACTTTAGGATTTGCAGAGTTCTTTTCATATTTGATCTTTGCAACCACCCAGTCAAGTAGGTATTGCAGGTATAATTCTCCCTGTTTTACAGATAAGTAAACTGAGATTTAGAGGTTAAATGGTATACCCATGGTCTACTGTGTGTCAGAGAAGTAGGTCAAAGCTTTCTCTCTTCTGATTCTAAGTCCAAGGCTGTTTCTCTTATGCCAAGATTTCTCTTTCCTCTGATCTTCAATGCCATCTACAATCTGGCTTCAATCTACTTTTCAATAATTATTCTCCACCTTCTATTTTCCTGCAAAATGAACACCTAGGTTTTCCTCAAGCTCAATATGATATGGACTTCTTCCACACACCAACTCAGGCTATTCCCTATTCCTGAAATGTATTCCTTCCTCAAATTCTGCCCTTCACATTTTTCACATTCTCACTTTTTCTTCCTTTGTCTTTTTTTTTTTTTTACCAGTGCTACATTTTCTGTGAAGCCATACTTGCTCTCCTGATGAAAGTGTTGTCTCCCTTCTCCAATAGGATCTCTCTCTCTCTCTCTCCCCCATATACATATATATATATATATATATATATATATATATATATATATATATATATATATATATATATATATGTACACACACACATGCATATATGTAATTCAATTATTGTGTACAAGGAAGATAGTGTCTTTTTAATTCCATGATAGGCAAATGATTAGATCCCTACCTAAGGACAAGGCAAATGTGTTGAATGGAAACCCAAAGCCATACAAAACATATCTATAATTTATAGACTTATGGCCTAATAAATTTATAATTGAAACATAGTCATAGAAGGAGGTAGTGTTACATTATGAAGTCCTAGTTGCAGAACAAAATCTCATTTTGTTTTTGAAGCTGAAGACATGGGAAAAACCAATGATCTCCCACTCAGTACTTTCTTGGTGACACTGTCAGAGCCAGAATGATGGACTAAATCATCCATCTGAGCCAGTATATTTTTAAATGTCAGTGGATCTGAGATTCCATCTATCTCCCTACTGGTACTGATTGTAACTCATCCAAAACTTTTTAACATGTTGAAACTCTCGTTTACGTCTTCCAGTTTTTTGTTGGTCCCTGAACAAGGAAATCACGTTTAGAGTAAAACAGTCAGGTTAGGTAATACCCTCTGTCTTTTTCTGTGACACTACCTTTGTTACCAGTGAAGTAGAGGGGACAAATAGAGAAAAGTCAAATGTCAAAAAGTCAAAATGCAGAGCTACAAATTGAGATGTCAGATGATTAATTTCCCATTAACTGTAGATTATATTTATACTCAGTGATTTCTTCATTAACTTAATTTCAATCCAAACAGTGCAAAATCTTTCCAAAAAGTACATAATGATATTTAAAACAAAGTTCTGATATCAGGATCATTTTTTTATCACATTTTAAGAATAAGTATAATCACTATGGAGTATCACCATTTTTAGTACATAAATCACCCTCTATAAAGTAATGAGTGACAAAGGAGGTTTTGTTGCCAATTGATTTTGGGAATAATAAAATGCTTTGAGAACATTATACTTTGGGGCATGCTCCACTCTCAGTATACCTGCTACTTGAGACATAGAGCAGCAAGGGATACCACATTGTGAGCAATATTTACTTCATTTAGTTGGATTTGGAGGATTCTACAGTTGGATTGAAGATCATTCTATAATTTTACTTCTTTCATGGATTTCTTTGACCAAAGTATCCATCCACACATGGCTAGCCTACCAATGACAAGTTTTATCGTATTTCATTAGACTGGTCCTGAGGAAGTAGTTTCAATTTGCTGTCCACATCATGATCAAATCTTTTACAGCATCACAGAACCTACCAGAACTTTTACTGTCCTTCCATAGCCTCCAAGAATAGTGGATGGCATGCATCTTTATTCCATGATGAAGCATCAAAGTGGTACTCTATGCAGTACTCAGATAAAAATTATTTATATTCTTGAAGCACATTAGGAAGGTAGCTATCTCTATGAGAAGAAAAGAGTTTGCCTCACTGCCAGAGTATAATAATAAGAGCTGACATTTATACTGAATTTTACAAAATACTTTTCTTACCATCAGCTCGTGTGGTAGGTAGTACAATTAGTATAATCCCCATTTCACAGACTGAGATGCAGAATTCTTTGCCTAATGCCATATATCTAATAAGTAGCACAGTCAGGAATCAAATGCCTTCTGACTCCAAGTCCAACATGATTTGCACCTATCTATCCTTAGATACAGTGGCTGTACCCCAAAAAAGTACAGCAGTTTTCCAATTCTGGCAGGGAAAAAAGAGAACATAGCCTGTTGGGAAATGATAATTATGTTCAGAATATTTTCAGAAATAATTTGTAATTAATTAGTGACAGTTGAAGAAGTTTTGAAGGGAAAGTTTATTTCCAAGGATGGTAGTATGCAGAAGCTCTTGAGCATGGTAGCAATTTAGAAGAAAAAAACTCCTACAATTTTTGAACTATGATGGAGGACGTAAGGGAATCTGTACAATGATGTGCTCTTTTTCTTTGGGACCCTTGTGGGGGTATGGTACAGAAAGATGCATATAACAGAAAGTCAAAGGATCCTTCTTATTAATCAATGGCTGGGTTGCACCTGCATCTCACTGAATTCCTCATGCATGGATCTGAAATTATTAATCATTTCCCCTAAATCCCAACTCCTTTGAATTCTGTTCAGTGACTAGGAAATCATGGTTCTCAATCTGGAAAAGCATTCCAGCTCTGGTGTGATTGGAGTTTGTGGCCTTGTAACTGTTAGATATAAATAAAGAAATATTTTAGAGTCCATTAACCAACAAAAATTTTGTTGACAGGAAAACAAGTTGTGTTTATGTTTATAAGAATTCTGAGATCTCAGTCTTAGAGCACAAAGAGAATTTTGAGGTCACTTAGTTCAGTTCAGCTCTTTTAATATGTAAGGAAACTGAGACCCACTGATTTTCAGTACTTACCCAAGAACATCATCTAAATAAGTAGCAGAGCTGGGACTAGAACTCTGCTGTCTTAGTGGATTATCAGTATTATACCCACTACAACACAGCTGCCTCTCACTCTTCCAAGTTAAAAAGAATTGAAATTTAACACAATATGGTATATAGAAAGAGGTCTTTTTTTTTTTCTAAACTAGACATTAGGCTTTTTGTGGAAATTTCCTAGGAAGGAAATTCTGCTAACAATGTAGAGATGTGCTCCTTCTACAACTTTTAGTCTTAGAAAGTTGCATGGGATCAGTAAAGAGGCAAGTGACTTACTTAATAGAAAACGGTCAATAAACATTTATTTTTCTGTTCCAGGACCTGTGTTAAGTACTGGTGATACAAACACTAAAAATGGCAGGAGCTCTCCTGAAAGACTTTGCAGTCTAATGGAGGAAGACACCATACCAAAGGAAGCTGCCAAGGTATTGGAAGGGTTGGGGAGGTTTGAGGGGTAAAGAGAGATATTTGACATGGGGAATGATTGAAAAGTCAGTGAGAGAGGTCTCAAAGTATGCAGCAGGCAACAAATTGGAAGAGTTTATCCCCTTAAATGGAAGTTTGGAGTCCATGGCTTCACCTTCCAATCAGACAGTCAAAGGATATGATGTGGTAGTAGATGATGAGACTGAGGAGATCTTAGAGGCTTAACATCCAGTAAGCATTAGAGGGGGCACTTGTACCTAAGTCTTCCCTACTAGACTAGATTTTTATCTGCTGTATCCTACTGCTTCAGCTAGTCTTCACTTATAGGGACTTAAAAATTGGTCAATGACTTATTAAAGAGTACGATTATGTTTGATTCACATTACTGAAGTAACCAGATAAAAGAGATAAAGATGTTGATTTGATTTTGAAAAGTTTGATCCATTGATACATGAATTAAATGTAAAATGGTTATGAATTTAAAATTTTTTTCTCATTTTGAACTAAGGGAAAATGATTACATCTCCTGATCAGTCAATCAGTCAATAAATCAACGACCAAGCATTAATTGAGTACGTATTAAATGCTGGCTATCTGACAAGTTTTAGGGCTGAAAAGCACAAGACATATCAACAGACTAATGGGGGAATTTTATATGAAAAATATAGCAGCACTGGATTCAAGTAGTTTGCAATCTGTCACATTTGCAAAAGTTCCTAAATGCTTCTGCTTTATTTTCTGACCAAATATTTGAACTAAATATAAAGCAAAAACATTCCAAAAAAAAAAAAAAAACAACAACAAAAAGCCAAGGTACAAACCAACTCTAACCCTTTCCTTGTATTGGCAAACTTTCTCATATTCACAAACTTTTCTTATTTACTTAAACATGTAGTATGGTAAAAATTAAACCTGACACCAGAATGTTGTTCTTTTATGTCTCTTTTCTCCCATCCCTTCTTTTGTTAAAGCATTTGTTGCTTGGATCGTAATCTAATGTAGAAACTACCTGTATAGTTGATGAGAAATGAACAGCCAAACTTTTCACTTTCTAAGTAGCTCTTCATTTTAACTTTTTGTCATTTGAATAGAATGACACCTTTTTCAAGTTAGCCACCAAATTCTGATGACAAATAGAGGAACATTCTACTCTTAGATTTAACAAAAATGATTAATTTACTTACGTGGCATTCCCATTGATGCTAATCACTGATCCATAAAAAAGAGTACTTCTCTTATGAGTAGCAAATGAAACTTAAACACATACTCTATTAACTGCCATGGAATCCCTAAGATTCATTATTTTCAATCCAAAGATGACATTTTACATTAATTTTGCAAAAGAACATGACAACCTTGCATTGCCCCATTAAAGGGATCTTATGAGAAATTTTGACCATGGCTTCCTCAGCTTCACGTTTTTGCATTACCACATGGGAATGTTAGCTGGGAAGCATCACTTCAAAAAACCTACCTGCCTTGTCACTGAAAAAGAGAAAACTTTTCTTGTTTTGCACTTTTAAGAAACTTTATCTACAATGAAATGAAGGGCAGAGTTGGCAAAAACAAAATCAGCAGCACTGAATGTCCATAATATGCAGACTAATGACACCACATTTTTCCAACATTTTGTGTAACTCACATTTAAATGGCATTTTAAAATGTAAAGAATACTTTATATATATTATTATATTATATTTCACTGTTTCATATTATATTATTTGAACTTCACAATAATAGTTTGAAGTATTAAGAAGCTAAAGCTTAGAAGGTTAAGTGACTTGCCCAGGGTCAGCCAGCAACTAGTAAGTGTCTGAAAGAGAATTTGAATTCAGGTATTACTGATTCAAATTCCAGCAATCTCTCCACTAGACCTCCTACCTAGCTGCCTTACATCATTATTTCTTAATAAAAATCCTTTAGGTAGGTAGCATAAATATCCCTGTTTTACAGCTAAAGAGACATTCAATGAGTTTAGGTGACTTTCTCATATTTACACCAATAAGTGTTGGATACTGAATTCAAAGTCAGGTTTCCTGATTGTAAGTAAAGTGGTCAAGTCCAGGTCAGAAAAACAGATCATGTTATACTTTATAGAAACTAAATGATAAATTTCCATCTAAATTATCTAGTTGACAATCACATGGTGCTTATTGTTCAGAGATTACTTGATTTATATTACTGCCTTTGGTTCCCATAAGCACACTGGCACAAGGTGAGAAGGAATGAATAGGTTGCAATTTATACTGCTGAATAGGGTAACTACATCATAGATCCATCAGAACAATGAAGTGATAATCTCATGACACAAGGACTACAGTTATTTCTACTGCCTGTTTACAGCTGAGGAAAAAGAAGAGTTAAGGAGCCTGACCTTAAGGAGCCTGACCATGGTCAAATCATTAATAATTGTTAGAGGTGAGGATTAAATGCAACTCTCCCTGACTATATCTAATATCCATTTCACTACATGATACTGCTTCCTATGTATTATTTGGGAGAAGAGACATTTTTTTTGTCTTTCTTTGTACCCCTAGTGCTTAGCACAATGCCTGTTGCAAAGGAGGAGCTTAATAAATGTTTACTGACTGACTTCAAATAAGTGAAAAGTATACAGTTGTTATTCTAAAAACATAAATCTTTTTTAAAAAATCATTTTTTCTAATTATAAGTAAAATTTTTTGACATTTGTTTTTTTTTTAATTTTGAGTTCTAAATTCTTTCCCTCCCCTCTTATTGAGAAAGCAAGCATTCTGATATAGGTTATACGTGTGCAGTCATGCAAAACATTTCCAGGTTAGTCATATTGTGAAAGAAAACACAGGCCAAAAAAAATCCCCCAAAAAAATAAAGTAAAAAAGTATGCTTCTGTCTGCCCTCAGATTTCATCAGTTCTTTCTCTAGAAGGGGATAGCATTTGGTCCTTTAAAGTAGTCTTGCATCACTGTATTGATTAGAGTAGCGAAGTCATTTACAATTGATCATCTTACAATATTGCTATCACTTTGTACATTGTTCCCTTGTTCTGTTAAGAACATAAAATCTAATGAAAGATGAGGATAAGATACTATTAATAAAAATAATATATACAATTACGTATTGCTATAGAATCATTACCTTTAGTCAAGGCTTTGCTAAAAGTATTTTTGCTCAACTTAGGACTCATAAAAAAAGGTAATAGGACTTTCAGACCTCTGATAATATTCTAGCTATGTTATTTTATCATTTAACCACTTGGTCCTGGGTTACAAAAAGTAGATTAATAGAAAAGATAAGGAATAATTAGTGATAATCAAAGTCAGTAACCCAGTGTTTTTTTTTCCCTTTCTCCCCCAATATCATAAGTAGCCTAAGAAATAATTCTTTGTCTGAAAAAAAATTCTGGAAAAACTGGGAAATGGTCTGGTAGAATTTAACTTTAGAATGATATCTTATAACATAGATCACAATAAATTTAAATTGTGTCTAGGGATTGAATATTGAAAGTCATAGACAATTGTAAGAGAAGCAAATCATATACCTTTAATAGATATGATTTAAGACTGAAATTTTACTCAAATATGGGACAGAGAAGATAATAAGAGATGAAACAGGAAATTTCAATCATGTGAAATTGATAAGCTTATGGATGAACATACTTTTTTTGAGTTTTATTAATTTATTTGTTTTCAGTTTCTACAATCATTTCCATAATCTTAGATTTTCTCCCCTTCCTTTCCCACTACTTCCCTGAGATGGCATGCAATCTGATATGGTTTCTATACATACATTTTTATTAAGCATATTTTCACATTAGTCATGTTGCATAGAGGAATTAAAATGAATAGGGGAAACCATGAGAAAAAAACAAACCAAAACAAAACATAACACAAAGAAAATGGTCTGCGTCATTCTTCAATCTGTAGTTCTTTCTCTGAATGTGGATGACATTTTGCATCAAGAGTCCTTTGTGAATTTTCCTCCCTGCATTACTGTGAAGGGCTGTCTATCAGAAAAATTCCTCACACACTGTGGTTGTTACTATGTACAATGTTTTCCTGGTTCTGCTCATTTCACTCATCATCAATTCATATGAATCCTTCCAGGCCTCTCTGAAGTCTTCCTGTTCATCATTTCTTATAGCACAATAGTATTCTGTTACATTCATATACCATAACTTGCTCAGCCATTCCCCAACTGATAGGCATCCCCTTGAATTCTAGTTTTTGACCACCACAATGAGAGCTGCTATAAATATTTTGTACATGTGGTATCCTTTCTCATTTTTATGATCTCTTTAGAATACAGTCCTAGTAGCAATATTGCTGGGTCTAAGGGTATGCACATTTTTGTAGCCCTTTGGGCATAGTTCCAAATTGCTCTCCAGAATGGTTGGATCAACTCACAGCTCCACCAGCAATGAGCTATTGTATGGATGAACATAGTTAATGCAAGTAGGACAAGAAAGGATATGGTCAACTCGGGAAAACATTTGTATGAAATACTTCTGATGATGATCTGACTTTCAAGATGCACAGACACCTAGCAGAAGTATAGAATACCAAAAGATATTCCCCAAACAGTTCTGGAAAGAGCTATTAATAACAATATGAAAGGAGGCTTGAAATCGCTAATAATATAAGGAGTCAGTCAAAAGTGTCTTAAACTTTTACCTCCCACACATCAAACTGATAAACATGATGAAAGATGAAACTAGTCAATGAGGGAGGAACTGTGGAAAGATATTTATGTTCATGCAATGTTTGTGCAGTTGTGAATTGGTCCAGCCATTATGGAAAGCAATTTCTATTTATGCAAAGAAAATGATTAATACATCTATATCTTTTGACTCAGAAATTTCAGTGCTAGAGCATATCTCAAGGATGGCAGTGAAGAAAGAGAAAGGCCTCTCTTAATGTACCAACGTTAAAGAAACACATTTGGGGTGGCAAATAATTTGAAACAACGTAAATGAACTTGCGAATAATTAAATGTTATGGTAGATGAATATAAGTGGCAAGTTGTACAGTAAGAAACAATGAATATGATAAAGACAGAAAAAAGCAAGTTGAACCATGAAAACAAAACATGCACAATTGTGCTACAACCAACTACATTGTTAATGGAGAGAAAAGTAACAAAATATTCAAAACCAAATGGCACAAAATATTAATGACCAAGCTTTCACAAAAAGAAAATGAGATATGAAAATACCTCTCTCCCAGACTTTCCTTTTTAGACAAGTGGGAGACTACGGGTGTAAAATACCAAACAAAATATGAGAATTTTCATGTTGCTGAACGTTCTCCCCCTCTCTTTTAAAAAATCTTTTATTATAAGTGAAAGGCCGGTAGATGATGCTGTGGATAGAGCACCAAGCCTGGAGTCAGGGAGACTCATCTTTGTAAGATCAAATGTAATCTCAGACACTTCCTAGTTCTGTTACCCTGGAGAAGTCACTTAACACTATTTGCTTCAATTTCCTTGCCTATAAAATGAGCTGGAGGAAGCAATGAAAAACGATTTTAGTATTTCTGCCAATCTTCTGTCACAATGAGTTAGACACAACTGAACAATGACTAAACATCAATTTAACCAGTGTCTTTCCATGGAGTGATATAAAAACAAAAGATAACAATAATTTTTTTTTAAAAAAATGAAAAATCCTCTTTCTATTATCCTTTTGAAAAATAAGAAGTAAAGATAATTACTCTAGTCTTCTGTGCCAACTGAACACTTTGCAGAAAACAAGACAGCTTGAGACAGTGTCACTTACATGACCCCACATAATGTCTGCAGTGTTGCAGAAAGACCTATTTTCTCTTTGCAGCAGACAAAAAAAGGTTTTTTTCTTCTTCTATTTTCCTTTCCTGAGCAAATCCCCATAACAAATAAAGTTTCACTTCAAGACTGGATTACGCAGGCTGTTGGGTTTGCATGCCAATGTTTACTTTAAGTTAAAAATGATACTTCTGAGAATTCCAATAATATGTTTAAAAAATTTCCAGGCTATAGCTTGCTTGTATTTGTCTTGGAAGTGCCTCATCACAAATGTGTCATATTTGAAGGAAAGATGAATGCTCTTCAGTCAAAGCCCAGTTTATTGATCATATGGTTCACATCTGCTGACTCTGCAAGGCTTCCATTACTACTCTAATTTGCTGGAAAGTCGGCAACGCTCCTACCTATAAAATCTTCTTGACAAAAACTTGTCAGCTCTTCTAAGAAATGTTCTAATGCTGAAGAAGAAGAAGAAAAAGAAGAAGAAGAAGAAGAAGAAGAAGAAGAAGAAGAAGAAGGTGGAGGAGGAGGAGGAGCAGCAGCAGAAGGAGAAGAGAGAGAAGAAGGAGAAGGAGGAGGAAGAGAAAACTGAGAATGGAGAGTGTGACAAAGCTCAGGATAATGATGGAAAATGAATCATTCTAGAAATTTATTAAAAAGTGGAAAGCTATATGATATTTGATGGGTGCCTTCATCTCAAATAAACCATTTTTATCAAAGATGCTGCTCTCAGTACAGACTCTGGATTTGCTATAGGTGTACATTCTTGATTTTTTTTTAAAACAAGGAATCAGAGATTTCCTCTCATCTCACTCCTTTCCATTCTCATAGCCTTTCTTTCTTATTCTTTTTTTTAGGAGCAGATTTTCTGATTACTGGAATAATGTACATTTTAAGTGACCGTGGTTTCCCAAAACAGTTTCTTTGGAACTCCATTCCCTGCACATGCATAGCAGAAATGTATAAGAAGTCTCTTCACTCAAGAAAATTTTAAAAAGTGAATTGTGTTCAACATTAAAATGCTGAAGGCCCGGAATGAAAGAGATAACAAACTTCATGATGGGGAATATGAATTAATGACTGCAAACTGAAATGATTTTGATCAGTGGAAATGCTATTAAAGAAAAAGTATAACTAGCTGTTTTGCTGAGCATCATGGGATATTTTCATTTGACTTTCTGCTGAAAACTTTCAAATGTGCTGTTTTCTTCATTAGAATGTGAGCTCCTTGAGATCAGGGACTGTCTTACTTTTCTATTTGCACCCTAGTGCTTTGCACAGTGTAGTAAGTACATAATAAATGCTTCATTTATTCACATAAATCTATTATAATATAATATAGTTGTAAGAAACCATTGCTTTGAACTAGGAGACTTATTTATTCTCCAAGCTCTACTGTTTACTAGCTCAGTCCGTGACGAAGAAACATTGATTGTCTATTTTGTGCCAGGCACCGTGCAAAGCCCTGAAGCTACAAAGAAAGGCAAAACTAATCTCACCTGGTAAGTAATCTATAAATAGCTAGGCACACACAAGACTTATAGAGAACATGGATAGTAATCTGAAAAATGAAGGCACTAGCACCTTGAAGAGGGCAAATAAAGAAAGGCTTCCTGCAGAAAGTGGGTGATGAAATGTCATTGTGGAGAAATAGTTAAAGACTACTGTAGTTGGATCACAGGGTGTGTGAAGAAGATAAAAATGAAATAAGACTGAAAAGGTAGGAAGGGTCTTTGTGATGAATAGTCTAAATTCCATGGCATAGGATATTATATTTGATCTTAGAGATAAAAGAAAGGAGAGAATGTGACATAGTCATACCTGAGCATTAGAAAAATCATTGAAGCAGCAAAGTGAAGGGTGATTGAAGTAGGAAGAGACCTGAAGCAGGAAGAACAATTAGAAGGCTATTGCAAAAGTCTAGGTGAGAGGTGATGAGGGAGTGAAATAAAGTGAAGAGAAGTGGAGAGAAGGATGCATATGGGACTGCTTGTGGGGGTGGGAAGGACAAGATTGGGCAACTGATTAGATATAAGCAATAAGGGAAAGGTAAGAGGCAAGGATAATGCCAAGGTTATGAATGTTGGAGATCTGGCAATTGTTATTGATAAGTCACCATTAATATTTTCAAAATCATGGAGAAAAGTTACTAATAATGAGAAGTGCAAATTAAAGAAATTTTTAGGACCTACCTCAATCAGACCCATCAGATTAGCAAAAGTGACCAAAAAATGAAAAGAAATGTTGGCGGACCTGTGGGAAATCGAGCACACTGAAGGACTTCTATTGGAACTATGGCTTGGTCCAAGTATTCTGAAAAGCAATTTGTAACTATGCAACAAAAGTTACTAAGCTATCCACACCCTTTGACCCAGTAATACCTCTACTAAGAGATCAAAGAAAGAAAGACACTATATGTACAAAAATATCTACAGTGGCTTTCACTGTGACATCAGTGAGGAGGGTGACCATCAATTGGAAGATGGTTGACAAATTATGACATATGTACTGTGTTTTTAAAAATTATGAAGATGACTCTAGGGAAAACCAGTAAGACTTTGAGATAGTGATGCAGAGTGAAGTGAGCAGAAAAAATAACAATAAAATAGCAACAGAATCGTAAAGACATACAACTTTAAAAGACTTCAGAACACTTGTCAACAAAATGACCAACCATGATTCCAGTGGATGGCAGGATAAGAAATTCTGACACTGGTCCAATATCCTCATTTTACACATGGATGTCAAAAAAGTTAAACAGCTGACCCAAGCTGTGTGTGTTATGGTTTATGTACAAAAATAAAAATATATGTATATTTTTGGAAAAAAGTTCTAAATGTTTCTCATTATTACTTATGATAAAAGCAACTACATTTTGGAAACCAGTTCATAAGACTATTTTATGGATGATTCTGTTATAATAAACCCCAGTATCTAGAAGGATAGATATTTATCATTTAAATTCTAATATCATTGAAGAGTAGTATAGTAATAGTATTCTTAATTAAGGTCAACCAAAATGATTTTTAAGCTAATTAAAATAAAATCCAAGCGAATGAAAACTGCATACAACTGAAATAATGCTTAGCATTTTACAAGCCAATGAAATGTGACCTAGAAAGGATATATGACCTTTGATCAGCGAAGTAAATAATTGGGCAAAATCATAGGTCCTGACTTCCCAATCATTTTGCTTAGTTCAAATACTGTGCCAGAGCTTTGTTGTGACACAGGGTCACCTGGATAGCTGTGTGCCCTTGAACACACCTACTCATTTCTGACAGATTACAATTACTCAGTCAGAACAATACTTGGCCCTTTTTCGGTGTACTCTATCCAAGAATTCTGGAGCATTTCTTAATCAATGAGTATTACCAAGCTTATTTTATCGGTGAAGGAAACAGAACCACAAGGATATTATAGAGATTTTTTTGGTTGCCCTCCATTTCATGCCCTTCTCCTCCAGAGCTCAGGCCAACTCCAAAATGTTGCTTTCTTGGGCTGAAATTATGAAACTTAAATTAGCGTAATAGTTGGTAAGGAACTAAACTTGCTGTTTTGGCTTCACTGCTTTATAATAATGGTTTGAGCACAAAGTGCTATGGTTACTGAATTTGGCTAATTGTGGAAAGGAGAAGGTAAAATCAAATGATCAAATTCATGTGGCTTCCCAATTCTTCCTTTGTGATACATTTCTGGAATATAATTATTGATTTCCGTTCTAGTATCACTTCCAAAATAGAGAACATCAGACCTGTTATTCATTAATTACTAACATAATTTAATTTCTGAATGCCAAACACTTCTCTTGTAGGTCTTCTTGAGACATAGATATGGTTGGGATGGATTTATACCTACCATTAAAGATTTGTGAAACATTCACTGTGCAAAAAATTGAAGTGATATAGAATGGTTAACTAACTGTTTTCTGTTAAATTGATAGTATATATTTGAATGTGTGACAGTCTCCTCCTCTGAATTTCCTTGTGTTCACCCTGGACTGTACTATCTTATTTTTATTTCTTCCAGCTTATGATTGTTCATAAACTAGAGGAGATGTATCAGACTTGGTGGAATGGGACCCAAACTGATTAAAATGTAATTCATAAATATGTAGCAAAATAAATAAAATAATACAAACAAATATTTAACAAAAAAATAAAATAATAATTTATGGTTTTCTAAGTAAGTAAGTGACAGGGATATAATTCTATTTGAGTTTGACATCACTGGAATACCCTGAAAAGAAATTATATTAAGGAATATAATATTACTAAAAGTAACTTTATGAAAATTAATTTTTCACATTAGTTTTAAAGATATCTTTAACTGAGTTCAGTAAGTAAGGAAAATGATTTACATCAGGCATAACTACTTCTTAAGGAGTTGGCTGGTTGTCATGGAATACTATGATGAATGCCATGCATGTTTTCAGGTGCAGGCCTGATGAGAGAACAACAGACAGTGTGAAGACCGAAGCCAACCATTGGCATGAAAATGGTAACCTTTGAACACTAAGCAAATAGATGTTCCAAAGTCAAGAATGGATATATGCTACATCTCTTTTTCCTTTTTATTCCTTGGTTGGGTCACTGCAACTGTAAATGCCTGAAATTTCACCCTTCATTATGAATGGCACCTATGACATACAGTGATTGATTTGCCTGGATTTTATTTCAATTAAGTGTATGGAATTCATAAGGGAGAAGTGATGTAAGTTTCAAATAATCCTTAAAGATTATTTTGATATCTGATGTTCTTGTAGATTTCTTGTCATTATGTGCCTACTAGTGAAACATTTAGTATATCTTTCTTTGTCTTACATTTCAAACACCTCTTACTTCATTATCTGCATCATGAAATATGTCCCAGAAGATATCATTTGTGTATCTTTTCCTGTGTAAATCTTTATTGGCAATATACTGGAGACTCTTGGTACTCATCATGAATTTCTTCATTGTTCTCTGGGTAATGCACTACTTTAATCCTTTAGAGACAGTAGTTTCAAAAAAATTCCCAATAGGATAGTATTTTCAGGAGAATATTAATGTTAAAAATGTAAGCCTCTTTTCTCAAGGAGAGTCTCATGATTATTAAAACAATTGTCCAATGCTTTTGTCTTTTTCTTGTTCTGTACCTAATAAACAACAGCAAATAAAAAATTCCTTTTTACACAGGAGAACAGAAAAATAGGATTCTGTATGAAGCTATGAAATGCATACAGCTTATGTGTACTTTTTAAAGAATATAACAAATTCAAGGTTAGTTTCTTTTGTGGGGACAGTTATTGGATTATATTTTCACCTATATTTTTGTGTGAGAATTTTATTTTTTTAATTAATAAGAATTTATTTTCTCTTCCTTTTGCTCTATTCCATCCTTGGGGGGAATTACAAAGGGGATTCATAATATTGACAAAAATAGCCATACATATTAAAATAGATATAGTTAATCAAAACAAATTTTCACATTGACCTTATCCAAAAATATGTATCTCATTTTTTATCTTCAAGATACCAACAACCATATGAAAGAGTCCTCCAAATCTCGAGTACAGACAACTCTAGGAGAAATGCCAGGAGCAGAACAGAGGTCTGTACACAATGTTTGAAGATCTGACCAAGGCCTTTGACACTGCTAGCTGTGAGGGCATATGGAAAATTATGTCAAAATTTGGTTGCTTGGAGAAGTTCATCAATATTGTACATTAGTTTCATGATGGCATGTTTGCCCGGGTTCTGGATAATGGACAATGTTCTCGTGCCTTCCCAGTCACCAATGGAATGAAACAGGGCTGTGTGCTTGTTCCCATGCTTTTTAGCATGATGTTTTCAGCCATGTTGTCAAATGTTTTCAGTGGGGGTGGATACGTGATTAAGGTCAACTACTGTACTGATGGTAAATTCTTCAATTTAGAAAGGTTATAAGCCAAGACCAAAGTGGAGAGAGTGTTGGTGCATGATTTTCTGTTTGCAGATGATTGTGCACTCAATGTATCATCTGAAGCTGAGATGCAACAAAGTATGGATCAATTCTCTGCTGTCTGTGCTAATTTTGGCCTAATAATTAACACCAAGAAAACATAGGTACTCTATCAGCCACCACCACACCATCTATATGTGGAACCATCAGTTACAAGAGATGGAGAAGTTTTGAGTGCTGTGGATAAGTTCACCTACCTTGGTAGTGTACTTTCCAGGGATGTACACATTGACAATGAGGTTGATGCATGCATTTCCAGAGCTAGCTTAGTGTTTGGGACACTCCAAAGAAAAGTTTGGGAGAGAAGAGGTATTAGATTGACTATCAGACTAAAGGTCTACAGAGCCATTGTGATGACCTCTTTGTTGTATGCCTGTGAAACATCGACAGTTTACCAGTGCCATTCCAGGAAACTGAATTGCTTCCATTTGAACTGTCTTAGGAAGATTCTGAAGATTATCTGGCAAGATAGGGTACCAGACACTGAAATCCTTGCTAGAACTGAACTGCCAAGCATTCAAACTATGTTTCAGAGAGTACAACTCTGATGGGCTGGCCATGTTGTTCGAACATAAAATGTATGCCTGCCAAAAAGACTATTTTATGGAGAACTCACATGGGGCAGGCAATGACATGGTGGTCAGAAGAAATGATACAAGGACACTCTCAAGGTATCTCTCAAGAACTTTGGATTTGACTGTGCAACATGGGAAACACTGACAAAGGACTGCTCAGCATGGCATGCCCACATCAGAAAGAGTGTTGTGCTCTATGAACCAAGCAGAATTGAGACAACCCAAAGTAAATGTGAGATGCACAAATTTGGAGTAACCACCCCAAATGTTCACATGGACTATCTGTGCTCAACCTGTGGTAGAGCATTCCAAGCTCATACTGGTCTGGTCAGCCACAATTGGGCACAATGAAATTTCACTTTATTATGGTGAAGGACAACAACCAACCAACCAGAGAAATGTAAATTAAAATGTTAGTTTCTCAGTTTTATTGCCTATCTCTGTGTCACTCCTTCTGAATACCATAAAATTCCCTAAATTCAATAGAGTCCACGTTCTTCCATCTACCCAATTCTGACCCCAATTCATCTCCCTGTAGGATCTACAGATATCTTATGGGTTGCACATCTTAAGTCCATTTCGAAACCTCAAAAATAGTATTGTTCTTCTACTTCATCCATTGTGTAAATTGCTAGATTGAACACTTAAAGACTTGTGCAGGTCATTTAGGAATCTATGCAACAGTTAGAGCTAAGATGCAGTAAAAACAACATGTTATGAACAAAAAAAGAAAAAAAAAACAACCTGTAGAGAACTTCCTTAATAAGGAATTTTATAAGGAACCTCTTCTATATGAAATCCATACTGGTATCCTTCACGATGATGGCAAATATCTTTGAAAACCAAATGTCTCTTTATTTTATGTCCCTCTTGATATCAATAATTAGAGGCTAATAGAACCATGCTATCTCTACTATAATTACCAAAGAATCTAGTATTACTTAATACATTCATGCAATGCTTCTTGTTTGAGGGGAGCCCCTAACGTGGTATGTTGTGAGAAAAGTAAATGCAGTTTTTATTGTGAGAAAAAAAAAATTAAAGACAGTAGAGTGTTGTTTCCTCTGCATCTTATCAGCCAATTGTGTGACTGTAAAGATGTGGTAAGCTATATAATGAGTTTTTCATAAATTTAGCTATTTGCTTTCACTTTGTTAAGGATGTAATAGTTATGTAGATTATTCTAATACATATAGAACAGGCATACATGTTGATAATTATACATATTTCTCAGTAGTCTACAATTTTTCCTTCATTTTCTGTCTTTCCTGAATTTATATATTTTGAGAAACAATTTCTCAGTGTTTCAAAATTATGTTATTTATACAAGTTAACTCTTCTGTGAATAATTCATTTAATATAGTCCCCTCCCCAATTTTGTTTTTCTTGCAATATTCCTTCTTTAGAATCTCAAGGACTGAGGTGCTAAAATTTAAAATGGATTCCACTGTTGGAGGAAAAAACCATAATTTTCTAAAGAAATCCTAAGAGTTCTCCGTTTTCTTATCTTTTTGTTACTCTGTCTCCAGTTTCATCTTTGAATTCTCTTAGGATAATTTCTGTTATCAGCCTTTCTGTAAGTGCATTTTATCTCCACTGCTTACAACTTTTTTGTGGGTAATACTGAAAATAATCTTAAACCAGCCCCTTTCTCCATAATATTTTGTCAGTAAATTTATATTGTAAGTTAATGTTTCTCTGAGTTCCAAATATCTCTTTTCCTCACAAGGACATAAAGTGTGCACTAACTGAAGTTAGTTTCTAGGCCCTCCTGGCCTTCTTGTGGTGGTGATTCATCATTTAAACTGCCTTAGTGGGTACCCCAAAATTTTATTAATGGCTGTTATTTTACCCATTTTTCAATTTTCAGCATCTATAGATCACTTAGGAAATATGAAAAATGGGGAGATGTCACTGAAATTTAAAGGCACTTAAATTATAAAGATTTAAATAATCTCATCTAAGAGAACATTATAAATTAGAGTATTTTACCTAAATTTCTCCTACCAAAAGTTAAACTTCTTTTTAAAGAAAGACAACAAAATCCCCTCTTTAAATGATTTACTTTCCTAAATTTTCCTGATATAGTTTCTGAATTCAGTAGATACTTTTTACACTATTCAACAGTGAACTATTCAAGAAGGATTTTTTATTTCTCTAACAATGGTAAAATACAATTACAGGCAGAGTTGGTCAAGTTAATTAGCACTTAGTTAAATTTTTTTTTTTTGTTAAAAGCCATAGCAATGGTTGTAGGAATGACTTGACATTGAGATAAAGGAATAAATCATTAACTGGTTATCTTGTAAAGGCTACGGAAAGGGCTCTAACAAGGTCAACATGACTTTGACAATGACTATGGCTATATTACTCTTAGGAACTGAAAACTAGAAGAAAACACAAAAGAAGAGAGATAAGGAAATTGGATAGGTAATTTTGTAAAGTTCTTAAAGGAGGATCCTGTAACTTTAATATAGGCCAAAGGGCATAGTATGTAATCAAAATGGCCAAAATAGTAGTTGATCCAAAAAGAATTCCTCTTCTTTAAACTGACATTAAAGAAAATTGGAAGGACTGATAATGGTTTTAAGAAGATAATTAAAGAGGATAGCCTATAGAAAAATGTTAAAGAAGATAGGAAAAGTAATTAAAAGCCATTAAAAACATAATATAAATTCAAAAATATAAAACTAAAGTAAATGAAAAATAGAAGATTAAGAAAATCTAGAAGGTTTTTGAAGATAAAAAAGAATTACACTTTTCAGAATGATAAAAATATTTCAGTGGAGTGCCTACAGTTTAAATACTTTTGATATGTTATTGTTATTGTTGGAGAAGTGTCCTAAATGTTCAGATGTCACATTTCTTAATCAGGCTATGAAAAAGTTGTTAATGTCTTAAAAATCTCTGAGAAAAAAATGGACTGTATTAGACTTGATTTTTTGAAGTAAAAATACAAGATATAATTTGAAGATATTCTATAACTCAAGATTTGTTACCATAGCACTATCATATTGTAGGGCTACATTTCTTGTTAGACTAGCCCATAATAAGATTTTTTGGTTGTTTTAGTCACTCTGTCACCTGGGGTCATAACCAAGATATATCTCCTATCATGGAAACAAATTCTATTGTTGATACTGGATTATTGAAGTTTTAGCAGATTTGTTTTCTATGATTTTCTAAAGATCTTTGTTACATTTTTTTACAAATAAATGCTTTATAAAGATTATAAAGATTGACAACTATTTTAGAAAGTTTCACCATACTATTTCATTTGTCTATGAAGATAAAATATTAGCATGACCCCTTTGAACTTTATGCATGACATGGTACTGTAAGAAAATTTGTGTTTAGAAGACCATGCTGTGAACACACATTAAATATTCTCTGATGTTGTGGATAGTATTGCAACATTTTAAAGCCTGTGGATTATTAAGAACTTTATTATCTTAGACCTTGGTATTTTTTACCTTATGTTATAGAGGTGTGTTGGTAAATGTTTATCAACTGACTTGCCTTAAAAAAAAAGTACACACAATACACTTTTACATTTATTCTGCATTATTCACATTTTTCTTCAAGTTTTTAGTCTAGATAATCACAAAAACAATAAAGTCCTGTAGCAACTTAAGCACTATTGATTTGTAGTTATTGCCAATTTCTGAGGTATGAGTACTCATACTAAAAATTTAAGAACTGACTCTTTTGAGCTAGTTTGAACACAGATCTTTTTAGTATATAATGAATTTTTACTTTACCCTATCATACTTCCCAGACATTTTTGCACCACCTTTTTCCTATCAAGAGGAAAAAAATACTATCAGTATAATATTTCAACATCATTACTATGTAAAATATTTTGAGTTAGAATCAATATCTTTTGATATACATAATCTTTTCTCTTAAAAATCACAATTCTAAATGTACATGGAAAACAGAGAAAAAAGATTATGAAGTGATAATGCAGAAAACATTTTGAAATCTAATTTTAAAATTGATTCTAAAATAAGCATTCCCAATCTTTCTTTCAGGTACTCTTCTAATAATTCTGAAGTGAAAAAAGTATCTTCCTTCTTGTATATATATATACTCCCCTGGTTAGCAAACCCAATTATCCAGTTCTTTGGCAACTCAAACTTTCATTTGCTTCAGAAAGTGGCTGTGAATTCATTACGGTGACATCTCAGGCTATGCACTTATCTGATAAATTCACATCACTGGTGATATCAATCATCTTAGATTACAAATTCACATTACAACCTGTGACACAAAGGCAGTGATGCCATACTGTATCACATATCGGTCTCTATAGAAGATTAACAAAATTATCTCCATATATCAGTGTTTGAAAATATTCACCCCAGAGATGATCTAGATAAATGCTTAATGTTTCAAACCAGAGGCATTATCCAGAATAACTGTAGTGCTATATTTACATTTCATAAGTCCATTGTGAAAGCAAAAGATATAATACAAATCCCTCTTTCACTTATAATCTTCCTTAGTTCTTTTTTTCCTTCAGAGATAGGTAGGAAAGCAATATTGCTGTCATTCACAATTTATATTATCCTTTGTCAGGTGCCAATGTTGAACTAGAATGAACAGCAGAGAATTAGACATACTTCCTATTAATTGAGTTATATTCTAAATATGTCCAGTAGAATTTATTCAATCATTAATTCAATAAAACTTCGTAAAGCACCTGTTATGTGCATATCACTGTTCTGTGAGGAATATGGGATATAATAGCAAAAAAAAGAAGAAATGAACTCTAGTTTCTTGGGACAAGGATGCAGAATGGAAGATATACACAGATCTAGTCCAATGCAACAAACATTTAAGTGACTAATATGTGCAGGGCACTCTGCTATATACTGTGGATTCAATGAGAAAACTAAAAATAAAGTCTCCTCTGAGAATTTAAATTCTAAAAAAGGATAATAATAGTCAACATTAATATGGAAATTTAATGTTTGCAAAGCACTTGATTATAGTATCTTATTTGATCCTTGCAATACAAAATGAATTAGGGACCATGGCTATTATTTCCTTGACCAAATAAGATGATACAAAGTAAAACACAGAATTGAAATATGAGAGATAAACACAAAGTGCCATGGGAGTTCACAAGAGAGATCCATTATTTCCATCAGTGGAGATCAAGGAAAACCTCATAGAGAACTTAGCATAGATCTTAAAGGAGAAGTCAGAAAGGGGCAGGCAGAATTGTTGGTGAAATACATTCAAGATAGAAGAGTCACTGGTAAATAAAATAAGCAAATAAAGTCGGGAATAACATCAGATTCCCTGGTTATCATTGTGAGCTAAGGCAATTGTTCTCATTACTTCCTCATAAAGCAGCAGTTCGAGAGATCTGGGATTATCCTGTAGCTTCTCCAAAGTTCCCATATGGAACAAGAAGCTACTCAGTCTTAGAAAATACTCTAAGAAGGGACAAAACAAAAACAAAACAAAAAATAACCTCATAAGCCTTGACAATTGTCAATAAACATACTTATTAATTAGAATGATGACAGATGCTACAACTTAAGGTTGAAGCAAATAGGTTGTTTGAGTCCAGGTAGGAGTCTTGAGATACACTAGAGCTAAAAGTGATTGGTTACCCTTAGTGAGTCTAGCACAGATATGGAGTGGGGACCAAACGTGTTGCCTAGGAGAGGTACAAACCAGGCCAAGTTGATGTAATGAATCAGTCTGAAGCTTCTGTACTAATGATTATTGGAACTGGGCCTATGAGTGACTGTTGCATATTTAGCATAATAGGGAAATGTGTAGAAAGGAAAGGAAGGGAAAAAGAGAAGTGCAGGGAAAGGAAAGGAAGGGAAGAGAAAGAAAGAGAAAAGAAGGGAAAGGAAGGAAAAAGAAACAAAATGAAGTTTATGTAGACATACATAATCAAAAGGAACAATTTATGGATTTATGGATATATCTGTGGACAATCACAATTAGGGACAATTGAGAGAATTATAGAAAATAAAGAGGACTGATCATATTTTGGAGACAGGAAGAGAGATACAAAGCAGAAAACATAGCTTAGGTGTATGTTTTTGGTAGGAAATTGTATTAGTTCTTCAAACATTAAGCAAGTTTGTTAGAGATCACACAAATGTAATAAATCTGTAAAATAAACATAAGATTCGTATAGTTAATGAGAATTTTCTGTGTATTTATTAAAAATTCTATGAAGTCCATATAAATACTAAATAACTTCTGTGGTTAATACTTGATAAAACTTCCTTAGGAAAAAAAATTAATTGTTTTGGAGATTGTGTCAAGTACATTAGTTGGGGAGATGGAGGGAGATGACCTCTTAAAAAGCTCCTCTCTAATCACAAAACACATTTAGGACAATTATGAGTTTGTTTCATCTCTAAAAAGCTGAGTTATGGGGATTTTAGACTCATTTGCCACAAATTATTATGGCCTTTCTCTGGAAAGATTGCACCATACATTTTGGAAACCATCCTTCCAATGCACAGTAGGTACCTCTTGTGCAAAAAGACAATGCTTTGATAGATGACTTCCTCTTGGCATTTTCCTGGGTTTTTGATCATGTTTAGTATTAAACATGCATTTGTTCTATAGGCAAGTTTGGAGAGGTTAAAGGAAGCCAAGAACCACGGAGCTCTTGGGCAAGATGCAGCTGGCGTGGAATCCTTCAAGAGAAAAGACATCATACAAAGAGGGACAGAGAGGCCTAGAAGTTACTGGACAAAAGGTCAGGACATTGTGAATCAAAGCTTGAAAGGGCAGAGCAGCAGAAGGTGGAATGATGTAACAAAGCACAAAGCAGTCGCCTAAATCCAAGAAAAGCTTTTTTTTTCCTCAATAGATCATCAAATCCATTTTCCTGATATTCAAGGAAGACTACACCTGATCCTTAGTGAACCACAATGATTCTCAAAAGATTTAAATTTTAGTGTTAGTTCTACTGCTAACTAGTCATTGGATCTTATATCAAATATTTAAATCATTTGTATCTCTATTTACATTAAGAAATTGGGATAATAATTACTCCACACACCTATGAGATTATAGAGAGGATCCAGCAAGTTAGTGGGTATGAAAAATTATTCAGTGTTTCACAAATATTTCTTGAGTGCCAATTCCATAAGAGACAAAGTAAGAGAATATAAAAAATGTGTAAGACACGAGGCCTGACCTCTAGTCATTTGTAATCTAGCAGGCAAGATAAGATACAGAAATAAGTAGAAAGTTGTACATGTTATGCTCTGCATGAGTGATAGTTCAGTTTTTCAATCATTTCCAGTTGGGAGTTTTAGGAATGGTCTCATAAAAAATGGCATTTGAATTTAGCCTTGGGTAAGTCACTGAAACTTGGAATCTGTACCCTCTCCTACAAAAAATGAGGAAGTTGGATTGAATTATTTCTTTTCTTCCAAATTTATTAATTTATTTGTTTTCAGTTTTCAACATTCACTTCCATAAGTTTTAAATTTTATCCTCTTCCCTCCCCAAGACGGCATGGAATCTGATATGGATTCTATTTATACATTCCTATTAAACACATTTTCACATTAGTCATGTGGCATAGATGAATTTTAATGAATGGGTGAAACCATGAGAGAAATAAAATGTAATAAAAATAGTCTGCTTCATTCTGCACCCTGAGTCCACAGTTCTTTCTCTAAATGTGGATGGAGTTTTGCATCATGGGTCCTTTGAAAATGTTTTGGGTCCTAGCATTGCAGAGAAGGGCTAATTCTAACAAAATCAGTCTTCACACTCTGTGACTCTTGCTGTGTATAATGTTCTCCTCTTTCTGCTCACTTCACTCAGCATCAGTTCATACAACTCTGTCCAGGTTTTTCTGAAGTCTGCCTGTTTGTCATTTCTTATAGAATAATAGTATTCCATTACATTCCTATACCACAACTTATTCAGTCATTCCCCTATTAATGGGCATCCCCTCATTTCTAGTTTGTGGCCACCACAAAAAGAGTTACTGTAAATATTTTTGTACATATGAGTCTTTTCCCCATTTTTATGATCTCTTTGGGATACAGCCCTAAAAGTGGAATTGCTGGGTCAAAAGGTATACACATTTTTATAGCCCTTTGGGCATAGTTCCAAACTGTTCAGCAGAATGGTTGGATGAGCTCACAGCTCCACCAACAATGAATTAGTCTTCCAACTCTCCCACATCTTCTCCAACATTTATCATTTTCCTGTTTTGTCATGTTAGCCAATCTGATAGGTGTAATGTGGTACCTGAGAGTTGTTTTGATTTGCATCTCTCTATAGTTATTTAGAGCATTTTTTTCATATGACTACAGATATCTTGAATTTCTTCATCTGAAAACTGCCTGTTCATATCCTTTGACCATTTATCAATTGCAGAATGACTTGTATTCTTGTAAATTTGACTCAGTTCTCCATGTATTTTAGAAATGAGACCTTTATCATAGACACTCGTAAAAATTCTTTCCCACATTTCTGCTTCCTTTCTCATCTTGGTTGCATTGGCTTTGCTTGTGCAAAAACTTTTTAATTTAATATAATCAAAATGATCTGTTTTGCATTTCATAATGTACTCTATCTCTTGTTTGGTCACAAATTTCTCCATTCTCCATCATGACAAATAAATAATTCCTTGCTCCCTTAATTTGTTTATAGTATCAACCATTATACCCAGATTGTGTACCCATTTGAACTTTATTCTGGTAAACAGTATCAGGCATTGTTCTATGCCCAGTTTCTGGCACACTGCTTTTCAATTTTCCCAGAAATTTTTGTCAAACAGTGAATTCTTATCCCAGAAACTGAGGTCCTTGGGTTTATCAGACAGTAGAGTGCGGTAGTCATTGTCTACTGTGTCTTGTGTACCTAACCTATTCCACTGATCTGTCGCTCTATTTCTCAGTCAGTACCAAGTGGTTTTGATAATTGCTGCTTTATAATAGAATTTAAAATCTGGTATGGCCAGGCCACTTTCCATAGCATATCCTTTCATTAATTCCCTTGATATTCTGGACCTTTTGTTCTTCCAGATAAATTCTGATATTATTTTTTCTAGCTCTGTAAAATAATTTTTCATAGTTTGATTGGAATGGCACTGAATAAGTAAATTAATTTGATAGAATTGTAATTTTTATTATATTATCTTGGCCTATCCATGAGCAAATGATGTTTTTCTAATTATTTAGATCTGACTTTATTTGGGCAAAAAGTGTTTTTTAATTGTATTCATATAGTCCCTGCATTTGCTTTGGCAGGTAGACTCTCAAATATTTTACAATGTCTACAGTAACTTTAAATGGGATTTCTCTTTCTATCTCTTGCTTTTGGGTTTTGTTAGCAATATGTAGAAATGCAGGTGATTTATGTGGGCTTATTTTATATCCTGCAACTATACTAAAGTTGTTTATTGCTTCAAGTAGTTTTTCACTTGATTCTCTAGGATTCTCTAAGTATATCATCATTTCATCTGCAAAGAGTGATGACTTAGCTTCTTTGTGTATTCTAATTCTGTTTTCTTCTCTGTCTTTTTCTTCTCTTATTCCTAAAGCTAACATTTCTAGTACCATATTGAATAACAGTGGTGATAATGGACATCCTTGTTTCACTCCCAATCTTTTTGGAAATGCGTCTAGCTTTTCCCCATTAGATGTAATGCTTGCAGATGGTTTTAGGTAGGTGCTACTCATTATTTTAAGGGAGACTACATTTATTCCAGTGCTCTCCAATGTTTTCAATAGGAATGGGTGTTGTATTTTGTCAAAAGCTTTTTTCTGTTTTTATGGAGTAATCATAGTTTTGTTGTTCACATGATCAATTATGCTGATAGTTTTCCTAATATTGAATCAACCCTGCATTCCTAGTATAAATCCTACCAGATCAAAGTGTATTATTCTCATGATAAGTTGCTGTAATTGTTTTGCTAGTGTCTTATTTAAAATTTTTGCATCTATATTCATTAGGGAAATTGGCCTTTAATTTTCTTTCTCTGTTTTGGCTCTTCCTGGTTTAGGTATTAGCACCATATTTGTATCATAAAAAAGAATTTGGTAGGACTCTTTCCTCAGCAATTTTCTCAAATAGTCTATATAGTATTGGAATTAATTAATTCCTTAAATGTTTGATAAAATTCACTTACACATCCATTTGGCCCTGGAGATTTTTTTCCTAGGGAGTTCATTGATGGCTTATTCAATTTCTTTTTCTGAGATGGGTTTATTTAAGTATTTTACTTCCTGTTCTGTTAATCTGGGAATTTATATTTTTGTAAATGTTCATCCATTTCACTAATATTGCCAAATTTATGACCGTACAGACTAGATTATTTCTAAGCTTTCTTACAGCTCTAACATCTAACAATTTAGTTAGATACAGTTTCAATTAACAAAACTGAGTAAGGAACAGGGCTGAAGAAAAAGGAGAGCAGTTTGTTTATCATTAGAAAATAAAGAATGCCATGGGTAATGGTAAAAAGACCAATTTAACTAGGGCATTGGATTTGTATACAAAAGTAATTGCACCCTAAATTTAAAAGGTAATTGGGAACAGATAGTAGAGGACTTTGAATATCAGTTTCAGGTGTTCAGATTTTATTAATAGTCAGGGAGCCATGGAACATCCTGAGTAGGAAAGAAATATGATCCAAAGGTTGACATAGAAAGGTTGCTACAGTTGGAAAATGTAGGCTGGACTAGATATAAAGAGTAATTAAGAGTTACTTGGGAATCTATTTTGATAACTATTAAAACAAAGGCTTAACCTAGAGTGAAAGAATGAGGAAAGGAATCTGTTGTAGAAATCAAATATACTACTACTACTAATTTTTCCAGACATATGAAGATATTGCATATTCTAGGAAAGGAGGGTGTGGAAAGAGCATTGGCTGTGAAGTCAGAAGATTTAAGTTCAAGTCCCACCATCATTCAAATTTCCTCATTAACCTCATTTTCCTTGTCCATAAAATGAAGAGATTGGACTAGAGGCCCTCTGAAATCCCTTCATACTGTAGCTCTGTGTTCTTAAATCCAGTAATAGAAACTTCGATAATTCAATTGACATTCTCCAAGTAAAATTATCCCACAGTCCAGAATATTAGAACTCAAATGTATTAAATATCAACATTTTAATACAGGTTTTTTGGTAATTTTCCAGCTATATTATCTCATTTTACATACATGTTCTCAGAACAACCTGTGAAGAAGTTAAGAAAGATATTATCTCCATTTGATAGATAAGGTTACTGACGTAGAGCAGTAAAGTGACTTGTCCAAAGGTGCACACCTATTTAGTGTTAGGCCTGCAGCAGAATCAGTGTTTTCTGATTCTTGATGGTGGATTCCTTAAAACTACACAATACTGCTACTATTACAAAGAATGAAAAGTGATAACAAGATAGAGACTGATTCATCTAGACTGAAGTAATTGACTTCACTTTAAACAAACAAACAATCACCATGATCTCGAATGAAAGTTTGAATGGAAATACACACAAATAGTATACGTATGTATTTATGCACATATAAGTATGTATGCATATACCACTGTGTGTATGTGTCTGTACATATTCACACACATATATTGAGACAGAGAAATGGGAAATGGGGGGGAGAGAGAGAGAGAGAGAGAGAGAGAGAGAGAGAGAGAGAGAGAGAGAGAGAGAGAGAGAAGAGAGAGAGAGAGAGAATGTATACATATTTTGTGCATGTGCTCAATATTTTCATTATCCTGTTGCCCTCAATACCCCTCACCTAGGTTATTATACTAGTCTTCTTTTTGTTCTTCCCCCCTCATTTTTTCTCAGTCTGATTCATTCTTTGTACTTTTTAATTTTTTTATTAATTAATTTTTAGTTTTCAACATTCATTTACACAAGATTTTGAGTTCTAAATCTCTCCCCATCTCTCTCCTTGCCCCACCCCAAAATGACATGCATTCTGATTTTCCCTTCCCCACTCTGCCCTCCCTTCTATCAAGTCCTGCCCCTTCTTATCCTCCTTCCCTTACTTTCTTGTATGGCAAGATAGATTTCTATAGCCCATTGCCTGTGTATCTTATTTCCCAGTTGCAGGTAAAAATAATTTCTAACATTTGTTTTTACAACTTTAAGTTCTAAATTCTCTCCCTTCCTCCCTCCCCACTCACCCTCATTAAGAAGGCAAGCAATTCAACATAGCTTATACATGTGTAGTTGTGCACAACACTTCCGTAATAGTCATGTGAAAAACTAACTATATTCCCCTCCATCCTGGCCCTCCACTTATTCTCCTTTCTCCTTTGACCCTGGCCCTTTTCAAAAGTGTTTGTTTCTGACTACCCCCTCTCCCAATCTGCCCTCCCTTCTATCATCCACACTTTTATCTGCTTCTCCCTTACTTTCCTGTAGGGTAAGATATCCAATTGAGTGTATATGTTATTCCATCCTTAAGTCAAATCTGATGAGAGTAAGGTTCACTCATTTCCTCTCACTGACCTCCTCTTACCCTCCATTGTGAAACCTTTTTCTTTCCTCTTTTATGTAACATAATTTCTATCTCTCCCTTTCTCCTTCTCCCAATATATTCCTCTCTCACTCCTTAATTTTATTTTCTTGATATCATCCCTTCATATCCAATTCACCCCGTACCACCTATCTATCTATCTATCTATCTATCTATCTATCTATCTATCTATCTATCTATCTATCTATCTATCTATCTATCTATCTGTCTACCTGTCTGTCTGTCTGTCTGTCTGCCTGCCTGCGTGCATGTTTGTCTGTCTATCTATCTATCTATCTATCTATCTATCTCTCTCTCTCTCTATCTATCTATCTATCTATCTATCTATCTATCTATCTCTCTATCTCTCTATCTAATCTTTCTTTCTTTCTTTCTGTTTCTTTCTTTCTTTCTTTTTCTTTCCTTCCTTCCTTCCTTCCTTCCTTCCTTCCTTCCTTCCTTCCTTCCTTCCTTCCTTCCTTCCTTCCTTCCTTCCTTCCTGTCTGTCTATCTGTCTATCTACCTATTTCCTTCAACTACCTTAATACTGAGAAAGTAATCATGAGGTACAAACATCATCTTTCCATATAGGAATGTAAACAGTTCAATTTTAATAAGTCCCTTATGCTTTCTCTTTCCTGTTTACTTTTTCATGCTTCTCTAGATTGTTGTATTTGAAAGTCAAATTTCTGTTCAGCTCTGGCCTTTTCATCAAGAATGCTTGAAAGTCCTCTATTTCATTGAATGTCCATTTCCCCTCCCTGAGGTATTATACTGAGGTTTGCTGGATCAGTGATTCTTGGTTTTAATCCTAGCTCCCATGACCTCCAGAATATCATATTCCATGTGCTTCAATCCACTAATGTAGAAACTGCTAGATCGTGTGTTACCCTATTTGTATTTCCACAATACTCAAATTATTTCTTGCTGGCTGCTTGCAATGTTTTCATCTTGACCTAGGAACCCTGGAATTTGGCTACTATATTCTTTTTTTGGGACTTCTTTCAGGAGGTGATCAGTGGATTCTTTCAATTTCTAGAATATCAGGGAAGCTTTCTTTGATAATGTCTTAAAAGATGATGTCTAGCCTCTTCTTTTTATCATGGCTTTCAGGTAGTCCAATCATTTTTTAATAATCTCTCCTGGATCTATTTTCCAGGTCAGTTGTTTTTCCAATGAGATATTTCACATTGTCTTCCATTTTTTCATTCTTTAGATTTGGTTTTATAATTTCTTGATTTCTCATAAAGTCATTAGCTTCCATTTGTTCCATTATAATTTTGAAGGAATTGTTTTCTTCAGTGAGCTTTTGGATTTCCTTTTTCATTTGTACAATTCTACTTTTTAAGGCATTCTCCTCCTCATTGATTTTTGGATCTCTTTTGCCATTTGGGTTAGTCTATTTTTTAAGTTGTTATTTTTCTTCAGTATTATTTTGGGTCTCCTTTGGCAAACTCTTCACTAGTTTTTCATGATTTTCTTGCATCACTTTCATTTCTCTTCCCAGTTTTTGCTTTACTTCTCTTACTTGATTTTCAAAATACTTTTGGACCTCTTTCGTGACCTGAGATCTATTCATATTTTTCTTGGAGACTGTGGATATAGGAGATTTGACTTTGTTGTCTTCTTCTTGTTGTATGTTTTGATATTTTTTGTCACCAAAGTAAGATTCTATAGTCTGAATTTTTTTTATGCTGTTTGCTCATCTTCCCAGATAAATATCTAATTTTCTAACTCTTTGTCAAGGTAGAACTCTGCTTCCAGTGGTGTTGGGCTTGGGGGTGGGTGTACTGTCCCAGGCCTCAGGGTTTTTTATCAACCTCTCCATCCCCTGCCATCTGTGGGCTTAGAAGTGCTGAAGCAGCCACAGCTACTGCTGCTGCTCCTGCACTTCCACTGCTCTGGGTCTGGAGCTATACTGCGCCCCTTCCCTACCCAGGTACTACAAAGTTTTCCCACTGACCTTCTATGCTGTATTTGGCCTTTTTGGGCCAAAAAGTGTGGAAATCACCACCGCTGCCAGTGATTCAGTCCCCTGAGGTCTACTCTGGCCCTGTCTGTGCTGGCATGGCCCATATTGGACTGCACTCTGCTCGCAGCCCAGTGTGATAAACACTTTCTATTGACCTTCCAGGCTGTCTTGGGCTATAGATTTGCTTCACTCTGTCATTTTGTGGGTTCTGCAGCTCTGGAATTTTATAGTCAATTTGTTACAAGTGTTTGGAAGGGTTTGAGGGAGAGCTCAACCTTGTCCATGCTTTTACTCTGCCATCTTGGCTCTGCTTCCCCCACTCCCATCCTTTGCACCTTTGCCAATGCCTTTTCCCTAAGCACAGATATGACCATGTGACTCCCCTAGTCAACCAACCTCAGTGGCTTCCTATTGCCATTAGGATAAAATATAAACCAACTCCTTTATTTGCTTCTAAAGCTCTAGACAACCTTAACCCAGCCTATCTTTCCAGTTTTATTAGGCATTATTCCTCCTGCATTCTTTTCTAGTGAAACTTGCTTTCTCTCTGTCCCTCATGTATAGGACTCCATGTCTCATCTCTGTTCTTTTGCATTGACCATCTCCCATGGTTGCAATATATGCTTTCTTTGGTTCTGCATCAGAGTTCCTCTTGTTCTCTAAGATACTTCTTAGCTCAGGCACCATATTCTGCATGAAGCCTTTTCTGATCCTCTTAACTCTGACTTCCTTTCTTTCAAAACTACCTTATATTCAACAACTTTATATACATGTTTATATGCATGTGCACTCACACAGACACACACAATTGTATTAACTTTATATTTATACTGTATGTATTTTTATGAGTACTTTTCTTTTCCATTAGGATATAAGCTCATTGGGAGTAGGAATTTTTTCAATCAATCAGTTATTTGAACATTTATTTGTGCCAGGCACTGTGCAAAGCTCTGGGAATGCAAAGAAAAAAACAAACCAAATAATCCCTGCCCTCAGAAAGCTCATGGTATTTGTGTCCCTGGTGTCTAGCACACAGTATCTGGCACCTAGTAATCACTTGGTAAATGTTTGTTCATTTATTTATTCATTGAACTATCCCTTACATAACTTCTAAACATGGGTAAAGTTTTTTCTCACTATTCTTTCCTTAATAGCCATTTGCTTTCTTTTGTCTTGGCATAGTTAAAAACTTAGACATTATACTCACATCTAAGATTTTCATTTTACCTCTTTCTTCACAGAGATCTCAAATACCTTCCATTGGTTGAGTTTTCTTTTTTCTTCATTGATGATTAGGCTCAGGTTTGCCAAGGCTTGTCAGCTGGGGTTGCAGCTTGAACTTCTTTGATTTTCAGAACACTATATTATTTTCCCTTCTATGATTTCTCATTCTCTGTAATTCTCTTTCCATAGTCATGGAATAATTTTGTGTTATTCAAATTTCTTTTTCTTTATAATTGAATATCTTGGCACCACCCACTTGCAGAATGCATTGTTTGACATTAAATCATTAACTTTAACCATGAACCATCTTGCTGTTTAAAGTATGAGTTTTTTATTTCTCCAACTGATGATGTATACTCTCCTATGCTTTGCTGTTGTCTTGCATTCAGAATTTCTGGGCAGTTTTCTTTTATTATTTTCTACATTATTATTCTCAGGTTTAATTATTGTCACATTCTTCCAAGAGACTCATGATCCTTAACATATGTCTATGAATACACTATCCAACTATTGAATAATTTGTTAAACAACCTTTTTTTTGAATAACAGTATTCATAGTGTCTTGTCAGTGTGTTTATTTACCAATACATGATTACACTGAATTATAAAGTTGCAAGTCCAAATGCTTAAACCCATAGAAGCCTTCAACTAAATGGAGCATGTTATATGAGATAATTCTTCCTGATGAGAATTCCTACAATTGTAATTAATATAGTTTATTCATCATCAGAGACTTTATGCTAAAGATTACTGTGAAGATGTAATAATGAAGGGAAATTCACAAAACTTGCCTTTTTCAAAAAATATTTGAGACTTGGTATTGCTATGAGATGCAATAAAATTATTTTGTTCTTTATGTGCCTGATACTTAACATATTAGCTGCATTCATGTGGCATTTAAATTGTACTATTCTAAGTACTAAGAGAAATTAAAATAAAAATGTTCTTGACCTAATGGATTTTAGAAGTAGGATCTGGGCAAATATATTTATGTGTGGAGGGCAAGAGAGGAAAGTAGATGTGAAACATGCACGAATAACTATAATACAAAATGATACATGATAAACATTTAACTGTTGTATACCAGGTAGCTTGTGAGTTTGAAGCAGAGAAGGCTCCTTAGTGGCTAATGGATGAGACAGAGTTCAGAGAGAGTTTTATAGAAAACATAGCATTTATGCTAGGCCACTGAGGATGGGTAATAATAATAATTAATAATAATTGTAATAACATTAATATAATACTTTAGCGTTCCCAGATATCTTGCAAATATTATCTCACATGTAGGATATCAGCAGGTAGATTTGAGAATGTGAACAGTATTACAACCTGAGCGAAGTATGGCGGCAGCTCAGTATGAAGCATTTATGTATGTTACTGAGTAGTTTAATTTGACTGAAGCTCTAGATCTGTATTCGGAAATCTGTGGAGTGAAAAAAAAAAAAAAAAGAATTAGCTTTCAAGTTATACTGAGGACTAATACCAGATTCACTATTTTCTGTCTTTATTACTTCCAATCACTTTACCTCTAGATCTCACTTTCCTCAGTTATAAAAGAGTGGGGGCATTGTTCAGTGGTGTCTAATGTCTCTCTCTGATCTACTTGTGATCTATTCATCATCCGATGAGCAGGTTGACATAATATTGAAAAGCTAGGTTGATACAAGGTGAGAGATAACCCTGGGTTGCCAGGCTAAGGAGTTAGAATTTTATGTGGGGAATTATGTAGGAAGTCACTGGAGGGTTTTGAGGAGAAAAAAACACATAATCACACTTGATTCTGAAGGCACAAGAAATGACAAGATGATTCTAGTAACAGGGCAAAAGGGTTATTTTGAGGTGACTAATAATAGCAGAGGAAAGAGAATGTGTCAGTATTCAATTGCCACAGTCTAGACTGGCAGTATTGAGTACCTGTATCAATGTATTGGCAGAAGTATATTAGAAGCCCCATACCAATGCGTATCTACTCCCCTCACCCACTCTTTTTACTTTTTTTCATTGTGTCCTTAGTAATTCCTAATCTAATAGAGGCAAACTGGTCTTTACTTTGAACCTTAGCCAAATATACTTCCTTTACTTTAAAAGATACCTGTCTTTGTGTCTACTCCACCTCTCCCCACCTCTATGGAAGACTCACCTTTCACTCAAAAGGAAATACCTAGTTATTTTGATCTCTGTTCCTCACTATCACTTCTTGACCACTAATCTATCTACCTCTGTCCAATTCTTTTCACTCTGAGCATCTGCTATCAGAATTCTTTACACTCCCCTCTCCAAATCTTTGCCTTCAACTCTGGACTTTCCTGAACTCCTTCTGTTTTCCTAGAAAACTTAAGTACCTGATTCATATTTGGGTTATACATCCTGTACCTGTGGTGATCTCTATTGACTTGAATATATATCCTATGGTTATATTATTAGATATATTTTATTTCTTGTGAGTATATTATTTATATTGTTATATTAACGACCCATCAGACTTCACAAATTATGTTCATCTTTATTCCCCAAGTAGCCATTCTAAGAACAAGTCTGCATTCAGACCTGAGAATTATATGAGACTGTTTCATCTCTTAAAACTCACACTCGGTGGCCTTAATTTCCCTCAGTAAAGGCTTTTCTCCTCATCTCTCTCACTCTGAAGTATTCCTTCTCAAAGTTTGTTGGTGCCACTTTGGTACCATTGGAGTGCTGTAGACTGCTCATTAATGAGAGTGAAGCTGTTATGAGAGCAAGTTAGGCAATTTGAAGGAAAAGAACAGCTGAAGTTCTAGGGATTAAAAGAGTTTGAGCACTTTTCTTTAGTGTGTTTCAATGAAAATGGGAAATGGCCAATGTATGTTGTTGTGGAGCATTCGTTTTGCCTCAGATGCGAGACGCTATTTTGTGTCTATTTCCTGATGCTCCAGACTTTTCTGCTTCTCCATAGTCCTGCTTCTCAATTCCTTTGGCTGTATAGGTTGTCTTCTTCCATTAGTAAACTCCTTGACATCAGTTTACTTTTGTTTGCATTTGTATTCTCTGTGCTTATCACGGTGCCTGGCACATAATAAGTACTTAATAAGTACTCTACCTTAATCTAAGTGACATAGAAACAAATAACTGACTCCTCTACCAACCAATCTAGTTTCTTACTCTTATCATATTTGTTGATATTGGCTAACTTGAAAGTGTCTAGTAAAAGTATGACATTTTAAAAGACTACTAGGAGCACAATTATATACCTGTGGAGAAGCAGAAAATCAAAAGGGAAATTGGACATTGTTAAGTTCCATCCCATCTTTTCATAGGCACTGCTCAATTAATAAGTGATGTTGTTCTGACATTCTCCCCTTTTGATTATTATGTTTTCATAAATAGCCAATATAAATTCTGGGATATCAAAGTGAATGGTATAATGAAAAGCATTATTATTCATTCAATGACTTCTCAACTTGATATGTGTTCCAATGTCAATTTGATGAAGCTAATCATACTTGAAGTCTTTTAAACATGGTAAGATTTCCTCTTCTGGGATAGTCATCAAGAATCATTATCTCCTTTGTTTCAATGAATTGTGGGACCACAACTTTATTTAGGTCTATTCATCCAAATTATTAGTTTGAATCCCTTGAATTTTGCCTAGAAGTTCTCCCCATCTTTGTGTTCTGTCCCACTGAAGTCAATGGGGGACCGAATAAGCTTATTTTGCCAATTCACCTGAAGGGAATAGTCTGAAGTGATCTATCAAATGTGGAAAACCCCAGAGTATCTGCTATAGCAATGCACAGAATTCAAAGAATTCAAGGAACTTGGGGGGTATTCCAACCTTATGTTTATTTTTCCATTGGGGAACATGGAAGTTTTTGTTGAATATAACTCAACATATACATTGAATATGTTGAAGCTAGTAAGCTTCCCCATCTTTATATTCTCTCCCATTGAAGTCAATAAGCAACAAATAACTCAATGAGAACCCAGTTACTAAATAAAAATAACATCATTTATTGTAAGGTTATTAGGTACCACATATTCGAATGAGGAAGAAAACATGGAAATAACTAGACATATGTAAATTTATTCACTTAATTTTAGTTTTCAACATTCATTTCCATAAGATTTTGAGTTCCAAATTTTCTCCCTATCTCTCCCCTCCCTTTACCCCAAGAAACCCTGTATTCTAATTACCCCTTCCCCCAATCGGTTCTACCTTCTATCACACCTCTCCTTTCCCTTATCCCCATTTCCTCTATTTTCTTGTAGGGAAAGATAGATTTCTACACCCCATTACCTGTATTTCTTATTTCTCAGTTGCATGTAAAAGTAATTTTTCACATTTGTTTTTAAAACTTTGAGTTCCAACTGCTTTCCCATCCTCTCTCCTCAACCACCCCCACTGAGAAGGCAAGCAATTCAATATAGGTTATACATACGTAGTCATGCAAAACACTTCTGTAATAGTCATGATGTGAAAGACTGACAATATTTCCCTCCATCCTATCCTGCCCCCTATTTATTCTACTCTCTCTTTTAACCTTGTCCCTCCCCAAAAGTGTTTACTTGTAATTAACCCCTCCTCCCATTTACCCTCCCTTCTATCACCTCTCCAGACCCCATTTATCCCCTTTTCCCCTACTTTCCTGTACTATAAAATTAATTTTCATACCAAATTGAGTGTGCATGTTATTCCTTCCATAAGCCAAGTGTGATGAGAGTAAGCTTCACTTTTTCCCTCTCACCTTCCCCCTTTTCCACTCCACTGAAAAAGTTTTTTCTTGCCTCTTTTATGAGAGATAATTTGCCCCATTTCATTTCTCCCTTTCTTTTCCAAATATATTCCTCTCTCACCCCTTAATTTCATTTTTTAGATATCATCCCTTCCATATTCAACTCTGTGCTCTCTGTCTATATGTATATAATCTCTCCAACTACCCACATACTGAGAAAAATCTCAAGGGGTACAAATATGATCTTTCCATGCAGGAATGTAAACAGTTCAACTTTAGTAAGTACCTTATGATTTCTCTTTTCTGTTTACCTTTTCAAGCTTCTCTTGATTTTTGTCTTTGAAAGTCAAAAAATTTTCTATTCAGTTATGATCTTTTCATCAAGAATGCTTGAAAGTCCTCTATTTCATTGAATGACCATTTTTTTCCCCTGAAGTATTATGCTCAGTTTTTCTGGGTAGATGATTCTTGGTTTTAATCCTAGCTCCTTTGACTTCTGAAAAATCTTATTCCAAGCCCTGTGATCCCTTCATGTAGAAGCTGTTTATCCTATTTATCAGTGTTATCCTGATTGTATTTCCACAATACTCAAATTATTTCTTTCTGAATGCTTGCAATATTTTCTCCTTGATTTGGGAACTCTGGAATTTGGCTACAATATTCCTAGGCATTTTTCTTTTTGAATCCCTTTCAGGAGGTGATCAGTGAATTCTTTCCATATTTATTTTACTCTCTGGTTCTAAAATATCAGGGCAATTTTTCTTGATAGTTTCATGAAAGATGATTTCTAGGCTCTTTTTTCTATCCTGGCTTTCAGGTGGGTGCATAATTTTTAAATTGTCTCTCCTGGATCTATTTCCCAAGTCAGTAGTTTTTCCAATGAGATATTTCACATTGCTATTTTTTTCTTTCCATTGGTTTTGTTTTATAATTTCTTGTTTTTTTCATGAAGTCATTAGCTTCCATCTGCTGTATTCTAATTTTTAAGGAATTATTTGTTCAGTGAGCTTTTGCATCTCCTTTTCCAACTGATCAATTCTGATTTTTAGGGCATCCTTCTCCTCATTGCCTTTTTGGACCTCTTTGCCATTTGGGTTAGTCTATTTTTTAAAGTGTTATTTTCTTCAACATTTTTGGGGGTCTCTTTTAGCAAGCAGTTGACTTGTTTTCATGTTTTTCTTGAATCACTCTCATTTCTCTTCTTAATTTTTGTTCTGCCTCTCTTACTTGATTTTCAAAATCATGGTCTGAGACCAATTCATATTTTTCTTGGAGACTTTGGATAGAGTAGCTCTGTTTTCTTCTGTTTGCATGTTTTGGTCTTCCTTGTCACCAAAGTAATATTCTATAGTCTGATTCTTTTTCCTATTTTTGCTCATTTCTCCATTTACTTGACTTTTGAGCTCTTTATCAAGGTAGTTATCTGCTTCCAGTGGGTGTAGGGGTTGTACTGTCAGCTGCTTGATCTCCCCACAATCTGTGGGTCTAGAGCTCCAGAAGTAGTGGCTGCAGCTGGCCCTGCCTCTGCCCCCTCCCCTCTCAGCCACCCTGGGACTGGGGCTGGACTACTCCAGTCTCCTGCACTGTTCCTATAGACTTTTCCCACACACCTTCCAATTTATCCTCAGTGTTTTGGGGTCATGAAGTCTGGAAACTACCACCCGTGTGAGAGATTCAGCCTCCCCAAAGCCTGCTCAGGTCCCCTCTGTGCACTTGCAACCCATACTGGATTGTGCTCTGCTCCTAGCGTGGCACCATAAATACTTCCTGGTGACCTTCCAGGCTGTCTTGGCCTGGAGACTTGCTTCACTCCATCATTCTGTGGGTTCTTCAGCTCCAGAATTTGTTTAGAGTCATTTTTTACAGGTATTTGGCTTGGCTTGGGGACAGTACTGAAAAAGTGCATGCTGTTACTCTGCCATCTTGACTCCACCCCTAACTAGAAACGTAAGATACATGTGGAGTCGATGTGAAGTAAATCATTGGAAATACGCTGGGGAAAAGAAAGGCTAATTATCTCTAAGCAAAGGCTGAATCACCACTTGCTGGCTGTGATGTTCATGGGATTCTTGCTCAGCTATTTGTAGGACCAAATGGCCTCTGAGGTCCCTTACAACTCCAAAACTCTGTGAAAAAGTAAAGGATTCAGAAAATATGAATACACTCACTCTCCCAGAACTGACCATCCTAGTTATATTATGTTAGCTACCCTAGGCATGAAAAAGGAGTTCAGGAGAGTGGAATACTGTTCAGTCATGGAAATCTTCATTTTCATGGCTTGCCAGATTTCTAGTAGGGGAAAAGTGTGACTCCCTGGTTTCCTAAAGTATAACTTGGCAGTTTTGTCACATTTCGAGGGATATAATTGTATCTTATCATCCTTGGGAACTTTGCCTCATGTCCCACCTTTGTGAAAATTTGATTTGCCTTCTTTTTTTTGACATTACTCCATTCTGGGTCCTCATCCTTTCTTGGTTCCCCATTGTATCCTGCAACGTCAGTTACTTGTATCCTGCTTCCATTTAACTTCCAATAAATCAGAAAGAAGTGTTTATTAATCATTTACTGTATGTCAACAGGCATTGTGCTAAGTGCTAGTGTTACAAAGAAAAATCAAACATAAAGATCATATACACATACATAACAATAGTCTTCCAACACTTACCACAATTCCTTGCACATAGTAAGAATTTAGGAAATGCTCAGTGAATTGAATCTGAATTGAAGGCTGAAGACAATCTCAATATATTGCTGACAGGATATTATTTTAATTTTAGTACTATTTAAAACTTTTAAAAATAACTATAAAATCTTTATGTCCAGTCAGAAAGGAGTTTCTTTTGCTTTGTTAATTAAAAATCTGACAGTCCTCTGGCTTCTTGATCCCTGCTTCTGGTAACACAGATGCTACTTAGGAAGAAAAAAGAGGCAACTAACAGGAGAGGTTTCTTTTATTTTGACTGTAGTCTTTTTTGGCTAAGTCTCTATCCAGACCAGAAAAGTTAGTAAATAAACCATATAGCAAGTGGAATAACATATCTAAACAAATTGTTGTTGTTTAGTTCTTTTTAGTTGTGGCCAAGTTCATGACTCCTTTTGGGGAGGTTTTCTTGACAATGATACTGGAATGGTTTGCCATTTCCCTTTTTGGCTCATTTTCATATGGGGAAAGTGAGACAAACAGAGTTAACTGGCTTGCCAGGGTCACACAGTAAGTGCCTGATGCCTGATTTGAATTCAGGCCTTTGTGACTCTGGGCCCAGTGCCCTTAGCTGCCTCTAAGCAAATGAGTGCACCTAAAATTTTAAAAAGTATAGTTAAAGTGAAAATTGTATGACAATATAAGCTTGTGCTAGAGCTGAACACACATTCCTTATTAAATTAAGAATAACAGATCTAGGATGCTACTGAAACAACCTAACTTCCACAACTTCTATGCCATCTAAGATCCCTTCCAGTTCTGAGCTTCTGCATGATGTCATGATTTATATGTTTTTCTTTTGGAAAGACTTTAGCCTTTGGGCCCTGACTCTTCTAGGAACTGGTTTGGCAGAAAATATTTCTATGATATAAGACTTGGTTCAAGAGCAATTCGTGACCCTCATGTTCCTTTTGCCCAACATTTATAATGAATAGTTCCATACAATAACAAGATATCAATTGAGTACATGATACAGGATATCATGAGTTCACTCATCCTTAAAGAGATTTTAATTCAACTTACACCCTTCCTAATTACAGGGAAGCCTTTTGAGGTATCAGAATCATATTTGTAAAATTTGAGCTTCTTAAGGAAAGGTACTACAAGAGGATATAAGTTATTACTGTTATTAGTGAGGTAAGATTATAGAACCACACCTGCAGCACTATTAACCCTAGATGTGGGTTCTTGCACAATGCTGGCTTCCCAACTATATTTTAACTGGCTAAGCTGTGGCCTTGCAAAGTTGGGCAACACATTTTGAGAAACTGCAGAATGCTGCAAGCAATTACACAATGCAAAAGAAGAGTATTTCATGTGCTGCATGTGTTTTAGCTGATCAATTTTGAAGAAGGTAAGCAACTCACACATTTTACACTCCCATAAGTAATGCCCAAACTGTTTCCCCCTTGCAGGTTAATGGATCATTGTAGAACAGGGTTGGTTCCATAATAAAGAATATAGAAATGCTGACCAAGACTGTGGGCAAGGGTTTATTACTTTACAAGGAATTCATTTGCTATTGAACAGACAACAGGCTTAATTGTGGTAGAGGTGAAAATAAACTAACCTTGACTGAATGAGAAAAAGGAGTGGGATAGGAACCATACCTGTGATTTCAATGACATAGCTGTCTTTGTCAATGTGGACCCTTCCTCTTCTCCCAACTTAAAGTCTTAGACAGTTGCCTGTCTAGGTCACCATGAGTAACTTACCCAGAGTCACACAATAAGTTGTATCAGAGGCAGGATCTGAACAATATGTCTTCCTGTCTTTGAAGCCAGTTCTCTGTTAATTGTACCATGCTACTTTTCATGAATTAGGAAAAAGAGAAGCATAATCAACACATATGGATTCTATTTTATTTTTATTCTATAAAATAAATATAAATTAAAATAAAATAAAAATATTTTCATTTTATTCCATAAAATAATGAAATAAAACATTTACATGTAGATTTTGGGGACTCTCACCTTTGCTTAGAAAAGTTTCCCTAGAATGAGTTTTATCACCAAAAATCCTTTAAAAACTATTATCTTTTTAGACAACCTTTCACTGGAATCTTCTGAATCCCTCATGTGCTTTGCCTCAATTTATAAAGTAAAAGACTTTGGAATAAAACATCAGAATTATAAGCCTGCAGCACCATTTATAATCATAGGGCTTGGAGATATTTTTCAAAGTTTTAAAGTCATCTCATCTTTAATACAATGTTTTAAGCTGACAAAAATAGAAATGGTCCTAATCAGGAAAACAATATTTCATGGAAACTATGACTTATTCTTCTCCCCAATAGCGTTAATCAGATTTCATTTATTTTTATAGCATTGCAGGCATTAACATTACCCTCTAGAAATGTTCTCCTTTCTATTTGTCCTTGGATAAGTTATCTGCTGTATTAGGATAACTTTCTTCCTCAAGATAAATGTTTCCTGATAAAGCAATATTATTAACCTGTAGCAATTGCAATACGAAATAAATGCAGTTGTCAAGTAAGCTTTGAAGAGGGAAAATGCTGTGACAGATTAAAATACTGTGGTATTCTTCCCTGCTTTTTCTCAATTCATTTATCTTCCCAACTATCGCATATGATTGAATAGGCAAAAAGGAACCTGTAAATGGGACCAAGTGACAAAAGATTCATTAGGATGTAGCTGTGCCCTGGTACTTTTGGGAACCCAGCCACCCTGTTTTCTGTATCTTCTGAGTGTCCTAACTTCTCAATAAATAGGAAATATACTAGAAGTATAACTGAGTATCTTCCTTTAATTTAATAAGTATTTCATGAATGTTGACTATATGTAAAGCATTTTGTTAGGTATCTTGGCATGGTCTCTGCCCTCAAGAAATGTATAATATAGTAGGAAACCCCTCCCCCCTCCATAAACAAATTAACAACAATCAGTCTATTCTCTAAGACAGAAACATTTATTTCTGTCTTCTGTTCATCTGTCAAAGATAGTATTAGGATAAATTTCAAAGACAGCCATTATTATTCCACAAATAAGGCATTAAAAAATCAAAGACAGAATCTTAGAATTGGGAGTAATTTTAGTGGTCAACTAGTCCAGCTTGTACCTGAACATGAATTCTCAATGCAACATCTCCGATAAGGTAGATAACCCAGCTTTCACTTGAAAATCTCCAGAGATGTGATTTAAGATTATATTATTTTTTTAGCTATAATTTCATACTGTGGATTGAAATTTAGTCCTGTTGAATTTGCAATCCTCTAAACCCTGGATTTTTATTTTACATGGATTATGGACTCTCCATGCTGCTAAGAATCCTGCAAACCAAATGCAAGATTTAATATCATTAATTTTTATTTGCTTTGGTACTCACGGAATACTAAACAATCTCCGTGAAGACTACAAGTTCATGGCTTGGATTATTTATAGAGGATCTATGGAATCACACAGGTTGAGAAGGTGTGGACAGTTTGTAATTTGCACTATTGAAAAGCATGACCACATATAGCAATATATTCATGGGTACATTCACATGTTGCAACTTCAGAGTCAATCCATTCTTTTTGTATATTTTTTTTGGATACTGATTGTCATCCAGTTTGATAGCTACCTAGCCTAGATATATGCCACTTGACAATTCAATATATGTGTCATTTATACCTATATCTGTCGTTATCTATGTATTTAATGAAATTGTTATACTGGGAAGTGTGACCAAGGACTACAGAGCAACTCACTAGAAGACTCCCCACAAAATGTCAGAGAACACTCCATAAGGTCTTGTCATTCAAGCACTTCTAGAACTTTGGACAGTATAAATGAGAATGAGGTATGCCCTTAGTGACTGAGATCAGAATATTTCTATAACTCAGTGAAAGTAGGGGAATGGGGGGTGGGGGTGGAACTCAAGGGAGATGCAATCTGTGTAACTCTGGAGGCCAGAACTCATCTTGCCTAGACAGTCTCCCTTACAAGGGTAGATGGCTATGCCTGAGTCTTCAATTCTTTGTTGATTTGTAATTATAAATATATAAGTATTCTTAGAAGAATAGAATAAAATAGACTTTGGCCAAGACTTTATAAATCCATTAGCGAAGCCTGACCATTTAACACAGCAATGTAGTGATCCTCCAACACATGTTGCTCATATGTGTGTCTTACATACTGAACATAGTGTGATAACTTGCTATTGATGAAGTAATTTTTCTTAAAGTCTAGCTATTTAGTGTGATTTTAAAAAAAACACTTCTGGTCTTTATTCATAATGTATTTTTATTTGATTTCAAAATCTTCATTATTTTCTATACATTTGCAGGCTGAATCTATATAAATGGTATATATGAAAATAGACTTAAGACCTTACAACCAAGAGTCTTATTCAGTTTGTTCAGTTTAGACTTTTCATACGTAGCTAGATATGTCTAAGAATAACTTAAACAATACAATGTTAAACATCACAGGCCCTTTCTTCAAATGTACTCTGTTGTCCACTTTCCATGAAAGTTTTCCTCATTCCTATATTCCATGTCTCTCCTGATAATCACTGACATTATTCTGAGGAAATATAAGTAGAGCATTAAGGTAAGTGGCAAGAAGAAAACTTGAAACTGCAGCATATAGGCAATCAAATACAACCTGATGTAATGAAGCTGGGTTTCTGCCCATGTGAAAATTAAGAAAGTAGACCTTAATTCCAGATTTCATTTGTACTTTTCTATTCATTTTTGTGTCACAGCCTAAAAAGCTAAGAGATATCTTCTCAGATACCAGATGAATTTCCCATTCACTCAGGCACTATTTTTTGTATACCCTTGGTGAATAGATGAGTATCCATTCTCATGGTGTCTTAGAGCTTACAGACCTAAAGCAAGTGCAACAAACCTTTAAGACTTATTAGTACTCAAGTTACACCATAATAACCCATTTCACCCAAACTGTGAGCTGCATGACTTTATTTTATTCAGTACTTCAAATTGTCTATAAAGTTTCTAAGATGAAACTCTAGAGATAAGCTAGAGTAATTACTAATCATTAATGACTTATTGTGTGGTCTCAACTGAGGTCCCAGAATCCCCTACCATATGTATGAGAGAATATGTATGAATTTTCCTATCATGAGAAACTTTAGAATGAATCATACATTTAGAATTGGAAAGTACTTGAAAGGTGTAGCATGAATAATATCTTAACTCTCTTTTTTTCTCCCTAAATGATATTGAGACCACTCTGGAGTCTTGGCTTACTAAAACTTAGACTGTTGACATCCCTTCCTGATCACCTGACAACAAAATGGTCATCAGAAGGTCCAAGAGCTCTGACTTTTGGTTGGTGAATCACAATGGCCAATTGAGGCTAGAAAGGTTCACTCTGGTAAAACAAATTTTGGGCTCCTCATTACCTAATTTTATTGATTATCCTTCTGCTATAGCTAAGTAAATCTCCCTTTGCTAATTGTTAGATGATTTCAGAACATATCATTTTATTACCATATTGAACTAAAACTATGAAAGGACATTCCAGAACAATGCATTGCCTTGTCTAATTTCCTTATGTTACAAATGAAGAAATTGAGGCCAACAGAGGTTAAATGACCTGCCCAAGAGCACACAGGCAATAAATCTTAGAGTTAGGATTGGAACTCAAGTCCAAATACAAATTAATAAGTGAGAGCATTCTATACTGGATCCTAAGGGTAAATAGTAAGGGTAATAGCCAACACGGATTTATATGCCACTGGTCCTGTATTTCATTTTAATGCTCTATTGCTTTGAATAAAAAAATGTATTTTTTCCATTAATTCTCTTGACTCCAATTCATTTTGATTTCTGTTTCAATTCCTTTTCCTCAGAGAAGTAAATCTCTTCAGAGTAGTCACCTCATCTTGTCTACTACTGTAAAACCTGCCACCATTGGTGTTTAGGGCTTTAAAAATGGAAATGTCAAGAAAAAGAAATTCTGAGACCATTTGTAATTTTCTGAGTTTTTCTTAGAGCTCTGAATAGCTATTACCTAAATATGTTCCTTATTTTAACATTTTCAACAGTACCTCAGAGTTCTCAGAACTGCTAGCATGTCATGTTGTTAGGTTCATTTTAAAAAACATAGGCTTATGGTTAGGTTCTTAAAGGGCTAAATGAATTAGTTATCAGGTCAGAAAACAAGGTCCTTTTCACTATGTTACATAGGTCAGGTTCACAGGAACTATGGTACTTGTCTCAGAGTAAAATAAGCAACTGCTTCATGTCTCTTTTCCTGCTTCTTGCCTAACAGACTTGTATGAATGTGGGCAGTAGTTTTCTTCTGTGAATTAAACTATAAGTTGGCACTATTTCCGTAGGATTAGAAAAATCTTATGTAAGACTGTGGGGAAAGTAATAGCTGATATCTTAGTATAAGAATAAATTCCCTGAAGTCCAGGAGCTGAGGTTTGAGAATTTTTTAAAAAAGGGGACATTAGGAAAATATGGTCAGCAATACTGCATTTTGGATCAAAAAGTGTTTGAATAAGACTTTAAAAATAGCAAATATTGTTTGTTTGAGGGTTCGTATAAAAGGTAAATGTAGTTAAGTCTGGGGGATGAATAGTGGCCATAGAATTATAAACTGGCAGAATTAGAAGGGACCTTAGACATCATCTGTCCTCAGGAAAACCCTCTCTAATATCTTTAATTTATTTGAGGATTTAAAATATTTTTGGTTATGGATCAAATGGGAAGTCTAGGAACAGCTATGGGCTCCAACAACAACAGCAAATGCAACAACAGCAGGAAAAACAAAAATAGCAGCTGCATTTATATAACGCTTTAATATTGGTGAAATGCTTTACAAATTTCATTTCCTGTAATGAATTACAATGATCCTCAGACTATAATTGTCCCCATTTTACAGGTGAGAAAGTTGAGAAAGAAGAAAAGGTGACTAAAGAGTCACACAGCTGCTAAGTGTCTGAGGTGGGATTTGAATTCAAGCCTCCCTGATTCCTAATCTCACACTTTATGGACCTAATATTATTACAAAATAATGCTTGTAAATGCACACAATAAAATAAAGAACTGCAAAAGAAAGTAATTGCACTGAAATAAAACTATCAAAAATATTCACATTTTTAAGTTCACAGTCTTCAAGTTAAGAACTCGTTACTTGAATGCTGGGACACCACTACTTCTGTAGTCAGCCAAATTCAATTTTAGAAAGCTATAACGACAAGTGGTTTTGTCTTATATTAAGTTGGTATCTCTGTATCTTCTAACTTTTGCCCTTAATTGTGTCAGCTGATGATATGAAAAGTCTAATCTTTCATCATTTCATGGACACAATTTCATAATTCATCTTTGGTAACATCTAGATTGTATTTATGCTGATGTGACCAATCTTTGTATATGTTCACAAATTAATGGTATATGATCTGTTACACATATAACAGAAATGGTCTCAGTTTCATGTGGAGCTCCAGATGGTAGAAGGTTTGAACAACAATGATAAATTTACACTTTATCATCTCCAGGGCTAGGTAACTCAAATCAGTATGCATTTATTAAATATCCATTAGGTACAGAAAGAAAGTTAACAGATAAAACAGAGAGAAAAGTATAGAGAGTCTAACAAATAGAAAATTGCCTTTATAGGCAGGAAGACTTGGGTTCAGGTAAACAGACTGTTGTGAGGTCTTACATAATATAAGATTTCTGAATGCCCCAGAATGCACTCTCAAAGATTATTGACTAAAATCTGTAACTTTAACTTGCAGAGACCTGATATGAATTGGTGGAGTGAGTTCTCTCACCTAGGAAATCCCTATAATTATGCAATCACAATTGTTGATTCCATATGATATGTATTTATCTTGCAGATAAAACTATCTTAGCAGACAGGCTAACCCAGGTTGAGGGTAGCAAACAAGACTGAAATACATCAGTGAGCTTGGAGGATGTCTACTTCATACACGTGAAGACTTTCCCAGGCAGAATGGATAGATAAGAACAATTTGTTCCAAAGGCCATGAAGGCAGCTGAAGCTATTGCTGTGGAACACTTAGAGCTTGGTCAGACATCAAAGTCATCCACTATATTTCAGGGTATCACTAGTCTTCCTGACTTTTTTTCTGTCACTGGACTTCAATGACTCTGAAAGAGAGAGTGAGGCTGACAAGTTTGTGCAATTCTGCCTCAGTGAAATCCAATCCACGCAGAAGTAGACATCAACCATAACACACTATTTTACCCCAACAGTGAGATACCATTGGTCATGAAGAATGAAGGACAAACAAGAACAATCTTGTAGGACAACATTATCTTATGTTTTGTCTGCTTTTGATCTAAAGAGACTATTTTGTTAAAAACAAAACCAAGAACAGAAGCAAATAACTTTCTTAGTGTGCAAGATATAACTGAATGCTCTTGTTCTTATACCAAATCACTGATTTCAGGCTTTTCTTCCTTATTTTTAAACTTTGACATCTGTGTCATGGCAAATAGATTGTGTATACAAATGGTACTTGTTTAATGTCATGTTAAATGATTCTCAAAATTCATTACTTGTAGCATATCATCCTCTCACCAATAAGAAATGATGAAACTATTACCTTGATTTGGGTTGTGTTAAAAGTGAGTTGAAAGTAATTTTTTAAATATTTAAACACGCACTTCCTTTCTGCCCTGTTTAATTGTCTGTCCTCCATAGTTTGGGCAGCATCAACATCACATATAATTCAAGTATTTGTCTAAATAAATGCATTATATATTCAGCAAAAGTAGTTTTAAAATCTGTAATCTGCCTTGAGATTCCCTAAGGGTAATTCGGATCAGGGTGGAGCCAAGATGGCAGAAAAAAGCAGGGACTTGCTAGAGTTATTCCTCCAAACTCAGCCAAATACCTTAAAAATCACTCTAAACAAATTCTGGAGTTGCAGAACCCACAGAATGATGGAGTCAAGCAAATTTCTAGCCCAAGACAGCCTGGAAGGTCGACAGGAAGCATCTATTGTGCCGGATCAGGAGCAGAGCACAGTCCAGCATGGGTCAGATGGGATCTGAGGAGGCCTTGGGAGGACTGAATCACTTGTACCTGTGGTGGTTTCTAAACATCATGAGCCCAAAAGACTGAGGACAAATTGGACAAAAAAACTGTTAGACCTGTGTGAAAGAGGAGAATGATCCAGCCCCAGCCCCAGGGCAGCAGAGGGGGCAGAGGAGGCTGGAGTAGCCACAGCAGAAGATTGTGGGGGGATCAAGCAGCTAACACTACACACCCCATCCCTACTGGAAGCATAGAACTACCTTTACAAAGAGCTCAAGAGTCAAGGAATTGGCTGGGATAATGAGCAAAAACAGGAAAAAATCAAACTGTAGAATCTTACTTTGGTGACAAGGAAGACCAAAACATGCAAACAGAAGGAGACAATAAAGGCAAAGCCCCTACATACAAAGTCTCCAAGAAAATTATGAATTGGGCTTGGGTCATGGAAGAGTTCAAAAAGACTCTTGAAAATCCAGTAGAAGAGCAAAAATTGGGAAGAAAAATGAGAGTGATGCAAGAAAATCATGAAAAATGAGTCAACTGCTTGCTAATGGGTTCCCAAAAAATGCTGAAGAAAATAACACCTTAAAAAATAGATTAACCCAAATACCAAAGAGATCCAAAAAGGCAATGAAATGAGGAGAAGAATGCCTTAAAAAGCAGAATTGGCCAAATGAAAAGAGGGTCCAAAAGTGCACTGAAGAAAATAATTCTTTCAAAATTAGAATGGAACAAATGGAAGCTAATGCCTTTATGAGAAATCAAGAAATCTTAAAATAAATCCAAAAGAACGAAAAAAAATAAAAGACAATATGAAATATCTCATTGGAAAAACAACTGACCTAGAAAATAGATCCAAGAGAGACAATTTTAAAATTACTGGACTACCTGAAAGCCATAATCAAAAGAAAGAGGCTAGACATCATCTTTCAAAAAATTATGAAGGAAAACTTCCCTGATACTCTAGAATAAATGTTGAAAGAATCCACCAATTGCCTCCTGAAAGAGATCCCAAAAGGAAAACTCCTAGGAATATTGTAGTCAAATTCCAGAGTTCTCAAGTCAAGGAGAAAATATTTCAAGTAGCCAAGAAGAAAGAATTCAAGTGTTGTGGAAACACAATCAGGAAAGCATAAGATCTAGAAGTTTCTACATTAAGGGAGCAAAGGGTGTGAAATGTGATATTCCAGAGGTCAAAGGAGCTAGGATTAAAACCAAGAATCACCTATCCAGCAAAACTGAGTATAATACTTTGGAAGGATAATGGTCATTTAATGAAGCAGAGGACTTTCAAGCATTCTTGTTGAAAAGACCAGAGCTGAATAGAAAATCTGACTTTCAAACACAAGAATCAAGAGAAGCATTAAAAGATAAACAGAAAAGAAAAATCATAAGGGACTTACTAGAGTTGAACTGCTTACATTCCTGTATGGGAAGATAATATTTGTTAACTCTTGACACTTTTCTCAGTATTAGGGTTGTTGGAAGGAATATATATATAGACAGAGGAAACAGGGTGAGTTGAATATCAAGGGATGATATCTAAAAAACTAAAATTAAAGGGTGAGAGAGGAATATATTGAGAGAAGGAGAAAGGGAAAAGTGCAATGAGGCAAATTATCTTTCACATGAAAGAGTCAAGAAAAAGATTTTTCAGTGGAGGGGAAGAGGAGAAAAGTGAGAGGGAAAGAATAGACCTTATTCTCATAGGATTTGGCTTAAGGAGGGAATAACATGCATACTCAATTTGGTATTAAAATCTATCTTACACTATGGAAAAGTGGGGGGGGGAAGGGAATCAGTGGAGGTTTGGAGGATTATAGAAAGGAGTGCAAATGAGGGGAGGGGAAATTAGAAGTAAACACTTCTGAGGAGGGACAGGGTCAAAAGAGAATAAATGGGGGTCAGGATAGGATGGAGGGAAATATATTTAGTCTTTCACATCATGACTATTATAGAAGTGTTTTGCATGACTACACATGTATAACCTATATTGAATTGCTTGCCTTCTCAATAGGAGTGGATGGGGAGGGAGGATGGGAAAGAAGTTAGAACTCAAAGTTTTAAAAACAAATGTGAAAAATTATTTTTACATGCAACTGGGAAATAAGACATAAAGGTAATGAGGTGTAAAAATCTATCTTGCCCTACAAGAAAATAGAATGGAAGGGGATGAGAGAAGGCAGGGGTGTGATAGAAGGGAGGGCAGATTGAGGGAAGGGGTAATCAGAATGCAGGGTGTCTTGAGGCAGGCTGAGGGGGGAGATGGGGAGAAAGCTTGGAACGCAAAATCTTGTGGAAGTGAATGTTGAAAACCAAAAATTAATTAATTGAATAACAAATAAAATAATTGAAAGTTTAAAAAAGAGTAATTGAAATGACAGAGTTGCCTACTGAGTAGAGTTGTGGCAATCTGGCTCTGAAACCAGCAGTATAACTATGGACATATCACTTTACCTCTGTGTAAGTCTTAATTTTCTGATCTGTGGAAAGAGGGGCTCTTTGGGTTCGTATTAAAATGGTCTCTAAGGGTCTTTCCAACTTAAATCTATACTCATATAATTGTACATTTGTCTGTATCTTCTCTAAGTTAGTCATTCTCTTCCCTCTAAGAGATCAGAAGAAATCTTCTTAGATTAGCTTTTCCACCACTCTTATGAAATAGCATTTATGACCTGTCTTCATCTTCAATGTTTCTTAATCTTAGTGTGTTATGTTTTGGTCAAAGTACCACTTTGTTATGGTATTTATCCTTTCTGTCTCTTTTTACACTTGGATGTGCTCAACGAAAGATAGCAAAACAAGTTGTCATAAAAGGGTTAAGTAGACTTGTTTTGAAACTCAGAAAAGATTAAGTTTGAGTTTAGCTGCTAAATCTGAGAGGAAGTTTCCTCTTTCTCTTCTTTATTTTTATGCCATGCAGTGTTCCCACCACCCCCTCAACCCCAAGTGCCACTCTCTCAGGTTTGCCCACTGAAGTAGCCTGTGACACAGTCTACAAATATTTCTCTTTTGTCTAGAGGAGGAAGAACACATTTTCAGGAGTATTTCTTTTAACACTCACTTTTGTACTCCTCTGTGAAGGAAAAGGAAATTTAAGGCAGCCAAAGCAAATGGAGGTCCCTGGAGAAAGGCCCTCTCTGCTCTGCAAATCACCTTTGTTTGTAAATCTCTTCTGGTGGTTGATTAAAGGCACCTCCCAAGCAGTAAGAAAACTACTGTTTCAGTGAAACTCTCAGGCGCCATTTTTAGGGAACCTTTGTCCCCCACTGAAAAGTAAAGTGGCACCGTTTGACAGGGTCTGTGCCCTGGCAGGTCACCTGAAAGCAAAGTCAGCACAACCATTTCCTTCAGAAAAAGTGCTCATTCTGAATCCTACGAGGCAGCAGACAATCTGTCACCAAGAGAGTCATTATATTGCCCCAGACGGGGTATCCTGATAACTCTGTTTTATTCCACTGGAGTCACTATGTGCCATTTCCTGATTGAGTATCTCCCTCGAGTTTAGAAAAAGGACTTAGTTCAGATTACCGCTGTAAACCCAATATGGGGACATATCACCTCACACCAACAGAAGAAAATGCTAATGACAACACTTTGCACTTGATACAGAATGTGTCCCAAACCCTAATCTCAAAGTAGTTCATAAACAGGGACTGCCTTTCTGACAGTAAACAAAGGCATACAGAGGTAGAATAAGTGTCCCCTAGTCAGGGAGCCAACATTGATGGAGGTGAGAAAAAGAATTTAAAGCCACTTCGGACTTTGACAAACTGCCTTTGTCTCTTCAAAAGTACCATAAGACCAACAGACAAATAAACAAAAACATGGAGGATTTAAAATTTTTAAAATTTGATTTCTAATTTGACAGCTTAGAGTCATTTTATCTGAATTAGCTTGAAAATTGACTAATATTGGCTAAACTCTTATAAAAATAGATTGTTTTGTTACATAATTTTACCTCTTCTAAAGTCACCCTTCAGAGTCTCATTGTGGCAAGGCTGTCAATGGAGTTCTCAGAGAGAGAATGGTTTCTGTTATATCCAATCAAGTTGGCAAAGCCCAAAGTATGAGTCTGGCAACTAGTAGAATGAAACTCTTTAAGAATGAGGATTGTTTTATTCCTCATTTATTTATCACCATCATCTAGCTTAGTTCCTGGCACATAGGAAGCACTAAATAAATTTTTTTTTTACCTCCCACTCAATCCATCTTCTACTCAGATGTCAAATAAAGCACAAGTTTGATCAAGTCACCCCCAAATCTTCTCCCTACAATAAACTCCAGTATCTTTCTATTACCTCTAGAACAAAAGACATAATCCTTTCTTTAACTTTTAAATTCTTTCATAATATGGCCTCCTTTTACCTTCCTAGTCTTCATAATATCTTATGCTCTTCTACTACTCAATAATGTTTTGGCACCAGCATCCTCACTTTTTATTGTACAAAAGACTCCATCTTCTGACACTGGGCATTTTTACTTGCTGGCTTCCATGCATACAGTACCTGCCCTTCTCATCACCTGTAAAACGGAGATCATAGTGAATACCTATATGATTATTGTGAAGAAAATTTTTGTAAATCTCAACATGTAAATTATTTTTTTCAAAACATTCCAAATCAGAAGATACCTTGGAGATCTTCTACTTCAGTCTCTTCATTTTACAAAGAAGGAAGGTCACAGAAGGAGGAAGAATGTCCAAATCTAGGATTCTTTATATTATACTTTGTTGTCATTAGTGAAATTAATATTTTTGTTGTTGTTTTGGGATTTTTGATCAGTGACTGCATCAGTTTGAGTAAATGCCTACATGGAAACTCACTCTACAGACTGGCCACTATCTATTCGTTTATGTTCTTTCAATAAGCACTTATTATACACCTACTATATAAAAGGCTCTGTTTATATAGATATCCAAAGATATAGCTCTTCTTAGGATAAGTTGCCTAAAGAGAACTGAGAAGATCTATGATTTGTTCATGGTTACATAGTTATGCATCAGAGGTGTCAGCCCTTGAACCCAGGTTTTCCTGAGAGTGAAACTGCCATATGTACATACTTCCACACTGTCTCAATGATGAGGATGATGATCATGATCATCATCTTCTTCATTTTCCAGTTAACAAGTAAAATGTTATTATGTGTAAATTAGTGGAATATCTTCAATTATTTGACTTTTTTTTAAGGGTGTGTGAAGAATTATGTCTACAAAATAAAGATCTCAATTATAAATATTGGCCTCTTTGGAAATGTTGATTAAAAAGTGTAGTTATGAAGAGGTGTGGTGACTAAATGTACCGTGTGCATAAAAAATGATTCCTTCTTTTAAGAGTAGAAGCATGTTGGTGGATTATATTGAACAAATGTCCATGTTGGTATAGCTTAGCACTATTTGGGAAGAATTAGGTTGTGGAACTTAGTAATAAGTCAATCAATTAAAAACACTGACGATATATAAGATACCGGATTAAAAAAAATAGAAACAAAAGTAAAAAAAAAAAACAAAAACAAAGAAGACCCTGTTCTCCAAGAACTCACATTCTAGCAGGAGAACAAATATATGAATATCTAGGTATATATAAAATAAATGCAAATTACTTTGTTTGAAGGAGGTGTATATTGGTGGGAATCAGAAAAGGCCTCACATAGAAAGTAATACTTGAAATGAGTCTTGAAGTTAATTTCAATGAGTTATGCTGGCACTAAGTGTGAATCAGGGTATAAATTCAGTTATGGGGATAGTTATGGGGCAAGTGGTTTTAAATGCATACACATGTGTGTTTATATGCACAACACACACGTACGTGTGTACATATATGCATTCATATATGTGTCTACACACACATTTTCTCCCTGAATCACTGCAGCTGAAAGCCCAATGACAACTAAATACTGGGGAGCAAAATTCAAAGTTGAGTGTTTGGATAGAGGGCAGGATTAGAAATCATTATTTTGCAAATCATAAATTACTGTGTGACTAGCTATTGTTAATGTTGTTCTTATTATTGCACTCTAAAATAAATACGTGAATACAATGGAATCATAGACCCAGAACACACCTTCCACCCCCAAAATTTTACGGTTCATTAGACGGTCAGTTAGTCAACAAACCTTTATTAAACATCTCAAACACCAGTCACTTTGTTAAGCACACATAGGCAATCTGGTCTCAAAGAGCCCACAATCTACCAGGGGTGACAACATGAAAATAACTGTGTACAAAAAGCTCTATAAATGAGAAATTAGAAGTAATAAACAGAAGGAAGGTACTAGAATTAAGAGGCATCTGGAAACGGCTTCTTGTAGAAGGTAGGGTTTAGCAAAGATTTGAAGGAAGACAAAAGGTGTTGGTGTGAAGAAAGTTTATTCCAGGCATGAAGAACAGTCATGTTGGGAGATGGAGTATCAGCAAAGGGGCCAGTGTCCCTGGGTCACTATTTATGTTGAGGGGTAGTGGTGGTGATAGTAAGGTGTAAGAAAACAGGAGACGATGGGAAGGTAGGGGCCATGGGAGAGGAGGTTATGAAGGAACAAACTGAGGATTTTAAATTTGATCCTGGAGAAGATAGGTATTCGTTGGAGAATATTGAGTATTCCGGTGACATAGTCAGACTTGTGCTTCAGGAAGATGATTTGACAGGTGAATGGAAGCTGGCCTGGAGTGGGGAGAGACTTTTGGCAGGCAAACCCATCACCAACCTATTTCAATAGTCCAAGCATAGGGTCTGCACCAGGGTGGTGACATGGTTAGAGGAGAGAAGAGAATATATTCAAAAGATATCACAAAAGTACCATAACTCATTATGGGTGGAAAGGGAGGTGAGGGAAAATGAGGAATCAAGGATGACACCCAGGCTGGGAGCCTGAGTGACTGTGTGCCCTCAAAAGTTATAGGGAAGTTTGGAAGAGGAAGGTTTGGGGTGGGAGGGAGAAGATAATGGGATATCATCATAGAATGCCTTACTTTATAATCTTGGAAGAATTCATTTTATTTTAATAAAAGTTTTGTAAGATGATAGATTTGGAGCTGAAAAGGACTTCAAAGGTCATTTACCCCAACTCTCTCATTTTCTAGATGAGAAAGCTAAGATTCAGAAAGTTCTTTTGGCTCCAAATCTTGGTTTTTGCCCCCTATATCATGTATTTTCTCAGCTATGTGAGAAATGCAAAGCTGGGGAGATCTGGTAGAACATATTTAAAGATCATCTGAACTCAGAAACTTGATAAACCAGCAACTATTATTGCTGTTGAGCTGAGATTCAGAAACCAGCTAATACAGTGCTGTCCTTTTTCAAAAACTATTTTGATTCCTCTATGAATTTTTTTTTGGGGGGAAGCTTTAAATGTGCAAAGTTATTCCTACATTTATCCTATGTTTTAATCAAATTTTGTCCCTATGTAGTATTATTGCTAATAGACAAAATCAACATTCATTTGTACTTATAAAACATACCTGTTATGAGTTTAATAGCCTGAAGATTTTGTTTTATTTACATAGGTTTTGGTAATGTGAAGATTGCATTTTTGTAATAAGAAATGCTACATTTAAAATCATGTGACTTTAGGCTTCGTGTTAACCACCACATCCTCTTTAGAGCTAAAAATAACTCATGTCTTTCCAAACAGATATCAACTCTTCTTTTTCTTAGAATTGACTTTTTTCCTCCTACTTACATTAAAGCCACCCACCAGTTTTTATTCATCACATGACCGTATAGGATTCTTCAGAAATGCTCACTCTTCTTTCCTATGACCAAAGTTTCATCAAATAATAGCTTTGATGTGTGTGTGAGTGTGTGTGTATGTGTGTGTGTGTTAGTGCATGCCTGTGAATGTAGGGGAGTTAATGTTGGATAGATGTTGAAGTCTGGATATGTGAGACACCATATCAATTTACAGTGACTTTCAATTCCTTCTCCTCAAGGTCTGAATATAAAATGAAAAATAATGTAACTGAAAAGATTTTTAAAAATGCACTCAATCCATTAATTAGTACATTTGCAACAAATAACTATTTTGTTTCCATTTAATTAAAAGAATCAATTGCTATTTGAGATTTCATGTAGACATACTGGGTATGAATGTGGCACTTTTGGATTCCTTTAGTAGAAAAATTTGTCTGCATGTATACACTTAACTAATAGAAGTAAGTGAGGAGACAGCTAGGTGGTGCAGTGGATAGAGCACCAGTGCAGGAGTCAGGAGGACCTGAGTTCAAATCTCACCTCAGACACTTGACACTCACTAGCTGTGTGACCTTGAGCAAGTTACTTAACCCCAATTGCCTCATCCTGGGTCATCTCCAGTCATCCTGATGAATATCTGGTCCCTGGATTTAGGTGGCTCTGGAGGAGAAGTGAGGCTGGTGACCTGCACAGCCCTCCCTCACTCAAAACAATGTCAAGTGCAAGTCATGTCACCATTCTCTGATAGCATGGTCTTCTTCGGCAACAAATGACGAACACACACACAGGGTAAGTGAAATTGCTATGATTATTATGAAAAACCATACTGATTATTGCAAGCAAGTCACAAATATTTTGACATTCACAATGTGTAGATAATTTGGACATTTCTATTAGTATCATTTGTATTTCAAAGGTCTTTGTTGGACTTTCAGTACTGTGATTTTAAGCAAGTGTGCCCAAAATAAAGTACTTTCTCATTCTCTTTCTGAATGAATAATATCATTATTTTGATCAACTAACATAACATAGTCCACATGAAGAAAATTTATTTTTATGCTTTAAAAGAACTGTGGAAGGTAAATAGTATAAATGCTTAAAATATTTCCTTTATTTTCCTTTTTATTTGTAATGAAGCAGAAGAGACTAGATGTGGTTCTGAAGTAGAATTTCCATGTAGAGGAAGAAGGCAGACTTTTACTAATCTACATCGAGATAAAGGAAATGTGTTAGAGTATGGCAAGCTTAGATCTAATGGATTTTCATTTCCATAGACTGACAGCATCACAGAAGAGATTTAGGAGAAAATCTAATCCAATCTGTATCTGAAGAATTATGTAGAATACTACATCCAAGATCAATGTTCACCCATCCATGAGGAAGTGGTCGTTGATGGGGGAACTTCCTAATTTCTGAGGAAACTCATTCTGTTTGGCAGTTTATATTATGTTCAGCCTTTCTTTCTGTTTTTGAGAGTCTACACTAGGTGGTACATTGAGACTCAGAGTATTGTACCTGGAGTCATGAAGACTGGAGCTCAAATCCAGCCTCAGACACTTACTAGCTCTGTGAGCCTGAGCATTTAAACTCTGTCTTCCTCAGTTTCCTGTAAAAAAAATATTTTATGTTCATCTGCCAAATGGGGATAATAATATCTATCCACAGGATTATTATGAGAATAAAAATGTTTATCAACTGATTTGTGAACCTTAAAATGGTATATAAAGTTATATAAAGGCTAGATATTATTTTTGAGTCTAATCTGTCTTCCTTTCATTTCTATTCATTGCTCCTGGGTCAGCTTCCTGGATAAAAGCAGAAAAAGTCAAATTCTTCATCCACAACAAAAGTTTTAAATACTTTAAAACAACTATATATCTCTCCCCACTCCTCTCAATGATCAGTCAGGGGGCCTTAGCTCAACTCCTGGTTACACTACTCAGCATCTGTTTAACCTTGAATAATTCACCTCACTTCTCTAGGACTTGGTTCCATAATCTTTCAGTTGAGAATGCTTTCCAAGTTCCCTTCCAGTTTTATGTCTCTAGCCTTCTTTTCTCTTTGATAGATACCTGCAGTTCTTTCACTCAAAAAGAAATGTTGCATTTCTTAATTCCAATATAAGGACAAGAATTGTTTTCTAATGAAGATATTTTATTTTCTGCATCACTGCTTAGTGTTTTGTCCTAAAATGATATACATCTGATTCTGTTTCCTTTATATAACATTAATCTGACTTTTTCTCTAATTCTGCAACATGATACTCTGTCTTTCTCCCCATTAAGGAGATGTTCTCAACTGTCTATTGTTTAAACTGAACATTTAATGAAGATAAGAAACCCTTGTATTTATGACACAAATGGCCTAGAAATGCATTATACTTTAACCTCCTCCCTCTTCCAGCCTTTGAAAACATGGCATAGAAAGAAATCTAGAGGAAATTTCCATATATGCGGGGTTAACCACATAAGAAAGACTTATGGGAGGAGCTAGAGAAGAAGCACACAGAGTGAAGCATGATGTAGGGAATGCTCACATCAATGAAATTTTGGATTGTTTTTGAATTTTGAAGCTATCATGCAAGTGTATCACAATATCAAGAATCTAGAAGGTAGAAGACTATTCAGAGACCTGTAGTACTTTTCTGATCAGAGAATGCTGTTCCTTTCTGGATCAGTGGCTGCATTTAGCTACATAAGTACCATGGTAGACAGGCTGGTTCTGGACACATTTAAAGGGGAATAGCTGTGAAATGTTAGGGAGCCCTAGGTCCACATTAGACAGATCCATTTTATACATTGGTTTCTTTCTGATTTTTCACATTCTCTTTTCCTCTTGTAAAGAATCCTTGAAAGTGGACTCTTGAGTAACAGGTTGCTTGCAAAGAGTAGCCAGAGAGAGTAGCTGTGTTAGAAAAAAAAGAAAAGGGAGTAATTGAGAAGGGTTTGGTTGTGCCATGTGCCTGAACACTAGGAGTCAAATGGATTCCGGAGCTTGTCAAGTTAAGAAGCCTAGTGTTTGAGTTTAGGGTTCAGGGATCAGAGAAACTTAGTAATGAATATAAACCAAGGCCTAGGGCCAAAAACAAGTTCCTTTTAAAGGGAATGGCAATGGAGGGTTAATGGAGCCTAAATCTGAGAAATTGTTCTTTGCATCCCTCATAAATTCCTATTCCAGCTTAGCCTATCTAGTCTCAGACGTCTTTGACACAAAGCCCTAGTATATGCCAAGGCCAATTTAGAGTTTGATTAGAACTAGAATTCTGCTTGGTGTGGGTTTGTTAACTCATTCCTAAACTTTGATCTCTAGGCATTCTTTCAAAATTTGGAATCTCTCTTCATGGATTATCACACTAAAGAAATTTACTGGTCTGAGACTAAATGTTTGGAATTAGGAAAGGGAGAGGATTTGGGAGTCAAATGCAAAAAAAAAAAATGTAAGTGAGGAGCAAGAAGCAAAATAGACTTTACCTACTTCAAGATTCTGTTTAATGTTGTAAGGGCATTGGCAAGCACCGATGACTATGTTGAGAACAGAAGCAGATTTTTGGAGGGCACAGTCATATGGAACAAATACTTAATGCCCATTCTCAGAAAGAAAAATGTACAGTACAAGAGAATGTTGAAGTTGAAAGAACTGAGAAAACCCAAGCCATGCCCTAGTTCTCCAACAGATCTAAACACTGTGATTTGCTCTGTCAAATATCTTTTCAGGAGTCCAATAGAATTGCCTTTATCTTCTTAGAGTATATTAGCCATGATAGATTACTTTTTTAAAATGTTTATTTATTTATTTTGAGTTGTCAACATTCATTTCCACAAAATTTTGAGTTCCAAATTTTCTCCCCATCTTTCTCCTACCCCCATCCCAAATTTGACCCTGAGCATTCTGATTACCCCTTCCCTCAATCTGCCCTGCCTTCTATCACACTCCTCCCTTAATTTATCCCCATCTTCTCTATTTTCTTGTAGGGCAAGATAGATTCTATACCCCATTGACTATATTTCTTATTTCTCAGTTACATGCAGAAACAATTCTAAAAATTCATTCTTAAAACTTTGAGTTCCAACTTCTCTCCCTTTTTTCCCTCCCCACTCATCCCTGGTGAGAATGCAAGCAATTGAATATAGGCTATATATGTGTAGGTTTACAAAAGACATCCATAATAGTCATGTTGTGTAAGACTAACTATATTTCCCTCCATCCTATTCTTCCCCCTATTAATTATATTCTCTTTTGACCTTGTCCCTCCCCAAAACTGTTTACTTCTAGTTACTCTTTCCTCCTATTTGCCCTTCCTTCTATCATCCCCCCACCCTACTTTTCCCCTTCTCCTCTACTTTCCTGTAGTGTAAGATAGATTTTCATACCAAATTGAGTGTGCATGTTATTCCCTCCATAAGCCAAATGTGATGAGAGTAGTTTTGCTTTTTCCCTCTCACTTCCCCCCTTTTCCCCTCAAAGCTTTATCTTACCTATTTTGTGAGAGATAGTTTGCCCCATTCCATTTCTCCCTTTCTCCTTCCAATATATTCCTCTCTCACCCTTTAATTTTGTTTTTTGAGATATCGTCCCTTGCTATTCAACTCACCTTGTGCCTTCTTTTTATATATGTGTGTATAATTCCTCCAACTACCCAAATGCTGAGAAAAATTTCAAATATAATCTTTCCATGTAGGAATGTAAACAGTTCAACTTTAATAAGTCCCTTGTGATTTCTCTTTCCTGTTTACCTTTCCATGCTCCTCTCAATTCTTGTGTTTGAAAATCAGATTTTCTATTCAACTCTGATATTTTCATCAAGAATGCTTGAAAGTCCTCTATTTCATTGAATGACCGTTTTCCCCCCTTGAAGTGTCATACTCAATATTGCTGGGTAGGTGAGTCTTGGTTTTAATTCCAATTCCTTTGACTTCTGGAATATCATAATGTAAGCCCTTTGAATCCTTAATGTAGAAGCTGCTAGATCTTGTGTTATCCTGATTGCATTTCCACAATACTCAATTTGTTTCTTTCTAGCTCCTTGCAATATTTTCTCCTTGACCCAGAAACTCTGGAATTTGGCTGCAATATTCCTAGGCATTTTTCTTTTCAAATCTCTTTCAGGAGGTGATCAGTGAATTCTTTCAATATTTATTTTACCCTCTGGTTCTAGAATATCAGGGCAATTTTCCTTGATAATTTCATGAAAGATGATGCCTAGGCTCTTTTTTTGATCCTGGCTTTCAGGTGGTTCCATAATTTTTAAATTGTCTTCTCTGGATCTATTTTCCAAGTCAGTTGTTTTTCCAATGAGATATTTCACATTGCCTTCTATTTTTTCATTCTTTAATTTTTGTTTTGTAATTTTTTGATTTCTCATAAAGTCATTAGCTTCCATCTGTGCCATTCTAATTTTTAAAGAGCTATTTTCTTCAGAGGGCTTTAGAACCCCCTTTTCCATTTGGCTAATTCTGTTTTTTTAAGACATTCTTCAGGGGTAGAGCCAAGATGGTGGACTAGAAAGATGCACATACTCTAGCTCTTCCCCCACATCCCATAAAATACCTGTAAAGAAAGACTCTCAACAAATTCTAGAGCAACAGAAGTCACAGAATGATGCAGTGGAGGAGACTTTTCAGCCCAGGGTGACTAGGAAGATGGGAAAGGTTTGTTGCACCTGTACATGGAGGAGTGCCCAGGCCAGCCATGGAAGCACAGCGCTGGGAGGAACATGGCCAGAACAGGCCTTGGGGGGCAGAATCCCCAGCAACAGTTTATAGATCTCTCAACCCACAGGTGACAAAGATACTTCAAAGTTCAATGAGAGAGCTTTTTCACCTGTGTGACAAGGGAGCAGGGTCCTCTCATAGCCCTGGCCCCAGATGGTGGCAGTGACAGCAGCAGGAGCTATGGTAGCCAGGTAGGCAGCAGTCAGCATTCCTTTTTGGATAAAGCCTCTTGGAGAATTGAGCACATGATCTGAATCTCAGACATGAGCGAGGCCAGGGAGTAAAATCCTCTCCCTTGATTGTGCCACCTTGGAGGAACTGAGAACTTACAAGTCCCCAGAGTATACTCTACTCTTGACAAAGGACCTAAAAGTCAAGTAATTGGTTGCAAAAATCCCCATAAAAGGGAAAAATAAGACTATAGAAGGTTACTTTCTTGGAGAACAGGTATTCTCTCCCATCCTTTTGGATAAGGAAGAATAATGTTCATTATCAGGGGAAGACATAAAAGTCAAGGCTTCTGCATCCAAAACCTCCAAATTCAATATGCAATGGTCCCAGGCCATGGAAGAGCTAAAAAGGATTTTGAAAATCAAGTAAGAGAGGTGGAGGAAAAATTGGGAAGAGAAATGAGAATGATGCAAGAAAATAATGAAAAGCAAGGCAACACCTTGCTAAAGGAGACCCCCCCCCCCAAATGCTGAAGAAAGTAACACCTTTAAAAATAGGCTTACTCAATTGACAAAAGAGGTCCAAAAAAGCCAATGTGGAGAAGAATGCTTTAAAAAGCAGAATTAACCAAATGGAAAAGGAAGTTCAAAAGCTCACTGAAGAAAATAGTTCTTTGAAAATTAGAATGAAACAGATGGAAGCTAATGACTTTGTGAGAAACCAAGAAATTACAAAACAAAAACAAAAGAATGAAAAAATGGAATATAACATGAAATATCTCATTGAAAAGGCAACTGACCTGGAAAATAGATCCAGGAGAGACAATTTAAAAATTATGGGACTACCTGAAAGCCTTGATCAAAAAAAGAGCCTAGGCATTATCTTTCACGAAATTATGAAAGAAAACTGCCCTGATATTTTAGAAGCAGAGGACAAAATAAATATTGAAAGAATCCACCAATCACTTCCTGAAAGAGATCCAAAAAGAGAAACTTTTAGGAATATTGTAACCAAATTCCAGAGCTCCCAGGTCAAACACCTAGAAAGAAACAATTAGAGTACTGTGGAAATACAATCAGAATAACAGAAGATCCAGCAGCTTTTACATTAAGGGGTCTAAGAGCCTGGAATATGATATTCCAGAAGTCAAAGGAACTAGGATTAAAACCAAGAATCAAAACTCAGCAAAACTGCGTATAATACTTCACAGGAAAAAAATAGTCGTTCAATGAAATAGAGAACTTTCAGGAATTCTTGATGAAAAGACCACAGCTGAAAAGAAAATTTGACTTTCAAATATAAGAATTAAGAGAAGTATGAAAAGGTAAACAGGAAAGAGAAATAACAAGGTACTTACTAAAGTTGAACTATTTAAATTCTACATGGAAAGCTAATATTTGTAACTCCTGAAACATTTCTCAGCATCTGGGTAGTTGGAGGGATTTTATACACACATACACACACATATGTACATATGTATACATGTACATATCTATCTATCTATATCTCTCTCTGTATGTATATACATATATATACATATATATGTATATGTAGAGAGAGAGAGAGAGTGAGACAGAGAGACAGAGAACACAGGGCGAGTTGAATATGAAGGGATCATATCTAAAAAGCAAAATTAATGGGTGAGAGGAATAGATTGGGAGGAAAAAGGGAGAAATGGAATGGGACAAATTATCTCTCATAGAAGAGGCAAGAAAAAGCTTTTCCAGTGGAGGGGAAAAGGGAGGAGGTGAGAGGGAAGAAATGAAGCTTACTGTCATCACAGTTAGCTCAAGGAGGGAACAACATGCACATTCAATTTGGTATGAAAACCTATCTTACACTACAGGGAAGTAGGGGAGAGCAGCATAAGCAGGGTGGGGGGGCGGGGATGATGGAAGGGAGGGCAAATGAGAGAAGGGACCAATTAGAAGTAAACAGTTTTAGGGAAGGACAAAGTCAAAAGAGAGAATAGAAGAAATGGGGGCAGAATAAGATGGAGGGAAATATAGTTAGTCTTACACAACATGACTATTATGGAAGTCATTTGCAAAACTATAAATATATAGCCACTGTTGAATTGCTTACCTTCTCAGTGGGGATGAGTGGGGAAGGAGGAAGGAAGAGAAGTTGGAACTCAAAGTTTTAAGAACAAATGTTGAGAATTGCTTTTGTGTACAAGTAGAAAGTAAGAAATACAGGTAAAGGGATATAGAAATTATCTTGCCCTACTGGACAAGAAAGAAGATGGGGATAAGGGAAGCGAGAGGTGTTAGAAGGGAGGGTACATTGGTGGAAGGGGCAACCAGACTGCAAGGTGTTTTGGGGTGGAGGGAAGGGAGAGATGGGTAGACAATTTGGAACTCAAAATTTTGTGGAAATGAATGTTGAAAACTTAAAATAAATTAAAAAAATAAAGCATTCTTCTGATCATTGACTTTTTGGACCTCTTTTGCCATTTGAGTTAGTCTATTTTTAAGGGTGTTATTTTCTTCAGCATTTTTTTGAGTCTCCTTTAGCAAGGTGTTGCCTTGCTTTTCCTGATTTTCTTGCATCGTTCTCATTTCTCTTCCCAATTTTTCCTCCACTTCTCTTACTTGATTTTCAAAATCCTTTTTGAGCTCTTCGGCCTGGGACCATTGCATATTGAATTTGGAGGTTTTGGATTTAGAAGCCTTGACTTTTATGTCTTCCTCTAATGGTATGCATTGTTCTTCCTCTTCTGAAAGAATGGAAGAAAATATGTGTTCATCAAGAAAGTAATCTTCTATAGTCTTGTTTTTTTTTCCCCTTTTTTCAGTCACTTTCCCAGCCAGTTACTTGACTTTTCAGTCCTTTTCCAAGAAGAGGGTATACTCTGGGGACCCATAAGTTCTCAGTTCCTCCAAGGTGGCACAATCAAGGGAGTGGAGTTACTTCTCTCCTGCACTGTGCATTGGTCTGGGAGCAACCAAAAACTTTTCTGTCCAGGATCTGTGAGTAAAATTCCCTCTCCACATCTGCCTCCAGCTCTGTCACTGCAGCTCTCCTCCTCAACCCATGGCCCCCACTCAAGACTGAGATCCAGATGAGGCACTCAATTCCCCCAAGATCTTTAGACCAAGGGCTCCAAAAATGAATGCTGCTGCTACAGTGACTGCTGCTGGTGGGGCCAAACCTTGTTTCCTTTTCACCCAGGTGAGTTTTCTCACTGATCTTTCAAGTTGTCTTTGACTTTTGTGGGTTGAGCAATCTGGGAACTGCAGCTGCTTTGGGGGATTCTGCCCCATGAGGCCTGCTCCAGTCCTTTCCCTGCCAAGCCAGGTGGCCAAGGCTGAGCTGTGCTCTGTTCTGATCCCTATGCGACAGACCTTTCCTCTTGGCCTTCCAGGCTGTCTTAGGCTGGACATCTCTTTCAATCTGTCATTTTGTGACTTCTGCTGCTCTAGAATTTGTTTAGAGTCATTTTTTACAGGTATTGTATAGGCTATGGGGAAGAGCTTTTACAGGTCTGTCCTTCTATTCTTCCATCTTGACTGTGCTGATGGGTTCTTTTTTTTAAGTATCTGTTAATAGAAACTTTAGAGTTTTAGAACACAGGAGAAAAGTTGAATTATATCTAGTGGATAGATGGTTGGTATTGGAGTCAGGAATGAAGACCTGGGTTCAAAAACTGGCTCTGACATATACTGGCAGCACTACTATGGACAGTTCCTTTAAACTTTGAGTTCTACAAATTGCCAAAGTTACATGATGCAGAGCAGATGGTGACTTGATGTGATATAGAGAGTTTATAGGAAAGAAATTCTCTATACCACTCAAATTCATTGCCCAGACCTTGCCCTATTTTCTCCCCTGTAAGTCCCACCTCCCCCTCAACCCCAAGAAAACAAAATAATGTTAAGGAGGATAATTGTTTGTTCTTATTCATCTCATGTGCACATGTTGAGAGAAATGATATATTTGGAATAAAAGGTTACATATGATGCTTAGTAGAGTGTTTTTAGCAGACTTAACCTTGTTTCACAACTCAAAAAAATAAAGTTGGTTTTCTTTAATAAATCATGTTGTGGAAATGTGTATTGCATGAAATTCAGTAACAGTAAAAATAACCTGTTATCTATTTCTGGTGTGCTTTCTCATTGACAAACACAATATCTATATTCTTTTATTTAAGAAAATGCCAGCTGTTCAGCAGAGTGCTAATGAAATGGGGAAGAGGGAAACAGTGAAACCCTTTGTAAGTCTAAAGCAACAGATAACTTTAAATCTTCAGCACTTACCTTGTTCTTCCAAATGGACTCTTTGGCCTCACTCAAAGCTGAATGGCTTTGGAGATTAAAAGGTAGTTCAAATATTTTAAGGAACTGTATGACTTCCATGGGGAATAATCATTGAATTCAGTTGAGTGGTGTAACGGTAATTTAAATGGGAAGATCTTTCCCATCCATTATTAGGTCCATGTGAGCTGCCTGGGTTAAAAGGAAGTCTGTTACAAGTAGCCTGTGGTGGGAGGAGTTTGTTGAACAGGCGGAGCAGTCTATGTATTTTGCTATTCAAAACTGTGCCAGCATATTCATAGCCACTGTCTGCACTGTGAATAATGCCTTGGCACTACAAATGGACTTCAGCTGCTCCAAACAAATCATTGCTAGTCAAGACTGAGTATAGACAGTACATCCCTGAGATACTGCCATGCACCAAATATTCATACACAAGACATTGTCTTAGGTTCAGGAACAAAAAAATAAAAAGAAAACAAGGTTTTCCCTCAAGGAGCATACGTTCCATGAATAGATGTACCCGTCTATATATGCACATGCACACACACACACACACACACACACACACACACACACACACACACACACACACATATACCTTTCTTGCCTTCATATGGAATTATGAACTTTTGAGACTTCCATTGAAAAATAAGGGTTGGTCTGGTACTGTTCCCACTCCCAAGCTTAGGAGTGAACCAGACAGATGGCATAGCCCTGAGAGTTCTGGGACTATATTCCAGAAAACCTGAATTCAAATCTGGCCTCAGACACCTAATTACCTTTGTGACCCTGGGCAAGTCATATTACCTCTGTCTACCTCAGTTTACTAAATAAGAAAGTAGAAGAAAAGTATCACCTAAGGATAAAGTACCTGGCATAGTACCTGGCACGTAATAGACATTTAGTAAATATTTGTTTTCATCCTTCATCATGAAAATGGAACACTGTACCCACTCTCTTCTCCATGAAGATACTCTTTTCAGCTCAGGAACTAGTCCTGTTATCCAGACCAGGTACCAGGTAAGGGTCACCTAACCTCTCCTGGGGAGAGGTTACATCTTTAGCTCATTAAACTGGCACCCTGGGGGAAATAATTTAAGTCTTAGACTTTGGATAATTTCTAGGACTTCCCCAAAAGGCAGCAGAATAAAAGTATGATACTAATCAAGTATACAACAGGAATTTTATCCCCATCCCAAAAGACATGCTAAACAGAAAAGACTTAAAGACCACTTTGATAAAGGGTTGAATATCCATTTATATTATTGTTGTTATTGCTCAGTCATGTCTGACTCTTCATGACCCCATTTGAGATTTTCTTGGCAAAGACAATGAGTAGTTTGCCATTTCCTTCTCCAGCTCATTTTACAGAGGAGAAAACTGAGGCACACTGAGTTAAATGACTTGCCCAGAGTCACACAGCGGTTAGTGTCTGAGGCCAGATTTGAACTTAGGAAGATGATCTTCCCAACTCCAGGCCCAGAGCTCTATTGATTCTAACACCAGTTGCCTGTTAAATTCTGCTGGGTATAGGGTGCTGATACTTAAACCTCACAAGAACAGAAATCACTTTGTTGGACAGTTGATTAGGAATTGCATTTTTCACCTCACTTTTTGCACTGTCTCCCTCACTGTCTTCTGCTAAGGGTCTTGATCTCTTTCCCCTAGTGGTCAATTTCTCTAATGGTGCAACTCTGTCATGAGTTTCACTAAATAGATGCTGGACCTTAGGACCTCTCAAACTCACAAAATTGCCTGTAATCCTGCACATATTTCCCTTACAGTTGATCCTCAGCCATTCACTCAGGAAATGAAAACTCAAAGCTGAAAAAGCAGCCAGGGGCCCAGGTGTAAACTGATTTAATCTGGAGACTCCTCCTACTCTACTTGCCACAAGATGATGGGACAAGTAATGCTAGAGTGAAGGGAGCACCAGCTCATCCCTCAGCTTTCACTGGAAGTCTCAGAATTTCATGATGCCATCTGGAGTGTGAAAAGTAGAGAGTCAACTAGAAACTCTTTCTCTTTTTAACCAACATCTCATGCCATCATCATGAAGTAATAATGAACCACTCAGGGTTTTCTGCGTCATAAGTGAGTGACTTAAGTCCCTTCACTGCTGAGCTAGAGTAGTTCACAACTAGAAGAATCATTGACATAGCTAGACAGACCAGGACATTTTTCATTCCCAAAAGGACCAAGAGCTGAATCATTACTGTCACTGGAATCCCCAGAGATTCCTAGGGGAGCTACAGATCTATATTTTCTGGAGCAGCACCCATAGACTGATTCAGCCTGTGACATACCTAATCCATATTTGTTGAATGGAATCAGACTGAAGTTCTACACGTATGTGTTTTGATTGGAAAAATCTTCCCAACTTCTTTGTTTTAAGAGTCATTTTTATGTTCTCATGTAGCACATTGAGGATTTAAGGGTTAGATTTAAAATATAGAGGTCCCACTATCATGGATAATATTTAAATATCCTTTTTTTTTTCACTTGGTCTATATGTTGATATCCTAATTTCACTTTTAAATGTTCTTGGAATGACCTTAGTGTCACACTTGGCATTCAGCAAATTTGTTCTTTTCATTACTGATTTTTACTATTTTGTGAGTTCATGTCATTCATAGTAATACAAATCCCCCTTTATAAAAATGTTTTGAAAATGAGTTCCATCCTAAATTGGCAGTACCATCTTCTAAGTGACACATCCTTGCTGGCTAAAAAGATTTCTGGACCCATTTGGCTACCTCAGTTTGGCATTTGCTTTGTATCATTTGAATACCCTTAGGCAACAGTGATAGTTCATGCTAATACCAGTATTCTACTTCTCCATTTTGACTATCAATATCTCATTTGAATAGGTTGGGTTGGAGCTCCTTACATTTAATCTTTCTATCAAATTGGTCTTGATTTGATTTGATTTTTTTCTCTACAGCTGACTGTAAAGTCAGCTGATTCAGAAATAGCATTTCCACCAACAATCGGAAATTTCCTGTCCTTTAAGACAGAGTCAATTTCATTTTTGTGCTATTTTTCAGGGTTCACTAAGCCCCCTTTGAGGAAAATATTCATGATGCATAATCAGTCAGTTAATAAACATTTATTAAGGGCCTCCCATGTTCCAGGCACTATGTTAAAGGCCAAGGATACCAATACAATTAGAAATAAAGATGGTGCCTTTCCTCAAGGAACTTACAATCCAGCACAAGAAGACAGTAGTGTAGCTGGTGGGAAATGTAGAAGCCCCACCTCCCAGTACCACTTCCAGCTTTCCATCTGATGATCTAATCAGAGACGCAGAAGCACTCAGTAAATGCTTGTTGACTTGACTTCATTTGTCGTTTCTTCCTTGAATAACAGATTTACTTTCAGTAAGTCAGGAAAACTTCTGATGGCATGGTAAACTTGTGGTCTTGAAGGTATGTACCCACTTTTGGAGTATTGAATGCTAGAGTTGGAGTCAGTAAAATCTGAGTTCAAATCTTGCCTCTGACACTTACTAGCTAATATGACTAGTGTCACAACCTCTCTCTCTCTCAGTTCCCTCATCTGTAGAATGTGAGAGTTGAATTTGATATCTTCTAAATTACCTTCCAGATCTAAATCTATGAACCTTACTATATAACTTTATATATAATATGCTTCCATATAGGAATTTGTATAGGGGAGCAATCTCAGACATTATTTACTATCTTTTAAACCGGCTACCTGATTCCTTTTGAAAAATTGTTTTTCTTTTAAGACACATGCTAATCTTCTTTGTATATAGAACACTTAACTGTTAATATACTTTTAAAAACAAAGAGAGTTCTTGTTTAGTCAAGTATATTATAGAGCCAAAATCCAATGCTTCAGGATTTTAGCCATACCCAAGGTTTTGGGTATTTAGATTTGTTTATCCTGGGCAAAATGTAACCACCTGTTCACAAAAAAGAGAGCAAAATCATTTAAAGGTTGGCATCATATAGCTCTATAAAAATAATAATTTGATGATTGAAGTCTAAATGAATCATGAAATGTATGGATTAAATTTGTTTGAATTTACTTACGATTAAAAAAATAAGACTTACTTTTGGCAAATCTGTGACTAAAGTTTTACTAAATTCTGAATGATGAGAAATATTGAGAAATCTAAATCCCAAATTTACCCTATTTTGTACAGAGATGCAGATTTCAATAAGAAAAGCTTTCTTACAATTAGGGCTAAGTTCAGAATTCCACAGTATGTCTTGAAAAGTAGGAAGTTCATAGTGATATGTCTTTTATCTGAAAGCTAGAGGCTAGCTAAAATCCATGATATTGTATAGGGTTTGGAATAATTGACTTCTGGCATCTTTTCTGACCCTGACATTATATTATTTTGTGATCCTATGGCCCTGTACATTCACGTTCCATTGGAAAAAATAGCTAATATTTTTTTCATAGAAAGACTAAAGCAATTATATATAAAATCCAAGTGAAAATGATTTTGTCTGGGCCTTAGGGAAATAAGTGGGACCAATAATCTTTCTGTCACTGTGATATTTTTAACAATTTTTAAAAGTTAATAGATTTTTTGAGAAGCAGCTAGGTAGCTCAGTGGGTAGAGCGCTGGTACTAGAGTTAGGAAGACCTGAGTTCAAATCCAACCTCAGACACTTAGTAGTTGTATGACTCTGGCTAAGTCACTTAATGTCTGTGGGCCTTAATCCACTGGAGAAGGCAATGCCAAACCACTCAAGTATCTTTACCAAGAAAACCCCATGCACAGTGGCCCGTGGAGTCATGAAGAATTAAATACATCTCAACAACAAGAATTTTAAAGAACAGGTCTATTTTTGGGGGGTTGGGTGGGGAAGAGAAGATGAAGTGACAATGAAAGAAAGCTTTATCTTTTGGAGTATAACCTAGGCTGGTAACATTTCTATTATGATAATTTAAAAAAATAAAATTTGCCATACAGAAGCAGTTTTGCCCAAATGCTAAAGAAAAACAAATTTCAGACATGTGATAGTACATGAAGTTTTGGCTTTTGTGGTTTTGTGGTTTTACTTGAGCTCCCTGGACACAGCTTACTGCAGTTGTTAAACCAGCTATCCCTCTTTTAGTTGTTATCATTAATCTGTGACTGTAGTTTCAGAAACTGGCATTGTTTCTTTAAGACATATGGCCAGATATATAATTCAGGATAGAGCTTGCAAAGTTCTCATGGATTTGGCATATGGACTAAATTAAATCTTTTAAAAATCATTCCCTCACCTCTTCTCCAACCCCACAAGGATGATATAGAATCTGTTTTTCCACAATTGTCAGAAATATTTTGATTAATTGAAAGAGAAGCAATCATGTAGACTTGAAAATGTCCTTTATCTTATTAGAAAAATTTTTTCACAGTTCATTGAACAAGTTCTTGTGGGCTGGTGTGGCCTGTTGGCAAAACTCAAACCTTGGATCTTACTGTTTCTACCAGAGAGAAGAGTATATGTGTATCTAGTAGCATATTCAAAGACAATGCTTATTGATGATGAAATATACCATTTTGGAATATACGCTGTTCACAAAACACTTGATTGATAATTTTGTATAATAATATTTACACAAAATATTATTTTTCTTAACAAATATTTATGCTGAAGTGTCTACTTACTCTTACCTATTATCCTATTGTGTATTAGTTGCTTTCATCAAAGTAGGTCACATGCACCATATGAGAATTGAAACTTTTCAGCCAGGGAATGAATGCTATATTTAATTTTTTATTCCTAAGTCATGCTTAGAATAGATTTGGACACATAAACATTCATTAGATAGAGAACTATTTTCATTTCAGAGCATCCTTCATAAATAGTCTAGATGCTGCACCATAGATTAATATACATTTATTAAGTACCTACTGTTTGCAAAGATTTGTGATAAGCACTGAGAATACAAAGAAAGGCAAAAACAACTTCTGACCTCAAGGAGCTCAGAAATTAATAGAGAAGACCATGTATAGAACTTACAAGCAAGATATATATATAGGATCAATTGGAGATAATCTCCAAGAGAAGTACTAAGGAAGATTTCTTTTAGAAGGTGGGACAGTACCTGAGACTTGAAGGAGAGAAGCTAGGAGGTACAGGAGAGGAAGGAGAACATTCTGAACAAAATAAAAAAGTGGACCATTGGAAATGCATGGAATCAGCAGAGAGAGAGAGAGAGAGAGAGAGAGACAGAGACAGAGACAGAGACAGAGACAGAGACAGAGAGACAGAGACAGAGACAGACAGAGAGAGACAGAGAGATGTCAGGCCTAGAGGCCTGAGGGCTACCCGAGTCTTACCTTACCTGTATCGCAGGTCTTCGGCTGGCCAAACCGGATAAACGTATGAGAGAAGAGACTTTACGGAGTTGAACAAGGGTTAGGCTTTTATTCAGGGTCCTGGTTACAAGTGCAGGGGGAATTCTTCCTTAGGAGGGAGCAAGGAATCTCCCAAGGAGGCAAAGATCTTATAATAAGAGATTGGAAGCAGAAGTGTAAGTGGGAAGAGAGGGGGAGGGGAGAGCGAAGAGAGGAAAAACGGAGCTTTCTGTCCTGTCCATGCCCCTCCCGCGCTAAGAGCGCTTTCAGGCTTTCCTGATCCCAATTAAGCTCTCCGGCCAGGTAGTTTGCATCTGAATACCGTCCCTGTTAGATAACAATAGGTGTGGCCAGATCCGGGACAGTCTCGAGGGGGATGCTCCTCCCATCACGTTTCTCACGGGAAGAGGCAGAAATACACGAGATTGCTCAGTCTCACTCCTTGATTCCCTGCTGTTTTCTGGGGGGCCTCATGAGAACTCTAAGATTTAGAAGTTCCCACCTTTACCCGCCGGAGACTGTCCACATGGAATTGAGCTTCCATCCCCAGCAGAGAGAGACAGAGACAGAGAGAGACAGAGACAGACAGAGAGAGACAGAGAGAGACAGAGACAGAGAGAGACAGAGAGAGACAGAGATAGAGAGACAGAGACAGAGACCGAGGCAGAGAGAGAGAGAGACAGAGCGAGAGTAACATTGTCCTGTAGAATAAGACAGCTACATAAATTGTTTTGTGTCTTGCTGGGGATCAAAGGAAAATTAAATTTTAGCAGTTGTGGGTTCAGAGAAAGAGAGCAAGCAAGCAAGGAAGGAAGGAAGAAGGAAGAAAGGAAGGAAGGAAGGAAAGGAGGAAGAAAGGGAGGAAGGAAAGAAGGAAGGAAGGAACAAAGAAAGGAACAAAGAAAAAAACAAAGAAAGAATTGAAGGAGACTTGAGTGTATGTTGAAAACATAACTATATTGTTTTCCCTAAGCATGTCCTAGTCTATGCCTGGGTTTGCTTGTTATATTATGCTTTAACAAAACAGAATCTCATAAATTCCAATTAGGCCAGGAATAGAAATATGTAAGTGTCCACATGCCAAGGTCCTTAAAGGAACTGAATACACCTTGTCTCTCATTTTTGATCTCTTTTTCAAGGAACTCTCATTTTCAGTCATGTCCTATTTCTATTTTCAAAAAGTAGTTAGAACAGAATGTAACTTCCCTGAATGCAGGGAAAGTTTTATTTGTGCTTCCATACTCAGTGCTTGAACATTGATTGCTGGGATTTATTGAGTGATTCTTTTAATCTGCTCCTCCTGGTGTTGACAGAAGTACAACTAACCACACTTGGCAACTGTTTGTGTATAGGAGGTGAGGAGAGGAGAGGTGTGAAGTGTTGATGATGATTCCTGTTACGAACCTGGGTGACTGAAAGATGATGATGACCTCCATAGAAATAGAGTGATCAAGAGGAAGAGTAGGTTTAAGGGAAAAGATAATGGATTTAGTTTTGGATTAGTTGAGCTTGAGATGTTTGTGTGATCCACACAATTAGGTGGCTTAGTACATAAGTGTGGAACTTGGAGTTATGAATAGATTAGTTCAAATACTACTTGAGACACACTAGCTATATGACCCAGAGAAAGTCACTTAATCTCAATGTGCCTCTGTTTCCTCATCTGTAAAATGGAGAGAATAATATAATTTATCTCCTAGGGTTGCTGTGAGGATTAAATGATGTAAAATATGTGAAGCACTTGATAAAAAGCAAAGCACTACGAAAATGCTTGCTATTATTATTATCATTCAAGTGAAGGTGCATAGAAAAGAGTTAAGGGGGTAGGAATGGAGCCTGGGAGATGTAGGATTGGAGGACATTTACAAAGATTTATTGCTTATACATTAATTCTTCATGGAACATGAATCCAGTGATGTATTTCCTCTACCTATTCTGATTCCTACTTATCCATACCTCAGAAAATTGTCTTCTTGACTTAATTCAGAAGAAAATAAAAGTGTGTATGAGTTGTATTCTAGGGGGTATGGAGGAGGTAAATAAAGAATATGTATTATACAAAGTCAGAAATACTCTTTGACCTCAGTGGAAGTGTTCTAGTTAGGAATTACTACTCTGGTTTCAATTCACTTATAAACAAATAGGTGTGAAACCCCAAGTCACTTCTATGAATCTAATTTTAAATAGCAGTAGAAGCTGCCATATGTTTCTGAGCAGCATGCACTTTGAAAAATGAAAGAAACTGTCATTACTCCAATACTTGAATGGATCCATAAACTCACTGATGGACATCTTCTGTGCTGTAGGTCAGACCACAACCCCGACTCATCCTTGCTGGCCCATTCTGTAAAATTACCATATATTTTCCCATATAAATCCAGAGAATGACTTTCTTCTCATTCTCACCATATTTTATGGACATCAAGAGAGGTTTCGTATTGTCTTTCATTTATCCCCCATTTTCTCTGCCACTGTGCCATCATTTTTTCTAGTCATACAATTCTTATAATACATTCTATCACTTTCCTTGTATAGTTATTCATTTGCAATATATTTCAGCCTGCTGATATGTGTCCTACTTGCTTTCCTTGACCTTCGGAAAACTCCCAATTTCAATTCTTAAGAGTCTATAATCTGCCATGTGTAGTGCAAAAAAAATGGACCTTTGTTTTAGAGGGAATCTTAGGATAATTATCAGATGTATCCATGAGAAAAATCCAAATGTACTTTAATCATTTAGGTGAACTCTACTATGTAATTAGCATGAAATTCAAATGTGAATGCACCATACTAAAAAGGCTTTCTAATTCCCTTCTCCTACTCTAATAGCTGCAATGAACTCTTCCTTCTTAAATGGTTGGCATTTATTTGCATCAAACTAAACATGGTACCTATCTCTATTTAATCCTGCCTCAGGATCTTACTAGACAATAAACTCCTTGAGGGCAGGTACCATGTCTTATTTTGATTTGGGTCCTCATCCTCAAGGTCTAAAACAACACCTTGCATACATATTTAATAAATGCTGTTTTATGAAATATGTTACCGTGTCAATTAAATGTTCAGTGAAATTAAAAATTTAATTGCATAAATTATAATCAATTTATTCCATGGTCATGTACATTGGCAGCGTATTCTGGGACTTTGTAGAACAGGACAAAATATAAAAGACAAATATATTACTGCACTTTGGACTCCTAAAAACAGTAATAATATTTAAGAATTCTGAGGCAGGATTATCACATAACAACAAAAAAGAAGCTAGCTTTTATGTAGTCCTTTAAGATTTAAAATTTCATCTGGAGGTAGACGGTATTAAAATCCTCTTTTTACAGATGATGAAAGTGACCAACAGAGGTTAAGTAACTTGCTCAAGGTCACACAGCTAGTATGGAGGCTGGTTTTGAACTCAGGTTTTCCTGACTCAAAGTCAGGTCGTTGGCCACTAAGCCACTTTTGGACTGATATCCGATATCCAAACAATGTTTTGTAAAAGATCCAAATGTTCTCTGTTGAAGCATTGACTCAGCAAGTGTATTTTAGTACATGATTAAGACAACTTCAAAGCCTGACAATCCCATTTTTTTCCTTAAAATTGTTTTTTGCTTTAATTCAGTCAAGATCCTCCTTCTCACCTTCTCTAGCAATTCATTGACCAAGTAAGATACACACACACACACACACACACACACACACACACACACACACACAACATATAAAGGGTATATAAATGGAAAATATATACTTATAGTCATAAAACTATTTTTTAATCAGGAAATACAAACAGAATAATAGTTGACTGAAATGAACTATGCATAAATATGATTTCATTTTGCATTGATATCTACCTATCTATCTATCTATCTATCTATCTATCTATCTATCTATCTATCATCTATCTATCCACCTATCTATCTGAACATGTTGCATTTTTCTCCCCCAAATCATAAGTAGAATTTAAGCTACTTTTCATTTTTTTAAAAAAATGTTGACTACTCACTCTGGAGTAGGTACTGTATATTTGTTGAATTTAATTGCATAACTGTGATTAGTTTTGAAGTTTAACAATAACAGCATAAATACTTAATATGAGTTGTCATTACCACAGTTTCTTGATAATTAGAAGGTATTCTTCAAGAGTGATCATAAACACTCACTCACACACACACACACACACACACACACACACACACACACCAACACGTGTAATAGCTTGTTAAAAAAATAATCAGGGTTAGACTAGTGAGCAGGGTAAATCTGTTTTTCTTCTTTCCCATTCTCATCTCCCTGCATTGGTAACAAAAAGTAACTCTACAGAGGGTTAAATTGGACCTATATTCATCAGACTTGGGTTGTATGGTTATTTTGTGATATGTATATATGTAATCTCAACAATAATCTGAACAAGGAAAGAATCAGATTTCATGTGATTTGTTACACATTATAAAATAAATATTGTAGGATAGTTTCATAGTTCCAAACTCCCTTAACATTCAACAGTATAAAAAAATAGATGCCAAATTGGTTTTGAATTTCAGATGTGATTTGTAAAAAAATGAGCCAGGCAAAATGATGTGGATGATTGAGACAGTTGTGTTCTCCTTGAAAAGGAAGTTTAAAAAAATTGTGGCATTGTGCTCAACCCTCAAAGTGAGAGGTGAAAGACACCTACAGTATTGCTGTATAATTGTGACCATGTTTCCACTTCCTGCTATGAAACAGAGTTGTCAGCACATTTGTCTCCATTCTCAGTTTTTTTGGTACCCCAAACACTGACTATTAATTAAACTCCCACTCCTCTCTGAAATCAGTGATTTTTTTTTTGTTGTTCTGCATGTGTAGCTGATGCTTTCTGGGTTGTCTGCATATTAGAAGTAATTTGGATTTGATCTTCAATTTTGCATTTTCTATAATGTTTAAGGCAAGGATAGGCATCTTCTCGAAACTCAATAAACAATCATACATAATTATGGAGTTATTCTTATGTTTTAAAAGCTCATACAATTCAGTTTTCCATTTTTAGAAGTATTTTGCCTTTTTGTCATTTGTCACTGGTGTCTGACTCTTTATGGCTCCATTTGATATTTTTCTTGGCAAAGATACTGGAGTAGTTTGCCATTTTCTTCTCCAACTTATTTTACAGAGGAAACTGAGGCCAAAAGGCTTAAGAGACTTGCCCAGGGTCACACAGTCAGTTACTGTCAGAGGCCAGATTTAAACACAGGAAGATGAGTATTTCTGACTCCCGGCACAATACTCTTTCCCTCGTTTCACCTGGTTAATCATATCACAACCAATTGGACAGCTGCTAGATTTATTGCATAAGAATTATTTAGGAAAGCTGAGTTTCTATATCAGTTTTATACATTTAAGATAATTTCACATCTTGATTTTCCTTATTTGCTTTGTGTTCACAAAACTTTCCTTTTTTTGGTCTTGTGATTTATGCTTTACCAGGACACCAGCAAGGTACATAACCTGAACATGCAAACCAGTTTCATTATATAAGTATATAATTTCTAGGCTATGAAAAATAAATAATTTCACTGAAGATATAAACTGATTTGGCAAAATAATTGGTTTAAGTGTATGTTTTATTTGTTCAATGTGAATGCACATTTATGAAATTACCATGTTTTTAATCATCCTAAATAGCTCTCTACTATCTAGCACCAGTATTCTCTCTATGACACTGTTGTCATTAAGTTGTTTTTCAGTCCTGTCCAACTCTTCATGCTGCCTTTGAGGTTTTCTTGGCAAAGATGCTGGAGGGGTTTTCTATTTCCTTCTCCAGCTCATTTTAAAGATAAGGAAACTGAGTCAAGCAGGGTTAAGTGACTTGCCTGGGGTCACACAGCTAGTAAGGGTCTGAGGCCAAATTTGAACTCAAGATGAGTTTCCCTGACTCCAGACCTAGGGTTCTATCAGCTATACCATCTAGCTGCCTTAGTAAGGTAGTAAACTATGAAATAACGTAATCTCAGAAGCATAAAAGTTACAAGTAACCTAAGACTTGTGGAAAGTAGAAAGACATATATGATAGGTAGAAAGGAGAAGGTGGCTATGTTAACTACCTTAGCTTGAGTAGAAGACTTCACATAAATGATATTCAACAGTTTAGTTGAATTTAACAAGCATTTCTTAGGCAGCTACTATTTAGCAGACACTTTGTCTCAGCATGAGGGACACAAGAGGTAGGGCTCTGATATAGTGAGAATATAGACAAACAACAGACAGCTTTATCAGTACTCTTAATATAGGTAAAGAGCCAGAAAAAGGCATCTATTGTATTGGGTGGATGGATCTTCCATGGAGGATTTATGGAAAGGTATAGAGGTTGGGAATCTGTGGAAAGGAAATAATCTGCATTGGTGGAAAGTCCATCACAAATCCATCAGGATAAGAACAGATTCCCCACTCCCCTTACTTTACTTCTGTGAGAATAAGATAAATGAAAAACATCCTATAATATTAGCCCCTTAGAGTCAGAAGGCATTTTTATAGGATTTTAAAGAGACTACTGAACCTAGAATCACCAGTTTGAACCTCAGCTGAAATAATAGTTTCAATAACTATTAATGATAAGTAAATCACTTTATGAAATTTAGTTCTTTCAAAAAAATTAGAATCATGATATTAGAACTCTGTGTCTCATAGAATTATTGGGGCAAAAGCATTCTGTAAAGCTTAAACAGAGTAAAATGGAGAGAGCACTAGGCCTGAATAAAGACGCCTTGAGTCAAAATCTAGCCATGTGATCCTGGCCATGTCCCTTAGCTTCGATCTCCCTCAGTTTCTTCAACTGTAAAATGGGGATAACCACAACACCTTTGCTGTCAAGATCAAAGAACTCATAATAATGCCCAGCACAAAGTGGCCACTTAATAAGTGCTTGATTCCTTCCCTTCCTTCTTCTATATCAATTTGAGCTATCTAATCTAACTTCTATCTGAAGCTTTAAGCTTGTTTAATGTATCTCCAACCAGTAGCCATCCAACAGTTATTTGTTTAAAGGTTTTCACTGAATAAGAATTCACCGTAGCAATGTGCCTGCATTGCTAGGCACATAGTAATCCCCTGATAAATGCTTTTTCATTCATTCATTCACTCATCCATTCATTCATTCTTGACAACCTATTTAGGACAGATCTAACTGTTGGAAAGTTCTATTAATAGAAATCTTCCTCTATACTTTTTTCAATTGGTCCTATTTCTTCTAAAGCCAATAAGAATAATCCTCATTCCCTCTTCCATATGATGCCTCATATCTCAATAAGTCTTTTCTTCTTCCTAACAAATATTAGGAGTTCCTTCAACCAATCCTTGCATGATATAATTTTGGTTCCCCTTATTGAACCAATTAATATTAAAGGTTGATTGATTTTTTAAAGGATGGATTTACAATATCTGTACATATTTGTTTCAGTTTCTGTCATCTTTCATCCTCTCCCAGACCATTAATGTATTTAGAATAGTATTCTTTGTATTTCTTCTAATTTTAAAGCTCTAAATATATTTTGCAAGATATATAAGCTAAAATGCAGGTAGTAGATAGAGCATAATAAGATAGTCTCTCTGTAGCTTCCTTATATCCTGTCTTTCCACATTAGAATGTAAACTCTTTGAAGGCAGAGATAATTTGTCTTTCTGATTTTATTTTTCTTCCCAGTGCTTAGCACAGTGCCTGGCACAGAAGTTATAATTAATAAATTTCAATGTGTTTACAGGTAAGTAAGTAATACATTAGTTCATAAATAAATGAATGAATGATGAGTACTTAATAGATGCTTGTTAATTGTCTTGACTGACTAACTGATGTTTTAGCCAAGTTGGATTCTGCCACTTCTTTTTGGTTTGTGGAATGGAAAACGTAGCCCCACTTATTCTCACATCCAAAACTGTAAGGGAAAATAAATTTATTTTAATTAGTTCTCATGAAATCATTGTTGAATATCAGAATTAGTTGTTCCTCTTCAGAAGTTTTATGATAGAAGGTACATTGTAATGTTTTCTCAAGAAGAAATGGTTGAGAATGATCACTAATTGTGTGTCTACACATTCCTGCTTTGGGGTAGTAAAAGCTCTTTTTTTTCCTTTCTTTTTTCTTTTCTTTTGGTCTGCCATCACTTATGAGACCATGAGTAAATCACCTAAACTTTCTGGACTTGATTTTCCTTATCTCCTAAATGAGGATGAAATTATCTTATCCATCTCAAAAATCTTATAAATGTGTCATTCTTTATTTGTATGATTTGGCAATTAAAAGTGACATTCATAACGATGGTTCTGAAGCTCTGAAAGATGAGTTCCTTCTGAACCACCAAAAATTAAATTATTCGTTGTAGAGTTTTAATATTACTCTCCTGATATGGTCATCAATTTTGTTCTGCCGATTGACGATGCCGTAAGAGATCTCTGAAGTTGAATTCATAACAAATCTAAATGTAATCAATTCTTAAGAATAATTTATTTCAGAAACAAGCAAAAATATAGGCAGATTTTATACGACAGAAAGTACAAAAACTTCTACATTGATACATAGGAATGAAATAAAGAGCACTGACAAGGGGAGGGTTGTTGGGAATATCTCTTATGGTACTGAAATTTAAATGGCTAAAAAATGATTTCATTTATAAATGTGCAATTTAAAAATTTGTTGGTTTTCCTTTTGACAGCACTTTCACTTCTTCAGCAATCATTTGGTCTAATTTGCAAAACTAGTTAATTAAAGTAAGAAACTATCTGATGATGTACTTACTTCTCCTTGATTTTTGTATGTCAGATGAGACCCTCTTGTACTGATTTCTTCCTGGTTCCAGTTGGGCAGTGGCCTTTTTATCTGGTAGCAGTTGCAGAGTTTCCCAGGGTTTTCCACAGGACAGCAGCAATAACTGAATGTAGCCCCACTTCCACTGACATCACGTTTTCCTTATTCTGGCTAACAAATGTGCCAGTTACAGTTCTGAAACTAAAGTATATCTTCCAGAGAAATGCCTGAGGGGGAAAGTGAACACTCACTTTTTTAAAATTTACTCTCCCTTATATATTGGAATTATTAATTTAAAAAATAATCAGATCAAATCACTGCCCAACTGAAATTTGATTATATATGACTATGTTTTGTTAAAAAATATCTTTCAAATGAAGACCTTGCAAGTTTAGTAACTGTAGTTTTATCACAAACATTGCTGCTTTCTATTTTTGATTCATCTCAAGGTGGTTTAATACCCAGCACCGAGAATAACAATGTTCACACTCTTCCTGTTTTATTTATTTTTCAATTGTGTGAGTGCTGAGCCTCAATGTGCTCCTAACTTTCTACATGAGGTATTTTGACGTAAGTGTCTTATGGATTGCATATCTTGGGAATAAGATACACAAACTCTATTGGGCATTTTTGCATTTTCATGTCCTAAATTCGAAATAGTATTTGTCTTAGCTCAATATTTCTCAGTGTTCTGTTTTGAATTTATTTCTTCAGTTAGGCCCACACACATATGAAGTTTCCCTTTTCAAAGTTTAGTCATTTACCCAGCAATTTAAGAAAAAAATAAATGGTAACTGAAACACAAAAGGCGTGTTTTTACATGTATCTCAGACATGGCTGAATTTATTTTTCTCTGACTGTCTACAAAGACTTCACCTTCAAGTAGAGTCCAAACATACACAAGTTTTTCAGAAACTTGTGAATGATTAAAAACAGGGAGGTGCAATGAAAGTCATCTTGAAACCTTAAATATACTGCCTGCTACCATGAACAGTTTAATTTATGAACTGATGATATATGACTTGCAACAGCTACGGTCTCAACTACTTTTCTAAAATGAAAATGTATTTTTACTATGCTTTTTTTAAAATCAAGAGACTATTACCTTTGTGGCACAGATTTCTAATAAGAGTTGGAGTATTCAACAGTTTAAAATGTCTTTTTTTAAAAAAGTGGAATTTTGCAAAGTTAAACGCTTGCGATGTTAGAAGGATAATTTTACACACAGAAGACACATCCCTTTGTCTTGCTCAGTTCTTATCATTTAATGACATAGAATGATGTCATACTGATAGGAAAAAGGATCTAATTTTTAAATGTAAATAACTTGTTTTAAATGTTTTGTCTGTGATCCTTTCAAGGATTAAAAATCCCCCAGAGTGCTGCTTTTTTTTTTTCATCTGGTGGAAGAAGAGTGAGGTGTGGGATTCTTCCTGATACTTGGCATTCTTAGTTTTAGCCAAAGACAATTATGTTTCAACGCAGGAAACTTCTTTGATGAGTTGAATTTTCAGTTTCTCACCTCTGTTACGTATTAATCTCTAGCCCTTGAAATTGCTTGTTTGCTAAGGCAGAATCCTCTTGTCTACATTGTTATTTCAGTGGAGGTTTTGTAGTCCCTGACTGCCCCTCCAAAAACCTACACACGTTTTGAGGAAGGGGGAGGATTAGGGAATTGAATTTCTTGTCACCACAGCCATATTTCCATTCGCTTCTGTGATCAGCAGTGGGCTGAAGCAAAACTCATCCCCAGGTTGTGTTTTCACAACAGCGCCAGGCTGATTTAACTTCAGCCAAGAAACTAAGCATGTCATGAAGAAAGATGTGTCAACACCATGAAGCTTAGGGGCTGTCAGGCAATCCATTCTCCTATGGCTACACTAACAGAGTTCAGGAGGTCTTCTGGATTCTGATGGGAGATCTGTGGGCAGAAGTACAGCAGGAAATAGTCACCTCTAAACTCTGATTCTACCAGGGGACAACAGTAGACACTTTCCACTATGTCATTTGGCTGACCCCTGAGCTCTCTTTAATCTTCCTAAAATGACTCACTATATTGTTGATTTTAATTAACCAGTATCATTTTGGGGAACAGGAGCAAACAAGATTTCAAATATAAATGACCTCTCCTACAAGACTAAAGAAAAAAGAAACACAAAATTTTTCCACTTATCTCATGCTCTTAGAAGAATGATTAGCCTGGGATGAGTGGGGAGAAAAAAGGGACAATTATTTTCATACCAATGTTCTCAGTGGCTAACCTTGAAATCCATTTATTAAGTAGTTTTAGCAGAGGTATATTCATTTACACAAGCAATAACATATCCTTAAATGTCAAATACCAAAATGTTAAGTAAGATCTTCCCCAATTATATTTTCACAGTTTTATTTCTTTTGAAACCTCCATTTTTCCTTTCCCAAGTGCTGTGATGAAAATTCTGGCAGATGTCTAAGAACAGTTTTTCAGAGCTTAGCTAAGTTTCTTTGTCACTGTAATAACTCATCATTTTGCTGTAGCTTTAAACTGGTGATTATCGAAACCAAATGCCATTTTCCCCTTTCATTGTTCTTAGAATTACATATTTTATCATTAGTGCTGTCTCTCACATCTGGCAGAGATGGAAGTAACCAAGGTGAGTGAAATACAATTCTTTAGATGATAATTTCTTAATTTTATCAAATAATCTTCAAGAAAGTGAAACATGACAGATATGAAGTGTAACTGAATGAGTTCAGTTACTTGAACTTAAGAGTTGAAAAAAGTATCTTGCTCATCATCAAAGAATGGAGGAAAATGTAGATATGATAATTAAAAAACCTACCACAATGTTTTATCATAGTGTAGGACTACAAAGAAATCAGTGATTTTAAATTGTAAGCAATAATCAACTAAAATCTAAAATACAGATTCTGCATCTGGAATTTAGAATCTGAAATAATAGATTATGAGGCTGAACTGTGCAGCAGCAGGGCATTAGTGTAGAATTATTTGCCAGCTATGATGCAATAAGCAAACATGCACATACTAGATATCACATAAGCATTTTGCTAGCACTTTTCTCTCTTTAAGTGCTTATGGTCTCCAAAGATGGAAAAGGACTTGCATTGAAGCTGTAGCTGACAACTCTTAACTTTCTAAGGGGATCTTTCAGCATTCTAGTGTCCTTTTTTTCCTTACTTTATGTGATAATTAAGGTCAACAGAATTTTTCTCTGTGTTATATAAATGAAGCCAGATATATTAAGATAAGGTAATGAAATTTATTTTCTTTTATGATCTTTGGAAACAACTATTGTTACTTGGCACACCTAGGACACCCTGAAATCTTCCAGATACCTATGGCTTTAGTTTTAAGTAGGACCATTATGTTTCAATAAAGAAAACTTCTTTGGTGAGTTTAATTTACTCTTTCTCAAGGCTAGAGGAGATGTAGATAGGCCGTTAGGCTGAATTCAGTAAAGTTTTCAGTGGTTAGTGTGATTTGAGAACTTACAAAATATTTTTTCTTATAAACATATCAACAATTCATGTTTTGAACAAGATTTTTTTTGAAAAAAAAATTTAACCCCTTTGTAGAATATGATATGCCATATGTGATGATATTGTTTAAGAATTAAATATTCCATTTTCTCCACTTCTGTCTAGATATCCCATTTGTTTAGAAAATCTGAATAATTAATCCATATGTTTACCCATCCATTTACTTTTTTTGTTTGCTCATTTTTTTATTTGTTTGTTTGTTTATTAATTGATTGATGGTACCTATTTTGGAGGATTCCTTAAACACAACGGTGTGTTATATGTTGAACTTTGAATAGGATTAATTACTTCAGGTGAATTGAATTACTAAGTCATTTTTGGTTTTCATTTACAAATTCCTGAACTTTTTTAAAAAAAATCTTTACTTCAATTTCCATTTAAAATGTGACCACTGTGTGAAAGACATTGTACTGAGTTCTTCAGTTATAAGGGCCAAAATTAATAAGAACCCATCCTCAAGGTTCCAACATTAGGATATGCCAAGATAGGATATCTACAAATGGAGAGATCAAATGAGATAAAAGATACATAGTGATTTGCAAACCTTTAAGTGATATAGCAAGTCTAGCTGTTGTTATTATTATATAAGTGAGCGAATGGCAAGTTCAGGAGGGAAAGAGTACTCAAAGTAGGCCAATTTGATTGGAATATATACTTTGCATAAAAGAGAATAATAAGAAATAAGTTTGGAAATGTAGATGGGAACTGGGCAGTGGAGAATTTTAACTATCTGGCTGAGAATTTCATATCTTATGAAAGGAACTGGTAATAGAGAGCCAGGGAAGCTGTTTCTCAGTAGATTTTGGAGAAGAGAACAGATGCTGAGGATCTTGTGAAGACAAAATCAGCAAGACTGTGAGTAATCAAATATTGATGGCTTACATAAGGGAGAGAGAAAACTCAGTAATGATTCTGAGAATGCAAACCTGGGTAAATGAAAGGACTGTGGTACTCTCAACAAAAACAGGGAGGTATTGAAGAAGGGTGGATTTCAGGGGAAATGTAACGAGTTCAGTTTTGGTTATGTTGTGTTTGAGATGATGATGGGAGAATAATTATGCTCTCTAAGGAGGGGCAAACTGGCTTAGATCAGAAACAGTGGGTGAAAGCTATCTTGTCAATCAGTCATGGGGGCAGGCCTGTTACTGACTGCTGTACTTCTAGCCTAGGTCAGAAAGAGAGATCCAATCTAAAAAGGGAACAAAAATGAAAGAAAATTAAAAGAAAACAAAAAGAAAGAAGAAAGAGGTAAAGAAAACTCAAAGGAAAGAAAAATCATATATAAAGGTGATTTATTCCATCTCTGATGTTTGTTTTTGGTTACATCTATCAGTTCAACCAAGATTTGTGTCATATAATGTAAAATCACTATGGACTGGAGAAAGATGGATATAAACTCTGCTAATAGGATCTCATCCATAATATTCTACCCTATGTTTCACTTGCATGGTAAATACATTAGTAAAATCACATTATAGTTAATTTGTTGTCTATCCTTCATTCTATACAGCTGACTCAGTGATTTACATATCTAGCCCTAATCTCTTTTGAACTCCAGTACCACATTACCAGCTGCCTATTGGACAGTTTGAACTTGATTGTCCCATAGATAACCTCAAATTTGAAATGCCCAAAACAGAACTCATTTTCTTTTCTGCCAAACCTATTTCTCTTTCAAACATCTCTGTATCTTTTGAATCTATTTGCATTTCTACAGTCACTGATCTAACTCCAGTCCTCATTACATCCCAATTGGGCTGGGATCTCTGCCTCCATCCTTTTCCTCTTTCTGATTCATTCTATATAGTTAAGTGGCAGATTAATTTCCCTAAAAATAGCTTCAGCAGCATCACTTTACTACTCAACAAACCTTCAATAGCTCTCTTTGACTACACAATAAGGTCCAAATTCCTTAGACTGGCATGTAGAGAAGGTTTGTCATGATCATGGAACTATGTAAAGTGTACTGAATTTGAATACCAGTTTCTGCTTATGTGGTTTTGAATGTCATCTAAATTTTCTGCACCTCAGTTTCTTATCTATAAAATGAGGGATTAGAATATGACCTGCATGGTTTTTTAGCTCTTTATCTATGATTCTAATCATTCTGGCCTCATTTCCTATTACACTCCTAAATGTTTTCAATGTTCCACCAGCACTGAATACTTCAAGTATAAACTTACTTTCCTTCAGCCATGTTGTTACCTCTGCTTAGAATATTCTCCCAACACATCTCTGCTTTTAAAAATTCTCTGTCATGAAAGACCCAGCTCAAATACTTCCTCTTTCATGAAGCGTTTTTCTCATCTGCAACTACTTATGGATCTTTCTAAAATCCTTTCTCCACCTGGCACTTTGTTTGTCCCTCTCTTATTACACATATCACAGTCTACTTTATACTTGTCTTATACTAGACTATAAGCCTCTCTACGTCAGGGACCACATTTTATTCATCTTTGTAATCACAGGATACTTAGCAGAGTTCCTTTTCTATAGATATAAATACATTTTGAAATAAATACAGCTGAATTAATCTCCTGGTCTTCCATTTTTTCAGTGGGTTTTGTTTTCTACATTGATGATGGGGTGATAATAGGGGTACAAATCAGCGTAGTTGTAATCTTGAGTTCACTCAGAAACTTCTGCTGCTGTATCATGTTGAGTTCTGATGTTGAAAGTTAGCCTGTTCCCCATTCTAGTCTAGCTGACAGACTGGAGTGAAAGTAACAACGATGAGAACAGACAAAAAGGTATTTCTAGAGACATAAGAGAAGTACAGTGCTTAGTGCACTCAGATGCATTCCTAGCTAATAAATTGATTCCTTTTACAAGGATAGTCAAAGTAGTAATAGCACATGAGTCTTGGTTTGGTAATTGTGACTAGAATAACCAAGTGAAAGAAGATGGGATCAAATCTTTTATATGTTACATGTAGTTTCTAGTCTTGAAATCACTGTGGTGCTTAAGGATTTGGGCCACGATAGCCTTAGCACAGTAAAATATATCTATTTTTCATTCTCTGCAGTTTTTCAGATCTGTGAGGGGAGATCTCTTGATTTATTGTTGGAAGCATCCTGTTTGAGGTTTTGCATTGTGAAGTGCCTGCTGTAGCACTCGGCACTAGTTGCATTCACTCAGTCATGGTGATCTCAACAAGTTTATATGCTTTTGGGCAAAGACTCATTTGTTCTATATCCAAAAAAGAAACTTATTCTGCATGATCTTCCTCTCTGAAGTTGGCACACAGTTTTTCAGTATGTCTTTCCATATTTACAGAGGGGAGAACAACTTCCCTTCCACAACCTGTGGTAAAAGAAATTTGACTTTCCTATTTCAGAAAGGCATCATAAAGCCCTTGGTGACCATCCAAGCAGCACGTCCTAGAAATGACATGAAAATATACCTGACTTGTATAGAATGTAGACCTAGAGCTCTGAAGGATCTTGAATGCCATTTTTCCAACATTTTTTTAGGATTTTTTTTTTTTTATTTCACATATTACAGATTAGGAGACTGACTTGTCCAAGTAAATTAGAGACCTCTTATTGTAGCAAATGGAATGAGGGATTCTTGCATTTGAGGAATCTAAAAATGGGAACAGTTGATCAGTTTTTCTCACCCATTTCAATTCTTTTTTATTTGACAGCAAGTTCCTCCCCACTATAAGCAAGCTGAGTGTCTATAACAGGGGTAGGAAAAGTAAACTCATGAGTAAGACTTATATGTCCAAAGGAGATTTATGAAACGATGTTTCTTAAAGCCAACTTGAGATGGGAATGGAATACTGGGGGGAGTTCCAAAGATGATTTTCTAGATTTCTTTTTTATAGGAAAAAGTCACATTTTTGGTGAATGTTAAAGATGCTCCCTCCTTTTTTTGAGGAGTAGGGGATTGGGAGGAGTTTCCAGGATTGTGATTGGTGGGGAACAAAGGGTGATCTGTTACATCTACTTCCAGATCTACTTTAGGCTGTTTCAGCCCAAAGGGGTGGTTGAGGGGGATGAAAGCATGAGAATGGAATGTTTCCAAATTTACTCAAGTTGAGCTGACGAGAGGGATATGGAGGGTCTTTTTTTATGATACCAACAGCTGTGCCAGGCACTATTTGGATCCAAATGGATTTAATCCATAAAGTCATGATGAGAAAAAATTAGGGGGCACCTCAACTGGTTTTGGGAGTGAAAGCCAAAAGGAAGGAGAAAATAGTACTTATTGTATACATGTCAATTATCTTATAAGAGGCAGTAAAATGACTTTGGAACATTCTCACAAGTAAGGAGTCTAAGCTCTCATAGAAGTGGCTTATTTCCTTGTAATTCTACACATATATTCATTTTTAATAGAAGTGGGGAAATAAAGCTTCAATACATAAAGACCCTAACAGGAAGATAGTAGCTTAACATATTAATGAACTGATAGATCATTAGATAGAAATATAGACAGACAGACAGATAGATAGATAGACAGACAGACAGACAGACAGACAGACAGACAGACAGACAGACAGATAGATAGATAGATAGATAGATAGATAGATAGATAGATAGATAGATAGATAGATAGATAGATAGATATACCTAAGACCAAAAATTTTGAGAAATTGCCATAGACTAGGGGAAAATATCACCCCACGTAGAGAATCCTGTAGTGGGAGACAGAGGTGATTCTTCCTGTTCCTGGATTGTGCTGCAGTTCAGAGCCTGAAAGGTGTGTGTGTGTGTGTGTGTGTGTGTGTGTGTGTGTGTGTGTGTGTGTGTGTGTGTGTGAATGTGTGTTTGTAGTGGGGAGAGGTTTGGATCAAGGTCAGTTATTATCAGAATTATTTTATTTTATTTCAGTTTTTAGTGAATCAACCAGTAGAATAATTTAGACTATATAGGTGCTAAAAGAGACTCAACATTTGAGGGAAGTGAGCTCTATCCCTACCTGACTTAGATGCAAATTGTCTTCTTATTACATTCTACCAACCTTTTTTAGCAAAGTATCCTAATGAAAAAGTATCATGAGGCAACAAGACAGCTTACCTGCCAAGGCTGACATTTCTATAACCAAATCAATATTTCAATACCCTGCAACTATAAATCTGATGCTGATTTGAATTACAGAAAGTAATGAATGACCTAATTAGAAAACAAACAAAAAAGTAAAAATAATTACAGTGTTTGTCCTTCCCTGATGATAAGGAGCACTTGACAAGACAGACTGCTGTTCTGCCAAGCATCATTCTATGGGGCACAATTGATCTTAGGAGTTAAAGGTTTCGTTTGCATTTTTAACATGGGGAGTTAAAATATATTGCTTTGATTAGGGATGTGAAAAAGTAGCTTGCCTAGACTAGAGTCTATTTTTCATTTTATTATTTATTTGTTCTAAGAACTGGATAAATTGCCACAATATGGGCTCTTCTTACCCATAAGGAAGATTGTGATATTATCATTGTCCTCCAGTGTTTCTCCTTTGATTAGGACTCAGTCTCCTAAAAATTTCATGGCTTGATGAAATCTGTTGTCTTACTCATGGTTTGAATGATTGAGAAAATTGAAATATAATATTCAAGGATCTCTAATTCATAGTTTTGGGAAGTTTCTACAAAATTGATATGGCGGTTTATTTTTAGGAATCTTACTTTATATGAATCTCTCATTAATCTCCAAAACTCATTTTTGGTAATAGTAGTAATATGTATGTATGTGTGTATGTATGTATGTATGATGCTAGCTTCCCAGTAGGCTTGAGATTTGTCTGTAGATGTCAGTTCTTCCACCCTCATAGAATGCTGAGTTGAGGCTAATTTTCTACTACTATTGTATATAATATTGTCTTACCCTTGGTTCTTTCCTTGGTTTCACATTATAGATGACCATCTTTTGATGTTTATTTGAGTACTTCAGTAATAAGATCTTTTTAGTGGAGTCTAAGATGGACCTACCTAGATTCTAGTGCATTTACTAATAAACAAGTGCTTAGGACTGAGAATTTGCTGTAGACCTCCAGCATTATCATAATATGACATGAAGGAGGCTGTATGTAAATAGAAGGACTTTGGTCCAAATCTCAGCCCAGGTTCAAAATCCAGTTCTACAATTTGTTACCTGAATGACCTTGAACAAATCACCTCACCACACTGGGCCTCAGTTTTCTTACTGTAAAACAAAAGGGATGGACTATACGGCCTCTGAGGTCTCTTTTGTAGCTCAAAAATCTATGAGGCTATGTTTCTATATGTTAAAGAAAGTAATTTAAATAAAGTGTGAAGTGACAAATGAGTCATGGCAACCGACAAAAGCTGTGATTTTAGTAGTAGATGTGATTCATCTGTGTTTTCCTCATAATGTTTCTGGGCTGAGGGGAGGAATTACATTGAATTGCCCCATATCTCTTCCCCTTGGAACTATTAAAGTGACTTTTTATCTGCATCTGAAAAGACAGATTTGGAACAGAGGCAGTAGATAGTAGTAGAAAGTAGATAGTGGTGGTATTTGGAATCAGGATACCTGGATTTGAGTCCTGTCTCTTAACACTGAACATCTATTTCACTCATCAATTTCATTCAAGTCATTTAACTGTTTTGAGTTTTAGTTTCTTCATCTACAATTTAAATCATCTCCCTCGTACTGCTGTGGGTAAATCATTTATAACCTTAAATTGCTATAGAAATAAAAATCATTCACATTTATATTTGAGTTGCTGTATTTAATATATTTACTTATTCAATTTCCTTCATGAGGAAATTTATTTTTTAATAAATTACATCTCAGTGATCTATAGTTTACAGATCACATTTACATCCGTTTTCTTGATAGTAATTATAATAGCTAATATCTATCTGATGCTTTGTAGATGCTATATCATTTGATCACCATAACATCCTTCTAACAATGAAAGGAATGTGACTTTTATTGGCCCCTTTTTTAACAAATTAGGAAACTGATGTTGAGAGAAAGTGAATAACTTGCCTGGGATCACACAAGTGGTGAATTTCAAGGGAAAATTTGCACTCATATCTTCCTGACTCAGTGTCCGGAATTTTATTCACTATACCAAGCTTTTTTTTTTTTTTTCCACCTAATTCTAACAAACACTACCCACTGGGCAGGGAAAATAAAATCTTACTTTCCTCCTTTGTTATCATGAGGAAGATGAGACCAGGAAGGTTACATGATTATCTAAGATCACAGTTTGTGAGGGTGAGATTAAAACTCAGGTCTTCAGATGCCAAGTTCAGTGCTCATCCTCTCATTCAAGGCAGGCACATAGGCTTTGAATAATTCCTATAATTTATTATATTAAGACATATTATGTATTATAGCCTAGAGGAAACTTCTTATATATTTCTGTTTCTACCATATAGTTACAACTATAAGAGTCACTGTCTAGTTGTGGCTAGAGCAGGAGCCAGGTTCTAGTCTACATGTTTATATCTATTCCAGTTCTAAAATTCCACAGCTTCCATAACTTCTGCTATACATACACTCGGACCTAAATTTTTTGATGTACCAATAGAAAAAAGAAAGTCTTTGAGATAAAAAAAAAAGGCTGAGTAAGATTCACCTTAAACTATTTTAATGGATTGGAGAGCCCAAGTATTGTATGATTATACATGGAATGTTTAAAAAACTTGATGAAGACATTTTGTACATCCTCTTTTGGGAACTTATCAAAGAGCATGCAGGAGAATTGCAAGACTGAGAAGGTGTAAGATAAGAGTAAAAACCTCAAAGGTGAAGGGGGTGTGTGCCCATATCTAATCAGTCAAAGTCTGGTAAAAATAATTGTAGCTTGTGGATTAAAAAAACATGGATTTGCTTGCCAGGCCCACAGTGAAAGTCCTTTCAGCCTGATAGGTTCACTAGAAGTTCACATTTAATTGTTGAGAAATCAGAGACATAAGGAAATATGAGGAGGATTTGATATTGTTATCAGTGTGAAGGCTCAATTGTTGATAAAATTATTTGAACATAATATAACTATTTGCAGGTGCATAGATGAATCTGAATTCTAGAAGACTGTGTCCACATTTTCCTGCAAGTCAGCACTGAGTAAGTTGTTGGCTGATGAGTGCAGACATAGGTATTTGGTAGTATGAACAAGGATAAGTCTATGGAAAGGAATATTCACATTTCCCCTTTCTTCCCTCATTTCGCATTTCTCACAAATATTCAAGTGCAGTCAGAATGTAAGTAATAGATTGAGTAAACTAGGTGATTTTATACTCTGAGTGTGGTCTGAGGAAACAGGGGAATTAAGGAGTTAAGAATCTAGGATTGAAGAAGGGAAGAATGTGTTTAAACCAAATTATCCTTATTTTATTGCCCTGCACCCTTTATGACTAATAATATACATCTGTAAAAAGTGTGTGGTCATAGGTTAAAGTTTCTCTTTGTGTGTAGTCAGTTGGTTCAACAGCATTCATTCAACACACCTAGCCAAATAAGGCAACAGAAGGCATCCAGTCAACACACCTAGTCATATAAGGCAATACGTACATAATACATATATACACATTTATACATATATGTTTCACATATATTTTCTGTTTCTACACATATGTGTGTGTATTTTTTAATTTGAGGAAAAGATACATTAATATAAAAATAGTAACGGACATGTTTAGTTTTCTCTTAAAATTATGCATTTTTTTTATAACACATGTAGACCAAGTAGAGATATTTGTGTTCTTGCATGTTGTAAAATAAGTAAATCCATGGGCATGTTTGCATATAGTATGCATCTTAGGCAAGTGTGCAAAAGAAGGATATCTCTGTCATTCATACGTTAGTAGAAAAAGAAAGATTTGGAGAAAGATGGGGACACAGATAAAAATGTAACCCTTCAGGAAGTCTTAAAGTTTTACAAAACATCAAGAAATGTGCAAATCTCTTGGCCACATTATGCTTACTGTATTAACTTTTGAGGCATATGCACAAATGTGTAATTGTTTTGTTAAAATGGAACTATTGTATAGTTTGGTTTGGGATGTAAACAGTGATCATGATGATGATGAGGGGAAGAGGAGCAGGAGAACCAGGAGGAGGACAAAGGCGGTAAGAGGTGGTGGTAGTGGTGATGGCACATTTCATTACTGTTCTAATACTACAAAGTACTTTCTTTGCAAGAGGCTGTAAATTAGGCTGATGATGCTTTTGATAAGTTTGGTTTGTGGTTTTTATTCTATGGTAAATTGATTAAAACTACATATATATATATGCATATATATTATACACACACATACATGTATGGTTTTGCCATCTGTTGATGGTATTTTCCAGAAAGCCTGGCTCCTGAAAGAGCTAAAGAAGCAATTTCATATATTAGTATTTCCCTTTGCCTTTCTGGAAATAATCAAAGAAATAATCCAGGTTGGTGAAATATCATAAAGGAGAAAAATGTGATGACATGAAGTAATTTTAACACCTTAAAGGAACAGCCTACATTAATTTAATGTGATTTTATTAATACATTTGAAAATCATTTCAGTGCATCTTCCTATAAAAGCCAATGAATATATACATACATTAACCAAGCAAAGGCTTCTCTTGGACAAAGGCTTTGTTTAATCATGGTTTTCACATAGAACAAGAAAACACAACAAATAAGGAGTAGAGAAGGAAGTAAAATATATTATAACAGTATTTTTACAAATTCTATGAGAAAAATTTAAAATTTGAAAACTGATCACACCAAGACATTGCCATTATTTCAGTGACTAATTGAACAATTCATGTTCTTATAGCTTGTTCTTTACAGCAGAAAAGCCTCCTGTAAAAAAAAAAAATGCACGAGCTTAGGTAAGAGTTATGGCATCACATCCTCGATTTCCTCTTGGGTTTTCTTCACCAAAGGATGATGCAAAATGAGAAAGTGCTGAAGGAAATGTGGGTGAGAATGTGAAGGTCACCCTTTTAGTAAGTGAAATCTCTTCTAAAAAATACATTAGAACTTTTCAAAAGGGCAAATCTTACCCAGTTTGGGTAATAGGGAGACATAAACTTTATGTAATTTTTTTTATAAAAGAACTCTTTAATTACAATTATTGTAATAATGACAAATATATCTAAGGTTCTTATCCACAGTTATTTGCCATTGCTATCATAGTTTCAAATACCCTCCTACTATACCTGCTAAACTATCCAATCTGAAGAGATAAGCAAATGTCAACCACTGCACAAAAGCTTCCTTCATGCTTTTCCTCCCCCTTCCCTCCCTTGCCTCCCCTTCCTTTCCCTTGCCTGGCCTTGCCTTCCCTTCCCTTCGCTTGCCTGCCCTTCCCTTCCCTTGCCTGCCCTTCTCTTCCCTTCCCTTGCCTGCCCTTCCCTTCCCTCCCTTGCTTCCCCTTCTTTTCCCTTCCTTTCCTTCCCTTGCCTTCCCTTCCCTTGCCTCCCCTTCCTTTTCCTTCCCTTCCTTTCCCTTCCCTTCCCTTGCCTGCCCTTCTCTTCCCTTCCCTTGCCTGCCCTTCCCTTCCCTCCCTTGCTTCCCCTTCTTTTCCCTTCCTTTCCTTCCCTTGCCTTCCCTCCCCTTGCCTCCCCTTCCTTTTCCTTCCCTTCCTTTCCCTTCCCTTCCCTTGCCTGCCCTTCCCTTCCCTTCCCTTCCCTTCCCTTCCCTTCCCTTCCCTTCCCTTCCCTTCCCTTTCCTTCCCTTCCCTTGCCTGCCCTTCCCTTCCCTTCCCTTTCCTTCCCTTCCCTTCCCTTCCCTTCCCTTCCCTTCCCTTCCCTTCCCTTCCCTTCCCTTCCCTTCCCTTCCCTTCCCTTCCCTTCCCTTCCTTCTTCCTTTCCTTCCCTTCCCTTCCCTTCCCTTCCCTTCCCTTCCCTTCCTTCTTCCTTTCCTTCTGTCTTTCTAGTCAATAAATAGTAAGCTCGGGGGGTTGGGGGGGGGGGCGGAGACAAGATGGCGGAGTAGAAAGACGCATATATGCTACTTCCAAACCCACTGCCCATAAAATATCTGTAAAAAAAAGAACCACCAGCGAATTCTGGAGCAGCAGAAGCTACAGAATAATGGAGCGGAGATTTCTGCTCCAGAGAGCCTGAAAACCTCTCGCAAAAGGTCCCTCGCACCCTGGACCTGGAGCAGAGCCCAACCCTGCCTCAGCGGTGTGGCGTGGAAAGGAGCAGATCTGAGCAGGCTTCAGGGATGGAATCTCCAGCAGCAGCGCGGGTCCCCCACCCACAGGTGACAAGGATGAGTGAGAGGCTCTCTTCAGCGGGTCGAGAGGAGTGAGGGGTGCCCCCATAACTCAGGCCCCCTCGGGAGGCAGCAGTGGAGGAGGGAGCAGACCAGGGCTCCCTAAGCAGGCAGGAGCCTGGATCCATTGTTGAAGGTCTCTGCATAAACCCCCTGAGGGAACTGAGCCCGTGAGATGGCCCTGCCCCAACCTGAGCACCTGAACTTAATCTCACACTGAATAGCAGCCCTGCCCCTGGCCAAAGCCCTGAGGCTGGGAAGCAGCATTTGAATCTCAGACCCCAAGTGCTGGCTGGGAGGATCTGGAGGCGAGGTGGGGGTGGAGAGGACACTCAGAAGTCAAGTCACTGGCTGGGAAAATGCCTAGAAAAGGGAAAAAAAAATAAGACTATAGAAGGTTACTTTCTTGGTGAACAGGCATTTCCTCCCTTCGTTTCTGATGAGGAAGAACAATGCTTACCATCAGGGAAAGACACAGAAGTCAAGGCTTCTGTATCCCAGCCCACTCAATGGCCTCAGGCCATGGAAGAGCTCAAAAAGGATTTTGAAAATCAAGTTAGAGAGGTGAAGGAAAAACTGGGAAGAGAAATGAGTGACATGCAAGCAAAGCATGAAAAACAAGTAAACACCCTGCTAAAGGAGACCCAAAAAAATGCTGAAGAAAATAAAACCTTGAAAAATAGGCTAACTCCATTGGCAAAAGAGGTTCAAAAAGCCAATGAGGAGAAGAATGCTTTCAAAAGCAGAATGAGCCAAATGGAAAAGGAGATTCAAAAGCTCACTGAAGAAAATAGTTCTTTCAAAATTAGAATGGAACAGATAGAGGCTAATGACTTTATGAGAAACCAAGAAATCACAAAACAAAACCAAAAGAATGAAAAAATGGAAGATAATGTGAAATACCTCATTGGAAAAACAACTGACCTGGAGAATAGATCCAGGAGAGACAATTTAAAAATTATGGGACTACCTGAAAGCCATGATCAAAAAAAGGGCCTAGAAATCATCTTTCATGTAATTATCAAGGAAAACTGCCCTGAGATTCTAGAACCAGAGGGCAAAATAAGTATTCAAGGAATCCACAGATCACCGCCTGAAAGAGATCCAAAAAGAGAAACTCCTAGGAACATTGTGGCCAAATTCCAGAGTTCCCTGGTCAAGGAGAAAATATTGCAAGCAGCTAGAAAGAAACAATTCAAGTACTGTGGAAATACAATCAGGATAACACAAGATCTAGCAGCTTCTACATTAAGGGATCGAAGGGCGTGGAATAGGATATTCCAGAAGTCAAAGGAACTAGGACTAAAACCAAGAATCACCTACCCAGCAAAACTGAGTATAATACTTCAGGGGAAAAATTGGTCTTTCAATGAAATAGAGGACTTTCAAGCATTCTTGATGAAAAGACCAGAGCTGAAAAGAAAATTTGACTTTCAAACACAAGAATGAAGAGAACCAGGAAAAGGTGAACAGCAAAGAGAAGTCATAAGGGACTTACTAAAGTTGAACTGTTTACATTCCTACATGGAAAGACAATATTTGTAACTTTTGAAACTATTCAGTATCTGGGTACTGGGTGGGATTACTCACATGCACACACACACACACACACACACACACACACATAGAGACAGAGTGCACAGAGTGAATTGAAGAGGATGGGATCATATCTTAAAAAATAAATAGTAAGCTCTACCCTCTTCTTCCTCTTTTCTAAATTAGTATGTTCCTATTGTTTTCTCTTTTCTTCCTTCCAATCCTTGGAATAGAACCAGTGGGCCTTCCTCCCCTCCCCTCAGATTTTCTGATTTCCTTATTTAACACTCTCACTATTACTAGAAGACATTAAGGTCATTTCCCCACAATTAGTATGACATTAAGTTCATTTTCCCCTTATACATCATCATACAGACTTTTTCAATTGCTGAAATAAATTTACCTTTCTAGGTTCTCTTGCCCGCTGTTTGTATTTCAAAGCTCCTGCTCATCTTTGTTCATTTCACCAGAAATATTTGAAAGTCCTTTCTCCTATTAAGGATCCATTTTCCCCCTATAGGATTATATTTAGCTTTGCGGGGTAAGTTATTCTTGGTTGTAAGCCTATATAATTAAGATTTGGGAATATTATATTCAGAGATTTCTTCTTGTTTTTGGTAGAAGTTGTAAGGTGTCATTAAATATTACTGACTGTGGTTCCTTAGTTCTTAAACTTTTTTCTGAGTGCTTGCAGAGTTTTTATCTTTTATCAAGGAACTGTGGACTTTGACAACTATATAACTTTGACTTTAAAAAAATAATAATTTTCAGAAAATGTCTGGTTAATTCTATTTTCAATTTGTCTTTTAGCTATAATCATTCTAGAAATCTAATATCTAATAGATAAGTACTGAACTAATGTCCAGATCTTTTTGTTCTCCCAGTTCTGTTCATGGAGTCTTACAATTCTTAAATTATCTTTTTTGACCTATTTTCCATGTAAGCTTTTAAAAATATCAGTTTTTTTTTCCTTTTTATTCCAATTCTTTGATCTATCCTAATACTTTTTGTTCTCTCATGGATTCATTTATTTCCTCTGTGTCTATTCTAGTTTTCAGGGAGTCCATTACTTAAGGTTTACCACTTTCTCTTCTAAGCTATTCATTCTGCTGCCTACTTTTCCCCCTCAAATTCTTTTAATTCATTTTGTCTAGGTATTTGCTTAGTCTAAATGGAAAGTTTTTTTTCTTTGAATCTCTGCTTGATTTGTTATAGTACTTTCCCTTATCCTGATTTTGGTCATCTCTAGTTTTGTAATAATTTTTGATACTAGGTGATTTACCAATCCCTTCAGCTTTAGTTACTGAACTGTCACTTTTTGCTAGAATCAGCATTCTCTACCTCTACTTTTTCCCTAAATAGTACACTTTTGGGTGGGATGATTAAACCATACTTTATCTTGATCTACCTCCTGAATTTCTGAGGTCTGATGTACTGAATCTTCAGTACCTTCTATAGTATCTCAAGACAGAGTGTAAGGTACTTTGTAATAACTAAATTAGTAATTGTTTCTCTTTTACCTAGGAACCCTGAGGGTCTTCCCCTCCCAGTTGGGTTTTTTTTTTTTTTTGATTAAAGGGCTATCCCTTGAGTAACTTAAAAAAGTCTATTCATTGAATTAACTCAAAGTAAAACTGTGATAAGACCTAAGCCTAAAAGGACCAGGGTCTCACATTGCATTCTGGGCCACTCCAGTTATCCTGATGAATATCATGCCAGTGGACCCAGATGGCTCAGTAGAAGCAGGTGAGGTTGGTGACTTTGCACAGCCCTCCTTCACTCAAATCAAAGTCAACTGCAAGTCATGTCATCATCTTGATGTCATGGTCCTCTTCGAGAATGAAGGACAAACACAACAAGAGGGCACTTTGGAGCTCCAGAATGGGTCCTGACTGGAACCAACTTGTGTTGGCATTAACCATGCTTGCACTCATCACTGCTCTTCTTTGGGTTTTCAATGGCCTTGCTCTGGATTTATAAGAAACCTAAGACCTTTTCAAGGGAACTTTCTGCTTTTGTTGTTTTGTTGTTTGTAGACAGGCTTCAAGCTTCTCACACATCTGTGTTTGACTTAAGAAGGTATTTACTTGCCTATGCTAGTATTAGCTTTACTGCTAATGCACTTTCCCATGGATTGCTGTCTAACTATTTTTTCTTATTCTTACTGTAATTCTGACTTTGAAGAAGTCAATTACTGTATCTGCTTGATTTATATTTAGTCTATGGTAAAGTTTCAAGGTTTTTTGTTGAGGTAGGAATTACTGAGCTGGGCAGTCTGCCTCTGTTCAGCAAGCTGTCTTGGCCAGAAGTCTCCTTGGAAGCCCTTTTGCTGCAAATCCTTTCTTTCCTTTCATTAAGCCCTCATATGTTCCCCTTATACCCAGAACAACTTTCTTTTGGGTTTATCCTAGAATCCTGACACTCCCTTTATTCTGTGTCTTAATATAATCTATGTGGTCCTCTATTCCAAGGATACTGCTAGCATACCTATAAGAAGTCCAAATCCTCAGACTATTTGAAGCTCACAAGGTCATAGTATGACCAAGTAAGACAAAGAACTCTCCCTTCCCTCCCAAGGAATTCTTTCTCAAGAAACTGGATACCTTCTCTGTTTCTTCTAGGCTGTTAAACACTTAAATACCTGATTTCAAACTAGCTTGTCATTATTATACAAATTCTATAAGGCACAATTGATTGCTATCAATAAAATGAAGATGAGAATGGAAGACCATTATAACTAGTTTAGGTTCTCCAGTTTGTCTTCTGCTTTTACCAAATAAAAGTGGGGTCACAGGATTCTCTGTATCAGACATAACTGTGTGAACTCACTAGGTTATTTTACTTTCATTTTAAAATATGAGACAACCACAACCACAGAAGAAAGGAAATGCATAAAAAATCATTACATTTCTAGGGGTCAGAGAGCTGAATTTGGAGTTAGAGGACCAGTATTCAAATACTGCCTTTGTTCTTTGCTGTTTTTGTGACCCTTGGCAAAGTACTCCATCCTCTTAGGGCTCAGTTTCCTCATCTATAAAATTAGAAATTTAAGCTATTTTTACATGCCTCCTAAAAATATCAATAACTGTCCCTAAGGAGCTTACATTCAATCAGGGAGACAACATAATCAATAGGAATATATGTTAAGCATATGCCAAATAATTATGTAGAAGTATGTGTGCCACCTGTGTAGGTTATGTATATGTCTATGTGGGTTATCTAAATGTATTTTACAAGCAGGGGTGCGGGGGGCACAGCTAGGTTGCACAGTGGAAAAAGTACTGATCTTGGAAGCAAGAAGACTCATCTTCCTGAGTCCAAATCTGACCTCAGATACTTCCTAGCTGTGTGACCCTGGGCAAGTCACTTGACCCTGTTTACCCCAGTTCTTCATTTGTAAAATAAGCTAGAGAAGGAAATGACAAACTAGTATCTCTACCAAGAAAACTCCAGAAGGGAGTCACCGAGAGTCAAACACAACTGAAATGATTGAACAACAACAACTTTACAGGAAAGTATGAGGAAATATTTCTGGAATGTCACCTTCTCTGCATGAAGAGGAGCAAGATATGAGGGCCAGTAGGCTAACCATTCTACTCTCACCAGAGATGGGGTACAAGACTAGAATTATACTTGTCCCCCCTAAATTGTGTTAGTCTATGGGAAATGATTTTTGAATTCAAACTGCTTACCTGGTCACCATCCTTGAACGGGAATGAGTACTTTAAGCTTATATTCCAAGACTTGACCCCCTTCCCACCAATTGCTATTCATATAAAATTTGAATAGCAAATAAATACATTTATTCAAGTAGATAGCAAAAAGAAATCAAAGAAGTTATACAGGTTAGAATAGTCTAGACAATAAACAGAGAGAAAGAATAATCCTATTGGGAATGAGCTATCTGAAATAAAATAAAAAAAAATTCCCAGTCTAAGTAAGGGCATATTCCCTAAAGATTCAAGAGGCAAAGTTGGAAACAGAGACATGTTGGGGTTAGATTGGAGTTGGGGGTTTTTCCCTATATATCCAAGACATAGAAACAAGAGGTCAATTGTCATATATGAGGGGCAGCAAGAAAATTAGTTTGACTGAACTAAAGAGCAAATATAAGAGAAATGTATAGTAAAATTTGCAAATTAGTATCAAGCAGTCTCATAAAGGGTTTTTATCTCTACTTCTAGAAGTGGTAGTGAGTCACTGGAGTTGAATGATCAGGTCTGTTACGTGGGTAGATTTGTGCTTTGGGGATATTATTCTAGTAGTTGACTGAAGGATGAATGGATAGGAGCAAGATTTGAAAAGAGAGATCAATTTGGAAGCTATCAAGGTAGTCCAGGTGAGAAGTAATGAGGGATTAAATTTGGGAAGTAACTATGTGAGTAGAGAGGAGGGGTTAGATGTGAAGCATGGTGTAGAGTTAGAATTGACACAATTTGTAGCTGATGACATTTATAGAGTGAAGGAGATGGAAGAATCAAAGATGATTCTGTGGTTACATACCTGGGCAACTGAAACAATAGTTGAGTTCTTGACAGAGATAGAGAAGGGTAGAAGGGTTGGTTGTGGGGAAAAGATAATGACAAATTTTTTGGACAAATGGAGTTTGAGATGCCTATTGAGAGACAGTGGAGGTTTGGGTTCAAATTCTGATACTGACCTATTAGCTGTGTTACTATGAATACATGAGAGAATCTCTCTGAACCTATTTAGTTATCTGTAAAATAATAAATGTAATTATTGTAAGGAATTTAACATAATGTATATAAAGCACTTTAAAATCTTAAAATGTTATATAAATCAAAATCATTATTATCGTCGTGTCCCTTAAAACTGCCTAGAACTCCACTGTAATATCTATTTGACATAAACAAAAACAATGAAACATTTATTATGAACTTTATTTTGGATCAAGCTCTATGCTAAGACCTGTAGATACAAAGGAAAGGTAGAGATAGTTCTGCCCTCATGGAGCGATTATCCATTCTAATAGGACATTGGTAAGGCAACCAAGGGAAAATGAAAAGCATTCAATTAAGCTGAACATTTTTTCCTCATGTAGACAACTATTAACAATTACAAGCCATGGTTTGTCTGAATGCTCTCGTAAAAAATAAATTGAATTCATTCCTTATATTTCTCAGACCAGTCATTGACTAAATTGGGCCTCAGTTTCTGCCTATATTATGTGGAGATTGGATTAGAGCAGGGGTGGGAAAACTGTGGCCTTGAGGCCACATGTGGTCCTCTAGGTCCTCAAGTGTGGCCCTTAGACTGAATCTGAACTTCACAGAACAAATCTCCTTAATCAAAGGATTTTCTTTTTCTAAAACTTGGATCCAGTCAAAAATCTACACTCTAGGAAGTAAAAGCCCTGGCCTCAGGTTCCCCACCCTTGGATTAGAATATCTTCAAGATAGTAACTACAGGCAAATTTATGATTCATTGATCCCTGGCTTCCTTGCACAAATTCCAGTGTCTGTAAAAGGTTAAAATATACTTTGTCACCTAGATTCATTTTTCTAATCTTTTTCCCCTACCTTCCTCTGTTTTTCTTTCCTTCCTTCCTTCCCTCCTTCTTTCCTTTCTTCCTTCCTTTCTTCCTACCTTTCTTCCCTTCTTTCCTTCTTTCCTTCCTCCTTTCTTTCTTTCTTTCTTTCTTTCTTTTTTCTTTCTTTTTTTCTTCCTTCCTTCCTTCCTTCCTTCCTTCCTTCCTTCCTTCCTTCCTTCCTCTCCTTCCTTCCTTCCTTTCTTTCTTTCTTTCTTTCTTCCTTTCTTTCTTTCTTTCTTTCTTTCTTCCTTCCTTCCTTCCTTCCTTCCTTCCTTCCTTCCTTCCTTCCTTCCTTCCTTCCTTCCTTCCTTCCTTCCTTCCTTTCTTTCTTTCTTTTCTTTCTTTCTTTCTTTCTTTCTTTCTTTCTTTCTTTCTTTCTTTCTTTCTTTCTTTTTCTCTCCTCCCTCCCTCCCTCTCTCTCTCCCCTCTTCCCTTTTCTACTGTGCCCTCTCCTCCTCCTGATCCTCCTCCCCCAATTTTCTCTCTTTTTCTTCTCTCTCCCTTCCTTAATCTTTTTTTTTTCCTTCTGCTTTGCCCTCCTGTTAGTTCCATTTTGGGTTATTCTTGATGTGGTTTGACAACTGTAGAAATCATATGCAAATACATGTTTAATAAATGTTCAGATCATCATGAATCTTTGTGTAACACCTTGAGTTCTTTGGAGGAAGGGAAGGAGGAGTATATTTTTGAGTCAGAAAGTAGTTAATTTAAATGTTGGGCTAATTCATGGAAAATGTTAGTATAGTATTTTTCTTGCATCCCAATATTCAGCTCTTCTTACCCAGTAGAGTTTTATCAATACACACATTGGCATACCTCTATTGGCACGCTTTGTGTTGGCATTTTAATCATTGTAAATGTATGTACTCCCAAGGCTCCTGATGTATCTTGTGTTCCCTTCTAGGGTTATTTTTTCATTGTTTTTCAGTCATGTCCAACTCTTTATGACCTCATTTGGAGTTTTCTTGGCAAAGATACTGGAGCAGTTTGCCATTTCCTTTTCTAACTTCTTTTATGGATGAGGAAACTGAACCAAACAGGGTTAAATGACTTGCCCACCATTACCCAGCTATAAGTATTTATGGCTGGATTTGAACTTGGACCCTCCTGACTACAGGCCAGGCACTTTAACCATGGTGCCACCTAGCTGCCCCCTAGGATTACCTTTCACATATTCCATGTGAATTCACTCTATATCTATTCATGTACATCTTGTCTCCCACTTAGAATGTAAGTTTTGTGAAGACAAGAATTTGCTTTTTCCTTGGCCCTTAGTGATTACTTAATAAATACTTATCAATTGGCTAATTTAAAGACTTGTCTGATTGGAAGGGATTATCTGGTTCAGCTCTCTCAGTTTACAGAGAAACATATCGAGAGTTACAGAGATTAAGTAGTTGTCTGCTCCAATAAATACACATTCAATTTCAGAGAGATTTTTGAGGTTAGCATTAAAGAACAACTTCCCTGCTGAAATGAACAATTACAGGAAGTGTAAAAGTCTAACCTTGTTGCATGTTCAAATAAAAACAATATTTTACAAAAAGGTTCACAGGGGATCTATTTCTCTGAAGAAACTGGGTGAAACATTTTCTAAGAAGTTCATGTTGGAGAAAAGTCATGTACTCAAAGTTAGAATATAGGGAAGTAATTAAGCTTATGTTTAAAATCCTGGGTAGGATAACTACATTCATTCCACGGATTGCATTGTGGTTGAATTGCAGTTTTGATGCTATTTTCCAAGCCAATAGCATCAAACAAACAAAAAAAATGGATTTGGTGTATCACAAGTTGCTATAGTTATTCACATGAAACATTCTAAATCCATGAAAAGTTTGCTTCATTTTATCCTGTCTCTTGAGCCCAGTTATAAAAGATTCTATTAGTCACATTGGGAAAAACAACCATAAATTAAGATCTCCTTCTTTTGAAATTTCTATTACATAATTTGCAAATGTGGGTAGTAATTTATTACCTCCCAGAGAGAACTATTTCTGAATACAAGGGAATTTTATCCCCTTAATCCCTGTCCAGTGCACTTGGAAAGTGAAGTGTTCTTTATTGATCCTTTTGATATCTAGGTGAATATGTGTAGGTGGGAAGATCATTCATCTAGGAGTCAGTAAAGTGGGCTTTAATACTCAGTGCTGCTAGGTACTAACCTTGGACAAATAAAGTAACATTTCAGGCCTAAACTTCCTTTTTTATAAAACAATAAACATCCTTATTTATAAAATAATACAGCTAGATGAGATTATCTGGCCAGCTCTAAAATTCTATGATGTGGATGAATCAAGTATAGCCAGCTATCTAGATAGACAAATGAAAAGAAAGAGACAGAGGGAGTAAGAGACAGAAGCATGTATAGCTAGGAAAGACTTGGTTCTTTTATAAATGATATTGTATTTTAATTTTTGTCCAATTCTATCTAATGCATTTCACAAAAATTTAAATTCTTCCAGTCTTTCAGAAACCTAGATTAATCATGATTCCTATATTTTCTGAGATTTTTATCACTGGGTAATTTTATACTTGGTGAGTCAGAATTTGCTTTAAAGTATCCAGTTCTTAAGAATTCCTCAGTTGTAAATGCTTCGACCTTGGAAATTACTTTGTGTTTATCTGAGCATATGTTATTTCCCCTCAGTAAAATGTAAACTCATTGAGGTCTAGGATTCTTTCCTTTTTGCTTTACTAATGCTATTACTTAAGATAGTTGCTGACACATAGTTTATACTTAATAAATACCTGTCAAATTGAATTGAATGGGAACTGTGTTTTCTTCTGATTAATATTTATACGTTTTAGGCTTTCAACCCTTACTACATTTAAATTATTTAAGAGTAGGGACATTTTCCTATGTATCTTTGTATCTCCTTCTATATAATTATAGAGCCAATATATGCTAGGCAACCCTCTACCCCATGATATGAATGAGGCAAGAATTTTCCTAAAAGGTAACTAAGCTGATAGTTGACTGTCCTGGGATTCTGGGAGGGAAATGTTCAAGCTATACCTTCCTTGACACTGCTTTCTGGTGGTCTCTGGTTATGTTGGCAAGGCTTCCTGGTCACTTAGGTGCGTAATAGGTCCTGCCCACAAGCCCTTCAGACTTGGTGAATACCCAACAACCATATGAATCATCATATCCAACCCTGATCATAAGATTTGTTTCCATATGGAGATGAGAGAGGGTAGAGGGGAAGGCAAAGTACTACTGTATATCCTGGCTAACTTAGAGCTAAGTAAAATTCCTTTGATTAACTCTTTTTAACAAGGTGCTGGCATCAGGCCACACCCTTAATCTTAACATGACCATATCTCTTTATGAATCAATAATCCAAAATATTTGCAGTTTTGTTTGTGGGGATGCTCAATGCAGATTGAAACCTCTCTTTAGCAGACAACTTCATAGGTTGATGTGGAAAGAAAAAAAAAAGAGGAGAAATAGAAAAGAGGAAGAATATGAGAAAGAAGAGAAATATTGGTCTCAGAGAAATCATGATGAAGAAAAATGTTTCAGTCATAATTTAGTAAGTAAAATATTGCAAAGAATACTAGAAACAAAGTGTAAAAATTAATCTTATCTACAAGAATCTAAAAAAGAGAACACTAAATGCAAATAAATCTAGTTGCCAACCTCTAGAGTTTTAACATTAAAATTAACTAGACCTTGAAAGTATCAGAGGATGTACATCACATAAGAAAAAATAGTTCAAATTAGGAAAAAATAGTTCAAATTATGGAAGAAAATTCTGCAACCATGAGAAATAAAATAAAACTTTGGACTATGATATTCTGACAAGGAAACAAAATTGGTTTACAATCTACAGTACCATATAATGCAAATCCAAGTTTAACCATTGCTGGAAAAGTTTGAATTTTTATCTGCAAAGAATTTTAATCATTCCTAGAAAACAAGGCCTTGAGGGGATGGAATCTAGGACAGTTGAAATTTTATGCGTGAAAGGGAAAAAAGAATATTTCTAAATCCTCAGACATTGACCAAGGATACTGACCTAATTACACAGTAATATAGTTAGTGGATTTAAAGAATCAAGCACTGAACATTTGAGAGGCCAAACAATAGACAACAGAACTATTGAAGACAAAATTTACCAACTTCACAATATTGCCAATACTATGGAATCCTGGGCTACGTATGGCCAGCCATCTTGATCTTTGTCTTGTCACTGGACTTTGATGACCAGAGGAGAGAGTGAGGCTGATAACTTTGTGCAGCTCTGCCCTGCTGGTAGCCAATTCAATAGAAAGTCAAGACATCGCCCTCATGATATCATCAGTTCTCTTCTAGAACGAAGGGTAAACAACAACACTGTCCTCTAACAATATTGCTTGAGGCTGTTCCCATAATAGTTTTGATAGTTTTGTATTGAGAACCTGTTAACCAGTAAAAAAAAAAATCCCCAAAAATGGTATTAAGCATATTTTTACAAATATTTTTTGAATGGGGGAGAGATTCAGACCCAATGTAGGAAACTCTTATGGAAATTGTGTCCAGTGATCATGTTATAGATCAACAACTTATATGTGATTGAGTTTCTGAGGGAACAGAAAATTCAAGTGGTTTCTCCCCAATCGCTCAGCTGATATATATGAGAGACAAGACTTGAATCTTGGCCTTATTATCTGAAAGGCTAGGACCCTCTTTACTACTGGCTTTCTCACTATTCGTATATCTGTGTCCACTAACTGAGCCAATATTCAAAGTGGTCACTGTGGATCTTAAAACTATGATGAATTATTTATTTATATTTTACATCTTGTTGTGTTTATTGTCATAATATGGCATACCAAGAGAAGAATTAAAAATAAATATGCAATGCCATGAATGAAATGACTAAAAATATTCATTAAGCATTACAGTAATATACTGCTTTCCTCAAAATAAAGATAACTACAAATCACCCCTAAAACAAAGATTAAAATAACCACATACAGAATGTGTTGTGAGATAATAAAATTTCATTATTCAAAGAGCTCAAGAGGTCATTAGGCCCTTCAGGAAACTAAGTATCTCAGCCCCTCAGGAAACCAATCTATCCCAAATAGTTATTTAATATTATTCTTAAGGTACTGTGAAAATAGTGCATTTGAGAAAAAAGGTAGGAAGAGAAAAATGGAAGATATATATTGAGCAAAGTTGCACAGTTGAGTAAACTATTCTGGGCACTTTTAAAAGTGCATTGAATTTTAGGTATGCTTCCCAATAACTAATTTATTCTCAAGAATACTTTGCTCGCTCATAGACTCTATGATACCATTTTTAGTGAAGGCTTATCTTAATTATAAAAATTACATATATATATATATATGTATATATATATATATATATATATATATATATATATATATATATATATATATATATATACTATTAGGGTAGAATTATATTAATTGAAGAACAGAAGCATAATGAGACTAAGAAACAAAATGAGGACATTTCTGTAAAAAAAGGAAAGAGATCATCATCTCATAAAAACCTGGGGTACAGCAGATAGAGTACTCATATTAGCACTTTTTTGAGACAGAATTGCTTCCTTCTCAGCCCCCTCTATAATGGTAATTTAGATGAGAAGATCTTTCCCATCCATGAATAGGACCATGTGACCCACCTAGTAGGTCACATGGAAGTCTGAGTCCCATGGAGGAGTTTGCTGAACAGGTGGAACAGAAAGTGAGTCAGAATAGTTAGAGTTGGGAAAGAGAGAGCAGGCAGCAACTAACTTGAATGAGAGAAGTTATTTGTGATTTTATTTAAGGGAACTGGTTTGTGGGAAGCCTAACAGAGGGAAGGCTTGGGGATGGTAGTGCCCCCTGCATTGTTATTGGGTATGGATTTCTTTGTTGCTATGATGGATCTGGCTTTCTGGTGTTTGAATAAATGTTTTGATTCTATCTTCCACGTGGACAGTCTATGACTGAGAACTGTGCCAGCATATTCATAACCGCCATAGGCATTGTGAATATTACATTGGTGCTGCACTTTCTCATTTCCACATTGAAACAAACCTGGTTATCAGGGCTGGATATGGTGATTCAAATGGTCTTTGGGTATTTACCAAGTCTAAAGGGCACCAACTCCATGTAGGTGGGATCTTTTATGCCTCTAGGTAACCAGGAAGTCATGCCAACATAACCAGGGACCACCAGAAAACAGTGTCAAGAGAAGTATAGCTTGAGTCTATATCCATAGAAAGATCAAAATTTCTAATCATTCCTGTGATAGTCACTAACTGTTTAATGATGGGAAGGTAACAACCTCTTTGAGTCTGTTTCCTCATTTGAAAAAAAATGGGAATTAAAAAAAAACATAGTATCTAGCTCATGGGGTTATTGTGTGTATTAGTTATATTAGTATTTTTTATATTTGTATTAAATGAAATACAGTTTAGACATTATTTTGCAAATTTTGAAGTGCTATGTAAGTATGTTGTTGTTCCATCGTTTTAGTCATGTCTGATTCTTCATCACCCCATTTCGGGTTTGCTTTACTGAGATGCTGGAGTGGTTTGCCATTTCCTTCTCCAGCTCATATTGCAGATGAGAAAAAGAAGCCAACAGAATGAAATAATTTGCTGAGGGTCACAGGGATTTGAAGTTACAAACATGAGTCTTCTTGACCCTAGGTCTGGTGCTCTATCCCCTGTGCCACCTAGCTGCCCTATGTAAATATAATGTGTGAATATATAAATTGCTATAGAAAAAGAATTCTACACCAGTCTCAGTGTGGGCCCTCTTTACAGCACCATAACTTATCCATGCCGTTTCATCCTATATAATTTTGGCCCATGTCCTTCCATAAATCATCCACATGGGGTCCACCTAACATGATGGGGAGCATTCTTCTGCATCTCTTAACATAGTATGGACACCAATGAAATGACAGACCAGAAAGTTCAAGAGTTATCTCTTATTCTCACTATAAAATGGGTCTTTTTCACTTCCTATCATACATCTCTTTGATGACACACTTTGGGTAATTCCTTTGCAATTCTTTATTAGTAATGTAGTGTGGTCTCCTTCTCCCCACATACCTCACAACATAAACCTCTCCACTGACCTTTAAGTGACTCCAAGTATAAATCTTCTGTCATTTGCATTTATTCAGCAAAGAATACAAAAAATACAAAGGTGGACTCTTGTTTCACAGAGAAATTTGTGGTTATGAAAAACTTTGTACAATTTATCAAATGTAACCCCATCCATTCTTAGCCAATTTAATTTTTGTCCTAATTCTTTGTGTGCAATTCAGTCTAATAACTATCTACTGTCAACTCAGTAGATGGATTCTTTTTTCAACTGCACAACTGGAATTGTTCTACTCTTTTACCTCCTGTGTAGATAGCTAGGCCAAACTCCTCTTCAATGACTAAGGAAGGTTTTTCCAATAGTCTGGAGTTTAATGGAACAGACAAATGGTGCTATGAATAGGATACAGGATCTGAAGTTAAGAAGATCTGACTTCAAATCTGCCCTCAGATACATGTTAGCTATGGGATGCTAGACAAATCATTTACCTGTTTGTCTCAGTTTCCTCATCTGTAAAATGGTGATAATAATAGTACCTACCTTCCAAGGTTGATGTGAAGATCAATGAGATAATGACTGTAAAAGTGCTGAGCACAATACAAAGTGCATAGTAAGCACAGTATAAAATTAGCCATAATTATTATTACTATTATTATTTTTAATGCAATCAGTCAAAGTTTTCTACAAACAGGAATATCTGGAAGACTTCTCTATCTCTGCAGAAATCCTTTTTCATCTGTATCTCCTATAGATATTTCCCATAACAGGGGTATGATAAGACCAGGATTCCCCATCTCCCTGTAATAAGAGTCAGTTTTTCCTAAAAGGCAACAAAGCTGTCCCTGGACCAGATTCCATGCTTCCCTTGACAGCTTCCTGACCCCTTAAAAGGCACAAAAGTCTTACTCAGGTGGGGTTGGAGGCCCTCTGACTCGTGTCTGAAGACCACTCAAGTCACCATACCCTGTCCTGCTCTCTAAGCATAAATCCATATGGAGAAATGTTGGGCACCTACAGAAGTTGAGTGTTACTGTATCATTGTTGCGTATCCTTGTTCTTTTAGGGCCAAAGTCAACTTCTCTCTGAACATTTTTCTATGATTTGAGAGTACTTCATTCTGTCCCAGTACCAAATCTGAACTAGCAGGATGCTAACATTAAACTCATTCTTAAAAAGAGGTAAACATTGAATCAAAGGATGTTAATCAGAATGTTGGATCAAATTATTTAGATTTTTCAAAGGAATGTCACTAGATTCTCGCATCTTTGGACATATCTTGTCAGAGTAGAATATTTCATTTTACTTAACCAATTTTTTTTTTAAAAGTCAAAACAAAAACCATCAACAAACAATAAACAGAGTGGGATCTTATATTATCTGTCCTTTCCCACCAATTGTTATTTTTATAAAGAGGGCATTTATAGGTAATATAAATTAATCCACAAGAGACTTACAAATTTTATTTTCACCTTAATCAAGGATGATCTTAACTTATGTGCTAATTATTTTCTTAAAGATTACAGAAACATTAGAAAGTAGGGATATGATCCATTTTTAATGTTTTCTTAATTATTTGTCTTCAAACATGATTATTATTTCATTGGTTTTTCCTTAAATTTGATATTCTCCCTTTTCTCAAATATTTTGAAAATAAGTGCCTAAATTCCTTCAAAAATAATTTTGTCTTTTGGCTGTATCTCTTTAATGTATACTGGTGACTCTTGCTTGTGAAGTGCCATTTCTTTTTCCTCATTTAGCTTATGAGGGACTGTGATGTTGGGGTATAAATGCAGGTACACTGTCATTGACAGAGAAAAGTAGTTGTTATAGAAATCCTTACTGATGTTCTCCATGTTGTATCTATTCATCATCCTTATAGCTTCATCATAGTATGATTTGGTTTAGTTGGGTCTCCTGTCAAGCTTTATTATATTTGCTATACTCATAATCTATAACCATCCTCCTCTGTGACTTTTTAAAAAGGAATTTACATTTTTAAATATAATATTTACATAAAAGTATATTATATGTTATTTATAAATATGAATATATATTAAAATATATTTTAATATACTTTATAATTTTTTACCTGTGCACTTAAATTTTTATGGAAACCCACCTGGTGACACAAACATTTCAATTTCAATCATCAGAAAGGTCATTTGATTGAAAAAAACCACTTTACTGACATTTCAGTCTTTCCTTAAAGAAGCTTTAAAGAGAACTTTTCTTCTTCTTAGAATGAAACATTCCCATTTAGTATATTTCTAGATGAAAGATAATATAGAACTTGCATGAACATTATGCAACCTAAATTGTAGGGTTTAATGATACATTCTCTTCAATTAATTCTTAGTATAAATGTGGTTAGAGGTTTAGTCAATAATTCTATCTAAATAATCTATGGTTTCCAATAAAAATCATTTACTTTATGACAGCATAAAGACACATTGAGACTTTAGTCATATTACATATAGAGTCACCTGTGAAATTAATAAAAACAGTATTTATACAGCAGCATGAGAGATTGTAAAGAATATTGGATCTCAAATCAGATGACCTGAAATTAGATCTTAACTCTACTTATTCACTACTGTTGTGACTTTGAGCAAGCCTAGTCTATAAAATTAAAGCATTGAATTGTTTGATTCATAAGGTCTAACCCATATCTATATTTATAATCCTGCGTTAGCAGCTTCCTTGTAAGCAATTCAAGGGTGTTGTCAATTATTTAATAATGCCACCATGCAGTTGTTGAGGAAGATGAATTTCTTCAGCCACGTGAAATCTTGTGGCTTAAGAAATTAATTACTTAAACAGACAACCTTCTAATGATGAGCTTCTTCAGAATTACCCAAGCTGATCACAAGCCTATACTTTGTGGTTGGACCTCTTTTCAAAGTCTTTATCGCTTAATTGCTTGCACTCTGTAACATAGCTTTTGAGAACCTGGTGTTTGCTGCCTGCCTTTCATAATTGTGGTAACAATTACAACAACAATTTATATGGTGCTTTCAAATTGGTAAAGCACTTTCCAGATGCATCTCATTTAAGCCTCACAGAAAACCCTAGTGGGTAAGTGCTACTATTGTCCTAAATTTACAGATGATGAAACTGAGGCAGTCAGGAGTTGAGTGACTTTTCCAGAGTCACTCATCTGGTAAATGTCTGAAACTGGATTCAAATTTAGGTCTTCATGATCCCTAGTCTAATGCTCAATCCACATCAGCTTCAGGGTAGAGGCAATTAGCAATGATAAATCAGAAGTTTGGAGTGGTAAAGCACTTTCCCCAGGATGTCAGAGGGACCTGATTGTGGGTATCACATCTTTCTACTTTCTGTTTTTCATGTGCTTTCTGATCATCATAAACGTCAGACCATGATGTTTCCTTAGACTTCATTTTTATTTCCCATTAAGTAGGTAGCTAACCACCTCCTGATAGTTAAATCTTTGGGTTATTGTTTTTTTTTTTATTAATTGTTTACACATATTCATTCACATTCCAAAGGTGGACTATTATTTTAATTTTTTTACCGACTGATAATTAAAATCCTTTAAGGCTTTGGCCATTGGTCCATTCCTCAACTTCAAGTCAAAATTCTTATCCTCACAACCATCTGGACTCTAAATCTGATGTCATAAGACTTTTCCCCATTTACTTTCTCTGAATTAGTCTTTCTTTGTTGATTTTCTAACTTTCTTGCTATTGAAGATTCTTAATCCGTTTCTTATCCTTCTGTTCATCTGACATATGACCTACTCTTCTCCTGTGTTTGAAATCTCCGATATTTTACAGAGGTACCTTTCACAATTGCTATAATAGTGTCTTCAAACTCCAGTACCTGACTACAACATTCTCTTTTTAAAAACTCACATAGATAGATATTCATCTCATGGTCATCTTATGCATCACAGTTCAGTGCAATGAAACATTGGTCAGGAAGTCAAGAGATCTAGGTTTAGGATGTGGGTCCGTCACTAGAACAAAGTCTTAACTTATGGGGGCCTCATTTCCTGAATTGTAAAATGAAAGAATTGGACTTAAGAAACTCCAATACTTCTAGTTCTAAAAAGTGTGTGATTCTGTTTTGGCTCCTTTGTCTCCAGTCAAATTTGTACTATTAGTAAATTCACATGCGATTTTTTTACTTTTTGGAGAAGAGTGAATTGTTGTTTTCACATGAATTCTTGGTACATGTGCTGTACACAGCTGAAATTATGGATATTTTCACACAAGAAATAGTTGAGTGGGATGAGATTGAAAGTGTGAATAATATTGAAATAGGAAAGTCTGAAGTTTGGTGTGATTATATCAGAACTCTGGGTCAAAGCCCCATTCATACTTCTAAAATGAATCTGGGAAGAATTTTGAATTAAACCCTAGGAACTAGGCTTTTTCATCCCCACTGCTGTTTTTTCTTTTTAGAATGAGAACATTTATATGTTATTCTGATAAGATGACAATTCGAAAGGAACCTTGAAGAGCCATAGGATGGCTGAGCTTGAAGGGCTTCAGAGGTCAGGTAGTACAATACCAATCTGAACAAGAATTTCCTTCACAACATTTCCCACAAGTGATCAGGAAGGGGGAACCTACTAGAAAGAAAACATACATTTATCAAGCACCTGCCATGTATCGGCCAGTGTGTTAAATGAGTTAAAAAAAAAGTATTAACTCATTGGATGCTAACAATGACCCTAGTAGGTAGGTGCTATGATAGTATCCATTTTCTTTCTGACCCCAGGTACAGTGGATAGAGAATGATGAAACATCTAGCTGTCTCTACTAGGACACAATGCAAACAATTCTACTTTGGGATAGCTTTAATTTTTAGGAAGGGGCTCATCTTCTTGAGTTCAAATCCAGTCTCAGACACTTATTAGCTGTGTGACTATAGGCAGGTCACTTAACCCTGTTTGCCTCTGTTTCCTCATCTGTAAAATGAGCTGGAAAGGGAAATGGCAAACCACTCCAGTATCTTTGCCAAGACAAACACAAATGGGGTCACGAAGAGTCAGACATGACTGAAAATAACTGAAATGTTTAGGAGATTTTCATTTTTTAAATCAAGCTTATATCAACCTCTCTTTACTTTCTTCTTATTGCTTTTAGATCTACTCTCATCAAAGTGACATAATTCTAATTCCTCTTCTACATGTTGAATAACAGAAGATGATCATATCATACTTATGGAGCCAAAGTTAGGAATTTCAGAACCTGGGTGAGTAGCAAAAAAAAAACAAAACAAAAACAAAACAAACAAACAAACAACAACAACAAAAAATGGCAATTGGAACAAGAAGCATTAACCTGCTCTTAAATGCTAGGAAAAAGTTGAACATTAGCAGCCTTGGTAGAAAGACCCTGGGCCTATTTAGGCTAGTTCTGGGAAAGCCACTGTCCAAAGAAGATGAAGGTTCCATTTTATGAATTTGGGGAAACAGGGAACACATCTTTTAGTAAAGTGTTAACTAATTATTCTTGCTAACTATCTTTGAAAAAGAAAAAAGAAAGTATTGTCAAAATGCAAATGTAACAAATTTTAAACTTACACAATATTTTAAAGTAATCATTTAAATTATGCACTCTCAATTTTGGGACCCTAAGGCAAAGTTCTAGTTACTCTGCCTTGGCTATGATTAGAATCCTAATTTTTCTTTTTTTCTGGCCAATTTTCTTAATTGATTAACACAAGATATAATGGTGAGCCTCTTCATCATACTGGGCACTCTTCTTGGGATACTCTTCAGCTAATCCTAAAATACTGGCCCCCAAAATGTCTCTCCAAAACCTGAAAAGGTATTCAAAAAGTGATTTGACCAGAGCAAAGGACAATGCAAAGGCATATTATCACATTATTTATCTCCTAAATGAGCCTCAGATTATATAAATGCCACCTCAACCTCCATATTGTGTGAGAAGACACCAACAAATACTGGCCCTTATGCCTATGTACTCATTCCTTTAAAAACTTCATGAAAATGATGCACTCCTAAGACACAATACCATCTCTGTGCTGATGATTCTCCTTTGACTTGTATTCAGATTGAAATTCACTAAATGCTCCCTTTCAGATATATATATTTTTCAGATTAATCATCAAGGCCTCAAGTTATACTTTTAAAGGCTCTTTTGCACCCATATAATGCTTTGTATTTATCCTTATTAAATGCTCTCTTTTTAAGATTTGATCACTCTTCTATTGTGTAAAGACTTTTTGGAATCTCTGTCATGGCAGAGATCATGGGAGGGACAACATGTTCCTCTGTCAGTCAATAAACATTTATGAATTCCTACTATGTTCTGCATGCTATGTCAAATTTTGAGGATACAACAAAAAGCCAGTTCCTACCCTCAAGTAGCCTACAAACCAATGGGAAAGACAACATGCAAATAAATATATACAGAGCAAGTGACATGTGGGATAAATAGGAAATAATTAATAGAAGGAAGGTGATAGAATTAAGAAAGGTCAGGGAAGGTTTCCTGTAATGGTGAGATTTTAGTTGGGACTTAAAGGAAGCTAAAGAAGTAAGTGAGTTGAATTGAGAAGGGTATTCTAGCAATGGGACATAATTAGTAAAGATGCCAGGAGATGAAAGATGGGCTATTTTGTCTGGGTTCAGTGTTATTGGATCAGAGAATACCTAGTGGTTTTGGCAACAGATTGGATATGTTGGGGGTGAGAAATAGTGGAATGAAGGATAACTTCTAAGTTGTGAGACTAAGGGACTGACAGCATAATGTAGGCCTCTAGCAAGATAGGGAAGAGAGAGGGAGGGCAAAGGGAAAGATAATGAGTTCTGTTTTTGACACATTGAGTTTATAATGTCTGCTGGACTTCCTGTTCAACATGTCTGAAAAGGAGTTGGAGACCCAAGATTGGAAGTCAACAGGGAGGTTAGGCAGGATAGAAAAATCATCAGCATAGATGGCACTGTGTCTTGGTAGTGTATCATTCTCAAGAAGTTGTCACAGGGATGAGAAAATAGGCATAAGGGTAAGTATTTGTTGATGTCTTCTCAGGCAACTTGACATGTTGCAGTGGAAAGAGCATTGAACTGGAAATTGGAATTCAAACTCTGCTATGCATTACCTGTGTGACCTTACCCAAAATTTCAGTTTTCTTATCTGTATAAATGAAGGGACTGGGTGGATGACCATTAGTGTACTTTCTATCGTTAAATCAATGATCCCATGGAAAATCCAGGATATTTTCCCATTCATTGGCATCATCGTCCTAGCGTGAGATATATTAAAAATCAGTGTCTCATTGCTTTCCAAATGTTAATATTTCCAGGAGAGACATTTTTTATGGGTTCATCATATAATCACAGAATTTATGAGTTGAAGGATAACACTGACCTTCTTGCTGTTCTTTGAAAAAGACACTTTATCTCTCAACCCCAAGTGGCTTTACTGGCTGTCTTCCAAGCTCAGAACTCTCTTTTCATCTCTGCCTCCTACCTATCCTGGTTTCCTTAAAGTTTCAGTTGAATTCTCACCTTCTAAGCAAAGCCTTTTCCAGTTCTTATTCTTACAGCTTCTCTTAAGAGTCTTGAAGGAAGTATTATCCTTAATTTCATCTCTCTCTCTCTCCCTCTCTCTTCTCTCTCTTTCTCTCTCTCCCATTCTCTCTCTCCCTTTCTCTCTCTCTCTCTCTCTTCCTCTCTCCCTCTCCCTTTCCCTCTCTTTCTCTCTTTCTCCCTCTCCCTTTCTCTCTTCCCTCTCTCTTTCTCTCCCTCCCTCCCTCTCTCTTCTTCTCTTTCTCTCTCTCTCTCTTTCTCTCTCTCCCTCCCTCTCCCTTTTCCTCTCTCTCTCCCTCTCCCTTTCTCTCTCTTTTTCTCTCTCTCCCTCTCCCTTTCTCTCTCTCTCCCTCTCCTTCTTTCTTTCTTTCTCTCTCTCTCCCTCTCTTCCTCTCTCTCTCTCCCTCTCTCTCTCCTTTTCTCCCTCTCTTCTTCTCTCTCTCTCTCCCTCTCCCTTTTTTCTCTTTCTCTCTCTCTCTCTCTCCCTCTCCCTTTCTCTCTCTTTCTCTCTCTCTCCGTTTCTCTCTCTCCCTCTCTCTTTCTCTCCCTCCCTCCCTCTCTCTTCTCTCTCTTTCTCTCTGTCCCTCTCCCTTTCCCTCTCTCTCTCCCTCTCCCTTTCTCTCTTTCTCTCTCTCTCTCTCTCTCCCTTTCTCTCTCTCCTCTCTCTCTCTCTCTCTCTCTCTCTCTCTCTCTCTCTCTCTCTCTCTCTCTCTCTCTCTCTCTCTCTCCATCTATAGATAACTTCTTTGTACCTGATTGTTTGCTTGTTATATTTCTCATTAGACTAAGCTCCTATGGATCTCGGACTGTTTTCTTTTTCTTTGTATGCTGAGTGCTTAGCACAATGCCTGGTATATAGTAGGTGCTTAATAAATGCTAATTGATTGAATGGTTGAGTTGAAAAGTACATAAGAGGTCAACTTATTCTGACTCATATTGGAATAGGAATCCTCTGTAAAATAAGCTCAACGAATAATGTTCGTTTTTTAAATATTTGAAGTTAAGTCAGCTGTAATGGAGGGATCTCTTGAACCATTCCTCTTTTGTAAAACTAGGATTATTTCAGAGAAAGTCTCCTTAGCAATTGCTATCCTTTGCAACTAATTTTGCACTCCAGCCAAGCAGAACAAAATATTTCAAATTCCTGAAATTCATCTTTGCTTCTCCTGGCTAAACATTCTCACTTCCTTTAAGCAATATTTGTTTGGTATGATGCTTGATCTGCTCATCCTCCTGGTTTCTCACCTCTCAAAGTGATCTGGATTAGATAAGTCTTCCTAGAATTGATTCACAAAACTGGGCAAACTACTTTAGATCTTATAAAAGTAAACTTTAGTTGCAATGGAATGAATAAATGAATGAAAAAGCTTTTATCAAGTGCCAATTATGTTCTAGGAATTATACTAAGTGCAAAAGAAACAAATGTGTTCAGTCATCGAAGGTTCCGGCTATCAGGGAACTTATATTATAACAGGGAAAGGCCACACTTACAGTAGCCAGTGAAGGGAATTTTGATGTAGGGATAGCCTGGAGGGATAGTGAACCTACTCAATAAATTCAATAAATCGGCAAGCATTGATTAAGTTCCCACTGTCTACATTATGAGGCACTGAGAATACAGATACAAAGAATAAAAATCCCAACTCTCTGGGAGCTTTATGTTATTGGAGACTACATATACATATGGAAGTACCTTCTCCACCAGGGGAGAAACTGCCTAGCGTTTGTTTGATATCTTTCATTTGTTCTTTGGAGAGGACAAGGAAGGGGATGCCCAGTTGACTTGGGTTTTACTGGCTCCTTTCCTATTTCCCTTCCTCTCCTCTCTTCTCTTCCCCTCCCCTCCTTTCCCCTCCCATCCTCTCCTCTGTCCTGTCCTATCCCCTGTCCTGTCCTCTCCCAAAACCTTAAACCTACTCACTCTGAAACTGGGACTCCATTGGAGTCCTGCCTGAGGCCTCCTCTGGACCCCTGCTGGCTTGAGAGTGATTATTAACAGTAACTGTTGCTGGTTTCCACCCAGTCTGATGTCTTTCTTTTTCTTGACCTCATTAAAGGGGCCATGCCCTGGCTACGTCTTAACCAGGCCTATTCAATGAACGGGTGTTGCCTCACCTTAAGTGAGTGCCTGCAAAAACCTTGGCTTAAAGGTTCCAAGGTCTGCCAGTGCATCCTGGGTTATCTCCACTCCTCCTGAGGAATATCAGTTCTCTGGATTCAGATGGCTCTGGAGGAGAAGTGAGGCTGGTGACCTGCACAGCCCTCCCTCACTCAAAACAAAGTCAAGTGCAAGTCACATCATCATTTCTCTGATGGCATGGTCTTCTTCGGCAACGAAAGACAAACACAATTCATTTGTCCTTCTCAGTTCCAGGGTCTGGCAATAGTTCTCATCTGACCCGGAATGGTGACCATGGAGCCAGGATTCTAGTCTGGATGTTCAGACAGCCAGTCTAGCAGAGGAAGCCTTGAGAAGGCATGATGCTTATCACTTAAACTCATGGGACCTTTCTCTTAGGAACTTGGGGCTAAGTGTTTATTAAGCTATAAACCTAAAATCTTTATCTTCTAGGAAATCAGGTGATAGAGAAGGGGGCTATGCCTTCTGTGTTGGGGAGTATGTTTGTATTTTTATTATACTTTTAAAAGCAAATATCTTTGTGAAAGCTAATCTGACTGTTATTGGTCAAGTGGAAATGGGGTGCAGGAAGCCCCACTTAAAATTGGGTGAAACAGTATTGGTAGGGGCTGGAACCAATGTCAAAGAGCTTATGGCACCCTTTAACTTCCCTTCAGTGTACAGGGGAACCCTGGAGGAGGGGTGACAGGTAACATATGCAGCTTTCATGCCATGGGGAACAGGGTAGCAATCATTGTTAGAGGTATGTGCAAAATAAAACTAAACAGAATAAATCCAAATAAATGACAGTAGGGAGGACAGGAACTAACAGTGGGAGATACAGAAAGATTTCATAGAGGAGATTTTACTTGAGCTTCATTTTGAAAGAAAAGAGGGATTCTATGAGGAAGACAAAAGCAGGGAATATAGTCTAGAAATGGGAAACAGATGGCCAGTTTGGTGGGGATAGAGTGCACGAAGGGGAGGAATGTGAGAAAATTTGAGAAAAGTAAGTTAGAATATGATTAATAGGCACAGTAGAAGATCTAAAATTCTAGGTAAAAAGAGGTTGTATTTTATCCTTTGGACTAGAGGGAAAAATAGATTCTTTAGTAGTAGTGTGGAGGACAAATCAGAGATGGTAGATTTTAGAAGTAGGAAGACCAATTTAAAATCTAATATCATTGTGTAGTAGACAAATGATGCAGTCATTAGACGCGGTGAATTAACTAGGAATGAGAGAAGAAATGGGAAAAATGTTACGGAAGTAGACTTTCCAGGAGCTGAGAATCAATTGGATTTAGGAGGTACAGGAAATGGAAAAATCTGGCATCAAGTCAACGATATTAAGCTGGGGAACCAGAAAGATGACGATGTTCTCAGTAGAAATTTAGAGGAGCGGCAAGTACAGCAGAGGAAATTTATAGAGGATGATGCTCAATTTCCTCCATATTGAGTTATAAATACCCATTATAAATCTACATGGAGGTAGCTGGCAATGTAAGACTGAATTTTTGAGAGATTAGGATGGAATATGTGCATTGGGTCATTATCTGTATAAAGAGGACAATTAAATCCATGGGGTTAGACGAATGAGAAGGTATAAAAAGAGATAAGAAGAGGTCTGAGAATGGAGAGGAAATGCTCACTCTTAGGGGACAGAATATAGACAATGGGGCAAATTTAGGAATTTGAGGAGCAGCTAGTGAGGAAAGACAAGAAGGACTTCACAGTGTCATAGATGTTTAGGGAAGAGGGTATCCAAAAGGAAAGAATGATCCATGATGCTCAGTGGCAAAAGCTGAGAAAGGTCAAAGAGGATGAAGAATTAAAACCAAAAGGCCATCTGATATAGCACATAAGAGATCACTGGCAACATTCAGTAGAGCAGTTGGGTCAGAAGTCAAATTACAAGGGGTTGAGAAGTGAGTGGGAGGAGAGGAAGTAGAAGCTCTGTGAGTAGACTATTCATTCTAGGAGTTTGGCAGTTAAAAGGAGGAGAGATATAGTATGATAATTTGAGGGAGCAGCAAGGTCAAGTGAAGGCTTTTTTTAAAGGATGAGGGAGTCTTGAACATGTTTTTTGACAGTGAGAAAGGAGCCAATAAATAGGGAGAGACTGATGATGAAAGAGATGAAGGGAAGTTGAAGATATAAGTTCCCAGAAGAAATGGAAAAGGAGGGGTTGGCCTTGGCAAGAAAAAAAGGTCACCTCTTCTCCAGAGACAGGACTAAAGGAAGTGAAGGTATAGAGGTATTTGTGGTATATAGTCTGAAAGACAAGGGATCTCATTATCGATGTCCCCAATTTTATAACCAAATTGGAAAGCTACACTATTAGCTAAAAGAAAATGAATGGAAGTAACATGGAAGTAACAATGGAAGTTAAAAAGTGAAGAGTTTTTTTTATATATATATGTTTAATTACATGTCAAAACAATTTTTAACATTCATTTAAAAATATTGAATTACAAATTCCATGCCTTCCTTCCCTTCCCTGTGCTTGAGAAGGCAAGAAATTTGATATAGATTATACATGTGCAGTCATGCAAAACACATTTACGTATTAGCCATGTTAAAAAATAGAACACAAAAGAAAATATAAAAATAAAAACATAAAGAAAGCAAAAAAAGTATTCTTCATTCTGCATTCAGACCCATTCAATTCCTTTGAAGAGAAGTTTTTAAATAAGCACTTGGGGTGGTGATAATCACAGATGAATAAAAAGAAGCCAGTGAAGCAGTGTGAATATATTTGTGATTACATACCATGAATTTGCTGTGGGTAAAGGTATTATGGTTAGATCACTTGCTCCTGAAAGTTATTAGCTAAGGAACAGAATGGAGAATAACACAAATCTGATCATATCATACTGTTACTCAAACTCCAGGGGTTCCCTATTGTCTCTGGAATAAAATATACTCCTCTGCTTAGCTTTTAAATCTCTTCCCAGCTGGACCCCCAATCTAGTTTTATGGTGCAATTACGTTACTCCCCATTTAGTTCTTTAAAATCCAGCCACACTTCTTTCTGCCCCTCACTCTGGACTTTCTCCTTACCTTGGTAATCACCAACTATCTTCAACATATGGAATGCCCCTCCTTTTCAGTGTGACTCAGTAGAAACCCTCCTTTTCTTCTAGATGCAGCTTACACATCATGTCTTCTTCATTCTCCTAACTGAGAGTGTCATCCCTTACAATTATTCTCTATTCTCTTTACATTTGTTCTGTTTATACTTATGTATGCACAAAACAAGTCATACCTCATTTTATTGTGCTTTGCAGATACTATATATTTATTTATCTGCAAATTGAAGGTTTTGGCAGCCATGTGTAGGAAAAATCTATTGGCACCCTTTTTCCAATAGCATGTACTCACATCATGTCTTTGTGTAACATTTTGGCAGTTCTCAAAATATGTCAGACTTTCTCATTATTGTTTGATCTGTTATGGTGATTTGTGATCAGTGATCTTTGATGTTACTATTATACTTGTTTTGGGGTGCCACCAATCACAGCCAGGTAAGAGAGTGAATTTAATTGGTTAATGTTGTGTGTGTTCTCACTGTTCCATCAAATAGGTGTTCGACTTTCTCCCTCTCTCTCCCCTCAGGACTCCCTGTTCCTTAAGTAACATTTTTTTTTCAAAAAGGAAAGCTATAATATTATTGGCACCTGGGCTTAGACTCCCTAACTAATACTTATTGGTTAGTATTTTAATTTTAGGAATTTATTTTCTAGAATTTATCTTTTAAAATATTTATGCTAGCATGAAATATTTTTGGTAAATAGTATTTTTTCCAATTACATTTGAAGATAGTTTTCAACATTCATTTCTATAAGATTTTGAATTTCAAATTTTTTCTCCTTCACTCTCTCCCATCCCCCATCCTCAAGAAGGTAAGCAATCTGCTATAGATTATATATATGAAATCACGTAAATATTTTTCTACATTAGTTATGTTGTGAAGGAAGAAATATAACAAAATAGAAAAGCCACCAAACCCCCCCCCCCCGCCGCAAAAGTGAAAACAGTATGCTCTGATCTGCATTCAGAGTCCATAGTTTTTCTCTGAGTCTAGATGGAATTTTCCATCATGACAGATACAAAAAAATTTCAGAATATTACATAGACTCAGCTGATAAAACAATATCAGAGATTGAGAGGAATGACTGAAATTTTTAAAGAAATTATTTAAAGAAATTTCAATTTTTTTAAATTAAAAAAATTAAAGAAATCTACTATGAGAAAATTCTATCAAACAGCATGGCATGCTATGGAGAAAATCTTTTGTATAAGGAAGAGTCAATTGATGTGGCCAACTTCATTGTTGTCTTATTTTAAGAAACTACCTCAACCACCCCAAATTACATCAGACACCAATCTGATTAGTTAGCACCCATCAACAATGAGGCAAGACCATCCACCAGCAAAGAGATTATAGCTCACTGAAGGCTCAGATGATGATTAGCATTATTTTAAAGCAATAAAGTCTTTTTAATTAAAGTATGTACATTGGGTTTTTAGACATACTATTTCATACTTAATAGATTATAGTAGAGTGTGAATAGAAGCTTTATATGCATTTGGAAAAAAAATTCTGGGACTCATTTTATTGTGACGTTCACTTTATTGTGTTGATCTGTATCCAAACCTGCAATATCTCCTAGGAATTGTTGTATGCTCTATAAGAGTAGAGATTGATTCATTCTTTGTATTTGTATCTCCATTGCTTAGCACATTGCCTGACACTAGTTGGTATTTAATATATTAAATGATTAATTGATTGATCCAGGGTTAAAGCTTGGCTAGGAAGACTTGGAGACAGAGAAGTTGAATGACTAAACTATTTAACTCCAGTTTCAAGACTATGAAAGAGGAAAGTGACATTAGAACAAGGATAATGAAAGACATGGCCAGGGAGGAGAAGTTTTTATTTCGAGGGCAAGGAGGTGGAATAATTTTGGATGATGGCTAAGTTGAGGCTATGGCCAACCCTTTGAATGAGTAAAGTAGGATAGAGATGTAATTTAGCAGAGGTAGTTGGTGCTTTAGGACACCAAAATTTTTAAGGATCACCATACTTGACAGTTAAGTACTAAGGGCAGAGTTTGGAGTGGACAGGAATATGGTGATCCCAAGTATTCTACTTTTTGAGAAAGGAAGGAGAGTGAACTGGCAGCACACAGATAGGAGGAAAAAAAATATAAGAGAAAATTGTGAAAATGGAGGGTGGTGAGAGAGGGGCTAAGCAGATTAGAAGAGAAGCCTGAACTGGAGAGAATATTAGGAATGGATATCAGTGAGAAGAAGCCAAGATTCAATGAGTTCAAGAAGATTGAAAGAGTGAGATAATGAGATCTATGATAAAGGAAAATGTATTAATGATAGTGTGGCATTTCCAAAGGGCAAGGTGAAAAATGGAAGCCAGACATTAAGAATTTGTTTAAAGTTAGGTTAGATAGAACATACAGAGAAAGCTATAGCATAAATAAGGTGATTGCTATTGTTGTTTCTGTGTGTGTGTGTGTGTGTGTGTGTGTGTGTTCATAAATGGTCATTTTGAATCACAAGGAAGGCAAAGATGGAAAATTTCTGGCCAGAGAAGAGGGGCAGTAATTAAAGCAGTAGATATGAAGCCTTATGGCAAAGGCAGTCAGGAAGGATATAGGATGAGCAAGGGAACAAATCCCAGGGAAGGGTCTACAAAACTGGGGAATCCATTCACCTCTCTTATATAATACCTGAAAAAATATGAGACAAGGAAAGGACAATTAATGATAATGGTATTCCACAAAGTTGTGTTGGGAAGGTCCACTTCATTCAGCTGTTTCTGTCTAACGCAATTCCAGGGATAAGATAGCGGCAAATCCTTTCTCCTTCAAGGTAGTGGAAGTACTACTTATTTTTGAATTAGAAGGTAAACTTCTTGAAGGCACGGATTCTCTTTCTCATGCATACATACACAAATACATATATCTACATATACATATTGTACATGTTTTTATATATCACACAAATATGTATGTATGTATATGTGTTCACTCATGTACACACAGAGAAAAACACACACATACACACACTTATAGCACTGTCTCTACATGGAGGTAGCTAGGTGACTCAGTGGATAGAGCACTGGGCCATGAATCAGGAAGACCTAAGTTCAAATCTGGCCTCAGAAACTTACAGGGCAAGTCACTTGACTTCTGTTTGCCTTGATTCACTGGAGAAAGACGTGGCAAACCACTCCAGCATCTTTGTCAAGAAAACCTCATACAAGGTCACAAAGAGTTACATAGGACTGAATGACTGAACAACAACACCTATATTTATCCAAACACCTATATCTACATGTACATATATACATATATATATATATATATACACATGTATATATATATGTATATACACACACACACACACACACACACACATATATATATACACATATACACACACACATACACATATGCCTATGTCTATACCTATACCTATATATAGCTAATGTGTGTGTACAGGTATGCAAATGTGTGTCTGAAATATAGCAAAATGATGTGTATAGAGTGGGTGCTTAATAAATGATTTTTCATTTTCCTTTCTTCCCTTCCCCCTTTCCCCTCTCACTTTTTTTCAAGGGACAATCTGGACTCCAGGGGTTTTCAATGACTGTTCTCTATGCTTGGCGCACTATCCCACCTCTTTTCTGTTTCTTAGATTCCTGACTTCCTCAAGTCTCAGTTAAGGTCCCACACGACAAGAAGCCTTTCCTAGTTGTCCTAATCTTAAACTGCCTTCTCTTTCAGAACACCTCCAATTTCTGTGTCATTTGTACATAGTTGTTTGCATGTCCCCTCCCACCTGTTAGACTGTGAACTTCTTGAAAGCAGGGATTGTTTTGCCTTTCTTGGTATCCCCATGCTTAGCATAAGTCCCCATGCTTAGTCCCCATGCCTGGGACAGAATAGGAGCTTAATAAATGCTGCCTCATTGACCGACAGGTTGACAATGGTAACTATTGATAGGGAGATGAGCTACTAGAACCTCTGATAATGACAATCCAGGTGGTAATATTTTGAAGAGTCCTCTAAACACTATCCAGAGAAGTTGGCTCCAGAGGAAAGGTCCATACTGTCCTGCCAAATAATGATGAAAAGGAGAGTAGATGTCATGAAAGGATATCACTGTCAATATCACTCCCTCTTTCCTATGTAGCATCAGCTTCCACCTATCCAGATCCTTAATTATGACAATGATCTGAAAATTCTGTATTTCATGACTGTTTTCTAACAGGGATGCTCTATGCTAATGAGGCTAATATATAGCCAATATATGGCATTATTCCTTCCTCCATGTGCTTTCTTGTGATGTTAAATCATCTTCAAAAGCCCTCTCACTCTTCCCAAATCTAAGTTTATGAACCCTTTCAGGTCCAGTCCAAGTCCTCTGTCTCACATGAAAGTCTTCTCAGAGCAAAATGAAATATTCTTCCTCTGATTGCACTTGTAGGTAAGGATGGAAACTTCCTCCTTTTTAAGATGCAGAATATTTCTCAGGGGATGTGAAGGTCCATTCCTCCTACTCCTCTGTTTCTCTCAACAGACTCACTTCATTAAAAACTGGAAAGTGGCAGCAGTTACTGATAACACAGTGATATGTTATAAACTCTTAAAAATAAGTGTGGAATGTTTCTGCATGTAGAAGACGCGGTTCCCTTACAAGTATCAGAGGAAGACAGAACATAGTAGGTTTGTGCTTGAGTTTTCCTAAGTTGGAAAGTAGATATTAACTGGTCTCTAGGCAAGTTATGAGACCAAAGATCAACATTAGTAGGATAACTAGTCAGAGATGTTTCTTGGAGACATTTGTCTCCTGATAAATAAGGAAAACTGCCTTTTCTGCGGTCAAGGAGTGTATCCAATGAAAGAGTTTTTGTTTTTGTTTTTGTTTTTGTTTTCCCACAGAAGAGAGTTTTGATCTTTCCTGACCAAAACACAAAGAAGCAATGAAGGAGAGAAGGTCAAACATAGGTACTCATACAACTGAATTGTAAGTTCAGGGTAGTCACACTTTTACTGTTTTTTTCATTCCCCAAATCAATTGATTTATTAATTTCTTTCTTGATTGAAGACACTGTTGATAGAACTACAGACTGTTGTTGTATTTGTCCTTCATTCTCAAAGAAGACCCTGACATCAAGATGATGATATGACTTGCAGTTGACTTTGATTTGAATGAGGGAGAGCTGTGTCAGGTCACCAGTCTCACTTTCTCCTCCAGAACCATCTGGGTCCAGTGGCCAGTTATGGCCCAGGATACAATGGGACACTCTGGTCCTTTTAAAGTCTTATCACATTCTCACTTTGAGTGAGATACACCCATTCAATGAATAAGACTCTTTAAGTAATTAGCCAAGGAATGACCCCTTTAAAAAAATCAGACTGGGAGGTGATGACCCTCAGAGTTCCTGGATAAAAGAGAAAAAGCTACAACAGAAAGTAATGTCCAAAAACACTTACTGGGGACACTGTAGAGACAGTTCTTGGGAACACCTATTTTAAAAAAAGAACTAAAACAGAATTATGATTGAAAATGCCTTGTGAGAGTATCTGGCAAGGAGGGAGGGAGAGGAAGCTGTATATTCAAGACTGTAAGGAAAGGATAATTTACACAGCTCCAAGGGAGAGGTTCACTCAGCGGGTCATTTCTGTTTGTTTTCCAAGTGTACTGTTTTGAGTTTCATTTTATTTTCTCTGTTGTTTCAATAAAACTCTCCATTAATTTAGCAAAATGGTACTTCAGCAAAAGATAAGTTGGTGTCAGCATACTGGAGTTTGTCAGGAAGTGATTTTTCCCAGATTTTCTGAGTGGATTCCCATGGCTAAAGTATTTTTTGGCAGAAGATTGCGAGCAGTGTTGCCTCATAAAACAGTGAAAAGCAATAGAGGGGAAAACGAGTCTGCAGAAACCTTGGCATGAAGTCCCCCAAAAGGCACATCTTCCCAAGAGCTTTTACAGGTGAAACTGGAAGGAATACAATAAAGAGATGGAAAATGGAACAGATTTGTTAGCATTTCTATAGTGTGCAGTTCAATCCAAATCCAAAAAGCATTTATAAGTATCTACTATATTTAAGTCTTTGTATTAGGCAATGGAGACACACAGATAAAATGGAAAATATTCCCTGCCTTTAAGGAGCTTACATTCTATTGGGGGTACACAACACACAGTATGTGGGGATGTGTGTATCCATGATAATTTGAGGGGGAAGTTGGGGAATAAACACTAACAGCTAGAGGGAGCAGAAAAGGCTTTTCATAAGATAGTACCTGAACTGAGTCTTGATGGAAGCTAAGAATTCTAAGAGGGAGAGAACACATTCTAGGTATAGGAGAAAATCTGTGCAAAGGAACAGAGGCAGAGGGTTGGTTGCCAAGTTCTGGAAATAGTAAATAGGACAGTTTGACTCTAATATGAAATGCTTAGAATTTAAAAATGGTGAAATAAGGGTAGACCAGACCAACACGAGGAGTGCAGACCAGACCAGCTCAAGGAGCACAAACCAGCATGGAGTAGCAGGAACAAGACCCAGAATAGGATTCAGGGTGCAACCAGTAGCTGTTTCCAGATTCTTCAACCCGTAAACACCACAGACAGCTTCAAAGGTCAGTGGGAGAGCTCCAGCAGCTTCCATTTTTTGAGCCCTCCACCCAGAGCCCCTGAGGAATTGAAGGGCTGATCTAACCTCAACCCTGAGTGGTAGCCCTGGGAGACCTCTGCCTAAAGCCCCTGGGGGAATTGAGCCACTGATCTGATTCTCAGCCTTGAGCTACACCCAGGGGTGAGGAGGAGCCCTGGCAGTGGAGCTAGAGGCTGTTGTGGTGAGGGAATTCAATTGCAGATTCTGGGCAGAAGAGTTCTTGGTTGCTCCAAGACCAGTGTGCAGGTCAAGAGAGGAGAAAACTCCTCTCCCTTGATTGTGCCACCTTGGAGGAAATGAGAACTTACAGGTCCCCAGAATATACCCTCCTTTTGACAAAGGTCTCAAAAGTCAAGTAACTGGCTGGGAAAATATCCAAAAAAGGTACAAAAAATAAGACTATACAAGGTTACTTTCTAGAACAAAGCATAACATCAGAGGAAGTCAAAGCTTCTGTGTCCAAAATCTCCAAAATAAATATGCAATGGTCTCAGGCCATGGGAGAGCTCAAAAAGGATTTTGAAAACCAAGTAAGAGAGGTGGAGGAAAACTTGGGAAGAGAAATGAGAGCGATGCAAGAAAATCATGAAAAGCAAGTCAACAGCTTGCTAAAAAATGTTGAAAAAGCCTCAAAAGAGAGGCAGAAATTAAATTTTTCAAAGGATTTAATTATCAAGGTAAAATATTTATATTTTATCTTTAAAAAATAAGTAATTTAAGTATCTTGAAGAAGGATCCAACTTATACAGCCCTTGGTAGAAAGAATAATTATTTTAATTAGGAAGTTACTAAATGAGATTTCCTCATCTCTCAAGTTCCTACATTAGAACCCTGATTTCCTTAAGGTGATGGCTTTCACAACAAAAGTCCAATAGTATCCCAAGGTCTTTCTGCCAATGGTGCCAATGATTAACCTCTTCCTAAGATTGAAGAGCAGGTTTAATTCTTCTTGCTCCAAATGCCATTATTTTTGCTGCATACCCAGATGCTAAAATTCCTAACTTTGGTTACATCAGTGTGATGTGATCATCTTCAATTATTCAAAGGGATATTATGTGACAGAGGCATTGGATGTATGTCACTTGAATGAGACTAGATTAAAAAAGAAATGGGGGGAAGGTGAAGAGAGACTGATGTAAGCTTGAGGTAGAGCAGAGACAGAGAGACACACAGAGATAGAGACAGAGAGAGACAAGAGAGACAGAGAGACAGAAATGAAGACACAGAGACAAACACCTACAGAGACAGAGAAAGACATAGAGACAAAAACACACAGAGAGAGACACACCCATAGGCAGAGATAGAGAGAGAGACACAGAGAGTGTGAGACTATCACCAAAACAAGTCAATTAAGGACAATTAAGAGGATATCTGCAAACAGCAAACACTGATCTATTTACCTTATCGCTGTGAAATAGTTGTGAGAACAATCTAATACAATAACATTACATTTCTATAGCATTTACATTTCTATAGTACTCTAAATTTGGCAAAATATATTCCTTACAACTAACTATTCTGGTCATTCAAATATTATATAATTCCTATTTGGAGACAAGGAAGCTGAAGCTCTGAGAGGTTGTGATTTTTCATGATCTCACAGCTAGAAAATGTCTGAAACTGGACTGAAATCTCAGTCATCTGTCTTCTGTATCAGTGGTTTCCAAAGTGAGAACTGAAGCATGATTCCAAGGGGGTCATGGTTTGGTCCTATGTGGTACGTGATCAACCAAACAGAGGGTGGGAAGACAAGTGGCATATCACTCTCCCCATGACATCCAATTGTTGGGCTCATCTCCACACAACCATGCCACTCTTCACTCATTACAATCTAACATTCCCCAACTCTGCCACTTCTCACAGCTGTGCACCCTCTCAACCCTCCTTCTTTTGGATTGGGCAGAGAACTCTCCAGACATTTATAAACTAACCCCAACTGTCCTTGTTGTTTGAGTTCCGGAGGGAAAATCTTCCCTATTCCTCACTAAGAATACCTACCAGAAAAAAAAAAAAAAGTAAAACAACAACAAAAAAAATCACTGACAGAGGTATACTTAAAAAACTATTTTAGGACCATTACCCTTCCTATAAAATCTTCATTCTCATTTGCATGTATCAAGTGTATTGATAAAAATGTGTGAAGGGAAGAAGAGTACTTTTATACTGACGACTTTCTATAATAGACAGCATCTTAACAGTAACACAATTGCTCAAAACTTGTAAAGAATCCAAGAACTGCTCCTGTTTACCCTTTCCATTTTACAAAAATTATGTAAGAAAAATAATGCCTTTAAAAGAAATCTCTAACACCCCCAAAAAGATGACTCATAATCATACAATAGCCTTGCTAGATACAACCACAGAGAAAATATTGATCAACAATCCTCTGCTTGTCAATATGAATTGAGGCCAAAAGCAGAGACATGTATACTTGCCAATGCCAGTGCTGCGTGTTGTTATGGAGAAGATCTTCTTATAAAGAATGCAAATTGAAGAGGGAACCCAAATAGATGGCTAGTTCTTTCAGATATTTCTGTTTGTAGATGGGTTTGAGTTGATTTCATCAAGCCTAGCAACATTACAGGATCTACTTAATGAAATCCACACTGTCTCAAAAGATATCAGCTTCACAATCTATCTAAGAACAAATTGACAAACAAAAACACAAATATATAAACAATGTCTATTTTCCAGACTAGGCCATACATTTGAATGAGTAGTTCACTGAGTCAGTACAGCCAGTGCTAGCATTACAAATGAGATGCTGTAGAGTAAGTACCTGAAGCTGTTTGCTATACCAAAACACCATCTTTGTAATGCTAGTATTTTCTATTCCTTTGTTCAAATCCAAATGTGATCCTCCATTATGGTGTAGAAGTGATACTGTTTTGGCTAAGGTTGTATCAGAGGAATGCAAGCTTTGGCTGATTCTGCCAAATGTAGCTCATGCTTGCTGTTTGATGACCAGTTTAGCTAAAGTCAGGGTTGTTGTTCACTGAATTCACCATACAGAAAATGGTCTTTTGGTTCTAGAAGTTAATAAGATCATAGAATCAGAGGATGAGAATTAGAAAAGACTGTAGAATCCATCAGGTCATACACCATTACATTATAGATGAGAGGAAGGAAAGAAAGTGAGGGAACAATTATTAAAAAATTATTAAGCACCTACTGTGTGTCAGGTAAGGAGTGCTAAGTGTTTTACAAATATTATCTCATTTGATCCTCACAACAATCCTTCAAGGAAGGTGCTATTATTTTCCTTATTACACAGTTGTTAATAGTGAGGTACAGAAAATGTACTTTTCTTACCAAGGGTCACAAAGCAAATAAGTGTCTGAGGTAGAATTAGAAGGTGCTGAGAAATTTCAGATTCTTGATATGTGTTCTGGTGATGTAATGTGGCCTCAAATCATAAACTATCATAATCCATGAAGAATGAATATTGAAAGTGACTTATGACTAGTCTTCTAGAAGTAGCATTAAGGAAATATATGATCAGAAAAGGGAGAATGCTGGTCATGTAGGTACCAGAAGATAACCAGCAGACAGCTTAGATGTTGCAATGTTATTACAAAATGTTAATTACCCACTATATCCCAAAAAGATCATAAAAATGGGAAAATGATCCACATGTACAAAAATATTTATAGCAGCTCTTTTTGTGGTGGCCAAGAACTGGAAATTGAGGGGATGCCCATTAATTGGGGATGGCTGAACAAGTTGTGGTATATAAATGTAATGGAATGCTATTGTTCCACAAGAAACGATGAGTGGACAGATTTCAGAAAAAACCTGGAAAGATTTACGTGAACTGAGAGAAGTGAGCAGAACCAGGAGAACATTGTACACAGTAACAACAATGATGTGCAAGGCATAACTTTTGATAGACTTAGTTCTTCTCAGCAATGCAAGAATCTTAAGACAACTCCAAAAGGCTCATTATGGAAAATGCTATTCACAACTAAAAAAAAGGACTATGGAATTTGAATGTAGATCTAAATGTACTATTTGTTCTCTCTCTCTCTCTCTCTCTCTCTCTCTCTCTCTCTCTCTCTCTCTCTCTCTCTCTCTCTCTCTCTCTCTTTCTCTCTCTCTCTCTCTCTTTCTCTCTCTCTCTCCCTCTCTCCCTCTCTTCTTCTCTCTCTCTCCCTTCTCTCTCTCTCTCTCTCTCTCTCTCTCTCTCTCTCTCTCTCTCTCTCTCTCTCTCTCACTCTCTCTCTCTCTCTCTCCTCCCTTCTGTCTGGTTTCTTCTTTCTCATGTTTTCTCCCATTGGTTCCAATTCTTCTTTACAACGTGGCTAATGAAAATGTATTTAATATGAATGTGTGTATATAGCCTATATCAGACTGCATGCCTTTTTAGGAAGGAGAAGAAGAGGAAGGAGGAGAAAATTTAGAACTCAAAATCTTGTAGAAGCAAATGTTGAAAACCAAAAATAAATAAATGAAAATTTTAAGATGTTAATTACCTGGATGTTATTACCAAATTGTCTAGGTATAATTACCAAATGTTGGGTAAATCTTCTACAAATGATTTATAGGAGGTCATGAATACAATGTTATAGGCTTGGCAGAGGGTCAAGAACATTGATAGTGGAGTTAAGGGAACTGGGTTCAAATCCCACTTTTATCATTTAGCACGTCTTTGACCTTCAACAATCCCTTAAATTCTAAGGGCTTCAGTTTACACCTCCATCAAATGAAAGAGTTGGACCAAGTACCTTCTAAGTGCCCTTACAGGTCTAGCTCTAAGATCCTATGATCCTCAGATTTTTCCAGGAGAAGACGTCATGAACAGATTGTGATCTGTCCAGTGTAGAGTACACCTTCATTGGCACCATTAAGTATCCATTGAAGGGTTTTGCATAAGCAGTAAATGTTTAGATAAACACTGACTTTTTACTCCATGACTAGAACACACACATATATACATACATACACACATGTATATATGTGTGTATATATGCACACACACATATACATATATAAATATATATATGCACACTTTGAAAAAACAAATATTTTAGTTGAAGCCTTCTGAAGTAATTCCTAACTAATAATTTGGGCAGCTAAGTGGCACAATGGATAGAGCACTGGGCCTGGGGTCATAAAACTTCGTCTTCTTCTGTTCAAATCTAGCCCGAGACACTTACTACCTGTGTGATCCTAGGCAAGTCACTTAAAGCCTGTTTACCTGAGTTTCCTTATCTGTAAAATAATATGGGGAAGGAAATGTCAGACTGTTCCAGTATATGCCAAGAAAACTCTAAATGGAGTCATGAAGAGTTGGACAAAACTGAAATGACTGATCAAAACATAGAGAATTAATTATTACATCATAAATTATCTCTTGCTGAAGTCTCTAGGTGTATACATTCGTATTATTTTTGATCAAGTTTTTATAGGTCAAGTCACTAAGTGCAAAAAAGAGAGGGTGGAGCATTCAACACTACTTATTATTCCAGGTGTAGAACTATCAAGTGAAAAAAAAAAACACCTCAGTGGCTCATATTGTTATGTTACTGGTACCTAAATCTGGAATAGATATTGCCAGTTGTGAAGCTTGATCCAAATCACATCAAATAAAGGCTTAGGTCACCTGATGTCATCCATACAATATGGAAGCAGACTGAGGGGTTTGAGGGTGATTTCCTTTTTCAAAGGTACATTGTTAACACAGACCCTTTGTGTTTTGTCTACTTTTGCACTTGCTTTAAATATAACTGAACTCACCAAGTCATCGCAGCTCCTGACCCAAATAGTTCATCATTTTAGTTCATTATTTCCTGAATAATCTAGATAAGTCTTCATGTCATTAGAATGAAAATGCATTCATAAGATTTCCTACATCTCCTTGTTTGTGTTTTCTTTAGACAACCTCTGGATGCTTTTTGAACATAGGTAAGCAGAGTTGTAAAAGTATGTGCAACCTATTGATTCCCAAAACAATTTTGTACAGGATTATAAAATTTTGTACAGATTATGAAGTTGTTTATATTCTGAATTATACATTATACCTTAAAAACATAATTTCCCTTCCCTTGAAGTAAACCAACGATAACCCTAATGAATATGTAGCATGTATAAAGTGAACTAGTAATACAAAAGCAATATCTGGCTCATTAATGAGAACTTTAACTGAAAGTAGTCGGTGACTTAGGGGCATTTTTGAAAAGATATCCTGAGCTACCATGTGACATCTTTTAAATTCTCAAATTTGATGTCAACTTTAAATCATTATTCAGTATTTCATGTGCATGCACACTTAAGTCTGTCACTAGGTTACAAATTCCTTGAGTGCGAAGGTTCAGTGTTAAAAACATCTTGCCCAGCACAGACATTCATCAATAAGCTGTTTTGACTGATATATGAAGAGAGTTCTGAATATTTCCTGTTTCATACAGAAAACTGCTCCACCCAAATTTCCCCTCTTCACCCTCAGACATAGATGAACCAATTCTCTTATCCTCCTTAAGACTCTGATATTAATGAAAAACTGGATTGAAGTTTTAGATATTAGTCTCAAAGCTGTTATGAATAACATTGACCTTTGTATTTAACAAAAGGCAGACAGAAACATCAGATCTTGCTGCTTCAGTTCCTCAATTTTTACCAGCCTTGTAATTATGATATTTAGCCTAAACAATAACTGATAAGGAATAGAGATGAAAATGAAATATTTTCCTGTATGATGAGATATGAAATAAAATAACAGTTTGGCCTTGGTTAAGCACTGCTACTATAGAACAGAGCTATTTAGCATATGTATTAGCTATGCAAATTATCTCCAGTCTTGATTTTGGTCTAGTCTTTGATATATTTTTTCTGTATCATATGGAATAATTTTGTATTCATAAGAGGAAATGGGGAATGAAATGGAGAGCTCTGTAGCTCCTTGGCCAATTTCCTTCTAAAGTTATATTTGGCAAATTCCTATTTAATTGATCCCTTCAAGGCCTGAAAAATTTATGGGTTCACACATGGTGACACTGACAAATAATCTAAGTTATTTTTGAAAGGTGCCTCCAGAAATGAATAGAGTTATGCTGGTGATGTCTCTATCAGACTCCTCTGACATTGTGAATTCAGGAAAAGGGGTTGTTGCCCCATTGCAAGACGACATGGAATACTGAAGCTTCTATTTAAGCATCCCTAGTATGAATCGCAAGGTGGGTGGAAGAACTTTATGGAGATAGTCACATTCATTTCAGTGAGTTTCAGGGAAGGTTGGGGAGAGATATAAATCCCCAGTGGAGAGGAGAGGCATGGTAGAGAAAGGCCAGCAGGTAAGGAGTACAGTGTGAAGGGAAATGAAAACATGGATCACTTGGGAAGAACTGCCAATGAGAGAGAGAGAGAGAGAGAGAGAGAGAGAGAGAGAGAGAGATCACAAGGACAGTGGGTATTTCAAATGTGAGAAGTCTAGAATAAAAGTGAGTCATGTTATTAGATATGTTGTATTGAATATTAGGATCTTTGGAGAAATCTAACATAGATGGACACATTCCTGACCTTAGGGAAGATAGTTTATTTAATACCTTCTGACAAAAACAAGATGAATAAAGGTCAAGAAAGAAGGTGATGTTGAAATGAAAGTAGAAACATTTCTATTTTTCTATTTCTCATTAAAAGCATTACAAAACATTTTACTCAGTTTCACTTTCTATAACCTTAGTACCTCTGGACATTTGGCAGTCAGGGTGCATAATAAGCACAAAGAAAGTTTTTAAAGAAAATTGAAGTGTGCACTACTTAACAGGAATAGAGAACCAATGAGTGTTTTTGTCTTTTGTCACATAACACCATCCCCCAAGTTGATACATATTTTGTCAAAAAGATAAGAAGTAATCAATTCTTTAGGAAAAAAAACATAGGAAATGTTGTGAAAAAAATGAACATGCAGAGAAACCGACCAGCAGATGTTAATTTAAGAAATACTTCTATTAAGCAAAGAATATTGGGGAAAAATTAAGTAACAAATTAGAAAGATATTTGGATTTCTACAAGCAAAATATATTAACATCAGGAACATAAAATTTCGAGGAAATCTAAGAAGTGTTATGCTACCAGAAATAAGCAAAATGAACAATAATTCAAAATGCCAAAAAAAAAAGAAAATTATATTTTAAAATGAATAGAAAGTTGTGGGAGAATGATGTACAGATGATTAAAATCCATGTGATAACATGGGTTAAATTCTGTGGATTAAAAGAACTCAGCCTGACATATAGATGCCAATTTTGAGAACTTCAATATTAAAGAAAGTAATTTTTAAGTAGCTATAAAGAAACTTTTCACAAATCAAGCAGAAAAATTTGAATTTTACAAAATTGTTCTTTAACCTTGAAAAATTATAGAAAAAATGAAAACTATATTTTTAAAGACTAAGGAAATTACTTCAAAATAAAAGAAAAACTTTTCTATACAGTTTGTTTCTAAACTGACTAGAAAGAATTTAAGCATTGATAAAAAGTTGAATTTTTCCAAGACTGAGAAATTTGAATACCTGCTAAATAAAATATAGGTGAACAGAGCAATTGAAGTTCAAATTCACAAAAGAAAAAAAATTTTAAAAAGATAAATGTAGCTATGTAATGTAAAAAGAGTAAGGAGACATAATATATAACTAACATTTAAACATCCAATGAAAGTCAGTTCTATAGTTGTCCATAGCACAGTCTGGCCAACAGGAATTCCCTTGGTTTTTCCTATATGGAAAGATATGCCAAACTCTTTATAAGATTAGGACTCTTATCTCAAGAGTTCTTTAGAATGCTAGGGCTTGGTAATCAGCATAGAACATGGAGCCAAGATAGTAAAGAAAAGGTAGGGACTCACCTAAGCTCTCCCCCAAACCCCTCTGAACAACTTTAAATAATGCCTCAAAAAAAAATCTAGAGTAGCAGAACCTATAAAAGGATGGGGAGAAACAATTTTCCACCCCAAGACAACCTAGAAGCTCAGCAGGAAAGGTCTGTCACATCTGAGTGATTGTGGAGTTCACTCCAGGGCAGGTCCTGGCAGCACAGATCAGGTCCCAGCAGATAAGGGGCTGGCCTAGGGAGTGATTAAATCAGCAACTGCAGTGACTGTTTCCAGGGCTCTGAAATGAAAGATGGCAAGGGGGTTGGATAGCCAGTCCAGAGGGAGATTACAGGGATCTCTTGACTGGCATTGGGGGACAGGACTCTGTTATATTGCCCATACTTGGATCTGGAGGCAATCTCATGGCAAGGAGGAGTATTAGCACACCTGAGCTTGTGAGTAAAGTAGGGCAAGGACCTTTTTCACAGTTCAAGAACAGAAAAGAGTGCTTGTGGTTTGATCATAGAGCAGAGCACAAGGCAGCAGAGTAGTAAACATACCTCTCCTTAATTCATACCACCCTGGAAGAACTGAAAATTTAGGGGTCCCTGTAGGTATCTGTAAAAACAGCTGAACAAAACCCCCGAACCTTGGAACAATGTATCCTCCATCCTGGAAGCAGTCTTACTGTTGCAAAGAGTTAAAAGTCAAGAAATAAGTTGGAAAAATGAGCAAACAGCTGAAAAAATTCTGAGTATAGAAAGTTACTATGGTAACAAAGAAGATCAAAATACATATTCATAAGAAAAAAAACAAAATTAAAACCTTCACATCCTAAACCTCAAAGAAATATATGAATTGGTCTCAAGTCATGGAAAAAGTCAAAAAAAAAATTTTTATATTGAGTAAGAGAGGTAGAGGAAAAATGGGAATAGAAATGAAAGTGCTGAAAGAAAATCATGAAAAAGAGTCAATAGCTTGATAAAAGAGGCATAAAAATGCAGAAGAAAATAACATCTTAGGTGAGAAGCACCACAGAAAACCCTTTCCCCCAAGATGGCGCTGAGGGTAAAGAAGGAAGTTGCTATCCCTCCTAATAAAGAAGCCAAGTCCAAGGTCTTGAAGGCCAAGAAAATGGTGCTAAAAAAGATCTGCATACCCTCTACCTTCTGGCAACTCAAGATACTAAGACTTTGGAGGTAGCTCAAAAACCCTTAGAAAAGTGCCCCCCAGAGAAATAAGCTTGATCACTATGCCATCATTAAGTTTCCCTTGACCACCAAGACTGCTATGAAGTCTTACTATGAAGACACACTAATCTTCATTGTGGATGTTAAGGACAACATGGATCAGATCAAGCAGGTGGTAAAGAAGCTATATGACATTGACATAGCCAAGTTTAACACACTGATCTGGCCTGATGGAAACAAGAAGGCCTTCATCTGGCTTGCTCCAGACTATGATGCTTTAGATGTTGCCAACAAAATTGGAATCATCCAAACTGTGTCCAGCTGTCCCACCTTACCTACAATAAAATTATTTTATTGTATTATATTTTTCAGGAAAAAAAAAGAAAACAACACCTTAAAAAAGGAACAGACTAAATAATAAAAAAAGTACAATAATCCAATGAGGAAAATCATGCCTTGAAAAGAAGAATTGGCCCAATCGAAAAAGAGATACAACTGTCTGAAGAAAAGAACTTAAGAAATAGAATTGGCCAAATGGAAAAGGAGTTACAAAAGCTCATTGAAAAAAAAACATAATTCCTTACAAATTAGGATTTGACAAGTGGAAGTTAATTACTTTATGAGACATCAAGAAACAATTAAACAACTCAAAAGAATGAAAAAAAAAGAAGAAAATGTGAGATATCTCATAGGAACAACAAATGAACTGGAAAAGAGATCCAGTAAAGAAAATTTTAGAATTATTGGACTACTTAAAAGCCTTGATCAAGAAAAGAGCCTAGATATCATATTTCATGAAATGATCAAAGAAAACTTCCCTGATATTCTAGAACCAGAGAGTAAAATAGAAATGAAAAGAATCCACTGATTACCTCTTGAAAGAGATCCTCAAATGAAAACTTTCAGAAATATTATCACCAAATTCTAGCACTTCCAAGTGGAGAAAATATTGCAAGCATCCAGAAAGTAACATTCAAATATTGTGGAGACACAGTCAAGATAACAAAAGATTTAGCACCATCTTCCTTAAAGGACCAAAGGGCTTGGAAGACAATATTCTGGAGAGTAAAGGAGATAGGATTACAACCAAGAATCACTTACCATGCAAAACTGAGTATAATCCTTCAGGAGTGAAAAAAAAATGGACATTCAGTGAAATAGAGGACTTTCAAGTATTCCTGATAAAACGACCAAACATGAATAGAAAAATTTGACTTTCATATACAAGACTCAAGAGAAGAATAAAGAAATAAACAGGAAAGGGATTTCATAAGAGACTCAATAAGGTTTACATTCCTGCATTTAATCAGAAGAATTTTCTTATTACTAGGGCAGTTATAAAGAGTATATATATATATATATATGTATATATGTATATATACATATGTATATACATATATACATATATATGTATATATAAAAATGTGTATATATATATATATATATATATATATATATAAATGTATATATATGGAGAGACAGAGACAGAGAGACAGAGCAGAGATATGAGTTGAATATGATGGAATGATATATTTCAAAAATAAAAATGAGTGACAAAGAGAAACGCACTGGGTGAAGGAGAAAGAGAGAGGTAGAATGGGGCAAATTACCTCACATCAAGAAGGCAAGAAAGGGCTTTTATAGCGGAGAGGAAGATAGAAGAGGCAGCAGTATTTTACTCTCATCAAAATTGGTTCAAAGAAAGAATAACATACACACTCAGTTGGGTATAGAAATATCTTATCATACAGGAAAGTAGGAGGAAAGGGGGATAAAAAAAGAATGAGTGATAGAAGAGACGTTGGAATTTGGGAGGTAAAGGTCAGAAGCAAAACAATTTTGAAGAGGGGCAGGGTGAAAGGAGAGATAATAGAAGAAATGGAGAGGGATGGGATGGAGGGAAATACAGTTAGCAACCACAACTGTGATAATGTGTTTGAAGCAAGTTTCTCTAAATTCCAACTTTTCTCCCTTCATCCCTCCCCACCCATCCCCACTGAGAAGGCAAGCAATTCAATACAGGCTATATATGTGTCATTTTGTACAAGACTTCCATAATAGCCATGTTGTGTAAGACTGACTATGTTTCCCTCCATCCTACCCTGTTCCCACTTTATTCTATTCTCTCATTTGACCTTGTCCCTTCTGAAGTGTTTACTTCTAATTACTCCCTTCTCCCATTTGTCCTCCCTTCTATCATCCCCCTCACCCCACTTGTCTCCTTCTCCCTTACTGTACTGTAGCGTAAGCTAGATTTTCATACCAAATTGAGTGAGCATGTTATTCCCTCCTTAAGTCATATGTGATGAGAGTAAGCTTCATTTTTCCCCTCTCACCTCCTCCCTTTTCTCCTTCATTGAACAAGGTTTTTCTTATCTCTTTTATGAATGATAGTTTACCCCATTCCATTTCTCCCTTTCTACTCCCAATATGTTCCTCCCTCACCCCTTAATTGTATTTTTTAAAGATATCATTCCTTCTGATTCAACTCAACCTGTGCTCTGTGTGTGTGTGTGTGTATGTGTGTGTGTGTGTGTGTATAATCCCTCCATCTACCAAAATACTGAGAAAAGTTTCAAGAGTTACAATATTATCTTTCCATGTAGAAATGTAAACAGTTCAACTTTAGAAAGTCCTTTATGATTTCTCTTTTCTGTTTACCTTTTCATGATTCTCTTGATCCTTGTGTTTGAAAGTCAAATTTTCTCTTCAGTTCTGGTCTTTTCATCAAGAATGTTTGAAAGTCCTCTATATCATTGAATGACAATTTTTCCCCCTGAAGTATTATACTCAGTTTTGTTGGGTAGGTGATTCTTGGCTTTAATCCCAATTTCTTTGACTTTTGGAATTTCCTATACCAAGCCTTTCAGTCCTTTAATGTAGAAGCTGCCAGGTCCTGTGTTATCCTGATTGTATTTCTACAATATTTGATTTGTTTCTTTCTAGCTGCCTGAAATATTTTCTCCTTGACCTGGGAACTCTGAAAGTTGGCCACAATATTCCTAGGAGTTTCTCTTTTTGGATCCCTTTCAGGAGGTGATTGGTGGATTCTTTCAATATTTATTTTACCCTCTGGTTCTAGAATATCAAGGCAATTTTCCTTGATAATTTTGTGAAAGATAATGTCTAAGCTCTGTTTTTTTTAATCGTGGCTTTCAGGTAGTCCCATAATTTTTAAATTGTTTCTCTTGGATCTATTTTCCAGGTCAGTTATTTTTCCAATGAGTTGTTTCACATTATCTTCTATTTTTTCATTACTTTGGTTTTATTTTGCAACTTCTTGGTTTATCATACAGTCATTAGCTTCCCTGAACTCAACTGTCATTTTTAAAGGACTATTTTCTTCAATGAGTTTTTGAACCTCCTTTTCCATTAGGCCAATTATGCTTTCTAAAGCTTGCTTCTCCTCATTTACTTTTTGAACCTCTTTTGCCAATTGAGTTAGCCTATTTTAAAGGTGTTATTTTCCTCAACATTTTTTTTGGTCTCCTTTAGCAAACTGTTGACTTACTTTTCAAGCTCTTCTATGGCCTGGGCCCATTGTATATTCATTTTGGAGGTACTGGATGCAGAAGCATTGACTTCCTCTGACAGTATGCTTTGCTCTTCCTCATTCACAAGGATGGAAGGAAATATCTGTTCACCAAGAAAGTAACCTTCTATGATCTTATCCCCACCACCCTTTTTTTTTTGGCAGTTTCCCAGCCAGTTACTTGACTTCTGAATCCTTTGTCAAGAGGAGAGTCCTAGTGCTCCTGCTCACCCTAGGTCTGACTACACTCAGAGCTGAGATTCAGTTCAGCTCCTCAATTCCTTCAGAAGCTTTAGGTTGGGGCAGGGCCGCCACTCAGGGCTGAGATTCAGATCAGGTGCTCAATTCTCCCAGAGACTTTATGCTCAACAATGGAACAATGGACTCTGTCTGCTGCCTGCCACAGCCAGAAGCCTCTGCTGCCCAGCCTCTGCCACCGCCTTTTGCCAGGGCCAGGGGTGGACTCTGCTCCCTTCTCACTCAGGTTGAAAAAGCCCTTTCACTGACCTTTGGCACCTGTGGATTGAGGGATCTGCGAACTGCTATGTTTCCAGGGATTTTGTCCCAGAAGCCTGCTCTGGTCCTGCTCTGGTCTTGCTCATGTCAGAATCATATGACTGAGGCTAGGCTAGGCTCTGCTCTGCATCTGGTGTGACAGACCAGGTCACCCCGAGCTGGAAATCTCCTCCACTCTGTCTTTCTGTGGCTTCTGCTGCTCTAGAATTTTTTGACACTCTTTCTCTACAGGTGTTTTATGGGCTGTGGGGGAAGAGCTAAAGTATGTACATCTTTCTACTGTGCCATCTTGGCTCCACCCTCTATTTTCAGTTTTCTACAATCAATTCCATAAGTCTTAGATTTTTCTCCCTGTCGCTCCCCAAGATGGAATGCAATCTCATATGTGTTCTACACATAAATTCTTATTAAATATGTTTTCACATTAGTTATATGGCATAGAAGAATTAAAATGAATGGGAGAAACCATAAGAAAAACCCAAACAACAACAACAAAAAAACATAACACAAGAGAAAATATTCTGCTTCATTCTGCTTTCCAATTCCATAGTTCTTTCTCTAGATGTGGATGGCATTTTGCCTCAGGAGTCCTTTGGAATGTTTTAGATCCTTTCATTGCTGTGAAGGGCTAAGGCTACCAGAAAAATGCCTCGCATACTGTAGGAGAGACAACTTAAAAATTATTGCTCTATGTGAAAACCATGATGAAAAAAAGAGCCTGGACAACATCTTTCAGAAAATCTTCAAGGATTGCCCTGAGGTTCTAAAACCTCAAGGTGAAATAAATAGCCATTGAAAGAATCTACTGATCACCTCCTGAAAGAGATCACAAATTGAAAACACCAGAGAATATTGAAGCCAAATTCCAAAATTACCCGGTCAAAGAGAAAATACAGCAAGCAGCCAGAAAGAAGCAATTTAAGTACCATGAACAATGACTAATGTGAAAATGTGTTAATAGAAACACAAATAAATAAATAAGTGTGTGTGTGTGTATGTATATATACAGAGAGAGAGAGAGAGAGAGAGAGAGTCAATATCAGATTACATGTTGTCTTGGGAGGGGAAGGGGAAAGAGGAGTAAATTTAAAACTTATGGAAGTGAGTGTTGAAAACTAAAAATTAATTCATTGATAAATTGAAAAAATAAATAAATACCATGGAACCACAGCCAGGATTATGCAGGACCTTGCAGTTTCTACATTAAAATATTGGAGAACATGGAACATGATAGTTCCTAAGGCAAAGGAGGTGGGACTGCAGCCAAGGATCAACTACCCAGTGAAATTGAGCACAATTATTCAGGAGAGGAAATGGAAATTTAACTAAATAGAGGACTTCCAAATCTTCCCGATGAAAAGACCAGAGCTCAACAGAAAATTTGATCTTCAAATACAAGACTCAAAAGGGGCATAAAAAGGTAAGCCGGAAAGCAAATAACATGTTATTAATAACATGTTTACATAACATGTTTAATAACATGCTTACATCCCTGAAAGGGAAAATGACACTTACAACTCTTGAGAATTATATTGTTATTAAACCATTAAGGGCTATACATGTGGGTATAAGTTGGCTTTGATGTGATGATTAAAAAATTAAGTGGTGAAAAGGAATTGTGCTGGGAGAAGAGGAAAGGGGGAGAGAGACAAGGGTAAATTACATCACATGAAAAGGCACAAAAACCTATTACAATACAGGGAAAGATGGGAGGGAAAAGAAAATTATTTGGACTTTATTCTGATCAGATTTGACTCAAAGAGGGAATGCCAATCAGTTAGATATAGAAATCTAATTTAATCTATAGAAAGTAGGAGGAAAAAGGGGAAAGAATAGGGAGGGAATGGATAGAATGGAGGAAAGAATTAGTGAGGGTAAAGGAGTAGGAAAAAAAGGGGCCTGGGAGAAAAGAAGGCAGGCTAAAAGAGATGATGGTTGAAAGCAAAACTAATGAGGATAGAAAGGGAGAAAAGAGAGAGAAAAGCATAAATAAAAGCATAAAAGAGAGAGAGAAGTATAAAAAAGCATTAAAAAGATAGAAAAATTGTAGGCAATTTGATATGGATTATATATGTGATATCATGTAAACCATATTTACATGTTAGTCACAGTTACGATGGAAAAAAAAGATCAAATGGGGAAAAAAACAAAAAAATGTAAGCAAAAAAAGTGTGCTTTTGCAGTAGGAGCCCATCAATTTTGTATCAAGATATGGACAGAATTTAAAGCTGAGTCATTAATAGCTGATTATCACAATGTTGCTGATACTGTGCACAATGTTTTTCTGGTTCTCCTCATCTCACTTTCCATCAGTTTGTACAGGTCCTTCCAGATTTTTCTGAAATCAACCTGTTCATCATTTATTATTGCATATTAGTATTCCATTACATTCACATACCACAACTTGTTCAGCCATTCCCCAGTTGATGAGAATCCCCACCATTTTCGATATTTTGCTACCATGAAAAGGGCTACTATAAATATTTTTGCACATGTAGGTACTTTTCCCTTTGTTTATGATTTTCTTGGGATACAAACCTAATAAGAATACTGCTAGATCAAAGGATATGCACAGTCTGACTGCCCTAATTCATAATTTAAAATTGCTCTCTAGAATAGTTGGATCAGTTCACAACTCCATTAACAATGCATTTGTGTCCCAATTTCTCCACTTTTATCATTTTCTTTTCTTATCATATTAGCCTATCTGATAGATGTGAGATAGTACCTCAGAGTTGTTTTAATTTACATTTCTCTAGTTAAAAGTGATTTAAAGCACTTCTTCATAGGCCTATACATAGCTTTAATTTCTTCATCTGAAAACTGCCTGTTCAGATATCCTTTGGTCATTTATCAAATGAGAATGTATTGCATTCTTATAAATTTGACTTAGCTCTCTACATATTTAATAAATGCCGTCTTTATCACAGATACTTACTGTAAATAGTTTCCCAAATTTCTGCTTTCCTTCTAATCTAGGTTGCATTGTTTTTGTTTGTGCAAAAGCTTTTTAATTTATTTTAACCAAAATTATCTATTTTACCTTTTGCAATGTTCTCTTTCTCTTCTTAGTCATAAACCTATAACTCACTTAATTTCTCCTTTAAGAATTTGGATGCTATCCCATTTGGTGCATATGTGTTTAGTATTGATTCCTCCATTCTTTATTGTATCTTATCTCTTTTAATTAAGTCCATTTTTGCTTTTGTTTTATCTGAAATCAGGATTGCTACCTGTGCCTTTTTATTTTATTTCAGCATGCAGCATTTCATTCATGAAGAATAGATTCTGCTCCAGCCCATTACCTTTATTCTTTGGGTGTCTCTCTGCTTCGTGTGTTTCTTGTATCATAAAATTGTATTATAGGATCCACTCTGCTATCTGCTTCTGTTTTACGGGAGAGTTCATCTCATTCACATTTACAGTTATGATTCCTGACTGTATATTTCCCTCTATCCTATTTTTCCTCCTGTTTGTGTTTTGCTTCTGTTTACCATCTCTCTTGTTCTGTTCTCTCTTCTATCAGTCTTCCCCAACCTCTACTAAATCTCTTCCTACTTCCCTCTTAGGTAAGAGATATATGCATATTCAACTGATTGTGTATATTCTTCCCTCTTAGAGCCAATACTGATGAGAGTATGGTTCAAGTGATGTCCTTGACCACCCTCTCATCTTCCCCACCACTGTAATAGGTTTTTGGTGTCTTTTTGTGTGAAAGAATTTACTCCATTCTACTTCTCCCTTCTCTCTGCTCCCAGTCCACCTTTCTCATCCTTTAATTATTTTTGTCATTTCATCAAATTCACTTTATACCCATACCCTCTGTCTATGTATACTCTTTCTAGCTGTACTATTAGTGACACAATTTTTAAGAATTATCAGTATCATCTTCCCCTATAAGGATGTAAAAAGTTCAGCTATATTGAACCCCCTATGTTTTCTTTTTCTTTTTTCTCATTTTAATATTCTCTTGGATCTTGAAATTGGAGGGGGAAAAATCGGTTCAATTCTGATCTTCGCCTTATGAAAGCTTGAATCCTTCTGCTTCATTGAATGATCATCACCCCCACCCAGAAGTAGTATGCTTACTTTTGCTGGCTAAGGTATTCTTGGTTGTAGTTCTAGCTCCTTTGTCCTTTGGAATATCATGTTCCATAACCTCTAATTCATTACTGTCACAGCTGCTAAGTCCATTGTAATCCTCATTGCGGCTCCCCACCATTTGAATTTTTTTATGGCAACTTATAGTGCTTTTTTTTTCTTGCTATAATAATTGTGAAATTTGGTCATAATATTCCTTGGAGTTTTAATTTTGAAATATATTTCCTGAGGTGATAGGTAGATTCTTTTAATGTCTATTTTGCTCTCAGGGTAGATTTCCTTGAGAATTTTTGAAAGATGCTTTCCAGGCTCTACTTTTGATTGAGGCTTTCAGGTAGTCCAGTTATTCTGACTTTGTCTCTCCTGGATCTGTTTTCCAGGCTAGCTATTCTAATGAGATATTTTACATTTTTTTCTTTTTTTCATTCTTTTGAATTTGTTTGATTGATTCTTGATGTGTTGTAAAGTCATTAGCTTCTACTTGCCTAATTCCAGCTTTTAAAGAATTACTTCCCTCACTTAGCTTTTGTAATTTTCCAATTGACTAATTTTACTTTTTATACAGTTATTTTCTTCAGTGGATTTTGGTATCTCCTTTTACATTTGGCCAATTCTACTTTTTAAGCAGTTGTTTTCTTTTTCCAAGCTGTTGACTCTTTTTTTTCAAAATTCTCTTGCATTACTCTCATTTCTTTCCCCAATTTTTCTTCTACCTCTTTTATATGATTTAGAAGCTCCCTTTTCAGCTCTTCCATGAGTTCTTTCTGTGCTTGAGATCACTTCCTGTTTTTCTTTGGGGTTTTGCCCCTAGGTGTTTTGACATTATTGTCTTCTTCTGAGTTTGTGTTTTAATCTTCCCTGTCATCATAACTTTCTTTGGTTAGATTCTTTTTGTTGTTGGTGGTGATGGTCTGTTTTTTTTTCTAATCTTTTCTTTTTTTTTTTGGCTTTTTTCCTTTCTTTGAACTTTGAGCACTGCTCCCAGAGTGGAAGGGGGCAGTGTCTTAGCCTTCTTGTGCTAGGGACTATGGGCCATGCTGTTTACCTGATGCTGCACTGATATATTGCCCTGAGGCCTCTGAGGGACTCTCATGTCTGATGCTGTGCTGAAGTGATGGAGTGGGGAATGACTGGCACTGCTGGAAGCTTTAGATTTGGGCAGCTTGGTGTTGACATTTTCCTGCTCCAATGCCCTGGGGATCAGGAGCTCCCAGTGGTTTGCTGAGGTGGGGCTTGCTGATGGTTTGTTTGGATTCTTCCTGCCCTAGCCTGTGCTTTCCTTGTGCTTGAATGCCTTCTTGCAGAGTTTCCAAGTATCTTGGGCCAAAAGATTATTTCACCCCATCTTTTTACTGTTTTGTTGTTCCAGGATTTGTTCTGGAGCACCATTTTATGACTGTTTAAATATACAATTTAAAGTGAATTAAATATGATTTAATGTTTACTCTACTATCTCTGTTCCTGGAAGTCATTCGTACATATTCTTAAACAAAAATCCTGCCTACATCATAACCAATAAGTGATAGCCTACCTTTCATCAAAAATTTCAATTATGGAGAACATACTATCTCTGTTAATGATTTCCTATTTATCTTGTATGTAACTTGCTTTCTTTAAATTTGTTTGCATGCTATCTTTCCTGTTGGATTGTAAGTTCTTTGAGGGCTTTTGCCTTTTTGTCTTTTGACTCTTTTTGTCTGCACAGCATTTAGTCCAGTGCATGGAATATAGTAGATGTTTAATGAATGTTAATTGAGTAATTATCACCCAAATCAACTCAATGTACTTCTGGACAGTTATAATTATTAAGGAATTTTTTTTTACAGCAAAAATTTTGCCTCTTTGCAACTTCTATTCATTGTTCCTCATTCTATCCTGGGGCTCAAATCAACCAACCAGTCAAGTAACCAACCAAAAATTTAATCCTCCTTTCACATGACAGTTTTTCAAACATTTGAATGTAAAGATATCATGACTCCTCTAAGTCTTCTCTTCTTTCAATATGAGATGATCCACTTGGGACATTTGGTGTTTAATAAACTATTGATTATTTTAATCAAAAAGAAGATAAAGTCAAATCAAATTACTAAAATAAAAATGAGAATAGTAGCAAATTCTTCAAAATATTGAATAAATAAAATTAAAAATGATAAATAATAACTTTCTAAAAAAAACCCAAAAAACTAAAAGTCAGAAAAAATGAGTTTCTTTTTCTTCTTTATTCATGACACTTAAAAATATCTTGTTTTGTTTTTCAACTGACTCCCTTTAACCTCATAGAATCCCTCACTTCATTCAGCTCAGAGATCAACTTTTACACAATGTCCTTCCTACTTTCTCAAGTTCTACTGCCTTCTCCATGAGTATCTTGTATTGGTCTCCATTGAATTTATTCTGTAATCTCTCTCTCTCTCTTTCTAGCGCTCTCTCTCTCTCTCTCTCTCTCTCTCTCTCTCTCTCTCTCTCTCTCTCTCTCTCTCTCTCTCTTGCTCTCTCTCTGTCTCTCCATCTCTGTCTCTCTCAGGCTATTTCAGATTCTTGGCATGTAGTAAATGTTGTTTGAATTATTGATTAAATAATATGAAAGTTCATTTATAAAATAATAAAAGGTGAAATACACAACTTCCTTCAACAAGCAGCAGCAGTTAGATAAGTGTGTGTGATACACATGTATCACAAAAAAATTAAAAGTTCTAAAGAGAAACACTATTTCCAACAATGATAAAATTATTAAATTTCTGAGAATGAACTTACCAAAACATATGTAGAATTTACAGATTTTAAAAATAAATTAAAAAATTTTTGATTAAAAATATGTTTAAATATTTTTTAAAAATATATATGTATATATATTTTAATTATAGGGGAAATAAATGATTGCAGAGATGCTGAAATTTCATGGTTAGGCTAAATAAACTTAGTCAAGGTGTTAATTTTGTCCAAGTTAAGCTACAGGTTTAATGCTATAAGAATGAAAATGCCAGTGATGTGCTTTATGGAATTAGACAATAACACTATAAAATATTAATATTAAAGTATGTTGAAGAAAGAAAGGTTAAAAATATGAAGAAAATTTTGAAAGAGATATTTCTACATTTATATGTCAAATTGCACTATGAAATAGTATTTGCAAGACTATCTGAACTAAATAAAGAATAACAATATATAATCAGTGGAATCAATTCACTATTCATTTTCCTCCAGTTGCTTTGCTTGGTTTTACCTCTGTGAATATCATACTTCCTCCCAGGATAAGCTCATTAGCTGAAATCTCAAAATCATGGAGATTGATCCAGCCAAATAAATTTCTCTCAAAATCATCATTTATAAAGGGCTCAGAACTTTCTAGTTAACTTCTTTATTTTTCATCCCTGCTCTTCTTGGTTTCTACTCTATGAACATCATGCTATCAGACTAGGGACACTGTGATGGCTGCTCCCACTATCGTTTCCAGTTTCCTTTTGTGTATTGTCTTCTTCCTTTAAATTTAAGCTGTTCATGAGCTAGGACTAACATTCTTTTCTTTATTTGTATCCCCAGCACAACAGCAGCAACAAATATCTAACTATTATTAATTGATTAAATTAAGAAGTAAAGAGCTAAATCCAAATGAATAGTGTCAATAAACATGGGACTACAAAATATTAGAGAATGTATCCCCAATCCATCAGAATTGGTTGGAAACAGTAGATAGCATTTAGTTTTACTATAGAAATAGACCAACATATTGTGTATTTCACAATACACAAAAATAAAGTTCAAATTTATCAATGATGTAAATTAAAAAAATAGAGGATAAGTTATTTTTATATCTTTTCCAGTTCTGGAGAAAAGATGATAATTTCAGAATTACTCAGTTAAAAGTTCAAAATTATTATAAAAGATAAAATAAATGAATTTGGTTATGTAAAATTTAAAAAAAAAAAACATGCCAAAATAAAACTTTTGTACCACGCAAGGTTATGTATCTAAAAGAAGAGCAAAAGAAATAGATGCGAGTTAGGGGAAGGGAATTTTGAGTCAAACACTTCTGATAAGTCTGACATCAAGCATTTATAAGGAAATGGTATGTATCTATGAGACTGAGAATGATTTTTCAAAAGATAAGTAATCTTTCAAAATCAATGAAAAATTTTTGAAAGAACCAACAGTTAAATATATATATGTATGTATATATTTAAAATCTCTAAAACAAGAAAAAATAAAACTAAAATTTTAGTGAGATTTTATTTACCAGTTAGGTAATCAAAGACAACAAAAGAAAAGGAAATTTAATGCTATCATGACTCTGGCAAAATAGATATGTTATTGATACATGATGCATGTATCAGATACATGCTACCGATACATGACTGATAGTTATCAATCTGTCCATTTTTTGAAAAATAATATGGAATCATATAAAATGAGTTATACAAATATGAATGGTCTTTAGCACACTACTGAGTTATTCCATCAAGAAGGTTATTGTCAAAACAAAAGCAGACAGAAACAAACACTAACATGCAAAAAATATTCCTAGCTTTTACCAATTTGTATTGGATCCTAATGATACTAGAGAGCCATTGCTTTACTCGCCATGAGAACTCCATGGTCAGATCTTTGCTTTCAGTATGTAATTTTCAGCTGAGTGAAGAATGGTTTGGAGAGAGTGTAGATGAGGCAGAGACCAGAAAGGTGACTTTTCAAAGATGAAGGCCTAAACTATGCTAATTTCCATTTGAGGGGTGAGAAATGGCTTTTTGAAAGAATAATGAAGCTAAATAACGGAGGTAGAACTGACAAGATTTTGGCTATATAAAAAAATAAAGTCTAGACTTCAATTTCTTATGTATGTGAATTGATTTTTTATGACAGAAAATTATTGAATAATTGCTTGATTGTCTTTTTAAATCAACTTAGTGTTCTTTGCTGTAGAAATCCTTGTATTTTGTCACCTGAAATTTTTCAGTGTTGCTCTCTATTTATGTTTATTGCACACTCAAGCATTAGGAAAAGATACCTATAGGAAGCCATATTGAAGAACTTACCATGAATCTTATAGATATAGCTTATTTTAAGTAGTCTAAATTAATTCTCAAGTCTTTTTGTGAGACACATGCCATATGCCCAAAATCTCTATCTATCTATCTGTCTATCTATCTATCTATCTATCTATCTATCTATCTATCTATCTATCTATCTATCTATCTATCTATCTATTATCTATCTATCTGTAATATATACACACATATGTATATATGTAGGTATGTATATGTATGTATACACACACAAGCACCCCACACTTATTAGCACATGTTTAAACATACCGACTACAAGTTTATATAGGAAAAATTAGAAAGTAATTATCAAATGAATTGAGTCAGTTTTGACAGACTCAATATGGTCTATTTCATTAAAATGCCAAGGACATAGAAGTTGTCCCCACCCTAATTCAAAAGTCCCCAATTTTGTATCCTATACAAATGCCTACCTCCAATCCAATAGATTTAAAAGACATTCTATGCATGGAATAACAAATATTCTCCTTCCTTGTGGACATCAAACTATTCAGGAACACATATTTGAAAATAAATGAAAAACTCTTCAGTTCTTACAGCTGTGGGAGCTCAGTCCATTTTTTTTCATGTACTATAAATGAATTCCATTAAATTGCTGAAATGGTATATAATATTTACATGCATTTAAATTCATTATAAATATTTACAGAATTTCAACATGAATGTCAGTAATCTAAGCTAAATATGTCTAACCATAATTACTTTTCATGAGTAAATGGTTTTGCCAAATGACAGGGTTGTTGTTACTTCTTTTTTCTCTTCCTCACCTACAAAACAAAGATTTTAAAAACTTCTTCAGATGATGGTGATATGTAGATAACAGTACTCTATAATGGTTCATATAAAGTTAAAGAAAATCATAGATTTTTGAAGGTATAAGTAACTGGATATATTGTAGAAGAATCTAGTGTTTGTTTTTTGTTTTATTACTATGCACTTTAACTGATATGCATTCATTTTATGTATTTTAACTTAGTGTTGGGAGGGTAAAAATGGATAAAGTAGGTAGATAGGTGAGATTCTAAGAGTATAGAAGGCAGATTGTGGGGCTACTGCGGGACTAGTGATTTTAAATGAGTTTTCAATGTTCACACATAGAATAGATGATTACAAACATCAATGTTTCTGAAGGTTTCTTGGAAATTTTATCATTATTAGAATTAAAAGAGTCTCCTGTAGCCAGTTTAGTGAATCTTTCACCACTTGAATAGGATGTTAATAAAACATCAAAGTAGGGACAATAGCATATCCTAAAGTTAGATTTACCTATCAGTACTAGAAATAGCAAATAGGTCATGTTCTCTTAGATCAAAAAAGCAACAAGGGTTTATCATCATTACCATTTCTATAGCAGCAACACTTTTTTTTAAATGACCATTTTCACAATGTGATCTGTGACCTAAATAAAAAATATTCCTTTCCAAAGCCATCATTAAAACTTGTCTTTGAGAAAATACAAAATGCTAAGTCAGAAAAAAAGTTCCGAAGTATAAGTTGTGAGTATTTTCTTTTCATTTTTCCATTTTTAATTTTTATTCATATATTTTGTTTTAATATCATCTTCCTTTCCAAATATGTTCTCTTTCCTACCCAGAGAGTCATCCTTTGTAAGAAAGAATTTTTAAAAGACAGACAAAATAAGTTCATGATCATTAATTCACACATCATCCAAATCTTACCATGTACAACATCCATCAAACTCTACATATCCAAAGAAAGCAAGAAGGTGAATTTTCTCATTTTTCTTCAAAGATAAAATGACAGTTTAATAAAAAAGTTGTTCTGTTATTAACTGCAACCAACTGTCTCTGAGGGTATTAAAAGGCGGTAACACCTTTGACTGATGATGGACATGATGAAGGGTAAATATAGAGTACTTGGTATTTTCCTGGAGAAGGGTTACATTTTTTGTTAGAGGCAAGAATGGAGGACTGTATTAATGAGTTATTCAGGAAGAGGAGAGGACAAGCTTGAGTTTTTATAGGATGTTTTCCATTTACTTAGGTTAGTGATGAATAGAGGAGAGAAAGTTTAAATAGACTCTTTTGGTGAGAGGGATAGAGGAAAAGTCAGGAAAGAGTAGAACAACTGCCTTCTCACAGTTTTATTAGATTACATAAATTTGTAAGGTTCCCAGAAAGCATGGTTTTATATCTTCCTCCCACTCAATGGACCAGCATATGAGTGACAGCAAAGGAAGCAGATGGTTGAGGTTATCAAAACACAAATGGTGATACAACAAGGAATCAAAAAATTCAAGAATAAAGAACAATACAATATTTAATTAGTTCAAGAAGAGGTTGGATTAAGAAAAGAGAAAATAGACTCTGAGTCAGGAAGAGGATCAAGGAAAATATATAGAGGTGGAGAGACTAGAGTTCATGATGAGGATGAAGAGTAATCTTGGAAGTATTAAAGCATAAGAAGAGATGGAATGGAAAAAAAAAGAGCAGAAAACTTGTGGAGTTGTTGAACATTGTTTTGTATATCATGATGAAGTATCTTACCATCTTCATGTGCATTGAAGATGACTTAGAGGAATAGGTCTTGGAAGTTGAGTAGAAGGAAGAACAGAGAAGTATTTGAAGCACCATCAACTAGTTTGTTGAAGTCCCTTAGTTTGAGACAGCAATAAAAGTAGATAGAGAATTTGTGAGCCTGGCACTGAACTCATCTATAAATGGAGGTAGAATGTCCTGGGGTTTGCTCCATTTGGTCATCAGGATCTAGATGGGGTAATGGATTTAGATGGAGTAAAACTCAAAGAAGAAGTTAATGAGCAATAATGGTAGAATGAGAGTCTAAAAGTGGTAATGTTGATCAAAGGACTATTGAGTTCCAAGCAGTATGAAAGAAAGTACAGCAATATTGAAAAGGATCATTAGAGATATACTATCTGATGAGAGTGAGGTCTCAGTAAGAGTGAGAATATTGGTAGTACCATGAAGGGAATAGTTCCAAAATGAAAGAATATTATTAATTATAAAGTAGTATTTGAAAGGGCATGATGGGACAAGAAAATCTGGAGTGAGGTAATAAGGGGAGCAGAGTTGAAGTGGGTGGCAATGAATGAACAGAGATACGTGGGGTGAGGCAAGATGTTTTGTTGTTTAGCGCTTGGGGTATCTAGATGGGGAGAGTAAGAAGAAGTAAGAGTGTTCTAACAACTGATAAATGAGTTCAGTAGAGTATTACTAGATAGGAGGAGCAGATGAAAGCAAATAATATTAGGTTCCTAAGTGGGTGATACTGTGCCTTGGGGGCACTGGAATGATCCAAGGGGGCAGTAGTAGCCTCAGGTGTAATTGGGAAGCATTGAATAAAATAAGAGTTAATCTAACCTAACCATAGGGGGGCACTGAGTAGATTTTTTTTTCTTTCTTTTTTGAAAAAGGGACAATAAGCCAAATATGTTTGGGAGGATGAATCACGATCTTCCTGATGCTGCAACTTCAGCACAGTCTTAAATGTCCAAACTTACAGGAAACAATGTATAGTTACAGTCCAGGGGTGTAGAGATTTCAAGACTTTAGGAAAAGAGCAAGCAGGGCTTTGCGCTTGTGTATGACAAGTGGTTGGTCCATATGAAGAAATGCATAGATTCCTTTAAGTGTGCATTTATGTATATGTAAATATGCATATGTGTGTATATATGTACATTTATATTATATATGTATATGTGAGAGTGTGTTTTTGTGTATGTATATCAAAACCTCAGACTAGAAAGCTTAATTCTTTCTACTAGAAGATGTTACTGATTTGCCTAATAAATCTAATCTGATTTAATCATTTGGATATATTGTTATAACCTATTCCATAATATTTTTACATCATTGTACATTTTATATATCTCATATATAATTATATATTATAGTATTTTCACATTCATTACACATATGGATCTATATTTTTCTTTTTCTTTTGCCTCTCCCTGATTTAGGTATCAGGACCATATTTGTTGTGTATAAGAAATTTGTATTCTTTCTTTCCTTGTTTTTCAAAATGAATTTGTCTAAGGTTTAATAAATTCTTTTCAAGTGCCTCAGAAAACATCAGAGTGGAAGAGATTTTGGTTTTCAAGGGGGACAAAGGTAAGTTATTGGGGACCAGGACTAGAATGACACATAGAATGAGAGATTGAAAGGAATTTGGAGATCATTTATTCCAATTCCTTCATTTGGCATGAGGAAACTAAGGCTGAGAGATGAAGTCACTATCTGACAGAGAGAGAATTGAACCCCATCTTTTGACTCCAAATCGAGAACTCTTTCCACTGTAGCTGCCTGCCACCGTTCACTACTTGTATGTCCTTGGCAAGTCACTTAATCATATGGGGCATCATTTTTTTCAGATGTCATAAAAGAAGTTGGGCTAAGTGTTCTGGACATGTCATAAATGCAAGAGCAAGTTATGTAATTTCTTTAGAGAATTTAATTTTATATGATGTCCTCATGTTTTCCACATGTTACCAGATTCTATGTACTAAACAAATTATATATCCCCTTGTTATACAAAGCCAAAGAGTTTTACTGTTCAGGGGCACAAAGCAATGGTTCTGAAGTGCAGTGTCAAGGCAAAATATATTTCTTAGCTACATCTATTGGACAGATCTTATAGACAAGTGAATTTTAATGATAGTGAAGTTACGTTGACTTGGAACTGGTTGAGTGACCAAAACCAAAAAGTAGTCATTCATTTCTAGATAACATCTTAGAGGGACATCTTTACTCAAGTAACCTATAGATCTATCCTGTGCCCTATGCTGTTTAAACTTTACTTTTCAGTGCCTTTGATGGAGGCATAAATGGCGTGCTTGTCAAATTCGCCAATGACAGAAAGCTTGGATGACAGAATACCAATATAATAACATCCTGGCAGAATGAACAGATGGGTTAAATTGAATTAGACAAGATTCAGTAGGGAAAAATATGAAGCTACACAGTTGGTATTTCTAAAAATGAACTTAATAATTATAGTTCATAGTAATCACAGGTAGACAAAATTCCTATGAGGAATTTTTTGGTAGATTACAAACAATATGCATTAACAAGTACGGTGGAGAGGAAATCTAAAATGATTCTATACTTTATTGAGAGAATCATAGTAGCCAGAAAGAAGTCAGTAGTTATGCTATTCTCTGTCTTGGCCAAGCCACATCAAGAATTGTGTATTTTTTTTTTTTAGAAATCAGTAGCATGTTCAGAAGAAGGCAAACAGGGAGGTGAGAGAATCCTAGTAGAAGCTTTATGAGCATTGGTAGAAGGGATTGGAAATGCTTGTCCTGGAGAAGAGACGACAGGGAACATGACAATTGTCTTCAAATATTTGAAGGGCTGTCACATGGAAGAGGGTATTGACTTGTACTTGGTTGCAGTAGGCAGAACTAAGAGGAAAGGAGAAAAGTTTGGAAAGGCAGATTTCATCTTTGTGTAAGGGAAAGTATTGTAAACTTGTGAATTTTACTCCAAAACAGATATTTATATTTGTCCTAATGCAAAAGTGTAGATGTCCTTATCGATTGCGTGTGGAACATGTGAGGAAGATGGCATGAAAGAAGGGGCCCTCAGATCTGATTCCATTTTTATAGGGAATAAGAGGAAGGCTGAGTGTGGACCCTCAGTGACACACTGATCAGCAGTGAACAATGTCAGGATGTAGTGGTTCTATCTCATTGAAAGTCATCAAGCAAAAAGAATGGATAGCTTCTTATTGGAGGTGTTGTAGAAAGGATTATTGTTCAAGTAGAGGAGGGACATTATGGATTGTAAGGGAACTTCCAACTCTTATAATCTGTGGTTCCCTCATTCTGTAAGTCTTGAGGTATGAGTACTTGAGGGAGAATTACTTCTAAATCCAAGCCAGTAACTTGCTTTGGAGTTCTCCCTAAATTGTATTGCTGTTCTACCATATAAGCATGTGGGTTAACAATATTGGAATTCTTACGTACATAATATCAGAATGGCAGTTCTGAGTAATTTCCCCATGAGAAAAGAAAATGCTCAGATGGGAACAAAGGGGTTCTGAATCTGGACATAAGAATAAATATGCAGCAAATGTCAAAATGCTTAGAAGTATATATAAGTAAATCCTTAATAGAATTCTACTTTTGGACATCTTTAATCTTAAGTTTTTTCCCTTCCCTTATACCTACTGGTCATTGTCCTTTTCTTTGGGAGAAAGCAAGTACAAGTAAAGTCCCTATTCTATATCATATCCTTAAAATATTTAAAGATAGTTATGATGTTCTCCACTTAGTTCTCTCCCTTTCATTCTAGTTCCTTCTCTTAGATGCATTCTTACCTTACATGGTCCACTCTTCTCTCCCTATGTCTATCTCCCCTGAAGTTACTTCAATTTTTCAGTGTGGCATACAGAACTGAATAGAATATTCTATTTATAGTCTGATTAGAGCAGAGTATGGCAGGATTAGTAGCTCCATCCTTCTGGATACTATGAATTTCTTAAAGCAGAGAGAGATCACATTAGCTTCCTTCACAGGCACATTACATTGTTGATACACATCAATCTTGCTGTCCATGAATTCAGTTTTTTTTAAAATTTTAAACATGAACATTTTAAAAACATTTTCTCTGCCATATTGTATTCATATAATTTATTCATTTAATCCAAGTGTAAGACTTTATATTTATCCTTATAACAATCCCATGTAAGGTTGTACAATTAAATATATCATCTATCTTTGCTAATTTTGTGTCACTCACAAATTTGGTCAGCATATCATCTTTGCCTTTCCCAGATAATTGATATTGAAGAGAATAGTGCCAAGGCTATAGCCCTGGGGTGCCATAGTGGAGATGTTCCTTCTGGTTGACTACTACCCATTAATCACCACATTTTGGCCCTAGGCATTAAATCTGTTCTGAACCTACCTTTGCTATCTCTTTGTTTTGTCCCCAGAGATAGGGTGGATAGCTGTCAAATACCTTGTTAAGATGAAAGTATACTATATCTATCATATTCTTCTTAATCTATCAGCTTAATAACTCTATAAAAATGAAATGAGATTACAGTAACCTTATTTATTGATGAACCATACTGGCTCTTAGTGATCACTGCTTCTCCTTTTAAGCACACACAAACTTTTTCTTCAGTAATGTATTCTAGAATTTTGTTAGGTATCAAGCTCACCATTCTCTAGTTATAAATTCACTTACTTTCTGATGACCTCATAGAACTGTGAAGAAAGCTCATTATTATGGATATCTGAGAGCCCTGAATCTCAGAATCTCAGTACTATTACATATCTTTGTCATATGGCAAGGTGTTTATAGTGAAAAAGGGGTGGGGCCTTTGATATTATGAGAATCTGGGGGATAGTCAAAGTGTTTTTGGAACTTCATTAAAGGAAGACAGAGTTTCTTCTTTTCAATTCTGGATTTAGATTATTTCAAATGACCTCAGAGACCATCTAGTCCAAATCATACCTGATTTGACATATCCTCTATGCCATACCCAATAAATATTCATCTTGTTTTTGCTAGAAGATAATGTGCATGTATAAATATGTGCACATATATTTTGTTTGTATCTCAATATAGACATATGTATAAACATATGTACATATGTACACATTCATATGTATATATGTACATATGCATACATATATAACCTACATTTCAACACGCAACTCTATATGTGTAGTAAGCAGGTGGCTCAGCTCCTTGCCAGAAAATTGAACCTCTTTCATTTGACTTATTTTAGGAAGATTCTGAAGATCATCTGGTAAGGTCCTCTCTAGAGCTGAACTGCCAAGCATTCAAACTCTCCTGCAGAAAGGACAAGTCTTATGAGCTGACCATGTCATTTAACGCCAAATGCACATTCATCTAAAAGATGAAGTTATATGATATGGAAAGATATAGGTAGGGCAGCTAGGTGTGCCAGTGGATAGAATGCCAGGTCTGAAGTCAGGAAGACTCATTTTAGTGAGTTTGAATCTAGTTTCAAGCACTTACTGTGTGACCTGGGCAAGTATCTAATCCTGTTTCTTCATATGTAAAATGAACTGGAGAAGGAAATGGCAAACTGCTCTAGTATTTTTGCCCAGAAAATCCTGAATGGAGTCACTAAGAATGAAACACTACTGAAAATGACTGAACAACACAAAGATAGGGAGAAGAGAGAGGAGACAGAGAGAGAGAGAGAGAGAGAGAGAGAGAGAGAGAGAGAGAGAGAGAGAGAGAGAGAGAGAGAGAGAATGGGAGAGAGATCCAATATCCAACCTAGATACTTTTTTTCTTTGTTCTTTTTAGTGCCATTTTTATGTTTTCAGTGACTGTGATATTCGGTCTAAGTGTGGCAGTTCTACTGTGATTTATAGAGAACACAATTTCTTATAATATTCCTGTAAATATCCATTTCCTCCTGTTTGTAGCCCTCATTCTGCTTAAATTATTGAATGCCTTTGCAATGACTTTTCTTAATTAGATATTTTGCCAAGCTTGCTTTACGCTAGTTTTACCTTCTACTACTTCTCTGTTTTATGAAATAAAACATTGTTTGCAGGTTTCCATTATCTTTTTTGGAAGATTTTTATAGATGACTTTACATGTTTAGCTCTTTTTGTAGTTCTGTGATTGGCACTGAGTCAAATGTATACTGAGGTTCTTTCTTTATTCTGTCTTGTGTCTTCTTTTAGCTACTAATTTACTTTAACTCCTGGATGAAAATATTGTAATTGGTGTCCATATCATTTTTTCCCATTTTACATTTTTGATTTTCAGTAACTTGTTTAGATAATTCAGAGGTAAATCTTATTAGTTCTATACCACATGTATTTTCTCGTTACTATATATTTCTCCTTGTGTTACATAAATTCTGGTCTTAGCTCCGATAATTTAATTTTCTGATGGTTCACAGACCTGTAATTCAGGGATACTAAGTAACTGAAAATAATGCTTAACACTTCACAACCAAACATACATTCCTAGTGCATTCCTCTGACGACTTCCTTCCAAACGGACATCAATCCATTCATACTCTTTGGGTGCAGGCATGGAACCAATCCTGAATTCACATAATTGCACTATTATTTAGCGTAACGTAGGTGATCAGTCTTTTATTTCCTAGATGATTGCTAATCTGTAATGATATGATTTTGCCAAAAATCAATGATATGTTTCTATAGTTTTTGGTTTCAAAATACTCTCCCCTTACTTCTCTCTCTCCCCATTGGCTCTTTTCCATCCTTCGTTACTCCTCAGGGATTATTTTGATGGTTCAGTATATAGATCTGATGTATCTTCTATTACTTTATAATGGATTTCAATTGAACTATTTAAGCACCTGGAAAGGCAGGGTTTTCATTTTTGTCTTGGTATGCTCAACACCTAGTATAGGAACTCAAACTGTCGATCATTAACAAGGGTTGGTTGATCAATTGATTAAGAGCAGTCAATGTTTTCTGACAAACCTTCTTACCCTTTAACGGTCTGATATCCAGTCCTCAGCTATTTTTGTTTTGTTCATTCCAGTTCAAAATCCAAATTATGTCTCACCTGTTAGACTGCAACCTTATTGACTGAGGGCAGAAAAAGTAACTTTTTCATGGATGTCTCCTCAGGGCCTAGCACAGTGCTTGTCAAATAACAGCCACTTAATAAATGATTGATGCTGCTGAATTTAAGATGATTGTACAGATATATAAAATAGCCCACAGCCCCAAAACAAAACAAACTTCTTTCAAATATCATATAGTGGAATTCTTATTTTGATTTTCTTGTATTAACCATTTCCTGAAGTGAAGAAATGGCATGTCTGCTTAACCTTAAACAGAGGAACTCTACGTCTAGCAAATATTACCTCCCTGATCAATATGGTATCTGAAATACATATTATTTGAGAGATTCCTTTGCTGTTAATTCCAGGGGAACCATTTTAAAATTTACCTGACAAGGGCAACACATTAGCTGTTGTCACTGTCACCTGTCAGGGTAAATTAATCAATTACCTAGACTCAATGAAAAAACATGTTTTCTTTTCACTTATGACCTTGCTTATATTCTTAACTCTCTAAGCCTCAGTTTTCTCAGTGCTGCAAAAAAAGGAGGATTTAATTCCTAATTAAGGATTATTTTATTTAAATGAGGCATTGTTGCTAGTAAATGGCCTGTGGAAATATTTTTTGAGGGCATGTGAAATTATTTGACTACCCTTCCTTCCACCAAATAAACATTTGTTTTCTCTGATAAATACAAACATTATATTTCCATTTGGGAAATATTTGCAGTTGAACATTTGCAACTGAAACAAACACGTGAGCTGTTAGGATATTCCCAGAGAAAAAGTATTTCTATTGGTCAAAGCAAATGTTTGCTTTATAAGAATTTTGCCAGTGTAGATGTATTCAGGGAAATTCCTGGTTAGGCTGCCAAGAAGTTCCAGTGCACTTTCTGTAGCTCTAAAAGCTTCATTTTCCTGTACCCAGCCTTCCAAATTCTTTCAGTTGAGAAGTCTTGTCACCTCTATCATTATAACACCTCTTTCAACCTTCCCTTTTCTCTACTAACACAGTCACCACCTTAGTTTAGACATTCTTTACTTCTCACCAGTAATATTGTAAGAACCCGCTATTTGGTTTCCATGCATTGAGTCTCTCCCGTCTTTATAACTTATTTTCTACATAAATGTCAAGGTGATATCTCTTTTTTATTAATACTTAATTCCTCCCAATTTACCTGTTAAAACATTTTTTTAACATTTGTTCTTCAAAATTTTTGAGCTCCAAATTCTCTCCCTCCCTTCCTTGGCACCCCCCCCCCTCCAACTGAGAAGGCAAGCAACTTGATACAGGTTATACATGTGCAGTCTTGCAAAATATATTTCCATGTTAGTTATGTAGTGAAAGAAAACACAGAACAAAAACCAAGAAAAATAAAGCAATGAAAAAGTACACTTTGATGTATATTTCCTGGGCTTCCAAAAACTTTTTCCCCTCACTGTCTGAGGGCATGTGCAGTGCAAAGTGGGCATGCTTTGTGTTCAGAATCAAAGTTGCAGTGAAGTTGTGAGATGCAACACAGGGAAAGAACTTCTGGAAACATCTCAGATTCATCATGCTTTTGATTTTTAATTAATTTTTGGTCATTATGCATTATTGTTGCCAAATTTTTCCTGATCCTATGTGGGGCCACAACCCAAAGTTGAAGAAGCACTGATTAGATTCCATCAGTTCTTTCTCTTGAGGTAGATAGCATTTTTTATCATCTGTCCTTCAGAATTGTCTTGGATCATTGTATTGCTGAGAATGGCTAAGTCATTCATAGTTGATCATTATACGATATTGCTGTATATTGTATATAGCATATGCAATGCTCTCCTGGGTCTGCTTATTTCACTTTGCATCAATTCATGTAAGTCTTTCCAGGTTTTTCTAACAGCATCCTGGTTATCATTTCTTATAGCACAGTTGTATCGCATCACAACCATTTACCACAACTTGTTTAACCATTTCCCAATTGATGGACATTCTCTCAATTTTCAATTCTTTGCCATAATTAAAAGAGCTGTTATAAATAATTTTGTACATACAGATCCTTTTCTTTTTTTTTCTCTTTGGGATACAGACCTAGTAGTGGTGTGTTCGTCCTTTGTTGCCTAAGAAGACCATGCCATCGGAGAAATGATGACATGACTTGCACTTGACTTTGTTTTGAGTGAGGGAGGGCTGTACAGGTCACCAGCCTCACTTCTCCTCCACAGTCATCTGAATCCAGTGACCAGATATTCATCAAGATGACTGGAGATAACTGCTTAGTCAAAGGGTATGCATGGTTTTATAGCTTTGGGGGCATAGTTCCTAATTGTTCTACAGAGTGGCTGCATCAGTATACAGCTTCTCAAGGTTGTATTCCTAAAACCCAGGTCTGATAATGTTACTCACTGAAAAAAAACTCTTTTTTCTCCCTCTTGCCTCCATGAATAAATGTTCAGTCCTCCATCTGGTGTGTAAAAACCTTCTGCAGTCTGGATTCAGTCTACCTGTCCAGATGCTCCCTCATGGGTACATGCTTCAGTCAAATTAGCCTACTTACAATTTCACAAGTATAGAATGCTATGTTTCATTGTATATAGTCTGACACTTTGCACCTCAAATTAATGTCCTTATTAAACTCACCCATTCCAAGACAATCTCTAACTTCCTTCTAAGATGTATGTACTCACACATGTATATATATATATATACATATGTTTATATATGTATATCTACACATACACACATTTGTGTATATATGTATGTGTGCTATATAAAAATATATACATAGACACATATACATATATCTGCATCTCTCTTTTCATATACACACATGCATACACACACACACACACATATATTTGCATATATTGCTTCTCTTGAGAGAGTATAAGCTACTTGAGGGCAGAAAATGCTTCATTTTTTTGTTTTCAAATCCCCTGGAGCTTGTACCATGTGTGGAGACAGAGAAGTAAACAGAGAGACAGAGGCAGAGGCAAACAGAGAGAGACAGACAGAAAGACAGAGATATATGATAATAGCAATTCTGTAGAATTTAAAGATTTGCAAAGGACATTATAAATAGTATCTGAATTGATCCTCACAATAACCCTGGAAAGTAACTAATATCTTATTTCCATTTTAGATGAGGAAACTGAGACGGGGGGAGGTCAAGAAACTTGACTGGGTTTACATAGCTTATAAGTTTCTGAGGCTGGATTTGGAATGATCTTTCTGACACCAGGAAAACCCCCTGTCCAGTAGTCCATGTTGACAGATGAGTAACATAAAGACACAGAGAAACAGAGATAGAAACAGAGAGAGCAACAGAAATAATAAGACAGAGAAAACCTACTCACATTGGATTACTTGATTACAAGGCAGTCCTCCTTTGCCTCCTCAGCACTGAAAGTGCCCATTGTGGATGAGGGCACAGTGAAAGTCATGGAGAGTAAGCAGAAGAGAGAGAAGGACAAGAGAAGGGAGATCAGCTGTCCAACACATTCTGGAGGAGTATTTTCCTGTTCAGAAATGAAACAAAATTAAATAAAACAAAAATAATTCCTAAAAATTGGCATATTATGTGGCATAAATCAATAAAGTGTTGGGTCTGGAGTCAGGAAGACTCATGTTCATGAGTTTAAACATGTCCTTAGATACTTAACTAGCTGTGTGACTCTTGGTAAGCCACTTACCCTGTTTGCCTCAGTTTCCTCATCTGTAAAATGAGCTGGAGAAGGAAATGGCAAACCATTCCTATATCTTTGCCAAGAAAACCCCAAATGAAGTCTGAAAGACTGAAGAACAGTTTGACTGAAAAACTGAAAGACTGAAAAAGACTGAAAGACTGAAAAACAACAACTAATTCCACTCAACATGTATAAATTATTGTGTTCTTCACCACAGTTAAGTGAAAATATATCACAGAATTAACTGACATGATTCCTCCTGTCAAGGAGCTCAAAATCTAGTTGAGAAAACATAAAGCATAAAAGTAACAGAAGAAAATATTGCATAGTATATGATGAATTATTCAATTATGCACTTACAAAGTGGGAATGCTGAGATACCTGACAAGAGATATTTGTGCTATAGGTTGGAGTAGTTAGACGACCTGCAATGTGGTGATATGTGGGTAGCTGAGCAGACAGAGAGACCATTACTTCCTCCCAGTCCTTCTGGTATACCAGTAAGCATTTCTGAAGCACTTGCAAAGTGTTAGGTACAGTGCTATGTGCTGTGGTTCTCTTTGGCTTTAGGGTACTTCAGAGCACAGCCAATGGAGAAAATAAATGATTTCTATCGGCAGATAATCAACGTTGAACAAGAGATGATTTTAAAAAATACAGCATGATGACAGCAAAACTTAGGTTTTCTTTCATGCAACAGTCTAAGGAAGTCAGATAGAAAAATCTATTATAACCACATGTAATGTTTTTAATGCACCTGGACATGCAAATGTATTTTTTATACCTTCAGCAGACCTGTATTTGTCAAATTCTATTTCCCACAAAGTGAAGAAAAGGATGAATTCTTGGTATTTACAAAGCTTAAGTTTTGTTTTGTTTTTTGGTTTGCTTTTGGTTAATTTTGAATTTTTCCTTTGTACTTATTTCATTTTTACCAACATGTTTTTAATTAGCTATTACATAACAGTATTCACTTTAATAGAAAATACTTAGTTATGCATATGTAACTAGAAAGTACATTAGGGACCATCTGGTCCAATGGACTGACTTTACAGATGAGGAAACTGAGATCCAGAGAGGTGGCATGACTTACATAATGAAAAAAAAAATAGTAAACCCAGAACTTCTAACTCAAAATTCAGAGCAATTCTTATTATGTTCCCTAATTATAGACTACTGATATAGCTTGATTTTAAACCTTCATTCATTTTCAATAATTTATCTACTTCTCTATAGCAAGAAAAGTAAAATATAATAGTGGTCAGTCAGTCATTTAGTATTATTAAGTACTAAGGAGGTGGCAAGCCCCGTGCTAAGCACTGGTTTAGAGCTTAAGTGCTTGTTGTCTTCTTGTGTTTGTAAAATAAAATAAAGACAGAGACCAAGGTGGAGTGACTATTAGCATGGAGATTCCCCCTTGTCTTTGATCCACAGGTTTATATTGGTCAATATTTAATTTCATAATAAAAATTATTTCTATCTAAGGGAAATATTGATAAAAATTAAATAGAAATCAATCATTAAGCATTTAAGTGCTTTTTATGTGCTAGACACTGGGGCTATCAAGACAAAAATTACTAGCTCCTGCCCTTTGCATTCAACTGGGGAAACAAAACAAAAAACAATATAAAACATGCAAAATAACCACAAGGCAATTTGAAGAGGAATGTCATAAATGTCTGGAAGCACGATAGCTGGGAAAGGATTAAAACTGCAGGTGGCATTAATATGCTCTGAAGGTGTAACAGCAAGGACCCTGGCATACACAGGAGGGCCTGTTGCACAGGTTCTTAGATCTGCTTTTCTAAAAGCAAAGCAACTTTTCAGGGATCAACAATCTACTTTAGTCAAGTACATATATCATTCACTTAGTTCCAGGGGAAAAGTCAGCACACTGAACTTCAGAGAAAATACAAACAGAAATTGCAAGCAGAAATTACAAACAGAAAGACCAACGCACAGGACTTCCAACTGTCTGGCAATAGACAATACATACATCATTACCAGAGACAGAAGCACCAACATCTGGATTTTCAAAGCTGAGGGGCTTCTTAAAACGGCTGCCCAGAGTCTCATCTGGCACACAAACATTCTTCCAAAAAGGAAGCACCAAAGCAAAACCTCACCTCAGAGTATATATACCCTTTTCAGGGTGGAGGGCAAGATTTTCCTGACTCTGTGCCCCATTAGAAATTAACAAAGGGTGCCTGAGGCATATTAATAAGCAGGGAAGATCTTTAACTCTTTCCCCCACCCACCATTAACCTTACATTTACCTTACAGAAGGAAGCTAAAGTTTTCAAGAGGAAGAAATGAGGAGGGGGTGTTGAGATGGGAGTGGTTCGTTAGAAACAGCAAGGAAGTCAGTGTTACTGAACTGGAGATTGTGTGAAGGGGACTGTAGATAGTGAAGAAAAGGAATATTTAATAAGGAAAGATAAATTGGAGGCAAGTATTGAGGACTTTAAATGTCAAATAGAGGACTTTATATTTTATGATAAAGGTAAAAAGAAGTCACTGGAGTTAATTGAACAGGAAAAGGACATGGGCAGACTTGTGCTTTATGAATATCACTTGAGAAAAGGAAAGGGTAAAGGAATAAGCATTTATTAAGCACCTACTATGTGTCAGGGACTATCTAAGTGCTTCACAAACATTATCTCACTTGATCCCACCAACAACTTTGGGAGGTAGGAGCTATTATTTCCACCATTTTATAGTTGAGGAAACTGAAGGACGCTAAAGGACTTGCTCAGCATCATATAGGATGGCTGGATTTGAACTCAGGTTTTCTTGAGTCCAGGTCCAATGCTCTATCCACTGTACCACCTAGCTGCTTCTTGTTTCCAGTTCTTTGATTTGTCAGTGGGAGCATTTTTCAATATTTTAGATGGTCTACATGCATATCTCTTACTGTTGAAAAAGTCATTTCTTGGTGATGAATGAACTTAGGTCAACTGGTGTTTTCAGGAGATATTTCCACTCTATTTTTGGTCATACAAAAGAAGTCTTTCCAGCTTAGCAGAGCCTGTTTGAGGCTTAGCCCTCAAAAACCCAGCATCATATCAATGCTGTAGTAGTAGACTGTTTGTAATTTCTATTTATATGTTATTGAATGACAATTCATTGTATATATATATATATGTACATGTAATTACATACATGTACATATATACACATATACACACACATATATCACAAATTGTTCTTGTTTGGTCATTTTTTCAGTCATGTTTGACTTTTTGTGGTCACATCTGGGTTTTGTTTTTTTTTTGACAAAGATAAAAGGGTGGTTTGTCATTTCCTTCACTAGTTCATTTTACAGATGAGAAAACTGAGGAAAATAGGGTTAAATAATTTGCCCAGGGTCACACAGCTAGTAAGTGTCTAAGGCCAGATTTGAACTCAGGAAGATGAGTCTTCTTGACTCTATGTTTGGTAGTCTATCCATTGTATGTGCATATATACATAAATATATATATATACAAACATATGCACACATATATAGATGCATATGCACACAGTGAGTACATGTAAATACACACATATATACACATGTATCTACACACATATATACACATACACATTTATACACACATATCACACATTACTGAATAACAATTCATCATATATAATTATTTAAGACAATATGCTTCCCATAATCTTACTCTTGGCCTGTAAAGATTATAAAATTTTTTGGAGTTTGGTATTTCTGTCAGACAATACTACATATATAACTAACCCGGAAGTGTCCTTGTTATGTAGAACTGAATTGATAATTTGATTCAATTCAATTACACTGATTAAGTGACACAGGTCTATTATACAAGATATGATCTAGAAGGCAGACTTGTAGGAAAAAAATAACTTATTCACAACACTTCCATGAGGTAATTATTATAAGAAGTATTATTCTCATTGTCAAGTTTAAAAAAACTGGAAAAAAGGAAAAACATAAACAGTCCCATTGCAATTAAGTTATTTGCCTCAGTCATGACTTTGTTCAATTCTATTTAGTGACATTTAGGGAAGTGTCAGGCATTATGTTGGACACTGGGGAGACAAAGACAAAAAATGAAGCAATTCCTGCTTTCAAGGAGTTTACATTCTTGTAAGAGGCCATGAAAGGAAGAAAAGAAAGAAGGCAGGCAGGATGAAAAGAAGGAAGGAAAGAAGGAAGGAAGGAAGGAAGGAAGGAAGGAAGGAAGGAAGGAAGGAAGGAAGGAAGGAAGGAAGGAAGGAAGGAGGGAGGGAAATAAGCATTTACTAAGCACCTATTATGTGCTAGTCCTTTACAAGGAGGAAGTCAGGAAGCCAAACGAAGAGATCAAAGAGCTTGAAAAACAGCTGAGAGACAGAGCACAAACAACTCAGAGAATTATACATAAATAACCTACAGAGAGAAGATGACACCTGAAGGAAGATAAGGAATGTGAAAATGCATTCCTTGTTATTAATCAAACTTGCTCATATTCAACGTTGATAGATAACTAGATAGAATCAATCAATTAACAAGCATTTTTGTTAAGGACTTACTATGGACCAAGCAATGAGCCAGGAACTGGGAACACTGAGACAAAATAAGAGAGTCCTGGTCTTCCCAGACCCTGTACTTAAAGAAAGAAGATAACATGTGAGTGTTTAAGGAGGCATAAAAAAGTGAGTACAGAGTAATTTGAGGGAGAGGCTCTAGAAGCTGAGGGGATTAAAACAGGCCTCATGTAGGGAGGGGATGATGCTTGACCTAAACTGTGAAGGAAGCTAAGGGTTAAGAAATGGAGGTGGTGAGAAGGGAATGCATTATAGTGCTTTATTCCTCAGTCATTGAAAATAAACATGGTAAATTCATCATTCTTTAAATATTTAAGAGAATTCATTTATAAATCCATTTGGACGAAAGGGTTCTCCCTCTACTTTGGCAGTTCGTATATGCCTTATTCAATTGAAATTGAATTGAAGTCTCTACTTTGCCATTTTAGATATTTTTTGTAGCTTTTAACAGGACATATGCAGAGGTGGCCTACCTTCTTCCAAGCCAACACATCTACAAGCTCAGCACTTAGGCATGTTGGGGTTGACTAAATCCCTGGCTGCTTCTGATTAGCCATGTTGGACTCAGATCAGAAGGACAACCTTTTGAGGATAAAAAAGCAATCTTGTTATTGGTCAATAAGCTGGACTAGGAACTTTAAAATGAAGTAACTCACCCTCAGGTGAATCTTCTTTTCCTGGCCAGGAAGCATATGAGTGGCCTTTGAAATCATCACTGGAGAGGTAGGTGGAGGCCAGCATAGAGATGTCTCCATGTGGCAGCAAGAACAAGTAAGTGGTTTCAGTTTGGTATGGTTGAATCTGAGATGTGGCTAGTTTATTTTGGTTTGTTTGTTTTATTTTGGCTTGTTCTTTACAGAGTCTCGGTCACACTGAATAGTGATTCTGTGCTAAATGTGTACAGTCTTGGAGGCAACCTCTGAGTCAAGACAGATCTGAAGATCCTGGCTACACTTTTGGATCTAGCTACACTTCAGTAACAGTCTGGCATTCCAGTGATTCTTGGAGAAGATGGCCATCTTCAGAGGATAAGGCCAATCTCTTGATTGGCTTGTCATAAAACAGCTATTTTGAGAGAGGAATTGAAGAACTAAAGTGAAATGAGAGCTAATTTGAAATGCAAGAACATTCAGCAGTGCTATAAAACTTAGGTTTTTCTGTTTAAGTCTCAACCTTCTAACATAACAGTAATTCTTATTTGCTGCTTATTAAGTCTCTGTCAATGTATACCTTTAAGAGCCTTTTGTATTAAACCTTTCCTTTGTGTGTTGGAAATAAATACCTGTCCCATAGTTGATTTACATTGTTTCCTGAGTATTTTCTACTTTCTCATTTGGGGAAAACTGAGCTTTAATAAATTTTTCAGTGGGGTAATAGAGAGATTTAAAAAGTCAGAGGCTCTGAAAAAGGGAGTTTAACTCTTCTCATTGAAGGTCAAGTTCCTCTAGGACTGAATGCTTTCAACGCAGCATATAGTTGGTTGTTGTGGTGGCGATTATTGTTTGGTCATTTTAGTCAGGAAGATTGTGGTAAGTCAATACATATGAATTCAAAGTAGTTAGGAGCTTTCATATAGATTGAGGAGATTCAGTGCTCCAGACTTTTGAGCCCAACTGTGACAGTAATTATCTACTTAATTTAAATTCTCAGGTTTGTTGGCACATATAACACATGTAGTAGATGCTCACATATTTATTTTCTCTCTGTTCATTTTGAATTCATATGGCTATTTAAATGTTTTTATTTTTTCTTTTTCTATTATAACTTCAATTGCTCATTGATTTTGTTCATTGAAAAACTCAGTATTTTTTATCATTTTAAAGCTTTTTTGTTTTCCATTTTATGCATTTCAAATTTTCAAGACTTCTATGTTTTTGCTTATTTTATGTTTCTTATTAGAGGCTTATTATTTGGATTTCTTTGTAGCATTTCTAGGTTTTTAAATAACATGCTTCCTCTACGTTTCTAGTTTTTCAATGTTTGCATTCATATGTAGAACTTTTCCTCTGAAGACTCCATAAGATGTGTTCCAGAAATGTCTTTTTTTGTTATCCTTCTTTTTTGCATAACTGTCTATTTTTTTTTTCTTTGTAATTTGTTCTTTGACTCATCCATTATTCAGGGTATCATCACTTAGTGTGTCTATATGAGGTATGTATATGTGTATGCTTGTATGTGTGTGTGTGAGAGAGACAGACAGAGACAAAACAGGTCAACATATCTACACATATGTATATATGTATGAATGTATGCATATGTGTATGTATACATACATATATACATATTTGTACACACAAATATTCTTTAAATATATAAATTTTAAATTTATATGGTGTACATGTATCTCTGTGTATATATGTGCACAGATATGTATAAACGCAGAACATATCTCAAATCTGTACAAACTTAAAACTGAACTAAGATTTCTCAAACATCCTATATTTATGTAGACTGACTATCTATCTATCTATCTATCTATCTATCTATCTATCTATCTATCTGTCTGTCTGTCTGTCTGTCTGTCTGTCAGTCTGTCAGTCTGTCAGTCTGTCTGTCTATCTGTCAGTCTGTCTGTCTGTCTGTCTATCTAGTATAGTGATATTTGTGAAGTCTTTAACATACTGCCTGGAACACAGTAGGTACTTAAATAATTATTCTTTTCCTTTCCATTCCATATCCACTTATATCATGCTACAAAAAATATTCCAAGAAAAGATGTTCTCCCTCTACCTTCTCCCTTTCTTTTACTCCTCCTCTTTTTGTTCATCAATATTTTCCTTCTTTCCTTCCTTTCTTTCTTCTTTTCTTCCTTTCCTCACTTCTTCTCTCCCTTGCTCCATCCCTATTGACTTCTTTCATTTTATTTTATTCAGGTTTGAGAGATGAACATTAAAGTCTCATATAAAGCATTATTTCTACCTATATCATTACACACACACATATACGCCATGCATGTGTGTATGTGTGTGTGTGTAAACATACACATAGATATATTCAGTAAATTTTTCCTTATTGATCCTATATCCATTTATTTCACATATATTAAATTATATTTCTTCATTTTCAGCATAATTTTACCATTAGTCTCTCATGATAATATAATTTTTTAAAGTTACCTTATTTGAAGCATGACTTGAAGCTCTATTTTCTTGGAATCGCAACATGAACAATCTTTTTTCTTTTTCCAGTCTCTTTTTTCACTTTGTGCATATCTCTGTTTTTTGCTTGTTTCTTATTTGTAGTATGCTGCTGAAATTGTTTTTTCTTATCCGTTCTATCTTTAAAATGGATATTAAACTTTTTCTTCTCATTTAGGTGATCTCTTTAGGTGATCATTTAGTCTAAATAAAATACGCTTTGAGGCCCCTACCGCTCCTACTTCATGGAAATATGTTTCAATCATCTTTCTACATTTTCTGTTCCAAGATGATCAAGTCCTTCCCCTCTGCTGCTTTTTACCCTAATTTCCACAGTCTCCCATGCTTGACAAAAGACTGAATATTCCCTGCACTTTCTTTTTATACCTGTACTAGATGTGAAAGCATTTTCTATTTCCCTCTACCTTCCCCATTCCAGAAATGTTCTTCCTCCTACACAGGCTCATACTGATCCATTTGTAAGGTAGGGAAGCTTGTTTTTAGTCCAGGGAATATTAATTCAACTTTTCATGCTCTCTTTTCTTCTCTGATGGTGATATGTAGGTTATCTTAATCATTTTTTATGTTAGTTTTACAGCATTTGTGGAATTTTCTTGAATTAATTATTGTAGCATGGGTTTTTTTTTTTTGTTCTGCTTCTTTGGATTTATTATTTTTTCTAAGTTACCTATCATCATTAAATTACCTTATTTTCTATGCTAGAAAGTTGCTGTCTTTTTTTAACTCTTTCTCCAAATTTTCTTCCACTTCTGTGCCTTTTAGACACAATTTTTTCAATCTCTCTCTTTTTCTCATAAGCACAGTTACTTTGGAGAGTCTCTTCAATAGCATGATCTAGTTTATTTACTCTTATGTTGATCTTATTTATTCTTTGCAAATATCCATTTCTGGCATGATTCACATTTTATTTTCTTATTTTGAATGATTTGTTTCTCTTTAAAACCTTCCTGGAATTTTGGTTTTGTTCTACGATCACTAGGAAATTGTACAATTTGTCTTGCTCTCTTTTACATTAGAAATTTTTATTCATTTTTCTGTAAAATAAAATATTTATTCATTGTAGTGTGGCTTTTTTTCCTTTTAACATAATTTATTTATATCTATTTTTCAAGTAGAACAATAATTTTTAAATTATTTCTCCTGGATCTGTTTTCCAAGTGGGTTTAAAAACTCTCACTTTTTTCTCTTGTGATGGGTTTCTCTGCTAGAGAATCTGGCTTATACCCAATACTTTTCTCTTCCCATTTTTGTATTTTGCTCTTTTTTCTTTTATTCAGCATAATTTATATAGAATTTACCTCCTCATTGTTTGATCCCACCCACTTTTATTGTTATGCATGCTTTTTCCTGTACAGAAGGTACTGTTTCCCATGGCTATGCAAACAACTTTATTGAGTTAGGTAGTTTGGTGATCTGCCTTGTTTCCTTTGTTATAATTTTTTCCAGAAGACTAATGCACATCTAAACTTGTAGATCCCTTTCTTTCAGATACAGAAACCCCTTTGCTTCTATTTCTGGATCTTCAGCTACCCCAATTTTATCCCCTTTCCATTTCCAAGGAGGAAATGGTTTGAGTCAGTGGAAAATTTGGAAGATTTGGATTTCTTCTTTGGTTTCAGTAGTTTTTATGTAATGTGGAGTTATTTCAACTCCTTCCTTTATTGTTTCAGCTTTAATTAAGATAAATTCTTGTTGATTTAATTACTTAGATTTGACATGTTTATTCTTATTTTATGATTAGCATAGTTAAGAGTTTATGATAAAAATAAATATTGCCAATGATATAATTAATCCTCATTTTGGAGATGAAGTCTACAGAGATGTAGTGGCTTCTCTAAGAGGAAACATCTAGTAATGGACAGAGGCAGGATTTGAACATATATCTTTTAAAGTCCAATTTTCTTCATACATCACAGGAAAACAAAATTAAACAGCATAAAAACTTTGAAGCAGCCATTTTAATTTCTTGGACTTTCTCCATTGCTGTTAGGATTAAAATTCTTTAGACCACATAATCACCCATGCCACCTGCTCAAACCCAGTAGAAGCTATCAGACCATGTTCTATTCCACAGTGTAAAAGACAAGGAAAGAAACAATTGACAAAAGTGAAAAACCAAACAGGTTAATCTCCCTACCCCTAGAAAAAAAATAGAATCTAAGAGAACCAAGGAGTGTTCCCACAAGGGCCTGGGGGACATATTCATAACAGTTTCCAAGGGAAATCTAAGTTCAAATTTGAAGCTTCTCCATTGTTGGATACTCAAGGAATCATTCATTAAACTAAACTAGCTTGATAACCTCCTAGAGTACTCTTTTAACCTCCCAAGATAAAACTGGAGAGCTCTACCTTATATACTTTATAAAATATACAGGAAGCAATGAAGAGGCATCTCCTTTCCCCCATATGCATTTTGATCACTAGTAAAGACATATCTAAAAGCAATAGGATCAAATTCATTTATAAAATCAAAATAAGAATTACCAATTACCATGGGATGATGGACAAGGAAAAACCATGGGGATAAAGAAGAATAATAAGAGAAATAAAGGAGAAAAATAGTAAATGTCCATCCAAACAGATTGAGTGTGCGGTGGAGGGGGTAGGGGGAGTGGAATAGGCAGTAGGACAGGAAGAGATGAAAGAAAGAAAGAATAATGTCATAGAGAAAGTTTGGCTTTGTAGTCATGAAGACCTGAGTTCAAATCCTAAAACGGGCCTTGTAAAAAGGGGGAAATTTCTTAACTTCTAAGAGCCCTAGGTGTTTCTTTTTAGTGGTTTAGTTTTGTCCTACTCTTCATGATCCCATTTGGATTTTCTTGGCAAAGATACTGGAGTGGCTTGCCATTTTCTTCCCCTGCTCATTTTTCAGATGAAGAAAATAAGAAACAGGGTTAAGTGACTTATCCAGGGTCACACATGTAACAAGTATATGAGGTCAGATTTGAACTCAGGAAACTAAATCTACCTGACTTCAGGCCCCACAATCTAGCCACTACACCACCTAGCTTCCCTAAGTGCCCCCAGCAAACTCTCTAATACATCAGTAGAAAGAGTTTCCACATCAAAAAAGTTCCATATATTGATGAAATCATAGGTTCAAATCCCTGCCTCCCACCTCACCAACATACATAAGCCCCACCCTAACCACTCCCTACCTTGTTTTTTTTAATTTAATTTTTAAAATTTATTTATTTTTAGTTTTCAACGTTCTTTTCCACAAGATTTTGAGTTGCGAATTTTCTCCGCATTTCTCCCCTCCCCACACCCCAAGAAACCATGCATTCTGATTACCCCTTCCCTAATCTGTCCTCCCTTCTGTCACACCCCTCCTTTCCCTTATCCCCATCTTTTCTCTTTTTTTTTTGTAGAGCAAGATAGACTTCTATACCCCATCACCTATATTTTTTATTTATCAGTTGTATGCAAAAACAGTTCTCAACATTTGTTCCTAAAACTTTGAGTTTCAACTTCTCTCTTCCTCCCTTGCCACACACCCCCACTGAGAAGGCAAGCAAGTCAGTATAGGCTATATATGTGTATTTGTGCAAAAAAGTTCCCATAAGTGTCATGTTGTGAAAGACTAACTATATATCCCTCCATGCTTTTCTGACCCCCGTTTATTCTATTCTCTTTTTTGACCTTGTCCCTTCCAAAAGTGTTTGCTTCTAATTAACCCCTCCTCCCATTTGCCTTCCCTTCTATCATCTCCCCCACACCCCATTTATTCCCTTCTTCCCTACTTTCCTGTAGTGTAAGATGGATTTTCATACCAAATGGAATGTGCATGTTATTCCTTCCTTAAGTCAAATGTGATATGAGTTAGCTTCACCCTAACCCTTTTCCCCTCCATTGGAAAGTTTTTTCTTGCCTCTTTCATGAGAGATAATCTGCCCCATTCCATTTCTCCCTTTCTCCTCCCAATATATTCCTCACTTGCCCCTTAATTTTATTTTTTATACCATCCCTTCCTTTTCAACTTACCCTGTACCCTCTGTCTTTATGTATTTAATTGCTCTAGCTACCCAAATACTGAGAAAAGTCTCAAGAGTTATAAATATTATCTTTTCATGTAGGAATGTAAACAGTTCAACTTTTAAGTCCCTTATGATTTCTTTCCTGTTATCTTTTCATGCTTCTTTTGATTCTTGTGTTTGAAAGTCAGATTTTCTTTTCATCTCTGGTCTTTTGATCAAGAATGCTTGAAAGTCCTCTATATCCTTGGATGACCATTTTTTTCCCCTGAAGTATTATATTCAGTTTTACTGGGTAGGTGATTCTTGGTTTTAATTCTGGTTCCTTTGACTTGTGGAATATTGTATTCTAATCTCTTCGATCCCTTAATGTAGAAGCTGCTAGATCTTGTGTTATCATGACTGCATTTCCACAATACTCAAATTGTTTCTTTCTGGCTGCTTGCAATATTTTCTCCTTGACATGGGAACTCTGGAATTTGACCACAGTATTTCTAGGAGTATTTCTTTTTGGATCTCTTTCACAAAGTGATCAGTGGATTTTTTAAATACTTATTTTGCCCTTTTCTAGAATATCAGGGCAGTATTCCTTGATAATTTCATGAAAGATGATTTCTACGTTCTTTTTTTTTCATTATGGCTTTCAGGTAGCTCCATAATTTTTAAATTATCTCTCCTGAATTTATTTTCTAGGTCAGTTGTTTTTCCAATGAGATATTTCATATTATCTTCAATTTTTTCATTCATTTGGTTTTGTTTTATAATTTTTTTGGTTTCTCACAAAGTCATCTGCTCCATTCTAATTTTTAAAGAACAATTTTCTTCAGTGAGTTTTGAACCTCATTTTCCATTTCCCTAATTCTACTTTTTAAAGCATTCTTTTTCTCATTGGCTTTTTAGACCTCTTTTTCCATTTAGGTTAGTCTATTTTTAAAGATATTATTTTCTTCAGCATTTCTTGTGGTCTCCTTTAGCAAGCTGTTGACTTGTTTTTCATTATTTTCTTGTATTGCTCTCATTTCTCTTCCCAATTCTTCCTCCACCTTTCTTATTGATTTTCAAAATATTTTTTGAGCTCTTCCATGATTTGAGACCATTTCATATTCATTTTGGAGGTTTTGGATACAGAAGCCTTGACTTTGATGTCTTACTCTGATTGTATCCTTTGTTCTTCCTCATCTGAAAGGATGGAGGAAAATACCTGTTCACCAAGAAAGTAACCTTCCATGTTCTTAGTTTTTCCCCTTTTTTGGGCATTTTCCCAGCCTGTTACTTGACTTTTGAGACCTTTGTCAAGAGGAGGGCATACTTTAGGGATCTGTAAGTTCTTAGTTCCCCCAAGGTGACACAATCAAGGGAGAGGTGTTTACTCCTCTCCTGGCTTGCGCTCTGGTCTGGGAGCAACCACAAGTTTTTCTGCCCAGGATCTGTGAGTAGGGTTCCCTCTCCACAATTGCCTCCACCTCCACCACACCAGTGTTGTTCCTCACCCAGGACTGCCTCTCAGGTCTGAGATCCAGATCAACTGCTTGATTCCCCCAGGTACTTTAGGCTGAGGGTTCCACTGTTGCCCTGGGGCTGGGCCTGGGCCCAGACAGTGTTCTCTTCTCACTTAGGTGAAAGAGCTTTCTCACTGACCTTTGAAGCTGTTTTTGGCATTTGTGGGTTGAGGAATCTGGGAACTGCAGCTGCTGTCCAGGATTCTGTGCCCTGTCCCTACCATGCCTGCAAGGTTGGGTTGTGCTCTGCTCTGAGCCTGGTGTGATAGACTCTTCCTGTCAGCCTTCCAGGCTGTCTTGGCCTGGAAATCTCTTTCACTATCTTGTTTTGTGGCTTCTGCTGCTCTAGAATTTGTTTAGAGTCATTTTTTACAGGTATTTTATAGACTTTGAGGGGAGAGCTAGAGCAGGTCCATCTTTCTGCTCTGCCATCTTGGCTCCACCCCCCCCCCCCCCAATTCCCTGTCTTGTGAACAACAACAACAGTAACACCAACAACAACAACAACATCACAGAAGCTCGGGACTGACTGACTATTTTTAAATGTTTCTGGAAAATTATCATATCATATATCATATCAAAATAAAGATTCTTAATGGGAATTGCTGGAGTTCATAACATTCTATACATTTCATGCAAAGAAACAACAAGCATGCACTAAAGATATCTATGACTGGGTCTTCCTTTTAATGGAGTAAAGAAAATACACTGTCTTTCAAAGCCATTCAGCTTCATTAATTTTATTGTTGTTCAGTTGTCTCACTTGTGTCTGAATCTTTGTGGCCCTATTTGGGATCTTCTTGGCAAAGATACTAAGGTGCCATTTCCTTCTCCAGCTCATTTTACAGATGAGCAATTGAGGCAAACAGGGTTAAATGACTTACCCAGGGTCACACAGCTAGAAAGTGTCTGAGACTGGATTTGAACTTAGGAACATTAATTTTCCTGACTCCAGACACCTTATTCCATTCACTATGTCAGTTACCTGCCCAACTTAATTCATAGCTCCATATTTAGGGAGAGGGGATAATCCTTCTTAGCTTATCTTTGCTTTTTTAAGTAAAGGGAAGTACGTATGTTTTCAGGATTGGAAAATTTTTAGTCTAATAACTTTGAGGAGAGAATACTACAGGGTCTACAATTTAACATACATTGCAAGTTATGTTCTATTTAAGAAATCTAAAGAATTTATTTATTTTCTGACACTTTAATGTTTTGGATAAATAAAGTTCGTGGAAAAGCCATGTAATTGGTATAGAACTTTTCACTTGTATTGAGCTCCTTAATCCTTACATGTTAGAATAATTTTGCATCTAGCCTCGAGTAAATTAGTTTCTTTGGGTTTTTAAAAAAATTCCAGGAATTATTTATTTTCAATTTGAAATTCACTTAATATCAAAGTGGGTATAATTAATTCTTTTTTCTGATGATCTGAACATGGTAATGAGAAAATAAAAATAACATATCAAAGAACTTTTCTAAAATACCTGATTAAAAACCATTTCAAGTGTAAAGTGCTTTCCTTTCCAACATGAAATTTTATTTTTATAATACATAAAAGGCATGCATTAGTGCCATCTAGTGCATTAACTCATCAAGCTCGAAAACTCATCAATTCATCTCTAACCTTCTTTTTTCAGAAAGTACTTTGGAAACCCATTCAATTGCCAAACTTCATATAATTCAAGCTTGATATTAAATGTGACTGAGTTTTTGTCAAATAGTAATCCATTTGTGAATCCATTGTCCTAAATAGGGAAAGTTTTAGAATTCAGATATTTGCCTATTTCTTTATATTATAATTGTAATTGCTCTCATTTTCCATCACATATTCTATGCAGAGAAGTCTCAACTCTTCTCAATACCTGAAACCTAACATTTTAAATGTAAAATGCAATAGTTTGGCTTGTTAGACCATGTCAGGACTCAGGTGGCAAATACATGTGAAGACCAATTTCTGTATTCAGATATTTTGTTCTCTTGCTTGTTTAAAATGAGGTTATTTCTGATGTCAAAAGAGTTTCCCCTGACAGTTTCCAATTATCTTCACTTTGAGAATCAGAAAGATATGTTTTCATACCTTTTGTATCATAATCACTTCCACTCCTCAAGTCTACATTCTTCACTCAATACTTTCCACACTGAGAAACTGGCTGACCACCCCGGAGAGAATAGTTATTTCAGTGAGTAATCTTTAAATCAGGAATCTATTATGATTAGTATAAATCAGGTTCTAGTCTGAGGGATACTAGGGAAAAAAAAAATCAGTTTCCTTGCTTTGTTTCATCTGATAAGTATTATCTCCTTGTCCTCTCATAATCAAACACAAACTAGTTTCTAATTTGGGTGTGGGAATAAACACTAACATTCATATCCTTCTTCCCCCGGCTTCCTCTTCTTTTCATCAACTCAAATGGCCCTTTTGGAGTTCATCTAAACACTTTGAATATGACGACAATTTGGCCAGACTTTGTAGCAGGTCATTTCTTCCATGATCCTTACTATTATCATCAATATCTCCTTTAAAGAATCACTGATTCTCAAAGTGGGAAAGTATTTAAGAATTCACAGAATCTAATCCCTACTTGGCTAAGTATTCCCTCTGTGAATTATGCAATTAATGGATATTCAGACTTAAAGATTGTTAGTGGGGGACAGCAAAACCTTCCTGAATCACTGCATTCCATTTACTAGAAAATTTTTGCTTATTTGTTCTAGATATAATCTGAGTCTGCCTCTGTATCATCTACTCGATGTTCCAACCTGGCTCTGCTAAGACAAGTATATATAGCAGATCTAATCCCTCTTTTATATAAAAATCTTTCAGAATCATATCATAATTGAACCTGTAACCTCATATCAATGTAAATATTATGAAATAGTCAAGAATGTGACAGAGGCAGGATATCATAGTAAGTACATGGCCTCAAAGCCAGGAAGATGTAGGTTCAAGACCCACCTCTGAGATGCATGTATGAGCTTGGGGAAGTCACTTAATTTTTCATTGCTCTAGGCAGTTCTCTTAAGGCTAAAAGTCATGGAGAAGATACCCATCTACTTCAATAGGGAAGGATTTGCCTCAAGAAATGAATCACAGATCCAGTTGCTCTCCCATCTAAAAGCATATTTTTAAAAGCAAAATACTTTATTTTTGGAGGCAATTGGTGTGACTTACCCGGGGTAACACAACTAGTCAATGTCTGAGGCCATATTTGACTTCAGGTCCTCCTGATACGCTGGTGCTTGATCCACTGGTGTCATCTACTTGGTGCTCTATCTACTTTGCTACCTAGCTGCCCCAAAGCACATTTTAAAGAAGAAAAATGCAAGAAGTGGAATGAAGCTTGATAATTCAAATATGTGTTGACCTTTAAGGTTTGCAAAGCACTTCACATATATATCATCGAATCTTTCAAGCAGCTGTGTGGGGTATTATTATCTCCATGTCGTAGAGGAGAAAATTGAGGCTCAGAAAGGTTTAGTATGTTGCCGTAGGTCACAGGACTATTAAATGTCCAAGGTAGCATTTGAACTCACGTCTTTTAGAGTCCAAGCCCTGCACTCAATCTCCTACCCCCTGAAGCTGGCTCTATGGTTTAGTAGCATTTCTAGAATCTTGTTTTAGTCTTGGATCTACGATTGACTTGCTTGTGGGATCCATGACTCTTTTGCCATTTTTTGCTCCTTACCAATCCATAAGTACCTTTAAATATATTGCTGCCATACAGCTAATGAAGAATTATAACTGCTGAGCCCATTTACTGATAACAAGACATTCACCAAAGAAAAGCTGATAGCAAAGAGGTTTTCACAATCTACACTGTACAGTCCCTTTCAGGAGTGTTTGTTGCCCTTAGGGATTCACAGCCAGCAAAAGTTATAATCCCCTTAAGCAGCTGCTTTGGCCACTGTTTTCTGTGAAATATCCAATGTGACAAGTCTGCTTAAGGTGATGCTTGAATTATCTGCTGTGAATTATCATTTGACTTGAGGCCAAAAAAGTGGCAGATTCAACAGCATCACATGGAAACTAGATTATTTCCATAAGTCCTGCATTATATTAAAGTCCTCTTATTGTTCCTCATTTATTTTCTTTGTTTTGTTTCCATTGTAAAGGCTGAACAGAGATTTAATTTATTTTTCAGAAAATAAATGGTTTTTACTCAGTTGAGACAAATATTATTTAACCAAAATCCACAGGTATCATCACCTTCAGGTAATACAAATCAATCAATACTATTATGTTGTCAGATTGCATTTAGAAATAATGCTGATAATGCTGGTGACACTGGTAACTACAATCTCATCCAAGAGAATACTGGATGCTGAAGTGCTACTTCTGGGCAAAGTGAAAACATAAAAGAAGTGACTACGAACTAATGTAGGTATCAGAATACAAACCTCCATATTAAACCTCAGAAGGACTCATGCCCATTCTTCTTAGTGGGCTGGCCCTGTTCCAATCAGATATTGACACTGCTTCTTACCTCCCAGGTCGTTCAGTTATATAAATTGCTTTATTTTGCTAAATTATGATCTTTGTCTATGACTCTGAGTCTATTATCAAAACAGGTTTGGTTTTTTTTTATTTTTTTTATTTTTTATTACTAACAGAAATGGCTTTGTAGGCTCCTTTAGAGCCTAAAGGTCAATGGGAACATTTCATTGGAATATTATGAAAGTAAATGTAGCTATTAACAAAACAAAATGTCCTTAGATGCTGATAAATCTTTATGGAATGGTTTAATTCCATATCAGAGAATCACAGAGTTGCAAAGGACTATTTTATTGCAATACAATTTGCATATTTGCATTTCTTATGATGAATTAAATCAATCTGAATTAAAATAGTCAAAAATTTAAGTTTAGAATGAAATAGTTCTTAAGTTCGGGAAAAATGAAATACTTGGATCATAAAATAAAATCAGATAATCACACAATCCCTGTGTTGGGATTGGTTGAAAGAATAAGTCATACCTATGGGTTTGTCTATAGAAGAGAGTATTTCAATATGGTCATTTCAGCAGCAACTTAGTCTAATTGCGGATCTAGAAATTTTACCTAGGGAAAGTTCTGCCCCAACCCCTGCTGACCAAAGGGTAATCTTATGAAGATTTCATAAATTTCAACTTGTCATATTAATAACAGTGTTTTCAGGACAATAATGGATCATAATCTACTTTAGGAGTTGAAGGATTCACTGAGGACAAACCAGAAACACTAAGGAAATACTTTGGGATGCTTTAAAGGCACCAATCCTCAAAAACTCCATGAAAGGGATAAAACAAAATAAAACAACACCAAATAACGAGCAAACAACAACAACAAAACAAAAATCAACTTCTAATAACTAAGAACTGAGTTACCACTGATACATGGGTTTTAAAAATTTGAAGTCTTTTTTTTCTTTTTTCCCATAAACGTCATGTCAAGCCATGGAAGTATGTATATCAGATTGTGAAAGGATTGTCTTTGAACTAATTCTTCCTACTACACACGCTTAGTAAATATACCTTTCTAAATTCTAATTTATTGGCAGTAAATGGACAATACATTTGTGGGGGCTCATGAGCAACTCTTCTAAAAACTCCAGTTCCTCAGAGTTAGAACTTAGAACTCTGATCAGTGAAATAGTCACTTGCCTTCTGAGCACTAAACCTATTGAGGGAAGAAAAATATAGGGAATTTTATCCAGATGATATTTTACCAATGTATCTGTTTTCATGTTATATGCCCTCATATATTAAGCTTCTTGAAGGCAGAAATTGTTTTTTAATCCCCAGAACCTGGTTCAGGATTTTGTACACAATAAGTGTTTAATCACTGCTTTGTTGGTTTGGATTACTACTTGTCCTAAATTTTTGAAATTGAAATTAGTTGGAATTATTGACAAATACTAATTAAATGAGAGACAATATAGACAATATCAAAGATTTATTGCTGGAATTGAGCGTAGGAGATGGTTAGTCCACCCCCTTCAATTTGCAGATGAAGAGACTAAACTCCAAGAAGATTAAGTAGTTTGGCCAAGGATTCACAGGTAACAAGTGGGAAAGTAGAATTTGAAGCTGATTCTTTTAGACTCCAAGTACAATGTTCTTTACATGGTACGACATTGCCTAATTAAATAGTGGATAGAATCAGGAAGTCCTGAGCAGAGCTTTGGAGTCAGGAAAACCTGGTCTCCAGTTCCTCTCTCTGACACATACTATGTGACACTGGGCAAATCATTTAACTACTTCTGGCCTCAGGCAATTCTCTAGGACTCTAAATTGTAGAATAGATGTTTATTTACATTGACAGAGAGGGATCCTTACTCATAGTTCCCTACATGAGCAAACGTGCAGATTCTGATAGAAAAGCAATAGTTTTACTGTATATAATTTTAAGAGTACAGTATTACGTGTCTGAGAGGTGATGTAGTTAAACCACACTAGTTAAACCACAGGCGTAGACCACCAAAATAACAGCATATTGTGTCTCTGCAAATGTCCTTGTAGGTCCTTGTGACAAATAGAAATAAACTAACAATATGTTACTTAAAGAAAACTGCTTTTCTAAACAAATAAAAATATTAATATTAAATGAATATAATATTAATGATGTTTTTGGCTTACAAGTCAATGGGTATTAATAAAATATTCGATGTTATTTCAAAATTGTTTATTCTCTTAAAGTGAATTGATGACTGGCTTAATAAATCCTTCTTTTAAAGTTTGTTAAATATATCAAAGATACATTGCAGATCAGCCATTACCAAAATTATTACAACTTTTAAATTAATGAATGAATCAATATTCGTCAAGTACCTACAAAAGATTTCACTGTATTCTGTGTTGGGTTTGGAGAGGGAGGGAAATAAGATAGGCATGGTACTGTCTACATACATGGAGTTGGAAGTCAAATGACTGAGTGGCGTTAATGAATCTTTTAGACAGGGAGACTTTAAAATTAACAGGGACATTTTTTCAGCATTTACTTGAATAATATTTTGTAATTTTTAACAGTAGAGTTTAAAACACAGTTTTTGAAATATGAAAATGTTCATATAGTTTTGGGTTACTGAGTACAGTTTAAAAAAAAATACCCATCCATGTAGAGAACAGCTGGACTTAATTCTCATTGAAATGCATTTTCTTCTCTTCCTAACTTTGGATATGGCTAATGAAGGAATCTGCATGAATATCTCTGTTTCTCTCTGTCTGTCTGTCTGTCTGTCTGTCTCTCTTCCCCAACCCCATGTCTCTGTAAGGGCTTTAGTTTTTTTGCCTTCTCAGTAGATGGGGGAGGGAGAGATGAGAGAGAGAACTTGGGACTGAAAATAAAATAAATTTTAGTTACTGAAAAAACAAATCAACAACAAAAAATAAACTCCCAAATTAAATTAAGTGAAATAGTATCCTCAATGAAATATCGTACAGTATATAAATTTTAAGTCACCTATTGCCACTTTCTCCATGAAAGTGCATATGCATAAAGACAAAAATACTCATTAAAAAAATCTAAATCACACAGGTAAATGTCAAATGGTTATTTTCAATTAAATCATTATACAGTATCAAAGAATAATGGAGATAAACATTGAATTCATGTGGTGGAGATACAGAATTACCAATGACTCTTTAAAGGCTAATTAGTAGAAAAGTTTGCTGTTGTTTGGTCATTTCAATCATATCTGACTATTCATGACTTCATTTGGGGTTTTCTTGGTAATGGAGTGGTTTGCTGTTTCCTTCTTCAGCTCATGAAGACCAAATCAAATAATATGTGATGTAGGGGATCTGTCAGGTAAACTCGTTTTTGAATCACTCCCCTTCCTCTCTTTCTTTCATTCTTATTTTCCTTTCTTTCCTTTTTCTTCTTTTATTTCTCTCTCTTTCTTTGTTCCTCTCTTTCTTTATTTCTCTCTTTCTTTCTTTCTCTCTTCTTTCCCTCCATCCTTCCATCTTCCTTTCTTCCTTTCCAACTAGAAACTAAACCATATCAAGGGAAATTGTGTCATTAAGTTAAAGGTTGAATGTGATCATGAAGGGATACTCACCAGCTTTACTAATTACTGGAAAAATGCATATCTTCCCAAGTTCAGTAACTAAAGCAACCTGAGACAATTTTAACAGATATTTTCTTCTTTTTATCCAGAAACACAAAATGCTATTCCTACTCACCTCATCTTTCTTCTTGAAAAATAAAATGTCAGAACTTGAACTATAACATTTAAATTGTCATCATTAAACAGAAGAGGTAGACTTATTTTCCAGTCTAGATCAGAGATCAAAATGAGATCCTACTGACAGTTTCAACCCCTGCCCCTTTAGATCCACACATTCAATCAGCTTATTCCCACAGGGTTTTCCATATTGATGGAAGGAAACATTCGCTGTCAGAAATCAAGCCACATTTGAGGGATTCTTGGTGAGAAATAAGTGGGTGTTTATAAAACAAAGGATAAATTATTAGATTTCTTTCCTGTAACGTTGTCTATAAGCCACCTTTAAATCAAATTATTTTCCTGCATTGGTTTCTTTGTTACTTCTTTCTCATCATTCGAATCATGCATAAATACACAAATAAACACGTATGCATCCACAATCCAGAGTTGACTCCCTATTCATTGCCTTTTCTTATTACCATCTTAGTACACTAATATACTCAATTTAGACAAAATGAGGCAAACCACTTGCAAAGGATTCAAAAGAAGGCAAGGGCACTGATGAAAGGATAGGAGGTAAGACCTGTGGAGCGGGGATAAAAAACAAAGCAAAACTAGATTTATTTACTTGAAGGGAAGGCTCAGAAAAAGACATGCATGAAGGTTTTTAGCTATAAGAAGGGCTATCATACCATTTAAAGAAAGTTTCTCCTTTCTGTCTCCAATGAGCAATGTAGGCCTAATGTCTGATATTCCTCTCCAAAACTGCCCTCCCCACCTCCTTACTAGTTATGAGAGAAAAGCAGTACTTCGCACGTAATAGACACTTCTGTGTTACTCTACAGGGCAGCAAAGTGGCACAGTAAATAGAGCACCAGGTCTGGAGTCAGGTAGACCTGAGTGACACTTACTACTTGAGTAGACCTCAGACACTTAACTACTTGTGTGATCTTGGGCAAGTCACTTAGTCTTGTTTGTCTTGGTTTCCTCATCTGTAAAAATGAGCTGGAGAAGGAAATGAGAAACCACTCTACTATCTTTGCCAAGAAAACCCAAAAGAGGGTGTGAAGTGTTGGACACAACTGAAAGGACTGATTATGTTACTATGCTGATAGTCTATGAGAATGCATCTGTAAGTTATCTGTATTTTTGCAACTACTTGACAAAGTGTCTTGCATTTTCCTTTTGGACAAGATGCAAATATTCCAGACCATAGTTGAGTAAGGTAACTCAAATTGGATGACTGGATATCTTGTACCTATTAGTGGCTGATTGTCAGATTTAAAGGTTGATCTCTAGTGGAATGTTTCACGTATATGTAGGTTGAATGATTAAAATATAATTAATAATTTGAAACAAGAAAAAATCATTTGTATTGGCAAGAGCTTTTTGTCTCTAAGAGTTGTTATATACTAGAATATATTTCCTGCTTAAACTTCTCATAAAGTGCAACAGGAAGTCTGGGGATGTAGTGAGTTCACTATCACTAGAGGTATTTTAACCAAGTCAGGATAACCAGCTGCTGGGGATGGGGTAGAAGAGATTATTAGTTATAGGTTATACCAAAAAAATTCTCAGATCCTATCCTACTTTGAAATTCTGTGATTCTGTTGTTATCTCTAAGACTCCTTTCACATGTGGAATACTATAACCATGAGGCAGCTAAATGCCATGTCTGAAATCAGGAAGACTCATCTTCCTGAGTTCAAAGCTGACCTCAGGCATTTCACTGTTTTTCTCAGTTTCCTCATCTGTAAAATGAGCTGGAGAAGGAAATAGCAAACTACTCTATAAATATGGAAATGAGTATGTACAAATAAGCTACATATAGGATACATAGGAATAACTAACAAAAGGAAGGTCCTAGAATTAAGAGGGATTGGGGAACACTTTTCATAGAGGTAGAATTTTAGCAGTTGACTAGAAAGAAGCCAGATATTCCATGGGGCAGAGATGGGTTGGGAGAGCTTTTCATACATGGAGGATAACCAATATAAATGTCTAGAGTCAGGAAAGGGGGCATCTCCTTCAAGTAATATCAAAGCGCTCAGTGTCACTGGATGGAAAAGTATGGTGGAAAGGTGGGACATAAAGTGTAAAAGGACTGGAAATGCAAAGAAAGGCAAAGTATTAAGGCTTTTAAACCCCAAATAGAAGATTTTATATTTGATCCTGGAGTGATATGGAGCTACAGGAGTTTAGTGTGTGTGTGTGAGTCTGCATGTACATGTGTGATGGTGACATGGTCAAGATGACCTTGACAGCTAACTGTAGGATGGACTGGGGTGGGGAGAAACTTGTGGCAAGTAGACCTACCAGCAGACTATTGTAGTAGACCAAGCATAAAGGGATGTACCAAGCTGGTGGCAGTGTAAGAGGAGAGAAGGAGAAATATGTGAGAGATGTTACAAATGGAAAAAAAAAATCATAAAATTGAAAAACCTTGGCAACTGATTGGCTATGGGGAGAGGGATGATAGAGAGAAAGGAGATAAGAATGACACCTGGATTGTGAACTTGGGCTACTGGGAAGATGGTGATGCTCTTAGCAGCAATCAGGAAGTTTGGAGGGGTGGAGGGTTAATGAGTTCAGTTTTTGACATATTTGGTTTAAGATGTCCACAGGACATCCCGTTGGTGATGTCTAATAGGCAGTTTGAGATAAGACTGGAGGTCAGAAGAGAGGTTAAGGGTGGATAAACAGATCTGAAAATCATCAGTATAGTGAGGATAATTGAATCCTTGGGAGTTGATGAGGTACAAATACTCTTTAATCTTTTAATTATTGTTTGATTGTATTTTGTGACTGTAAAAAGTCTGCCACATACAAAGGTGCTGATATTGTTAACTACTTGAGATGATTCAGCCACAAAGAGAGAAGACATTTCAAAAATCCCTTTTATGAGTAAGATTTTACCATGAGGCACACAGTTTGCATTTAGAAAGTCTGTGCTTACCTTTATAATGGCTAAAGAAAAATTGACTCTCAACATGTTTTTAGAGGTATGATAGGACAGTCAGAGAGAGAGAGAGAGAGAGAGAGAGAGAGAGAGAGAGCTGTGTGTAGAATCAGTGCCCAATTTCAGTTCTCAGCAACAGCAGTGGCAACTTCTGGAATCATGGAGGCCATTCAGCTTTTCTGGGCCTCAGTTTCCGCATTTATATCATGTGACAGTTGGGCTGGATGATCTCTAAAGTCCCTTCTGGCCTTACTTCTAAAATTCTATGAAATCCCACACCACTTTCCTTCAGATACTTCAAAGAACTCTTCAGGTCTTCCTCAATTAAATTCAGACCTCCCTAAGAGGTAGATAGAGGTTGTGCAGAATTAGCTCTGTGTGAAAGATGATGGAACTGAGACACAGACAGAGAGATTAAGTGATTTATTCAAGGTTTCAGAGAGAATCATTCAGAAATGTAATATGTCACTGCTGATTTCAGACTGCTGCTTTATCTACTAGGCCAAATGGAATAATATATTTGGCATTTTTCTTTTGAAAGTTAAACAAGGGTTTATTTAGTGCCTACTTGTAAAGACAGTACTGTGCTAGGGAGTCACAAAGGAGGGTTAGTCTCTGAAACAGAGGGCTTTTGATCCGATAGGTATTGTTAATGAAAATGGATATATATATCTACATATAGATATAGATACAGATATAGGTGTACAGATTTAGATGGAAAATGAAGAGATGAGAACCATGTCTACAATTTTCTTTCTGTTTCCCCATGGTTCTGAAATTACTTTTGAGCACAGTGGATATTCAGGAAATGTCTTTGACTCCCTTCCCTTTATCATTTGGTTCCCTGGCTTTTAGAACTTTGATCCTATGTTGAATTTTGTTTTTAAAAAACTTTTGAGGGAAGGTGATACAATGGGGGTTGAGGGGACATGGTACTGAGATTAGAGTGAGAAGATGGGTTAAAAACTCATTTCTCTCATTTCATAATTATTTGACCTTGAGTAGACCAGTTAACCCAAAGGACTTGTTTTCCTCATCTGTAAAATGTGAGGGTTGAATATGACATGGACCAATCGAAATCTAAGTCTTACCCTATTGCTTAATTCTTCAAGTGTGATAAATTTGTACGAATACAACATGTTTACTTGACCCTGCTGATTGATTAAGCTTCTGTTTTTACTCCTTTGCTATCTCCGCTTCATACCATATTCATGCCAATATCTTTGTTTTCACTCATTCTTCTCCTACTTCGCTTAATCCATATACTATGTAGGCATGCTTTAAGGATCAAAACAAATGTTTCTCCCACATGAGATCTTATCTGATATCTTCAGACAAATCAAACATTTCTATCTCAACATTTCTCTTGTATGTATTATGTACTACAAAATTTGGCACTGTCAGATGAGCATATACTGCTAAGTATAATAGTCTTGTTCAGTAATCGTTCCATGTATTTCATGTTGCATCTCCTGTTTTAGTAGTCATTTTCCATTCTCTTTCCTTGCCTGCTAATTCATTTTAAAATTCAACATATCCCACTATATGAAGTATTGAAACTAAAGCCTTTGGTGAATATCAGCTTGTTATCATACTTATATAACAAGGCAGCTAGGTGGTTCAGTAGATAGAGTGCTCAGACTGGAGTGAGGAAGACCTGAGTTCAAATGTGATCTCAGATACTTATTAGCTGTGTGACCCTGGGTAAGTCACTTTAGCTCTGTTGGCCTTAATCTAGTACCACAGCAAAGCGCTCCAGTATCTTTGCCAGGAGAAGCCCATGGCTATGATCTATGGTCTCACAAAGAGTCAGACATAATTGAACAGCAATACTTAAATAACGTCTTTTAATAAATTTTGCTCCATAATACATACTCATCTGCTTACCACTTCCCCACCTACTCACCTCCATCTTATGCTTGCCAGAAAGTTTTCCTGGGTATCAAAGCGTTAGTTTCTCTCTCTTTCTCCTCTCTTTGTTTTGTGAGTGTATAGCTTATTACTTATTAAGTATGCTTCAGTCGATACATACCAAAGTCGCACAGTCTATTGGCATAGTTTAACAGCAGTTAACATAATGTAATTATTGATTTTCTCAAGCTGCACATAAAATCTGTGAAGAGGAGCGTCAGATGGGAGATATAGGTCCCTATGTGGGTGTCAGGTAGACCTATTTATAGATATTCTTTTAAGCTGTATTCACTCTCAGGGCACTAATATTAGTACCAGTTTCCTCTTTACCACCATAACTGAAAATACTTTTCCCAGCCCCTTCTCTTTTCTCACCTTAATGTAAGCTCCTTGAGATCGAAAGTATGTGAATTTTGTCTTTGTATTTCTCTGGACCTAATACGATCATTTGCTCATAGTAGTTACTTAATAAATGCTTATTGATTTATTGTTCTGAGATCCTTCAAGAACCTTCTTTGTTATGCTTATTTCATGATTCCATATTTAGTCTTTTCTAGATTCAATAAGGTATTCAAGAAGCCTTTCTATATTTTACAAAGTGATTTCTACCACTATCTTTTCTTTAGGGAATCAGATAATCACAGACTACAGTGTGTTCTAAACTTAGAATTCAATGAACCATAACTATTTCAAGAATTTTAGCAGATAGAAGTTATATAGTAGCCTTACATCCTTTGTATATCATGTTCTTTCCTGATATTTTACTTCCTATGAGAACCAGAGTTTTTTCTCCTTACCTCTGAAATAATAAACTTCAAAAAATAATGAAATATAGGGAAACCTCTACCAAGGTTCATATTAGGTAAAAGAGCTAATTCCTGCGTTATGGATTAACTATGAAATATCAGACTTGGATCATCATGTGACACTCTCTAATTACAAGGGATGGGATATGATTTGGTCCATGTGGTGGAAAAAAGTTTTGTTCTAACACAGAAGTACTTCAGTACAAATAAGATGATTTTTAAGTTTATAAGAAGTATACCATTTGAAGCACACATGATGAAGACTGGATTTCACTTAGTAGAGAGAAACTTTGATTTGAAAGAATTTAGAGGCCATTTAGTACAATTAAATGTCCACATTCCTGCTATAGAATTCCTAACAAGTTTTCACCCAGTTTCTTTAAACATGTTTTATTATAAAGAACTCATTGTCTCATGAGATAGTGTATCCCATCTTCAAATAGTACAAAGGTTTGAGAAATTCTTACTTAATTGAACTGTAATCAATTCTTATATAACTTTCTTCCATTGGTCCAAGGATTGCCTTCCAGCATCACTCAGAGTAAGTCTAATAGTCCTTCCACATATTATTTCTTTAAACATTTGATGACAACTGTGATTCCCGCACTAACTCTCCTCTTTTCATAGACAAAGCTCAGTTTTGAATAAAAATGTTTATCATAATTCAGTTGTAATTCCTTTGTTTTGGCTAAAACCATCCTTATTTGACTGTGGGGAGGGAAACTGTAGTCCATTTAGCAAGGTAAAAAAACAAACAAAACTTCAGTGCATGAATTCTTTTTTATATCATCTATTGCAATTACAGCCTATATTTATGAACATTTGTTATTGATAATGAAAGGGACTTCAGCTCATTCAATGATTTTTTAGCCTTCCAGTTTTCAGATACATAATTGATACCAACCATGGCTTTAATTGTTTATGTAATTCTAGCTACTTTTTTAAAAAGATGAATCTTATGTAAGTATAAAAATAACCTATAGTCATACTAAAGTTACTAATAACAGACAGTCAGAAATCCTGATTGCAAAATACTCCCTTGTGCTCTCATAAAAATTAAAATAGCTCACATATGAGTCATATTAATTCATTCAGCAATCATTTTTGCACCCCAACTTTGTGCATTGCTGAACACTTACAACTATGTATTGGATAAAACAAATACGCCTCCATTCCATTGCTTTAGTGCAAGGCTCAGATTAGCTTGCCTTTGCTAATAACATGGTATACAAAGAGCTTTGGCCCTGCCTAGGAAGAATTATGCAAATTGGCACTAAAAGTTCTTATCCAGTTGTTGTAGGGATCATTTTAATGCAAATAGAACATTTCACCAGTCAATCAACAGAGCTATAGTTTTGGTACTTGTTCAATTAACCAAACGAAAGTTTCCATTTGTGCCCAAAACAAGCACTTCCAGATAAGGCAGGTAATTTCACTGAACAAAAAAATTTTGAGAAAGAAATTTTCCAACTTCCTCTGGTTGTACCATAGATGAAACCTTGGGTAGCCAACATGCAGGTAGATCTGACCCTAGGAAGCATTTACTTTCACTGATGGATATTCATTTGGTCCCTTCAGCCTATTGCCGAAGACGTAATTCGCAGCGAACTCTAGTTTTTCTTATGGTGCACAAATTACTAGGCCTATTAAATTTTCACCGCAGTATACAAGTATCACAAAAATAGTACTAAGTTTGGACTAGGAAGATCTAGATTCTAACTCTCCATAATTAGGTTTGTAATCTTAAGCAAGTCACTTAATTTCTCATTTCCGAAGTTTTCTAATCTGTGACATGACTTACGGTTGGTACTCTATGAGTCTAGACATGCAATAGGTTACAATGGCATGAATACAGGTCCTGAATTCAGAATCTGGATTTAACTTAAACTGAGCTAAGTGGAACAGTTGGATGGTGCAGTGGATCGAGTGCTGAGCCTGTAATCAGCAAAACTCCTTTTCTTGAGTTCAAATCTGGCCCTAGATATTTACTAGCTATATTGACCCTGGGCAAGTCACTTAACACTGTTTCTCTTGGTATTCTCATCAGTAAAATGAGCTTGAGAAGGAAATGGCAAACCTGTCTAGTATCTCTGCTTAGAAAATCACATACAAAGTCACAAAGAGTCGAACACAAATTAGAAATAACTATGTTATTTATCACTTGTGTTAACCCTGGCAAATTAAAATTTTCATTGTGTTACAGTTTCAACATGTATAGAAAAAGGGTGTTTAAGTTTTCTTTTAAGGAGTGGTATTCTGGTAATGTTTAAAGACCTCTTCCTGGGGGAGAAAAAGCACAATTAACAAACTTAAGTTTGATCTGCATTATTTATGCCTCCTTAAGCTTAGAAATCAACAAAATAAGAAATCAGGTCTTTATTTGTAGCATTTTCTGATTTCTAAGTTGTAACTGCTCACACTGGAAATTCAATCAGTTCCTTCCAGCTGTTTCCAGAAAACCCCCCTTCCAGACCTAGTAGGAAGGGAATATATGAGAGAGGTATGGTTTCTAGGATTCAGTATTAGAGTTTATAGTATTAGGTTTAGAGTAAGGAATCTAGGATTTGGGCTTATATATTCTAGCTGAGAAATCATCCAAAACACTAATCTTACTGCTTGTGAGTTAACCCTCATCTGAAAAACCCTCAGGTGTTTCTTCCATGCTTTAGTACATGGAGACCATGAAGTATCATTGCCCCTGAATCAGACATCCGATGTCACAAAAAAACCTCATCCAAAATAATCTGGGCTCTCCAGTAAGAATGTGTAAGCTATTGCAACAGCATTTATAGTAGCTAAAGAAGCCAACCTAAACACAGATGGAAAAATAAAATTCTTATGTGAAAAAGTTACCTTAGCAATCAGTTATCAAAGTAAGTTTGTACCTTTTTCCCTGGGGAAGGTAGACTTGCTTCTTACAGTGAGTTCATTTGAAAGATTATGGAAACTATATGTTATAATAAATGATTAGTGCTTACTGGTTGCTGTTTAAAGTATTATTTCACATGGGAAGCCCATTAGAATTTTCTATTGAGGCTTAGATGATAACCCTTATGTATGGCTGATTTTATTCATACTGAAATTAGAAAGGAAACGTTGGGTAAACTCCCTTTAGTTGTTTCAGTATCTCAAGAAAAACGTGAAAGTGACTTGTTATTGCTTGAGTGTTAATATTTTGAAGCCTTCAGGGTCTGTGCTGTTAGGTGGGCGAGTCTAAAAGTGATTCATACTTCTTAGGTATTTGCAAATAGAAATTTGATTCTTAGAAGTTAAAGTTAATTTGTGTAGGAAGATGTTTATGTATCAAATCTAGATTTGAGATGGCTGAAAAAAACTCTCACCACTGTGTCATAGAGACACAGTAAAGAATAAGTCTTATTTGAAATGAGTGGTACTGGATCTGGAGGGCTGACATTAGCAGTTTGACTTCTACTAGGGGAGTTGGAGTCAGGGCCTTAAATGCAGTCATAAAAAGTTAAGTATTTTTAGAGAAATTAAAATTAAAATTGCAACTCTTGATTTTAGATCAGCCTTCAATATACATGTATTCATTCAATATGGAGTATTGTCATATGAAGGATAATTTATGTAGATCCAAAACAACTATCCTTCTCTATTTCTGTCTTTGTGTTGGTCTCTAGTATTGCCTCTCTTTTGCTCTCTTAATTTGACTCTGTCTCTATCTGTATTTCTGTTTCTCTTCATTTCTCAGTCTCTCTCATACACCCACACCCATATCCACACCCCCACACCCCCACACAATGCAATGACATCCTCTCTCATCAGACCATCATTCTACTTCGACTGAAATTATTCAAACATTTCAATATACAGAGACACTTGTTATACGCTGAGAATTGAAATGGCAGATATGTAATTGGGAAAACTCCACACCAAATGCAATAATGGTAGTCAGGATGACTATTTTCTCGCTTTGTTCATTCGTTTTTTTCCTTTTTATATGCAGCAAAGTGCTGTGGAAAGAATGCTGGATTTGGAATCAAGATTTCTCTGGGTTTTAATACTATCTCTCATATACTGAATTCAACACTGAAACGGAGAAAATATTAGCTATTTTACTTCACGAAATTGTTATCAAGAAAGAATTTTGTAAACCTTAGAATGCAATACAAATGTGAGTTATGTTTAAACAGACAGGCAGTGAGGTAGTTGGAAGAGAGTTAGCCATGGAGACAGGAAGACCTGGGTTCAACTTTTATTTCTTACTCCGAATCTTCTTCCAAGTTTCTTTACTCATTTCCCAATTCTGGCCTGATCATCCATAGTACACAGCTATCACAATATCCCATCTGTTTTCCCCTCTACTGACCATCATTGGAAAGTTTTCCATTCTACTTTCCTTCTCTAGTTAGTGGAATTCTTTGCAGGCATGCAAAGGCATATTCTTATTGAACTGGTTACTTTTGATTAAAAAGTAAAAGCTTCTATTTCTAGGTGCTATAATGAGACATATCTCACCAAGCCTCAATGATATCTGGGAGACTGAATTTGCCTGCAAGCCTTAAATGGAACATTTTTGCTTATTGAAATATTTCTTTCTCTTTAAAGTCTAGTTCAGGTATCACCTCCACATAAAATACCTTAATATCTTCCAAACTCTCATGCTATTCTGTTTGGCAACTCCGAAATACTTAATTGTATTCTAATTTGTATCATAATAATTCTTTTATTTTTTTCATTATGAACGTAAGAAATAAAACAAGTATTTCCATAACAGTAGAATAGGAAAAAAAAAGATGATTGCACATGAACATGCAATCTATTATGGACAACTTGCTATTCATTTTACATTTATAATAAAATTATAATGTAACTTTTTTTTTCCTTTTTTTATCCACTCTCCCACCTCAGAGATGGCTACCATTACATAGAAATAGGTATGTATGTGTGTGTGTATGTGTGTGTGTGTGTGTGTGTGTGTGTGTGTGTATAAAATCATTCTATATATACTTCTATTTATCAGTTCTTTCTCAGGATGCAGATAGCATCTTCCTTCATAGTTCCTTTGTAGCTAATTTTGGTCATTATAACAGCTAAAATGATTTAATTCTTTATGAATTCCCTCCTTCTCTCTTCCCTCTTCCTGAATTGCAAACTCCTAGAAGGTAGGAATCCTTGCCCACTTCCCCTCTTTGTATTATCTTTGCTTAGCATGAGAATTTTAACTGTATCAGGAGATTAGGAGAATTTGAATTGAACTGAATTGAATTAACTGAAATAACTAATTGCTTATTAGTTATATATGATTCTTATCTTCCTCCCTCAAATTGGGTTTAAAAATTTTTTTTTAATAATTTCTCCTTGAATACTTGACCTCTAGATTAAGTAGACTCCTAAGATGTCCTCTTACTTCATAAAGCAGGCCAAGTGCCAGTGTCATACAGATTTTCTTAACCTGAGGTCTCTAGTCCCTAAGAAGTCTGTGGGTTAGATTTCAGGAACTTTATGGAAATAGATGAGGAAAAATACACCTTTATTTTCTTTAACTTTTATCTGAAATTTAGCATTTCCTATAGTTAATTAGAAACATTCTGAAAAGAGGCGCAGATGGCTAAAGCATCCACTGCACCAAGAAGTTTAAGAATTCCTATTCTATAAGAAGCCTTTCCTAACTCCCTTCAGCTGCTAGGACTCATTCTCCCTAAATCCTCTATATTGAACAATTTTGTATTTATTTCATATTTACTCTGCATACACTTAAATATGTACACATTGGTGCCCCTAGAAAGCACTTTTCTTGAAAGTAGGAAGTTTATTTTTCTTTTTTATCTGCTTCCCACTTATCCCCAAATTATCTTGTATTTATTTTTCACTTTTCCGTATACATGTTGCTTCCCATGATAGAATACAAACTTTGTGATGGCAAGGATTATATTCTTCTTGTTTTTGCATCCCTAGTACCTACCATAGTGTCTGGCAATAAGTGCTTAATATATGCTTTTTGATTGATTAATTGGGGGTCATCCCACTTGGCCTCTTTCCTCCACCTATTTGGGGACAATGAGAATGAGAGGCATTTAGAAAGTCAGCTGCAAAGAAGATTTTGACCCTGGGAGGAAGGTTTGATTGGAGGATCCTTTTCAATCCTTACATAATTCTGTGATCATTAAGGATGCAAAACTTTAAAGAAAATATGTGATTTTGTTTTACCCCACTCTTCTTAAGGCATATTTATCAACCCCTATTTCTTTTGAACAGTAAGAAAAGCTCCATATTTATGGGAGGGTAGGAAGGAAAACTCATAATCTTTCTGTCTCCAAGAAGCATTTTATTCTCTGTGACATATGGATATAGAGGGAAAGGCCACCCAAAAGGTTTATCCATAGAATGGTGGAAGTTGGTCTTATTTTGACAGATATCTTGTTTTTGGTGTGGTGGGTTCCAAAATAACTACTCTTCCACATTGCTATTAATTACTTGAAGCGCTAAGTAAAAAAAAAAAAAAAATGAATGTGCATTTGTTAATCTGTTAACCTTCCTTCCTGCTTTAATAATATTTAATAAATGCATAATTAAGTACAAAAGGTACAAAAGGGAGTAGAGGAGTAGAGGAGGTGTTTTGTGTGCCTAATAACGAAAAACATAGTATTGAAAACATCATACCTTAAGTTAGTTATTGTTCCCAGTTAAGTAACAGTTTTAAATCAGAGACCCAAAGCTGTAAGAAAGGGAAACAAAGGCATTTTAATTCAAAAAGTAACCAGGAACACACAGAGGCACACACAGAGGTTTTTTGTTTGTTTTTGTTTCTCTGGGAGGGGGCATCCCTCCTCCCAGATAACAGATAAGGATTGATAGAATAACATAATGCCTATGTCTCAGTTCGGTAAATATCATGAAAGCTTAATCCTTCTTTAAAGTTTAAGTTAACAACTCAGTCCAAAAGGAACAGTCAACAAACTGAAAGGATAAAGCAAATTTGCATTAAAATAAATTAGTATCTAGCACAACATAGTAAGAGCATAATGGCTCATCACTGTAGGGCAAACATCTCCAAATTGCCAGGAAATAGCCTCATAAACCCTTATATTTGAAGTAAAATTCCCTGCTTGTAAAAAACATGTGATTAGAGACCCTCTTATTACAAATTTCACTCTTGGTTCCTCTTTTTAAGTTAGTTGCCTAGTTAGCAAAAGAGGAGTTTGAAAGGAAATAGTGAACAATGCAGGTCAACCCCCTTTCTGGTCCTGTAAACAACCATTCAAAGATGGAAGGACTTAAAAAAGCTGGGCCTACATTAAGTTTATGTTTTGTTTTCTTTGATATTTTATATTGAAAAACTTAGACCATTGGATCTTCCTCCATCTGGACGTCTGTTGCTCCAGAAATGTCTCATTCTCTCATTTTTGAATGGCCTGTTTTTAAAAGGGGAAACTTTGACACAACTTGCTTTACCAGGCTATTTACATTAGCAAATTATTCCTCCAACACAAATCTTATCACAATTTCTCTGGAAGATTTATCCGGGAGATTTTGTATTTCTTTATTGGAAATAAGAATGAATTTGATGCAGCCTCGTTCCCTTTCAATCAAGGCTATCCACCAGGAAAGGTGTGGGTTACAAGGCTCCCAGATTTCGTATTTCGCATCTTAGTCCTAGTCCTTTCTGCATGCTACTCTCTTATTTTTTGGATGGGGTTGGTGATGTCTTTGGTATAGGAAACTCCTTGGTGAAGAAATTCCCAATATCAGGTCAACAAATTATTCTCTAACTTAGACTTGCTGAGGGTCACACATCCAGTATGTGTTAGAAGTAAGATTTGAATGTTGTGTGAAAGAAACTGACCCATAACTTCACTGGTATATATCCAAATTTTGGGAAAACTCAGGAGATCTTTGACCAAATTATCAAGTAGAAGTGAGTATAAGGGATTCTATGGGATCTATGGGATTCTATTCTCTAAAGAAAAGATTAGTACAATAATAAACAACAATGAGGAAGTTGATGAAAAGCATAATGGTGTTTTCTTATAGTCATTATAATAATATATAATAATTTGCTTAATCATTTCCTAATTGAAGATTGTTGTTGTTCAGTTGTGTCTGACTCTTGGCAAAAATACTGGAGTGGTTTGCAATTTCCTTCTCTGGCTTACTTTATAGATGAGGAATACACACACACACACATATATGGATATATGTGTATACACACACACATATATGTATACACACATTCTTTTCTTTCTTTGATTTTTTTGGCAAAAACCCTAGTAATGGTACCCATGGGTCAAAAGTTGTACATAGTTTAGTGAATTTGATGACATAATTCTAGATTCTTTTCCAGAATGCTTGAACCAGTTTAGCAGAACATAAATCCAAGTAAAGAGCTTTACTGAATCTGTTTTTCCATCATCACTCCAACATTGTCACTGATTTTTTTGATAATCTAAGTCAATCTAATAGGTGTAAGGTAGAATCTCAGAGTTGCTTTCATTTTCATTTCTCCGATTATCATTAGTGATTTAGAATCATTTTACATTTATTTTCAGCTTCTATTTATTCTCTTAAATATTTCCTCTTTATAACCCTTGACTCTTTATTGATTGGTTAATGACACTTATTTTTATAAATTTTAATCAATTCCCTATATATCTGGAGCAGGAGATCTTTATCAGAGAAACTGATTTTTCCCCAATTACTTGGTTCTCATATAATTTTAGTTGAATACATTTTTTTTGTGGAAAAAACATACATTTTATGAGATCAAAATCACTTATTTTAACCACTTTGGCCAAAATCTTTTCAGTCCATAATTCTGAATGGTTATTTTTTTTTGTCCATCTATTGTGTGATAGCATCTTTTATGTACATTGTGTTTCCTTTTAGATTTTATCTTTGTATATGGCCTGAGCTATTGGTATATACCTAATTTTTGTGTTACCTAATTTTCTAGTCTTCTTGGAAGATTTGGTAGAACACTTAATCCTTACCATAGTAGCTAGAGTCTTTGGTTTTATTTTCTTCAGTATACTGAGTACATCTTATTCTACTCGTTGCCCTCTCTATTTTTGAAGCAGTACCAATTTTAAAAAATGAATTAATGCTTTCAAATGTATTTTGAGATCTTCTTTCCTACTTTTTTCATTGTTTTATTTAAATTCTTGACCTTTTTTGATTATTTTTTTTCTATTTCTATAAAGTAATCCTTTGGAACTTGCACTACTAGTATGCTACTGGATAATTAAATTAATTTAGGATGTATTACCATTTATATTATATTAGCTTTGTTGATCAATTAACATTTCTCTAAATATATGTCAATGTTTATTGCTATAAATGGAGTTTTAAATGGAGTTTGTAGTGGTATCTACATAGTTCCTTTGGGTGTCCTGGTAGATATACTCCCAAATATCTCATGTTTTCCAGTTATTTCATATGGAAAGTCTTTTTCTTTTCTACTGGCTTTTTAGTAATATGTAGAGATGCTAATGAAATATGCAGGTGTATTTTACATCCCATCATTTTGCTGAAATTATTGGCTCAATTAATTTTATTTGATGTTTTGGGGTTCCCTAGGTAAAATACCATACTTGGCATACAACATTTTAAATTTTCCTTTACCTATGCTTACTCCCTCAATTTAATTTTCTTGTCATTTCTATATCCAACATTTCAAGTACTATGTTAAATAGTAATGTTTGTAATGGACATTCTTGCTTCAACCCTCATTATTGATAAATACTTTGGTCTTTCTTTCATACATATAATTTTGACTGTTGGCTTTAGCTATACGCTACCTGCCATATTAAAGAAAGGTCAATTGATTCTTGTACTTTATCTAATTTTTTTTAGCAGAAATAGATGTAGAATTTTGTCAAAATCTTTTCAACTTACATTTGAATAATTTTGTGTTTTTAAATTAATTTTTTTATTAACAAAGTCTATTATGATTATAGTTTTCCTTATGTTAAACCAACTTGTCACTGCCGATATTAATACCCCTTGATCATAGTGCATAAACTTCTAATATGATGTTGTAGCATACTTGCTAAAGTATTATTTAATATTTTTGTATTTATATTCTTTGGGTAAATTGCTTTAAGGACTCCTTATCTTTCTGTTTTAGATATCAAGAATATATTTATATCATAGAAAGAGATTGGGAAGCTAGCTCCTTTAATTGTTTTTGAAAATAGTATATATGGAATAAAGAAACTGATTATTCTTTTTATGTTTGAGAAAGTTCACTTGTGAATCCATCAGATGTTTTTTTTCTTTTTTAATGGTTCATTTATGGATATAAAAATCTTTTTTTTTTGACACTGGTTTACAGAATCTAGATATTCTTTTAATATGCATTTTCCTATTTATCTCATTTTATTATGCATTTTACTTTGTGTTGCAATCATATTTACTGTTCCAGATTTTTTTAATTCACTAGAAGCATAATAGATTTTATTCCAGCCCTTAATTTTAATTCCTTGTGAATCTTTATTATTTATATATTCTTCTTTAAAACAACATATTTTTTGGATAATCTTTTCTAATCTTTTGCCATTCATTTGCATTTTTCATTATAAACTGGACTTTGTTCTATTAGCTTCATGGTTATAAAAGTTAATTGTGGGTATTTCCCTTCATTCTACCATTTTGTATTATTTCTTCCTTTTTGTCTTGCCACACTACAAAAACAAAACAAAACAAAACCAAAACCAGTGCTGAAAGTTTGCTCTCTAGAAATCTAAAATTAATACAAGCTGCTTCTAAACTATTCCCCCTCTTCGCTTTTCCTAGTCTTGTCTGGATTATAGGTCTTTTCCCTCCCCAGTCTATTCCTCTATTTTTCCTGTTTTCCTTCTTATGATAAGATAATAAAAATGGAACAAAACCAACTTCAGGGCCCTCTCTCAATCTTTTTTAGCCTTCTCTATGGCCCTGTATGACATTACAGTTCTGAGAACAGTCTTGCTTTTTCTCCCCATATTAGAATGTAATCAATTCATCATCATATAGTCCATTTTATTTGGTCAAATAGACTTATTTTTCCTTGTTTCTTTTGACTGGTGCAATTGTAATTTAAAGATTTGGCTAAGTTCTTTTCTTTACATCAGGAATGATCAGAAGTCCTCAGAATTTCATTTAAGATTTCTTTGCTGTCTATAGGAAAGTGCTTAGCTTTGCTGGATGTGCTATTACTGGCTGAAATTCTTTAGCTTTATGACTTTTGGAATATTATGTTCTAACCTCCCCATTCTTTTAGTGGCAATTGTCAAGATTTGTATCATACTGAGTGTGGTTACTTGGTACTTCAGTTCTATTTTTGGTTGTTTGAAGTATTTCTCTTTAAGTTGGAAGTTCAGAATTGAATATTTTTTTCTTTAGCTCATTAAAGGGGTCATTTCTTGACTGCTTCTTAAAGAGAATTCACTGAATGAGCACTTCCTTCCTCTAAGTGAGTACTTGAAAAGGCCTTAGCCTAAAAAGGCCAAGATCTCCCACTGCATACTGGGCTATCTCCAGTCATCTTGATAAATATCTGGTCACTGGATCCAGATGGCTCATGAGGAGAAGATGAGGCTGGTGACCTTGCACAGCTCTTCCTCACTTAAAACAAAGTCAAGTTCAAGTCATGTCATCATTTCTCTGACGTCATAGTCTTCTTTGAAAATGAAGGACAAACTCAACAACCACAACAACAATGTTCTTGGACAAAGTTTACTGGGCTTCATGGTTCCATCCATCAGCTAGATTTCAGTCCTCACTTTGAGACTTAAAGGAATCACAAAGATATTATGAATCACTCTGGGGAACTCTAGGTGCTTTGCTTCCTGTACCATCTTGTTCTTTGACCTGCTGTTGCTCTGGCACAGGCTGGATTTTCTGGACTTTGCATTACTTAGATCTGGGCCTGGGCCTGGGTATGGGCACTGAGATGAGTGAGAACAGGCCTAGTTCTGTTTCTTTTGTGCCTTAGGTTGAGCTGGCTGATGACTAGATACTGAGATGCCCAGGTGCCATGTTCTTTCCTGCCTGGGCACAGAACTGGCCTTGTTTCTTGCTTTATTTATTTTGAGGTTTCTGCAAGGCCTGGCATTATGCTTCAGGATGCTGATTGGGTCCTGTCTCCAGGTGAGCCTCTGGTAGATTGTTGTCTAGGCACTGAACTACCTGGTCACTGAGTCTCATGTACCTGTGTACTTTGCATATCCTTATCTTTTGCTTTGGGCCTCTGCTCTGGTTTCTGCTTGCCTAAGCCTGTCTATATTCTTAAGTTTTTGCTGAATTCCAGCAGTCTTTTCATCCAGTACTGTACTGGATGTAGTAGCTTTTATCCCTTCTTAGTTTCTTTCCTCATTGTTCCTTTTGTTTTATTTTTTGATCTTTACTGGGAGTCTAAGTATATGATTGAGAAGCGTGGTTTCAAACTCAAATAGGAACAAATCATTGCAGCAATATATTGACTTAGAAAACTACAAACTATTAGTTTATTTAGCTCATTTATTATCTGCCAGGCCTAGAGGCCTGTGTGGGCTACCCGAGTCTTTCTTACCTCACCTCCGAGGTCTTCGGCTGGCCACGCCGGATGCACATATGAGAGAAAGGACGTTCCAGAGTCGAACAAGGGTTGAGCTTTATTTCAGGGTCTAGGTTACAAGTGCAGGGGGGTCTTCCTTAGGAGGAAGAGGGGGAGATTTCCTAAGGAGGCTAAGATCTTAAGGGATTGGAAGTAGAAGTACAAGCGGGGAGAGAGGGGGAGGGGAGAGAGGAAAGAAGAAAACGGAGCCTACTGTCCTCTTGGCTCCTTACGTGCTAAGAGAGCTTTCAGGCTTCCTCAATCCTACTTAACTCTCCAGCAGCATAGTTTGCATCTAAATACCGTGCTGTTAGATAACAATAGTGTGCCCAGATCCGGGATGACCTCGAGGGCAGGGAGACTCCACCCATCACGTATCTCCCGGGGAGAGGCGGAAATACCCGAGCTAGTTCGGTTCACCTCTATCCCCTGCCGTTTCCTGGGAGGGTCTCGTGAGAGCTCTAAGATTTAGAAGCTCCCACCTTTACCCACCCGAGACTGTCCACACGGAATTGAGCTTCCAATCCCAACAATTATCCATGTTTATTTTTAGATTCATTTTGTTGAATATTCCCCAATTATATTTGAATTTGGTTTGTGCTGCACTCAGGAGTTTTGCAGGATACCTAGGCCCCATGGGCCACAAAGTCGACATCTCTTAGCTAAATTGCTGTAGGTTGGAACCAGCTGCCATGTTTCCAGATTTTCTGAGAGAACAATCAAAACATCACATTATTGTGTGTAAAAACAGAATACAAAAGAAATCATATCAAACTCTTATGAGAAAAATATGCTACTTAAACCTAACTCAAGGAGTGACTAGATAATATCAATGCAAAATATTGAATGAAATAGTGTAAAAATTGATGCAAGATATAAAAATATATATGATGAGAAGGTTGACATAATAGGAATGGAGAGTTGGCTCAATATTAGGAAAATTCTAAAAACAATAGACCTTATTAATAAATAAAAACAATTAAAACTGCAAGATGCAGCCATAGATGCAGAAAAAAGTCCTGTTTTCTATGATTCGAATGTTCTTTTTCTCACTGGAGATTTCTAGGTTCCATCAATGTCAAGTTCAAAGGTCATCTCCTGCAAAAGACCCAAATTGTTAATGCTTTCTCTGGAAAAAATATTTTGTGTTTACTCTATGCCTAATTTATATATGAATTTATATATACATATACATGTATATGTATACAGAGAGAGAGAGTTTTGAATATAATTTAATTATCCCTATACAAATTGTTTCTCCCAGTAGCATATAAGGTCCTTGTGAGAAATGATTATTTCATTATCTTTGTATCTTTAGGACCTGCCTAAAAAAAGGGCCATGTCTAATATCTTTACATAGATTGTATGCATAATAAGTGCTTAATAAATATAGAGTTGAATTTAACATTTCTCTATTACTTCTCTAATCTATTCTCTCCTTTTCCCTTGACTTTTTATTCTCCTACCACACTTTAAATATGGATATTCCCCAAGGCTCTTTCCTTGACCCCCTTATTTTCTGTTTCTACTCTCTATCTCTTGGTGGTATTCTTTCTTCTCGTCTTTATCCATATAATTCCCAAGATTCCAAGGTTGACCTCTCCTCAGAGCTAAAGTCTCACATTTAATAGATTAAGAGAATCTTAGAGGATATCTAGTACAATCTATTTTAAGAGTGAGGAATGACAAATAAAAAGCCAGATTGTTCTACTCCATTTATGAGATGTCTGGACAAAGTGATGAAAGCCTTCATGATATGAGGTAGCCCTTCTGTGGTGAACACACAGGAAGATATGGGCCAAAATCACCCAGGATGCATAGGCTTGGTTTCATTGTTATCTGAATTGTTGGAGGGAACTTTGGAATCAGTGATATCAAAGGTCAATTTCAACATTGACTGAGGTCCTTTTAAATTTGGAACCCTTCCTCTAGCAGCAGAAGGAATTCCTGCCTTCAGCTTTCCTCACCTTTCTCTAAGTACTAAAGACATGCATTTTCACTCAATAACAGGAGAAGTGTATTGGTTGTTTTTCTACTCTCAATACGGAGAAGATGATTATGTTCTGATCCACCATCATTCTCATCCACTCTACTTTCACGGGCATTAGTATGCATTCATGAGACAATAAATCAGAATCCGTGATTCAGTTAAGAATAAAATTATTGATCAATATGAAATTGAAACTACGACACTGGCCTTATGAGTACTCCTGAACTAACCAATTGAGATAATTAAGGAAAAAAACAGACTTATGAAAATGTTCTGTTGTACAGTTTTAAAAACAACAATAATAACACAAACCACAATAAACAACAACAAAAACTTCCTTCAGATTATATCTGATACAAAATTCTAGTGAAATATTTTTTTCATTAAAAAAAAATCCTATAGCTTTATTCCGGGATACATAGCTTCAGTCTCAAAGGGTATAAATATATAGGGAAAAATTGTGTTCTTGCCTTATTTTTAGCTCAAGCTATAATAGAGTTTCCATAAATCTTCTGAGAGTTCATAGGTCACTAGGCTTCCAGCATGCCTTCCAAATCAGTTGATATGGAATGAGATTGGGAAATACAATGGAATTTCAAAATGCCTGTTTGCACCATGCCATGTTTCTATGCATACTAAGAAATAATGCAGTATAATTTATGCTAAAACTTTATTCTTATTGCAGATGCATTGCAATTTTATCATAGAATTATGAATTCAGAGCTAAATGAGATCTTAGAAGCCATCTAGTCCAATGTTCATTTTATAAATGGCTTGGAAGTTAAATGACTTGCCCAAGGTTACATATACAGAAATATTATTATTGCCACATTATCATTGATATTATTCCTGCTTTTTTATTAAGTGGCTTGCCCAAGGTTACTTAGGCCAAATGAAGCCAAAACTGAGATTAACACTCAGGTCTTATTAACTCTCTCTCTCTACTTCTTCCTCTCTCTGTCTCTCTGTCTCTGTCTCTGTCTCTCTTTCTATCTCTCTCTCTCTGTCTTTGTCTCTCTCTCTCTCTCCTTCCTCTCTTTAAATTTTACTTATTTACAACTTAGTTCTTTCTAAATTTTTAGTTCCAAATTCTCTCTTTCTCCATACCACCCCCTCTGCAACCGAGAGAGGAGGCAGGAAATATAATATTAATTATGCATTGAATCAGACAAAACATATTTATTTCAATATTAGCCATATTTTTTAAAAGCAAGAAAAGTAAAGAGAGAAAATTATACTTCTATTTATGCACAGAGTTCATCGGTTCTCTCTCTGGAGAGGGACAGGATTCTTTTCATCATGAGACTTTGCAATTGTCTTGGATCATTGTATTGATCAAAGTACCCAGGTCTTGCACAGTTGATTAACATTACACTGTTAATAATCTCCCTCTTCTTCTCACTTTATATTACATCAGTTCATATAGGGCTTGATATGTTTTACTGAAAACACTTTTCTTTATATTTTTTTCTAGCACAATAGTACTCCATCACAACCAAATGCTATAACTTGTTCAGTCATTCTCTCATTGATGAGTCTTCCCTTGATTTCCAATTCTTTGCCACCTCAAAAAGAGTTACTCTAAATAATATTGTAATATAGAGTATGTTCCTTTTTCTTTAATTTCTTTGGGATACATGCCTAGTAGTTGTATTGCTGGGTCAAAGGGTATGCACAGTTGTGCCTAGTTCGAATTTGTTCTCTAAAATTATTGGACCAGTTCAGTAATGTACCTATTCATTTGTGTACCTATTTTTCCCTCATTCCCTATTTCTGATAAGTGTGAGGTGGTTCCTCAGAGTTGTTTTAGTTTGTCTTTTTCTAATCAATTGCGACTTAGAACATTTTTTATATGAAATAGGTAACTTTGCTTTCTTCTTCTGTAAACTGCCTGCTTATATTCTTCGATCGCTTATCGATCAGGGAACGACTTTTATTTTTATAAATATGATTCAGCTTTATACTCAGTATAAATTTGAGAAATAAGGTTTTTGTCAGAGAAACTTGCTGTAAATTTTTAAAATACTGCTTTATTTTCTATCATACTTTTTAACACAGTGAAGTTTCCCTGATTATCACTTTTGATTAAATCTGTTTTACTTTTGCTTTGTCTGAGATCATGATTGCTACCCCTATTTTTTTTAATCTCAGTTGAAGCATATTAGATCTGCTCTAGCCTTTTATTTTAACTCTGTATGTGTCTTTCTGTTTCAAGCATGTATTCTAAAAAGCATGCGGTTTCTAATCCATTCTCCTACTGACTACTGATTCATGATCAAACTCATCCTATTCACATTCGCACTTATGATTACATGATTACTCTGTATTTCTATCTCTTTCATTTTCTCCTCCTCCACCTCTTCCTCCTCTTCTTCCTCCCCCTTCCTGCTCATCCTCCAAAATCTGTTTGGCTTCTAACCAGTGCCTCTGCTAATCTGTCCTCCTTTCTCTCATTCCCTGACCCCTTGATCTCTCCCTTATCTTCTCCCACTCCTATTCTCCTTCCCTATTGATAAGCTACATTTTTATATACAACTGGGAGTGTGAGTGTGTGTAGGTATGTGTGTATGTGTGTATACACACATACACACATATTTACATACACATATATATTTGTTTATTTCTTCCCTCTTTGAATCAATTGTAATGAGAGTAAGCTTCAAGCATTGCCTGCCACCTACCAACCTCCATTTCCCCCTGCAGTATAAAAATTTTTCCTTGTGTGCCTCTTTTATGTGAGAAAATTGTCCCCATCATACCTCTCTCTTTCCCCTTCTCCCTGTTGATCCTCTTTCTCAATTTTCTTTTTTTTGAGATCTTTCCAACATAATTGACTCACATTCTTGCCCTCTATTTATGTACATTCCTTTAAACTATATATAATGTAGTTTGATATATTATATATAGTTTACTGTAATAATATCATAAATAATGATAAAGTTCTTAGAAGTTACATGTATCATCTTGCCATATAGGAATATAAATTCATTTTATTAAGACCCTTTTGGTTATGTTCCTATATATCTTATTAAGTTTCTCTTGAGTCTCATGTTTAAATGTCTAATTTTGTATTCACCTGTGATCTTTTCATCAGGAATGCTTGAAGTCCTTTACTTCATTAAGCTTTTGTTAAATTAATAATAATTCATTAATTTTTTTCATCTAAAGTATTATACCCAATTTTATTGGATAGAATGGGGCTGGGGCTGAAGTTGGGGCCTGACTGAACTCCCCTCTCCTGCAGGCGAAAGGGTTTTCTCACTGACCTTTGAAACTGTCTTTGTCATTTGTGAGTTGAGAAATCTGGAAACCACCTCAGCTGTTTGTGATTCAGCAACCTGAAGCTTGTTCCAGTCCAGTCTTTGCCAATGCGCCTCATGCTATTCTGTGCTCTGCCCCAATCCTGGTGCAATAGACCCTTCCTTTTGGACTTCCAGATTGTCCTGGGCTAAAAATTTGTTTCATTCTATCGTTTTGTGGCTTCTGTCATCCTAGAATTTTAGAGTCACTTTTTACAAGTATTTTAAGGGTTTTAGGGGTAGAGCTGGAGCAGGTACACACTTCTATTCTGCCATCTTGGCTCTACCCCTCTGATGCTTTCTTGAAATATGAGTTCTAAGCTCTTTTTTTGATCACTGTTTTCAGGTAGTCCAATCATTCCAAATAATCTCTCTTTGATCTATTTTCTGGGTCAGTTGTTTTTCCAAGGAGATAACTCACATTTTCTTCTTCTTTTTTTCATTTTTTTGACTTTGTTTTATTTCTTTATTGATGTCTCATGGAATCGTTAGCTTCCACTTGCAAAATTCTAAGTTTTTAATTCTAATTTTTATTTTTTTCTTCAAGGATTTTTTCTTTTTCCATTTTTCCAATTTTGTTATAATTAGTTATTTTCTTCAGTGAATTTTTGTACTTTCCTTTCCATTTGAAGTATTCTCCTTTTTAAGCAGTTCTTCTCTTAAGTGGATTTTTTAAGCCTCTTTTACCAAGCTGTTTGTTCTCTTTTCATAATTCTTGCATCACTCATTTCTTTTCCCAATTTTACCTCTACAACTCTTATCTCTTTCTTTAACTCCTCCAGGATTTCTTACTGGGCTTTGGTCCAAATAGCATTTTTCTTTGAGGCTTTGTGTTTAATTGTTTTCACAGTGTTATCTTCTTCTGAATTTATGTTTTGGATTTCCCTGTTATTGTAGTAGATTTTCATGGGAAATTTTTTTTTGGTAGTTTGCTCATTTTTTTCAGTCCATTTCTTGACTTTAAACTTCATGTTAAAGTTGGGTTCTGCTCAAAGGGAGATTGGGAGTCATTGTTCCAAGTGTCAGGCTTTTACTGTTTTCAGAGCTAGTTCTGGAAGTCTGCAAGTTTTGAGTGCTTCCAAGGCATTGTGATCCTGGGAGAGGTATGGTCACTGCTCTGTTTATATGTACTCTGATTTTAACCCAGGAAGTACTCCTGGTCTCCTGCATTCACAAACACTAGTGCTGTCTTTGACTGAGAACTGGCAGGATGATTACTTCTTCCTTGTGAATGATCCCCAGTGCTCCTTTCCAACCTGGAGCTATGTATAGGCAATAGATATGCCAATCAATTCTGAGCATGTCCAGTACCAGCAAAGGTTCCACTGTAATCTCTCTCTGACTATATTTCTGACCTCCTTACCTTGTCTGGACTGAGAGCTCCTAAATCTGGCGCTCTGGTGGTGCTGGGGCTGCTCTCACTGCCATAGGTCTAGACAGGTCTCCACTCACTATTACCAACTTCTCCTGCTGATTTCCTAAGTTTTCTTTGGCAAGAAAAAATCTCACTTTGGATCTTTGTTGGCTATGCCTCTCCAAAATTTGATTTAGTTTGATTAAAGTTGGTTGGAGGTGAATGTTGAAACAGTTCATCTATGTTACCATTTTGATAATTATATAATTTACCATTTACCAATTATATAATTTTCCATTTGCTATTTGGGCTCCCATCACCTCTCATGCCAGTGTTTCTCCAACTATACTACCTTCCCTCATACAAGTTCTTGCCAATATTTCACGTGAGTTTTGTGGATGGAAGAGTTTAAGTATGGGGGCATTATACTTTTTCCTGGTAAATAAGAATCCGTGTTTAATAATGGAAAGAGTGCTAGACTTTGAGCTATGGGCAGCTAAGTGGCTCAGTGGATCAAGTACTGACTTGGAGTCAGGGAAGGTTTTTGGAGTTCAAATTCAGTCTCAGACACTTACTAGCTGCGTGATCCTGGGCAAATCACTTCACCTTTGTTTGTCTCAGTTTCCTCATCTATAAAATATGGATAATAATAACACCTGCCTTCCAGGGTTGATATTATGAGATAATAATTTTAAAGTGCTTAACACCATGCCTGGCACATAGTAAGTGCTGCATATATGTTAGATATTATTCACTATGTATTATTATTATTAGAGAATAGTGACATTCTGAAAATTTTAGACTTCATGGGAAAACAGCAAAACAATTTAATTATAAACAAGAAAATAAGCATAAATTTCACGTTACTTCTCAGAACCATTCCCCTCCCCCCATCCTATATTCATTGGCGACAAAACAAATACACATTAGTTGAAAACTGAGTATATATATTTGCCTCATATAACATCCAAAGCAAAGAGGCATGTCCTAATTCATGTATTTATTTACTTGAAAAGAAGACAGTTCATGAGCAGAAGTTTAGCCTAAGAGCAGGCACTCTTCCACATGTTAAGTGATTCATTTCAGAAATGATAATCTGGCCAGAAAACCTTTTTCCTCAATTACTACAGAAACTGACATTCTTTTGTAGTAAGGTCAGAAAACAGGAGAAAGCCTGAGAGCCATTCTCTTGGGAATGTGAATTTGGGATTATGTCACCACTTAGTAGACTAACGGACACTGATGGGCTGAAATGAATCCTTGTCCCAACAGACTGAACTTTTTAGCCTCTTCCATATCAGCCATCTCACTGTTGTTGGTATATGGTTTCAGTAAAGTAAGAGCAAGTCCAAGTTCAGAATAAGGCCTGTACACCATCACAACAAAAAGCTTGATAATGAATAATACTACCCCTAAGAGACTGTGTTGGTTCCTAGTTGTGCGAAATAGCTCCTTGCTTTTGATTCTTCAATGAAAGATTTTATTCAGAGCAAGAGGGTAGTCAAGGGAGAATGTTTTCTGCAATTTTTTAAAGATGTATAAGAGATACGATGTGTAATATAGTATGTGCTTTGAAACCACAGGAATGAGAGTGATTGCAAGTGTTTAGAAGTTTTCTTTCATAATTACAAAGAAAAAAGAAGTTTCAATGAGTAGTTTTTCATTAAGTAAAGAAGAAAAAAATCTCTAAATTTGCTACTTCACCTTTTTGTTAAATAGTTAATTTCAGAAAAAAATCTCAGTATAGAATCAGAACATACTATATCTGCCTAGAATTTCTTGACACTTCTTGTAGTGAAAATGCCAGAAAAAATGCTGCAAAGGAATTGCAAATATAATTTGTGTCTTAGTATCTGTGTTCCATTTATTCATTAGGCAAAAGTAATCTTTACACGGTAAAAAAAGTGGAATATTTAAAGACATGCACATAATTTGTCCAGTGCAGACAGACAAACTTGAGGTTATACCACAAACATATGCACAAAATTGTAATCTGGAAGTTCAGGTTGCCATTCTATTCTATAACACACTAAATGTTAGCTCTATTAGTAATTTAGATAGTGGACTATGAACTTTTGTCAGTTTGTTTCTCTAGGGACAGTAGAATGCTGGTTGAGTTGTACAATTGTGCATCCATGTTCTCTGTCATACAATTCAGTTCTTTGAACAAGACACAACAATTTGACATAATCAAAATCTTCATTTCAACTTGATTAAGCTGCAGTTGTAGAAAAATTGTAAGAGATCACTTTGAAATAAACTGTGTGATTTTGTTTTCTGTTTTATAGTCAATTATCATTCGATGAAACATTTATACAGTGCTTAGAGGTTTATAAATGATTTTATAAATATTTTTATCTTCAATCAAAGCCTCAATGGCCACTTACTGAGTATGTTGTGGAGGTTATTAGCTGAAGTTAAAAGTCTCTGAAGCCCCCTCCAATTCTGAAATTGTGATTATGATGCTAGTAGAAGGAGTTATAGAGCTACAGAGAGCCAAAATTATGTTGGGGATCAGGAGAAAAATCAGTTACAGATTTAAAAAAGAAAATATGGCAAACTGCAGATTAGAATCCCAGTTTGTAGTCTTGGACAAATTCCTTGTTCCTTTTTAATCTCATTTTTTTATTCTTTACCTTAGGGAAATGAGTTAATATCCTTTAAGGCCATTTAATGATACTAACATTCCCTGTCTAATTGGTCTCATATCTCTTTCTGGTCCAAAAACCTATAAGCATAAAATAATAGATTTATAACCAGAAGGACCATTAAGAGGCCATCAGGTCTAAATCTTTTATTTTATACACAAAGAAATCAGGGTTAGAGAGGTTTAGTGATTTGACCAAAGTGACAAAGCGAATTATTAACTATATTTAAACTCAGGTCTTTGAGATCCTAAATTTTGGGTGTAACTATGTAAATTTCTGTTTGAATGCCTGTGGTTGCCTAAAAAGAGTCACACATTTTTTTCTAGGAATAGTAAACATACACTTAGGCCATAACATTCACACCAGGAGTACTAAGGGTGAATCACAAGGTGTCTGGTATCATACTACTTTAATTATAAAGGTGCACTTACTTTCTTCCTTTGAACCTTGAACACTGCTTCAAAATAGGAATCAATGGTGTTGTAGCCATTTCCATGACATAAAGTGATTTGCCCAAAGTTCACATTAGGATTATAACAGAGATTTCATTCTATGGTTAGTTGGAGTCATCAGATTCTACTTGCCCTAGTCTAATTTTTAAGGAACTATTTTTTTAACTGAGTTTCTTTACCTCTTTTTCCATTTGTTTTTTTCCTATTTAAATTAATTTATTTTCAGTTTTAAACATTCATTACCACGAAATTTTTCATTTCAAATTTTCTCCCCATCTCCCCACTTCCCCCACTGCAGGACACCATGTATTCTGATTACACTTTCCTCCAATCTTCCCTACCTTCTATAACCCAACCTCCCTCTTTGTAACCTTACCTTCTTCTGAAAGGTAATATAGATTTCCATACTCCATGGCCTATATATCTTGTTTCCTAGTTACATGTAAAAACAATTTTTTAATATTCATTTTTAAAACTTTGAGTTCCATATTCTCTCCCTTCCTTCCTCTCCATTCCCCCTCATTGAGAAGGCAAGCAATTTGATATAGATTATACATGTGTAGTCATACAAAACACTTGCATAAGTCATGTTGTGAAAGACTAACTATATTTTCCTTTATCCTTTTCTGCCCTCTATTTATTCTATTCTCTCCTTTGAACTGTTCTTCTATGAAAGTGTTTGCTTCTGATTGTCCCTTTCCCCAATCTGCCCTCCATTCTATTAACCCCGCTCTCTTATCACTTTGCCCCTGCTTTCCTGTAGGGTAAGACAAGCTTCCATACCCAGTTGAGAGTGTATGTTATTCCCCTCTGAAGCCAAATCTCACGAAAGTAAGATTCACTTATCCCCTTGTGTCTTTCTCTTCTTCCCCTCCATTGTAAAAGTTCTTTTTTTGCATCTTTTATGTGACATGATTTACTACATTATATTTCTCCCTTTCTTTTTCTGCTAGTACATTCCTCTTAAAACTCAATTTTCTTTTTTTAGAAATCATCCCTTCACATTCAGCTCACCCTGTGGCCTCTGTCTCCTTTCTCTCTCTCTCTATCTCCCTCTCTCTCTCTCTCTTTCTCTCCAGTTACAAATCTCATCTTCTGAATGTAAACAGTTCAACTTTAATGAGTCTCTAATGGCTTTTCTTTCCCATTTACTTTTTCATGTTTCTCTTGATTCTTGTATTTGAAAGTCAAATCTTCTATTCAACTCTGATATTTTCAACAAGAATGCTTGGAAGTCCTCTATTTCATTGAAGTTCCACTTTTTTTCTCCTGAAGTACTATACTCAGTTTTGCAGGGTAGGTGATTCTTAGTTTTAACCCTACCCCCTTTGACCTCTGGAATATCGTATTTCAAGCTCTCCAATCCATTAGTGTAGAAGCTGCTAAATCTTATGTTATCCTGATTGTGTTTCCACAGTATTGGATTGTTTCTTTCTGGCTGCTTGTATTATTTTATCTTTGACCTGGGGACTCTGGAATCTGGCTAAAATAATCCTAGGAGTTTTCCTTTTGGGATCACTTTCAGGAAGTGATTGGTGGATTCTTTCCATTTCTTTTACCCTCTGGTTCTAGAATATCATGGCAGTTTTCATGGTTCTTTTTTTGATCATAGCTTTCAGGTAGTCCAATAATTTTAAAATTATCTCTCCTGGATTGATTTTTCAGGTCAATTGATTTCTAATGAGATATTTCATATTGTCTTCTACTTTTTTCATTCTTTTGGTTTTGTTTTATAATTTCTTGATTTATTATAAGGCCATTAGCTTCCATTTGCTACATTCTAAATTTTAAGGAATTATTTTCTTCGGTGAACTTTTGAACCTTTTTTTTATTTGGCCCATTCTGTTTTTTAAGTCATTCTTTTACTCATTGGCATTTTGGACCTCTTTTGTCATTTGGATTAGTCTAATTTTAAAGCCATTATTTTCTTCATTGTTTTTTTTGGGGGGGGTCTCTTTAGCAAGCTGTTGACTAGTTTTTCATGATTTTATTGCATCACTCTCATTTCTCTTGCCAATTTTTTCTCTTACTTGATTTTTAAAATCCTTTTTGAGCTCTTCCATGGCCTGAGACCAATTTATATATTTCTTGGGGGCTTTGGATGCAAGAGCTTTGACTTTGTTATCTTCTTCTGGCTATATGTTTTGATTTTCCTCCTCACTTATGACATAAGAAAATACCTCCTCACTGAGAAAGTAAGAATTTATATTCCCCTATTTGCTCCTTTTCCCAGATGATTACTTGACTTTTGAGCTCTTCTTAAAGGTAGTGCTCTAGAAGCAGCCTCCTCATCAGTAGTGGCTGCTGCTGCTCCGGTGCTAGAGCCAGGACTGGGACTGGACCATGGTCCCCTGTCAGTCAACTGAGAGACCTTTCCCACTGACCTTCGCAGCTGTCTTTGGCATTTGTGGGCTGAAATGTCTGGAAATCATAGCAACTGTCAGCAGTTCAGTCCCTTAAGGCCTGCTCCATCTCCATCCATGCATGGTCCAATGCAATATATCCTTGCTGTCAACCTTTCAGATTGTCTTTGGCTATAAATTTGCTTCAGTCATCATTTTGGGGCTTCTGCTGCTCTAGAATTCATTTAGAGTCATTTTTTACAGGTTTTTAAGGGGTATGGGGGGAAAACTCTAGCAGGTCCCTGCTTCACCTCCACCATCTTGGCTCTGCCCCTCTTCCCTTTTTTTCTGATTTTTTTTCACAACATTACTAATGTAGAAATATGTTTAATATGATTGTGCATGTGTAACCTATATAAGATTGCATGTTGCCTTGAGGAGGGAGGGAAAGAGAAAAATTTGCAACTCAAAATCTTATTAAAAATGAATATTTTTACATGTAATTGAAAAAAATTATATATTTCCCAAAAACAAAGAGTATGTCTCACTCTGACCTTTTTCTCTCTGCCACTACACATTTCAAAATGAAGTATTACTTTAAAGTGTGTTTTTTGGAGGAGAATATTGGGAGAGTTCAGGTGGTTATTTCCTCTGTTCTGTCATTGACTTTATTCTTTTTTTCCCTTTGTTCTCATTCATGATGAGACTTTGTCATCTTTATGGAGATTATTTTAGATCCCTATATCTAGCGCTACTTTCTTTTCTTAATTGTTATCTTCCTATAGGACATTTTGAACTAGATATCCCTTTTAAACTCAGCAATTGCAAAACAGAAAAATTTATTCTTCTTTGACCCTCTCCTCTTTTGAACTTCCTTATTTATGTGAACGGCAGTGTCTTCTCTCCTTCTCATTATCCAGGTTTGCAAAATTGGAAGTGATTTTAACACCCCATCCTCCCTACCCTAATAGTTTTATCAGTTTTCATGTCTTGCTGATTTTACTTCCATAATTTTACTTATATCTGTGCCCTCTCCAATCAAATGGCTAAAACTCTAGTTGAGACCCTTATCAATTCTCATCTGAGCTATTGAGTAACCTTCCAATTGACCTTTCTGACTCAAGTCTTTTCCCACCTCTAATCCATCTTCCACACAGATGCCAAAAAAGATTTTTCTCAACTGCCGTTCTGGTGCTGTCAAGTCATTAGCTCAATAAGTTTCAGTGCCTCTCTATCCTAGGATCAAATACAAATTCCCCTACTGGAGATTCAAAGTCCTTCATAACTTGACTTCAATCTTCCTTTTTGAGCCTTATTATGCAATACTCCTCTTTACACATTGTTTGATCCAGATTTTTCATACTGTTCTTCAGAATGGTGCTCTATCTCCCATCACCATTCCTTTATGTAGACTTTTTTCCTTATTTGTAGAATTCATTTCCTTTTGTCTACTGCTTCTTATAACTACTAATTTCCTTTAAAGCTTATCTCATGTCATCTTCTATAAGTATATATTGATATGTATATATGCATATGTGTACATTTATATATGCATGTGTTTATAGGTATATATGTGTCCATGAGCATGTGTGTATATGTAGAAAGATACAGATATATTGTCTTTCTGCAAAGTGTGTGTGTCTTGAGGACTGTGATTGTTTCAATTTATTCTTTGTATTTCTTAAGTCTTGCAGAATTAATGGAATTGTTGTCACAATAGATATCATCATGTATATGAAAGATTGTCATATAGATCACAAATTATTATTGTTCTGTTTGACCTCTATAAATAATACTAAGAGCACTGACTAGAGATTGCAAAGAGAGAAATTTAGGCTCAATGTCAGATTTTACTAGAAAGCCACTAAAACCCATTCTAACTCTGAAATTCTGTTATTCTCTAAGTATATGACCTATATTTAGTCCATAGAACTACATTTTTCAATTATACCTTTAAATGTTTGAGGTACACACAGCAATGAGGAAAAAATGGTGATTTAAGGACCTACTGTGTTCTGTAGTAGGTACTTGGATTTAAAGTCTAGTAAAAATGAGCAGACACCAATACAGGTAGCTATAACTCATATTACATGATTAGTGGATTAGAATATTCCCAGGTAAAAATATTAGGCTGAAAAAGGAAGCATATTACTGATGGAGCTAGAAGTGGGAGAGGAAGTTTTTATGGTGATGGTGATATTTGAGTCAGTCTATAAAAGATGAGCAGGGTTTCAACAGTTTATAGAAGGAAAGAACAACATTCATGTAACTGACTAAGGAAAATGTTCTGGGTTTCATGGAATGCTTCACAAATTCTCAAATTGTATTCTACGTGTAACTTTTATTCGTTTTAAAGTGGAGTTAGAAACCTACTTATTTAACTTTCTTGTCAGAGTATACTTTTTCCCACTGAAAAGGTGATTTAATTAAAAAAAGTTTTTTAATGCATTTAGTATTTATACTCAAAATTGCACATTCTATTTCGTGCACTTCCTTATGACAACAAAATAAAAGTGACCAACAGTTACTGTATGACAGTGCATGCATCATTGTTATCTGAGATTTTGGTTTGTCATTACATTTACTCTGAGAAGAATTCAATTTTGATTTTATTCAGTTCTGTACTTTCCAAACACTTTATCTAATTTTCCCCTCATTTACAAAAATGACTCAGGAACAATCTACTTCAGCCTTTCTCCTTGCTTTATTTGGCTTAGTTCCTGAGCAAACTTTTTAAAGAAATTCTTACTTACTAAGTTTTTGCTCTATGATGAGTTTTCACTTTCAGGTCAATCAAGGAATCCACAAGTATTCGTCTCTCTCCTTGTTTTTCATTGGTCTTTAAAATCTCAGCCTTTGAACATATCTGAAGAAGATATGTCTTGTATTTCAAAAGCACCTTATTCCCAAAGTAATAAACATTAATGTAATGTGAAAGCTTCTAATAGTGATTTATAGATGAAATAAATCAGTCATTTAAAACTAACATTTGTGTTCTAATTGCAATGACTGTGATTTGGACATGTTTTTAGATTTTAGAAGCTGATGCTATATATATTCTTCATTAGCTGTTGAGAGTCTTCCCACTAATGAGCTTAACAGTTATTAGAAAAATAGTAAGTAATATATGGAGGTTATTACTTGGATTGCTATACTTGCCTGTAAAGCTTGACTGATGGTTTGATAGGCAATTGACAATTGGGAACTCCTTATTTGTGATTTATCATGTATGTTGCTTATTTGTATGTAATTGCTTATTGTCTCCTTCATTAGACTATATGCTCCTTGAAAGCTCTTTGAGTACAGGGATTATTCTTTCTTGGTTTCCCTAAGTTTTGGCACAATGCCTGGTACATAGGAGGTACTTAACATGTTTTTGTTGACTGATGTACTTCTTAAACTCACTTAAAATATGCAAATATTTTAAGTTGCAATGCATTCAGAAAGTAGAATTCTCAGTGACTTTAAGGAAGTAATGAATAATTAAGTACCTGCCACATGTCTGTATTTATTATACATCTTTAGAACAGGGGGTATAAATAAATGAGTGTTAATTGATTTGAAATCAGGGCTTTATTTTTAAAAATAGTAAGAAATGGGAGTTTCCTAACCATCCATGTTTTAATTCTTCCAAGCTGTTTGAAATTTTGCTGATATTGCTAAGATTCAATCCTTGACTTCATCTTGTTAACAATATGGAAGTCACTTAAGATTCAGAGTAGCATTTCATAGTTTGCTGTATCCCATTGCTTCATATGGGGTTTGCACTCACTAATTGTTTGGTGGTAATGATAATTGATACTGATATCAGATCCCATTTTTCATAAGAGCCATTTAAGAGATATTTCATGAGTGAAGAAGGAATGGTCTAATATATTTCTTTCTGTTCTCTATTTGACTTGCATAAAACTAGAAAAATCCAGAAAGAAATCATAAGGTTTAAAAAGCAAACAACTATTCTCTAAAAGATAGATGTTGAAAATGTTGTGGCAAAAATGTTGAGAATACATTGTATATGTTGGTGATTTTTGAAAAACTTTGTTTTAACCTGTTTATTGTATATAATAGAAGATTTGACAACTTGTGGCATTCTCTGATCTGAGGCCATATTGCTTCCACATGGGTCTTTGCTCTCTACATTCATTCTTTTGCCTTTTAAATAAAAGATAATAGAACCTCTATAACCTTGTGATTTTAAAAGGTCTTTAGGGCGTCTCAGCATCCTGGCATTCCAAGATACCCAATATCAATGTCCCAAGGAACATGGTATGATTTTTATTCTGGATTAACCTCCAGAACACCAGGCCAGTGAAAGATGAGATAGGAACTCAGCAGAGGCTGCATCTGCACATGAACTTGATGGTGCCAATTAATGTCAGAACTGAGATAAATTTTGAGTCTACTACTCCAGAGATAAGATGATGAACAGTAGAGCAGAGGTGTCCAATATTTTACATGGGTCCTGAAATGCTGCTGCTGTAGCTAGATTAAGAAGTTTTTGTTTTCATTTGTTACCCCTAAGATAGAGGATACCCCAAGTGTGGGTTAAATCATTGTCTGTTTGTTATGGCCATATGATTAAATAAAAATACTTTTGAAAAATCAAATTGATCTTAATTGGGCAAATAGCACTAAAATGTTATCCACTAGCCTCTAGCACTAGGTGTGTATGTGCATGTGTGTGTGTGTGGAGTGGGGGAGATGTAACTGGTGGGAGCAAGAGCTAATGGAACTTGAGAAGAGATACAGTAACCCTCAGTAAGCCCAAGACCTCATAGGGAGAGAAGTAGCCTACCTCACTCAGAAAACCAGAGTGTATAGGCTACTGAAGAAAAAGTAACAATTACACACACATTCACACACACACACACATTCACACACACACACATTTGAAGTGGAGAACTGGTAAAGATCAGTGCTATTGAAACTTCATATTATCCATTTTTTCTCAGAAAGCTAACTTTAATATAAGACTTTTTGGAAGGAGGATGAAAAGCTTATTACTTAGGAATTTTGGTGTTATTTTTGTTTCTTTTTGAGATCGGTTCTTCTTATCTCACCCGGTCTAGAAGTGTAGTAGCCACTTACCCAATTCCATTACTGACTGATTGACATGGAAGTTTGACCTACTCTGTTTTGTGATCCAAGTCATTTCTGTCTCCTTAGGCAATCTGATGGTCCCCTGCTTCCACTGACTCACTATAATGGTGTCTAATTTAGTGCGGATATTTGATGGGCTTAGCCTATCTTAGACCTCTTAAGTTCAAGTAATCCACCAATCTCTGCTCCCTCTAGTAGATATTAGAGGTAGGTGTATACTACCACACTCAGAAGGACTTTCATTTATTTATATATTTTAAAATAATATATTTAAATACACATTGTCTCCAGTAATAAATTGGGCTTAACATCGTGATTCATTAAATGGCAAAGATATTTTCTCAAGAGTTTCCTCTAGAATACTCTAGTGGGGAAAACTATTCTTTCATTTATCTGATTGGCTGAGGGAAATGGCAGTGTAATCTCAGTTCCAGTTCTATGACTAACAACAAGTACTCAGAGAAACAAGGAAAATTAATTCCACATTTTAATCAGAGATTTTGCAAGATAACCTTGGCAGTTAGGGAAAAATCTGTAGGCATACTTCCCAATTGAGTCTATAAGTACTTGTTCTGGATATAAAATGGGCTATTCTTGCCAAAGCTCTACTTTTTTTTTTCTTTTTTAATTTAAAATTTTCTGAATATATCAGTAGTAGATTCCTTTTAAGACTTTAATTTGCCTTTAAAATCTTTCTTAAAGGATTACTAAAGTCTCTTAAAGAGTACATAGCCTAGGAAGCAATTAATAACTCCATTAGAAGGCAGTGAAAAGCAGGAAACATGGAGAGAGCACTAAGGAACGTAAAGTCACTTAGTTTATGCCAAGGCACTTGGTGAAAATCTGAAACATTAGATTCTCAATTCACCAATCCAGAGAACTTCCTTTATTTTGGTTTGCAAGCATTGTTTGAGTGACCTCACTACAACCATCAATTTGCCATCATTATGTGGAGAAGTAACTCCTGTGGTTGGGGTTCAAAGCCAAGGTTCCGTACTTCAAGTCACATGCTCTTTTCACTCTGTCATGTTGCTTGATGTGCAGAACCAGATACGTGGGGCACTGGGATCACGATGTTTCTCTCGGTCACCAAGAATTTAGTGTGTTTAAACATTACATAACTCCCATACTCCTTCAGCAAAGTAAAATCAACTGAGTACTTGCTTCACAGGAAAAATCAGTTAATCTAGAAAGAAACTAGATGTCATCATAATTAATTTGTGTAAATTACTTCTTTTGGAAGTAAACTGTTATTCACGTTTTTGGTGTTTATATCTCCTACATTCTCCTTTGTATCTCTTCATTCCTCCCCTTACAGAGAAGTAGATCTTATTAAAAAGACTTAAAAAACAGTAAAACTATCCAAAATATCCTAAACACCTAACATCCGTTGGGGGTATGGGCTGCCTTATTCTATCTATTCTTTGCGGATAAGCTTTAATTTTAATTCCATGACATTCAGTTTCAGCTGTAAGATCGTTCTTTCAATTTAAGTTGTTGTAGCCATTATATATGTTCTTTTCCTGGTTTTGCTTTCTTCATTCTGCATCAGTTCATATAAATCAATGATGGTCTGTATTCATTATTGTCCTCCTAGTAGTGGACATTAACATTTGACCCCTGAGCAATTCACTTAACTTCTCTGTATCTCAGTTTCTTCAACTATAAAATAATATGTTAAATCCGATGACCTCTAAATTCCTTTCTACATCTAAATCAATGATCCCCTGATTATTATTGTGAAGTGTGATTTTTTTTTTGGGGGGGGGGAGGGAATAGTGAATTAAATTTATACCTAAACAAATTTTTAGAAAAGCTGGCATTTGAATAGAATTAGATAACTTACTACTTCGACTAAATTTAACTTTCAAATTCCAACAGCCTTTCATTCAGAAATACATTTGCTTTGGTATATTTTTCCTCCTTCACTCTGCAGTTCTTATTAGACTTGATATTTGACTGAATTAACAAAATCTGGTGGTTTTGACATTTTTCAGGCCTCACTTAAGACAGATAGTCCTGACTAAGCCCAAACCCCAAAAATGTATTCTGTTCATAATGCTTCGTCATTTTCAGATACTCCCATATTGCGTAAAAATAAGTAAAACCTTGGAATTAGGTAAATATATTGCCTCATTAAGAACTTAACTCATTCCAGTTTTGCACTTCACTTTGGTCTTCATTGTCCTCTTTCATATCCTCTTCATCCACCTCATTGTGTCCTTTTTCTTTCTCCATATAGCCAATATACCAGTAGAAATAGCTAAAATTTTGTATTTAGGAAATTAAGTCATGTAATCACTTCCAAGAAAAATAAATGCATGACTGTCTCCTTCATATTTACAAATCAAAATGGAAACACGCATATTTCATTTCATGGTCTGTAGGAATTTAGATAATGGTGATAACTTTTAGAAATCAATTAAAATTTGTAAAATGATTTTGATATTATTTTAAAATATTCTGTAGCCCATTTATAATTAGAATCATTTCATATCAATTTTTTCTTCCTCAGTGACTGAAAAGACATATGTGTTTTAGTCTATTAAGGGAGACAGCAGTGACACTCTGGGAGTATCAGTCTGGATAAATGAGTTTCAGTTACAGCAACACATTAACTAGCTTTTAACCTAAATATTTCAATTCTTCCATTAAACTGTTATATTGTCATAATCAACTCTTCTTTGGTTTCCAATGGAAGACAGTCTCTGACAAATACCTGCTTCTGGGTGCTTGTGACAAAATACCAGCTTTTAATGCTGAGGGTATGTAGTTATAAAACAAATGATCCGTTGGAGATAATTTGCTGTTTACTCTGTTAACTAGCCAAGCTAACTGGTTAATTAGCTAGATGACCTCTCACTGGAGTTCATCAAGGAAAGAATGTGGTTGACTACTGCTTGGGAATTTTTCAGAGGATCTCAGAATCAAAGAACTCAAGAGTTCGAAAGAATCTCAGCGGTCATCTAATCTAATCTGTACACAACAAGAATCCTCACTTTTCAAACCAGAAAGAGGGCTCTGCTTGAAGACATCTAGAGACATCAAGAAGTTTATTTTTCAGTTATGGGTTGTATCTATTGTCAAATTTTATAATTTATAATTCTTTGAACCTTGAGTCAATTTTGAATTAGACAAAACAATAACATTCGCATCCCATTGTATTCCAGTAGGAAAACTGTATGCAATTAACAGTAACTTTCTTTACAGGGACAAAATGTTTTCATTGCAACATTTCTGTGATGTAGGGCCAAGAATTATTATATTTTCTATTCCTATTTCACAGATTGAGGCTCAGAGGAATTTTCAAAAGGAGTAATAAGTTTGCCCGTAATAACTATACAGGTCAGTGATTTTGATGTCAAGACCTGGTAAACTTCTAGAATTGAGAATTAATGAGATTCTTTATAAGCACTTAGAGAAAACAAACAAGCAATGAGCAGTATGCTCTAGCCTAGCTTTATTAAGATGAAGCTATGCCAGGATAATCACATGTCCTTTATGGACAGAATTATTAGATTTCTAGGACATGAAAAAATATTGTGGATATGAAAATGTGGATTTCAGCAAGGCTTTTAACAAAGTCTCTCATGATATCTTCATGGAAATTATAGAGAAATGTGGACAAGATGTCAATATAATTAGCTGGATTTGAAACTGGTTGAAATACCTAACAAAGTTTCATCTCAAGCAGGAGGAAGATTTCAAGATTCTTTAAGAATCGATGCCACATCATGAATGTTTGTTGATTGATTGATTGATAACTGTTCTTGGACTTGTTATCAGTGATGTGGATAAATACAAAATTAGCCTGGTTTTTACATTCATCAACATGAGGGTGGGAATGAACATATTTATTTATTAAATGAAGACAATATTTATAAAATAATTTATGAAAGGGTAGAATATGAAATGATAATTTAAGATAATTTATTTGCAAAATAGAAAAATAATATTTATAAAATGAAAGTGAGATCTATAGTATGCTGTAATGCAATTATGTAAGCATCACTTCTGGGTGTCTATTGACTTAGAAAACAACAACATATTTTCTCTGTTGTATTGTCTTTATTTACTTTGTTAGACATTTTGCAATTACATTTTAATCTGTTTCAGGCCATGCTCAGGAGATTTGCCTGGATACCTTGAGTCTAATGTAGCTGCTGTGATGGAAAGAACTTTGAATCTAGATTCATAAGGTCTGGGTTTATTTAACTCTACTCAAGCTTACCACTCATCCTAGGCAAGACACTCAACCTATCTGAGCTTTAGTTTCCACATTTGTCAATATAGAATTGTAATTATTTATCATCTATCTTATGTGGTTGTTGTAAGGATTAGGTAGAAGAGTACATTTGGATCACTTTGTAAAGCTCAAAGTATTATACAAATATAACTTATCATTGTTTTGGTATTTGCAAGCTGGAAAGATGAACTGAATTTGATAAGGAAAAATGTAAAGTCCTTAACTTAGATTTTTTTAAAAGTAATACCACAAATATAGCATAACAGACTTATAGCTTGGCCGGAGGGTAGGATTTTGTATTACAAGTTCAATATGAATCAACTGCATGTTGTGGCCAAAAATAAAGTGTTTTTAGAATGCAGACCATCCAGGAAAAGGTATATAACAATGGCACTGTACTCTGCCCTAGCCAGAAATACAAAATAAAAACTCCAAGGAATGTCATAGTCAAATTACACAACCATCAGGTCAAGAAAAATTACTGCAAGTGTTCAGAAAGAAACAATTCAAATATCAGGGAGCCACAATCAGGATTACATAGGATTTAGTAGCTGCAACATTAAAGGATTGGAGGTCATGGAACATGACATTCCAGGAGGCAAAGTAGCTAGGAGTACAGCCAAGAATCACTTACCTGGCAAAATTAAGTATAATACATCAAGGAAAAAAATGGTCTTTCAATGAAATAGAAGGATCTCATGTTTTCATAAGGAGAAGATCAGAGCTGAATGAAAAATTGGATCTCTAATATCAAGATGCAAGAGAAGCCTAAAAGGGAAAAAGGGAAAAGGAAATATAAGGGATTCAACAATATGAACTGTTTACATCCTTGCATGGGAAGATAATAATTGTAATTCTTACAACTTGTACCACTAGTAGTACAGCTAGAATGAATACGCATAGACAGAAGGTACAGATATAAGGTGAATTTGAGGGTGGATGAGATGATGGGTATTGCTTGAAACTTACTGTCATCAGAATTGGCACAAAGAGGGAACAATATATACAATGAGTTGAATAAAAAATTTATCTTACTCAACAGGGAAGTAGAATGGGAGGAGATGAAGTAAAAGTGGGGGTGACAAAAAGAAGGGCATATTGGGGGAGGTGGTAGACAGAAGCAAAACACTGTTGAGGAAAGATGGGGTGAAAGGAGAGAGGAAAAACAGAAGAAAAAGTAGAATGGAGGAAAATACACAGTTAGTAATCATAACTGTGAAAGAGAGGGATGAACTCTCCCATATAATCAAAGTGGATTGCAAAGTGAATTAAAAACCAGAATCCTACAATATGTTGTTTACAAGAAACACTTTTGAAGCAGAGACACACACAGGCAAAAGTGAGGGGTTGAAGCAGAGGTCTATTGTGCTTAAGCGGAAATAAAAAAAGTAATCCTGATCTTAGACAAAGCAAAAGCAAAAATAGACCTAATTAAAAGAGATAAGGAAAGAAACTACATCTTAGTAAAGATACCATGGACCATGAAATAACATCAATATTAACCATTTATGCACCAAGTGGTATAGCATTCAAATTCTCAAAGGAAAAGTTAAGTGAGTTACAGGTTCATGACAAGAGATAGAAAGTGTTATGAAATGTAAAATAGATAATTTTGACCATATTAGATTTAAAAAAAAAAAGCTTTTGCAGCAAAACCAATGCAACCAAGATGAGAAGAAAGCAGAAGTCTGGGAAACAATCTTTACAGCAAGTCACTCTGATAAAGGCCTCATTTCTCAAATATGCAGAGAACTGAATTTATAAGAATACAGGTCATTTCTCAATTCATATATGCTCAAAGAATATGAACTGGTAGTTATCAAAAAAAATCAAAGCTACATATAGGTATATAAAGTAGTCTTAATCATTTTTGATTAAAGAAAAGCAAATTAAAACAACTCTGAGGTACCTCACACCCAGATTGGCTAACCTAATAAAAAAGGAAAATAATAAAGATTGAAGAAGATGTGGACAATTGGGGAACTATGCATTGTTGTTAGAGTTTTGGACTGATCCAAACATTCTGGAGAGCACTTTGTAACTATGCCCAAAAGACAACCAAACTGTGTATATGCTGTGATCCGGCAATGCCACTACTGGGTCAGTATCCCAAAGAGATCATAAAAAAGGAAAAAAGGCCTATACGTACAAAAAATATAAAGAGAGCTCATTTTGTTTTGGCAAAATACTGGAAATTGACACAATGTTCATCAATCGGGGAATGGCTGAACAAGTTGTGGAGTGTGAATGTTATGGAATACTATTGTGCAATAAGAAATGATGACCAGGCTGATTTCAGGAAACACTTGGAAAGACTTTTATGAACTGATGCAGAGTGAAATAAGCAAAACTAGGAAAATACTGTGTATAGTATCAACAACATCAGGTAGTGATCAACTATGAATAACTTAGCTCTTCTCAACAACACAGGGATCTAAGAGAAGTACAAAGGGCATTGGAAGGAAAATGTTATCCACATTCAGATAAAAGAACTAATGGACTCTGAGTACAGATTGAAGTATACCTTTTTTTTCCCCACTTTATTCTTTTTTGCATTTTTTCCCTTTTGATCTGTTTCTTCTTTCATAACTATGACTAATATGGAAATATGTCCTATGTGATAGCACATGTATAATTTATATCAAATTGCCTTCCATTTTAAGAAGAGAGGAGGGGAGGCAGAGAGAGAGAAAAAAGTGGAACTCAAAATCTTGTACAAATAAATGCTAAAAGTTGTCTTGATATGTAATTGGAAAAAAAATGAAATACTATAAGGATAGGAAAGAGATTAGAAATCGACAAATACATGATAATTTAACTCATGGGAGGTAGTAAGAATACCAAATGATTATACAGAAATAGCTTAAGGATATTCTCATTAGGGAGACCCACAATCAGTAGATGTGACCCAGAGGAAGATCGAGCTAAGGAGAAGAAGGAAAAGTTAGACAGCAGGAGGAGAAGCAGGACAGATAAAAACTCTCAGGAACACCTAGATGTATGGGAGAGTTATTTTTTAATATTATTTTGTTTTTCAAATTACATGTAAAATCAAATTTTAACTTTTTTTTTTCAATTTAAGTTCCCTCCCTCCCTTCTCCCTGATATGAGATGGCAATCAGTCTGATATAAGTTATATCTACACAATCATGGAAAACGTATTTCCATATAAATCATATTGTGAAAGAAAACATAGATAGACCTACCCCCTTAAAAAAAAAACATGAAAAGGAATAAGTTAAAGATAGCATGCTTTGATCTGCACTCAGACTCAATCTGTTCTTTCTCTGGAGATGGATGCATTTTTCATCATGAATCATTTGGAATTATCTTGGATCATTGCATTGCTGAGAATAGCTATATCACTCACAGTTCATCATCTTACAATATCACTGTTACTGTGTAAAGTACTTTTCTAGTTCTGCTCACTTCACTTACTATCAGTTCATGTAAATCCAGTTTTTTTTTCTAAAATCATCCTGCTCACCTTTTCTTATAGCACAATAGTATTCCATTATAATTATACATTACAACTTGTTCACTCATTCCCCAACTGATGGGCATCCTCTCAATTTCCAATTCTTTGTCACCACAAAAAGAGCTGCTATAAATATTTGTGTACAAATATGTCCCTTCCCTCCTTTTAAAATCTCTTTGGGATACAGTAGTGGTATTGCTGGATCAAAGGGCATGAACAATTTATCAATATGCTCTTAGAGTATAGTTCAAAATTATTCTCCAGAATGGTTGGTAAATTTACAATTCTACTAATGATGCATTAGGGTCTCAATTTTCCCATACCTCCTCCAACATTTATCATTTTATTTTTCTGTCATGATAACCAATCTGATAGGCATGAGGTGGTACCTCAGAGTAATTTTAATTTTCTTTTCTCTGTTTAATAGTCATTTAGAAGACTTTTTTCATATGGCTAAAGATAGTTTTGATTTATTTTTCTGAAAATTCCCTGTTCATACATAGCCTTTGACAATTTATCAATTGGGGAATGATTTGTATTCTTATAAATTTGATTCAGTTCTCTCTGTATTCGAGAAATGGGGTTATAATTCACCACATACCCCCATCTTTTTGCTTTCCTTCTAATCTTCATTGCATTGGTTTTATTTGTGCAAAGGATGGGGGATTTAAAAGGGTATCTGATAACTTATTGTGTTTCTTGAAGGAAGAAAGCAGGGATGGAACCTGAATTGAAATGTGCTATTGGCAGAAATGTGGAGTTATGACAAGGAGAACTGATGACAAGATAGTGAGATTGGAATATGAAACAAACTTCTTCTGGGGCAGGAGCTTGATTTTTTTCAGAGGTTTCTCAGAGAATAAAAGGCATTAAGGCTTACTGCAATGAGAAGATAGAGAGGCCTGGCTCCTAGGCCATCATGTTTATTCTCTCACCTAATTTACGCTTCTATTCTGTAATGACTGCAGTGACAGGAGTACCATTTTGGAGTATGCCTTATTGCCTCAAAAGAGGTGACTAATGATAATTTAAGGCTAATGGTGGGTAGGAGGAAGAGTTAAAGGTTGTCTCCACTCATTAATAGGCCTCAGTACCTTTTGTTAATTTCTATTGAGACACTGGGTGAGAGGATCCAGAGTATATACATACTCTGAGGTAAGGTTTTACTTTGGGGTTTAGTTTTTGGAAGAAGGTTTGTGTGCCAGATGAGACTCTTGAAAACTGCTAAGGAGTCCCCTGGCTTTGAAAACCCAGATGTTAGTGCTTCTCTCTCTGGTAACTATGTATATATGGCCAGACAGTTGGACTTGTCTGTTGATCTGTGATGTATGGTCAGACAGGTGGAAGCCTTATCTATTGGTCTTTTCTGTTTGTAATTCTGTTTGTATTATCTCTGAAGTTCAAGGTGCTCATTTTCCCCCTGAAGTGAATTATATATGTGCTTGATTAAAGTAGATTTCTGACCCTCAAAAGTTGTTTTCCCTTTAGAAAAGTAGATCTAAGAACCTGTACAGCAGACCCTCCTGTGTATGCCAGGGTCTTTGCTGCTACAGTGACCTGGTATCAATGGTGGTCTTCATAGGTTTCCTCTATTTTCCCCAACCCCACCATACCATAACTCATATATGACAGTTGGAGAGCAGAGATTCAAGAGGAAGACAATGAGATACAGAACAAAGCAGATGAAGGAACATATCACTTCCACCTGTATTGAGGGCCAAACTTTCCTTGGAATATCTCTGTGATTGGATCTTAAGACTTTTTCTTTCCCTCAGAGTCTTTCTCCCTACTACTCCCCAAACTTTCATGAGCTCTAGAGCCCTATATTTGGGAAGGAAGACCAGGCTCAAAATGTGATGCCTATTTTTCTTTGAAGTGAAAGGGTGGGCATTGGAATGAAGCTGCCTTGTGTTGGAGAAAATGCTTCCCCAGGCCTAGGAATTTGTTGTTTTCTAACACTATAGTCAGGAAACAGTCTACTACTTTATACAAGGAAGAGTCTCTGATAAGAATGCCAGCTAGAAAAAGGAAGAAATTTCCTCACATTTTTAACAGGAGAAACACCCTGTCTTCACTCCTTATAGGGAGGGGTCAAGCAACTACTCCATGTTTGCCATATCAGTTCCTTTCAATGTTGGGCCACTGCTCGATTGGAAAACAAGCTAGGAGTTTTATAATCCTCCAAAAGAATCCCTTGAAGTTTCTAGAAAGATCTGGACCCAGTTTGCCTAGAAATGCCCCTAGAAGACAATTTAGCTTCTGCTAACCTAACAGTAGTGATAAGGCAAGAGAAAGAAATGAAAGACAAAAAGATAGTTAAAGAGGAGACACAACTAACTATACCTATGTGATGCAATAGATAAAGCACTGGACCTAGAGTCATAAAGACTTCAGGTCAAATCTTTTCTCAAACACTTACCAGGTGTGCGACACTAACAAACTCCTTTAATCACTATGTGCCTCAGTTTCCTCAATTTTAAAGTGAAATAATAGCATTTACATTCCAAGGTTGTTGTGAGGATCAAATTAGGAGATATTTGTAAAGTGCTGAGTACAATATCGGGCACACCTTAGACAATAAGTAACGGTTTCTTTCCTTCCTTCCTTCCTTCCTTCCTTCCCATTTGTTACAATATAATGTTTTACTTGCAAAATCCTAGAGAAATTACAAAGAAAACTAATTGGACAATAGCTTCAGTAAAGTTATTAAGACACAAAATAAATCCACAAAAAACCCCCAATATTTCTTTATATAGCAATAACAATGAAATTAAATAAAAAAGAAGTCCCACTCTAACTAATGGAAAAATATGTAAAATATCTAGAAATTAATATACCAAGGCAGATTCAAGACATGTATAGCTGCAATTTCAAAATGTTTCTGTAAAAATCTGGAGAAAATAGAACTTGTACTATTTCCATTGTAGGGTTGCTATGAAAGTTTTTTTTTTTCAAAACTTAAAGCAGTATAAAATATGAATTATTTCTGTAAACCTAGTTTCTTCCACTTTTCAATGAGATGAACATACCTACCTTTTTAGTACCTAGTTGTAGCCTTACGTAAAGGACTTACTGTTTGCAGTCCTACATTGCTTTGTAGACAGAACTAAGTGTGGCTTTGTGATACGATATTTTTCTGTAACAATGGGGATAGCAAGTTCAATTTTTTTTTGTTTTGTTTCTTTACTTTTATCATTCCATCTAAGCATTTCTCTGTATCTCAGTTCTCTCCACATCATTAATTTTATAGCTAGCCAAAAATCTCTCTTTAAAATTTTTATAGCATTTTGTTGGAATCTTTCCTTTACCCCTACTATTGAATTGATTTGTGTACATGTCATATCCCTCCTATTGGATAGTAAGCTCCTTGATGGCAGTCTCTGTTTTTTATGTTTGTGACCCTTATATTTGGCATATTCTTAGCACTTAAAAATTTGTTGAGTTGCATCAATATAGAAAACAAAAATTCTGAAAGGAGGAAGATTAATTTTAACATAATGGTAAGAATTAGAGAAAATAGGAGACAATTGACTTTTCCAGGACTGCGTTATGTTGGTGAATGAATGATTTAAAGTGAAGCAGGAGCAGTTCCCTCATTTCAATGCCTAAGGATGAATTTTTGAATTGATCTTCTAACCTGCAAAGCTCTGAAGAGGCTGCCAAGAATTGTAACTTATATTTGACCCTGGGTTAGGAAACATTACTGCTTTAGATTTCAGCATCATCACAGCAAGATATGTATTAATTATTTTACTCTTTTCCCTGCATGACATTTCACAGTCCTCGCCCCAGCCATGGCTTTCCCACAATAGAATTTCAATGTGGCTGAAGTTAATTAATTTAGATTTGGCTCCAGCTTGAGTTCATCCTTTCTAAGCCATCCCTTTACCCTGTCTCAGAAAGATGGTATTACCTCATTTGCTATAACAGCATCCTGGTTATATAAGGCCTCAATGTTGTTCCAAGTGTTAACTCTTTCCACTCTAGCACAGGATAAAAGAGTAAGTAGCCTTTGTATGCTGCCTTGATTATGTAAGAGGATTCTTTCCTTCACATCTTCAGGTACCATGAAAAGAAGTCTATCTAACCTTGAAGTCAGAGGAGCTCAGTTCATTGATTATCTTGTGACCTTAGACAGATCACTTAATCTTTCTGGTCTTATTTTTATCCTCTATAAAATGAGGAGATCTAAGTCCATGACCTACCATCTTCCCCATTTTCCAACATAAAGATAAACCTGAGAAGAGGATTCATTTAACTAGGACATTTAAAAATGTTATTGATATATTAGTAGTAATATAATATTACAACTCAATATAAGACTACTGAGTCTTATGTTATTAATTTTTTAAAAAAGCAATTCAGCAAAATTAATCAATATATCAACCATGTCTGATATTACTGGCAGTATAGCAAAACTATAGTCCCCATACCTCTGCATGGATGTGATTATAACTTTTTCAAGATGAAATACAAACACCCATCTTCTCTGACATGGAAGAACATGCTTCAGTTCCTCTGTGATTTCAAAAGTAATATGTGTTTCCTATCTAATATAACTCAGAGGCTGATATTTTACTCTGGATGTTTTCCTGGAACCTCTCAGCAAAGTACAGAAGCTACTCTTTGTAATAGTAACTCTAAATAAGTGCTGAGATAAGCTTTTGTAAAGTCAGTGTTGACGTTTTTGTCCTTTTGACTGTTAATTGCTTTTTTTCTTTTTTATTCTTGATCCAGTCTAATATAAACTGATTGTAACTCTCTCATTCAAACAATGAACATTCGAAACATCTAAGGAAATCTTTCTTTCAACCCTTTAGTTTGATGCCCAGGAAATCCTTCTTTATAAGCACATGCATGCCCCAGCATAACATATTGGTTCTGAGGTTACAAAAAGTTGTTTCACCATTTTTTTTTCATTTTCCCCAGATAATGATTAAGGATATGGTCTCAATATATATATGTAATACATATATATATGTGTATATATATATATATGGTCTGAATATATATATATACATATATATGAAATTTTGTGAAGAAGTGTTCAACAGATAACTTGATATTTTTTTTTTAGAGATTTTAGAATTTGATTCAATAGTTGGGTAAACATTCTCAAATGGGGCAGGGCAAGGGGAATCACAGAATCATAGAATCAAAGATGTTGAGGAGAAAGACACTTCAAATTTCATTTAATTCAACATTTTTTAATTTTTATATATTAAGAAACTGTTGGCCCTACCACTAAATTGCTCACCTAAATAACTGAAATAGTGAGTAATAGAGCTATAATTAGAAGCCAGATCCTCTGACTCCAGATCCATCATACTTTCCACCATACTAAACTGTTTCTTTAGGTGTATAAGTGAAACTGATTCATCTGTTAAATTCTTTGACTTTGCTCTCAGTGCTTCTTCAACTTAATTTCTTCCTCCTCCATGTAGTTGATTGTCAGAACTCTACCTTCACATCAAGGAACCACTGAGTTCATAGAATGAGATGAAGAGCAAAAGATGCCACCCCACTAAGAATGGAATGGAAGGGAAGAGAAAGGAAGGCAAAGGGAGAGAAGAAAAGGAAAAGAAAGGGAAGGAAAATAAATGTGATCAAAATTATATTCTCGATCTGATTTTATCTGACAAGGAAGAACATATTTCTGGGACTAGAGATGATAGAAACCTTTTTAACAGAGAGAAATGTATGTCAGAACTTGTGATAGAAAAGGAGAGACAAGTTGGGAATACTCTGACATGTACCTTAGAAGACCAGTTTATGAAATTTTCAGAGCAAGAAAAGGAAAGATTAGGTGGACTAACTTTCCCTAGGGGCAATCAGTCAAAGAAGTGCTGGAAACTCTCTAGAGAGAATTTCTGAAGATGAAATTCTGATGAAGATGAAAAAAGGAAATTTTCTAAAGAAACTAATGTGGGTACCCAGGTAACTCACCAATCAACTTAACCTTTTTTAAAAGGCATTCACAGAACATGAAAGCAAAGAAAGGAAGAGAAAATGAATAAATTTTTTCATGAATCTGTAAGTTTATTATCAGGAAAGCTAAAACTTAGAATGAACAAAGTTTATTGAGAATAGTAAAGTCAGGAAAAAACTTTTAATTTTAAATAAGTTTGTGAAAAAATGGATTCTGATATTCCTTTTAACTCACAAATTGCAAAAATGATGAAGTAGATCGAGCACTGATACTGGAGTCAGGAGGACTCAACTTTGTGAGTTCAAATCCAGTCTCAGACTCTAGCTATGATACTCTGAGCAAGTCACTTAACGCTGTTCATCTCAATTCCTCATCTGTAAAATGAACTGGAGAAGGAAATGGCATGCCACTCTAGTGTCTTTACCAAGAAAAGCAAAAAAAAAAAAAAAATGGGGTCATGAAGACTCAGACACAACTAAAAAAATGACTGAACAACAGGAAATCTCCCTCTGCTTAGGATGGATTATTGTCAATGGAGAGAAGGCTGAGAGGGTTGCCTTTTATTTTGCTTCTCTTTTTTCCTGCAAGAAAAATGCCCTCTGAACAACAAAGGCCATAATAAAAATGGTTAAAAAAGAATTAATATCCAGAATGAGTAAAAAAATAGTAAGATCGTATTTTGTTTCCTTTCATGAGTTTAATTTACTAGCAAGATCTGAGCTTCATAAAGAAACTTTGAGTCATAGCTATCACCAGTGACCTTTGAAAAATCATGGAGAATATGTCAAATACTATAGGACAAAGGATTGAAAAATGCCTCAGTTTTCCAAAAAGGGAATATAATGTAACTAAACTATAAGGTGGTATACTAAACTTTATCATAGTGATGGTTAATGAACATAAAAAGAAGTTGTTCCAGACTAACATGATTTAATTTTTGTCAAGGTTACTCAGTGAGCGGACCAGGGGAATAGTGTGTGTGTGTGCATGTGTGTGTGTGTGTGTGTGTATGTGTGTGTGTGTTATATAGATACATACATGAGAGGGAGAAGAAAAAAGGAAAGAAGGAGGGGAGGAAATTAAATTTTACCAAAGAATCTTAGAAAATATCTCTTGATAATCTTTTTAGAATATTGAGAAATTAATCTGTATGATGAAACTATTAGGTGGATTCAGAAATGGTATACACCAAAGTCATTATTGATGGTTTAATTTCAACTTAAATAGAGGTTTATAATATAGTGCTCAATGATTCTTTCCTTGGCCGTTTTCAATTTCAATGTTCTATTAGAAATTTTAATATAAAAACATTGATGGCATGCTTATCCAATGTCTAGGTGACACAAATGTATAGAATGGATAGCTAACGGACTTGATTGCAAAGTAAAGATTCAAAAAAGATCTTAAACTTTTAACTAATTATAAAAGAATAACATTTAAAATATGATATATAAGATTTTATTTTCTGGTTTAAAAATTCAACTTCAGAAGATTAAGCTGAGAGAAGCAATTTAGATTCTATTTTTTTTTTTCTGAAAATGATCTAGTTGCTTCAGTATACTTCAAATTCAATACAGCAATTAGCACAATTAATCTGATCTTGGCCCATTTTAAGAGAAGCAGAGTATGTAAGAAATAAGAAAATGACAAATCTATTCTGTCCTGGTCAGAACTTGTCTGGATAGCATCTTCACTTCATCATGCCACATTTTAGAAAAGACATTAATAAATTAGAGATGGTTAAGAGTAGGGCAAATCAGTACGTTATAGAGCCTAGTGTTCTAATATATTGAAGGAATTGGAGTGTTTAGTCTGTAGAAAAAAGAAAGTGAGAGGACAAAGAGAGCTGTCTTTAGTAAGCGGTGATAGAAAAATTGCTCAAAATCACCCAATCATTATTCAGATCTCGACTCTTCTACTTACTACAATTGTGACTTTGGGCAAATCACTTGATCTCCTTTGGCGTCAGTTTCTTTGTCTGCAAAATAAAAGATTTTGACTAGATGCCCTTCAGAATAATTTCTACCTAAATATTTCATGATTTTGTTCAATAATCTTAAATATTTGAAGGATTTTTAAGGACTAAAATTGTTCAGAACCATGTTCAAAGAAATTAATATAAGTTTGAACTAAGAAAAAAATACTTCTCTACAATTCAAGTTGCATAAAAGTAAATGGTTTGTCTCAGCAGGTAATGTATTTCCCTTCACTTGAAGGTTTTAAGAAAAAAGAAAAGAAAAAAAAAAGAGAATGTCCACTTTTCAGGTATACTGGTCCTTTTGGAGATTTGCACTTGAACTTGACTTTTTACAAAATCCCTTTGAAATCTGAATTCCTGTGACTGGTTTTGTTTGTTTTGTTTTTTGTTTGTTTATTTGTTTGTGGCTTCATCTTCTTGCACTAGTTTAGCACAATGAAATTGACTGGAAACAGCTCCTCCACAATGCATGAGGTCGCCCACTTGAAATTCCTTTTTGTGTCTCCACAGAAAGAGTGCTTCAGTTTAGTACAGTTTACTTATTGATAGCAAACACTTGTTCAAAATACAATAAACATCAGCTCACCTTTATCTGGAGACAAAACACATTGCAAAGAGCAAATAAACAAGATCTATACACCAGTTCCTTTCTTTCTTAGTTTTTTACATTTAAAAAAAAGTCTAATTCATAGAATTACAGAATCTAGACTTACAAAATGGATAACTTCAAAATATTTAAATAATTTTTACTGAGATACTTGGTTGTTATTCTTTATATTTGAAGAGGATTAAAATGACATAATTATGTTGGAGTCAATGCACAGTGTATTTGACTGTAGCTACTCAAACTGATAAGAGATCAGAAGGCTCTATTGTATGTTGGTCACAAATAACTTGTGTCAACATTTGGGTTAGAAATATTTTTCAATTTGCACATCTCATGTTTCTTTTGAACTACTGCAATGTTGCTTCACTCATAGAACACCGCACCTTCTTTAATGCAGATTGCTGTTGTTGTGTTTGTCCCTTGTTTTCCCGGAAGACCATGACATCAGAGAAATGATGACTTGACTTGCACTTGACTTTGTTTTGAGTGAGTGAGGTATGTGCAAGGTCACCAGCCTCACTTTCTCCTCCTGAGACATCTGGGTCCAGTGGTCAGACATTCATCAGGATGACTGGAGACGGCCCAGGATGCACTGGGAGACCCTGACTTTTTTAGGGTAGGGCCTTTTCAGGTACTCACTTAGAGTGAGATGATACCCATTCAGTGAATAATCCTCTTTAAGAAGTAAAGGGTAATGGCCCCTTTAATGAGCAAAAGAAAAAATATATAAGTAAATCAAGCTGGGAGGGAAAGAGCAACAGTTACTATTGATAATCAGTCTTAAGCCAGGAGGGTCCAGAAAACAGTCATTAAGTGAAATTTGGTCAGGGAGCTATTATTGTCTAAAGTACGGGCTTTAGAGTGCACTGGTTTTAAGGTTTTGGGAAAGAAAAACAGAAAGAAAGAAAGGAAAGGAAGGAGGAAAGAAGGAAAAAAGAAAGGAAGGAAGAAAAGAGGGAGGGAAGAATGGAAGGAAGCAAGGAAGAAAAAAGAAAAAAACAAAAAGAAAGGAAAGGAAAAGAAAGAAAGAAGGAAAGAAAGAAAGAAAGAAAGAAAGAAAGAAAGAAAGAAAGAAAGAAAGAAAGAAAAGAAAGAAAGAAAAAACAAAAAGAAAGGAAAGGAAAAGAAAGAAAGAAGGAAAGAAAGAAGGAAGGAAGGAAGGAAAGAAAGAAAGAAAGAAAGAAAGAAAGAAAGAAAGAGAAAGAAAGAAAGAAAAAGAAAGAAAGAAAAGAAAGAAAGAAAGAAAAGAAAGAAAGAAAGAAAAAAGAAAGAAAGAAAAAGAAAGAAAGAAAGAAAGGAAAGAAAGAAAGAAAAGAAAAGAAAAGAAAAGAAAAGAAAAGAAAAGAAAAGAAAAGAAACCTAGCCAGGAAACCCAAAGTTAACTGGGCATCCTCTGGCCATCCAAATTTACCTTCCTTTGGAGAGAAGAAGGGAGAGGGGGAACAGAAGGGAGAAGATGAGCTGAGTTACCCAGCTAGCTGGGTCCCCATTCAGGCAGCTAGGACTACTCACAGGTTGTGTTCATCCTTCATTTTCGAAGAAGACCACGACATCAGAGAAATGATGACAACCATGCTGGATGGTCCTGTACCAGTATCTCACGTTTTGCAATTGGTATCAAAGTTCTTCAGAGAGCCCTTTAGAGTGTCCTTGTATCACTTCTTCTGACCTCTGAGTGAGTGCCTTCCTTGTGTGAGTCCTCTTTAAAATAGTATTTTTTTAGGCAAATGTGTTTGACATTTGAAAAATGTGGCCAACCCGTCCCTATTGTACTCTGAAGCAGTTTGAATGCTAAGTATCTAACATATGGAAAACAACACTTCGGGTGCTATAAGAGATGTAGAGTTTCTGAGCAGCATAATCAAAACTCTACAATATGAAGATGACTTTAACAGGGATATGAAGAGGGGACTGATTGAAGGAAGTGGGGAGATACGAAAGAAGTTACCAAAATAATGTAGACAAGAGGGACTGGAGACTGAACTAGTCATCCATTCAAGAAGAGAGAACAAGGTAAATCAAAGATATTTCAGAGACAAAAGGAAAAGCACAGCAAAAGACAGGGAAGAGTTAAAGATAAGAGAACTTTTGAGCTTGAGGGACATTATGTAGGTAGTATTTTTTTTAACCTGGAGAATAATGAAACATGTCAAAGGCAAGGGGGATGAAATGTATCTTTAAAATATGGTGGGGGCAGGTAGTAGGGAAAGTGGTACACACTGGATGAACTGGTCACTTGGGACATAGCAGTTGGGAGGGGGGCATACATATCATCTGGTAGCATACTATTTTTAGTTATTCATGTAGTCATTCATACTATTTAGTTATTACACCTAAGAGCTAGGTGTAGTTGTCTCTTGGCTACTGAAGAACTTAAATGTACTCAGTGCTCTCCAAATTTCAGGACCCAGAGAAGAAACCCCAATCAATAGCCCCAAAATTATTGCCATTATTAGAACTGGGAAGCTGAGAGGAAAGACATGTTCAGAGGAAATAAAATCAATAAAAATATAATCTTACTCTTGTTAATGTACTATCTAATTAGCAATTATTCCTTTTATTCTTCCTAATCCCTTTATTCTTAGGAATGAGGGAGAATGGAAAGAAAAAAATACATAAAGTATTGTTTATGATAGGAATATAACCAGTATAATAAAATTATACTGAATTCATATATGAAATATTATATTAAAACCAACAAAATTAATAACTTTTAGTTGATAAAATAACTTTTAATCAATAAAATTTGCTTGGAAGGGTATTGTACATTTGTATAAAATGGGTAAGGACAAATGTATTTAAACTAAAATTTAAAATAAATTAGAAAGATTTTGTTTTAATACTAGTCATGAAAAACCAGTCATAGATAATAGCAGATACAATAAAGAAGGTATTTAAACTGAAAATGATGAACTACTGTGAAAGGAGAGATGATCAATGCCAGATATGAAGAGGAAATGAGGAATGTTGAGAATGATAGTATCTGTAAGCTGTAATTTTCAAGTTTAAACTTCTGGGGTTAGTCGCACTTTAAAATCAGTTTTTACAAAAGTGTTTGTCAGAACTGCATCTAATGGAAAAATGTGCATATGTTGCTCTGTTACATTACATTAATTTGATGATAAAGCTTTAACTTCTAAGTTTCATTTCATACAAATATAAAAAAAATACCTAGACAGAGCTACTGTCATTGAGGAAGCAAGAGTTTTTCCTTGTATATTAATTTTCCGGAGATATAATTCCATTTCCTATAGAATCAAAGCAAAACAGAGACAGACATGACACTCTGCCAGTCATGTAAAATGAACTCCCTATTTGTGGCTTTTCCCAACGAATGCTTCAATGACTTTGGCAAACCTGGTGGCTTTAATTCATGTCATAAATAAGAAATCAAAAGCTTCATCTTTCATATTTTTCAGTAACTTCTATAAAAAGAATATATCCACCTACATTAGAACTTATGCATATCTCATGAGAATTGTTTTTACAGGTGTTTATTCATATATTTCAGTAATTAAAAGCAATAACATTTCTATTTTCATTTACATAAAGTTATACATTTTTTGGTAACAAAATCTAATCTTAAGGCCTAGTGAAAATTATCTAAACCAAAGTTTAGTCATGCTAAAATGTGTATAAGGATATTTGTAGCTTCTACAAACTCAAAAGGCTAAAATTTTCTGAAGAGTGGCCTATGACATCAACTTCATCATGTGATTTTGTGTTCATGATGTTTTTGAAGGGAGTGAGTAGTGACAAAAACATTCTAAATTGAAATAAACATTTTAGGAAGCCCTAAATGTATTTTGTCTCCTTGACTTCTAACTTTGTCAATGTCATATGCTCCTGTGGAAGTGAAGACCACATGTTTCTCATTAGTTTACTCTTAACTAATTGATCCATTCAACTCTGATTTTGAAAGGGCATATTTAATCTCAAAAATTATTACTTTTAAGAACAACAATTCCTCCCTCAAATGAGAGCCTAGACCATAGACATAGCATGATGAAGGTTAGGTAATGGCTCAATTTGGAAGATGGAGAAGGCAAACAGTAAAACGTTCTCCTAGATTTAAGCTTCTTGGAGTTCAAGCAATTAATCATATTGAGAAATAAAAATATAGGATGGCAACATAATTCAATCATATAAATTTCTAAAAGAAGCAGTGTGCCTTTAGGAATGAAACACCTTCTACTTTGGATGAAGAGACCTTTTTAGGCGTCACCAACTCTATAGATGTGTATGTAGATGTCCCGATCAATTACCACCACTTAGGATTCACGTCTTCTGGCCATTAATAATGTAACAAATAAGAAGAATCACAGTAGATTTCTGACCACACCTTGAATCTGATTCAGTGAGAAAGTTGTCTTACCAGATGAAAGAATGAATTTTATACATATCATTCGTTTTAACAGTATGCATGTCACAATAAGAATTAAAAGTAAAACTTAAATTTATCTAGAAAACATAATTATGTTTATTTATAGCTCTTATTTTTATATCAAATATTTATACAGACATTTATGTATGTATGGTTATATGTGTGTATATACACACAGGTACAGAGGAAAGATTATGTGTGTAGATAGATTATAAAGTATACATATATGTACTTATGTAAGGTATACAATATAAAAGGTTCACAAATATGATTTTATATAAACATGTTACATTCATATATATACATCTATATGTGTATATATGTATGTGCATATATATACATACATACATACACATATACACACATATATAAAACCAACTCATTTCCCTCTATTTGTATAATATCACCAATACAGTGAATTTTCTGTGTGGAAACTTTTCCTCTCTATGCAGACATGCAACTCCTATGCACCTTAGAAATTTGCATGGGAGGCTGAAGAGTTTAATGCAAGGGTGGGGAACCTGTGGCCTTGAGGCCACATGTGGCCCTTTACGTACTCAAGTGTGGCCCATTGACTGAATCTACATTTCACAGAACATCTGAAGTTATTAGTTAAAGGGCTGCACTTGAGGACCTAGTGGTTCACATGTGGCCTGGAGGTAGCAGGTTCCTTACTCCTGGTTTAGTGACTTTTCCATGGTCAGAACAAAAACCAAAAAGGGGTTAGTAATCATGATCTCAGCCAAAGCAAAAAAAAAAAAAAAATTGATCCAATTTAAAAAGATCAGGGAAGCTACATTTAAAAAAAGGTACCACAGATAATAAAGTAATATCCAAAATATTTATAGCAAGTTCCTCTGTTAAAGAAATCATTTCTCAAATATATAGGGCATTAAGTCAAATTTATAAAAAAAATAACAGCCTTTCTTCAACTTATAAATGATCAAATTGTATATACACATGCAAATATGCATACATTATATGAAAAAATCTAAATTATTATTGATTCAAGAAATGCAAATTAAAATAACTCTTAGGGGACACCTCACACCTATCAGATTGGCTAACATTACAAAAAGGAAAAATGACAAATGCTCTAAGGGATTTGGAAAAGTCAGAACACTAATGCACTGTTGGAGTTGTGAAGTGGTCAAACCATTCTGGAGAACAAATTGCAACTATGCCCAAAATGGTATAAAATTGTACACACCCTTTGTCCCAGCCAAACTAATATCAGTCTGTATCCCAAAGACATCAGAGAGAAAGGAAAAGGACTTATATTCTAAAAATATTTATAGTACCTCTTTTTGAGGTAGAAAAGAATTGGAAATTAGAAGGATGAACATCAGTTGGGAAATGACTATATAAGTTATGGTATATGATTATGAAGAAATCCTATTGTGCTATAAGAAATGATGAGCAGGATGGTTTCTGAACAACCTAAGAAGACCTTTTTAGAATTGATATGGAGTGAACCAGGAGATCATTATACCCAGTAACACCGATATTGTAAACATGATCAACTTGTAGCTATTATGATCAATACAATAACCCAAAATAATTCTTAAGGACTCATGATTAAAAATATGTTCCACCTCCAGAGAAAGATCTGATGAACTTTGAGTGTACTTTCTCTGCTCTTGAGGAGCTCACTCACAATCTAAATGAGGATACAACATGCAAATAATTATGTAAAAAAAATGCATGCAGGATACTTTGTGGATAACATCAGAGGGAAGACAGTCTAACATTGAGGAACACTGAACAAGGCTTCCTATAGAAGGCTGAATTTTAGCTGGGTTTTGAATGAGGGAAGTGAAACCAAGACATAGAGATGTGTAGGCAGAGTGACAGTGAAAAGACCAAATTGAGAGATCTATTGTCTTTGATGAAGACTAGTATAGAGACCACTGTCACTGAATCAAAGACTTTCTAGGGCAAGTAAGAAAACTGGAAAGATATAAGGAGAACTAGATTATGAAAATCAAACAAGAAATTTTATATTTCTTATTGGAGCTTATAGAGATCTGGAGAAGTTTATTCAATAAAAGGTTGACAGTTGCATTTGAAGAAGATGAATTTGATAGCTAGTGGAGGATGAACAAATGTTGGGAAAAAATTGTTGCTGGGAGACTAATGAAAAGCTAGTTCAAAGGTTAGAGAAGAGAAGGGGGTGTACCTGAGACATGTTACAAAGATAAAATTGGCAGAATTTGGCAATGGTTTAGATACAGGGGATGAGAAAATCAGGAATCCAGGATGATTCCTAGATTGGGAGACTGGATGATTGAGAGGATAATGGTACTCTCAACAAAAAAAATAGGGAAGATTAGGTGAGGGAATGTTTTGGAACAATGAGTTTGATTTTGGACATATTGAGTTTGAGATATCTGTGGGACGATAAGGTCAAGATGTTCAATGTACACTTGGAGATTCAAGTCAGCAGGTTAGGAGAAAAGTCAGGGTTGGATGAGTATATCTGAGAATTATCAGCATAGAAATGATACTTGAATCCATGAAAGCTGATGAGATCACAAAGTGAACTACTATAAGTGGAGAAGAGAAGACAGCCAACACAAGGCCTGGGGGACATTCAGCATTGATTGGCATAACCTGAATTAGAATTCAAAAAAAGGAGACTGAGGAGAAATCTGATAGGTAGGAGGATAACTAGCATAGAGTATTGCCATGGAAATCTAAGTAGAATAGAGTATCAAGAAGAAAATGATCAATAGTTTCAAAAACTGTAAAGAGGTCAAGAAAAATGAAGATTGAGAAAAGGGTATTAAATTTGGCAATTAGTCATTGGTGATATTGGAGAGAACAATTTTGGTAGAATGAAGTCAGAAACGTAGGAGAGAGTTCAGATGAAAGTCAGAGGGAAAGAAGCATAGTCATCAAATATAAACTACCTTTTCAAGAAATGTAGCCACAAAAGACAGGAAAAATAAGAAATAATAGCTAAAGGGAATGCATGGATGGAGTTTTATTCTTCATAAAGGAGATATGGTAGTATTTGTAGGCAGTACAAAAATAGCCATTAGATAGTGAGAGTGAACATAAATGAGAGAATGGGAATGACAGGGAAATCAATATGCTGAAAATCATTGAATGGAATATTTCTTTTTTTTTCTTTTTTAAAATATTCATTTATTTTTAGTTTTCAACATTCACTTCCATAAGATTTTCAGTTCCAAATTTTTTCCCCTCCCTGTCTTCCTCCCACCCAAATACAGCATGTAATCTGATATAGGTTCTACGTATGTATTCATATTAAACATATTTTCACATTAGTCATGTGGTGTAGAAGAATTAGAAACAATTGTAGGCACCAATGGAAACAGAGAGAGAGAGAGAGAGAGAGAGAGAGAGAGAGAGAGAGAGAGAGAGAGAGAGCGAGCACAAACAGTACTATTTGATATGCATTCAGATTCCATAGTTCTTTCTCTGATGTGGATAGCATTTTCCATCATGAATCTTTGGAGTTGTCTTAGAGCCTTGCATTGCTAAAAAGAGGTAAGTCTATCAAAAGTTATTCTTCACATAATATTGCTATTACTGTGTACAATGTTCTCCTGGTTCTGCTCACTTCACTCAGCATCAGTTCGTGTAAATTTTTCTGGGATTTTCTGAAGTCTACTCCATTACCACATACCAGAACTTGTTCAGTCATTCCCCAACTGAAGGGCTTCTCTTCAATTTCCAATTCTTGCCCACAACAAAAAGAGCTGGTATAAATATTTTGTACATGTACACCCTTTTACCCTTTTTTTGTGATATCCTTGGGATACAGACCTAGAAGTGGTATTGCTGGGTCAAAGGGTGCACAGTTTTACAGTCCTTTGGGCATAGTTCCAAACTGTTCTCCAGAATGTTTGGCTTAGTTTACAACTCTAGCAATAATTTATTAGTACTCCCATTTTCCTACATCTTCTCCAACACTTTCCTGTTTTGTCATGTCAGTCAATCTGATAGGTATGATAGGTATGATGTGGTACCTCAGAATTGTTTTAACTTGCGTTTTTCTAATCAATAGTAATTTGTATCATTTTTTTCATATAACTATAGTTAGATGTAATTTCCTCATCTGAAAACTGCTTGTTCATATCCTTTGACTATTTATCAATTGTGGAATAACTCATATTCTTATAAATTTGACTCATTTGTCTGTATATTTGAGAAATAAGGCCTTTATAAGAGGCACTGGTTTTAAAAATTGTTTTCCAACTTTCTACTTCCCTTATATTTTTTTATTGCATTTGCTTTGTGCAAAAACTTTTCAATTTAATGTAAGCAAAATCATCCATTTTGCATGGAATGTAATTTCTTATGCATGTTGAGGAATTTGCCTTGGAAAGAAGGATCCAAATCATGTAAGATAGGAATGAAGGAAATAGTTGCAGGAAACATTAAGATGAGATGAGGTAAAAAGAAGGGAAGAAAAGGAAACTCTTAGATAAATTCTTTTTTTTTAAAGTGAAATATGAGGCAAAGTTTTTCAGATAAGAGTAGGGGAAAAAGAAAACTATGGAAAGTTTGAGAAAGAATGAAAATGTTTAGAAGAGCTCCTGCAGTGAGTGGCATAAGTGAGTCAATTAGTAAGGTGTAAAAGGATTGTCTTGCTTCACTGAAAGCCCAGTTAAGATTAATTAACATGAATTTGTAATGGATCAATGTAGGTTTTATGATTTTCTCCACATTCACAGTTCAGTAGCACTTGAATAGGAGGAAGGCACTGAATGGTGGGAGCGATCCAAAACTGAAGTTTGATGGAACAAGATGGGTGATAGAAAAGTTGTTCAAGAAACTCAAGAGAAGACACTACAAAGTGGAATTCAGATGAAGCTGAGGAAGAAAGGAAATGGTTGCCAGTACATGATTTGGGAACTGATGGGTAGAGAGATTGGAGGTGATGTTGAGGAAGAAGAATAATGATTTGGATTGCAATGTGGAGGGAGAAGTGGTATTATAACTGATTATGATGATTAATGAATATATAGTAGAATATTTGTGGATGGTGACAAGATAAATCCATGTGTAGAGGAGATAGAATGGGCTAGGTCATGGCAAATGAGGAAATCGAGCAACTGGTAAGTTAACATGCTTGAAGGAGTATTAATACGCATTTGGAAATCCCTTAGGGTAGGAATTTGGGAGGAGACAAAGACTGAAAATCAGGTGCTAAAGTTATTGAGGAAAGAAGGTAAGTGTCTTATGGTTCACTGAAAGCCATCTGAATATTGATTGGATGATAAATACAGATTGAATGAACCTTAGGGAAGCAGTGATTTCTAAGGGAGTCGTAGCAGAGGAAGAATCTAGAAGTGGCAACTGGGCATAAGAAGTATTCTAACTTTGAAGACTCAGTGGTTATAAATGAAAGTGCAACCAGTGCTGAAAAGAGGGGCCAGGGAGACTGACAAAATTCTATAACATATTATTAGAGATATGGATAGTGAACCCCAAAAAAAAGGAAATAGGGATCACAAAAAGTCATCTTGGCCTCATCAAGAGAAGGTTGTTCCAGACTAACTTTATCTATTTTTGACAGTTTTATTAAATTGGGAGATGAAGGGAGTTCTGTACATAAAGTTTTCTGGGATTTTAGTAAAACTTTTGATAAAATGTCATTGTAATCTTCATGAAGAAGATAGGTGTGGATTTATCAAGACTGTAGATGATTGTCTATTCATTTTCTTAACAAGTCTTCACAAACTCCTATTGTGTATAAGTCGTTATATAAGGTACTTGGGATAAAAATCAATATAAATATGAAAACATCTGTGGAACCAAGAATTTGGGTGTGGATGAGGGGCAACATATAAAAAAGTGAACGTGAAGTATGTACAAAATAAATAAATAATATCGCTGAACATTAACAACTGGAGCTATGAAGAAAGGCCTTGTAGGAAGGAACACTTGATCTTTGGAGAAAGTTAGAGATTCTAAAAGACAGAGATGAGGAAGGAATGCATTCCAGAAATAGGTCACAGGCTGTAGGGAAACAAACAAACAAATATGGAGGCAGGAGATGGAAGGTTATGTATAGAGGAGTAGGCCAGTTGGGACGGATCATGGGGAGGGTTACTGGAAAATCATGTGGAATCAGGCTAAAATAGAGTCAAACAGTAGATGGTTTGGAATTCTAAAATGTAGTTGCTTCATTTCATTCTAGAGACCACAGAGAAATGTAGAGAAATGCTGTAACTTCTTGAGCTTATGACTGACGTAGGAAGACCTGTGTTTTTGAAATATCGGTTTTATAGGTATTTGAATAATGGTTCAGAATAGAGTGAGACGTGATGTGAAGCGAAGGGAACAAGGCTTTATTAAGCGCTTCCTAGGTGCCAAACATTGTGCTTTACAAATATCGTTTCCTTTGATCCTCACAATAACCTCAGGAGATAGGTGCTATCATTATACCCATTTTACAGCTGAGGAAACTGAGCCTGACAGAGCTTAAATGACTTGTTCAAAATCACACAGCTCCTAACTGAAGTCAGATTAATCTCAGGTCTTTTTGTCTCCAGGCCATACCCTCTCTCCATTGAGCCAGCCATCTAGCTGGCCCTGTAGTTCATTATTAATCAAAACACAAGGCAATTGGGGTTAAGCAATTTGCACCAGGACACACAACTAATAAGTAAGTGTCAACATCTGAGGTCAGATCTGAAATCAGGTCCTCCCGACTCCAGGGCCATTGCTGTATTCACTGTACCACCTAGCTGCTGCTGGCCCTGTGGTTTAAAGGAAAGCTTATGAGGGCCTGAACTAGGGTGATGACTGTGAGTTATGGTGTAGGTAAAGTCAACAACACTTAGTAGCTTATTTGATATGGACAATGATGGAGAGTAGAATCAAAAATCACTAAGTCAAGGGAAGTCAATAAGCATTTATTAAATGCCTACCATATGCTAAGCACTGTGCTAAGCTCTGAGGATACAAAGAACAGTAAAAAATAAGTAATTCCTGCTCTCAAGGAGCTCATTGCCTAGTGGGGGAGATGGCATGCAAAGAACAATGTACAAACAAATAAAATACAGGATAATTTAGAGATGATTAACATAGGGAATGTACTAGCAGTAAGGGAGACTGAGAAAGGCTTCTTGAAGAAGATGGGATTTTAGCTGGTACTTGAACAAAGCCAAAGAAGACATGATGTGGAGATGAGGAGGGAGAGCATCCTAGGTATGGCAGCCAGTCAGTGAAAATGCCCATTTGAGAGATATAGAATATATTGTGTGAGGAATATCAAAGAGATATAACTAGTTAAGTAGAACAGTGTCAACGTTTAGAGTATGCAAAAGGTAGTAAGTTATAAAGAATATTGGGAATATAGGAGTGGGTCAGGTTACGAAAGAGTTTAAAAGTCTAACAGAGGATTTTATATAATTCTAAGGCTATATACTTGGGTGAATAGAAGAGTAAAGGGCCCCTGACAGAAATAGGGGAATTTGGAAGAGGGATAGGTTCAAGGAGAAAGATGATGAGTTTCATTTTGGCCACACTTAGTTTAAGAAGTCTTTGCCATGTTGTTTGCCTGAAGAAGTTTAGAGTATTAGTGTCCTCTAAATGTGAGTCAACAGTGTGATATGGTGGCCAAAAAAGATAATGTGATTTTGGTTTGAATTGAGAGACACAGCTTCTGGGTATAAGAGAGCTCCACTGAATTCTGCTCTGCCTAGACCACCTTTGGACTTATATGCTTGGATTTGTGTGCCACATTTTAGGAAGGATTTTGACAATACAGAAAATAGCACAAGAAAGACAACCAGGGCAGTGAAGTGCTTCAAGTCTTATGTTCAAGGAACTAAAAAGGTTTAGCCTTGGTTGGGAGAAGAATCTTTTCAACAGAGACTGAAGTAAAGAAAGAGAAAATGAAAAATCAGTGATAAGGGATTATGAGCTAGATCATAAAGAGAGGGCCTTAAACTCATGGTGAATATGCTCCACTGATACTTACAATTCATGGTTAATATCAAACTTATAATCTTCCTCCTCAAAATTTCTAACCCCCCTAATTTCTCTATTTCTATTGAAGATATCTCCATACTTTTAGTCCTTGAGGTATGAAGATAAGAATTATTTTTTTATTCTTCTCCTCTTTTCCCATATAACAAATCAGTTGTGAAGTTCTATTGTTTCAACTACCATATGGGTTCTCTTCACTCCTATTGTCTTCACCTTAATTCAGGCGTTCATGGCTTCTCACCTAGATTATTAAAAATAGTCTCCTTGGCAATCTTCATGCTTTCATTCTCTCCTCTCTGCAATCTATCCACCACATAGGTACTCAGGGAGTCTTCCTAATCTGCCATTCCAATCATATTACTCCTCTACTCAAAAAAACTTTAGTGGCTCCCCATTGTCTATCAAGGAAATTATAAGTGATCCTGGGACCAAGAGCCCTCGACAGTCTGGCTCCAACCACCTGGGCTGCCTTATCTCATAATATTTTTTATGTACTCTGTGTTCCAGCCAAACTGGTCTATTATCTGGCTCCTATTGTCTTCTACTACTCTCCTCTCTTTGCCTTTGCTTACAATATCCTTTGAGAGAAAAATGGATTCTTCTCTTATCCCCATATGACTGTAAAAGTTCCTCCTTTTCTTGTGACTTAACTCAAGAGACCACCTCCCAACACCCAGGGAAAAGAAAACTATTCTCATTTTTCTCATAGTACTTTGTCAAGCCTCTCCTTTACACATATATTACTGGCCTTTAAATCATAATCATCTCCCCCATTAGATTTCAAATTCCATCAGATCAGGGCTTATGTCATATCTATCTGCATATTTCCTCAGGGTTTTCCAAATACCTTAAACAAAGTAGATGCTTAATAAATATTTGTTGAATTTAAAGTTAGTATTTTGAGAGGGAGTGTATCACCCACAAAGCTCTGTTTCTAAATCGGACTGTTTAAACTTTGGTTTCCATGTCATATATTTGACTAGCATGAAATAAAGACAGTAAGATCAGCCCACTGGATATCTTGCCCCTGCCTTTGAGTGTGTTTCTTCACTTGCTTGCTGGGTATGCAAAATATGTCCAATTGACAGCTGTCAACTAACAATAAGCTGTTAAATAGTTTAAGATAAGTAACAAATCTGATATCGGGCTTAGGCCAAAGTGCAGACTGCTTGGAGACATGTGGTTAGTGAGTTGGGTACCAGAAACACCAGAGGGAAGAGGGAGGTCTGGAAGGAAGCTTAGGGATTGGGGCTTGTAAGTATCAATCACATCTATGACCCCACTTTCCTCCCTGTCTTTTGGAAAAAGTCACACATTTAACCTCTTCCTCAGTGCTCCCATCTACAGAAAGCATATAATGAACTATACTCCATTGAAGTGCTGTGAGGATTAGTTAGTTGATGTTTGAAATGTGCTGTATAAATGTTAAGTCTTATAACCTTATCTAGAAGTCTAAGATTGTCATAATAAATTGACTGGAACAGGGACATGTAACTGAAAATAGCCTCACATTCTGACAAGTCAACAGTTTTTAGTTGAGACAAATTATATGACCCTGTGACCTAAAAAAAAATAAACATGAATAACCCATTGACTAGGGCAAGTCTGATACTGGAACAACTCAAAAGAAAATTTAAAAAAAGCATATGCTGCATATTGTGGTTTTACTTTAGGGAAAAGCTGTTTTCTCCCACTGAAAGAGGAATGTTTAATATCTAAAGAATTCATTCTGCAAATATTCTTGCAAATTCACTTTTAAAAATTGAATTCAAAATGTTTCTACTTAAAATTTTGAAATCTAACATTAATTTTGAAATATTCAGATATGTTTATTAGATATATTAATTTATGTATTATACGTAAATATACATATAATGCACATAATATATGGTATTGCATATATATCTATATGTGTGTGTACATATACATACATGTAAACATATGTTTATTGTGTGTATGTATGTGTGTGTATGCATATATAATGTTTTCATGTTTTTATCCATAAGGAGAAATGAGATAATGTATGTAAATGATTTGCATGTCTTAAAACACTACATAAATCTCAATTATTTTTATTACCTTTGCTGCTTCTGGTACTGCCATTATCCTATTGGACCTACTGCTAGTCCTACAACCTACTGCTTCCATTCAGAGTCCATGCCATAAGTCTGTCATATAGATAATTTTTGCCATCATTTGCATACTCAGTTCTACTATAGAGCAAGTAGAGAGAGGTCCAAGGTCACTCTCTATATGAATATATATTGAACTCTTTTCTTTTTAGGAACATGTCAATATCAAGAGAGTCCTTGGTATAGAATCACCAGAGGCACCAATTTTTAAAAAGAAAGCATTTATTTTATTTTTTTTTTTTCAAGGTTTTTAAAAAGTTTATTAAATTTCATTACCTATTCTGCTGCAAGGTTGAAGCCTCATCTGTAAAAATACCTTCAGCCAAGCAGTTTATTAAAATTAAGTTGGTATCGTACAGCATCTGACACCAGTCAGCTAACCAATCTCAGTAAATTATTCCCATGGACAGAAAACCAAATGTATTCTAAACACAACTGGTGATGGATGGAGTTGGCCATTATACCATTACTGATTTAAGGCTTTTTACAATAAAATTCTAGCTCTGAAGTACACGGTCTTAGAATTCATTTTTGCCAAACATGATGCGATGAATTCAGAACCAGACACACTAATTTGAAATTACAAGGAAGAAGTTGTGCAAAAGGTGCAAATAGTAAAAAGCATTTTTATCCAGTCATTCTGAGTAGTTAAGATTCTTTTCCATGCCATGGTGTTGTTTCAGAAGTGTTAAAGTTGCTAATCTTCCATATACCCCTAATTTAGGACAAAACTATATTGGGCTGTATTCTTGTGCTAATTTATTTGGGGGTCCAATGTTCAATCCTCAATAGATTTTATGTATCTCTCATATGCATCCTCACTCATCAGTTCATCAAGTTCTGAAGGGTTGCTCAGAGTCATCTTAATCAGCCAACCATCTTCATAACAAGATTTGTTGACAAGTCCTGGGTCTTCTGCAAGAGCTACATTAATTTCAGTTACTTCTCCTGATAGAGGAGAATAGAGTTCACTGGCAGCTTTCACACTTTCCAAAGCTCCGAACTCATCTTGTTTGTTCAATTTTGTTCCAACTTCTGGAAGACTACAATAAACTATATCTCCCAATGCTTCCTGTGCAAAATTGCTGATTCCCACAGTTCCAATACCGTTTTCAATTGTTATCCATTCATGCTTGTCTGTGAATTTTCGAACCGCGAGTCGCAGGGCGCTGGTGCAGAGGCCCCGGGAGGCGGCGGCCGCGAGGAAGGGAGGGGAGCCCGGGCCGGGGCGGACCCGCAGGCGCGCGGGGCCGGCTGCGAGGGAGGCCGGGGATCCGGAGGTCTCAGCCCCGACCACCGCCCACAGGGACGAGGCCGCGACCCGCACGCTCCTGGCCGCTCGCAGCGCCATCTTCTCCCAAAAGAAAGCATTTAGAAAGAGATATCTTAAGTGAAACAAGGCATCTATGCCACAAACAGGAAGTAACAACAGGGTTAACCTCTTTGGTAGGTAGGAAGGAGTGGGATTTGTATGATATATTGCTATTTCAAGTAGAATCCACTGTATGGGTACTTACCTCCCTTATCCACAGTGGCAAAGATCTAAAATTATGCCATTTGGAATTCTACCCTGGATGTATCCTACAGGGCCTCACTGGTAAAATATCAGAATTTTCCCATTAAGTTTTTCACTATTTAGTACATTTTGAGTTAGCATAAGACAGTATCAGCAGGACTCTTTCTAATTTTTGTACACATTCATTTTGTAGTAACCAATTCAATCACCGGGGCACTGGCAACGGGATTGATTGAAGCGCTAGAAAATGGACAGGCAAAATAATGCTGTCCTTTTAGATACTTTGGAGAACAATTTATAATTACCTCTGCCCTGACACCCAAGCAGAACTGTCAAGCTGGGTCATCATTAAAATGGAAATAATAATTCCTGCTCTGTGGTATTTGGACAATCAAATGAGATCAGAGGATCATGGATTTAGAGGTGAAAAAAAAAAAACAAAACTTAAAGTCTGCCTAGTTCAAGCCCTCCCAATTTATAGATAAGAAAACTGAGACCCAGAAAGGTTAAATCACATATCTATCAAAAGTTGCATAGAAATCCATCTAATACGACTATAGTTTTTTTAGGGGATGAGAAAGTGCAAAATGATTTGAAAATATAGTGAAGCAAAATTTGTAAATACTTACGCTTTTTGGGGGGTAGACATAACTATACTTTGTGATATATTTAGAGTAAAATACCAAAATCAGGAGAAACAAAATAAAGACTTGTCATCTCATAACTGGTTGAACAAAGTAGTCTTAATTTTATATGATGGGAAATCTATTTAGCAGACGTTAACTGTAATTTCCAACATCACTCCTTGCAAGGATAATTTGAAGGACCTAGAAATTTGTTTACTAGAAAGAGAGTGACTTAATAGGTATGGAGTCACTCTCTTCACGCATTTGTAGAGTTATTATGTGAAAAAGAGATCAGACTTTTATTTGATTCCAGAAAACAAAACCAGTTGACTCAGTTAGACAGATAATAAAAAAAAAAATCTTAAAAATTGCAGCTTCCAGGGGAGGAGCCAAGATGGCGAAGTAGAAAGATACACATACGCTAGCTCTGAACCCACAGCCCATAAAATACCTGTAAAGAAGAACTCCCAACAAATTCGGGAGCAGCAGAAGCCACAGAACAATGGAGCAGAGGAGATTTCTGTTCCAGAGAGCCCTGAAGAAGCAACGGGAAGGGTCCGTTGCACACCAGACCCAGAGCGGAACCCAGCACTGCCTTGGCCACGTGGCACTGAGGGGAGCAGATTCGAGCAGGCTTCAGGGATAGAATCTCCAGCAGCCACACAGGTCCCTTGACCCACAGGCGGCAAAGGTCAGTGAGAGAGTCTTTTTGGCTGGCGAGAGGGGAGTGGGGTGTCCCCTATAACTCAGGCCCCCTCGGGAGGCAGCAGCAGAGGCAGCAGCAGACAAGGGCTCCCAAAGCAGGCAGGAGCCTGGATCCATTGTCGAAAGTCTCCACATAAACCCCCTGAGGGAACTGAGCCCCAAGAGGTGGCCCTGCCCACACCTGAGCACCTGAACTTAATCTCACACTGAATAGCCTCCCTGACCCCACCCAAAGCCCTGAGGCTGGGAAGTAGCATTTGAATCTCAGACCCCAAGCAATGGCTGGGCTGATCTGGAGGCATGATGGGTGTGGAGAGGACACTCAGAAATCAAGTAACTGGCTGGGAAAATGCCCAGAAAAGGGAAAAAAAATAAGACCATAGAAGGTTACTTTCTTGGTGAACAAATATCTCCTCCCTTCCTTTCCGATGAGGAAGAACAATGCTTACCATCAGGGAAAGACATAGAAATCAAGGCTTCTGTATCCCAGACATCCAAAATGAATATTCAATGGGCTCAGGCCATGGAAGAGCTCAAAAAGATTTTGAAAATCAAGTTAGAGAGGTGGAAGAAAATCTGGGAAGAGAAATGAGAGAGATGCAAGAAAAGCATGAAAAGCAGGTCAACACCTTGCTAAAGGAGACCCCCAAAAATGCTGAAGAAAATAACACCTTGAAAAATAGGCTAACTCAATTGGCAAAAGAGATTCAAAAAGCCAATGAGGAGAAGAATGCTTTCAAAAGCAGAATTAGCCACATGGAAAAGGAAGTTCAAAAGCTCACTGAAGAAAATAGTTCTTTCAAAATTAGAATGGAACAGATGGAGTCTAATGACTTTATGAGAAACCAAGAAATCACAAAACAAAACCAAAAGAATGAAAAAATGGAAGATAATGTGAAATATCTCATTGGAAAAACAACTGACCTGGAAAATAGATCCATATGAGACAATTTAAAAATTATGAGACTACCTGAAAGTCAAGATCAAAAAAAGAGCCTAGACATCATCTTTCATGAAATTATCCAGAAAAACTGCCCTGATATTCTAGAACCAAAGGGCAAAATAAATATTGAAAGAATCCACTGATCACCTCCTGAAAGAGATCCAAAAAAGAGAAACTCCTAGAAACATTGTGGCCAAATTCCACAGTTCCCTGGTCAAGGAGAAAATATTGCAAGCAGCTAGAAAGAAACAATTCAAGTATTGTGGAAATACAATCAGGATAACGCAAGATCTAGCAGCTTCTACATTAAGGGATCGAAGGACATGGAATAGGATATTCCAGAAGTCAAAGGAACTAGGACTAAAACCAGGAATCACCTACCCAGCAAAACTGAGTATAATACTTCAGGGGAAAAATTGGTCTTTTAATGAAATGGAGGACTTTCAAGCATTCTTGATGAAAAGACCAGAGCTGAAAAGAAAATTTGACTTTCAAACACAAGAATGAAGAGAAGCATGAAAAGGTAAACAGCAAAGAGAAGTCATAAGAGACTTACTAAAGTTGAACTGTTTACATTCCTACATGGAAAGACAATATTTTTAACTCCTGAAACTTTTCACTATCTGGGTAGTGGGTGGGATTACACACACACACACACACACACACACACACACACACACACACACACACAGACAGAGAGCACAGAGTGAATTGAATAGGATGGGATCATATCTTAAAAAAATGAAATTAAGCAGTGAGAGAGAAATATATTGGGAGGAGAAAGGAAGAAATGGAATGGGGTAAATTATCTCTCATAAAAGAGTCAAGCAGAAGACTTTTTAGTGGAGGGAAAAAGAGGGGAGGTGAGAGAAAAACACGAAGTTTACTCTCGTCACATTCCACTAAAGGAAGGCATAAAATGCATACTCATTTTGGTATGAAAACCTATCTTACAATACAGGAAAGTAGGGGAGAAGGGGATAAACAGGGTGGGGGGGATGATAGAAGGGAGGGCAATGGGAGGAGGGAGCAATTTGAAGTCAACACTCTTGGGGAAGGACAGGATCAAAAGAGAGAATAGAAGCAATAGGGGGCAGGATAGGATGGAGGGAAATATAGTTAATCTTATACAACATGACTATTATGGAAGTCATTTGCAAAACTACACAGATATGGCCTATATTGAATTGCTTGCCTTCCAAAGGGAATGGGTGGGGAGGGAGGGATGAAGAGAAGTTGGAACTCAAAGTTTTAGGAACAACTGTCAAGTACTGTTCTTGCTGCTAGGAAATAAGAAATACAGGTAAAGGGGTATAGAAAGTTATCTGGCCCTACAGGACAAAAGAGAAGATGGGGACAAGGGAAGGGAGGGGTGATAGAAGAGAGGGTAGATTGGTGATAGGGGCAATTAGAATGCTTGGTGTTTTGAGGTGGGGGGAGGGGACAAATGGGGATAAAATTTGGAATCCAAAATTTTGTGAAAATGAATGTTAAAAGTTAAATAAATAAATTTGAAAGAAAAAAAAATTGCAGCTTCCAAAAACAAAAAGGCCCAGTTTCCTAAGTAGCAATGAAAACAAAAATGAAGTCTGACATTTATATAGCCCTCTAAGGTTTTTCAAGTACTTCACATTCATTATCTTAGGTGAGTATCACAGCAACCTTCCTTGAAATAAGTATTTCACGTGTCATCACATCATTTTACAAATGAGGAAACTGAGACTTAAAAAATTAAGTGATTCAATATGCGTAATGTGGAAATACGCTTGATATGATTATAATGGCGTAGATCATAATGCTCGACATCTTGTGGAGGGGAAGAGGGGGAAAAGGGAGATGAGTGAGTGACAGGAAAATTTGGAACTAAATATCTTATAAAACTGAAAACCGAAAATTAAAAAAATAATATTTTAAAAAATTAAGTGATTTTCTCATGGTCATGCAGCCAATAAACATTGGAGGTGGATGGTGAAACTACTTTTGCTGACTCCAAGTACAACAGCCTAAAGAGCACACAGTGTAAGTTCCCCATCACTGAATGAGAGGCTAGATACTTATTTGTTAAGAATATTATGGAAGTAATTCACGCTTCAGAGTTTGAAGTAGATAAATTATGAAGTTTCTTCTAACTTTTTTATTTTAAGGTGGATCAATTGATCAACAAGCATTTATGAAATGCCTACTATATACCCAGCAATGTACAAAGAGCTTGGAATAAAAGGCAAAGATGAAACATTCCCTACCCTCTAGGAGCTGATATTCCAATAGGAGAGGTCATGTGTACATATATCAGCATATACAGACCATGCAGAAGTGGGAGAGAAATCATATCTGTGGATGAACAAGTAGGCCATGAATGCTGTAGTAAGGGAGTGATTAATAAGAAGACCATAAAAGTAGCAAGTTGGGGAGCAGGGGGGACTTAGAACTTTAAAAGCTAGGGAAGTGTATATTTGATTCTAGACATAATTAGGAGCTACTGGAGTTTATAGAGAGGATCATGCCATGGTCAAATATGCACTTTAGACAAATCCCTTTTTGTGGAGAACAAATTAAAGAAAAGGCTGGAATAGAGAGGGTAAACAGAAGTCTATGGTGATAATCCAGGCATAGAAGTGACATGGGACTTAATTAGGGTTGGGGTGGTGATGGTAGGGTGCTGGTAGTGGTGGGAATGACCCACCAGAGAAGAAATCGGAGAAATACAGAGATAGAAAGGATATAGCAGTGGATTGTATGTGTGGGGTAAGTCAGAATGGGGAATTGAGGATGACAGAGAGGTTCTGAGCCTCAGTGACAGGTCTTCCCTGGCATAGTCCAATCTCATAGCCTTGTCTCACCTCAGTTCCATAGCATGCACCAGATGGCTGCCTTTGAAATACCTGAAAAGGCATCGGAACAGCAAGTTTATTAGCCTGGTATTCAGTGGTGATGAGGTAAATTATCTCATTCAATGGTCAGGTTGTTTTCCTCCCCTACCATTCTCAGTTTATGTATTTAATACCTGTAGCATGTACATTCATTGATTCACTGAGTTATCCAGCATGTACCTCTGAGCCATATAACTACATAGAACAAGAGGGCAAGGTGGAAAGAGCATGGAGCATTTAAGATCAAATTACACTATACAGTTTAGAGACACAAGATTTCCCCTGACAAATCTTATGAACAGTGGAATAAAATCACATTTAGTCAGGTCAGAAAAAAAAACAAAGTAAGTGATGTTATTCTCTGTAATAATGGGGAAAACCATATGAGATTGGGGAACTGTAATAATTAATAAATGAGATGGAGCAAAATACTCTAGGAGTACAATAACAAATCTCCCTGCATTAGCAAGGGGACTGCCCTAACTAACCTGGCATACCTTCTCCATTTCTGATTTCCCTTTTCTGTGTTTCTGCCATCTGGTGTAAAATATATTCCCTACTGCTCTTCATCAGGGAAGAAAAAAATGTGTTTGAACGGACTTGGATATTGTGCTAAAATGGAAACATGCTGAAATTACACTTAATTTCTATATACAACAAGATAACAAATATAGCATATGCTAGGTCTCTGAATTTCAGCATCAAATATCACTGAAGGATCAAATCTTTCTGTTCGTGTTCTTGCATGCACATGATTATATATTTTCATTGACCCACTTTAAAATGGCAACGAACATCCCACAAAGTTCTGTTTTAATATCTGTTGATATGATAACCAGATTAGATAAAATTGTCTCTGGGTCACTTCCTCTTCTAATCAGCCCTTCCTAAGCCTAGAGATCAGAGAATTTTCTGTTTTGAAGGGAGTCTCTGCTTTTGAAATGTTCTAACAAGTCTGCCATTTTCCTCAATTTTTTAAAAATTCTTTTCTTTGTGTTTTGATAAAATCAGATGACTGATGGCATTTAAAAAATGAGGGGAGGGGGATGAAATATTTCTGGATACATTAGATGGAGAGGAAGAAAGTTATAGTGGAAAAAAGCCCTAGATTTCTCCCTAGGCAGACCTGAGCTCAAAGACTGTTTCTGACATTTACTAGTTGTGAATCTATTAGCCACTCACTTAACTTTTCTGAGACTTAATTTCCTTATTTGTAAGATGGAGACTGTAGTAACTACCTATATTGGAGTTCTGTGAGGCTCCTATAAGACATTTGTAAAAAAACAAAACAAAACAAAAACTATCAGGGAATTTTAACTTGAACTTCCATGGATAGATTTCATGGAATTCATGAACTTTGTAGGAAAAAATACATTGTTCTTTTCACTAACCTCTAAATGAAATTTAGTATTTCATTCAATTAGGAATGTTGGCAACAAAAAATTCTGAGAATATATCCATAGATTTCAGTAGATTGATAATGGGGTCTGTGACACAAAAAGCCTTTGAATTATATTAAGGTCAATTATCACCATCCAAGAATTAGACAGAACAAACCTAAGGGTATGCTTTTGAAAATCATATCTTTCATTTATGTCTTTTATCATTACCTTTCCAACATTTCTGGATGTTCCCCTCTCCCACTGTCCCTCACCCCCAGTAAGGGAACTTGCCCTGGCAACAAAGAAAACTGTTACACAAAAACAGTGGTTAAAGTGACCACATCTGGCAACACGCATCCTTTCATCCCTATAATTCTCCTTCTCTCTATCAAGAGGAGGGTGCTACATTTCTCTGTTCTCCATGATCAAAAATGACAATTATAATTACTCAGAGTTTACCTTCCATTTAGTGATCTATTCACCTGCTTTGTGAATATCACTCTTCTGGTTGGCATATTTTACTCTGCATCAGTTTGTACAAACCTCTGTATTTTGGAAAGGCTTGAATTTTTACATACTAAGTGCTGGGACTTACGCCCTATAAACTGTCCCGTACTCCTCCACAGCACTTCCTTGTTCTTTAAGCTGTTGTTCAAAATACATTCAAATTATTTAGCATAATAAATACAAAAGTTTTCTTTTTCCTTTCCGTGGCTCAGAGGTCACCTAGAAAATTGGTTCCCACAGTTCTATTTAACTAATGAAGACATATAAACCATGCAGAGAGTGGCACTGGTGACCCCTCTGATGCTGTATGCCAAAATTTAAAGGTAACATGATAAGAGTTTTGGATAAAGAAACAAAGCAAGCCTATGTGTAGCCACATAACCAGGGGAATGACAAACAAAGATGCTATAGAATGGAAATAGATAATTTCAGACAAGGGCAATGTAAAATAATCCCTTTTGCTTGGTCTAGTATTCAGTGGCATGGTCTTGCCTTTCTGTTCACCCTTTCTACTTTTTCACCTTTATAGAGCAAATAAAGAGATTTGTTTTGTAACACAGTGAAAAAACTGCATCAACAGAGTTACTAATTCCCCCAATTTTCAAATACAATAAAATGTACAAGAATTGTAACCTGTGCTGTAAGATGGCACACTATTCCTTGGCCAAGGCCTCTTGACAGAAGATACATTAAGCTCATTAAATGTTTATTTGTTCTTCATATTTGTGTTCTCCAACAAGTTCACTCTCCCCCCCCCCCACAATTTCCTTCCTAATTCCCTTCTCCGCCCCCCACCTCCCGCCCTGAGCCACACACACACATTCTCATCAAACATTCACATTTGGAAAATGGGAAGGATGAAAAATAAAGATGCAAATGACTCCCAATGGCTCCAGTTTTGCATAAGAGCATGTTCCCTCTCTTGTTCTCTCTCCTTTTCCCTTTCTGTTTCTCCTCTCTCCTTTTCCTTCTTTTCTATTCCTCTCTTCCTCTCTTTTTCCACCATCTCACTCTCTCTATTTCGGTCCCTCTTCCTTTCTCTCCATATTACTCTCTCTTTTCCCTCTCACTTCCCCATCTTTTTCTCTTCCCCATCTCTTTTTGCCTCCTCTTTCACTCCCTTCTCTCCCTCTCTCTGTTCCCATCATACACTATAAAACTTTTTTTTGCTAATTTTTTTCTTAGAAAAATATTTAAGCATAAATTTTACTAGATCTTTTCAGATATTTTATCATCTTACATGTATCTTAAAATATTTTACAAGTGCTACTCAAGTATTTAAGATACCCCTCTGATGTAGGTAAATAATACCTGGACATCATCTATCAAAATAGAACATCTAAATATATTTTTCATTCACTTAAGTCTCTAGACAAATGATTGTTGAATATGAGTTTATAAAACATTGTGATAGAGATTTTAAAAAATGGTTCTTGCTCTTAACAAATTTACAGTAAATTAGTGTTGATGCCATCAATCCATAATTTTATATAATTAAATAATTTTTTATTAGAAATCAGAATATGTTAAATATATTTAAATAGTTTTGTGATCTGTGAGACTGGGTAAGGGATTGATCCCTCTGTACACACTATTATTCATCATTGGTGTCTCCCTCATCAGAATACAAATTTCTTGCAAGCAGAGCTACTTCCTTTAATCTTATATCTCCAACACCCAAAAAGACAGGCATATAGCAGCTTCTTAATGAACTTATTGATCAGTCACTTCCACTGACTGGTTAAGGAAGAATCTTGGAATTAAATTCAAAACATGTAGTGAGGACAAGGTTACTCTTTTCATCCTTCTGTGGACTTGTTTAACTTGTACTGTTTCAGGACCATAGATTCCGCCTACTTTAAGTCAAGTGTAGCTTTTTCTCAGATTTATGCTTTTGTTTGCATTGAAACAGAAAGACTTCAATTCAACTCAATTTAATAAACATTTATGAAGCATTTACTATGTGTCAGGCAGCTAGTTGGCTCAATGGATAGAGAATTGGATCTGGAGTCAGGAAGACCTGAATTCATATGTGGCCTCAGACACTTAAAAGGTGCAAGACCTTAGGCAAGTCACTGTATTGATAATGCATTTTTGCTTACTGTTAATGTAATATTGCTTCTTAATGGGAAGACCTTTCCAATCCATTAATAGGCTCATGTGACCTGCTTAAGTCACATGGAAGCCTTAGTCACATGAGTCAAGTCAAATGGAATAGGAAGGGATAGAGAAGAAAAGGTGGAACAGGAAGAGGCAGAGCTAGAGCAGAGCTGAGAGGAAGTTAAGCAAATGGCTATCAGAGCTGGGAAAGGCAGCTGGCTAGTGTGAGTGAGAGAGTTTCTTTGTGATTTGTTTGAGGGAGCTGATTTGTGGGAAAGCTAACAGAGGGAAGCCTTGGGGATGGTGTCCTCTGCATTGTTATTGTGTTATTCTTTTGTTACTATGATGGATTTGGCTTTCTGGTGTCTGAATAAATGTTTTGGTTCTGTCCTCCATGTGGAAAGTCTGTTGTGTTTCATGATTCCAAATTGTACTAGCATTTTCTTGGCGTCCTTATGCTGTGAATGTCCCCTTGATACTACAGTAACTTAATCTTTGCTGACCTTAATCCACTGGAGAAAGAAATAGCAAATCAATCCAGTATCTTTGCCAAAAGACAAACAAACAAAGAACAAAAACAAAAACAAACACAGACAGTATGATCCAAAGGGTCATGAAGACTGACTAAATAATTGGTACTGTGAAAAAGAATGAAGTACTACAGTCCTTCAGAATTGTTGGAAACATACTCAAAATTCATATTTTAATACTGATACAGAAATATCATTTTTATATCTTGTTTAAAATGTCATGCTGTTGTTACATTACTGAATATTCATAAAATTAATAGTTTATCTATAGTTGAAATTATTGTCATAGGTTAACCATGATATTTTTTCTTCCATTTTCTTATTTCACATTTTCATCTCTACTCTAAGTATTTTATTGGCTCTTTTTAACATTGTAATCACATAAAGAAAAAGTTTTTGAAGAAAAAATTCTTACTTTCCTGCCATAAGCAAAGTGTGATCCAGATAACCAGTAATTCAACGTTTATTTATTAAGAGCTTATTACGTGCCAGATCCTATGGAAAGTCTGGGAGATATAAAGAAAAGGTAAAACAGTCCCTGACCTCAAAGACCAGACATTCTCTTGGAGGAGAAATCTTAAAAATAAAGGTATATACATGCTTTATTCAAATTAGATGAAAGAAATATCAGAGGGGAGGGCACTAGTACCATGAGAGGAATGAGGTAGTCGTCCTATACATAGAAGGCCTTGAGCTGAGTCTTGAAAGAAGTCAAGGAAATTTAGAGGTCAAAGAAGAAAAGACATCCACAAGGCATGAGAAATAACTATATCAAAGGCACAAAGATAAGAGAACGTGTAATATGTGAAGATAAGCTTGTAAGTCAGTGTAAATGGATCTACACATGAATGGAGAAAAGTAAAGTCTAAGAATCCTAGAAAGGTATGAAGAAGACATGAAGAGCTCTAAAGGCCAAACAATGGATGTAACATTTAATGCTGAAAGTATTAGTGAACTCATGAATTTTATTGAGTGGAGGAGGAGTGATATGGATAGACCTGTGTTGAGGACAAAATCACTTTAGCAGCAGAAGTGAGAATGGCTTGATGTCAGTTTTTTTAGAGTATTTTGCATCAAAATTGTAAGTGGTGTGGTCCAGAAATGTCAAATGTGCCCACCCAACCATTTCTCAAGTGCAGCACAAATCGTATTAAAATGTAATTGGGAAATATTTAATAAAATAAAGCATAGATAACGTTACCTTTTAAAACTAAATCCATATGCTGCCTGTAGGGATCTTTACGTATGGATTAGTAGGCCCCATTTCTATTTGAGTTTGACACTACTGGTATAGTTTATTTCAAGTTGTAAAAAATGGATAAATTTCATGAAGGGTCTTAATGAGTACGTTGAACAGTTTTTCTTCTTCTTTTTTTGGAAACTTAAGGGAAGGCTTAAAGGAGGTTGGGTTTTGTTTGAAATGTCCTATAGCTCCTTATGAAAGCTTCTTGGAGCTAATGGAATACACTTCTGAATGGTGAGGCAAATGGCTGATGAGACTTTGCTTAGTTTAGGGATAAGAAAGCATGAGATCTTGCTACTATTCCAAATTTGGGGACCCAAAAGACTATTTGAATGAGACAAGATATCTCATATATGCAGAAAGGGCATCCATAACTGGAGAAGGGTTACATGATCAAATATCCTCTCATCTTTTAATCCCACAGGGGAAGAAACCAACTTTCTTTTCTTTCCTACTATTTTATCATTTTATCAATTTTCAGAATATCAGAGATATTACTATCAAATTGCCATTACTGAAACTTCATATAAAAATGCTTAAACAATACTTATAAATTAAAGAAAACGCTGGTCTTAGTCAGAAAGATGTGAATGTAAGCTTCTTGAAGAGCAGGACTTGTTTCGCTGTATGTCAATGCTTGAATTCACTTCTAAGTCATTCATCAATTAATTCAACTTCAATCTCTGACACTAGGTGTTTAATCATAGGCAATTTACTAAACTCCTCTAAGCCTTTCTTTTCTCATTTGCTAAATGCGAATAATATTAGACAGTAGTACCTGCTAAACGTATTTGCATTTTTTAAGTATTTCTCATTTTAAACGGCTAGGTAAATATTAGTTTTGAATTTGTTTATGATTAAGATGATTTAAACTATCTGCCCTTTTAGACAATGCAGTGCTTATCTCAGTCCAGATAACTGAGGTTTGGCCCTACCTTGCTAGGGTGGGTTGCATCTAGGAAGCTGTCATCTCTTAAAATAAACCCATACATCTATAAATAATGAACTATTTTCACAAACTTCATGAGACATGTTTTACTACAAATCTACAATCTCAGAGGAATACATTGTGTCTTAATGAGATGTGTGGGGAGGTTTCCTGTGGATAACATTTTGAAAATAGTCAATGATTCCCTATGGACCAATTAAACATAATAAATCTCAAATTGTTCCTCATAAAGCAATACTGTAAGGAACAAATTGTTTAAAAGTTGTTTTAAGATCATGCTTTCTTAGACAGTTAGGGCTTCCCACAGTAACTGTGGCACCACTAGTTGATATAATTATGGATATATTTATAGGTTGTGATATGTCTTTTTCATGAAAATATTCCCATCGCATTCAAATCAATCTTTAGAGTGAGAATGAAGAACGTGATCAAATTTATCCAAATCTAACATCTGCATATGTTAATAAAACTTGCTTTGGAAGGCATTTACATTGAAATAAAGTTGGCCTGGGTCAACTCTAATGTTATTTACTCTTTCTAACTTTATTAATTATTTCATCAACTTAATAGTTAACCATCACTGTTTGAAAACATTGCTCAAGGGTTGATATATTATACAATTTGTTAGTGACCTTAAAGAGATTACAATCTTGCTAAGACAATACTAACATATCAAGTAATTAGAGAATAATATAAGGTAACATGTAGATAGATAGATAGATGATAGATAGATAGATAGATAGATAGATAGATAGATGATAGATAGATAGATAGATAGATAGATAGATAGATAGATAGAGTCTCATATATAGTACAATACAGAGTACAAAATGTATGAGCATTGCACAAGAATTTCCCACAACCTGAAGGACGTCTCTAGTTCATACCTCTCACACACAGAACTTTACGTCAATAGTTCAGCAAAGCTGAGCAGAGGAAGTTGGAAGATCATATTGTGATATTGTTTTTAAAGTATACTTTGTTTAGCTTATATATGGATTATCCTTTATGTACTTCGTAGAATTCACTTGTAAATCGGATACAGGGATTTTTGTTATCCCAGAAGTTAATCTGTGATCTTTTTGATTGATTTCCATTGGGTTAAGATTGTGTTTTTGTGAGTATATATGTAATAGGTTTGAGTCTTTTGGGTTTTTGTAAATAAATACTTACTCACTATGCCTAAACATATTACTTATATATGTATATGTATGTGTGTACACATAAGCTTACCCATATACATATAAATGTCTACATATTTATATAACACATACACATACACACGTGTAATTTCTGACAGTATTCTTATAGCATAGTTTCTTAACATATTCTGTTTACTGAGAATTCAAATTCACTTAAAGTTTTTGGTAATTTTTTTCATTCTTTCCTTTAAAAGGTCAGCCAATGATTTGTTGATTTTTGCTATTACAAAAACCCTTAACTCAGTTTAATTTATAAAATCTAGTGTTTTTATATTTTTCAAGTTTTTTCTCTCCTTCAATTTTTGAAAATTTATTGCTTTATTTTATCATTGCTAATTTATTCACTGTGTAATCTTTCACATTGTATCCATTTCATTGATTACTGTTAATCCATTTTATCCCTCATTTCAGCATATTTGTATCTCTGTACTAAAACTAAAATTTTGACTGAGCTGTTGATGTGTTGTTGTGATGTTCAACCTGTCATATTTTAGATCCACCTTCAACTCTATTTTCAATCTGTTTTTCCTCTTGTCTCTTTGTGGAGTTTTTGAAAGAAATTTCTTAAGTCCTTCTGTTGTTATGTTGTTGTTATATTTGTTGTTTTTAATCACATTTTTTCTGTTCCTCCCCTCTTTTTTTCTGAAGTAATTTATATTTCTTAGTTGTATCAGTTTATATTTATTATGTTTCTAGAGTTGAGGGTATTAGAAAAGGGAGCAATTGATTTAGGTCTGGTTTTCTTTCTAGGAATTATTTGAAAATCTATTTTTAATTGAATATACAACTTTTTTCATTGATGACTAAGCTCAGATTTTCAAAATGTATCACCTGAGCTGGTATCTTGAGCTCCTTTGGTCCATATATAACTCCCTTCCCTTCTGTGTTATTTGAATTTTCTTCTTTTATGTTTGAAGATCTTCCTCCAGATTATGTGCAGAATTTGTGGTTTCTTATTTAAATTATTAAATTTGAGCATAATTCATCTAAGACTTTGAAACACAGTTTTGCCTCATTCTTCCCCTACACTACTTCATTCTTCTTTTTGGTATGATTGAGGATTTTTAAAATTGGCCTTTTGTTTTCTATGTTTAGAAGTTTTGCGTAGTTGTTCTTGTACTGTTTCTTGAATTATTATATTCAATAATTTTTAAAAATTTATTTTATTTATATTTCCATGCTTTTTGGGGGGAATTCACAACATACTCTGCCTCATCACGTGTTTATTCATATTCCTTTGTTTTGAAATTTTTATTCATAAGTGTTTGGGACTATTTAGATAGCCTGGGGGTAATCTTCCTTTTTTAAAATTAATATGTTCCTCATTGATATATTTTGTTGTGCTCAAGGTTGAGTTTCCTTTCTCATGAGATCACTGAAAATTTCAGCCTTTTTTCCCCATTATATAATGTGTCACTTATTTTCTGACTTCTTCCCTTTTTACTGTGGATCCCTCAAGAGCTGGAACTCAAAATGTTTTTATCTCTTCCCTTACTGAAGAATTCACTTTTCATTACCCTCAGTCTTTACCCTCAAATTGTTTGTCCTTTGTTGTCAAAGAAGACCATGCCATCAAAGAAATGACAACATGACTTTCATTTTGTTTTGAGTGAGGAAGGACTGTGCAAGGTCACTAGCCTCACTTCTCCTCCAGACCCATCTGAATCCAATGACTGGAGGGGGAACAGAACTTGTCTTACCTGAATGTCAGTCCCATTTACTTGTCTGGTGGAATCTCACAACCATGCTGGGATTCTACTCCAGTTCTCTTTAGTTAATTCTCTGGCAAAACATTAATGTAGGACTGCTGCCTCAGGGAGAGCATGCATTCACTTTCTTATATCTTCACATTATCTATGTGGATGAGTGGGGATGTAGAGAGATGGAATTAGGTTATGCTGCTTGCTGTCCCCAAAGTGAGGTCAGGACCAAGTGGGTCTTTCACCAAAAATTTCTGCAACGGTTGGAGAAAAGAATTTCTTATATCTATGAGATCTTGTTTGGGGAAGACTTACTGAATGACCATGTTGAGTTTTCTTTGCTGTGAAGAAATCATCGTTACCTTATTGAGGTATTTGATGTCTTTGGAAAGAGATATAAGTACTCTATCTTTTATGAATAATTTTTATTTTCAAGGATTTTAAGAGGTCATGGTCATGAAAATATATCCAATTCTCTTCCTAGCTACAAGATGCAGAATTTAAGAGTTCTTTCAACATTATTTTTCCTTCTCATTCCATTTTGTCCTTAATTTTTAGCCTGTGTATATTCCTAATCTATTTTCCCCTCATCACTATGACTTCAAGGATTTCTTCTTTCTATTCTGCTATTTCAGTCACAGAAGCCTTAAATTCTGCCTTTTATCCCCCTCAAGATGCCTATTTTAATGTTGGATCATGCTGGAATACATTGCTGCTATTTCATTTTCTTCTGGAATTCATAGGATTCTCTTTTATCAGAATAAATTCAATCAGGTTCTATTTCATTTTTCTTGCAATGTGTATTTAGAATGTTTACACACTTTGGATGACTTGGTACCCATCCTTTTTTCTAATGTTAATATCTAGTATATTGATTTCTTTGCTTGCTTTAATTGAATGTTCTTCCCCTTTAAATCTTTGGAAGCTTTAGAAATTGCCCTATTATCCCTGACTTTTATTTGACTTCTCAGTTCTGTAAGCTGGACTACTTCATACCCTTCTTGCTTTGGAGCATTTACTTTTAACCAACCTAGGACTGTGTCTCGGTAGTTACTGGAAAAATAAGACTGGACCTATCTTGATTCCAGTTGTCTTTTCTGTGAGCCCAGTGCAGCTATTTATACTAATTGACTGTTTTTTTGGTCTCTGGCTTTGCTTTTTGCAGGGTTGAGGTGTGGTAGGATAGATATTGCAGGTTTCTGCCAACTTTGATATTTTAACCTAGGTATTTGATGTAGAAATGGGAAATGTTCCACCCACATTATACCTTCCATCTCCTCCAAAAAGTGGCTGAGCAGAGTTAATATTTGGTGCTAGTTATGACAGGATGACTGAAAAAGGATTACATGAGAAAAATCTCTGCAGTATCATAGAATTCCTCAAGTAGGTCTAATTGTACAAGTCCATGGATTGATTTGTGGATCCTGCCAGAATATGGAGCCTGGTAGGGAAGAGGTTCTGAGCAAATGTCATAATATTTCAAGTTTCACTAATTCAAAATGTGGCTAGCTGGTTTAATTTCTTACTTTCTTATTCCACAAGTATGATTTTTATTTTCTTATTTTTGCAAAACATATCCATAAACATCATGTTGTAAGAGAAAACATGGACAAAAAAGTCAAGAAAATTAAGGTTAAAAATATATTTCAATATGTATTCAGATACCATTGGTTCTTTTTCTGGGGATGGATAGTATTTTTCATCCTAAATCCTTCAGAGGTGTCTTGGATCTTTGTAATGTTAAGAATAGCTAAATCGTTCATAGCTAACCATCTTACAATAATGTTGTTACTTTGTACACAGTACATTTCACTTTGCATCAGCCCACGCAATTTTTTCCAGGTTTCTCTGAGACCGTTCTGCTCATCATTTCTTATACTACAATAGTATTCCATCAGAATGACATGATAACTCATTCAGTCATTCCCCAATTGATGGACATCCCTTCAATTTCTAATTCTTTGCTCCCAGACATGAACTGCTCTAAATATTTTTGTCATGGAAGTCCTGTTTTTAGAAATCTCTTTTGGGTCATAGACCTAGCAATGGTATTGCTAGGTCAAAGGGTAAACATGGTTTTATAACCCTTAGAGCACAGTTCCAAATTGCTCTTTAGAATATTTGAATCAGTTCACAACTCTACTAAAAGTGCTTTAATATTTCATTTTTCCCACATCCCCTCCAACATTTGTCATTTACCTTTTCTGTCCTACTAGTCAATCTAATAGGTATGAGGTAATCCCTCAGTATTGTTTTAATTTGCATTTCTCTAATCAAGAGCAAGCTAGAGTATATTTTTTTAATATGTCTAAAGATAGCTTTGATTACTTCACTTGAAAACTGATCATATCTTTTGATCATTTATCAGTTGGGGAATGACTTTCATTTTTTGTCAATTTGACTCAGTTCTCTGTATGTTTGAAAAATAAAGCCTTTATCGGAGAAACTTGCTTCACATTTTTTTCACAGTTCCTTTTGCCAACTGTATTTCCCTCCATCCTATCCCCCCATTTATTCTATTCTTCTTCACCCTATCCCTCCTCAAAAATGTTTTGCTTCTGACTATTCCCTTTTCCCAACTATCACTTGCCCCACCCCTATACATTCCTACTTTCCAGTAGTATAAGACAGATTTTTATACCCAGGTGAGTGTGTGTACTATTTCCTCTTTGAGCCAATTCTGATGAGAGTAAGGTTCATTCACTCACATCCCCTTCTTCCCCTCCACTATAAAACCTTCCCTTTTTTATGTAAGGTAATTTAACACATTCTACCTCTCCCTTTCTCTTTCTCCCAGTATATTCCTCTCTCACCCCTTAATTTTATTTTTTTTAGATATCATTTCTTTATATTGAACTCACACCCTTCCCTCTGTCTATACAAATTTCTTCTAACTTCTCTAATAATGAGAAAGGTCTTATGAGTTACAAATATTGCCTTTCCATTTAGGAATGTAAACACTTTAAATTTTTTAAGTCCCTTATGATTTCTCTTTCTTGTTTACCTTTTTATACTTCTCTTGAGTCTCATATCTGAAAGTCATATTTTTTATTGAGTGCTGGTCTTTTCATCAAAAATGCTTGAAATTACTCTATCTCATTCAATGTCTATTTTGCTCCCTGAAGGATTATACTCATTCTTGCTGGGTAAGTGATTCTTGGTTGTAATCCTAGCTCCTTTGTCTTCTGGAATATCATATTACAAGCCCTCTTGGTCTTTTAATTTAGAAACTGCTAAATATTTTCTTATTCTGACTGTGGCTCTATGATATTTGATTGTTTCTTTCTGGCTGCTTGCAATATTTTCTCCATGATCTGGGAACTCTGAAATTTGTCTATCAGTTTTCATTTTAGGATATCTTTAAGAAGATGATCAGTGAATTCTTTCAATTTATATTTTACCTTCTGGTTCTAGAATATCAGGACAGTTTTCCTTGATAATTTCTTGAAAGATGATATCTAGGTTCTTTTTTATCATTATTTTAGGTAGTCTAATAATTTTTAAATTATCTCTTCTGGATCTCTTTGCAGGTCAGTTGTTTTTCCAATGATATATTTCACATTGTTTTCCATTTTTTTGTTCTTTTGGTTTTGTTTTATTTTTTTTGATTTCTCATAAAGTTATTAATTAGCTTCGATTTGATCCATTCTAATTTTTCCCCCTGAAGTATTATTCTGCTTTGCTGGGTAGGTGATTCTTGGTTTTAATCCCAGTTCCTTTGACTTCTGGAATATCATATTCTAAGCCTTTAGATCCCTTAATGTAGAAGTTGCCAGATCCTGTCTTATCTTGATTGCATTTCCACAACACTCAAATTGTTTCTTTCTGGCTGCTTGCAATATTTTCTCTTTGACATGGGAACTCTGGAATTTGACTACAATATTCCTAGGAGTTTTTCTTTTTGGATCTCTTTCACAAGGTGATCAGAAGATTCTTTAAATATTTATTTTACCCTCTGGTTCTAGAATATCAGGGCAGTATGCCTTGACAAATTCATGAAAGATGATTCCTAAGCTCTTTTTTTTTTTTCATCATGGCTTTCAGGTAGCCCCATAATTTTTAAATTCTCTCTCCTGGATTTATTTTACAAGTTAGTCATTTTTCCAATGAGATATTTCACATTATCTTCTATTTTTTTCATTCTTTTGGTTTTGTTTTGTAATTTCTTGGTTTCTCATAAAATCATTATCTTCCCTCTGCTCCATTCTAATTTTTAAAGAAATATTTTCTTTCAGTGAACTTTTGGAACTCCTTTTCCATTTAGCTAATTCTGCTTTTTAAAGCATTCTTCTCCTCATTGGCTTTTTGGACCTCTTTTGGCAATTGAGTTAACCTATTTTTGAAGGTATTATTTTCTTCAGAATTTTTTGAGGTCTCCCATGGTTTTCTTGCATTGCTCTCATTTGTCTTCCCAATTTTTCCTCCACCTATTTTACTTGATTTTCAAAATCCTTTTTGAGCTCTTCCATGGCCTGACACCATTGTATATTTATTTTGGAGGTTTTAGGCACAGAAGCCTTGACTTCCTCTGATGTCATGCATTGTTCTTGCTCATCTAAAAGGATGGAAGAAAATATCTGTTCACCAAGAAAGTAACCTTTTATAGTCTCATTTTTTCTCACTTTTTTGGGAATTTTCCCTGCCAGTTATTTGATTTTTGAGACCTGTGTTGACAGGAGGGTATATTCTGGGGACCTGTAAGTTCTCAGTTCTTCCAAGGTGGTACAATGAAGGAAGAGGTGTTTACTCCTCTCCTGACCTGCACATTGGTCTGGGAGCAACCAAAAACTTTTCTGCCCAGAATCCGCATTTGATTTCCCTCATTACAACTGACTCCAGCTACACTGCCAGTGCTCCTCCTCACCCCCGGATGGAGCTCAGGGCTGAGAATCAGATCAGTGGCTCAGTTTCCCCAGGGGCTCTAGGTACAGGACTCTGATAATGGCAGCTGCCTCTGCAGTGCCTGCTGCTGGAGGTCCAGACTGCGCTCCCCTCTCTGGGGTGCAGAAACCCTCCCACTGACCTTTGAAGATGTCTGTGGTATTTGTAGGTTGAGGAATATGGAAATTGCTACCAGTGGCACCTTGAATCTTGTTCTGGGTCTTGTCCCTGCTGTTTTCCTGAGCTGGTCTGTGCTCATCGTGCTCTCTCTTCTTTCCTAATGTTTCCATCTACACATTCAACCAGTGACTTGCATATAAATATACATTCATGAAAATCCTACCTCCTCTGTGAGATGGCTATATTAATAATTACTTCTCCCAGATGCATCTTTAATCTTCTATCCTAGGAAATGTAGCCTAGAGAATTGAGAGCTGACTTTTAAGTGAAAAAGACCTGGATTCAAAACCAAATTGTTCTCCAGAATTGTTGGATATGTGTGTGTGTGTGCGTGTGTGTGTGTGTGTGTGTGCATACACATATTTGGTTAAGTTCCCCATCTATTTGAAAAATGAAGTCTTTATCAAACTCCTGTATATTTTTTATTTCTCCGAATCTCTTGCTTTTCTTCTCATTTTGTTTTTAAAACAATCTTGTAAATTTTATAATATCAAAATTATCCATTTTTATTTCCTGTAATCTCCTATATTCCTTGTTTGATCATAAAATTTTCTCTTATCCATAGATCTGGGAGAACATTTTACCATGCTCCCTTAATTTACTTATGCTATCACCCTTTATAGATAAATCTATTTTGACTTTAGCTTGATAAATGGGATGAAATGTTGATTTATGCCTAGCTTCTGTCAAACTGTTTTCCAGATTCCTCAGCAATTTTTACCAAATAGTGAAAATAAAATTTTTTACCAAAAATTTTTATCAAATTTTCTTACTTCAGAAGCTTGAATCTTTGGTTTATCAAACACAAGATTAATATGGTCATTCACTACTGTGTATTATTTTCCTAATCTAGTTGATTGATCCTATATTTTATGATTGTCCTGGTGATTACCACTTGCAAAGTACTTTGAAGTAGTTTGAAATGTTAGGCTACCCTCTGTAACATTTCCCCACACCTCACCTCCACTGACTCTTTTATATTCTTGATTTTTTGCTCTTCCTGATGAATTGTGTTACTATTTTTATGGATCTATAAAATAATTTTGGGTAGTTTGATTGTTATGTCACTGAATAATTAAATCAACTTAGAATTGTAATTTTTTTATTATATTGACTCAGCCTACCCATGAGCAAATAATATATCTCCAACTGTTTAGAACTGTCTAAGGGTTTTGTAATTGTGTTCATATATTTCTTGGGTTTGTCTTGGTAGGTAGACTCCCAAGTATTTTATATTGTTTGCAGTTTTTTTAAACATTTAATTTCTTCTCATTCTATACAAAAACTTTTTATAACATTTTTGGATTTATTCCTTCTTCCCTCTCCTTCCCTTCCCCCTCTGTGTGATGGCAAACAAACTGATATAGTTTATATCCATGAAATCATGTAAAATATTCCCATGTTAGTGATTTTGTGCAATGTGACTTGAATAAAAGTGAAAAAGGAATAAAGAAAGAAAGAAAGAAAAGAAAGAAAAAAGAAAAAGTTAAAAAAATAGTATGTTTCAGTTTGTGTTCAGATATCAGTTCTTTCTCTGGTAGCAGATAGCATTTTTCATCATAAATCCTTTTGGATTGTCTTAGATTATTATATTGCTGATAATAGCTGAGTCATTCATAGTTCTTTATTGTACAATAATTGCTGTTACTATTACAATGTTCTTTTGATTCTACTCACTTCACCTTGTGTCAGTTCATGCAAGTGTTTCCACATTATTCTGAAATCATTGTGCTTAGTACTTCATATAGCACAATGATGTTCCATTACAATCATATCAAACAACTTGTTCAGTCATTCCCTGATAAATGGCCATCCCCTTGATTTCCAATGGTTAGCCACCTCAAAAAGAGTTCTTACTTTTTTTTGTACAAGTAGGGATACAGACCTAGCAGTAGTATTGCTGGATCAAAGTTATGCAGACTTTTACAGCCTTCTGAGCATATTTCTAAATTATCTATATTTATTTTAAATGGAATTTTTCATTCTATCTCTTGCTGCTGGCTTTTGCTGGTAGTATTTAGAAATGTTGACTATTTATGTGGGCTTATTTTATACCCTGAAACTTTGGTCAAATTATTAATTATTTTAACTAGTTTTTTAGCTCATTGTCTAGTGTTCTTTAAGTATACCATCATAAAATCTGCCAAAAGTAATGTATTTTCTTCATTTACTTCAATTTCCTTTTCTTGTCTTTGCTGTAGCGAGTAATTCTAGTACAGTATTGAATAACAGTAATAATAGCTGAAATATTTACTTCACTCTTGAAATTAGTGGAAAGGCTTCAAGTTCATTCTCATTAAAGATAAGTTTGCTCTTTATTTTAGATAAATACTCCTCATTTTAGGAAAAGATTCTTTGATTATTCTGATTTCTATTGTTTCTAATAGGAATAGGTATTTTGTCAAAGGGTTTTGTTGCATCTATTCATATAATCATACTATTTTTGTTTTATTATCATGAGAATAGATGGTTATGCTCATAGTGTCCTAAAGCTGAACTAACCCTTCATTCCTAGTATAAATCCAACTGTTGTGATACATTGCTTCGATTTCCTTGGTAGCATTTTATTTTTTTTTAATGAGAATTCATTATGGAAACTGATAAATAATTTTGTCTTTCTTTTCCCTTGTATTTTGGCTATATCTGGTTTACTTACCAGGACCATATTTGTGTAATGAAAGAATTTGAATAGGAATATTTTAGTTTATATAGCATTGAGATTAACTGTTCCTTAGAAGCTTGTTAGAATTCACTAGTAATTTGATCTAGTACTGTGAATTTTTTCCTACTGCACTAATTTATGGTTTCTTTGATTTCTTTGATACTTAAGGATCTTATGTCCTGTTCTGTTAATTGGAACAGCTTACATTTTTGTAAATATCCATTTTACTTAGTTCTTACTAACATATATTTGGACAAAATAACTCTAATAATTGCTTTAATTTCATCTCCATTGGTGGTGCATTCACCCTTTTTGATACTAGTAATCTCATTTTCTTATTTCTTTTTAAAACCAAATTAACCAGTTGTTTATCATTTTATCATTTTCTGGTTATTGGGATTTTCCCATAAATCACCTCCCAGTTTTATTTATTAATTCAGTTTTTTAAACTTTAAGTTTTCTTAGTCTCTCTTTGATTTCCAGTATTTCTATTTTGATGTTTACATAAGGATTTCAAATTTGTTCTTTATTCAGTTTTTTTTTTAGTGGCATGCCCTTTTTATTGTTCTGCAATTTTTCTCCTTTATTGCTGTATGCATTTAGAGATTAATTTTCTCCTAAGTACTACTTAGATTATATGCCCCAAATCTGGGAATATTATCTCATTGTTGACATTTTCTTTAATGAAATTATTAATTGTTTCTATGATTTCTTCTTTGACTCAAATTTTAATATTAGATTATTTGGTTTCCAATTAATTCCAATTAATCTATAACCTTTACTGAATGTAATTTTTACTTCACTGTTGTCTGAAAAGGATAAATTTAATTTTTCTGCTTTTCTACATTTGGTTTTAACATGCACTAATACATAGTTTCTAATCCATTGTACTAACTGATTCTATTTTATGAGTAAATTCATCCCATTCACATTCACAATATGACTACTAACTATGCATTTCCCTCCATCTTATTTTCTTCTGTTTATCAAAAATTTCTCTTGATTCTGAACACTGCCCTATTTTACCCCATTCTGCTTCTACTTTCCTTTTGGGTAAGATAGACTTTAACTACAGTTGAGGAAAAACACATTGTATGGACAAGGCAATATTGACAACTATGAATTTGCTGGCATAGTTCTTAATCACAAAATATAACAGACTCTTCTTACAGAAGGCAGAAGAAAAACATTTATTCAGATGCCAGAAAGAGAAATATGTCATAATAACCAAGAAGTCAATACACATTAGCATTGTAGGGGACAAAGCCATTTCTAAACCTTATCTCCCTGCCACCCCTGCCCCTGCTGGGGCCTTCCTACAAACGACCACGTAGGAACCTAGCAGTCTGCCTGACTCTGCTTCCCTCTGCTATAACTGACTCACCAACTTCCTCCCAGTTCTGCTCCACTGGTCCTCTTCCACCCTTTCATCATGCTTCTCCCACTACATGTGACTTAGGCTTCTATGTGATTGAAGCAAATCACATTGGGGGCCTATTAAGGAATAGGAAAGACCTTCCCCTTTAAATTACCATTTTACACACACATCCCTTCCCCTTTGTACCAATTTAGATGTGAGTAAGGTTCAAGTATTTCCTACCCCCTACCATTCCCCCTCCTCTTTCATGTGAGATAATTTCTCTCATTCATCATCTCTCTCTCCTTTTCCCAGGGCATATGTCTTTCTCACCTATCCATTTGCAAGAAAATAATAAAAACATAAACAAATATTATCTCAACAGAACTGACCTACTCCCACACCCTCTATGTAAAATCCTTGTAATTGCTATAGAAAACATTATAGTGTTTAGAAGATAAATACATTATATTCCCATATGATGAAAGGTAAACAGTTTATTAACTTTATTGATGGCCTTATAATTTCTCTTTCTTGTTTACTTTTTTTATAAATCTCAAGTCTTGTATTTGAGAGTTAAATTTTCTATTTAACTCTGTTTTTTTTTTCCCATCAAGAACACTTGAAAGTCTTCTATTTAATAAATACCCATTTTCCCTTTTAGGATTATATGCACCTTTTCTAGGCATATTATTCTTGATTATAATTTCAGTTCTTTTGACTTCCAAAACATCACATTCTGAACTCTCTACCTCTTTAACATTGTAGTCACTAAATCTTGTGTGATATTGACTTTTAGCTTATTTCTTACTGTTTGAAGTACCTTCTCTTTGACCTGGGAAATCTAAAATGTGGCCATAATATTCGTGGGAGTTTTCAGTTTGGGATCTCTTTTAGGTGGTGATCAGTGGATTCTTTCAATTTCTATTTTATTTTCTGGTTTTATATTAGGGCAGTTTTCCTGAAAAACTTCTTGAAATAAGATGTCTCTGGTTTTTATTTGATAATAGCTTTCATGAAAACCAATAAATCTCAAATTTTCTCTCTTCAATCTATTTTGCAATTCAGTTTTTTATAATGTATGATACATTTCCCAGGTGACTATTGGACAAAGGATATGAACAGACACTTTCCAGTGCATGAAATCAAAGGTCTCAACAGTCACTTGGAAACCTGCTCTAAATCACTACTGATTGGAGAAATGCAGGTTAAAACAACTCTGGGGTACCATTACTCTGGGGTACCATTTCACACATATTAGATTGGCTACTGTAGAAGAAAAAGAAAATGCTAAATGCTGGAAGGAATGTGGAAAAAGTGGACCAATAACACATGGCTGGTGGAGTTGTGAAGTGGTATAACCATTCTGAAAAACAGTCTGGAACAATACCCCAAAAGCTTTAAATCTGCACATTCCCTTTGTCCTAGAAATATCATTACTAGGTCTGTTTCCAAAAATTACTAACGTATAAATGACTTCTTTCTACAAGAATATTCAAAGCACCTTGTGTGTGTGTGTGTATGTGTGTGTGTGTTGTGGTAAAGAATTGGAAATCAAGGAAATTCTGTCAATTGGGGAATGACTGAAGAAGTTTTGGTTTATGATTGTGATAGAATACTGTTGTAGTAGAAGAAATGACAAAGCAGGATGGATTCAGAGAAACCTCAGATAATTTTTATATGAATTCATGAAAAGTGAAATAAGCAGAAACAAGACAACACTGTACACAATAACAGCAATATTGTTAAAACAATCAACTGTGAAAGACTTAGCCACTCTGATTAAGACAATAATCTAAATCTAAAGGATATATGAGGAGAAATATTACCCACCTCTAAAGAGAAAACTGAGGGATTCTGAATGCAGATTGAACCATATTTTTTAACTTTCTTTTTCTTCTTAAAAGAAAAAGAGTAATAGTTCCAAGTTGCAGAAAGGTAGATTTTGTATAATAATTTTCTTCCTGATTTGTATTTTCCTTTTAACATAAAAATTATGCTTAGAAGAACAGATTACAGTATAATAAATATATGGAGATCGTAATAAATCAGTCTAACTTCTCTACTGTTTGTTTTTTTTTTTTTTACCATTTTCTTACTTTTTTCTTACTATTTTTACTCTTTTCTCTACTACATATTCTTATTTAAAAGAGGATGGAGTTTCAAAAGAAGTTCTAATGATGGTCAATTGATATTTATTAAGTGCTATGTGCTCCAAAGTAAACCAGGCACTGAGAATGCAAAGAAAAACAAAATAGAAATAAATAAATAAAATAAAATAAATAATAAATTAAATTAAATTAAATTAAAATAAAATAGAAAAATAAAAAAGAAAAGTGAAATAGTTCTTGACTATCAAGGAAATTACTGTCTAAAGGAGTAGAAAATATGCCAAGTATCTATATACAAAAGGGGTAAGAAACAGGATAAATTGGATGTAATCTCAGGATAAGGCACTAAGACTAAGAAAGACTAGAAAAGACTTCTTGCTGATTATACTTTAGCTGAGACTTAGGACCTGTGATTTCATTCCTATATGCAACTTGTATGTGAGGAAAATATCTTTAGGATCATATTAGGATCAAGTTAAGTGACTTGCCTAGAGTCACAAGAATCAATAAGTGTAACAGGGTGGAACTTGAATCTAGGCTTTCCTGGCTTTTTAAAAATTTATACATTGAAAGAAATATTCCTTGATAATATACCTTTATCTCTGTTAGCTGTTCAGGTCATTAATGATCACAGCACATCAAAATAGAAAAGGTCTAGTGATTAAGCCTATTTCAATATGGATAAATAAGAAACCTAAAAATCTCTCTCTCTCTCTCTCTCTCTCTCTCTCTCTCTCTCTCTCTCTCTCTCTCTCTCTCTCTGTTTCTCTCTTCCTCTTTCTTATCTCATACAACAGAACTATGACTGCTTATTTAGAAAATTATTCTTCAATTATCTTCTATTAACTTAAAAAACCCATAAAACATAACATAAAATATGTTGAAAGAAAGATAAACTAAGTAAAAATTGCATAGCTTGCTGTTAACGTAAACTGTTGTTTCTCTTAGAAATAACGCCTTTGCTCCCCCCCGCTCCTTGGAAACCTTAGGCCATTTTCACAACTTTTGCCAAGATCAATTTATTTCAATTTGTATCTAACTACTAATTAGAGTTTATGTGTTATAAATCTCATTCCTTTTGCAATCTTGTATGGAAAATATTAGAGAATATGTAAGGTTTTCAAAGTGATGTTTCAAGGAGTCATATGTAGGTTATTGAGAATGTGGATCTTGCTGTGAGTCCAATAATTAGACAAGTCATTATGACTTGTTGAGTCTTATTGGTTTTCCTAGAAAAAGAGAAAGGCAATGTTTCTTGGGTAATGATTTTTACCATTGGCAGCAATTCTACCATTGTTTCAATCAAGAAGTATTTACTCTGTACAAAACACTCTGGTAGACACTGAAAGTGGTACAAAGATAAGTGTGATGTGTTCCCCACATTCAAAGATTTGCAACAACCAATCTGTGTGCTACTTCCGAGATTCAGGGAGAGGTGAAAATCATTGACACCTGACTGAAATATCTTCAAGTGGTTTTCATGTTAGGTTGGATAGAAGATACACAAGAGAGCAGAGAAATATGCCTTGTGTACACAGGTGTGGTCAAGTAAAATGTAGTTATAATAAGTTTTATATAGTTAATTATATTTTGAACATATAGTCATAATTAGCAGAGTTAAATATTATCCTATTGGACAAGAATTACCCTTCCTCCAATACAATTGTTTCCAATATTTTTTCCAAATTATTCTAGAAATTATATCTTCTATGGATCCAGCTTAAACACCAGAAAAACAATATGAAATTATTAGATTTGGGTTAGTAGATATGTAAAGATATTTACAGTTTTATTAACACCTGAGAAAATAAGTCTAGGTAGTTAAAAAAAAAAAAGGTAAAGTAAATCCTTGGTGATTATGATTTGATCAGAATAACCTGAATTACTTGGTTTTATTGACCACATGAAACAAATTAAGCAGGTAGTCGCCAATTTACCAATTGCCTTTTGTTGAAAATCTCACCTTGCTCTGAATGATGTATGAAGGTAAATGGCCAGATCTATTGTTTTCTAAATTAAATCCTAAGTGACTTTGACCATCATTCCTTTCTAATTATTTCATTTAGCTGACCATTTACCCAAACTAATATAGAATTTTTATAAAAATTTGGAATTGGCTACATCTAGCTAAATATTGCCAAGTTGATATTGAGAAAGATTTTCAAAGATTGCACTGGGTGACGTCTACGTAAACTCTTTGGCTGAAGTATATAATATAACCGTCTTCTCTTTAAACACTCTTCAATAACTCCATTATTCTCTACAAAATATTTTTTAAAATAAATTAGGAGAAAATTACAATATGTGATTATTTGGCTATAGTTCCCAATGCTATTTTGAGTGTGACTAAGATGGTATGTTAGCAAATATCGATTAGGCCATGATAAAAATATTCTTCTTATAATGTGAAATATAGAAAGAATACTGAGTATTTTAGTCTGCACATTTCAGGGGTCACTTTTTTTTTCCTGAAAGCGATTCATATGGAAAATCAAACAGTAAGCCATGTTGATTAGAAATTCCTCCAATTATATGGTAGCTGGTGCCACACTACTAACATTAATACAATGCTAGCATTTGTTCTATTTTTCTTAGAAGAGATTGCGTTTTTATCCTTATGTAAGGAGTTAAATAAGAATAATTAGTAGATGATAGTGCTTGCACCAAACTGTTTTCTTTTTGGTTTCTTTAAGTACACCAAAAAAATAATTTCATGTAGAATCAGCTTCCAATTGCAAACTACCAAAGGACCTTTAATTTATATAAATGTAGCAACTTTCTTTAAATAAAGTGAATGAGTTCAAAGTCAGCCAGATTTTAACCTTTTAAAACTGAATGTTTCTCAAAAGTTATTTAGCTCAGATTCTACCTGAAACAAAAGTTCTTTCCCCAATATCTAAGACATATTTTTACTTGAAGACCTCTACTAATGGTGAATAATTATTAGACGATTATTCCACATACTGTTTTGAAATTTACTCGTTGTATTTACTGATGATTGGTCCTCTTGGGCCAGTTAAAGAAATTTGGTTTGCATTTCATCTGTATATAAAATGGCAGCTCAGTGGAACAGTGGAGAGAAGTGGACCTTGAGGAAGACCTGAGTTCAGATTTTGCTTTAGCAGCTATGTGATACTAGGAAAGTCATTCAACTTTTCTCAGACTCAGGTTACTCACTTATAAAACTGGATTAATGATATCACTTTCCTCCCAGGATTATAGTGAAGGTCAAATGAAATAATACATGTAAAGTACTTTGCAAATATTAAAGTGCTATATAAATTCTATCTGTTGTTGCTGCCACTGTTGCTGCTACTTCTCCAACTACTACTAGTCTACTACTACTACTACTTCCACTTCTACAACTACTACTACTACTACTACTACTACTACTACTACTAATTACTCCTCTTGTTCTCCAGGCCAAGAATGCTTAGCTAATTCTACTGTTCAATGTATGGTATGGTTTCAAGCCATGCAGTTTCAGCTAGCTAATTTTGAAGGGAAAAATGATTCTAGTCACTCAAGAAAGATTTCCATGAGATGATTTGCTTTGGAAGAGGACCTGAGGCATTTATGTGCCATCTCACAGTAATATTGATGACTTCAGGCTAGAGCTAGCCAGACCGGCTTTATGTGTACCTACAAACATATGTCTATTGAATTGCCTCAATCAAGGATCTCATATAATATATATTTATAGAATTTTCTGACTTTGTCATTTTCTTTCCCCGCTGGCACAATTTGAGGTTGAAATTTTAGACCTCTTAAGTGCTTCTCAGCACAACCAATTATGTTGTTCTGGGTGGTAGTAATTGGTTTCAAATCCAAGACCCAGAACATGCGTCTGTGATCATTGCACTCTAGCAGAGTGGAATAGAGGTAATGCTCATGGCCAAGACAGGGTACATCATGGTTTTATTGAATTAGAGCATATGTTTCCCTTAGGCATGAGCAAAAAGAACATTTGAATCCCAGAGTCTCACTAAATATGGCTATGTTGTAAGTGCTCTCACACTAACAAAAATATAGTTCCTTTGTGTATTCATATGTTAGGAACAAAGGTTCAAAGTAGTCCTTAGATGCAAATGTTACTTTATATTATATTGTTCATAGTCTAGAGTATGATAGTTTTCAATCAAAAGTAATGTTTGTTAGTTATCCATTGTTTGAGCCAAATTTTCTGGGCCACATCAATGAAACATTTTTTTGTGTCATTGATAAAGTTTATTTCCGGGGGCGGAGCCAAGATGGCAGAGTAGAAAGACGCACATACACATAGCTCCAAACCCACAACCCACAGAACGGCTAGAGGGGACCAACCCACGGTGAATTCTGCACCCAGACACCATGGAATATTGGAGCGAGGGAGATTTCTGTTCCAGAGAGACCTGCAAACCTCTCGTGGGGGTTCCTTTGCGCTGCGGACTGGGCGCCGGGACTGGGAGCTGAGTGCAGCCCTGCAGCAGCCGCGACACAGTGAGGAAAAGATCTGAGCGGGCTACAGGGACGGGATATCCTGCTGCCATGAGGGTCCCTCCACCCACAGAGGGACCTGCAAACCTCTTGCAAAAGGTCCGTCGCGCTGCAGACACAGAGCCCAGCCCGGACCTGCGGCGGCCACAGCTCCGAGAGGTACAGATCAGAGCAGACTTTAGGGACGGGATCTCCAGCGGTGGCACAAGCCCCCCCACCCACAGGTGATGAGGGTTGGTGAGAGAGTCTCTTTGGCGGGTCGAGAGGGGAGTGGGGTGCCCCCATGGCTCGGGCCCCCCCGGGAGATAGAAGCTGAGAGGCGGCTGCAGACAGGGGCTCCCCAAGTGGGTGGGAGCCTGGATCCATTGTGGAAGGTCTGTGCATAAACCCCCTGAGGGAACTGGGCCTGAGAGGTGGCCCTGCCCTGACCTGACCATCTGAACTTAATTCTCACACTGAACAGCAGCCCTGCCCCCGCCAAAAGCCCTAAGGCGGGAAGCAGCATTTGACTCTCAGTCCCCAAACGCTGGCTGGGAGGACCAGGAGGCGAGGTGGGTGTGAGGAGAATATTCAGAGGTCAAGCCACTGGCTGGGGAGAATGCCCAGAAAAGGGAAAAGAAATAAAACTATTGAAGGGTACTTTCTCGGAGAGAAGACACCTCCTCCCTTCCTTTCTGACGAGGAAGAACAATGCTTACCATCAGGCAAAGACACAGAAATCAAGGATTCTGTGTCCCAGCCCACCCAATGGGTTCAGGCCATGGAAGAACTCAAAAAGAATTTTGAAAGTCAAGTTGGAGAGGTGGAGGAAAAACTGGGAAGAGAAATGAGAGGGATGAAAGAGAAGCATGAAAGGCAGATCAGCTCCCTGCTAAAGGAGAACCAAAAAAATGTTGAAGAAATTAACACCTTGAAAACTAGCCTAACTCAATTGGCAAAAGAGGTTCAAAAGGCCAATGAGGAGAAGAATGCTTTCAAAAGCAGAATTAGCCAAATGGAAAAGGAGATTCAAAAGCTCACTAAAGAAAATAGATCTTTCAAAACTGGAATGGTACAGATGGACGCTAAGGACTTTATGAGAAAGACAGATATCACAGAACTTAGCGTGAAGATTTGAAAAATGGAAGATAATGTGAAATATCTTGTTGGAAAAGCAACTGACATGGAAAATAGAATCAGGAGAGACAATGTAAAAATTCTGGGACTACCTGAAAACCATGATCAAGAGAAGAGCCTAGACATCATCTTCCATGAAATTGTCAAGGAAAACTGTCCTGAGATTCTAGAACCAGAGGGCAAAATAAATATTCAAGGAATCCGCAGAACACCGCATGAAAGAGATCCAAAAAGAGAAACTCCTAGGAACATTGTGGCCAAATTCCAGAATTCCCAGGTGAAAGAGAAAATATTGCAAGCAGCTAGAAAGAAACAATTCAAGTATTGTGGAAATACAATCAGGAAAACACAAGATCTAGCACCCTCTACATTAAGGGATCGAAGGGAATGGAATAGGATATTCCAGAAGTCAAAGGAACTAGGACTAAAACCAAGAATCACCTACCCAGCAAAACTGAGTATAATACTTCAGGAGAAAAAATGGTCTTTCAATGAAATAGAGGATTTTCAAATTTTCTTGATGAAAAGACCAGAGCTGAAAAGAAAATTTGACTTTCTAACACAAGAATGAAGAGAACTATGAAAAGGTGAACAGCAAAGAGAAGTCACAAGGGACTTACTAAAGTTGAACTGTTTACATTCCTACATGGAAAGGCAATATTTGTAACTCTTGAAACATTTCAGTATCTGGGTACTGGGTGGGAGTACACACACACACATGCACACATGCACACATACATAGAGACAGAGTGCACAGAGTGAATTGAAGAGGATGGGATCATATCTTAAAAAAAAAATGAAATCAAGCAGTGAGAGAGAAATATTGGGAGGAGAAAGGGAGAAATTGAACGGGGCAAATTATCTCTCATAAAAGAGTCAAGCAAAAGACTTATTAGTGGAGGGATAAAGAGGGGAGGTGAGAGAAAAACATGAGGTCTACTCTCATCACATTCCACTAAAGGAAAGAATAAAATGCACACTCATTTTGATAGGAAAACCTATCTCATAATACAGGAGAGTGGGGGACAAGGGCACAAGCAGGGTGGGGGGGAGGATGGAGGGGAGGGCATGGGGAGGAGAATGCCATCTGAGGTCGACACTCATGGGGAGGGAAAGGATCATAAGAGAATAGAAGTAATGGGGTTCAGGATAGGATGGAGGGAAACATAATTAGTCTTATACAACACAACTAGTATGGAAATCATTTGCAAAACTACACAGATTTGGCCTATATTGAATTGCTTGCCTTCCAAAGGGAAGGGGTGGGGAGGGAGGGAGCTAAAGAAGTTGGAACTCAAAGTGTTAGGATCAAATGTAATGTTCTTACCACTGGGAAATAAGAAATACAGGTTAAGGGGTCAAGAAAGCTATCTGGCCCTACAGGACAAAAGAGAAGACGGAGACAAGGGCAGGGAGGGAGGATAGAGGGGAGAGCAGACTGGTCACAGGGGCAATTAGAATGCTTGGTGTTTGGGGGGGAGGGGATAAAAGGGGAGAAAATTTGTAACCCAAAATGTTGTGAAAATAAATGTTAAAAGTTAAATAAAAAAAATAATAAAAAAATAAAAAAAAGATAAAGTTTATTTCCTTAGATTCTTCCTTTTGGAGAACATCAGAAGGATGATAGAAACTGAAAAAACTCATTGTTCATATAACTTAAAAGTTATTCATGAACTCCCATTCTAGAATACCTTTGTAACATTCAACACCATAGTATAACCAGAAAGAATACTTCTGTGGATATAGTTGTCTGCACTTCATTTTTGAAGAGGACCAATGACATTACAGTTTGATGTCTTGGCTTGCCCATGAATCAGGTTTAAGTGAGGCAGAGTTTCCCATAGCCATTAACATCATTCTCTCTTTTGGAGTCACCAAGGTCCAGTGTCAAAATAAACATCAGGATGACTGGGAATGGCCTACTATGCACTGAATGGTCTTGGCAAAGGAAACCAACTATATTGAAATAAAATTATCAGGAAGTACCCCCACATGTGTGTGTGTGTGTGTGTGTGAGTGTGTTCATAGACCACAGGTCAGGAAACTCTGTCCCTCCTTTTGGTGGGTAGAACCAAGAAGTCCACAATCCTGCATTTAAAGAAGAAGCTTAGCTTAGCCAACTTCTCATTTCTCACCTTGCTTCACTACTCTTGGAGTTCTCTGAGTTTTCCACAAAATTTTCCCGAAGTCCAAAGTTCACCCTCCCATTTGTATCTCCAATGCTTAGAACAGTGGCTTACAGAGAGTAGGCACTTAATAAATGTGTTGACTGGTTGGTATAGCTCAAAAAAAGATAACAGGTTCTCAGTGATAAAAGGGACCTAAACTAATCCAAATGATAGTTAAACAAGAATCCTATATATGTATCCTACTCATCATGTAGTCATGCAGTTCTTGCTTATAGACCTCTGGGGAAGGATAGCCCACCAATCAATCAATAAATATTTATTAAGTGCCAACTTTGTGCCAGTCACTATACTAAACACTAGGGATGCAAATATGAAAAAAAAGAAATACATTCCCTGCCCCCAGTGGTCTTACAATCTAATGGGGGAAGACAGTATGCAAAAGAAAGCCAAAAAGCTAGGGAGGGTGTAGAGGACAGAAGGAGGAGGTACCTCATTTGAGACATGGTGGACAAAGCAGTCAGAGAAGTCCTAGAATAGTGCAACCAGGTGAGAAATGTCTGAACTGAGATCTCTCCTTAAAGGGAGTGACAGAACATGCTACTTTGAGATATATCTCTTAAAAAGTGCTTTGTTCACATAAGCTTAAATTTGTTTCTTTACAATATCTCTCCATTACTCCTGGGGCTTTAGGGCAAAGCAGAATAAGTATAAACCCACTTTATATATTAAGTGCCTACTATATGCTAGGCACTGTGCTGAGCACTATAAATATCTCATTTGACCTTTACAACAACTCTGAGGTAGGTGATAACATTAGCCCCATTTTACAGTTGAAGAACAGAGGCAGACTGAGAGTAGGTGATTTGCCCTGGATCACATAGCTATCAAATGTCTGAGGTCAGATTTGAACTCGAATATTCCTGAGTCTAGGCCTAATACTCTGTGTAGTGTGTCACCATCTAGCGATCATTTGTCTTCTCTTGGCTAACATTTTTGATTCTTTCATCATATCTTCATGTATACCTAAAATCCTGATTATCTTTCTACAGCCCTTCTCCAATTTGTCAATGTCCTTCCCACAATATAGTTCAAAGAAATGGACACCAAAGTCCAGATATAATCTGATCAAGGCAGAGTACAGCCGTCCTACTCCTTGCATTGCAATATCACATCTTAGATGCCAGTCCTCTAAAACCCCCATATTTTTTTTCCAGAAAGACTATTATCATGCCCAGCTTCATCTTTGTCATACTAGTGGAGGTAAATTTGGGGAGGAACTAAGCATAAAACTTTACAAACATCATTATTGAATTTCATTATATAAGATTTCGCCCAGTGTTCTCTCCTGTCAATTTCTCTTTTGAATCCTGCTTGTGTGATTCAGTATATTAGCTACCCCTCCCAGTTTTCTGTTCTATTCAAATTAATAAGAATGATTTTGCTACCTTTATTCACATTATTGATCATGTTAAACAGCATTGGTCCACATGTAGATCTTTTGGGTGATCTACTACAAGATCGTTTTCAATGAAGCATTGAAACCAACTCAATCCATGCTAAATCTATGACTATACTATTGCCTAACCCAAATCTCTCCAGAGTTTCCATCAGAATAGCATGACAGACTGTCAAATAAGTCTATACTTTCCCTCCCACTGTCTACTTACCATATTTCTTTAAAATATGCTATTTTCTTTTATAATGTTATTTCACATTATTTTATAATAGAGCTATAATATGATAGATCTTGAGATGAAATGGACCTTGGGAGCCACATCATTTTACAGATGAACTATCTGAGAGGGGGAAATTAAGTGACTTGCATAGAGTCATGCGTATAATTACTATCAGACTCTGACTCCATAGTCAGCATTCTTTCCAGTGTAGCATCAATATGATAAGATTGCATTGTGGGGGGGGGGGATATTAAGGGAGGTGACAAGGCGTTTGATAAACATACTTGATGATTATCACCATGTCAATGCTGTTCTCACTGATGTGTAATTTGGATGATTCAAGATGATGATGATGATGATGATGATGATGATGATGATGATGATGATGATGATAATGATAATAGGTAATTTCATCCTTTAAAGTTCGAAAATCACTGTATGCATTTATTATTTCATCTAATCCTTTAAATTCTGTGAGGTTGGTGCTGTTTTATATGCATATTTACAGATGAGGAAACTGAGGTTCAGATGGGTTAAATTACTTGACCAGAGACATGCAGTTTTCTTAGACAGCAATTGTTCAAATATTCCTGATACAAAACTCACTCACTGTTCCATCTATTACATCATGCTGCACCTCACAAGAAAGGTGAAATTGATATAGTGTTGCTCAAAGAATATATATGAATACAGATACACACACACACACACGTGTGTGTATGTGTATGTCCTATTGGTGTCTCAGTCTGCATTCTGAGCTCATCCTCTCTGGAGGAAGATAGTATACATCATCATTTTAGGTTGACTTTCATCAGAAAGTTGCCACCTACAAAACGGACTATAGTTCTTAGGCCAAAGATAAGCCTTCTGCCTATTTTTGTATGGCCTTCATTTGTAGACTATGAAAAAATAGGCATTGGACTGGATTTGCTCTGCTGACCATAGTTTACTGAACCTTGGAATTTCTCATTTATACATACCTATTTAATCAGCACTGACATCTATTTCTAGTTCTACCTGTTTCTACAGCTATTTCTCAGAAACCTGGGAACTTGGATTTCAAAGAAGGGGTTAATTGATACCTTGCCTTATTATATAATTTGAGAAATAATGAAATCATAACTAGAAATTGACATGTTATTTTTTTAATGTAAGTTATGACTTTTGCACATGTTCAATGTTGCAGCTTACGTTGTTAATTTAGGCCAAAATTTTCAACTTTCTTAACTAGCACTTACATCCGACAGCTGTAAAGGCTTTCAGCCATAATAAATCTTTGCCTGACTTCCCAAAGCAAACAGTGCTGAGGAGAGTGATCCCTCCAATAACATTCTGTCAGCTCAAATCACCACTACATTGCAAGTGATTCAGACAGCTTAAATCGACTCTGGGCTTTCCAGTCTCTAGTCCCTATTTCCTATTTTTTTTTTTTTTTTTTTTATTAAACTTATAACCAGTTCTTAATATTGTAAAGACTCTGAAAATACAATGTTTATTTTTGATGACTGGCTGGAGGCCCATTTTCCAAGGGTTTTTTCCTCACTTTTCATTCCTTCTGGTGTTTATTTCCTGAGAAGCTTCAGTAACTTGCCTACTCTAGTTAGCTTGAAAACTATTTACCAAATTTCTATATTAACTTGCTCATGAATCAGCATTATTCAAAGATTTTTGGCAGTGAATTTTTACTTTTAGATTCTCTGTTCCCAGGAAGCAAGGCAGTAGAGTACCTCCTGAATTAATGTCAAGCTTACCAAGGGCAAGAGTTGTGTGTAATAATTTTTATCACCTACCATATTATGCACATTCTAAAAATTATTTTTTGTTGTCTTCAATTCAAAAATCATTAAATATTTACAATATGAATGGATTGTGGTAGGATAAAACAAGATACTATCTCTGCTTTCAAATAGTTTCTAATCTAGTAGGGAGATAAAGCAGAAATACAAACAATTGCAATATATATTATTACATGTTAAGAATAGTACATCAAGGATGTCTAAACTGGGTGCTATGTGGAATGCTAGAAGGGAGAATCACTCATATAGCTGGAGTTAGCAGGAGAGCATTCATGCAGTAGATAATATCTGAACTAGTCCTTCAGTGGATTTCACCAGGTAGAGATTGGTGAACACCATTCCAGTTATGAACAGTAGTGTGCAACAGATTGTGGAGATGAGTAAATATAGGATGAGAATAGGCAATAGAATTGTCTAATTTAATTAAAATGTAGAATGTATGGAAAAGGAGAAACAAACACTCTAACTCTATAGGTATGTTAAAACCAGATAGTGGATGGACTTGAATGCCAAGTTAAGGAATTTGAATTTTATTCATTAAACAATGGTCACTAAAGGTAGCCAGGGAATTATATGGTCTACACCTTCATTGGATAGATTACTCTGGAAATGCATGAGGGATGGGGGAGGTTAAGATTAAAGGTAAGAGCTCATTTACATAGACATGTTGATTGAAGCCATAATAGTAGACAGTATCCAAGGGAGCATAATCAGGATAGAGAAGAGACAATATCACTAAATGGAGGTCAATTAAAAAAAAAAAAAACATCAGGAGGAGAGATCAAGAAAACCAAGAACGGAAAAAAAGGGTCATTAGATTTGATGATAGATTGTCCTTAATGACACTGAAAAAAAAAGAAAAAAAAAACTTCTACCAATGCAGCAGGTAGAAGTGAGTGTGTGGTGAGGGAATGGATACAGTGAGATATTTTTGTGGTGCTTCTAAATGTTTAAATTAAGAGGAAATAGTATTATAAATAAAATTAATTTGATTATGATGAGTCTATGGGAAAGGAATCATTTCAAGTCATTTGAGGATAGTAGAAAAGTATATGTCTGGGTCAGCTGGGGACTTTCAAGGTAGCAGTTTCATGGTTTTAATTTCTTCTTTTCTTTTGCTTTGGTGAACAAAATAGAAGTTATTAAAGTGGAGAATATGGATTTTCTAATTACTGGTAGCATGGCTAGCTATTCTTGGTAACTCTAATTAGAACTTTGCTATTCTTTAAAAAAAACAATTAATTTTAAATTATAAGCCTATAGAACAGACTAGATAAGCAAGAATCAGAAACAATATAATTAAACATTTAAAATCCAACAACATAAATTGGAGGACTCCCTATTTATAAGAACTACTAGGAAAACTGGAAAGCAATTTGTCGGGAATAGGTTTGTACCAGTTTCTTGCAACATATATCATAACAAATTACACAAAGAGGTCATTTTAAAAGGTCACATAATTAAAATTGGACAAAATATATGAAAATATTTTTTGCAACTATGACTACGATGATGTAGGGGTAGTTTTTTAACTAAATGAAAAATGGAAGAAACCATAAAAATAAAAATGAAAACCTCCATTTTGATTATACTAACTTTTAAAAGCTTTTCCTTGAACAAAATTAGTGAAGCTAGAACAAAAAGTAAGACTGTTATTGGTAGAAAAATATTTCATCAGACATCACTGATAAAGTGATATTGAAAATAAATAGAAAATTAACATAGCCATAGAAGACCTCAGTAGATAATTGTTCAAAGGATATAAAGAGAAAATTTCAAACTATTAATAAACATTGAAAATCAATGTAAATCACTAATAATAAAAACAATTTCAAAAAGCTTTGAGATTTCAACTTATAACTAGAATTTTTATTTAATCCCTTCTCTTATGCTTCTTATCATTGTTTTCTTTTATATGCTGTCCTTTTATCCCCCTTCTTTTTTTCTTACCCCTTTCCCTTCTTAATTCTCAGTTGGGGAAGATAGATTTCTGTTATCAATTGAGTATGTGAATATGTGTGTGTATGTGTATGCATATGTATATGTATATGCCTATATACATATATAAGTACATATGCATATATACATACATACACACATACACATATGGGTGCATATCTATATCTATATCTATCTATCTATCTATCTATCTATCTATCTATCTATCTATCTTTCTCCATTCTTCCTCTCTCTTTTCCGTTCTACTGTGTATTCCTCTTTCTCACTTCTTTTTTTTACATCATTCCAACAATCAACTCACTCCTATACCCTCTTTCGATGTATAGTCCTTCTAACTATGCTCATAATGATAAAGTTCTTAAAAGTTACATGTATCATCTTCCCATATAGGAAGGTGAGCAGTTTAACCTTGCTGACTCCTGTATGATTTGTCTTTCAAGTTGAATTTTTGTGCTTTTCTTGAGTCTTTTACTTGAAAGTCAGATTTTCTATTCAGTTCTAGTCTTTTTGTCAGGAAAGCTAGAAAATCCTGTATTTAATTAAATGTCCTTTTTTTCCCCCTGAAAGATTATATTTATTTTTATGGGGTATGTTATTGTTTGTTGTAATCCCAGCTTTTTTTCTTTTTTTGCTTTCTGGAATATCATATTCTAAACCCTTTGTTCCTTTACCTTTTTAACTTCTAAATCTTATTTGATTCTGACTTGGCTCTCTGCTTCTGAATAATTTTCTTCTGGCTGCTTGAAGTATTTTCCATTCGACCTCTGAAATTTTTTTTATAATATATTCATTATTGCTTGCATTTAGGGATCTCTTTCAGGTTGTGATCTGTGGATTCTTCCTATTTATATTTTACCCTTTGGTTCTAGGACATTGAGGCAGCTTATCTTAATATTTTCTTGAAGTATGAAGTCTAGATCCCACCCCCATTTTATTGTGCCTCTTATTTAGACCAATGATTTTTTAAGTTATGTTTCCTCTTGAAATGAGAAGCTGTATGCTTTCAGGAAAATATGGCAAGACTTATAGGAATTGATGCAAAATTAAGTGAGATGAACCAGGAAAACACTGGACACAGAAATAACAATGCTGTACTATGGTCAACTGGGAATAATTTAGCTATTCTGAACAATATAATAATCCAAAATAATTCCAAAGGATTTATCATTAGAACAGCACCAGAGCAAGAAATGATGGACTATGAATGAAGATGAAATCATACTTTAAAAAAAATTTCTTTCCTTTTGTTCTTCTGTTGTTTTTTGTTCTTTGCAAAAATAAAAATATGGCTAATACTAAAATGTGTTTTGCATGACTTCACAGGTATAATCTATATCAAATTGCTTGCCTTGTTAAGTGGCATCAGAGAAGAGAGAGAAGGAGATAATTTTGAATTCCAAATTTGTAAGAAATGAGTGTTAAAATGTAAAATAAATAAAATAAAATATTACCCTAAAATTATCTGTCCTTGATTTCTTTTCTGGGTTAGTTTTTTTCTGATGAGATAGTTCACATTTTCTTCTATTCTCATATTCTTTTGACTTTGTTTTATTGTTTGTGGATGTATCATAGCATCATTAACTTCCATTTGCTCAAGTCCAATTTTTAAGGAATTATTTTCTTTAGTGAGCTTTAATTCCTCTTTTTTCCATTTGACCAATTTCCTAAGGTGTTATTTTCTTTAGCCATTTTTTGTGCTCCATTTACAAGCTATTATTGGTCTTTTAAATAATTTTCTTTCTTTGTTCTCATTTCTTTACCTAAATTTTTCCTCTACTACTCTCAGTTGGTTTTGAAAACCACTCAGTACGCGCGTGCACACACACACACACACACACACACACACACACACACACACACACACATACACACACAACTCTTCCAGGAATCTTTGTTAGGCTTATGTCCAATTTACATTTTTCTTTGAAGCTTTCCTTGCAGTTATTTTGACTTAATTGTCTTATTCTGAGTTAATGTCTTGATATTCCCTGTCATTCTTTTATAGTGGGGATCTTTTTGTTATTGTTTGCTCAGTTATTTTCCCACCTGATTTCTTCATTTGGAACTTTAAGTGAAAGTTGGATTCCACTGCTATTGGGTGAGGGGGAGAGGAGAGGTACTTTCTTAAGCTTTAGGCTTTTTCAGGATTGTAATCAATACTGCTTCCTAGGGTCTCTGCTCCCTTGTAACCAAAAGTTATATTGACACTGAAGGCTTATGCTCCATCTTGCCCAAAAGTAATTTTTTTCTGCCTTTGAACTATGTTTCTGAAGTCTTCCTATGAACATCTGGACCTGTAACTAAGGCTTGCAAAGATACCCCCTATAATCTCTTTCTGATCAGTTACCAGTTCCTCTTACTGTGTCTATCTTGAAAGCTCCAATGAGGCTGATTTTGTTGCCACCACCTGCTCCCACCACTGGTATTTCATCCACATTCACCTCAAGCCATTTTCCATCCGTGTCACTGATTTATTTTTATGATCTCAAAAGTTGTTTTGGCCTAGAAGAATGTCTCATTCTGACCTTTATTGGCTCTGCCAACTCAGAATTCGATTTAAGGTATTGTTTTAAAGTTGTTCAAAAAGGAATGTTGGGAGATCTCAGTTGAGTCCTTTTTCTACTCTGTTGTCTTACAAACTAATTTTTTTAAATATCCTGAAACTGTGTCCAAAGGGCTACAACCATGTGCATACCCTTTGACCCAGCAATATAGCTTCTAGGGCTGTATCCCAAAGAGATCATGAAAATGGGAAAAGGACTCATATGTACAAAAAATATTTATAGCAACTCTTTTTGTGATGGCCAAGAACTGGAAATTAAGGGGATGCCCTTCAGCTGGGGAATGGCTAGACAAGTTGTGGTATATGAATATAATGGAATACTATTATGCTATAAGAAATGATGAACAGGAAATCTAATTTGGGATATGCTGTCATAGAGGGGCCTGAGCAGACCTTGGGGGGCAGGGATCACTGGCATCTGTGGCCATTTCTAGACTTCTTGACCACACAAATATGAAGACAACTTCAAAGGTCAGTTGAAAAAACCTGTCAGACCTGTGTGAGAGTGTACTGTGGTATGGCCCCTGCGTCAAGTGGTTGAAAGTACACCATCACCCTCACTGGAAGGAGAGAACTACCTTAACAAAGAACTCAAATGTCAAGTAATTTTCTGAGGAAATGAGGAAAAAACAGAAAAAAAAGTCAGACCATATAAACTTACTTTGGTGATAAGTGAGATCAAAACATACAATCAGGATAAGGCAACAAAAGTAAAGCTCCTACATCCAAAGACTCCAAGAAAAATATGAATTTTTCATATTTTTCATGGTCTCAGGCCATAGAAGAACTCAAAAAGGATTTTGAAAATCAAGTAGAAAAAGTAGAGGAAAAATTGGGAAGAAAAAGTAAAGTGATGCAAGAAATCGTGAAAAAAATGAGTCAATTGCTTACTAAAGGAGAACCAAAAAATGCTGAAGAAAATAACACCTTAAAAATAGATTAACCCAAATGGAAAAAAGTCCAAAAAGCCAATGAGGAGAAAAAATATCTTAAAAAGCAGAACTGGTCAAATAGAAAAGGAGGCCCAAAAACTCACTGAAGAAAAAAATTCCTTAAAAATTAGAGTGGAGCAGATGGAAGCTAATGGCTTTTTGAAAAATCAAGAAATTGTAAGACAAAACCAAAAGAATTAAAAAATAGAAGAGAATGCAAAGTTTTGCACTGGAAGAACAATTGGCCTAGAAAATTGATTCAGAAGAGAAAATTTTAAGATTATTGGACTCCCTGAAAGCTATGATAAAAAAAAAAAAGAGCCTAGGCAACATCTGTTAAGAAATTACCAAGGAAAACTGCCCTGGTATACAGAGGGTAAAATAGAAATGAAAAGAATGCTCTGATCACCTTCTGAAAGAAGTCCCAAAAGGAATATTGTAGCCAAACTCTAGAGTTCCCAGATCAAAGAGAAAATATTGCAGGCAGTCAGAAAGAAACCATTTGAGTACTGTGGAAACACAAGCAGGATTACAGAAGATCTAGTAGTTTCTAAATTAAGGGATCAAAGGACTTGAAATATGAGGTCAAAGGAGATCAAAGGAGTTGGGATTAAAACCAAGAGTCACCTATCCAGCAAAACTAAGCATAATACTTTAAGGGAAAAAGTGAATATTCAATGAAATAGAGGCCTTTCATGCATTCTTGATGAAAAGACCAGAAGCGAATAGAAAATTTCAAATACAAGAATCAAAAGAAGCAAGAAAAGGTAAACAGGAAAGAGAAATCATAATAGATTTACTAAAGTTGAACTGTTTACATTCTTACAGGGAAAGATAATATTTGTAACCCTTTACCATTTTCTTAGTATTAGGGTAGTTGGAGGGATTATATATTATCATGGAAAACAAAATAGGATCTTTTGCTGTTTCTGTTTTAGTATAATCAAGTATCTCTGATTGAGTCTTGCCTTTATCAATCAAGAGTCTTTACTAGGAGTTAGGAATAGAAGCAAGAGTTTCTTTAACTAGAAACAGTATATATATTTGTATTTTTAATTATTTTGATGGGATTAAAGATCTTCCCCACTCATTCATGGGACTGGCTATTAAGGGAAGTTTGATTAGGGAAGGTTTGTGGGAAAGTCCATGACTTTTGTTAATGAGGCACTGGTTCTCAAGGGCTGGGATGCCCTCTGGCTCTTAAAAAAAAGGTATAAATACTCTGAGCTGAGGTTTTACTTTGGAGGCTTACTGACTGGAAGCATTTGCTTGGCCAGATGAAGACTCCGGGAAGCAGCTAAAGGAGGCCCCTGGCTTTGAAAACCCAGAGGTCAGTGCTTCCCTCTCTGGTAACTATGGTCTGACAGTTGGACCTGTCTATTGAATTCAGGCAGAGGAAGCTGTATCTGTTGATCTTTGATTTCTCTGTATTTTCTTTGAAGTTTAGGGTGTTGACTCTCCTGAAGTAGATGAATGATATATGTACTTGGTTAAAGGAATGATACATGTGCTTGATTAAAGTGATTGTTAACCCCTTGAAAGTTGCTTTCCTTTTACGTATGCAGATCTAAAAACCTGTAACCCCCCCCCCCGTAAATGTTGGAGTGTTTACTGTTACATACACATAAACGGAGGACACAGGGTTAATTGAATATGAAGGATGATACCAAAAAATAAAATTGAAAGGTGAGAGAAGAATATATTAGGAGAAGGGGAAAGGAACTAATAGAATGGGATAAATTATCTCTCATATAAGAAGACAAGAAAAGTTTCTACAACGGAGGGGAAGAGGGGAGAGGTGAGAGGGAAAGAGTGAACCTTATTCTCATCAGATTTGTCTTATGGAAGGAATGACACACACATTCAGTTGGGTATGAAAATCTCTCTTACTCAACAAAAAGTAGAGGAGGAGAGGGTAAGAGAAGAAGGTGATTAAAGTAAACACTTCTGAGGAAGGACAAGGTCAAAAAAGAATAGAATAAATAAGGATAGGATAGGATGGAGGGAAATAGTTAGTCTTTCACAATATGACCTTTATAGAGGTGCTTTGCATGACTACACATGTATAACCTATACTGAATTGCTTGCCTTCTCAATGGGGGTAAGGAAGAGGAAAGATGGAAGAGAAGTTGGAACTCAAAAGTTTTAAAAATAAATGTTAAAAATTGTTTTTACATGCAACTGGGAAATAAGATATGCAGGCAATGGGGCACAGAAATCTATCCTGCCATATAAGAAAATAGAGGGGAAGGAAATAAGAGAAGGGAGGAGTAAGATAAAAAGGAGGGCAGATTGGAGGAAAGGGTAATCAGAATGCATGCTGTCTTGGGGTGGACATAAGGGAGAGATAGGGAGAAAATGAGGATCTCAAAATCTTGTGGAAGTGAATGTTGAAAAGTAAAATTAAATAATTTAATTAGAAGGAAAAAAAGAAATCATGAACAAGCACACTTCAGAAAAACCTGGAAAGACATATATGAATTAATGATGAATAAAATGAGCTGAACCAGGAGAACATTGGACACACTGAAACAGCCACAGTTTGCAATGACTGATTTTGATAGACTTTCCCCTTTCAGCAATGAAGGCCTAAAATAATTCCAAAGGACTCATCCAGAGAAATAACTATGCAGTTGGAATGTAGAGCCAAGCAGAGTATTTTCTTTTTTGTTTAGTTTTGTTTTCCTTTCTCATGGTTTCTCCCATTCACTGTAATTCTGCGATGTAACATGACTAATGTGAAAATGTGTTTAATAGTAATGTATGCGTAAAACCAATATCAGATTTCATATCATTTTGGGGAGGGAGTAGGAAAGGAGGGGATAAAATTTAAAACTTACGGAAGTGAATGTTGAACACTAAAATAAATTGAAAAAAAAATTATCCAGAAAACTGACTACATAGACTTATTTTGTATTCACTTCAAACTTCAGAATCACAGTATTAGTTCTTTGAAGGGATCATATTATTCTTAGGGATCATATTATTTTTCTCCATTTTGTGGAATAGGAAATTAAGGCACAGTGACATTTTCTAATTTGCCAACATTACTTTAGCTAGTTGATGGCAAGCCTAGGGCAAGAATGAAATCTCCTTTCAGGGTTCTTTCCACTGACTCCTTCAGAAGTATCAGGATAATTGCTCAGTTTTCTCAAGTGAAAATGGCAACAGTTTCATCCTTTTCAGTACCATAAAAATTTCTAGGTTAACATAACTTTGGTAAGTGATATCTTGGACTGTATTTACTGTTAACATAAAACCTGCATAGATTCCCAAGATACTTAGGAGAATAAGTAAAAGCCATTGGAACTCTCCAAAGTCTTATACAAATTTTATGCTAGTTGCTTGCCTGGTGTGAATTTTAATTCCACAATGTTAATCAATAACAGTGTCACTATTGGCACAAACTGACCTAGTACATAACACAAAAGGAACTTAAAAGAAGTTGGCTAATATATTGTTGCCCTCATTATAGATAACTATATTTAGTAAATTACATTGACCATTAGCTTATTGATTTGGCAGACGCTTAATTTTCCACCAAAGGCTAAACAAGGCTAATTTCAATTTTGTCATAGACTCTGGTAACTTGGTGATTGCCTTAAATGTATTGAAAAATTTTTTAAGAAACTTGTAATACAAATCATATTAGCAATTTCAATTCTGATTCTAACTAACTGGAGAGACTATAATACTAAAGGAGGCAGACTTGCTGATTTAGCATTTCGCACTTTTTATCTTTCAGTAACCACTACACTGGTACCCTTTGAAAGTTGGGATTAGATTCTGGTGGACATACAACCCATCAGACAAGATCCCAATTGTATTCCAATAGTTTCTTTCAGTTTTTCACAAAAGTACTGATGAGAACACTAGTGTTCTGGCCACACTCCAAGTTTGTATTCATTCTGTGTTCCGTAGGGGCTTTAAATGAATCCAGTAGTCTTCAATCTCTTCCCTATTAATCAGTGTCCTTTAGGTGGCAAATAGTTTGTTTTCTTCCAAAGGTTGTATTTTTTACAGAGTATGATATTTTTATACTTTGAGAAGGAGTATTTAATAAGGAACAGAAAACACTCCTTAGATTTAGGAAAACCTGGGTTTGAGAACTGCCTTTGACACACCCTTGTTGTGTGACCCTGGGCAAGTGACATAATTTCAAAATGCCACAGTCAATGAGATCATAATTTTGAAAGCAAATGTCATCAGTGAAGGGAATTTCCTCATCAAGATTTCCTTTATATAGAGACCACTAAGTGATAGAGTTTATAGAGCTCTAAGAATTAAGGAAGGCAGGAATAGCTGAGTTCCAATCTGGCCTGAGATACTTACCAGCTATGTGTCCCTGGACAAGTAACTTAAACTTTGTTTACGTCATTTTCCTCGAGAGTAAAAAGTGATAATAGTAGTACTTACCTCCCAGCATTTTGCATCAAAAGAAACAATATCTGTAAAACATCAAGTAAAATGCCTAGTGCATCCTAGGTAATTAAAAAGTGCTTGTTTCTTTCCATCCTGCCTTTGGATGGATGAAATCACAGAACTGGTTCAAAAAATTGTTACATTGATTTAAAACAATAGCTGAATGTATGCCAAATAAAATGTCGACTCAAAGTACTAAGACTGTTTAAAGCATTAAGTGTATAGTCATCATTAGACTGAAGAGATGGGGAACTCTAGAAGCAACCCAGCTCTAGAAGCACTTGGTGTGTTATTTGTCCTTTCATTAATTCTCTTAACTATTACTAATATCTCTCATCTATCCCCATTACTGTCTTCACTAATGCCAAATGTATAAACCACAATTAAGAATACAAAGAAATAATCTCCTTTTTTTCTAAAAGATTAATAATAAAATATTTCTTCTTTCTTGCCCCATAGTTTTGAAGACCACACTCTACAGCCAAAAGCCAAAGGAAGCCTTTCACTCCCTGCTTTGGAAAGGTAACATTAATTCTCTCTCAACTCTTCTTTTTTTTTCTTTCCCTTTCCCTACTTGTCCCATGTAAGTTGCTGGGCACCAATTAACCTGTGGAAGAATCAAGCTATGTTTTAGGAAAGATTTGTTTCAGTTATTTTTGTGTGTGTGTATCATTGGTGTGATTCACGACTAGATCGGAAGGTTCCAAGGAATCCTTGAATATTCAAACAACATTTGTACAAAGATTAACCCAGAAACTTGTGAAAAGCAGACAATCAGGAACTATTGAATGAGAAAATGCCTTATTTAAACCATAATGTAAAAGAGAATTTAAATCATAAATTAAAACCAAAATGCTTCTGTCATCACATTGAGTTGTATCTGACTTGCCTGGAAGAGAAAATGAGGGGAGAGGAAGAGAATACAGGAGCATGAGGAGTATTTGTCCCTGCTAATGAAATTGCATTTCCTGGTTGAGAAAGCATGTGTTTTGCCAAATCACAGACTTGAATAGAAGCCTGCAGGTGGGGGGTAGAGATCGGGTGGAGGCAGCTCGACACTGACTCTATGAGCACTTGACCTCTCAGTGCCTTAGAGCCCTCATCTTCAAAAAGGGGACACTAACATCTGCTACTTCTCCTTTTCAGGGGGAATATTGTGCTAATGATTTAGGGGATGTTTATTTTGACTGTACATGAAAACAGTGGGGAGTGTGTCTATGGGCTTGGTCTTGTGCCTAAGTGCATTTAAGGTTTAATTATTTAATAAAAAAAAAACAATAACATTGCAAGACACTTAGATTTCCTCAGCGATAAGCCCTTTAAACATCAAGAACTATGATTTGTAATGAGGCACAAAGTGGAATTTAGTTTATTTCACCCTTCATAAGAATTTACCTTCTAAAGTGTTTTTCTAGAAATGAATAGGTCTCTTTCATGCCAACCTTTTTTTTTCCTGAAGTCTGGCATTTTTCTGCCTGATTATTGACTCTTAATATGTTCACTTCATTGAGTCCCCTGGGTCACATCTTTATAAGTCCTGGAGTAGTAACAAACCCACAAAGGATACTTAATAAAGGATAAGTGATTTATAATAATGATGATTATGGCAAAAGCAGCAATGCTATCTAGTCTTGCTAATATCATGTAAATTGAATAAATGATTTTGCTTTAAAATCTTGTTCTCTGAGCTTCCTTTAACCACACAATCACAAAAACAAAACAATTTTTAAAAAAAAGAAAAAATAGGTGACATTGATGACCATTGATCTGTCTGCCTGGTAGTTCTTAATTTTCTTTTATAATATATTTTCAACAAATTTTATAATTGTTGACCTGAACCAAGAATGAGGCTGTCCAGATGTCAAATGGGTCTGTGGTGCCATGAAAGATCAGGGATGAAATCACAAAGCAAAAGGTTCCTGTTGATTACTTAAGAAAACTATGGTCCTTGTCAAGCCTTTAAACACACAGACACACACACACACACACACACACACACACACACAGGGCAGTTGAAAACTCATCACCTTTGACAGGTAAATGTACTGTTTTGCTTGAGGCAAAGTGGAAGGGATATACTGGATACATTCTTTTATTAAAAAAAGTTTAGATAAAGAAAAGGTAAATGCATTGATGATGAAAATGTGATTTTCATTTTGAATGAAATCATTCACTTGCATATTTAAAGCAAATGATTCACATAAATGGAAAATAATTCTAAAAATGCATGAGAAGGGAAGAGAAATGTTCCTACTTTTAAAAAAATATTCAGATAAATTTTCTCTATACCTTATAATACCCTTAATTCTGTAGTTAGAATTGTATTTAGAGTTAGAGTAATAAAATAAGGAATGTCATTTGAGGTACATTCAGATTTTATTATTATCCTGTGCTTTATAAAAAAAAAAACCAAGGAAAGTTTTGTGTTAGAATATAATAGTAGGAATGCATCCTAACAATACTAACTTGCCATTTGCTAATCTAAAGTTTTCATTTTGTAAAATCCTTCTATAAGTAAAGTCCTCAGAATTAAGCCTATCTCTCTACCTCCTGCCAAGAATTCATATACTCAAAATATTGAAATTGTTCTTGTTACTAAATGATTTCCACAACAAGTAATCGAAGAACTCTTTATTAATTTGTGTTTTAACTCTTCCAAACAAGCTAAACTAAGTTTCTTTTGCTGTCACATCTTCTGACTCTGTTCATTGGAGAACAGTTGATCCCTGGATTCTGTGTGAGAATATTTCATGGTTTTGAAAGTTGTTATGACTAACCTTCTTTGTCAATTTCCACATTTCTGTCACTGGTAAATACCATTGCTCTATTGTTCAAACTTGAAATTCGGTCATCTTTCACTAAGAATCACAGGGCCTACATGTCATCTAGTTCAACCTGTAACTAAACAGGATTCCTCTACAGTTGCCCAACTTTGATAAGCTAGTGTCCAGAGAAAAGTAGCCAGGAAAATGTAGTTTATATGTAAGTGGAATATTTAATGGAACTAAGAATGTTTAGCTTTGGAAATATTTTAAGCATTTTCAAGAATTTCAAAGGCTGCTATTTGCTTCTTCTCTTTGACTCTAGGGAGCAAAACTTGAATCAGTAAGTGAAAGAGAGAGGAAAAAATCAAATTTGAGTCTATTGTAAGGAAAGACTCCCTTACTATTGCTTCTATTGTAGCTCAACACTACTTACCTCTAACCTAGAGGGAAGGAAATAAGCATTTATAAAGCTCCTATTATGTGCCAGACAAGTGTTAGGCACTTTACAAATGTTATCTTAATCTTCTCAACAAACCTGAGAAATGGGTGCCATTATTATCCCCATTTTACTTTGGAGGAAACTGGAGCTGGGGGAGGAAAAGTGATTTGCCTAGGGTCACACAGGTGGGTAAATGTCTTAAGCTAGAGTTGAGCTCAGATCTTCCTGACTCCAAGCCTAGTGCTTTATCTGCTATGGCGTTTAGCTATCTCTAGCTGCCTAGACTCTTACAATAGCCTTCTAATTGGTTTTCTTGCTTCTAGTGGCTACCTCTTTCTGTTCTGTGCCATTGGGAAACTTGATAAGTAGAACATTGATGTTGTTAGACACATTGATTAAAAATGTTAAATAGCACAGGGCCCCAGACAAGTTTGAGTCACAAAACTAGAGGTTTTCTCCCTAGTTCACAATAGCTCTTTAATCCGTATGAAATCAGACAGCTGTTAGTTCTCCCTCACTCTACTCTGGTCTCCAACACACATCTCCATCTTGTACACAAAAGTAGCTTTGGGGACTACGTAAAATGCTTTGCTGAAATCCACATGTATGATGGCTACCACATTTCTCTAATCTGACACTTAAGTAATATCATCACTTACGGCAGAATTCTACATCTCTAGAAATGTTTTCTCTTATGTATGCATTCTTATGTTGTATACTGGCTCCTTTCCTTTGGAAAGGTAACTCATTAGGGTATGTCCTATCTAAGGTCACTTAATAAGGACCTCGTCAAGGTATGTTTGTGACTGCATATGGGAAACTGTCTCAAGATCTGCATATAGCTAACATTATGTAGTCTATGTTGAATTTATGTAGTTGGCTACAGCAAACGTTATGTATATTAATAGGACTTTCTATCAGCACATCTATTCTTAGGTGGATGCCAGTGGGGGACTGGTACGTATTCCCTTTTACTGCTATCTCTTTGTAAATCTAACCACTACATCTATGGTTCTTAAGCTTTTTGTTTGTTGGTTTGTTTGATCTGTGTATGCCTCTTTTAGGGTAAAAGACTTGCTGAACCAAGTGTATTCAGCAGAGATGTTGTGATTCAGTGATTAAAGTTTGCAGTCAGGAAGACCAGAGTACAATTCTGCCTCTAACATGAACTACATGAGTGACATAGAAAACTGCTTAATCTTTATTTGTCTCACTCATCTCACAGAATCATAGATTTTGAGTGGCAGGGGCCATTTAGTACAATCTAATTTTATAGATAAAATAAACTGAGCTCCAGAGAAATTGATTAGCACAATATTGTATAGGGTACAAACTAAAGATCCGAGATTTGTAATTAGAGTATCTGAGTCTAGATTTAGCACTCTTTCCATTTACCTAGGTATTTTGTCCTAGTAGAGTGCTATATTTGAAGACAAATTGTCTAGACTTGAATCCTGGTAGAAAGAACTCTGGCTATGGTGTTGGGAAGATGGGTTCAAACCTCACCTTTCAATTGCCTTCAATTTCTTTATCTGACAAATGAGACAGCTGGACTAAATGACCTCAGTGGTGCCTCCTCACTATCCTCTTATGACCCTATGAGTGGCATAATTTATGATCCCTTCTGGCTTGGGATCAACAAACTTGTAATTGTGTAGTTGTAATCTGTTTTAGTGGATATGGAATAAGAATGACATAGAAGAAGCATTTATCAAATACATACTATATTTCAGGCACTGTGCTGAATGATTTACATATATAATGTCATCTGATTCTCACAACAACCTCAGGAGGTAGTATTAATATTATTCATATTTTACTGATGTAGTCAGAAGTACCAGCTCAAGGTCACACAGCTAATAGTTGTCTGAGGCTGTATTTGAACTCAGGTCTTCCTGATTCCATACCCAGCATTCTATCTACTTTAGCATTTAGCAGAGGGAGGTAGAATCTTGCCATAGTTGCTCTCACTCAGGTTGAAGAAATCATAGATATTTCACATTTTTGTATAACAGGAACTTCATGGACTTAAATTTTACCAAAACCAGGGGTAAAAATGGCAACATGATTGATTCGATTTGAGACATCAGTCATGTGGAAATTATTTGTAAATGAATACTGCAACATTGCAAGGAATCTTGATTTCATTGGTATGACTGCTTTGTCTATCAAACCAGACTGAACTACTCTATAACTTAGAATATGGTCTTCAAGAGCCTTTGTGGTTGAAACATCCACCAATCTGTGGCCAGTATGGGTATAAATATCTCCAACTTTAAGTAGGCTTATTCCAGAATGATAGACATACATAGCTAACATTATGACCAAATCTACACTTTCCAAAATTGTTAGGTCCTTCCAGGGATTATGCTCTACTGGCAAGCCTTCCAAAGCATAGGATCTGACAGAAATGGAGGAAGGAAACATGCAAACAATTAAATACATTCATGCCAGTAATCAGAGTTGGAAAGGAGAAGAGACGATGGACTTTTCATGTGGCAAATGCATGTAAAGACTAAAAGATGGCCAGGATTCGGTATCTGAACCTTAGTGTCATGATCTCATAAAAAAATGCAGAAAGTAACTATGGTATTGGATAGACCCTCTTTGGTGAACTGTCAGGAAGGTTTAGATAAGAATTTCTCAGGATGCAGAACATGTGGATGGGTTGAGACTAGCATTACCGCAGAAAATTCTCAGCAGAATGAAATTACATAGATGAATTTGTGCATACAAACATATCATTAACAATTATTATAAGAGATCATATTGGACAACTATAAGAAATAGTTCCCACACGAATTAAATAAGATTTTATTTTATTCCATGTCATATCATATCAAATTATATTATAGCATTCCAAGTCATGTGTTATGTCATATACCACATCATGTTGTGTTTTGTGTATACCACATATATTATTTAATGTGATTTATTATTATGATTGTGGTTAACTATTATAACCTAGAAAGTCATGCCTTTAAACAATTCTTTTTCATATTGACTGAGTCATGGAGATAAAAATATGAAAAGGAAAACCACCAATAATGGACCCTTAAATTTAGCAGACAGTACTTTTCCCTATTCATTTTCTTTAACTTTAACATTTGTGTGTGTGTGTGTGTGTGTGTGTGTGTGTGTGTGTGTGCAATGAGCTCATTTTATAGGCCTATATTTTAGCCTTGCAAATATCAGACTCTATAACTTCTTAATACCACTTTTGCTTGGCAATCCATAAAAATACACTGAATTGATGAATGATTAGAACTTCTGATAGTGTGCTAAAGCTTCCTTATGCACATTGAGCAAAGTCATGAACATGAAATATGCATGTTCCATAGTCAAAAGTTAATGGGGCAGAGGGAACAGAAAGTATTATATTTCTAAAAAATTGTATGAAGTCACAGCTAAATGCAATTGAGAGGACTTGGTATTTGTAATTAATTTTCAGAGCAACTCCCTTGGCACGGGCAAACCTTATGCTTGTCCCATTTAAGAAATTCTGTGTTAAAGTATTATTGATTGCTGGAAGGTAAAACCATTATAAAATAGGGACTCATTGTCCTTTCTTCTGGGAGATGCCTCCCTTAGGAAATACTAAGTGATTCACCTGTCTTTAGCATTGAAGTATTAACTCCTAACAGCAACTTGTGTAGCTTGCTTTGCTAAATGATTCATGTAGCTACACTGGCATTGGCTCCAAAGAGAACTGCCTCCTCTCAATCCCTGGCAGAGACATGGGCATAGGCTTAGTGCTGTAAGAAATCAGCAATAGGGACAGGAATTAGTAAAAGAGGCAAAGGTGGTCAGAATGGAGACACAAGTAACACAGATCCTATTTCTGTAAGGGGGGGGGGGAGGTGCATAGAATGCACATTATTGTGAACTAGTTAGAAGGAAGAAAGGATTTAAGGAAGAAATGAAGGAAGGAAAGAAGGAAGAGAAGGGAAGGAAGAGAGAAGGGAAGAAAAAAAGGAAAGGGAGAGAGGGGAGAGAGAAAAGGGAAGCCAAGGGGAGGGGAGAGAAGGTGGAAGAAAGGAAGGGGAAAAAAACATAGTAAATTTTCTTTTAGACATTCTGCAATCTTAGAATGCCAACTAGCCAGCATTTCTGCCTGTGAAAACCTCTGAAAGAGAAAGTGGCTCCCTTTTCAGTTTTTAAAACTGTGGGGCAATGACAGTCTCCTGAAGATCTGCATTTAGCTGATCAGATTTCAGTGACTCATTCAACTGTGGGGCTAGCTTCACTGCCCATGTAATAGTGGAGGGGTTGACCTAGGTAAGAGCCCAGATGGCAAGCTAAACTTTACAAAAAGGCTCTCCTCACCTACCTTTCCCTCCTTCTGCTCCCAACCAGATTGCCCTACACTGTCCTGCTGGCTTTTCCTAATCAACAGCAACAAAATGGTTTTTACTTACCATGTATTATTTCTCCAACTCAGTTATTAATGTCATTATTAATCTATATCCAAATTCCCTCCTGGATTCTTGTTAAATCTCATTAAAAGAAATCCAGAATCTTTTAATGGTAATGTTGCCCAGAAGCAAAAATTTATAATGGGGAGAATATACCTCTGGAATTCACATTCTTTTCATTTGGATTATGACCAAGGTTTTTTAAACTTCACAGATTAAAGTCCTATTCTTACCCTTAATCGTAGCATCATATGACCCTGTATTTAGAGGATCACAAATTGAAAGCTGCAAAGGACCTCATCTAAAACAAACCTTCCATTTACAGATGAAGAAATTGAGAGCAAGGTATTTGCTCAAAGTCAAACCAGTAGTGAACATCAAACACTAAATTTTAACTAGAGTCCCCGTGACTTCAAATCCAGGGTTCTGAACCACATTCCCTACATTGAAGCAATGTGACAGAGCACACTCTGTATCAGATATTAGACTTCTGCAAAGATTTCATGTACTCCCTAGGAGAGCAGGTCTGTTTCTGTTGCCTAAAAATCAGCCTGTCAAAATCCAGAGCAAATCGTTAGCAGACTTCTGAACAACTCTCAAAGATCATTTCATTACTAAGTGGCAGAGGGGTCTTCATCTGTGTTGGTATATAGAAAGTACCCCAAATTCATTGAGTTTTGAAATACTGAAGTAGCCCCCATGCCATTTCAAAAAAAAAGGAATTCCTCCCCCTGCCCATGATATGCTCTTTAAAAAAATAGAAAAGTAGGACCCATCTCTCTATACAATAATTCTGTGTGTGTATGTGTGTGTGTGATGTGAAGTGATATGATGTGATGTGATGTGTTTCTCTATTTCAAACAGACCAAAACAGATGTCAGAAACTGCATCCTTATATGTTCCTCTGTTGTGATTTGTTTCTTCCAGCATGGAGATACCCCTCTGGAATTCACATTCCAGAAAAAGGTGATGATAAGTGATAGGAAAAATGAAGAAAATATATTTGGAATGGATATCCTGAATTGTTCAAAAATGTGAATGGTGTTTTTCTGCTCTTGAAGTTATCCATGATCACCATCTGGAGTCAACATAAAAATTCAGAGCATACAGTAGCTATCTAGAGACCACCAGGATCTTTAGGGCCAGAGACACAAACAGTAACAATTGTTCAAAACTAAGACTGGAGCCTGCTTTGGAAACTGTAATCCGGAGGCAAGAGTTTGCATCACACAGCAAATCCCCTGAGTTATGCAGTCTCTCCTGTTAAAACTTCATCTTTTGCTCTTGTGGTTGGGTCATTTCCAAACAGCAGGGCACCAGACATGTTCCACCTTATGGACAAGCCATACCTAAGCATGAGAGGATGGAGTTTCACTATTGACTCAAAGTCTTTTACCTTTGAGAATTTACAGTATGTCAAGACCTTTGCTGTAACATGATCTTTTGTTGTTTTAGAATATAAATTGCTCTATTGAGTTATCTAGTTATTTTAAAGAAAAAAAATACAAAAACCCATTAAAAATAATAAGACCTTCCTGCGCCTTACCTTTTAATAATCATAGGGCTTTGCTACCTACCAGGTTGAGTTTTTCAGTGTTTGCCAGCCAATCAAATGTAGGAATGACATTTTCTCCAATTATAGCTTATTATTTCTCTCCCCCATCTGCCTCTGCCTCTTCATTTCATTCAAATCCTCCATCCCTGCTTCCTGCGTACTGGTAGTATACTAATACTAGTAGTAGCCTAAGATATTAACTATACAATGGGGATGATGAGGGTCGATATAAAGAAAAAAAAACATAATATAAGCATGGATCATGATGAGAAGGGCAAAAAGCAGGACAGCTGTCCTCATGTGTTGGTTTTACCTATTGTCCAGCACTGCCTTCTCTTCTGGGTTGCATGGACACTAATGAAAAAACTAGTAACAGTATAACCTCTGGTATTTGGAAGGGAACATGGATTCTCTTTATCTCTAGACTTCTGTGAACAGGGTTGTTTAGACTCTGCTGTGTAGCCAGTAGGGTAAGCTGTTATTGTTATTCTCCATAGTCAGGACTTACACTGAGAACAGTGTTTTGTAGCACTGCAAATGTGAGAAGAACTAGAGGCTTTTCTTTTTGACAAATCTGAGAAGGGAATGAAAAAATGCACTCTCACCTACTAAAGGGAAGGAAGGATCGAATAACTTATTTTCCACCACAAAAGCTCAGCCCACAATGCATCATTATCTTGTAGCACTATAAGAAAACTGTCTATTTTACTTCGAAAGTAGGGATATGGGCTCTAATCATTCCTGGTCCACATTGAAAATTAGACTGCTGAATCAGATATTAGAATACCCCTGAAAAACTAACTCTGTCAATGCAATTAAGAAGTATTAGTCAGAAATTTCTTTAATTCAATTTATCAAGTGTTTATTTACTGTCTACTGTGTATAAAACATTATGGGATACATCAAGAGGGAAACAAGAGAAGTAGAAGAGTGTAAAATTTGGTCCATATCCTCAAGAAACTTACAATCTACTTTTGGCTGCTAATGAAACATACTCAAATAAGCAGACAAACAACTCCAAAATCCTAAAAATATGATGTCACTTTAGAGATCCAGAATTGAAGATGAGAATTAGGAGGAGATGTTTATATATATATATATACACACATATATATATGTGTGTGTGTATGTGTGTGTGAGCGTGTGTGCATGTGTGTATGTGCATACATATATATAAAAGTATATGTATGTGTATGTGTGTATATGTATACATATATCAAAGCATATTATATATATATATATATACATATATATATATTACATATACCCATCTCTTTGGATGTATATTGTGGATGCTACTGCATTTTAGGAGGTGCATAGGTGCTACAGAACTGAACTCAGAGGTAAAAAGACCTGGGACAAATCCCACCTCTGATATACACTGGAGATGTGACCCTAGGCAAGTCACTCAACCTCAGTGCTCTAGGTATTTTTCTAAAACTATGAATTCCAGGGGACATTCTCATCTGCATTGATAGAAGGAATTTTCATATTTAAGAATATGTGGAATTGAAGTCACATATTCAATACCTATTCTCTGCTAAAGCATTTTATGGAATTTTTTTAGAAAATCTATAATCCCTCATTATGTAAGGCAAGATGAGCAAAACATGTGTTTAAACAATTACATAGAAATTTCAGTAAATTAATTAATTAACATAAAATCATGAAATTCCTGCTGTTTTCCAGGCACCATGCTAGGTATTGATACATAATTTAAAAATTAAACTGCCTTTGTCCTTGAGAAGCTTCTATTTTATATGGACAATGTTATCCAACAGAAGTGACACAATATGACATCAAACATGATCCTTCAAATCTGTTTTCCAAATACTGCCAATTTTAAACAAATATCAAACTATTCTGATAACCTTTTCTCCCAGTGTACTATTACGCACAGTTCTCTATGTATACCACATATAAGTGTGCAATACAACTCCTGTCAGGAGTAATTCCTCACCTGAGTATTAAAATATAAGAGGAATCCTCTGCCTATCTACTGAACACATTCATGTCTGCCTGGATATAAATAATTCTGTCAAAAATGGGTGATGTATCTATTGTCATTAGCTTAAACGCCACCAGCCCCTTAAAATCATTCATATTGCAAATGAGCAGTGGCATTCATAATCTCAAAGATAGTTTGAAAGAGCAGCAAATGCATGCTGTATTTCCATCATTTCCTTACTTTTATGTTGCTTCTTTCACATTTCGGATTTTAATCATTGCTATCTTCCTCAACAACTCTCCCTCTAAAGCAGTAACATTAAGAATTCAAGGTATGGAATTCTTGGAATAATATGGAATATGGAAATGTGGAATAATAACTGAAGAATAATGAGGTGTATGACCCTTCTGAGATTTCAAAAGAACATCATCACCAAGAACAGATTGAGAGACTCTAACTCCCAGATGAGTGCTTTAACCTGGTATCTTGGCTATTCCTTAGTTAATTATTGACATCTTCAGGAGCCTAGTAAAGTCTGTAGTTTGTCTCCAGACCATAAATTCCTTTACAGAGATTTATTGTAGTTTGATGATGACTTTCTGGGTTATGGGAGTTTAATTTTTTTTCATCATTTATGATAGTACTGAATTAACCTATTCAGTGAATTGGGAACCATTGTGGATTAGCAAGGATATACATTTACAGTTCTAATTGAGATCATTCTAATGAAATTATGATTTTTTAACTTATGTGGTTTTTTCCCAAAATTTACGATGGTATAAAATCTTAGAAAGTCTTTTTATTTATTTTATTTTTATATATTTTATGTGTATCCATATTAATATATATATTTTCATATATTTTATGTATTTTATTTATCTCTTTTTCTAGGCCTTCTTCCCAAAATATGTTTTCTCTCTCATTTTTTTTTCAGGTGAAGAAGTACTGATAAATGTCCTACTTATAAAAATGCCAGTTATTTATGAAGTTCCTTTCCTTTCAAGCTTTGCCAGCATTTAAGGGTAGGGATGGAGGGTGAGAGAGCAGATGTGATATCATTATGTAAGTCATCAGTCAAAGATGTTCTGTGTTCTGTTCTATCCTCAATGATTACAAATCTTGATTGGCCTATGCCACAGAGCCGTTCAGTCATATATTCCACAGAATTTTAACATTTTGATTTCCTGGATTGTGGCAAGTATTAAGAAAGATAATCATAATTAATCATCTAAATGAAAGAGTCAGTGTAATCCAATATGTGGAAATTTCCTCTACCAACACAGATCTGCAAAAGGTGCAAAGTACAGTTTTAGAAACTTGCCTGAGGACTTTCAGAAGTTAAGGTAAGTCATTACATGTTAGAAGTAGTACTGGAACTCAGGCCCTTCTGTCCTCAAAACTAGTCACCTTTTCTGTATGTAGGCTTATATGAACCTACAAATAAATTTTATATTTAGATATTATATGGCTCAATGTTGTTGAGTTGTCTTTCAGTCCTTTCTGACTTTATGACCCCATTTGGGGTTTTCTTGAGGAAACTACTGATATGATTTTCCATTTCCTTTTCCAGCTCATTTTACAGATGAAGAAACTGAGTTCAAGAGGGTTTAAGTGACTTGCCCAAGTTCACACAGCTAGTCTGTGGTCATATTTGAACTCAGGGAGAGGAGTCTTCCTGACCTTATGTCCAGAACCTACATAGTTACCTAGCTGCCCTATATACCTCACTACCCAAGAGCAAAAGTCCTGGTAAACTCAAACTGAAATGTAAATAGTGAACAGTTTTGAATTCACAGAATACTATCCTGCTATCCTGGTTTAATGGGAAGAACACAGTTCTTTGGAGCCAGTCCTAGTTTTACTTAGGACAACAAATCTTAGGACTAGTGATAAGGATCAACTAATTCAACTTCCTTATTTTACAGGGGAAGAAACTGAGGTCAAGGGAAGTAAGGTGACTTGCCTGAATTTTCACTGACAGTAAGTAACAGAACTAGAATTAAAATTTAGGTCTTGTAATACCAAATCCAATGCTCTTTCCAAATCAATTCAAGAGACACATGTTAATTGCCTATTACAGTCAAGGCACTGTGCCAGGTGATGAGAATAAAATTACAAAAATAAAATAGTCCAGGGCTGTAAAGGGCTGAAATTATATTATATCATTAACTTTGATCGGTTTAAAATATATTTTCTGTCAGTTCAGGTCTCACTAACACAATGCAATTCCACACCAAGCTGACTTTCCATGATGGCAGTCTCCCAAATTGGGACAGTTCCACTATTTGTCATAGTCTTGTGCTCCTGGATTGGAGAACTTTGCTCAGAAAGTCATAAAACTAGGCATATTGAATGCACCAAAAATCCATGATATCTATCTTCAACTGGGTCTGTCTTACTGCTCAGCAATCCTCAGCAAACTCTCTAAACTACTATCAAAAGACTCCTTCATAGACCTACAATGATTTCCCTTCATGGCATGGAGGGGACTCTTTAGTTGATGGCTAGGCCAATGGAGACTATGGACTGTTAGCTACTGACATCTGGAGAGGCTGTGAGTCCAGACCTGGAAGCAGACAAGCTATGTTGGTTGATGACCAGTCTTGTGTGACCAGTTTAAATCACACAATGTTTTATGTACTCCATGAAAGACAAAAGCAACAAGGAAGTATTTTCATTACAAATGTCAGAGTTCAATACTTTCCTGGAAAAAGACCTAGACCTGATTTGGTGGAAGTCCTCTTACAATGTGAAAAGACTTGAAATGCTAGAGAAAGACATAGAAAAAAGTGTGAATTGTGTTTAACAGTGTTTCTTTTGCTCTTCAACTAAGAACATGGAGGAAGTCAACTATTTTAATATCTCAGTAGAGGCTCAAAGTTATTAGACTGGCAAACTGCATAGGGTCTTCTGATTATTTTTTGAAAGGGCACCTAAAGAAAGTGGAGACCTCAGATATGGATTCAACAGCAAAGATTATTTGTCATCCAAAGGCCAGACTAGTCAAGTTTGAAGGGGTTCATCAGGAGGCTGACTTGAAAGTCATGTATTTTGGGGTCCCAGTAATTCTTGATGACCATCTAAAAAGTCAATAGTATTCTAGATTTAGCAATGGAAGGGACCTAAGAAGTCATTATTTTTGAGTTCAAGACTCTCAAAAAAACCCCAAGAAAATAGATGTTACGTAACTTTCTTGGGATCCCACAGCTAGGACACATCAGAAGTGGGATTTGAACCCAGGTCTTTCTAACTCCAAGTCTAGTTTCCCATCCTAATGACATATTGAAGTACGCTGAAATTTTTTACAGGCCTTAAACTGCTGACCACGTTTTTCCTGTGACTTTCCCTCATTTCTTGGCTATGACTCCAAATTTTTCTGATTTTCTTTCTACTTCTCTAACTACTGCTTGTCTCATTTAATGTTTTTCCCTCCTTTCTCCTATTTTTAAATATGGGAAACCCAAAAATTCTGTTTGATTTTCTGTCCTTCCATTTGTACCCCTTCTTTTTGGACAACTGATTAATTCTGATATTTTAGAGTGTTACTTCTCTAATGTTGACTCCTAAACATGTATCTTCAAGATGGATTTTTCTTTTTTTCCAACAGACCTATCTCTTTGCAAGTCCTCTGCAATGATACATTCAAAATAGAATTCTTATTCTTAACGTCTCTCCAAATTAGGTCTCTTTCCATATTTCCCTAATTCTTATTGTTTTTTAAAGATTGTATTAGCAGAGTCATAGACTCAAAATTTCTATGTCTTCTTTGGTATCTCACTTCCTTCACTTTCCATATCTAATACGTCACTAAATTCTATTGATTTTTCCTTTAGAACATTGACTCTATCTCCACTAAGAATGGGATATACTATTTTAAGCTAAAAGAAGACTTTGAGATAATCTTGGTCAAGACAAATTATTCATCTTTTCTTTTTTTGCCTTCTTTGTGTCCCCTCTTCTGATCCCCATTGACTCAGAATCCATGGGGCAAATGAGTCAGGCAGAAAATACAATATACAGAGCAATTGAAAACATGGTATTTTGAGAGGGAGGTCACTAGCTGCTGGAAAGAATAGGAAAGACTTCATGAAAAAGGTGGTGCTTGAGCTAAGACTTAAAAGACAAGATCGATTCCATGAGTTACAATGCAGGCATATCAGATGACTAGCACATATGTACCGAGATTGAAGATGGGATGTCACATGTGAGAAACAGAGAGAAGGCCAGTTTGTCTGGATTGCTGAGTAGAAGAGGGAGAGTAGTACCCAATCAAATTGGAAAATAAAATGATTGGCTTCTGATTGTGAAGGGTTTCAAAATATACGCAAACGTACTCCTATTTTATTCAAGAGTAGGTTGAATCAGAATATCAAATGGTCTGAACTGCATTTATGGACAATTATTTTGACAGCAGTGTATAAAAAAGGGTGGAGTGTTGAGAGACTTAAGATAGGGAGAACAATTAAGAGGTTGTTCAATAGTCTAGTCAGTGCTTCTTAAACTGTGGGTAGTAACCCTACATGGGGTGGCAAAAATTTTGACAAGAGTGAAAGGTTTCTGAACACATAAAGACCAAAAACTAATTTAAAAAGCACATACTGAATCTGAGATGTTTCTGGAAGTGGTGCTTGCCTATCTATGTTGCGTCTAGCAACTTCACCGCCACTTTGGTTCTGAAAACAAATCATGCACACTTTGTTTTGCACGTGCCCTCAGGCCACCCAACACTAACATGCAAAGGGGTCTTGAGTGGAAAAAAAGCTTAAAAAGCCCTGATCTAAAGCATAAGTGATGAGGGCCTGTACTTAAGTGGAAGTTGTGTGAGTAAAGAAATGACGTTTGATTAGATAGATGTTATGGAAGTAGATTTGGTAATAGATTGGATATGTAGGCTCAGGTAGAGTGAAGACTTGTGCATTATGCTGAGATTATGAAGCTAGAAAGCTGGAGAAAATGATAAAGAAGGATTAAATCATATAATGTACTGCAAAAATTGATAAGGACTAGATGCCTGGCCTAGACACTCTTGTGAGTTTTCCACCTCACCTATTTATTTGATATATGATCACATGTGTACAAGTTACTTAAGCTCTCTCTGCCTCAATTTCCTCATCCATAAAATGAGGGAATTGGAATCTAAGCTCTTTAAGATGCCTTCTAGGAACTATGCCCAAAGAGTTATAAAACTGTGCATACCATTGATTCAAGAATATGACTACTATGTCTGTATCCCAAAGAGATCATAAAAAAAGAAAAGTACTCACATGTACAAAAATATTTATAGCAGATCTTTTTGTTGTGGCAAAGAATTGGAAACTGAGGGCTTGTCCATCAATTGAGCAATGACTAAGAAAGTTGTAGTATATGAATATAATGGACTACCATTGTGCTATAAGAAATGGTGAGCAGGCAGACTTCAGAAAAACCTGGAAAGACTTACACGAACTGATGCTGAGTGAAGTGAGCAGAATGAGGAGAATATACACAGTACAGCAATGTTGTGCAGTGATCAACTCTGAGAAGACTTAGGTCTTGTAGGCAATAAAATGACGCACAGCAATTTCTGAAAGACTCATGATGAAAAGTGCTATTCACATCCATAGAAAGAGCTATGGAATCTCAATGCAGATGGAAGCATACTATTCTCTCTTTTCATGTTTTTTTTAACTTTCTCATGGTTTTTTTTCCTGTTGTTCTGATTCTTCTTTCACAACATAGCTGACATAGAAATATTTAATATGATTGCACATGTATAGCCTGTATCAGGTTGCTTGCTATGTTGAGGAGGAACAGGGGAGGGAGGGAGAAAAAATATGTGTGTGTGTATATATATATATATATATATATATATATATATATATATATATATATATGTATATATATATATATATATATATACATACATATATATATATATATACGTATATACACAGACAAATATATATATATATATATATATATATATATATATATATATATATATATATATATATATATATATATATATATATATATATATATATATATACCCACACTATATAAAAAGATGACTTCTGGGCATCTAATGATCTTGTGATCCCTAACAAGTTTTCACTTTATCTTAATCAGTCATTTAAATCCTCAATAGGTGAGAATTCTGACCTCTATGGGGAGCCTCCATGGCAGTGACTCAGGAAGCAGGAATCCAGGAGTTGAATAAAAGGAGGAAAATGGAGCCTAAGTATAGCTTAGGATATCAGCAGTCCGATGAGAACCAGAATGATGGTCTCACTGCCTGGCTTTCCATGCTATTGCCCAAAACATGAGAAGGCATCATTTTTCACTAGGGTTGCTGGTGTATGTGAGGTCAGGAAGAGAGAACAGAGGACCATAGTCACTAGGTTGAAGCCCATGGTGAAGGCAGGAAGAGAGGAGAGGAAAAACACCACTGGGAATGAAAAGGAAGTACCTGCAAAATCTACTGTTTATTCTTCTCACCACTGTGCTACAGCCTCAACTAATTTTATGAAAGTATAGGCTCTAACTTGAAGGTCAGTTACTCTAAGGCCCTATTCCTTAGTTCTGCTTTGAGCTCTGGGAAACAAAAACAACTCCCACATAGTAAGTCCCAAGATTTAGAGGTAGTAGAGACATCTAGTCTAAGCTACTTATTTTACAAGTGAAGGAACTGAGCTCCAAATTACGCAAATAGTAAGTGTCATGGCAAGGATTTGAACTCCACTTCTCTGACACCAGATCTGGTTCTCTTGCCATTTTTCAAGTTAGGCCTTGTGATAAGAGGGAAAACTTGGTGTATAGTTAGAAATGTTATTTAACAAAATCCTGGTTATATCTTCCTAAGGGTATAATCTACAAACTCTTCCTTCAGGAAATAACTATGGAGAGGCATCCAAATCTTTATCAGTGTATCATCGGAAAGTTTCACTCTCAATATCTTTCTGAAACTTCAATTTGACTGCATCTTACCTCAGATTTTATCAATTTCCATTCCACTCCCCTAACACTCCACAGTCCTCTAGTTTTCCACTATTCTTTTTCTTTCTCTCTGTCTCTGTATATCTTTGTCTCTGTCTCTGTTTCTCTCTCTCTCTCTCTCTCTCTCTCCCTCCCCCCCCACCTCTCTCTCTCTTTGTTTTTTGGTATGAACATGAAATTTTATCAGTGTTGGGAACTCTCTTACTTATTTTTAAGCTATAATGTTTGCTGTTCAGATTGTGGAGTTCTTTCCACAAAATGCCGAAATTGTCTAGGGAAAGACATTATCTCAACCTATCTCCTATCAAACAAGAATAAATATCTGGTTCTCTTCTGCTGTTTTTCTATATTATCATTACGCAATTCAGACACAACCTGCCATTGCTAAATATCAAATACAAAAAGTTTCATATTTCTTATTAAATATTAATTTAGTTTTCATTTTAGTGTAAGCAAGCTAGCATTATCTTTTATATTCATTTCATATTTTCTTTATCCTTCCAAACTGCCGATTTGTAAATTAGCTTCAAGTCGAAAGATGTGTTGTGTGTATAACTGTATGTATGCTTATGTGCGTGTGTATGTATGCATGTGTCTTTTCTCAGAGACTGGTAAAATTGTGCTGGCTCCAGAGTTTCACCCTTCTGCCCCAGCGACAGAGGTCATCAGTAGCATGGAGTCAGCTTTGGATATCTCCCAATCAGAAATAAATAACAGTGAGTCCACTGGGAATACACCAAGACCATTACTACCCTCCCACTGAACAGTTACGCTTTGTAATATGCCTCCTTGAGAAACAGCTGTTTGTCTAACCTTTGAACTGACTGATACATTAATCTGAAGCATAATTTAGTTCTGTCTGAACTTCTGGGTATGGCACCAATCACTGGCTAGCTTAGGCATTTACTAGTCTCCCAAATAATAACTTTGTATTTGTTTAAAAATAGTGTCGCCCTTTCCCAATTTAATTATGTATGATTATTTGATAAGTGCATGCCAATCCCAGTGGACCATTCCTGTTTTTCTCTTCTGCTGTCTGTATCTCTCTCCCTGATGCCACTGTTTGTCACTGATACTCATCAGAATACAGAAGCCACTTCAGGCACCTTTAGAGGCTTTTTTTTTTCACGTGAAAGGAGGACTGCTTTCAGAACTTAGATCCCTGGGGGAGAAGAAAAGAAGAATATCATGTATGTATGTGGTTCTATATTGTCAGGCTTATGTTGTTTAAGAATGACATTAGAAACATGCAGAAAAGTCCTAATCTGGGGCAACCCACTTTGGTGTGCACATGTGGTAGCAACAGTCTGATAGCAAATTGGATTTGGTGATATTTTTTCTTAAAAATAGCTTTGCTTTTGCCTGAGGTAAGGAAAGAGGATTAAACTTTAGTCAGTGAGAACTGATTTAACCAGGACACCATGACTACCATAGACAAACACCAAAGGCTAATGCCAACTGATGAGAAAAATCTAGATTATCAAAAGGAGACAATCTCATTTGAAACAGTTTTATATCCTAAGCAGAGATAGAGCAACAAACAACTAATGGGAGGAGGTAACCTTCAAAATTAAAATGGTATGAGAAGTTTCTTCTTAAAAAAATTCATTTAAATTTTGACTTCTAAATTCTATCCCTTCCTCTCTCCCTGACATGATAAGCAATCAGACATAGATTACACATGTGAAATTATGTAAAACTATTCCATGTTAGTTATTTTGTATAAGAAGATTCAAATAAAAGAAAAAAAGAAAGAAAAAAGTGAAAAACAGCATGCTTTAGTCTGCATTCAATCAATATCAGTTCCTGTGGAAGTGGATAGTAAGCTACGTGATTGTCTTAGATCATTGCATTGATGAGAAAAACTAAGTTATTCAAGTTCTTCACTGAATAATGTTGTTATCATCATGTATAACATTCTTCTGTTTCTGTTCACTTCCCTACGCACCAGTTCATATAAAATCTTTCCAGGCATTTCTGAAATCATCCATCTTGTTATTTCTTATAGCCACAATAATATTCCATTACAGTCATATACCACAGCTTATTTAGCCAGTCCCCAAATGATGAGCATCCCTTTGATGCCAATTCTCAGCTACCGCAAAAAGTACTGGTATAAATATTTTTCTCCTAATAGGCCCTTTCCCCCTTTTTTGAAAGTCTTTAGGATATAGACCTGACATTGGTATTGCTGGATCACAGGGTATCCACAGTTTTATAACCCCTGGGGCATACTTCCAAATTACTCTCTAGAATGGTTGGATCGGTTCACAACTTCACCAATAGTGCCGTGGTGTCCCAGTTTTCCCACATCCCTTCCCAATCCAACATTTTCCTTTTTTCCTCATATTAGCTACTCTGTTAAGGGTGAAGTGATATGTCAGAGTTGCTTTAATTTACATTTTTCTGATCAATAGTGATTTAGAACACTTTTTCATGACAATAGATAGCTTTGATTTCTTTGTCTGAAAACTGCCTGTTCATATCCTTTGAACATTTATCAATTGGTAAATGACTTGTAATTTTATAAATTTGATTCTCTCTATATATTTGTGAAATGAAGTCTTCATGAGAGATACTTGTTACAATTTTTCCCATTTTTCTGCTTTCTTATAATTTTGGTTGAATTGCTTTTGCTTTTGCAAAGACTTTTTAATTCTATGCAATCAAAATCATCTATTTTACATTTTTAAATTCTCTCTGTATCTTCTTTGATTCTAAATTCTTCCCTTATCCATAAATTTGACAGATAAACTATTTCATGCTCTCTTAATTTGCTTATGGTATCACCTCATGTATCCATTTTGACCTAATTTTGGTATAAAATGTGAGATGCTGGTCTATATCTAGTTTCTGCCCTGCTGTTTTCCAGTTTTCCCAGTAGTTTTTTTTTTTTTTTTGTCAGATAACGTGATTTTGTTCCAAAAGCTTTGATATTTGGGTTTATCATATACTAGACAACTATGGTCATTTACTATAATGTAATTTGTACCTAATCCACAGATCCACCACTCTCTTTCTTAGCTAGTATGAGGTTGTTTTTTTTTTATTTATAATTACCACTTTATAATACAGTTTGAGATCTGATATGGCTAGACTATTGTTTCATGTTGTTTTTTAAAGAGATTCCCTTGATATCTTTGACCTTTTTTTCTTCCAGATGAATTTTGTTATTGTTTCTAAGTCTATAAAATATTTTTGGTAATTTGATTGGTACAGCACTGAATAAGTAAATTAGTTTAGGAAGAATTATCATTTTTATTCTGTTGACTCAGCCTACCCATGAGTAATTAATATTTTTTCCAATTTTTTTAAATCTGATTTTATTTGTGTGAAAAAATCTTATATTTATATTCATATGGTTCCAGGGTTTATATTGGCAGGTAGACTCCCAAGTACTTTATATCATGTACAATTATTTTAATGGAATTTCTCTTTCTATCTATTGTTGCTGTACTTTGTTCATAATATATAGAAATGTTGTTGATTTACATGGGTTTATTTTGTATCCTGAAACCTTGCCAAAGTTGTTAATTTTAAATAGTATTTTAGTTGATTCTCTAGGATTTTCTAAATATAACACATATCATCTACAAAGAGTGATAGTTTTTTTTCTTCATTAACTTTTCTAATTACTTTAATTTCTTTGTCTCTTACTTCTGTAGCTAAAATCTCTAGTAAAATATTAAATAACAGAAGTGATAAAGAGCATCTTTGTTTCACCCCTGATTGTACCAGGAAAGTTTCTAATTTATTCTGGTTACAGATAATACTTGGTTATGGATAAATATTTCATATCATTTTAATGTAATACCCATTTATTCCAGTGCTCTCTGATGTTTTTGAAAGGAATGGGTATTAAATTTTGTTCTGCATCTGTGAGATAATCATATGATTTCTGCTGGTTTTGTCATTGATATGGTCAATTATGCTAATAGCTTCCCTAATACTGAGCTAGCCCTGAATTCCTGGGATAAATCCTACCTTGATATAGGGTGTGATCCTTGTGATATAATGCTATAATCTCCTCACTAGTATTTTATTTAAATTTTTGCATCAATATTCATTAAGGAAATAGGTTGATAATTTTCTTTCTCTGTTTTGGTTTTTCCTGGCTTGGGGGTTAGTACCATATTTGTATCATAAAAGGAATTTGTTAGGACTCCACCTATTTTTCCAAATATATTATAGGTTATTGAGAATAATAATTCTTTGGATATTTGGTAGAATTCACTTGTGAAATCCATCTGATCCTGGGAATTATTTCTTAGGGAGTTCATTGATGGGTTGTTCAATTTCTTTTTCTAAGATGGGATTATTTAAGTATTTTATTTCTCCTGTTAATCTGGTAACATATTTTTACAGATATTCATTTCATTTAAATTGGCCAAGTTATTGGCATATAATTGAGCCAAATTAATTGCCTCTTCATTACTGGTGGGTTCACCCCTTTCATCTTTGATGCTAGTAATTTGGTTTCTTCTTTCCTTTTTTAAATCAAATTAACCAATGATTTTTTTATTTCATTGTTTTTTTTTTTCATAAAACCAAGAGAAGCTTCTTCTTCTTTTTTTCCTTTGAAAAATGGCCCCACCTTCCATTCTTTGTGGTTGATACCAACAGATTAAAACTAGTCATGCAACTTGGGCCTGAAAAAACCTTTGTAGGTGTGAATATGTGTCATGGCTTCCTGAGTGTACTTGGATAGTTGCTTAGTCAGGACTGGTAGTAAAGTCAGAGAAGGATCCATTTTGATTTGAAGGATACAGAAGCTTCTCTAAGACTCCAAAGTTGTGCCCAGAAGAGTGCCTGGAATAACATCATTAGCATCATTCATTCGGGTTAAGGCACTGTGTTTCTAAGAAAGCCCTTTTAAAATGCAAGTATATTTCCTCAGAGAGACCTTAGAAATCATCTAATCCCCCCTTCATTTTCCAGATGAGAAAACTGGCTCAGAGTGGTGAAATGACTTCTCCACATAAAATAGGTGTTAATTCAGAGAACTGATATTTAAACTCAAGTCTTCTGACTCCAGATTCTGTGGCTTTTACATAATCCTCCTAAAATTGCATTTTGGGGTTATATTTCACCTTTCCCTATCATTTCTACTTTTCTAAATCCTATGTCTCTCTGAGCTTATGAGTTAGGGCCAGCTCTGAACATAGACAATTTGAGACACAATTTTTGAAGAAAGTTACTACATTGACTTTTCTGATCTGAATTTACAGTAGTGCGTGGGACTAGGATTTCCCAGGTCACAGGGGGTAGAGAAGGAGAACTTTCAAAATAAGAGCCTCAAACACCAGAGTAGTTTGTTTTTTTCAGTGTCACTCTGTTCAGGGAGGTATATTTGGGAGTAAAATTCCCATCGAAGAGGTCAGAACTGGGGCACTTTTGAGAACGGCATTATGGAGTGTGTCAGATGACTCAACATAGTCCTATTGAGAGTCTATATAGAGATCAGGACCTGGACTATGTTTATCTTCTGTATTTTTTGTATAAATCTTTACATGTTGTCTCTGAGTAGAAAATAAATTAGCTCTGGGCAGGACTGGTTCATTCTATTCTTTCTATTCCATTTTTTTCATTGAATACTCGGCACCTAGGTGTTTAATGTATGCTTATCAATTGATTGAACAGGAAAGACTGACTATGGAGATTGGGGGATATCAAATGGAAAGAAACCTAGAAAAGAAATCTAGACTTGCCACTGGGGTTGGTCTTAATCTTTGTCCTGGCCTTTATAGAGGTGGTTTGGAAATTACCTCCACTCTTGGTACAAAATGGTGTTTCAATAAAGTCCTTGTTACAAGTAGGAATGGATGGAATTTTCTATGGTCTCTCCATTCATTTTTGCCCCTGCATATTCCTACTATAGGTCAGGACTGACCAGGTTGATCTATTACCTTAAATTTCATATTGGAACAAAATGAAACATTAATATAATATCTGTCAGTTAACAAGACAGGATTTATTTAGTCATATCAGGTGAATGATATTCAACAAATATATTGAGCAATGGCATCATGTTGATTCCCCTGAGCATAGCCTCAATCTCTGCCATATGACTGGAGAGCATTGGAGAATAGTTGGAGTTCCTCTTCCTGTTGTTTTTTTTGTTTTTTTTTTTACTAGATACATGCCAAAGATTAGTTCCTTGAGTAAATTAAATCTCAAGGACAGTTTAAGGAAATAGTACACAACTTTCATAGGGTAGAAACTTAGGCTATTATCTCTACCACATCTCCTAGCTCCGATCATTTATCTCATGTACATATGTCCCCAAATTATCTCCAGGGAAACTCCGAATAAGAAAGCAAATGAATGAAGCAACTTTCTTCAATAATTGTTTCTCAAATTTGCTGGGTCATAAGCTCACAGAGACATGGCAATAGAAAGTTAGAAGTGACAAGGAGAGACAAAATATTCCCAAAAATCATATTTTGCAATCTTAGAAGGATTGTATAGAAGAAAACCCACACAATTTAGCATCAGAGGATTTGAGTTGAGATCTCAGCTGGGCAATTTAATATCAATGTTACATGATGACTTTATTATATATTTAAAAGACATAGCAAGTTGTACATAACAGATTTGTAGTTTTGTGTGGAATCATTTTTTTTCTATTCTACTATGTTATGGAAATGTTTGTTTTGTTTTCTAAGTTCAGGATAAAACAATAAAATCTAACACACACATACACATACACACACACACACACACACACACACACACACACACAAAGAACCAGTTTATTAAGCTTCTTCCTCCTCCCACATCCTCCAAACAGATCTACAGAGTGTAATAGACTGAATTCTTATGGGGAAATCCAAGACAAAATCACAGTGAGTCAAATTTCTAGCCCATATCACATATAGAGAGACACAGAGAGAATTCAGAACACTAAGGGCAGGGTCTACTCTGGAAAACCAGGTGAAACACTCCAGGTTATAGGAAGCAGCTGTGTTCAAAGACAAGAGAGGCCCTGGATTGATTCAGGGCACTCCCAGAACCATACCAGGGCATATTTATGGGGAATGGTATAAAATAGCAGCTTTGTTGCCTACTAACTAATTTTGGGTTACAGTTCTAACTAAATAACAAGGGATAATGTGCCTAAGGTTGTCATTTCTTGGTAGGGAAGTCCTGGAGAGTGTTTAGACCATGAAACTAGAAAGGAACAGATTCAAAAGTAAGAGCATTGTGGCTCTGAAGCTTCCAGAGAAATAAACAGGACAGCAACCCTAGATACAAGGAGAGCGCATATTTCTGTCCCTATGAACCAGTAGAGCTTCCCAGCCAGCTGAATCCACCAGTATTCTACTGTTGCTCAGATCCAAAGCCAGGTCAGGAACTGGCAGAGTTCAAAGGAGGCAGCAATGAGATTTAACCCCATATCAGATGACTTCGGTAGAACTAAAAGTTTGCAGGTCACCTACCCAAGCAGTTCCTGAGACTCTGGAACAACATTGCGCTCAGTAGCACAAAAAAGGGTCAGTAAGATTGTCCAATGTCTTACCATCAGAAATGCATGGAGCCTGACCCTATAATCAAGTCTGAAGTCTTAAAGTAAACTAGAAGAAGAGGAAAGAAACAAAAATATTCCCGCCATAAACCAAAAAGCTATTTTATGACAGCGATGTTCAAGCCACAAATCTGGAAGAAAATAACCCCAAAATATATGCAAGCAAAACTTCAAAGAAAAGTATAATGTGGATAAAAATTCAACTACAATTCCTGTGAGAGATGAATCAAGTATTTTAAAAAGTTACACATTTTGCTTCCAATTTTAACTAAAATAGATTTGTTTGTGCAATTTTTAATCATGTCATTAAAATCATCCATTTGAACTTTCTGATCCTCTTCTCTACTTATTTAGTTCCACTATTTGTATATCTGAAAGAAAATTTTTCCTTTGTCATCTGATTTTCTTTCTTGCCAAAGAGTAATTCAGTCCTTTTCTTAGTGATTAGCATCTTTGGTTTCGTTAAACACTATTTTATTATGTGTAATAATATATTTTTTAATTTTTTTAAATAAAAATAATTTATTATTTGTAATACTTTCTATTGCTGTTCTTAAACACTATTTTACTCTGTTTCCAATATTTTCTCCTGATAGATCTCTCTATTTTTATCAACACCAAAACATTTTAATAATCCCTGCTTGTATTATAGTTTGAGAGCATATATTCATAGAAACTGTCTCTCCCCCTTTCCTACATTTCTTTTACTTTATTACCTTCGAGATTCTTGACCATTTGCTCCTTACTAAAATTTTTAATGTATTTTTTCTTCTTGAAGAAATTATTTTGGGAATTTTATTGGTACAGGAATAGAGGAAATTGATCTGTCGTATTTTTATTTTTATTATATCGTTTGGACATATGAGGACCAAAGAAAGCTTCTTCAATTATGCAAGACTGTCTTTATTTCTACAGAAGGTGCAATACTTCATTATACTTCCATTGTAATATTTCTTGTTTGGTTTTGTAACTTATATATAGGAATTCTGATGATTTATGTGGATGTATCTTTTCTTCTTTATCTTGTATATAGCTTCTTTTTAGATGTGCATTTGCAGGATCTCTCCCACATTAAGTTCTTAATTCCTTGAGGGCAGAGACTGTCTTTTGCCTTTTTTTCATATCTTCATTGTTTGCCACTGTTTATCACATAATGGGCACTTAATACATTTTTATTGACTTTATGTATTATTACTTACTCTGATTTATTCCATATAAATCTCTAGCATTTTCTAAGTATGCAATTATATCATCTGCAAAAAGTAGTAGTTTAGAGGTGCAGCCAAGATGATGGAGTAAAAGCAGGGACTTGCTACAGCTCTCCCCACAAATCCAGACAAATACCTTTAAAAATGACCAAACAAATTCTGGAGCTGAAGAACGCACACAATGAAAGAGTGAAGGAAATCTCCAGCCCAAGACAGCCTGAAAGATCAACAGAAATTGTCTATCATGAAGCACTGGGAGCAGAGTGCAGTCCAGCCTGGGCCACATAGGCACAGACAGGACCTGAGCAGACCTAGAAGGGGCTGAATTGCTGGCACCTGTGGCAGTTTCCAGACTTCAGGAGCCCAAAATGCTGAGGAAAAATTGGAAGGTCAGTGGAAAATACCCGTGAGACCTGTGTGGAACAGTAGAGTGGTCCATCCACAACTCAATGTCAGCAGAGTGGGAAGAGGAGACTGCTACAGCTGTAGCAGCAACAGGAGCAGTGGCAGCTGCTATTTCTGCAGCACTAGGCCAATGGATTATGGGGGGGGGGGGATCAATCTGCTGACAGTACACCTCCCACCCCCACTGGAAGGAGAGAACTACCTTGACAAACAGCTCAAAAGTCAAGTAAATGTGGGGGCAGAGACAAAATGGCAGAGTGAAAACATGAACTCACCTGAGTTCTTCCACAACCTCCCTCAGATACCGCTAAAAAGTGAATCTGAACAAATATTAGGGTGACAGAATCCACTAGGTGACAAAGTATGGTTGATTTCCAGCCCCAAGACAATCTAGAAGGTCATTGGGAAGAAGGTATTGCATAGACCTGGGGGAACACAGAGCACACAGGCTGTACCATGGCAAACTTGGCCACAGCCATAATGAAACAGTATCGGCCTTGGGCAGACTGAATCAGAAACAGCAGTGAGGATTCCCAGGTCTCACAGCACAAGATGGGAGTCCAGCAGAATTGAGTGAAAGAGAAGAGCAAGGCCCACAGTAATGGCAACAGCCACTCCTGAGGCGATCAGGCCACAGATGAAATGTTTGAAAGTCACCTACTTAAACTTCCAGGAGCCAAGATGGTGGAGTAAGCTGCAATTGCTCTCACCCTCCCCTTATTGACCATGAAAAAGCCAGAAAAAGAGGCAGAGCCAAGATGGTGGAGCAGAAAGATTGATGTACTCTAACTCTCCACCCAAAACCCATAAAATATCTATAAAAAATGACTCTACACAAATTCTAGAGCAGCAGAAGCCACAAAACAACAGAGTGAAAGAGATTTCCAGCCCAAGACAGCATGGAAGGCCAACAGGAAGGGTCCATTGAACCAGGCACAGAGCAGAGCACAGCCCAGCCTTGGTCGTGTCATGTGGCAGGGACAGGACTGGAGCAGGATTCAGGGAGCAGAATCCTGGGCAGCAACTATGGTTCCCACATTCCTCAATGCACAAAGGTCAGTGAAAAAGCTCTTTCACTTGGGTAAGAAGAGAACTCTGTCTGGTCCTGACCCCAGGGCAGCAGTAGTTGCTGAGGCAGCAGCATCCATTTTAGCATCCATTCAGCCTAAAGACCTGGGGGAATCAAGTGACTGATCTGGATCTCAGTCCTGAGTGGTGGTCCTGGGGTGAGGTAGAGCTGGAGGCAGTTGTGGAAAGGGAACCTACTCGCAGGTACTGTGCAGAAAAGCATATGGTTTCTCCCAGACCAGAGTGCAGGCCAGGAGAGAAATATATTCCTCTCCCTTGATTGTGGCACCTTGGAAGAACTGAGAACTTACACATCCCTAGAGTATACCTTCCACTTGACAAAGGACTCGAAAGTCAAGTAATAGACTGGGAAAAATGCCCCAAGAAGGGAAAAAATAAGACTATAGAAGGTTACTTTCTTGGTGACTAGGTATTCTCCTCCATCCTTTTGGATGAAAAAGAACAAAGGATACCATCAGACACGTAAGACACCAAAGTCAAGGATTCTGCATCCAAAACCTCCAAAATAAATATGCAAATGTCTCAGGCCACAGAAAATCTTAAAAAAGATTTTGAAAATCAAGTAAGAGAGGTAGAGCAGAAACTGGGAAGAGAAATGAGACCAATGCAGGAAAATCATGAAAAGTGAGTCAGCAGTCTCCTAAAGGAGATTCCAAAAATGCTGAAGAAAATAATACCTTCAAAAATAGACTAACCCAAATGACAAAAAGAGGCCACAAAAGTCAATGAGGAGAATGCTATAAAAAGTATAATTTGTCAAATGGAAAAGGAGGTTCAAAAGCTCACTGAAGAAAATAGTTCTTTAAAAATTAGAATGAAGCACATGGAAGCTAATGACTTTTTGAGAAACCAAGAAATTACAAAACAAAACCAAAAGAATGAAAAAATAGAAGACAATGTGAAATATCTCATTGGAAAAATGACTGACCTGTAAAATAAATCCAGGAGAGACAATAAAAAATTATGGAACTACCTGAAAGCTATGATGAAAAAAGAGCCTAGGAATTATCTTTCATGAAATTATCAAGGAATACTGCCCTGATATTCTAGAACCAGAGGGCAAAATAAATATTGAAAGAATACTCTGATCACCTTGTGAAAGAGATCCAAAAAGAAAAACTCCTAGGAATATTGTAGTCAAATTCCAGAGTTTCCATGTCAAGGTGAAAATATTGCAAGTAGTCGGAAAGAAACAATTTGAATATTGTGGAAATACAATCAGGATAACACAAGATCCAGCAGTTTCTACATTAAGGGATTGAAGGGATTGGAATATGATATTCTAGAAGTCAAAGGAACTGGAATTAAAATCAAGAATCACTTACCCAGAAAAACTGAGTATAATACTTCAGAGGAAAAAATAGTCATTTAATGAAATTGAGGACTTTCAAGTATTTTTTTGTTAAAACACAAGAGCTGAATAGAAAATCTGACTTTCAAACACAAGAATCAAGAGAAGCTTGAAAAGGTAAATAGGAAAGAGAAATAACAAGGGTCTTACTAAAGTTGAACTGTTTATATTACTACATGTAAAGATAATATTTGTAACTCTTGAATTTTTTCTTAGTATTTATTTAGTTGGCGGGATTATTTACATATAGAGAGAGGGCACAGGGTGAGTAGAATAGGAAGGGAGGATATCTAAAAAATAAAATTAAGAGGTGAGAGAGGAATATATTGGGAGGAAAAAGGGAGAAATTGAATGGGGCCAATTATCTGTTATAAAAGAGACAAGAAAAAGGTTTTTCAATGGAGGAGAAAAGAGAGGAGGTGAGAGGGAAAAAGTGAAACTAACATCACATTTGGCATAAGGAGGGAATGACATGCACACTCAATTTGGTATGAAAATCCATCTTACACTACAGGAAAGTAGAGGAGAAGGGAATAAGTGAGGTATTTGCAGGAACGTTAGAAGGGAGGGAAATGAGAGGAGGGAGTAATTAGAAGTAAGTACTTTTGTGGAAGGACAAGGTCAACAGAGAGAATAGAATAAATGGGGGGGCAGAATAGGATGGAGGGAAATACAGTTAGTCTTTCACAGCATGACTATTATGGAAGTCTTTTGCATAGATACACATATATATCCTATACTGAACTGCTTGCCTTCTCAGTGGGGATGGGTGGGGAAGGAGGAAGAGAGAGAAGTTGGAACACAAAGTTTTAGGAACAAGTGTTGAGAATTGTTTTTGTATGCAAGTGGGAAATAAAAAATACAAGGTAATGTGATATAGAAATCTATCTTGCCCTACAAGAAAAAAGAGAACATGGGGGAAAAGGAAAGGGAAGGGTGTGATAGAAGGGATGACAAATTGGGGGAAGGGGTAATCAGAATGCATGGTATCTTGGGGTGGGGGAGGGGAGAAATGGGGAGAAAAGTTGCAACTCAAAATCTTGTGGAAATGAATGTTGAAAACTAAAAATTAATTAAAAAAAAAACCAAAAGATTGCCCCAGGAAAAATCCTGAAATAGTGGAGTTAGCAGAAGGGATAAACAGTCTTTTAGATTGGGAGGCTGAGGAGAAAACCTAGAAGAGTCCCTCTTGCTATGGTTAATGGGGACCAGTGTAGGACTGGAAGCATCCAAGCAAGAACCACCACTGGACTAGAAGGAGATCCTGAGCCCCAGGAGGGTGGAGACAATAAGCACCAACAGGAGGACTGGTCATGCCTTAGCATAGCTCAGTGAATTGGGCAGACACCAGCGCACTCAGGAATCATCAGGGAGTGAACCTACCTGTGCTTTAGCCAGACCTAGGGGAGGAGAAGGCCTCCTGTGACCAGGCCATCTCTCCCCGACACCTCATGCCAGAAGTTTCAGTATAACCCCTGGAAACTCAGAAAGGCTTCACCTGGCATCTGCCTTAGCACACACCAGCCAGCTCAGCACCAGGTAAGCTTTTATATAGCTTCAAGCTGAAAGAATCAGAGGCCACCATACACAAAGCCAGAAACCAGGCCCTAAACTCACAGCATAACAAATGTGGTACAGAGTCCCCTGTGACCCAGAAGCAAAGATCCACTTTAAAAGCCAAGAAAAAGGCAATAACCATGAGCATGAAGCAAATCAGAAAAGCAAAGACCATGGAATCTTACTACGGAGAGAGGGAAGGCCAAAATGTGAATTCAGAGGAAAACAGTATTGATAGTATACTCACATCTGAAACTGCAAATGGGAATATGAACTTGTCTTAAGCCCAAAGAATATCCTTGGAAGAGTTCAAGAAGGACTTTAAAAGCCAAATTAGAGAGGTAGAAGAAAAATTGTCCAATGATTTTAAAAATACAATTGACAAAATGAACAAAAGAATTCATCGAAGAGAACAGCTCCTTAAACAGTAAAATTGGACAAAGGGATAAGGAAGTACAAAAGCTAACTGAAGTAAATACATTGTTAAAGTTAAAATTCAGCAAGTAGAGGTTGATGACTCTATGAAGCACCAAGAATCAGTCAAACAAAATCTAAAAAATGAAAAAACAAAAACAGTGCAAAATATCTCATTGGAAAAACAAATGACCTAGAAAATTGATCCAGGAGAGAAAATTTAAGAATTATTGATGTACCAGAAAGTCATCACGAAAAAAAAAGCCTAGACAATATCTTCCAAGAAATAATCAAGGAAAATCCCCCTGAAGTCCTAGATGAAGAGGGCAAAATAGTCATTGAAAGAATCCAATGATCACCTCATTGAAAGGATCCCAAATTGAATATTGCTGTCAAATTCCAGAACTATTCAAGGAAAAAATACTGCAAGCAGACAGAAAGAAACAAATTGAATATCAAGGAACTATAGTCAGGAGCAACACAGGACCTTGGAACTTCTACATTAAAATATCAGAGGAATTGGAATATGATATTCCATAAGGCAAAGAATCTAGGACTACAACCAAGGATCAATTATCCAGAAAAATGGAGCATAAGCTTTCAGGCAAGGAGATGGTCATTCATTGAAATTAAGGATTTCCAGACCTTCTTGATGAAAAGACCACAGCTCAATAGATAATTTGATCTTCAAATACAGGAGTAAAGAGAGGCATAAAAAGGTAAGCAGGGGGAAAATGTTATTCAATATATGCAAACTGTTTATATCCCTATATGGGAGGATGATACTTGTTGATCTTGAAAATTGTATATTTATTATAACATTTAAAAGGAATATACATAGATAGGGGAAGCAGATATAGATTAACTGATGTGAAGATAAAAAAAATGTAATTAAAAGGTGTGAAGGGATTGTAATGGGAGAAGAGTAAAGAAAGAGACAGAAAAGGATAAACTATGTCACATTAAGAGGTACAAAAACATATTGTCCTAGAGGGAAATAAGGGAGTGAGATGACCATTATTTGAACTTTGCACTCATTGGATTTTGTTGAAAGATGCAATAACATACTCAGTTAAGTATAGAAATCTAACTTGTCCTACAGGCAGTAATAGGGGAAAGGGAAAAGAAAAGGGAGGGTGTGGTTAGAAGGGAGGGAAGAAGTAGTAAGGGAATAGGAAGGGAGACTGCTGGAAAGGAGGGAAGACTGAGGGAGGTGGTGGTTGAAAGTAAAACTCTTAAGGACAGGAAGGGAGAAGGGAGAAAGAAAAGCATAAATGGGGAGAATAAGATGGAGAGAAAGACAAAAGTAGTAATTATAACTTTGAATTTGAATGGGATAACCTCTCCCATAAAACAGAAGTGAATAGCAGAATGGATTAAAAAGCCATAATCCTATAACATATTGTTTACAAGAAACACATTTGAAACAGGGAGATATACATAGGGTAAAAGTAAAAGACTGGAGGAGAATATATTATGCTTCAGTTTATGTAAAGAGAAACAGGGTCAACAATCCTAATCTCAGACAAAGCTAAAGCAAAAATACATCTAATCAAAGGAGATAAGGAAGGAAACTATGTCCTGCTAAAAGGCACTATTGAAAATAAAATTATATCATTTCTAAACATATATGCACCAAGTGGCATGGCATCCAAATTCTTGGAGAGGAGAAGTTAAGGGAGTTACAGAAAGAAATAACCAGCAAAACTGTACTAGTAGGGGACCTCAACCTCCCCCTCTCATAACTTGATAAATCTCACTTCAAAATAAACAAGAAGAAAGTTAAGAATTCTGGAAAAGGTAGATATGATAGAATTCTGGAGAAAAGTGAATTGAGACAGAGAATATACCTTTTTCTCAGCATTACATGGCATATACACAAAAATTGACCATGTACTAGGACATAAAAACCTCACAATTCAGTTCAGAAAGGCAGAGATAGTCAATTCATCCTTTTCAGATCATGATGCAACAAAAATTATATGTGATCTTTAAAGGGCCATGGAAAGATAGAGCAAAAATTAATTGGAAACTACATAATTTAATTCTAAAGAATGAGTGGGTCAAACAATGAATTACAGAAACAACCAATAATTCATTCAAGAGAATGACAAATCTTATGGAGAATCCCAAAACTTATTGGATGCAGTGAAAGTGGTTGTTAGAGAAAGTTTTATATCTCTGAATGCTTACATGAATAAAAGAGAGAAAGAGGAGATCAATGAATTGGACATACAACTGGAAAAGCTAAAAAAAGAGCAAACTGAAAATCTCAAATTAAATGCCAGATTAGATATACTGAAAGCCAAAGGAGAGATTAATAAAACTGAAATTAAGAAGACTGTTGAATTAATAAATAAAAAGAGTTGGTTTTCTGAAAAAATCAATAAAATTGATAAATCTTTGATCAATTTGATTAAAAAATGAAATAAAAAAATGAAAACAAATCAATAATGAAAAGAATGAACTCACCTGTAATGAAGAAGAAATTGAAACAATAGTTAGAAATTACTTTGCCCAATTATGTGCCCCAAAATTTGATGACCTTACTGAAATGGATGAATATTTACAAAAATGTAAACTGCCCAAATTAAGAGAAGAGGAAGTAAAATAAATGACCCCCTCTCAGAAAATGAAATTGAGAAATCCATCAATGAACTCCCTAGGAAAGAAATCAATAGGTCAGATTATTTATAAGTGAATTCTACGAAACATTTAAAGAATGGTTAATTTCATTACTTTGTAGACTATTTGGGAAAATTGGAGAACAAGAAGTCTTCTTACCAAATTCTTTTTATGATACAAATATGGTGCTGATACCTAAATCGGAAAGAGACAAAATGGAGAAAGAAAATTATAGACCAATTTCCCTAATGAATATAGATGCAGAAATTTAAAATATTCGCAAAAAAGATTACAGTAACTTCTCAAGGCAATAATACATTTTGATCAGGTAGGATTTATACCAGAAATTCAAGGCTGGTTCAACATCAGGAAAACTATCAGCATTATTGATCATATCAACAACAAAACTAACAGGAACCATATACCTCAATAGATGCAGAAAAAGCTTTTGACAATATGTAACACTCAAACCTATAAAAAATATTGGAGAGCATAGGAATAAATGGAGCCTTTCTCAAAAGAAGTAATATCTGCCTAAAATCATCAACAAGCCTTATATGTAATGGGAATAAGCTAGTTGTATTTCTAATAAAATCGAAAGTGAAACAAGGATGTTCATTATCACCATTTTTATTAAATATGGTAATAGAAATGTTATCTTTAACACTAAGAGAAGAAAAAGAAATTGAAGGAATTAGAATAGGCAAAAAAAGAAATTAAGTTGCAGATGATATGATGATGTACTTAGGGAATCCTAGAGAATCAAGTAAAAAACTGCTTGAAATAATAAGCAACTTTGACAAAGCTGCAGGATCAAAATAAACCCACATGAATCATAGGTGCTTCCATATATTACTAAGAAAGTCCAACAACAAGAGATAGAAATAGAACTTCCATTTAAAGTCATGGTAGACACTATAAAATATTTGGAGTCTAGTTGCAAAAGCAAACCAAGGAATGAATGAATCTCACCTCTGACTCTTCACACTCTGTGACTTTGGGCAAGTTACTTATCCCCAAGTGCCTCTTCCTGGGTCATCTCCAGTCATCCTAATGAATATCTGGTCAATGAATTCAGATGACTCTAGAGGACAAATGAGGCTGGTGACCTGCCCAGCCCTCCCTTACTCAAAACAAAGTCAAATGTAAGTCATGTCATTATTTCTCTAATGGCATAGTCTTCTTCAGAAACAAAGGATGAACACAATTGGAGAACCCTTCACAGCAATGCAAGAACCTAAAATATTTCCAAAGGACATGATGCAAAATGTCACCAATATTCAGAGAAAGAACTACAGAATCAGAATGCAGAATGAAGCAGAATATTCTCTCTTATGTTATGGTTTGGTTGGTTCGGGTTTTTCTCTTGGTTTCTCCCATTCATTTAATTCTTCTATGAATCATGATTAATGTGAAAATGTATTTAATAAGAACGTATGTGTAAAGCTCACATATGATTGCATGCCATTGTGGGAAGGGAGGGGGGGAAAGAAGGAGAGCAAAACTTCTAACTTATCAAAGTGATTGTTGAAAGCTGAAAACAAATAAATTAATTATTAACAAAAAATCAAGTAAATGACTGGGGAAATCAGCCAAAACCAGAAAACGAATTGGACTATAGAATCTTACTTTGATGACAACGAACATCAAAATATACAAACAGAAGAAGACAACAAAATCAAAGCTCCTACATCTAAAGACTCCAAGAAAAATTGTTCTCAGGCTGTGGAAGAGCCAAAATGATTTTGAAAATCAAACAAGAGAAGCAGAGGAAAAGTTGAGAAGAAAAATGAGAGTGATGCAAGAAAATCATAAAAAATGAGTCAACTGCTTGCTAAAAGAGACACAAAAATACTGAAGAAAGTAACACCTTAAAAGTAGACTAACTCAAATGGAAAAATGATCCAAAAAGCCAGTGAGGAGAAGAATGTCTTAAAAAGCAGAACTGGCCACATGGAAAATAAAGTCCAAAAGCTCACTGAAGAAAATAATTCCTTAAAGACTAAAATGGATCAGATGGAAGCTAATAACTTTATGAAAAATCAAGAAATTATAAAAACAAAACCAAAGGAATGAAAAAAATGTCAATGTGAAATATCTCATTGAAAAAACAAATGACCTGGAAAATAGATCCAGGAAAGACAATTTAAAAGTTTTTGTACTGCCTGAAAAGAGCCTAGACATAACCTTTCAAGAAATTATCAAGGAAAATTGCCCTTATATTCTAGAATCAAAGGGTAAAATAGATATTCAAAGAATCCACCAATCACCTCATGAAAGAGAGCCTGAAAGGAAAACTCTTAGGAATATTGTAGTCAAATTCCAGAGCTCTCAGGTCACAGAGAAAATATTTCATGCATCCAGGAAGAAACAATTTGAGTACTGTGGAAACACAATCAGGATAACACAAGATCTAGCAACTTCTAACTTTGGGGATCAAAGGGCTTGGTATATGATATTCCAGAGTTCAAAGGAGCTAGGATTAAAATCAAGAATCACCTACTCAGCAAAACTGAGTTAATAATACTTCAGGGGAAAAAATTCATTCAATGAAATAGAAGACTTTTAGGCATTCTTGATGAAAAGACCAGAGTTGAATAGAAAACTTGACTTCCAAACACAAGAATGAAGAGAAGCATGAAAAGGTAAATAGGAAAGAGAAATCATATGGAACTTACTAAAGTTGAACTGTTTACATTCCTACTTGGAAAGATAATATTTGTAACTCTTGAGACTTTTCTCAGTATTAGGGTAGTTGGAGGGATTATATATATATATGTATATATATATGTATACATATATATATACATATATATATGTATGTATGATTATGTACATATAGACAGAGGGCACAGGTTAAGTTGAATATGAAGGGATGATATCTAAAAATCATATTAAAGAGTGAGAGAGGAATACATTGGAAGAAGGAGAAAGGGAAAAGTAGAATGAGGTAGATTATCTCTCACATAAAAGAGGCAAGAAAAAGCTTTTACAATGGAGGGGAAGAAGGGGGAGGTGAGAGGGAAAGAATGAATCTTACTCTCACTGGATTTGGCTTAAAGAGGGAATAACGTGCACATTCAATTTGGTATGAAAATCTATCTTCTACTACAGGAAAGTAGTGGGGAAGAAGTTAAGAGGTGGTCGAGAAATGATAGAAGGGAGGGCAAATGAGAAGGGGGACAATTAAAAGTAAACACTTTTGAGGAGGGATGGGATGATAAGACAGAAGAGAATAAATGGGGTGCAGGATAGGATGAAGGGAAGTACTGTTAGTGTTTCATAACATGAATATTATGAAAGTTATTTTGCATGACTAAACATGCAAAACCTGTACTGAATTGCTTTCCTTCTCAAATGGGCATGAATGGGGAGGATGGAAGTGAGACAAGTTGGAACTCAAAGTTTTAAAAACTAAAGTTAAAAATTGTTTTTTGCACACAACTGGGAAATAAGACATACAGGCAATGGGGTCTTGCAATTTATATTGCCTTACAAGAAAATAGAGAAGATGAGGATAAGAGAAGGGAGAGATGTGATAGAAAGGAGGGCAGATTGAGGGAATGCATGCTGTCTTGGAGTGGGCTGAGGAGGGATATGGGGAGAAAATATGGAACTCAAAATCTTGTGGACATGAATGTTGAAAAGTAAAAATAAATTAATTAATAAAAATATCTATAGCTAAAAATAGTAATAGTTTTGTCTCTTCTTTGTCATTGTATAGTCCCTAAATTTGCTATTCTTGTCTTATTACTCTACCTAACATTTCTTATGATACCTTAAATTGTAGTGGTGATAACTAAAAACCTTACTTTCCTTCTGATAATGTTGGAAAGGCCTCTAACTTTTTCTCATTACAGGCAATTTTCCCCCTTAAATTTAGATGAATATGATTTACTATATTAAGGAAAAGTCATTTATTTCTGTGATTTCCAGGGTTTTTAATATAAATGGATGTTTCATTTTTCCATAAGGCTTGCCAGCAACTATTTAAAAAATTACGATTTTTAAATTTTATTTTATCAGCATAATTCATTATATTCATATTCCTGTTTTTGAACCAACCTTGGATTTCTGTAATCAGTCTAACCTAGTTATTGTTATTATACCCTACTTGCTATTTTTTTTACTTGACAATTTTGTGTCAATGCTCCTTAAGGACATTGGCCTGTAGTTCTCATTCTCCGTTTTGTCTTTTTCTAGTTTAAATGTCAAATCCATATTTATATAGTAGAAAGATTACTTCATATATTAAGCCTTATGATATTGTGTACATTATTTATTGGTTTTTACAAATTGTCTGTGTAGGCCACAAAAGAAGTCTCCCAAAGACTCTTATGCAAGAGTCTCTTTCCTTCTAAAGGGGCAAAAGACTATGTCATAAAGTTTATGAAGATGTATCATGGTGTAAGGAAGAGCTTTGAACCTGGAATTTTAAAATCTAGGTTGAAGAAAAGCTCTTCCAATTGCTAACAATTTCCATATTTGAATCATGCGGATAATAATAATTTAATTTCCCATCTAGTAAGGCTTTTCTCATCTATGATTGAATATCTGGGTTTTGAAATAGTGCTCTGTTCTGAGCTGACTAATTAAATATGATTCTGAGTGCTTTAGAATTACCAGCTTGATTAAGCAAAAGACCATCCTATGACCAGCATGACGTCAATTACACTTCAGACTAATTTATGTCAAGTATTGAACAGTTAAACAATTTAACAATTAAGCTATTGAATTTGAATAGTCCAGGTACTATAAATAGCAAACTGATTATTTGAAAACCTCATCATCAATGTCTCCATCACCTGTACTTCAACATATGCTTACTACCCAATGAAAATTAAAACATTCTATTCAATGACTATGAAACTGAATTTCCCTATTGGGCAAGTACAAAAAAAACCTAAATCTGCAGAATGAGTCCATAAACTCTTTGTTACCTGGTGAGAAGCATGTTTCATCATAATAGAGAAACCTGATAATTGTTTGACAGTCAGGCAAAACTTCACCATTATGCAATGCAAATGATATGAATATTCGGTTTAAATTAGAAAAAAATCAACATTTCCAGGATTTAATTTACTTGTTTTTTTAACTTCTGTATTTTTAAAAAATACCTACAAATAACAGGCATATAGTAAGGCAAATAACGAGAATTGCATTCTTCTCATTATTTTCATTAGGCCAGTGTTCAAATTATCCTTGAACATATTACTTATTTCTATGATATTTTAAAGTGGTTGAAGCTCAAAGCACAAAAATGGTATTTGAATGTAATGAGTTTTTTTTCTTTCGGAAACATAGTCCTTGTTATGAAAAAATGAATAATAGTAGCAGCGAATAGCAAATGTTAATAATTATCCATAATGGGTAATTCTAAGTTTAATTATTAATGTGAAATTCAGAAGAGGAACATTTGATCATCTATAAAATGTATACTGTAAAAGGATATTGCATAATCAATCCAGAGTAAGTTAATGAGTGTCCATTTGGCATCCCTATTCATTTATGTTTATGCTTATTAGTGTATAATAATTAATTAACGAGTTGGAGATAGGCAAATGGAATATGTAAATACTTCTGTGAATATAAGCCCCAAGTGATGATATTTTCTTTGGGCATATGATTCTTATGAGAAATATTCCTTAATGAGGCATATTTTGAAAATTAATTTCCTATAAGAGTATCAACTGTAATGGAGTGGATTCAGGACTCTTGTTTATAAACTGAAATTGGTAAATATGACTCTTCTCTTTAAATGCACAAGAATACAAGGAACGTGCTATCCTTGAACCAAAGAGGAGGAGGATGCCCTCTCTTGACTCTTCTTCTCCTTGTTCCAATTTGGTCATACCAAGTATGCCTTTTCCATCTGCTATGCACAAAAGCAACCAATTTTTGATGCATTAAAATTTATGAGAATCTTAGATACAGACCAAAAAATATACAAAGGATTATTTGGGCATGAACTACTCTTCCTCTCCTTGTCACACTACTCTATTTCCCATTTCCCTATTATTAACTCTTATCACAATTCTCCCTTTTTCCCTAGCATCCTGAGGGCACAGGTAGCTAAATTTGCTCCAAAGAGTAAGCATGGATTTATGAGAATCTCTGGAACCTCTTTCCTGCCTAGTGGGCAGAAGTGGAACCCACAGCTATTAGAATTATGCTACAACTATTCCAATAGTTGTTATATACCTAAAGACAGGGCAAAAATAAGGAAAAGAAAGTAAGGAGAAAAATCAAATGGGAGCTAAAGGCTAACCTGATGTCTCTTTGCCATATGCTTTGGAGCAAATTCATTTTTAAAATTTTTAACTTTTGCTTTGTACACATGCTATTTTCTTTGCTTTGCTGTGTGTATGCATGTGTATTTGTGTCTGTGTGTGCGTGTGAGCATATGATTATTCATTTCTGCTCAGATCCTAGTTTAGTAAATCAACAAAGAAAATCTTTAGTAATTAGGGGACATTTTTTCTTTACCAATTAGTAGGTATTTCTATTGGTCTTCAAAGGTTATGGCAATTCTGAGTACTCTGGAGTGGCAAGAATGGAATGGGCTTCAGTTATTGGAATATCTGACCTAGAGGATGGGTATCTGTGCCTTAATAAATAAAGATTATGCCATAGACAGAGCATGTCTGGGAAGACAGTGATGCTACTGTATGTGCTGCTTTGGTGAATTTTGTTCTTTATTAACTATTACAGAGGAATGAAGAAAAAGAATATGAGTGAAAAATATCCTAGGATGCTCTGGGGTTATTTCAAAATGAGACTAAAGCGGTATTGTATTTATGCCCTTAACAAAAGTATAACAAAATATACCATTTGAGTCCCTAACGCACTCTGGCCTTACTGCATATATCCTTCTACTTAAGGACAGGGAATAGCAAATACCGTGGCAGAATTGCAATGGATTCCCTAATGCATTTATTGGCTTTTTGCCGTCATAAACCATTACCACTCCAACAACAGATACAGTTGCTTGTGAAACCATAAATGCTATATTTGTATTAAAAAAGGGGGGGGGGGAGGGAGTGATAATAAGCAACCCAAAAGGCTATCTACTGGGATTCAGTGAATTTGCAGATCACAAACAAAATCACGGAATCTGAGGATTTCAAAATAGGAACAGACCTCAAAGGCCATTTATTTCCACTTATACCTAAACAATGACACCTGATGCATCATACTTGACATGTGATCATCCATCTTCTGACTGAAGATTTCCTAAATCAACTGTAATGGAGTAGAAGACCTTGACAGGTTCCCAGACAGCCTATTTCACTTTGGGGATAGCTTTAATAGTTAAGTAAGTTTTTCCTAATATAAAGTCTTAATTTTCCTCTTTACAACTTTCACTCATTGCTTCCTCAGAAGCTAAGGCTCTGGAGCCAAATTGAAAAAGTCTAATCCTTCCACAGGACAATTCTAAAATACCTGAATATAGATATCATCCTGCCTGCTCACTAAATTCTCTCTTCTCTAGGACAAATGTCTTCAGCTCCTTAAGCTAATGCTCATATGTTATGAATTTACAATGCTTAACCATCATTATTAACCTCCTCTGGACAATGTCTTTGAGAAATTAAATATATATATAGATATAGATATATATATACATATACACACATATACACATATACATATATATACATATATATATATATATATATATACATATATACATTCATATTGTTTGCTTCAACATTTGAAAGAACCAGGACTGTGTCTCTCTAGGCACTTCTTCCATCAATACAGATCCCAATCACATCATGCATTGACAGTTACTTCTAACTATGCATCTCTGTAGCAGCAAGCACCACAGCACACACAGGAGGGCCTGCCGCACAGGTTCTTAGATCTGCTTTTCTAAAAGGAAAGCAACTTTTGAGGAGTCAGCAGTCTTCTTTAATTATATACTAACAGAGAAAATACAAGCAGAAAAATAAAGACCAACAGACAGAGCTTCTAACTGTCTGACCATAAGCAATACATACATCACAGATCCAACTGTCTGACCATTGCAGAAGCACATAGTTACCAGAAAGAGAAGCACCAACATCTGGGTTTTCAAAGCTGGGATAGAGAGGGAGAGGGGAGGCATAGTTACTCAGAGTCTAATCTAGCACATGAACCTTCTTCCAAGACCCCAAAGCAAAAACCTCACCTCAGAGCATATATACACTCTTCAGAGCCAGAAGGCATGACTCTCCTGACTGAGTGCCTCATTAGTAATTAACAGAAGGTGTAGACTTTCCTACAATAGATATGCTATTGTTTTTATTGTTCAGTGGAAAGAATTAGAGATACCTGGAGTCTAAAGACTTTATTTCAAATACTACGTCTGGAACTTAGGTCCTCTAGCACTGTGCTATGGCATGGGCACATTTTCCCACGTTGTCTTGGGCAAATAACTTCACCTCTGGCCCCTCGGTTTTCTCAGGTTCCTTCTTCCTCTGAATATATGGACTTCTGATTATTCTAAGATTGGTGTGACCTAAGTTTCTTGTTTTATTAGTCTAGCCTTTGTAAAGTCAAAGTCACTGAATAATAAGGAATGGAGATTTATCACTTGATGTGGACTCAATAATTAGAGTTATACCCAAGTATATTGTTCAATTAATCACATATTCTCAAAACTCACTCTCATTTAGAACAAACTTTAGAATTGAGCATAAGAACATAGCTTCAGAACTAGTGATCAGAAGTCACTGGTTCAGTCCCCTCATTTAAGGGACAAGTGAGGCCTAGATGAGTAGCTAACACCTGGAGCATACAGAGTCTGAACTCAGTTCCTGTGACATGAGAGTCAGTGCTGCTCTTTCCACTGTCACGCTGATATCTGTGTGTATGTATGTATGCATGTATTTATATGTACACACATACTCATATGTGTATATATACTATATCTACATGCCTTTTATCCCTCTATATCACAGTCCTTGAGGTCATTAAAATGTATGGATGATAATGACAAAGTTCATTCAAGTTATCACAAAGTTAATTCACTTTACATTTATCTCAAATTCCCTCTTAGACAAATAATCTTATTATGTTTCCCTGTCAATGTTTTTGGAATAAAATGTTCAACAAACTTCACTGCTTTGTTAAGTTTATTAAATAATAGATTGTCAAGGCTTTTAACCAAAATTTATTGATCTGTTATCATGTCTCTGATATAATACATCTCTGAAGATATAATTTTGCAGGGCATTCTTGAGATCATACTCAAAGTATGTATGAATCCATTTATTAACTCACAGCTGAGGTCTAAACTGTGATACAAATTTTAACATCATTATAGTTGTTTTAGTGCCCTTTGATAAAAATGCATGGAAGCCAAAGTAGTACATCACTGAATTACATATCCCATTGTTTCACAAACTGCATTTAATGTCAAGCAAATTTTCTTTTATAATATACTTGCTCTAATTCACAGTATCAATCACCTAGCCTGAATTCCCACAGAAATCTTATTAGTCTTGCCACAAAGAAAGCTTTGCTTGAACTATAAACTAAACATTGTGTCATAGCCATTATAAGTTTGGAGGTAGGTACAATTTAGTTGTTTTGATTTCCTAGTCTGAACTTGCTGTTGAATTATTTCTGGTATCTATGGATTGATGTTGTTCTACTCCTAGACTGTAGTGGTCTTTTCAATGACCAAATTACAGATGAGAATTTGATGGGGAAGTAGTTATTTGATAATCACAGTGAGGGAATCTCTTCAATGAATTGATTAGTCTCTTTTCACCTGTTTCTTGCAACAGTGATTTTTAAATATATATATATAAAATATCATTAAGCATATTCCAATACAGTGTAAAAATAATACCTATTTTTAAAATTTTGAGTTTCAAATTCTCCTCCTCCCTCCAACCCCTCTCTACTCCTTGAGAAGGCAAACAGTTTGATATCAATTATGCATGTGAAATCATGTGAAATATATTTCCATATTAGGCATTTGCAAAAGAAAACAGACAAAAATGAGACAAGAAAAATAAAGAAAACAATAAAAGTATGCTTCAATCTGTATTCAGAGTCCAGTAGCTATTTCTGGAGGTGGATAGATTTTTTCATTGTGAGTCTTTTGGAACTGACTTGGGTCATTGCTTTGATCAGAGTAACTAAGTCTTTCACAGTTCATCATCAACTCACATTGTTGTTACTATGTACAATATTATGATGGTTCTGCTCACTTCACATTACAGGAGTTCATATACATCATCCTAGGTTATTCTGAAGCTAACCTACTTGTCATTTCTTATAACACAATAGCATTCCATCACAATCATATACCACAATTGTTCAGCCATTCCCCATTTGATGGGTAATCCCTTGATTTCTTGTTCTTTTCTACCACAAAAAGAGCTGCCATAAGTATTTGTGTATAAATAAATCATTTTTATTTTATTTTGTCTTTTTTGAGATACAGACCTAGTAGTGGTATTTCTGGGTCAAAGGGTAGGAATTTATATGACCCTTCGGTTGTAGCTCAAAACTGGTCTTCAAAATAGTTGGATGAGTTCACAATACCATCATCAATTTACTAGTGTCATATTTTTTTTCACGTTTCCTCTAGCATTAGTCATTTTATTTTTCTGTCATGTCAATGAATTTCACAGGTCTAAGGAGGCATCTCAGAGTCATAGTAATTTATTGTGTACTGATTCAATGCATTTTTTTCATATGACAGTTTATGCACTTTATTTCTCCTTCTGAAAATTGCCTGTTCATATCTTTTGATCATTTATCAACTGGAGAACTGTTCTTTTTATATGAATTTGGGTAAGTTGCCTACACATTTGAGAAAAAGAGCCTTTATTAGAGAAACTTGCTTTAGTATTTTTTCTCAGTTTCCTGTTTTTCTTCTAATTTTGGCTGTGTTACTTTTGTTTGTACAAAAGCTTTTTAATTGTATGAAATCAAAATACCTATTTTATGAGCTAATAAATAAAACTAAGAGTTGGTTTTATGAACAAACAATAAAATGGATAAACCTTTGGTCAATTTAATTTAAAAAAGAAAGAAGAAAACCAAATTACCAATATCAAAAATGAAAAGTGTGAACTCACCTCCAATGAGGAGGAAATTAAAACAATAATTAGAAGTTGCTTTCCCCAATTGATAAATGGTCAAAGGATATGAACAGGCAATTTTCTGAGGAAGAAATTAAAGATATCTATAATCATATGAAAAAGTGCTCTAAATCACTTTTGATTAGAGAGATGCAAATCAAAACAACTCTGAGGTACCACATCACATCTATAAGATTGGCAAACATGACAGAACAGAAAAATGATAAATGTTGGAGAGGATGTGGGAGAGTTGGAACACTAATTCATTGTTGGTGGAGCTGCGAGCTCATCCAACCATTCTGGAGAGCAGTTTGGAACTATGCTAAAAGGGCTACAAAAATGTGCATACCCTTTGACCCAACAACATCACTTCTAGGACTGTATCCCCAAAGGATCATAAAAATGAGAAAGAATCCCACATGTACAAAAATATTTATAGCAGCACTCTTTGTAGTTGCCAAAAACTGGAAATGAAAGGGATGCCCATCAATTGAGGAATGGCTGAATAAATTATGCTATATGAATGTAATGGAGTACTATTGCACCAATGATGAACAAGAAGACTTCAGAGAGGCCTGGAAGGACTTATATGATCTGATGCTGAGTGAAAGGAGCAGAACCAGGAGAACTTGGTGCACAGCAATGACCACAGTGTGGGAGAGTTTTTTCCTGGTAGACTTGGAACTTCATTATAATGCAAGAACTTAAAAAAAAAATTCCCAGTGGTTTTCTAAGGCAAAATGCCTTCCACACTCAGAGAAAGAACTATGGAATTCATTCACAGAATGTAGCAGATCATGTTTGTGTGTGTGTGTGTGTGTGTGTGTGTGTGTGTGTGTGTGTGTGTATTATGTTTTGATTTGTTATGTGATTTCTTCCATTTATTTTAATTCGTCTACACAGCATGACTATGGTGAAAACGTATTCAATAGGAATGTATATGTAGATACTATATAGAATTGTATGCCATCTTGGGGAGGGAGGGAGGTGGTAGGGGGTAGGTGTTGGGGGGGAAATCTGCGTTTTATGGTAGTGATTGTAGAACACTAAAAAAATAATAAATTAAATAAATAAATAAAAACAGAGAAATAAACAAAAAATTGCTTTGCACAACCGAATGCCCATAAATTTGACAATCTAAGTGAAATGGATGAATACTGAAAAAAATATAAATTGCCCAGATTAAAAGAAGAGGAAGTTGAGTACTTAAATAACCCTATCTCAGAAAAAGAAATTGAAGAAGCCATCAATGAGCTCCCCAGGAAAAATCTCTAGGGCCAGATGAATTTGCAAGTGAATTCTATTAAACATTTAAAAAACAGTTAATTCCAATATTATATAGACTATTTGGGAAAATTGCCAAAGAAGGAGTTCTACCAGATTTTTTTTGTGATGGAAATATGGTTCTGATACCTAAACAAAAAAGAGCCAAAACAGAGAAAGAAAATTATAGACCAATTTCTCTAATAAATATAGATGTAAAAAGTTTAAATAAGATATTAGCAAAAAGAATACAGCAACTTAACATGAGAATAACACATTATGATCAAGCAGGATTCATACCAGAAATGCAGGGCTGGTTAAATATTAGGAAAACTATTAGCATTATTCATCATATCAACAAAAAAACTAACAAAAATCACATGATTATCTCAATAGATACAGAAAAAGCTTTTGACAAAATACAATATCCATTTCTATTAAAAAAACACTGGAGAGCATACAAATAAATGCAGACCTCATAAAATAATAAGCAGTATCTACCTAAAACCATCAGCAAGCATTATATGTAATGGGGATAAGCTAGGTACTTTTCCAACAAGATCAGAGATGAAACAAAGATGTTGATTATCACCATTGTTATTCAATATGGTACCAGAAATGTTAGCTTTAGCAACAAGAAAAGAAAAAACTAATTGAAGGAATTAAAGTAAGCAATGAGGAAACAAAACTAACACTCTTTGCAGGTGACATGATGATATACTTAAAGAATCCCAGAGAATGAAGTAAAAAGCTACTTGAAATATTAAACAACTTTGGCAAAATTGCAGGTTACAAAATAAATCCACATAAATCATCTACATTTCTATATATTACTAACAAAGTCCATGATCAAGAGATAGAAAGAGAAATCTCATTTAAAGCTACAGTAGATGTTGTAAAATATCTAGGAATCTGCCTGCCAAAACAAATGCAAAGACTATATGAACACAATTCCAAAATACTTTCTTGGAAATAAAGTCAGATCTAAGTGGAAAAACATCAGTTACTGGTGAGTAGGCCAAGCTAATATAATAAAAATGACATTTCTACCTAAATTAATTTACTTATTCAGTGCGATATCAGTCAAACTACCAGACAATTATTTTGTGGAGCTAGAAAACATAAAAACAAAATTCATCTGGAAGAGCAAATGGTCCAGAATATTCTAGGGAAACTAATGGGAACTAATGTTCCCATTAAAAAGAATGCTAAATAAAATAGCATAAAATAATAAATAAATAAATAAATAAAATAGCATAAAAGGAATGCTAGGGAAGGTGGTCTAGCCCTACCAGATATCAAATTGCATTATAGAGCAGCAGTCATCAAAAGCACTTGGTACTAAGAATTAGAAGGGTATACCAGTAGAATAGGTTAGGTACTCAAGACACAGTAGTCAATGTATACAGCAGTCTGCTATTTAATAAACCCAGGGACCCCACCTTCTGGGATAAGGACTCTGTCCAACAAAAACTTCTCAGAAAACTGGATAACAGTGTGGCAGAAACTGGGCATAGACCAATGCCTGACACCATACACAAGAATGAAGTCTAAATGAACACATAATCTAGATATAAAGATTGATACTATAAACAAATTAGGGGAGCAAGGAATAGTGTATTTGTCAGATTTATGGAAAATGTAGAAAGCTTTGACCAAACAAGAGATAGAAAACATTCAGAAGTGCAAAATAAATAATTTTGATTACATTATTTTGAGAAGTTTTTGCACAAACAAAGCCAATGCAACCAACATTAAGAGGGAAGCAGAAAACCGGGAAAGAATTTTTGCAACTAGTATCTGTGATAAAGGCCTCATTTCTAAAATACAAAGAAAACTGAGTCAAATGTACAAGTTATTCCCCAACTGATAAATATTCAAAGGATATGAACAGACACTTTTCAGAGGAATAAAGTAAAAGCTATCTGTAGCCATATGAAAAAAGGCTCTAAATCACTACTGATTAGAGAGATGCAAATGAAAACAACTCTGAGGTACCACATCACATCTATCAGATTGGGTAATGTGACAAAACAGGAAGATAATAAATGCTGGAGAAGATGTGTGAGAGTTGGAACACTAATTCATTGTTGGTGGAGCTGTGAGCTGATCCAACCATTCTGGAGAGCAATTTGGAACTATGCCTGAAGGGCTAAAAAATGTGCATACCCTTTGACTCAACAATTGCTTCTAGGACTGTATCCCAAAGTTGTCCTAAAAATGGGAAAAGGTCCCACATGTGTCAAAATATTTATAATATCTCTCTTTGTGGTGGCCAAGAGCTAGAAATCAAGGGGATGTCCACCATTTGGGGAATGGCAGAACAAGTTGTGGTATATGAATGTAATGGCATACTATTGTGCTATAAGAAATGATGAACAGCAAGATCTAAGAGAGGTCTGGAAGGACCAATGTGAACTGATGTTGAGTGAAAGGAGCAGAACCAGGACAGCTTTGTACACAGCAACAACCACAGGGTGCGATGAATTTTTCTGGTAGACTTAGTCCTTCACAACAATGCAACCACCTAAAAAATTCCCAGTGGACTCTTGAGGCAAAATGCCTTTCACATCCAGAGAAAGAACTATGAAATTGGATTGCAGAATGAACCATTTTCTCTTGTGTTTTTTGGTTTGTTTTGGTTTTTCTCATGGTTTCTGCCATTCATTTTAATTCTTCCATGCAACATGGCTAAGGTGAAAATGTATGTAGTAAGAATATATGTGTAGAACCCATATAAGATTGCATGCTGTCTCGGGGTGGGGGGGAAGTGAAGGGAGGGGGAGAAAAATCTAAGATTTCTGGAAGTGATTGTAGAAAACTGAAAATAAATTAATTAATAAAAAGGAAAAAAGAAAAATATCTATTTTACTTCTTGTGGTCCCCCCTCTCTCTCTGTCTATCTCTATCTTCCTCTGTCTCTACCAGTCTCTCTCTCTCTCTCTGTCTCTTTCTCTTGATCATAGTCTCTTCCTTCATCCATAGACATGACAAGTACATTATTCCATGTTCTTTATTTTAATTGTGATATTATCCTTTATATCTAAATCAATTAACCATTTTGACCTTATCTTGGTAAACAATGTGATATGTTGGTTTATGCCTAGTTTCTGCCAAACTTCTTTCCAGTTACCCAAACAATTTTTGTAAAATGTTCTTATCCCCAAACTTGGATCTTTGAGTTTATCAAACATAGAGATTACTGTGATTTTTTACTACTGTGTGTTGTGTACTGGAACTATTGCACCTTTCTATTTCATAGTTGGTACCAGATTATTTTAAAGATTACCCCTTTGTAATATATTTTGTAATCTGGTAATGCTAGAACACCATCCTTCACTTTTTTTTTCCATTTATTCCCCTAATATTCTTTACCTTTTGTTCTTCCAAATTAATTTTGCTATTTTTTTTTTTTAGTTTTGTAAAGTGATTCTTTGCTAGTTTGATCGGTATGATACCGAATAAATAAGTTATGCAGAATTGACATTTTGATTATATTGTCTCAGTATGAGCAATTAATATGTCTCTAATTGTTTAGATCTGTCTTTATTTGTCTGAAAAGTGTTTGTAGCTGTGTTCATGTAGTCCTTGAGTCTATCTTGACTCTCAAGTTTTTATATTATCTGTGGTTATTTTTTATTGAATTTCACTTTCTAACTCTTCCTGCAGTGTTTCATTGGCAATATATAGAAATGCTGATGATTTACATTGGTTGATATATCCTGCAACTTGGCTAAAGTTGGTGATTGTTTCATTTATCTTTTTTACTTTATTCTCTAGGATTCTGTAAATATACCAGCACATCATCCATGAAATGCAATAGTTTTCTCATTAGCTATTTTTATGTCTCCCATTTCTCTTGTCTCATTGTTATAACTAGAATTTCTAGTACGATATTAGATAAGAGGGATGATAATGGACATTCCTCTTCCACCCCTCCACTCAGAGTTTATCAGTTCTTTCTTTGCAAATGGATATAATTTTTTCACCACATGTCTTCTGGAATTGTCATGGATCACTATATTGATCAGAGTAGCTACATCCTTCAAAATTAATCATTATGATATTACTATTGCTGTGTACAAAATTCTCCTAGTTCTGTTGACTTCTCTCTGTCCATATGTCTTTCCAAATATTTATAAACCTATCCCCTATGTCTTTTCTTATGACACAGCAGCATTCCATCACAAACATATATCACAACTTGCTTAACTTCTCAACTTATGGGCATTCCTTCAATTCCCAATCCTTTGCCACAAAAAAAGCTGCTATATATATTTTCCCTTTTTCTTTAATCCCTTCGGTTCCTGGGCAGGACCAGCCAGTTTTTTTGGTTTCCTTATGGTGAGGCCAGGTTAAAAAATTCTTACATTCATGAGTTCAAGGAAGAAAACTAATTCTGGAAAAAGTTAATTTATGAGAAAACATTGAATCTTTGAAAAGGAAACAGGTCACCTGAAGCTGGAGGACAATAAAGGGAAGCTGTAACTTGGTGAAGCCAGAGAGACAAACTTATAATTACTTTGTAAGAACAGGTCAGATTGGAGATTGTTGCTTGTTCATCAATCCCAAAGCAAAAGTATCTTGGGGGGAAGGTACAGTTCATATTTTACTTGATGCTTTGTGTTTTCTATATCCATTTACATAGTACCTTGAGTATTTTTTATCTTCCATGTTCTCTTTGGAAAGAAATAAAGATTTCCTGTGCCTCATTTGAGGTTTTTACTTTCACTGTTTGTATGGATTGCTGGAATTCCTATTACTCACTTTGACAAAAATTCATGCATATTATAGTTAAACTATACTTCAAGATTTCTTGAACAATTCAAAAGTTGGGTAAGAAATAGTGAATCAGAGTGAGAAAATGACCCATCTAGGTCTGGTATTCCTAATGATAAGATGTGGGATGCACAAACCCATTGTTGTATTCATCCTTTGTTGCCAAAGAAGATCATGACATCAGAGAAATGAAGACATGACTTGAACTTGACTTTGTTTTGAGAGAGTGAGGGCTGTACAAAGTCACCAGTCTTGCTTCCCCTCCAGAGCCATCTGAATCCAGTGACCTGATATTCCTCAGGATGACTGATTTGGGTGGGGAAGATACCTTGGATTATAGGTTGTTCTGCAAAGCCTATTGTACTTTGGGATCCTATAGGGTTTAGCATGTTATTCATTATAACAAGCTTAAATTTGCCCTCTAAAAATTCCATAGAGTGCTCTTATTTGAGCTTCTAGGGCCAAACTAATAAATCCAATCCACTTCTGACAATCCTTAAAATACTTGAAGATTGCAATCAACATCTCTCAGAAATCTTCTCATCTCCAAGCTAAACATCCATCAGTCTTCAAACGAATAGTTTTAGAGCATAGTTTCCAGTCCTGTCATTAATCAGGTCATTATTTTCTTCGTGAATTCTGGTTTGCCAATGTATTAAAATGTCCTTAATAAAATAGTATTTCACCAATTAAATGATACTCCATTTGTGACCTAACTTTTCAAAACAAATTTGTATATTTATTTGTTTTTACATCACCTTCTCCCTTTCAGAGATCCATCTCATAAAAAACAGGCAAAAAATGAAGGGGAGGAGGGAAGCAGTTCAGCAGAATGAATCAATATAGCAAAAAAGTTTTATATTATAAGTGATGCCTCAAACTCACTACAAAGTCCCACCTATACAAAGAAGGGGAAGGAAGAATACCTTCTTACTATGTTTCTCAATGTATGCTAGAATAGATCATCTTAACTTTTTTGATTTCCTCATCCCATAATGAACTTATGTTGAACTTACAATGAACTAAATTTTATTTTTTATCTTATTTCTTTATTTATCTGTCTTATTTATTTACATTTTAAAAATTTCTCTCCTGCAATTTCCTTCAGTTGAACAATTGATGGGGTAAACCCCTCATTTAAAACATGCATAGTCTAGGAGGAACAATTCTAACATTTTCCATGTCCAAAAATTTATTTCTCATCTTGAATTTTAATTCCATTACCTCTTCAGCAGGAGGTAACAAGCCTCACTTTTAGTCCTCTGAACTTGGTTTATCTTGGAATTGATCAGAGCTGAAATATCTTTCAAAATTGTTATTTTTTAGAATTTTACTGTCATTGGATAAATTATTTTGCTCTCTTCAATCTACATCATTTCACAGAGTTTTTCCCAGTGTCTTCCAAAACTATCCATTTCATTATTTCATTTGTCATTTTCACATTCTATAAATTCACAAACCATAATTTGCTTAGCTATTCTCTTCTAGGTAGAAACCTCTCTTAGTTTGCAGTTTGAGTTTACTGTGGAAAGAGAAAAAAATGCATATATACGTACATATATATATATACACATACACATCTGTGTGTAGGAGTATGTATGTATACATACATGTGTATATATATTATATATGTACACAGTGTGTGTATGCATACATAAAGAGCTAAAATTTTTGTTCTATAAAAATTAATATTTTATAGAGATAGAAATTTTCAAACGTATGTATGTATATATGTGTATATATATATGTTTTTATACATAACATATGGGTACTTTTCTTTTTTATCTCTTTGGGATGTAGGTCTTGAAGTGATATAGCTGGATCAAAGAGATACATAGTTCGATAACTTTAGTCATAACTTCAAACTGTTTTATGGAAAAGATCTGTCAATTCCCAGCTCCATCAAAAATGCATGTGTCCCTTTTTTCCTACAGCACCTCTAGCACTTGTCATTTCCCTATTTTGCCATCATTGCCAATATGAGAAGTATGAAGTAAAACTTCAGGATTACTTTGATTTTTTTTTCTAATTATTAGAGATTTAGAATTTATTTTCATATAGTTTTTGATAGTGTTCATGTCCTCTTGAATACTTTCCCTATTCATAAAACTGAAAATAGATTTCTTCCTTGCTCTGTTTTGCTTCTGATGTCACTTTTCTTGAGCTTCTTTGTTTACAATGTGAGTTGTTGAAACTATACCATTTTTTACTAAACTGCTTTTCAACAGTTCTTTTAATCACATAGTGAGGTCTTACTCTACTAACTAACTGGAGTCTTTAGATTCATAAACACTGTTCTATGTTCACTTGATTTTATATGCTGTATTCCTGATCTTTTCCATTGATTTTCCTCTCTATTATTTTTAACCAATACAAAATCATTTTTAATGATCATTGTTTTGTAGTATAGTTTGAGACCTGGTATAGCCAGGCCTCCTTTTTACCTAGTCATGGTTGTTGTTATTGTTTAGTTTCCATTGAGATTCTTGACCTTTTGTTCCTCCAGATGAATTTCAGTATTATAATTTTTATCTCTATAAAGTAATCCTTTGTTACTTTGATCGATATGGCATTGAATAAGGGGAGGGAAGAAATGAGTGTCTACATAGCACCTACTACATACTAGATAGTATAGTACCCACCTTAAATAAGACAATGTATACAATACTGCCACTTTCTTATTTCATTTTGACTTACTAATGTGCATTTATTATTTCTCCAATTATTTAAGCCTCTCTTTATTTCTATAAAGTATATGTCATTTTCCTAAATTGACTTCCGAGTACTTTGTAACTTTTCTAGTTTTTTTATGCAATTTCTCTTTCTTGCTCTTTATACTGATTTGTTTGTAATATATGCAAATGTTGATGACAAACAGATTCATTTTATAACCTGCAATCCTTGCAGGAACTCTTTCTCTAACACTGCCTCCCTCTCCCTATAATTTTGAAGCCCATTTTGAATATCTACTAAATTTATCTTATTAGATCTGGTTTAGTTTTTCTAGAACTGTGTTCTGGCACAGTGTTCTTATTGGTATAGGGAACATTTGGTAAGGAAAGTCCCTGTAAAAATGATAATAAGCTAAGATCTTAAAAATGATGGAATTTTTATTAAAATTTTGTGTAAAGTTATGTAACTTTTAGTCTAAACTTTAAAATGTTTAGGAATATGACCTGGCACAGTGATATGTTAAATGCTTTGTCAGTGTTCTCATAACCAGTTATTTGTGAGAAGCAGGAGTGAAACAACTTGGAGAAGTCTTTCCTTCTCCAAAGCTGACTTTCTAGACAAAGGAATTGCCTTGATTTTCATCTGAATTACATTTAAAGATCTTGACTGTTACATAAAATGCTTGAACAATGCCCTCTCAACTTCACATCATCTGCGGGTATGATACATATTCCTTCTTTGCCATCATCTACGTCTTTGGTAAAAATGTGACACAAAATAAGGAGAGAGATAATCCTCGGCTACTATGCTAAAACTTGTAAACCTTCATTGTTAGGTAGATATTGAGATATAAGTGATATAACTTTGGTGGTCTTTTCTTACAACTACTCCTGAATTTATTTAATTGTATTGTCATTTGTCCAACATCTCTCTGTGTCATCCATAAGTATAGCTTGAGAGGCTTTATCAAATAATCTTCTGAAATCAAGGTTACCCTATCTATAGCTTCCCCTGTCTATCAGCCTACTAACCTTTTCACAAAGGGAAATGGTGATAGTCTGGCAGCATGAAATTATCAATTCTATTAATGACAATTTTGATTTCTAAATGATCACAAACCAAATTTTTGATAATAACTTTTAGAATTTGGCCTGAAATAGGTTTCAAGATCTTCCACCTGCTGGCCTTGAGTGTGCTCCTCTGATGTATCTTTTCTGTTAGACCAGGAGATAAGGGACCTTACTGAAGAAAGCAGTTTCTAGCTCTTTTGGTCATTTTGTTTGATGTTGATTTATATTTATTATTCTCCCATAGGTGATAATGACATTCTATTTTGATGTTTTTATCAATTTCTTATGTTGCAGTCCCAATAACTAGCTGAAATAGTTAGATTGGAAGCATTTCAATTATATTACTTCAATAGTACTACTACTTATCTTCTCACTCTTATTTCTTCTAATGTAAAACAAAACAGTTGTAACAAACTGTTCTGCTTGTCTGTACTGCCTTCTGAATTTTCTTTAAAAAGCATTTTATTTAAAGTTTAAAAACAAACTTTAATGAATCTAATGTTTTGCTTTAATTTTTTCATATTTTTATTTTTCTACTTTTCACATATTTTAGTATTGTCTTTTTAATATTTAATTCATTGATCCTTTCCTTCTCTTTGATTAGTACACATTTTTAGACAAAGAAAGTTCTTTTGAAGATAACTTTATATCCTTCATACTTTGATAAGTTGTCTTATACCTATGCTTTTGTGCAGCCTTAAAATGATAACTAAATTCAGGTTGTCATCATTGTTTATTGTTTCTATATTTATTTTTGTAGCTTTTTGTTATTAGAAAAACTTTAGTTTGTCTCCATTTGCCTTGATTTCTTTCTGTTTCCCTTACTGATTATAATCTTATGACATGGCTATTACAAATTCTCTTGAAGAATATGAGTTATCGAACCACTTCCAATATTTCTTGCCAAAGGGAATTTATTCATCAGGATTCTCCTGTACTGATTAAATTAAAGGTTCAGTCCTAAAAAGAATATAGTAATGATTTGAAAATAATTCAAGTTTGGTTTAATGTGAGTATTTTTGTAAACATAATGAACAATGTTCATTAATATCACCTTTAAAAATAGGCTAACTCAATTGGAAAAAGAGGTCCAAAATGCCAATGAGGAGAAGGAGACTTTAAAAAGCAGAATTAGTCAAATGGAAAAGAAGGTTCAAAAAGCTCACTTAATGAAATAGTTCTTTAAAAGAGAGAATGGAGTTCAGGGAAGCTAATGACAATGAGATAAACCAAGAAGTTAGAAAACAAAACCAAAAGATTGAAAAAAAATAGAAGATAATGTGAAACATTTCATTGGAAAAAACAACTGATCTGGAAAAGAGATCTGGGAGAGACAATTTAAAAAGTTATGGGACTACCTGAAAACCATGATCAAAAAAAGAACCTAGACATTATCTTTCATGAAATTATCAAGGAAAACTGCCCTGATATTCTAGAAACAGAGGGCAAAATAAATATTGAAAGCATCTACCAATCACCTCCTGAAAGAGACCCAAAAAGAGAAACTCCTAGGAATACTGTGGCCAAATTTCAGAGTTCTCAGGTCAAGGAGAAAATATTGCAAACAGTTAGAAAGAAACAAATCGAGTATTGTGGAAATACAATCAGGATAACACAGGATCTGGCATTTTCTACGTTAAGGGATCAAAGAGCTTGGAATAGGATATTCCAAAAGTCAAAGGAACTGGGATTAAAACCAAGAATCACCTACCCAGCAAAACTGAGTGTAAAACTTCAAAGGAAGGAATGGTCATTCAATGATATAGAGGACTTTCAAGCATTCATGATGAAAAGAGCAGAACTGAATAGAAAATTTGATTTTCAAACACAAGAATCAAGAGAAGCAAGAAAAGGTAAACAGGAAAGAGAAATCATAAAGGACTTTCTAAAGCTAAACTCTCTACATTCCTACATGCAAAGATAATATTTGAAACTCTGGAGACTTTTCTCAGTATTTGGGTAGGTGGAGGGATTATACATACACACACACATATGGAGAGAGAGAGAGAGAGAAAGAGAGAGAGAGAGAGAGACAGAGACAGAGACAGAGACAGAGACACAGAGAGACAGAGACAGAGACAGAGACACAGAGACAGAGACAAAGAGAGAGACAGAGAGTACAGACTGAGTTGAATCAGAAGAGATGATATCCATAAAAAAATAAAAAAAATTAAGGGGTGAGAGAATAAAATATTGGGAGGAGAAAGGGAGAAATGGAATGGGGCAGTCCTTCACTCATAAAAAGATAAGAAAAATCTTTTTCAGTGGAGGAGAAAAGGGAGGAGGTGAGAGGAGAAAAGTGAAGTCTACTCTCTTCACATAAGGCTCAAGGAGGGAATAACATGCTCACTAAATTTGGTATGAAAATCTAGCTGACACTACAGGAAAGTAGGGGAGAAGGGGACAAGTGGGGTCAAGGGGATGATAGAATGGAGGGCAAATGGGAGAAAGGAGTAACTAGAAGTAAACACTTTTGGGAAGGGACAAAGTCAAATGAGAAAATAGAAAAAAAGGGGGGACAGGGTAAAGGGCAATATAGTTAGTCTTACACAACATGACTATTATGGAAGTCTTTTGCAAAACGACATACATATAGACTGTACTGAATTGCTTGCCTACTCAGTGTGGGTGGGTAGGGAGGGAGGGAGGGAGAGAAGTTGGAATTCAAAGTATCAGAAACAAATGTTGAGAATTATTATTGCATATAACATGGAAATAAGAAATACAGGTAATGGGGTATAGAAATTTTTTTGCCCTACAAGAAAAGAGAGAAGATAGGGAAAAGGGAAGGGTGGGGTATGATAGAAGGGAGAGTACAGTGAGGGAAAGGGTAATCAGGATGCAAGATATCATGGGGTGGGAGAGGGGAGAGATGGGGAGAAAAATTGGAACTCAAAATTTTGTGGAAATGAATGTCAAAATCTAAAAACAAATAAATTTTAAAAAAGAAAAACAAACAAAAAAAATAATTCAAGTTTGGTTTAATGTGAGTATTTTTGTAAGCATAATGAACAATGGTCTAGGCTTAACAGTTGCCAAAGATATCTTATTTCTACTTGTTCAAATCTTGTTCAGATCCATATTTTCCTTTTTGCTTATCTTTATGTTAAATTTGTCTAAGGGTGCATTGAAATGAATGGCAACTAATGGTTTACTGTCTAGGGCTTTTTCTAGTACAATTGACTTTTATTTTATGTATTAGATGCTATTGTAATTAGTATGAATAAATTTAATGTTTATGTTATTTCAATATTTGTGATGTATTTAAATGTTCAAATTACCTTGCTTATCTTGATAATTGTTTCCATGTCTAAAAGGATGCTTGTCATTCCTGTATATTTAATTCAACTGAGGCAACATAAATCCTACTCTGACCACTCATTTTTTTCCCTTTTAAAAAAATTAATAGTTTGCAACATTCAGTTCCACTAACTTTTGAGTTTTAAATTTTCTCCCCATCCTTCTCTGCATCCATCCCCAAGAAAGCATGCAATCTGAAATAGGCTGTACATATTCATTCACACTAAATATATTTTCACATTAGTCATGTTGCAAAGAAGAATTATAACTATTGGAATCAACCCTGAGAAAGAAGAAACAAAGGAAAACAAAAGAAAAAAGAGAGAGTAGATAGTATGTTTCAATCTTCATTTCTCTAGATGTAGATAGCATTTTTCATCCTGAGCCTTTTGGAGCTGTCTTAGAATCTTGCATTGCTGAGAAGAGCCAATTTTATTAAAATTAGTCATTATTCATGGCTACAACTGTGTACAATGTTCTCCTTGTTCTGCTCCCCTCATTCAGTATCAGTTCATAAAAGTCTTTTGAGATTTTTCTGAAGTCTGCCTGCTCATCATTTCTTATAACACAATAGTATTCTATTATATTCATATACCACATGTTTGGCCATTCCCCAATAAATGGTCATCTCCTCAGCTTCTAGTTCTTTGCCACTTCAAAAAGAGCTACTATAAATATTTTTGTATATGTGGGTCCTTTTTCCATTTCTATGATCTTTTTGGGATATAGACCTAGAGTGGTATTGCTTGGTCAAAGTGTATGCGCATTTTATAGTCCTTTAGGCATAGTTCCAAATTGCTTTCCAAAATGGTTGAATCAGTTTACAACTCCAGCAACAATGCATTAGTTTTCAAACTTTCCCACATATTCTCCAACATTTATAATTTTCCTGTTTTGTCACAAATGTTAGCCAAACTAACAAGTGTGATGTGGAACCTCAGAGTTGTTCTGATTTGAGTTCTCTAACCAATAATGATTTAGAACGTTTTTTCATATGACTATGGATAGCTTTAATTTCCTCTGAAAATAGTCTGGTTACTCATTTTAACTGGAAAATTCATTGTGCATGTTTTGAATGACTGTTTTATACTTAAGCTTCGTTTTACAATTCATTCTGCCACCTTCTTTTTATGAGAAAATTATCCCTACTTCAATCCTATATTTATGATGATAAATTTGAATATTTCTCCATCAAATTCTATTGTATGGTGGCATAGACATTAGGGTCCTCAGCCTAGAGTCAGGAAGATCAAGTTTAAGCTCAGGAAATTGCTAGCTGTGTGACCCTGGGCAAGTAAGTCATATGACATCTCTCTCAATTTTCTAAATTGTGCAATGGGAATAATGATAATATAATAATAGTAATACAACCTTCTAATGTCAGTTCTGGGAGATTAGTATGTTATCAGATGAGATAATATTTGTACACCACTTAATACTGTATGCATAGTAGGTCCTTAATAAATGCTTGTTTCCTGCCTTTCTACCTTCCATTTAAAAAACAATTATAACTAGGCGTTTGTAGTTTGTATTGATTAAAAGAGTCACAGGTTTGGTCATTACCAATATAGAGACGTGATATTCTCAAAGTTAATTTATAGTTTAATGCTATACCAATCAAACTGTCAAAGAGATACTTTATAAAAATTAATAAAATAGCAACAAAATTAACTTAGAGGAATATAAGATTTAGAATATAAAATCAAATAGATAGTAGAACAATATAGAAATAAAGTGAGGAAGAGTATTTCCAGGCCTTAAACTATATTACAAAGTAGCAGCCATGCAAAACATTTGGTATTGGTTCAAAAATAGAGAAATATATCAATGGATTAATATAGACAAAGGAGGATCAAAAATAATGGAACTCAATAACCCAGTGTCTGATAAGCTCAGAAATACATAAATTACCTAGCAAAATGCTCCCATATTATAAAGAACTATTGGAAAAACTAAAAAGCAGTCAAGTGAAAAATAAGTTTAGGCCAGTTCCTCACACCATATTCTGCAAATTCAAAATGGATTCATGACTTAAATACTAAAAATCATGACCTTAAAAAATTAAGAGACAAGCTCTTGTTCAAGCAATATAATTACATCTAAGGTATAAAGGGGCAAGAAATCATTGGGAAGAAAGTTTTGTTGTCAGATTTCTTAGATAAAATTTGGTACTTCCAGATAGAAGCTGCTGGAAAAAGGTGGTTCAGTGCATAGATCACTGGGCCTGGATTAAGGAAGATCTTAGTTCAAATATGCCCTCAGACACTAAATATATACCCCTGGGCAAATCACTTAACCTCTGTTTGCCTTAATCCACTGAATAAGGGAATGGCAAATGACTCTAGTATCTTTGCCAGAAAACTCCATGAATGCAATAGCATGTTGTTGTTCACAGGATCATAAAGAGTCTGACATGACAAGGAGACTGAATAACAACTTCCAGATAAATAAACAACCCGCAGAAGTACATATAACCCAAATCCATTTCCAAGGCAATGAAAAGATATAAAAAGTCAGCTATAAAAATAATTTCAAAATATTAGGAATCATGAATGAATTTTCTAAATCAATTAAAGTAATCCTGTAGTCTTTGAGGAGGACTTTATAGGGTGTTCTGGGAAGATTAGCACCTCTGGTATGAGGGTTTACTGAGCCCTTGTCAGGGATGCTCATCCACCTTTTGCATCCACCTGTGACCTAACTCTCCTCTGTGGCTCTAAGAAGGTGTAGCATGTGCATTGGCCACACAATAAAACCATCTCAACAGAAAACTAAACCAAAGTAAGGACAACTGACAGGTCTCAAACTAATTAGACTCAACCATAGGTTCCCAAAGTGGCTGATACCAACTCTGGGGGATGCTGGCATGATTCAGGAGGATGATAGTAGCCTCAGATGGAATTGAGGGGTGCTGAATTAAATTAAGGGGACAGTAAGAGCAGAAGGAAAGAAGAGAAAACAAGAAAAATTTTGAAAAACCATTTATACATGTTTCATCTCCAAATAAACACCCAAAATACTAGTTATAATCAATCAGTGGTCAAGTCCAGTGACAGGTCTTAACAAGCAAGTGTTGGCATCTGAGCATGTTGCTTATTGTTGGAAAGTTCAGCAGGAATATGTGCATGTACTGACTTATTTACAATATGATATTATATGGTCATGTAGTTCAATATTGCATCATAATATTTCAATGAAGGAAAAAATTTAATAATTTATCAAATTTAAGAGGCATCATTTAAAAATATATATCTTTTCTGAAATGAAGAAAATTTCAAAAAAAAAGCATGAAGGGGCTAAAGAAAGTAGAATTCCAATGGGACACAGTATTTTTTTTTTATTTTTGGAAAAGGGGGCGGTAGACTAAATAAGTTTGGGAAGCTCTGGCTTAGAATTTAGTCAGGTGTTGAAGATGCTAAGGTCATCCACTGATTTTTAGACCATCACTAGTCATCTTTTCTTTTTTCCTGCCACTGGACTTCTATGACTACGGAAGAGACAAATAGGCTGACAAGTGTGCACCTCTGCCTCACTTAAATCCAGTTATGGCAAAAGTCAGGACATCACCTGTGATATCATTGGTCATCTTTGAAAATGAAGGATGAACAACAAATCTCTGGGGAAGGAAACTGACTATGGGATGTTGGGTAAAATTAAAAAAAGGGAAGGATTGAAGCAGGGGAAAACAAAAGGGAAAGTGCATTAAATGACAGGAGAGGATCCCACTGAAGAGCCCTCCCTTGGGGAAGAGATACATATTTTGCAATAGAAAATGGGGACCTTACAATGGGTATAATCTGCAAGAATTTGGCTTTCTGAGAGACCACGACTGCTAAATATTAAGACTCTGTGGACAGTATTCATCCTCAGGAGAAAGGGAATCAGAGTTCCCTGTGGAGCACTGATATCAAAGAGGTTGCAAGGACTTGGAACCAGAAAGGAGATTGTATAGCAAATGGGAAAGAAAGGACCATGGGGAAAACAGGCAGCTGAATTGTTCCATAAGATCAAGGAAAGTGGGGCATTTCTACTAAGGGGAAATGTTCTATTCTCTCTATGCCCTGCATAAATTGGTTCTTCCAAGAGTGGGCCAGAGAACAAAAAAGGGGATAAAGACAAAATCTGTAAGGCAATTGCATAAAGACTGTTGAGAAAAGGGAACTCAAAAAATTCTCTTAATTTTACATCTATGAGAAATACTGAGATTACTAAAGAAATAAATAAGTCTAAAGACCACAAATAAAAGAATAAAAGCTTTGAATAGACAGAAAATGAAGATAATAAATTTAAAAAGTAAAAAAAAATACTCATTTTCAAATAAAGGCCAAAAATATGAAAAAATATCTAACAGAGATTGAAAAGGAGTAAACTAAGGGATAGGATCAGGTAATTATTTATCAGAGAAAAAAACTAGAATGTAAGTAAAACTCTAAAAATAGGAAACGGGGTGATAAACAAGAGTGAAGTGCAGAATGACAGAAAGAAAGTTGATATAAGAATATGTTTGTCTTACCAATTTACTCTGGTTTTCATGGATTGGCCAAAAAATAAGTCCCTACCCAAGCATCACTTAATGGTTATTATTTGGGTCCTGATGGCTCAAAGTGAATGTAAGTGGAATTTGTTTCTCTTTTGGTCAGAAACTCTGAGAGTCTTCCACTCCTAGTCTTTTTCTTTTAAGGGGCCATCACTTGACTCACTTCTTAAAGCGCCCTAATCACAGATCAGGCATTGCCTCAGTCAAAGTGAGATCTTGGAAAGACCTTAATTTAAAAAGGCTGAAGTCAAATGCAAAATGGATAATTTTGATTATATTAAACTGAAAAGTTTTTGCACAAACAAAGACAATACAACCAAGATTAGGAGGGAAGCAGAGAATAGGGAAAGAATTTTTACAACCTGTATTTCTGATAAGTGTCTCATTTCTAAAATGTATAGAGGACTGAGTCAAATTTGTAAGAATACAAGTCATTCCCCAATTGATAAATGGTCAAAGGATATGACCAAGCAGTTTTCACAGGACTGCTATGAAGAAATTAAAGCTATCTATAGCCATATAAAAATGTTCTAAATCACTATTAATTAGAGAAATGCAAATCAAAACAACTCTGAAGTACCACATTACACTTATTAGACTGGCTAACATAAGAAGACAGAAAAATTATAAATGCCAGAGGAGATGTGGGAAAATTGGAACACTAATACACGATGGTGTTGTGAATTGATTCAATCATTCTGGAGAGCAATTTGGAATTCTGCCCAAAAGATTATAAAAATGTGCATATCCTTAGACGCAACAATACCACCTTTAGGGCTGTATTCCAAAGATAGCATAAACATGGAGAAAGGACCCATATGTACACAAACATTTGTAGCAGCTCTTTATGTGGTGGCCAAGAACTGGAAACTGAGGAGATGCCCATCAATTGGAGAATGATTGAACAAGTTGTGGTATATGAATGTAATGGAATACTATCGTATGAGAAATGATGAGCAGTTAGATTTCAGAAAAACTTGGAAAGATTCACATCAACTGATGCTTAGTGAAGTGAGCAGAACTAGGAGAACATTGTGCACTGTAAGAGACAGTGTGCAGTGATTGACTTTGATAGATTTAGCGTTTCTCAGCAATGCATGGACCTAAAACAACTCCAAAGGACTCATGATAGAAAATGCCATCCACATCCAGAGAAAAAAAATATGGGGTCTGAATGCAGATTGAAGCATACTGTTTGCTCTCTTTTTTGTTTTGTTTCCTTTTCTTTCTCATTGTTCCTCCCATTCACTCTAATTGTTCTATACAGCATTACTAACGTGCAAATATGTTGAATAAGAATATATAGAGAGATAGCCTATAACAGATTGTAGCCTATCTGTGGGAGGATGGGGCAGGGAGGTGGAGAAAATTTAAAACTTATGGAAGTGAACATTGAAAATTAAAAGTAAATATATATATGTATACATACATATATATATATATATACATATATATACACATATATATACGTTTTAAAGACTGAGGTCTCTCACTGCATTGTGGGCTATCTCCAGTTGTCCTGACCTATATCTGGCCACTAGACCCAGATGACTCTGGAGAGGAATGTGAGGCTTGTGACTTTGCACAGTCCTCTGTCACTTAAATTTCAAATTAAGGAGAAAAAATAACTGAAGAGAAACAAAAAAGTCCTCATTCAGAAAAAAACAGTATTAGAGAAAAATGGAAGAAAGTTATAAATCTAACTCTTAATTTTAAAGGTGAACAAATTAAACAATCCTACAAAAACAAAGAGAGTAACAGATTAAATAAGGAAAAATTCATATGTTGGCCTCAAGAAATATATGACAAAAAAGTAAATATATTCATAATATAAAAATGAGAGATTATAAAAAATGTACTGTGCATGAAGGGATAAAGGTTACAATCATGCTATTAGAAAAAGCAAAAACAGGAATTCAAAATATAGAGATAAACAAGGACATCAAGAAGAGAAAAGTAAGCAGTAAAAGAAGGTATAGAATAATTCTTTGCTATAAGAATCAACAAATAAGACTGCAAAAAGCATGGAAAAACCTACATTCATTGACACGAAATGAAGAATGCAGAGCCCAGAAAACTACATACACTACTACAACAGCATGAATGGAAAGAATAAAAATATCACCAAACAATTAAGATGAATTTTGAAAAATGACAAAAAAACAAGAATAATTATGAAAAAGAGACATGAGAGTACATACCCCATCCCCTAACTCCCCCTTCTCTATTAATATGGGGGGCTTATGGGCGTGGAACATTACATACCTTGAGAACTATTTTTAAGGATTTTGCTGATAATTTTGCCTTCTTTTTTTCTTAAAAAAGTATCTCCTTCTTATAGGGGTTAGCTCTTTAGGAGGTGGGATGACAGGAGGAAATTTAGGAGACATAAAATCAGATTACATAAATAAAATTTTATTTTAAAAAGTAATACTAATTTCTTCAGTTTCCCTCCCCTTCTGGACAGCCTGTGACAAATGTGGGGTTACCACTGTGTACTCTTCTGCTTGTCACATGACTCACAGCAACCAACCAATATCAGTTTGTCTCTAGTCTAACCTATCTGGAACCCCAAAAATTGGCCTATTTTAATTTTAGCCCCTATGTACTGCCAAATTGTACTGATCTGCTCTATACTTATAATTTGTTTTCCTTGAAGTAATTCCTTTTATAGTTCAATTTTTCATTTTCCCAGTAACTCCACTCTGAAGCTGTTGCTCTTTGAATTTTTCCTTATCCATTCCTTATTGCCCTTATTCTACCCCATACCTACCTTCATGTTTGAATGACCTTCATTTGTGAAATATCAGTTTAAAGAAATATTTATCCTTCACCTTCCTCCTTCTCTGGGATACTTATTTTAAAATAAGAAAGCCTAGAACTTGTTTTACAAAAGACATTTTTTTTCCTTTTATCAATACATTGGTAATGTATCAATATTGGTAATGTAATGTATGAATACATTGGAACTGCTCAGAAATTTCTCTTGCACAAATTTTTTTTTTTTACTGCCTTTGCCTTTCAAAATCTCTGCCTAACTCTAGATTTCACAGTAGGAGTTTTTGGTAATTCTCAAATCAGTTAAAAGTCTGAATTTCCCAAGTATAATTTTGTAACACTTTGAAGAATATACTATCCCTGGATATAAGCCATTTTCTTTTGATTTTTGGTATGTCAAATTCCAAACTTTTGTGTCCTTTCTTAGTACTATGACAATTCTGAATGTAACCTTTGGTATGAAATCTGTCTTTTCCTAACCACTTGTATTCAAGCAAATTTGTAAATTAGATAATGATTTTCTTTGGAGATGCCCTCAACATCTTAGTTCTTAATTGTTTCCTTCTCCCATCGGACTTCTTTTTTGCTTTTCATGAGCAAGTGTCCAGTAATCTCATCCTACTGTTTTTTTTTTTAACCTATAAATAGTGTAGCTTTTTTTCAATAAATACTTTTTAATTGGTGCTTTTTTTGACATCATAGCAATGCATTTCTGGGGAGAGAGAACACTCCTTATTTCTTCTAAACCATCCTATAATGCTTTGATCTTCTCCTGTAACCCTGAAATACAATGAAATAAAAATGCTTCCTCTAGTGACCGCTTCCAAAAATCAATACACAATTCTTAGTACTACATGATCCCTGTGCTAATGAAGGGAACAACGATTAACTTATTGTTGTTTTGGGGGGGGAGAGAGGAATGGAATGAGTAAACTTTCATTGATTTTTATTTTCCTTTTTGGCATCAATTCTGATTTTATCGGTATAGGGAATTTCCTGTGAGAAAACTCTATCTTGTCAGAAGCAGAGAAACAACAGGTTGCAACTTATGGCCTTAGACATTTTCCTGGGGGCATTGAGAGGTAAAGCACCTTGTCTAGGATCACACAGCTTGTCTGTTTCATAGTCAGGGCTTGAAGGAAGGGCTACTTTACTCAACGGATATAAACCGAATTATTTCTGAGTCCTGACTCTCTATCCAACCACCACATAACATTGATTTTTCCTTTGGTTTTTTTTTGTTTTTTGGAGTTGTTTAATTTAAATGATCATGTTAAAATTGTTGAAGTTCTTGTACATTTTCTTTTGTTTCAGTTTCTTTTACTCCTCATTAGTTCATGCAAATAATTTCAAGTTTCTTTGATTTCCTCATAATGATCATTTCTTACTAAAACATAATACTTCATGTCATTCATATACCATTTTTCCCAGTCACTTCCCAGGTAATGTGTCCTCTCTTTTTTTCTAGTAGTTTGCCACCACTATGAATATTTGGTGTATATCAAACTTTGGTTTCTTTCTTTGGCTTTTTCATATTTTCATATGTACATTTTCATATGTACAATATTAGGATTAATAAATCATAGGGTATGAACAGGGTAGTCACTTTTCTTGCACACTTCCAAATGCATATCCAGAATGACTTGACTGATTCCCAGCCTCACCAAAAGTCTATTAGTGCACCTGTCTCCTATCAATCCCTACAGTATTGGCTGTTACCATTCTCCACCCTCCCATTTTGCCAGCTTGCAGGAGGTGAAAAAATGTACTTGTTTTAATTGCTATTTCTGTTACTATTAGTGATTTGTAACACATTTTTAAAACCAACATTTGCAATTGTCATTTATCTTTCAAAATTTCTGTTCATATCCTTTGGCCACTTAAATGAACACTGTTGGTTTTGATCTGTTCAATATCTTTGTGCAAATTCATCGCATGCTTCAATATCAAACTTTTGTATTTTTTGCATTTTTCCCCCATTGCTATTTCTTTTCTTATTTTCTCTTCTTTGTTTTATTCAGGCAAATTAAAGTATACATATTTATAGTACTAAATTTTTATTGTATGAGTGTGAATCAACCACGCACCAAGAATATTTCTGTTATTATTTTATTCATTTCAAACATGAAGAGATTTTGTCATTGTACTTACATAATTTTCATATTTTTATAGCTTAATTTGCAAGAGTTTTATGCTTTGTGTTGTCATTTTTGTGGAAATTTTTATTATCCTTTTTCATTTTTGTAAGTATTGTGTTTAAATTCTGAGGGTTTTTGCATTCTATTTATGTATTGAAGTTATTATTTCATTTATGTATTGAAATTATTTCATTTAATTCCCCTTGTCTTTAAATTGTTCAAATAATAATTATGATAACAACAAAAAACTAACATGTACATAGTGATAAGTGCCAGGCATTGTGCTAAGTACTTTATAGTTATCTCATTTAATCATCACAAAAATTCTGAAAGGAAGATGCTACTCTTTTCCCTATTTCATAGATGAGGCAACTGAGTCAGGCAGAGATTATGCGACCTGCCCAGGATTATACAGCTAGTAAATATCTGAGTTTCTATTTGAACTCAGTCTTCTTAACTCTAGTTCCAGCACTCTATCTACTGAGCTATGAACCATGTTACATGGGAAGTATTTTGGTGGAAGGAAGCCCTAATCAAATTAATGAATTTTCCAATCAACTTGATAAAAGTATAGGACATATACATGTTTCTGGACAGCATTTTTATGAAGATAAAGTTGCAATGTAATGCCTTGATAATTGAAAATAGGAAACTACCCTCATTGGTCTCCAGTAGTGTGGGTTATCTCCAAATATTATTGGTAACTGAGAGGTAAAGGACAATACTTATGAGAAGAGCTTCCTTTTTCTGTGTAGTCCATGAAATGGAGCTGTGAAATGGAACAGACTTTCCTTTTGAGTGTCTTTCCTCTTCCTTATAAGCCTCAATGAAAACAGGTTGAAGAGCTGGTTGTTGTATTCCGCTGCTTCTTTGAAAGAGCCAAAAATGGTGATTGGTCAGTGAAATTCAAGTGAGTAAACCAAACTTGTCCCATTGGACAAGAACAGATCATGAACTTTGAGTTTTTGGATACCTTTAGCCTTTTTGATTCCTTTTCTTAGTAAATATTGGATACTAGGGTGCTTAACAATGAGATTTCTATGAAAGTTGAACAATGAAGAACCCCTGAGTTTAATTATTTAGGCACAAGTGTCCTAAAAGGAGAAGGGGATCGCTCAAAGGATTGCCTTTCAGCTAACGAATTAAAGCCATCAGGCTTCAAGAGGTCTGAACCACGGCAAGTCTATTACCATGAGTGGCTCATGTAGTAAATTCTGAAGTGAATGGGAAGACCAATAACCTTTCAAAGAATTTTTGTCTTCTTTGGAGAGTTTAATAGGCTATTTGAATGCTTTTTGGATATTGTTTCATGATCTCCTGTGAGTCTACATTTTGTACATTTTCTGAGGTATAAGTAATTAAGTCTATCTCATATCAAAATTCCATTATGTATATTGAGTGTTTACAAAGCAATTGGTAACATTGCTGTCAAATCTGGGGGAAATCTGGGCATGAAACATATTTTGATTTTATTTAGCATATTTCCTTAAAGTAAACCTTTTAAATTAGCATATTAGCCAAAAAATAAGAATGATGAATCTTGGGGGTTATTCCCCGGGATTAGACACTTTTCTTGAGAGTAAAGGACTTTCATGACTAGAAAATAAGTTATTCTCATTTTATAGATGAATAAATTGAGGTTCATAGAGGTTAAAGTTATTTGCTTGAAGTCATTCAGCTTGTAAGTGGTAATAATGAGGAAAAGAATTCCATTCTCTTGACTGTTACTCTAATGTTGTTTCTATTATTTTCCAGTGCCTCCTACTTTGGAAAACCTCCATTCACATACATGGAAGAATAATGCTATTTCCTTACCTCCAAGTCAATAATTTATAATGATGTTAAACCAAATGACTAAACCTTGAATATATTTTAAAATTCTATTCATTAATCTGTATAGTATCCTCATATGAGCATGTCTTTCTGTTTTCATTTTGGATGAGACACAAAGGCAGCTAGTGAGCTTTCTAAGGTCATGCCAATATTTTTAGAAGAGTCAGGCTTATATCACTTTGTCTTAGTCTAGTTCAGTATTGTTTCATCTAGTTACAATTTTACACACAGGTTTTATATATATGTATATGTACATATATATACATATAATATTATACAGTGAATATTCACGTTCAGAAAAATAAGACTAAAGCACTAAAATAAAACCTGAATCATCAGAGAAAGATTCAGTTGTAGTCACCATAATGCACTTAGTAAGAAAGATAAGTAGGCCAATGCATTTTAGAAAGAATTACAGTAGAAATGATCAAATTTTTAAAAAGCTCATATGTTAATCTTTAATCAATAGATCACACACCATTTTATCTCCTGTTCTATGTCTAATATATATATATATGACATATACATGCATATGTGTGTATCTATATGTATATATGCAATGTTAGGATGCCCTTGACTATGAAGGACATAACCAATTCTTATCCTAAAATCCACAACTATTCTAAACCTATGGTGGAGTTAAAATATCTATGAAATTTTCTGTCAGAAGACTCAGGTCCTATATTTGAATCTGCCATTTCTTCACGTCATTATATGGGAAAATGTCACAGATTCTGGATTGTTTTTGGCATATTACCCATGTGACTTTGGGCAAATTACTTACCCTGGGCCTCAGTTTCTTTCTTCGCAATATGAAGGTGCTGGACTAGAGGATCTTTGAGATTCCTTCCATGTCTATAATCCTATGACTTTGAGTAAGTCAGTTTTATCTTTCTCAATCTCATTTTGCTGGGATGTAAAATGGGGATAATAACACATACAATTCCTGCCTCCCAGAGTCTTTCTGATGATCAAAAAAGATAATGCATAAAGCAACTTGTAAAACTGGAAGAACTAAATAAACATTGTCTCCAAAAAAAGCAAGGTACTGATGACTTGAATTTCTCTGTAAAAAAAAAAGAAATGGTGACAAAATATATGAGTATATGTTTGCATCTGAGTGTGTATGTGTAAGCATGTTTGTAGATGAAATTAACTTTTTCCCTAAACTGGAGAATTACAATGTTTCATGAAATTAATGGAAAAGAGAATCCTGGAAAGAATAAAGAGAGGTCTGGATAAATTAAAGATTTTATCTTCAACCAAACTGGAGTAATTGGCTAAATTAACTTGTCTTAAAGAGACACGTACTGAGACTCTGCAAAATAAAGAAAAGATAAAAGGAAATTAGAGAGTGTAATATGGCATATAAACAGAACTAGTTAGAAATGAAGGGAAGACTGAGAATCCTATTGTGGAGGGGAAGAAAGGTTTACATGCTTGTAAATGGCTAAATGTACCAGTTCATTATGTAAAACGAAGTCTTTGCATCTTTCAACTGATAAATGTGCAATCCTAATGTCCCACCCTGCCTCCTCTTCAAGCATTCAGATTTTTTCACTGATCATATCAGGAATCAAGATAGCACAGACATTAAAGGAGAAACTAGATACATACATGAAATTATTGTTTGCCCCCACTACTCCAACCACTCGCTTCTCATAATATACAAATTGTCAGGATAGTATATACTTTTCTGACATTTGCATCTATAAACATTCAGAGTAAAGTATTATCAGCAGAGGGGAGAAACTCCTTGTAGTTGTATTGTTATAGTTGGGTTCAGAATGGAATGCTTTGCTTCTAATAAAGAGCTGAGGAAAAGGACAAAATTCAAGTAAATTGTAAGATTTAAAAATCATGTGCACTTTATTATTGTATAAATGTCATTTATGAATAGATCATGAAATTGAACTGCTATAAATAATCATCTAAATATAACAAAATTCCCTCTTCTAAAGTCATATCAAAAGTAATCTAGTTCAGTCATTCCAAGGAGCCTCTATAGAGGCATTTCTCTAAAGGGATAATGAAACTATAAATTGAAATCCTTCAGAATCAGGTTATTCTTAGATTACCTCACTGTCACATTCAGGCTCTTAGAACCAATTTGTTTAATCATCTATTCAACCACCACTCACAGACAACCATTATTTTCTCTTCAGATCTTCCCCTGACAAGTCATAATTAATCACGCGATATAAGAGCAATGCAGAAAATGTATTTAAAATAACGTAGAAGATATAGGGACCCATAAGTGAGCATGATCATCTCCCTTCCATGTCACATCCCAAGAAATCTCTTCTCAAGCTTCTAGGTGATTTCATATGTGAGTCGTCAAGTCAAGAAGCATTTATTAAGTCCTTACTATCATCTAGGTACTATAACAAGTGGTAAGAATATAAAGACAGACCCAAAAAAAAAAAAAGACAATCCCTTCCCTTTCTAATGGGAAAACAAAATATAAAAGAAAGTTAATAAAGAATACTGGTATGTGATGGGAGGGTCAGGGGGAGGGACTCCTATGGAGATAGTGGAGAAAAAATTGCAGAAAGCTTGGATGGGAGCAGAATGAAGAATGACGTGGTGAACCTGACTGGCCTCATCCCTTAGGAACTAATATAGTCAGAGGAAGAGACAAAAAAGATAAGAGGATTTTCCAAGATGAGAAGGCTGCTGGGAAGTCTCACTTCTGCTTCTGGATGGACAATTCAATTTTTAAGTTGGACACAGTAAATTGACAGAAAAGGGGGAAAAATAACAGCAGGTTTCCAATTCCAATTTCTAATTCCACTGACTTGACAATCACCTTGTTCCTACATCAAGCTAGCCAAATACTATCCAAGGTAGGATGAATCAGTGCTAGAAACTTTACCAATATTGAATTCAAAGGCATGAGAATCTGAAAGATAGTACATCTCAGTCTCAGATCTGTGTTTTCTCTAGGCAGGATCTTCAGTTGGGAAACCACCTGGAATCTTTGTTTCCTGGCATAGAGGGAAAAAAGCAAAAAAGGAAACAAAAACACAATTTCCGTTACTGATGGCAGCAGTAAATTATAACTGCTGGTCTGTTTCCTTTTTCCACATAGACTTTCCTCATCTATCTCTTCTGCTATCCTACTTGAATCTTTCTATATTTCACTTCTCTCTTTCATGAAAGGGCAATAAGTAGTTTCAATACTTGTTTTTGGATAGCAGCATCATCTACTGAGCTACAGATTTCTGTTAGATTCTAAGGATTTATATCAGCTATATTTATTCATAGTACTTAGAGATAGTTATGTTAAAGGTATGCCCTTCATTTTAAAGATGAGGAAATTAAGGCATAGAAAGCTTAAGTGAATTATTAAAGGTAAAGGTAATTTCAAAGCTGTAATTTGAATCCAAGTCACTTTATCCTAAATACAGCAAACTTCATACCATGCAAGGTTAAATAATATTTATTAGGTACTTCTTCCTTATATTGAATCAGTTGACATTTCTCTGTAATCTTCACCAGTTGAAACTTCTTTTGTCCCCTGTAACAATGATATCAAAAATTTTGACCACACACAATATCAGTAAAAAGAAAAGATATATGTTCACCCAAATATGTCATTTATTTATAATTATATGTATATATCTGTATTAAAATATCATGTTTCATAAAACATATGCAAAATAGAAATTGTAAGAAAGATCAAAAAACTAAAATATTCATTTAAATTTATTTGTGATACAGAAACCTTCTTGTTCTCACTACAATTAATATTAGCAAAATATTTTGTAAGAGAAAAAGCTTAAATATGAATCCCAACTTTTTTGAAAATCTTGATTTAACATTCTATAATAGAGTGATCTGAAAGTCTGGTTCTAAGTTTAGCTTACCTCAGTATTTGGATTTCAAGATGAGCATAGCTAAAAAAATGATCATAACATTATTTAAATCCAAATTGAGGAAGTGCATCATTGGCTGCACTTACTAAATTTGATACTCATTTTCAGCCCCACCCACCAATTATACATAGGTCTGTTGAAATTAGACTAGCAAATTGCTATCTTCCTTAATGTCATTCAGTTGTTCTTACAATAGATCTTCAAACTAGTTTTAAAAAATTCAGTTTCCAATTTTTTAAGTGCACCTATAGGAGATTTTGTAGATAATATTGCCTTCAGCAGCAAAACTATAGTTATTATACTATCTTTCTATTTGTGGTGGTCTCATATGTCAATCAGCTAACATTGCAAAGCAAACTATTAAACTCAGGACAAGATATATTGTAAAGAAAAGTCTATCTATATTCATATTTTAGACAACATTTATGATCATTTCAAATATTTTTGGACCACTTTGTCAGATCAGATTAGATCATCATTGTTTTTCTTACTTTGGAATGTGATTGCTGAAGAGCTCATTCTAGGAGTAAGAAAAAAGCCAGCTCTCCTATTTTCTTTCTTTTCAATTGTGTTCATGCTATTAATATTCTCTGCAATCCATGGTTTCTTTGCAAGGATCTTTTTAAGCTCCTTGTCCATTTTGTGAGGTTATTGAGTTAAAAGTAGATTACATAATCCACAAATCCATTTAACTGGGCCAATGCAAGCTACAATATATCACAAAATCCTGAAATAGAGTGGATAAGAGAGGGTACCACTGACAACTCCTCTTTCTTGTGGAATTCCTACTCTTTCCTCAGAATACTTTTTGTATCATATATGACATGCTACTTTCTTATGGACCAAGTTTGTATGCCAGGGTCAATCCTTATGGTAAATACTAAAAAAAAAAGTGTAATTTCTTTTTTTTTTAATTTTTAGATCATAAATAACAATAGAAATTATATTACACCAAATAGTATATTAGTGCATCAAATGACCTGGTTTGTGTATCATCACTCTTTGGAGAGCATGATTCTATAGCTATTCAGGATGAATTTAAAATCCTTTTTCCACATGACAGCCCTTCAAATATTTGTAGATACCCATCATTCTCTTTTTGATTTTTCTCTCCTTAAAGGTATTCCTGCCCTATTCCTTAAACCAATGCTCTGAAAACTTAATTTTACATTTCCTTACTATCCTTCTCTCCCTCCTTTGGATTTGCTCCAGGTTATCAATTTTTTTCAAGAATGTGGCACCCAGAACTTCACATAATGCTCCAGAAGTGATCTGACAAGAAAGAGTAAACTGGAATTAACAATTCCCTCAATCTGAAGACATTTCTGTTATTGCAGTCTAAGAGAATATTTGCTATTATGTAATTAACTAACTGGAATGAAAGAGAAGATGGTAGTGACAAAAATGATACTGTTTCCTAGGCATTTGGGAAAGAGTAGCATATTTCCTTTAAAGGAAACAGTCTTAATTTTCCCTTTGAAAATTTCAGGTGAGTGAAGTTGTGATTCTATCATTAAGTATAACAAGAAACAAAAATAAGAATATTTATTTATTTATTTACTTTTACTTCAATCAATAACTTAAATCATTTGCTTGAGTTAATCACTAATATATAAGTGCATACTATGTGCCTTGCACTATTCTAATTCCTTGGGATATAAAGAAAGACAAAAAAAAAAACCCCAAAAAGCCACAGCCCTTCTCAAGGAACTCACAGTCTAGTGAGGGAGACAACATGTAAATAACTATGTGCAAATAACTTATGCGTGAGATAACTGGGAGATAATAAACAGAGAGAAGGAAACATTCTGGAATTAAGAGGGGATTGGAAAGCATTCCTGTAGAAGGTGAAATATTAGCAGGAATTGAAGGAAAGTAAATGGAGGTCAGGAAGCAGAGACAAGGAGGGGAAGCATTCCAGCCATGAATGACAGCCAATAAAAATGGCCAGAATTGGGAGATGCAGAGTCTTATTCAACCAACAAGAAGTCAAGTGTCATTGGACTGAGGGTTTGGAGAGGAGCAAACGATATGAGAAGATATAAGAAGTGAAGGGTGGCACTTTATAAAGGGTTTAGGAGGCCAAACAATTATTTTGTGATGTGGAGTTGCTTGAGTTTGTTGAGTACTAGTAGCAAACTCAAACTACCAAACTCAAATTCCAGAGAAAATGATAGAGGGCATAGGTAGCTTTATGGTGCCACTTGGCGGGGCAGGGGGCAGTTGGGTTGAAGGAGATGGCAACAGGGAAGCAGCCAGAGTTTCAGAATCACTGGGATGGGGAGGACATGACTGATGGGAGTTTGTTAACCACTGAGAAATGAGTTTAGCCATGTTATTTACATCTCTAAGGGTTTCAACGTCAGGCAGTAGCCTTTCACTACTATGCAGCTCAAGCAAGGGGAAAGTTGGAGAGAGCTTATGGAATAGCATTTGTATCATATATCAGCAGGCAAGTCAAGCCAGAAAATAGGCAAAGGAAACTGGAAGGAATAATGGCTCTCTACTCCCTGCATAGACTAGAGCACTGGGCTTGGACTCAGGAAGACTTATTTTTTTGAGTTCAAATATAGTCTCAGACACTTGCTAGCTGTGTCAGTTGGATAAGTAATTTAACCCTGTTTGCTTTAGTTCTTCATCTGTAAAATGAGGTAGAGAAAGAAATGTCAACCATTCTGGTATCTTTGCCACAAAAACCTCAAATGGGACCACAAATGACTAAAATGACTAAGCAGGATTCATTGTATGCAGGAAAGAGCACACCATGAAATGAGGATTCTCTGATCACCTTGCATAAGGATGGGGCACGCACCATACTATTCTTGTATAAAAGGCAGAAAGATCTAGAATAGAAAGTAATATATACATACATACATATATACATATATATATATAAAATTTTATAATGGTTGCAATAACTGCATGCAAATAATTATCATTAACAATTCTAAGTCAAATTGGATGTGAGTCTCCAGTGATGTGCCTCAGGGATCATTGGTCCTTTTCCATTCCTTTCACAGTCAACCTGTTTGCCTTGATCTTTCAGATTTCACTAAGAGTGGCTCAGCAATGACAAAATTATTTTTGAGTAAAAGTAATTCATCTAGAATTCATCAAAAGCACATGGGTTTTCAATTAGTATCTCCAGATTATAAATTTCTTCATCCTCTAGGAACACACATATAGGTTTGTATATATGTATTCATATATATGTATGTATGTATGTATGTATATGTGTATGTGTATGTATAGGTATGTATGTATGTATCTATTCATTCAGTTGGGTATAGAAATCTATTTTACCCAAGAGGGAAAAAGGAAGGGGAAAGAATAAGAAAGAGTGAGAGACGCTTAAAGGGGAGAGATAGAAAATGCTCAAAAGTAAAACAGATTTATAGGAAAGAAAGAGAGAAGAAGGAGAAGAAGAAGAAGAAGAAGAAGAAGAAGAAGAAGAAGAAGAAGAAGAAGAAGAAAAAGAAGAAGAAGAAAATAGGATGGAGGTAAATGTATAGTTAGTACTCATAACTGTGAATGTGAATAGAATAAATTCAATCATGGAGAGGAAGCAGGTAGTATGGATTAGAAACCAGAATGCAACAATAAGTTCTTTACAAGTAAAACTCTTGAAACAGAAACACACACACACACACACACACACACACACAGAGTTAAAATGAGGGGCTGAAACAGAATCTATCTTGCTTCATCAAAAGTAAACAAAAAAGTTGGAGTTGTAAATATGATCTCAGATAAACAAAAACAAAAATTGAATTAATTAAGAGAGAGGCAGGAAAAAAATGTATCTTTCTATAAGGTTCTATATGAAGTAGTAACAACACTATATATATATGTACCAAATGGCATAGAGCTCAAGTCCTTAGAGGACATGTTAAATGAGTCATAGGAAGAAATAGTAAAATTATTTTAGTGGGGGACCTCAACCTTTCTATTTCAAAGTTAGATAAATCTACCTATAAAAGAAATGAAAAAGGAGTCAAGAAAATCAGTAGATTCTTAGAAAAGTTAAATATGATAGACCTCTAGATGAAACTGAATCAAAATGAAAAGAAATATATCTTTTTCTCAGTTATACATGGAACTTTCATGAAAAAACAACTGATGTTGAATTGAGCCATAGAAATCACATAACCAAATGTTGAAAAGTAGAATATTAAATGCACTATTTTCAGATCATAATTTAATTTTAAAAGGGTCATGGAAACTCTTAAAAGTTGATTGGAGATTTTTTTTTCCAGTTCCTGGAGCCACGATGGCAGAGTGATTGGTAACTGCTATCTCTCTCCCCTTGTTGACCTTGACAAACCCAGAAAATATCTCCCCAAGAAAAACCTTGAAACAGTGGGAGCAGCAGAAGGGGTAAACATTCTCTTAGCCCATGAGGCTAGGAAGATCGCTAAGGAAGGTTCTTCTTGCTGGGACTGAAGAGGGTCAGTGCAGGATCAGAGCTGTCCCAGATAGCCCCACCTCAGCAAACTGGGAGAAAATCCTGAGCCTCAGGGTTGTGAAGCCAACAACACCCAAGACCAGGACCCCAGGAATGCCTCAGCACCCCAGGGGAATCTGGAAGACATTAGTACAGATGGGATCATCAACCACTGAGCTTGCCTATACTGTAGTTCACAGAGGAGACCTCCTGTGGCCAGACCACCCCTCCCCCACACTTAACAAGCTAGCTCCAGCATAACTGTGGGGAAACCCAAAAAGACCTCCTCTGGCCTCTGTTTTCCAACGCCAGTCAGCTTAGCACCAAGTAAGCTGCAGCATTGTAGCTTCTAGCTGAAAGAACCAGAAGATACAACACACAAAGCCTCAAGTACTAAGCACAAGAACTGCGGAACAGAATCTCCAGTGCCCCAGATGCAGAGATCTACTTTAAAAGCCAGGAAAAGCATGATTATCATGAGGAAGAAGTAAAGCAGAAAAGAAAAGACCATAGAATCTTTCTATGGGAGCAAGGACTAAAACACAAATATCAAAGAGGTTAGTATTGAGGCTGCACTCCCATCTGAAGCTTCAGAAGGGAATAAGAACTGATCTGAATCACAAAGAGTCTTCTTGGAAGAGCTCAGGAAGGATTTTAAAAGTCAAATTAGAGAAATTGAAGAAAAACTGACCAAAAACTTTAAAAATATGAAAAAAGAAATCACAGAAGGATTTAAAAGGACAGTTGGACAAATGGAAAAGGAAGTACAAAACCCAACTGGAATAAATAACTCCTTAAAAGGAAAAATTGGACAGATGGAAAAGGAGATGGAAAAGTTAGTTGAAGAAAACAATTTGATAAAATTAGAATTGGGCAAGTAGAAGCTAATGAATGTATGAGACATCAAGAATCAGTCAAACAGGATCTAAAGAATGAAAAGATAGAAGAAAATGTAAAATACCTAATTGGAAAAAGAAATTACCTGGAAAATAGGACCAGGAGAGAAAATCTAAGGAGTAATCATCTACCAGGAAGCTATAATGAAAAAAAAAACAGCCTGGAAAATATCATCCAAGAAAACATCAAGGAAAATTGCCCAGAAGTCTTAGATCAAGTCTTTGAGAGTCCCTCGTTCACCTCCTGAAAGGGACCCCAAACTAAAAACACCAAGGAATACCACTGCCAAATTCCAGAACTATCAGGTAAAGGAGAAAATAGTGCAGGCAGCTAGAAAGAAGCAATTCAAATATCAAGGAGTTACAGTCAAGATCACACCGGACCTTGCTGTTTCTACATTAAAAGACCAAAGGAATTGGAATATGATATTACATAAAGCAAAGGAGCTGGGACTACAACCAATAATTAATAACTCAGCAAAGTTGAGCAAAATATTTCAGGCAAAGAGATGGACATTCAATGAAATAAAGATTTTCTAGACCTTTCTGATGAAAAGTCCAGAACTCAATAGAAAATTAGACCTTTAAACGCAGATCTCAAGAGAGGCATAAAAAGGTAAACAGGGAAAAAACAAACTTGCTACTCAATATGGGCAAACTCTTTACATCCCTATGAAGGCAGATGATACTTGTTAATCTTGAGAATTGTATATTTATTATGAAATATAAAAGGGATATATATAAATAGAGGGAGTGGGTATAAATTAAATGATGTGATGATAAAAATGTGATTTAAGGGTGCAAAGGTATTTCAATGGGAGATGTGAAAAGGAGGCAGAAAAAATAAATTACATCACAGGATGAGACACAAAAATGTATTACAGTAGGGGAAAAGAGAGGAGGGAGATGAGCATTGTTTGAGAGGTACTCTCATCTGATTGGATTCAAGGAGGATACAATAAACTCAGTTAAGTATAGAAATACAACTAGCTCTATAGGCAGTATGAGGGGAAAGGGGAGAGAAAAGGGAGGGGAGGCTAAAAGGGAGGGAAGAAGTAGTAAGGGAAAAGGGAATTAAAAGAGAAGGTGACTGAAAGAAGGGAGGGAAGACTGAGGGAGGCTATGGTCAAAAATTAGAACTCTACTGTGAAGGGGAAGGGAGAAAGGAGAACTAAAAACATAAACAAGGGGAAAGAGGACAGAGGGAAAACACAGATAGTAATCGTAACTTGGAATATGAGTGGAATGAACTCTCCCATAAAAAGGGGATGGGTAGCAGAATGAATTAAAAACCATAATTCAACAATATGTGGTTTACAAGAAACACATTTGAAACAGGGGCACACACACAGGGTAAAGGTGAAATGTTGGAGCAGAATATTTTGTGCTTCAGCTGATATTAAAAATACAGCAGTACAATCCTAATCTCAGACAAAGCAAAAGCAGAAATAGATCTAATCAAAAGAGATAAGGAAGGAAACTATATCCTGCTAAAAGGTACCATAGACACCAAAGCACTTTCATTACTAAACATATATGCTCCAAGTGGTATAGCATCCAAATTCTTAGAGGGGAAGTTAAGGGAGTTACAGAAAGAAATAGACAGCAAAACTATACTAGTGGAGGACCTCAACCTCCCCTTATCTGAACTTGATAAATCTAACCCCAAAATAAATAAGAAACAAATTAAGGAGGTGAATAAAACTCTGAATAAGGAAGATGTGACAGATCTCTGGAGAAAATTGAATGGGAATAGAAAGGAATACACCATTTTCTCTGTGGTACATGGTGCATATACAAAAACTGGGCATAAAAACTTCACAATCCAATGCAGAAAGGCAATGCATCCTTCTCAGATCATTAAGCAATAAAAAATTATATGTAATCAAAGGTCACGGAAATATAAACCAAAAATTAATTGGAAACTAAACAGTCTAATCTTAAAGAATGAGTGGGGTTACACAACAAATTATAGAAATAATCAACAACTTCATTCAAGTGAATGACAATAATGAGACAAACTACCAAATCTTAGTAGTTCTAACAAAAGTAGTTCTCACAGGAGGTTTTATGTCTTTGAATGCCTACATGGATAAAATAGAGAAAGAGGAGATCAATCAATTTGGCATGCTGCTGAAAAAGTTAGAAAAAGAACAAATTGAAAATTCCCAAGTAAATATCAAATGAGAAATACTGAAAACAGAGAGATTAATAAAATTGAAATTAAGAAAGCTATTGAACTAATAAATAAAACTAAGAGTTGGTTTTGTGAAGAAACCAATAAAATTTATAAACCTTTGGTAAATTTGATTAAAAAAAAGAAAGAAGAAAACCGAATTACCAATATCAAAAATGAAAAGTGTGAACTAGCTTCCAATGAGGAAGAAATTAAAACAATAATTAGAAATTACTTTGCCCAACTGAATGTCCATAAATTTGACAATCTAAATGAGATGGATAACTATTTTAAAAAATATAAATTGTCCAGATTAACAGAAGAGGAAGTTGAATTCTTAATTAACCCCATCTCAAAATAGGAAATTGTACAAGCCATCAATGAATGCCCTAGGAAAAAAATCTTCAGGGCCAGATATATTTATCACCACTGTTATTCAATATGGTGTTAGAAATGCTAGGTGTAGCAATAATAGAAGAAAAAGAAATTGAAGGAATTAGAATAGGCAAAGAAGAAATTAAGTTATCATTTTTTGCAGATGATATGATGACATACATAGAGAAACTCAGAGATTCAAGTAAAAAAGTACTTGAAATAATAAACAACTTTGACAAAGTTGTAGGTTACAAAATAAACGCACATAAATTATCTGCATTTCTATATATATAACTAACAAACACAACAGCAAAAAATAGAAAGAGAAATCCCATTTAAAGCAACGTAGACACTATAAAATAATCTGGGAATCTACCTGCCAAAACAAACCCAGGGACTATATGAATAAAATTCCAAATTTTTTTCTCACAAATTAAGTCAGACCTAAGTAAGTGGAAAAACATCAGTTACTGGTAGGTAGGCTGAGATAATATAATAAAAATGACAATTCTACCTAAATTAATTTAATTGTTCAGTGCTACACTAATCAAACTACCAGATAATTATTTTCCAGAGCTAGAAAAAAATAATATCAAAATTCATCTAGAAGAACAAAAGGTCCAGAACAGCAAGAGAACTGATGAAAAGAAATGCTAGGGAAAGTGGTCCAGCCCTACCAGATCTCAAATTGCAGCAATCATCAAAACCATTTGATAGTGGCTAAGAAACAGAGGGGTAGACCAATGGAATATGTTAGCTACTCAAGTCACAATAGTTAACGAATATAGCAATCTACTGTTTGATAAACCCAGGGACCCAAGCTTCTGGGATCAGAACTCAATGTCTGACTAAAATTGCTAGGGAAACTGGGTAACAGTGTGGTAGAATCTGGGTGTAGACCAATTCCTGACACTGTATACAAGAATAAAGTCCAAATGGATACACGATATAGGTATAAAGATTGATAATATAAACAAATTAGGGGAGCAAGGAATAATGTATTTGTCAAATTTATGAAGAATGGAGAAATTTATGACCCAACAAGAGGTAGAGAACAGTATGAAGTTCAAAATGAATAATTCTGAGTACATTAAATTGAAAAGCTTTTGCACAAACAAAGCCAATGCAACCAAGATTAGGAAGGAAGGAGAAAACTGGGAAAGAATTTTTGCAACTAGTGTCTGTGATAAAGGCCTCATTTCTAAACTATAGAGAGAACTCAGTCAAATGTACAAGAATACAAGTCATTCACCAATTGATAAATGGTGAAAGGATATGAACAGGGAATTTTCAGATGAAGAAATTAAAGCTATCTATAACCATAAGAAAAAATGCTCTAAATCACTATTGATTAGAAAGATGAAAATCAAAACAACTCTGAAGTACCACATCACACCTATGAGATTGACTAACATGACAAAACAGGAAGATGATAAATGTTGGAGAAGATGTGGGAGATTTGGAACACTAACTCATTGATGGTGGAGCTGTGAGTTGATCCAACCATTCTGGAGAGCAATTTGGAACTATGTCTAAAGGGTTACAAAATTGTTCACACCCTTTGTCCCAGCAATATTACTTCTGGGACCCTATTCCAAAGAGATCATAGAAATGGGAAAAGGTCCCACATGTACAAAAATATTTATAGCAGCTCTCTTTGTGGTGGCCAAAACCTGGAAATCAAGGGTATGCCCATCAATTGGGGAATGGATGAACAAGTTCTGGTATATGAATGTAATCAAATATTATTGTGCTATGAGAAGTGATGAACAGCAGGACTTCAGAGAAGCCTGAAAAGACTTATATGAAATGATGCTGAATGAAAGGAGCAGAACCAGGAAAACTTTGAACACAGCAACAACCACAATGTGCAAGGAATTTTTTTTAGTAGACTTAATATTTCATTGAAATGCATAGACTTAAAAAATTTCCAATGGACTGTTGCAGCAAAACACCTTCCACATCCAGAGAAGGAACTATGGAATTGGATCGCAGATAGATATGGGCATTTTCCTTTTTATTAAAAAATAGAATTTACCTTGATTTTAGTAAATATTCTAATAAAGCATCACATAAAAAATAAAAGCTGATTGGAATCTAAATAATATTATCCTAAATAATGAGTAGGTCAAAGAACCCAAGAATTTTAGAAACAATAAATAATTTAAGAGAATGACTACACGGAGATAACTTTCTAAAATTTGTGAGATATAGTCAAAGCACTACTTAGGGAAAAATTTGTATCTCTAAATGCATATATCAATAAAAGAAAGAACAGATCAATGAATTGGGCATGCAACTAAATAAATGAGAAAAAGAACTAATTAAAAATGCCCAATTAAATACCAAGATGGAAATCTGGAAAATCAAAGGAGAAGTTAATAGAAATGAAAGTTAAAAGAAACTGGATCTAAAAATTTGAAATAAAATTGAGAGCTGGTCTGTGAAAAAATAATAAAAGAAAGACAAACTGAATTACAGAATCAAAATTTAAAAGGTGAATATACCACCAATGAAGTTTAAATTAAGTAATTATTAACAGTTATTTTTCCCAATTATTCAGTAGTAAAATTGACAATATAGGTGGACTGGATTAATTTTTACAAAGATATAGATTTCCCAGAATAACAGAAGAGGAAATAGAATAAATAACCCAATCTTAGAAAAAGAATTTGAACAAATCATCAAAGAAGTCCCCAAGAAGCAAAAATCACCAGTACCAGAAGGAATTACAAAGAGAATTCTACCAGCCATTTATAGAACAATAAAGCCCAATACTACATAAACTACTTCAAAAATAGATGATGGAGTCCTATCAAATTCCTTTTAAAACACAAGTATTGTTTTGACATCTAAATCATGGAAAGCAAAAACAGAGAAATAAAAGTATAACTCATTTCCTTAATGAACATGGATGCAAAAACTGAAATAAAGTACTAGGGAGGAGATTATAGCAATACATCAGAAAGATCATACACTCTGACCGGGTGGGATTTATACTAGTGATACTTGACTGGTTTAATATTAGATAGACTATAAGCACAATTGACCATATCAATAGCAAAAACAATAGAAATTATATGATGGCATCATAGATAGATGCATCAATAGATGCAGGAAAAGGTTTTGACAACATATAATACACATTGCTGTTTAAAACATTAGAAAGCATAGGAATAAATGCATCCTTTCTTAAAATAATAAGTAGAATCTACCTAAAACTAAAAGTAAGTGTTATGTGTAAGGTGGATAAAACTGAAGTCTCCCTATAAGATCAGGAATGAAGCAACGATATCCACTTTCACCACTATTATTCAATATTGTGTTAGAAATTCTAGCTACAGCAATGAGACAAGAAAAAAATGGAAGAATAAAAATAGGCACTGAGGAAAGAAAATTATTGCTCTTTACAGAGAACTCAAGAGAATTAATTTTAAAAGTACATGAAACTATTAGCAACTTTAGCAAAATGGCAGGATACATAAGAAACCCACATAAATCATCAGCATTTCTATATATTACCAATAAAACCCAGGAGTGAGAGATAGAGTAGAATTCCTTCTGAAACAACTGCAGAAAATAGAAAAAACAAGCAAACAAACTTGGGAGTCTATCTGAGAAGAAAAAACACAGGAACTAAATAAACAAAACTATAAAATGCTTTTCACACAAACAAAAACAGACATAGGCAACCAGAGACACATTATTTGTTCATGGGTAGTATGAGTCACTGTAATAAAAATGACAATGTGACATACGACTCAAGCTATCACAGCATTATTTTATTTTTTTTACAGCTAATAAAATTAATTTAAAAAATTCTTCTGGAAAACAAAACATCAAGAACATCAAGGACATCAATGAAAAAAATGAAGGAAGATGGTCTAGCATTAACAGATTCCAGGCTATATTGCAAAGTGGTAATCATCAAGATGATCTGACTAAGAAATAGAGGGGTTGATCAGTGAAATCAATTAGCTACACAATACATAGTAGTAAATGACACTAGTAATCTAATGTTTGATAAACCCAAAGATCCAAGTCTTGGGGGAAGGAGGGCGGGTAAGAACTCATCATTTGACCAAACTTACTGAGAAAGCTGGAAAGGAGTATGGCAGAAACTAAGCATAGACCAACACCTCCCACCATATACCAAGATAAGTAAAAAGTGGATAAATGATTTAGACATAAAAGGTCTATTATAAATAAATTAGGGAAGCATGGAAAAATAAATCTGTCAGATGTATGGATAAAGGAAGAGTTTATGACCAAAGAAGAGAGAGAAGATCACTGGATTTAAATGGATAATTTTGATGATGTAAAAGGTTTTTGTTTTTTGCACAAAGAAAACTAGTACAGTCAAAAGTGGAAAGAATGCAGAAAATAGGGGAAAACAATTATAGCAAGTTTCTCTGATAAAAGACTCATTTCTCAAATATGTAGGGAACTGAGTTCAATTTATTAAAAAAAAAGGAATATGAGCCATTTTGCAATGGATGAGTGGTAAGAGAATATTAAAAGTTTTCAGAAGAAGATAGCAAAGCTATCAAAAGTCACATAAAAAATGTTCTGTCACTATTAGATTAGAAAACTTCAAATTTACAAAAAAATCAACTCTAAGATAACATCTTGTTTCTACCTAAGTGACTAAAATGAAAGAAAAGGAAAATAACAAATTCTAGAGGAGATGTGAAAAACATTGGGACACTAATGTATTGTTGGTGGACTTGTGAACTGGTCCAACCATTCTGGAGAAAAACTTGTAACTATGTCCAAAAGGCTACGAATCTATACGTACCCTTTGGCCCAGTGATAGAACTACCACATCTGTATTCCAAAGAGATCAAAGAAAATACTTGTATTTCTACATACAAAAATATTTTATCTGATACAGAGTGAAGTGAGCAGAACCAGAAGAGTATGTACAGTAACAATAATATTGTATCAGTGATGAACTTTTGAAAACCACAGTCACTTTTATCAACACAATGATCCTAGACAATTTCAAAGTACTCATGAGGGAAAAAAAATGTTATCCATCTCCAGAGAGAGAGCAAATGACCTCAGTGCAGATCAAAGCATGGATTTTACTTTATTTTTCTTGTCCTTTTTGTTTTCTTTTGCAACACTACTAATATTCAAACATATTTCATATAGCATATTTCATATAACTTCACATGGATGATCAATATCATATGCATTGCCTTCTCAAGAGGTAAGAGAGAAACCTAAGGAAGAAAACAATGGAACTCAATTTTTAAATGAATGTTCAAGGTTTTTAAAACATGAATTGGGAAATATTTAATAAACAAAATAAAGATTTGTGTGTGTGCAGTTTAAACTTCCTGAGGGAAAGATTGCATTTTTCTTACGTTTATGTTCTTAGTCCTTACCACTCTCACTCACGTATAAGCATTCTATAAATGGTTCTTGACTTGATCTAAAATTAAAATTAATTATCAACCCCTTAAAGTCTTGATAGCTTTCCTAAATCTGCAGAGCTTTCTTAATGAACCTGAACTTCTCTAAGAAAAAAAGAGGGGATATATTTTTAATGTCAGCATTCCAATGTTGGAGTGATATGGCCACAGTCAGTAATCTTTGAATAAATGGTGCATAATATGAGAAGTTCAGCATAATTAGAGACTGGGAAATATTCTGACTGGAGAATGTGAGACTATTTAAAACAACACAACAATCTTTGAAGGAAAGTATTGAATAGATTTCCTGTGATAGACTTAAGTGTATCTTATATTCCTCAGTATATACTTAAATCTTCTCTTAAGAGAGGATATGGATAGGAGGATTATTCAGGATAAGCAGCCATAGATGGTTTGTGGTCTGAGTCATTGGAAGTAACATGAAAATTTATGAGATCACAGATTCATTTGAGTGATACCTCCCTCTTCTATTATTTTCCTTTATAATTCAAATGTTATTCTTCTTGCTAGAAAACAAAAGGAAAGCAAAATAAGAATTTGGACATTCTGTTTCCTTTCTTTTGCCAATTATCATCACTTCATCTACCTGGAGTAAGAGTTTTCTATCTTCTTTGACCCTCTTCACCAATGTGTAGGTGATATATAGGAATTAAAATAAGCAAATTATATTCATATGTAATTTTACATAGTATACAAATATGAAATTATAAAATGTATTTTCATACACACATATAACAATATACAATGTAGTTGCTTTAGTGTATTTATACACACATTAAAGGTCAGATTGAACTGAGAATGATAAGGAAAACAGGATCAAGAATCCTTAAGGAATCTGTTTTCCTCATCATCCTCTGTTCAATCTGACCTTTTTCACTGCATATATTATTCTAACAATGCTATGCCATACCTTGGTATTTATTGCCTATTATCTGATCTCCCTTCCATTCTCTGTATACACACACACACACACAGACACACACACACACACACACACACACACACTTTTTTTAAACTGAAGCTTTTTGGTTACTACCCCATTCATCCAGAACATGAATCTGTTTCATAAATCATGCTGGTATCTTTGTATTCACATTACTTGTTGCCTAAACTTTATGAATTTGTTTAAAGACAATTGTGGCAATGATTTTTAAAACTCATTTCTTTCCTTCATCTTGTTTTTCTCCTATAAACTTCTAGGTTCTCAGTTGTTTCCTACATTGTAGCTACTTGCTATCATACCAGACTTGGTGGGTATAAGTAGCCAATTGTCTTTTTCTCATAATCTTTTAAGTTTAAAGCCCTTTGGATTAGATTTGAAAGACTCAGAGCAATATAATTTTGCCAATTTGGCCAGGAGCCTCTCATTCCAGTATTTAAAAGCAATGGTCCAGAAATCTAAACCACTTTCTCAGATAGATATGATTGCTAGGCCACTGTCAATGATCTTTGGAGAAACAATTGTGTGCAATAGCAGTAGAACTGGAGACTAGAAGATATTATGATTAGATAGTGTGACCCACTTTTGAAAGGGATACATGGCCCATGCATGACTGACCAATAGCTAATTGCCCTGTTACTCCATCAGTTTTGATCACAGAACCACACACACACACACACATGCACACACACATGCACACATATGCACACATCCTAAAGGTGTAGCCAAAGATAGACTTATCTTTGCACTACATTTTAAGACCTAACACCTCATTGTCTATGTTATAGATCCCTTCATTTTTATTATTTTTCAGAGACTATAGGTAAACTGCCCTAATCAACTATCCCCTACTTTCCCACACACATGTGTACATATGTGTATACAGATATTTGTTTGTCACATAGCTCTCGCAATTAAATAACTGAAAAATGTTAGAGACCCCTTTTAAGGATTAGTCATATACATATTTGGCTTAAAGATCAGTCACTGAATGGTTTCTCATCTATCATTAGAGTTGAACTAAAAGCTGAACCACCTAAGACACACGCACACACACACACACACACACACACATACACACACATACAAATACAATATATAATACACAAGCACATATATACCCATTTAATCTTGCATGTCCCATTCACTAGATCACTATATCTTCTTTCTTCCCCAAACACTCCATGTTGCTGAAATAACCTAAGTGATATCTTCTTGCATTCATTTCTGTGCTGTATGTATCTGCAGGAGAATGATAATAGGACAAATGAATTCATTGATTCATATAGCTAAAGCTACCTGGGGCCTTAGAACCCTCCTAATGTAGCACCCCCTTTTACCAAGGAGGAAGTAAAGGCCCTAGAGAAATTACATATTTCATACTTAGAACAGAGATTTGAACTCAGATCTTGTGATTTCAAATCTAGTGTTCTTTCCCTTGTACCACAGTCTTATATATAATATATATAACAACCTCTCTAGGAACAAATCTGAATAAATATCAGGTACTTGTTGACTTGTCTTCATACTCACTGTCTCACTCAATTTTTCTTTTGTATATACTGAATGAATCTTTTCACTCCCTCATTCACTCACTCTTTCACCCACTCATTCTCTCAGTTTTTACTTTTTCCTGAGTCCCTTCTCTTTCCAAGTTCAAGCCCCTTCGTTTAGCCCAGAAACCCTTGAGGAACAATAAGATTTTCCTTCACTACAATTCAGACGATTTTCAAACTCCTGGCTTTAGGCTGCATTCTGGCACCTTTAAAAAATCTTAGGGAAATAACTAACAGATATGTCCTCTCACCCCTCCATCCTCAGGCACACAACTATTTCTTTGCTCTGACTTCCTCAATCTGTGCCCTGATGCATGCTCATAATCTGTGCCATGGACGCAGATCAAATAGCTCAGCCTTTACGTTGCTGATCGAGTTTCATGACTGATGTGTACAATTGCAATCACAATGATAGTGAGGGAATCTATTGATTAGTAAAAGAATATTTTTAGAAACAGTATAGCCAACTGTACTGTGGAGGAGACTGAGTTCCTCCATTAAGTCGGTTCATTGCTATTCGAGGTCACATTAGGATCTCCTAAAATCTCCATTTGTTCCTTTAGAGACAGAGTAAAGATACTCTCATTTTATTTTTTTCTTTCTTTCTTAACTCTGTTCCCATTCCAAGGCTCTGGATTAGGATTCAGGAAGGAAATATTTGTCTCCAGGATCTATGTTAATAAGTCATGTACTCCAGGGTACTTGCATTCAAATTTGAACAACTTTGGGACCTGAAATTCTTCTCAGTCTCTATTTGCTTTAAGTAGATTCTTCAACCTTGGCAAGGAGATTGCATTTCTTCTTTCTGAAAAATAGAGAGACCTTGCCACTGGCTTAACCACATCTGGTTTGGGTCACTGCTTTGTATACTCATTGGGACTGAGTTTGAAACCTCAAAAGCTATTAATTCATGCTTTAGAAGAGCCCTCTTTCAGTCCAGCTGAGAAGAACAACATCAGATTGAATGATCCCAGTCAACTGACCTCCACACTTTTCCTGAAAGCATTCTTCCCTATCCCCTATGTTTCTATCTTGACTGTCTGTCAAACATGTAGAGTAAATATATTGGGTTAAGAATTTACCTATTTTTTATTCTGTTGTAGTTTATATTTTGTGACTCTGCTCTATGAATTGCAATAATAATCACAGTACAGTAATTAATTAAAAGGTATTCTATGACCTCAATTTTGTCATAGCATTTATTCTTCTGGGAAAAAACACAAGGTACTGAAGATAATGGAAATTTTAAAAAAACATTCTGATTACTTTCCAATTTGATTGTAATGAGATTAATCCCTCACCAGCAAACTACACAAAAAAGTATTTGTTAATATTTAAAATAACTATATCCCTGAAAATTTAAAAGTGAAATGCAAAATTTTGTGTAATAAAATCTTATTTTCCTATAGACATATTATGAGGCATATGTGTCAGAGTAATCTATACTGCATACCAGTGTTTTGTAGTCCTATCATGGGAAATGTAGCAAGAGGGCAATGGAGGAGGGGAAACATCCCTTTGTTGGATGTTTCAATGGTAAACTTCATAAGGAGATATTTTGAAGAAATTAAGAAGAGTCTTGGACATACATGATGTTGAGGGCATTTATTAGCTTTCAAGGTAATTATAAGAGCACATGCGAAGGAAAACTCACAAAATCAGGAGGGATCTCAGCTAGTGCCTATACCTGTACAAGTAAGATGTACCTTGTCTGTTCCTGGATGTTCGAGTGATTCTCCAGGCTCCACTTGAAGATCTCCTGGAATAGGAAATACAGAGATAACTTATCTTACTTGAATTGTAGTTGTTTAACAGTGTGCAACTCTCTGCGATCACATTTGCTTTTTCATTTGTTCGCTTTTTGACAAGGATACTGGAGTGGTTTGCCATTTACTTCTCCAAGTCATTTTACAGATGAGGAAACTGAGGCGAACAGGGTTAAGTGACTTGTCCAGAGTTACAGTTAGTAAATGTCTGAGGCCAGATTTGAACTCAGGTCCCCTGACTCCAGGACCAGCACATACAGTTATAGCATCAATAATTTAGAGCTGCAGGATCTTAGAGTTCCTTTATACAGATGAGAAACAGTTAATAACTTGATCGAGGCCAAATAAGTGTCTGAGCAAGAATTTGAACTGACATCTTCCTGACTTCTAAGTACCATGTCAAAACTGCTGCTTCATCCTGCCTCTAAAAATGTCATTAGCCCAACCCAGACTTGCTACATTTTTTTCACACTACATTAAGTCAACAGCTGCTTCTCTACTACTGAACCACAAAGTCAGTGAGTAAATAATACACTAAAACTCAAGTAGAACAAAGGTAACACAATATTGAGCTGCATTGGGTAAGGGCATAATGTACAAGGTCAAGGAGGGAATAGTTTCTCTTTCATCCTAGGCATACTTCATATGGATTCTTATATTCATTTTTGTGTAGCACTTTGTAGGAGGTATACTGAGAAGTACAATGATTTCCACATACCGAGTTTTTCAAAAATGTTTTTATTCATTTACGAGGATAAATATAGAGAAGACTGGTAGTTATATCACATAAGGATTATCTTGGGATATTTAGCTTAGTCAAGAAAAGAGAGTCATTTAGGAGGACAGTGGTTCCACGACAGCTGCCTCTCGATACTTGACTGGAATAGGAAAGAGTGATCCTGATCCCTTTTTACTTGGTCTTAGAGAGAATAACTAGAAGCCATAGTTGGAAAGTACAGGAAGGCAGATTTCAGCTCTCAATGGGGAAAGACTTCCTAATAATCAGAGCTGCCCCAAAGTGAAATGGGCTGCCTCAGTGAACATTTTCTAGTAGGGTTGGCTAAGTTCAGGATGTTATAGTGAGAATTTTTATTGTTGTTCAGTCATTTTCAGTCATATCTGACTCTATGTCCCCTTTGGGGTCTTTTTTGGCAATGGTACTGGAGTGATTTGTCATTTCCTTTACCAGGTCATTTTACAGATGAGGAAACTGAAGCAAACAGGGTTATTTGACTTGCCCAGGGTTACAAAGCTAGAGAATGTCTGAAGTCAGATTTGGGCTCACAAGGATGATTCTCCTTGACTCATCTATCTATCACTATCTACCACTTAGGTAATTCTGCTAGATTACTTTCATCTGAGGTCCCTTTTAACTGTAAGATTTGGCAACTATTTCTTTAATACTAAGGGAATGGGGGAAATTAACGATTTAGTAAGAGAATACCTCACTCACTCATCCACTAGTTCATTTGCTCAGTCTACCTCCTATAATTTCTATTATATTTCTATTTATTTTCTATTCAATTTCTATTTCTATTAAATCTATTGTTACCAGTGTTCAGAGTCTTGCCTTTACTTCATCATTATACAACACTGTTTTAGATAAACCCATAAATACATCTATGTCTAAAGATACGTGTGGCTATACATACATCTTAATTCCTTTCTATATAGATAGGATCATAGATTTAGAGCTAAAATTTCTAGCTCTAGACATGATCAAATCCAAACTCCTTATTTTACAGAGGAGGAAACTGAAGCTTGATAACTTGCCCAGGGTAGCACAGCTAGTAAATATAGGAAGGAGAATTTGAACCAAATTCTCAATGATTGCAAAGCCAACAGCTTCCATTCTGCAGCCTAATTTTCACATGAATCAATACAGAAAGTAAGGATGAATTACTGGGGGCAAACTTCCTTTGTAACCCACCCCCAACATGAGAAGTGGAGTGGTAGTCAAGAGTAGCTGTTGCATATACTCTGGAAGCTGTTCTAAAACCAGACCTGCCTCCACCAAGATAGGCTGTTGGCAGGCATAGGTTGTTACTGCAGAAATTTAATATGCTACATCAAGGAGAGTCTTCAGTAACACAAAGCAAATTTCTTTTCTACTTTGTAAATTGAATTAGGAAGAAATGTTCTGAGTTTCAGTGCAACAAGACTCTCTTTCTTTCATAGATCACATATTTAGAAGTAGAAGAGGCCTCAGAGGCTATCTCACCAAATTCCTCTCCTTCTACAGAAGAAAAAAATACCTGAGGTGTAGAGAATTTAAATGACTTCCCAAGGTCACAAAGATAATAAGTATCAAAGGTAAATTTGAAGCCAGGTCTACTGACTCTAGAGTCGTTGGTTGTTCCTTTATAGGACATCATGGCCTTTGTTGTCTGGGTGCTTCGAAGGAGACCTGAGGAACAGTTCAATATCTAAAACAAAGGAACAAAAAATGTTCAGCCCACTCCCTATATTTAGAGCCACTTCCTTTTTCTTCCTTCCTTTCTTTCTTCCTTTTCTTTCTTTTTTCTTTCTTTCTTTCTTCCTTTCTTTCTTCCTCCTTCCTTTCTTCTTTCCTTCTTTCCCTCCCTCCCTTCCTTCCTCCCTCCTCCCTCCCTCCCTCCTTCCTCCTTTCCTTCATTCTTTTCTTTCTCTCTTTCTTTTCTTTCTTTCTTTTCTTTCTTTCTTTCTTTCTTTCTTTCTTCCTTTCTTCCTTTCTTCCTTCCTTCCTTCCTTCCTTCCTTCCTTCCTTCCTTCCTTTCCTTCCTTCCTTTCCTTCCTTCCTTCCTTCCTTCCTTCCTTCCTTCCTTCCTTCCTTCCTTCCTTCCTTCCTTCCTTCCTTCTTTCTTTCTTTCTTTCTTTCTTTCTTTCTTTCTTTCTACTTCTAAGTGAGAGAAAACAGTTCTGTCCTTTCCATTTTACATTTCAGGGACTGATCCCAGATGAACTGAATAATTTCCTTCAGAACACGGAGTAAGTCAACAGTACACATGGGAATAGCACTCAGCCCCTGTGCTAGCTGGCCCAATCGTAAGATCTTGAGTAATCACAAGAGGCCCCAAACCTAGGTTTATATCTTTGCTAAAATGCAGTAGTTCTTATATAAATACAAATTCCTTGCCATAGTCGCTGATTATGTGTTATTCTTATGCAGTGCAACCAATGGAGCAAGAAAATTTATTTCAACACTATTCCATTCATCAAACTGAAAGCTTTCTATTATTGACATTTTAGGTTGAAATATATTCTAGTGTGTGCTATGGGTTTTATCAGGCTGCCCTTAAAATCAGAATCGCAAGACAACACAGTACTGAAATTCAGCAGTCAATGAAATCAGAATTATTTATCTATTATAATTGAATAAAGTAAAAATGATTTCCATTATAAATCAAATAAATGGAATTTGTTGGTCAGAAATCCGGAAATCAAAGAGCTAAAAAAAGTCTTGGGAATCATCTAGAACAATATTCCCATTTTTCAGAAGAAAAGCTGAGCATTAGAAAGATGAAATGACTAAAGGCCACTTACCACAATGCCAAGAGTGCTGGGTCATGAGTCAGGAAGACGAGTTCAAATCCAACATCACCTACCTACTACCTATTTGATTCTGGATAAGTCACCACTCTTCCTCAAGTGTAAAATGGGCTAATGACAGCACCTAGTTTCCAGGGCTGTTGTAAGGATCAAATGAGATAATATTTGCAAAGTACTTAGCACAGTATATCTGACCCATGCCATAGCTACTACAGTTCAGTCTTTTCCATTGTGTCTGACTTTTTTGACCCCATTTGGGATTTTCTTGACAAAGATACTGGAGAAATTTATCATTTCTTCTTCCTGAGTTCAAATCTGGCTCCTGACACTTATTAGCTGTGTGATCCTAGACAGGTAACTTGACCCCAGTTTCCTCACTTATAAAATGGGCTGGATAAAGAAATGGCAGAACCCTCTAGTTTCTCTGCCAAGAAAACCTCTAAAATTGAGTCACAAAGAGTTAGTCATGACTGAAAGAACTGAACAACAAAAACACCCCTGACTTATCACCTACAGCAAAGCCAAGGAAATATATCCTATAGAAATTCACCAGATCTAAACTGCTTTTGTAGACTAAGGAACTAGAGCAAACTGAATTCCACTGGAGGTAAAAATGTCAGCAGACTCAGTGGATTATAGGCAGCAGTACATTTATTTGTTCGAGTGATGGCAAGGATTTTTGCTGTGTTTTGTAAAATGTCTCCTGCAGAGAAGCAACTTCAAGGTACATGAACCTTTACCACTGAGTAAATTCTTTTCTGCAGCAGAACATTTTCAATTCTTCCGGAAAGAAATATCTGGGACTGAGATTCTAATTCCCCATCTGAAGTTTTTCATCCAATCCAGTTAAGATGTCTTTTAATTTGGCAGCATAGTTCAGTGGAAAGAATACCATCTGTAGGATACAAGGATAGGCTTCCATTCCTGATTTTGGTAGTCAGAACCTCCCTGGGCTATAGCTTCCTCGTCTGTCAAATGAAGGAGTTGAACCAAATGACCTTTGAGATTCCGTCAGACTTGTGTGATCCTATGATCTAATAATAAGCCGAGGTATAGAACCAGCATCTTCCAGAAACCAGGTACTTCTAACCAGAGAAAATAACCAGCACTGAAAAAGTAATCTGGAATGTAAATAATATATTCTGACATGAATTACTAACCAGTCCTCCAAGTCATGATCTGAACTTATATCAATCAGTATGCATGTTAAGTGGGCAAAAGCATAGGCAGACCATGTAATTAAATAAAACTAACTTACTCCATCTGAAGCACAGTGTCTAGGATATAGGAGGTACCTAATAAATGTTTATTTCCTTCCCCTTTCTCTTCGAGATATTCTGCAAATCAAGGATATCAAACTCAAAGAGAAGGAAGGGCAACTAATCCATACAGTTTTAAGATGTGATGTTATCCAAGTTTTATTATATTTTTCTTTTGTTAAATATTTTACAATTATATTTTAATCTGGCTCAGGCTCATTTTGGGAGTATTGCAGACTATATGAAGTCTACAGGCCTCATGTTTATCTGTTATTTGTGCTTTCCCATTAACACTCATATATGCACACAGACATACATGCATACATATATGCACATATACACACATGCAAACACACATACATGCATACACATACATGCATGCATGCATACGTACATATATATATGCACAATAATACAGGATATTCAGGTTTTCTCCCGAGGAAATCAATGGGTGTTTTTATTGATGTTTAGTTGTTTCCAGTCATATCTGACTCTTTGAGACCCCTATGGAATTTTCTTGGCAAATATACAGGAATGGTTTGTCATTTCCTGCTCAAGATCATTTTACTAATGAGGAAACTGAGGCAAATAGGGTTAAGTGACTTGCCTAGGGTCACACAGAGAGTAAGTGTCTAAGTCCAGATTTAAACTCAGCTCCTCCTGACTCTCACCAGTATGCCGCCTAACTGTCCGTTCATGTGTATAAAACTACAGAAAAAGTATTGTCTCTGGCATCAGAAGATCTGGATTGAAATCCTTCTTTTGATGCTTTGTCATTTAACTTTCCTTGCTTTGGTTTCCTCATCTACAAAGTGAAGAGGGTGGACTGTGACCTCTGAAGTACCTTCCAGCTCTAAATCCAAGATTTCCTAGGTAATAATAGCAACCACAATTACAGCGAGCATATATATGGCACTTTAAAGTCAGCAAAGCTCTTTACAAATATTGCCTCATGATAACCCTGGGAGGTAGGTGCTATTATTATCTCCATTTTACAATTGAGAAAACTGAGGCAGACAGCATTTAAGGGACTTGATCAGGGTCATAGAACTAATAAGGCTAGATTTGAAGTCAGAGCTTGAGTTCAGAGCTCTATCCATTGCACCACCTAGAAGCATCAAATAAAGAAAATATGCCCAGATTTGACAACTGAGTACAAATATGTGTTATTACTTAAGAGTCTTTATATAACAGTGAGTCCACTGGGTCCAAAGGCCGGAGATACACAATTTTGATTTTGCTGAATGGTCATGTTAGAGAAGGGAGGTGGAAGATATCAGGGCACTCCTCTGATCTCCAAGGTAAACCTCAAAATAAACTTACACAAAGAATAAATGTACCATCTGCTTTGTGTGGGGGTAGGGGTGGTACTAGGGACCAGGAAAACTACCCCATGGTTAAAGTTTCTTTTTTGTAACTTCCCCCCAGGTTCTTTATGTATTTTTAAAATCAACAGTTAATTATAAATGCGACCAAACACCTTCCAAGGCAGTAAACCTCGTGTGTGCAGAGTAAATACCCAGCACACACAAAGTAATTTAAAATGTAAACATGACTATCATTAAATATTAGTTATGCATCATTAGAAAGGGCGTTGTGGGAGATGATTTGAAGACTTCAAGGAAGATGGCTTCCCTTCCAGTAAACATCTTGTATTTATACATCGTATAGTGCCTTGAGCCCAGGAGCTCAAACATTTCATAGGCAACTAAGAATCTTCAATAGAGCAAACAGACAGAGAGACAGATATAGAAAGACACAGAGAAAGCAGAGACATAGAGAAGCAGAGAAAAAATAGTTGCTGTCTTCATTTTCCAGAATGAGGAATTCAGACCCAAAGAGAAATGGTTGGGCAAAAGTTTCAGAATCACTTAACTAAACTCTATATACACAATGAGCAGCAGCAAACCAAACTATTAACTTCCTCACTTTAGATTCCATATTAAAACTCATGCCCAGATGCAAAAGTGTAAACTGTGTGCTTCTGAACAAAGTCCATAAAGTACTTTCTTTGATTCTACGTTAAATGCCCAGTGCATAGATAACCAGTAGAAAAAGCGTGCTCATTTTTATAGCGCTCCACAAACTAGGGGTCCTGTCATCAAAATTTCTCAGTCTGCTGTCAAAAATTTCTTCCTTTCGTCTAAAGATGTGTGGTTCAAATTTCCATCACACCTTCCTGATAAAACCTAACTCCTAATATCTTTAAACTGAAGATTCAAAAGAAATAGTTAAATGATCCTTTGACCCAGCAGTACCACTTCTAGGTCTGTATCCCAACCAGATCATACAAATGGGAAAAGTATTCACATGCACAAAAATATTTATAGCAGCACTTTTTGTGGTGGCAAAGAATTGGAAATTGAAGGGATGCCCATCAGTTGGGGAATGGCTGAACAAGCTATGGTATATGAATGTAATGGAATACTATTGTGCTATAAGAAATGATGAACTTCAGAAAAACCTGGAAAGACTTACATGAACTGATGCTGAGTGAAGTGAGCAGAACCAGTAGAACATTGTATACTATAACAGCCACATTATAGGATGACTAACTTTGATAGACATATCTTCTTAGGAATGAGAGGATTTAAGACAACTCCAAAGAACTTATGAGGGAAAGTGCTATCCGCATCCAGAAAAAGAACTGCAGCATCTGAATGTAAATCTAGTATACTATTTGTGTGCTCTCTCTCTCTCTCTCTCTCTCTCTCTCTCTCTCTCTCTCTCTCTCTCTCTCTCTCTCTATATATATATATATATATATATATATATATATATATATATATACATATGTTTGTTTGTTTGTATGTTTGTTTGTTTGTTTGTTTGTTTGTTTCTCCTTCCTTGTGGTTCCTCTGAGTGGTTCTAATTCTTCTGTACAACATGACTAATGTGAAGATAGGTTTAGTATGAATGCACATGTTGAGATTATATCAATTTACATGCCATCTTGGGGGGGGAGGGAGAGATGGGGAGAAAATTAGGAACTCAAAATCTTATGGAAGTGAATGTTGAAAACTAAAAATAAATTAAATTAAACAAAATAAAGAAATAGTTAAGTGAGAGGAAATTATGCATGCCAGAGGGTTCTGGGAGCCTGCTCTTTGATACACAAGAGGAATCACCTCTCCCAACTGTCTATGGACTCTATGGGAGAGTTTGTTGAGCCAAATTCTAAAGATAGTTCATATAGCTGAGTTGTCATTGTGATTGCAAGTTGGTGTCCAGAAAATCAGCATAAAACTATGTGTCTATGTGATTGCTTGTTTTTGTTTGGCAGCAGTGTTGGCCTTGAAATAATTCACTTGCCTCCTTCATGAAAGAAAGATTTGAGAACAGATTGATTAAAAATATTTTTCGCAAAGAATATACTGCTATGACAAAGTAGAAACTATTCTATATCAGTAGAAGATATACTATGGGCATTATATTAGATACTATATTGTGTCTGTAAACTATACTTCCCACATCTGTAAAAAAAAATAAAACAGTAGTGTGCATTTCACCAAGGTACTAAAGATTCAAATGATATTATATTGGAATATAATGACAATAACTCATTTTTATATAAATCCCCAAGGAGTTCTTTTTTCCTCACTACCATATATGAGATACTATTTTTCTCATTTTGTGAAGGAGGAAACTGATCCTCAGAGATATTCAATAGCTTGTCATGCAGTTAGTACGCATCTGAGCCAGTAGCCAAACCCAGGCTTTCTATCTCTAATTCTATGCTGATTTCTTCAGTCAATCTCTGAGTTCCAGCTCTAAAGTTCTATCTTTTCCCAGTGACTTGATTTTTCAATGTCTGATTTTTCCCATCTGTACAATGGGTATAGTAACTTTTACCCTTATTAATTTCTTTAACCTACTATAAGGATTAATCTTCATCATCGATCTTCTTCAATTAGCTGGTTAGGGCCCTCAGGATATATGGCACACTTCAAAGTTCTTATGTTCTTTGGAAGGAAGAAGTTAAATTAAATCCAAGATGTTATCATTATTATCTAAATTGCAATGCAGGACTGGCTTGCTCTAGGCAAAATAGAGCAGAAGATGAGTTTTGTCTTTTATATCTTTCCTCTTCCTACCTATTCCCACTTCTACTACATGGCACAGTGGATAAAGCTCCCAGACTGGAGTTAAGAAGACTCATCTTCCTGAGTTCAAATCTGGCCTCAGATACTTACTTGCTGTGTGACCCTGGGCAAGTCACTTAACCCTGTCTGCCTCAGTTTTCTCATCTGTAAAATGAGCTGGAGAAGGAAATGACAGACCACTCCAGTATCTTTGCCAAGAAAGCCCCAAAATGGATCATGAAGAGCTGACCACAACTGAATAGCAATAACACTTGTGTGTATTCTCTTTTGTATTTGCTACTCATTACCTTCCATACATGTTCCACTTTGGTAGGGATATTTAAGTGTTTGATTGGGACAGATGAGTTGCATAAGACCATTGGATCATATATTTGAATTTGGAAAGGTTCTCAAAGACCTGCTTATCCAACTTCCTCATTTTACAGATGAAAAAACTAAAGCCTAGATAAGTTAAATGATTTATTCAAGGTTATATAATTAATAAGAACCCGAAACTGAATCTATTCTCAAACTCATTCTTGAGTTAAATAAAATGGCTCCATGTGTAATATGGGAATTTACCATTTATATTTAACATTTATCACTTCACAAAATTATAGTGAAGGATGTTCTAGGCAAAGGCATATGGAACTTAATGTGTAGAGAAAAGCAGGAAGCTTGATGTGGTTGGACAGTAGAACAGTTTTCATTTACCAAGATTAGCTACAGGGGACAGCATAGGAAGGTTCAATATTACTCCAGCTTCAAGACAAAACACTCAGACTATTGTAGCCTGAGAATGGTCATGGGCAGATCAGAACTTCCAAACAGAATAAATTACTTAACTCACTTCTTAAAGACTTGGAATAGAAATGTTCTGCTTGTGGGTACAGAGTCATGAACTGAATTTCATCATAAGTATTCTTTGCTATTTTAACTCCTGTCCAGTAAATGTCAACAATCACAAAGAATTTCTACTTGAAAAAATATTGTCTCTACATTTTATTTTATGGCTCAATACGTGTTCCCCTGCATTACTCACTGCTGCATTTTCTGTATGTCTTGCTCCTCCAGCTAGCTATAAACTGCTTGAGAGTGGAGAATGCTTGCTTGCTAGTTATTACTTTTTACTATTATCCAAAGTACCCTAAACCTAATGTTGGCACTTGGTAAATATTAAAAAGTTATTCAGAAATTACAGAATTTTAAAGATGAAAATAACCTTTGCAGTCACTTAGGCCTACCCTGTCATTCTGCAAATGAAAACATAAAAAGCTTAGGGAAATTAACTAGCTTATCTAACGTCTCACAGTCAACTAGTGATGAAAGTAGGACTACAACACAGATCTCTTGGCTTGTAGCTTTCATTACCACACTTTTTGACTTGCTGAAATGAATTTTACAAAAATATTATGAAGCCTTGAACATGAGATGTTTAGTTAATTACTTGTACTTTTAACTCTCTGGTCTTCTATTGTAGACATAGAATATAGTAAGGTGATAGCAAGTTTGAGGACTTAAGGGAGGTCTGATGATGTCAAATGTTAAACAAATACCACTTTGGACTACCAATCAACCAGTATTCAAGTGCAAGTCATGTCATCATTTCTCAGACGTCATGGTCTTCTTCAAAAATGAAGGATGAACACCACAACAATTGTGCTTAGTTAGTGGGGGACACAAAGGTAAAATGAAACTGTTCTTGTTTTCAAAAGAAATTTATTGCATCTGGGGAGATAAAATGTGCCCATCTGTGTACATATAATATAAACACAAGTTAGTTAGAGTGAAGCACTAACAACTAGGAGGTAGGAATCAAACCATATATGAACAGAGATTTTGAGGAAACTAGTATTAGTAAAGGTGAAAGTTACGTTTAAATGAATTCCAGGAATGGAGGATGTTCTAGGCAAAGGCATATGGACCTTAATGTGTAGAGAAAAGCAGGAAGCTTAATGTGGTTGGACAGTAGAGTATGCAGAATCAGGCTTAGGAGGTACATTGTAACCAGATTATGGAGGATTTGAATTTCCAAACTGAGGCATTTATACTTGGACCTGGGGAGTAATAGGGAACCACTAGAGTTTATTGAATAGTAGATCAGACTTGTGCTTTAGTAATATCACATTTTGGCAGCCATTGGAAGGAAAAATTGGAATGGGAAGAGAGTGAAGGCATGAAACAAATAAATTATCATTGTATTCATATAGCTCTTTAAGATTTGCAAAATGATTTATATATGTTGACTCATTTGATCCTTATAATAACTCTGTTTTCTAGATGCTATTTTTATCCCCATTTTACAGATGAAGAAACTGAGGCCTGGAAAAGTTAAATGAATTGCCAAGTCAAAAAAGTATTAAGTTCCTGAAGCAGGATTTCTTTCTGACTACAAGTCCTCCTATACTTTATCCACTGCACTAATTTGAAGGCTATAGTAATACTATAAATGAGAAGTGATAAAAGTCTATCCTAAGGTACTAGTTGTATGAAGAGAAGAGAAAGGTAAAAGATATTTGGATATGTACTTTATAAGACTTGGCAACTTACAAAGCACCTGACCTCTTTGGAACTCAATTTCCTCATTTCTAACATGAAGTCGTAGCCTTGGCTGATCTCTTCTAACTCCAGTATTTTTTAAATCTAAGGGTGAGTGCACTCTCACAGATTGAGGCTTATTCTCCCAGATCCACCTTTCTTTAATTCTTCTGTGGATCTGTGCCCAATCTCATGGGTCACTTTCCTAAGAGTGCACATCGCATCCCACCTAAACCTCTTCACAGCCCTTGTTTATGGCCTACTATAACTTCTCCTTGGAAGGTATCTCCAAAGAACTAGAGATATTCCATTAGATGTTTTAATCTTTTCTTCACTTATTTCCTAGATTTAGGGAGACAGGAAAAAAATTAAATCTCTCTTCAAGAGAAAAAAAATTAATTCCAACTGCTAAAAATATTCTTGTTTTTGTATAAAGCTTTGGAATTGTCTTTATGGTTTACACGTTATCTCTGTTTTTTGATAATTAGCACTTACATAGCACCTAAAGTCTGCATAAAAATTTACAAATATTATTTCTTTTCATCCTCAGAACAACACTAGGAAGTAGATGTTATTTTTATCCCCATTTTATAGATGGGGAAACTGAGACAGAGAGAGGTTAAATGATTTGCCCAGGGTTACACACCCAGGAGATGTTTGAGGGAGGATTTGAACTTGAGTCTTCCTGATTCCACATCCAATATTGTATGCATTGTGCCACTTGACAGAGTAAATACATATGTATATATATGTATGAGTGTACCTTTGTATGTTTGTATGTAAGTGCAGAAGAGGAAAAAGTAACTGTATTTTGAGCTAAAACTACCATTCCTTCCTCTTCCATAAGAGAAAACTAATGGATGAAATGGGTGAAACGACTCAAATGGTGGAAATGACTAAATTAAAGTCCAAAACTTGGACTCTGCTATCTATTCAGTCACTGATCCAACATCATTACTCTTCCAACTGTCATTTACATGAGATTTAAGATGAGTCCTGGGTTCTACTAATTTCAATTTTATGAAATGGACAGAATAAATATTAAGCTGAACACAAACAACAGCAGTAAGGCATCCATGAGGAAGTTTTAGTGTTTATTTAAATAAAATTATTTCTCCCTTCTACAGAGGAATAGCTATGCTTCCTGATTCCCAGAAATGATTATTTAGAGATCCACAGTATGATCATTTCTAACACTAGTCTCTTCTGAATTTCTCTAGTTATTCAACCACTGTGAGCAAAGAGGTTCTCCTAAACCATTACAAGGGTCAGGAATCATTTTGGCTCAGTTAGCATGCCTGATAGAGTCAGACTGCTTGAGAGCTGAGTTTGAAATCTGCCATGTAAGACACTTCTAACTAGTAGCTGAGCTTTACTAACTAGCAGGAGGATTAATCCCCTCTCTTCCTCTTGTGGCAAGATTGTGCTGGGTTTTGAAATGCCACAGGGCTGGCTAGACCATACCTTCCTACTGAATATATCTTTTAAAGTGTGAATTTAGCAATTTTATTGGAAGAATAACCATTTTATCATGGCTCTGCATTAAAAGTTTATATAAAAGAGCTACAGTGACTTTCACAAATCAAAAGGCTGCAGTACTTGATCATTCAGTATGTCATGAAGTCCCCCATATTGTTAAAGTGAGTAACAGCTAAGTATTTTATAAAATGCCTTTATTTCCATCAGACATCTGCATCCTCCATCTCTAGTACAAAAAATCTGATGTTTGTCACTTCCACAACTATCACACCAAAAAAACTCCATAGTTATTGGGTGAAAAGGGATACTTTATTTCCCTACTGAGAAACGTCACTGCTGCAAGAATGCATGGCTTGTTCAAGCACACAGACCTAGGCTTAACATGAAAATTCTCACTTTCACTCTTCTGATTATTCTTCAGTTTCTTAATGTTCTTTCCCTTCCTCCCATTTTTCCTCAAGGAGAGAGTTTTTATCACTACCATATTTAAAAGAAGCACCCTTGACATAATAAAAACCCCAACATAATTCTGAACATTTTCTACTTTTATTCAATACTAGGAGAGCTGATGCTGATAGATTTTTATGTACAGTACATTTCAGTAGAAAATATAATAGTATTTTCTCCATAAATATAAATTATTTCCCCACCCCACAAAAACTCATTATCATAGCACGTATTAAGATGGGGATTTCCCCAACCTTCTTTAAGCCTCTCTTCTTATTTAAAATATTTTGTGGCCTCTATTTTTCCACTTGTCAGAAAGCTGAACACAGTGAATTATACTTCTTTCCAGATGAGTCAAATGAATAACTTCTGCCAAAAGCCATGTTGTGTAAAAACCAATGGTAGGGCAGCTATCTGTGCTGATTGTCTGGGAGAACCCAAAAGGTTTAGTACATTAAGAACATGTTTATCTTGGGTCTCTTTTGTCTTATTTAATAAAAGTCCTGATATTGTGACTGTTCTTCCATTGATGGATCAAAAGAAAATTTCTCAAAGACCCTTTTATGCCTTTTTTACAATTATAATTCAAGATTTAATTGCTAGCTCTAGAGAGATTCAAAGTTCTTATATTTGGCTCCTTCTAAAATAGCTAAAGAATTAAGTTTAATGAGTTAAGATTAAAGTTGGAGTTCATGCTTAGGAGGAAGAGGGTGAAGAACTTTTCAAAAATTGTTCCATAGGACAATCAATTGAAGAAAATCATGATGGTTATTAGCCCAGAGAAATGAAGACAGGTGAATGGAATGGTCATCTTTAAGCACTCCAATGGCTGTTATAAGGAAGAAAGCTTAGACTCATTCTTCTCCACAGAGGGCAGAACTAGGAGTAGTGGGTTGGTAAAAATTGGAGAGAGGTATAATTAGACTTGGTGAAAGGAAAAAAATTCCTTAACATTTAAAGGTATGAAAATAGACTACCTAAGGAGGTAGGTGATAGGTTTACCCCTGTTCACCCCCACGAGAAGCCTTGAAGCAAAGGCTGGAAGACCACTTGTCTATGATATTGTAGGTGACTCTTATTTAGCAGCAATTTGACTAGATGACTTCTACCGTCCTTTCTGAGGCTGAGATTCTGTGAAATATACTCAGTATCATAAAGTGATATAACAGAACATAATGTAATATGTTAGACTTAAGATATCATAATATAATATAGTATAGCATGGCATGACCTAACATAACATGATATGATATTCTGTGTTATGCTATAATAGCAATAGTATAATTTTGCAAAGATGTATGATAGAGGCAGCTGGAGGCACAGTGGTTAGTGCTCTGGGCCTGTAGTTATGAAGACTTGAATTCAAACCTAGTTTCAAACACTTGCTGGCTAGGTGTCCACAGGCAAGACACTTAAATCTCTCTTTGCCTCAGTTTCCTCAAATATAAAATTGAAATGGTAATAGATCCTGTCTCACACATTTGTTGTGAAGATCAAATGAAATATTTTTTAAAGTGCTTAGCACAGTGTCTGGCACATACTAGGGACTAGGGACTATATAAATGCTAATTCCTTTCCCTCCCTCTATAACGTAACATTAACATAATATAATATAATTTAACCTTAGAATGTAAATTTCTCAAGGGCAGGGACTATGCCATGTGTATATTCTATGCTGGGTTACGGGTAGTAAGCAAATATTAAGAAAACATCACAGATGCTCCAGGGTACATAGAAAAAGGAAAATTTGTAACCATACTTAAAACATCTTTTATTCTTCCCATTATAATAAATGAATTCAGTAAGTACTGAATTCTCACTAGTTTCACTGTTCTAGGTACTGTGGGAAATCCAAAGCAAATGTGAGACATAATCACTTTCCTCAAAGAAACAATCTTCTTTTTGTATGGAGAAACAAAAGACAAACACAGACAGCATTTATTGAACAACACAAGCCATCTTGAGTGTAAATGTTAAAACACAAAATTGAGGTTATGGGGAAAACTATTGGGAATTGATCAGAAAGAGTAATCATTGTGAACTTGGAGGACAAATAAGACTCCATGGGGACAATTGATCTCAGGCTGGGTCTTGAAGGCTTGGTAGAATGTCCATATGCAATAAAGAAGGCTGAAGGCACTTCAGATGGGAAACCTATTGTGGGTAAAGTCAGGGATATGTGAATGAGCATGATGTGTTTGGGGGACAGTGGGGATCAAAGATGCAGAACTGAAAAGCATTTTTAACATCATTCAGTCTAAACTCATTTTTAGAGGTGGGGACTAAGGCTCAAAAAGGTAAAATGAAGGACTTGTCTAAAAGTATATGACTAGTAACAATGACACATTTGAAAACAGATTTTCTGATTCTAAGTCTTAGGCTTTTTACATAATACCAACTTGGCTGAAAACTGCTTTGTTTTTCCAACAAATGGAATTGCAGATACAGTGAGTAGTTATAGCTGAGACTGTTATCTTTTTCCATTCATTCATGCAGTAAATATTTATTAAAGTCCTACTGTTTATAGAGATAATATTTGTCTCCTCATCCTGAAAATTACATATCCCTCTATTATGGACCAAACTTCTGGAAATGTATATACTTCTGATTAGAAAGAATCCTGAGGGATAACATGATGGCATTTCATGTGGGAATCTGTACATTCCTCTAGACAACCACATTGGTAAAGGGATTTCCTGCAAATAACAAGGTACCACCATCTAGACTAAAAGAAATATCCGCAATGATTACATTTCTTTTAGAGTACATGTTGCATTATACCCTTTTCAGTTGGTTGTTTTAGCACCAACAAAATATTCATAACTCCTGTAGTGGCTGTGAATATGCTGTCATAATTCTGAATAACAAAATATAACAGAATCTCCATATGGAAGACAGAACCAAAACATTTATTTAAATACCAGAATGCCGAATCCTAACACCAGAAAACCAAATCCATCCTAGCAACAAAGAAATCTATACACAATAACAATGCAGGGTCACCTCTGTCCCCAACCCTTCCTCCTGTTAGGGCCTTCTCACAAACTAACACTCAGGGTTCCCTGCCTGCTTCCTCTCTCTCCTTCAGTACTACCTGCTGTGTCCAACTTCCTCTCTTCTCTGCTCCACCCTTCCTGCTCTACCCCTTCCTGCTCTACTCATTTGGCAAGCTCCTCCAACCACAGACTCATGAGACTCAGGCTTCTGCATGACTCAAAAACAGGTCACATGGGCCTATTAATGAATAGGAAATATCTTTCTGTGATGCAAAAATACATCAACAATACAGTTGTCTTATTCTAGCAATAGTTTGCCAACTCCAAGAGGACTAGGACCATATTATATTCCTGTCTATATACTCTATGACTTAGCATATTACTGCAATATAGGCATATACTATATGTGTAATATATACCATATATGTAATATATGACATATATAACATGTGTAATATGTACTATATGTCTAATATATGCTATATATACACACATAATATATAATAAACATAATTCATACTATATATGTAATATATACTACAAGCTATATATACACATATGATATATAGTATAAACATAATATGCTATATATACATATATAATTATATATATTCTACTTGATCAATTGATATTTGTTGTTGAAGGAAATCAATGAAGAAATACATACCTTAGAAGGAACACCTATCAGAAGGGGAAATTGTCAAACAGTTCTATCCAGTTGAAGTATGGAGTTTGATTTGAGAGGCCAAGCTCAAAGACTCTAAGCTTACTGAAAAGTAGCCATCCTGTTACAGATGGGAGTTAATAGAGCATCCATGAGGGGCTCTTTTGGACAACTATGGTTAGAGGATGTGACTTCGTTGGAGATTCAGTGAAGGAGCCTGAAAAAGAACCATTAGATAGGTAGAAGGAGAACTAGGAAAGTGTCATAAAACCTAGAGTGAAGAGTGTGTCAAAGACGAAGGTGATTGACTGTATCAGAGTCTTCAGTGAGATCAAGAAGAATGAGGATTGAGAAAAGGCCATTTGTTCTGACAATTAAGAGATTGTGGTTAACTTTAGAGTAATTTAAATGGAATTATGAGGTCAGAAGTCAGAATGTAGAGACAAGATTAAGAGCAAAGGAAATGGAGACATCTATTATAGAAAGCCTTCTCAGTGAGAACATAGCTAAAAATTCCACAGGATTAGAAGGAGTGGATAGATTTAATCTGCACAAATGGAGATAAAACTTACATCAATGAAATTAGGGAGCCTCTAAAATATATATGGAAGCATTTTTCTGAAGGATCTCAAAGCACTTTACAAATGAGATAATTTCCATCAAAAGAATCATTGGTGTTTGCCAGATATGGTTCTATGTACTTTGAAAATTCATCTCTCTATGATTTTGACTAACATTTCAATCATGGTAGGCAGGTAAATAATTGAGACCTCTCAGAGAATTAAAGTAGTTACTTCACACAGGATTAAAGGTACTAGTTCTGAGATTCCATTAAGCATATTCAGTTCTTAGGGTGACACAGGTTGTTCAATTGTTTCAGTTGTATCCAGCTTTCTGTGACTCTCATTTCAGGTTTTCTTGGCAAAAAAACTGGAGTGGTTTTCCATTTCCTTCTCCAGCTCATTTTGCAGATGAAGATGTAGAGGCAAATAGTGATGTGCCCAGGGTCACATAGCTAGTAAGTATCTGAGAGCAGATATGAATTCTTGAAGATGAGTCTTCCTGATTTCAGACCTGACATTCTATTCACTGAACCACCTCACTACCTTAAAACTTCAGGTAATTCTAACCAGGAAAGGGCTACACATAGTTACACGCAAATTCTCCCAGGATATCAAGCTTATTTAATGCTGCGGAGGAAACATGGTGGAGATCCTGTGAAGATAAAACTCTCTTCTCCATAGAGTGGAAAAAAAATCACATTTTATTTGGGAGGCACATTTCATGTCTATATCTCATATCCCATCATGCACTCCCATCCTCAGGCCTATTTTTCTAGAAATCAAAGGTTTATGGCCAGAGTTTTACCTTGGCTATCATTATGGGAGTCTAGCCTCTAGCTGTGCGTGTGTGTGTGTGTGTGTGTGTGTGTGTGTGTGAGACAGACAAACAGACAGACAGACAGACACTCAGACAGACACTCAGACAGACAGACAGACAGACAGACCTGGACTTCTCATAAATGAGACCACAGAAATAAATAGACAAGTCTACAAAAGATGTAATCTAAACTTACAAGAATGATATTTTCTTAGATTTCCCACCTATCTGTGCAACTTACAATAAATAATAATGCAAATATAACAATATTCTATATTATATGCAATGAAATTGCTGTTCTTATTAACTATTTCCTATCACTCCAGCAAATTGTCTGCTATTTTCATAGATGCATATATGTTTGCTCCCTGCATTACTTTAAAATCTGCTTCTTTGAGCTATAGTGTTCAGCATGTACGCAGGCATATCTACCTTTGAGTTTAGAAAGGTTGCTGAGTAGGTGAGAGTGTCAAAATAATTCTATTTACTTGGCAATTGTTTCTTATAGATGTTAGGATATATGTGTGTATTCTGGGACAGGGGAAGAAGGGGTGTCTGTGGGAAATAAGGGGAAACGAATGTAGCACATTTGCAAAAAAAGGGGTAGAAGCTTACATTGAAAGGAAGTCTGGATGTCTCAGTATTGCCTGAAGTATCACCTAGTTACATATATTGTCTCAATTTCCACTTTGAATTTATGAGCTTCCAAAGATTAAGAAACTGAAGAGAAGTAGCAGTTGCAAAGATGAAATTGAAACAATATTTCTAGAACTATTCTCTCTCTCTCTCTCTCTCTCTCTCTCTCTCTCTCTCTCTCTCTCTCTCTCTCTCTCTCTCTCTCTGTCGGGGGGGGGGCAGTGTTTGTGTGTGTGTGTGTGTGTGTGTGTGTGTGTGTGTATTTGTGTGTTTCTCTGTGTGTAAAAAGCTTTATGGCTTCCTTATGTGGCTCATTAAGTCTAACCAAGCCTGGAAAGAATTTTCCAGAAAAGAAATTGAAAAGATAAACTGAATTCTCCGCCCCAAATTGTCCTGGGCATGTAGGCCCAGGACAAATTGTATTGTAGGAAGAACCCTTTCCCAGACACATTTCTTAGGGATAATATGTGATTGAAACAAATATCAAAAGCACCCCTGGAGGTACAGGAGTGAAGGGAAATCCTGGTTTTAGGTACTGAAGAAAAAAGGGGACTGATCTTTAGTTGCCAAATTTAATCAAATGAGAGAAAGAAAAGGCAAAATCAGTTAAATACTTAAATAAAGCATGCTGTACTTTGTTCTGTGATTCTGTTTCTATCTCTTCATCATCACCCAGTTGTTCTGAGCTATTGTACTTCCCTTTGACAGCACATTCCATACCACTGCCCTCTGCCTACCCAACCATGTACATACCACTCAGTTACACTCAGTGTATTGATTCTACTTGTTGCACTTTTGGCATAATTCTGGGTTCAAGTAGTTATGAATATTCCTCATATACTTAGGTTTTGATTACATACATAAATAAAGTGAAATGGAGAATTTATAATCTTATAGTTCCATTTAAAATAAAATGCAAATGATAATCTCACTTTTCCAGTATATATGGATTTTCACCATTTTCATCAATAGTTATAATCATAATAATAGCACTTATATGGTGCTTTAAATTTTGCAAAGCGCTTTAAAACTGTGTTCAATTTGATTTTCACATCAGTTCTGGGAAATGCTATTATTATTTTCATTTTATAAAAGAGAAAAATGAGGCAGGAAGAAGTTAAGTGACTTGCCCAGGGCCATACAGCTAGATTTTGAACAAAGGTCTTCATGATTCAATGCTCTATTTACTGTATCTCCACGTTATATTACCTTTTAAAAAACTGCATCTGTAAGCCAAGGTCATATCCATCTATTCTAATACTTCGTAGAAATTCACAGTTCTAGCATGGAAACTTCCATTTACTAAAACAAACAAAAACTATTATTAGAAAATCAAGCAACAAGTACAAAGGAATAATTGTGTTTAATCCTATTTTCCATGTTGTTAATAAAACAACTTACTTTATATATAAATATATATATATATAAAACCAGCGTTTATTCAACATTTTTATACAAAACATTGTGTTATACCCTAGAATACATATACAAATCAGTAATTTATGGTCTTTGCCTTCATGTAAGAGTTAGAAGGAGAGTAAAATACATATGCCGTATTGATAATCATAATTAGCATTATTATGTCACTTTAATATTTGCGTATGACTTTACAAATAAGAAACTTAAATAGCTTTTATGGAGAGATTTCAGAGACAGTGAAATCCTCCAACCTGTTCGATAGGCAAGAAACTGGTTGGGTCAGAGCATGAGTCACGTCCTAGAGCTAACTGTTGGGAAAAGAAGCAGGAACATTTGGGGCAGAGCAGACCTCATAACACCACATACTATTTTGTGTGTGTGTGTCTCTTAGTTAACTTTTTCTTTGAAGACTCTACCTGTCTACTAAAGAGAAATGAGGCAGTTATCTGTATAATATGGATAGAAAATATATGAGCAGGTATTCTGTGAAAAGAGGGCTTTGGAGTCCAGAAAATTTGAGTTGAAATTTTCGCTCAGATACTTATCAGTGAAATCATAGGTAAAGATGTACGTATGCACACACACACACACACACACACACAGAGGCACATACACATAAACACACACTTGCACACAGTCTTACGTAAAGCATAAAAAAACAGGAGAAAGTTGTCATATGTACTGGAACTTGTCTAGGGAACTACTAACCAAATGTAATTCTAGGTCTGTATTCGCAGAAAATAATTGATTCTGGGAAAAAGAAATCTCTTTTTGTGGTACAGCAAGATACTTGCATTTTTCTTCTGGTCAATTTCCTTTTTTTTCAGTGATTTGAAATCTCCATTGTATCACTACAGCACAGGGCAGGCAAAATTTAATGCTCTAAATACAGATGCATTTTCTTTAAAAATTTCCAAGAGAGACATAGGAAAGCAATCAGTAATTAGGTGAAACATGTTGAGCAATTCTGTCGTCTTCTGGGCTCGTAGAAGTGACAAACTTTCTAAGATATGCCTTGCACTACTGCCTGAAACTTTTTTTGTATTATTACAGCCCAGCTTTTAAAGGTTTCTTTGAAACAAGTGAAGAGTGAACTTTAATTCATGTTTTTTAAACAAAGGTTATATGAGACTTACAGCAGTCTTACAAAAGAAAAATATCAGCAGGAATTGCAGAGTACTACTGACTTTCAAATTTCTCTACAGGTATTATTTCCCATGAATAGGAACAAAGAGCAAAAACAGTTAAAAAAGCATATTCAAATGTGTGCATAAAAAGGCATGGTAAATGAATACTGTTTAGTTTGCTGACATAATTACTTGAATGTAATTTTTATGAGTCGTAGAAATCTTGGCATTTTCACTGAACCAGATAATTAGACTCTGAATAGAACAGGGTCAGAATAATTAATACATCAAAACTAGATGAACTTTTTCTAATTATTTTTATTTAATCTCTATTATAATTATTGTTATACTCTGCTGAGCATGATTGCCTCATGTTCATAGATTTGAATGCAGTCTTATAGTTGCATCCTGGGACTTTGTGGAATATTAACAAACCGTGGCCTGGAGAAATTAGAATAGTGTAGTTTCATGATGGAATTCTAAATTGGAATTTCATATTTTTCTATATAGTTGCACAAAATTTGTCCCACAATCGTTCAAAATGAGAATTTAAAAAACAAAAGTTCACTTTTCTTTTAAGTTAGACTTTTCTAAAGTTGAAGGAAAAATTATTTGAGTTTGTTGATGGGTTTTTTGTTTCTTTTCATAAAGTTTATCTGCTGACATACCTATAAGTATATTACATATGCATATGTATACATATGTAACAACGTTTCAAGGTGGTAATTTTACCTAGTTTTCACATTTTTTTTACTTAGTTTGATGGTTTTTAGGTTAAGTCTAAATGATTAATTCCAACTATTAATTAAAGTCTTTAACATCACTTGATTCACAGACTGTAAAGATAATTGACAACCAACAAGGATATCGCTGAAATTCATATTAGAAATTGATGATGCATTTTGAAATACCCACATTTTTAGTAAAAATATTAAGTTTGGATTTTATAAATGCAATTAACTCTGTTTTGAAAAATTCTATATTTTTGCTTATATCTCATAAGTTTGAAGGCAGGTAGTGTTCAGATGGCTTCTAAGGTGCCTCTCAGTTTTCAATCTAAGATTCTGTTGTTACTTCTCTTTGTACTATTTAGACAACATTGTCTATTGGCAGTCACCATTGGCAGTCACCATTGATACATCCTTATATCTTGTGTAATATCTACACAGAAACTTGGTTCAATGGCATCCTTGTGGTTGTCATAAATGCTTCCATTCATTCATCTGTTCATCGTTATTCACTTAACGAACACTTGTCAAGCACTTATGAAGCATCTTTAGCATTGCTTACTAAAACCAGTCTTCAGTGTCTACTATGATTAGGACATTAAATGCCTGTTATGTTGTATTTCAGGTCAAATTTAGGACTTGAATGAGCCACTGTATGAAGCCAGTGACCACTGTTTAGGTGCTCATGAATCGTTGGATTCCATGAGTAGAGAAAGTCAATAGGTTTTTGTTTGTTTTTCTTTCCCCTCAATCAAAAGGTGGGATTATAGAAGGGAGGAATTTTACCTGATTTTTTCTTCTCTTTCTCATCTTAATATTTGGGTGAAGCAAAGGAGATTAACCTGAAGGGACATAGGATTGTGGAGAAGACCCAAAGCCAGAATGTCATGATGACAAAAATACTCATAGCCCTTTCAGAACAGTGTTATGGATATAGAGTTCTTACCCTGGAGGACAGATGACCTTCAGATCCTGGTTCTAAGATTTACTAGCAATGTAATCTTCTAACTCTTCTAAGCCACAGTTTCCTCATTTGTAAAGAGAGGGGTTGGATTAGTACTTCTTTAAGTACTAATACAATTTCACTTTTCCAGTTATAAATATGTGACCTTGCAATTCGTGGAGAGTGTTAGTAGATAAAACTAACACTATTTTAAGAGGAATCACAAAGCTTCAACCCATATTACAATCCTTGTTTGTTTGTCTGTTGGAGACTGCATCTTTCTATTTCTCTCAGGCTGGAAGGACAATGGCCACCTATAAACCCAATCCCGATTTTTATCTGTATGGCAACTTGATTATTTTTCTAATATGTGTTTCTCCACCTCCTTAGACAACCTGGTTGTGCTCTGTTCCTGGGGGAGTTCACCATATTTATTCTGGACTTAGGGTAACTACCCAATCAGCCTTAGCTCTATTGCAGCTCAGAACTTCTGAAATCAAAATATGCTTGAACTAAGGGTTTACTAGTGGGCACCACCATGCCTACCCCATTATAATCTCGCATATTTTATTCAATAATGGTGTTTTACCTCTATCTATCAATAAGTTTTTAGTAAAATCTAGAAATACATACTTCTTCATCCCTTTGATTTTGAAACCTTCCATAAAACTTTTTAAGCCCCCTCCATTTATATCTAGTTGTTCCTTAGTTCATTTAAATATATTTCCAAATACCTACTATGTATAGTCATTTAGATGGTGCAATGAATCTGCCCTCAGATACTTACTAGGTGTGTGACTCTGGGCAAGTAACCTCACCTCTGTTTACTTCAGCTCCCTCAATGATCGAATGGGATTAATAACAAAGACTATCTCCTATGACTGTTACAAAGGTAAAATGAGATAAAAATTTTAAAGCTTTTTGCAAACCTTAAAGCTCTATATCAATATTATTATAACTGTTGTGTTGATCCTTCATTCTCGAAGAGGACCATGACATGAAGATGATGACATGACTTGCAGTTGACTTTGATTTGAGTGAGGGAGAGCTGATTATAATTATTATTTATATACAGGAGAGATGATCAGGCCTAGGGTCAGAAAGATAGGGATTCTAGTCTTTCTGAGATATGCTAGATATGTGACCATGGACAAATCACTTAATTTCTTAGTGCCTCAGAAATTAGTTTCAGATCTAGCCACATACATTCTGAAAAGTCAATAAACCATACAAAACACTTGGTCTCAGTTTCCCCATCAGTAAAATGGAGTTATATTGTCCCTATCATCATTTTTCTAGTTCTAAAATCTATGACTCTGTGTGTACGTGTGTATGTGTGTGTGTGTGTGCCTGCATGTGAGTAGGAATATGTTATTTAACTGCAAAGACATTTGACAGATAAAGGAAAGAGGTGTGTTTAGTGAGATGATTAACAATGATTATTGCCCTATTTAATGAAAATACTGAAGAAATCCTATAACAATTAGAGTATTGCATTCACAAACAAAATGTTTCTTGAAGACTAGATAAAAGTAAACATTTTTTTTCCCAGTCCTTTGAAGCACAAAGGGTTTGTATCTTGTATCTGGTACAAGGGAAGTATCTAGGTAGCACAGTAGATGGAATTCTGAGTTCAAATCTTGCCTCAGACACTTATTAGTTATATCATCCTGGGCAAGTTGCTTTGCCTCACTTAGTCTTAGTTTCATAGTATGGAAAACAGTATATGTGGATGGTCAGCCTTAATGACTTTAAAGTCCTTTCTATATCTATAGCTGTCTATATCTATAGTTAAACATTAGTAATGGTGAGGGGGCAGCTAGGTCTCTCAGTGGATGCTGGGCCTGGAATCAGTATAGACCTGATTTCAAATCCAGCCTCAAACACTTACTAGCTGTATGCCTCTGGGCAAGTCACTTAACTCTGGTTTTCCTTAATCTACTGGAGAAGGCAATGACCAACCACTCCAGTATCTTTGCCAAGAAAACCTCATGAACAGCATGGTGTACAGGATCAAACAAGACTAAGCAATAAAACAGTCTACCTGAAAGGGTTAGGTAAAGATGAGGGCAAGAAAAAAGGAAGAATATTATTTGGTAAAAATTCCTTGCCTCTCACTTTCAATTGATTAAACAATTAACAAACATGTTTTAAGCCTTTACTATCCAGATACTATTCTTGGCACCAATGATATAAAGAGGAATGTGAAACAGTTCCTTACCTTAAGAATCATATGATCTAGCTAGAGGAAACACATCCATTTAGAGACATATGTAAAATAGAGGCAAAGTAATGGAGATGGTGGAGGAAGGGGATAGTAGTAACTGGCGATTTGACAGAGAAAGGTTTTATGTAGGAAGTGACACTTCAGCTGAGCTTTGAAGGAAATAAGGAATTCTTAGAGGTGCAAGTGAGGAGAGAGTACATAAGCTTGCTGTGGCATAAACAATGAAAAGTTTCAGAGATGAGAAATGTATCAAAAATAGTAAAAAACAAAAACAAAAAATGGCTAGACTGCAGTATACATTAAGGGGCTAATAAGGTTGGAAAAATTGATTAATTAATTTAATGGATTAATTAAAGCAAAAAGATGAATGGGGTCCTCTAAGAGTATCATTTTATTAGTTTTATGGAAGATAGATTGGAGTGGAGGAGAAAGTAGTGGGGAGACCTGCTAATTGAAAGGCTTTTGCAAAGTCCAGGTGAAAGGTGATGAAGGCTCAAACTGGGGTAGTAGATATGTGAGTAGAAAGAAAGAGATGGATCTGAGAGATGGACAAGATTTGGCAAGTGATCAAGACCTCAACTGGCATGTCATCTATCTCTTCTCCACACTTCACATACAAGGAAGTCTTTCTGTTTGTTAAAAATCCAGCGTTTCCAAAGTACTTTTGTTACCTTACATTAATGGAATATTCCTGTTAAAGGCATTGTCAGAACTTACCATCTCCAGGTAAGCATGCTTTTGTTCTTTGTCTCATTTTCTTTGGTCCATTAATAAAGAGCCAAGTTGGAAATATACAATCTGAGTCAAATACCATGATATTCTTTCCTTGTATAGATTCAGTCACACTCTATCAATGTCCCCAACAGTTCTTGTGTCTCCAGTCTCCCCTGAGTTCACTCCATCTTCCCTCAGTGCCTTGTGTGCTTCCTAACATTTCAGTAATTTATCAACTGGCATTAACTTACCATGATACAGGGATATGGAGTCAAGAACCTTGGCTTTCCCACTTGGCAGAATTCTCTTACTGGCACTCATGTCTGACTTCTCATCACATCTTACAAATGTAGGAGGTGCTTAGCTACAAGCATTTTAAGTCCCCTAGCTTAAAACATTTATGTTTATGTGGTTTAAAGACCCAATGAATGATTGAACTTTCAGAAACACTGACCCACATCAAGAATGACAGGACAGTTGAGAAGAGAGATTAAATGAAGTTATTGAATACTAAGAAAGCAGAGCAAGGACAAAATGTAAATTATGATTGCTATGAATTTAATTTAGGCTGGGAATTTTCTTTTGGTTATGGCTAAGGACCCATGTAGTCCTTACAGAAGCAAGAGGAAGGGGAGATAGCTAAATCACCACTTGGCAGCTTTGCTGATATTCAGTAGTTTGAGAGTGGATTTACCTGGGTTTTACGACTTGTACACATCAGAAAGTGAATTTGTAGCTTGGAGGATTTTTGCCAGTCTTTGAGCACTGGATAAAGCCCAAAATAAAACACTAAGTAATGTGGAGTTGGTTCTGAATGCCTATCTTCTTAATTCTAAAAAGACCCTTCACAGACATTACAAAGTTAGGTTGATTTACCTTGCTGGCTCAAGTTCTGCAGCACTAGCCACTGAGCACAGGAAAACACAGCTTTGGCTAGAAGAACATCACAGCCATTCTTGGAGGTGTGGGAAACCAGAGGTCCTCAGCAGAGTATTTTTGGAACAATCTCTAAACCCACAGACAAATATTTCTCTCAGTCAATTCACTGGAAATGCTCTGTTCCCCAAACCTCTGTCTCCTATTAAATTGAACTATCGCTTAAGGTGTACTGATTAGCAAACTTAGCAGAAAAGTATGGTGTATGATGAAAATGTTTGAAATATTGCTCCAAGCATAAATAGCCTATTGCCACCCCTAAATGCTAAAACCATATTGCTGTGGACTGAGTGAGTCCCAGGAGGGATCTGAACATTTCCTTCCCTTCCTATATCTACTCCCTCACAAAATAAAATAAAATCACATATACATACATATATATATATATATATATATATATATATATATATGTGTGTGTGTGTGTGTGTGTGTGTGTGTGTGTGTGTGTGTGTGTGTGTGTGTGTGTGGAGAGAGAGAGACAGAGAGAGAGAGAGAGAGAGAGAGAGAGAGAGAGAGAGAGCCTTAAATGGAAAAATCACAAAGCTTATATCTAAGCAGGGCATGTTTGTGGGACTGAGACATTAGGAAAGGTTTTTGTGTTTTGTTTTGTTTTGTTTTTACTGTAAGATAATGGACATAGTAAAAAAAAAAAGTGTCCCAAGAATATATTAGATGTGTCTCAAAAATCATTTTAAGGAAAATGGTAGGAAGTTACCTCTCTGGGATAGTTTAGACACCATTCTGCCTAAAGATGGTGGAACAGATAAGATGACACATCTTGGCATTTCCCAGAACTTTGCTTATGAATCAACCCACTCCAGTGATTTACCCATTTCTCTCTTCAATTTCTTAAGAACATGTAAATTAATTTCTGAATAATATCTATCTCCTCTCCAATCCACCCCTTGCAGCCTCACAGTTTTTATCCTTTATGAAAACAATCATGGCTAGGATTTCTTTGACTATGAAATGGATATTTTTGACAATTACACCTCTTATAGAATGAATACAATCAAAGATTCGGGGTTGGAAGGGACTCCTGTGACCATGAAGCCTAAACCCCTCATTTTATATCAGAAGGACTTGAGACCATTGGAAGTTAAGTGACTCATTCAGGGTTACATTTAGCATCATAAACCTGGAACTGGAAGAGACCTTAGAGATCATTTAGTCCAATGCCCTCATTTTTACAGAGGAGGGAACCAAGGTGCAGAGAGGATAAGGGGAAGTATCAAAGGTGAGATTTGGACCCAGATGTTCAGACTCCAGAACCACTATTCTTGACATTGAGTCAATTTCTTGATTGGTTCAAAAGTGGAAGGAATGCAGGATCTGGAGTCAGGAAGACCTGACTTCAAACTTGGCTTCAGAAACTTACTAGCTGTGTGACCCCAGGGAAGTAAGTCACTGTCTCAGTTTCCTCTTCTGTGATACAGGGAAAATAATTGCATCCACCTCTCAGGGTTGTTGGAAGGATCTGCTGTTTAAGTGTTAGCTATGTTTATTATTATCTACTTTGATTTTATATTCAAATGAGGAACCAGATTATTACTTCATTTTGTACAATGTACAAAGTTAATTCTAAAAACATCCAGCTTTAAGTACCTCATATTTTAGTCTGGAATAAAATAAAACAATCAAGGAAAAGGTGATATTGACTCTTTTTGGGGGGAGAAAGGGTGGATCAGAGAGTATGATCTAATCAACTATTCAGAAAATTGCCTCAAATCTCCATTTCCTTTTTGCTTGTTCAAATTCATCTGATACTGAACAATTAAGAGACTAAATATGATTTTAAGGTGTCACAAATTACAATCAATACATTTAAATTTGGGTTGACCTGGAGGATGTCTAAACATGGAAGAACAGAAACCGTCCCCGTGCTCTCTTAGTGATCCATGCAGATCTCTGCTTTACTGACTTGGCTACAGCACATCCACGTGGATGGGCTGTGGTAAAACCAACCAGACTGGTTTAGCCTTGAGTGGGTTTGGTAGTTGTAAACCTATAAATGAGAACTTAAATTCTCATTGCTCCATATGTCAAAAGCTAATTATCCCATGACTAAAGTATATGTAAAATAACTGTGTTTCTTAATATCTGTATTCATTGATGTGAATAATTTTACCAATGTTTCTGTTCCACCGGCAACAAGCATTTTCTTTCACAGAAAATAAAGTCTCTGTGTGTTGTTAAATGGAAAGTGTGGCAGAAACAAAGGAAAAGAAAAAAAAAGAAAGAAAAAAAGAAAGAAAGAAAGAAAGGAAGGAAGGAAGGAAGGAAGGAAGGAAGGAAGGAAGGAAGGAAGGAAGGAAGGAAGGAAGGAAGGAAGGAGAAAGAAAGAAGAAAAAAGAAAGAAGAAAAAAGAAAAAGAAAGGAAGGAAGGAAAAGAAAGGAAGGAAGGAAGGAAGGAATGAAGAAAAGAAAAAAAGAAAGAAGAAAGAAAAAGAAAGAAAAAAAGAAAAAAGAAAGGAAAGAAGGAAGGAAGGGAGGAAGTAAAGAGAGAAAGAAAGAAAGTAAAGAAGGAAGAAAAGAAGGACTAGGGGATGAAAGAACTTGAAGAAAACCACATATACTCACTTCAGACAATTTTAAGGAAATTCCAATTTTTACCCTTGATGTCAGAGCTTAATCAACTTGAAGAGTTCTGACAATGCAGAGAATTTCTTTACCAACATTTTTATTTTACCAGTTTAAAATTTGGAGGATCTGGTAAGGAGTGTGCATGGGGGTGGGGGTGGGGGAGGTGGAGAGGGAATGGTGGCTCCTATTTCATAAAGGAGCTACAAAGATAATATAGAAAAGTAAATGCACCTGACTTATTTTTATTATTCTAATTGTATTCACTGTTACTCTTTCTTGGTGACTGCCTATTTATAAGGCTGGATTAGCAGCTTTTATTTTTTCATATTTTGAAACGCGAGGCTGAAAATTCAGGTGAGCTTGGGTGGGGCAAATTTTCATACTTATTAATTTGATGGCTTTTTAAAATTTTTTGAATTTGTAACAACTGATACCATAAAGTTGCCTTTCACAAATTAGGGAAATTATGTTTTTGTTGTTTTGTTCTTAATATTAATGCATACTTCCCTTTAATTTTTTGGTTATTCATCACAAAATCCTTAGCGGCAATCATTTTACCCTCCTGTTCACAGGCAAGGCAGAAAATATGAAGCTTTTTTCTCTCAGTCAGTGTTATCAAAGGAACCAGATGATGTGGGTTCCTTAGTCCACTGAACCACATTCTTCTCCTCTTCCTCTTTTGCTATTCCCTCCTCAACTCTCATCTCTATGTGAAGGATGGGGATGGGAGGAATTCATGGGTAAAGACTTGAAGATCAACTAACAACTTTATAAATATCTTCTGGCTCTATAATAACGATGTTTAGGGGAAAAATCTCTCCAATGAACACACATTTCAATATTTCTTCCTCACTAATCATGCCTTTAAGAATGCTTTTAAAGTATTAGTTCCTCTCTGCCAGTTAAGACCAATCCATCCTAGAAAACTGAATGATCATCATTAAATAAATCTTTGTGTAAACACAAAGAAAAGATTCATTCAATAGAATAAAGGCATAGAGGAGAGAGGATTGAGAAAGATCTGGACTGCCACCAAGTAAATCTTGAGGAGTAGACAACGAAATCAGAGATCTAGACTAAACTCTGTTACTTTTTCCCCTATGACCCTTCACAGCCAAAACACAGTTTGTAAGCCAAACAAACAAACAAATTGAACCCCAGAAATGAAGGAATCCAATGACGTGGAGAATTGTTTAACTGTGATGAAGGGAGATAGTAAAAAGAAACAGCAGCAGTGAAAAATGCTCTAAACTAGATAATTTTTAAAGAGCTGGCCCATTCTTTTGGTCAAGGTGAATATGATTCCCCACGGTTTGTACCTCAGCTGTCCTCCCTTTCCTCATCTCCCAAAAAGGCCAGAGAAAGAACATCGTCAATTACCGATATTTCTACTGTAAATAAGAAAGCCTTATCCACTGCAAAAGAAGCAAAAGCATCCCGGAGGAATGGGAGAGTTGTTGAATAGTTACTGGTGTACTTTACACTTTGATGTCCTTAGAAACTTAATGCTAGTTTCTTGCATTGAGCTGCATCTAAGACAGTGTTGTTCAGACATAAATGCAAGCATTGCCATCTAGTGGCTCTCTAAGTTACTGCATGTGCCTCACACCTATTTATTCACTCTGAGACCAGATAGAAATTGACAAAAGTTTCTCATGGCTACTACTATGATGTTGGTGGTCTACAGGCTCTGAAACTTGCTTGAAAACTTCCAAGTAGTTAACTGGCAAAAAACAAAAGTAAATACATGAATGAACAAAACTTTCTTTTTGGATCAAGAACAACAACTTTTGTTGTGTGAGAGCAAAAATTAAAATATTAATTGTTCTCAAACTAATATTTAAAGTGTCTTGTCCTTTTTGAAAATTAATTTGAGTCACTCAACTAAATTAAGAAAGCTCCAGAAATATATTTCTTTCTTAAGAAATCATGACATGTCCACTGAAATGAATGCTCTGTCTTCTGGCTTTCTATTATCACTCTTAGCAAATGTTAGTATGATTAAAACAGATCTCCCCCAGGTCATCTCAGTGTATGTATAACATTAAGGTTGTGTATAAAAGTGAGTTAGAATATTCTAACAGTTAAAATAAACAGTCTGAAAATTTAACAAATATGTAAAATGGGGCAGGGGAAAGTGACAAGCTTAGATGAACTATTTTCTATCCACAGTGCAGTTATAAAGGCTGTTCTTTATTTCCATTGCCATTCTGCAAGCTTCTGACCTTAGTGGCCATTCAAAGCAGATGAGAAATACAGATCTCTTAGCTACTATGTAAATCTGAGTGGAGTTTTCACCTAATCCCCTTAGCTTTGAACTTTCTGGCAGTTTAAGCCATACATTTTGGCACTTCTTATAGAAAGTTGCAACATATATGTTATATTTATCCAGGAGAGTTGAAGAGCCTCCCCATAGCCATTCCAATAGTTCAAGTTTAATGAACTAGATTATCTTGATTTCATGTGGCTATTGAGGCATAGTAGTTGCCCTGCAAAACCGGGTGTATGATGACTATTAAAAATGAGCATTATGCGTGATTACCTTTTGCTTGTTTGTATTACACTCTCCATGGCCCCCATGCAGGCATTGATTTTCAGTGGCTTGTTGCTGTTTATTTTTCCCTGCATAGGAGAAGGCTATAAAGAGAAAGGAAATCTTTCAAAGAAGGTTGTGCCCTGTGTTTCTCTTATGTGTGCATAGTTTTTGCCAGAGAGAAGAGAATGTCTTTATTGTATGGAACACATTAAAAACACAGAACATGAATATGCATTTATGATGCACTGAAAGTGAACTGGAGAGCTGAAATGAAAATTGCCTTAATCAGAGATTTCTGTCCCCAGTGCCCCTGCTAACAAGACCATAGGTGGTCCATTGGAAAGTAAATAAATTTTCATTTGACCTTCGTCTCAATAATGTCAGGTGTTTTCAGCAAACTCAGGATTGCCAACATCTTTCATAAAGTTAAAATATTTCGTAAAAGGTAAATGTAAAGTCATACATATTTACATATGTTGAGGACCTTTCCCCACCCCATTCCTGCAGACTCATGCTAGAATTCTACTTCTGTTTTATTGAAAAGAGGCTTCAGCCAATAAACACTGAAATCTTAACTCCATTTGTATAGTTAATAAAATGAAATCCTTTCATGGGAATTCATCCTGCCAAAAATTCAAACAGTTGTTGTAGAGGCAGCCACTGGGGAGAAAAAAGAGTGTTAAATGAATATTAAGGATTTAACAGTTATCTATTAAGTATTAATATTTAACATATTTAGGACAAGAGAAAATTCTTATTTCCAGACAATCTGGAATGCATCAGATATAGAGAATAATAATATGCATCTATCAAATGTTTCTAGGATTATTTTACTATGAAGATATTGAGGATTTTTTTCTGTATTTTTGGACAATATTCATCATTTTCTTGTGTTCCCAGAGCAGACTATTATGCAGCTTGCTAACTAAGAGCTGTATATACATGACTACATATTCTTATCAATCATTTTTTCCAAATGATCCTCAGGTTATCATTAGTCATAGTCTTATTGACATATGTGGAATATATTAATGTAATATAGTATTATATTTGTACCCAATTGTCAGTTGCCTTCTTTGGAACATATTACACTATTAAAGGAAACATTGGCATAAGTATTTCAGACAGGAATACCTAAAATCCTGAAGCAGCAGCTTAGATCAAGTTACAATAGTAACATGATCACTTGGCTTGGAAAGAAAAACAAATCATTCAATCAGTAAACATTCATCAAAAACCTACTATGTGCAAAGAACTGTGCTTGAAGCTTGGGATATAAAGAGAAAATGTAAAAGTGGCCACCTGAATCTTACATCCTAAAGAGGGAGACAAGGAATGTATGTATGGAAGTATACATAAACTGGAGAAGAAAATAGGGATGTCTCAATGTTTTGGAGTAACCAAGAGTAGTTTTCACCCATAATTATTTAGGAAATGCTATGAAGGGGCTGAAAACTTATGGGAATTCTGATTACAAATAGCTTTCATTTTGACTTGAAGGGAAAGGTTATTTCAATATCCTCCCTGTGTTTGTCCATCTTGGTACAAAGAAGACAAAACCAGATATGTATATTATGAGAGTGGCAAGGAACTGCCTAGATTGATTTCAATTCAGGTATTATAAAATCATCCCATAGTCAAACTGGAGGGAAAATACTTTGTTTCAACACCTAGAAAGACTGGAGATTACATGTCTGGAGTACTGCACATGTGCTCAGCTGCAGTCTGATGTGGTTGTCGGTAGTCACTTTTGTTCAAACATTTTCCTTAATTATAGGTGAGGATTCTATTAGAAGTAAACTGAGAAATAACTCTAGTATTTAAAAAGGGTATCAATACATGTTTTTGATAAATCTAGGAAGCTAAAACTTTTGAAAAGGATATTCTTCAAGGCAATCATTTTGTACTTCCTTAGGAAAACAATTCAAGAAGTGTATTCCCAGAGTCCCAAAAGGAGGAGCAAGTATCATATAGATGCCATCCTTTGCAGGAGTGTGTCTCTGACTTACATCAATGAAAATTGTACATTCAGAAGGGCTCTTCAATTCAACCTTCTGTGGCACGAATAACTTGAAGAGACAGCACAATGTTTTCTAAAGTAGAAAAAGGAGTTCCAAAGGAGGAGATGGTACATTTTACAGAGGAAAACACCTTCTTAGCACACATGCTTGGAAATGACACAAGAAAAATTATCTGTGCCCCAAAGAGGGATTGCAAAAGCCTTATAATGTCACTTGGATGACTCTATTTATTGTCTTTTTTTCAAAATGGCCCATGTTTAACCCTCAGTTATCTATGTACGAATGATTAAAGTTAATGCTTTTACCTGAGTTCACACATCATTATCTGATACAGTCATGGGGAGTTGGGTAGAGTAAGAAAGGGAAGAATTAACTTTGAGGACTTTGAAGGGTGGATCATCTAAAGAAAGTTGGATATAAATCACCCTACAAGGTTGCCCAATGAGAACTGGCTTCACTGAATGTCATATGGCATAGAACCAAGCTTTTCTAAAATGTGCTGTCTAGTGCAAAATTTGTGCATTTGTGAATATTCTCCCTGAATACAAAGATCAGAGCGAAGTTAAACTTTGTATCTCCACCAGTAACTTGTATACCAGTAACTCTGAATACAGGGATACTTAGTGAATACTTATTGAATTAAATAAAATGTCCATTTCTTAGTGTCAATGCAATCTTTACTTCAATGTTGTGTCATGTTTTTGAATTTTAGTGGATTTCATTTTAATGATAGTGTTTATACAGGCAGAATAATCATGATTCCCATCTATCGAGTACCGAGATATTCAAAGGTCGAAACTCACATGACACACACACAAAGCCTGAATGACTGTGAATCAATTGCTGTTCTTAACGATGAAGATACGACTTAGCTACTAGATTTCCAAACTAATACATTAGTATTTTAATTATTTAGTTTCTCATAAACAAAGTATTATAGCAAATTGAAAAATAAAGGGAAAAGGCATTTTTTTATAATCAAAGATCTAATCAAAAATCATTTATTTAGAGGCAGAGCCCAGAGGGCAGAGGAAAGGCAATCCCGAGTTCACCCCCATATGACTTTAAAATAATGTCTGAAAGCAAATTTTAGAGTGACAGAACCAAAAAAAGGGTGGGGTGAAATAATTTTCCTTCCCAAAACAACTTAGAAGTTCATCAGGAAAAGTCTGTCTCACTGGGGTGAGAATGGAGCACAGTGCAGTATGAGCTGTACCACAGCTAGCTAGGAGCAGACTTAGTGGAAGTTAATGAGCAGAGGCAGTTTCCTGAACTCTCAGCTGACAGATGGTAAGGAGGTCAGACAACTGTTTAGACAGAGATTAGAGGGAACCTTTAGGTGATATGGAGATGGGGGTAGAATTCTGTTACACTGCACTATACAAGAAAAAAGCAATAGCAGGAGCAGGGACTGTGGTCCCAGTCTTATGTAAGAAAAAAAATGCTTGTAGTCACTCACGGGCCAGGAGAACAGTGACCACACCTCTCCTTAGATCATACTACCTTGGAAGAACTGAAAACTTACAGACACTCAGAACAAGATCTGAAAACACTAGTAGAAGACAAAATGAAACAAAGCAAAAACAACCCTGAAGTTTGGGATGGTGACCCCTTCCACCCCAAGAGCAATTTCCAACTTTAACATAAAGTAGTCTGGAAAAATAAGCAAACAATAAAATGACCCTAACCAAAAAAGTTACTATGGAAACAGGGAAGATCAAAGTATAAAGGTCAGAAGAAAATAACAAAGTCAAAGCAGTTATATCCAAAGTCTCAAAGAAAAATGCAATTTCTTTTCAGGCCCAAAAAGAATTTCTGAGCTTCAAAAAAGATTTTAAAAATCAGAGAAAACTGGAAAGAAAAATGAGAGTTATGTAAGAAAATCATGAAAAAAGGAGCTTGCTTAAAGGTGGTACCAAAAATACTAAAGAAAATAATACCTTATAAACAGAATAGGCCAAAAGGTTAAAAAAAAGATGCAAAAATCCACTGAAGTGAACTCCTTAAAACATAAAAATGGTCACATGAGAAAAGATGTACAAAAAATTAGCTAAAGAAAAAAAATCCTTCAAAAGTAAAATTAGACAAATGGAAAGAAGGTACAAAAGCACACTGAAGGAAGCAATTCCTTAATATTTAGACTTGGTCAAATGAAAGCTGAAGACTCCATGAAACAAAGAAGAAACAATAAAACACAATCAAGAGAATGAAAAAATAGAAGGAAATGGGAAATATTTCATGGGAAAAACAACCGACCTGGAAAATAGTTCAAGGAGAACTAATTTAAGAATTAGATGACATGAAAGCTGTGATCAAAAAAAAAGAGCCAACACATCACATTTTAAGAAATTTTCAAGAAAAATACTGCCATGACATCCTAAAATCAGAGGGTAAAATAGAAATTGAAAGAATTCACTAAGTATGCCAAAATGAAAACTCTCAGGAATACTATAGCCAAACTCCAGAGCTCCCAAGTCAAGGAAAAACTATTGAAAGCAGCCAGGAAGAAATAATTCAAATATCAAGGAGCCACAGTCAGGATCAGACAAGATTTAGCAGCTTCTATATTTAAAGATCAGAAGGCTTGAAATATGATATTCTGAAGAATAAAGGAGCTAGAATTACAACCAAGAATCGCCTACTCAGAAAACTGAATATAATTCTTCAGGGGAGAAAATGGTCATTTAGTGAAATAGAGGACTCTTAAGCATTCATGATGAAAAGACCAGAGCTGGAGAGAAAATCTAACTTTCAATCCAAGACCCAAGAGAAATATAGAAAGGTAAACAGGAAAAAAGAAGTCACAAGAAATTCAATAAGGTTAAATGATTTACATTCCTATATGGGAAGACAATACTTGTAGTAACACCTAAGAACAATCTCATTATTAGAACAGTTAGAACAAATATGCATATTCAAAGGGCATGGATGTGAGTAGACTATGATGGGATGATATCTAAAAAAGTAAAATTAGTAAGTGAGAAAGAAGAATGCATTGAGAGAAGGGGAAAAGGAGAGATAAAATGGGATAAATTATCTTACATCAAAAGGTACAAAAAAGCTTTTACAATGCAGGGGGAAATGGAGGGCTGGAGGGTGGTAGACAGTGCTTTGATCCTATTAGAATTGACTCAAAAAGAGAATGACATATATACTTAATATTGGGCAAGGAAATTTATATTATCCTATATTGAAGAAAGTAGGGAAGCGCATACAAGAAAGGCTGGGAGATGCTATGAGAAGGGAGGATAGACTGAGGGTCATGGTAATCACATGAAAGCACTTGACGATGGACAGGGTGAAAGAAGAGAAGGACAAATAGTGGGAAAATAGGCTGGAGGGAGATGCACAGTTAGTAATCATAATGGTGAAAATAATTTACATTAAATTTCTCTGAGAAGAGCCTCATTTCTGAAATATATAGAGAAATGAATCAAGTTCATAAGTATATGTCATTCCCCAAATGGTAAATGGCTAAAGGATATAAACAATGTTCACACAAAGAAATTAAATCTGTATGTAGTCATATGAAAAAATGTTCTTAATCACTATTGATTAGAGTCAATTAAAGCAACTCTGAGGTAATATCTCATACCTATCAGGTTGGCTAATATGATCAAAAAGAAAAATGATAAAAGCTGTAGGGAATGTGGAAAAATTGATATACTAAAGCACTGTTGGTGGAGTTGTAAACTGATCCAGCCATTCTGGAAAGCAATTTGAAATTATTCCAAAAGTACTACAAAACTGTACATACCCTTTGACCCAACAATATCACTTCTATGTCTGTATCTCAAAGAAATTAAAGTAAAAGAAAAAAGACCTATATGTACACAAATATGTATGGCATCTCTTTTTGTTTTGACAAAGAACTAGACGTTGAAGTGAGATCTATCAGTTGGGAAATGTCTGAACAAGCTGTGGTATATGACTGTATAATAGAATACTAACATGCTATAAAAAATTATGATCATGTACTTTCAGTAAAACCTGGAAAGACTTACATGACTGATGCACAATAAAGTGAGCAGAACCAGGAAAATAGTGTGTATAATGGCAGCAATGCTGTGTGATAACTGACTGTGAATTACGTGTCTATTCTCAGCAGTACAGTGATCCAGGGCAATTCTAAATGACTTGTAATAGAGAATGCTGTCCAATTCCAGAGAGAGAACCGATAGAGTCTGAATGTAGATTGAACCATATTTTTTTCCTTGTTTCTTTTTCTTGTTTTGGTGTTCATTTATTTTTTTGGTCTGTGCTTTTCTTCCCCACAACATAATAATATATAGCTGTGTTGTGCATGATTTTACATGTATAATCTATATCAAATTGCTTGTCTTCTCAATGATTGGGGAGGGGCGAAAGAGAAAGGGTTTGGAGCTTGGGATTTTGGAGGATGAATGTTGGAAATTACTTTTACAAGTAATTGGGGAAAAGTAAAATATTTTTTAAAAATAATCATTTATTTACCACTAAGCACTGGTGCCAAGAATTGTGCTGAGCACTATGCATTCAAAGACACAAGACAGGTCTTGGCCTCAAGGAGAATACATTCTATAAGTACACAAGAACTAAATGGAACAAAATTGCATTAGTTAAGTCAACAAATACCTCCTCTTATACCTCTCCACTCTAAAACTATAATATTACTTTTGCTCCAACAATAGTCAATGGATAAATTCTCCTGGAAATTTTACCTATGAACGAAGGAAAAATAAATATTTTTACTTATGGTGGAAACTAAAATGGAAAATAAAAGACAAATATATGGGTCTTATGGTAACATGCAGCCTCTTATGTTGCAAAATTTCTGTTTTTTTCTTCCTTTCTCTCTTTTTCTTCCTTCTTTCTTTGCTTCTTTTTCTTTCCTCTGAAACTTCTTTGCTATGATACACACACAGCATAATTCTAGAGGCATTTTGACTTTTCTGTCCCTAGCACTTGAAAAGATAAGGAAATCTGATAATGATAGTACTTTAGGGGCTTGAGGAAAGTAAAATATTTCATCATTCTGTCATTTTAAATAATATCTTACTATTTCTGTTCCCTCATCGGATGCAGATTGCATCCTCTCTATACCTTTAGAGATGGTCACTTGTGTTTTTTACCAGTGTAAGAAACTCCTTCCAATGATGACGCTATGCTTCTGTGACATAATGAGCACCATTTTGGAAAGGGAGAGGGCACTTGGAGAAGTGAAATGACTAGTCAAGGTCAGCTAAATAATGAGTGGTAGAGTCAAGACTTGTACCTAAGTCCTTTCCCACTTAAACCATAGCTAATTCCACTGCACTGCATTGCCTTCTTAGTATTGGAGAGTATGTGGTGGATAGTGTGCTGGGCTTGATGTCAGGAAGACCGGAATAGTTGTGTGATCTACCCCTACTCACCTCAGCTTTCTCATCTATAAAATGAGTGATAGAAGGAAATGCAAACCTCTCCAGTATTGTCAACTGACTCAACAACAGCAGGGTCACTTAGGTTGTATGTGTCAGGAGGAAGATTTGAATCTAGGTTTTCCTGACTCCATGGCCAGTCCTCTTCTCCACATTACTGCAGAGATTACCATGGGCAACATGACTAATTACTCACCTTCTGTTAATGAATCTTTCCAAACTTAACTTGGATGGTTCTTCTTAGAGAGCACCTTATCAACCTTTCTTCAGGTTGGTAGGACCTGTTAAGGATTTTCCCTCTGGTCCCTTAAGGTCACAAAGTAACTGGCAAGTGTTGCTTCTAGAACCCATATTTTCTGAACCAGAATTCTTAATTCTCTTTCTACATAACTCCAGCAGTCAATTATTATTCACTGAAGTCTGGCAAACACTTGGATTTAAGCCTCACCATTCCCCGTGATTGTATTAGTTCTTCAGTTTATTTGTGCATGGACTTGCAGCCTAATTAATTGTTCATTTGCTCATGGCTCGAAGGTTTCTCCTGAGAGGTAATGTGTTACCTTCTAAGGGAGCTTATTCCACTTTTGGATAGCTGAATTATTGGGAAAGCTTGGGTTACATCAAGCTAACATTTGACCTTAGCAGCTTTCATCCGTTGCTCTTATTTCTCTCCTCTGGTTCAAGAAAAATAGAATTAATCCTTTTTCCACTTGACTGACATTTAAATACTTGAGAACAGTCATCATATTTAAGTCTTCTCTCTACAGACTCAATATCTCCATTCCCTTCCACTTCTCTTCATATGATATGAACTTGTTGGCCTAGTTGTCCTTCTCTGGTTACTCTTCAGCTTATCAACACATTTCTAAAAATGTGATATCCCCAACTGGAAACCATTCTCATCCTTGTCTCTGAACAGGGCAGAGGGCAAAAGAACATTACCATCCTATCTCATCCTAAATAGTGTACCTCTATTCATGCAACCTACAATTGCATTTGCTTTTGTTTCCACCAGTGCAGATCAAGGGGAATCCCTTGTGGAAGATCTGTGGAAGAACATCTTCAAGAATCATTCAGAATGCTCAATGATCTTAGAAAAGTTTTGATTGACTTGCACCTAATAAGGAGGAGTGAAATGAGAAGAACTAAGAGAACATTGCATACAATAATAGCAATAATGTTTTAAGAGCAACTTTGAGTGACTAAGTCTTTTTGACTATTATAAATACCTAAATTAACTACAAAGAATATCTGAAGAAGATGCTATCTGAATTCAGCAAAAGAACTGACAAATCAAAGTACGGAGAGAATGGTTTTACATACCTGTGTATATATGTATATATGTGTGTGTGTATGTATTTGTAAGTATACATGTATACATATATATACATATATGTATATACATTGTGTGTGTGTGTGTGTGTGTGTGTGTGTGTAACTGTAACCATCTCTAGAGTGGTGCAGAGGGAAGAAAAAAAGTTTAAAAAAAAGACATTTACATGATAACAATATATTTAAAAGAAGTAGCAAGTTAATACACAATAGATTTGCAATTTCATGAGCAGTCATCTTAATTATGTTACATTATGAAAATGCTTGTTTTGTTTCATAAATTAAAAATAAAATAAATTTTATAACCTAAAACAAAGAAAAAGAAAAAATATTCAGAGTAAAAGACCATGCAAAGATTGCCATTTTCATGAATGGAGCAAATAGCTGCACCGATGAAATCAGAGATCCATTAAAAATCGTAAATATTGTCATTATTGATATCCGAGCAAGTGTGAAAAGTGGAAAACACAGAGAAGGAGCAATGAGTCGCTCATGTCCTCCACATCCATGGTAGGAAAAAACGTGACAGGAAAAGTGAAAGACAAGACTCAAACCAGTATAAAAATCAAGATGTTCTATTAGGTAGGAATTTCCTTCCAAGAAAAGGAAACATTTGGTGCATTCAGAAGAAATGGGTTCACATACTACCTCTGATAAATATTATCTCTGTGACTGTGAGAAAGTCATTTACCAGGTTTGATGGGATTTTCCAAGATGAAGGTGTGGATCTGCATTGGTAGAGGGAGTTTCCTTACCCAGGAGTTCTCTATACAATGGAATCACATGTCCAGTCCCTAACCCTTTTCTCTTAAGAAGCCAGGAAGCATTAATAGTTATTTTCCCTAACCTTCACACCACTCTTGTATAACAGGTTTGAGCATCTGTAATTTGTAGACTGAAGGACTGAGATACTTACATGAAACTTGTCCTCAGTCACACAGAAAATAAATGGTAACCAGAAACGCAAGTCACATATTTATCATTCAATGTAATTCATTGCCAGAATAGTTTGTCTTCTTATAACTACCTTTGTCCTAAAACCTACAGACAGCCAATCTTACCAAAATAAAAAAAAAAAATAGCAAAAGCATTCAACTAGTTAAGAATTTGAAGCTCAAGGGTCTTTGAGAGGGATAAAAGGGGAAATCTAAATGATATAAAAACACAAAAATCTATTAAAAAAAGAAATTGAGGATCTTTTTCCCCTAAAACAATGGAAATGATAAGCTCAAAAAATTGAAGTAACTTCACTGAAATGAAAACTTTGATTCAGGATTAAGCCTAATGGAAAATAAAACTATTTGAATAATGAAGGAACTATGGAGCACCAAATCACAAAGGTGCCTAATAATTTAATGTTGGTCCCCATGCAAAAATACAGACACAATCTGATGATCATGAAAGAGAATTAACAGTTGGCATAGAAGACTTTTTTTGGTGTAATGTTCTATTCTGTAAAATCTTTTTTTCCCCTCATAGCAAAGACTGATAATGTCAAAAAGGAAATCAATTTATTTATTTATTTTTGCTGATGCTTAATGGGTCTATTTTAACCTTCAAATAGTAGCTAATATTTGATTTTTTTTAAAAAAGCATCGAAATTCTAGAAGGAAATAACTAAAATAAAAGAAAGTCTAAAACAGTGAAGGAAATTCCATAGACTGAATCCTTGACTGGATTTCATAAGTCTCATTACTTCAAAGGAGTTTCATGTTGTTCATATGTGAATGGTCATCAACCCCCTAGCAGATAGGGATGTGTTCATATAAAATTTCCTTTTCTCTTCAATTTTCCTAATTTAATGCAGGGTTCTCTAATTTTAAGTAATTGATGCAGGATTTATTCAGAATGATAGAATCCAAGGCTAATTTAATTTACTGCATTCTGCTTCTGAAATTAATTTTTGAGGTACATCCTCAAATACAGTAAGACCTCAAGAATTCAATATAACGTGGGAGAAAGTCAGCCTGACAGTTAGAAACATCAAAATGATAAACTATTTTAGGAAAAATTAATTTTGATTGCTTTCAAATGCAGCTTCTATCATCAATGAAGCAAAATGAGGTAATCAACAAATTATAATTCACAACAGGTCTCCAGTATGTAAAAAGCTATCATAAACACAACAGTATTTTTCAATACAAGATGTAATTGGCGAACTCTGAAAATGAAGGAAGATTGAAGGAATTTCTATTTTTTTAAGCCCTTGATTAGAGAGCATTTGTGACTTTAGTCACTATTCCCCTTGTTTCTATGATCCTATTTTAAAGCTCTAAATATTTATAGAGAAGGAAATTATCATACTCCTCAATAAGTATCACATAAGGTCTGAAAAATTACAAATGTGTATATGCACATATACATACTCATACATGCACACACACACACACACACACACACACACACATATATATATACACATATATATATTGTAACAGTGTCTCCCCTTAGCTTTTCTCCAAATTCTACTCTCCCTAACACAAAGTAGCTTTAATATTCAAACATGTATCATGTTCTATAATTTGAAATGCAGAAAAGATTGCTGAGTTGTTGAATATGATGACAGTCTTATCAAATTCAGATGGAATAACTATTGTTTTCTTCTCAATCCCTTAAGCAGTGAAGAGACTGAAAGAATGATGTAAAAAAAGAAAAAAAAACAGAAAAAAATATAATGTACATTGTTGTGAACAATAGCTCGACAAGGTAAACGTCCTCCAGCAGAAATCCTAGAGTACATTTAAAGTATATTCATACACTTCTCAGCAAAAAAAGGAGTGATTTAAATATTTATAAAATATGATTTGCATGAAAATGCAATCCTGCTTCTCATTTTCTGTGTTGTCCTTGTGTCACTCAAAGTTGTTTTTTTTCTTTTAAATGTACATTGGGAAACAAATTATATTATGATCCCAAATACAAAAGGTAAATATAATATGGGATGGGGAGAGGGAGAAGGCTGGAGACAACTAAGAAAGCCTGGTAACTGCAGAGACAGTGAAAAGAAAACTACCTTGCTGGATTTTCACCCACTGGACTACTGAGCTGGCTTATTTAAATCTATTTCCATTATGAATTATACATGGCTATCATCACTAAGGTACATCCCTGGAGTGGGGTAGGGGGGAGGGGATTTTCTGATAAGGTGACAAATGGGAAAAAATCCACTGATTTCAGCAAATCTGTAGTTGGAAATTTTCATTTTAAATGATTATCTGGCCGTATTTTTTTTTGGTTGGTTACCCTTTCAACTGCTTGATCTCACTTTTTATTTTCAATACGTAACAAATCTTGCCTGGGTTTTGAAGATGAAAAAAGAAACAATGGGAAGAGATTTTTTTTTTCTTTTCTTTTCCAGGATGCATATATATGGGCTACTGTCCTTTAACGTGCCCCAGCGTGTATGGGTAGGTATATGCAGGTGTTTGCCTGGAGGAGAATCATGTAAATGAGAACAGTTCACTAGGTAGCAAAAACCAATCTACAGGAAGTCTTAGGAACAGCTGCATTCTATGTACTAATGGGGTTGGGGGAGAGAGGGTTGCAGATTGATTTACACTATTTTGACCAAAAATAAGCGTAATGATTTGGTTTAAACTCAGAGTGCCCTGTTGTTCCTACCATAGATTTTTGTGTTAATGTTGTTGGGTCATGGATAGGTCTGGGTTGAGAAAGTAAAACTTAATTTCTACAGGGTTGAAATTATGGTAATTCATCTCTTTTTAAGGTCAAATTATCCCTAGGAGGCAATTTGGGCATTTGCCTGGTGACCCATAGAGGAGCACGTACTTTTCCATGAGAAGACTGATGGTGGCCAAACTCCACCTCTTACCATGCCCTGGTCCCACACTTGAGTGACATGTGCAGAATGAATGATGCAGATCTTCAGAAGCACAACCCCACCCACAAGTATTTATTTGTTCAGTATAGTTAATATGTACAGTACAGGGTGGTGATTGAGGTTAGTTACATAGACACAGGCCCTGCCCTTGAGGAATTTACTAACCAGCCCAGAATTTCCACCCTTAGCAGACCCATTTCTTATCCTCTAGCTTACTGCAAACTGCTCAATGTAGGCTATATATTGGAGGAATTCATTTGTTTGTTTCTTGTTTGTTTCTTGAAATCCAGAAAAGTTGGCTCTAGGCACTTATTCTAACTAGAAGGTGACTGGATTCCTCCTAGCTTCAGAAGTATAATAGGATTGAGTTGTTGTTGTGTTTGTACTTTATTTTCAAAGAAGACCGTGCCATCACAGAAATGATGACATGACTTGCACCGGACTTTGTTTTGAGTGAGGGAGGGCTGTGCAAGGTCACCAGTCTCACTTTCTCCTCCTGAGCCATCTGGGTTCAGTGACCAGATAGTCATCAGGATGACTGGAGACGGCCCAGGATGCAATGGGAGATCTTGACCTTTATAGGCTAGGCCTTTTCATGTAGTCATTTGGTGAAGGTAATGTCCATTGAGTGGATAGGCCTCTTTAAGAAGTAGTCAGAGAATGGCCCTTCTAATGAGCAAAAGAAAAAAAATAACTAAATCAAACTGGGAGGAAAGCAGAAACAGTTACTACTGATAATCACTCTAAGCCAGCCATTAAGTGGAGTTTGGGTAGGGACCCACTGTTGTCAAACCTATGGGCTTCAGAGTGCACTGGTTTTAAGATTTTGGGAATGACAAGGAAGGAAGGGAGGAAGGGAGGAAGGGAGGAAGGGAGAAAGGGAGAAAGGGAGAGAGGGAGAAAGGGAAAGAGGGGGGGAGGAAATCTACCCAATAAACAATGTGTTTGAGTTAATCAGCTCTCAAAGGGAAACAGTTGGTAAGGCTATATACCATTATGATAATAACTTGAAAATAAATAGCATACAGCCACATACTACAGAGGAAAGGACCCTTGATTTGGAGTCAGAGGATTTGGTTTCAAATCCTGCTTCTGAAGCTCATTTACCTGTGTGACATGTGGCAAGACTTAAACTTTCGGGGCCTCTGTTTCCTTCTCTGTAAAATGAGGTTCATAATAACTTGCATGACATGCATGATGTGAGACCAAGGTAATTTATGTAAAACCCTTTTGCAAAAGTATAACATGTTTAAAAAAATACCTCCTCCATTCACTCTACTCAAATATTTAGGAAGAAAAATGAAAAAGAATACTCTTGTGTGTGTTCTCAAAATGTGTAGAGTTCACAAATTAGGTTTTTCTTTATATTTATTCTAGTACTTTAGATTTGATACATTGAAAGCTTCAAAATTTTAGTAAATGCAAATGTTGAGAGGTAGCTTGGCATAGCAGATAGAAGACCTGAGTTCAAATCCCACGTAGAACAGCTATATTACCACTGGCAATTCAATTAATATCTCTGTTAAGAAGAAATCTCTCTGGTACTTTAAGTTACAAAGGGATTACTAACCTGAATTTGTGAAGAGTTTTTACTATGCCATTTAAATTTAACCAATAGATAAACATTTGTTAAACTCCTACTGTGTGCCAGTCAGGATGCTGGGTAACAAAGTAGATACAGTGTTGGGCCAGGAGTCAGAAAGACTCACCTTCAAGAGTTCAAATCCAGCCTCAGATACTTACTAGCTGTGTAATTCTGGGTAGGTCACTTAACCCTGCTTGACTCATTTTCCTCATGGGTAAAACAAGCTGGAGGAGGAAATGGAAAACTACTTCAATAACTTTGCCAAGAAAACCCCAAATAGATTTACAAAGAGACTAAAACAAAAGATGGCAAAAGACTAAAACAACTGAATAATAACAACAAATGTAGCAGTCACTGTGCTCAGCACTTATGACTAAAAAAAGGCAAAAGACAGTCAGAGAGCTTATAATCTAATGGAGGAGACATCATGCAAACAAATATATACAAAGCAAGTTATATACAGGATAAATGGGAAGTCATTAACTGGGAAAACACTAGAATTCAGAGGGAATGGGAAACACTTCTATTAAAAGAAGAGATTTTAGCTGGGACCTACAGGAAGGTAGAGAGTTTAGTAGGTTGTGTAGAGAAGGTTCCTCATGCTCACATGGACTCACAGGTACAAATCCCAAATCCTATTCCATCTTCAAAACAAACAAATAAATTCTATAGTGGAATAAAATATTAGAGGCTGAAAAACTGGTCCTTGGTTTGGGAAGTTATAGCAAAATCTGTAATTTTAAGAACATAAGAGTAATTTACTTGCCTTGTCAATAGAATTGGCTAATCATACTGTGAAAAGAGATAGAAAAAGAGAAGACAACCTACAATCTGCATATACTAATGTATTAAATATGATTTTATCTAAATAGTCTAAATGCTATATGTTAGCATAAACAATGTCTCATGAGATGGCAATCAAAAAAGGATGACGTAATATAAAACATGATAGCCCTCAGACATTCTTGATGACTATAAAGGAAAGTGAAATACAACATTCATGCAGTTTTCCATGAAACAAACCCTCAGTGGTATAGAGTAAAATTAGATGCAATTAAAAGATTGAGTCAGTCTGATTTGCCAGTGACCATTTCTACCACCTTCCAAATAGAGTGAACCTGAAAATGTTGACCCTGCTTTGCTATCTTTGGAGGCAATTCCAAATCAGACTGTATTCTTCTTTCACATCTAGTTTGATTCTCATGAATATCATGAGAATCTCAACCTTGTCTAAACCTACATACAAATGATAAGAATATGAGAAATATTCTTACCCATCTGCAACATGACTTAACAAAATGACTGAGATATCAGAAGGAACTGTCAAAATTGCATGTAAGCATAAAACTAAGTTTAAGGAAATCTCCTGACTTAGATAATTCATTCATTTCCTCTTATTCAAGGATTTAGAGGAATGGAAAAGATTTTTCTTCCATTTCTCATTTTATTAGATATTGTCTTTTCCTTTCTTTTCTCCTCTTTTGAGATATATGTGAAGCAAATCCTAGGAGGACATTCCCAACCCATTGCATTTAAGGTCATTAAGGTTCACCATTAAAAATGATGACCACATTAAGATCACTGATTTACACTTAGGGGAGACCTCTGAGATCTAGTCATGCTAGTTAAATGTCCTTATTTTATAAGCATCCAGAGAAAGAACTGAAAAATAGCAGTACATATAGCATAGAATGATTTTATACTCACACACACACACATACAAACACACACACATACAACACACGTCTAATGGTAACCATCTCTAGGGTGGAGGTGAAAGAAGAATAAAAGGGGAAAAAAAGGAAGTTATATGATAATTTTATTATATATTTAAAAGTAATAGCAAGTTGTACCCAATGGACTTGCAGTTTCATGTACAATCATCTTTTTTCTGTTCCACTATGTTATTGAAATATTTGTTTTATTTCTTAAGCTCAGAGTAAAATGATTTTTTAATTAAAAAAATAAACTACGTCCCAGAGATTATGACTTGCCCACAGTCCCCCAGATAACAAATTTTACAGTCAAGATTTGAACACACATCCTCTGACTCCAAACTTAACGTCCTTTTCATTCTACTCTGCTGCATTTCTCTGATTGTTGATCAATAGCCACATCACACCAATTCATAGGCTTAATGGAGTATTCTTTTAACAAAAGAGGATATGTCTAGGAGTTAAGGCAATTCCTACACCTTAACAGAGCAGTTTAAGACTATAGATTTGGACCTTGAAGAGACCTTTGAGATCATCAACCATACTATCATTTGTCATTTTGTAGACATAGCAACAGAACCTGAGAGAGGTTAAGTAATTTTTCCAGTGTTACCTTGCTCATAAGTGTCTGAGGTAGAGATTTGAACTCAGACTTCTTTTCTCTAATCACAGCACCCTGAAAGGTCATTGACTAAGCCCTACCAAGCTTGAAAGGCTTCAGCTCTGGGCCTATTGATTGACTGTACATCCTTTGTCTGAACATAAGCTACATTCAGAGAAACTCCAACTTGGTGTCCATAGGATCATCCACAGGATGATGATTTTGAGGGAGTGCAGGATGTGTGTTACAGTCACTCTTAGAAACCATCTTCCAAGTTATAAAGGGAAAATGACCTACCTTTAAAAAGATAACACATATTGATAAAATTATAGATTCTTGAAGTTTCAAAGACTGATGTAAAATGAATGAATGAAAAAGCATAAATGAATCAATAAGTAAAACAAATATTTACTAATCAATATATTCCAGATATTCTGTCAGAAGCTAGAGATAAAAATACAAAAGGAATTCAGACTCTCCCCTATAGAAGCTTATATTTCAAAAAAAGGAGGTGGCAAATTTAGGAAATTGGTGACCAGGGAAAGGTGTTTTGTTCTTTTAAATCATTAGAATAGTAAATGGAGAGTTTACTGCCTTGCATGTTTACAGTAGCAATGATGCTATTGGTTTGATTAATATTCCCAGAGAGAGATAGCTAGGGAAGTTGGTTGTATGGGATCTGATGTAAGGCAGGATCTGGATAAATATAATGAGATATGTAAGTATTCTGTTTCATTTACCAATCCAACTAGAGGGGCTGGAGGCCAGGAGCTCCAAAACATAAAAGATTAAGAATGATCTTGGCCCAAAATAAGATATAAGACTTCAGAACCTAGAAACCACAATTTTGTGGAGCACCTTATTTCTCAATAATATTAGATAAATAAGATGATATTTTGCTTTGTCTTGTCTCACTTTTCCCTTTTCTTTTCCTTCTTCCTCCCTGTTTTTTCTCCTTCTAACTTCTCTATTTTTTTAAATTACATTTTTAAAATTAATAACCATCTGCCCTTTCTTTGCCTCCCATTTCTACTACTAGAAAAAAGAAAGAAAAGAACAAAAGAAAACCATTTAAAACAAATTCTTAAGTGATGTCTCCTCTCTCTTGTGTAGTCATTTTTCAGTCGTGATCAACTCTTTGTGACCCTATGTAAGTTTTCCTGGCAAAGATGCTGGAGTGGTTTACTGTTTCCTTTCTTCAGCTCATTTTATAGATGAGGAATTGAGGCAAATGGGGTTAAGTGACTTAACCAGAGTCATCCAGCTAGCACGTGTCTGATTCTGGATTTGAAGTAACGTCTTCCTGGCTCCAGGCCCTGCCCTCTATTCACTGTACCGTGCAGATGCCTGAACTGCTCTCTCTACCTCATCACACTTGTATAGTCTTCTACTTGTTCACCTAGATAATGTGATATAATTTCCCCTATTGCTCTTCTTTTCTTCCCCAGTAACAGAGAGAAGGAGGGACGACCCTCTATCCACTGTACCACCTACCTGTCGTAAAACTAACTTCCTTCCTTCTTTCCTTCCCTCTCTCCCTTCCTTCCTGCCTTCCTTCCTTCCTTCCTTTCTGCCATAGGCTGGCTAAACCATCTACTTTAAACTCCCTAGTGTCTCTCTGGGACAGGCTCAGGGCTAGGACTTTGGTATAGAAAAGGAACCCACTACAATAATTCTCCTTCACTATATTGTAGGAACAGCTTTACCTCCATCATAAAATAGTTCCCTATCCCACCCCACCCCAATTCCCAATGCATCTTTTTGTCTCCTTCTGGGTAGAGTATAAGATATCAAGAGGGCCAGCGCAATGTGTGCAATATATCTCCTTCAGCAAGGCTTTCCACTTGTATTAAAAAACCAAATGGAAAGTTCATAGCGTTAGGGCCATCTTCTAATGTATTGGGCTTTTCAGATCTGCCTGCTCCTCTTTTTTAAATTCAGCATGACAAGGCATAGGACAATATGATACTATAGGAATCTTGAGAAGACAGAAGGAAGGGAGGTGATGGGTTTCTCCAAACCCCATCACCAAGGCAAAACGCCTTTAGCTGATATTAAGACAGCCTTCTGGTCCTAGTAAGTTGGAGACAGGGACGTGGCAGTGTTAGAGAGACAGACAATCTGTCAGGCTGGGAACTAAGAGTGGGCAGTAGAATCATGACTGAATGTTTCCACTGTCTTATGAACATTTTCATCTCCTTCCGAGAAGCTACTGCTAATCTGATCCTGCATTGTTAGGGACTGTTCTCATCTCCTTTGTGATGACAAGAGTAGTGATTTCATTTTTCCTTTCAGGACCAATCAAGATTTAGTCAACTTTTGTAATCTAAATTCAGAGTTACATTCATCACAAATTGTTTTTTTGAAAACAAAGTATGTATGCTATGAAAATAATTTAGTTCAAGAAACCATATACATTTTTTGAAAATTTGTCTCATTATTAATATTTTTTGCTTCTACCTTAATGTCATTGAAATACCTCCATTTCTCTACCCTACCAGGGAGTCATCCATTATTTTAAATTACAAAAAAGGAAAAAAAAATATTTGCAAAGCTAATATATCAGCAGTCTGAAAATATTCAAAATGCTCTATCCCCAAAGTCCCTCACTTCCACAAATAAAAGTAGAAGCAACAAATGTAGAGATTCACATTTTCTTGCTTTTTTTTTTTTTAACATTGTCCGAGGTGGGACTTAAGGCTCAGGATGCTGGGACTTCAAGACATACTCTCTACTCAGCACGCTAAATGGCCTGGCCTCAATATATTTGTTAATAAATTTATTATCTTTTGTGATATTTATATGGGTTATGGAGCAGATGATCTTTAATTTATTTAATATGCCACTACGATCTTGCATCTAAGATAGGTCCTTACTTCAAATCTGGCCTCAGACGCTTAGTAGTTGTGTGACTCTGGGCAAGTCACTTAACCCTGTTTGCCTCAATTCCTCATTTCTCAAATGAGCTGAAGAAGGAAACAGTAAACCACTCCAGTACCTTTTTCAAGAAAACCCCTTTGGGGCTATGTGATAAAGTTTGTGCTCTATGATATGAAGAAGAATGGGATGAATTTGGCATTATTTAGAAGTTGTGGGAATTGGTGTTGCTGAGACTGGAAAGATTAATCTTCCAGTGAGTTGCTCAAGGCCTACGGATCCCAATAAAGTTATCTTTATCAAGTAGATTTCACTGATTTTTATCATGGTCTCTGACTCATTCTTTCTCTCCCACCCCCCCATCCATTCATTTATGCATCTCCAAATCCCACTCCTTTCTCATCTTCACCATCTCTTTCTCATTGCAGTTTTTCTATCTTTATCTCATCCCTCAGATCATTCTCTGTATCTTTGCCATGATGTCCAAGCCAAAAATTAACTCTGCTCATGATCTAAGCCACACAATGATATTAATAATAGGGACAAAAAAGTCATCTTGTAATTTCATCCCCTATGTAATTATGCATATTTGCATTATACACTAATTATACCAGTGGTTTTCTGAAGGAAATGTTCCCATCATTGGTGTCTAATCCCCCAAATTGATTCTAAAGAAAATTTCAGGCTTTGCAGAATGATAGGGTTGTGACATGATAGACCATTGTGGGGGATTTGGGAACTGGTGAATGTTTCCTGTGCCCCTCCATTTTTCCTAGCTTTTTACCTCATATGTGGGACAAAATCTGTCTTGAGGAAATAGATTTTAGGTGACTTGTCCAATGTTACACAACCAGTTAATGGTGGAGCTAATACAAAAGTGAGTTTCCTTCCTCCTGGTTAAATGTTCTTGTCATAACTATATAGCCAATAACTATAGTTATATCTAAAATTATTTCTAAGCTTTTAAAGCTTAATAGGAATTCAACTTTATGATCTCTTCAAGTAAACAGTCACAAGCCCCCACCCATGTTTTTTCTTGCTAACGTAGAGAGCACAATTCAAAGCAAAAGATATTTTGCTAACAGTAGAGCGATATATGTTAAGAAAGGTTACCCTATACATACAGGAAATATTTTCTCCTATGGGTGAGCACACTGTCAGTCGGGGAAAGAATAAAAACAGAATATCTGCGACCAGGAAGCATCTGTATAAGAGTCTGGTTTTTAAACTGGCTTTCTTTCACTACTGTTCAAGTTCTTTCAGTTGGCTTACAATGAAAAAATATACTTAACTTTGATTCTTTCTCCATAATACCTGATTATAGTTCCTGAAAGTGACTGGCAACATGTGTTCTATCCCACTTTTGTGTATGTTCCTGAAGGCAAGAAAATTTATGTCCTCTCTCTCTGTGTACGTGTGTGTGTATATGTGTATGTGTATATACACGTATGTGTATATACACATACACATATGCACAGAATAATTAGGTTATACATAATAATGTGATATTTTCTATTAAAGAATATATATGTATGTGTACATATATATACATATATACACATATCAGAAAAAAAATTTCCATGTAAACTAAGGAAAAAAGAAGCCTGAAAGGAAAAACATATCCCATTTCAATTTATTTTTGGTATATTACCTAAAATTGCTATATATATATATTTTTTTTCCATTATTTCTTTTGGGCATTGAGCACACACATAATTTCAGTACATGTGAACTGGAGTCAAGAAGTATTAGTCTTTATAACCTTTGGGTGTTCATTTCCATTATTCTGCTATGATTTTAATAGATACTGCTCTAGACTTAGACATAAAGGAATAGTGTAATAAAATACCAAGTGAATTTTTCTGTATTTATTCCCATACCTCCCAAGAAAAATGTAAGCTCCTTGAGGTCAGAAAACGACTTGTTTTTTATTTATATTTCATTTAGCAAAATCCCTAGAACAGAATAGGTATCATAGGTAAAGGCATACACACATACATATAATGATAAATTCTCCACTTTTGACACTTTTTAAATCATTGGTCTATGGATTATAAGATATTTTTATCTTGATTACTTCATTTGCCATACTTGTCTTTTGACTCATCCTATACACTATCTCCTATAACTCTACTGGGGAACAAAGGATGAGTGGAAATAGGGAGGAAAGCAATTCATGACATGCACGCAGTCTATGGCCATAAAAAAACAACACATAAATGACAAATGTGCCTTCTAAGAGTTCCTTGAACCTTTGGACCGTATAAGCTATATAGTTTCTTCTCTCTGTCTCTCTCTCTCTCTCTCTGTCTCTCTCTCTCTCTCTTTCTCTCTCTCTCTCTCCATATATATGTATATATATGGTATACATATATGGAATGTCATATGTATGCACATGTGTATACATATAAAATATTCCATATATACACCATATATGCATATATCCCTATATTTGATACATATATACATATGTGTGTGTATAGATTGGTTGTCCTTTGTTCTTGAAGAGAAGCAAAATGAAATCACTACAATGGGGTCAAGGTACAGTGTGTCTGACTGTGTCTGATCCTACCAATACAAGCTCAGAAGGTTCTTCCACAGGTTGGGCACAAATAGTTCACATGAATATTTGAAGTGAAGATGTCTCTAAATTTGTACATCTCATATTTATTTTGAGTTGCTGCAATTCTGCTTCATTCATAGAGCACTATGACTTCTTTGATGTGGGTGTCCATGTAGGTGGTCCTGTGCTAGTGTCTCTTGTGTTTCACAATTGATTCCAAAGTTCTTTAGAGAGACTTTGAGAGTGTCCTTGTATCACTTCTGACCACCAATATGTGAGTGACTTCCTTGCAAAAGTTCTCTGTTAAAGAGTCTTTTAGGCAAACTGATGTTTGGCATTCAAACAACAAAGCCAGCCCACTGGAGTTGTGCTTTCTGCAGCTGAGTTTGAATGCTCAGTTCAAAAAAGGAACTCGGTGTCTGGTGTTTTGTCTTGCCAGGTGATCTTCAGAATCTTCCACAGACAATTAACATGGAAGCAATTCAGTTTCCTGGAATGGCAGTGGTATAACTCTACAGGTTTCACAGTCATACAACAATGAGGTAGCCCTTCAGTTTGGTAGTTGGTCTAATACCTTTTGTGTCCTATGCTTTCCTTGGCAATATTGAGCCAGCTCTGGCAATCTATACACCCACCTCATTATCTGTGTATACATACCTAGAAAGTATACTGCCAAGGTAAGTGAACTCACATTCTTCAAAATTTCTCCATTTGTTGTTAACTGATGTTTCCATATATAAATGGTGTGGTGCAGCTGGTGGACAGCCTCTGATTTCTTGGTATTAACTGTTGGGTCAAAATTGGCACAAGCAATAGAGAATTCATCTATACCTTTTTTGCATCTCAGCCTGAGGCTACGTTGATCAATTACAACACAATTAATCTGCAAACAAAATGTCATACACCAGCTCTTCCTCCACTTTTGTCTTAATCTGTAGACTTTTTAAGTTAAATAATTTTTGTGTGTATGTGCATATATGCGTATATTTAAAATTACATGTAAAATTACATGTAAATGTACAATTACATGTAAAATATTTTAACATCCATTTAAAAAATTGGGTTCCGAATCCTCTCTCCTTCCTTCCCCTTCTCTCACATTGAAAAGCAAGCAGTTTGATAAAGATTGCATATATACATATGCAGTCACAAGAATCATATTTCTATATTAGTCATGTTGTGAAAGAAAACACAGACCAAAAGAAGGTATGCTTCAATCTGCATTCACACTTGTAGTGCCCATGCAACATTCACAGAACCTACAGCAGCCATTAACATACTGGCACAGTTCTGAATCGTGAAATACAACAGACTCTGCATGCGGAAGACAGTATCAAAACATTTATTCAAACACCAGAAAGCCAAATCCATCATAGTAACAAAGAAATCTCTACACAATTACAATGCGGAGGCCAACATCAGCCCCAAACCTTCCCCCTGCTTGGCTTCCCACAAGCCAGGTCCCACAGACAAAGCACAAACAAGCTCTGCCACTCACCATAGTTGCTGCCCCAGCTGCCCGCTTTATCTGTCCTTCTCAGCTCTCACTAGTCTGAACAACTTCCTCTCAGCTCTGATCCAGCTCTGCCTCTTCCTGTTCCACCCTTCCTGCTCCATGTGACTTGACTCGTGACTCAGGCTTCCATGTGACTTAAGCAGGTCACATGGACCTATTAACGGATGGAAAAGATCTTTCTACTGAGAAGCAAAATTGCATTAACAATAAGCAAAAATGAATTATCAATACTATGCTCCATCAGGTCTTTCTCTGAAGGTGGCTAGCCTTTATCATGAGTCCTTAGGATCTGCCTTAAATCATTTTATGGCTGAGAATAGCTAAGTCTTTCACAGTTGATCACCCTTTCAGTATTGCTGTTGCTGTGTATGATATTCTCCTGGTTCTGATTACTTTGATTTGGATCATTTCATGTAAGCCTTCCCAGATTTTCCAGAAAGAATCCTGCTTATCATTTTTACAGCACTATATTATTCCATTACAATCATATACCACAACTTATTCAGCTATTCCTCAATTGATGGGCATCCCCTAAATTTCTAGTTCTTTGCCACCACAGAAATCTACTATAAATATTTTTGCACAGATAGGTCCTTTTCTTTTAAAAAAAAAAATCTCTTTGGGATACAGATTAGTAGTGCTATTGTTGGGGAAAGGAATGTGAGTAGCTTTATAGCCTTTTGTACACAGTTCCAAATTGCTCTCCAGAATATTTGGATCAGTTTACAACTCTGCCAACAGTGTGTTAATGTCTGGATTTTCCCACATCCCCTCCAACATTTGTCATTTTCCTTTTCTGTTATGCCCCACTCCTCTATTATAGGCACATGGGCATAATGCATAGAAAGAATCAAATGGCAAACAGGATAAGCAAGTATTCAAGGGAAGTTCATATAATAAACCATATATACATATGGTATGTATAGGCATGTACATCAAAACTGCAAGGTTTTGGAGTTAATGATTTCATAGAATGAAGAACTTCCAGGAAGTCATGATAATCATAAACTGTCCCTGGCCATGTCTAAGAATCCAGGTGAATGAACAGTTCCAGTCCCACAATTACTGATTACAATGGAGATAATCACCAAACACCTGACCCCTTTAAGATACCATGTGATAACTAGAGATTCTCACCATTAACCTTTATTAAAACACAATGCTGCATTTGAAATATCATTAGGTTTGAAGTTAGAGGACTTGAACAGGAGTACATTCAGCCACTTCTTAGCCCTATAATTATAGGTAAATTATTTCACTTTTCTCATCTAAAATATGGATAATAATAGGTAATATTTCTATAGTACTTGAAGGTTTGCAAAACACTTTTTGATATTATCTCATCTTATCCTCACAATAACCCTGGGATGCATGAACTATTATTTGCATCCCTATTTTACAGATGAGAAAATAGGCAAAGATAAGTTACATGAATGACCTGAGGTCTCACAGTTAGGAACTATCTGAAACTGGATTAGAACTCAGGTCTTTCTGAATCCAGGGCCAGTGCTCTATGCACTGTACCACTTACCTGCTTATGTGAATGCCTTCAGTACATTGCTAATCCAGTGTCTACCTTTTGTTGTAAGAATGGCTCCAAGTTCTTAGATACAAGTACATGACACAAGTACAAACTGTGGTTGATATTAATCTATTGCAAAGAGTTATATAATGAGAGGCAGCATGGTGTGGTAGATACAGGGCAGGAATGATGGTGAGTAATCTCTCAATTCATTTCTAATTTCAGGTTCTTATAATTCATATGACCTAGGGTAAGTGATTTAATCCCCCAAGGACTTAATTTTCTTGTCTTTAGAATAACAGTATTATACGTGATTACATCTAATGTACTTTCTACCTCTAAAATCTATGATCTCTGAAAGTATTTACTATGAATGCTGTGATGGGTCATTTGTCTATTGTTCAAGGAATAGTCGTGCTAAATTCCTAGAGGCTTATGAGCCAGTTGACTAAAAGGTGATGACCTTTTTATCCATTGCAACTGCTGAAGATAATTTTTAAATTATACTGAGAATCCAATAGGCAATGAATTGGATGGGCAATAAATCCCAGTATTACAGATTATTGAAATATTGAAGAGATATGTGTACCGCTTCTGTTTCAAAGAGTTGATTTAAGGACAGGCAAGTATAAACTGTAGAATACCATATTATATCAGCTAATTTTATATAACTTCTTAAGGTTTACAAAGTTCTTTACTAATATTATTTTATTTTATCCTCATAACAGCTCTGGGAGATAGGTGCTATTATTATCCTCATTTTTCAGATGAGGAAACAGAGGCACAGAGAGGTAAAATGAGTTGCCCATTGTCACATATCTAGTGTGACCATCTGGTAAGTGGCTAAGGCCAGATTTGAATTCAAGTCTTCCTGGCTCCATTCCCAGAGCTCTCTTGACTGTCTAGCTGCCTAGTTGCCTCTAAAACTCCAGAGCTATTGAAATGCCAGATGTCTCTAGTGCTTAGCGAAGATGGCAACAGTGGTGTTTCACCTGACATCATACCTGTGAAGAGGTTCATCATGCAAGAGCAAGGATAGAGAAGGAGGACATAATGTAGGGAGTGAGTAGGAAAGCCTCCTCTGTTACTAATAATGATTTGGATAAGTGAAATTTCTTTCTGTATTAGGAGGCTTTTCATCTGACATCACTAACTTGTGTCTCATCTTCCCTCATCATATATCAAGTGTCTTGGTCACCTCACTTTAATTATACTTCTAATCTATGATAATAGTTATCAATGACTCCTCCATTGCAAAGGGACCCTTATTCGGGATGTGGGGGGAAAATGTATTCTAAATACAACAGGCCAAACAGTTTTCTGAGTTCATAATCTTGGGGTTATTAGAAGCAACCCCAGAAGGACTACCATCATTTACATGTGCACTCACTCATCCCATGTGAAGAAACACAGTAACCTCCCATGAGAACAAATTCCTGGTGATCCTAGAATTTGTCCCACATCTCAGTAATCTGTGTAGCCCTTACAAGTCTTAGCATAGGCAAGGACTACAGCAGACCTTCCAAAAGAACAGCTTGTACTGGTTACTTGAGAGCTGGGGCACCATAGAAGCTGGTACAAAGTGGTTGTTTTTCAGAGTCAGAAAGGACAGTGCTGATATTCTACTGGGGGAAAACAACCTATGAAGCATTACTAGAGAGAAGGCCCCAGTTTGCTCGTCTTTTGAACCATATGAATTCTAAGGTCACTTGCAGTTTTCAAGCTATGATTCCATTATTCAGATTATTTATTATTTGTCTATTAACTAGATTATTTTCCAGTAGTGAAAGACTTCCTCTTTCAATAATTCTCACCAACTGGAAAGCTAAAGCTCTTAATAAAAGGTGTCAGTTTTCAAACAGATTAGACTTTGTGCTGTTGAGAATTCTACCAACTGGTCTGTTGTTGTTGTTCACTCCTTTCAGTCATGTCCATACTCTCTGTGACCTCGTTTATGGCTTTCTTGACAACGATACTGGAGTGGTTTGCCATTTCCTTCTCTGGCTCATTTTACAAATGAGGAAACTGAGGCAAACAGGGTTAAGTGACTTGTCTAGCCTCACACATAGCTAGTTTCCCCTGCTGGATTTGAACTCAGGTCTTCCTAACCCCAGGCCTGGGGATCTATCCACTGAGTCACCTCGCTGCCCTTACTACCTGTTCTACCTTTGACTTTTTGTTTGATTTAAGAGTAATAATTCTTACCTCTCTTTGTCTTTGGAATTTCTTTTGAAAAATAGATGTGAAAACATTCATCTTTCTCAGAAGTGTTATGAGGAATAAATAAACAAACCAAATAAAATACCTTATAGATATACGATGGCTATGCAAGTCCAAAGAAAGCAAACAAACTCGAAACATCTCAATGTAAGATTTTCAACTTCTTTGGAGCAGTCTGAAAATTCATCTGAAATTTGGCAATGTCAAGCTCATCTGTCACTGAACCACCCACTCATTTCCCTTAAGGGATAGCATGACTCACTACCAAATTATTTTTTCTGACATATTGTTTTTCTTTATTCCTTTTATTTTAATCCTCTTTCATCTTCTTTAATCAATTTAATATCCTTTAATTGTTTTATCTGAAACCATTTGTTTCATCTATTTCCCCTGATGTTGCCTATTCCCAATCTGTGACTTTCATTTCCTTGTTAGAAAAAAAAGAAAAAAGAAAGAAAAAATTGGAACCAAATTGAGAGGTTTTGAATGTGGACCAGCCTGAGAACTGACATGAATATGGGAAACCAAACATGTTGAAAAACAGCCTCCTAAAGAAAAGATCTTTGAGTTCAGATGTTTTCTTAATGAATCAAAATTTTAAAAAATGTATTATCCCTTTTGGTGCATATTTTCATTTAAAAAAATATTTAGTCTGCAATGGACATAAAATAACCCATGCTATATAGGGAAATTGGACATTTGTAAAAGAAATGCTGATACGAGAAAGTATTTTTCTTAAAATCTGACTGATTAACTTTAACATCATTGATAGTGATTGCTCTTATATGGTACCCATCCTTACCATCAAAACAAAACAAAACTGGATTATCACCAACCGCTTTTACTTGTAGATTGATAGGCATCATTGCATGTGGGTGTATTTTCACTGGAAAATAAACTGATTTCCTGCTCCACAAATTTTCCAGCCTCCGTGCCTTTGATGATGGTACTCCTTGCGTTAGAAATTCCTCCCTCTTCCTCTTCATGGGCTGGAATCTTTAACAACCAAGCTAATTGTTACATTCTTCATGAATCACCAAATTTTAGAATTTCAGGGGATATCAGAGGCCACTAAGTCTAACATGCACTGCAGGCGCCCTCCATAACAAACTTCATAAATTATCATTCAGCCTATAGTGAAGATGGTCACATGACCAGCTAGAGTGGTCCATTTCATTTTAGGAGAGTTGTATGTATCAGCAAGGTTCTCCAAGCTGAAATTTGCCTCTTTCTATTCACATTCATTACTTTTGGTTCTGCTCTTTGAGACCAGAAAAAAAAAATTTCTAAACTATTCTACATATAAAATCCCTTCAAAGACTAAAGGCAACTTCCTTCTCCACCATCAATGTTTTTTTATCCTTCAGGTTAAACATCTTCATATAGCAGTAACTCAAGGACCTATCGATTCTGTTATACAGTGTGTTAACTATCCCTACTAACTTTTTATCTGTGCATTTAATAAGCATCTAATTCATTCCTTTGTCCAAGTTACTAACAAAATTTTTAAACAACATTGTGCCAAGCACAGGGAATTTCACTAGAGACTTCCTTTCAACTCAACTACTACTTGGGTCTGGTGGTTCTTCCAGTTCCAAATCCTCTTAGCTGGTGTGTTGTCTCACTTACACCTCTCCAACTTGTCTAAGGGAATAACATGAGAAAATTTTGTTCAAACCCAGGTAACCTGTATCTAAAGAACACCCCTGGTCTACCAGTTTAGTGACACCATTAAAAGCATACAGTATTGGTATGGCGTGGTGTTTTCTTGATAAAGCCCTGATGCCTCTTTGTAATCATTGCTTCTTTCTCATATCACTGTGCATACAATATATATTTTTTTCCCAAGAATTGAGGGTAATTCACTGGACTATTATTCTTAGATTTCATTCCATTCTCTGATTTCAAAATCAATAAAATGTGTCCTTTTGCAATCCAGTAACTGTTGTCTCATTCCTCATCATTTTTTCATAGTGGTCTGGCAGTAACTGGCCAATTCTTTCAGTTCCCTAGGTTATAGTTCACTTAAGCTTGCTAAGAATCTCAGCAGGGGTTAGCTTACTGATCTCTTACCATCTCCTTTTATATCTTGAATTTCAAGTGCCTTTTTAGTAATTTCTGTTCTGTTCTTTCCAGTTCAAAGATCATTCTTCTTGGTAAAGAAAAGAGAAACAACAGAAAGAGAGAGGGAGAGACATATACAGAGAGACAGAGGCACAGAGATAAGAAAGAAAGAAAGAAAGAAAGAAAGAAAGAAAGAAAGAAAGAAAGAAAGAAAGAAAGAGAAAGAAAGAAAGAAAGAAAGAAAGAAAGAAAGAAAGAAAGACAGAAAGAAAGAAAGAAAGAAAGAAAGAAAGAAAAATAGAAAGAAAGGAAGGAAGGAAGGAAGGAAGGAAGGAAGGAAGGAAGAAAGAAAGGAAGGAAGGAAGGAAGGAAGGGAAAAAGGAAAGAGAGAAAGAAAGAAAAAGAAAAAAGAGAGAAAGAAAGAAAAAGAAAGAGAGAAAGAAGAGGAGGAGGAGGAAGGGAGGAAGGATTAAGGGAAGGAGGAAGAAATGAAGGAAAGAAGAAAGGAAGGAAATAGGAAGCAAGGAAGGAAGAAAAGAAAGACAGGAAAAAAGTTGCAATATATAGCCTTCCCTTAGTTCTCAATTACAATTTTCTCTATCACTCCAAGATATAAAATCCTCCTGTTTCCCCCAATAACTTAAAAAGAAAATTAAAATACGTTTAAGGTGTCCTTAGCTTTCCACATCATCCTCAGTTCATTTAGAATTTTAGTGTTCTTAACCCTATTGTTCCAAAATCCTGCCACATTGTTCATTCATATTTTATTTTTTCTAATTTGTTCTTACTCTGTCATGTGCTTTAATCTAACATTGAGTTCCACACACATCCACGTCAGACAACTCTTTTATTTTTCTTTATGGGAATAAAAATAGTACCTAATTTCCATGATTGTTTTGAGGCTTAAAAGAAATATATAACTTTCAGAGGTGCTTAGTAAACTATTTTCTACCTTTATCTCAATACTTTGAAAATTGCTCTCTTAAAATTGAAGCCCCATGTCAAATTTTTCCTAATTTTTTCACAAATTCTAAGGTGGTGAGTTCACTTCTCTTTAGAGTTTCTGCCATGTTCACCAGGTCATCCCTCTCAATATCGGAATCCAAATGAAAACTTTCCTTGTTGACTCATTCAATTTTGAAGGAGGAAATGACTCATAACAAAAATCAAGGAAATTATTAAAAGATTCATTTTGGGAAGTGAGAGTCCAGGGACATGTCTGGATAACGGAATTCCTCTAGGACGACTTTGCCATGCTTATATATCACACTTCTGACGTTTCCTTAGCACCTCATCTGTGTTTTTTTTCCTCTTCTTTCTCTCAAGGTGAGCTTTAAGAGGGTTTAATAAAAAATATTCCTTGCTTATTCCTTTTTTGTATTTTCTTCTGCTTCCTTCTTCATCTCTTGTTTTTGGACTTCCTCACAGGGGGATATCATATAATGCTCCCCCATTCCTTTCCCCTCACTTTTTTTTTCATTTTCTTATGTCTTTTGAATTAAGTAGATCTGTACATTTCCAGTCATACCTCTCATCATAACTAGTCTCCATCATACCTGTGAGATCACATTTGCTTCCTTGCATTAGGATCTCTAGGTTAACTTGATTATTTCCCATACTTTGTATATTTGTGTCTAGACTCTGAAGCCATGTTTTGACTAATTTTTTCAGTTATTGTTTGCTTTGCTTTGATTTGACTGACATGTTCCTTTTATAAACTTTTATAAAAAGACTTTTCTAAGCTATGGACTTCAGGACAAGTGTTCTGATATTCTTTTGCTTTGCTCTTGTTGAGTTGTTTTCAGATATGTCCAACTCTGCTCTCCTCATTTGGGATTTTCTTGTTAAAAATACTGGTATTCTTTGCATTTCCTTCTCCAGTTCATTTTACAGATGGAGAAGCTGAAGCAAACAGGGTAAACTGACTTCTTCATGGTCACCCAGCTAGGAAGTGTCTGAGGCCAGGTTTGAACTTGGGTCTTCCTGATGGAAGGTCTGATACTCTATCTACTAGGCCACCTAGCTACCCATTCTTATACCTATATTATCACTATTAATCTTGCATTTAAACCATCCTCAAGCCACTACGTGGCTTTCTACCTCATACTTTTCATAATATTTTTGTAACATGTGTCTGGTACATAGGCACATTTTACTAAGATGATGTTGCTCCTATGGTAGATTCTTGGCAGTTCCTTTCAGGAGAATCATGAGGGGACCTTGTGTGGGCATTCATTTTCTGGGAAAATCTTTTCTTCTGTTGGCCAGAGTAGTAGAATTCTCAATCTCTTCAAAAGGCAGCCAGAGTTGGTATTGGCCATGGCCATGTTAGTCTGAGGAAGGAAGGTGACTGTGCTAATCAGGCAGTAAGGGTCATGGGGATTCCTCAGCAGCAGCAACCTAGCTGCTTTCATTATGCTAGTATCATCTTGGCAAACTGATTGTATCTATGCATGTGCCAGAGTCTGTATTGCAATCTGCCTTTTAATTTTCTTTTGTACTTTGAATGAAGTGATGTAAATTATAGTTATGTCTATGTTTGCATCTTAGCACCCTAGCAGACTATGGATAGTGAATGATTCAGTGGTTAGAATGCCAGTCCTTGAGTCAGGAAGACTCATCTTCCTAAGTTCAAATCTGGCCTCAGACTCTTACTAGCTATGGGAACATAAGCAGATCACTTAATCTTGCTTTCCTCAGTTTTCTCATCTGTAGCTGGAGAAGAAGATAGTAAACCGCTGCTGAATCTTTGCCAAGAAAATCCCAAAAAGGGTCATGAAGAGTTGAACACAACTGAAACAAATGAACACCAACAACACTCCAGCAAATTATGGACTTGATGAGGGCTCTTCCATATGATTACGACACAGAAGAGACACAATGTACGTGAAAAGCATTGAGTACACTGGAAATCCATGTGGTTTATCCATTGGATTCCAAGAGCCAAGGAGGATACGGCATTTGATTCAAATCCTGAAGCATGGTGAGTGGAGAGACTTGGAAAGGGTATTTTAGAAAGAAGGAAAAGAATATGCAAAGGGATAGAGGCAGGAAAGCATGATAAAGGCTAAATAAAAGAGGTTGTGATGATAATTCTATGAAGATTAGCAACAATTATATCTCTTCTCTTTTCTCACCATAAATACAAATGATCTTACGTCTTTCCCCCCCTCTTTGTTCTGTACCTCTTCATTCTTTTCTCACAGACAGCAGAAACATTCATTTTAAAAGCAATGTAGCAGAAATGACTTCTGAATTGTCTCATTATAAAATTGAGTAGCAAGGACATTTGTGTCTTCTCAATTTTCCTTAAAACTTGTGCTTAGGCTTGATTTTTTTTTTTTTAAATTTTAACATCTCCTAAGCAAATATTCATGTTTGTAGTCGTCTACTTGTTTACCTCTTTACCTATCCCTTTTTGTTTTTTGCCCACAAAATGGAATTGGTGAGGCCACAATGAAGGGTCTTCCTATCTTTAGGTATGTAATAATAGCCCTTTCATTACTTAATCATAAACTGAGCCCTCTTCCTTTCTAGTTGATGCACATATTGAATTAGGAAAAAATCCTTTACCAGATACACCAACACACACCAGTCTCTTGTTTGTAATCCAATCCAGTGAATGTCTAATTGACAACATTCACTGTGCTGGGCTTTTGCAGATCTATTCTATGTATCACCTTTTTTGAATCTTTCTTATTTATTTGTTGTCCTATCCTCATCATCTAGCAAAATGACTAGCAAATAACAAGCACTTAGTCCAAGACTGTTAATTAATTGATTTCTGTATTTATTCACCCAACTAGTTACTTGTCTACACAGAACTCGGTGCCTGGGTAGGATACTAGCAGTTAGTAACATTAGTCTATAACTATGGCCATAGCATGATAGTAACAGCAGCACTGAATTAAAATTGATTTTATGTGAATAAACAATTGTAAAAAACCAAAGGCAAGGCCTTTGATACAGACACCTGTTTCCAACATGAGTAAGAAAACTCTGTAGCAACAGCAAAAAAGTTGATAACTGCGAAGGAAAGACAAGTATCTTCTGGTTCTATATAATGGCCAAAGGAAATAAACCTTCCTAGATATATTTAACCCAGATGAAAATACCTCCACTTTCCAAATGGCTTTCCTACCCCACATTCTCACTTTCTACCCCAGGCCTCATCCATGCCTTCTCTCTTATTCCCACTCCCAACTCCTGCTCTCATCCACTAATAACTCATATGGACTATGCATGAATGTAGGAATGAAAGTCCGTTTATACATGAATGAGAGAATGCATGTGTGTGAGTTAGAGCAGATAAAGCTCTCTGATAAATTAGTCTCTGAAAATCAGAATTCTATTTCCCTCTGTGACTTGCTTTCTCTCTCTTCAGACATTCTATTGCATAATTGACACCAATGGCAATTTATCCTCATAGCATTAAGTCATAGATTTGGAGTGAAAAGGAATCTTAGAAATCTTCTAATCCAGGTCCAGGGAAGTTAGATGGCACCATTTTAGCATCAGTAAGTAAGACTCATCTTCTGGAGCTCAAATTCAGCCTCAGACAGTAGTTTGTGACCTTGGGCAAGTCCCTGTTTGCCTCAGTTTCCTTATCTGTAAAATGTGCTTGCAAAATAAATGGCAAGTATATTTATCAAGAAAACCCCAAATGGGGTCATGAGGAAACAGACACAACTTCCAACAACCGAATAACAAAAAATTGAGGTACACAATTAATAATCAGTCATAAGGCACTTTTCTTACGTGACTACTACAATATATGTCAAAGACTGTTTTGGTTGAGGAACTGTCCAGACCAGCTGAATCACTCACTAATCACTGAAAAGCTAGAAGTAATATTAAATTAATATTATCCTTAATTTCATCTTTTGCAGATACAATCTCTATCCAAAAGCTATCAATGTTATTTGTTTTATAACCTGTTTATGGCATTGCTTTCGGCACAACCTACAGTTGCATCTACTCTTGCAACAACCTGTCATACCATTACCAGTTTACTGTGAAATGAGTGGTTTAAAAATTAAACATCTTTTTTTTGGTCACTAAACTGAGCAAAGTTCAAGTTCAGGGCCATAAGACCACAAAGGAAAGGTTCAATTCTCATTGTCTCTAATAACTGTAATTATTACATATATTGAATACTTTCTGTATATAAGAGACCACACAAGAAATAAGGGAGACTAATAAGATTCAGAAAGTTCAGCTTCAGGAAGTTTACTATTTATTACAAGGGATAATTACATAAGAAAGATAAATTAGAAGAAGGGAAAAAAGAGGGAAAGGAATAAACGTTTATGTATTTTTGTTGTTATTTGCTTGTTTCAGTCACGTCTAATTCTTTGTAACGCCATTTGGTCTTTTCGTGGCCGGGACACTGAAGGAGTTTACCTTTTCCTTCTCCAGCTCATTTTAGAGATGAGGAAATTGAGGCAAACAGGGTTATGTGACTTCTCCAGAATCACAAAGCTAGTAAAGGTCTGAGGATGGATTTGAACCCAGGTGTTCCTAACTTGAGGCCCAGTGGTCTCTCCACTCTGCCACTGTCTCAAGCATTTATATTGTACTTGATATATGCTAGGCACTATGCTCGGTGCCTTTTCCAAATATTGTCTCATTTGTTTAGTTTATTACTGCAAGAATTCAATAACAGTTAAAAGACAACACAAGAAATGCGAGAACATAGCACATGATAATTTTCATAGTAACAGCTGATTTAGTGCTTGGCATAACTTTCATGGAACCATAGATTTAGAGTTAATGTTGACTTCAGAGAGAATGGAGTCCAACCCTTTCATGTTACAGATGAGAAAACCAAGGTCTTGAGTAATTAAATCACTTGCCCAAAGTCATATTAGTAGCAAGTACCAAAGAGAGATTTAGACTCAGGTCCACAAACTTTTCTTTCTGTGATACCACATTGACTCTTTGAGGTTTACAGAGTGCTGTACTTGTCTGTCAATAAGCCTCTGTTGAATATTTATGTCAGACACTCACTGCTTAAAGCCCTGGAGAGAAAGCAACAACAGCAAAATCAGTCCCTGTCCTCAAGGAGCTCACTTTCTAATGAAGGGAGTGGTGGTGGTGGTAGTAGAAAATATGCAAATGACTCTGTACATACAAAATATAGAGAGAGTAAATGGAAGGTAATCTTCAACAGAAGGCACCAGTAAGAGTAAGGTATCAAGGGAGGGGACTGAAAAAAGCTTCTTACAACAGAAGACAGAGTTTGAATTATATTGAAGGAAGGCAGAGAAATCAAGAGCTGGAGGTAGAAAGGGAGAACATTCTAAACTTAAGCGGCATGCCAGAAAAAGACATGGATCCAGGAGATGGAGGATCTTTATGAGGAATGACAAGTATCTAAAAATAGTTGGATGTTCAAGTCCCCAGAGGGAAGTAAAGTCTGAAAATACTCTGGCGTTCAATCCAACCAACATATTTTGCCGGCATACAATGTGGAAGACCATGTTAGTGCAATTCGTAAATAGAGAGTCAGCTTAGTCAGGAAGTCTTATTTTTCGGTCATACTGGCTATGTTACCTGGCACAAGTTGCTTAACCTCTCAGTGCCCCCAGCAATTCTCCAAGACTCCAAGTCATAAAGTCTGCTCCATTAGGCATAGTTAGAGGTAATGTTCTTATCTGGGATTTATCTACACCAATCAAATCACAGATCCAGACTAATAACAAATATATAAATAGCATAGAAAGAAACACACTAATAAATGGAAGGTACTGTGTTAGGCACTAGGGATATAAGAAGAAAAAAAATGGCAGAGTTGTTGGCCGTTGCTTAATTAGTGATTATCTCTAATGATTGTCATGATTTCAAAGAAAAAAATAGGTCATCATGTGTTTATATAGTCTAAGAATAAAATGCAAAGGAGTTGGGTCTTAGAGGAAGAATAGATTGGCCTAGGATAAACAGGAAGGAAAAAATGGAATGCATTTGTGACTGTGGGGAGTGAATTGGGCAAGGGTGTTGAGGTAGGAAAACTGTGTTACCTAGGAAATGAGTGGACCATTTTGTGTGGAACAGAGAGCAATATCAGTGACAAGTAGGAGAAAAAAAGAATTAGTAGGTGGGGGACTGGAAGTAGGGAAATGACATAATGCTAAAGATAATAGATTTGGGGATCTCATATAAGGAAAAGATCAATGAAACCACAGAAGTTGGTTAAATTTCAAGAGAAGAGGCAGAAGAAAGGGCAAACCAAGTCATGTTGCTAAGGACTAGTTCACTCACATTTAGGAGTCAGAAGAAGAAAGAGGATACAGCCAAGAGAAAAGGCGGGATCAGTTTGGGAAATATACAGAATAACCAAATGACAAATTAAAGAGAGTTTTCAGAATGAAGGAAGAACTGTTTTCTTATTCCCCCATATTTATAGTTAGTTCATGCTAAGGTAGACAAGTAACAATAAGATAACCAGAATAGTAAATGGGCAGAAGATGTGAGTAGGGAAAGTAAGACGCAAGCACCATCATTGAACTGGTATTCATCCTGTCATATGTTGACATTCTCTCCCACTCCCCTAGTCATTGACCAGCTCACCCAAGTGACTAGTGAACAAGGAACTAAACTATTCTAGAATTAAAGTTCATTAGCAGATAGATGCTCCAGTTTACTCTGGCCTACTCTCACCTTACCAGGGACAAAGGCTCATTAAGAATTTATCCATCCTTGGTCAATTCCAAGCACCGTACTGTTCCACCCATAAACCTCATTGGTCTCCCTTGTTCTGCATCAATGACCACATTTATGGGGCCAAACCATGGGGAAAAATTGACTCCCCATTATACTACCCAAAGGAGCAAATAAAAAGTTCCCAAACATCATAAAAATTCATAGATAAGCAAGGCAACATGACCACAGCAGTAGTAAGCACTGATAGGTGATCATAGTGGTACAGTGTGGCTGATTTGAGGATAAAAGCACCTTGTCCATCGCAGGATTTTACTTTGATCACTTGCAAATGCCTACTCCTTATATCTGCTTATTGTCTCCTACTATACTGGGTTCTTCCCTGCCCCCCCCCCCTTTCAGCACTGAAGTTCTCTCTATCAGAAAGAAGTCTATTGATAACATTTTTCTATCGTTTAGTCATTTTTAGTAGTGTCTGACTCTGGTTTTCTTGGCAAAGGTCTTAAAGTGGTTTGCCATTTCCTTCTCCAGGTCATTTTACAAACGAAGAACTGAAAACAAACTGAAACAAAAATGGTTAAGTGACTTGTCCAGGGTCACATAGATAGTAAGTGTATGAGGCTGGATTTGAACTCAGATCTTCCTGATTCCAGGCTGCTCAATGCACTGCACCACCTAGCTGTCCATTAATAACATGTCTATATCATTAAACTTAAATTTCAACCTAGAAAAATAATTCTAAGACCAATTAAAGTACTGCACACTGTGCTCCATGAACTATGTATCTTGCTGCCATGGCTTTGAAATACTGATGTGTGTGTGAGAGAAGACTCTAATTTTAATCTCTTTCTTATGGATACTTATGTTCTTCAAAAGTCTGAATGTTTACTTCTTATCCCTTGTGACCAGAGTGGTGCAAAAAACCCAAAAAAACCAAAAAAACAAAAAACAAAAACCAAATTCCATCCATTTGCACAGAATCTGACAGCAGCCCAGTAAGGCTCTGGCACACAACACAGGATTGGAAGAGTAAGATTGGTCAGTATCATTATAATTATTCTTTTGCACTTGTTGTTACTATTTGTACAACACTTCGTGTTGGCTCTAAAATTTACTATTTCCAGCAAACTGTTAATCTGATTTTAAAATTTTATTCATCTCCCATGGCACTGTTCTTTTTTTTCATGGTATTCTCTATTAGCTATTTAATTATTCTGTTTAACTTGCAAGGCTTTCCCATGAAAGATGTAATCCTAAATAAAGTCATATTGCCCGGTAGGAAACCTAGATACAAGAGCACTGGGTAAACACTCCTTTTGTTTGTTTTTACCTTAACAATGATGCCATGCTTTGCATTTTAATTCCCTTTGTTTCTCATATCTATAGCAGTTTTGAAAAAAGAGTGGGGAGAGGGATGTCCAGCAACAACTGTATCTTTGATCATACAGGGATGCCTTCCACTGATGAGAAAAATAATAAACATTCTTCCATTCATATATATTTATAATATAACAGTTTTTGTTGCATATGTTTTCACTTAGTTTCCTTTTTCAAAAAAAATCATGAATTGAAATTTTTACGTTTGTTATTTTATGGAAAATTTTAAAAGACTTGATACAATTACAATTTGTAGAAATACTTCTAAACTTTGCCATTTAGACTTGTTCAATCATACCTGACTCTGTGACCCCATTTGGGATTTTCTTGGCAAATAACTAGAGTGATTTGCTATTTCCTTCTCCAGCTCATTTTGCAGATGAGGAAATGAGGTAAACAGGTGAAATGACTTGCCCAGGGTCACTCAGCTAATAAGTTTCTGAGGTCAGATTTAAACTCAAGAAGAGAATATTGTTGCACACACACACGTACTTATATATAGGCATGATGTCCCCCAACAGAATTTAAATTTCTTGAGGACAAGGATACTTTGTTTCCCCAGTGTCTAGCATTGGTGGGTCTTTAGTAAATGCTTACTGATTTCTTATACATCCCTTCCAGCTCTAAAATCATATGCTAGCCAGAACATTTTGTTTTCCAACCCAGGATTAAAAAATACAGTAATTTTTCCAACTATTCTCCTAAAATAATTTTTTTTTCAAAGTCAAGACATACAGGATCTTCTGGAAAAAAGAAAATACAATAACTGAAGCTTATTTTTTAAAAGTCAAAGTCACCAAATGTATCTTTATGTCAATTTTAAAATTATTGGGATTTTTCATGTGATTTTAAAATGTTATTTTAAAAACCTAAAAATGTGGCCAATATCTAAAACCACATATTTTGAAAATGATGTTGTGGGGTTATATCATATTGATGCCAAAATATCCTAAACATAGCCACGTTCCAAATTTACACAGTCATTCAGTGGCGTGACATACCAAAAGCTGTTACTGATTTATTTTAATTTGCTAAACTTTTTTGAATTTCAGTCTAGTAACAGTGAATACTGCCAGAATTCCATGAAATAATTGCCAAACATGATAGCTGTCCTTCCTAGAACTCTTGAAACTTGAGCAATAAATATTGAGGCTGGAACTAACTCTCTCCCCTCTCCCCCCACCCTCCCCTCTCTGTCCTCCCTTTTTTTCCTCTCTCCCTCCCCCTCTCTCCCTTGCTCTCTCCTCATCATGGCCCCTTTCTCTCTATTGCCCTTCCTCTCCCCCATTTCTTTGCTCCTCCATCTTTCTTCCCCCTCTCTCCCTCTCCCATCACCCTGCCTCTCCCACTCTCTTCTCTCCTTCTCATCCATCCGTTTCTCCCCTTTACCTACCTTCCTTCCCCTTCTTCATCCCTCTCCCTTCCCCTCTCTTCTCACCCTAATGCATTCCACATAGCACCAGTATGTTCCAGTATATTCCAAGATCGTAATGCATATTTCCAAGTTCCAAATGAAAACTGGCAATTGTATATTCAGAAGTGGGGAAAACAAAAGTGAAACCAAATGATGTAAAAATTTAAGCACAGTTTATTTAATACTGAAGAAAGCAAAATGCCTTTCTGATTAAGAGTTCAAATAAGGTGAAAGTTGGCTTACCCAATTTCCAGTTACTTAGGATGAAAGACTTTTAATCAAACTTTTTTTCAGGTGCAAGTGCCTGAAACAACTATTTTTAGTTGCTAAAAATAATAGTTGGATATATTCCTCAGACTTTTCTTACCACCTGGGTGAAAGTGGAATGAGGGAAGGGAAATTGGCTAGCACAATGGCTAGAGTGCTGAAGCTGGAGTCATTAGGACTCTACATTAAATCTGTATTGAATATTTACTAGTGAAACTAAGTCACTTTTAACCTGGTCTAGTCTCAGTTTCCCCATCTACAAAATGCGTATAGTCCTAGGACCTACTAACCAGAGTAGTTGTGGGGCTCAAATGAGGCAAAATTTAACTTTTCAAATCATCTTCAAGAACTACATAAACATAAGTATTATCTTCATCACCCTCATCATCATCTACATGCAGTCATATAATAATGGGAGGATAACAACAACAAAGTGGTGCAATAGAGAGAGCACTGTATTTGGAATAAAAGAACCTAAATTCAAATCTCAGCTTTGCTACTTGTGGTGTGACCTTGGGAAAGTTACCTAACCTCCCTGGGCCTCATTATCCTCATTTATAAAATGAGGAGGTGTTCTGGATGACCTATAAGGTCCTTCTAGATCGAATGATTATATATTTGGGGATACAATAAACATAGTACAGTAGGAAGAGAGCAGTGGACTTGAGTTGGACTCCTTGATCTGGCCATTGTGGCTTTTTGACAAGTCACTTCATTCCTAGGTACTTCTATGTCTACATCCACAGAATGAGACCAAGCTAAGTGACTTGTCCAGGGTCACACAGCTAGTAAATGTCTGAAGCCAGCTTTGAACTCAAGGAGAGGAGTCTTTATGACTCCAGCCCCGGCACTCTCACCCCAAGGATAGGCTTAAAGGATCTTTAAAGTCCCTTTCAGCTCTAAAACAATTATCTTCTGTAACCAAACCAAACAAAAATTCTGGTGAAAATTTTAATAGTAATAATAGTAATAATATTTTATGTAAATATGATCACAAATGAGAAGAATATGGTAGTGATATTTAATCTTATATGGCCATATTGATCTTAGAAGTTGTACTCAAATTCAATTTAATTGATTTGATTAATATCAATAAGCATTTACTAGGAAGCCATTGAATCTGGGCCCCATAATAGTGCTTGGAGACACATTAGTCCCTATTGTCCTATGACTTACATTTTCCTGGGGAAAACAAGGAAGAAAGACAGATGCATATGCAAAGAAAATGCAAAGTAATTTTGATTCTGAGAGCAATAATGAGTAGAAATATCTGGAAAGGGCTTATGTAGGAGATGGCACGTAAGCTGGGACTTCAAGGTAAAAGAGGTGAGGAGGGATAGCATTCCAGCCTTTACAAAAGCACAGAGGTGAGAGATTGACTATCAAGTGTAGGGAATAGCAAATCGGGGAAGTAGGGTTAGAATACGGAGTGTATTGGATAGGAAGTAATGTAAAAACAGTCTAGAGAGATAGCTTGGGGTCAGATTTTAGAATTATTTAAATATTAAATGGAGGAGTTTCCATTTTGCCCTTGATGAAATCAACAATCCCTGAAGCTTTTTGAGGAAAGGAGAAACAGAGTCAGGTCTGTGTTTTACATAGCAGTCATTTCAGGAGCTCTATGGAGGGTGGATAGGAAAGGGCAGAGATAGGAGGCAGGAAGATCAAGAAGGAGACTGTTACAGTAGCCTAGGTGAGAGCTGAGAAATCTGATTTTGTTGACGACACATTTAAAACAGACTAGAAGAAAGGCAGTATGGCCTCTTACGAAGGACACTGGAACACAGGAAACCTTTGTTAGTTCTATCTATGTTACTAACTAGCTGTGTGACCGTAGGTAAGTCTCAGCCTCTTTGGAATCTGATTCCTTATTGAAACATTCGATACTAGGGCTTTATGTAGGAGAAGGACTATGTATGACGTATGACCTAAGTAAAATGCTGTTACAAGTATTTATAAAGTACTGCTACCTTTGAAGAAAGTCAAGGTAACTGGGAAGCATGATTTCAAATATGTATTAGTCAACTTGGCAATTTCCCTTTTTATTTCTGGGATAATTATGTTTTGGATTTTAGCGGCATGAAGGTGAAATATGACTTGAAGTCAGTAGTCTTATCACATGGATATCAATATTCTCCTCCTTCTCCTTTTCATCCTCCTCCTTTTCAATGTTCTAAAGCATAACGTAAGGGAGTTGCTTGATGACTTCAGATAACATATGGACCAGTCTGTAAACTTAGTTTCTTTTTCATGGATGTAATTTCACTAGGGAATATGAAAGTGAGCTTTCTAAGTACCATACATGTGAATTATAAAACCTTTTCATAGTCCAGAATAGGTTTAGATATCTATTTTTATTCAATAATAATTTTAATTTTAAAAGCATTTATTTTAACATGTATTAATTTACTTAATGAGCTTGTATTTAATAGTCTAGTTTCTACAGAGGTGTCAAATACAGCAGTGTGAGTAATAATTATAAAATATTTCAACAACACTTTAAGATCAATATTTGATGTGTGACTATAATTCCTCTGCTGTTTTATTCAGGTATCTCTAATATTCAAATCAAGAGAACCTGGAGAAAGCAACAGTGACAACTTTGGAGAAAAGAGACATCCTTTAGGAGAAAAGGACATCCCTCTACGATGCAAAAAATTTCAAACAATCAAATTCCCCATATGAATGCAAGATAATTATATTATCTGGAAACAATAAGTATTTTTTAGGACATTTAGGATATTATTTATACTTCAGAATCTCTTTCTTACCTCTGATAAATATTAACTGTGGGTTCATAGATCATCACGTAACCTCTAGGTGCCCTAGGAACTCAATCAATTAATCTACATGCACTTATTAAGGACCTACTAAGTTCCCAGCTCTATGAAACAAACTTGATCAGCTTCAGAAAGTTAAAGTAAACTGACAGTGGGTTTCCAGACTACTGACATCATTGAAACATGCCATGTTCTAGCAAGGTTGCTCCCATTAACAGCAACCCCCGATCGTCAGTTTTAATTATGAGCTTGTCATTCTAGTTTCAACCCTCTTTCTCCCCATTAAAGGAAAGCACATTTCTTTCGTGACCAAGCAGAAAGGCTAGGCCAAGATCAGTGGGTGAATTTGTCCTTTAAATCTCTGTAGAAAAAAAAAAGTACAAAATGCACCCAGGAAGTAATAAAATGTGCCTCCCATTGGTTTCAATCAAATTAAAAAAAAAAAAGAACACTGAAAAAAATGTAAAGGAAATGTGGGCAAAGTGCATGCAAAAACTTTGAGCAGGCTGGCGCCAACTTAATGGGCCTTTCTGCAGGACAACCTGTATGGTCACTCCATGTGGCAGGCTTGTGAATCATGCTCATAACTTGTCTTCACTTCACTGAAACCGTGGATGAGTGTTTGTCAAGGTAAAAAAAAAATGTGGAAGCAAAGGAAAAGACCAGACTTAGTAAACCTGGGTGGCAGTCACGCACATCTTACCTCTCACCGGGCAGTGACCTTAGTATGTTTTCATGTTTATCTAAAAAAGATAAAAGGTATGATTGCTCAGGAATGAAAACATGGGCAACATTCAAACAGAGGAAAGCAGAAACAGCAGTTTAAGCCTATGAGGGAAATGTAAACCAGCCCTGAGAAACATTTGACATTGCCTCTCTCTCTGTAGAGGTCATGGTTGTATTATATTGAAACAAATAAGACGAGACCGAGCAGAAGGTTTTGATAATGGGGAACAGAGCAGTTCTAGGAACATGTCTTACTGTCAGAATTTGTAAGATCCTAAAACTAACAACATGGCTCTATCCAAGACTGATGACTATGGATTTTTCTGAATTGCAAAGAATTATTAGACTCAAGAATTTTAGCAGAGAATGAATACACACAGATTTGCTTTGCTTAAATGTATATTGGGTTGTATTGTGCCATAAAGGGATCTAGGAAAATCAAATCATTACAAAGTCAAAAGTCCCAGGTAAGAGGAACTGTATATTACATGTAGGTAGCATATATACTTATACTATTAAAGGGCTTTGGAACTTGTACAAATATTTCAGTCTAAGAAAATATTTCATTTACCAAGGAGAGGTTAAATAAGTCTACATTTCCGTCCATCAACCCAGGACTTGTATCAGTCTCTTTATATCTTGAACCATGTCCACGGTTGGAACCATCTAATGTTTCATTGTGAGTATTCTAGTTTTCATAAGAATTAGCATATTGATTATAATTGAAAAGAAAATGAAAGTAACCTAAATACCCAACAATGGGGCCAGATAATGTGTGAGACATTAATGTAATGAAGTGTTAGAAGGTAATTAAGATAAAAAAAGAAGACAGAAAGATAAAAAGGCAATGAAAAGACCTGCATGGAATAACACAAAGTGAAAAAGAAGAGAAGTAGAGGGCAAAGAGCATAGTTTAACTAAAACCATATAAGAGGAATGAATGGGAATGAATGGAAAAGAATATTGATCAATGCTTAGAAGTGGCCCAAAAGTTGTTTTGTATTTCATGCATTGAAATTCATTTATTTGAATTTAGTTTAAAAGATGTCTGGGTAGTTGTTTTGATATATCATATGAAGTTCATAAAGAATCATCCAAAATAATTACAATATTGGAATGATTGACTGATGTTGTTAAAAAAGGAACTCCTGGCAAAGTATCTATTTCATGGAAACAAACACCATGCCTCTCATGCAAAGTTTCTTCATCATAGTCCCCCCCAACCCATGGTTGATAAAAGTACTTAAGGAATAAAAAAAAAAAAAAGATCAATTTTTCATTTGACACAAAGTAAATCATTACTTCCTTCTGGGATGCGGTACCTTTTCCCACTGTTGGTTCCATTTCCCATCATGCCCTTGACCTTGGAGGTCAGCTGTCATTGGAAGATGAAGCTCTGAATAAACAGAGAAGACCCTGTGGTGTCTCTTATCTCTCTGTTTTGCCTCAAATCTCCGGGTGGAGCATTAAATTATTCATCCACTAGTGCTCTCTAGGAGTTACACATCTCCATCACCCACTCCCCCCTCTACCTACCCATTTGTGAGTGAAGGCGGTATCCTTGGGAACCTTATCAGAGATCACAGATTCAGGCTCCAGAAATGAAATAAAAGAGGAAATTGGCTGTATTAGCATAAGAGGAGTCAGCCTGGAGTTGAATACACACATCACCCAGGAGCACACTGGCTTCCCTTATCAGTAGCGTTTGATCACTACTTTCTTTTTTTATATACATTCTTTAATTCCATCCAGCCCACTCCTTTGTTCCAACTCATATGAGGGAACATATGAAATAAGGGCAGATGGCATAAGGTCCTGAAGAGTTTTCAACACTTCCAACCTTTCCTAGGCTCAATAAAAACAGCATAAATAAAATGTTCATTTTAAAATAGCTTTTATGCTATAACCCCTCTCTCCTACCCCCATAAAAGACTTGTTACTGAGATTTCAAGTGAGAAAAACTACAAATAGTTAAAATTTGATTTAAAGGATGTTGTCAGAGAAAGCTACAGTATCATTCAGTGAAATAATCTAAGATATACATTAACATACAGAAATATATTTTCTTTTCAGGACAAAATACACCTAGCAAAACAAGGTTATTCCATTATGCACTTTTTTCTCCTAGTTTTCCCTTCAAAACTATTTGTCAAGAGACAATGTTCTTTGGGTATATTCCCACTGAGAATGTTTCACAAATAAGTAGGTTTTATGTGTAAGCCAAATAACAGCCCCAAGTCCCATGTATATTAAAGCATCTTTCATAAGCATAATCTATAAACATGGGCATATGTTATATGGATAAAAAATGTGATGGGGGGAGTTAGTTTATGTAAGTTTCCTCACTGCTTTTTTCTTCCTAACATTACAGAACTTTATCGATGAACTTCTCTTTCATGCTTTTAATTCTTCTTTCAAAAGCTAATCGGCTACCTGCTCAAATTTCCTCCAAAAACACAGCCAAAATGTCAAGCAATTGACATAATTCTGAGTTCTCTGAATTTTAATAGACTGCATATTTGGCTGGATTCATCATGATTTATAAAGTTCCAGTATCGACAGCACTGTATATCGGTCATTTTCAGTATCATTGCCATTGGCTCAGACTGATCAAGTCAATGAATCCCCAAAGTATGGCATACATAATATGTCCTTCAATTAATAAAACATCTACTTTTCATAAAAATAATGATCAGCTTTTGCAAATCACTGTCTGATCTGAAAGGTACTTTACAAGAGCATGTCACAATAACCATTTGAAGTAAGTTAGCACTGATTTTCCCAAATGCTTCTGTTGAAGGCTCTAATTGACATGTAGGCAAGAAAGTACAAGAAATGGACAGAAATACAGATTGTGCACCTTTCAACCACCTTCTGAAAAAGCAAAGTGATAGAGAAGATGGATGATCCTCTCAAATCTATACTACTTGATGGTCTGCTTTTGTTTTATTTGCTAAAGGAGAGAGATAAAACTATCAATAATATTTATCTAACAAGTTTCAACTTTCAGTACTTTTTCTTTTGAAAAATATTTAATTGATTGTTTTTAATATAACTTTAAGGTCTCCACTCTGCCGCTTACCCCCATAGAAGCCTCTCTTATAACAGAGACAAATATTTAAGCAAAACAAACTATCACAATGACTACATATAACAATGTAGCAGGTATTTTGCATTTGTCTTCCACAAGGAGGGAAATGTCTGTTGTCTTGAGTGATCTGGAGCCAAAATTGTTCTTTACATTTAATTTTAATCCTGATATCTTTTAATGCTTTCATTTATGTTTTTCATGTGTATATTGCTCTGTGGGTTTTGCCTTATTTGCTCTACTTCCGTTCATACAAATCTTTTCATATTGTTCTGAATTCTTTATATTCTTCCTTTTTTGATGATAAAATAATAAACATTCATGTACCACAGTTAATTCAACTATTCCCCAGGCATTGTACACTCACTCTGTTCCCATTTATTTGCTACTGCAGACATGCTTCTGTGAAAATTTTGGTATTTATGGGTCTCTACTTTCGGTTTTTGTGCTCCTCGGGGTATGTCATCAGTAATGGGATCTTTGTATCAATGGGCATAAACTGTTTAGTAATTCCAAATTACTTTTAACACTTTCCAAGGCAAGAACTATTTTAATAACCTTTATAGAATTATTTTCAGGATAAGGATGTAATACTTAGCTTATAATCAAGTAAGAAATAAAAACCTGGGTGTATCTAAGATTAAATAAACTCTGTCCCCTCAATGATTTATTTCTTTTTTTAAAATTTATTAATTTACCAGATATTTTACTAAGTACCTAATGCAAGTAAAATCTAAATGATCCAGAATATGGCAATTAACAAAATCAAAATTTTAAAAGTAGATTTCATTGAAAATTATTTTTGTTTCAAGTCCTTCTGGAATATGGTTTTCTCTTGGCTGTTTCTCTCACTGGCAATCAGTATGAAGGAAGAGATGCCCCCTCTACAAATGAAGTTAGCTAGCAATGTTAATCTGCCTATGGAAACAGTCGTAGTTTCATTAGAAATACACGGAAATAGTTCCTTCTATTTTTAAAAATTTAATAGAAACAATAACTTTCACCACTGTTGCCCTAAATTCAGATACCCTAGACAACTTCCCAACATCCTCATCGATGCTCTTCTCTGCAGCCTTAGGACATTGGATTTGTAGGGGTAAAATGGGGAAATGGATAGAAGGGAGAAAATCCAATCCTGAGGGAGAGATTCTGTAAAAGTGATTTTAATTAATCTATTGACACTCTAATTATACCCCAGTGAGTGTTTTATGTAGCCTCCTCAAGATCTGTACTGTAAAGATAAGACAGAAGAGGAGATCCAAAGGACATTTTACTGACAATTTTCCATGTATCTACGCTACTCTTAAAGTTTTGGTGAAGAAAAAGGAAAAGAGGCATTTTGTCACTCTGGTCAAAGTAGACACTTCAAAAATGTGTATTGACTGACTGATTGACCTAGTATATGAACAAAAATTCTCTTTATTATATAAATAACAAATGGATCTCTAGTCTTTATTTGATAGTCTCAGATGAGAGGAGAATCAGGGAAGCTCATTCTACTTTGAGATAACTCTAATCATGAAGAAAGTTATGATGCTCTAATAGTTAGGAATTTTTCCTTGCAACAAGATTGGCCTGCTGCAACTGCTACACTTTGCTTATGGTTCTTCCTTGTGGGGCAAAAGAGTTAAAAACAAATGCTTCTTCCACATGACAATTTTTCAAATATGTAAATAATTCATCCCCAAGTTATTTTTTTCTTCAGTACTTCTAATGAATTCACATGTGGCATAATCTCCTGGGCACCCTAAATTATCTCTAAGATATCTTTCCCAGAACTAAATCCTACATTTCAGATGAGGTATGACAGTATGAACAGCATCATCCTACTACTGGCTTAATTCCTCACTTAACGAAGTCTGAGATCACATTCACTATTTTTGCTGTTATATGATAGTATTGACTCCATTTAATTTAGGATCACTTGCATACACACATATGTATACATGAATATGTAAATTGCACATATGCATATGTATATATAGTGTTTATGTATGTGTGGATATATAATATGTAAATGCAAATAGCTATATGCAAGATGATTTTTCCCCTTTTTGGTTTATGATTTTTGAGAGATTCTAGACAGCTACAACCAATGGACTATCATGTTACTCAAAGAATTCAAGCCATGAATCATTCAATGGGACCAACAAATAATAATCTGATGTGAAGTACATAAAGGCTCAAGATGGATGACAATAAATGAAGGCAGGTTATATTGATCCATAATGGTAGATTCCTCCAACGTTAAATTTAGTGGCAGAGGGGATACCGAGGACATGTATATTTCTTCAAGTTCTCAGTCTGTGGAGATTCCACTAGATATGCCCAAGAATAATCAACAAAGTATTGCAACATCCCTGCAAGAAATTTTTGATAATTGTCCAGGCAGAAAAATTATCTTCTTCAATCACCATAAGTAGCAAAGATAACAGAAAATGAAACCAAGAAGAAATGTCTTTTACTCATATTCTGTCTTCTGTGGTATATTAACAAAGGCTACAAAAAGAGCAAAATTTCATTTAGTGCAAAACCATGATATAAGCAAAGTTATCATTAAGAAATATGACTGGAGGGAGATAATTAATCTAAACCTTATCCACACTTGCTTTAGCAAAAAATTCATATCAGACCAAAGAATGATCACAAAATTTAATAACTACATTGAATTACTTTTTCCATCCCAGAACTGCACAAAAAACAGCCAGAAGTCATAAGGCAACAGACAAAGAAATCCTTTGCCATTAAAGTCAGAGCAGGCATTGGCAAAGAGGCCTAAGACCTCACTGAGGGATCAGAAAAAGGTCAAAGATATAGTATAGACAGTAATCTATAGTATAGACAGCAAGAGTCTGTGTCTAGAGGCAAGTAAGAGTGAAAGGCCCTTTATGGAGAGTCCCAAGTTTCTTAGCAGACCCCAGGGTAAGAATCTTGGAAGCCTTGAGAAGGAACAGCAGCCAGAACAACATAGTATTATGCAGACCAAGATAGCACAGGAACTCAGGAACTTCCAGATATATAACATTCAGGTCAGATTATTCATAGATGATCCTAAGTATGAAACACTTTGAAATACATGGAAACCTAACCACAGGAAGTGGAGGAAAATATAAGAATCTTAGAGACCTAGAGTGAAGCAGAGTAGAGGTTACAACCTCATTCAAAAGTTCAGGAGAAGGTAGATCCAGGGTCAGGTGTAAAGCCCCAATTCAAGAACTAAGTCTAGAAAAAATGAATAAACCAAAAAAGATATGAACCAGTGTCTGGAAATGGGAGAGTACATTCTCCATGAATATGCTGAAATCAAGATACTCACAATCAATATTTCTGAGAACTCCTAAGAATTACACAGGAGATGGTGCTTCATATTTTCAACCTACCTCCAAGATATTGCAATTGCCATTTCTCTGTTTATTTACATTGACAGAATAAAAAAAGTTATGTCTCGAATATATGAAGCATCATTATACATTATAGTAGCTCCAGAAATCCACCAGAAAAAGGAGAAAGTAATTACATAATATCTGCAAGTAGAAATTTTAGGTAAAACACTGACCTTTTTTTTTTCAAAAGAACTATATGATTATGTATAAGAAATATGTACAAAAGAAAAAAATAAATATAAGCTCTGGAGGATAGAATTGGAAGGAAAATAAAGATCTTAGAAGGGAAAGTGGCAAACTTTACTTTAAGGATGTATTCCCTGAAAACTAGAGGAAACAAAAAAGAAATAAACAAATCTATGAGATAGTAAAAATATTAGAACAAAATAAAAAGGCAAAAAAAAGATGAAATATGAGATTTTTTATTTCAAACAACTACTCTGAATAAAAGAAAAGAGAAAATTTAAGAACTATTAGATTCAGAAAATCATAATAAAAAAGCTTAAGCTTTTGACACTATTTCAAAGAATCGTGAATGAAAGCTTTTTCATATCAACTTGGACAAAGTGAAGAGAGAATAAATCCACTGATCTCCTCCTGAAGGAAAATATAATAAAGAAAAATCCAAGGCATACTTTAGTTCATAGAAAGAATTCCCAAATCACAGAAAAAGTGTCGTAGGTATCCAGAAATAACCAGATATTAAGTAAACATAGTATTAAACAAGACCTGGCAGCTTCTACTATAAATGAGAACAGATCCTGGAATACAATATTATAAAAGAAAGAAAAAGATACAGAATTACAACCAAGACTAATATACCATGTAAAACCAAGTGTAATTGTATAGGGGGAAAGGAACTTTAGTGGACTATAGGGCATGGAATAATTCCTCCTAAAAATAAATCCAGAGTTAAATAGGAGTTTTGAAATGCAATCATAAGAGTTCAGAGTAATCTAAAATTGTGAATTTATAAGGGAAATTAAAAAGCATTGCATCATGTTAACATTCCCATAGGTTGAAAAGGCACAAGTATCCCGTCAAAACATGAAGGGTTTCCAAGTCTATTCACGGGGTTGTTAAATAAGAAAAGCAGAGGACTTGGGCTTCATTTAGTTTCAGTCTGAGAGGAAAGAGAAGGGAGGCTAAAAAACAGAAATAGCTACTACATAAAAGGGGATGGGTATTATTTCTTCTTATTGGGATCAAGGAAAAGAGGTGTATACAATAATGGAGCAAGGAATATAGAAGATGAGTATGTATCAGATGAAACTCCTTCTTATCTGAAAAAAGAAAAAGAAAGAGTGAACATGCATACACATCCAAAGCGTTTGGTGTAGAAATAGATTAGACTCTACAAGGAAAAAGTGGGAAGGAATGAAGGAAATATTACAAAGGGGAAAAATTCTTGGAAGAGAATAGTTGAAAGCAAAATACTTTTGCTTATTTCAAAAAAGGAGAATTAAAAGGGAATAGATAGATAGATAGATAGATAGATAGATAGATAGATAGATAGATAGATAGATAAATGATAGGTAGATAAAGATAAAATAAAAGAACTAAAATCTCAGGAGTGATTCCTGAATAAATTGTATGTGTGCATGTATGTATGTGTACACCACATACATGCATACATACATACATGCACATACTTTGCTATAAGAAATTATGAAAGAGATTATTTCAGACAAGTCTAGGTAATATACAGTGACACAGAGCAAAGAGAACAGGACCAGGCAACCAGTAACATTATAAGATGAACAAGTTTGAAAGACTTCAAATCAAAGTTACAAAGTCTGATTCTGTGTGTTTCCCCCATGGTAAGTTTGCACTAGATGACCTTTATGAGCTATATCGAACAAGTATTTAAGATACCAAGGGAGTAAGGAGAAGTCACATAAATATAAAATCTTTCATAAGGTTTGATATAGAAGTGACATAGATAAATGGATGTTCTGTGTTAATTATCTTGATAGTTTGAGGGAGGCGTGTATATGATTGAATGTTATCAGTATTTGTCTAGAGGAGGGAAACCTAGAATGTTATAATTCAGGGATAATTGTAGAACCTGGGATGAATCACTCTAGAGACTGGATTATTAACAGGAGTGCTATTAACTACCATAAAACATTTGGCAGTTCTATCCCTTGGAAAAAAGATTGTACTTGACATGTGTTGCTCTATAGGGTAGAGCTAAAACCAATGGATGATAGTTACAGGAGGTACTTTTTTGCCTCAATGAAAGAACTTTTCAAGAAAGAAAAATAGGTCAACAGGTGATAACCAGTCATCACTTGAGATATTCAAAGACTGAAAGTAGCACTCCAACAACAGTATAAAAGGCAATTCTACATTGACTGAAAAGAGTAGATAACCCCAAAGGTAAAATGGGAAAAGTTCTGATTTTGAGGTTAAGGGATCTGAATTCAAATACACACTTTGCATCCATGTAATCTTTCAAATTAGTTCATTTCTCTGGGTCATGGAAGGGGTTGGAACCCTTACATGATCTCTAAAATCTAATTCTCATCTCAATCTATTATCCTATATATCAGCCTTCCAAACCAACAACTCTGTAATTCTATGTCATAAATGCCTTAGAAATGGAAGACGTGGACATTGGTAAGGAGTCAAGTAGTCAGGGAGATAAATGCATTATAAGAGAAATTGCAAGTTTCTAAAATGGGACAGACCTTAGGCCATTTATTTCCCTCACTCTGCTTAATTGACAATAGGATAAAAGCTGCCCTCCTCTGTTCGACCATCATGCCCAGTGATGTGAGAGCAGCTTTAAACTCTTTTCACTTGACTTGGTAGCCACAGAGACCTTGCCAAATCTCTCTGGTGTGTCTGTGTGTGTGTGTGCGCATGGGTGTGTATGTGTGTCTGGGTGCGTGTACGTGTGTGTTTCCCCTTACACTGCCCACATGAATCAAAGGTGGCATCATAAAGACCCTGAAATTTGCATGATTTGTGAGAGGCTCACAAGCACTGGCAAAGCTGGTGGCAGCCCAGACAAAAAGAGCATCTGTCCTAATTCCCAGCTCCCTGGCTCTAGTATCTCAGCAGCTTCTTCTTCCCATTTCCCTTGTGCCAAACAGGTCAGCTCCAGTCCTTGTTTTAAAGTAATCATATCCAAATCATTAAAATACATAAAATTTCATTCCATGATTTACTTTGCATAACATAACCATTGTGCAAACAATTCTACATGAAAATTTTACTTGCAAGCATTACATCAGTATGCATTTATTGAAATAAAGTCTGGAGTTTGTTAAAATACACTGAGATTAAAAATCATATAGAACAGCATATTATATTATATTCTTTCAGACGAATATAAACAATGTTCCTTCATCAAAAGCCTTACAAGGTCAATTTGTGTCAAAGGAATTTGAAATTCCTGTTTTTGAAGAAGAGAAATGTTCTGAATGTTTTTGAATAATCAGGGTATAGTTTTATATAGCCATACATACATTGTTTAAGTCATTTTCACTGCATTCTACATAGAGACTTTCTAATTTTGCAGATGTGTAAACTAATTAATAGAGAAGCTACTAATTTCCCAGGTACTTGAAATGAAGAAAAGTAAATGTAATGCAGGAAATAGAACTGAAATATAGTTCCAAGGTGCCACATTTCATTTGAGTCAGTGATAATCTCTAACTGAAGAAATTCAAAATACCAGTAATGATGAACACACATTTTTAGGGGAAACTGATCATTGAACTTCTTCTCTCTAGTCCCAAGAATGAAAGTTCTTTGAGGATAGGAAACAATTTTTGTTCTTATTGAGTCTAAACTTAGTAAATTTGGCACATATTAGGTAGACACTTAAGACATTATTTGTTGGATTGGATTGGGATGAGCAGAATAAAAAAATTCCCTTCCATATATATCTAAAGGTTCTTAAAGTAAGTCTAATTAATCACTGTAAGATATATGATAAAATAATTTTCCTTCAGGTATGGGTTGGAGCAGATGGCCTCAAAGATCACTTCTAATTAGGAAATTCTGTATGATGTTTAGCATAAGATATCTGTTTTGATGTATGTCAACCACAGGTAAGTATGAATGGCTATAAATATGCCATTAACATTTCATTAAAGTTCCAATTTATTTAACTAAATTGCAAAATAATTTTAGGAGGTAGCTAATGGTCAGATATATTATTTCAAATATGGAGTCATTAGAAAAAACAAGATAATAGATTTAGAGCTAGAAAGGACCTAGGTCAACAGCCTCATTTTATAAATAAGGAAACTAAATCAGAAAAGTTGGATCTAAGTAGGTACTTAGGTACATGGCTACTTACTACGTAGTTAATAAGTGATAGCTGGGATTTAAGCCTGTATCCTTTGATTGCGATCCAATACACTTTCCACTGAATTATGCTGTATACAGTTGTAAATCAATATGTGTTTCTGAATCTTAAAGGATGATACATCAGATTAAATAAGGAAGAAAGCAGAGAAAAAATAGTCTTTGCCTATTATCTACCCAAGGTATCTATGAAGTCAGCTAGGTGGTGCAGTGGATAGAGAGCATCAGTGCAGGAGTCAGGAGGACTTAAGTTCAAATCTCACCTCAGACACTTGACAGTCACTAGCTGCGTGACCTTGGGCAAGTCACTTAACCCCAATTGCCTCATCCTGGGTCTTCTCCAGTCATCCTGATGAATATCTGGTCACGGGACTCAGATGGCACTGGAGGAGAAGGCTGGTGACCTGCACAGCCCTCCATCATTCAAAACAAAGTCAAGTGCAAGTCATGTCATTATTTCCCTGATGGTATGGTAAGGTCTTCTTCAGCAATGAAGGATGAACACATCCAAGGTATTTAATGCAATGCTATCAGTCAATATGACCTGTTATGATGTGGCTCAATTTAGCAAGATTAATAGTAAGAGAGTAGAGGGAAGTGGGAATATTCTTCTTTCATTATAGTCCATTATATTTTGATTTAATATTAATGACTCAAAGATCAAAATATCTGACAAAATTCAAGTTTAACAGGCCTAAAAGGAAGCACCAGAACAGCCTATCCAGAGTCAAATGGAATTCTTAAACCTTGGACACACTTGATGTCCACTTTTGATTATAGCATCACCATTTTGTCAAGGTGCTAATGAATTCAAACAAGGCTTTACCAATTAAGACTATTTCTCAACTTTTTGAAGGTAAGACTCCCCAAAGAAATCCTTAATGTTCAATATTCAACTCACAGAACAACTTCAGAACATGTATCCTTATTATGTTAAAAAAAAATTTTGTGTATAAGTGATGGTGGGTGTGTGGTTTTTTCCTTCGTTCTTGAAGAGGACCATGACATCAAGGAGATGATGACATGACTTGCAATTGAATTAGATCTGAGGGAGGGAGAGCCTTGCAAAATCCTCAGCCTCACTTCCTCTTCCAGAGCCATCTGGATCCAGTGGTCTGATAGAGATCAGGATCACTGGAGATGGTGGAGCAGAAAAAGAAAGTACATAAATTGATCATTTTTGGATTTCTGCATCTTAATTTAAAGATAAATGCCATTGAAGCTATCCTCCTGGCTAAAATACCATGCTCACCATTATCTATACCAGAGTGAAAGAATTAGTTCAGTTGGTCTATGATGCCACTATGTAGTACATTATACTACTACCTTCTCTCTTTTGTGTCTTTGCTAAAACCAAACAAGCGAGACTGTGATAACAATACTTTGAAGTTCGACAATAACAACTGATCATTAAGTATATAAAACAACAACAAAGCAAAAAGACTTGTCCATGTTGGCTGTACTCAAATAGTGTTTTCAGCGAATGAGATTAGATTTTTAGTTTTTAACTCTAATGTATATTTAATTTCTATAGATGCACATTTATTCATGTAATCACTTGTTTTTTTTTTCCTCAAGACATAGTGTGGCATAGTGAAAAGAGACATATTTGAAATCAGAAATACTTGAGTAATTTTATAAATGCTATTTCTATAACCCTATGTAAGTCATTTAATTTTCAGTATAACTAGACATCTAAGTCTCTAAGTTGTGAATGATGTTTTAAACAGGTTTTAGTAGAAGGAGTTTCCAATTCACGAGCTGTCATTGCCCTCATCATAATGCCATCATCATCTTCCTTCTTGTTCCTGTTTTGGTTCTCCTCCTCTTCCTCCTCTTCTCCTTCTTTTCTCCCTTTTACTTCCTTCCTTCTCTCTCCTTCTCCCTTCCCCCACCTTGCACACGTCTCTCTCTGCCTTTCTTTGTGTCCTTCTCTGTCCCTCTCTGGCTCTGACTCTCTTGGTCCCAGTCTCACTTTCTCACCCTCCCTCCCTCCTCTATCTTTATCTGTCTCTCTGATTTTCTCTGACTTTTGTGCCTCTGACTTTCTCTATCTCCCTTCCCTCTCTGGCCTATTATTCTTCTGAGTTTCTCTGTCTTTTTGTCTCCATTGTCTCTAATACATGTAATCACCATTTAATTTTGTGAAATCATGATTAGCATTGAACAATGCTATAGATCTATGTTTCATAGTAATAGAGTATAATTTTTGGTGTAATATATTTGGCTCTGCTGATTATAGTTGCTGTGTTTTAAACTTAAATTCAGGAAAAAGCAAGCAGTTCAAGGTTCATGAAATAAAAATTATCAAAGTAAACATGCACAGCACACCTAGCAACATTTATAATGTCTGTTATACTCTTTTTTTTGACTAGGGGGGAAGGAAAAATGGCAGCAGAAAAACAGACCACCCTGAACTTAAAAAAAATGATTTAAAATGGGTCCCTGGACCTCTTACAAAGCCAAATAAAGGAAGACTTGTTCTTTTCTCCCACATTGTTGATCTCTGTGCCTGCTCCATTCTTTCACACCAGCACATAATGTCTTTGGAGACTTATCGCAATGGTCCCTTTTGGTAAATGAATATTTTTATTTCAGTAGCCTTTGGAACTTTCACAAAGAAAGATGGGCAGAGATTCCCACCCCCAACATTAAAGTGTTTTTTTTCCACTATTCACTAACACCAAACCATGTTTAAATGTTTAAACAAACTCAATCGCTTGGGAAAATTTAGTTTTGTTTCCAATGTTCACATTAAACAATTTATATTAGAGCAAACTCTCATTTTCCCTAATGTGTGTAGCACTTTGGAATTTTGTCAAAATAAAAGTTTCAGACTCGTATGATCTTTACCCAGGGGCCTAGTTGAAACTACATGAAAATATTTTTCCTCTTTTTTTGTTCACATCTTATAAAATTGGATGTGAAGCTGGGCCTTGTCCAAAAAAGCTTAAGAAAGAAGCAGACAAACATTGACCTCAAAAGGCAAAACTAAATAGGTTTATCATTTAAATTTGGACACAGGTCAGGCAGGGAAAAATGTATTAGCAAAATCATGAGAAACTAAATTATTTTCTTACTCTCAAGTCAAGTAAGTTGATTTCCAAAACCTCACTCATTTCATGTGGATTGTTTTTAAAAGGGTGTAAGAGAGGAAACACTGGAAAAAAAGAATACTAGATTTAGAGTCTGGAAGACGTGGACTCGGATCTCTCTTCGAACACTTACCAACCATGTAATCAGGAGCAAGTCACTTAACCTCTCTCTACCTCAGATTGGTAGGGACTCATTGGTCTCTAAGGTCTCTTCCAGCCCACTATGATCCCTTAAAATTCACCAGGCCTTGCCCTATAAATTTACATATTGAAACAACTGAGAGTCAACGAATGTAGTTATTTTACTGTTATGTTTGGGTAGGCAATTAATATTTTTAGTTTTGGAATACAATCATGGTGCCTTAGAAACTGAACTGGAAGTATCTTTTGGGTGAGAGGCTCAGAAATTTTATGAAACTTGCCCAAGGAGATGGACCTAGTAAATTACAAGGTTGGAGTGCAAATCCAGCTTCTCTGACTACAAATTGGGTTCCCTTCAGCTAATACATGTGAATATTTGTATACTATTCACATACTTGTATTTTACTTCAGCATTCTTATAGAAATTTATATCCAATCTGAATTAAGATATATAGAGATGGAGTGCTCATTTTGGTGGTTGATAGTACAAAAAGACCAATGAAGCACATGGAGGAGATTTTTGCTTGTATAGTTTAGGGGAAAGAATTTTCATGAAACTGAGAAGCAACTGGGAGAATCAAAAAACTCAGAAATTTTACAAATGTTTAAAGATTAATGGCTACATGAGAGTGTGTCTACCAGTAGTGTTTTAGCACAGCACCTGGCACATAGACATAGACATAGGCACATCGTTTACTGACTATTTGACTACTAGGAATCATATTCCATAGATGTTTTTCATATAGGTATTCACAAAACAAACAAACAAACAATATTTTAAAGTCAGAATCAGACTATATTGGATGACAGAATTCCTTCCTAAGACTTAGGATATGAAGTACTCATTGGTAACCTCATTATTAATAAGGAAGTTCATGAAAAAAATTACATTTTCTCCATATGAATACATTTCATTTGATTGTGATTGCCGATTTTCCAGTTCTTCCTAATAAGACTGAAATTTTGTCTTTAGCACTTTTTTTTCCTGTAGTGCTTGAGCTACACACAATGGGGAGTAGTTAGTTCCAGAGACTACCAGGAACCAGTGCCAATGATTATTATTTATATGAATGGATCAATTAATCAGCCAATAAACATTTATCGAATGAATCTCAAGACATGAATAAGTGCTTTGTGTAGTAGAAAAATATGATCTACAAAGTTATTAATTTAAATAATCCATCTTATCATCTTATTCTGAATAGAGCACTGGAGTTGGAATCAGTAAGACATGAGTTGATATCCAGTCTTAAGACACTGACTATCTGTGTATGGCTTTGGGAAAGTCACTTAATCTCTCTGTATCTCAGTTTTGCTCATCCATAAAATGGGGTTAATTATCACACCTATTTCACAAGTTGCTGCAAGAATCAAATTACATAATTATTGAAAATCACTTTTCAAACTTTAAAGCACTATACAAATGCTGACAAAGACATTTATTATTATATCAATTATTATACATCATTAATAGCCTATACTATATTATTCAGTATTATATATCCTAAACTATATTATTTAGTATTATATATCTTATTTTTTATTATAATTATAGATGTCAGATTCTTGAAACTATTGTGCAACGTTTACTAATCAATATAGACTTTCAGGGAGCCCAAACCTATGAAATTCTTCAACTAATCAATCAGCAAGCATTTTTGAACACCTATCAGAGCCTAGACATAAAAAGAAAAAAAATGGGACAACCCCTGCCCTCAAGGAGTTTGTATATTCAAAGATAGAGGACAGAGACAGGATCTGTGATTTCCTTTGTATGTGAAATTTCCAGGTGAGGACACTTCCTTCTACCAATATGTGTTAGCGCCTTCTCTGGAAATTGTAATTTTAGAGAGTTCAGTTTTAGAAAGATCAAATAAATTGGTCGTGGTCACACAATCATATGTGTTATTATATATACAAAATAGGTACAGAAGGTGTGTGGGGGGGGGGACACAGTACAAGCAGTTCCAGAGTGGAAGGAATAAGGAAAGACCTCATATTGAGGTACTTGAGCTGAGCTTTGAAGGTAACTAGAGAACTTTAATGGGTAGATGTGAGAAGAGGTCCATTCCAGGCATGGCCGTACAGTCTGTGCAAAGACATAATGGTGAAAAATGGAACATTATGTGTGAGGAGCAATAAGGCACTTTTGGAGGGAGCATTGAACGTGCAAAGGGGAATCGTAGAATTAGACTGGAAAGTTATTTTGGGGCCAAGTTGTGAAGTGCTTTAAATATCAAATAGGAGAATTCTCCATCTTGAAATTTCTAATAGAAGTTTAATAAGAACCATTTAAGAGATAATGAATCTTTATTTACTACTTTTAATATAGCCTATGATACTATTGAATAACATATCATTTGGTTAATTCATATTGAGCTTACAGTCCACTAAAATTTCTAGATTTTCTTCTTCCACTATTTTATACCTTTGAAGAATAGGTCTAAAACCCAAACACAAGCCCTGTGACTAAAGTTACCCCCATCAAATATCTTATTACATTCTTTTTTTATCTTAAAACATTCTAGCTTCTTCTCTGGTGATAACTCTGAGGTCAAATCCACTTCAATATATTAAAATCTCTAGTTCGGCTTATTATATTATCTGTGTCCAAGCTTTTTCTTTGTTCCTGTTCTTGGATATTGTTCACCTCTAAATGACTGGGTCTCCCTACTGATATTTTATTTCTATTATAAAATCCCATCATCTGTGATATGGTTTGAGGATATATGTGGACAATTTTCTCCTTCATTTTTAGTTTGTCTTCTTAATCAGATCTGCAAGTCTAAGAAAACATATTTTTTGCTATATTTCATTAAATAAGTTTCATCCCTGGTCAAATATCTTCTTATTTCTTAGAAGAAAAAATGAATTGAGTACAAAAATAAACCCATTTTATAAGATATGTGTTTTATACTTAGCTCTGTCAATAATGTGCTATTTGACTGGACAAATGACTTAATCTTTCTGACTCTCAATTTGCTTATTTGTAAAATTGCCTCCTGTTATTGTTCGGTCATGTCTGCCTCTTCGTGACCCCATTTGGGGTTTTCTTGGCAAAGATACTACAGTGATTTGCTGTTTCCTTCTCCAAATCATTTTACAGATGAGGAAACCAAAGCAAACAGGGTTAAGTGACTTGCCTAGGGCCACACAGCAAGCATCTGAGGCCAGATTTGAATTCAAGAAGAAGAGTCTTCTTGACTCCAGGTATGGTACTCTATGCACTGAGCCACATAGCTGCCCATCTTTGGAGTGTGAATTATCGTAATTTCTTGCATTTTTCAGTGCTATCAAGGAATGTTACATATTCTACCTCACTCATTTTCCAGACAAATAAATAGAAACTTTTCCAGCATTGTTGAAACAGCATGTGAACTAGAATTTGAACTGAAGTCCTCTCAATCAAAATTGAGCAGTACAAGGCTGCCTCTCATCCTAACTCTATGATTCCCCATCTGCCTTCCAGCTCTGACAATTTATCACTATTAAGCTGTGGTCCAAATGTCATTCTCAGATATGATTTTCTTAATGAGCAGTTTAATTTTCAAATATGTCTTTCCTTTTTCAGTCCCTTACTTTTAATCAGCACATGTATAAGGTACATTAATCAAGGACAGATTTTGTACGTATTAGGAGATGAATTGAATTATTATTTACTGTGACATTCTCAGTAATTTAGATCATCATAGCAGCAACTAATTTATCAAAATATATCTATTTAATAATAATAGCGATTACTACCAAAATATTTTAAGGTTAGGAAAGTACTTTACATACATACTTATCTGATCCTCACAGTTACCCTGTGAGGTAGATGCAATTGTCCACTTCACAGATAAGAAAACTGAGTTAAGTGAGTTGCTGAGTTTCCCATAACCAATAAATATCAGAGATTGGATTTACATTCATGCTTTCCTAACTATGAGCCCAGGGCCCCATCCCAGCTATACTATTAAGTACCTACAATCAGTGTTAGAATGTACTTAGATACTTGGATGGGTACCATTTCTTTCAAGTTTTTAAATCATATTTTGAATTGCTACCCAAAGGACCCTAAAAAATTAGTGCGTCTTTGAAGTGAATAATTTTAATTGTGAGGAATTGGAATTTGGCGCTTCACTCTTCATTCTCTGATAAGAGTTATGCCACAGGAACAAATTTTGCTGAAAACAAAATTTGACTTTTAGTTACTTTCCCAACAATATGAATATACCCAATCAATTCATTTATCCCCTTTCTTCCCAAATTCATTCCCTCACTGAAATGAAATATTCATGTGATTTTGATTACAAGTGTCTCAGAATAACATCCAAATCCAGTTCTTTACTTGTGAACTCACTCTTGCTCTCTCCTCAGTCTTCTACTCTCTATTTATCCAAAGGGTGTCTTCAGTCTGCTGTCAAAACTTTTTATGTCCAAATAAGACTTTTTTTTTTTTTTTTGTTAATTGATCACCTACTACACATTTGATACTATGCTAGGTGCTGTGGGAAACAGAGAGGCTATCTTTTATCTTCCTTGACCTATAGGGGAGACAAGATCTATGTACATGAAAATTCAACTAAGACTGTAATTTGAGTAATACAGGATAGAATTACAAAAATACATGCATTAAATGCTTATTTGAAACTGTTGGCACTGTTAGTAAGTGTTATCAGTTCACAGAGAGATCCCATTTAGTTTGGAATGATTGGAAAAATTTCATCGACAAATGAGAATTAAACTCTGCCTTGGAAAAATGAGTAGTCTAAGATGAGGAGATTTTGTTTGTATTTGCTATAGGAAAATCTTTTTTTTCAAGGATTCGTTGAAAAATACTAACACAAGTCTCAATGAAAGTATGTGAAGACTTTATGAATTGATAAGAATGAAGTTATCATAATCCAGAAAAGAATATGCATAATGAATAAAGCAATGTAAATGGAAAGAAAATATTAAGAAACAAATTGAATACTGGTCAAGTTTAGCCCCAAAGAAGAAAAAAGAAATTGTACCTCCTTCACTTCTTTCAAGGAACACTAAGGATATTGAATATTGCATAAAGTGTCAGATTTTGGTTGATGTGTTGATTAATTTTAATAAACTTCTCTTCTCCTCCTTCTCCTCCTTCTTCTTTTCATTATCTCCATCTGCCTCTGTCTATCGTTCTCTGTCTCTGATTCTCATACTTTTCCTCTTTTTGTTCTAACCATTCCTGGCATGGCATAAAAGTTGTGTGGAACATAAAGGATTCATTCAAGTCATTGCACTTAATAAATATTAGCTGATTGATGGGTAGAAGTTAGTAAAGAACCCTCTTAACCTTACCATTTTATGTTTTTTCAATCACTAACTGAATTAAGACACTTCACAGTAGGTCTGAGCTCCCCAAGGTTATGTTTACTGCATTCTTTGAGTTCATTCATATTTATTGTAAATTATCCCTGAAGAACTAGCATCTTTTGTAAGAAGTACATATAAACTTTCCACAAAGAAGCCACACTTCCACAAGATGATTAGATAGGTAGACTTGGGTATTGTTTCTGCATCTGTCACCTACTGAGTGAAGATACCATCTTTAGGATGTTCAATATCATCCATTTCAGATATATATCTACATATAGATATATATATATATATCTGAAATATATCATGATTCTGTTGCAAGTGTGGTCCCACCATTACTGAAGACAAGTGATGCTCTGCTAGTGAAACTGGCATAATTGTCTCTTTTCAAATGGATCCCAAATATTAACAAATCTATCAGATCTACCTATAGCAAATGTGTTGTGAATGTTGTGAAAGGAAATGGCATTGACAGGATAAATTTGCTCAAAGTTATTTTCTATTAGTATGTGACATTTGAATGTATACGTCTTCTTCTGTACCTCAGGCCTTGGGTCCAAATATTCAAATGTCACTTGGCCTTCAACAGAGACTAACATATAACCTTGTTTTTGAAATGCTCGTGTGCAGTGAGTTTTGTATTTCAGACTAGACTGTCTTTTCTGATGCACATAGACCTTATACCTCAAATCCTATAACAATACTCCACTTGTCCCCACAATCAATTTGTCGCCAGACACAGAAAGCATGAAAACCTTCCCTGGTTAAGAAAACATTTCTGCATTACAAGTTCTGGGACCCCACAATTTAACTGTCTGATCCCAACTTCTAGTAATGACATTCACTTCTGGACAACAACTACACATTGGTGCATCATAGGTTTGCTTGATCAACATCCAAATCATGCATTTTCAAATGATGATCCAGTCCCCCTCTCCTTGTGTTGGAATACAGAAAGCACAGTTGAAGACAGTGCCAGTATATTAGTTTTTAAGGTGCATGGTATTGGCAGGGACTTTCTAAAGTCAAACCAAAATGTCCCAGGAAAAGACTAGCAGGAACTTGAATGTGTTGGCATAGAATTTTGCCTTCTTCTGGAGGCTGATTCAATCTGTCCTTGCTGTTAGTTTATTGCATTTTCAATTCAATTCAATACACATTTGTTAAGTACTTACATGATAAGGTACTATGCTAAGCACCCAGGATACAAAAAGTTACAAAAGACAGTACCTGCCCTCAAGGAATTTTTACAATATAATGGGGGAGACTACATGCATGCAAATAACCACAAAACAAGTTATATACTGGATAAATAGGAAATAATTGAAAGAACTAAAGCACTAGAATTAAGTCTAGGGAAGGTTTCCTGTACAAGGTAGATTTTAGTTGAAGAAGTTGACCTCCGAGAGGACAGAGGGCATTAAGAAAATAGTCTTTGAGTTGAGAAATGGAGTGCCTTGTTAGTGCAACAATCAGGAGTCCAACATCAGTGGATTCGTGGGTATATGTTGGGGAGTAAAGTGCAAGAGGACTGGAGAGGTACAAGTTATGAAGGGCTTTGAATGCCACAGAGAGCATTTTGCATTTGTTCCTGGAGGCAATAGGAAGCCCTTGGAGTTGATTCAATGATGGGTTGGGGGTGATATGATCAGATCATGAACAGATTTTAGGAAAATCACTTTAGTGGCTTCATGCAGGTGGGATGAGAATGGGCAGACACTGGAGTCAGGCAGATCCACCAACAGGTTGTTGCAATAGGCATGAGGTGAGGGATGAGGGCCTGTACTAGAGTGTAGGCAGTCTCAGAAGGGAGCAGGGGAGGGGGAGGGAGGCACTATTCAAGAGATATTATAAAGGTGAAATCAAAAGGCCTTGGCAAGAACTTGGATATTAAGAGTAAGGGAAGATGAGGAATCTGGAATGATTCCTAGTTTGTGAACCTGAGGGACTTGGAGAAAGTCTAATTCTAAAGCAGACACTCCAGCAGGGCTTTGCAAAGGCAAAAAGTGAAGTATTCAGCAAACTTTTTATTGTTGTTGTTACTGTTGCGTTGCAACTGAGTTAAGTGACTTGTCCAGGGTCACACAGCCAGTGTCTGAGGCCTGACCTGAACTCAGGTCATCCTGACTCCTGGGCCAGTATTCTAATCACCTACTTGCCTTAGCAAGCCCTTTTTTGTATGTTCTATAATAATCCACTTACAATATCCAGGGAGCTCATGATCTTTCCAATCTTCTCTTGTCATCATTGAAACTTACCTAAAGACACTATAGGATAAATTCCATATCATTAAAGTGTAAGTGGCTAATGCGCCTTGGTGTTTTCTTTCTCCCAAGCCTATTTTCTTCTTAACAAGGGACAAAGATATAGTAAGGGATCAAGAGAAGAGAAATATCAAGCGTCAGGGAGATTGGAGAGCTGGGGATTGGTGCTCCACCTTCTCGGAACACTAGGGATTATATATTACACAAGTGTCATGTCTTGAAATAAATCAAATTCATGAGTTCGAGAATAAAGTGTCTTTAACTGAGATAACAGGGTAGCAAGCCTGTCAGCCTGGGGGGAGTTTCAGTGGATTTCTCAACCAAAGAGACCCATGAAAAAGCAAGACCTGGTCATGAGGCCCTAGTGGTCCTTGGCAATCTGCACAAGGAAAGATATTCTGGCTGTTTTGTCCTTCATGCCATGAATCTCAATGGAAAGGGGCAAGGACACTAGAAGCTGCAATCCAGTTTAAGCTGGGCTCCCCACAAGGCAAACTCCCTGGGTGGGGGGACCTAGGGTGTGGTTCAGCTCAATTTAATCAAAAGTAAATATTTTACGAGAAGGAGTGTAAAGACTTTACCGGAATTTTGACATTGTCATGATGACTAAGAGGTTTAGACAGTCTATGTTACAATCAGTATTAACAATTGTCTGTCATCATGTTAATTATATTAATGGTTTTGTTACAAGCATGCACATTTTGTCCTTCCTTAGATCTTCCTGATTCCAATGCAGTACATTGCATCCTAAAAATTCTTGTGGACCAGGATCAGGAGAGAGGCAAACTTTCACTATGTACACATCTTGGCCCTCTGTTTGTCACAGTTGAGTGTGTGGCTCAGTCAGAGAGCCTCCCTATCTGGGTACTATTACTTAAGGGGTTTGTAACACTGTATTCTAGGTGCTCAAGGGGTTTTACAAACATCTTAATCCAATTGCCCTAATCTGGCCAAACCCAAAAGGCATTTTGCCACCAGCAAGTTGCCCCTTAGAATTTAAATTTGTTTTGAAGGGAAACTTAAGCCACATGTTTCAGGTTTATTTCCACTCCAATGGAAACCTCATTGTCTAAAGTGAGGCAAGGTTTCTTAAATGGCCATGGCATTGTTTCCAAATGTGGAACCTTTTCCTCCCATCCACTCCCAACTAAGTCATGAATATAAAAAGGGAATTTGAATTTGCAAGTATTGAAAAGAAGCTGGATGGGAAACCTGGTAATAAAGTCTGTCTTAGGCAAAAGGTAAGTGATACAGAGAGTTGTCACAGCTATTGGATAATTCAAGCAAATTGTCATAGATAGATAGATAGATAGATAGATAGATAGATAGATAGATAGATAGATAGATAGATAGATAGATGTATGCATATATGTGTATGTGTGTCTACACACCCCCACATCCACACATATATCCTCTGACCCAATTACCTTATAGCTCTGAGTTTGTGTGTGAACTTTCTCTAGTTCACCTATGTTTACCTTTCTTCTGAAGGTATTTCTCCCCAAGGGTACAATTATAATGAAATGTCCTTCTGCCTTCAATAGCCTCATTCTACCACTCTTATAAATATCTGTTCCCTAATAGTAGCAGTCTTGCTTCTTAGAGAAAAAACAAAGTTGTTTTTAAATAGCTTAAATTTGTACTGTAGTTTAGGTGTACCCCATTCTTCTTAACTCTTTATGAAGTTTTCTTGGCAAAGATATTGAAGTGGTTTGCTGGTAAATTAAGGTAGGTTGAGGCTAAATTACTTGCCCAGGGTCACATAGCTAGTAAGTGACTGAAGCTGGATTTGAACTTGGATCTTCTTTACTCTGGGCTCAGTGTGAAATCATCTATCTAGCTACTTCCCACATGTTTATAGCATTCCTTATAGACTTGGAGTTTGAGATAGATAACCTAAGTATTATTATATGTACTTTATAAAAGAAGAAACTAACACTCAGTTACTGACAATCAAAAAACAAGTAAGTGTCAGAGTTGGGACTCAAACCTAAGTTTTCTGATTCCATGTCCACTGTTTATTTCAATAAACTACACTGCTTCTCATTTGCCAGGGCAGTGTTCCCCATCCGGTGGTTGGCAGTTGTCATCAAACCCTCCAATCTATTACAAAAACAAACAAACAAACTTTATTTCTGCGAGGAAATCTTTCTCCACCAGCAGACCTGACAGAACAACTCACCATGCTGTTGGCATTACTCTTTAGGAATGAATAGCTGGAAAAGAATCTTTTCCACTGTGTCTAAGAAGCTCAAAATATGATGAAAATCGGTGGGCTTGTCCTTTAGATCAGACACTTTTCCTTAATCCCCTTCTCTAAATGTTTAATGTATTTTCCCAGGACCTAGGACCATACAGTTATTATTTAACAGTCCCTGTCTGCCTTAGACCTGTATGGTTCCTTTAGAGCATTTCTCTTTACATATCTTTCAGGATTTCTGTGCTGCAGGTAAGAAAGAAAATTACAGGGGAAAAAATCTTTTCTTATTAGAACTTCAGTATATAGAGCACGAGAATTTACAGAGGTGGTTTGCAGTAATAGAGATTACTCTCTGGTTTTTGTTTTTTTTTTTTTTTTAGAGATATTGGTCCCTGTTAAGTGATTTATTTTAGCTTATTACTAAAGGACAGTTTATGATATGTAAATTACTTCTGGAGGAGGACATGCATGTGTGGATGTTATCTGGTAATGCAATGTTAGTTAATGGGGGAAAATCTATATATACATAAAAATATATATGTGTATACAAGATTTGTGGAGTACTATCCATTGCGGGAAATCAAAAAGTCTTTATGTTTTGAATTGCACCTTAGCCATTTCATTGTTCCACAGACTTATCAATTTTATCCCCCCCTAACTATTTAAGTGAACAACTAAGGAGATTAGCAGAGAGATGCAGACACATTAATTATATCTTGACAGACTAATAACTAAAGGGGTCTACACATGTCCCATTATAGTGCATTTTGATATGCTTAGATTAGCTTTAAGTAGTCAATGTGATTGGAGGAATGATTCCTTTGCTATTTCCTTCCCAGGCTGGGGACACTCTAGTGAAAAATCATGGTATATACTCATAGAACCCCCTTTTTCTGTTTCCACAAACATAAGGTAACATTTCTCAGAAAGTAGAGTAGGAAAATCAGAATATAATTTTATTTCTCTCTTTAAGTGGAACAAGAGTTTTAAACTTCTTTTTTTCTTTTTCTTTTTTTCTTTTTGTCTCCTGGCCCCCAGTGTGAGTGAAGAAGTCTAAGGACCTCATTTCAGAATAGCTTTTAAATATGTAAAATGAAATGTAGAAGGTTACAAAGTAAACCAATATATAGTTATCCAATATATTTTTGTGAAAAGTTTAAGTACTCCAAGTTAAAAATGTCTGATGATAAGGAGGGGTACTGAGCAGAGAGGTCGTTGACTCAAGTCTCGGAGGTGACAACTGAAGGGAGGTCACCAGAATAGGAAGGCCCAGGAATCTGCTCCTTCCTCTGCTATCTAGCACCACATTTGGAGGTCAGAAAAAGATATACAGGACAAGATGCAGCCACATGAATAAAAACAAGAGGATCAACTCTCTACCTGAAATAACCTTGCTGCCTGAGGGTGATAGTCAGTGAATTAAAAACTTTCACTAAATTAACTAGACCCCAGCCAAGAGAGATCTCTATGGTCCTAGAGGGCCAGGCTCCATATGGGTATGTACTTCTATTATTGAAGAGAACACTTTCTCTGCTTTTTATTCCTATTCCCCTAATTTGTTATTCAAGATCCAGTATCTTGTTGATATGTGGGTTTGAGGTAAGGTTCCCAGAATCTTGATCACCCAGCAGAATTATATTACCACAGGAGAGATAAAGATCATTCCAAGACTGTGTGTCAGCTTCTCTAGTTCCCTTATCTCTTTAACTGTGCAAAGGTGTGTTAGACCTACACAAATATATTAAATGAGCAAAATCATAACATTAGGCATTTGTCAGCTCCCAAGATCACTCAAGGGAAATATACAAAAGGTTGCAACGCCGGTAAAACTTGTATTTAAGTGGAATTCTGATTCAAATGTATGTGGGGGGAGGGGATACAAGGTACAAGGCAGAAGGCTGAGAAATTTACAGGGACTGCTGTCCATTGTCTCAATCAGAGGATCGAGATCTTGGTTTCACTTCAAGAAACTGACCCTTTGATTTAGTGATTTGCTCCTAATCACTTCACCTTTCATTTCCATGGGATGCCCACCCCCAAGACGGGTGTGGTGACTCATTCACTAAACCAAATGTTAAATCTGTCATCTGCTCATAAATGTAAGTGCATCAATGGGTTTTGCCTACATGCTGGCAAGAGGAAAAGGAGTACTCTCTTTTCCTTCTCTTGATATAAGTAATTCCATCTCAGAATAAACCTTCATTTCAGTGTTAAATGGACAGTCACATGTAATCTTTGTTTCACTTTTCTTTACCCTAGTTCCTATGCAAAGAACTACAAACTACAGGATCAATCCTGTCTCAGATATCAAAGGCCCCAGTGACAGACATGAAGATTAGAAAAATCCCTTTTCTCAACCTTGAAACACAGCAAATTATACATAAGGCCAGTGGCTGAGGAGTTGTGAACACAACTCTGTTGCAAAAACCCTCTGTTTTCTGTGTTTCAAAAGTACCTGAGAAGAATGATATTATTTTTTTTTGAAACTAACTTGCCCCATGGGGATAGAGCTCCCAATATGCCAAGTGATATGCCTCCCTGACTCAGCATATAACAACGTATAGAAAAATTTCTTTTACTGACTTGTATTCTAATGAGTAAATGGTGAATTTTCTTGCCATAATGCAGTAATGAAGGGACCAACTGTCATAGAATGCAGAATCTATGCACAGAAAGAAATCATTTATAGTGACAATTAAAGTGGTCTTATTTTGGTCCTTGGAGAGAGGATGCCACAAACTATAACACTATTTGTATTACCAGCACAGAAGTAGAGTGGGAAAAGAAAGACATTTTTTTCCCCACAATAACAAAAATGGGTATTTAAACTGGTACAAAGAATGGTACCACAAGAAATATGTACAACAACAAGCTATTGCTCTATTAAGGAAAGTATTTGCACCTATCAATCAACTGATCAATAAATATTTATTAAGTGCTTACTATGTGCCAGGCACTGTGCTAAGTGCTGGAGATTAAAAAAAAGAAAAGACAAAAGATAATCCCTGCCCTCAAGGATCTTAAAATGTAATGGAACCATAAAAATAAAGTCTTGCCCTAGGATCCAGTTCAATACTCCTTGGATTTTCCCATTGTCAAAGTTTGGGGCCTTCGAATTTGGCCTTGGGGAAGTCATTTAAAATCCTAAGTCATTAAATAATAGATTATCATGCATATGTCATTCTCCTTCACACTATTTTTGAGCGAGTATCAATACTGTGCCATGTACTGGTTATCAGGTGGAATTTTAATACCATTTTTAAAAATATACCAATATGGAATAAGGAGGCTCACTGGGACTTTTACTTAGCCTTTGCAATGAACTGTGATTTAACCTTTCAGCTTGGGCAAAATTCTTCTCTGTGATATTCATTTTCTATTTTCAGATGTAGATGTACCAGAATACTGTGCAAAAGGCCATTCTCACAGTCTACTGTACTACGGATAAGTTGTACAGGAAATAAAAATCTCCTAGAAAACCTGATCTATCAAGATTTCCCCTCTGACTTGAGGGACAAAGAGGTTGGATAAACTGAGATAAGCTTCTGGTATGCATACCAGCTATTTGAGGTTTGACCTAATACCTCATTTAACTTTGTGTGCCAACATTGTTTGGTAAGTGCTGCACAAAATACAGCCCAGACTCCACAACCTAATACTAGGCCAAGAGATGAAGCCTACTACGTCTGTGAAATCTTGTATGTCTGCATGACGACTGTGGGCCAAAGGTGCTGCTCTAGATAGAGGTCATGCCAGAAAAGGCATCATCCTGGTACACATTTCTTTAGTGGCTTATGGTTGAAAAAGTCTTTCACAGCAGCCAAGGGAGGTAGGTTGTACAAGTATTATTATCACCATTATTCAGATGAGAAAGTTGATCTTCAGAGTCAAACATTACAGATTTCATTAATGTCAAGACAAGTTTCAAGTAAGTTTCACAAATAGTCCTCTGGGGCCAACAGAATAAGTGTAATAATCCCTCTTTCATTTGACAATCCTTTAAATACTTATAGTTCGTGATTCAATACTTTGAAAGTCTGGTCTTTCCCAAACGAAACAGGTCCAGTGCTTGCAATGCCTATAGGCATGATCTTGCGATTCTTTGAAATCCTAACTGTATAGTTCAGGTGTTATCTATCCAGTGTAGTGATAACCTTTTAAAAGTGTAGTGTCCAGAATCAGAGAAAAGTATGTTTGTGAACATATGTATGCTTTCATGTTAGAAAACGTGTTTATTTGTGTTGTTATTTGTTTGCTTTTTAGTGGATCTGTAGCTTCATTATTTTAGAAGGTTCTCAGTCAGGAATATTCTCTACCAATGCAAATGAGAATCTTCTCTGAAACTTAGAGTTTTAGACTATTGTCTGATGGCACTGAGAAATTAAACGACTAACCTAGGGTCATATAATCTGCATGTATTTGAGGTCGGCTTTGAATCTATGTTTTCCTGACTCTTTCTCTGTCTCTCTCCCTCTCTCTCTCTCTCTCTCTCTCTCTCTCTCTCTCTCTCTCTCTGTCTCTGTCTCTGTCTGTCTGTCTCTCCCTCTCTCTATATGTATATATACACACACATGTACATACATATACATACAAACACACATATACACATATATGTGTATGTGTGCGTATATGTACACACACATAAATATGTATATACATACATACCCCAAAGTAACATGAACATTATGCAGATGTATGCATTCATACAATACCTATATCCCTATACAATTATATATATATATATATATACACATTTGTATGTGTATATGCCATAGATGTGCATGTATACATGTTACATATTTAGATATGCATTATATGAATGCATATATCTGTATATAATATGCATATATCTATCAATATGCATGTGTATATGTATATATGGGCATACACACATTTCTATATCACATATCTATATACATTCATCTTCATGCTACTTTGGTTTGGGATATATATAGGCATGTGCATATATGCACAAAAGCACATTCATGTATGGGTTGTGAGTTCATGTCCCTGGGTGTACATGTGTGTGTATACACACATATGCACTTATATGTTTAAATACATATGCATATAAATGTATACATACACACACATTTATGTAGAAATAACAGTCACCTGAATGAACACATATAGATGACCAGATGACCTTAATTATGTTTTGTTTCTAGGTGTAAACACTTATAAATTTGATCTACTTTATAACTAAGTGCAAAGAATATACGTAAGTAATCAGGGATGGCAAACAATAAAGGAATGAGAGTAGAGTTGGCTGCTAGGAATGGATCTGTGTAGGCTTGACCAAGAAGAAAAATCTTCAGTGGGGTTTTAAAGTGTAAGATGATCACTTGGCAGCGAGGAGTAGGGAAAGTATTCTAGGCTTATATATTGACCACACAGGAGATATTGGGATGTATAGGGGAAAGCCAAGGAAAGTTTCTTGGATATCTGAGAAAGGGATTTAATTTTTGAAAGGAGATAAAAATATGATTCAAAAGAGAAATAGAGACATATGTTGTTTTTTTAGCTAATAGGAATTCATTATTCATTCATGTCCCTACCCATACATGTACAACAATCATTTAATAGATTTTATTTCAACTTCAAGAATCTCTGATTTCCCTAGGATAAGTACAACCTCCACTGACATAACTCAGACCTTCTTCTCATTATAGTGTCCCCATAACACTGCCATATCTATCCCAATAGATGTTCTATACATTATTACGATCAAAGGGATTCATTTCTTGGGCACTAAACTTCTAATAGCAGGTTGATAACAGCCAATTCTGCTGAGAGCAGCCCCACCCCTCCATTCCTCTCCACTGTAAAATCTCTTTTGTGTCCCTTTCATGTGAGATAATTTATCCATTCAACTTTTCTCTTCGGTCTTCTCCCAGAGCATCCCTCTTTCTCATCCTTTAATTTAATTTAATTTTTTAAATACCATTCCATTATGGTCAACTCACACCCGTGTCCTCTGTCTATGCATTCTGCTTCTATCTTCCCTAATAAAGAAGAAATAACTATGAGTTACAAATTCATCTTCCCTTGCAGGAATATAAACAGTTTAAACTTATTGAATCCCTTATGATTTCTCTTCCTTTTACCTTTTTATTCTTATCTTGATTCTAATGTTTGAAAATCAAATTTTCCATTCACTTGTGGTCTTTTCATCAGAAATGTTTGAAAGTCTACTATTTCATTCAATATCCATTTTCCCCTGAAAGATTGTATTCATTTTTTCTGAGTAAAGTTATTTTTGGTTATAATCCTCGCTCCTTTGCCCTTTGAAATATTCTCTTCCAAGCTCTTTGATTCCTTAAAGTGCAAGCTGCTAAACCTTGTGTTATCCTGACTTTGGCTCCATGATATTAGAATTATTTTTTTCTGCTCATTTGAATATTTTTTCCTTAACCTGGGAGCTCTGGAATTTGACTACAATATTCCTGGGAGTTTTCATTTTGGGATCTCTCTCAGGATCCCTGTGGATTCTTTCCATTTCTATTTTTCCCTTTGTTTCCAGAAAATCAAAGCAGTTTTCCTTGATAATTTATTGAAATATGGCATCTAACCTCTTTTTTTATATCATGAATTTCAGGTAGTTCAATTGTTCTTAAATTATCTCTCCTTATTCTATTTTTCATGTCAATTATTTTTCAAGTGAGGTATTTCACATTTTCTTCTATTTTTTCATTCTTTTGATTTTGTTTTATTGTTTGTTGTTATCTCATGGAGTTATTGGCTTCCACTTGTCCAATTCTAATTTTTATGGAATTATTTTCTTCAGTGAACTTTTGTGCTCCCCCCCACACTCCATTTGGCTAATTCTATTTTTTAAGGAGTTCTGTTTTTCAGTTAATTTTTGTAGCTTTTTCTCCATTTGGCTAATTGTGCTTTTTAAGGAGTTTTTCTCTTTGGTGTATTTTTATGTCTCTTTTACAATTTTACTTATTCTCTTTTTAAAGGTGTTATTTTCTTTCATATTTTTGGTGCCTTTTTTAAACCAAATTGTTAGCCTTTTTTCACGATTTTCTTGTGTCACTATTATTTCTTTTCCTAATTATTCCTTTCTTATCTTTTTTGATTTTTAAAATATTTTCTGAGTTTTTCCAGGAATAATTGGAGGGTCAGTGATCTGAGATAGAATTCATGTTTCTTTGAAGCTTTGGATGTAGCTGTTTTGACACGGTTGTTTTCTTCTGAGTTTATGTTTTGATCTTCCCTGTCACCACAATAACTTTCTATGATTAGGTTCTTTTTTTGTTTATTTGTTCATCTCCCCACCCTATTTCTTGACTTTTAACTTTATTAAAGTCTATTAAAGTTGGGCTCCGCTCTCATGGTCCAAGCTTCAGGATTTTTGTGTTGTTGTTTTCAGACCTTGTTCCATGGTTCTAAAGGTTTTCACTTCTCCCAAGATCCCATATATGATCTAAGGAGAGGTGTGGTTACTATTGTCTTGGCCTGTGTTCTAGTTGGTGAGCAACCACAAGCATCCTTTTCCCCCTAGAACTGAGTCAAGGGTCCCTGGTCTTCCTAGTCTTCTTCCTGACCCTGGACTTTGACCTAGAACTGCATTTGGGCAATGTAATAGAGTTGAACTCCCAGTGCCAGCAAAGTGTCCTTGGTAATCTCATTCTGACCAGTTGTCTGACTCATAGACTGAGTCCTGAGAACTCTGGAAACAGCCTCTGCATGTGCATTCTCTTACCTCCTCAAACACTTTATTCCTGAAGCTTTTATTATTTTCCTCTACTGATACGCACTATCATGTACAGAATGGGAGCTCAATAAATGTGTTAGCTGAACACTGGCTAAATAAATGATCACTGACTATAAATAACCAACCAACTATTTCATTGATGCAGGAATATCTTCATGATGAAATTTCGTTATCAGGAAGAATGTCAATTTTTTCTGTAGTCTTAGAACATCTCTTAGGGTACCAAGAAGTTAAGTGACTTGCTCAGGGTCACACAATCAGCACATATCAAAAGTGTAACTTAAACATGAATTTTCCTTACTCTTGGACAGACCCTCTATCAAAAAGCCTCTCTATGATCTATGCGTGTTTCTATAAAGACATACATCTCTGCATAGGAACCTAGCTACAGAGCTAGATAACATCACCTATATGTCAGAGACATCATAGATGTACTTAGACTTCTTTTAATCTTGTTCCTTCATTTCATAGAAGAGAAACCTAAGAATTAGGAATGGATAGTCACTTGCTCCTAGCAATTAAGTGAGCAGAGCCAAGATATGAGCTCACATCATAGAATTATAGATTTAGAGCTAGAAGGCATCTTAGAAGTCATCTATTCAAACACCAACATTTTCATACAAGGAAACTAAGACCCAGAGAAGTTAAATAACCTATCTAGAAGCAAACTTTGAACCAGAGACTCTGACTCCAAATCTGATGTTCCTTCTTCTACCTAATATAAGACTTTCCTGCTGATGGATTAAATAATGAAATGATGATGTATTCAGGCACACCATTATCCATCTACTCCCCATTTTCAGATTTTACCCTGGCAATCCTTCAATCCAAATAATTTTGTTTCTCCTGTTACTCAGAATTGTTCCTGGGGGAATTGAAGGTAGAAATAAACTAGGTAGAAATAAACTAGTTCTATGAGATAAGAGTCAAGAAAAAAGATTCCAGAGAAAGAAGAGAAATAAACTTGAGCCATTAGGTAATAGTGTATCAAGAGGTCACTGATAAGAAGTGGCAGGTTGGTTACTTGAACCGTATATACCTGACTGATAGTGATAGAGTTCAACCCTCTTTGAAGAATGGAGGCGTCAACCTTCCCTATATTCTGTTGGGAAATGGTAACACTGAATGTAAAATGAATAAATGAATCCATTGTCAATGGACAGAAGTAGATTATGTAGATTATCAAAGAAAACAATTACAAAAGCGAAGAAAGTAATTGTACAGCTGCACAGTTAACCAAACCATTAAGAGGGAGGAAGAGAGAGAGAGGGAAAGAGAGAGAGAGAGAGGTAGAGAGAGAGAGACAAAGAGAGAGAAGATTTGCAGATTTTCTAAAAGTCAGCAATTAATTCTAAAATAATTGTCCCAAAGACAGAAATTCATTTTAGGGTCATCCTGAGAAATTTTAGGTATGTACTACACTTTACATATGTTCATAAGCACAAATAAGATAAATGGTAATAATAATTGCCCTTTCTTTATCTTGTAGGACAAGAGAACAAAGTCTCTTTCTTACCAAAACAAGTAAATTTGGTTCTGAACATAATAAACTAGGTCATTGCATAAAACAAACCTGAAGATTATACTTCACTTCTCAAATACCCTGATTATTCTGAATGAAGATTGGGTTCATTTTGCATAAAATAATATTTTACATAAAATAGCTAGACAGTTGAAAGTGGGGGAAATAATGGGTAAAGTTAACCTCAGGATCAGAGACCTGAGCTGAAGTCTCACCTTGATCTTCAAGTGACATTATAGCAAGTGAGGGATATTTTGGACTTCAGTTGTTCTTTGTTTGGACTGCATCGAAATCATGATTCTTCTTGGGATCCTCAGCTGAAATCTCATCATCAAGGAGATTGAGTTTTGATAATCAACATATCCTCAGAACCTTCAGTTGTCTGTTCCCTGTGATTGGAGGACTAGAGGACAGAACGATAATCAGTCAATAAACTCTTCCAACTCCCAACTCTCCCCCTCTCCCCCCCTTCTTTTATAGATGGCTCAGAATTTTCCAGCTAATTTTGTTTGCCATCAGTTGCATATCTTGGTACACTTGGGTTGTCCCCCTCCCCTTTTCAACTTCCTTTTGTGTATTGTCTTCCACCTCTGCCCTCCAGTTATGCTAAATCCCTTTAGGGCAGTGACTGCCTTTCTCTTTCTTATTTGTTTCACTAGCACTTAGCAAAGTGCCTGGAACTTAGTAGTAGGGGTAGAACAAATCTTTATTGGTTATGACTACTGACCATAGGACTATATTGGTAGAGGGAACTATTTTTGCAGAAGTTATTTATATCAATAATATCACAGATTCTACATTTTTAAGAAAAGCAAAAAACAAAAATAAGACAATTACCATATTCATAACAGACCAGAAGTCAGATCACTAAAACCACCTAGTTTTCCAGCTTAAATATCCAGCTTAAAGCTTCAGTGACTGGCTTTCCTGAAACTCCTAGTAATTAGTATTGTCTTCTCTCCTCTTCCCCAACCCCTGAAAAAAAAATACCTTTCTTATAAAATCTATTTTAAAAATACTTAGATAGGTATATGCTGTTTCCACAGTATAAGTTGTTAGTTTGTGAGCAGGGTCTATTTTGGTTTTGTTTCTATATTGTCAGAGTCTTTGGGCATGATGCTTGGAACTAAGTCCTCAATAAATGCTTACTTAAAGAATGACCCATTTATTACTTTTTAGTCTATAGCATAAAAAGAAAATGGATATCGAAAGTAGTGTCCAATTTATTTCTCTTCCTTATTAGCCCCAGTACTGCTTGTTGAAACCCTACCTACCCTTGAGGTCTAGCTCATATACAATCCCCTCCATGGAGTTTTTCATGCCTCTGATGCCAAGCAGTTGTAATCGTACCCCAAGCCCCTATATTTCAAAGTATTTTTCACATAAGATTAGAAAATTACTTAGCATATATTATTTCTTTTAATACTTGAAACAATCCTGGCAGATGGGAGATGTTTTTATCTTTATTTTATAGGTGAGGAATCCGAGCCTGAGAGGTTAACTGTGCTGCCCAGCGTCACAAAGCTAGTGTGAGACTAAGTTTGACTTGTCTAAGTCAGAATTCAAATGCAGGTCTTTTCTACTCCAAATTTAATACTCTATCCACTACTCCACTAACCCTAACCTGAACCCTCCCACTCTAACCCTAACCCTAAGCCCCCAACTCTAACCCTCCAACCCTAAATATATGCCTCTGATTCTATCCACTATTCCACTAAGGTGGACAAGTTTGTATTATAGTTATTTGAATAGTTGGTATTGCTTTCATCTAGGTATGAGATGCATAAGGACAAGAGTCTTAATTTCTTAGTATACATACATATGTGTATATGGGTATGTATATACATATACACACTGAGTCTTTAGTACAGTTTTCCTCATTGAAATTAAACTGGAAAATTATTTGACAAAATTAGGTTCGGTAGGAAGATAACAAAAATAATGTTGAATATTGAAAATTATATTAAACATCCTCCTAGTTTATGAATCAGCTGAATATTTGGGGCATAAACAGAAAATTTACTAAAATTCTCCAAACACTTATTCAAAATGCCAGATTACTTTGTGCTTGGACTGTATATAGCTAATCAATTCATTTTTTTATATATATTTTCCTAAATTACATATTTAAATGAGCTGTTTAGTATTTCACATTAATCATTAAGAAACATAGCAGGGTTTGCCCCTATGTACCTAGCCTAAATTAGATTTAAAAGTTACTAGGCGTAATAAATGGATGCATATAAATCTTTCCCCACGTCTCTAGTTTAAGAGAATCTTATTTTGTTGGATTAAAAATGCCATTTTTAGTACTGAGTATATTGAAATTGCATTTGATTGAAAAATAAGAGGAAAAAATGTAGTTTATATTCCTATCTCCCCTCCCTTCTTTTCTTTCTTCTTTTCTCTTTTTTTTCCCATTGCATCAAACTGACTCTAAACCATTAAAGATAAAAGAATGTTTTTGTTATATTTAAAAATCTCCACTAGAGGACAATCTACATTCAATCCATTTTTTTTTTATTCTCTCCTATTTTGGTCCTCAGTGACTTGGCAATTTCTTTTGACAGTGGGAGTAGAGGGCAGGGAAGATTGACCCTTGAGCTATCATGGGTCTGTTTTCAATTGACTACTTCATTTTTAATTGGTAGACAAAAATTTAGAGTCTGGAAGTTCCTCTTACATTGTCAGATCAGTGTGAGGCCAATGGTATAGACTGAGATTTTTGTTTGCTTTGTCAAAGTATCTATTGCAATAAAAAGATATGAGAAAGTCACATTCTTTAGTCTTTAACCTGAAGAGTTGAATGGCCCAAAAGCTTTATTCTTACAATCTGGAAGGAAAAAAAGAGAGAAATGTAAGTGATTTCACTTGATCTTGACCTTGAGAGTAATTGTTTCTTAGGATATGTGAACTTGTGAGTGCAATTTATTTTTTAGATCAAGAGAAAGGAGAAGCGCAAAAGAGTTATGGACTAACCTCAAGAGATATATGGACTGTGCACAGCACTGGGAAAATATGAGAGCATCAATTGACAAGGGAAATGCTAAGGTTGATGGGGATTGATTAAAATGAAGTGTGTCACAGAATCAGAGCAACCAATCAAGAGGACAGGTAGCACAGTCTTGTTTGCCTTCCCTTTCGAACTCCTGGAAGCAGAGGAAGGCAATAAGACTTGCATTTTCAACTCCCATTACTATTTCTTATGTTTTCACTGAAGCAATTTGCAAAGGAATGAAGGAAATATTAGGTGGTGGTGGTGGTGGTGGGGAAAGAGCAAGGGCTGAAAAGCCTGACATCCAGAGTTTCTCCCTATTTTACTACTCACTAACTCAGCAGGTCTAAAAGTGTGGTTTCAGGGACCTCAGGGGTATCTCTAGGCTTTTCTCAAGGGATTCACAAAGTCAAAACTATTTTCATAATAATACTAAAATGGTTTAATTTCTATTATGGTAAATATCAATAGATATAACCCACATGAGCAAAAACTCTTCAAGGTCCTCAATAACTCATAAGAGTATAAAGGAATCTTGGGACCCAGAAGCTTAGGAACTACTGAATTACCTTATGTGACACTGGGCAAATCACCTATTATGATTCAACCTTAGTCATTCCATTTCTTTTGTTTTATTTTTTTTCATTTCAATCAATTAGTAAATAAATAAATTAACATTTGAATAATCAATCTCCACCTTGTTTAGGCATAGTTTTCGGTATATAAAATTTTAGGGATTCAGAAATGGGCAAAACACAATCAGTTCATAGGGCTTATAACCTAAAGCAGAGACAACATGGGTGTGTTGGAGCCAACTCCAATTGGTGCAGATGAGCCAACTGTTAAATTTCAGTGTGAGTATCTGCCCCTCAGAAATTCTCAAATGCCACAAATCAGGGCTTGACATACTGTTTTGTTGACCATCAAGATGCAAGAAAGTGAAGGTGAAAATATTAAAGATACAGAGAAAACTTAAAAGTTTCTCATGTATACAATTTTTTTCAGTCAGTTCTTAAACATTTACCAGCACACCCTATTAGGAGTCCTAATGGAGAGTTATAAAACTAAGTGTGATTTGTGTTTAGAGGAGATATTGTTCTGTTGTTTCTGAATCTTAGCAAAGATAACAGAGTAGTTTGGTATTTCCTTCTCCAGCTCATTTTATAAGAAACTGAGGCAAGCAAGGTTAAGTGACTTGCCCAGTCACACAGCTAGTAAGTATTTGGGGCCAGATTTGACCTCAGGAAAATGAGTGTTTCTGATTCCAAGCCCAATACTCTACCCACTGGACCACCTAGATGCCCTATGGGGGAAGGTCATATTGGAGTTGTTATTATTAAGATAGGAGAAAAGGGGTAAGGGCAAGGGAGGAGTAAAAAAAAAACAGCTTTCAGTGTTTAAAGCTTCATTCCCTAGCAGAATGGTGATCCTATTAATTGTGAAAAAGGAGGGAGTTTAGCGGGGAAATATGAGCAGAAAGAAGATGTGTTTGTCTTAAGATATGTTGAAATGGAGTTGCTAGTGTAACAGAGGTGGGTGTGTCAACTGGGCGATTGGAAAGATGTACAAACATAAAAAGAGAGTGGTATGTTGAAAATGCAGATTTGGAAGGCATATGTAAAGAGAGGTAAGTAAAAACTGTGGAAAAGCACTTGGCATGAAAGATCTTCCTACTGTCAGGAAAGAAATTTAACACAAGGATAAACTGAAGCAATTCTTCAAGCAGGATATCATTTACTAACAAAGCGTGCTAACTGATAACAAAGGATGAGGTCTTGGTAGAAATTCAAAGAGACAAAGTTCTGATCACAATCATTATTTTAGTTAGGCTAGCAATAACCCACTGGCTTCTTCAAATGACCAAATACCAGAATGAGGGTCAACAGGGCTTTTTAAACCTAGGTGTATCTTCCTTCTGATTACCCTTATAGTACATCATTTGAACTTCCCATGGCAAATGTAAAGCAGTTCTGATTGGTAGGTAGGCTGGCCTTCAGGTGTGAATATTCATGCCCCTCTCTGACACTTAAAGAGTGCTAGTTTCTATGTAAGACCCAGCTACTTCTAGCAATCTTTGCTAGAAAACCAAAACAACAACAACAACACCATCGCAATCTGGTCTGTCCCAGGTAGAACAAGTCATTCCTCACTTTGATCTGCGGTGGTGGTGGTTGTCCTTCCTTCTTGAAGAGGGCCAAAATGACATTACCATGACAAACTCAAATTTTAGTGTGTTCGACTGGCTGATCAGACCAATGTAAGCTTGGAATAATTTGCCACAGGTTGGGCACAGATAGTCTGTGTGAATATTTGGGTGGATACTCCAAATTTGCACATCCTACATTTACTTTGTGCTGTCTCAATTCTGCTTTGCTCGTAGAACACAGCACCCTTTCTGATGTGGGCACATCATGCTGAGCGATCCTGTGTCAGTGTCTCCCATGTTGCACAGTTAAACTCAAAGGTCTTGAGAGAGACCTTCAGGGTGTTCTTGTATCGCTTCTTCTGAACACCATGTGGTCTCCTGCCCCATGTGAGTTCCCCATAAAATAGTCTTTTTGGCAAATGTACATTTTGCATTTGAATAATGTGACCAGCCCATCAGAGTTGTACTTTCTGAAGTATAGTTTGAATGCTTGGCAGTTCAGCTCAGGCAAGGACTTCAGTGTCTGGTACCTTCTCCTGCCACATGATCCTCAGAATTTTCCCAAGACTGTTCAAATGGAAGTGATTCAGTTTCCTGGCATGGCGCTGGTAGACTGTCCATGTTTCATAGGCATACAACAATGAATTCAGCACAACAGCTCTGTAGACCGTCAGTTTGCTAGTCAGGCTAATACCACTTCTCTCCCATAGCTTTCTTCAGAGCTAGCTCTGGAAATGCATGCATCAACCTCATTGTCAACGTGAACATCCCTGGAAAGTACACTAGTAAGGACAAGTGAACTTATCCACAGCATTCAAACCTCCATTTGTTGCGACAAATGGTTCCATGTATGGATGGTGTGGTGGTGGCTACTGGAGCACCTGTGTTTTCTTAGTGTTAATTATTAGGCCAAAACTAGCACAGGCAGCAGAGAATTGATCCATATTTTGTTGCATCTCAGCTTCAGAGACTGCATTAAGTGCACAATCATCTGCAAACAGAAAATCATGCACCAACACTCCCTCCACTTTGGTCTTGGCTTGTAACCTTTTTCAAATCGAAGAATTTACCATCAGTATGGTAGTTGACCTTGATGCCATGTTCATCCTTTGCAAGCCTTTGACAACATGGCTGAAAACATCATGCTAAAAAACATGGGAGTGAGCAAACAGCCCTGTTTCACTCCATTGGTGCCTGGGAAGGCACGAGAGCATTGTCTACTATCCAGAAGCCAGGCAAACATGCCATCATGAAACTGATGTACAATACTGATGAATTTCTCTGGGCAACTAAATTTTGACATAATTTTCCATAAGCCCTCAAGATTAACAGTGTCAAAGGCCTTGGTCAGATCTGCAAACCTTGTGTACAGACTTCTGTTCTGCTCCTGGCATTTCTTTTGGAGTTGTTGGGTAGCAAACACCCTATTGACTGTTCCAACTTTGATTGGAAAGCAAGGACAGGAGAGTAGTCCCCTGGGGAGAGCCTAGCTCAAGCTGATTCTCTGTCTTTGGAGTAAACTGAAGCACTTGGGTGGGGCTTTGCCCAAACTGGTTAACAAGCAGATACCTTGGGGGCTGGGAGTGATCAAATTACTTGATTAGGCTATTCGGAAAAAGCCTGCCCTTCAGAAGTGGGGTCTGATAAAATGAGGAAAAGTATGGATCATAGAGTAATATTGTTATTAAATAATACAGCATCATATTAATTTTCCTCACTGCTTTCCACCTCACTCCTTGATGGTTCCGACTTCAAAGTGAAACTCATCTTATATATTCCATGAAGACCTCTTTAAAGACTTCAATCCTCTTGTTTCTCATCAGCCTGATCTCACACTTTCAGTAATATGTGCTTTATCATTCACTTTTTTCTAGATATTTAATTTTATCTGTTTTATCTGCTAGCTCCTTGATGTGAGAATTGAAATCTTATAACAGTAGAAGCAACAACAACAAATAGTTCACATTTATACATTACTTGCTATGTGCCAAGCAGTGTGCTAAGCACTTAATGAATATTATCTCATTTGAGTCACACAACAACCCTGAGAGGTAAGTGCTATCATTATCCTCATTTTATAGCTAAGGAAACTGACGTAAATGCAATTTAAGTGATTTGCCCAAGGTCACACAGCTAATAATATTCTGAGACTGGATTTGAACTCATGTTTTCCTAATTCCAGGTTCACTTCTCTATTCACTACATCATCTAGCTGCCTCAAGGGTGCTTTTTTTATGTCTCCCGAAATATGACAGAAGTGAGAAGGCAGAAGTTTCTCAGCAAAGTTTTGTTAATTTATCTTATGTTAAGATTATTCGCAAATGGATGATAGGAAATACACTTAACTGGTAATATTTATAAGGTATGCCTATTCCCATCTCCAGGTGAATTTAAAAGCATCCTTTAATTATGTAAGGTATTTCTCTAACAATGAGGTTTCTGTTGGGCTCTGTCCCTATACACTTTGGGGTCTAATTAAGGATTACTTTATTTGAAACACATGAAGAAGTCATGCAATCAATTAATCAAAAATCTTTTATGAAGTATTAGGCACCACCAGGGTTGCAAAGAAAGAGAAAATGATCCTTCTCTTTTAGGAACTCATGTTCTAAAGGGGGAAACAACATGTAAATGACTAGATCCATATATATACGCAGTATATATTGCTCTTTCTTTAGGTATTTATCAGCTTATGAAAGTAAAGAACTAAGGAGTTATTTGAGAAAAATACAATGTAAGTAATTTCTATTCAGAATACCCTGTTTTTCTTTATGTCAAGCTTTGTTTCAGTCTTGTGTAGTTTTTCCTCCATCTGAATTAAGCTAATACTGATTTTTAAGTACTTAAACAAAATGTATTTTACCACCCATTTTAAAATTTTTTCTCTTTGAAATCATAAAAAAAACATTCTTCAAAATGACCTTTATTAGAATTGTCAACAAGTCATTAAATGAATATCTATGTTTCCACAATTACAAATTAAACTATTTAAAAGAAAGTATCATTTTAGCTAGGTGACAATAATCTGTTCTATCACAGATAGAACATTTTTATCAGTTAATTGTTTTAAAGTCTCCTAAATGGGAAAGCTCCTACTTCTATCTCAGGAAATGCCTTATCTTTGTTCATGACATTTTAAGTGATCTGAGTTAGAGGTATCTGTCAGTTTAGAATTGTGCCCACATTAGGGGTTTTGGGATCATCATCTTAATTGGGGAGACTCAGTGTCCATTCGGAAGACTCCTGACCTTCAAACCATAAGATTCTTCAAGGGTGTTGAGAAAGATATTAAGCAGCAATTGAAGAATTCAGATAATGCCTCTTTGGCACCTAAAGCCTGGGACCTTATTATACTGAAACATTTTGGGTAGAGAAGGGTAAAGCCCAAGTGTCTCCAGGGATCCCACATTCCTTGTCATTGGCTAGCTGAGCTATTTATCAGTACCAGGGCCATCAGTGACTGTGAAACAATCAATTAAAATTATTGATGAATAATCTGGCATTAAATGGAAGCTCCATTAGCCAGTCATATTTCCCATAGTTATTGCCGATTCAAAATGTCTGCATTTATCATTATGCCAATGGTGATTGCTCAAAACTGCCCAATTTTCTTTTTCATTTGTAGATAACAAAGTCAAATTGGCAAATAGACATAACCACCAAATAGGCCACTCCACTATCCTTTTCTTTTTACTCATTTATCCAGCTAACATTTATTATTCACTATGTGTAACTACATGCAACACACTGTGTTTAGGTATGGAGAAGGAGATATAAACATAAATAAACCTTGATTCCCGGTCTTAAACAGGTTATAGTCTGCTTAGGTTAAATAGGCTTTACTATAGAACAAACAGAGATTGGAAAATATGAGATTGAACCTTGGTTTGGAAATAATAGTATGATATTGTCATGCCATAAAGTTTAGCAAGTCCTTGAATGACTTTTCAACCCAAAGGAAACAGAGAATTAAGAAACCTTTATTTTCTTTTTGTGATTAAAATTGTTTATTTGTATGTATGTACTTAGTAACTATCAAATAACTATCAGTAAAAGCTGACATTCAGAAAGAAGAAAATAATTCTATTTTAAGAAGATAGCAAGAAAAATAAAAGAACTACTGTTGTTTCTGTATTCCTTTCTGGACTAGTAGTCTTCGGGGAATTTTTCTGAATTGTGGTCCTATTATGTATCTGAGAAATTTTGTCTCTTCAATCAAAAGAAGTCATACTGATTCCTAAACAGATTACACCTATCCATAATTTAAGTATATTAGAGGATGCCATGTGTAAGCGAGATTAAACTTGTTTTGCTTGGCCCCAGATGTCAGAATTAGGAGCACTAGGTATAAATTGCAAAGAAGCAAACATAGACTTAATGTTGAAGGAAACACACACACACACACACACACACACACAACTTCACAATTAGAAATATCCAAATATGAAATGGGAGAGGTAGGGAATTACTCATCATTTAAGGTTTTTAGACTAGACGGCATAGTAGAGATGCATTCATTTTCAGGAATAGATTAAATTGTCAGGCCTCCAAGTTCCCTTTTAGTTCTCAGTTGCTGCTATCAAGTAACTATTTTATAGATAAGGAAACTGAAGCTTAGAAGGTTTATGTGATTTGCTTAAGGTAATACTGGTAGTAACAGAACAAGGACTTTAATATGTTTACTGACTCCAAATTAGGTGCTCATGAGATACTCTAAGCAATGGAATTCACATAACTCAGTAATATGCTAATGTATTATTCTTTGCAAGCAAAGATACTTTTTATTTCTTTCTTTTTAATTTTTAGTGCCTTTTTAAAAATCATAGTCTTTTTTGGATATGTACACTCTCAATCCTATTTCCCAGCCATCTCTTTATCATGCTTCCTGTACTTCTGCCAATATCTCCACGCTCCATGAGAAAGACCCTCCCAACCCCCACCATTAGATTTGGATTCTTCCCACAGGTCTCCCTCACCTAATACGTGATTCTTAGATTTTTCTTACTCTAAACCAGGCCTCCACACCTGGTATCTGACACCTGCCTGGGAAGTGCTCCCACTTTTTCTTCCCCCATCTTCACTTTGTTTTCTTCTCCATTAGAATATAAGTGCCTTGAGGGCAGGGGCTGTCTTGACAGTTTTCATGGGTATCCTAATTATTTAGTACACTGGCCCATAATGTGCTTGATAAATGATCAATCAATCTGTCTACATAACCACTTTCAGTAAAACATGCATATAAACGTTGTTATTGTTGTGTGTGTGTATATGTGTTAAAATTGATTGATTCAGCTATAACCTAGCTCCTATTATTGGTCTTCTCTTTTTTTTTTTTTTTACCAAAATCGGTCTTTTTTGTTTCATTTATGATGTCTTGCTGCACAAAAGAGTCATAGAAGAGAGTGACATTAACCTATATGACAGACAAAACCAAACTACTCTAACCAAATGAATTGATTAGTAACAGCAACATGAAGATTATTGAAGAACAACTTCTATTTTGTTGTTAATGATTAAACCAACTATCTTTTCCTATTGTCATGGTGAATGTGGTGATTGGTATAGATAATGCGAGAAAAGTAATTTTCAATTCAAAAAAGAAAACTGGCCTCCAATACTAAGAATTAACTTTGATCATGGTGCTAGTATCATGGGGGAAATTATCATTTTGACTCCAAGGCGTTGTTTATAAAGTACCTATCAAAGCAGAGAGAACTCACAGATGGAACACAGAAAGAAATGTATCTTATGGAGTGATCCACATTCTGAATATAAGTTATTTCCCAAAGAGATGGAATGAATTGCCCAAAGACACACATAGAATGACACTTGTACTTCAACAATAGTCCTTTGCTTCCAGATTCACAGTTCTCTACACTATACCATCGAGTATTTAGAACTTGGTCACACATCTTCCTGGGCCATCCACCACCAGTCCTCTTGACTTCTTTCTTGCCACTGGACTTTGATGACTCTGGAAGAGAGAGTGAGGCTGATGATTTTGTGCAGCTCTGCCTTACTTAGAGGCAAGTCATGTTCAAGTCAAGACATCACCCCATGATGTCATAGGTCCTCTTCAAAAACAAAGGGTAAACAAACATCAACAAGAACAACAAACACCGTAGGTACTTGAAGAATGTAGAAAATACAGTGATGTTGAGTGTGGGGTAATTTATTGTGTTTCAGAGAAGGGGAAAGAAACTCTCTAACCTGCTAGTCCATTTTCAGCCTTGGGGACTAAGGCAATGTGAACTATGTCTTTTGGTTCTCTTTGTTCAAGAAAGGGGTAGAGGAACTCCAAATATAAGAGTAGGAAGTGACTATTTATGCTTGAAATAGAAACTTATTCCAAAGGTCATTCCTCAGGAAAAGAAAGGCAGCTAGGCAGATAAGAAAGTCAAGCTGGGTGTCAGAAAGACCTAAATTCAAATTTGGCTTCAGAAATAAATTAGCTGCGTGACTCTGGGCAAGTCACTCAATTTTTTTGCCTCAATTTTCTCATCTGTAAAATGAGCTGGAGAAGGAAATGGCAAACCACTCTAGTGATTTTGCTGTGTGTTCGTCCTTTGCTGCCAAAGAAGACCATGCCATCAGAGAAATGATGACATGACTTGCACTTGACTTTGCTTTGAGTGAGGGAGGGCTGTGCAGGTCACCAGCCTCACTTCTCCTCCAGAGCCACCTAAATCCAGGGACCAGATATTCATCAGGATGACTGGAAATGACCCAGGATGAGGCAATTGAGGTTTAGTGACTTGCCCAAGGTCACACAGCTAGTGAGTGTCAAGTGTCTGAGGTGACATTTGAACACAGCTCCTCCTGACTCCTGCACTAATGCTCTATCCACTGCACCACCTCGCTGCCCCAGTATCTTTGCTAAGAAAACCCTAAATGGGGAAATGAAGAGTCAGACACAACTAAAGCAATGAAACAACAGCATGACAACAAAGAAATACTATACTTCCACTCCCATCACCATGCTAGTGAATTAGAGTTGCTAACGATGTTATATCTCAATTCACTTTAAAAATGCCATATGTTGCAATAGCATTTTAATTTTTCAAATCCTTTACTTACAATTTATGATTTATATAGCATTTAAATGCTTGCAAAATGTTTTACAAAAATTTTATCATTATGAACTATGTACCACATATATTCTTTCTCGTTTTTCAGATGAGGAAACTGAACTTCAATTATAATCAAATAACTTGTTCATGGTCATAAAAGTCACACATGTCAGAAATGACATTTTAGCCTGCTTCTTTCTCACATTATGACACATTGCCTTTATTTCACTTAATATTTTATTTAGTATTTTTATGCAATCCTCTGATGTAGATAGGGCATGAACTATTAACTTGATGTACAAAATGAGAAACTGAGATTAAATAAAATTTATTGACTTGTCTGAGGACATGCTATGACTTAGAGTAAAAGAAGTCATCTCCTGAGCATAGACTGTCCTCTTTTCCCCAGATCCCACTATTTTAAACAGGTAAGCATCTGTTTTTTTTATCATACCCAATAATTTATAGTAAAAATGAATTTAAAACTCAACAATTCATATTGTATTCTTTGAGTAAGAGAAAAAAATGTTTTGACACCATACCATTTTTGAGAATTTGTTAATTCCTAAAGTTCAGTTCTGAGTTCCCTGGTGCTGATGGTAAATGCTTTTCAATGAGTACAAAGTCAGTTCAGTATTAAAACACTATGTTCTATGGAGATATATTGTGCATTCGCATATAATAAAACATACAAATTGTAGTGTGTGATTGTAATGCCATCCATTCATGCACAGATCAAGCCAGGCTTTTTCCAAGAAATGGGAACCTTTTTCCTTTTTAAATTCTATGTGTTCATTTCACCCACAACATCCCATCAATATGAATATTTTTCTTTACCTTGTATTTTAAATTGAATCAATAAGACTGACTGTGTGAAAGGAACACACATTCTTTTTTCATTATGCTCTTGGAAGGAGTTGACAATCAAGTGAGGCACTGGGGGGTGTCAGCATGTGAGTGGGTGGGTGACCAAGATAGGGAGTTAATGAGATAGAGGAATATGTATTTTGTTGGGGGGAGATGGAACTTCATAACATTTTTTTCTCCTATGAAACATACACAAGAATAATGCAGTAGATAATATCTTATGAAATGTGGCCTACAGTAAGTTACTGTTGCATGTCTTCACTCCATAGAAAAGGAATGAATTGGAGACATTCACTTATAATGAAAATTGTCTGTATTTTTCTCAATTGAGGGAGTTCATTGAGACTTTATAGAAAAGTTTCATTACATATTACACGGGAGAGAAAAAATACATTTTTTTTATTCCAATACCCGCCTCTTATCAGGCGTGACAATGAGCTTCCACTGTGGTTATGTCAAACAAGACACTGCAGCAGATCCAAACAGGTGGAGCAGTTTTCTTTGCTGGTATCCTTCAACAGCAGCTGTCAACAAGTTGAGCCAAAGTATGCTTTGGCGTAAAACCCACACACCCTCCTGGGCTAATCACCTACCATGTTGTTACTTTTTGTTTTTTGAGTGTACATTAGAAAAAAATTCTTTCTAAAAGGTATTAATCAGTGGTCATGCCCTAAAGATTTTGGGAGGAAAGAAAGTGAGCAGGTGCATGAAGTTTTGGTAAACATTATAAATTACATACCCATTTTTTCTGCCCTCCCAAGATTTTGAAATTGTTTTTGTGCCTATGACTGTCATCTCACCCATGTTTTCAAAGCGTTTTTCTAAATGCTAGCACTGCTTTTGCAAATAGCTCTCATATTTCTCCTTTTTAGTTGTCCTAAACACATCTGAATGTAGGAGATAAAATATAGCAATTCCTTCATTAAAGTTATCCTGACACCTTTTTCCCATGACAATCTGCTATAGAAAAGCTAAATGATGGGACTGTTTCTACTAATAAACTCTTTCTTACCTGACACCAGACTTACCTTTAATCCAAACCTCCTTGAATTTAGAAAGGTTGGTGCATATATGATTCCTGTATGACCACCGATTTTTACCAATCTGCTGACCTAGGTGATCAGAGAGGGAATGTTTCTAACGTAAACAGAGAAGTTACTTTTCAGTCTTGTGAGGGCAAATCCTACTTACATCTAATCTCTTTTTACAAAGTAAACTCCTTGAGGCCATAACTTTTATGTAAGACTAAGACAAGGGCTGATTGGTGTTTCTGATTTAATATCACCTTTTTTTTCAATTGGGCCTGTGATTCCACTGGTTTTAAGGAGCTCACAGTGAGGCAATTCCTTCCACTAATGTATATTGGTACCTACTCTGCAATGACTTAAAAAGTTGTGTAAGGCCCTGTGAAATTAAGTAACTTGCCCACAGTCACACATCCAGTAGGTATCAGAGGTGGGACTTGAACATGTCTTCTTGACTGAGGTTGGCTCTCTATCCACTACACCATCCTTCCTCTCATTCTCATTATTGCCAATTGTATCATGTAATATACTATAATTTTAGCCTTGTTTCCCACATGGATCCTTTTATATGTCATTGCCTTCTCTTTTATTTATTCATTTTTTTTGAAATAAGCAATAAGTGACTTCCCCATGTTCACGTAGCTAGTAAGTGTTTTAGGCTAGATTTGAACTCAGGTCCTCCTGATTCCAGAGTTGGTGCTTTATCCACCTAGCTGCCCCACCTTTTTAACCTTCTTGATTCCTATGGTCACATCCTATTTTCATTCCTATTGCTTGACATCTAATGCTTGCTTGCAATTAGTTTTTTTGATGGTTTTTTTTCTGATCCTGACAGACCATTTCTGATTGATATAAATTATATCAATATAAAATATTGATTGAAAATTCCCTACACACATATTAGAAAAGGAAATGACAAACTACTCTAATAACTTTGCCAAGAAATCCCCAAATGGGATAGCAGAGAGTTAGAAATGACTGACTGGACTGAACAACAAGACACAAGTACCCATATAACTTCAAAAAATAATATATTCATTAGAATGGAAAAGGGCCAATATTTTATTAGATCATGTTTCAATACTTTGAAAATCATTTGCTTACTCATTAATCATTTCCTCAAATAATGCAAAATATAACTCCCTTTCATTTTAGTACATAATCTTCATAGATTGCTCTGGTTAAGTCATCACTTTTTTGACCAACCTCATAGAGTTGAAACTCAAAGAAATTTGCTATTAGATTATAAGCTCCTTCTAGACTGTAACTCCTAGTTAGTATTAGTTCACATTTGCAGAATTCTTTACATTTTGCCAAGTATATTCACATCTTATTTGATCCTCACAAAGACTACTAAGGTAGGCAGGATTTTTCCATTTTATTCATGATGAATCTGGGTCTTAGAAAAGGTAGATTTCCCAGGAACAAAAGATTAGGAATTATTAAAGCCTGAATGCAAGACTCTACTCTGTACAGTTTTTTCCTAGCTCACCAGCATTGATTGATGGATGAAAGCAGAAATTACCTATTTTTCTCTATAACAAAATGCCTACAAACTCCACAGGGCTAGTGAACTCACCTCTCTCATTAAGGTACTTCTAGCTCTTCATTCTTGCTCAGAACAGGTGCCGTCAGGGGAAGCCTAGCCTCCAAAAGAGATATCAAAGTATTTGTCATGGTCCTTGGCTTTTGATAACCCCCATCCTAGAGCCCCTATTGAAATTCACTAATGGCTTAGGATTGGCATGTCTAGGTTCTCCCCAAAAGGTAATCAAAAGGTATTTAATGCAAAGATTTTACTAGACCACTTTTGATTTCTCCTACCCCTCCCTCAAAAAAACAATGTTTTAAGCCACAGAAGACTTGTGAGACAACATTAACAAAGGCTTAAAATATAATCAAGTAAGCCATAGCACCACCTATTATTCTCTCCTGGAAGCCAGATATTTAAATTATTTAAGCTTGAAATGCTTAGTGGGTCTGTTGATTTGGTATTTCATTTTCACTTCACCTTTATACCATCTGAACAAGTCTATCAGTGTCCTTGTCTTTTAAGTAGCCAGATCGGGGCTTGGAATCATTCTCCCTTTGTAGTGACTATCTCCAAAAAGGATATTGCTGCAAAAACTTCCTGCTGCTGCCAGGCAATTCCCATTAAAATATTCAGATATTCCCTACCTCTCAAACTCAGGAAAGTGCTTCCAATGCTAAAAATGATTTCAGTATCACTTTCAAAACACCCAAGATAAGGGAGAGAAACAAAAGCAGAAGAAACACCCAGTGATCTAAGGTTTGGGTTCACATGGGTAGAATTCCACATGTGGGGCATAATGGGGAGAGGAAAGATTTGCCAATTTACCTCTGTTGCAATTCTATCAATATTGGCCTTTAGTACCTATACGTGAATATATAAAAATGCCAAATTAGTATGTCTGAGGTTTATAGGGGTCAATTCATCCCTGAAGAACAATACAAGTGAATATAAGAAGGCAGCAAATTCAGGTTAATTGGTGAATATTGTTCTAGGAGAATGGAGGGTAAAACACACTTACACTTATCATTTTCAAAAGCTCAAGTATTTTGGAGCCCACTATGTGTCAGGAATGGTGCTTTGGATTTGGCATGTTTTGTATGCTTCCAGACGTGGTGATTTTGACAACTGGTTTTGTTTAACTGCTTTTCTTTGTAACCAAAGAAAGAGATTATCCTCAATGGGTTGGATGGGAAAGGAGGGAAGAACATATCAGGAAATGATTTTACTGTAAATGATGAAAGATATTAAAAGGAAAATTAAAAATAAATTAATTACAAAAGTCATGTTCTCTTTGGTGATGTATAATTATGTGCCCAGAACCACAGGCATCAGGAAATAACTTCTATGTCTACATTCACACCATTTTCTTTTGTGTAGAATACAGTGTCACTTCCTATCCCCCACTCAAATGTCACCTGTTAAAATCCTCTGCATCCTTCAAGGCCCAGGGCAAGTGCCAACTTTCCCTGTAGCCATGCTGAGAGTAATCTCTTCTCTTCTGACCTCTTGTAGCACTTTGTATCTCTGTCAACCATTTATCATATTCTAATTCATACTATAATTATTTGTGTAGCTGTCATCTCCCTTACCAGATTATACTCTTATTGATTCCAGGGATCACATCCTCTTCACCCAGATATGCCCCTTAATATCTAATTTAAAAGAAAAAAAACTTTGGTTTTTAATAGGTGTTAGATAACTGTGGAATTGAACTGAATTCGCTTTTCTATCCTATCTCCTATTTTCTAGCCTAGCTTTGCCCCTACATTATCAGATGCATCCACTTTAGAAGCCAATAATGCTATATATGGATCATAATGCAAATGGTTATTAATTCCTAAGACACTTCTTATATTTTTTTCTGCCTTTATCTACAGCTAAACTACAGCTGCCTTTTTAAGAGACAATTTGTTCTCGGAAAGCCTCGTATAAAATGGTGGAAAGGTCTAACACAGGAAGCACACTTGAATCTATGACAGTTCAGGACCTGATTAGGCTATTTGATGCCAGGAGACAAATTTTACACAAAACATTTTCCCCAATTTGGGGCAATATGTGTATTCTGCAGTTTGAAGAAGAAAGTCATAACAATTTTATGTGTATCATATTGATATTGTAGAAAATAGGTTCAGTGTATACTTTATCTGCATTTTTTTGAATAAATCAGCATATACACAGGAAAACATATCCATGTATGTTTTCTATACGATGCTGCTTCCTGAATAGATCAGTGTTTAAGTATCGAACAATGATAATAAAAATATTGAAGTTTTTAGAATTTTCAAAATATAGTAACCCACTTTATTATTTAAGAAATCCATTAGACTCCAATACAAGTTGCATATCTGTAGTTTAAATCCTGGACCCAGAATGTTACAGAATGAGATGAGTCTTTATATCCATTCACAAAATGGGAACATGGCACATTTCTTTGCTATCATGAAAATCAAGCAGTATCTTTGGAAAATAATGGAAATGTAAGTCATCAACCCTAAATCTGACCTAGTCTTAATTTAATTAAATCATTACAGTCCAGTCTTTTACTAAATTCTTAGCCACAGAGCTGACCATTGCTTTGAATGTGTTAAATAACCATTTAAAAATAGTACGTACATTCAAAGATGATAAAAGGCCATTTAATGCTAAAAAAGGCGAACGAATTGATGGTCTTTTTTTTTTTTTAACAAATGGCTGGGAGGGTTATAATGTATTTGATTTTTTTTTTCCAGAGGTAATCTTAGATGTGGAGTGAATGAAGTGAAGTCTGTTATCAATCCATAACATCTGCTGCAGTGTCAAGTGATGAAATGGGTGACTCCAGAGCCCAAGACAGCTGGGACGGCTTTCTTAATGCAGTAGGGTATTGTGCAAACAAACAGGCACTGATACGGTCTATGGTTGTCACAATTATTCAGGCTGGTGATACATCTTCCTGTATTAGGCTGCTTGAGAAGCCCTATTTCTTTTAAAAGTAAATTGGTGTATAGCAATCATCACCCTAGACTATATAAGTCAGCTAAGAATAAACAGAATAAAACATTGAAAATAAATAAATAAATAAAAATTAAAATTTACCACCTGAATAATAAAGCACAGTACACAAGAAATAGTTGAAAAAAAATCCTAGCTTCAGAATATGAAGCTAAAACACAGAGAACATCTCCATTGATCTATAGAGATGAAAGCATTCTCCATTTTTCTCAACCTGTACAATCAGGTTGCAAGTGCATTTTTCAAGGTAAAAATGAGCGTAGGTATATCCAGATGCCTAGTTCTGTGCTATGCTCTCACTGGGGTCTGCATATTATCAAAATCATAGAAATTAATTTTAATGGCTACCAATGGATCTAAAGTATAGACAATGGGTGATTTACAGCTAATAACAAGTCAGAATACAAGGTTCTCCCTAAAAGGGACAGCTGAATTGAACTACAAATTCAAGTTTGCATAGTTCCCAGTCCTCACTTTCACCAGCCCCTGGAACAGCACAGAGTACAACTTTCACTTCAAATCTGACGCAATCCCAGAGGCTCAATCCAGGCTCAGATAATAGAAATGAGATTTTACATCTGCCATTTATGAGATTCGGTAAGAACTACCATAAATCAAAACTCCCTGAGTATTAGCTGCTTCCAAGCCTTTGCTTTAAGCCACTTTCTAATTCTTGGCAAACAAGGTGATGGTAGTAAATGGAATAAAGCTGAAAATAAGTAATACTCAGCCAGGGCCGGGAATGTTCATTCTTAAACATTAGAGCGACAAACTTAAAAAATCCAACCTGATCCTTGTAGAACGAAAGGTTGCGTTTTATTTTTCTTTCTCTTCTTTCAATTTTGTAAAAGCCTACTTGCTTTCTATGTTTGTGCTGGAACAATTTTTTTTTTTCCAGCCTGGATTTTCTGGTTTAGCTGTCACCTTGTCAGGTAAATCAGGGACAAGTGTTCTCAGGGCCCCAGCATGCTGGTTTCTGGGACCTGACTAGGCAAAATTTCCATCAACCCTTACCTAGAAGATCTCATAAATGGATTTATGGGCCCTGAGGGTATAGGGTAATTGTACTCACAATAGGCACCCTATGGCTATGTATTCCCAGAGTGCTGCAATGCCTTTCCATCCCTCTCCATCCGCATAGCAGAATCCTTTGACTGACAAGGCAGTCCCAAATCTTTCTTTGCACAAATTCCTCTTTGACTCCAACCAAACATTCTAATTTGGTTCATGATAGAAAAATATATCAGTGATTCCTTGATGGTCAGATCCATGGCCACCCATTTAAGCCTCCTCTAAAGAAAGTGTATCCTATCTCACGGACAACACTGAGAGTTCTAATGCTGCTACTGTTCATGCGCATGATATAACCCTAGGCAAATTACCCAGGACTACTTCATTTTTCTCTTTTTTCCTTTACCATGAAAAGAGGTTGACGGTATCATTCTACTCTGGGGAACTTGGGAGAAAGAACTGGTAAAATTATGGTTAAGCCTTTTGTAAATATTAGATGCTGTATCATGATCATAGGAGTGGTACAGAGGTAGCATTTCTCCTTGTGGCTTTTCCCCTAAGTATCATATGAGCAAAAGTATGAGGGAAGGAAGTTTTATTAAAAAGGATTAGCTCAGTAGACAAATATTGTGTAGTGTGTTTATATAAGTTTTAAATGCTTAAGGTACACCATTTGCTAAAGGATTAATTCAAGGGGTAAACAAATTACTAAATTTAATTTTAACAATTTTAAGGTTAGTAAAATTTTTGTCCAAGACACCTGAGAGCATATATACATATGTGTATATATATATCCCAACAGAATGCCAAAGAAGAAGTGAAGAAATAGAAATCCAGTCTTTCCTAATTCACTCATTCAATACATGTTTCTTGGATACTTGCTGTGTGCAAGATATTGACTGCAAAATACTGGGTCTTCAGCTAACTTCTGAAGTCCAGAGAATATTTCACATATGCTTAATAAAGTGATTAAATTTAAATAGAAACTTCTTAAAACTTATGAATTTCCGCACCTTCTTCACAACTGACAGGCAGATTTCAGAATTATCCTTGGGGTGTCACTTAATGGCAAACAGCTCAGAAAAACATTGTGACTCTTTTATTAAATATGACTGTGCCTAGGTATAAGGTTCTGTGTAAGGAGTCGTGGCGCATGAAAGGACACTGGCCTTATCCTCACATAGCTTGCAGTTTAGGAATCATAAAAATTGCTGACATATACATAGCATTTTTGTTCTCATTGTTGTGTCTTTTCTGTCCTGTCCAACTCTTTGTGACCACATTTGGAATTTTCTTGGCAACGACCCTGGAGCAATTTGCCATTTCCTTCTCTAGATCATTTTACAGATAAGGAAACTGAGGCAAACAGAATTAAGTGACTTGTCCAGGGTCATACAAGTAGCATATGTCTACATCTAGATTTGAACTCAGGAAGATGAGTCTTTTTTAATGTGGGCCTGGTGCTGTATCCACTGGGTCCCACACATAGCATGAAAGATCTGCAATTCACTTTACCCACAGTCTGTCATTCAATTGTTGCAAAGGCTCTCTAAGAAAAGAAATACTGATATCCTTTCACTCATATTACCTACCTAAAAAAACAAAAAGCAGGTGGTTGTCAGTGAAGTTCTGTGTAAATCATAAAACTCACATTGTTTCAGCCTTAAAGGCAGCTAGAAGGCATAGTGTCATCCTTGAAGTCAGGAAGCAAGACTTGAGTTCCAATTTTTTCTCAGACACTAGCTGCACGATTCTAGACAAGTCGCTTAATTTCCCATTACCTCAGCTTTCTCATCTTTAAAATGGTGATAAAAACAGAACCTGTCCTCCAGAGTTGTCGTTAGGATCAAATGAGATAATATTTGCAAAATACCCTGCAAACCTTTGCATGCTATGTAAATGGAATTATTATGATTTATGATTAATAGAAAACTTTCCTCTCAATCACACATTTAGGTTGGTATATAAGGTGTTTATCATTCCTCTAAAATGTATTGCATGAATTTATATCACTCTTTTGCTTGTTCAAAGATGCTTTTTTATCATCATCCTTATCCTTAAGCATGTCATCCTATCTTCAACTTTTATTAAGTGTCTAAGTTGAAGACAAAGAGAGAGAGACAGAGACAGAGAGAGACAGAGAGAAAGACAGAAAGAGACAGACACAGAGACATAGTGACAGAGATAGAGACAGATGGAGAAAGACAGAAGAAGACAATAGAAACCAAGAAAAACAGAGAAGAGAGAAAGAGAGAGAGAGAAAGAAGACAGAGGGTTCAGGGGACATGACTATCTCTTTAGTTTCATTGCTCACAATAAAAAAAAAACCATAGTCTGTCTCAGAAGGTCTGTTTACTTCAAGTGCAAAAGTTAGGGTAGAAGGTAAGAAATTTCCCTTAGGTTTTAGTGAACCAAGAAAAAGGATGATGTTGAGAAAGAGCAGATGGTTGTGTAGATAAAGGAGAAAAAGGATCATTACCAGGAACTCCAGGAGGAAAACCAGAGAGAATTAGAGCTGGCAAGCAATACCCTCATTTACAGAGAAGAAAACTGATTCTAGGCACATTTATGAATTGCCAAGGTCTAAAGAAATGAAATGATTTGCCCATGGTCACACAGGTAGTAGGTCACAAAAAAAGTTTGGATTCCATGTTCTTTGAAACTAAATTGAGTTCTCTTTTCATAGTACATAGTACAGGCAAAGAGGGATCAGAAAAAGGGTTTACACATGTAGGAGATCACAGTTCTCATCTCTTTCACTTATCACCAAGTCCATATTTTGTTGAGTTATTGTCACAGGTCATAGAAGCTAGCACCATCCATTTGGATCTAGGGCATTCAAACTCGTTGAGATATGGAGAAGTCAGAGTCTCTGATTCCACTTCCAATTCAACTAGAAATGAAGGGATGTTTCTCAAATCCCATCATAGGTCATGAATACAGTTTTCCATAGAAACCATTACGTGTGCCATGACATGCTATTAGCAATAAGTGAGTACTTATATTATATTATTAATAGGAATAATTAAAAAAACACTTCACATTTAAGAAAACTTTAAGGTTTGTGGTCATAGAGTTAGAGAAAGAAAGACCTTAGAAATGATCTAGCCTGGTGCACTACAGAGTCCTATAGAAAAGGACAAAGAGGTCAAGTAATATGAAATAGCTAAATCTTACATGGAAAGAAGGTTCTGTATGACTTCAAGTTCAACACTATTTCCACTCCTTTATGTGGCCTCATATATCAAAAATATGTTTTCCTTATGACAACCACGTAAAATAAGTAGTAAGATTATTGTGCTCGTCTCATAGCAAAGGAAATTGAAACTCAGAAAAAAATTTGTTCTTGTTTTGTTTTGCTTTTTTGTTTATGGTCACAAAGCTGGTAAACTAGTGAGTATCTAAGGTAAGATTCAGACAAAATGCTCCTGAATCCAAGTCCAGAACTTTGCAAATGGAATTCAAATAACTGTAATAATAATTTACTTTTATGTCCTTGCATGAGAAGTAGTTGGCATAGAGAGCCAATTTCATGTCTGTGATGTCCTGTATTTAAGTTCAGTCTTTGACAGATATTGACAGTGTGACTCTGGACAAGTCAGCCCTGTAAGTATAGAAGTTGCAGTGAGATGCTGACCTAAATTTGCAGATGGATTTTCCTCTTTAGGTAGTTCCATATGACATTGAAATCACAGGTCTAATACCTTTCCCAATATATTGTTCTATTAGATTTATGTTATTTTCCAGATGAGGGAAGTGAGATTCCAAGAAGTTTGGCCATTTACACATGGACTTAAAGGTGTTAAGTATTAAGAGTCAGGATGCAAATCCAGGTTGCCTAACAGCAAATCCAGGCTTCTTTCCACTATATCCATACTATGAAGTGTAGAGAGACTCACAGGAAGTGCTACAGGAATTCAGATAAAGAAGAGATCTATTCTAATGCGAGCAAATAGAGAAGACTTTATGAAAAGCATGATATTTGAGTTGAACAAAATGAGCATACTGGATAGCAATAATTTTGTCTCTAATTGGATAAGTAGAATGGGAATGGGAAGCACTCCAGGTACAGAAAATTGTATCAGAAAAGATGAAGAAACAGGGAAGCACTAGGCATATTTAGGAAGTCATTTAAGGATCTACCAATATCCTCCTCTCCCTCATAAAGTAAATAACATTTCTTGATATAGAAAATTCTGCCACTTTTTTTTGGATACACATTTCTTTAGCTCTTCATATGTTATCTCATATCTTTAGTGCCTATACATACAAGGCACTTATTTATGTCTTACCAATGAAGTATCTGTGAATTTACCAAAAACTGTTTGCAATGATGATTTTCCCAATGGTAATCGAAGCAGGTGTAGCATTACAATGAAGGACTTATTTCAATAAGTAGTTGAAGAATATAGTGAAAGAGATTGTTCCTACAATCTCCAATACATATAAACAATAGTGACCCTATGGGAAATCTTTTCTGAGGTTTTCTAGTCAAATCATTTCAAAGACTCAATGAGTTATATTTCATTTGTCACTTAGTTCTTCCAGTGTGTCTGGTATCTTACAAGACTTGGTGTTCTGTTCATACTTGAGAATGGAAGATGATGATGAATTAGGAGAGAAATATCCAATGTGGAAGGGCTCAACTAGATTGTCATAACTTTAGTGGGGGGAAGGGAGAAGAAAGATATCTTGCAGAATAAATTACATATATATTTAAAATTGTACACAACCATGGTGTAGATAATGTCCTCTTCAATCAACTGTGTTTTCTGATGATCTACTCTTAGATCATTGTTGCCTCAAGCATGTGTAGTATTGGGGCAGTTCTCCCCTTAAATGAAGAAGAACCAGAATCAAGACTACTTAGTTAGGGAAAATTATTTCCTAGAGTCTAAATACAGGATACTTCTAAACTGTAATGTAACTCAGTGATAGATTTCCTCAGCCGTGATTCTGACATATAAAATCTATCTTTTGTAAGTATAAGAATAATCAGGAGATATACAATACAATAAACAGTTACAAATATAGCATTAGTTTTTTTTAAGATTAAAACAAAAGCAACCAGTTTCTAAGTTTTCTTCATAGAATATCAGAATCTCAGGGTTTGAAATGATTTTAAAAGCCATTAATCCAATCTATACCAGAATAGGAGACCAATCTAAACATCATCAGTAACAAGTGGTTATCCAGCCTCCACACAGTAGCTTTAATCACACACCACTGCTCTCCACCAGCAAATCATTTCTGCCCCCCTTCCCACTCCTTCCATTTTTAATAGCTCCAGTGGTTTAGAAGGTTTTTCTTTCTATGAAGAAAAAATTTTCTCTCTTCATTATTCACCTAATTCTTCCAATGCTGTCTTGTGGGTCCAAGTGGAACATACCAATTCCCTTTTCTCTGAATTGCTAAAGTTAACACTAAGAAACCTAGGCATCAATAAAGAGATTGCCATTTTCTTAAGATTGTTTATGTTTATGCAAATTTTCTTAGTTAAGGGTCATAGTGGGTAGAGCATGGAAGAGAGTTCAAACCTTGCTTTAAATACTTAGTATCCGCATGACCATGGGAAAGTCATTTAATGTTTCTGTGCCTCAGTTTCTTCATGTTGTAAAAAGAGATAATAGGTAAAGCCAAGCTGGTGGAGAAAAGCCAGGAAATTGCCTGAGCTCTGTCCAGTTTTCTTCAAGAACAATGTGAAATTAAGCCTATAAATGGATTCTGGAGCTGCAAAACCTACAAAAAGATGGAATGAAGGAATTTTCCAGCTTAAGATAACTTGGAGGGAGTTCAGGAAATGTCTCTCTCACTTGGGTGTAAGGGCAGTGCAGCCCAATGCAGCCCAGCACAAAAGATATCTAGGCAAGACAGTGGGAGACTCTTAGTTACAACATAGATCAGGTACCGAGACCCTGAGATTCTGGGTCTGCAGACCAGTGGCACAGCAGGTCAGGTGTGGGCTTCTAACCCCAGCCAGAAGGCAAATTTCAATCCCCCAAACCCACAGCATATTAGGTATGAGTAGGCCAAGTCAGGTCAACAAAACAGGCAAGTTGCTTTGAAGCACATGAAACCCTAGCAAAGAAAGACAGTAACCAGGCTCATGGCCCTCAGCAGATGAATCTTGGGAGAGTGACCCCTGCTCCCCAGGAACAGAGCTCAAATTTAAAGCCACAAAATAGACTAAACAATGAAAACAGAAAAGATCACTGTCCATAGAAAGCTACCATAGGCACAAGGAAGATCAAAACACAAACTCAGAAGAGAAAAATGTCAAAATGACTACATGTAGAACCTCAAGGCAGGATAAGAATTAGCTTTGAACCCAAAAAGTCTTCTTGTAAGAGCTCAAAACGGATTTTAAAAATTAAATAAGAGAAATAAAAGAAAAAAATGTAAAATAAATGCTAGGTGTGCAAGAGAGAATTGACAGCTTGGTACAGAAAGGACAAGAATTGACTAAAGAAACAATTCCTTTAAAAATGCAGTTGGCCAAATTGGAAAAACAAAAGCCCAATGAAGAAAAAACTCCTGGGCAAGTGGAAGCTCAATTACTCTATGAGACATCATGAATGAGTTCAACAAAATCAAAAACATGGAAAAGTAGAACATGTGAAATACCTCATTCGGAAAACAACTAATATAGAAACTATAATCAGGAGAGATAATTTAAGAATTATTGTACTACCTAGAAATCATGACCAAAAAATAGCCTGGACATCATCTTTCAAGAAATTATCAAGAAAAACTATTCTGAAATAGTAATTGAAAGAATCCACTGATCAACTCCTGAAAGAAGTCCAAAATGAAAATATGGTAACCAAATTACTGCAAGCAACCAGAAATAAACAATTCAAATATCAAAGTACCACAATGAAGATTACACAGGGCTTAATAACTTCCACATTAAAGGATCAGAGGGGTTGGAATATGATATTCTGGAAGCAAAGAGCTTGGAATACTACCAAGAATCAACTACTCAGCAAAATTGAGCATAATATTTTAGGGGAAAAGATGGATGGATATTCAACAAAATAGGAGACTTTCAAACTTTCCTAATGAAAAGACCACAGCTAAACAGAAAATTCAATCTTCCTAAACAAGACTCAAAAGAAGCACACAAAGATAAATAGGAAAGAAAAAAAAAAACAAACATATTGTTTAGTAAGGTTAAATTCTATATATCGCAGCGTGAGAAGGTGACACTTGTAACTTTTGAGAGGTGTATCTCTATTAGGGCAGTTAGAAAGAGTGTGTGTGTGTGTGTGTGTGTGTGTGTGTATAAATACAGGGTGTGGATATAAATTGACTGATGTGATGAAATAAAAAATAAGGGATGAGAAAAAGGATTGTACTGGGTGAAGAGGTAAGGGGGAGGTAGAAAAAGGCAAATTGCATAACATGAAGAGTCATGAAAGAACTACTATAGCAGATGGAAAGAAAGGAGTGATGAATGAGCATTGATTGAACTTACTCCCGTCATATTTGGCTCAAAGATAGAATAGCAATGCACACTCAATTGGGTATAGAAATTTATCTTAACCTATAGGGATGAAGGAAGGAAAGGGGAAAGAAATGGAAGGGGTAGATAGAAGGGAGAGAAGAAGGTAGGGGAGAAATATGAGGGGGAAAAGGAAAGTAAAGGGAGAAGGTCTGATAGAAGGGAGGGCATATTGAAGGAGACAGTGATAAGAATCAAAACTAATGAGAAAGGACAGAGTAAAAGGAGAGAGAGAAGTATTAGCAGGGGGAAAAATGGGTTGGAGGGAAATGCACATTTAGTCATCATAACTGTGAATGGAAATGGGAAGAACTTTTCCATAGAATGAAGCAGATATCAGAGTGGATTCAAATCCACTACACTTCAGAATCCTACAACATGTTGTTTATGGGAAACACATTTGAAGCAGAGATTCACACAAAGTAAAGGTAAAAGGCTGGAGCAGAATATATTATGCTTCAGCTGAAGTGAAAAAAAAAACAAAAAACAGAGCTAGCAATTCTGATCTCAGGTAATGCAAAAGCAAAAACAGATTTCATTAAAAAAGCTAAGGAAGAAAACTACATCTTGCTAAAAGATACCATAGACAATGAAGTCAGATCAGAACTAAAATACATATATTTGCCAAGTGGTATAGCATTTAAATTCATAGAGGAGAAGTTAAGTTAATTACAGGAGAAATAGATAGCAAAACTATACTAGTGGTAGACCTCAACCTCCCCTTCTCAGTACTAGACAAATCTAATCACAAAATAGACAAAGAAGTTAGGAAGGCAAATAAATTTTAGAAAAGTTAGACCTGATACATCTCTGGAGAAAATTGAATGAGGATAAAAAGCAATATACCTTTTTTTCAGCAGTACATGCCATCTACACAAAAACTGACCACACACACATCAGGGCAATAAAATGCAGAAAAATAGAAACGGTAAATACATTTTTTTTCCAATTATGATGCCATGAAAATTACATGTGCTAAAGGACCATGAAAAGATAGGATAAAAACTAATTGGAAACTAAATAATTTAATTTCCAAGAATGAATGGATCAAACAACAAATGATAGAAACAACCAAATAATTTCATCAAACAGAATGACAGTAATGAGACAACAAACCAAAATTTATGGAATAGAGCCAAAGCAGTATGTAGGGGAAATTTTATATATTTAAATGCTTACATGAATGAAATAGAGAAAGAGGAGATCATGAATTACATATCCAGAGTTTGATGTGTAACTAAAAAAGGTAGAAAAAGAGCAAATTAAAAGTTTCCAATTAAATGCAAAATTAGAAATTCTGAAAATCAAAGAAGAGATTAATAAAATTGAAAGAAGTCTATTGAACTAATAAGTGAAACTAAGAGCTGATTTTATGAAAAAAAGAATTAAAATAGATAAACCTTTGATTAATTTGATTTAAAAAAACAAGAAGAAAACCACAGTACCAGTATCAAAAATGAAAAGGATGAACTCACCACCAATGAAGAGGAGATAAAAGCAATAATAAGGAGTTATTTTGCTCAACTGTATGCCAATAAACCTGACAGTCTAAGTGAAATGGATGAATATTTACAAAAATATGAATTATTCATATTAACAGAAGGGAAAATAAAATACTTAAATGACCCCATTTTAGAAAAAAAAATTGAAAAATCCATTAATGAACTCCATAGGAATAAATCTCCATGGCATGATAGATTTATAAGAAATTCTACCAAACATTTAAAGAACAATTAATTCCACTACTACACAAACTATTTGGAAAAATAGGTGAAGAAGGAGTCCTACCAAATTCTTTTTATGATACAACAATGGTGCTGAAACCTAATTTGGGAAGAATCAAAACAGGGAAAGAAATTATTGGCCCATTTTCCCGAAGAATATTTATGCAAAATTCTAAATAAAATATAGCAAAGTGATTATAGTAATTTATCATAAGAGTAATACATTATGACCAGGTGTGATTTATACCAGGAATGCAGTGCTGGTTCAATATTAGGAAAATTATCACCATAATTGACCATGTCAGTAGCAAAACTAACAGAAATCATATAATTATCTCAACAGATACAGAAGAAGGATTTTTGACAGAATACAGTGCCCATTCCTATTAAAAACACTAGAGAGCTTAGGAGTGAATGGAGCTTTCCTTAAAATGAGAAGTGGTATCTATCTAAAACAATCAGTAGGCACTTTATGTAATGGGGATAAGCTAGAAGTTTTCCCAGTAAGGTGAGGGGTGAAGCAAAGATGCCCATTATCATCACTATTATGCTATACTGTACTTGAAATATTAGCATTAAAATAGAAGAAAAAAAAGAACTTGAAGAAATTAGAATAGGCAAAGAGGAAACAAAACTATCACTCTTACAGATGATATGACAGCATACTTAGAGAATCTGAGACTATTAGAAAACCACTTGAAATAATGAACTTTAACAAAGTTTCAGGACATAAAATCAATCCACATGAATCATCAGCATATATATGTATATATATATATGCGTGTGTGTTATATATGTATATGTATATACACAGACAAGTACATACACACATATATATGTAAGAAACAAACACTAAAAACGAGACATAAAAAGAGAAATTCCATTTAACATAAGTACAGAAAATATAAAATATTTGGAAATCTGCCTGCCAAGACAAACCCAGGAGCTATATACACACAAAGACAGAACACTTTTCACACAAAGATCTAAAGAACTGGAAAAATATCAATTGCACATGAGTAGACTGTGCTAAGATAATAAAAAGGAGAATTCTACCAATTAATTTACTTCTTCAGTTCCATACCAAACTGTCAAATAAATTATAAATCTAAAAAAATAATAACAAAATTCATTTGGAAGAAGGAAAAGGCAAGACTATCAAGGGAATTAATGAGAAAAATTCAAAGGAAGGTGGCTTAGTTGTATCATATCTAAAACTATGTTGTAAAATGGCAGTCATCAAAGCTATTTGGAACTGGTGAAGAAATAGAATAGTGCTTCACAATCAATAAATGGTCAAATGCTATGAGCAGGCAGTTTTCAGATGAAGAAATTAAAGTTATCTATAGTCATAAAAATATTCACTATAGATTAAGAAGTGCAAATCAAAATAACTCTGAGGTACCACATCATACCTATCAGAGCAGCTAAGATGACAAAACAGGGAAATGATAAATGTTGGAAAAGATATGGAAAAATGGAATAGTAATGCATTGTTGGTGCAGTTGTGAACTGATCCAACCATTCTTGGGAGCAATTTGGAACTATACCTAAATGGCTATAAAACTGTGCATATCCTTTGATCCACTATGAGGTATATATCCCAATGAGATAATAAAAAAGGGAAGTGGATCCACATGTACGAAAATATTTATAGCAATTCTTTTTGTGTTGCCCAAGAATTAGAAATTGAGGGGATGTTCCTCAATTGGGAAACTACAGAACAAGTTATGGTACTTATTGAGCTATAAGAAATGATGAACAGGTGGATTTCAAAAAATTCTAGAAATACTTACATAAACGAATGTTGAGTTGAAGTAAACAGACCCAGGAGAACATCTTACATAAAAATAGCTACCATCTTATGATTGTCAAATATGCTAGACTTAACTCTTCTCAGCAATACAATGATCAAAGACAATTCCAAAAGCTTCATGAAGGAAAATCCTATCTACATCCAGAGAAAGAACTATGGAGTCCGAATGAAAAGAGAAACGTAACAATTTCCATTTTTTTGCTTTTTTTGTGTGTTATTTTTTCTTTCCCATGGTTTTCCCCTTTTGTTCTGATTCTTCTTTCACAACATGACTAATGTGGAAATATCTTTATTATGATTGTACGTATACAACTTATATTGTTTTGCTTGCTGTCTTGGAGAGGAAGAGTGGTGGAGGAAGGAGGAAGAAAAATTTAGAAATCATAATCTTATAAACATGAATGTTGAAAACTATCTTTACATGAAATAAAAAAAAATACTAGAAAGTAAGATGATAATAGCACCTACCTTACAATGTCATTGTGAAGATCAAATACAGTAATGCTTTTAAAGCATTTTGATATCCTTAGATTGCTACATAAAGGTTAGTTGCTGCCACTCCTCTTCTCCAATATTATTATCGCTATAACTGCTATTGTTATAATACTGGACCTCAGAAGTAAATCAACTCACATTGAACTCTTCACATAAGAGAATTATAGGATTGCCCAACTTCCAAGAGATGTTCTTGACCTGAATGCTGGAAGGACTTTCTGTCATACTATTTTTCCCCCTCATCCATAGCTAAACAGGCTACTATCTTTGCAAAACCAGAATTATATCTCTTGTTTAAAACTATGTATCAATTGGGCTTCAGGGAAAAGAGCGGCCAAATGAAACTGGTGCCAGGGCACATCTTGTTTCATCCCATTGGTTACCCTGAAAAGTTGCTTTGTGTGATCCACAGTGGTTTCTCCATCCAGCTTGTTATCAGGAATATTTATGTGAACATCATTCAGAGTTCTCTGGAGTTTCCCAAAGCCCAGGTCAACCATCTGTGTCGAACATCAAGGTCAGGAAGGTTCACACAGCCAGCTGAGTTGTTCTTTTCCATATTTTGTTCTCCTGGCTTACATTGAATTTGCCCCCAAAGCAAACATTGCATCCACTATAGTTTTTTCTGTTTTGAATGGGCTTGGAAAGAACTCTGTCAATTAAAAGACAAAGCCAGATGATACAAAAGATTATTCCTCTTATATATAGAAATGAGATTTCTTTTTATTTCTTTTAATCAGGACCAGTTGCTCTTGGATTCACTACTAGTCAGTTTACAAGCCAGGCATAATTATTACATCATTTAAGTCTCTGTACATGCCCACATTGCTAAAACAGGGGAGCAAACCTTTGATAAAGTCTTCTGATTACAGACATTTATCTTTCATAGCTATGAGATGGTGCTCATTGTTGACACATCCAAAGCCCCTCAGTCCTTGGATAACTTTATGTATGAGTGAGTACATACACACACACACACACACACACACACACACACACACACACACACTCACATTACCTTTGTGTGACTTGAAGGACCAAAAAACAACATCTGTCTTTAAATAGTATCTACCCCATTAACCTATTACAGTGCTAGAAATTCTGCCAATCATTGTTTTTGGTTAATGTGCCATGTCTCCAATAATCCTTTAAGAAAAAGAAAATAGCAAAGCACTGAGAAATTTCAGTATAAAAGGACAAAAATTCACATTCAAACCATATTTTAGACTTTTCAATGTTATTTCCCCACAATTCCTATGCTGTAGATGGTGCAAGTATTAGTTTCCTCACTTGACAGATGAGAAAACAGGCACAAATTGATACACATGATTGTGCTCTCAGTATAAAAACTAAGACCCAATCTCAGTCCTCCTTCTATACTATAGCATAATATCTAGTCCAGCCTATAACAGAATAGTGATCCCTTCTTAAATGTCACCAGCAAGCATGGATTAAGTACCTATTAAGTGCCAGACTATGATAAGCCCTTTACAAATATCCTGCTATTTGACCATCATCATATAAGGAAGCAGTTAAGTGGTACAGTGCTAACAGTATTGGGCCTGGAATCAAGAAGACCTGAGTTCAAATCCAGCCTCAAACTTTTACAAACTTAACCCTGGACAAGTAAGTTAACCTCTGTTTGCCTCAGTCTCTGTAAATAGAAATGACAGCACATATGTTATAAAGTTGAGCAAATGAAATGTTTTTAAAGCACTTATCCCAGTGCCTGGCACACAGTAGGTGCTATAGAAATAGCACCTTCCTTAACTCTGGAAAAGGTTGAATTTGCATCCCCACTGAACAGTTGAGGAAATGATAGACAGATATAGACATAGATATATCTATATACCTTCTTGTTCTTGGTCTTTGCCGTGTCTCATGTCACATCATTATTATGATCACCTTCCAATTTGTCAATGTCTTTCCTAAGATTTGGTATCCTGAGCAGAATTGACTATGCTACACTTCCAATAATGAAGTTTATGATTACATTGGCCTTTTAGGTTACAGTGTCACACATTTTATTCATATTGAGCTTTAGGTCCATTAAAATACGCAAATCTTTACTCCATGACCTGTTAGATATCTGTGGCTTTTCCATTTTGTAATTGAGAGGTATATTTGCTTATTTTCTTTTGATCCTACCAATGGCTTATTAAAATCACATTCTTTTGAGTTTGTCAAAAGCCTTCTAGAATACAGTTTCTATCATCCAACATATTAGTTATCCCTTTCACATAGATGTCACTTACAAATTTGAAAATGATGATTTTTTTAACCTTTGTTTCCCTAGTACAGTGCTAGATACATAGAAATCATTCAACAAAGCTTGTACATCAATGCATCTGCTAAGTGAGAGGTAGTATAGTGTAGAGGAAAGACCTGGCTTCTGTAGAGATCTGACTTTGAGATCTGCCATTTATTAACTGACACCTTCAACCAGTCATTAAATTAATTGAGTCTTTTCCATCAAATGTGAAGGGATGATAGTGATGGTCATCCAACTGTCTTCATGGAACTGTTGTGAGAACTGAAACCAGGAAGTGGACATAAAATCATTGCACAGAAAGATAAGCTGCTTTCATTGTCTTTCCTTTCAGTTGTGGCTGGCCAGTCCTTTAGGCATCTTCTAATGACCTGGAAAGCTTGTTAACTCAGGAAAAGGTCTAGCATTGCTTCAGGTAGGCTTTGGCTCCCTTTTCTGGACTAAGAAACACTAGGATCCTAGGCATAAGCCTAGTACCACAATGGTAACTCTTCTCAAACAACACTCCAGAAATTAAAAGAATCAAAAGAAGTATCACTTCAGGCAAAGGAAGAGGCAGTACTGGAAAGAGTAGAACTGCAGTGCTATGCAGGTTTTGAAGTCAGACATCAGATTTAATGTCAAAAAAGACCAGGGCCTTAGACATAAGGCTTGATAATAGAGTCAACTGCATGTTTCATCTATGGGGTATCTTATGAAAGGGTGACATTTCACACTGTCTTGGGATATAACTATTAGACATCTTACAGGAGTTTATATGAGTGCAGTTCTCTGCCTAAAGATTTAGACCTATTTGAACCTTCTGCTTCCACCCCTTCCCAATTAGGTTGTATAAAGAATAATACATGGATACTGTGCTCCATTATCACAGGATCTCGAATATTAGAAGCTCCAACTAACTTGATCTTATTTCTAAATTTCGTTATGACTATGATCTCATCTATGTGGTTACTCCCTCCAGTGGTACAGGTCCAGACCTTTTCTTCTATCAGACCCTTAAATCTGCCAAAGGATTCTTTCAAGATCCTGGAGATCTTCTTCTAGATTCTATGATATAGCTATGGGTCTTAGTTTCCCTAAATCTCTTGACAATTTCTTAGATAATAACCAAAGGACATCTACTTTATAAGAGTTTCTTTTCCCTGATACATTTTCCCATATTTTTGTCTGCTTCTCATTTCTTAGCCACTGACCTATTCTGAGTTTTGTGTCCATTGTTTCCACTGCTCCACTGGCCCCCCTCCCCAATCATTTACAGATTTCATCTCTAATAACTTCTCTTTACCCTCTTTCCATCTTTGTTGTTCTTCTTGTTCACAGAAATCTTTTTTTTTTTGCTTTTCTTCAATAGAAAATACTATATCCTTTGCTACCTTCTCCAATGTTAATCACTCCTTGTTCCAACACAATACAGGATTGACCCTATCCGTGCCATAATTGCTCAGCATCTTCTCTTTTGTAGTATATTCCATCTGTCTCTGCAGATTCTTGTTATCTTTGTCTATAGGAACCTAGGTCACTCTTGCATCTTTTTCACATGGTCCAGTAGCTCTCTCATGGTCTTTACTACCCAATTCCTTCCTTCCTTCTTGGAGTTCTCAACATTCACACTGATACCTCCTTAGACACTGGCTTTTCAATTCATCACATTTCTGATCTATCATGAGTGACAGGAGAGATATCTATATTAGCAAATGTTGTAGTCAAACATATTCTGCTTTGAATAAGATTCAATCTATTTGGTGGCAATAGTAGAGAAAGAAGTTTAAGAGGTATAGAAGGTTCTTCATTGCATGGATGGTTTTATGTAGTGAGACATTTATAGGGTATACTGACTGAATTCCATGGTTTGGGATGGAATTTTAGTGAATTCATGCACATCATTCTGTCTGTCTATACCCTGTAGGGACCATGTCACTCTAAACAGTGACATTGCTCTGTCATGCAGATATGACTTTTAAAATCCCATAGTTTAGATCATGCTGTATACATATCATTTTGTGCATACTGAAGAAAGACATGGCATTTTGAACAAGTGTGTTTGCATAAGAAATAAAGATTTTTGCCATTCAAGTCACACACTGATTGGGGCCCTCATTATTTTTCTTGAAAACTATAGATATGTATGTTAAAAATTTATAAATGCAATTTTAACTATTTCCCTTCAATCTCCATTTTCCTCTATGTACTGAATCATCAAGAAGACCTATTTGAAAATTTGGAAGAAAAACCTCCATTCTAATATCACCTGTATGTTCTCCATTTATCATTTTGAGAGAACGCAATCATTTTGAAATATATAGACCCATTCTCATTTCCAGGGTTTGGAACTAAGTATCTACGGAGTCACTGTCATATATGTGTTCCATTCCTCACCTTTCTTGTGTTGGAAACTTTCTGAAAATTTGAAATCCAAGGAGAAGTAGGAGATATTGAATGACTTATGGTATGACCAAGTTGCCATTCCATTACATTCACTCTTCCCTATGCCATATTTTCCATTAGGATTTTTCCATCAGGATCAAATTCCTCTTCCCAGATCATTGCCTATCAAGGTTTCTTCCTTCATTTCATGATGGCAGCTTAAGAAAACTCCTAATTGCAAGGCAACAGGAGCTGATTTATTTCTTCTAAATATTAAGAGGTCTTTCCCACTTCCTCACCCTTCTTTATACCTACTCACTACTCCTCTCCAAGAAAATCAGCAATTGATGCAGGCAGACTGAGGTTTCACATCATCTTACCCTTCTGGAAATGAAATCTTAATAACCTCTTCTGCTCACCACATTTAAGGACTATTTGTTGTTTGCAACTGAAATTGAGGCAGGAAGAAGTGAAGTAGGATAATTACCTGGATAATTCCCATCAAAACTCCATCAAAAATTCAGTTCCCTAAAATATTCAAATAATTATTTGTTTGTTTTACTTCTGTTTTCTTAATTATTCAATTAAATTTTCTATGTCTATGAACAGGAATTGATTTAATGCAGGGAAAGAACAAAATAGGGAAACAATGATTCATCCTTAATATTTTTTTCTCAAGAAGAATTTAGCTCCTGCACCTTATTGTGCTCAGACTCATATCTTTCTATCAATTACTAGTGCCTAAAGAGCAGCTATGTAATTATTCTATTGAAAGCACAAATGTTACAAATTGCAATATTTTAGGTCACTGTCTTTAGTTCATTATCTCCTTACCATTCTTCAATTTTGTTTCCATGGGATTTTAAGAAAAGGGGAAAACATTCTTTAGTGAATATGTAAAAACTTGCACACACATGCATATAAATATCAACTGATTTGAGGATTTACATGTATTTTGACGTATCTATATGTGTATATGTTGTGTAAATATAATATATATAGATATATGTGTATACATGCATATATGTTGAAACACACACACACACACACACACACACAGATATAAATATCTATGATGCCAAAACTGATTGACACCTTTAAATTTACTCTTGAATAGAGGGTAGAGATTTAAAAGCTCAAGAATTTTCAGAAAATAAAATGTTTTCTTTATGCAAAATTCTATCCTTATATTGTAAGGAAATAATGTATAATTCACTAAAAAATATAGCCAGTTGTAATTCTAAAAGTTCTGCTTCTATTAACATGTCACTCTCTTTGGAAAAAAAAAAATCTTGAGTTTCATTGACTTAGCAACAAACATAGACTTGTCTGTAGGGGAGCTGTCTCTGGTATCATTAGCAAATGAAAACTAGAAATGAAAGTGGGGAATACAATCTGAAAACCAATAGAAAATAGCAAGGAAAAATGAGCATTATAAAACGCCCTTTCCAAAGGTCTTCTAATGTGCAATATTTAAATACAAACAGTAACTAGTGTTACACCAGCTGCTCTCAGGTTTGCAAAATATATCAAAGTACAGCATATTGGAATGAGTCCTGAGTTTCCATTTACTTTATCTATCCAGACACATCAATTCTTTTTACTCCAGCCTGATAAAGTAGAACTGCAGCAGACAAATGAGCTAGTGGAGCTGACATAATGTATTTGTCACAAAGAAATGCTGGATAAAAAAGCATGACTTTGATCCTCTATGAAGCTACTATTTTACTATACCATGAATTTGATTCTGACTTGATCCTTACAGACATCATTTGTTATTCTTGGGCAAAAAAATAAAGTTTATTCTTATTTCATTGCAGACTATTAAACGAATACATCCTGTAATGACTATTCAGGTTAAACTGGGGGATAAGAAGGAGATGGGAGTTTTACTAGTAAAGGATGCTGGTCTGATTAAATAATCATGTAATATGTGTTTACAGGTAAATTGGTGGTTAACTGCATTTCTCCTATCAGAGATGTGACCTTATAATCTTTTGCTGAAGCTAGCTTGACTTTATTTCATCAGCCATACCTTTAACTCACAAATGATTATTTCAAATCAGAAAATGGAAATAAATTTGTATAGTTTTTAATTTGGTTTCCTGTCTAATTCTCCAGCTGACACACTTTAATCAATTCTTTCTAGTCACATATAATTTGCTTGACTTTCTGTATCTGTTTTCATAAAAATGAATAATTCACAAAATAAAGGTTTGGGGTTGAGTTTTGAACTGCATTAGACATTTGTTTATTTCATCTCTTGGTTCTATTATCCAAGTAAATTAATTGAACACCATTTCTTTATACCATCAAGACAAATAAAAATACCTTAGGTGGAACTTGCTGCTGGTAAACAGACATAGCAAGTTATAAAACAATAGACTGCTGGTGACCTATTCCCTAAGCAGATGGGTAAACATTGCATTGGAAGAATTTATAATAGAGAAAAAGAGAGAGAGAGAGATTCATGAACTGATATTTTCTTTATGAATGTTTACCTTGTATGAGAGCCATACACATTATTTTAAAATTTCCTTATGCCCTGTGGATCATTAGCCCGGCAAGTGAGGAAGTGACATCTGGTGAACTATATTTGGTACTGGAAATCCAAACCACTCATTTAATCCCAGGCTTACCATAGAGCACATGTATACATGATGGGAAACAGCCAATCTGAGATAGAAAGCAGAAGTTCTTATGATCCATGGCCCCATATTTTAACAATTAACCGATATCCTCCAAATAGAATGTGTCATTCTTTTGTACTAAAAGAACTTATGCTGTTCTGCTCTATTGGACAGATAAAACTATAGTCTATCCAGCTAGTTAATAATCATTGATATTAGTGTGTTGCTGTTGTCCCCCGTCCCCACCACACCTTGCTTTCTAACTTATTAATTAAAGGACAGAGGTGGTTATATTTGTCAACATCTTTCTTTATCATTACATCTTGTGCCAGGGTCTACAAACTCCTAAGTTTCACTCTTGACCACTCAACCTACTCCGAATTATCTAGAGAGTTCCCCCACACACTTGGCACAGCTGCTGCAGCTTATGCACCTATCCAGGGGAAGAAGAAAAGCAGTAGAGCAGTAGGATTTTCAGATATTTCAGTGGTCCCTGACTTCTGGCACAGACATGCTCTAAGAGACAGGAAAGCATTAGAAGCAGGGCTGTCTCTGACAGTTCAGCATGGATTAATTCCAAAGCAGTTCCATGGTGGCACAGTCCAAATGTGCCCAGGTCTCGAGGTAGCTTTAACAACACATAAGTCTTTTCAAGGAAACAGAGATGATACATGTCTTGATGATTCCATTTTGTGGATTGGAAGAGTCTCACCAGAGTAGTATAATATACCTCCTACACAGATTTGGAAAGATTCACCCTGGGCCTTAGATCTCAGAAACTCCACTGCTTTCTCATCATAGATTCTTACCTGATTTTTTTCTTTTACTCTCCTTCCCTCTTTTCTCCAGACAATCGCATATAAACAATATTTCTTTGCTTCTGCCATCCAAATTCACAATGTACTGGCTTTAGGGAGCCTATATGTTTTCATAAGAATGGAAATGTTCATAGACTACCCAGTTCAAATGACCACATTGACTCCCTGACAGCCTCTACAGTCACAGAGCTGCTAAACTTCCTTCTCATTTTGGCTGCCTTACTTGCTGTGCTAACACTCTGAAGATGACAGAACTATGTTGTACTGGCAGGGAAATTAGAAAGATGGGGTATGATAGACATTGGTTGTGACAGTCACTCAACTTTATTGCCCTAAAAAATGTCATTGTGCTCTAGAGATTCTGTATTAAGTCCACCATTGTCAGAGCTGATGGTCTCTTCCATGTTCAAGGTATCAAGAATAGTTTATTCAACCAGGATTGAAATGATCTAGACCAAGTAAGAAGTTAGTAGAACTTGGAAAACAATATACGTGACTATAATAATGCTAATGGAAAGTATAATATCAAAGTAATTAAATGGAATGCTATGAAATTATGACTAAGATTGCCCCCCATTATATGTGTATTTCTGTGTGTGTATATACTCACACACATATATAGATGTTTGCATACATCTATATATGTGTGTATATAAGCATGATATACATATACAATACATACATGCACACACACACTATCTATCATCTATCTCTCTATCTATCATCTATCTATCTATGTGAATGTACTTCCCTCCCTTCTTTTCAGAGGCAAGGAACTGTAGATATGAAAAATGACATGCAATATAAGACTTGCTTGATATATTGGTTAGATCTGATAAAATATTATTTTCTGTCTTAAAACTCTTTGTTATAGGGAGTAGTTCCCTAAGAAGATGAGGGATGTCTTGGAAAATGTGGGTGATTTAAACATAAAAAAAAAGAATCTTAACATGTTAGAACACTGGACTATGATAAAACTATACCAATGTTGAAAAAAGTCAACTTTACAAGTTAAAGGAGGAGATGGTACAGTTAGGTAACAGCTAATCTGAAAATGATTCGATGGTTTTGGTTGACTGCAAGCTAAATAAGACTCAACAGCTGGACTCTACTCTGGTCAGATGACTTGCTGGCTCCTGTGTTGTGGTTTGAGTATCACATTTTATTAAAGTCTTTGATAATCTAGAGAATGTCCAGTATAGGGCAATTGTATGATAAATAGTGAAAGGAATAAGCGATAAAAGAAAAGTTGAGGATATATGTTAGCCCTTTTCCAGTATTTGAAGGGTTATCATGTTGAAGATGGATTAGATTTGTCTTGCTAAGCCCCAGAGGGCAGGATTAAGAGTAGGCAGTAGAAGCTTGTATGGCCAAGGCACCAAGATTGACTATGAATATACTTGTGCAGTTCTGAGTCACAAGATATAATAGACTCTCCACATGGAAGACAGGACCAAAACATTTATTTGAACACCAGAAAGCCAAATCCCAACATCAGAAAAGCAAATCCATCATAGCAACAAAGAAATCCATTGTAGTAACCAAGAAATCTATACACACTATCAGAACTTCCCACAAACAAGCTCCCCTAAGTAAAACGTCCTTCTCCAACTCATGCTAGTTGATGCTTTCTCTGTCCTTCCCACCTCTGATTAGTCTGAGCATCTTCCTCTCAGGTCTGCTCCAGCTCTGTCTCTTCCTGTTCTACCGGTTCATCAGGCTCCTCCTACCATGTGATCTAAACTCACATGACTTAGACTTCCAAGTCACTTAAGCAGGTCACATAGGCCTATTAATGAATGGGAAAGATCTTCCCATTCCATTAAAAATACATTCATTCCATTAAATTCCTTAACAGTACAAATAGCAAATATATTTGAGGTAGGGAAAAAAAAAAAACAGCAGCAACTTCATAGACAATTAGATGTCCCAAAGTGGAAAGAGATGCTTGGAGATGCTCTTCCCTATCACTTCAAGACTTTAATTAAGAATTTGATCATCACTTGTTGGGTATATTGTAGAAGGGACTCAACCTCTGGTTCAAACATAAAATCCTCTATTTGGTCTTCAAAGCCCTCCTCAAGCTCCCCCTTTCCTATTTTTCCAGTTTTCACACATCTTACTCCATCCAGTAGTACTCTTCTTCCTGCTATTCCTTGCACAAAATAGTTCATCTTTCGACTGCAGGTGTTTTCACTAACTCTCTCACATACTTAGTATTTTTTCCCTCTTTGTAGAGGCCTATAGACTTCTCTGGCTTCTGTCAAGCTTCGTCTAAAGTTCACTTTCTGTAAGAAAACTTTACTGATACCCCTTTATACTGTTCCTTACTTCAGTTAATCATCTTCAATCTCCAAATTATCCTGTATGTATCTTGTGTACGTATTGTTGTTTTTATGTGTTCTCCATTAGATTGTAAACTTTCTTTTTTTGAGTAAGGACTGTTTTTACCTCTCTTTGTTTCCCAAACACTTAGCACAATGTCTGACATATAGGTGCATTGACTGACTGGTTGGCATAGGAATCTTGGAATTATGCAGGACTTTGAACTCTTAATCATCTGTTCTTTCCAATTAGTTGCCAAATCTTTATAATTTTGCCTATGTAACAGCTCTCAAATCTATATGCTTCTCTCTAACTATACCAAAACAACCCTTGTTCAGTCCCTTATCAGTTCTCACCTGAAGTTTTGCAATAGTCTGTCATAGATCAGGGATTCATGCTTGGTGCATTTGTATAGAGGCATCCTCATTGGTGAATGGCATAAACATTCAATGTTTAATCCTTGCCTGATGGATGGAATTTTTGAGAGCTTAGAAGAAAAGAAAATTTGACTTTAAGCGATGCCATGTGCAATTCCAGGATGACCTCAAGAAGAGGCCCCTGGAGAAAGAAAAAAAGGACTTTGGAAAACAGCAGACATATAGAGAAGCTAGTGCTTCAACATATTCCTAATTTCCAGCTTGATCCCTTAGGTTATCAAGAATATCTGCTTGTGTGAGATTAGGAGCTTTCTTGGTTGAGATGAGATTGATTTCTCCCAGTGGAACAGCTCATTCATTTTGTGTGTTGCTTAATATATTCTAATTTGTATAATTTCTCCTTTTCTATTCACTTTATACTTGCATACATGGATTTATTCACTATTTGTGTTGGTCTTTTGTGTAAGTAACTTATGTGGTTACTTATAGAATTTGGTGAAACCTTCCTTTAGAAACTTGGGAGCACTATTTCTTCGTTTTAAAAAATAGTGACCATAAAAGCAGATTGACCATAAGAATGAAATAATTTCTCCCAGGCTATTAATATCTATGGAAACAGATATAATTTTAATCTAGTATCTACTCTCTGCAGAGTGGCCAACATTGTGGACGCAATGTCATGAACCTCTGTAGGCAAGAATCAAAGTTTACCTTGTACAGGGTACATTCATTATTCATGCTTACTTGTGAGACCCATTTAGCCAAACTCATATGGTCATACACATAAACTATATGAGAAATGAAAATGCTTTACATTCATGATTGGTTTACTTGCTTACTGTCTCTCCCCTTTCCAATCCCTCTTTTACATAGCAATCAAATTAACATTCCTAGGGTGAATATCAGGTTATTCCTCATAATCTGGTTACTCATAATCTGCTCATGAAGTTTCAGTTGCTCCCTCTTACTTTAAGGTTAAATTGCAGTCTCCTATTTGTATTTAAAGACCTATATAGTCTGGGTGCATTCTACAGTTCTAGGCTGATAACTCATTTATCACCCCTGCTACAGTCCAAGCTACAGTCAACTTAGCCTTCTTGTTATTCCATCATAGAATTCCATCTTCTCTCTTGGCACTATGGCCCAGACTGATCTACATGCCTCAAATGTTCTCTCCCCTAAACTTTACCTCCTAAGCCCTACCTCTCCTCAAAGCTCAGCTAGGGTTAATTCCTGCAAATTCCTTTTTTTTGGGTCATTCCAATTGTTAACAGACACTTAATTAATGGACATACAAAAAAAATTAGTTAGACATTAATGGGAATTGGAAAATTTATGTATATTTACTTATCTATGTACATGTTGTACACTCCCAGTAGAATGTAAGTTCCTTGTCAGCAGACTTTTTAGACATTCAATAAATATGTGTTGAATTGACTGAATGATATCTAATGCTTCTCCCAACTTTGAGATTCTACTGTTCTATGAGAATGTAAATTGTGTCCCAAATGTTATTGTCAAGGCCAATCTTCTGGTCCCCAAGGCTTCTAAAGGAAGATAGCCAGAATCTGGTATATGCCACATTTAAAACAGTTTTTTTCCTTCCAGTTTTAAGTCTTATGAATGAATCTGAAGGGAAACATAGATATGTAGCAGGCAATACTGGGGAAACTGCACACATTCAAAGACTTTCATTAGAGGTATATCTAAAAGACATGATCACCTTCTGTTACCTCAGTAGTACATTGTCCAAATATGTGCTGATTGACACTGAATCAATGAGGCCACCATGTCCTGAAGCAGACAGGTTGATAGAGTTTACTGCCAATGGCACTAAAACTGCCTGTCAAACTGTAGGGTCTGGGAGTTCAAAGTAATGTTTAGTTTTTAACATGGCTTGCAGGCAGACTACCAAATGCATCATGTCTTTTTCTCATCATTTTATATCCCTTTAAAGGCAACATGAATGTCTTGTTCATTAATGATGATGTTTTGTTCTTTGGAACAACCTTAAGTAAACTAATTAATCTTCTTGTGTTATTGTTTCCTCACATGTAAAATGAAGGAGGTGAATCAGTTGACTTCAGAGGTTCCAGACAGTTTCAGATTAGACATTAGTGTTGACAATGTCATTCATATGAAAAAGACCTTCAGAGGCTGACCATTGGATGGCAGAATAATACCTAAAAAATGTCTTAGAGTTAGCCAAAATGGGGCATGTAGTATATAAACTGAGGAAAATGAGTAGAATTATAGCTTTAAAAGTTGTTAAATAATTATATTATGCCAACTCACAACAGTTAAGGACAGATATATCTAGCAGACAACAATGATTTCCAAGAAAATTTGTTCAGAAGGCAAGGAGTCTGAACTATAAGTAGAGGGATAGGTTCTGAAACTAGAGGTTATAGCCAATCATTAGTCAGTAAGCACTTATTGGGATCCTCTTTTTAGCTAGTAAGAGGGTCTGTCTTTGCTTGGGTTCAAAAGAAAAGGTTCCTTTGTCTAATAGTTGTCAGTATGGCTTGGCTTCACTAAGGCCTCATTTCCAATTATTCCTTGGACACTTCTTAGCTGTTTGGCTCCAGGTGAGTGAATTAGGCTTCCTCAGCTTCAATTTTCTCATCTGTTGAAAAGGGAAGACAATACCTGTAGCACTGTCAAGTATAAATGCTGTCAAGTATAAACATATAGTGTTGATAGGACACTTTGTAAACCTTAAAGCACTAGACAGATGTCAATTTGGCTTTGCCTCCCCCCAACCAAGTCTTTGAAATTACACTGCAAAACACTCCATTTGACTTATCATACATAAACAAATACTTGCATGATATACAAACGAGAATTTTTGGCATTAAAATTACATGCCATTAGAATAATGGTGCATGTTAAAAAAATATGTTGTTACACTTTGCTTCATTCCATGTGCTAGATATCTGCCTAGAATGTCAACCTCTAGTCACAGTTCTCGAAGATAAACCAAAAATAACCATCACCTGTGTAAAGTGGGGAAGGGGCAATTACTCTTCTCCATTATTACTCATTTAGGTAACAGCAAGTACAGCTTGGTTACTTTTAAAGAAAGCAGGAAAGTACATATGGATAAGAAATGGCAAGTCTTTCAAAGGTCTGTGGCCTTTACTGTCTTGGTACATGTTCGCTGATCGATTATCTACATATGATGCATAATCTGTAGGCTCAAAAAAGAACTAGAATGAATGCGCTGCTTCCTCCCACCTCTCCTCTTTTCTCCACAGACCTACAGGAGGGGATGGCTTTTTAGGTAAATGAGAGAATTGAATCCTTCAAGGATTTTATAGTGAAACCTGACATCCAGTGGTGTGAAAGAATATTACAGAAGAGTTTGGGAAAATGTCAAAGTGTCATTGGTGCTTGCTCACCAATTTTCCACGTATTTCTCAAATATATTCTTCTAGCATCTAGTAATACCAACTTAATAATCTAGTAACACCAAATATAGTAATACCAATTAATTCATAACCATCTTCATTTTAGAAACTATATCTTATTCACAAATAAGTTTAAAACCCAGTTGAAAAGATCTCTATAAATAATAATAAAATATACAGGAGCCTTATAAGGTAACCTTAAGGTCTTTGTTATGGAGCTGCCTCATAAATGAAACCTCCTTATCATAAGGTTGTTTTTGTTACCTTAGAAACAAATCAGATGTGTCTCTTGTTGAAGACAGAACTGCCTTGTGGCAATTTGCCTAACAGGTGGATAGTGAGATTTAACAAGGTTTGCAAGATGCAAAAAGGACGGCTGTCTCCATTAGTCACTTCTCTAAGTCAAAATACAGAGGAAAAATGGGTTCTGGTATTGGAAATAGGACAAAGAAGAATTAATATATCCATTCTTTACACAGTAAATAAAGGATCTCATATTTGTAACCAAAACTCTGATAGGTCCTCCAAAGTCACAGCTGGGGTTATGTATTCAACAGATAACAAAGACCACTGAAATCCCTGAAAAAAATAAGCAAAATCATCATACTGTCTTCCAAGAGATTGATGTCACATATGTTCTTATGTGTTTAGAACATCTAAAGGATGTTGCAGATCTAAATTCACAGGACCATAGATTGAGAATTGGAAATGACCTTAGAGGGAATTAAGGAAAAGCTCTGTTTTAAAACAGCTAAATAGTGTCAGAGAAACATTTTAAGCCCAAACCTTTTTAACTCTTAAGTCTAGAGTTCAATCTGCGGCATCATAGTGTCTCTTACATTGTTTTTCTCGTCACTTCTTTCTACTGAGAAACAGAAGAGTTGTTAATCATTAGTCTTTCTGAAGAAAGCCCAAATTGGTTTGTTGTAAGTATACATATATAGATATGTCTTGCATTCATATGTATATTCATTCACATTTTTGTATTAGTCTGTCTCTCTTTTCTCTGTATGTATGTGTATATGTGTGTATATACATGCACATTTGTAGATACATATTTAGATATTTCTTGCATTCATATATATCTATTCACATTTTTGTGCCTGTCTCTCTCTGTATCTTTATATGTGTGTGTATATACAGTAAATGCATATACACACACAAAACCTCAAACTCAAGGATATATTTCTCTCCAAAATCCGATATTTCATCATGATTCTTTCAATTCCTTCTCTAATTTAAAACTTCCTTTACCTTATTTCTCAGTGATGCTTGTTAGGAATAATGTATCATGAAAAACGTCATCTCCGTCTCCCTTGGATTATAAGAGACTTTGAAATCTTCTCACTAGATAAAGGATTTCATCCAGCATTGAGATGATTACAAAGGAGTTTTCTTCTAGACATGCTTCATTCTGTTTATCAGTGGACAAGGACTTGTAATGCACAGGGTTAGGATGCTGAAAAACAAGCAGGTTCAGTAGGAAAGAACTTGTGGAGAACATCGCCATCTTGTGGCATGGAAGTTTATGCACTAAAGCTATCAGAATCACAAATACCTTCATGAACCAATTGTATCCTAATTTTCTTGGGAACACATTTTTTATTTAGAACTCAGAATGCATTTTCCTATAGGAAATTTTTTTTATCAGAAGTGATTAGAGCCTCAGGTAAGCACATAAAACTGGTTAATCCACAACATGCATAGTACCTTTCCTTTATAAATCATGACTCTTACAATTCTGCCAAGTAGATACGGCAAGTAGAATTATCCCTCTTTTACAGATGAGGAAAATGGAGGTCAGAAAGATTCAATGAATTGCTGAGAGTTGTACAACTTGTGTCAGAGGCAAGACTCAAGTCCTTCCTGCTTTAATTCGTAATTTATCAATCAGCCTCTCTACTAACACTCTAACAATCATAGTATAAAAAAGCCTAAATGGTCTATAATAGTTATTATATGAAAATCATTAGACTGGAAATTAGGAGAAATAGCCTTTAGTTTTAGCACTGAGAATTACTACCTATGAAAACTATTAATCTCCAGGGTAGTTTCTCTGCTTCAGTTCTATAAAATGGGGATAATAATCACTAGGTTATTATGAAGATTAATATTTATAAAATCCTTAGCACAGTTTCAGGTACATAGTAGGTACTTATTTTTTTCCCCTTCCTTCCTTCCTTCCTTCCTCTTTTCTTTTCTTCTTTCCAATGAGGATAATGATATTTAGAGAATTACTTCAACTTTTGTGAGGAAAATGTTTTGTTTACCTTAAAGGATTATGTAAATGCAAGCTGTTATTATTACTGCCACTACTAATAAGTAATATTATAAGTTATAAGTAGTAGAATAGAAGCTAATCATCATGTATAGCATGACTGCCATAGGAAAATGCATTCAAATTTCCATCTTGGGATCTTTCCATCTATCTATACCTCCTTTACAAGACCTCAAGGATCCATGAAGGAGTCTGGATCCTTTTACTCAGCTACTAGTTCCTGCTTCTAAATAGAATTTCCTTCCTTCTTAGGTTCACTTGTGCTAGGAATTTGCATCTCTAGATCCTGGGCATGCCCTCCTTCCTCCTGCTTAACCTTTCCATCTTGGCTGTTTTCTGGAAACTTCCATACATGATGCTTGATCTCTTTATTTGTTCAGTAATGTTTCATGTAATATCAGAGATGAAAAATCAAACAGATGCACTTGAATGAGAAACCACTTCATCCCTATAAAACTAGTGATCTGTGACTACCTCAGTGAGTCTCCCTGGTGTGGCAACAACCAGGAATAATTGGGATCCAGGCATTTAGTACTGATTAGAAGTGATAAAGAACTAAGTAGAACTGGATATGTCAAGCATCACTAACCATGGTTACCTTCCTTCTTCTTCTGTGGTTCAAAAAGCGGTCCTCTAAGTATTCTGGTGGTCACACACATGTGTGTATATGCATATGTATACACACATATAAACACACTAAATTATATATCATTAATATATTTGTGTATATACATATATATAATATTATGATATATATCCACTCCAAATCTTGAACATATCCTCTTTTTGAAATAAATCTAGCAGACTAAATTCCATATTACTCCTCTTTTCCAGCCATTTTTTTCAGGATTATGAGAGTATTGTGCAAAGAAGAGTATCTGTCACTTCCCTTGAAACCCTTACACTGAACTTTTACTTCCTTTTCTGTCTGTCCTTATTTTGATGTACAATTTTCTAGCATCACGCACTATAGCCATCACCCTGTGAGAGCTGTTTTTCTTTGAGCTGTAGATATCCCCAAAGCTCTAAGTATGACTTGTTTAATTAATATACACCTTAGCATAGGCTTGGTTTGTAATATTTGTATTTTTGATATCTTAATACTCAATCTGAATCTTTTTACAAATTACCACCCTGTAAGTAGAATTCTATTAGATCGTGCATTTAAAATGTTAATATTTTGCACTGATGTATCTTTGGGACTAGTTTCCATTTTAAATGTATATCATTCTCAGTCAAAAAGAATGAATAAATAGTAAAGTATTTATTGAATGCTTATTCTGTCAGGTACTATGCATAGCATGGAGGATTTTAAAAAAAGAAAACAACCAAACATAACATTCCTGGCCCTCAAAGAGTTCAAGTTCCATAGGAGAAGAAAACTTCTAAAGGGAAACTAGAAGTGAAAACAATGGGTTTGGTGGTGGGGAGGGGATGACACTGGAGGCTATGAGCAACAGCTACATGACTTGGACGTGATTGAACAAATGTGAGGTGGGCCTGGACTGGACTGAATAGGAAAGCATGCCAATCAGAGCCCAGGGCATGGAGGGAGGGAATCTGCTCTCTAGAGGCTGGAAAAGGCCAGAACACAGATGCTATGGTTTGGTGAGGACCAGAAATCTCCAAAAAAGAAGGATTAACTTAACTACTCCAGAATAGAATCATGTATTCTTAGATTGTGAAAAGGATCTCAGAGATCATTTAGTCCAAATCTTACATTTTACATATATAGTGAATAACACCCAACACTAAAAGATACTCTGGTTATAAATGAACCTACCTATCCCTCCCTGAAACAGTCTTAGGAAAACTGGTGCCAATCACCCTTCAGCGTTGTCCTTTATTGTTCTTTTGTCTTTGATTAGTTGAAAGTATGTGGTTTTTTGTTTCTTCCAATCAGATAACAGGCTGTCATCTTATTAGTGACTGTCATTTCATTCTGAACTTTGTTTATTGCTTACTAATAAACATTTGTCAAGGTGGGGATTAATTTATAAAATATCTAATCGGATTAGGCGAAAGGTGATAAAAGTGAAAGAATTACTTTAAAAAAATTTAAAGTTCTATTTATCCCCTGATCCATTCCCTTCCTTTCTGGTCTTTGGTCCATCTCTCTATTTCTGTCACTGTCTATCCTCTTCTCTCTCTCTCTCTCTCTCTCTCTCTCTCTCTCTGTCTGTCTCTGTCTGTCTCTCTCTCTCTCTCTCTCTCTCTCTCTCTCTCTCTCTCTCTCTCTCTCTGTGTCTCTCTCTCTGTCTCTGTCTCCCTCAGTCTCTGTCTCAATCTGTCTCTTTCTGTCTCTCTGTCTGTCTGTTTCTCTCTCTCTGCTCTATTCTATACAGAATGTTGGGTTTCAGTTATCAGTGACCTTGAATTTCCCTTTCAGGCTACTTACCAGCACGTATCTCTTATAGTCATATGCTTCTGACATAAAATGTGACTGCTGATTCAGAGGAAGGGAGAAAAGAGAAATCCCTTCCTACCATCTTCTTGTACTCCAAACTTTGCTTTGCAGCACTCCTAAGAATGGGTTACTTCAAGTAGAATACCTGGGGTTGGTCAATTCCCCATTTTAAAAACTATCAGTCTCTTTCATTTTCCCGTGTAAGTGAATAGACAGAATTTTAAAAGATGAGATCATTGCATTTGCTAATTGATAGAGAATCCCATTGTTCTTTTTAGTCTTTGTTTTGCCAACCTAGAAATACTGCTTGGTCCTTTCTTTGTTGATATGATAACACAACTGGACATGCAGGTGGCTAAGACCTTTTTTTTAACTTCTAGTTTGGAAATTGTCCATTCATTTTCACATTCCTTTTTCACCCTTTTCATGTAGGAGGAATAACTTACCTTTTATTTACAATTATCTTGAATGACTTCAGTTTTCCATTTACATAGAGCAGCAGAGACATCTGCTGGTCACTGAGGTTAAATCCCCCAAACACAAATTAAGACAAACATGTTTAGTCTTTCTTTCCTTTCTTCTTGATTTCCCCTCTTTCTTCTGGGAATAGAAAACAGGAGACAATCAATGTGACCCTAGTTTTTTAGAATGTGTTATGACAACATGGACCAGTGGGGAAAAGCTACTATTTTAGCAGCAGCTTTTCTCAAACTGCTTGGTCTAAGGACCCCATTATGCTCTTAAAATTGATCAATGAGGAGTCAAGATGGCAGAGTAAAAGCAGGGACTTATCTGAGACCTCTTAAATTCTCCTCCAAAAAACCTTAAAATAATGTCTCAAAATATTGGAGTGGCAGAACCAACAAAAGGATGGGTTGAAATAATTTTCCAACCTGACAATGTAGAAGTCAGTAGGAATGGTCTGTCTCATCTGGGTAAGTGTGAAGGACAATTTAGTGTAGTCCATGTCAACACAAGCCACACCCAAGCAAGGTAATAATAGACCTTGGGGATGACTGAATCAGCTTGTTCTACTGAATCAGTGGCTATGACTTTCAGAGTTCTCAGCACACACAAAAAAATGAGGATATTGGGCAAATGCTCATAAGAAGATAACAGGGAACATTTTGCTGGCACTGAGTGGGGGACTCTGTTTCATTGCCCATACATAGTTTTGGGTCTCAGTCCCAGGGTGAGGAGGAAGGGCACTAAAATACTAGAGCATGTAACTGCACAGATAGGGGACCCTGCTCACAGTTATGGGAAAATTATCAAAAAGAAGAGAAGGTCTTAAAAAGCAGAATTGGTCAAATGGGGGGGGGGATGCAAATATTCACTGAAGAGAACTCCTTAAAAAGGAGAATTGAGTAGATGGAAAACAATGTACAAAAATTCTTTGAAAAAAAAGCCCTAAAAAGTAGAATTAGACAAATGGAAAATGAAGTACAAAAGCACACTGAAAAAAATAATCTTTTTAAAAATTATAATTAGGTGAAAGCTAATGACATAGCAAGGTATTAAGAAGCAATATGACAAAATTGAAAAGATGAAAAATTGAGGAAAATGTGGAATATGTCATTGGAAAAGCAACTGACCTGGAAAATAGCTCAAGAAGAGGCTAAAGAAATATTGAAATACCTGGAAGCCATGATCAAAAAAGGACACTATATATAATCTTTCAGAGGGAATGTATGTGAGTTGACTTTGATGATATGACATTTAAACAAAATTAAACTAAGGAATGAGAAAAAAAGGCAATGTAAAAAGAGGGAATAGAGAGATAAAATGGATAAATTATCTTACATAAAACGTATATAGGAGGTTTTACAGTGAAGAGGAGAATGCAGGAGGTAGACAGGAGAATCATATGAATCTTATTCTCATCACAGTTGGCCCAAGAGGGAATAACATACCTATTCATTTGGGACAAGAAATCTATCTTACTATACAGGAAAGTAGGAGGGGAAAGGAATAAAAGAGGGAGGAAGGTTGACAGAAGTAAGGACAGATTTGGAGAGGTGGTCATCAGAAGCAAAATATTTTTGGGATGATATGGTGAAATAAGAATAGGATAAGTAAAAGAGCAGGATAAAAAGTAAGATGGAGGGAAATGGGCAGTTAGCAATGATAAGTATAAAAAATATACAAGTATTTCTAATTAAGGCTTCATTTCTCAAATATTTAGAGAACTGAGTTCAATTTATAAAACTAAGAGGCATTCCTCAATTGGTAAGTAGTCAAAAGATATGAACAGGTAGTTTTGAGACAAAGTGATCAATGAAAAAATACTTCAAGTCACCTTTGAATAGAGAAATGCAAATTAAAACAATTCTGAGGTACCATCTTATACGTATCATATTGGCTAACATGCCAGGAAAGAAAAAGAACAAATGTTGGAGGGGATATGAGGAAACTGAGACACTAGTACTCTGTGGGAGAGTTGCAAACTGGTTCAAGCACTCTGGGGAACAATAGTTATAAAACCATGAAAACCCTTTGAAGCAGCAATGTCAAAACTTAATCTCTACCCCAAAGAGATAAAAAAGGAAAAGAGCCTATATGTACACAAATATTTGTATTAGTGTTTTTAATGGTAGCAAATAATTAGAAATTGAGGGGATGCCCATCAATTGGGGCATGTTTGATGAAGTTGTGGTATATGATTGTGATAGAATGCAATTGTGCTATAAGAAATGATAAGCATGATGCTTTCAGAAAAAAAAAAAAACAAAACAACCTGATAATATTTACAGTAACTGATGGAAAGTGAAGTGAACAGAATCAGCAGAAGAGTGGACACAGGAAAAGCAATATTTTGTGATAATCAGTGTGAATGGCTGAGCTGTTCTCATCCATAAAATGTTTCATGACATTTCTAAGGACTTATAATGAAAAATGCTATCCATCTCCAGAGAAAGCATTAATGGAGTCTGAAAGCAGATCAAAGCATGATTTAAAAAAATTTTTCTTGTCTTTTGTTTTTTGAGGGAGGTGTCTGCATTTATTTTCATAGTAGGACTAAAATGGATATATATATATTTTCTTGACTGCTCATGTATAATTTAGATTAGATTGCTTGCCTTCTTAAATGGAAGGAGTATAAGGAAGGAGGGAGAGATTTTGGAACTCAAAGTCTTAAGGAACAAATGTAAAAGTAATTTTACATGTAAGTTGGGAAAATAAAATATTGAATAATTAAAATAACAAGAATTGACTAAATGGAAAAAGATGTAAGAAAAGTGAGTTAAGAACTCATTAAAAAGCAGAATTTAACAAACATGAAAAGATGAGTAAAACTCCTGTAGGCAGAACCAAGATGGCAGAGTAAAGGCAGGGACTCACCTCATCTCTCCCTCAAACACCTCCAAATACCTTTAAAACTCAACTCTAAACAAATTGTGGAGTACCACAATTCACAGAAAGATGGAGCAAAAAATGTCCAGTACAAGACAAGTTGGAAGGTGACCAAGAAATATCTGTTGCCCCAGGGTGAGAGGGAAACACAGTCAAGTTCAGGCTGCACCAGTGTTGAATGGACTTCAGCAAACCAGAAGCAAGTTTCAGGGTGACTGAATCATTGACTGCAGTGGGGGATTCCAAACCTCTCAGACCACAGACTCCAAAGACAAGTTAGAAGGTCAGCAGGAAGGGTCTGTGACACCTGAGTGAGAATGGACCACTGTCCAGCTCAGGTCAGCACAGCCTTAGCCATAGCACATCAGGAGCATGTCTTGGGACTGACTGAATCAGCAGTGGCATCTGCACTGGCTGCTTCCCGAGTGATGAAAGAAAATCATGAAAAATGAGTCAACAGCTTGGTAAAGGAGAAACAAAAATGACTGAAGAAAAAAGAGACTAAGCCAAATGGTAAAAGATGTCCAAAAAGTCAATGAGGAGAAGAATGCCTTAAAAAGCAGAATTGTACAAATGGAAAATGAGGTCTAGAAGCTCACTGAAGGAAATAATTCCTTAAAAATTAGAATGCAGCCAGTGGAAGCTAATGACTTCATGAGAAATCAAGAAACAATAAAACAAAAACAAAAGATTGAAAAAAAATAAGAGAGTGTCAAATATTTCTTTGGAAGAAACAACTGATCTAGAAAATAGATCTGAGAGATATAATTTAAGAATTATTGGACTACCTGAAAGCCATAATCAAAACAGGAGCCTAGATATCATCTTCCATGAAATTATCAAGGAAAACTGCCCTGAGATTCTAGAGCCAGATGATAGAAGAAAATTTGAAAAAATCCACCAATCATCTCCTGAAAGATATCCCAAAATAAAAACTGCCAAAAATATAGCCAAATTCTAGAATCAAGGAGAAAATATTGCAAACAGGAAGACAGAAATAAATCAAGTTTGGTGTTGCCATATTCAAGAAAACATAAGATTTAGAACTTCCACATTACAGGATTGGAGAGTTGGAATTTTGTATATATATATATATATATATATATATATATATATATATATATATATATATATATATATATATATATATATATATATATATATATATATATATATATATATATATATATATAATGAAAGTAAAAGGAACCATCTTACCCTACAGGAAAGTAGGAAAGGAAGGTCATAAGAGAAGGGGAGATTATAGAAAGGAGGGGGGATTTGAGGAGAGGGTAGTCAGAAGCAAGATACTTCTAAAGATGGACAGGGTGAAATGAGAGAAAAAATAGAATAAATGGGGGGGAAGGATAGGACAGAGGGAAATACAGTTAGTAATAGTAACTGCAAAAAAAAAAATGAGGCAAGTTTCTCTGATAAAGGCTCAATTTCAGAAAGACATACAGAACCAAATGAAATTTTTGAGAAGAAAAAGGAAAATGACAATGTTGGAGAGTATTGGAAAATTGGCACAATAAGGCACCATGGATGGAACTGTAAACTAATTTAAGCATTCTGGAAAATAATTTGGAACTATCATTCAAAGATCTATAAAATAGTGTGTACCCTTTGAATCAGAAATAACACTACTAGGTCTATATTTCAAAGAGATTAAAAAAAAGAAAAAGGGACCTATGTACACAAAAATATTTGTAGCAGCTCTTTTGGTGATGGCAATGAATTGGAAAATGAGGGATGCCATCAACTGTGGAATGGCTGAACAAGTGTGGTATATGATTTTGATAGAATATTAAAATGCTCTTAAGAAATGACACATGGGACGTTTTCAGAAAGACCTGGAAAGACTTGCATTAACTGATGCAAGGTGAAGTGAGTAGAATTAGAAGTGTGAACACAGTAACAGTAATATTATATGATAATCATCTGTGAATGACAGCTACTCTTAGCAACACAATGATCCAAAACTTCTGTCCTTAAAATGAAAAATTATATCTACCTTCAGAGGAAGAACTAATAGTCTGAATGCAGATCAAAAGCGCACATCAAAAAGCTTTCTTTTTCTTTTTTTTTATTGTGGCTATTCTATGCTTTCTTGACTAATATAAAATATGTTTTGCATCACTACACATCTATAAGTTATATCAAATTGCTTGCCTTTTCAATGATGACGGAAGGATCTGTGGGAAGGAGAGAATGAGGAACAAAAAGAAAACCAAATATTGTTTTTATATGTAAGTAGAAAACATATATTTAAAAGGGAAAGGAATTGAGGACTTGCCAAAGTGTTTTTATGTGGATTCTATCTATTGATATTCACCATATCAGTAACTAAGACAGGTTGTTAAAATAGTTTTGCCTCAGATTCCCTGAGAACTTTGAGAACTGCTGTGGATTAAATGTCTCCTTCGGACAAAAGAAAAACAATACTTAAACTAAACCACTGCAGTTTTAATAGTTGATCTATTGTCATCATAGAATTGATTATAGTGAACAAAAGAAAGTAGAATCTGAGATAGTCAATGAAGTTCATTCAAGAAAACTTGATGTCCTGAGAAAAGGACCTAAATAACAATGTTTTTTATAAAACTCTCCTCTTCATGACCATCCAAAATATAAGTTTCTAATGGAATTTCAGTGATTTACTGGTGGTCAGAAGAGTATATGCAATTGGAAGTCCCAGTGACATATTTCCTCCTAATGGAATTTTTTTTGTTAGTAGTTCATTTAATAGATCATAGCAGCTAATTGGATGATAGAAGTTCAGTTACATATATTTACATATAGAAGCCTATAGCTTCACTTCTTGACTTAGTGATCCAGACTAAATAAAAATGGAAACTAGGCTTTACAGAAGCATATAGCTTTAGGGTGAGAGAGGAAAAGTGTCTACAACCTGCCGGTTTATCACATATTGGTGTCAAGTTGGTATATGAAGAAATTTTCATCTTTCCCCCCAACCAAGTTCATCCAATAACTGGATGTTCTGGTCCACCTTGGCTTATTGTCCAAAATTCCTTTCTCAATAACTAAGATCATCTTAGAGGGTGTCCCATACTTTCTTGACTATTTCTGATTTTTTTTTTCAGTCCTAGACATACAACTAAGGCTACGTGACCCTTCACCTGATGGTCATCTGTTAATCTTGATCTTACAAAACAAGTTAGTGAGCAGGGAGGAAATCTTAAAATACATTTTCTTGCAATATCAGATTCTATTTTGTCACTACCATCTTCCAAATCATTCTCAAAGGAAGATGTTAATCCTTTTCGTCCTTTACTATTACCAAATATACTTTTTTTATCTTCTTTATAAAAATCAATAATTATTAATTCAAGTTAAGTCAACATAAACTTTATTTAGTTCTTATTATGTGCCAGAAAATAATATTATGGGCTAGGGTTGCAAAGAAAAAAATAGTCTCTCCTTTCCAAGAGCCTACATTCTATTAAGAGACTAATAGTCTCATGTTTTTATTATTATTATTACTACTACTAACAATGATGATGATGATGATAACAATGTTGATGATGACAATGATAAGCACCTAATGTTTACCAAGGAAAGCGTGGGTGTCAGAGGGATATAAAGATTCACAAACTTGTACCTTCTCCTTAAGGGCCTTGTAGCTGTTTATGTCTTTTAATTTGATTTTCTTCGTTGTATTTAGATTTGTGATTCAATTGATATTGGGAAACACCATGAAAAAACTCTCTAGCAATGAAGATTAGCAATTACTATCTGAAATTTGACAGAAACTTCAAGTCTTAGATAGTTGCTGTGAGTACTGAGAATTTAAGTCACTTCTTCAAGTTCTTATAGCTAGTATATGTCAAATGCAAGACTTGAACCCAGGGTTTCTTGACTCCTAGACCAACTCACACATTATCAATGAGAATGAATAGCTGAGACCAGTGTGTTTCTAATAAAAAAAAAAGTTTCCCATAATTCTTCACATTCAAGTCAATTTTAAAAATTGGGGAACATTGATTGTGCTCTTACTCTGGGCTGTCAGTTTTGTAGATACCATCTCCTCGTGCAATGCCAATAAGTATATGTTTGATTCTTTTTAGCCATAAATCAATCTTATCAAGTTTAGCATAAACATGAACACAAATGTAGATGGAAATTTCAGGGGTTTGTTCAGCTGTTGGGATCTCATCACCATCTTCATAATTTATTTTCCCTCCTAATGATTTGTTGCTAACAGAAGGTGTTGATGTTAGTTGCTTAGGAAGTAAACAGTCACAGTAGCCAAAAGTCTGAGAATCTGACATAATAAGCTTACTACCTTGGATCTATACAAATATTCAGATGCCATCAGAACAAAAACGTAGAAATGGTCAGGATAAGATAATATGGTTTACTGTGGATAGCACATAGATGTATAGACATTGTATGCTGGAATTCTAATCCACTGCTTCTGGCCCTCAGCATCTCTGGGGTACAGTAAAATGAAAAGTGATAAGCCAGGTCTTTCTCAGAGAGGAATGTCTCCTAAAAAATTCTGGAAAAATTTTTGTCGTAAATGTGAAACATGGTTATTATTGTCCGTACTAATAACATTTATGAAGCAATATCCTATACTTGCATTGTACTTTGCACAGTGATTTCATACATATTTTCTTGGATGAGACTGAGATAAATAAATAAATAAATAAAAATTCATGAGTCAGAGCTTACAGAGAATTTTCCTCACAGCCAGATTTTGAGGGTAGTCAGATATGACCTTCCCCATGGAAGTAACATATCTATATATGTTTGCATGTATGTGTGATTTTTTGAAATAACCTCGCCTCATTTCAGTTACAACTAGGTGAGAACACGTCTTAATTAACCACAGGCTTTAAATTACATGTATAACGTCCTTCAGAACATGATGCTGTATAATAATAGTGCTATAAAAGACCAAGTAAATTTGGCCATACTTGTGGGTTCATCTATAAGTTATCAACTACATTGAGAAGGGAATCATACCAGAAGTTGCAGTGATTATGGAATTCTATTGAAAACCCCTTAGGGGGAAAAACTGTTTGTTGTAGAGGGTGGTTGGGGTATGGAGCAAGTGAAAGAAAGGCCTTGTTTCTGACTTCTCCTTAGTTCTTTTTCCCTCTATCCCCTTTTTGTTGAAGGAGGAATTTATGACCTTCAAAAGATTTGGAGTATTTTAGGCTCCCCATCTCATTAGCATCCTAAAAATATCTGTAGATCAGCCAACAATAATGAGAGCATTGATAGTTAAGGACAGACTAAGCTGTAGATTCACTATGCTTAAATGAAACTTCTTGAACAACCCATAAATAGCAGAAAAAAGACTTCAAGTACCCAGGAGTGAGTTAACCATTTGTCACATGTACTTACTAAGCTTGAGCCCATTTTCCCCTGGACTTTTAATGTGGTTGAGGAATGCTGCCACAATTTGGGGGAAATATTCTATACCAAATATCTGCATTGTTCTAATTTAGGAAATAATCTCAAAAAGGCTACTTAAATAAATTTATTCAGCTCTTTCACTAACTTTCTTGAATACCCTCTTGGAGCAGTGTGAAAGCAATGTGGTGAAGTAATAAGAGGGCTGAATACAGAGTCAAAACCTTGGATTTGAATCCAGGTTCTGTGATTTGATACAGGCAGAACCTTGGACAAATTTGCTTAAACTATCTGGGATTCAGTTTCCTCACATTAAAAAAAATGAAAACTTGGATTAGATAATAAAAATATCTTACAAGCTAAATAAGATACAAATGTATAAGCAAGATGGCAAAGCATAATGAATAAAGAGCTTATCTAGAGTCTAGATGACTTGGGTTCGTGTCCCAACTCTGGTTCTATTACTTCTCTAATACCACAAGTTTCAGGACAGATGTTGATTTGCATAGATAGATGTTTTTAGTCCTGGACCAAAAAAAATCATCCTAATTGCATAGAATTCTACTGGTTCCTATTTCAGTCTAAACCTTTAACTTCATCACTTTCCCCTCCAAGCCTGAGTCAGTGTATATAGAATATGACATGTCCACCAGGCAATGTGCATTTTTTCCTATACCTTAGAAAAAATGCAGAAAAAAACAGGTTGACCCACGGACCATCCAGTATAGTCCATTTAAACACAAAGTTTTTCAAGTCAGGAAATATATTCATGTTGATCTTTATGTCTCCAATGCCTGTCACACAGTAGGTACTTTGGAAATAGAAAGTTAAAATGTGGTACCAGTAACAAAGGGACAGACTAGCAAGAACAACTCTAGAAAATCAATGGTCCCCAACTATAAAAACACTTACTTTGTTACTGACAGAAGACACTTGTATCACAGTACTTTATCAACTTTATCAAAGCCAGGAATTGGAACCTAGCGAGAGTCTTGCTAACCATGGCACGATTTTCAATCCTACTATCCCCATTAGCAGATTATTTCTTGGTGTGCCAATAGTTATTCTGTTTCTTGGGAACATTTCTTGGAACTGGCTGTCTTCTCTTGATGTCTGCAGGGATTTGGGCTGTCCTTGTACTTTCAAGGTTCAGAAGAACGACTTTCATCATTTTTTTCCTCGCAGAGCTGGTTACATCCAGAGCTACTCAATTGCTGTGACTTCCCTTCTCAAAGCATACTGTCTCATTTTCTGGCGGTTGAGTTGTGGCTAGTGAGAGAGAATCAAAAGATTATTTCAAGACATCAATGCCCTGTAATATAGGAGGCTTTTAACTGTTTATACCTCATAATCTTGTGGAGATAGTGGACTGCCATGTCTCAGAAACAGATTTTTCACTCCTAGGAGGGCAAAGGCATGTCAGAAAACCTGCTGTTTGACCTCCTAAGTAGGCAATGCCATGAGACTGAAGAATTAAAAAAAGGAGGGGGATAGCAGATGGTCAAGAAAAGGGGGATAAGGTAAGTATAGAGCAAGAACTCTATGCTCATATAACAGTTAACCAATTATTTTTCAATCAGAGGATCATAGATTGAAAACCAAGAGGGACCTTTAAGGCTAATCAATTAAGCATTTATTGAGCACTTACTGTGTATACAGCTGCCTGTTTGCCCCTATTAGAGCTGTAACAAATATATTTTATATTATACGGCTTCCTTTCTCAACAAGATTATTAACTATTGGGGGAGACTAAAAGACTAAAACACATGAAAGAATATGGATTATATAAGCTAGTATATAATCAGCTTCATAGCCATTGACTAACACTAGCATATGGTATTAACCTGGGAAATAAGAGGATGTTCCTCCCACTTGGTCACCTAAAATGTTCAACAGTATATGTCCACATAAACAGTCACTCTCAGTTTAGTTGTTATAGGGTCACTTGCATTGGTTGCCTTTCCTCCCCCAGACCTCCAGCTTTTCAACCAAACAATCATTATATCATATTTTTGGCTTGGTGACTACTACGATGAGCTCCTCAGCCTTTTCTCCTTCTCAACCATTTTCTGAAAAAAAAGTGGAAAAAAAACCAGTGACTTATTAAGTGCTAATTTGCTTGCAATAGCATTTAACAGCAGGGAAGGGATAATCATTTATATAATTTCATGCATTGTGTGAAATGTTTTACAACTATTAGCTCACTTGATCCTCATAACAACCTTGTAAAGTAGGTGCTATTAATAACACCATCTTACAAGTGAGGAAACTGAGGAAAGCAGTGGTTAAGTAGCCTTCTTAGGGTCACACAGCTAGTACCAGAAGTCATATCTGAACTCATTTCTTTCTGACACCAAACCAAGTGTCAATCCATTACTCTGCCTAGCTTTGGTTATTGTTGTTGATTTGTTTCAGTTGTGCCAAATTCTTCAAGACCCCATATGGGATTTTCTTGTCAAGGATACTGGAATATTTTGCCATTTCCTTCTCCAGCTCATTTTACAGATGAAGAAACGGAGGCAAAAAGGATTAAGTGACTTGCCTAGGTTCACACAAGGAGATGCTTGAGGCCAGATTTGAACTCAGTAAAGAGACAGGGTCCATTGTGAACAAGAGTAGTCAGGCTTCAAGGAGTTGCAATTGGATATAATCCCTGAGAGTTGGGAAGCCTTAAGAATCGGGATGGTCTTGGAGTCTAGAAGAGTATTTCAGTTCAGACTCTCAAGTCTTTACACTGCCCTGGGGATAGAGTAATATGGGAAATGGGAGAATTGTAAACAAAGGTGGTTCCTTCAGATTTAAAAGTAACAGTATTTCTGTGGGCTAGAATTGTTGTTGACCATTTACCTAAAACAGGTTCATGTTCTAGGTATAAAGACTGATACTATAAACAAATTAGGGCAGCAAGGAATAGTGTATCTGTCAGATTTATGGAAAATGGAGAAAATTTTGACCAAACAAGAGACAGAGAACATTATGGAGTGCAAAATGAATAATTTTGATTACATTAAATTGAAAGTTTTTTAGGAGGGAAGCAGAAAACTGGGAAAGAATTTTTGCAACTAGCATCTGTGCAAAAGATCTCATTTCTAAAATATATAGAAAACTGAGTCAAATTTACAAGAATACAAGTCATTCTCCAATTGGTCACAAGATATGAACAGGCAGTTTTCAGAGGAAGAAATTAAAACTATCTATAGTCATACAAAAAAATATTCTAAATCACTATTGATTAGAGAGATGAAAACCAAAGCAACTCTGAGGTACCACATCACACCTATCAGATTGGCTAACATGACAAAACAGGAAGATGATAAATGTTGGAGAAGATGTGGGAGAGTTGGAAAACTATTTCATTGTTGGTGGAGTTGTGAGCTGGTCCAACCATTCTGGAGAGCAATTTGGAAATATGTCCAAAGGGCTACACAAATGTGTGTACCCTTTGACCCAGCAATATAGCTTCTAGGATTGTATCCCAAAGAGATCATGAAGATGCAAAAGGGTCCTATGCATACAAAAATATTTATAGCAGCTGTCTTTGTGGTGGTCAAGACCTGGAAATCAAGGGGATGCCCATCAATTGGGGAATGGATGAACAAGTTATAGTATATTAATGTAATGGAATACTATTGTGCTATAAGAAATGATGAACAGGAAGACTTCAGAGAGGCCTGGAAGGACTTATATGAACTGATGTTGAGTGAAAGGAGCAGAACCAGGAGAACTTTTTACACAGCAACAACTACAGTGTGTGAGGAATTTTCCTGGTAGACTTAGTCCTTCACAGCAATGCAAGGACCTAAAAAATTCCCAATGGACTCTTGGGGCAAAATGTCTTCCACATCCAGAGAAGGAACTATGGAATTGGATCACAAATGAAGCAGACCATTTTCTCTTGTGTTATGTTTTTTGTTTTGTTTTGTTTTACGGTTTCTCTCATTCATTTGAATTCTTCTAAGCAATATGAATAAGGTAAAAATATATTTAATAGCAATGTATGTGTAGAACCTATATAAGATTGTATGCCATCTTGGGGAGGGAGGGGGGAGAGAGGGAAAAATCTAGGATATATGGAAGTGATAGTAGAAAACTGAAAACAAATAAAATGATTATAAAAAAATAAAATAAAATAGGTTTGTGTTATCACAGCTTTAGAACTGAAAGAGATCTTTGAGACTGAAGTAGAATAAATCTTCCTTATTTTTACTGAGGGGGAAACTGAGGTCCAGAGAGGGAAAACTAGTTACTTCGGTTAACATAACTAGAAATTTGTTAGAACAGGAATTTGATGCCAGGTCCTCTGACTCTGAAGCTAAACTTATTTCTTCCACATCATAGTGCCCTGTCTCAAAGCACATAACTAGCATTCCCAGATTATCTGAGTTGTTGGGAAAATATGAGCATTAAAGAACATGTGACTCCTAACGGGGTCTTTGTTGTTTTTATTGCATTCTTCTATCTACGGCTGCAAAAGTTGTAGGCCTGAATTTACATCTCAAAGTCACTTTAATTAATATTTTTCCCTTTGGTGTTTCAGCTCATTTGTATTTCCAGGGCAATGTATGCCATCTGTTCTTCTTTCATTTATATCTAAGGCATCAAAATGCTGCTTTGTCAGAATCACTGTGTTTGATGTTAATGCAAACTTTTGTTCCTTGCTCATTAGTACTTTTCAACTAAAGCAGTGAGTTGTTTTTATTTTATTTTTGACAAACATGAATGAAATCAAAGTTTTTTTTTCCTAAAGTCTTTCTGGCTCTTACAATCTTCTTTAATCATCAAGGTTTTAGTCTCAGCAAACTTGCTCATCTCTCATTCTTTATTTATAAGAGGTCTGTGAAAACATTGCACATATTTTTTAAGTATTCATACAGGGCCTTAACACAAAGGTTTCCATTAGTGAGTCAGTCATAGTTCTTTGAATTCCATATTTTGAATTTTACCATAGAAATTTGGTCCAATTTTGATTCTTTTTTGCACATTTCTTGTATGTCTTTGAACAAATTATATTGCTTACATGAGCCTCAATTTTCCAATCTGCAAATGTGGCTAATACCATACACAGAAGACCTACCTCAATAGATTGTCTCAAAGATCAAATGAGATAATGCTTCTAAATGTCATTAATAATCCAAATAAAAGTCAAGCATCATCATTACCTTCTGAATTCTTAAATGATCAAATTTAGGCCCAAAGAAACTAATAGCCCTTCCAAACTTAAAACATATTTGCATATGTCCATGAGTATGTATTGGTTAGGCTAGATTGGTCTAGGGTAGAGGGGCCAATTAGACATCTCAAAAGGACACAGGCAAATTGGGAAGGAAACATTGTAAGATAATTCAATTCCCTGAGAACACTATATACCCAGACCTTTTGCAAGCTAGCTGAGAACTGTTTATGTGTTTGGAATATGTTGATAAGGAGCAAGTAAACAAGAAAATCCAGAATTAAGAGATAAGGCAGAATCTAAGTCCCACATTAGCTTTCTTAATCTGCATTTTCATGTATGCAAATAGTATAAGCATTGAGGGTTTCTCTTCATGCAATGAGGTCATTCTTCCCCCCTCCCCATAAAGCAAATGAACTGACAATTAATTTGTGAAATTATGAAATGAGATAGCCATGCCTAGCAAAGACCACAATGGCATCTGGGAATATGATGGCAATCATGCTTTAATAAGTCACACAGGGAGTCAGAGCAAGCAACATAGAAGGTGCAGAGACAGGTTGTTGAAATGGGTACAGAGCCAGATGGCATGGAATGGGTGATGGGTAGTGAAAGAGGGCAGATAGTATTGGAGTAGGGAGCAGTTGAGTAGAATGAATCCTTAGGAAATGGAAAAGTGGTTGGGGGGGGGAAGGAATTTAAGGTATCATTTTTACAGGGTCTTGGGAGAAACAGACTCTGTGCCACCTTAGTTATGTTAATTAGAAATGGTAATTGAGATACCTAAATCATCTCAAAGTTGTAGGTAAAACTTTAAAGTTAACGAATCCATGTCATCTCAGTTATCAGCACCATTGCTGGTCTTACTTCAGATGTCTGGAACTTGTCTGAGACTTAAATATCATGAGTTCCTTACAGCAAAGCATAGATGGCTTCTTCTGATTCAACACAAAATACTAGCACATGATTTTTGGTGGATATATGATATAATTTGTAAATCATTCTTCTTTGATTTTTTGGGTCAGTTTGTATGTTATTTTTATGTTCCCCTTTGTAATTCCTTCTTGTTATTGCTACTTATACTGGCTGCTTATAAACTTACTTAGTGTACTGACTAGAAACAACTAGTGGTAGTCAAGGGGACCAGAACAATATAAATTTCTGACACAGTAAGACTGTTCTACTTTGACCACAGTATGTTCTATATGGAGCTCCTTGGAACTCTCCCCTGAGAAATTAGTATTTGATTTGATTTGATTTCAAAAGTTAAAATCTTAGACTTTGCTTTTTAAAGATCACTCAGAGCAAGATAAATGAAATAAAATAGATCAAGATCAGAGCAATGGCAATTATGTGTTCTAATTGTTTGACTATATAGGGTGTCCCAAATATCCTAGTGTAGATTTAAGCCACCAAATTGTAAACTCAGAACTTTTGGGGCATTGTACTTTAGGAAGTTATAAAAATCAAAGCAGGAGAACAAATACATATTGTAAGTAAACAATGGAACCTCACAGTCAGAATCACAACAAAGATAATGAAAACAGTTGTTCCTGAGAATCACCCAACAAAAGAATAGTTATCACTCCAGTATCTGCTTCTGCTTCATTGGCTATGCTAAGATCTTTGACTGTGGGGATCACAGAAAAATATAGCAAGTCCTTATAGAGATGGGAATACCAGATCATCTTACTTGTCTCCTGAGCAACCTGTATGTGGGTCAAGAAACAACAGAACCAAACAAAAACTAAAATTGGTTTAAGGTTGGACAAGGAGAAAGACAAAGCTTCATATTATCATTTCATTTATTTAACTTGTATGAAGAGTATAGGTAACAGCAAGGATTCAGACATACAGGAGGGTCTGCTGTACAGGTTCTTAGATCTGCTTTTCTAAAAGGAAAGCAACATTTGAGGGGTCAACAATCACTTTAATCAAGCACATATATCATTCACTTAATTCAGGGGAAAAAGTCAGCGCCCTGAATTTCAGAGAAGACACAGAGAAACAAAGATCAGCCAACAGACAGGGCTTCCAACTGTCTGTCCATAAGCAATATATGCACCTCAGATCAGCAGACAGATCCAACTGCCTGACCATTACATACATACATAGTTACCAGAGAGAGAAGCACCAACATTTGGGTTTTCAAAGTCTGGAGAGTCTCCTTAGTGGCTACCTAGAGCCTCCTCTGGCCAAACAAACACTTTACTGAGTAAGCCCCAAAACAAAACCTCACCTCATAGTATATGTATATATTTTTCAGAACCAGAGGGCATCCCAACCCTTGAGAATCAGTGCCTCATTAAAAATTAACAAGAAGTGTCATCCTTCCTACACAACAAATCTCCCCTAATCAAACTTCCCTTAATGGGCAGGCCCATTAATGGATGGGGAAGATCTTTAACTCATTAACATAATTAACATTATGATGTATCATGCTAAATGCCAGGTGGAATTAAGCTGGAATTAAGGTTGCCACGAGAAATATCAACAATCTGAGATTTGCAAAGGATACCACTCTGATGGCAGAAAGTGAAGAGAAGTGTGAAAGGTGAGAGTACAAAAGCTGGATTGAAGTTCAAAAACAACAACAACAAATTAAAACTAAGATCTTGGCAACTCGTCAACTGATCTTGACACTTCCTGGAATACGGAGGAAGAAGAATTGGCAGCAGTGTCAGATTTTATACTGTTGGGCTCAAAGATCATTTCAGACAGCGACAGCAGCCATGGGAGTAAAAGATGCTTGCGTCTTGGAATGATAGCTATGCAACTCTGGATAGCATAATGAAAAGTGGAGATATCACCTTGCCAACAAAGATCTGTATGGTCAAAGACATGATTTTTCCAGTAGTAATGTATGACTTTTAGAGATGGACTATAAGGAAAGTTGAGTTCTGCAGAATCAATGCTTTTGAAATATGGTCCTGGAGAAGTCTTTTGAGAGTCTTGGATAGCAAGGAGATCAAATAAGCCAATACTTAAAGGAATTAATTTAAATTATTCACTGGAAGGTCATACTGTAGTGAAATCTTAAATGTTTTGGCCGTATAATGAGAAGATAGGACTCACCAGAGAAGACCCTGATGTTGGGAAAGATTGAAGGCAAAAGGAAAAAAGGGGTGACAGAATGTGATAGACAGTGTCATGGAAATAAAATACATGAACTTGGACGGACTTTGAGAGATAATGGAGGATAGAAAGGACTGTCAAGCTATTGTCCTGAGGCTATGAAGAGTCAGACAAGACTGAATGACTGAACAACAACTTATGACTATATTTGCAATATAGGCATTGCTTTTGGCCTTTCTTATATATATTTCTGTGGTAGAAAAATATTGATAATATTTCCTAACATTTATATATCACACTGTTTTGTAGCTATTTCATATATTTTTTGTAATCTTCGCAGCAATTTTATGAAGTTTGTGTTATGATTATCCCCACTTTAAAAATAAGTCAAATGAAGCACCAAAAGGTTAAGGAGATTATACAGGACCATCCAGTTAGTATGTGAGGTAGAACTTGCACTCAGATCTATATCTATCTTGAAGTCATATACATTATCTGCTATATTACCCTGCTTTCTCAAAAATTATAAATGTGTAAATAGACATGCAAGGTCAGCAACAAACCTTCTAAATATTTTCTAGTCAAATACTGTAGTCCTGAAGATAAATATTCCTCATTTTAGATCAATTGGAAAGAAGGAAGGAAGAAAGGGAGGAAGGAAAAAGGCAGGAAGGCATAAAGAAAGAAACAAAGGAAGGAGAAAGAATGGAAGGAAGGAAAGAGGAGAAGAAGGGAGGAAGGAAGGCAGGGAAAGAAGAAAAGACAAATGAAAGAAAGAAATAAAATAAGAAGGGAGGGATAGAAAAAGAAAGGAAGGAAAGAAGGGAAGAAGGGAAGAAAGAAACATTTATAAGTGCCTACTATGTGTCAGGCATTACGCTAAACACTTTACAAATTTCTCTTCTCATCCTCACAAATAACCCTGGAAGGTAGGTTTTGCTATCCCATGATGAAACTAAAGAAAGCTGACATTAAGTGGCTTCCCTAGGGTTGTGTGGTTTGCCCTTAGCTCTTGAAGAGTACCATGACATCAGGAAGATGATAACATGATTTGCAATTGAGTTTGATTTGCATGAGGGAGGGCTATTCAGTCACCAGCCAGTCACCAGCCTCACTTTCTCCTCCAGAGCCCTCTGGGTCCAGTAGCCAGATATTGATCAGGATGAATGGAGATGGCCCAGGATGCAAGGTCTTTGCAAGTGCTCACCTTGAGTGAGGCAACACTCATTCAGTGAAAAGGCCTCTTTGACTAGTAAAAAAGTTTCAAGAAACTTTTAATATCTTTCAAGAAGACATGGAAATTAAACCTAACAATACTACATTATTTTATATGCCTTTTCTCATTCTAGCCAAGTTGGGTCACTACTCAAGTTTTTAAAATATTAGTATTTTCTTCCATTTTCGTGCATTTGCTCAGAAATACACTGTGTCTAGACTGGATTCCAGGCCCTTCTTCACCTATTCAGATATTTCTATTTTTTTCAAGACCAAGAGTAAATACTAGACACAGATGGCACTTTTATCTAATTTACATATGTCAGAAACTTGGGAGAGATAGCAATGTGCTGGATCACAGGGTCAGGATCCAAAAAGATGTCAATAGGTTAAAATGAGAGGTTGAATTGAGGCAGATCACATTTAATAGAGCCCTATTTCAAAAAAACAACTTCAAAAACAAAAAAAAAATGGGAGAGGTAGGCTTCGATAAATTGTAGAAAGAGAGATCTGAGAGTTTTAGAATGATAAATTAGTCAACAGTAGTGAATAGTGTCACATTGTAGCAAGATTGTGCTGGAGCTAGCAAGCTTAAGTTGATACTTACATTAACAATAGTGAGTATTGACACATCAAAAAAGAATAAAATGTTACAAATCAGGGCTTGATAAGTTGTTTTGCTTTCAGCAAACTATTGCCTGTAGGAACAAATATTGCTACTTGTTTTTATATATTTTAAAAATTTAATCGTATTTAAAAATGTAAAAATATTTCTTAGCATTTACACAGGACAAAAAAAGGCAAGGGACCTAGGGCCATAATTAGCTTACTCCTGGTCTAAACTTAAGAAAATGGTAGAGAAAAAAATTTAAAATTAAGAATAAGCTTTAATTTTATTGAGCCTTTTTAGAGAGTAGATTCTTAAACAGTTATCAGCACAAGTATTACTGGGAGATAAAAAAAAAAAACTAATACACATCACAATTCTACTCTGGCTTGGTCAGAATAAACTGGAGTAATTTAAACAGTTTTGAATGCTGTACTTTAATAAACTGACAAACTAGAAAGTATCCTGAGGATCATGAGCAGAGTGCTAAGAAATTTTGGGATCAGGTCATAAAGGAAGTTGCTTTGCAAAAACTGGCAACCTCAGATCTGGACAATAAAAGACAAGAAGAAATACAGTGACTGTCTAAATATGAGACAATATGTGTAAAAGTGCTTTTTAAAACTTAATGCAGTGTATACATTTTAGCTTTCTTTATTAAAAGAGGCCATGCATTACAGGGACTGAACTGAGGCAAGGGAATTGCATTATAAATATTGATGTTCCCTCAAACCCACTAATCTCCCAGTTCTTTTATTTCCTCAATTACTATGACCTGTTCTTCCATTCCAGTTTAGCCAGTTCATGCCATCACTTGCAAGTGACTGTTTCCAATATGTGTGGGGGGGAACCTTCTACATTCTTCCATCTGATCATAACTTTCCATCATTCTATCTCTCTGTAAGACATAGTCTTCCTATATTTATTTTTTTATATCATGATGTCCAATAACTCTACCATTCAGTACTTTCTCAAGCTGTTACCTAGGCTCTGAATTTAATTTTGTCTCCTCATAATCTCAACCCTCTAATTAACCATGTTGTTCTCTGCTCTCAAAACTTTCTCCCCTATCTTATCACTATTCATCCTTTGGAAGACCCAAACCCTGAAATACTCCTCTTTTTTTGCCTTTTTATTTTTATATTTATCTAGTATTTTGTTTTCCCACAGTTATATGTAAAAACAAATTTTAAAATTTGTTTTTAAAACTTTGAGTTACAAATTCTCTTCCTTCCCCCCCTGCATTGAGAAGGCAAGCAGTTTGATACATGTGTAGTCATGCAAAACATATCGATAAGTCATGTTGTGAAAGAAAACATAGACAAAAACATGAAAAATAATGAATTTTTTAAACCAGTATGCTTCAATCTGTATTTAGACATCATCAGGTTTTTTTTACCTCTGGGAATAGACAGCATTTTTGATCATAAGTCCTTCAGAGTTGATTTGGATCATTATATTGCTAAGAATAGCTAAGTAATTCACAGCTGATCATCTTACAATGTTGTTGTTACTTTGTACATAATACGTTCCACTTTGCATCAGCCCATGCAAGTCTTCAGGTTTTTCTGAAAGCATCCTGCTCATCATTTCTTATAGTACAATAGTATTCTATCACAATCAAATAACACAACTTGTTCAGCCGTTCCTAAATTGATGGGCATCTCCTCAATTTCAAATTATTTATACCCAGTAAAGAGCTGCTATAAATATTTTTGTTTTCATTCTTATCTCTTTTGGATTGCAGACCTAGCAGTGAGATTGCTAGGTCAAAGAGTATAGCTCATTTTATAGCACTTTGGGCATATCCAAAATATTCTACAATTCCATCAACAGTGTATTAATGTTTCATCTTCCCCCTCACATCCCATCCAGGATTTGTTAATTATCTTTTCTGTCCTATTAAACAATCTAATAGGTATTACCTCAGAACTGTTTTAACTACATTTCTACAAAGTACATTAGAATACACTTTCATACAGCTATAAATAGCTTTGATTACTTCATCTGAAAACTGATTATATCTTTTGATCATTTATTATCATTTATCAATTGGGGAATGGTTCTGATTTTTATAAATTTGACTCAGTTGTCTGTATGTCTAAGAAATGAGGCCTTTATCAGAGAAACTTGCTTCAGTTTTTCTTTTTAGAGTTACTATTTACCTCCGTTCTATTCCCCCACCCCCATTTATTCTAATCCCTTTCCTTTCACCCTGTACCTCCTCAAAAGTGTTTTCCTTCTGACTACCTCCTCTGTCAATCTGTCCTCCCTTCTATCCTATCTTCTATCACTCCTCTTTCTCTAGGCTTTTTTTATGATTATGGCTTTCTGGTAGTCCAATAATTTTTAAATTATCTCACCTGGATCTATTTCTCCAAGTCAGCTGTTTTTCTGATGAGATATTTCACATTCTCCTTTATTTTTTTTCATTCTTTTGGTTTTGTTTTATTGGTTTTTTTTTTCATTTCTTATAAAGTCATTAGCTTCTATTTGCTCCATTCTAATTTTTAAAGAATTATTTTCTTCAGTAAGTTTTTGGAACTCTTTTTCCATTTGGTCCATTCTTCTTTTTCATGCCTTCTGTGGACTGCTGCTGCTACTGTGGCTCCTGATTCAGTCACTCTCAAAGCCTGCTTCTGGTTTTCAAGGGCTATACTGGTGAGGTCAGTCCTAGAAGTGATATTGCTGAGTCAAAGAGTATGCATATTTTTATAGCCCTTTGGGCATATTTCCAAATTGCTCTCCAGAACGGTTGGATTAGCTCACAGCAATTTTGGTCAAACAATAAGTTCTTGTCTCAGAAACTGGGGTCCCCAGGTTTATCTAACAGTAGATTGCTATGTTCATTGACTACTGTGTCTTGAGTACCTAACCTTTTCCACTAGTCTGCCTCTCTATTTCTTAGCCAATACCAAGTAGTTTTGATAATTGCTGCTTTATATAACAATCTGAGATCTGCTAGGGCTAGGCCACCTTCCCTACCATTTTTTCATTAGTTCCCTTGCTATTCCACAACTTTTGTTCTTCCAGATGAATTTTGATATTACTTTTTCTAGCTCTAGAAAATAATTTTCTGGTAGTTTGATTGGTATGACATTGAATGGATAAATTAATTTATGTAGGATTCTCATTTTTATTATATTAGCTCAGTCTACCTACAAGTAACTGATGTTTTTCCACTTACTTAGATCTGACTTTATTTGTGTGAATAGTGTTTTGTAATTGTGTTCATATAGTCTCTGGCTATGTTTTGGCAGGTAAAATCAGATGTTATAGTGTCTACTGTAGCTTTAAATGGGATTTCTCTATTTCTTGCTGTTAGGGTTTGTTAGTAATATATAGAAATACAGATGATTGATGTGGGTTTATTTTGTAACCTGCAACTTTGCCAAAGTTGTTTCTTATTTCAAGTAGTTTTTATTTGATTCTCTAAGTATATAGTAATTTCATCTGCAGAGAGTGATAATTTAGTCTCTTCTTTGCCTATTCTTATTCCTTCAACTTCTTTTCCTTCTCTTATTGCTAAAGTTAATATTTCTAGTACCATATTGAATAACAGTGGTGATAATGGACATCATTGTTTCTTATTGGAAAATCTGATCTTATTGGAAATACATCCAGTTTATCTCTATTACACATGATGCTTGCTAACGGTTTTAGTGGATACTGCTTATTATTTTATGGAAGGCTCCATTTATTCCTATGCTCCTCAGTGTTTTCAGTAGGAATTGGTGTATTTTATCAAAGCCTTTTTCTGCATCTATTGAGATAATCTGTTAGTTTTGTTGTTGATATGATCAATAATGCTGATAGTTTTCCTAAGATTGAACCATCCCTGCATTCCTGGTATAAATCTTACAAGATCATAATGTATTATTCTTGTGACAAGTTGCTGTATTCTTTTTGCTAAAATCTTACTTGAAATTTTTCCATCTAAACTAATTAGAGAAATTGGTCTATAATTTTCTTTCTCTGCTTTGGCTCACCCTGGTTCAGGTATCAGAACCATATTTGTATCATAGAAAAAATTTGGTAGGACTCCACCAAATTTCCCAAACAGTCTATATAGCATTGGAATTAATAGTTCTTGAAATGTTTGATAGAATTCACTTGTAAATCCATCTGGTCTGGGGAAATTTTCCTAGGGAGTACATTGATGACTTGTTGAATTTCTTTGTTTCTGAGATGGAATTATTTAAGTATTTAACTTCCTCTTCTGTTGATCTGGGCAGTTTATATTTTTAAAAATATTCATCCATCACATGTAAATTGTCAAATTTATGGGCATACAGTTGGGCAAAGTAATTTCTAATTATTGTTTTAATTTTCTCCTTGTTGGAGGCTAGTTCACCATCTTCATTTTTGATACTGGTAATTTGGTTTTCTTCTTTCTTTATTTTAATCAAATTGACCAAAGGTTTATCAATTTTATTGTTTTATTTCCATAAAATCAACTTTTAGTTTTATTTATTAATTCAATACTTTTCTAAATTTCAAATTTATTAATTTCTGCTTTGGTTTTCAGTATTTCTAATTTGATATTTACTTAAGATTTTCAATTTGTAATTTTTCTATCTTTTTCAGCTACATGCCCATTTCATTGTTCTTCTTTTTTCTATTTTATTCATGTAGGCATTCAATGATATAAAACTTCCCCTAAGAACTGCTTTTGCAGTATCCCATAAGTTTTGGTGGGTTGTCTCATTATTGTCATTCTCTTGAATGAAATTGTTGATTGTTTCCATGATTTTTTATTCAACGCACTCATTCTTTAGGATTAGATTGTTTAGTTTTCAATTAAATTTTGGTTTATTTTTCCATTACCTTTTACTGCATATAATTTGTATTACATTATGATCTAAGAACAATGTATTGACCATCTCTGCCTTTCTGCACTGGATGGTGAGGTTTTTATGCCCTAGTATATGGTCAATTTTTGCATATGTGTCATGTACCACTGAGAAAAAGGTATATTCCTTTCTATCCTCTTTCAATTTCTTCTGAGATCTATCGCATCAACCTTATCAAGAGTTTTATTCATCTCCTTACTTTCTTTCTTGTTTGCTTTGTGGTTAGACTTATCAAGGTCAGAGAAGGGGAGGTGGGGGTCCCCCACTAGTATAGTTTTACTGTCTATTTCTTCCTGTAACTTCCTTAACTTCTCCCCTAAGAATATGAATACTATACCACTTGGAGCATATATGTTAATAATGAAATTGCTTCTCTGTCTATGGTGCTTTTCAGCAGGATATAATGTCATTCCTTATCTCTTTTGATTGGATATATTTCTGCTTTTATCTTTTTTTGAGATTAGGATTGCAACCCCTGCTTTTTTACATCAGCTGAAGCACAATATATTCTGCTCCAGTCTTTTAATTTTACACTGTGTGTATCCTCCTTTTTCAAATATGTTTATTGTAAACAACATATTGTTGGATTATGATTTTTAATCAATTCTGCTATCTGCCCCCATTTTTTGGGAGAGTTCATCCCATTCACATTTACAGTTATGATTACTATCTGTGTCTTTTCCTCCATCCTCTTTACCCCCATTTATGCTTTTACTTCTTCCTTCCCCCTTCCCCTCCACAATACAGTTTTAATTTTTGACCACCACCTCCCTCAGTCTTCCCTCCCTTCTTTCAGCCCCCATCCCTTTCTCTCCCCTTTTCCCTTACTACTTCTTCCCTCCCTTTTAGCCTCCCCTCCATTTTCTTTTCCCTTTCTCCTCCTACTGCCTATAGAGGTAGTTAGATTTCTGTACTGAACTGAGTTTGTTGCTCCCTCCTTGAACCAAATTAGATGAGAGTAAATCTCAGACAATGATCATAGCCTTCTCCCTCTTTCCATCTACTCTAATATATTTTTATGCCTCTTCCTGTGATGTAATTTACTTTTTTTTCTGCCTCTTTCTTTTCATATCTCCCATTATATAATCCCTTCACTCCCTTAAATCACACTTTTATCATCACATCATTTACTTTATACCCACTATCTCTGTCTGTATATCCTTTTTATGTATCATAATAAATGTAAAATTCTCAAGACTGACAAGTATCATCTTCCCTTATAGGGATGTAAACAGTTTTCCCATATTGAATAAACTGTTTTCCTGCCTGTTTACCTTTTTATGCCTCTCTTGAGACTTGTGCTTGAACATTGAATTTTCGATTGAGCCTTGGCTTTTTCCTCAAGAAGATCTGGAAATCCCTTATTTCATTGAATGTCCATCTCCTTGCCTGAAATATTATGCTCAAATTTGCTGGATAATTGATCCTTGGTTGTAGTACCAGCTCCTTTGCCTTACAGAACATCATATTCCAATCCCTTTGATCCTGTGTGATCCTTGATATTTTGAATTGTTCATTTCTGTCTGTCTGCAGTATTTTCTCCTTTACTTGATAATTCTGGAATTTGTTTATGATATTTCTTGGTATTTTCAGGTTGAGATTCCTTTCAGGAGGTGAGCAGTGGATTCTTTTGATGACTATTTTGTTCTCTTGTTCTAGGACCTCTGGGCAGTTGTCCTTGACGATTTCTTGGAAGATATTGTCCAGACTCTTTTATTCATCATAGCTTTCTGGTAGACCAATAATTCTTAGATTTTTCTCTCATGGATCTATTTTCCAGGTCAGTTATTTTTCCAATGTGATATTTTATAATTTCTTCTATCTTTTCATGGTTTAGATTCTGTTTGATGGATTCTTCATATCACATAGAGTCATTAGTTTCAACTTTCCAGATTCTAATTTATATCAAATTGTTTTTTCCAGTTAACTTTTGTGTCTCCTTTTCCATCTGTCTAATTCTTCCTTTTAAGGAGTTATTTTTTCCAGTTAATTTTTGTACTTCCTTTTCCATTAGTCCAATTTTCCCTGTTAGGTTTTGTGTTTCCTTTTCCATTAGTCCATTTTTCCTTTTAAATTCTTCTGTGATTTCTTTTTTTCTTATTTTAACAATCATTGGCTAGTTTTCTTCTACTTCCCTAATTTGGCTTTTAAAATCTTTCCTGAGCTCTTCCAAGAATGCTCTTTGGGCTTGAGACAAGTTCATATTCACTTCTGAAGTTTCAGATGGGAGTACAGTTTCAATGCTGCCCTCTTTGGTATTCGTGTTTTGGTCCTTGTCCCCATATAAAGATTCTATGGTCTTATATTTTTTGGTTCCCTTCCTGCTAATGATGATCACCCTTTTCCTGACTTTTAAAGTGGATCTCTGCTTCTGAGGCACAAAGACCTCTGTCCCACGGTTTTTGTGCTTAGAACTTGAGGCTTTGTGTGTTGTGTATTGTGGTCTCTGGTTTTTTCAGTTTGAAGCTCCAATTCTGTAGCTTACCTGATTCTGACCTGACTGATGTGCCAAAGCAGAGGCCAGGTAAAGAAAGTCTTTCTGTGTTTCCCCAGAGTTACCCTGGAGCTAGCTGTGTTAAGTGTGGGGCAAGGGTGGTCTGTGTGCTGGAGGTCTGCTCTCCTGAGCACAGACAGTCTCAGTGGTTGGTGAACCCCACTAGCACTTGTATATTCTTGATTCCCCTGGCAGTCCTGAGGCATGCCTGGGGTCCTAGTGTTGGAGATTATAGGCTCCACACCGCTGCGATTCATGATCTCCTCTCAGTTCATTAAGTTGGGCCTGTCTTGGAAAGCTCCAGTCATGCACTGTTCCCCTTCAGCCACAGCAAGAGAGATACCTTTTGCTATTTTTCTTCCCTCTTGGCCTAACAAACTGTTTATCCCTTTGGCTGATCCCACTGTTCCAGGATTTTTCCTGGGGAGATATTCTCTGGATTTTTCAAGGTCAACAAAGGGAAGGGGAAAGCATTTACTGATTACTATGCCATTTTGGGTCCTGGCAGTTCAAATAGGTATCCTACAGACATTTAATTTGTGGACTGATAGTCTCAGGAGTGACTGATCTTATGTGTTTGAGAATCCGTAGTGCTCCTACTGTTGGGAGCTTCCTGTTTAGCTTTGCTATGGCAGGGTCTGCACTCATACAGCCTGTACACTGTGCCCTGTGAGCTCCTCTAGAGCTTCACCTCTTTAGCCCACACATTACCAGTTCCATTAACTGAATCTTCTAGGCATGTTTTCAATTCACATCAACATCATCACCTCCTTGGCAAACTCCAAATCACCTATGTCAACTAAAATATGGTGACTGATGCTGAACTGATGCAGCTTCTACAGGTGCACAGAAATGTGAAAATTTAGTATAGTTATTACTTTCCTTACTTTCTATACTTCCCTTTCTTTATAAACCTGAGAATAGTATGTCTTTTTGCATTATTAGTTCATGTTAGACTTGTAGTACATTAAAATCCCTGGGCATTTCTAACAGAAAATACAGGCCAGAGATATCTCCCCTATTCCTTATTTTTGAAGATGATATGACCCATCATTTGAGCCTGTCATCATCATCATCATCATCATCATCATCATCATCATCATCATCATCATCATCCATTGACTATAAGACAAGAATGAGAATAACAGAAACTCACAACTCATATTTCTATAGAATTTTACAAGGTGCAAAGAGTTTTATATCCATTACCTTGCTAGATATAATTCTAGATCCTGAACCAATCTTGCATTGTAAGATGGCTATCCCTCTAAGCTTTATTTTTTTCTTTTGAAATTTGGCAAATTATCCATCTATCTACTATATAGTAAGGCAGTTAATAAATTCTTAATCAACTATGTTTTTATTCAATTCCTTTATAAGACTCCTCAATAGTAGAAGTCCAAGGACAGCTCCTTGGGGTATTTCACTTGAAACTTACCTCCAAATTAGTATTTTCCCATTAATGACTACTTCAGAAATCCAGTCATTCAATAGCCTCCAAATTTCCAGTAATTATTACTATCAAGCTCAAGTTTCTCTATCTTAGGCCTAAGAACACAATGACAGACTAAATCTAATATATCTAATGTTTTGCTCAAATGTAAGAATACTATGTCTTTAGCATGCCCTTCATCTATAAGTTTATACTGTACAAAAGTGTAATGAGCTACATCTGGCATGACTGATTTTTAATGAAGGCTTTATAGCTTTAAATGATTAGGATTTCTTTCTTAGTTGCTTATATTCTACAGTCTTTCCCTTCTTTTTTTTTGTTGATAAGTGGAGTATTTTATTTTTTCAGAGTACATCCTCTGCTCACCAAGATCTTACAAAAATCTTTCTCAGTAATCACATTTTTCTAGTTATTTTGATATTCTAGGATAAAGCTGAATACAGGGTTTGGTGACAGGAATCCTCTCCTCCCCCCAGGATGAGCAAATTACCATGGACAGATTATTTATTGGAATGAAGAAAATTTAAGAGGGTACTGATAAGTGATTTCATTGATCTATATTTTGGTAATTGTGGTGGCGAAGGCCTGGGGTGATAGGGTAGAGGCCTTGAGTCCACTTAGGGTCAATTTGTATATCAGAACCAGTGACAAGATGGTAACCTTTAAGGTATAAAATTTATTTAAATTCATATATGTATATGTGAGTGTGTATATATATATATGTATATGTGTATACATATATACATACATACAAACACACACACACACACACATACACACACACGCACACGCACACACACACACACACACACACACACACACACACACACACATATATATATATGTATACCCTCTCTTGTGTTTTCTTTCCACTTGTGTCTTGCCAGTGGCAATGTTCCTTCTCCTCCCTTTTCATTTAAAAGCCCTTGTTGGTAGATTTCAGAGAATCCAGACAAATACATTTTATGAACCCTTATCAGTTGTACCCCATCTCTTACCATGAAGTACTTTCCTATAACTCAAGCGTAGACTCCCCAAACTCCAACTACATCCTCCAACTACATATTTTTCATCTATTTCTCACTTCTTTTCACTCTCCTGTAAACTTTAATAAAAATAATGGTTTTCACATGTTTTTGTCCCTCAGATATTTATAATATTGAGTAACATTTTCTAGGTTCTTTCTCGGCCTCATTTGCCCCCAAGTGAATTGCCAGAGTTAGGTAGCAGTAATCAGATTTAATGGTTCTTTCTTGGAAAGTTTTTGTCACATTCTAGAAATATGTCTTTAGAAGAAGTTGCCCTCCCCACTCTTTATACCTAGTCAACAGAAAGCTGCCTCACTAGCTGTCAACATGAAGTCACTAACATCTCCTACTCTAATTTTCTTCCTTTATTTTGGAATAACCTTGAAATAATTCTTTTTGTGTATCAACACCATCATTTCTCAGTACACAACAATCAGCTTCTTCTAGCATTCCCGACTGAAATAAAGTCTTATAACTATATGACTGAAAATACTCAATTGTTCATTTTCCCTGCCCTTTCTTTTCTGCACATTTTTTTACTTTATAATGTCCTGAGACTTTTGAGACTACTCCTGTGCTTCTGCATATTTGTTTTCTTCTTTGTTTCTCTTTTGAATCTCTTCTCCCACGCTCTCATTGGTTGATACCTTTGGTAGGTCTAATACATACTGCCTATGAGAGAAATGAAGCTATTACGTGAGCCTCTTTCATTTCACTTTCTCTCTGATCTTCAAATACTTTGCTCTGTTTCGTTTTTTTTTCTGTATGCTAGATTCTGTGGTCCATTTGAATTCAATGATGAATTTATTTAGTAGTCACAAGCAGATAAGATAAATGTATAGAATTAAAAAAAGAATACTTTTTAAATTTAGTTATCCAGTAATAACTACACAAACTTTTACCTTGTCACTCCCCCTTAGAGCCTTCCTTCTACTTGCTGAGACATTAGGATCTTTGACTCCACTAGAAGGGTAAGGTGAAATTCATTCAGAAGATAGAATAAAAAAGAAATAAGGATAAAAACCCTACACAAGACAAATTCAAATATCAAAGTATATTTTCACACCTCATTTTAGGTTTCTATTTTGTCCAGATCCTTCCATCTCTTTCTCTGGGATCTGGGATCTGGGATCTCTGATATCTCAGGTATTCTGTTGCCATCACTAGGGAACATTTAAGAAAATGAGGCAGCTAATCTTCTGCAACATGGTAGACAAACAAAGAAGATATTAGGTACATAAGACTTGAAAGATTTGAGGGAGACCTTATTGAATGACTACATCTTAGGTGAAGTCATTATTATATCACTGTCAACTTGGAGTTTTGAATCTTTCATGGACTGTCACAAGGACCAGTCTTTAAAACAAATATTCATCTTTGGATGAAATAATGTATTTGAGTAAATTTTAATCTCTTGAGGGCAGGCATTATGCCATTCTATAAAAATATGTATCTTCACAATCTAGCATAGTGTCTTGAGCAGAGTAAGAACTTAAGAATATCACAGTATTTAAAACTTTGATTATTACCCTACTATTGTACTCTGCCTTAGTAATACTACTTCTGGATACTGAGTGCACTGGTGCATTCTACATTTTTAGGAAGGATAAGAGAGCAGAGATTGCAATGTCTCTGAATTCAGCCCTTACAAGGATCACTGTAAGATGCTACTGATGTCTAGCCTAGAGAACAGATGATGAGAGAAGGAAGTATACTGTTTTTAAATGTTTGAGAAATTGTCACACAGAAGAGGGATTTAACTATTTCTCTTTGGGTACTGTAGAGGAAAGGCAGCTAAGTGGTACAGTAAATAGAGCACCAGTGCAGGAGTCAGGAGGACCTGAGTTCAAATCTCACCTCAAACACTTGACACTCACTAGCTGTGCAGCTTTGGGCAAGTCACTTAACCCTGAATGCCTCATCCTGGGTCATCTCCAGTCATCTTGATGAGTATCTGGTCACTGGATTCAGATGACTCTGGAGGAGAAGTGAGGTTGCTGACCTGCACAGCCTTTCCTCGCTCAAAACAAAAGTCAAGTGCAAGTCATGTCATTATTTCCCTGATGGAATAGTCTTCTTTGGCATGAAGGACAAATACACGCTGTAGAGGGAATTCCTGCTCAAGTACAGGTGGAAATAAATGATCTCTAATGTAAGTAACAGACCATGAATTTTACTCTATTACCCTATTCTCTTTTAGGTCTCTTCATTTCCCAGTTATCATCTAGAAGATGTATTGGCAATATCAATCTGTAATATAAATATATAAGTATTAGCAGATAGAAGCAGTTGTGAATGGTGCTGTAAATTTATGAACTTATTCCCCATTTTCAAATGCCATAGTATGTTCTTGTCCAAAGAATGGGCCATGATCTGTGTCTAATAGATTTTCAATCAAAGAATTGAGGAATGGAAATAAGGACTGCTTCACTCCTCCCCACAACTTCCAGTTATGAAACTTGTCTCAAACACAACCATTCCTTTTTTTCTCCACCAGCTCCCCATTCCATGACCCTCTACTATCCAAGCTCCCCATCACCTACCTACCTACTAAGCAGTGCTTTGGGATCATCATCATCATCATCATCATCATCATCATCATCATCATCATCATCATCACAGAGAACCTAGGGACAGGGACTAATAAATGAGATCTTCACCTGTTCTTTTTTTGCTATTTGGGATAGTACAGAATGAATATCATAGCATCATCTGGAATACATGGAAAGAGATTTACATCCTTGTTTTCATTCCTTTTCCAAACTTCCATTTTGCTGTCAGTCATTCAATTATCCTTCCAGTCTCCCAAGATTCATGACTCTTAATGTCATCCTTAACAAACTTATCATTGTTACCTCAAAACCACAATCACTTGTCAAATCTTGTCACATTTATGTTGATGTTTGATGGGGACTTACTAAAAAGAGATCCCTATCAACTTTAAAGGGAATGATATTTGTTTAAATTGTTTGATACATAAATGGATTTTTGGAATCACAATACATCTGATCTAAAAATAATCAGTCCTATACTTGTATCTGGATAAGCCATTGAAAGGTGTCATGAGATTCCCTAATAGGGAGAGAAAAGAAGTGATGAAAGATCTCTGGAATTGTCCAACTACTATTGCTATTGTTCAGTCATTTTACTTGTGTCCAACTATCTGTGATCCCTTTTGGGTTTTCTTTTTTTATAATTAATTTAGTTGCTTTCAGTTTTCAACAATCACTTCCATAAGTTTTAAATTTTCTCTCCCTCCTTTCCATCTTCCTCCCTTCCTCCTCCCTCCCTAAGAAAACATGCAATCTTATATTATTTCTACACATACATTCTTATTAAACACATTTTCACATTAGTCATGTTGCAAAGAAGAATTAAAATGAATGGAAGAAACCATGAGAAAAAACAAACCTTAAAAAAAGATAAAATAGTCTGCTTTATTCTGTGTTCTGACTCAATAGTTCTTTCTCTGGTTGTGGATGGCATTTTACATTATGAGTCCTTGCAAAACATTTTTGCTTCTTGTATTGCTGTGAAGGGCCAAGTTTACCAAATACAGTCCTCACACATTATGGCTCTTACTACATATAATGTTCTCCCGGTTCTGCTCACTTTACTCAGCATCAGTTCATATAAGTATTTCCAGGATTTTCTGAAGTTCTCTTGTTCATCATTTCTTATAGCTTAATAGTATTCCCCTACATTCATATGTGTTGGTTTGTTGGTTGTCCTTAGTCTTCAAAGAGGACCAAAATGACACCACCGTGATAAAGTGAAATTTCAGTGTATCTGACTATGGCTGATCAGACCAATACAAGCTCGAAATGCTCTACCACAGGTGGGGCACAGATAGTCCATAGGAACGTTTGGGGTGGATACTCCAAATTTGAGCATCCCATGTTTACTTTGTGCTATCTCAATTCTACTTTGCTCATAGAGCACAGCACCCTTTCTGATGTGGGCATGCCATGCTGAGGGGTCCTGTACCAGTGTCTCCCATGTTGCACAGTCAAATCTGAAGTTCTTCAGAAAGACCTTAAGAGTGTCCTTGTATCGCTTTCTCTGGCCACCATGTGATCACCTGTCTCATGTGAGATCTCCATAAAATAGTCTTTTTTGCAAGCATACATTTTGCATTATAACAACATAGCCAGCCCATTGGAGTTGCACTCTCTGAAGCATATTTGAATACTTGAGAGTTCAGTTCTCTGTTTACTGTAACCAGTGGTTCCACATATGGATGATGTGGTGGTGGCTGATGGAGCACCTGTGTTTTCTTGGTGTTAATCATTAGGCCAAAATTATCACAGGCAGCAGGGAATTGATCCATCCTTAGTTACATCTCAGCTTCAGAGACTGCATTGAGTGCACAATCATCTGCAAACAGAAAATCATGCATTGACACTCCCTCCACTTTGGTCCTGGCTTGTAGCCTTTTCAAATTGAAGAACTTACCATCAGTACAGTGGTTTTCCTTGGTTCTGTGTTCATCCTAATTGAAAGTATTTGTCAACATGGTTGAAAATATCATGATAAAAAGCATGGGAGCAAGCACACAGCCCTGTTTCACTCCATTGGTGACTGGGAAGTCACGAAAGCATTGTCTTTTATCCAGAACCTGGGCAAACATGCCACCATGAAATTGACATAAAATATTGATGAACTTCTCTAGGCAAACAAATTTTGACATAATTTTCTATAAGCCCTCATGACTAACTGTCAAAGGCCTTGGTCAGATCTACACACTTGTACAGACCTCTATTGTGCTCCTGGCATTTCTCCTGGAATTGTCTGGCAGCAAACATCATATCGACTATTCCTTGGCCCTTTCTGAAGCCACACTGATTCTCAGGTATATGCCCATCTTTCAGGTGAAGGATCAGCCTATTAAGGAGGACTCTAGCAAGAATTTTGCCAGCAATGCCTAAGAGAGAGATCTCCCTGTGATTGTCACAGGAAAATCTATTCCCCTCATCTTTATAGAGATGGACAAAGGAGGCATCCTTGAACTCCTTGGGGATAACCTCCTCTTGCCATATAACCTGAACAATTCAGTTAGCTTTTGTATGAGCAATGGTCCCCCTACCTTGTAAATCTCAACTAGAATAGAATCAGCACCAGGTGCTTTGTCTCATGAAAAGAGCCTAATGGCCCTCAAAACCTTTTCTTTAGTTGGAAGTTCAGCTAAGGAGGGTTTGACTTCGACCTGAGGTAAACAGCCATTGGCCTCAGGATTGATTGATGATGGTCTGTTCAGAACAGTTTGGAAGTGTTCAGCCCATCTCTCTAGGATCATGTCCTTATCGCTAATCAATGTGGCTCCACCAGCACTGAGTAGTTGTGATAAGTTTTTGGTCCACAAATAGTTTTCAGGGAATCATAAAAGTGTTTTGGATTGTTACTATCAGCATAAAACTGAATTTCATCTGCCTTCTTACTGAGTCAGGAATGCTGCACCTCTCTAAGCTTTGCTTGTACTTTATTTTTGATGGAATTAAATGCTTTGTGTTGAAGAGCTCATGTGTTAGTAGTAACAGTTGTTCTGGCTTTGCACAAATGGTAGCACTTACTCTTGGCAGAGTGGTCAGCAAGCAAAGATGCAGACCCCAATGTCAGTGGCCAGGGGAAGCAACAATAAATATGGGCTCAAGAGGTCCTTACCATGGAGTAGAAGGCACAGAAGCAGCCTTCAATGATGCTGGAGAGGGGTAACAGGGATAAATTCAGACCCCTGTTCCAGAGGGAGGTGGCATTATAACTGGAAAATCTGCCTCTAGCACATCTTTTAAAATTACATAACACTTTTATGTATGTCATTTAATTTGGTCCATGCAATGCCCATAAGGCAGCACAAGTCTGATAACCAACTAAAGGTAGCCAACAGTGGAATGTGGGCTCCCTTTAGAATGAGTGGGTTCCACCTCAGTAGAAATTTCTAATCAATTATTGGATGGCAATTTATCAAATATACTGTAAAGCAGAAATTATTTGTTAGACTATAAATGGCCAATTAGGTTCCTTCCTGCACTGAAATTCTGTGGTTTCTTTTAAAATAAGGAAGCTGAAGCTTATGGATTTTAAATCATAAGCTCAAGACCACACAGCTAATAAACAGCATGCTATAGTAGAAAAACAAAAACAGTGAAAACAACAAAAAAAACCACATTAGCTTCAGAGTGAAAGGACTTGGGTTAAAACCCCAACTTTACTACTTACTGCCTATGTCACCATAAGCAAGTTACTTAAACTCCCTGGCCTCAGTTTCCACATTTGGATTTGATGCCTCTGAGGTTCCTCTCACCTCTAAATCTATGATCCTATGATAGCTGGTCCTTTCTAGCTCTAGATTTTTAATTCTATGATTCCTCACAGAGAAAATTTTACTTTATTCATTTTCCCTTTTCTATTAGCAATAGGTGAGGGTAGGAAGAAAGGTATTTCTGTATTCTCCTTAAAAATCTTCAGTATTTTCATAATGAGCAAAATGAACACTTCAGAAATAAAGAAATGAGATGAACAAAGGTCAGGAAGGAAAAAAGAAATTTCCATTTCAACTGTATTAAAGCAAATGAACCAAACTGACACAGGTTAAAGGAAAGAACTATGATTTGCCTTGGAAGGATTTCAGGAACAATTCTCCTCAAGGTGTTTTAGGAAAGAGTGAAAGAGATTCCAGTATTTTAAGATCCCAAATTTAAAAAATAATAATTAATTTTTCAAACTGTCAAAGAAAACAAAAATATAAATTGATTCTGACAGTTCTTTTTGCATAGTAAAGACCAAATCATCCTTAATTACATTTTTATTGGTGACTATTTTAGTGAAACCCTTAGTGTGTTATTTAATTCTGACGTGCATTCTCTATGGCAACTACTAGTGGCAAACTGCATTAGCTATCTTAAGATAATGAAAAATGATCTTCCTCAGTACATAATGGGAAATCTGCCTATTTTTAAATGCATTTTATAGTATGGAATGCAATTATGCTTCCTTATACTTAAACCTGATTTTATCTGCCTTATCTCCTAGGTTTACTAGGATTTTTTTCCTTCTGTACTGAAGAACTAGAAGGGGTGGAGGAAAAATTAAGCCTAAGTCATAAGTAATTAGTGGCAGAGTTAAAAAACAAAAGACTTGGTTTTCATTGTGTGAGATAGATTGTACAAATTCATACTCAATCTTGAAGTAACCTGTAATGGAATAACATTAAGTTATTGTTTTAAAACCTTGCTAAATTTTCTGTTGAGTGATATTTCAAACTTTATGTTTTAGTTTTGTTAGATATATATTCAGAAAGCAGAGTAAGGTGGGAAGAGAATTGGATGTGTATAGTGGTAGTTATTCAAGGCATGATAGGCAGGAAGGAGAGAGTCAATGCAGTCATTTATACTGAAATTCAAGGCCAATCTCTCTAGGATCATGCCCCTATCACTAATCAATGTGGCTCTATTAGCACTGATCAATTGAGATAGACCATATGGCTTTGGCCTGTAAATAGCTTTCAAGCCATCAAAAAGTACTTTGACTGTTGTTATCAGTATAAAACTGAATTTCATCTACCTCCTTAGTGAGCCATGAATCCTGCATCTCTCTAACATTCTTTTTTACTGTACTTTTGATGGAGTTAAGTACTAGCATCTTAAAGACAGAACAACTATCTTGTTGGAGTTCTTGGTTTTTGTTTATCAGTTCTGAATTTCCCCATCATTTTTGTCAAATCAGTCTTGATGGTTGTGTGTATTCTGGCCCAGATAAGTTAATAGAGTACCATATACCAAATCTCTGAAAGTTGCCCATTCCTATTCTGCTCCATTGTTGCCAACTATGTCTTAGCTCAGCTTTTCCTTCAAGTTAACAAAGAACTGTTCTCACTAAGAGAAACACTATAATGTGTTGACATTAAGTCTTCTGATAGTCATGTTTCCTTGGGGCTTCCACTTCACTGAATGCAAACATTTAACTTGGAGAGGTTAAGTCTATGATCAGTCCAGCACTTTGTACTACACATTGCCTTTGTCTCTCTCACACCATGTTTTTCTCTTCTCCTTTCACTGACATGACCTATTAAATGCCAATGTTTGCTATGAGGCTGTATCCACGAAGCTTTATTGCATTTAGGTAAATGGAAGAGGGCATTTGTGATGACAAAGTTATGAGATACACAAGTCTTCAGCAGTTAAATGACTGTTGCTGTTGCTGTTTATAACTCCGTTCCTCCCAAGGACTCCCTGTCATGTCTGGTGGTATGTGCCTACTCTTGCATTAAAGTCACCCAGAATGGTAAGTGTTTGGCACATTGATGATGAAGGTCTCCAGATATTCATAAAATTCTTCTTTGACTTCATCAGGGTTTATCACGGTGGAAGCATATCACTGATGAAGGTGGTGTGGTGCTTTCCACAAGTGCCAATTACATTGTCATGAGTCTGTCATTTACTCCATTTGATAGACCTACCAACATACTGACTAGATTAGTTTTGAATGCAAAATCTATACCAGTCTCACAATGCTCCCCTTCACTATAGCCACTCCAGAAAAAGAAACAAAACAAAACAACACATGTATCTAGCTCCAAGTTCAGTAAGCTGGTCTTTATTTAGCAGTGGGTTTTTTTCCTTCTCAGTTCAAGGGTACTATTTGGATGTGATTTCTACTGAGTTATCTCACAACAAGAGCTGTTAATCTTTAAAGTCTACTGGATTTTTTATTGTCTGTAACTGTGTGCATATTCATTTACTGATGGTGAGTCAATCATTTTTGCAAAAAAATTTTATGCATTTTTTTTGAGTGTTTCAATTGCAGTGTGTAGGTAAGCAGACCAGGGCTGGGTGAAATAGATGATTTTTAGGATACATTTTCTAGTTCCTTCCTCATACCATAAAGTGAGCAGTGCAGTCCTTGAAAGACTCCTCAGACACCCAGCAGGGCTACCAAATCCCATTGCTGCTTCTAGTCAGAAGACACCTTTATGGTACTGACACCAATCATGAGATAAAAAAACATTCATCATTTGGTTGTCTCCAATGACATAAAAAACAAAATATTCTGGAATTCAGTGGTTTTTATCTGATTTGTGAAAAATCATATAATCCTTATATAGCTTAACCTTGGATAACTTGGTAGTGGGTATCATAGGTAGAGAGAAAGAAGAGTAGTTTGAAAATTGCATCACAATCACAAGAAGAGTAGGGAGTAGATCCTCCCAGTATACACTTGTAAATGCTAGACTGAGAAATGTGAACTAGTCTTCAAGTGCAATATATTAAACAGTTCACATTTCTGATATAAGGAAGACCATTTTCTTAAACACAGATTCCAGCCTGAATGACTCTGGAACAATCCTGTACTTGGGACACCACATTTGCCAAGTGACGACTCATAGAGACCATGAGGAAATATCCGATGTATTTGTTCATATCCTTAGATAGTTTGCCAGAGAAAAATCCTAAGGAACTATGTGTATGAAGCAAAATTTCAAATGTGGCTGAATAACAACCCACTAACACATTCAAAGAAGCACTCAGATTGATTTCAATATTCTATATAAGTTTGTGTAAGAGTAACTTGTTGCAGACTCAGTCCAGAATAATGTTATATATGTTTTGATACTCCAGAATGCAAAAGTTATGGTCCTCAAAGAATTGGACCTATACAACATAAATCAAACTACCCTCATGTGGTGGCAAAAGTTATGATTTTTAGAGAATCACAAAATCCCCAGGTAGGAAGGGGCTTCAGGGATCATTTAGTTCAATCTATAACTGTTTAGAAATCAGCAAGCATGAATCATTCAATAAGCATTTATTGAGTATTTACTGTTTGCCAGACATTATACTTGGTTGTGGAGCTATCAAGACAAAAATGTAACAGTGTCTGCCTTTAAGGAGTTTAGATTCTGTTAAGGCAACATATTCAAATGTGTTTATATAATATAACATAACATATCATATATAATAAATATATGTGTATGTGTATCTATATCTATTACATACAGAAACATACAAACACATATACGTGTATCTATAAGTAGATGAAAAGATAGACAGACAGACAGATAGACAGACAGACAGATAGATAGATAGATAGATAGATAGATAGATAGATAGATAGATAGATAGATAGATAGACAGATAGATAGATTTGTATAGAAAGTAAAACATGAGCAGCATCTGCCCCCAATGAGTTTACATTCTATTGGGGGTAGTTAATGAATATATAGATAAAATATTCACAAAAAATACAGAGTAATTTCAGAGGTGGGCACAAAGAATCATTAGGGATGAGGGAAGGCATCATATGAGAAGTAGTATTTGAAATGACCTTTGAAGAAAATTAGAGGTTATATGAAGCAAAGTGAAGCAGGGTGTTCTCAGGTGTGGAGTAGCTAAGTATGGAGTATATTCCAGGTACAGAGGGACACTCATAGATAAGAGAGAGAATGTCATGCATAAGTAATAGCAAGATGGCTAATTTGGTTGGTACTCCTATAACCTAATCAACAAGTGGACTTTCAGTTTCTGTTTTAATTTTTGACCACTACCGTCCTCAGCCTTCCCTCCCTTCTTTCAGCTCCCCTCGTTTTTACTCCCCTTTTCCCTGACTACTTCTTCCTTCCCTTTCAATTTCCCCTCCCTTTTCTTTCCCCTTTCTCCTCCTACTGCCTATAGAGCTAGTTAGATTTCTATACTTAACGGAGTTTGTTGTTCCATCTTTGAACCAAATCAGATGAGTAAATCTCAAACAATGCTCATCTCACACCCCTCTTTCCCTCTACTGTAATATATTTTTGTGCCTCTTCCTGTGATGTAATTTACCTGTTTCTGCCTCTTCCTTTTCATATCTCCCATTACAATCCCTTTGTCTCCTTAAATCAAATTTTTATCATCACATCATTTATTTTGTACCCTCTCTATGTATATCCCTTCTATATATCATAATAAATATACAATGCTCAAGATTAAAAGTATTATCTTCCCTAATAGGAATGTAAACAGTTTTCCCATATTGAATAACAAATTTCTTTCCCCCCCGTTTGCTTTTTTATGACTCTCTTGAGACTTGTGTTTGAAAATCAAATTTTTCTATTGAGCACTGGCCTTTTCATCAGGAAGGTCTGGAAATCCCTTATTTCATTGAATGTCCACCTCCTTGCCTGAAATATTATGCTTAATTTTGCTGGGTAATTGATCCTTGATTATAGTCCCAGCTCCTTTGCCTTACGGAATATCATGTGTTAATACCTTTGATCTTTTAATGTAGAAGCAGTAAGGTCTTGTGTGATCCTGACTGTAGCTCCTTGATATTTGAATTCTTTCTTTTTTTAATTATTTATTTTTAACACAGTTTATAACAGATAAAGCAATTCCAACTTTTGGTCAAATGATACTTCTTTTTAAAGCATATACAATATGGACCACAAGAGAATTTATTGTTTTTAAACATTAACCAGCTGAGACACAAATAATATTTATGTTGCTAACTTCACAAGCTCTTGACCTAATTGTCTCCACAGTATTACCAAGAATTAAAGGATCTTAATTTATTGTTGTTAATCTAAAGTCCTACGCCTAATGGCTTAATTTTAGACAACCTCGGATGTTCCTCTACCCATAATCTATAAATGAATAGATCTGGTATTAAGCTTACAAACCTTTTGACTATAGGAATTTGCCACCAATAGTAAGGACATTGCAGGGATACAATATTACCCCAACTTCATATCAATTCCAGGCAGGATTAGATTATTCACTTGCATTCAGTCAAGTTTAAAGTCTGCCAGGTGTCAGTGGGGAAATTGAGTCAGAAGAATCCCACCTCAGCCCATGCTGAACAGCTTCTCTCCAACCCTTCCCTTGAGATCACCTATGCAGTTCATACCAGCATCTCACCAGCTTACTGGCATCATGAACTGGAGGGTCAGACCACCTTTCTTGTTATCCATACCTGGAGTTAGACTCAGAAGAACAGTCACTTAATAGTCCCATAGCATCTAAAAATGGCAAGTTCCAATAACCAGATTTCAAATATGATTATAGTTTCAGTTTGGATAAGAAACATCTTTTGAGGCAAGTCTTAGGTGGCTTACATGCCTTTCTATACATGTTCTAGTTCCTGATTAAATGGCAGTCATAAAATCAAATTTACCATTAAAACCTTGACTTTTCTATCAATGCCAAATTTTACCCAAGGTTACTTTCCTCTAGGAAATTTAGACTGAAATTCTTTTCTCCAAACTAAAGATGTCATTGATTTATTCTCAGTAATTAATTCACTCTATTGTTTAAATACTAATTGCTTTTACCTCACTTTGTAACATGTCCAATTTTTCTCCCCATCACCCCCCTCCCCCCCACTTCCTAATTCTTTGCATTCTGATTACTCCTTCCCTCAATGTACCCTTCCCTCCATCACACCCCACCCTTCTCCTATCCCTATCTTCTCTCTTTTCTTGCAGAGCAAGATAAATTTCCATATCCCTATCCCTGTAGTTCTTATTTCCCGATTATATGCAATAAAAATTCTCAACATTTGTTTCTAATACTTTGAATTCCAACTTCTCTCCTTCCCTCCCCCTCCCCAGCCCTACTGAGAAGGCAGACAATTCAATACAGACTAAATATGTGTTGTTTTGCAAAAAAACTTCCATAGTAATCATGTTGTGTAATACTAATTATATTGCTCTCTGACCTACCCTATCTCCCTTTATTCCCCCCGCCTACAATTGACCTTGTCCCTTCTTGAAAGTGTTTATTTGCCATCTCCCATTTGCCCTCCCTTCTAACATTCCCCTTGCTCCACTTGTCACCTCCTCTACTACTTTCCTGTGGTGTATATAAATTTTCATATTAAATTTAGTGAGCATGTTATTCCCTCCTTCAGCCACATGTGGGGAGAGTAGCTTTATTTTTCCCCCCTCCCCTTCTCCCTTATCTCCTCCATTGAATAAGATTTTTCTTATGTCTTTTATGAGTTATAGCCTGCCCCACTCTATTACTCTCTTTCTCTTCGCAGAATTTTCCTCCTTCACCCCTTAATTTTTATTTTATTTTATTTTATTTTTTGTGTGTGTGGATATCATCTCTTCTGATATAACACACCCTGTACTCTCTATCTATGTGTATGTGTGTGTGTGTGTGTGTGTGTGTGTGTGTGTATACAATCTCTCCAACTACCCAAATACTGAGAAAAGATTCAAGAGTTAAAAATATTTTCTTTCCATGTAGTAATGTAAACAGTTCAGCTTTAGAGAGTCTTTTGCTTACATTTTCATGCTTCTCTCGCTTCTTGTCTTGGGAAGTAAAATTTTTAAACACAGATCTGGTCTTTTCCTCAACATGAAATCTTGAAATTCGACTACATCACTGAATGACCATTTTTTCCCTTGAAATATTATATTCTAATTTGCTGGGTAGGTGATTCTTGGCTTCAATCCCAGTTCCTTTGACTTGTGAAATATCTTACTCCAAGCCCTTTGATCCCTTAATGTTGAAGCTGCCAGATCCTGTGTTATCCTGATTGTATTTCCACGGTACTCAAATTGTTTCTTTCTAGCTGCTTGCAGTATTTTCTCCTTGATCTGGGAACTCTGAAATTTGGCCACAATATTCTTAGGAGTTTCTCTGTTTGGATTTCTTTTGGGAGGTGATTGATGCATTATTTCAATATCCATTTTGCCCTCTGATTCTTAAATATCAGGGCAGTTTACCTTGATAATTTCATGAATGATAATGTCTAGGTTCTTATTTTGATCATAGCTCTCAGGTAGTTCAACAATTTTTAAATTATTTCTCCTGGATCTATTTTCCAGGTCAGTTGTTTTCCCAATGAGTTGTTTCACCTTATCTTCTATTTTTTTCAAATTTTTGGTTTTGTTTACTAACTTCTTAGTTTAACTCATAGTCATTCATTTCCCTGAACTCAATTCTCTCTTTCAATGAATTATTTTGTTCAGTGAGATTTTGACCTTCTCCTCCATTTGGCTAATTCTGCTTTTTTTAAAACCTCCTTCTCCTCATTGGCTTTTTGGCTTTCCTTTTCCAATTGAGTTAGCCTCTTTTTAAAACTGCTAGTTTCCTCTGCATGTTTTGGGTTCTCCTTTACTAAGCTGCTAACTTGTTTTTTAGGTTCTTCTATTGCCTGAGTCAAGTTTAAGTTCCCTTTGGAGGCCCTGGAGGCAGAGGCCTTGACTTCCTCTGACAGTATGTCTTGTTCTTCCTCATCTGAAAAGATGGGGGGAGACACCTGTTGCCCAAGAAAATAACCTTCCATGGTCTTATTTTTTTTCCCTTTTTGGGGCATTATCCCAGCCAGTTGCTTGACTTCTGAGTTTCCTCTCCACAACCACCTCTCCTTCAGTTCTGTCCAGCCAGCGCTTGGGGGCTGAGATTCAGATGAGCTGCTCCCAAGCCTTAGGGGCTTTTGGTGGGGGAAGGGCTGCTATTCCGTGTGAGATTAAGTTCAGCTGCTCGGGTGAGGGCAGGGCCACCACACTGAGTTCAGTTCCCTCAGGGGGTTTACGAGGAGACCTTCAGCAATGCCTGCTTTGGGAGCCCCTGTCCGATGCTGCCTCCCCTGATGTCTCCTGAGGGTGCCTGAAATATGGGGACACCCCTCTCCCCTCTCAGCCAGTCAAAAAGATCCTCTCACTGACCTTTGACTCCTGTGGGTTGAGGGACCTGGGCTGCCGCTGGAGATTCTGTCCCTGAAGCCTGCTCTGATCTGCTCCTCTTGGTGCCACATGGCCAAGGCAGGGCTTGGTCATTTTTAAAGATGGCTATCATGTTCATTCCATTTCTTCTCCAGGCTAAGCATTTCCAAAGTTTTTAACTGATCCTCATATGGAATTGTTTCAAATTTCTTCGCCATTCTGCTTTCCCTTCTCTGTATATCTCCAAGTTGTTGCTGTTATTCAGAAAATGTGGAACCTAGAATTGAACATAATACTTTAGATTAAGTCTTACAGGCAGAAGAGAGTAGAAAATTATGGTCTAATTATTGACACTATGCTTTTCTGAATTAGAACTTGTTGGGGCACTAATTGTAAAGCTGGAGATCCCATGTGAGGTTTACAAAATGAATTAGTGGTACATAAAGCCTAACTTTCTACACTAGTGAAATCCCTTCATGATGATCAAATACCTAGGTCAAGAGAAAACTCAGAAATTTCTGCAGAACATATTCAGCTGGCCCCAAGTAACAGCTGATGTGTAAAGAATAAAGAGACTTGCATTAAGTGTGCTGTAAGCGTAAAGTACTGCCATTTTGAACTCCTTACTTGAACTGCTTAATAATAGATATTTGGAGCTAGTGTGCAAAGATTTCATGACTTTAGAAGGAGAATGGAGAAAAGATGCCTCTCTCTGTTTCTTTGCAGATACAAAGATAAGTGATGATGCATGTGGGACATTGCATAATAATGTTGGACTTTTTCAATGCTGGCTTGATTGGCTGAACTGTGTTTTTTTCCCTCCTCTTTCCTATTCTTTGTTATAAGGAATATCTGTCTTGGAGGGATAAGAATATGGAACATATCAGGAAATGTAGGTCATGGTGAGTATAATGCTTTGGAAAATGAAGTTGATGCAAAAACAAAATATAACAATAAATTTTTTTGGAAAGAAATTAAGGTAGTGGATAAACATAAACAACATCATAGTGAGTCACTTTGTCCAATATGCACAATCCTACTAAACCTAGAATTCTAGGGCTTCCGTGATAACCAAAGTATTGCGAAAAAAGTATTTCTCAGTGCTTGACTTCCTTGCCAGAAGTCATTTTGATCAAGGTTAGGAATTTGAGAGCAAGCTATTCAGAAAAATGTTCATCCTCATACTTATTAAGATGTCTAAAGCTTTATGTTAATATTTTCAATGACACACTGACCCAGGGTGCTTCAATGGTATATTATTTAAATTATATCTCTATATGTGTAATATATATATAAACATAAATATATATTTAATATATTAAATTATAATGGGAACACTTAAGATGAAACATATTGTTCCATGAAGTCAGCATGCAATGTCTACAATTTAGATCTTACATATATATTGGAAGCATGATTCTGAGGTGTCTGCAGATCATACAGTTCCTATGAATGTAATTTGTACAAATCTTATTGAAGTAGCTGACATTATTTTCAGATATTGTAAATTTTTGATTTAAGGGATTAGGCATTTTATGTTTTTTTCTTCTTCTTCTATAAGCTCTCCCAAAATGTGGTATCACGGAGAGATTGTGGTTTCTCTTCCTCTCTTACTCCCTTTCCTAAATGTTGGAAGAATCAGCCTTAGATAATTTAAATAAGCCTATCTAGTTGGTAATAAGCGAACTTAGAGAGCTTGGTAGGCAAATAGCAGGAAATTGGGGTGTTTCATCAAGGTTCTAGGCCCATGAATATTACCTATATAGGTGGATAAAAGTCTACCTCAATGCCAGAAGACATAAAGCTTTGGGCTTGTTGCAACCTTCTACTAGTGATGGAGACCTGCTAGGTTTAACAGATCTGCCTGACTCTGTAGCAAATTTCTTTTAGATTAGATATTTCCAGAGATACAAAACAGAGGTTCCACAGCAGAGGTCCACTATTTTGGCACTGAATTTGAGCTATAATTTGGAGAAATTTGTGTCTCTTGCCAAGACAGAGATCTCTGGATCTCAGAATAAGGCCTACAACAAAGAGATATATTTTTTCTGTGGCAAGTGGATAGCAATGACTTAAGGATGTCATACAACAGATAAAAACTAAAAGAACAGGGGCAATAAGGAATAAGAGCATAGATGGCATATGGGGTCCAATAGAAATATATTTATTGAGACATTGTATCAGTTCGTGCATGATAAAGTGAATAGTGCTATGTAGTATTTCTTTTATATTTAGGGCTATAGTCCTTTGGCGAGGAAAATCTATAAGCAGGGTCTCTTGGGAGTAAATTGCATAAATCTGGCAAATCAATTACTTTTTGCATTGTCACAAGGTATTTAAGCTGCTTGCCTCCTGGTCACTTATTTTTTTAAAAAAATATCATTTTGTTATATATAATTTGTAGAGTCAGTACAATGTCCTGCACAGAGGAATCAGTTTTATTTGGATTCAAGAAGACCCAGGTTCAAAGTCTATTTCTGATGTATATTACCCATGGGAAGGTCTCCTAATGTCTCTGTGTCTCTTTTTTCTAATCTATAAAATGAAGGTTTTGGGACAGGTGAACACTATGATCCTTTCCTCTTTTAGTATGTTTCTATGAGCTTTCTTGCCTCACTTTCTTATAAAATTTTGATAATATCTATCTTAAAGAAATGACATATTTTCCCCTAAATATCAGTTTATTTTAAATTTGACTCATTGTTTCCCATGATCTTTGTGAAAATGTCAGTTTTGCATGGGACTTTTGTTAAGAACCAAAGGTTAATCTTTCCTAACAAACTGTCAAAATAGTCACTAATTTCAGCATGTTACTAAACCTTTCTGTGCCTCATTACCTCTTTTGCAAAATGAGAAGATTAGACTGGTTAGTTCCTAAGGTCACTTTCATCTTTCAACTATGAACATAGACATAGATATAGAAACAGAGAAACAAGTATGTACATAGAGATATAGATGAAGACAGAAAGGACAGAAACACAGATATAAACATTCATAACTGACATTGTAATAATATTTTAGGGGTATCACATTTCTTTTATATTTTTCAAATATTAAGTGACAACTAGTTAGAGAAAATAGAGAGAACTAGCCTCAAAGCCAAGAAAATATGGGTTCAAATTCTGCACCTGTCACATGATGGCTGTGTGATCATGGGAAAATCATTTAACCCCTTAGTGTTTTCCCTCTAAAACTGTAAGTTTCAGGGACAGTGTCAGCCTGAATTTGTAGAGGGAATTTCTTCACCTGAGACTTATCTGTACCATTGATATAATAGGTACATTGCCCATGACTATTCTAAAACAAAGACTTCTTCCTTTTAACCTCCCCTTCTACAAGCATTCTCTTCTAAATTAACTAGAACGATTGAATATATTTATTTATTAAATGCCAAACATGGAGGTAAGTATTGAGGATACAAACAGAAAATCAAAGTAGTACCTGCTCTCCAGAAATGCACATTTTAATTGTTCAAAAGAACACATGTAATTATTTTTAAGCTTATGAAAAAGCCTGCCATTTTTTAGGGTGATTCAACAAAGCAGATGGTAAGAGCCCAGGATTCTGGTGTATAGCAACTGAGTAGGTGCTAAGGCCCCATGGCACACAATTTTCCTGGAAGGATTTTGATTGATGATTCCTTGCTCATCCAGACAATGTGAGTCACTTTGTCAGTTACCCATCTGAAGGACTACCTGGTCATATACCCAAAACCTTTGGCAAAAAGGAAATGAATCTGAGGTTTGGAATGGGATAAATGCACTAGGCTATTTATCTTTAAAAAGTAAGTTAGAAGGATTATCTGATTATTTTTCTCCTGGAAATGAAAAAGGGAAAGGAGTATTTGAAAGGAAATTTGGGACTGGGGTGGGAAAAGGGAGATCCTTGTAATATTTGGGCAGATGATGAATTGGGAAGGAAAAGCCTTCAAGATTTGTTTTTGTTTTGTTTTGTTTTGTTTTGTTTTTATCCTTTCAGGTATCCAACAGGATCTGGGCAAGGACAAGAGAATAGCTCTTGTTGTAATGACCTGCTTTACTTAGTGCCCTCTAGTGTCCAATATCTTGGATGGTGGGAGTTGAGAAAAGGAGGCAGAGCCTCAAAGGTAATGAGAAATTATTTCTAGGTATTTACAAGCCTTTCCTCTTTCCTTAAAGTGAGCATTAATTTTAAAAGAGGAGTTAGATTCTACAGTCTGCACTGCATATCTCCTTTTCTCAATATTGTAAATTTCCAGATGCTCTTAATGGTGACCAAATTAGTCCTAAAGGGAATATCTCTGCAACATTGACTTTTCTGAGAACTGGATATTTCAATTTAAGTAAATAAAATAATTGAATTCATTTAATCTAAAAGATTAGATAGCAGTTTAGAAAATAGATGGAAGTTTGTATGATGAAAAATCTTGAGGTTTTAAATATTTAACAAGTTAAACTATAGTTAACAACAGTGTGATCTGGCAGCCAAGAAGACAGATGTGATGTTAAATGGAATCAAGTTAGGCAAGGTGTACAGAATTAAGGTGCTGGTACCTCTCATACATTCTCATGTTCACACTACATTTGTAATATTGTACTCAATTCTAGGTGCCTCTGTTTAGGGAAGACACAAGCTAAAAAGTATACTTTATAGGGTAAGTAGGATGATGAAGGATGTCAAGATCCTGTTATGCTAGGATTGGTTGAAGAAATTAAGTATATTTAGTCTAAATAAGAGCTTGGAGGGGAGAAAGGGAATGGGAGAGGAGGGTCATTAAAACAGAATTCAATGGTTTTTAGGGTTGGTACATGGAAGAGAGAAGTGAATATCCAGTTTGTTTACAGAAGACAGAACCAGTTGGGAAAAGGCAAATTTAGGGTTGACAAACATCCTAACAATTAGAAAAATTCCAATATGGATTGAGTTGCCTAAGAAGTGGGGAGTGGGTTCCCCTTTATTGGAGGTCTTTGACTAGAGTTTACCCAGACAGTTGTAGAGCATATTCTTTCATTATAGATTGGATGAGATAGCCTTTAAATCCCTGAAAACTCTAATTCTTTTATTCTATGATTTTCTCTCTCTCTCTCTCTCTCTCTCTCTCTCTCTCTCTCTCTCTCTCTCTCTCTCCCCCTATCTATCTCTATCTATTTATATCTATATCTATCTATCTATTGAGAGAGACAGACAGACAAACACAGAAAGATAGAGGGAGAATTTTCATGGGTCGGGGGTTGGAAGTGGGATACAAAATCATTAACCATCATCATGTTGAGAACTAACTTTAGTTGATGTTGTTTTCTCTAAGAAAGAAAAAACACATATTTATAAAAAAATACAATTCTTGACATATAAATTGGAAATACATAACTGTTACGATTATAGAATGTTCACAAAATCCAGAATAACATTGGTCAACACAAGACAGACTTCATATTCCAAAAGGTATGGGTGATTTTGACTTTTATCTTTGCATCATCATGCCTAAAATGGTGCCTTGAAAATAGTAGGTGATAAAAGTGCTTGTGGAACTGAATTAAATTATGCAATAATTACTCTGAACCAGAAGAAATTTTAAATACTTAGCAATAATACTTTTGTAAATAAGAGTCAACCGACAATCAAGTGTTTATTGCCTACTTATTCCAGGCACTTTTCCAAGGTACAAAAACAAAAACAAAATAGTCCCTTGCCCTCAAATATAAGCCCAAGGGAGGACTGAAATTTAATAACAAAATGTTTGTAATCAAGAATTTTAAAGCTCACTTTGGCATTAAATTTAACTCTTTGAAAGTTACAGAAGAATTGCTTGCTTACTCACAGAAGAATTCAAGTACCAAAGAACCATAATCAGTATACATGCAATTTAGCAGCTACCAATAAAAAGGAGCAGAGTATCTAGAATAAGATCTTCCAGAAAGCAAAGAATATATGCTTACAGCCAATAAAAATTTTCCCAGCAAAATCGAGGGTGATGCAAAATGGGAAAATTGGACCTTTTATGAAATAGAGGACTTTCAAGAATTCCTGATCAAAAAAGTTAGGGCTGTATACAAGCTTTACACATCAAAGACAGGAGTTAAGAGAAACCCTTAAGGGGAAGATATAAATTAAAAAAAAGATTAAATGAGGATAAATTGCTTATATCCAAATGTGGGGAAATAATATATTTATCTGTTCTCAGTTTTCAACAATCATTTCCATAAGTCTTCAATTTTCTTCTCCTCCCTCTCACCTCCTTTCCTGGCTTGCAATTTCATATGGGTTCTACACATACACTCTTATTAAACACATTTTCACATTATTCATGTTGCATAGAAAAATGAAAATGAATGGGAGAAACCATGGGAACAACTAAAACAAAGCAAAATATAACACAAGAAAAATAGTCTGCTTCATTCTGTGTTCCAATTCCATTGTTCTTTCTCTGGATGTAGATGGCATTTTGCCTCAAGAGTCCTTTGGGAATGTTTTAGGTCCTTGCATTGCTCTGAAGGACTTAATCTATCAGAAACAGTCCTTTCACACTGTGGCTGTTACTACGTATAATGTTCTCCTTGTTGTACTCATTTCACTCAGCATCAGTTCATATAAGTCTTTTTCTGAAGTCCAACTTTTCTTCATTTCTTATAGCACAGTAGTATTCCTTTGCATTCATGTACCACAAATTGTTCAGTCATTCCACAGTTGATAGGCATTCCCTTGATTTCCAGTTCTTGAACATCTCAAAAAATAGTTCCTATAAATATTTTTGTACGTGTGGGACCTTTTCCCATTTTTTATGATCTCTTTGGGATACAGCCCTAGAAGTGATATTGCTGGGTCAAAGGGTAAGCAGGTTTTTGTAGCCTTTAGAGCATAATTCCAAATTGTTCTCCAGAATGGTAGGATCAGTTCACAGCTCCCTGAACAATGAATTAGTGTCCCAACTCTCTCATTTCTTGTCCAAAACTTATCATCTTCCTGTTTTGTCATATTAGCCAATATGATAGGTGTGATGTGGTACCTCAGAGTTGTTTTGATTTGCATCTCTCTAATCAATAGTGTTTCGAGCATATTTTCATATGACTATAGATAGCTTTAATTTCTTCCTCTGAAAACTACTTCTTCATATCCTGTGACCATTTATCAATTGGGGAATGACTTGTATTCTTGTAAATTTGACTCAGTTCTCTATATATTTTAGAAATGAGGTCTTTATCACACATATTAATTGTAAAAATTCTTTCCCAGTTTTCTGATTCCCTCCTAATCTTGGTTGCATTGACTTTGTTTGTGCAAACACTTTTCAATTTAATGTAATCAAAATTATCCATTTGACACTTCATAATGTTCTCTTTCTCTTGTTTGGTCATAAATTTCTCCATTCTCCATAAATCCGACAAATATGCTATTGCTTGCTCCCCTAATTTGTTTAGTGTTAGACTTTATACCTACGTCATGTGCCCATTTGGACTTTGCTCTTGTGTATGGTGTCGCGCATTGGTCTAGGCCCAGTTTCTGCCACATTATTGCCCAGTTTTCTCAGCAGTTTTTGTCAAACTGTGAGTTCTTGTTGCAGTAGATTGCTACATTCATTGACTGCTGTGTCTTGAATACCTAACCTATTCCACTGATGTACTCTTCTATTTCTTAGCCAGTAGCAAGTGGTTTTGATAACTGCTACTTTATAAGTTGAGATTTGGTATAGCTAGGCCCCCTTCCCTAGCATTTCATTTCATTAATTTCCTTGATATTCAGGACCCTTTGTTCTTCCAGATGATTTTTAGTATTATTTTTTCTAGCTCTAGAAAATATTTTTCTAGTATTTTTATTGGTGTGGCACTGAATAAGAAATTAATTGAAGTAGAATTGTCATTTTTGTTATATTGCCTCATCCAATCCACAAGCAATTGATCTTTTTCCAATTACTTATCTCTCATTTTATTTGGGCAAAAAGTATTTTGTAATTGTGTTCATATAGTCCCCTGGGTTTGTTTTGACAGGTAGACCGCCAGATATTTTATAGTATCTGGTTGATTGGTTTGTTGTTGTCTTTCATTCTTGAAGAACACCAAAATAATATCACCACGATACAGTGAAATTTCAGTGCGTCGGACTATATCTGATCAGACCAATATGAGCTCAGAATGATCTACCACGGGTTGGGCACAGATAGTACATATGAATATTTGGGATGGATATTCTAAATTTGTGCATCCTATGCTTACTTTGTCCTGTCTCAATTCTACTTTGCTCTGAGAGTACAGCACCCTTTCTAATGTGGGCACACCATGCTGAATGGTCCTGTGCCAGTGCCTCCCATGGTGTACAGTCAAATCTAAAGTTCTTCAGAGAGACCTTGAAAGTGTTACTCTATTGTTTCTTCTGACCACCTTGTGATTCCCTGCCCCATGTGAGTTCCCCACAAAATAATCTTTTTTGCATGCATACATTTTGCATTTGAACAATGTGACCAGCCCATTGGAGTTGCACTCTCTGAAGCATAGTTTGAATGTTTGGCAGTTCAGCTCAAGCAAGGACTTCAGTATCTGGTACCTTATTCTGCCAGGTGATCCTCAGAACCTTCCTAAGACAGTTCAAATGGAAGCAATTCAGTTTCCTGGCATGGAACTGGGAGACTGTTCATGTTTCACAGGCATACAACAATGAGGTCAGTACAATGGCTCTGTAGACCTTCAGTTTGGTAGTCAATCTAATACCTCTTTTCTTCCAAACTTTTCTTTGGAGCCTCCCAAACACTCAGCTAGCTCTGGCAATGTGTGCATCAACCTCATTGTCAATGTGTACAACCCTGGAAAGTATACTACCAAAGTAAGTGAACTTATCCACAGCATTCAAAATTTCTCCATTTGTTGTAACTGATGGTTCCACATATGCATGGTGTGGTGGTGGCTGATGGAGCACCTATGTTTTCTTGGTGTTTATTATTAGGCCAAAATTAGCACAGGCAGCAGAGAACTGATCCATCCTTTGTTGCATCTCAGCTTCAGAGACTGCAATGAGTGCACAATCATCTGCAAACAGAAAATTATGCACCCACACTCCCTCCACTTTGGTCTTAGCTTGCAATCTTTTCAAACTGAAGAACTTACCATATGTAAGGTAGTTGCCCTTGATAGCGTGTTCATCCTCATTGAAAGCATTTGGAAACATGACTGAAAACATCATGCTAAAAAGCATGGGAGCAAGCACACAGCCCTGTTTCACTCCATTGGTGACTGAGAAGGCATGAAAGCATTGCCTATTATCCAGATCCCAGGCAAATATACCGTCATTAAATTGACATAAAATAGTGATGAATATCCCTGGGCAAACAAACTTGTACAGACCTCTATTCTGTTCCTGGCATTTCTCCTGGAATTGTTGGGCAGAAAACTCCATATCAACTCCTCCTTGGCCCTTTCTGAAGCCACACTGGCTCTTAGGTATACGGCCATCTTGGCTCCCGGGATGTTCAAGTAGGTGACTTTCAAACTTTTAATCTGTGGGCTCAGTGTCTAAGTAGTGCTTGCTGTTGTTACTGGTGGTCTTATGCTTCTCTTTCACTCAGTTCCATGGGTCTCCTTTCCTGTGCTATGTTTGAGAATCCACACTGTTGCTTGTGTTTTGGTCTGCTCAGGTGGTTCCTGTTTTGCTCTACTACGGTGGGATCTGCTATGGCAGGGTCTACACTGGTGCAGCCTGTGCACTCTGTGCACCCCTTCACCTGTGTAGCAAATTCTTCCCATCAACCTTGCGGACTTACCTAGGCTGCAAATCTTGTGCACTCTGTATCTTGGTGGATTTTGCCACACTAAAATTTGTTCAGATTCTCTTTTTAGAGGTATCTAAAGGAATTTGTGGTAGGGCTAAGGTAAGTCTGTGCTCTTATTCTGCCATATTGGCTCCACCTCTCTCTATACCTCTCCTCTTAACAGTATCAGTCTCATAGAAGAAGTCTAATCAGATACAGCCAGAAAGTGGTTCTGTTATATTTTGATCTTAAGAGAAAAAATAGAAGAGAAGAATACATTACATGGGCATGGGGAGGGTAGGGAAAATTCTCACATAATCAGGATGTGTAAATATGCATACAAAGGAAGAGAACAGAATGGGGGAAAGCAGCTGACACATGAATGCCACTTTCATTTGAAGTGGTCAAGAAGGAAAGAATCCATAGATATATACATGCTTGCATACATACTCACACAAAGAGTTGGCTGTAGAGATGCATTTTCTTCAACTAGGAAATGGGAACAAAAGTAGAGAAGGACAAATTACAGGGAGGTTAGGTTAAGGGATAGACTGATCCTCAACAAAACTAATTCTAAGAATGTATACAAATATTTATAATTTTTTGTGATGGTAAAAATGGGAAACTGAGTGAGGGAGCAAAATTAGGAAATAGCTGAACATGTGATGGCATATAGATAGAATGAAACACTATTGTACTGTCAGCAATTATGAAGGGAGTGGTTTCAAAGGAATTATGGAGATATATGAAGTGATGCAGAGGGAAATGAATATAATCAGAGGACAATTTATATAATGACAATAATATAGTAAAGACAAAGAACTTTGAAGGAAATCAAGATTGATCAGTGTAATCAACAATCACAATTCTAGAGGACTAATAATGAAACAAACTACTCACCTCCTGACACAGGGTGAATGACTCAAAGTGCAGAATGAGATCACACACACACACGCACACACACACGCACAGATACACACACAGCCAATGTGGAAATTTGTTTAGTTTGAGTAATTTTGTTTTTCTTTCATTCTAAGTGGTTGGGGGTGGGGGTGTTGGGAGAGAGAGGAATATTTTTGCCTATTTAATTTTATTTAAATAAATAAGTTCATCTAAACAGTTAGAAAAATATTAATTCCTAATGGGTAGGTCAAGCCATAAAATAAGAGTTCTACCTAAATTAATCTATTTATTCAGTGCCATACCAATTAAAGTATCAAAAATATTTTATAGAGCTAGAAAAATAATAAAAAAAAATTGTCTGAAAGAACAAAAGCTCAAGGATATCAAGGGAATCAACGAAAAAAAGGGGAAGAAGGTGGTCTAGATGTAACAGATCTCAAACTGCATTAAAAGCAATAATTACCAAAACAATTTGATATGGCTAAGAAATAGAGTGATAGATCAGTGGAACAGATTAGTTGCAAATTACATTATAATAAATTACCACAGTAACCTAGGGTTTATAAAACCAAAGTTCCAAGCTTTTGGAACTAAAGCTCATTATTTGACAAAATAAAAAAAAAACTGTTGGAAAACTGGAAAACATTATGGCACAAACTAGGTATAGACCATCATCTTCCACTGTATACAAAGATAAGGTCAAAATAGGTATGCAATTTGTACATAAAGGGTAATACCATAAGCAAATTGAGAGAATATGCATGATTTCTATAAGATTTATGGATAAGGGAAGAATTTGGTATCAAAGAAGATACAGAGAGGATTACAAAATGTTAAGTAGGTAATTTTGATTATATTAAATTTAGATAAGGTTTTGCATAAACAAACAAATTATAAGGAAAGCCGAAGACTGAACATTTTTTCAATAAGTAACTCTGATAAAGGCCTTGTTTCTCCAGTACACAGAAAGCTGAGACAAATTTATAAAAATAAAAGTCATCCTCCAACTGATAAATGAACAAAGGATATGAACAATTAGGTTTCAGACAGAAATCAAAGTTAGATATAATCATTTGAAAAAATTCTCTCAGTCATTATTGATCAGCGAAATGCAAATTAAAACAACTCTGAGGCAACACCTCGCACCCAACAGAATGACCAATATGACAAAAAAAGAGAAAGTGTTGGATGTTGTAGGGGATATAGGGAAAATGAGATGCTAATGCACTTTTGGTAGAGTTGTGAGCTGATATAACCATTCTGGAGAGCAATTTGTAAGTATGCCCAAAGGATTATTAAACTGCACATACCCTCTGATCCAGCAATATACCATTGCTAGGTCTATACTCCAAAGACATAAAAACATTGAAAAGGACTTATTTGTACCAGAATGTTGACAGCAACCCTTTTTTTGTGGTGGCAAAGAATTGGAAATTGAAGGGATGACCATCAGTTGGGGAATGACTAAACAAGCTGTGGTATATGATTGTAATGGAATATTGTGCTGTAAGACATGATAAACAATGATTTCAGAAAAACCTTACATAAACTGATGCATAGTGAAGTGAATAGTCACGAGAATGTTGTACACAGCAACAGCAAAATTGTTCTATGAACTGTGAATTGAATGACTTTACTGTTCTCAACAATGTAATGATCCAATATAATCCCAAAGGACTGGTGATGAAGCATACTATCTGCCTCCAGAGAAAGAAGTGGTATTGATTGATATAGACCGAAGTATGCTATTTTTCACTTTCTTTCTTTCATTTTTTCTTTTCTTCAAGTCTTCTTATGCAAAATAACTAACATGGGAATGTTTACATGGGACAAAAAGAAATGAGTGAACTTTAGCCCCTCAAATTTATATAGTGTTACCTCAGTTAAGAAATCCTTGGGTTACAAAGCTCTATTTAAAATGCAATTAACATTAGTTAAGGAGGCTATTGGAAGCAGTGCTGATTCTTACCACAAGATGAGGATCTGCTAATAAGAGAAAGTAATTATTCTTACAGGTATAGATCTAAAAAATACTATTGCAGGTAGCTGAGTGGAAATCTAAATTCCCAGGGCTTAGTCATAGAAAAGTGAGGGAGGTATTTTTGTTTTTTGATATTAGGAAAAAGAAACTGCTCCAAAAGAGAAAACAACATACTCTATTTGGGTAAGGATGTGCAAGCAATTGCAGTTTGTCTTGGAAAAAAAAGCACTGAAAACGGTCAAAGCAAAAAAAAATTATATAATTCAATCTCACATATAATTCACATTATATAATTCAAGAAGTAATATTTAAATATGATTATCAAAAATATAAAAAAATATTTCATCCAATTCAAATACTGAATCACTGCCCCTTTGCAATTTCGGGAAACTACTCTCAAAGGCAAAGGCAATAACTTTCATAAATGGCATCAGAGATTGTAGCTATAACCCTTATCTTCTATGTAGCTTCAAGTTTGAAGGAACAGCAGCGAGGAAAATCTGTCAAATAATTACTGCATTATGGGAAGCTCATTAACACTATATTCTGTGCCCATGACCTAATGACTTTTTCCAAGCAGACCCTGCTTTTCAGGACAGCGTATTATTTCTGGAAACCAAATTATAAAGTAGAACAAAGAATACTGATTATTTCCCTTAGTGGACCACGGCTGAAGCCTGTTTGCAAGGTTATGACATTTAAAAAGCTTGTGCAGGCTAAAATATCTGCAGCTATTCTTCTGTCCACTAGATGGCTCTTCTGTTCCACCTTAAGGCAAAATATAACTTCCAAGAACTGAGGGAATTTGACAGATGATCTGATCAGAGACAAAAAGCAACATATTTCAGTACTTTGAGGGGGTCTCCATCAGTGTGATCACTTTCTCCAGCAGTGCGGATCACAACCCATTAACCCCTTTTAAAACCAGTGAGATTCTTGACCTCCCATAAATTCTAGATGCAAGATCTACCCAACGTGCTAGAAGCTTAGGTTTAAGTCTTTAAACTTTTGGTAGGTTCAAGTATAGTATTGTAATTGCCCAGTTCTTACCCTTTGCTTTTGCTACAGGACAAGTCTACTTTCTTTTCTAATTATACAGTTCCTCTATGATTTATTTAATGTCACGTGTTACACAAAATATCACTGTTTAGTAACGCCTACCTAGTGTCACTCACTGTATTTGGTGCTAATTTTAATATTTTTCTAGGTTTTGCTCTTCCATGTTCTGTTCCCACTATGTAGTATAATTGACTGAATACTCTTGTTTAACCTACAATAAGTGCTTAACAGTAACTATTCATACAATGCATTTTGCTTCTTTAAATCACAACACAATTTCTCAGTTCCAATAGAGTTTACTGTTTTCTTCCATTTTAACCCTGTCTCCAGCTTATTGTCCATATATTAGGTCATCCAAGATATCTACAGAAAAGCATTAATCCAATGACTGGCTCATCTAATGACTTCTGGAAGATAATTTTTCATCCCTTTTGTTTTTTCTGTAGGCAGTGTTTTTCAAGTACTTGCTATCTCCTTGAAGAGGTTTGTTAGAATATTGGGGTTTAATTCAATCTTCACAGTCACCTGTAAGCAAGAACTTATGGAAGGTCTCATCATATAAGGAATCCCTTGTACATTTAGACTCTAGGCACTATATTTAGCAAATATTTATTGAGGACATATTTTGTGTGAGGCACTGTACCATGAGAGTGCAAAAGAAAATCACCAAAACGAACAAATCCCTGCTCAAAAGGAGCTCACCAAACAAGTGACTCTGCAGTGATAGTGCAATACACAATGATAATTTTATTGGACACAGCTGTTTGCTTTTTCCTTCACTTGATATTGAAAGTCAGAACTTGTGATGGTGGTTATAGCAATCAGGTTTCTGTGGTTACATTTATCAAGGAATCTTGAGTGATCTTAATGCAGACATGACACACATACAATATCTTGCTGCAGAGGGGTCTTTAAGGCTGATCTTTGTTCAGAATTATTGTCTACAATTAGCAAACCCCAATGATCAAGGATTTTGTATTTTTTCTTCCCTTTTGAGTCAATCACGTGACTGTAAAGATGTACTTTGCTATAAAAATCATTTGCAAAGGTCTTTTTTCCCCCTTCTCATAGTTTTATACAATAGTACCACCTATATCCCAGGATTGCTGTGAGTACAAATAGAGATAATATTTGTAAAGCACTTTGCAAACTTCAAATTTTATGCAAATGTTAGTACATGTTACTATTATTATTATTAATTATTTATAGAGAGTATGATTTCACCACACTTAGAATCAAGAAGACTCATTACATGAGTTCAAATTTGAACTCAGACATTTACTAGTAATATGATTGTGGGCAAGTGACTTAATCTTGTTTGCCTTGGTTTTCTCATCTGTAAAATGAACTGGAGAAGAAAATGGCAAACTACTTCATTGTCTTCACTGAGCAAATCCTAAATGGGATCATGGAGAGTTAGACAGGACTGAAATAATGCAACATCAAAAGACATGCTTTCAACCTGGGGTCTGTGTCCTTTCAGAAATTATTTTGATAACTGTATTTCAATATATTTTTTCTCTGTTATTTAATGTATTTTATCATTGAAAAACTTTATTCCAAGATGGCCACAGGCTTCACCAGATTGCCAAAGGAGTCCATGACACCAGAAAGGTTTAAAACCTTTGTACAAGATAGTTACCACACAGATTTTGGAGAGAGAAAGTATGCCTCCATATAATACAGCACTGTTGACACAGCCGTAAATTGGTGCAACTATTATGGAAAACAATTTAAAACAAAGCCCAAAATGTCACTAAATTATTCATATTCTTTGCACCCCTGATACCATCACTAAGCCTGTATCCTGAAGTGATTGAAGAAAGAGGAAAAAAGACTTGTTAGTATAAAAATGTTTATAGTTGCTTTTTTTGTTATATCAAAGAAATGGAAATTAAAGAAGATCCCTCAATGGGGAAATGACTGTACCAATTATGATTTATGAATGTAATAGAAAATTATATTGTTATAGGAAATAAAGAAGGGAACAGTTTCAGACAAACCTCCAGGATTTTTGCAAACTGATGCTGAATTAGAAACACAACAATTTATGTGATAATATCACTGTAAAGAAAACCATATTTGAAAGATTTATGAATTTTGATTAATGCAATGATCAATTAAAGCTCCAAAGGATGTTGCAGTTCAGCTCTATGCTATACACTAGAATCCCTTCCTATTTTGTCCTATCTTCAGTAATGCCTTGCCAAACCCAACTTTATATTATTCCTTCCATCTACCTCTTTCACTACTCTTTCTGTGCTGCTGAACAGAGCTGGAGAAAAAGAAACCAACAAGGTGGCACAGTGGATAGAATACTGGGCTTGGAGTCAGGAAGACCTGAGTTCAAATCTACCCTCAGACACTAGCTGTGTCTGGGTAAGACATTTAACCCTGTTGACTCAATTTTCCACTTTTGAAATGAGCTGGAGAAGGAAATAGCAACCCCCCAATGGGGTGACAAAAAGTTGGACACAAATGAAACGACCACTAACACACCACATATTGAATGGGTTTTCTACATAGTTATGTTGCATAAGCCAACTGGACGCTCAATGCAGCAAGGAAATTCTTTTACATCTCTTATTTCATCAACTACTTCTCTTACTAAAGGGAGCTTCCAAACTTCCTGATTCCTCCTTAATTCTTCCATTGTACCTGATTCCTCTACTCTCCTTGCAGAAAATCTTATCTCATACTTCACTAAAAAATATTGAAGCCATTTGCTGAGATTTCTGTGCCAAACAGAAGTTTTTATATCTGATTTTAGAAGTAATAGGCAGATAATGGAGCTTGCTGATTAGGGTCACATGTATAGAACTCTACTTTTAAGGAAAAGAAAAACTTTTGGTTATTTTGTAAAAGATACATTGGAGTGAAAAAAATTTGAGGCATGTAGACAAAATTGGAAAGACAGTGCAATGATCCAGGTAAGAGGAGATGGGAACCTGAACTATAATGGTGACTAAAAAGTTTAGGAGAGGGGACATCTGCCATTTCTTTCCACTTATAAAAGCTAAGGTTAGCTGAAACACTTTCTGATGTGTCTTGACTTTCTTCTGGGTTTAAAAAAAATTGGATTAAACTTTATTAGAAAAGGTGGTTATTGATATACTTTATTTTGTCCATTTCTTTACTTCTAAAACTATTATTTTAAAATAAATTATGAGAGATATTATCCTTACTTATGGATTAGTACTTCTTTTTACCCTTTACTATAATTAGTATTTTTTTTTTCACTTTTGCTCTAACAAGTTGATGATCTGATAGCACATGGAGAGGTGATTTAAAAATGATTTTTTCATATGTAACCAGGCATTTCCTGTCTTTAAAGATAGTTTGTATGTGTGTGGGTGTATGTAGACTTGTTTGCTCCTTACCATGTCCAACATGTTGTCACTCTATTCTTAAGGGGAAAAATGATATACAGAAATGTGATTTCTCTGTTGATTGCAAGTCGTTGACCTTTTTTGTGCATTAATCCTGAATCACACTATTTTTAGCCCTGTTTTTCAGTGTTCTGTTTCTCTTTGCAGTAAAACTACTTAGCCTACATAATGACGTTGTCTTGGTTTGGAGGAGTTTGTCAAGATTTTTCTCAGAATTATTCTATGACTACATCCTCTTTCAGCACATAAATTACAATTTTCTTGATGGTGATCTTTTTCTCGCTCGTATCATAGACACTGTAAAACAAGATGGCCAGATATCTAACAGAATAATATTTCTTGTTGCTGCTGGGTACAAAGTGAATCTAATGCTTTTGCATGCCTATCTAAGGCCACTTGACTGCAACTACCTTCTGTCTCTTCTCTGAATTATTTTGTACACAGAATGTCTATTTTGATATGTTTTATCTCATCTAGTAGTATGTCATTTCACTGGTCAATCAATAAACATCTTACACTTTGAACAACAAAAACAACATTAATGTCTATAGATGATCTAAAATTATGTATTAGCACTCTCTGTTCCATTATCCATCACTCTACAGACACAGATATGTATCATTATTTTTGTTTTACATGCTGCCATGGTCAAAGAACTCACCACCTATTGGTGATGAGACTCTCAGTATTCACCTAGGCTGGTCCTCACATCACAGACATAGTTTATTGTAAAGATCATAGTCCAAGTCTTCGTAACCTGGTAGAGTTAGCCTGGTATTTTATGCTTAACTGACATAGCCATGCAAATTCAGGGTTGCCTTGATACCAGGAGAAGACATTGGAGTGTTACTTTTGTCAATAGAAAAAAAAAATTAACACATGCTTCTTTTTTTAGGAAACATCTAATGAGCAGATTGAAAATGTACAAGGCAGAGAAAAGACACATTTACCTGTGTCTGGAAAATTATGTGATGTTATCTTCAGTATAATCAGAAATTTTATGTTCCTAGTTTTTATTGTTCCTTATATAGTCATATTATTCCTTCACAATGATTTATATTTATGTAAAACTTGAAAAAGCATTTTCCTTACAACAATTCCTGAATAATAAGCAAATATAACTTACCTCATGTTACAAATAAGAAAACTGAAGCTTAGGAGGTTAAGTAACTTACTCTGGATCATGTTAATTTTGAGCAATAATGGTATATATTCTTAACTTCTGATCTAACATTCTTTCCCTTACTTTTTATTGCTTCTTTGTACATTAAATAAGCTTTCAGTAGAAGAAACAGTAGAAGTGTGAATCTAATTCTATTGAAAGGGAATTATTTATAGAGCATTGAATGCAATAGTATAGCTGTTCTTTTTACTTGATAAAGAAAAACTCACTTTTTGATTAAATCAAAAAATATAGACCATATTAACTTATGAACATATCATAGTGAAAAGAAACTGAGTGGGATAGGTATTAATATATAATAACAATAATAATGCTGTGAGGAGCTTAGTAGCTACAAGGCCAGCCTTGAAATCAGTGAACTGTGGTTTTGGTTCTTTTTTTTCTTATGGCTTTATTAAAGACAAATAAATTGAACTGTAGTGTTTTGTGGATTTAGTCCTATACCACCTCCCCTATCTAACCCAAAGCATTGAGGGCAAGACTTAGAGAAGGGGCTCTCATTTTCCCAATTTTTATCTTCCATGTCAGAAGAGAAGCAAGATTAAGGAATATAGCTTTTCAGCAAAGGTATGGATCTCTTTGGTTTGATGATGGTTATTTATTACAGGAGATTGCTTTTTTTTTTAATGGGAGGGACTTAGAAAGAAGAAGAGAACTAGCAGTAGATATGCCAAAAAATGAGGAAAGAAGGTCAGATATATATGCACAGATTATAAATGCACAGAAGAGGATTCAGAAGGAGAGACAAGCAGGACAGCTCTGAAATTAACATGTTGTATTTACTATATCCTTTAAAGAATGTAAGATGCATATAAGAATTTTATGTGTAATCATATTTTGTAACTTCTGTGTATTTGGAAATGCTGATTTTGATGATATTTGTGGAGGACAGAATGACAAAAAAAAAAATAAAAAAGAAAAGAGAGATTGAGGAACAGTCCTGTCGAGGAAGCTGTAAGGTCCCAATAGTTTCATCTTTTTCCTCTGGGGGAGAGCAAGGTGAGGGTATTCTTTCCTTGGGGAAAAGTCCCAGATTTACACTGTCCACTTCAAACACTTGGGGACAAATTTGAGGCATCAGTTATATAGAGAAGTGACAGGGGAGAGTAGGGAGGGTAGGGTATGTACAGAGTCAGGAAAAGAAAGAGTCTCTTACGGAAAAGGAGGTCTGGTCTTTTTCCCCATCAGTGAATTTACCTAGGCTATTTCATAGCAAGCAATTGGGAGTGGACAATATATATGGGGACAAAAAAGAATGTTTCCCCAGCATAAAACACATTAGGAGAAGAGATAGCAGCAGATTGGCTTGAAGAGGGGTTAGGAGAACTGGAGGAGGGGAAGAATGAGGTATGGTTTTACCTAGTCTCTTGATGTGTGCCAAGGCAGCTCCACAGCTGACACAAATAATAAAGAGAAGGGAAGCCACACACTGCACAGAAGAGGTGCTGGGGCCAGGTTGGGGCCCCTGCACAGGCTGTGAGATAGTTAGGGCCCCCTGTCACACTTAAGTTCTCTCTTAATCTCTACGTTCTCCCCACTCTTCTCACCTGCTGTTCCAGAAGGGCCTGGAAGTTCTTTCAAAAACGTAATTTAAAAGGATCTCCTCTAGTTTTCTCATACTTCTTTCCGGTGTTGGCATCCTCATTGAACTACAGCAGCCTCTTGCCTAGCTGAGGAAGGCCAGCATTGTGGTCATCCCGGAAGCTGTGGTTCTCCAGGGCCTCCAGCTGTTTGTTGATGCACCGCTGCCTGGGGTCCTGGGACCACACCAAAGTTTTCTTCTTCATCATTCCAGCTAAGTTTGGGCAGCCCACAAACACCGGCAAGGTAGGGCGCAGATGCCAACTAGGAAGCTTCAGTTTCTTTAGTTCTTATCTTAACACTTCTACATGACAGCTGAGTGACCATGGGCAATTCATGTAATTTCCCAAAGACAAAGGAAACTCTCCTAAGAGTCTTTAGATGCTATAGATGAGTTGTTAATCTTCATCTTTGGAAGGAAGTTCTACATCCAAAATTTCCTGTACATATATACATACGTACAGATTAAAACACTAGTGTGAATTCTTTCAACCCTCTTCTTAACACACTCACTAAAATAAAATAATTATTTGCTCCATCATGATGGCTCTGTATATTGTTTTTCAAATTTAAGTGCTTTTAAAATACTCAAATAGCAAAATGACAGATGAAATATATCTTTTCCCCCACTTCTGTGTGTTTTGGGGGCATATTTCCCAGATTCATGTTGTGCTTTTTAAACCCAAGAGAAGTTACCATACTTAAATTTCCAAAGACAGGTGCTCTTTCCTGTCCCCTCTGTGTTCAATGACCCCTCGAGGCAGCACAGGATGACAATAGTAAGTAAGGATTAGCATCTCATTTTCTGTGATAGTTCATATTCTGGACTGATAGAGCTCCGTTAAGGAGGAGCAGCATTTTAAATTGCCAAATGAAACCTAATACTGCTGAAGTGGGGGAGCAACATGTAAAATCACAATGACTTTAATGTTTTAGGGGAAGAAATGAGCCTTGACATGGCCCAGACCATATGTCCTGGTGCTTTGGCACATGAAATGAAATGCAGCCATGTATTTTATTGCAAAAGGCTGTGTTTATAAAGTCACCCTGTACCTAATAAAGTGAAATTTATACATGATTAAAGGGGAGCAGATGTCTTTACATGTTTAATGGAAAATGTTTATGTCCTACCATTGTAATATTCTTTAACTTGACCTTTCTCAGCAAATTTATTATGCATCATTAAATGTGTATCAAGCAGTGATTTCAGCATCTCTAAATGCCATTGGTGTAATACATTTAAATCAATAATTGATGTCATGTTTTTGTATTGATGCATCATCTTTATATGCTGATTGATAGAGGAATAAAAATGGATTGAAGTATAGAACATGGTCCTAGAATGTAGATGTAACTCTTAGAATACCAACAGACAAATTAGTACTGCTCTACCTCACCCAAGTTACATGCATACACTTAGCATAGAAGTTCTACATAGATGTAAGAAACTTGTTTATTTCTATTCATATTCTTAAATATAAATAATGATCTACAAACTAAAATGCCATCCACAGCATAGCAAACATTATAGAGATGGTTAAAAGGTATATGGACATTTCTATCACTACAGTTAAAGCATTTTGAAATTCTTGAATAAAAAAAAATAGAAAATATATTTTGTAATGTTCTTCATCCATCCATTCATCCAGCACTTTTATTCACAGCATCTCAAGACCCCATAAATCATCAAGTTCAATTTCTATCTGACAAATAATCCTTTATATAATATAAGGAAAAGCTGATTTTCCAATCTTCGCTTGAAAACCTCTAGTGAAGATGAAACCTTTCTTCAACAACTTGTTTTAAGAAAAGTGCTCTACAAACCTTAAATTTCTATATAAAAGCAAATATATTAAAATATTGTATAAAAGTATAAGAAGAGATGGATATGATGATGAGGCAGATGATGATGATGTTGATGATAACTGAAATGACAATAGTAGCTCTTTCAGATTGTTAATGCTGGAGGATGAGGCAACAGCATAATAACAAAATATTAGGAAAGTTGATATCCACTGGGGACTTTGTGTGCCCTTAGACCACTGTGAAGGCCAGGTAGGAACCCTTTAATGCTAGGCAATGGGCTCTGATGATAACGCTGAGTGGTTAAGCACTCCAGGCCATGCAATGAAACTTCTCCTATGAAAAAGAAAGGAGTGACATAGATTGTAAGATTATCGTATTTGTAAATGTCAAAATAGCCTGTTTTCTCAGGTTAGCAGAACTTACAAGCATTACTACAGAAGCTTAAGAAAACAAAGAAATCAGACAGACAAAAATTGTCTTCAAAAAACAGAATGTGGAAAATTTCTGGTCATTTCTTCAGTTGGTTGGAAGAAATTCAGGACAACGAAAAATGCATATTGAATCTATAGAGAAATAAAAAAAAAATTCATGACTAATATAAAGGGAACTGAAGGTCTAACCTCTTCAAAATTGAAAAGTGATAGAGGTGGATTAAATCCATAATTTTTTTTGCCTCAAATGCTTCACAATGGTAGAAAGGTACTTTATCAGCTTCTACTCAGATTGAAGCCTGATTCCACCTTTCTCAACAGAAGTCATCATACATCCCTTACTCAAGGATGAGAACAGCAGGAATTCTTCCAGATGGAGGCCAATTATATGTTTAGACTTTTTAGAAAACATTCACAGCTTTGATCACTTAAAATATTACTTGAACACTTATAAAAAGACAAGACATACACTGTAGAATAAAAAAGTACATGTCCCAGAATTGAAAAGAACAATTATTCTTTCTAATTTTCACAAACCATTTGACTCAGTCCTCACTTAGGAACTCTTGGATTATTCAGTTCCAGGAAACAGAGAGAAGATACACCAATATAGTGATCAGGGTAATAATGTCAAGAAAAAGATCATGTAATGTGACACTTCAGAAAAAAGAATTTAAACCCACTGTAGATATGTTTAGCCTTACATTCGCTGATATTGATCCTAGATGGAACTAAACGTGGCTTCAAAACCAACAATAAAACATGGGGGAAGTTGTAATTTCAAAACCAACGTATCTAGTTCACTGTTTACTGTATATGGTTGCCATCAAATTTATATGGCTCTACTGAAAAAAAAAAGAAACAAATTAAATAGCCTCCTCCTCTCAAGAAATAAAATCGTATTAAAATGTTATCTAGACATGATTATTACAAAATCCTTAATGTACATGTTTGTGACTGAAATCATGGAGATCCAATAAACCAACAGTTGACAGAGTACCTAGAAATTCTTCATTTTTCTTAAGGCAAAAGTTATGCTTGAATTTGAAGGAACTTTGAAATCAAAGCTAAATGGGAATTGTGGAATTTAAAAGCTAAATAATAACATTCTTTATATATTTTCAAAATTATTGAGTGAGTTGTTAGAAATTTGGAAAATATCTTAACAAAACCCAATAAAACATGGGTCCCAAAGGCTTAGAGTCAGGAAGACTCATCTTTGTGAGTTCAAATCTGGCCTCACACACTTACTAGTTGTGAGACCTTGGATAAGTCACTTAACCTCTGTCTACTTCAGATTGTTCATCTTTAAAATGGGGATAAGAATAGCACCTACCTCCCAGGATTGTTGGCAGGAACAAATGAAATAATAATTGTGAATCTTTTCACACCTTAAAGGTACTATATAAATGGGACCAAGTATAATTATTGTGTCACTAAACCAAATATTCATACAATTCCAGAGCTACATGAAACAAAAGATCTTAATATATAAATTGTGGCTAAGAAGATTAAAGGCATGTGGTAACAAGAGGAGATAAATATCCTGTCCTAACTGATATTAGAGTACTAAGGATACTTTTGATGAGTCGACTGAAAATGAGATTGCATCTTGATACTTCTATTAATTTACAGAAAACAGATAACAAATAGAACAAAATAATAAGAAAGGGATAGCAATTTGGCCAAGGACCATTTTTATCTGAACCCTTTTGACAGGGATGAGAGGACTGATATAATAATGAAAAGGTCAAAAGAGGTTACAGTCTTTCTCAGTTAGGAAGGTACTCACATACTTGAAATTGTGAATCTTTTAAAATAATGGGTATATTAAATAATAACTTTCAATTTGGAGAGGAAGGGTGAAGGGGATACACAGAACACAGAATAGTACTCTATGTATGATAGAAATTTGATAAATGTTTGTTGACTTAAGGAATGAGTGGACAGCTCACTTACAGCAAATCAGACATCTTGGTTGATATGCAACTCGGACTCTAGAAATGCTTGAACCTGCATTTCACTCTTCATTTGGATTAAGCTTGAAATGAATGCTCATTAGTTCAAGGATTGTTCCTGTAGTTTCCACAATTTCCCCCTATTTAACCAATCACCATCTTATCTTGATCCTTGCAATCACATTATCCCAATAAGCTTCTTGGTTGTCTTTATGAGTCTGGTTTATGATATGATCAATTTCTGGTACATTTCTAGGATGATAGACTTTTAGTCCACTGGATAAGGCCCGTATACTTTAACAATTGCTGTTGTCATTTTTGTCCTTGAAAGTGGCAAATATCAATGTTCCCAGCCATTGGTTTTCACCTCTCTATAGGGTTTCATCTTATTACAAAACCATTGCAAAATGTTCTAAAGGAAATTTCAAAAACGAATTATTTTCTTCACTTTATTGTTTAATGAGATTAAAGGGAGGGAATCATAGGATCAATGCTCCATAAAAGGTCCTTAGATTTCAACTTCACCAATCTATTTATAGATGAGATAACTGAGTACATTTAAATGACTTTTCCAGTATCAGAAGGTTAGCATGTAGTAGAACTGGAATGTAAGCATAGGCCCTCTCATTTCAGAGTCAGTGTTTTTCTCACTCTCTAAATTTATGTCCTAAATTAAACAAGACTTCAAAGATCATTTAATTAAACTCACATATTTTGCAGATGAAAAAACTAATGGTCATAAAAATTAGGTTACTTCACAAAGATCCTCAAAACAGTGCAAAAATTTTAAGGTAAAATATTCATTTTATTATCTTATATAAATGTATTGCTGAATTCAATGAATATTTCTTATAAATTCTGCTGCAATCATCTATTACCTATACCAGATTGCAATCGTTTCAGGGAGGGGAGAGTGAAAGGAAGGAGGAATAGAATCTGCATCTCAAAACTTAAAAAAACAAAACAATGGATGTTAAAAATTGTGTTTACATGTCATTGGGGGAAAATAAAATATTGTTTAAAAATCTACTATAATTAGAGATAGATCACAATCCAAACAATGTGAATGATTTCAAAAGTACTTTTCCTTTATGAAATTCAGTTATGTTGGTTATAAGATGCTTCATGTAGGGATCTGTTTGAGTTCAAATCTGGGAAGGAAAATTTTATCTTAGTATCATCTTTCTATTTTAAGCCTATGGAACACTGTCTTCCAGCAGATGGAGGTAGCGAACTTCTCAAGGAAAAAATATGTCACTTCTAGCCTTTGTCTCTGCTGTTTTAAGCTTGGACTTAGAACAATCATAGAGCTGTCAAGCCAAATCAGCATGGCACTGTCTGGAATTTGTTCAATTTAAAGTCAGCCTCTTTTCCAAAAAATGTTCTATGACTTCTTTGGGAGCAAGATGGGTTTGGAAAGGGTTATTTGCATTTAAAAAGTTCTAAACAAATTAGATTCACAATAATGAACAAGGGAAAGAAAATAAGCATGTGACCCTCATAATTGCCAGCATTCCATATAAGGAAGAGTCTTCCTAACCACAAACTATCAATGTACAATAAAGTGGGAATAACAGAAGGGTTTTTTCTTTGGAGCCTTTTTAGTCTTCATAGAATGATGGGGTTATTGAGATTAAGCCAGGTCTCTACTCTTGAAGTAGAGAACTAAAATTGTTAAAATTGACCTCACTTTATATATCATGTGTTGCTGAACAATTGTGCTTAGAATAATGACTATGTTCAGAAAAATCTCATTTTTGCATTGAATTCCATTCCAATTTCAGAGATGTGTTCTAGGGAGGAGGGAAAAAGACCAAAGTATAATAAAAAAAAAATCACACTTAACAATCTTAATATCCATTTCAAGGAGCATTATACCTCTGTAAATGCAGTCAGTTGGTATTTAATCTCTGACCTAACCCCAGCAAGAAGTTAGTCAAATGGACAATTCATTTACATGATCTTTGTTCACTCTTTTATTGAGAGAAATTCTCACTGACCGCATAGGATTTGGTGCATCACCTGGACACAGAGATGAGGTGATTGCTCTAGGAATATAAAAGTCATAAACGAATTACACAGATGGAAAGAAAGATGAAATAGTCAAACCATACCTATTTTGTATTTGAAAACTAAAAATGCTGCTTCGCATCCCATGCCATATACTTTGAGAGTCTCCATGTTAATAAATGTTTGCTAACCTAATGATTAAGCTGATACAAAAATGTTTCTAAATTCTTTATCAGATTCAGTCACTTACCTTTGTAAAATGTCAAGAATATTCTCACAATCCTACTGAAATTGAGGTGTAAGGTGATGCAATGGGGAGTGGAAAAGAAAATGTATATACCAGTGACATCTCTAAGAGCATGCCTAAGCTATAATTACCAAAGATGGGAAAGAAAGCCCAATGCAGATGTGTTAGGTAATAGGGGTAGTTGATAATAACACCTAAGAAAGTTAAGGACCAGTGATTTCATTGATGTAAGCTAGGATTATATCTACCTTTGGGTTTCACAATATCATTGAAGAACCACTGAAACAGCATTATTTCCACCTTTGGTCCAATGTCAGTAATTTAGTCAAGATCATTGCAGAAATGATCTTTTTTCTTTTCCTATTCCTTCTACTTGTCTTATTCAACCTTTCCATGAAACTTTAGCTTTATTTTTATGTCTTTTAATCATCCAAAGCATCATTCTTCTTGTAAAATTGAGGCCATGCCTCCATCCATTCCCCATTTATCTAGAACTCACCTATTCCCTTGTTTCAATCCAGCTACTGACATGAGGACTAGGGCAAGATGTGAAAGCTTGATAGACCAAAGTTGAATGTCACTTCCTTGCTGTGAAATAAAGATTGGTAGTGTTGGAAATACTTAGCCATTTTCCTGCATTCTCCCAAATAATTGCCTTCTGGACAATTATGCCATTCAAGAAATCATATGATCTTACAGTTGGGTAGAACCTCAGAGGTATTCTAGGTCAAACATCATCAGGAAAAATATCTGTAGCAGTATTCTAGACAAGTGTCAATCAGTTTCTATTTGAAGATTTCTGGTAAGGAGGAACTCCTTAGCTCCTAACATATCTTAGTGTCCTTTCTGGCTCCACCTAACAATGCAGGCAGAGGGGATCTTCTGAGTTTATGGGATGCACTCCATAGGTATTTCAGGTTTATGAGATTTGGACTTGTTGCTGAGGAAACACAATATTGGGCATTTTGGAATATATCCTTTTTGAACTACATACTTGATTCTGAAGCCCTTCACTTTCCTTATTGCCCTGTTCTGGACACATCCCAGGTGGTCAAAGTCTTTCCAAAAATGTTTCCTGCAGAATAGGACACAGTTCACATGTGGTCTAAACTCATTCATTTAGATAGTTTACTACTATTAATAGAATTTAAGATCTTCTTATTTTTTTTGGTCATGCCACACTACTGAACCACATTAGGCTTGCAGTTCACTAAAGTCATTGAACTTTTAAAAGTGTATTATCAAAGACTTCTGTGTCATGTAAGCAACATGTTGGAGGACTAGACATTTTCTTGATCCATATGACTTCCTAAATCTCTCTGAAACAGAAGTTATGTACCAAAGATAGAGCAAATTCATCAGTCTTCATGATCTAGAACACCCAGGATCCACAAGAGGCTTAAAAAAAATCTCAAAATCCATGACTTGACACTTCCTCACCCTGTGATCACTCAGCACCCCTCCCAAAACTTCCATGCTACTGGCAGCAAGACAGCACTAGCAGATTTAAGAACCTGGATCAGACTTATGTTAAAACACACCCCTGTACCTCAAACCCTACTTTGTCTTTTCAGTGCTACAGAGATCCATACTTTCAGCTGCAGAATTTTGCCTAGAATATGACAAGGAAGCTAGAAACTTTAACCCTGTAGCATGAGTTCTACAAGGCTCTGAACCTCTGGTGTCAGGGTACATAGTGCAGTAGTATGATTGGAGAAGTTCGCTGAACTCCTAGTGCCAAGTCAGAGAACTAAGGAACAGAAAAAATGGAACTCATCATCTGGACAAGACATCTGAAAGTCTGAGCTGTATTCCACCAAGACTAAGGGGGAAAAAAGTACAACATCCAGTTGGGGCAAGTTTTACTCACCTAAAAGTCAGTTAAGGCAGAGACATACTGGTGAACTGTGATTTGCCCAGCATGGAAGAAGTCTGAGATACTTTGATATTTAACTCTCAAGAAAAGTAGCATCAGAGGGGAGAGAGTCAGAAAGTGATTGAAAGTGAAAACAGGTAGGGGAAAGGACTGAAAGTATGAAAGCTTTTCAAGCAACAGCAGATGCTTTTAAAATCCCTCCTTCTCCATGAAACTGGCAGCAAGTGATGAAGAGCCTGGAATAAGACTTAGACCAATGCCACCAATGTAATAGTTTATTTCAGCAAACAAAGAAACTGAGGAATATGAAACCGAGGTTTTTCTGGTATCATTTACAGATGGAATTGTTAACCAGAAACAATATTACAAACCTATAAGACATTGTGTTGCAACTAAATTTATTACAAGAAAAATGAACATGGATGTGGACCCCAAAGCCAGAACAAACAGTTCAAAATTCATACAGAAGTTTGCATATTAATGATAGTACAACAAAAGCAAGAGGAGAAAACAGAAATCTCCTCCTAAGGGGGAGTGGCATGGAAGGAGAAAGGTGTAATAAAGGTGGGAAATGGAAAAAAAAATATTCTGAATGGGAAGAGCAAGGGAACAGCAAAAGAAGCATTCTTTTCCCTTGGGAGCTGCTGCACCATCAAGATAGGAGGGTCTGCTTAGCTACAAGCGTCCCAGTTGTACAAGTAGTTTATCAGTCTGGTGCAGATTGACTAGTGCCTGTCTTGACTCTCAAATATGGCAACTCAAAAAGATAAGTTCAGGGGATCCCTTACATCCCTTAACTGAATGTACTTTTTAGGAAAATAACATACCTTGCCTTCTTTTAGAAAGGATGTTTTCTTTACCCCCTACCCTAATAACATTCCGGGAATGTTTCTAAAGACCAAAAGACCATCCCAAGTTCACATACTTGAACTCCCTAGAAAAGAGGAAGTTGGAAAAGGGCATGTAACCATAAAATATCCAGCATATTATTAAAAAAGAGGCTTCATTTTCCCTTGCTATCATACCTTAATTAACTCTATGACATTGGAGATGTCATTAAATTCCCTTCATATCAGATTCTTTGTCTCTAAAATGAAGAGATTTGGTTAGTTGGCTTCTTGTGATCCCTTTCATTTCTAGATCTTTGATTATATGGAGTGGTCTGACATAAAAATATGAGGATTCTCCAACTATAGCAAGTAGATCTCTGTGAGTGAGGAAAAGTCATACAATGATCACTATAGATATCACTTTCAGCAGCTTCAGTTTCCTTATACATACAATTAGAAAGAATAATACTTGTACTACCTACCTTTCATTCAGGGAGAAAAGTATCCTACAAACCTCTGGGCTCTGTGGCAATGGAGGTATTATGTCTATTATTGATTTGCTTGTGAGAGATTAAGGTCACATAGTAATGGTTCATGGTCCATTCTATTGGACCATGCTGGCTTTTCAGGTTGAAGATTCAGTCATTGAACGTAATGCACACCATTCCTACCAACTGGTGGTATAGATTCTGTTTGAAGAACTCCAGTGAAGCAATGGTCAACCACAATTTCAGAGAAATTATGGTGAAACATGCTATCTACTTCCAAATAGAAAGGTGAGTGATTCAAAGCGTAGATTGAGGCATATATACGTGTTCATATGTAAATATATACACACATGTGTATATATGTATGCACATGTAATACATAAATACATATCACATAAGTAGTACTAGAATTTGTTTTGCTTAACTCTATATGTTTGTAATGAATTTTTTTTTCTTGCTTTCTCAGTGTCAGGAGGAAGTGAGAGACCATTTAGAATGAAAAAAGAAAGTGAAGAACAAAAAGAATTCTAGTGAAAAGAAACTACCACTTGTGAGAGTTGGAAACTGATGGTGAGTGACTGATATTATCAGAATTTTCACTTAATGGAAAGTGTATGACCCATGTGTTGGTGTTGTGGTTTGTGGTTTTGAGGAAAACCTTAATTGTGGTTTGCTCCTAATTCCCAAGAGACAAAGAGACAGAAGGAGCTGTATGACACAGAGTAATTGAAGCTAATTAAGAACAGTGGGTATATCCTAGATTGATGGTCTCACTGACTACATGTTGTCCAATAGCCACAAAAGAATTCCATAGCAACCAGGAGCTAGTCTCCAAACCATGATTCAAAGGTTCATGGAAGAGAGGATGAACTAGAAGTCATTTCCACTTAGGATCATATTATGGAGAACTGTGTTACACTGGGGCTCTACTTTAACATGGCTTCTGTCCGTAATTCACTTGTAACCCATGAAGACTTGAACTAAGTTTTGACAGAGGCTCTTAATCTTTGATCTGGGATCTATAAAAAGATTTCAGGAGGATCATGAACTTGGATAAGAAATATATCTATATCTATATATCTTTATTTTCACTAATTTCTTATGGAAATTTAACATCTCCAGCAAATATGAATGTAATCTATAAACCATTATTCTGAGCAAGAATCTATAAGCTAAAGGAGACTGCCAAAGGAATACATGACCCCTCCTGGAAATTTATCATCTCCATCAGATATGAATGTAATCTATAAACCATTATTCTGAACAGGAATCTATCTATCCAGCTACAGGAGATTGCCAATGGAATACATTATACCACAAAAGAGAAGAATCACTTCTCTAGGAGAAATCTCCTTGATACTCCCTTTAATTCAGGTCCTGAAGCAAAATTAACATGTAATATCAAAACAACAATATTTTAGAAATCAATTATCTCAATTTAACATATTAACATTATAATAATTTGGCTACTGAAGTTTCATGTGTGACTTGAGATTTATTTTCAAGTCCTCTCTCTACTACTTAGCCTCATGAACTTGTACAAATCACTTCATCTCCTTGTTCCTCAGAGCCCTCAATTATGAAATGAAAGATTTAGTCACCTAGTCATTAGATGATCTCTGAGTTCTCTGTTACATTAAGATTTTCTATACAATAGCAGAGAAAACCTGAGAGGTTAAATGAGATATTTATAAAGAACTTAGCAAAGTGCCTGGCATATAGTGGGCACTATATAAATTCTTATGCCCTTCCCCTTCCTTGAGAGAAGACAAGTGCCTGAATGCTACAATCTCTCTCAATGTTCTATGAGCCAATGTCTTTAAAATCTGAAGAATTAGGCACCAGAGATATCGACAGTATTTTACATTGTTTTTAGCTTCATTCTATTTCTGTGAGTATCTGGACACAGAGCCTTCCTTTTTGCTTATTTTCTGTCCTGTCAAACACATCACAAAAATAATTGGGAGACATTTTTTTAAATTATAGATGAACAAGGTCACAGTGTCTCCAGATAGGTTGAGAAAGGTTCTGATTTAAGCAGGTCATACTTTATTTCTAATCTTTTGTGTCAGGTCAGTTCACTGACTATGTATTATCTATAGTCCCAGTAACAGAAATGATCCCTTGGGCCATATTTTATTCGAGGTCTCTTCAACTATAACTTTTAGAAACATAGCCATTGCTCAGAGGAGTTCTCAGCTGTTCAGTCTCCTTTGAAGTCCATGATTTATTTTCAAGAGAAAGAAAGTCTCAAAATAAATAAATAATTCTGAAATGCCGCTCAATCTATATTGCTTATTTTCTTGGGTAAGCCATCTTTATTTCTTTTTACAAATTGTGATCTTAAGAATTTGGAGATTATTTTTTAAACCCAGAAAAATGTATGATAATATGCTTTATGACACTTCTCTTTGAACATCATGCCATGTCTTTAGCATAGTTTCATATGAAGAAAAAGGTTTAGAAATATGTAAATAGCTAGAAATAGTCGTAAAATGTTCTTCCTGTGTATCGCATTGTGCACCACACACTTAGCCCATTTGTTAAAGCTTTCCAGGACAGAGTTCAGAGCTTGTTAGATACTCCTTATAGTGTCTGATTTAGGAACTCTGTATTTTAAGAGAGATGAGGGCAATTTGGAGCAGATAAGGGAGTATAGGACATAAGGGGATGCATACTTGTTGGTTTTTTTTTGACTAGGTTTAAGATCATTATTCTTCCCCTTGATAATGCTTCCTACACTTCAAAGTAGCTATTCAATCATTTCCCAGCCTTATCTGATTATCCAATATGTAAGGAAGAAAAGAAATATCTAATATGCACCTACTATGCTTACCACAGTGTCAGATGCTGAGCTAAGCACTTTACAAATATTATCCAGTTTCACTTTGAAAACAACTCTGGGAAGTAGGTACTATTTTTTTAATTCCCATTTTACATTTTAATTCCCAGGAAACTGGGATAGACAGGGCTTAAATGGTTTGTCCAGAGTCACATAACTAGCAAGTGTGTGAATCCAGATTTAATCTTCCTAATTCCAGGTTCTGAGTTTTAATCATTGTACTGCTTCGCTGATTTTTACTACATTAGCTAGTCTTCATAGATGCCATTTTTCTTACTTTGTCCTTCTTTAGAACATATGCAATATGACCACCATCTCTACATTTGGCACAAGAATATGATTTGAAACATGAGAATTGTTTTTTGGAAGCAAGACAGAGCAGGAAGGAAAGATGGAAGTTGAGGAGAAAGAACAACTTAAGGGAAGGAGAGCTCCCTGACTATGTTCCATCCAAGTCTGAGAATTTGAACAATTGGCCATTCATCATGGACACACATGTACTTTGTCTTTGTTCTGACTTTGGGTTTGATGTGGCAACTCAGCCACAAGGGTATGTGAACTATTGTAACTGTGGAACCGTGGAGGTAGTAATCAATCAATCATGTATTAATTTATAAGCTGCTATGAAAGACAATCAACCAAAAGTATCTGATAAGTACTCCCTACACTCCCCAAACTCTACAGAGTGATGCCAAAACAGTAGGAAAAATATGGTTCCTGCTCTTGAGGAGCTCACAGTCTTCTGGGGGACACAACATGTAAACTACTGTGTATACACAAAATAGTTACAATGTTAATGGAACTAATCTCAGAGAAAAGAACTAGAAGTGAGGGGCTTTTGGCAAAAAAAAAAAAAAAAAAAAGAGGTGGGGAGGGATGGGATTTGAGCTGAGTTCTAAAGGAAACCAGGGAAACCAGGCAGTGGAAGTGAAGTGAGAGAGCATTGCAGGAATGTAGGAATAGACAGTGAAAGGTCACAATTAGGAGTTGGAATGCAGTTGTGTAAGGAAGACAGAAGTCCAGTGCTACTGAATCATACAATAAAAGGAAGAAAGTAAACTTGAAGAAGACCGTAGTAGTAAGAAAGGACTAAGTTGTGAAGTCTTTAAAAATTCCAAACAGCCCATCAATTGGGGAATGGCTAAACACGTTGTTATATATGTGATTGTGATGGAATATTATGGTGCTATAAAAAGTGACAAGTAGGATGATTTCAGAAAAATCCTGGAAAGATTTACACAGACCAATACAAAGTGAGCTGAACAGAACCAGTAGCACACTGTACACGGCAGCAGCAATGTTGTATGATGAAGAACTGTGAATAACTGAATTATTCTCAGCAAGGCAATGATCCAAAAGACTCATGATGAAACAGAATTTGCAACTCAAAATTTTAAAAAAATGTTGAAAAAATTTTTAACATGTAATTGTGGGAAAACAAAGTATTATTTAAAAAAAGAAAATTCAAAACAGGATTTTGTATTTGATCTTACAGGTAGTAGAAAATCCCTGGAGTTAATTCATTAAGAGGTTGCATGGTTTTATCTGCTCTTTAAATGTAGCTTAGTAAGATTTGATTACTTTGGCAGCTGAGCAGCAGATGGCCTAGAATGAGGAGAAATTTGAGTCAGGGAAACTGATCAGAAACTTATTGTAATAGTCCATTCATGAGGTGAGACCCTAAACCAGAGTGGTGGCAGCTATGTGAGGAGTGGGAAAGGGCCGTATATGGAGATGTTGTGGAGAGAGAAAGTGCAAGACTTGTCAATAGATTATATATGTGAGGTGTGTATATGTGAGAATTCAAGGATGACAGTCAGTGTTTTAGGCCTGGATGACTGGGTGGTTAGTAGGACATTTTTGGGGAGTGTATCAGCAAAACACCCCAACATATACAGGGGAGGAGGTTGCTACCACAGGTTCTTAGATGCGCATATATGAAAGGAAGGACAACTTTTGAGGGGTTAACAATCACTTTAATCAAGCTCACCTGTCATTACTTTAACCAAGCACGTATATCATTCACCTAGTTCAGGGGAGTCAGAACCCTGAACTTCAACAAAAATACAAAAAAAATCAGAGATCGACATAGCTTACTTTGCCTGATCATCAAAAGACAGATCCAACTATCTGAGCAGAGAGGGAAGCACTGGCACCTGTGTTTTCTAAGGGGTGGGGGGTTCTTTTAGTGACTTCCCAGAGTCCTTGTTTGGCCGAATAAACACTTCCAACAAGCCCCAAACCTCACCCTCAGAGTATTTAAACACTTTAAATTTTTTTTTTTTATTTTTCACTTTTAACACAGTTCATATCACGTAAAACAATTTCAACTTTTGGTCAGGTGTCACTTCTCTTAAAGCATTTACACAGACCACAAACGAATTTTTTTTTTTTAACATTAACCAACTGAGACACAAACAACAACTATGTGTGCTAACTTCACAAGCCCTTGACCTGATTGTCTCCACACTATTGCTAAGAATGAAAGGACCCTAACTTATTGTTGTTGGTCTAAAGTCCTAAGTCTAATAGCTTAATTTTAGACTTAACCTCGGATGTTCCCCTACCAACAATCTATAATTTAATGGATCTGGTATTAAGCTTACAAACCTTTTGACTATAGGAAATTGTCACTAAGAGTAGGGACATTGCAGGGAACTAATATCTCCCTAACTGTATGTCAATTCCAGGCAGGAGTAGATTGTCAACTTGCATTCAGTCAGGCTTAAAGTCTGCCAGGTGTCAGTGGGGAAACTGAGTCAGGAGAATCCTACCTCAGCCCAGGCTGAACAGCTGTTCTGCCACCCTTCCCATGAGATCACCTTTTGCAGTTCATACCAGCGTCTCATAGGCTTACTGGTATCATGGATTGGAGGCTCAGACTGCCTTTCGTAAGTGGCTTACATGCCTTTCTATACCTGTTCTGGTTCCTGATTAAATAACAATCATAAAATCAAATTTACCATTAAAACCTTAACTTTTCCATCAATGCCAAATTTTACTTGATGTTACCTGCCTCTAGGAAACTCACACTAAAATTCTTTCCCCCAAACTAAAGATGTCTTTGATTTAGTCTCAGTAATTAACTGAGTCAATTGTTTTAATACTAATTGCTTTTACCTCACTTTGTAACATGTCCAATTTTTCTCCCCATCTCATTTTTCTCCCCTCCCCCCACTCCCTAATACTTTACATTCTGCTTACCCCTTCCCTCAATGTACCCTCCCTTCTATCACACACACCCTCCCTTATCTCCATCTTCTCTCTTTTCTTGTAGGGCAAGATAAATTTCGGTACCCCATTACCTGTGTTTCTTATTTCCCAGTTATATGCAATAAGAATTCTCAACAATCATTTCTAATACTTTGAATTCCAACTGCTCTCCCTCCCTTTCTCCCTACCCATCTCCACTGAGAAGGCAAGCAATTCGATATGGACTAAATATGTGTCGTTTTGCAAAAGAATTTCATAATAATCACGCTGTGTAATACTAACTATACTGTCCTCTATTCTACTCTATTCTCCTCTTGTTTTTTTTCTTCCCTCATTTGACCTTGTCCTTCCCCAAAAGTGTTTATTTCTAGTTACTCCCTTCTCTCATTTGCTGCTCCCTACTCCACTATCTTGGCTCTGTTCCCTATTTATACTCTTTTCAGAGCCAGAGGGCATGACCTTCTGATCCAGTGCCTCCATAGAAAAAACAAAAGATACTTGGGACCCTCCTACAAGACAGCTCCCCTAATCAAGCTTCCCACAATGGCCTGGTCCATCAATGGATGGGGAAGATCTTCTTTGATTGCATTATTCAATCAGAAGCACTTTTAGCAAAACAAAAACAGCAAAAGATTCTAATTTGATTGCTATGGGACAGGGGGAACTGATAAATTTTGTCAGCTTACCGTAGTAGTTGGTCTCAAAGCCCAGAAGACATGATTTCTCAAGTCTTATCACTGATATACACTTACTTCATGACCATGAACAAGTCATTTAACTTGTCAGTGTTAAAGATTGTAAGATCATTACTGGTAAATCCCATTTCCTCACCTGGGAGTTCACTATGTCAATAAAGTCTCAGACTCAGTCCTCATATATTACTGTGTGTACTGTGTGCTAGGTATTGAAAATACTGTTAAGGTCTGGGGAGCCATATGAGGTGTGGGGCGCTCATATTCCAAAATACCGACATACCAGGTCCTGCTGAATAGATTCGACTCAAGCCTTCCTCCAGCCAAAGTAAAACAAAGTTTATTAAAGGTTCACTATAGTGGGTTATCTCTTAAGGAGCCTAAACATTGTGATGCTTGTATTGACAAGTAGACCAGATAGAATCTCATCTAGGTAGAGTCAGAGCTGGATTGAATCTGAGCACCTTCATGGAGGCTTGATGGAAATTATATACAGAAAGACTGTGGGAGAAATCTGGGGGTAGTCTAGTAGTCTAGGATCTTGATGAGACTAGGGTAACTAGTGATATAATCAAGGGTGGGATATAGCTGGAGGCAATTGGGAAGTATTAGACAATGGAGCCCTTGGGTAGGACACAGGTAGGGCAATCCAGAGGCAATGGAGGGCCAGGCTAGGTTGAGGGTAACAGATTTGAGTAATAAAGGTCAGATTAAGAGGAAAGATTCAAGAGAAGTTCAAGGAGGTTTCCAGAGTCTAAACCCCATCAGCACAAAAGCAATATGTGATACAATACTTGCTGCAATGGAGCATACTTTCTCGATGTGTTGGTGGCCCTTTTATCTATGGGCAAGTTGTTCATTCTCTCTGTTCCTTAGATGGATATGCTGGGCAAAGAATTAGAGCTTAGAGCTCTAGTTCCATAGGGTCTGGGAGTCAGGATCATGGTGGGGAGCTTTGACATAATGGTTTGGTTTGATGTTTTATGCTGTTTTTTTAATTGAAGTTTTCTTTTCATCACAATATTTGCTATTGTAAAGAATTGGTTTCTTTTTCTTTTTCATTTTGTTTTATTGCAATGAAGGGGTGCTATATTTAGAGAGAGAGGTTATGAATTCAAATCTTGATTCTGTCACCTATGACCAATGTGAACTTGGACAGTCAAGTAATATGCTTAAGCTGCAGCATCTTCAACTGCAAAATGAGGGAAATGGAAAAATAATCTCAATGATCCTTTCTAGCTATATGTTTATGATCCAACAATTCCTTGAAGTGGTTTTGTGACAAAATAGGCCTAGGATTTCGAAGTTTATTGCTTAATATTTATTTTTCCAATAAAGCAAGTATTGAGTAGGTCATATTCCCTCATTCCCTGGTGTAATTGAAGAGGAGCAGGGCTTTATATTTTTGATAGTGGAAGAGTGAAGGATTTGGGGTGAAGATTTTTAAGAGCTTATGATTTCTAGTAATAGGAAATTGATTCAAGTTCTCAGTCCAGGAAAACAGCATATAAAACTTTTCTGTTTGACCACATAACACTAGGGACTGCCCACTGTGGACTGAAAGACCAGAAGTACACAGAAGAGTTATATAAAATGATTAATGAACTTTTTGACAGCCTGTAGTGAATCAATAAAACTTCTGGAGTTATATTATCTTGTTACAGTGGGTGACACAGTAATTGCTAGGTTTGAGAGAATCTCAAAAAAGTTAGAAGTTCATATTAGTAAGCTTGGAAAATTTTATAAGACTTTCCAAATCAATCTGATGTCTTAATTGAGTTTGGAAAAAAAATAAAGAAGAGGGTGGGTAAGAAATTTGATGAGATCAAATTTTCTTCTGTAATTTCCAATACTTCCCAAGACTTATAAATTGTGTCTCTCTGTGTGTGCATATATGTGTAGCGGTTAATGAAACTTTTCCATGTCATATGTTAGACCTGAAAATGTTGATGCAGAATGAAAAACACAGATGATTGTCAAAAACTTACATGGGGAAAAATTCATTTAGATTCCATTTCTAGGTTGCTTCCTCTTTTATTCAAACAGATTGTCACTTACTTATTGAATTGGGTGCTATTCTATAGTATCAGTTAATAGTCTCTTTTGTGTGCTTTGGCTTGAAGAGGCCCATTCCTGGTTTCATTGTATTTAATGGAAAAGAATGGGTTGCTATGCAGGATCATTGGAACCATGATAGGAAATTTTCTTTCCAAGACTCAGGTCAAGTCACTCACTACCTCTTTACCATTGGTCTTAAAATCATCATTATAAAAAAAAAAGGTGGACTTCGTAAAAAAATAGGTTTTTTGATAACATGTAGTCCTCATTCATTCACTCACTGATCCATTTATGAATATTATCTTAAAAGTATGTTTTTTAAATGATTCTGAACTTGTCAGAGATAATACACTTTTCTTGGATTTAAATAGACATTTCCTTATCTTTATAAATTTAACAATATAAACTATTATAAGATAGGTGCTAAATAACTGTTCCAGATTTTCATTGTTAGTAATGATCACAACAGGAAAAACAAATACATAAATAGATGAAAACTCTGTTTTCTCCTTTGCACGTGGCACTGAAATCCCTCAGTTCTATGCTTTGTAACTCATGTGCCACTTGGGGAAAAATGAAGTGGAGATGGAGAATGAACTTTAACACCAAGTCTAGACTAGAAATAATACCATAAGATCATATACACACACACACATACATGCATGTATATGTAGATTTGTATATATGTATACATGTATGTATATATTCACAGATATGCATATCTGTGCATGCATGTGTGCATATATCTGTACATGTGTGTGTATATGCACACATATACAGATACTGATACAGATAAAGATACATACATGATCACCATGGCCATCTTTTAATTTAAAGACAGTGATGCCTATTCAGCAACATTAAGTACTTTTGTAAGGTCACACAGGTAGCAAGTATCAGAAGTGGGGTTTGAATCCAGGCCCTATGACTTCAAAACCAGTACTGTCTCCATAATGTCAAAAACAGATTTTGTTCATGTAAATGCAAGGTTGATATTATTCCACTTGATTTAGTCTTGATATGTTTATCAGATGGGAACAAATTATGGTTATTCAGTGAGTATGAAAAAAGGTTTGATACATCTACTAGCGTGGCAGAGTCTGTTTGGATTGGTTAAGACAATTAGTTATACTCTCTGGGGACTATGTATAAAACATAGAGATATTATTAAAGCAGATAGCTAGAAAAGTAGATTCTATCCAAAAAAGCCTGAGGAGAAACTATTTGAGAAATGGGAGAGAATAATGCTTTGGGCTCGAAGTTTATCTGCCCTATCTTTGACTAGAGTATATCTTGTGAGTTTCAAAGTATCCCGAGGATTTTGGATTTCACATATGCCTATTGGCATCGTGGAACCATCTGTAATTGGGAGACAAGGGCAGTCTGAAAGAGATGAAAAAAAAAAACCACACAGATTCAAGGATCTAAAATGAGCCTAATAGGAATATATATATGTATATATTCCTATATATATATATATATATATATATACATATATATATATATATGCCATATATAAAAGGGTGTGTGAAGGACTTCTGGGAGCTCCCAGTTTTCCCTTTGTCACATATGATCTCTAAACTACAGCTCATTTTCCTGTGAATTTTTTGTGTATTTATAAAAGAGTATATCGCAGATTTTTGGAGGAATGTTTTGTACCTCTGTTCTTACTCTTCTACTTTAGTAAAATATCTCTTTCTAAAAACTGAGCAGATTTGGCTGACAAATTAATATTCATTTATATTAAATAAGGGAAGCACACTAGTAGGGCATTAGGAGTTATAGCATTAAAATGATACCTCTAATCCTTTTGGGCTGCTCTTAAACCCTCAAGAGGAGATATATTATAACCTTGCTCTGGGAACTCAAATTGGAATGTATATGAGGTTTAGGATAAAAAAGCCCAGAATCCAGATGTGCTATATGTAAACTTTTGAGTCGTTTTAGAAATGATCACTGTGTAGAAACTTCAGAATAGTTTATATACTCGAAACTGACAAGTGGAGACATTGCCGGACAACTACTGTAGAGAGGATGGTAGATTTAAAGTATAACTAGAGTCTTCAAGTTGTCCTTTGGTGTTCTCACACTTGCAATTTGGAGTGATAGCTTTCCTTGTCTTTTCATTTCACTGATATGTCAGTTATTAACATACTGCATCATTGTGTCCCATATGAAAGCTTTTAGAGTTTCATAAGTCACTTGGAGGACAAGAATCACTATTTCAGTATGCTTACATAATAAATCTGTTGAAGAATTTTCCTTCCATGTTATTCCATGACTCTCTTTTTTGTTGTTCTTAGTGAATTTTTTGGTTTTCAGTGGAAAATTCATTTCAATACTTGCTAGATACCTGGGCAAGGGACTATATTAAGCTCTGGAGATAATAAGGCAAATGAAATCATTCTTGCCTTCAAATGGCTTACATCCTATTAAGAGAAACACCATACTCAAGTAAATAAACATAAAGCATACATAAACTAAAAATTACATTTGGGGGAAAATCAGAAAATGTGACATAGTGATGACAAGTGAGGGGTATTATGGAGGATTCTATGAAGGATAATGTGGATCACATTCTGGATGTAAAATTTACAGGGGCAAAAGCACAGAGGTGAGACATAGAAGAAGATATATAGGAAGTAACTAGGAAGTCAATTTGACTAAAATGGAAAATGAATTAAGACTGGAAAGGGAGGTGGAGACAAGATAATTGATTGCTTTAGATATTAAGTAGACTATTTTCTATTATAATCTGGAGGAAATAGGGTAGTATTTAAGATTCCCAAGAAAGGAAGCAATATGATTAAATTTGTGTTTTATGATTATCAATTTGGTAACTATATGGAGGATGGATTGGAGAGTAGTAGAGGGTGGAAGCAAAGAGATTAATTTGTAAGCTGTTGCAATAGTCCATGTGAGAACTGATAAAAGTTTGAATTAAGATAGTGGCTATGTGAGTGATTGTATGTAAGGTGGTTTTTGTTATCTCTTTTAGAGTTTGATTTCTCAGGATCCATGGCCATGGCAATGTCTAGTTTCCAGGGGTTAACAACTCCCAGAATAGCCCCAAGAATCCTAGATAGTAATTCCTAGAACCATAGTGCTAGACAGCCCTACTGAGGCTGTGCTGTGAGATATGGGGTGACATATTGATATTTCCTATGCTTGTGCAGAATGATGATATTGTTAAAATTAGCCTGTGAACTTAATGTTGGCAAGATGCCTCCTTTGTCTGTTGCCCTATGAAGCAAATGGGCATTGGTCAGTGAGTGGGGAACCCACAGGAGAATATGACAGTATAAGGTTGTGTCTTCTTGAATTGGCTCCCATTGAGGCTTGAGGGGATTTAGAGGAGAGCAGAAGCTGTTCCTTTCTTGATTGATCCCATGAAGACATAGGAGTAGATGCCCTCCCTTCACACTGGCCCCTGTGATAAGGATAATTAGGGAATTCTGTAGGGGTTGGTGCTCCCATTATCAGCAACCCTTTGAGAAGACTAGACTAGAATAAAGGCAGATTATTAACACCTCCAAAGCTGTCTTCCTGTCCCTCCTGTCTGACCAGATCAAGAGTGAGCCTGTTAGAGGCTGGAGTCCCAAAACTCCAGTGCCTACTCTTAGTTCTTTGTGAAACAGTGATAGGTCAAGCTTGGAATCATTTTGAAAGTCACTTTACATGGTTCATGAGGTAATCTGAAATATATATATTGGTAGTATGATCAGTAAGGTTTGGAAACTGATTAGATATGGACAGTGAGAAAGGATAAAGAATCCAAGGTTGTGAACCTGGATGACTAGAGAATGGTGGAGTGATGGATAAAAACTGGGAAATTTGGAGGAAGAATAGGTTTTAGAAATAGGATAGAAAATACAATTAGTACTATTTTGCTTTCTGAATGATTATTATTTCTCTGTGTGTTTCTCTGTGTCTATCTTATCTGTATCTTTATCTCTGTTTCTGTCCCTCTCTGTCTCTTGTCTTCTCTGTCTGTTTCTCTGTCTAGGTGTGTCTTTATGTGTATTTCTCTTTGTCTTTCTCTGTCTCTGTCTTTCTGTCTCTCCCTCCTGTTAGAGAAACTAATCTCAGAATCCCTCCTATCAAATAAGTTTAATGTAGATCATAAGGCAGTTTCTATGACAATGATCTTAAAAGTCATTCATGTACTGCCAGAATTATTATTATTTAACATCTGTTCAGGCTTTATAGCAAGCCCTTCATTTCTTAAGAGAAAACAGATTTGATGTTTCTGAGACAAGAGAAGAGAAAAAGAGGAAGAGGAAAGCAACAAGCAATTATTAACTGTCTACTATATGGCAGGAACTATGCTAAGCACTTTAAAAAGGTGGGCTGTGTTAGCCTAAGTGTTTCTGGCAATTCAGCATCTTGAAATATGTCTTACTGTGAACTTACCTGTGATAGGGCAAATGTTCAACATCTTACATAACTGTGCTAAAAAGAATTTGGTAAAATTCCATCTTGATGAAAGGAATAAGTTCAGGGGAGGGGATGAAGTATATATTACTAGTCCAAAAAGACTAAAAGAAACACAGCTTCATTTTAGCAAATTCTAGTATCATTTGGGGAGTTAAAAATTCATGGATGATAGTACATACTAAGAAAAGAAAAAGAGTTTCTGATAAATTTTTTTTTAAAGAAGTTGACTATAGATAGACACATGGACAATGGATTTTAATCATGAATGTCCTGAAAATTTGAAGTAAATTAAAAAGAGAAGTAATTGCCTAAGGTATTCTGTAAGAGCATGATATTTGTTTGTCCTTTGTTTTTGAAGAGGACCAGTGATAATAAAGGGTGATACCTTAATTTGCGTGTGAATTGGATTTAAGTGAGGCAGACTTGCACAAAGTTGTCAGCCTCACTTTCTCTTCCAGAGTCATCCAAGTCTAGCGGCAAGACAAAAGTCAAGATATCTGTCAATAACCCAAGGTCCCATGGATGACTTTGACATCTTTGATGTCTGACCAAGCTCTAAGTGATCCACAGCACCTGGCATCAACTGTCTTCAAGACAATTGGAACAAATTGTTCTCATCCACTCAGGCCACCTGGAGATGAGTTGATGCAGTCTACTCATGTTTATTTTTAGCCCAGTACTATAATATCATTAGTGTAAGCAACTTCCAGTATGAAAAGGCCCTCCACCAATGCAGATAAATAACCAGTCTTACAGAATTGCCCGGCACCCCTGAGAAATAAAATGGCCTGTTCGTGGACATGCAATGAATATGTCAGCAGCAACAACACTTGAACTAAGGTCCTCTTCCTCCTCCCGCCTTTACACTTTAAATAGCTATCTTATGAACAACAAAATAACCTTCTGAATCCCCAAGTCTTATTACTTCATCGCCCTGCACAAATACTTCCACTGACTCCTTACTGCCTATGGGTTAAAATACAAACATCTTAGCTGGGCACTAAAGGATCCCCAAGGTCTTGCTTCTACCTTCCCTTAAAGCCTCATTTCTCCCTACTCTCCTTCACATGTTCTATATTTCAGTGAGCATGGCTTCTGGCTCTCCTCTAACCTAACATTTCAACTCTATTACACCCTGAATTTCTGCAAGTCTTTCTCCTTGCCTGGAGTGCTCTCCCTTTCTATTTCCATCTTTCAAAATCCTTTCTTTTCAATGTTTAGGTCAAGTATAAGTCATCCACTTAGACTATCGCTGTTTTGGTTAGGGGGTATAGGAGTATTCCCTTTCTCCTCCGATTTTATTAGGTCATTTTGTTTGGAATCCTTCTCTGTCATCATCACACTTTCCACTGTAGTATACCTTTCTGGGTACATATTTTATCTCCTCTAGTGGATTGTGAATTACTTAAGAGCAAGAAATGTATTGGTTTTCATCTTTGTGTCCCCAGAGCCCAATGCAATGACTCACACATGGTAACTGCTTAATAAATGTTAGATGAAGTTAAATCCAAAGAATATTTCAAATATGATTTCCTAGACTGATTGCAGTAATAATTGAATAACAAATTAGTCTGTTGACTAAATGATGGGCTTGATTTTGCTGTAACCTCATCAACGCAGCTGGAGCTACTTAAACCCCACTTGCATTCTGTATAGTTGCCTGACCTCCTAACTAAAGGACAGATTAGGAAATTTGTATTCATGCCTAGGATAATTAAGCACTGTTTTTGCCCTTCTGGGTCTCCCTCTGATGCTATATACTGGTTCTAGTAACTCAACTTTTGTCTTATCTCCACTCATTTCTAGCCCAGATGGACCCAAGTACTGGGTTACTCTCCCTTTCTTCCTCCTCTTCCCATATCTAGGTCTTTTTCTGAGACTCTTCCTCAACCTTAAATTCTTTCAGACTGGATCCATGACATGGTCTTCCAAGTTGCTCCAACAAGGATATACTTGAGCCAGAACAAAAAAGTTCTGGAGTATTGATGGCTAAATTTTCAATGTAAGTAATTACATCTCAGAAATTTAGAAATTGTACAAATCAGGACTTGATCTACTTTTTTGTCAATCATTTTAGACTAAAGAAAATGATAAAGAAAATGTTAATAATGTAGATTAAACTTAAAAATACTCTGTATATGTTACCCCACACCCTTAAAAAGTTGATAAGTGTTTACTGATACACCTTTGAATCTCAGGGACTGTAATCCTGCTTTATAGCCCAGTGATCAGATTTTTCATTCTTGTTGCTACATGTCTATGATGCCAAGTACCTGCTCACCATCTATTCTTTCACCCACTGCTTGTCATCAGATTACCATAAAATTAGAGAGAGAGCGACCTCAGAACCACTGAGTCCAATGCCCTCACTTTACAGATGAGGAAAATGAGATCCAAAAAAGTTGACATGTTTAAGCCTTCACAAGTAATGTCACAGGCAATATTTGAAGTCAGGGTCTTTGGTTTCAAAATAACTGGTCTTTCTCCTGTGTCACACTGCCTTGTAACACCCCCCTCCATTTACTTTCCATCAACATATCTCCCTGTCTCAACTGTCTGTCTAGAAATCTATTTATTATATTATATGTTCTGATTTTCTACCCACCTGTCATTTCACACCACTGGGGTTTTCTTATATGAAGTGACCCCCCCCCGCCTCCATTTTGTAGTGTCTCATCTTTATTGATTTTAGGCCAGCTTTCTCACATTTATTTCAGTCTACTCTGAACCAACGTTTGGTAGTGACAAAATCTATATATAGTTTTAGCATCCAATTAGCCCATGGTATCATATGGTGGAAGAAAAACATGATTGTCATAGATAGATGCATTCTACTAAGGCCAAGGGAAGAGTAATTCAAGGATATTGTATTTCCTATTATTGCTGTATTGTTGAGTTCTCTTACTGAAGAATGGTGTAAACATACACATCTCTCTCTCTCTCTCTCTCTCTCTCTCTCTCTCTCTCTCTCTCTCTCTCTCATCTATCTGTATTCCAGTCTTCTTTCAACACTACCCTCTTCTATCTAGGTTGTTTCTGACCTGCTGTAGAATGAAGCCCATAGTTGCCTAACTTATCTAAAAATAACATGTCTTTTGTATCTGAAAACCACAACAATCCATTGAAGAATGTCATAGTATCTCTCTATGAGAAGGATTTTCTTTTGATATTTATGCTTGGTTGTTTGTTTTATGTTTGTTCTTCCTTTATGGACTTAACTGGAAATGTAGTGGCCACTTATGGTTTGATCCTGGTACTGATCATCCTGGAAGCTTTAACTGTTTCTTGTTCTGAGCTTAAACATCCTTCCTTAAACATACAGGGGGCTCACCCATGGGTTCACTACATTGGTACTAGAATTAGTGTCATTCCTTGATTAGCTTTAGCCCTACTGCAGTTCAGAACTCCTGAACTCAAACAATTTACAGATAGGCACCACCATCGTCTGGTAAGAGAATTTTCCAAATAATCTGGACAGTCCTTTAAAAATTGTTAAGGTCATTTATTTATTTTATTTTTTAAAATGTAACATTTATTTTTCAGTTCTCATCATTCACTTCCAAAAGAATTTTTTTTATGAGATGTAGTCATCTTTATTTTTTTCCAATTTATTTATTTATTTTTAGTTCTCATCATTCATTTCCACAGGATTTTGAGTTTCAAATTTTCTCCCCATCTCTCCTCTGTCCCCATCCCAAAACACTGTGCATTCTGATTACCCCTTCCTTCAATGTACCCTCCCTTCTATCACACCCCTCCCTTCCCTTATCCCCATCTACTCTCTTTTCTTCTAGGGCAAGATAGATTTCTATACTCCATTACTTGTATTTCTTATTTCTCAGTTACATGCAACAACAATTGCCAACATTTGTTCCTAAAACTTTGAGTTCCAACTTCTTTCCCTTTCTCCCTCCCCACCAGCCCTCACTGAGGAGACAAGCCATTCAATATAGACTGTATATGTGTAGTTTTGCAAAACACTTCCAAATAGTCATGTAGTGAAAGGCTAACTGTATTTCCTTTCATACTATCCTGCCCCCCTCCCATTTATTCTATTCTCTTTTTTACAGAGCCTCCACCAGCTCCACTATGCCAGCACTCTTCCTCACCCCAGGGCACCCACTCATGCCTGAGACCCAGATCAGATGCTCAATATCCCCAGGGGCTTCATAAAGATATAGGGCTCCAAAAATAGACACTGCTGCTGCTGCTGCAGCCACCACCTGGGGCCTGAGCTAGGGGAGGACCCTGCTCTCTTCTCACCCAGGTGAAAAAGCTTTCTCACTGACATTTGAAGCTGATTTTGGCATTTGTGGGGTGAGTGATCTGGGAACTGCAGCCAAGGATTATGCCCCTGAGGCCTACTCTGATCCTGTTCCTGCTGGTACCAGGGTGGCCAACGCTGCGCTGGGCTCTGTGAGCTATGCTCTGCTCCATGCCAGTGCGATAGACCTTTTCTTTTGGCCTTCCATGGTTCCTTGGACTGGAAATCTTTTTCAATCTGTCATTTTGTGGCTTCTGCTGCTCTAGAATTTGTTTAGAGTCATTTTTCAGGTATTTTAGGAACTGTGGGGGGAATAGCTAAAGTAGGTGCATCTTTCTACTCTGCAATCTTGACTCTAGCCCCTTCCACAAGAATTTGAATTCAAAATTTTCTTCCCATCTCTCCCCACCCCCACCCCAGAACAACATGCACCCCATCTACCCCTTTCTCCAGTCTTTCCTTCCTTCTGTTACCCACTCTTCTTCTATCTCTTTTCCCTCTATTTTGTGTAAGGCAACCCCATCGCCTGTACATTTTATTTTCTAGTTGCATGTTAAAACATTTTTTAACACTCATAATTAAAGTTTTGAGTTCCGTAGTCTCTTCTTTCCTTCCTCTCCACCCGCCTTCATTGAAAAAACAAATAATTCAATATAGGTCATACATGTGTGACAGTGCAAAACACTTCCATAATAGTTATGTTTCAAAGGACTAACCACATTTCCCTCTGTCCTATGCTGCCGTCCATTTATTCCATTCTCTCCCTTTACCAGTCCTCCTACAATAATGTTTGTTTCTGATTATCCCTTTCCCAATTTGCTATCCTTTCTATTATCTTCCCTCCCCTATCCCCTTCCATTTTGCCTTCCTGTAGGGTAAAATATATTTCTATATTCAATTCAGTGTGTCTCATTTCCTCCTTAAGCCTAATTCCATAGGAGTAAGGCTCACTTATTTTCTTTCATCTCCCACCTCTTCCCCTCCATTGTAAAAGCTCTTTCTTGCCTCTTTTATGTGAGATAATTTTCTACATTCTATCTCTCCCTTTAAGTGACTTCTAGTACATTCCATTCAAAAGTAAATTTTATCTTTTAGGTATACTCCCTTCATATTTAGCTCACTCTGCACTCTCTGTCTGTGTGTTCATCCTTCGTTGCTGAAGAAGACCATGCCATCAGAGAAATAATGACATGACTTGCATTTGACTTTATTTTGAGTGAGGGAGGGCTGTGTAGGTCACTAGCCTCACTTCTCCTCCAGAGTCATCTGAATCCAGTGACCAGATATTCACCAGGATGATTGGAGATGACCCAGGATGAGGCAATTGGGGTTAAGTGACTTGCCCATTGTCACACAGCTAATGAGTGTCAAGTGTCTGAGGTGAGATTTGAACTCAGGTCCTCCTGACTCCTGCACTGGTGCTCTATCCACTGCACCACCTAGCTGCCCCATATATACATATATATATATTATATGTAAATATATATTATATATAAATATATATTATATATATGTATATGTATATATATATATATGGAGAGAGAGAGAGAGAGAGAGAGAGAGAGAGAGAGAGAGAGAGAGTGAGTATAATCCCTCAAACTACCCAGATACTGAGAAAAGTTTCGAGAGTTACAAATATTATCTTTCCATGTAGGAATGTAAACAGTTCAACTTTAGTAAGTCCCTTGTGATTTCTCTTTCCTGTTTACCTTTTCATGCTTCTCTTGATTCTTGTGTTTGAAAGTCAATTTTCTTTTCAGCTCTGGTCTTTTCATCATGAATGTTTGAAAGTCCTCTATTTCACTGAATGTCCATTTTTTTCCCCTGAAGTATTATACTCAGTTTTGCTGGGTAGGTGATTCTTGGTTTTAATCCTAGTTCCTTCGACTTTGGGAATGTTATATTCCAAGCCTTTCTATCCCTTAATGTAGAAGCTGCTAGATCTCATGTTATCCTGATTGTATTTCCACAATACTTGAATTGTTTCTTTCTAGATACTTGCAACATTTTCTCCTTGACCTGGGAACTTTGAAATTTGGCTACAATATTTCTAGGAGTTTCTTTTTGGATCTCTTTCAAGAGGTGATTGGTGGATTCTTTCAATATTTACTTTGTCCTCTGGTTCCAGAATATGGGGGCAGTTTTTCTTGATAATTCCATGAATGATGATGTCTAGGTTCTTTTTGTTGATCATGGCTTTCAGGTAGTCCCATAATTTTTTGATCATCTCTCTTGGATCTATTTCCCAGGTCAGTTGTTTGTCTAATCAGATATTTCACATTATCTTCCATTTTTTCATTCTTTTGGTTTTGTTTTGTAATTTCTTGGTTTCTCATAAAGTCATTATCTTCCATCTGTTCCATTCTAACTTTGAAAGAACTATTTTCTTCAGTAAGCTTTTGAATTTCCTTTCTCATTTGACTAATTCTTCTTTTAAAAGCATCCTTCTCATTGGCTTTTTGGACCTCTTTTGACAACTGAGTTAGCCCATTTTTAAAGGTTTTATTTTCTTCAGCATTTTTCTGAGTCTCCTTTGGCAAGCTGTTGACTGGCTTTTCATGATTTTCTTGCATTGTTCTCATTTTTCTTCCCAATTTTTATTCACCTTTCTTACTTGATTTTCAAAATTGTTTTTGAGCTCTTCCATGGCCTGGGACCATTGCATATTTATTTTGGAGGTTTTGGATGCAGAAGCCTTGACTTCTATGTCTTCCCCTAATGGCAAACATTCTTCTTCCTCATCTGAAAAGATCAGAGAGAATACCTGTTCAACAAGAAAATTGCCTTCTATAGTCTTATTTTTTTTCCTCTTTTTTTGGGCATTTTCCTGACCAGTTACTTGACTTTTGGGCCCTTTGTCAAGAGTAAGGTATACTCTGGGGGCCTGTAAGTTCTCAGTTTCTCCAAGGTGGCACAATCAATGGAGAACAGGTTACTCCCTGGCCTGGCTTCAGGCTGAGGTTCATATTAGCTGCTGAATTCCTCCAGGGGCTTCAGGCAGGGAGTAGAGTTGCCACTCAAGGCTGAGGTTCAGATCATCTTCTCAATTCCTCCAGGGGCTATCAGCTGAGCTCTGCAACAATGGAACAATGAACCCCTGGCTGCTGCTGCCTCTGTCACCACTGCCTGGGGCTTGGGCTAGGGGAAAACCCTACTCCCTTCTGGGCAAGTTGGAACAACCCCTTCACTTACCTTTGAAACTGCCTTTGGTGCCTGTGGATTGAGGGATCTGCAAACCTCTGCTGCTGCTGCTGCTGGGGTTTGTGCCCCTGAGGCCTGCTTGTCCAGGTACCTTGTGACCTAAGTTGGGTTGGGCTCTCCACATCGGGTGCGACAGACCTTTCCTTTCAGCCTTCCAGGTCACCCTGGGCTGGAAATCTCCTCCACTTCATTGTTCTGTGACTTCTGCTGCTGTAAATTTTGTTGAGAGTCATTCTTTACAGGTATTTTATAGGCTGTGGGGAAAGAACTAGAGCATATGTGTCTTTCTACTGCACCATCTTGGCTCCGCCTCCTAGGGTACAGATATATTAAGAAAAGAAATCAATGTATAAAAACAAATGATATCAACAAAATTTTTTTTTTTTAAAAATAATGACTTGTTGGATTACCATTATTTATCTGGTTAAAATTATGTTAAAGAAAATTTTAATTGATTTTGTTTGCTATGATGCATAAAAATGAGTATCTCTGATGCCTTAAAGATACTTTGAAAGAACAAGTATGTAGATATTAGGCTATTTAGATTGGCAGGAGGTGATGTGAGCTGTTGAGCATTCAGAAGTGATTCTTTTAGGAGACTTGGATACTAGATATTATTATGATATTATCTTTCTCTGTTACCTTGAACAAGTAACTTAATCTTGTGATCTCAGGCTACTTACATATAAAGTGATTAACATGGACTAAATGGTCTCTGAACTTCCTTTCACGATTTGAAAAGTATTTAATTTCTTTTTGTACTGTTCTCATTTGTGTTATAGGGAAGCATAGGTAACAAACTGTCTGTATGAGTGACAACACTTGTATTGGTTCTGGACTCTACTTAGAAACAATGCATTGTTCTAAGGTAAAGAAAGGAATACATAGAGAAAATTCCAAAAAAACAGTAGAAACTGGATCCAGAAATAAAATCCATATACACATTTAAACTCTAAAAGATTCAATATGTTTCAAAATCTTCTGGAGTTTAATTTCATTTTAGAAATGATTTCCATAGGATTTAGAAGCTAGATAGTCTGAAAGATCTTGATACAGATGGCCATTTATTTTAATACTTTAGACAAACTAAATGAGTATCAGCTAAGAGAGGCTGGACCTAGTGGACTGAGTGTCAAGTGGCTCTCAAACAACAAAACATGGATTCATATCCTGGCTCTTATACTCCCTTTTTGACCCTTAGAAAATTGTTTAATCTCCACGCACCTCAGACAACTCCTTCAACCTTTCTAGAGATAATCCACACACTGGGAGTTGTTAAATTATAGATTCTTTGATTAGCAATGAGTCAACCAATTAGTAAAAATTATTTATTTTGTCTACCATAAAGTAGCCAATGAGAACAATAAAAACATGAATTTAAGAGGGCCAACGTTCAAGAAGTTAATAGTCTATTTTTTCAAGTATGAAGATAATAATATCAGCCCTTGGGATGTTCAGTGTTCAAACAAGGGAACTCACTAAGTAGCCTGACAAGGGTGAACTATTCCTGAGTTATACTGATGTCCAGGTGGCACAGTACATATAGTGCTTTGTCTGAAGTGAGGAAGACCTGGGCTCAAATCTGATCTCATACAGTAACTAACTGCATGACCACAGGTAAGCCACTTAACCTCTATCTGCTTCAGTTTTCTCAATTTTAAAATGAAGATGGTAATAATAATATCTGTCTTGCAGAGTTGTTGTGAGAAATAAATAAATTAGTATTTGTAAAGCACTTGTATACCTGCTATTATATAACTGCCAGCTAATATCATTTGGTAGACACTCAGGTCTTATGGAGTCCATATACATTCTTTAAAATATTTGGGGATGAATAGATTTCTCCTTATTCTTATTTCAGTTTCCCCTTTTATTAAACACATTTTGAGCTTTTCTACTGGGTCCTTTCATTTTGTTCAGTGATTAAAGAAAGAAGAACAAACACAGAAATCACTTTATAAGGCACTCTCATTAGCTTGAATTTTAAACCCTTTCGATTGCAGAGAATTTCAAGTGTTAACCAGCAGCTTTGTGGCCATCAACAGCTGTTAGCTGATTAGCGGTGCCACATCAAAAACATCTTGATTCATTTTTTTAAAGTCAGCTATTTAATAGTTCTACTGCTAGGTGTGTATGTAATTACTATAATTAATATTAGATAACTAATTAACAGTGCAGTAGGAAGTACAGCATCAGATTAACGTTGCTATGGCAACTTGGAACGTGCGCAGGATTTTTAGGGCAAGAAGAAATTTATATCTCACTCTCCTGTTCTCCTTCTACCTATGTGCCAAACTCCAAAGTTTTATGTCAGAACACCCAGTCCCACAATCTATGTGCTTTCTTTCTTGAAGAAGGTTGAAGATCTGCCAATTTGACAACCTAGGGTATTTTCAACCTTTCAGTCACCCAAATTCACAATTTTAGAATCATTCATCATTCCTCTCTCAGACTGTTTCCACATATCCAATTAGTTGCTAAATCTTATAATTTTTATTTCTTTAGAACATATTATGAAGAGTGGAGTCAAGAGAAAAGCCAATGCCTTACGTGAGTTCTCCCAAATTCCACTCCAATCAATTTTAAAATAACAACTCAAGATGAATTCTGGAGTGACAGAACCAACAAATGTTCAGGGTGAACCAATTTTCAAACCCAAGAAAACTTAGAAATTTTTCAAGATACATCTCCCAAATAGGGTCAGGGATGAAGTAAGGATGTCAAGTAATACCTCTATTCTTCAAATCTTGTGGGTTTTTTTGTTCCTTCTTTTAATTTTATTTTTCATTTTTAACACAGTTTGTAACAGATAAAATAATTTAGACTTTTGGTCAGGTAATACATCTTTTTAAAGCATTTACAATATGGACCACAAAAGAATTTTTTTTTTATTTAAAATTATTTATTTAAGTTTTCAATATTCATTTTCACAAAATCTTGGGTTGCAAATTTTCTCCCCATTTCTCCCCTCCTCCCACCCCACAATGCCAAGCATTCTAATTACCCCTATGACCAATCTGTCATCCCTTCTAACATCCCTCCTTTCACTTATCCCCATCTTCTCTTTTGTCCCGAAGGGCAAGATAAATTTCTATACCCCATTACCTGTATTTCTTATTTCCTAGTTGCAAGAACAATACTCAACAGTTGTTCCTAGAACTTTGAGTTCTGGCTTCTCTTCATCCCTCCTTCCCCACCCATTCCCTTTGGGAAGGCAAGGAATTCAATATAGGCCATATCTGTATAGTTTTGCAAATGACTTTCATAACAGTCATGTTGTGTAAGACCAACTACATTTCCCTCCATCCTATCCTGCCCCCATTTCTTCTATTCTCTTTTTTGATCCTATCCCTCCCCAAGAGTGCTCCCTCCTCCCACTGCCCTCCCTTCCATTATCCCCCCCCCCCACCTTGCTTATCCTTTTCTCCCCTACTATCCTGTATTGTAAGATAGGTTTTCATATCAAAATGAGTGCATTTTATTCCTTTCTTTACTCTAATTGATGAGAGTAAGCTTCATGTTTTTCCTCTCACCTCCCGCCTTTTTCCCTCCAATGAAAAGTCTTTTACTTGCCTCTTTTATGAGAGATAATTTGCCCCATTCCGTTTCTCCCTTTCTCTTCCCTATACATTTCTCTCTCACTGCTTAATTTCATTATTTTAAGATATGATCCCATCCTCTTCAGTTCACCTTGTGCTCCCAGTTTCTCTCTCTCTCTCTCTCTCTCTCTCTCTCTCTCTCTCTCTCTCTCTCTCTCTCTCTCTCTTTCTGTGTGTGTGTGTGTGTGTATGTGTGTGTGTGTGTGTAATCCCACCAACTACCCAGTTACTGAAAAAAGTTTCAAGAGTTACAAATATTGTCTTTCCCTGTAGGAATGTAAATAGTTCAAGTTTAGTAAGTCCTGTATGACTTCTCTTTGCTGTTTACCTTTCCATGCTTCTCTTGATTCTTGTGTTTGAAAGTCAGATTTTCTTTTCAGCTCTGGTCTTTTCATCAAGAATGCTTGAAAGTCCTTTATTTCATTGAAAAACCATTTTTTGCCCTGAAGTATTATACTCAATTTTGTTGGGTATGTGATTCTTGGTTTTAGTCCTAGTTCCTTTGACTTCTGGAATATCATATTCCAAGCCCTTCTATCCCTTAGGGTAGAAGCTGCTAGATCTTGCGTTATCCTGATTGTATTTCCACAGTACTTGAATTGTTTCTTTCTAGCTGCTTGCAATATTTTCTCCTTGACCAGGGAACTCTGGAATTTGGCCACAATGTTCCTAGGAGTTTCTCTTTTTGGATTTCTTTCAGGAGGTGATTGGTGGATTCTTTCAAAATTTATTTTGCCCTCTGGTTCTAGAATATCAGGGCAGTTTTCCTTGATAATTTCATGAAAGATGATGTCTAGGCTTTTTTTGATCATGGCTTTCAGGTAGTCCCATAATTTTTAAATTGTTTCTCCTGGATCTGTTTTCCAGGTCAGTTGTTTTTCCAATGAGATATTTCACATTATCTTCCATTTTTTCATTCTTTTGGTTTTGTTTTGTGATTTCTTGGTTTCTCATAAAGTCATTAGCCTCCATCTGTTCCATTCTAATTTTGAAAGAACTATTTTCTTCAGTGAACTTTTGGACCTCCTTTTCCTTTTGGCTAATTCTGCTTTTGAAAGCATTCTTCTCCTCATTGGCTTTTTGAACCTCTTTTGCCAATTGAGTTAGCCTATTTTTCAAGGTGTTATTTTCTTCAACATTTTTTTGGGTCTCCTTTAGCAAGGTGTTAACCTGCTTCTCATGCTTTTCTTGCATCTCTCTCGTTTCTCTTCCCAGTTTTTCCTCCACCTCTCTTACTTAATTTTCAAAATCCTTTTTGAGCTCTTCCATGGCCTGAGCCCATTGAATATTTATTTTGGATGTTTTGGATACAGAAACCTTGACTTTTATGTCTTTTCCAGATGGCAAACATTGTTCTTCCTCATCTGAAAGGATGGGAGAAGATATCTGTTCACCAAGAAAGTAATTTTCTGTAGTCTTATTTTTCCCCCTTTTTTGGGCATTTTTCCCAACCAGTTACTTGACTTTTGGGTCCTTTGTCAAGAGTAGGATATACTCTGGAAATCTGTAAGATCTCAGTTCCTTCAAGGTGGCCCAATCAAACGTATACTGGTCTGGACACAGAGAGGGATTTTTGTGCCCAGAATCTTAGCAGTTACCTCTCCACAGCCACTTGGCCTCCAGTTCCTCCAAATCAGCACTGGCGGATCATTTTCAGATAAGCTGGGTGGGCAGGGCTGCCATTCAGTGTGAGACAACTCCTTTAGGGCCTTCACACAGGGCCGAGGCAAGGCTCAGCTCTTTGATGCCCCCAGGGGTTTTTATGCTCTAATAATGGTCTGGCTGCTGCGCCTGCCTGCAGATATGGCTGCCTGCCTATGTGGTCTCTGTGGTGGATGCCTAAGGCTGGAGCTATCCCTTCCTGGCCACCTGAATAAATCCTATCACTGACCTTTTGCACCTGTGGGTTGAGGGATCTATGAATCTGCTGCTGCTGGGACTGGGGATTCCACGACTGGAGATTCTGCCCCCAAGGGCTGTTTGTGAGCTGCACCATGGCCAAGGCTGGGCTGGGCTCTGCTCTGTGTTCGGTGCAACTGATCCTTCCCATGGGTTTTTCAGGTCACCCTGGGCTGGAAATCTCCTCCACTATGTTGTTCTCCCCTTCTGCTGCTCCCAAATTTGTTGAGAGTTCCTCTCTACAGGTATTTTATTGGCTGTGTGGGGAGACTCTGCTTATGTGTGTCTTTCTACTCTGCCATCTTGGCTTCACCCCCCAAGAATTTTTTTTTTAAACATTATCCAACTGAGACACAAATAGTATTTATGTTGCTAACTTCACAAGCTCTTGACCTAATTGTCTCCACAGTATTACTAAGAATTAAAGGGCCCTAACTTATTGTTGTTGGTCTAAAGTCCTATGCCTAATACCTTAATTTTAGACTTAGCCTCGGGTGTTCCCCTACCAATAATCTGTAATTTAACAGATCTGGTATTAAGCTTACAAATCTTTTGATTATAAGAAATTGCCTCCAAAAGTAGGGACATTGCAGGGATACAATATCTGACCAACTTCATGTCAATTCTAGGTAGGATTAGATTGTCCACTTGCATTCAGTCAGGTTTAAAGTCTACCAGGTGTCAGTAGGGAAACTGAGTCAGGAGAATCCTGCCTCAGCCCAAGTTGAACAGCCGCTTTCCCACTCTTTCCATGAGATCACCTTTTGCAGTTCATACCAGCATCTCACCAGCTTACTGGCATCATGGATTGGAGGGTCAAACCACCTTTCTTGTTATCTATACTTGGAGTTAGACTCAGAAGCTAACAGTCACTTAATAGTCCCATAGCTTCTAAAAATGACAAGTTCCAATAACCAGGTTTCAAATATGATTACAATTTCACTTTTGCAAATCTTAAGTGGCTTACATGCCTTTCTATACATGTTCTAGTTCCTGATTTAATAGCAATCATAAAATCAAATTTACCATTTAAACCTTAACTTTTCCATCAATGCCAAATTTACCCGAGGTTACCTGCCTATAGGAAATTGAGGCTAAAATTCATTTCCCCAAACTAAAGATGTCATTGATTTATTCTCAGTAATTAATTCAGTCAACTGTTTTAACACTAATTGCTTTTACCTCACTTTGTAACATGTCCAATTTTTCTCCCCATCTCATTTTTCTCCTCTCCCCCACCCCCTAATACTTTACATTCCGATTACCCCTTCCCTCAATGTACCCTCCCTTCTATCAGACCCCATCCTTCCCTTATATCCATCTTCTCTCTTTACTTGTAGGGCAAGATATATTTCTATACCCCATTCCCTGTATTTCTTATTTCCTGATTATATGCAATAAATATTCTCAACATTAGTTGCTAATACTTTGAATTCCAACTTCTCTCCCTCCCACCTCCCTTCCCAGCCCCACTGAGAAGGCAAGCAACTCAATATAGACTAAATATGTGTTGTTTTGCAAAAGACTTCCATAATAATCATGTTGTGTAATGCTAATTATATTGCCCTCTGTTCTACTCTATCCCCACTTATTTTTCCCCCACAATTGACCTTGTCCCTTCTCAGAAGTGTTTATTTCTAGTGACTCCCATCTCCCATTTGCCTTCCCTTCTAACATTCCCCTCACCCCACTTGTTGCCTTCTCTCTTACTTTCCTGTGGTATGATATCAATTTTCATATCAAATTTAGTGAGCATGTTATTCCCTCCTTCAGCCACATGTGGAGAGAGTAGCTTCATTTTTCCACTCTCCCCTTCTCCCTTTTCTCCTCCATTGAACAAGATTTTTCTTATCTGTTTTATGAGTTATAGTCTGCCCTGTTCAATTTTTCCTTTTCTCTTCCCGGTGTTTTCCTCCTTCGCCCCTTAATTTTTATTTTATTTTATTTGTGTGTATGTGTGTGTGTGTGTGTGTGTGCATGTGTGTGTGTGAGATCTCTTCTTATTCAACATACCCTGTACTCCCTATCTTTATGTGTGTGTGTATGTGTGTACAATCTCTACATCTACACAAATATTGAGAAAGAATTCAAGAGTTATAAGTATTTTCTTTCCATGTAGTAATGTAAACTGTTCAGCTTTAGAGAGTCTTTTATGATTTTTCTTTCCTGTTTACCTTTTCATGCTTCTCTTGATTCTTGTCTTGAGAAGTCAAATTTTCTATATAGATCTGGTCTTTTCCTCAATATGAAGGATTGAAAGTCCTCTATATCATTGAATAACCATTTATTCCTTTGAAGTATTATACTCAGATTTGCTGGGTAGGTGATTCTTGGTTTCAATCCCAGTTCCTTTGGCCTCTTAAATATCCCATTCCAAACCCTTCAATCCCTTAATGTTGAAGCTTCCAGATCCTGTGTTATCCTGATTATATTTCCACAATACTCAAATTGTTTCTTTCTAGCTGCTTGCAGTATTTTCTCCTTGATCTGGGGACTCTGAAATTTGGCCACAATATTCCTAGGTGTTTCTCTGTTCAGGTGTCTTTCAGGAGGTGATAGGTGTATTCTTTTAATATTTATTTTGCTCTCTGATTCTAGAACATTAGGGCAGTTACCTTGACAATTTCATGGAAGATAATGTCTAGATTCTTTTTATGATCATGGCTTTCAGGTAGTCCCATAATTTTTAAATTGTTTTTCCTGGATCTATTTTCCAGGTCAGTTGTTTTTCCAATGAAATTTTTCACATTATTTTCTATTTATTCAAATTTTGATTTTGTTCACTAACTGCTTGGTTTAACTCATAGTCATTCATTTCCCTGAAATCAATTCTCTCTTTCAGTGAATTATTTTGTTCAGTGAGTTTTTGAACCTTCTCCTCCATTTGGCTAATCCTGCTTTTTTAAAACCTCCTTCTCTTCATTGACTTTTTGGACCTCTTTTTCCAATTGAGTTAGCCTCTTTTTAAAGCTGTTATTTTTCTCTGCATGTTTTTAGTTCTCCTTTAGTAAGCTGCTAGCTTGTTTTTTAAGTTCTTCTATTGCCTGAGTCCCTTTGGAGTTCCCTTTGGAGGCCCTGGAGGCAGAGGCCTTGACTTCTTCTGACAGTATGCCTTGTTCTTCCTCATCTGAAAGGATAGGGGGAGGCACCTGTTCCCCAAGACAGCAATTTTATATGGTCTTATTTTTTCCCCTTTTTTTTGGGTATTTTCCCATCCAGTTACTCGACTTCTGAGTTTCTTCTCCACAAAAAATCTTGCCTCCAATTCCACCAAGCCAGCACTATATTCTTCAATTATTGAACTGGAAATGCTAGCTATTTCAATAAGAGAAGAAAAATAAGTTGAAGAAATTAGAACAGATAATGAGGAAGCAAAAATATCACTTTTTCAAAATGATATGAAGGTATACTTAGAGAAACCTAGATAATCAAGTCAAAACTAGTTGAAATAATTGACAACATGAGCAAGGTTGCAGGATATAATACAGACTCATATAAATCATCAGCATTGCTAATATACTTATTCGTCATACCAATCAAACCATCAACAATATTTTATAAAGCTAGAGAAAAATAATACAAATTCACTTAGAAAGACAAAATGTCGAGAATATCAGCAGAATCAGTGGGAAAAAAAAATGAAGGAAATTGGCCTAATAACATCAGTTCTTAAACTGTATTACAAAGTAGTAGACATGAAATAAAATTTTAGATTGGCAGAATAGATTAACTACACAATGCACAATAATAGGCGTATATAGTAATCCAGTTTTTGATAGTGCAAAGATCTAAACTTTTCCAATAAGAACTCACTATTTGAAAAAAATGCTGAGAATACTGGAAAGCAGTTTGGCAGAAACAAAGTTTTGACCAACATCTCATACAATATAACAAGATATAATGGGTACATCATTTTGACATAAAGGATTATACTATAAGTAAATTATGGAAGATAATATTTTACCCATCCAATGGATAAAGAAGAATTTGTGACCAAGCAAGAGAGAGAAATCTTTACAAATGTACAATGGTTAATTTTGATTACACTAAATTAAAATGTGTTTTTCAAAACCATACCAGTGCAGCTGAGATTGAAAGGAAAACAGAAAACCGTGAAATTTTTTTTTAATAAGTTTCTCTGATAAAGGCCTCATTTTTTATATATATAGAGAATTCATTCATATTTATAACTATGCAAGTCATTCCCCAATAGATAAATGATCAAAGGATATGAGCAGGCAGTTTTCAAAAGAAGAAATCAAAGCTGTCTACAATCGTATGAAAACATGCTCTAAATCACTACTGATAGGAGAAATGCAAATTAAAACAACTCTGAGGTAGTGCCTCATACTTATCAGAATGGCTAAAAGACAGAAAAGGAAAATGACAAATATTGGAGAGTATGTGAGAGAAAAGAAGACACTAACGAACTATTTGTGGATGAATAATCTCACCATTATGGAGAATAATTTGGAACTATGTTCTAAGTGCAATAAAACCATGCATACTCTTTGACCCAGAAATAACACTACTAAGTCTGCATCCCAAAGAATTTTTAAAGGGAAAAAGGATCTATTTACACAAAACTATGTATATCAACACTTTTTGTGTTGTCAAAGTATTGAAAAGTAGATGTCCATCAATTGGGGAATGGCTGAAGAAGTTGTGATATGTTGTGATGGAATGTGATTGTGCTATAAGAAATGATGAGTAGTATGCTTTCAAAAAATAATCCTGAGAAGTCCTACATGAACTGATGTAAAGTGAAGTGAGCAGAACCAAGACAACATTGTACATAGTAATAGCAAAATAGTGCAATAATCAACTCTGAATGACTCAGCTAATCTCATCAGTGCAATGATATTAGACAATTCAAAAGGACTCATGCTACTAAAAAAAAAAAAGCTTTCCACCTATACAAAGAGAACTGATAAACTCTGAGTATAAATTAAAGTCTAATTTTCTCACTCTTAATTTTTTTGGCTTTTAAAAATATGACCAATTATGGAAATATGTGGCATAATTTCACATGTGTAATTAGTATCCCATTTTTTTGTCTTAATGAATGAGGAGGGACAAGAGAGGAGAGAATTTAGAACTCAAAATAAAAAAAACTGTTAAAATGTTTTTTGCCATGTTATTAAAAAACCAAAATATTAAAAATAAAAATAGTCACATACTTCTCCTTTTCTCTCTCCCACATACTACCCTAGATCAAACTGTCATCACCTCTTGCCTGTTGTCATGCAACAGCTTTCTAGTTGAACTCCTCAGTTCAAGTTTCTCCCAGTTTCAATCCAACCTTCAGGCTATGTTCAACAAGATCTTGTTAAAGACTGGTCCTGTGTGTATTGTACCACCAGACTGTGCTAAAGTTTAGGCCTGATTATGCCCCCTACACAATAAACTTCAAAGGTTACTTATTTTCTCTAGAATAAAATATTAACTCCTTTGTTTGACATTTAAACTTCTTTCAGACTGAATCCTTTCAATATTTTAGCTATTAAAACATGTTGCTCCTCATTTTATTGTCAAGCCTTGTTTGCCCACCTGTTATTTCTCACACACATTCCCATATCCCTTCTCTATGCCTTTGCCCTGCCTGTTTCTCATGCCTGAGAAGCTCTGCCTTTCAATTTTTGTTTCACAGAATCCCTGGATAACTTGAAGTCGCAACTCAAGGGCCATTTCCAGTAGGGGACCTTTCCTTATATACTCTTCTATTAAATCTAGCATGTGCTCTCTCCTCATTGAGATGTAAGTTCCTTGAGGACAGTGACTTTTTCATTTTTCTTTGTTTTCCCAGCACTTAAAATGGCTTGACACAAAATAATGCTTAATAAATGCTTTTAATGAGTACTTGATTGATTGATAGTAAAAGGTCATTTTCTTTTCTTTTTTTTTTTTTAAATAGGATTGAAAACTTAACTGACAAGGCTCTTGGAGTAATAACGGGGATAAAAATGACATCTGTCTTTTGGCTCTGCATCACTTAATCCTGTCTAAATGCAATAAACATTTATTAAGTGCCTAATATATGAACAGTACTGTGATATGTACTGGGGATGCAAAGACAATTTGAAAAGTAGTGTCTGTGTGTTTGTCCTTCGTTGCTGAAGAAGACCATGCCATCAGAGAAAAGATGACATGACTTGCACTTGACTTTGTTCTGAGTGAGGGAGGGCTGTGCAGGCCACCAGCCTCACTTCTCCTCCAGAGCCATCTGAATCCAGTGACCAAATATTCATCAGGATGATTGGAGATGACCCAGGGTGAGGCAATTGGGGTTAAGTGGTTTGCCCAAGGTCACACAGCTGGTGACTGTCAAATATCTGAGGTGAGATTTGAACTCAGGTCCTTCTGACTCCTGCACTGGTGCTCTATCCATTGCACCAGCTAGCTACCCCTTTGAAAAGTAATATATCCCTTCAATGACCATGCATACAATAGAAATGCAACATAGAAATCCCCTTCAATAAAGACCTTGATGTGAGGCATGTACTTTTTATGAAGTAGTTAAAAGGATCAGAGATCTAGAAATGAAAGTTTAGAGTTAATCCATTCCAATAACCTCATTTAGCAGATGAGTAGTAACCTGAGGTCTTTTCAGGTTAAGTGACTTACTTGAAGTCAAACAAGCAACAATTATCATAGTGAAGAGAAGGAGAACATGATTCAGATAAAGAGCATCAGGGGCCAGAGAGGGGATAGGAAGGGAGAGGAACAGAATAAATGCTGAGGGAGAACAGGCTGTCAATGTGCAGTCTCCATTGCCCCTAATCCATGGATAGCACACAGTGAAGTGTTTTTAGACTGCATGGTATTTTCCATTTCAGTCCAAAGATCATCATCTATAGGAGATGGTAAGATTATTGGGACCAGGGAAATGATGGCATTTTCTGAATTTCCTACCAAGGAGCAGGAATTCAGGGCAATTCCTGTGTTTGTTAACTTTATTATTTTCCTGGCTTACAAGCACTAGTCTTAGAGTTGGATGGGATTTCAAAGCTACCATAGTCCAGCCCCTACAGAATTAGGAATCTCCTCTATAACAGATTTTCACAATTAGCTTGGTTAAGTTGACACACACTTGATGGTCACTATGTACTTGTTACCTTTGTTTCTCTACTTCTCATCAAGCATTATTGTACCTGACTCAGCATCAGGAGTCACTGACCCTGCTCCTTCTCACTAGTTTTGTATTTCCCATTTACCCAGCAATTAAATTCTGAAAACTTGGTAGATATTATCATTACAAATAAAGTGACAGAGCAGAGAGAATTACCGATGTTATTATCACCATTATGCCGAAAGTTAAGTAGAGTCATTTTACCACAGCTAGCAAAAGTAACGTTTCCTAAATAACAAGGGTTTCTTTTTTCTTAATAGCATTTTCTCCAATTACATGTATAGTTTTCATCATTTATTTTTGTAAAATTTTGAGTTCCAAATTTTTCTGCCTCCTTCCCCTCCCTGTTCCTTAAGACAACAAGCAATCTGATATACATCATAAATGTACATTCATGTTAAGCATATTTCCACAATAATCATGTTGTGAAAGAAGAATCAGGGCAAAAGAGAAAAATTAAGAGAAAAAAACAAAAAAGTTAAGATAGGATGTTTCAATCTGCATTCAGATTTTGTAGTTCTTTCTTCAGATGTGGATAACATTTTTCATCATGAGTCTTTTGGAACTGTCTTGGATCACTGTATTGCTGAGAAAAGGGGTCTAGTATATTTGATCATCACATTATGTTGCTGTTTCTGTGAACAATGTTCTCCTGGTTCTGTTCACTTCACTCAGCATCAGTTCATGCAAATCTTTCCATTTTTTTCCCTGAAATCTGCCTGCTCATCATTTCTTATACCACAATAGTATTCCATTACATTCCTATGTCACAACTTGTTCATCCATTCCCCAATTTACATGCATCCCCTCAATTTCCAGTTTTTTAAAATCACGAAAAAGGAGTTGCTATAAACATTTTTTGTACATGTGGGTCCTATTCCCTTTTCAATGATCTCTTTAAGATACAGACCTACAAGTGGTATTGCTAGATAAAAGAAAATGCACAGTTTGTTTGCCTTTTAGGGATAATTCCAAATTGCTCCAAAATGGTTGTATCAGTTTACTACTCTACCAATAATACATTACCTTTCCCACTTATTTTAAAATTTATTTATTTAACTTTTAACATTCATATTCACAAAATTTTGGATTCCAAATTTTCTCCCCATTTCTCTTCTTCCCCCATCCCAAAATGCCGAGCATTCTGATTGCCCCTATCACCAATCTGCCCTCTCTTCTAACATCCCTCCCTTCACTTGTCCTCATCTTGTCTTTTGTCCTGTAGGACCAGATAACTTTCTATACCCCATTACCTGTATTCTTATTTCCTAGTAGTAAGAACAATACTCGATAGTTCTTCCTAAAACTTTGACTTCCAACTTCTCTTCATCCCTCCCTCCCCACCCATTCCCTTTGGGAAGCAAGCAATTCAATATAGGCCACATCTGTGTAGTTTTGCAAATGATTTCCATAATAGTTGTGTTGTGTAAGACTAACTATATTTCCCTCCATCCTATCCTGCCCCTTATTGCTTCTGTTCTCTCTTGTATCCTGTCCCTCCCCAAGAGTGTTGACTTCAAATTGCTCCCTCCTCCCAGTATCCTCCCTTCCATCATCCCCCCACCCTGCTTATCCCCTTCTCCCCCACTTTCCTGTATTGTAAGATAGGTTTTCATATCAAAATGAGTGTGCATTTTATTCCATCCTTTAGTCGAATGTGATGAGAGTAAGCTTCATGTTTTTCTCTCACCTCCCCTCTTTTTCCCTCCACTGAAAAGTCTTTTGCTTGCCTCTTTTATGAGAGATAATTTGCCCCATTCCATTTCTCCCTTTCTCCTCTCAATATATTTCTCTCTCACCGCTTAATTTCATTTTTTAAAGATATGATCCCATCCTATTCAATTCACTCTGTGCTCTCTGTCTGTGTGTGTTTGTGTGTGTGTGTGTGTGTGTGTGTGTGTGTGTGTGTGTGTGTAATCCCACCAACTACCCAGTTACTGAAAAGTTTCAAGAGTTACAAATATTGTCTTTCCATGTAGGAATGTAAACAGTTCAACTTTAGTAAGTCCCTTATGACTTCTCTTTGCTGTTTACCTTTTCATGCTTCTCTTGATTCTTGTGCTTGAAGGTCAAATTTTCTTTTCAGCTCTGGTCTTTTCATCAAGAATACTTGAAAGTCCTCTATTTCATTGGAAGATCATTTTTTCACTGGAAGTATTATACTCAATTTTGCTGTGTGGATGATTCTTGGTTTTAGTCCTAGTTCCTTTGACTTCTGGAATATCATATTCCAGGTCCTTCTATCCCTTAATGTAGAAGCTGCTAGATCTTGTGTTATCCTGATTGTATTTCCACAATACTTGAATGGTTTCTTTCTAGCTGCTTGCAATATTTTCTCCTTGACCAGGGAACTCTGGAATTTGGCCACAATGATCCTAGGAGTTTCTCTTTTTGGATCTCTTTCCGGTGGTGATCAGTGGATTCTTTCAATGTTTATTTTACCCTCTGGTTCTAGAATATCAGGGCAATTTCCTTGATAATTTCATGAAAGATGATGTCTAGGCTCTTTTTTTGATCATGGCTTTCAGGTAGGCCCATAATTTTAAAATTGTCTCTCCCGGAGCTATTTTCCAGGTCAGTTGTTTTTCCAATGAGATAGTTCACGTTATCTTCGACTTTTCATTCTTTTGATTTTTTTTTTTTTTTTGCAATTTCTTGGTTTCTCATAAAGCCATTAGCTTCCATCTGTTCCATTCTAATTTTGAAAGAACTATTTTCTTCAGTGAACTTTTGGACCTCCTTTTCCTTTTGGCTAATTCTGCTTTTGAAAGCATTCTTCTCCTCATTGGCTTTTTGAACCTCTTTTGCCAATTGAGTTAGCCTATTTTTCAAGGTGTTATTTTCTTCAACATTTTTTTGGATCTCCTTTAGCAAGATGTTGACCTGCTTCTCATGCTTTTCTTGCATCTCTCTCGTTTCTCTTCCCAGTTTTTCCTCCACCTCTCTAACTTAATTTTCAAAATCCTTTTTGAGCCCTTCCATGGCCTGAGCCCACTGAATATTTATTTTGGATGTTTGGGATACAGAAGCCTTGATGTTTACGTCTTTCCCTGATGGTAAGCATTGTTCTTCCTCATCTGAAAGGATGGGAGAAGATATCTGTTCACCAAGAAAATAACCTTCTATGGTCTTATTTTTTTCCCTTTTTTGGGCATTTTCCCAACCAGTTACTTGACTTTTGTGTTGTTTGTTAAGAGCAGGGTATACTCTGGGAATCTGTGAGATCTCAGTTCCTCCAAGGTGGCACAATCAAGTGTATACTGGCCTGGACTCAGAGAGAGATTTTTATGCCCAGAATTTCAGCAGTTACCTCTCCACAGTTACCTGGCCTCCTGTTCCCAAGTCAGCACTGGGGGCTGATTTTCAGATAAGCTGGATAGATAGGGCCACCATTCAGTTTGAGACAAAGAACAGCTTGGCCAGGTCCTCCACCCAGGGCTGAGGTAAGATTCAGCTCTTCAATGCCCCCAGGGGTTTTTATGCTCCAACAATGGAGCTTCAGCATGGACAGCTGTGCAGGCTCTGTGGCCACTGCCTGCTGCCAGAGCTATGGGAAGGCCCTTCTCCCTTCCTGGCTAGCCAATAAAACTGCATCACTGACCTTTGGCGCCTGTGGGCTGAGGAATATGATGACCTGCTACTGCCACTGGAGATTCTGCCCCTCAGGTGTCCTCCTCCCAGAGTCTCATTGCGCCACGCCGCTCAGCCAAGGCTGTGCTGGGCTCCACACTCATCTCTGTGTCCAGCACAACCGATGTTTCTGTGGCCCTTTCATGTCACCATGGGCTGGAAATCTCCTCTACTCTGTTGTTCTCCACTTCTGCTGCTCCAAAATTTGTTGAGAGTCCCTCTCTACAGGTATTTTATGGGCTGTGGGGAGGATCCTGCATAAGTGTCTCTTTCTAGTCCACCATGTTGGCTCCCAATTTTCCCAGTTTTCCACATATTCTCCAACATTTGCCATTTTCCTACTTTGTCATGTTAGTCAATCTGATAGGTGTGATGCAGTACCTCAGAGTTGTTTCAATGTGCATTTCTGTAATAAATAATGATGTAGAATATTTTTATATGGTAGTGCATAGCTTTAATTTCTTCATCTTAAAGCTATCTGTTCATATTCTTTGAACATTTCTCATTTGGCTAATGACTATAACAAGGGTTTCTTAAAAGATGGTGCCTTATCATATAGAAGAGACGATAATATTTGCTATAGTATAGACAATTTTCAAAGCAGTGGAGTGAAAGCATGGAATCACCTGAGCCCTTCCACAAACTCCTTCAGGTACCTCCAACAAGTGAATTGGAACAAATTTTAGAGTGAGAGAATCTACTAGCTGACAAAGTGTGGCAGATTCCCAGCCCTGGACAGCCTGGAAGGTCAACAGGAAGAATCTATTGCATGGCACTGGGGGAACACATAGTACACAGGCTGCACCAGCACAGACTTGGCCACAGTCATAATGGCCTCAGGTGGACTGAAGCAGAAGCAGCAGTACAAATTTCCAAGTCTCTCAGCAGAGGAGAAGGGTCCAGAGTGAATGAGAAGTTCAGGGCCCAGAACAGCAGTTGCAGCCACTCCTAGGGCAATCAGCTCACAGGCTAAATGTTTGAAAGTCACCTACCTGAACTTCTGGGTGAAGGAAGGCAGAGTAAATTGTAAGTACTGTCACCTTCCTCTTGTTGACCTTGAAAAACCCAGAGAATATTGTCCAAGGAAAAAGCCTGAAACAGTGGAGCCAGCAGAAGGAGAACACTAGTCTTTCAAATTGGGAGGCTAGAGAGATTAACAGGTAGGGTTTCTCTTGTTGTGGCTAAAGGGGACCAGTGCAGGACCAGAAGCGTCCCAGTAAGCACCACCTCAGTGCTTACTGCAGAAGAACCTGAACCCCAAGAGGGTGGAGACAGTAAACTTCAACAACAGGACCCCAGGAATGCCTTATTAGCACAGCAAGGAGAATTGGTCAAACTCTAATGCAGATGAGGTTCATCAGTTGCTGAGCCTTCCTATGCTCTAGCACAGACTTAGGGGAGGAGGAGACCTCTGAAGGCCAGACCACCTTTTCCCCTCACCTCACACCAGGAGCTTCAGTGTAACCCCAGGAAAACTCAGAAAGACTTCACCTGGTCTCCTTGGCACACACCAGCCAGCTCATCACCAGGTAAGCTGGAGTATTCTATAACTTCTTGCCAAAAGAACCAGAGGCCACAACACACAAAGCCAGAAGCCAGGCCCCAAAATCACAGAATAGGAAACATGGGGCAGAACCCCCTATGCCCCAGAAGCAGAGATCCACTTTAAAATCAGGAAAAAGGCAATCATCATGAGCAAGAAGCAAACCAGAGAAGGAAAGACCATAGGATCTCACTACAGGGACAGGGAAGACTAAAACACGAATTTCAAAGAAGACAGTATTGACACTGCATTCACATCTGAAACCTTGAAAGGGAATATGAACTGGTCTCAAACCCAAAGAACATTCTTGGAAGAACTCAAGAAGGATTTTAAAAAACAAGTTAGAGAGGTAGAAGAAAAATTGTCTAATGATTTTTAAAATACAATTGACAAAATGAAAAAAAAATAAGAATTCACTGAAGAGATCAGCTCTTTAAAAAGTGAAATTGGCCAAAGGGATAAGGAGGTACAAAACCTAAGTGGAAAAATTGGACAAATGGTAAAGGAAGTACAAAAGCTAACTGAAGAAAACAATTTGGTAAAAATTAGAACTGGGCAAGTAGAAGCTGAAAACTCCATGAGGCATCAAGAATCAGTCAAACAAAATCTAAAGAATGAAAGCATAGAAGAAAATGTAAGATATCTCATTTGAAAAACAACTGACCTGGAAAATAGATCCAGGAGAGAAAATCTAAGAATTACTAGTCTAACAGACCAGTGATGAAAAAAAAGAAAAGAGCCTGACCAATTTCTTTCAAGAAATCAGAGAAAATTGTCCTTAGGTCCTAGATGCAGAGGACAAAAACTCATCAAAATAATACTGAACAACTCCTGAAAGAGATCTCAAATTGAAAACACTGAGGAATATTGTTGCCAAATTACAGAACTATCAGGTCAAGAAGGAAATACTGCAAGCAGCCAGAAAGAAACAATTCAAATATCTAGGAACTACAGTCAGGATCACACAGGACCTTGCAGCTTCTACATTAAAAGATCAGAGGGATTGGAATAGATATGCTGTAAGGCAAAAGAGCTTGGACTACAACCAAGGATCAACTACCCAGAAAAATTCAGTATAATCTTTCAGGCAAGGATATGGACATTCAATGAAATAAAGAATTTCCATATCTTCCTGATGAAAAAGGCCAGAGATCAATAGAAAATCTGATCTTCAGATACAAGACTTAAGAGAGACATAAAAAAGGAAACAGGAAAAAAATTGTTATTCAATATGGGCAAACTGTAGCCAACCCTATATGGGAAGATGATACTTGTTAATCTTGAGAACTGTGTATTTATTATTACATTTAAAAGGGATATACATAGATAAAGGAAGTTTGCATAAATTAACAGATGTGAAGATAAAAAATGAAATTAAAGGGCATGAAGGGATTATAGTGGGAGAGAGGAAAGGAGGAGGTAGAATAGGGTAAATTATATAACATGAAAAGGCATAAAAGCATATTAGTGTGAAAGCAGGGAGGGAGATGAACATTGTTTGAGTTTTACTCTCATCTGATTTAGTTTAAGGAGGGAAAAACACACTCAGTTAAGTATAGAAATCTAACTTGCCCTATAGGCAGTAGAAGGGGAAAGGGGAAAGAAAAGGGAGGAGGTTATTAGAAGGAGGAAGAAGTATTAAGGGAAAAGAGATGGGGGCTGATAAGGGAGAGAAGACTTAAGGGGTTGATGGTTGAATGTAAAACTCTTGAAGAGGGGGAAAAGGGAGGAATAAAAGCATAAATATGCAGGGGGGAATAGAATGGAGAGAAAAAAACAGATAGTAATCATAACTTTGAATGTGAATGAGATGAATTCTCCCATAAATTGGAGGTAGATAGCAGAAGAGATTAAAAATTATAATCCTATAATATGTTGTTTACAAGAAACATATGTGAAACACATATGAAACAGGGGAATACACACAGCGTAAAGGTAAAAGGCTGGAGGAGAGTATAATATGCTTCAGCTGATGTGAAAAAGGCAGGAGTAGAAATCTTAAAAGAGATAAGGAAGGAAACTATATCCTGTTGAAATGCGTCATTGAAAATGAAATAAGATCATTACTAAACATATATATATGTATCAAGTGGTATAGCATCAAAATTCTTAGAAGAGAAGTTAAAGGAGTTACAAGAAGAAATAGAGAGCAAAAATGTACTAATCAGGGAATTCAACCACCCCCTCTCAGAACTTGATAAATCTAACCTTAAAATAAACAAGAAGGAAGTTAAGAAGGTGAATAGAATTCTGGAAATAGATATGATAAACCTCTGGAGAAAACTAAATGGGAACTGAAAGAAATATACCTTTCTTCTCAGTGGTACATGGCACATACACAAAAATTAACCATGTAGTAGGGCATTAGAACCTCACAATCCAGTGCAGATAAGCAGAAATAGTCAATGCATCTTTTCAGATTAAGATACAATAAAAATTATATGTAATGAAGGGCCATGGAAAGATAGATCAAAAAGTAACTAGAAACTAAATGATCTAATTCTAGAGAGTCAGTGGGGGAAACAATAAATCATAGAAACAATCAATAATTTCATTCAGGAGAGTAACAATAACAAGACAACTCACCAAAACTTCTGGGATGCTGCAAAAGCAGTTCTTAGGGGAAATTTTATATTTCCAAATGCTTACATGAATAAAATAGATAAATAGGAGTTCAATGAATTGGTCCTGCAACTAAAATAGCTAGGAAAAGAACAACTTGAAAATCTCCAATTAAATACCCAATTAGAAATACTGAAAACCAAAGAAGAGAGTTTTGAAAATTGAAATTAAGAAAACTATTGAATTAATAAATAAAAGGAAAAGCTGGTTTTATGAAAAAAAACCCCAATAAAACTGATAAACCTGTGATCAATTTGATTTAAAAAAAGGAAAGAAGACAACCAAATCCCCAGTATCAAAAATGGAAAGGGTGAACTAACTTCAAGTGAAGACATTAAAATAATAATTAGAAAAATAATTGATATGCCAATAAATTTAACAATCTAAGTGAAATGGATGAATATTTACAAAAATATAAATTGCCCAGATTAGCAGAAGAGGAAGTAAAATGTTTAAATAGCCCCCCTCTCAGAAAAAGAAGTTGAGCAAGCCATTAACGAATTTCCTAGGAAAAATCTCCAAAACCAGATGGATTTACAAGCAAATTCAAGAACAGTTAATTGCAATACTATATAGACTGGGAAACTGGCAAAGAAGGAGTCCTACCAAATTTTTCTTTTTGATACAAATATGGTTCTGATACCTAAACCACGGACAGCCAAAATAGAGAAGGAAAATTATAGACCAATTTCCCTAAAGAATATAGATCCAAAAATTTTAAATAAGATATTAGCAAATGATTACAGCAGCACGTCAAAAGAATAATATACTTTGGACTGGTAGGATTTATACCAGGAATGCAGAGCTGGTTCAATATACAGAAAACTATCAGCATTACCGATCATATTAGCAATAAAACTAACAAATCATATGATTATCCCAATAGATGCAGAAAAAAAAAAAACTTTTGACAAAATACAACACCCATTTCTCTTGAAAACATTGGAAAGCTTAGGAATAAATAGGGACTTTCTCAAAATAATAAGTAATATCTACCTAAAATGTTAGCAAGCATTATATGCAATGGAGATAAGCTAGATACGTTTCCAATACAATCAAGGGTGAAACAAGGATGTCCATTATCCCCATTGTTATTCAATATAGTACTAGAAACTAATATAATAAATATTATATTTTATATAAATAAATAATAAAATAAGAGATGAAAACAAAATGGAATAAGAAAAGAAGAAACACAGTTATCATTCTTTGTAGATGATATGATGATATACTTAGGGAATCCTAGAGAATCAAGTAAAAAACTGCTTGAAGTAATAAACACCTTTGACAAAGTTACAGGATGCAAAATAAACCCACTAAAGTCATCTAAATTTCTATGTTACAAACAAAGCTCAATAGCAAGAGACAGAAAGGGAAATCCGATTTAAAGTTACAGTAGATACTATAAAACATTTGGGAGTCTACCTGCCAAAAAAAAAAATCCATGGTCTATATGAACACAATTACAAAACACTTTTCACACAAATAAACTCAGATCTAAATAATTGGAAAAGCATTAGTTCATCATGGGTAGACTGAGCTAATATAATAAAAATGACAATTCTACCTAAATTTGTTTACTTATTCATTATCATACCAATAAAACTACCAATAAATTATTTTCTAGAGCTAGAAAATATAATATCAAAATTCATCTGGAAGAACAAAAGGTATAGAATATCAAGGGAATTAATGAAAAAAATCTGGGGAATATGGCCTACCCCTGGAAGATCTGAAAATTTATTAAAAAGCAGCAATCATCAATAACACTTGGTACTATCTAAGAAATAGATGGTGAAATCAGTGGAGTAGATAAAGTTCACAAGACACAGTAGTCAGTGATTACAGCAGCCTATTGTTTGATAAACTCCAGGACCTCAGCTTCAAGGATAAGAACTCACTTTTTGACAAAAACTGCTGGGTAAAGTGAAAAATAGTGTGGAGGAAACTGGACATACACCAATGCCTGACACCATATACCACAATAAAGGCTAAATGGGGTTCTATATAAAATTTTGGGTATAAAATCTCCATGCTGATACTATTAACAAATTAGGGGTGCAAGGAATAATAGTTCATTTGTCAGATTTATGGAGAATGGAGAAATTTATGACCAAACAAGAAATAAAGGACATTATAAAATGCAAGATGGATAATTTTTATTACATTAAATTGAAAAAAATTTTGCATAAACAAAGCCAATGCAACCAAAATTAGGAGGGAAACAGAAAGTTGAGAAAGAGTTTTTGCAACTAGTGCCTGTGATAAAGGCCTCATTTGGAAAATATATAGAGAACTGAGTCAAATTTACTAGAATGCAAGTCATTGCCCAACTTATAAATGGTGAAAAGATATGAACACACAGTTTTTAGAGGAAGAAATTAAAGCTATATAGTTATATGAATAAATTTTCTAAATCACCATTGATTAGAGAAATGCAAATCAAAACAACTCTGAGGTACCACATCATACCTATCAGATTGGCTAACATGACAAAACAGTAAAATGATAAAGTTTGGAGTTGGTGTGGGAGAGTTGGAATACTAATTCATTTTTGGTGGAGTTGTGAGCTGATCCAATCATTCTGGAGAGCAATTTGGAATTATGCTTAAAGGGCTATACAAATGTGCATACCCTTTGACCTAATAATACCTCCTCTATGACTATATCTCAAAAAGATATTAAAAATGGGAAAAGATCCCACATATACAAAAATGTTTATAGCAGCTTTTTTTGTGGTGGCCAAGAATTGGACATCAAGGGAATGACTATCAATTGGGGAATGACTGAACAAGTTGTGGTATATGAATGTAATGGAATACTATTTTGCTATTAGAAATAATGAACAGGAGGACTTCAGCAAACCGTGGAAAGCCCTTATATGAACTGATACTCTATGAAATGAACATAACCAGGAGGACATTATACTCAGCAACAGCCACAAGGTGGGAAGACTGTTTATAATAGATTTAGTCCTTCACAGCAATGCAAGGACCTAAAACATTTTCAAAGGACTATGAAAAATGCCATCCCTATCCAGAGAAAGATCTATAGAGTCTGAACTCAGAATGAAGCAGACTCTTTTCTCTTGTGTTATGTTTTGTTTTGGTTTTTCTCATAATTTCTCCCATTTGTTTTAATTCTTCTATGAAACATGAGTAATGTGAAAATGTGTTTAATAAGAATTTATGTGTAGAAAAATGTAAGCTTGAATGCTGTCATGGTAAGGGAGGAAGGATGAAGGAGGAGAAAAATGAAAACTTATGGAAGTGATTGTTGAAAACTGAAAACAAATCAAGTATAAACAAAAAAGTAAAAATTATAAATGATTATAATTTCTAAAAGAAATCATGTGTCCTTCCTTATTTCTACTTTTATCCAATATAATGTACAAGGCTGGCATTCTAAATATCCACATATTTTCTAAGATAAAAATATATTTTTGCTTACTAGGTGATTCCTTCTCTACTCCCTGAAGGCTTAATCTTCTCTTCAGAGTAATTCAAACCTGCCACCTAAGAGTTTTGATGGCCAAACCAATGCCATTTCAAACTGACTATTACCTTTTCTGATACTACTTCAGTCTTGCAAGAATCCATGAGTTCATCGGTTTGTTACTCACTCAACCCCTGCCTCCTAACATAGTTTGAAATCTACCTGTTCTAAGATGGAAAATCTCCATGTGTTTCTTTGGCTAGAAAAAATCATTCAACATCCCATAGTCCAAATTTTGGTGTTGCTTGTTGTACTGATTGAGTAGAGATAATATAGGTCAGTAGATAGAGAACTGTAATAAATAGAAAATTCCTGATTTAAACTCTATTTCTGATACGCACTAGCTATGCAATCCTAGATGAGTCACTTTAATTCAGAGACTCAGTTTCCTCATCCATAAAGTGAAAAGGTTGTTCTTAATGATTTCAAAGCTCCCTTCCATCCCCCACATTTTGTGATTCTTGGTTATAGATATAAAATCCATTTCTAGGCCAGTAATCATAACATTTCTAGCTGAAGAAGCTCTGTCATCATTTATCCCATATTGGCATCAATGTTTAAAATCTTGAGGCCCCCATGTGACTAAGAGTCACCAGTATAGAACTCACACATAGTTAAGTGGAAAGTGAGACGTCTTCATTGTTGGAAAACATGTTTAGTTTCTGATGATAATTCATACTGCAATGTGACTTTAGTTGAGTCATCATTTCTCTGGCCTCAATTTCTTCATCTTTGAAATGCAGAATTCAAATTAGATCAAAGGTCTAACTTTAAAACTTGTGACTGCAACCAAGTCATATAGTATGTGCAAGAGAAATTAATACTCCTGTATCCCTCAAAACATGGTTTATCACTCCTCATGATCAAAAAGCACTAACCCACTATTCTTTACTCTTTGCTTGATCAAAATATGAAGCATTAATAATAACATACATGAATAAATTTGCATATGAATAAGCATGTATTTGTGCATATATATGTATATGTGTGTATGTAGACATGCACATGTGTATGTGTGATTCTTTTCAAACATATCTACATAAATATAACTGCTCAAGTGGATCTCTGATAACATCAGTTCCAGAGTTCTCTCCAACAGTGCAGATTTCAATCTAGCTACTTTGGTCCATCCTATGAGACTCCTCATCCATATTCTCCTCAAACCTTTGCACAATGTGCCAATGTTCTAGTGAAATTATTTGGTTTCTCTAGATATTGTAAGGATACTAGTGAAATACTCTTACTCTCTTCCTCTCATTCTTTACTCTTGCCATGTTTCCAGTCCTCCACCCTCTCCTCCAACATGCAATTCTTTAATGATATCATTTATTATTGTTTTTTTTAAAATTTATTGTTGGTCATATTTTGCAGGCTGAAAGCTATAATTTTCTCTCTCTCTCCTCCCTCACCTCTCTCTCTCCCCTCATCTTTCTCTTTCCTCTATCTCTCTGTCTCTGTATCTCTTGTCTTTCTCTCCATATATACATAGATATACATATATCACGTATATCTCTACTATTTATAAACAACTTTTCTCATAAAAGATATGACATGTAGTATAAATATGTTTTTAAATCATTATTCAACCAATACAGTAGTGTGAAATGAGAACCATAAAGGAGGAATGATTCTTAATTCGAAGCTCTTTGGTAGGAGAGTTGAGACTGCAGCCCAAACTGCTTGACTCCTAATATTATACTTTATTACTTCTAAAAAATGCTGATTCTTCCAATATTAATTGCTACCAGATGTGATAAACCCTGCGAATTAGCTAACTAGGAATATACAGGAGGAGAGTTGAAAGACCTCAATAAGCAGAATTAATTCACTGTCCTTTCACTGAGTCTTGAAATCCCCAGCACCAGAGTCATCTCTTTGTGTTAAGGTATTGTGTCTCTAAAAGACATGTTAAAATAGAAATATGTTACCTGAGAGTAGTAGACAATTGACCCATTAGCTCCACATAAGCACAGATTAATTATGGGTAGACATCAAAATGCAAAGTGGAGGTCGGGGGTGGGAGGAAATTCCTAAGCATCAACTAAACTAAAAAATGGAAGGAAATTATCGATTCTAAGTAGGGACTGAGTAAAAGGAAAAGAAATTATGTATATTTGAAGGGTTACCAAGTTGGGGTAGATATTCTTATGTGACAAGTTTTCTTCCTCTTTAAAATTAGGGTGTTGGACTGGGTGAAGTCTACAGTCCTTATAGCTCTAATGACAAATAACTTGTCTATGAATTTTAAGGTAAGGGACATTTATAAGTTAAGTTGACACACCAGGGAAAACAAGTTGGGTAGACATGTCAGGAATTGCTTATGTTCTGGAAAAGACAGTACAGTTCTGTCTATACACCTGAGGAAATGTTGGCTGGAAGCCTAAATGTTTTGGGAAATTTAATCAGACTCATTCTAACTCAAAGTTAATTGCATTTGTCACTGGCAAAGTGGGTGGCAGGGAAGTGGAAGCTAAGAAGGGAAGATAGAGAAAAAAGCCAAAATATCAAGAAAAAGAAACAATCAAAGAATATCTGAGTTGCAGAAAGCTATAGAAGCCTACCGCCTTATTATAGGAGAAATGATATGGTGGATAACCCAGAGACCCTGAGTTCAAATTCTGTCTCTGACATGTAATACTTGAATGAACATTGGAGTAAATCATTAAACTTCATTAAGTTTATTTTCCTCATTTATAAAAATGTGAGATTAAGACTCAAAATCTTGGTATCCTTTCCAGCTTTAGAACTATGCATCTAGTTGTATGCCTCTTTTGTATAACCAATCATCTCACTTTTTTCTTGAACAATTCAACAATTAGAGAGGTAAAACTCAACACTTCCAGAGGCAACCAGTTCTATTTCTAAAATGGTCCTGTTGAGTTAAAATTTACCTCTGTAACTTCAACTCTTTTCTTAAAATCCTTTTCACTGGAGCCAAGTCCAATTCTCTTTTAGTATAAGAGACTTTCAGAGTACTGAAATAGTTACTGTTTACTCCTTAAGTCTACTCTTCTCCAAGCTAAACATTCCTTGCTCCAACAACTATTCTTATTAAGGAATAATCTTTATACCCTTCATCATGCTGATCAGCTTCCTATGGATCCTTTCTATCTTTGTTCTTAAATATGATATCCAGAATAGAATACTGAACTCCAGATGTGGTATGCCAGGGTATAACAGCAGGAATAATATTTTCCCAGGCTTGGGCACTATGCTTCTCAATATACACTAAGTATCATCAGATTTTTTTTCTGGTCAACATAATAATTTGAATTTCACAAAATCTCTCATATTTTCTAGCTAAAGTGCTGTGTGGACACATCTTCCCTATTGTATCCTTATGAAACTGATTTTTTAAAACCAAACGTAAGATTTTTATATTATCCTTAATAAGCTTCATCTTCTTAGTTTCAGGCAGTTGTATTGTTAAGGTAAGTAGAAAGGTGTGAGGATAAGTATTGTTTCATAATTTACTCGAGTTGATTCTCTTTGAAAGATTCATTGAAAGTTTACAAAGTTAGAAATAAATAGTGTAAGAAAGTACAATTCATGGTATTTGACCTATGTAGAAATTGCTAATGATGAAGGTTAGAAGGGTAAAGTCAAACATCCTTTCATAACTTCTTTGGGTGATTAAGGTGATATCTTTCCCTAAAATGTGTCAAGAATATCATAATCTTGGGTTCAGCTTATGCAAGTAGGACAAAGTGGGGAAAGTTTGCAAATAAATGTTTGATTTACAAAGTAGAGGTTGTTTTAAATAGACAAAACCAAGATAATTCTTTTAATTTATTCCCCTAGCCTCTACACTATGCATTCTGGATGTAAAATTATTTTCTCAATAAAATCTCATCCAATCTGGAACCAATGTCTCATGCTTTTTGGCACTATGTGATTCCATCTCAAAACTAAAATATAAATAAAATTTCTTTGTGTTCTTGAGGCAGCTTTACATATGTCTAATTTGAAAATTTGTGTCAAAACTCTCAAATTTGAATATCTGTCATTGTCTCCTCAGAATGGGAAAAGAATGCTTTCACTGTGAGAAAATAATTCAAAATTTCAAAAGGAAAATATGAAATTGTGGTCTCCACTCTTCTGGGCTTTAACTCTTTGGACTGATTCCTTTTTTAGCTTTAGAGCAATTGTCATGCTCAATAGGGACAGTTCAGATTTTATATACTTTTTAATTAGAACGTTTTTGTTTTTTTCTCTCTCTTTTGTACATTTTCCTCCTGCTGTTTCAATTCATCTATTATTACTAGAGTGCTTCCAACTGCATTTTTTTACATTAAATGTTGAAAAGGTATCACATTCATAAAAGTGTTGAGCACTATTAAAAATGTAAAGGCCAAATCAGTTTTTGTTTTCTAAATTGTTTGAAGTAACCTATTTAAGTCCCAGCCTATGAAAATTCTATTTTTTTTAAATTTTTGATGGCAGCTTTTTTCTTAGTATTCTTGAAGAAAAAAGAAGTTATAGTCACCAATATGCCAGATAAACAATAGATAATTGATTTTTTCATAGCATTATGATTTATGAGAAGCAGCATGACACAGAAAAGATGAAATCAGAAACCTGGGTTCAAGTCATACTTTTACTCATACTACCTGCAAGAGCAAAGCAAAGTCATGTAAACTCTCAGTGCCCTCAGGCAAATATCTAAACCACTATATTACAAATGAATTGACAATGTGTGTGTGTCAGTGGAGGGGCTTTCTAACCTTGAAGTTCAGTACACTAATGGAATTCGACGTTCTAAAACTTTACACCACACCATCTGAACTCTACCATTAACATTCATGTGGCAATCTGGCAGAGAGATGATAGACTGGAAGAGCAGAAGGAGACTATTAGACATGAGCAATGTGTGAATTAGTTCTCCCTTCCTAATTACACTCAGTTGCTAAAATACAGGTCTTTATTTTTTGAGCAGGCAGTTGTTCTCAGGAGAGAGGGGAAGAGAATAACCATTTAGTAAGTTCCTACTATGCACTTGGCATTGTGCAAAGCACTTTCCAAAGATTATCTCATTTGTTCTTCACAATAACTTTGTGAAGTAAATGCTATTATGATTACCATTTTACAGTTGAGGAAACCGAAGTAGACACTGGTTAAGTGACTTGCTAACGATGATGGTTATGATAGTTGATATCATAAATTGAAAGCTTTGTGAGTGCATTTAAGAACTGATTACAGGAATTTAATCCCAGCTAGTGGTAGAGGCTAGAGCTAGTGGTAGAGGCTAGGGCTAGTGGTTCCCTAGAATTCAGGGATTCTGGGTGGCATTAAGGTTAAAGCTGATCTGGTATTCTAACAAATCCCTGAACCAATATAGTGAGAGTTTATGAGGAGTAGAGGGCTACCAGGTTGGGTCAAAATTCCCCAGGTCAGAAAAATGGAGCAGATCAAAGTTTTCATACCAGTTAACATTGTGATCACACTTTGATATCTGTACTTCCAACTCTTTGAAAGAAGGAAATCAAGTGTCAAAACACAAAACAACAACGACAAAGATGATAATAATGACAACAACAATATTAAATGGAAAAGGAAGTTCAGAAGGGTCATGGTCTTTCTTATCCTAGAGTTAAATCATATATGCATTTTAAAAATTGCACATAATAGATATTCATAGTTTCATATAGAATCCTTAAAATGTTCTTCTGTGCATATATGTGTATGTATGTATAGTATACATGTATTCATATATATACATGCATATATGTGTATATATATGCATGTATATATATGAATACATGTATGTATAGTATACATGTAGTATTAATGTGCACCAAATTCATAATAAAAAAGAAAAAATAAAATCCCTGCATTACTCATCTATGCATTTTTGTTAATAAAAATACAGGTTTTAAGTTTATAGAAAGAGTCCTAAACTAGAAATTAGGAGACTGGATTATTTTGTCTAATTCCGCCAATAATCTTTAAGTGAATCACTTAAGCACTCAATGCTTCACTTTCCTTATCTATAAAATGGCAGATTAGTGGTAGATTTAATCATTTTAACTTTAACATTAAATAGATCTGAAAATATTCATAATTGTCTGGTTGGTTTCCTTGTCTAAGTGATATTTCTAAAGCACTGGACTGACCAAATTATAAGGTTACTTTTCTAGTGGTGTGACTGTGGGTGGGCAAATCATTAAATTATTTCTTAGTTTCCTCATTTTTAAACAGAGTACAATAATGTCAACCTCACATGGTTGTTGTGAACATGAAAGAGATAATGCCAGTAAAATGCTTTGGAAAATTTAAATAATTATATAAACAGCTATTATTATTATCATCATTTGTAATCCAGTGCCTCTCAATTACCTCCATGATGAAATATAAAACTGTGTTTGGTACTTAAAGTTCTTCACAACCTAGACCTTGTTTGTTTGTTCCTAACCAATAAAATAGCTAATTCTTAGCACAGTCCCTGACACATTTATGGTAAGCCTTTACTAAATGGCTTTTAATTTTATGCTCATATAGTATAGTATCATAGACCATTAGAATTGGCAGGAACTTAGATGACTTCAACATGTAGGTGGGAAAACTGACTTCCAGAAATGTAAAGTGATCTTCCCAAAGTCTCTAAGGGCAGAGCTGGGATTCAAATGCAGGGGTTCTTATTCCTTGTTATGTACACTTCTTACGATATAAAATCAACCACAGACACATATGCACAAATATACACACACACATACATACATATACACACACATACACACATAGCCTGAAAAATAGGAAACTAAGTCATGATAACCATCTTTAATATTTTGCATTGTAATCTTTAAGCATTTTAATTGATATCATGAAGAAAGAGAGATTGTCCTGTTTGGCCCTAGGGTACCATAGAAGCAATGGGACAGATGTTATGGAAATATAAATTTTGATTTCATATATTAAATCCATGGTTTGCTGTGACCCAATCTCAAAACAAAGCAAAAGAAAACAATTTCCAATTGACCAGTGTATTGATGATATATTTCTCTAGCATTATGTGGCTAATCCTCAGAAAAGAAACTAGCTCTATTACTGTAACATTAATAAGTTACTTTCAAAATTTTGTGCTTTTGAAATAAATGCATGATTTGACCTTTATTATAAGATTAACTGAAAATATCTCCAACTGGGCTAAAAATGTTAGGTCATCTCTTCACCCAGATGAGGCATTAGAGAGGGTTTTATGGATGAAAAACTAAAGATGAGTATTGCTAAGGGAAATGAAAAGCTTTGTGATGGGTACAAGCAGGTTGCAATATATAATGACCAAGGAAAAACAGGAATAAAACATTTCAAGAAACAAAAAATCATACAGTCATATGACAAAAAGTGAGGGATGATAATTGGACGTATAAAGGGTTTCACTATATCCTTGAAATGTTGGGAAAAAGATTTCCAGTATGTTGAGTGGACCCATAACAGTAAATATTTGGAAGGAAATGGACATGAGTTACACTGGATAGAAAGTTAAAGATGGGTTGCAATCTGCAACGTGGAAGTAATTCCAGTTCAATATAGTATTGGGTATATTTATTATAATTAAATTCAATAATCATTACTTTTATTTCCTGGGCACTGGGCTATGTGTGGAGAAGCTCTGGTAAATAGCAGTGAAAGGAAATTCTTTGATGTTGAACATTATTATTCATTACAGAGAAAAGGATGTCACCTCTTTCTCTGGAGGCTTTTGAAAACAGGATGATTTGATATAGTTTATAGGTCTTGTTGCTTGAAGGGATGACCTAGCTGATTTTTCATATCCTCTTCTGTCTTCTTTATCTATAGAATACTAGAATATTCACTTGGTAAAATTAAAAACAGATCACTAACTTTCCAATGGCAACTAAAACATTTATTAATATATGTAGAGATGATTAGAGGTGAGCCTGACACCAGCACATAATTGCAAGGTTTGGAGTTTAGATGAAGCACATGCAGTTGAATGAATATTTATTAAAAGGAGATATGCTTAGCCTTGACATAGGAAGGATATGGCAAAAGGATAGTGTCATTTAGTTGCTATATATGTAACCATCCTTGTCACCATCTAGAAATTTGTCTGGCATGCAGGTTAAGGTGTATTGACTTGCTTTTTCTTCAGATACATATCTCATGGGTGATAGTTCTTCTACATCTTTGTTGTTTAGTTGTATCTGACTCTTGATGGCATTATTTTGAGTTTTCTGGGCAAAAATAATGGAGTGGTTTGCCATTTCCTTCTCATTTCTACAGATGAATAAACAGACGAATTCAGTAAAGTAACTTGCCCAAGGTCACACAGAGAGTAAGTTTATGAGGCCTGATTTGAGTTCTGGAAGATGAATCTTCTTGACTTCAAGCCCAGAATTTTATCTATTGTGTCACTTAGCTGCCTCTAGAGCCAAAGACTTCTAGAAAGCTGAATGAAGAGAGGAGCAACTTGAATCTTCTCTTGGGACAATCAAATCTTATCTTTATTGAATATCCTTAAGTCATATGGGGGAGATGTTCTCAAACTTATTGGTCTTATTACATTAGGGAATGTCATAACTGGCAGGGCCTTGGAATCCATTGTGCCAACCTATACTCTGTCTAAAAATCCTCTCTAAAATCACCCCAGGCTTCAGTTTTGAGCTGGAAATCTCTAATGAAGGAGATTCAATTATGTTCTTGGACATTACTTTCCACTTACAGAGAACTCAACTTCTCAGGAAATTTTTCCAGATGTGGAATATAACTTGACTTCCCTACAGCTTACTAATAGATGATTTGCCCATTTCAACCCAACTGAACAAATCTAATCTCCTTTTCAGCCTCAACATATTTTTCAAATGCTTAGAGGCAGGTGGCATATCTCGCTAAAGTCTCCTCTTCAAGCTGATTTACTTTTACATTTCTTTCAGTTGATTTTTGTAGTTCATCATCTCTAACACTTTTCCATGCAAATATTTCTAAATTCTCCCCACCCCTACAAGGAACAGCTAATAAGACACACCTTTTCACAGAAAATCTCCCAAAGTGTTAAGAAGCAAGGAAGGCATTTTTCCTATATTTTTTTTCTTTTAGACTCATTACATAAATTTCTTTGGGCCCAACTTAATTTCACTTAGGTCTGGATAAATGTCACATTTTTGCATGATTGGATTTATTTTGCTTAGATTTATTTTCCTAAAGATATTTTCCAATGTTTCCAAAGTTCTAAAAACAAATTTTAAAATATTATTACATACCATATCCAGTTATCTTATAGACCTGACTTCTTGGATATATGGAGACCATCAGTTGCACTCTTTTCTTAAATCTGAAAAAGAAACCATAAAAGAATAAAAAATATTATTAGTACTAATTTTTCAAATTATAGGTCCAGATCCAAGGTGGCATTGTAGAGGAAGCAACCAAGGTCTCCCAGCACTGCCTTTCAAATAACTTTAAAATAATACCTCAAATATAATTATGGAATGACATAGCCAACAAAAGGTTGAAGTGACAAATTTTGACTTTCTAATAGAATGCTCAAGAGAAGTGTAAACTGACTCCAGAGGAAGGAGCAATCATTTTCATCTATGCAGTAGTTGCATAAAAGGTAGAAGGAATTGGTGGTTACTACCATTATCCTGAGAAAATGATTAAATTTTCTGATATAACTTATGATAAGGACCTACAGAAGCAGTTTAGGATATTGGAAGAAGTCTATGACACTGCAGGGGCAACTGCTTCATTGCCCACATGGTGGTAACACTGGTTATGGGCAGCAATTTTCAGAGCTCTCAGTCCAGAGATGGCAAGTGAATTTGGCTACAGGCCAGAAAGAGATTAGAAGGTACTCTTATTCTAGCCCTGAATATAAGACAGGGAGTTGTTTGGCAACTTTATTGCTTATTTCCCTTTTTGATTTATAAATACAGGATAGTGAGGAGTCCTTACAGTCACAATGTCTTAGATCACAGGCTCTGAGGAGTAGTATCACTTCTGTTTGCAAGGAATAAATGTCTCTTTCAGGGTATGAACCAAAGCTCAGACTAGGAAAGCAATAATCACACTTCTCCGCAAATCACACTGCTTTAGAAGCACTGATTATTTCCAAACACCAAGAATCAGCTCTGAAAAGAGCAGTGTAAAAAAGCTTGAAACTTGAAACAGTTTCTCCCCACCACTAACCCAATTTAACATAAAGTTCAAAATCAAGATTAGGCAGAAAAATAAATGAAAAAAAAGACCTTGACTATTTTAGTGACAGGGAAGAAAAAAAACCCAAATCAGAAAAGGACAATGAAGTCAAACAGCTCTAAGCAAAGCCTCAAAGAAAAATATAAATTGTATACAAGTAAAAAAAAATACGTGGAAAGATTAACATTATTTTAAAAAATCAAATAAGAGGGTTAGAGGAAAAAACTGGGGAAAGAAATTATATTGATGCAAGAAAATGATGAAAAGACAATTGACAGCTTGGTAAAAGAGGCACAGAACACTGGAGAAAACAATATTTGGAAAAACAGAAATGACCAACTGGTAAAAGAACTACAAAACTTCACTGATGAAAATAATTTCTTAAAAATCAAAATTGATGAAATGGAAAATGAGGCAAAAAAAGTCCACTGAAGAAAATAACTTCTTGAAATTAGAATTAGGGAAATGAAAGCTAATGATTCTAGGAGACATCAATAACAAATACACATCAGACAGCAGCATTTGGACACCAGCTCAGCACCAAGTGAGTTGCCATAACACTATGGTTTCTGGAAGTGTCAAAAAACTCCCCAACACCTTAACACAGCACCATACATGAGGGTCCCTGTAGGCTTCAGGGCAATATCATTGCATCACCAAGTAACCAGCCAGAGCCTGCAGTGCCTGGCAAAAGAAGCCTGAAACAGTGCCCCTTCCACCCTAAGAGCAGAGCTCAAATTTAAAAGGAAGGAAAAAAAGGCAAAAAAAGATGAGCAACAAACAAGAAGATAATAATCTGACCATAGAAACTTATTATGGTGACAAGGGAGAACTCAAAATAGAGCAATATTAAAAGACCTATGGACAAAATCCCAAAAAAGAATGGAAAGTGAACCCAAGCCCAGAAATAACTAATGGAAGAACTTAAAAGGAGACTGAAGATCAAATACAGAGGAAGAAGAAAAATTGGGGAAAGGAATAAGTAATGCAAGAGAATTATGAAAAAAAGTCAAAAACTTGGGAAAAAAACTGCTTAAAAAGTAGAATTGGCCAAATGGAAAAGAAAGTACAAAAGCTAACTGAAGAAAACAACTCTATGAGACATCAAGAATCAATCAGAAAAATTCAAAAGAATGAAAAAAAGATGAAAATGTAAAATACCTCATTGGAAAGACAGCTAAGCTGTGTGTGTTCATCCTTCATTGCTGAAGAACACCATGCCATCAGAGAAATGATGACATGACTTGCACTTTACTTTGTTTTGAGGGGAGGTGGAGCCAAGATGGTGGAGTAGAAAGACACACATACGCTAGCTCCAAACCCACATCCCATGAAATATCTGTAGAGAAGAACTCCCCACAAATTCTGGAGCAGCAGAAGCCACAGAATAACGGAGCAGACGAGATTTCTGTTCCAGAGAGCCCTGCAAACCTCTCACAAAAGGTCCTTTGCACCCTGGACCCGGAGCCAAGGCCAGCCCTGCTTCAGCCTTGCGGCACCGAGAGGAGCAGATTCCCGCAGGCTTCAGGGATGGAATCTCCAGCAGCCATGCAGGTCCCTCCACCCACAGGGAACAAGGGTCAGTGAGAGGGTCTCTTTGGCGGGTCAAGAGGGGAGTGGGAGGCAGCAGCAGAGGCAGGAGCGGACTGAGGCTCCTCAAGCAGGCAGGAGCCCAGATCCATTGTTGAAGGTCTCTGCATAAACCCCCTGAGGGAACTGAGCTCATGAGGCAGCCCTGCCCCCACCTGAGCAGCTGAACTTGATCTCACACTGAATAGCAGCCCTGCCCTGCCCAAAGCCCTGAGGCTGGGAAGCAACATTTGAATCTCAGACCCCAAGCGCTGGCTGGGTGGATCTGGAGGTAAAGTGGGTGTGAAGAGAATATTCAGAGGTCAGGTCACTGGCTGGGAGGATGCCCAGAAAAGGGAAAGGAGGTGGGACTGTGGAGGGTTGCTTTGTTGGTGAGTGGGTATTTCCTCCCTTCCTTTCTGATGAGGGGGAACAATGCTTAACATCAGGGAAAGCCACGGAGGTCAAGGCTTCTGTATCCCAGCCCACTCAATGGGCTCAGGCCATGGAAGAGCTCAAAAAGGATTTTGAGGGTCGAGTTAGGGGGGTGGAGGAAGGACTGGGAAGATAAATGAGAGACATGCAAGCAAAGCATGAAAAACAATTAAACACCCTGCTAAAGGAGACCCAAAAAAATGCTCAAGAAAATAACACCTTGAAAAATAGGCTAACTCAATTGGCAAAAGAGGTTCAAAAGGCCAATGAGGAGAAGAATGCTTTCAAAAGCAGAATTAGCCAAATGGAAAAGGAGGTTCAAAAGCTCACTGAAGAAAATAGTTCTTTCAAAATTAGAATGGAACAGATGGAGGCTAATGACTTTATGAGAAACCAAGAAATCACAAAGTAGAGCCAAAAGAATGAAAGAATGGAGGATAATGTGAAGTATCTCATTGGAGGGACAACTGACCTGGAAAATAGATCCAGGAGAGACAATTTAAAAGTTGTGGGACTACCTGAAAGCCATGATCCAAAAAAGAGCCTGGACATCATCTTTCATGAGGTTGTTAAGGAAAACTGCCCTGAGATTCTGGAACCAGAGGGCAAAATAAGTATTCAAGGAATCCACAGAACACTGCCTGAGGGAGATCCAAAAAGAGAACTCCTGGGAACATTATGGATGGATTCTGGAGTTCCCTGGTTGGGGAGAAAATATTGCAAGCAGCTAGAAAGAAACAATTCAGGTATTGTGGAAATGCAGTTGGGATGGCACAAGATCTAGCAGCTTCTGCGTTGAGGGATCGAAGGGCGTGGAGTGGGATATTCCAGAAGTCAAGGGAACTAAGACTAAAACGGGGAATCACCTACCCAGCAAAACTGAGTATAATACTTCAGGGGAAAAATTGGTCTTTCAATGAAATAGAGGACTTTCGGGCATTCTTGATGAAAAGACCGGAGCTGAAGAGAAAATTTGACTTTCAGGCCCGGGAGTAAAGAGAAGCATGAAAAGGTAAACAGCAAAGAGAATTCATAAGGGACTCATAAAAGTTGAACTGTTTACATTCCTATATGGAAAGACAATATTTGTAACTCTTGAAACTATTCAGTATCTGGGTACTGGGTGGGATTACACACACACACATGCACACACACACACACACACACACACATAGAGACAGAGTGCACAGAGTGAATTGAAGAGGATGGGATCATATCTTAAAAAAATGAAATCAAGCAGTGAGAGAGAAATATATTGGGAGGAGAAAGGGAGAAATGGAGTGGGGTGAATTATCTCTCACAGAAGAGGCAAGCAAAAGATTTATTAGTGTAGGGATAAAGAGGGGAGGTGAGAAAAAAACATGAAGTTTACTCTCATCACAGTCCACTAAAGGTAGGAGTAAAGTGCACACTCATTTTTGTATGAGGACCTGTCTTGTAGTGCAGGAGGGTTGGGGATAAGGGGATAAGTAGGGTGGGGGGGATAATGGAAGGGAGGGCATGGGGAGGAGGGAGCGTTTTGAGGTCGACACTCATGGGGAGGGACAGGATCAAAAGAGAGAATGGAAGTAATGGGGGGCAGGATAGGATGGAGGGAGATATAGTTGGTCTTGTACAGCATGACTATTATGGAGGTCATTTGCAAGACTGCACGGATTTGGCCTGTATTAAATTGCTTGCCTTCCAAGGGGAGGGGGTGGGGAGGGAGGGAGGAGGGGAGGTTGGAACTCAAAGTTTTGGGAACGACTGTCAAGTACTGTTCTTGCCACTGGGAGGTGGGAAGTACAAATGGGGGGATATAGCAAGTTATTTGGCCCTATGGGATAAGGGAGAGGATGGAGACAGGGGCAAAGAGGGATGATAGAGGAGAGAGCAGATTGGTGATAGGGGCAATTAGAATGCTCGGTGTTTTGGGGTGAGGGGAGGGAGTGGAGGGGGGGAGACTTTGGAACCCAGGATTTTGTGAAAATGAATGTTGAAAGTTAAATGAATAAATAAATTTAAAGAAAAAAGACTGTTTTGAGTGAGGCAGGGCTGTGCAGGTCACCAGCCTTACTTTTCTTCCAGAGCCATCTGAATCCAGTGACCAGATACTCATCAGGATGACTGGAGATAACCCAGGATGAGACAATTGGGGTTAAGTGACTTGCCCAAGGTCACACAGCTAGTGAGTGTCAAGTGTCTAAGGTGAGATTTGAACTTAGGTCCTCCTGACTCCTGTACTGGTGCTCTATCCACTACACCACCCAGAAAATAGAACCAAGAGAGACAATGCCAGAATCTTTGGAATATGTGAAAGAATACACTGATCACTTCAGGGAAATGATTCTCAAATAAAAACTCTAAGGAACATTTAAGTCAAATTACAGCACTATCAGGTCAAAGAAAATTACTGCAAGTGGCCAGAAAGAAACAATTCAAATATTGGGGAGACACAGTTATGATTACACAGCATTTAGCAGCTGCAACATTAAAGAACTGTTGATTGTGGAACCTGACATTCTGGGAGGCAGAGGAGCTAGAACTACAATCAGGAATCAGCTCCCTAGTGAAATTAAGTGTAACATTGAAGGGGGAAAAGGCTGTTCAATGAAGTAGAAGGATTTCAACCTTTCATAAGGAGAATGCCAGAATCTAACAAAAAATTTGATCTCTAATATCAAGGCCAAGGAGAAGCTTGAAATGTTTTTTTTTAAAAAAGTAAAAGAATATAGATTCAATGGAGATGAATTGTTTACATGCCTACATGGGAAGATGAAAATTGCAGTTCTTAAAACTTGTACCACTAATGTTACAATTAAAAGGAATGTACATTGACAGAGGGTACAAATTTACAGTGAATTTGAGGGAATGGCATTAAAAAATAGCTAAAGAATGAAAAAGAGGTGCACACTGGATGTAGAAGGGAGAGGTAGAATGGGGTAAATTATTTTACATGAAGAGGCACAAAAGACCTATTAGAGAGGAGGAGAACATGGGGTGGGTGGGCAATGGGCATTGCTTGAACCTTATGTCTTACTTGAGAGGAAAGTAGCAACAGAGGAGATTAAGTAAAGGCAGGAGTGGGAGGAATCAACAAAAAATAGGGCAGACTGGAGGAAGCAGTAGACAGAAGCAAAACACTGATGAGGAGGAAAGAAGTGAAAGGAGAGGACAAATAGGGAGAAAAAAAGGATAGAGGGAAATATATAGATAGTAATAATCATCACTGTGAAATATGAATGTGATGAAATCTCCCATAAAACAGAAGCAACTATCAGAGTGGATCAGAATCCTCTAATATGTTGTTTACAAGAAACCCACATGAAGCAGAGAGACATACAGAGTAAAGGTAAGGGACTAGAACACAATCTATTATGCTTTGACTGAAGTAAAAAAAAAAAAAAAAAGAAAAGAAAAAAAGAAAAAAAGGGAATGATCCCAATCTCAGACAAAACCAAACCAAAAATAGACCTAATTAAAAAAGATAAGGAAGGAAACTGCATCTTGCTGAAAGGTATGAAAGACAATACAATAATGTCAATACTAAATATATGTGAACCAAGGGTATAACATCCAAATTTTTAATTTTTATTTATTGTTTTAAATTAATATATTTGTTTTCAGTTTTCAACTATCACTTCTGTAAGTTTTAAATTTTCTCCCCCTTCCTCTCCCTTCCCTCCCTGAGAAGGCATGCAATCATATATGAGTTCTACATATACATTCTTATTGAACACATTTTCACATTAGTCATGCTGCATAGAAGAATTAAAATAAATAGAAATCAAGAGAAAAACCAAACCAAAACAAAAGAAAATGGTCTGCTTCATTCTGTGTTCTGATTCCATACTTCTTTCTGTGGATGTGGGTGACATTTTGCCTCAAGAGTCCTTTGGGAATATTTTAGGTCCTTGTGTTGCTTTGAAGGGTAAACTTTATCAGAAACAGTCCTCACACACTGTGGCTGTTACTGTGTACAATGTTCTCCTGGTTCTGCTTATTTCACTCAATATTAGTTCATATCAGTCATTCCAGACCTCTCTGAAGTCTTCCTGTTTATGATTTCTTACAGCACAATAGTATTCCATTACATTCATATGTAGCAAATTGTTCAGTCCTTCTCCAATTGATGGGCATGCCCTCAATTTCCATTTCTCATCTACTACAAAGAAAACTGCTGCAAATATGTTTGAACACATGGGACCTTTTGCCATTTTTGTGATATTTTTGGGATACAGTCCTAGAAGTGATATTGTTGGGTCAAAGTGTACGAAGACTTTTGTAGGCCTTTGGGCATAGTTCCAAATTGCTCTCCAGAATAGTTGAATCAGCTCACAGTTCCACCAATGAATTAGTGTTCCAGCTCTCATCTCTTCTACAGCATTTATCATCTTTCTGTTTTGTCATGTTAGTCAATCTGATAGGTGTGATTTGGTACCACAGAGTTGTTTTGATTTGCATTTTTCCAATCCAAAGTCATTTAGAGCATTTTTTCATATGATCATATATGCCTTTAATTCTTCCTCTGAAAACTGTCTGTTCATATCATTTGACCATTTATCAGTTGGGCAATGATTTGTATTTTTGTAAATTTGACTTGGTTCTGTATATATTTTAGAAATGAGGCCTTTAGTTGCAAAAATCCATTCCCATTTTTCTGCTTTCTTGGTTGCACTGGGTTTGTGCAAAAACTTTTCAATTTAATGTAATCAAAATTATCCATTTTTCACTTCACAGTGCTCTCTATCTCTTGTTTGGTCATAAATTTCTTGATTCTCTATAAATCTGACAAGTACAATATTCCTTGCTCCCCTAATTTGTTTATACATAAATCATGTATCCATTTGGAATTTATTGCTTTGTATGGTGTCAGGCATTGGTCTATGCCCAGTTTCTGCCATGCTATTGTCTAGTTTTCCCAGCAGTTTTTTTCAAACAGTGAGTTCTTATCCCAGAAACTGGGATCCTGGGGTTTATCAAACAGGAGACTGTTATATTCATTGACTACTATGTCTTGAGTGCCTGAACTATTCCAATGATCTACCCCTTTAATTTTTAGCCAGTACTAACTGGTTTTGACGGCTCCTGATTTATAATACTATTTGAGATCTGATAGGGGTAGGTCACCTTCCCTAGCATTTCTTTTCATTAATTCCCTTGATATTCTGAAATTTTTCTTCTTCTACATGAATTCTGATAATATTTTTTTTTTTAGCTCTAGAAAATAATTTTGTAGTAGTTTGATTGGAATGGCATTGGATAAGTAAATTAATTTACGTAGAATTATAATTTTTTTATTATATCGGTTTGGTCTACCCATTACAACTGATTTTTTTCTTTTTTTATGTTTATTTATTTATTTTTAGTTTTCAATATTCATTTGCACAAAATTTTGAGTTCCAAATTTTCTCCCCATCTCTCCCCTCCACCACCCCATAATACTTTGCAATCTGATTACTCCTTCCCTGAATATGCCCTTCTATCACACCCCTCCCTTCCCTTATCCCCTTCTTCTCTCTTTTCCTATAGGGCAAGATAGGTTTCTCTACTCCATTACCTGTATTTCTTATTTCCCAGTTGTATGAAAAAACAATTGTCAACATTCATTCCTAATACTTTGGATTCCGACTTCTCTCCCTTCTTCCCTCCCCCCACATCTGCACTGAGAAGGCAGGCAATTCAATATAAGCTGTATAAGTGTAGTTTTGCAAAAGACTTCCATAGTAGTAATGTTGTATAAGACTAACTATATTTCCCTCCATCCTATCCTGCCCCCATTTATTCTATTCTCTCTTTTGACCTTGTCCCTCTCCAAAAGTGTTTACTTTTGATTATTCCCTTCTCCCATTTGCCCTCCCTTCTATCATCTCCTTCACCCCAGTTGTCCCCTTTTCCCTTACCCTTCTGTAGTGCAAGATATACTTTCATACTAAACTGAGTAAGCATGTCATTTCCTCAAGCCAGGTGTGAAAAGAGTAAGCTTCCCTTTTTTCCACTCACATTCTTCCTTTTCCCCTCCACTGAAGAAGCTTTTCCTTGCTTCCTTGATGCTTGATAATTTACCCCATTCCATTTCTCCCTTTCTCCTCCCAATATATTCCTCTCTCACCCCTCAATTTTATTTTATTTTCTTTAGGTATCATCCCTTCTTATTCAATTCACCCTGTGTTCTCTATCTGTGTATGTATGTGTAATCCCTCTAACAACCCAAGTACTGAAAAAAGTCTCAAGAGTTACAAATATTATCTTTTCATATAGGAATGTAAATAGTTCAAATTTAGGAAGTCCTTTATGTTTTCTTTTTCCTGTTTACCTTTTCATGCTTCTCTTGATTCTTGTGTTTAAAAGTCAAATTTTCTATTCAGGTCTGGTCTTTTCACCATGAATGCTTGAAAGTCCTCTATGTCATTGAATGACCATTTTTTCCCTTGAAGTATTTTACTCAGTTTTGCTGGGTAGGTGATTCTTGGTTTTAATCCCAGTTCTTTTGGCTTCTGAAATATCATATTTCAAGTCCCTCAATCCCTTGATGTAGAAGCTGCCAGATCCTGTGTTATCCTGATTGTATTTTCACAATACTCAAACTGTTTCTTTCTGGCTGTTGCAACATTTTCTCCTTGACCTTGGAACTCTGGAATTTGGCTACAATATTCCTAGGAGTTTCTCTTTTCAGATCTCTTTCAGGAGGTGATCTGTGGATTCTTTCAATAGTTATTTTGTCCTCTAGTTCTAGAATATCAGGGCAGTTTTCCTTGATAATTTCATGAAAGATGTCTAGGTTCTTTTTTTGATCATGGCTTTCAGTTAGTCCTACAATTTTTAAATTTTCTCTCCTGGATCTCTTTTCCAGGTCAGTTGTTTGTCTAATTAGATATTTCACATTGTCTTCTATTTTCATTCTTTTGATTTTGCTTTGTATTTTCCTGATTTCTGATAAAGTCATTAGCTTCTATCTGTTTCATTCTGTTTTTTAAAGAACTATTTTCTTCAATGAGCTTTTGAACCTCCTTTTCATTTTGGCTAATTCTGCTTTTTAAAGCATTCTTCTCATTGACTTTTTGCACCACTTTGCCACTTGAGCTAGCCTGTTTTTAAAGGTATTATTTTCTTCAGCATTTTTTTGGGTCTCCTTTATCAAGCTGTTGATTTACTTTTCATGATTTTCTTACCTTGCTCTCATTTATCTTCCAAACTTTTCCTTCACCTCTCTTACCTGGTTTTCAAAATCCTTTTTGGGCTCTTCTATGGCCTGAGACCATTGCATATTCATTTTGGAGGTTTTGGATACAGAAGCCTTGACTTCCTCTAATGTTATGCTTTGTTCTTCCTCATCCAAAAGGATGGAAGAAAATATGTGTTCACCAAGAAAGTACCTTTCTACAGTCTTTTTTTTCTCCCTTTTTTTGGCATTTTCCCAACCAGTTACTTGACTTTTGAGACTTTTGTTGAGAAGAGGGTATATTGTGGCGACCTGTAAGTTCTCAGTTCCTCCAAGGTGGCACAAGCAAGGAAGAAGTGTTTACTCCTCTCCTGACCTGTGCACTGGTCTGAGAGCATCCAAAAACTTTTTTGCCCAGAATCTGCAATTGAATTCCATCTCCAGAGCATCCACCAGCCCCACTGCCAATGTTCCTCCTCACCCCTGGGTGGAGCTCAGAGCTGAGAATCAGATCAGTGGATCAATTCCCCTCGGGGCTTTAGCTGGAGGTCTTCTGGGGCTGCCACTCTGGCTTGAGATTAGATCAGACTTTCAATTCTTCCAGGGGCTCTAGATGGAGGGCTCTGCAAATGACAGCTACAGGACCCCTCCCACTGGCCTTTGAAGCTGTCTGTGGTATTTGTGGGTTGAGGAATCTGGGAATTGCTGCTGGTGGCTCCCTGAATCTTGTTCTGAATCCTGTCCCTGTTGCTCCACACTGATCTGTGCTCCACATTGGTCTATGCTCCATGCTCATTGTGCTGGTCTGGTTTGTGCTCATTGCAGTGGTCTAGCAACTGATTTTTTACTCAATTACTTTGATCTGACTATTGGTGTGAAGCATGTTTTATAATTGTGTTCATATAATCTCTGGGTTTGCTTTGGCAGGTAGACTGCCAGATATTTTATAGTGTCTTCTCTAGCTATAAATGGTAGTTCTCTTTCTATCTCTTGCTGTTGGTCTTTGTTAGTAATATATAGAAATGCAGATGATTTTTGTGGATTCATTTTCTAACCTGCAACTTTGCCAAAGTTGTTTATTACTTCAAGTAACCTTTTACTTAATTCTATAGGATTAACTAAGTATATCATCATATCATCTGCAAAAAGTGATAACTTTGTTTCTTCCTTACCTAGTCTAATTCCTTCAATTTCTTTTTCTTCTTTTACTGCTAAAGCTAACATTTCTAGTACCATATTGAATAACAGTGGTGATAATGGACATCTTTGTTTCATCCTTGATCTTACTGGAAATGGATTTAGCTTATCCGCATTGCATATAATGCTTGCTGATGGTTTTAAGTAGATATTGCTTATTATTTTCAAGAAGGCTCCATTTATTCCTATTCTGTTCAGTGTTTTCAATAGAAATGGGTGCTGTATTTTGTCAAAAGCTGCATCTGTTGAGATAATCATACTGTTTCTTTAGTTCTGTTGTTGATATGATAAATAATGCTGATAGTTTTCCTAAGATTGAACCAGTCCTGCATTCCTGGTATAAATTCTACCTGATCATAATGTATTATCATGATAAATTGCTATATTCTTTTTGCTAACATCTTATTTAAAATTTTTGCATTTATATGCATTAGAGAAATTGAGATATAATTTTATTTCTCTGTTTTGGCTCTACCTGATTTAGGCATCAGAATCAATTTTGTATCATAAAAAAATTGGTAGGACTCTTTTGGCAATTTTCCCCAATAGTCTATATAGTATTGCAATTAACTGTTCTTTACATGTTAGAATTCACTTGTAAATCTATCTGACCCTGGAGATTTTTTCTTAGGGAGTGCATTGATGACTTGTTCAATTTCTTTTTTCTGAGATGGAGTTACTTAGTATTTAACTTCCTCTTCCATTAATCTGGGCAATTTATATTTTAAAGTATTTATCCCTTTCACTTAGATTGCAAAAGTTATGAACATCCAGTTGGATAAAGTAATTTCTAATTATTGATTTGATTTCCTCCTCATTGGAAGTGAGTTCACCCTTTTCATTTTTGACATTGGTATTTTGATTTTCTTCTTTTTTTAAATCAAATTGACCAAAGGTTTATCACGTTTATTGTTTTTTTTTTTCCCATAAAAACCAACTCTTAGTTTTATTCATTAGTTTGACAGCTTTCTTAATTTCAATTTTGTTAATCTCTCCTTTAGTTTTCAGTATTTCTAGTTTGGTATTTATTTGGGATTTTCAATTTGTTTTTTTTTCTACCTTTTTCAGTTGCATGTCCAATTTGTTGATCTCCTTTTTCTCCATTTAATTCATGTAGGTATTCAAAGAAATTTCTCCTAACAACTGCTTTTTCAGCATACCACAAGTTTTGGTAGCTTGTATTAGCTTAGTATCTAAGTTGTCAAAGGAGAAGTTAAGTAAGTAACAGGTTAATGATCAAACAAGAGATAGAGCTATATAAAGTATCAAGTAGATATTTCCTATTATATTAAATTAAAAAGCCTTTGCACACAAAAGCATACTCTCACACAGAAACAAAAGAAAGCAAAAAGAACATGATCAAGATTACAGGGAAAGCAGAAAACTGTCAATCAATTTTTTATAGGATATGTCTCCAATAACTTCCTCAATTCTCAAATATACAGAAAAATGAGTCAAGTTTATAAGGATACAAGTCATTCTCCAACTGATAAAAGGTCAAAGAATATGAAGAGGCAATTTTCAGATGAGGAAATCAAAGCTATCTATAGGCATATGAGCAACTATTCTAAAAAAATTTTGATTAGAGCAATGCAAATTGAAACAACTCTGAGGTGCTACCTCACACCTATCAGATTGGCTAATGTGACAGAAAAAGATAAATGATAAATGTTTGAGTGGAAAATTGACACATTAATGTACTATTGGTGGATTTTTGAACTGATCTAACCATTCTGGAGAGCAATTTGCAACTATGCCCATATCTCAACCAAACTACATGCACCCTTCTATGTAGCAATATCATTGCTAGGTCTGTAATTCAAAGACATCATTGCAGAAGGCTAAATGAACTACATGTGCAAAAACATTAATAGCAGCTCTTTTACTGCGAGCAAAGAATTGTAAATCAAGAGGATGCTCATAAATTGGGGAATGGCTGAACAAGCTTTGGCATGTGAATATAAAGGAATGCTATTGTGCAATAAGAAATGATGAATAAGCAGATGCATGAACTGGATCAACTGGATTTGAGATGAACACAACGAAGGAAACACTGAACACTGTAACAACAACATTGTGCGATGATCAGCTATGAATGATTCATCTCTTCTCAGCAATGCAATGATCCAAGAGAAGTACGAAATTCTCAAGAAGGAAAATGCCATACACATTCAGATAAAGAACTGCTGGGCTCTGAATGCAGATCAAAACTTTTTTCCCCTTTATTCTATTTTGTATTTTTCCCCTTTTTCATTTGTTTCTTCTTAAAGAAAGATTCTCTGAGAAGTGAGGTCTCAGATTTAACACATTTACCCCCACTATGTTCCCTTTCAAATATGTCATGGTTAATGGATGGATGAGTCTGAATCTCTGCTACCATTGGATTGAGATGAACACTAGGGATTTCACTCATCATATGGTTTCTGGCAAATACTGGAACATATACCTTTTCCTTATCTCATGATGGCTTGTTTTCCTCATTTAAAAATGCAAAAGGTTGTAGTTATTCTTATTCTCTTTCATTTAAAACAGCATAAAACAAACACAAAGAGACAAAGGAACTGAGGTCCATATTAATGGGTTAAATATTAACCTTGAATGGGGAAGAGTTAACATTTATTCCCTTATTGCTTTGTCTTTCTCTCCAAGATAAAGGGAAAAAACTAACCCAGGGAACAGCCCTCACTAACCCGTATATTCAACCAATCAACAATTCAACTAGTCAAATCTATAAATTCATCCATAATCCCTCTTCTGAACTCTGCTCCTTTATTACCAATTCACCCATAGTAATGCCCTCAAAATATCTCAAATTCAGCATGTTCCAACCATTAATTATTGCCCCAGGTCCAAATCCATTTTTTTTCTGAAATATTCTACTTCTAAATATATTTGCTAATAAATTTTATTTTGTAAAGCATTCTATTTCTCTTCAAGGCTCTATTATTCTCTTATTCAACCAGATTCCCTACCTCAGAGTTATTTTTCACATTTCTCTTTCTTTACCTCCCCCATCACAGCAATCATGAGATAAATCTTAATAATTCTATCTTCCCATCATTCCTTTCTCTTCTCATGTGGCCACTACTCTATTTCAAGCTCTCATCACTTCTTGTCTGGACCTTTGAAATATCCTTTTAATTAAAGTGAATTGACATCTAACTGTACCTCAAACAGTATTGTAAAGAAGTAATTATCAACACAATACTGGACTGCCTAAGAAATAGAAAAGTAGATCTGTGGAATATATTAGGTACAAATTACATTATGGCAAAGGACCATAGTAATCTACTGTATGATAAAACCACAAAAATAAATTTTTGGGTCAAAAATTCATGATTTCAACAAAAAACTGCTGGGAAAGTAGAGACCATTATGGTAGAAATTAGACATAGACCAACATCTCACACCATATGTCAAAATAAGGTCAAAATGAGTAAATGGTTTATACATAAAGAGTGATACCATAAGAAAATTGGAAGGCATGAGATAATTCATATGTCAGATACATGAATAAAAGAAGAATTTATGACCAAACAAAAGATTGAGAGCATTACAAAATATAAAAATGATTATTTTGATTATATTAAATTTAAATGTTTTTGCACAAACAAAACCAATTCAACCAAAATTATAAGGAAAGCAGAAAACAGGAAAATTTTTTGCAACAAGTATCTCCGATAAAGGTCTTTTCTCAAAAATATAGAGTAATGAGTCCAATTTATATACATATGTCACCCCAATTGATAAATGATCAAAGGACACAAAAAAGCAGTTTTCAGAAAGAAATCAAAACTAGCGATATGAAAAAAAATGTTCTAAGTCACTAATGAGCAGAGAGATACGAATTAAAAAAATTCTGACTTAACACTATTCAGATTAGCTAGGATGACAAAGAAAAGAAAATGATGGAGGTCACAGGGGATATGGGAACATTGGGACATTAGTGCATTGTTGGTGGAGTCGTGAACTGGAGAGCAGTTCACAACTATGCTGAAAGGGCTATATAACTGTTGCATACCCTTTGTTCCAAGAATCCCACTCTGAGGCCTATTATCTGAAGATATTAAAAAAAAGTGAAAGAATCTGTATGTATAAAATATTTATAGTAGCTCTTTTCATGGTGGATAAGAATTGGACATTGAAGGGATGCCCATCAATAGAGAATTGTCTAAACAAGCTGTGGCATATGATTGTAATGGAAAATTATTGTGCTATATGAAGTGACAACCTTGATGATTTCAGAAAATCCTGGTAAGACCTACACCAACATGACAGAATCATATAGACTAAAGAAACACAAGCATTCTCAGAGAAAACCTGCTCCAGTCAGCTGAATTAGGGGACAGATAATTGAAACAATGTCATGGCACAGTGAAGTGAACAGAACCAGGAGAATGTTAGACACAGTAACAGCAATATTGCTCACTGAAGAACTGTGAATGTCTTTGCTATTCTCAACAATATAATCACCCAAGAAAATCCCAGAAGATTAATGATGAAGGATATTATCCACCTCCAACGAAAGAACTGGTATTGTTTGAATACATACTGAAGCATGCTGTTTTTCGCTTTCTTTCCTTCATTCTTTTTCTTTTATTCATTTTCTTGTACAAAATGACAAAAATGGAAATGTTTTAAATAATTGTACATGTAAAGCCTATATATGATTGCTTACCACCTCATGAAGTGGGGACAAGAAAGACAGGAGGGAAGAATTTGGAACTCAAAACTTGAAAAAAATTTAAAAAAATTGTTTCAACATGTAATTGGGGAAAATAAAATATATTTAAAAACAAAAAAATAAAGTGAATTGAAGTTAGATTGAGTAAGGAGTTAGAGAAAATATTTACACTTGATCTGATTTCAACACTTGTTTGAAGGAACTGTTGAAAGGAAAAAATCCTCATTTGGGCTTTCACCCTCATCAACAAACAAGACCCAAAACAGAGAATTAAAAGAATTTTTCTATAAATATGTCAAACTTTGATCATTGAAGATCAATAATGGCTTAAAGGTGGGGGCAGTTTTTATAGGTAATTTTAAGGGAATCAAGTAGGTCAACCTCAACAAAAGAGGCTGGGCCCTTGAATCTCAGTTTTTCCCCAAGGTAGGAAGAATGTGACAATATGTCAATGGGGTACATGACAAAGAGAAGGTGACACAAAAATCTACATACTTACACTTTCCTTCTTCATTAGAGCCTCCCTCAACACTGATTGATATGTAGGCCTGAGCAAAATGGGCGTGCTCAGTCAACATAACTTTGAACAGCAGTTTAAATGCCTTTACCATCATCTTTATTGCTATATTAAATAGTTAACTTTTTGTCATAAAACTCAAATGTGAATGAATTATATATATATTCTCTCATCTATTTTCTATAACTTAATATGTCTTAAATATTGTGGCTTAGCTGCAAACTGTCTTTAATTGTAATTAAGTATTCTGCCACAAGGGAATCAATTTTGATATTTTAAATCTTATAAAGAGATTTAGAGTCACACAGACTAAAGAATCACTGGCATTCTCAGAGAAAACATGATCCAGTCAACTGAATTAGGAGACAGATAATTGGAACCATGTCTCTGAGCATTGGGTGATTGGATAATTTATGACTAGATTATATGCAAATTCATATCAAGCTAACCAATCAGCAGGTCAACAGTTGAAACCAAGTTTATGGACTAAGTAATTTCAAGCTCATATTAAATATCAAATGTTACATATTAACCTTATATCTGATGTCTAGTGTACCCAGGTAGCCTCCAACAACAAATGAGATACCTTCACAAAGTTCATATTTAAGCTCTTTGGGGGCAGGGTAACTTGGAAGGTATTTTCTCACAGATAATTATGCAATTATACACCTTATATACAGGAAAGCCCAGAAAATATTGCTAAGTATGTTGAAGTGGGAATCAGAAAGGTCTAGGTTTGAATATTGCTTCAAACCTTTACCAGTTGTGTAATCAAGGGCAAATCACTTAACCTTTAACTCTTCTCTTCAATAAAGTGGAGATAATAACACCTGTAGTATGTACTCCACAGGACTGTTGTGAAAGATAAAATGAGGTATTATATGGTTCAGACTTCAAAATTTAAGGCATTATATGAAAGTTGATGTTGAGATTTTTGCAATTTATTTTATTTATCTCATTCTTCTCTCTCTTTTCCACCCCTCTCCCCAACAAGCTGTGATAGAACAGTAGACGTGGAATCAGAACACAGTTGAATCTTCAATCAGACTATCGCTGTGAGACGTTGGGAAAGTCCCTTAACCATGTTTGCCTCAATTTCCTCAAATATAAAATGAAGAAAATAGCACTTATCTCAGAAAATTATGATAATCAAATGACATATTTATAAACTACAAAGCACAGTGTTTGGTACATAGTAGGTGCTTTAAAATTAATCTGTTTGGTCTTTTTTTTGATGGGAATCTGAAAAAAATAGTCCTGGAATAAGACATTTTTTAAAATGATTGTTGATTTTTAATTTTATAATTGGGAACTCTTTAGTGAAATAAATATGTATTGAAAAACCAGGATAGTTGCAGGTAAATGTCTTAAAATTTCAAATTCTATCCTCTCCCCATCATTCACTTCCCCTGAAAAGAAAAACAATACGTTATATTTATTATACATGTGAAGTAACACAAAATAAATTTATAGTATTCATTTTTATGTAATTCCAAAAGAAAAGATAATATTATTCCTTTTCATATTATTCCAAAAGAAAAGACAAAAAAAGGAAAAAAAAAGAGTATGCTTCAATCTCCATCCAGAGTTCATGAGTTCTCTCTCTGGAAGTAAATATAATTTTTCATCATGGGTCCTTTGGAATTCTTAGATTATTGTTTTGAACAGGATAGCTAAGTCTTTCACAGTGGGTCATCCTTACGATATTGTTACTAATGTATACAGTGTTGCCCTGTTTCAGTTCTCTTTGCATACATTCATATAGTTTTTCTAGGTTTTTCTGAAACCATCCTCCTCGTATTTTTTGTCCCATAATAGTATTCCAACAACTTATATACCACAACTTGTCTGACCATTCCCTGAGTAGTGAATATTTTCCAAACTTTTACCACAGCAAAAAGAGTTGCTATAAATATATTTTTAATATATTTAGATCCTTTCTTCTTTTCTTTGATCTCTTTGGAATACAGATCTAGCAGAGTATTGATGAGTCAAAGAGTATGAACAATTTGAGAGTCCTTTGGATATAGTTACAAATTTTTCCATGTCCTGAATTCATCATTTTCCTTTTCTGTTATGGTCATTGTTGTTTTAACTTTCATTTTATTAATCAGTAGTGATTCAGATAATTTTTTCATGTGGATATAGAAAGCTTTGATTTTCTTTTCTGAAAATTACCTCTTTATATCCTTTGACAATTTCTCAAATGGGGAATGGTTTTTATTTCTATAAATTTGGCTCAGCTCCCAATATATTTGAGAAATTATGCTTTTATCAGAAAAAAAACTTAGAATTTTTGCCAGTTTTCAATTTTCTTCTAATTTTGCCTATATTATTTTTTTCAGTAAAAGCTTTTAAATTTCATGCTATCAGAATCATCTTTTTTACTTCTCATGATGCTCTCTATCTCTTGTTCAGTCATAAGTTCTTCTTTCATCCATAGAATTGAGAAGTACATTTTTTCTGCTCCTTTAATGTATATCTTGCCACATTGCTAGAGTTATTAATTATTTAAAGTAGTTTTTTGATTTGATTTCCTAGGATTCTCTAAAAGTGCCATTATGTCATCTGAAAAGAATTATAATTTTGCTGCATCTTTGCCTATTTTTATCACTCCACTTTTTTTCTTCTCATCATTATGGCTAGTATTTCTAGTGTGCTACTGAAAAATAGTGGTGATAGTGGACATCCTTACTTCACCCCTGATCTTATTGGTAAAGTTTCAAGTTTTTCCGTATTACAGATAATGATTGTTCTAGGTTTTAGATAGATACTATTTATAATTTTAAGAAATAATTCATTTATTTATTTGCTTTCCTCAGTTTTAAATATTAATGGATGTTATATTTTGTCATAAAGGCTTTTCTTGATAAAAATCATAAGATTTTATTGGTTATTGATATGGTCAACTGTGTTGATATTTTTTTCAATAATGAGCCAATCATGCCTTCCTCATATAAATCCTACATAGTTATAGCAAATGATCTTCATGACAAACTGCTATAATCTCCAAGCTAATATTTTATCTATTTTTTTTACAATTATATATATCAAGAAGTCTATAGTTTTCCTCTTCTATTTTTGTTTTCCTTGGCCTACGTATGAAAAACATATGCATATCATAGAAAACATTTGGAATGACTCATTCTTGTGTATTATTTTGAATACTTTATATTGTATTTGGGTTAATTGTTCTTTAAACATTTAGTAGAATTCACTTGTATTCACTTGTATCTATCTGATTCTGGGCATTTTTTTTAGGGAGTTCATTGGTGATTCTAAGATAGGGTTATATAAATCTTCTACTTCCTCTTCTGGTCATTTGATATTTCTATAAATTTTCATCAATTTCACTTAGATTGTCAGATTTACTGGCATGTAGCTGGTCAAAATAGCTTCTAATAATTGCTTTATTTTAATCTTCATTGGTGGTACATTCACCATTTTTTTTTTAATACTAGTAATTTCATTTTTTTTAAATCAGGTCAATCACTGGTTTTCTATTTTATTGCCTTTTAAAATCAATTGCTAGTTTTATTAATTATTTTAATGGTTTCTAACTCTAAAAATCTTTGTTAATATGTCCTTTGATTTTCAGGATATCCATTTTGGTGTTTAATTGGTGATTTTTTACGTTTTTTTTTTTCTGTTTTTTATTTGCATTCCAAATTTTTTGATCTGTTCTTTCCCTCTTTTATTGATTTATGCATTTAGAGGTATAAAATTTCCCTAAATTTTGTCTGGCTGCATCGCACAACTTTTGTTGTCTCACTCTGATCATTCTCTTTAATTAGATTTTCATTCCTTTGATTTGTTATTTGACTCATTCAATCTTAAGATTCAGTTATTTATTTTACAATTAATTTTTAGACTATGCTTTGACACTTCTTTATTAAAAGTATTTTTTCTTACATTGTGGCCTGATTTAATACTTAAATTTAATATTTCTGCTTTTCTGAACTTGGTTGTAAGATTTTCATGTTCTAATTCATGGTCAATTTATGAAAAAAAAGTTTTATTCTTTCCCCAATTACAAGTAAAATAATTTTTAACATTCATTTCTTAAAAAAAGAGAATTCCAAATTCTCTTCTTCCTACCTTCACCTAACCTCTTCCTAAGATGGAAAGCAATTTGATATAGGTTATACATGTGCAATGATGCAAAATATAATTCCATATCATTCATATTGTGAAAAAAACCCAGAACAACAAACAAAGAAAGAAAATATTTAAAAAAAATATGCTCCAATCTGCATTCATTCCATTAGTTCTTTCTCTGGAGTGGGATTACATTTTTCATCATCGATTCCTTAGCATAATTTTGCATCATTTTATTTCTGAGAATAACTAAATCATTTGCAGTTGATCATTACACAATATTGTTGTTACTGTATACATTCTCCTGCTGTTTCTGCTCACTTCATTTTGCATCAGTTCACTTAAGTCTTTCCAGATTTTTCTGAAATGATGATGGTTGTCATCTCCTATAACATGCTAATTTTCCATCACAATCATGTACAACCACTTCTTCAGTCTTTGCCCAACTGAGGACATACCCTCAATTTCCAATTGTTTGCTACCACAAAAAGAGCTGCTACAAATATTTTTGTTCATATAAATCCTTTTTTTTTTCTTTTTTTAACTATGGAGTACAGATTTAGTAATGATATGTGCAGTTTTATAGCTTTTGGGAATACTTCTTAACTATTTTACCAAACAGTTGAATAAATTCACAACTCTATCAAGAGTGCATTAATATCTCAATTTCCCCACATTTCCCCAAATACTTATTTTTTTCCTTTTATGTCACATCAGTCAGTCTGATAGGTGTGAAGTGATATCTTGGAGTTGTTGTAAATTGCATTTTTCTGATCAATAGTGATTTAGAGGATTTTTTTCGTATGAGTACAGATAGTTTTGATTGCTTTGTCTGAAAACTTCCTATTCATTTCCTTTGTCTACTTGTCATTTGGGCAATTGTTGCTTTCACTATAATTTTGACCCAGTTCTCAATATATTTGAGAAATGTGGCCTTTCTCTGAGATATCTAATATAATTTTTCCCACAGTTGGTTACTGTGTATTTCCATCCATCTTAATGTTAACTCTGTTTATTCAGTTTTCTTTTCACCCTGCCTATCCTCAAAAGTTTTTAGTGTCTGACTACCACTTCCCTTATCTGTCCTCATTTCTATCAGCCCCTCCTTATCCATTTTCCCTCCTACTTTCCTGTATCCTAAGATGGATTCCTATATCCAAGTGAAAATGTTATTTCTCTTTTGAGCTAATTCCAAAGACAGTAAGTTTTCAGTACTCCTGCATATCTTCCCCCTTTTCCCTTCCATTGTACAAACTCTTTCTTGCCTCTTTAATATGAGATAATTTGTCCCATTCTAACAGTCCCTTCCCCTTCCCTTAGTGAATTCCTCTTTCTCAACCCTTAATTTAATTTATTTTTTTCAATATCATACTATCATATTCAACTCATATCTCTGCCACTGGTCTGCGTATAGTATTCTGACTGTCCTAATGATAACAAAGTTCTTAGGAGTTACAAATACCATCTTTCCATGTAAGAATATAGACAGTCTAACCTTATTGAATCCCTTATGGTTTCTCTTTTCTGTTCATGAATTTCTGCTTCTCTAAAGTCTTGCATTGAAAGTCAAATTTTCTATTCAGTCCTTGTCTTTTCCTAAGGTATGCTTGAAAATTCTGTTTCAACACATGAGGGAGGTGGAGTCAAGATGGAGGAGCAAAAGCAGGGACTTCCCTGAGCTATCCACCAAAGCCCTCCAAATACCTGTAAAAAAATTACTCTAAACCAATGCTAGAGCTACAGATCCCATAAAATGACAAAATAGAAAACCTAAAAAGTTGACAGGAGGAGTTATCAGGCAGGGAGCAGAGCACAGTCAAGCATGGGCCACACCAGCACAAATGGGCTGAAGCAGGCCTCAAGGGAATGAATCACTGCAGTTGTGGCAGTTTCTAAACTTTTCAATCTACAAATGCCAAAAATGTCAGTGGGAAAAACTCTTGGACCTAGTTGAAAAAGGAGTACATGGTCTGGCTGGGTCTGACCATAGCCCTAGCATGATTGGGGTGATGGCAGTGGTAACTGGTGGAGGCAGCAGCAGTAACAACAGTAGTAGTGGCAGCAACAGCAGCAGAGGCTGTGTTTGGAGCTCTGGGACCAAGGACAGTGGGGAATCAAGCAGCTGATACAAAATCCCTGAAGCCTGGGACAGTACAATCACCCCTATTCCCAACCGCACTGAAAATAGAGTCCCATCCTGACACAGAGTTAGAAAGTCAAGTGTTTGGCTGGGAATATGAGGAAACATTGTAAAAGAACTAAGACTATAGAATCTTACATTGGTGACAAGGAAGATCAGGACATACAACCAGAGGAGGACAGCAGAGTCAAAGCTCCTAGATAAAATTCTCCAAGAGGATTATGAACTGGTCAGAGGTCATGGAGAAGCTCAAAAAGGATTTTGAAAACCAAGTAAGAGTAGTAGAGAAAAATTGGGGAGAAAAATGAGAATGATAAAAGAACATGAAAATCAAGTCAACAATTTGCTAAAGGAGACCCCCAAAATACTGAAGAAAATAACACTTTAAAACAGACTAACCCAAATGCAATAGAAGTCCCAAAAGCCAATGAGGAGAAGAATGCCTTAAAAAGCAGAACTGGCCAAATGGTAAAAGAGGTTCAAAATCTCACTGAAGAAAATAATTCCTTCAAAATTAGAATGGAGCAAATAGAAGTGAATGACTTTATTAGAAATCAAGAAATTATAAAACAGAACCAAAAGAATGAAAAAAAGAAGACAATGTGAAATGTCTCACTGGAAAAACCACTGGCATGGAAAATAGATCTAGAAGACATAATTTTAAATGTATTGGACTACCTGAAGGCCATGATAAAATAAGAGCCTAGACATCACCTTTCAAGAAATTATTAAAGATCACTGCTCTGATATTCTAGAACCAGAGGGCAAAGTAGAAAATGAAAGAATCCACTGATCACCTCTGGAAAGAGATTCTAAAAGGAAAACTAGGAATATTGCAGCCAAATTCCAGAGTTCTCAGGTGAAGGAGAAAATATTGTAAGCAGCTAGAAAGAAACAATTTTAGTATTATGGAAATACCATCAGAATAACACAAGATCTAGCAGCTTCTTCATTAAAAGACTGAAGAACTTGGACTATGACATACTGGAGGTCAGAGGAGCTAGGATTAAAACCAAGAATCTCCTACCCAGCAAAACTGAGTATAATCCTTCAGGCAAAAAAATTGATATTCAATGAAATAGAAATCTTTCAAGCATTCTTGCTGAAAAGACCACACTTGAATAGAAAATCTGACTTTCAAACACAAGAATCAAGAGAAGCATGACAAGGTAAACAAGAAAGAGAAATTATAAGAAATCACCTTTAATAAATTGAACGGTTTACATTCCTACATGGCAAGATGATATTTATAACTCTTGATACCTTTTCAGTATTAGAGTAATTGGAGGAAATGGACAGATAGATAGATAGATAAAGAGATAGATAGAAAGAAAGACAGACAGGCTGATAGAGGGCATGGGGTGAGTTGAATATGAAAGAAAGACATCTAAAAATAAAATAAAGGGTGAGAGAGGAATATATTGGGAGAAGGATAAAGGAAGACATAGAATGGGATAAATTATCTCACATAAAAGAGGGAAGAAAATGTTTTCACAATGAAGTGTAAGAGGGGGGAGGTGAAAAGGAAGGCATGAACCTTACTCTCATCAGATTTGGCTTAAGGAGGGAATAACACTCAATTGTGTATTTTACCCTATAGGAAAGTATGGGAGAAGGAGATAAGGGACAGGGGCATGATAGAAGAGAGGGCAAATTTGGGGAGGGGGTAGTCAGAAGCAAACATTTTTGAAAAGGGACAGGGTCAAAGGAGAAAATGGAATAATTCAGGTGGCATAGGATGAAAGGAAATATAGTCTTTCACAACATGACTATTATGGAAGTGTTTTGCATAACTACGAATGTATAACCTATATTGAGTTTCTTGACTTCTCAGTGAGGGTGTGAGGGGAGGGAAGAAGGGAAAGAATATTGAACTTAAAGTTTTAAAAAAAAATTAAAAAAATTATTTTATGTGCAACTAGGAAATAAGAGATACACAGGCAATGGGGTATAGAAATTTATTTTGCGCTTCAAGAAAGTAAAAGGGAAGGGAATAACAGGGGGAGGGGGTGACAGAAGAAAGGGCAGACTGAGGCGAGGGGTAATCAGAATGTATGCTATCTCAGCGGTAGGGGGAAGGAGAGATGGGGAGAACATTTAGCACTCAAAATCTTGCGGAAATGAATATTGAAAACTAAAAATGAATTAATTTTATCTTTTAAATAGAAAAATACAATAAAAGAAAATTCTCTGTTCCATTAAATGCCCATTTTTACACTGAATAATTGTACTCTAATTTATTGAATAGTGAATCTTGATTATAATCCTAACTCCTTGGCTTTCTGGAATGTCATATTCCAAATTCACTGATTCGTTAATGTACTAGCTGCTAAATCTTCTATGTTACTGGATTTTTTTCTGACTGTTTGCAACATTTTATCCTTTACCTGGGAACTCTGGAACTTGGCTATAATATTTCTGAGAGTTTTCATTTTACTATCTATTTCAGGAGGTGCTCAGTGATTTCTTTCAATTTGTATTTTACCCTTTGTTTCAAAAATATTGAGATACTTTTCTTTGATAATTTCTTGAAAGATAATGAGGCTCCTTTTTTTGGACCATGCATAATTTTCAGGTAGTCAAATAGTTCTTAAAGTATCTCTCTTCAATATATTTCTTCAGTCAGTTCTTTTTCAGAGGAGATATTTTTACATTTTCTTCTATTTAAAGAATATGTTAAGTTGGATTTATAATTTCCTGATGTCTCATGAAATCATTAGCTTTCACTTGCCTAATTCTAATTTTCAAGGATTTATTTTCTTCAGGGAGCTTTTGTGCCTCTTTTTTCCATTTGGACAATTCTGCTCTTTTTTAGGGACTTATTTTTACCAATGAATTTTTGTATCTCTTTTTCCATTTTGCCAGCTCTATTTTTAGTGTGTTATTTGCTTCAGTATTTTTCGTAACTCTTTTACCATGCTGTTGTATTTTCATATTTTTTCCTTTGCTTTCATTTCTTTCCTAATGTTTTTCTTTATCATTTTTATGTGATTTTGAAACCATTTTTTAAGCTCTTCCAGGAACTTTTTGCCTAGCTTCTATCCAATTCACTTTTTGTTCTTTGCAACTTTACTTGTAGCTCTTTTGACTTCAACGTCTACATGAGTTTGTGTCTTAGCCCTCCATGTCATTAAACCAGCATTTGTTGTTCAATTTATTTGCTATCCTGTTTCTTGATTTAATACTTTATGTTAAATTTTACTCTGTTGACAGCTAGAAGGGTATGAGGGACTCTTTTAAGCGTCACAGGTTTTGTTTTGTTTGTTCATTTTGTTTTCTTTTTGCATTGTTTTTAGAGTTAGTTGTGGGCATTTGAAAGGTTTTGGTGCTTCTCAAAATAGTGTGATCTGTAAAGAGGTGCGGTCATTGCTCTTTTGCTCTAAATACTGTCCCTTACCCAGATGGTGCTTTCCTGGGATTGCAATCAATATTGCTCCTCAGAGCCCTGTTTGCTTGGGGTCAGAAATTATATTTTCTCTCAAGATCTCTGATCCATTAGGCCCAGAAGTGATACTTCTTCTCAGGGTTCCCACTCCCGTGTGATCAAAAGTATTTCTCTCTGACACTGATCTATAACCTAGACATTGTTATATGCAATGGATTTGCCAAATAATGTCTGGTCTTGCATTCAGTACTAGCACAGGAGTCTCCTATAATTTCTTTCTGAGCAGTTGCCAGGTCATCTTTCAATCTCTGGCTTAAATACTGCCCAAATTACTAATTTTTCTGTCTCTACCACCTAGTTTTACCATTTATGTTTCGTCTATGTGTTCTCCAGGACAGCCTCTACTGCGAAGTTGTCTTGGGCTGAAAGAATGTCTCACTTTGTTCTTTCTGGGGGCTCTGTCATTCTAGAATCATGTTTTAGGCATTGTTTTAAAGTTGTTTAGAAGAGAAGAGAGGGAGAAGTCATCTGAATGCTTTCTCTATTCCACCATCTTCACTCTGCCCTGCCATTAATCTTTTAGTTTTAATATTCCAGGGATTTGCCGCTTTTTTATAATTCAATAAAAGTATTAGGCTTTAAAATTGTCTTCTGAAGGGTCACTGAAAGCATTTTTGGGACAATTCCAGTAATAGAGAGGAAAACAGGGATGTTATATACCTCATCATATTCCCATATAATTTTTATTTCTTACATCAGGTCCCCATATTTTCAAAACTTTTTATTCTACACAATTTAGAGATAGGTAGTATTTCCCATGGCACCATGTATTTAAATAGTTGTTTTTCAGTTTTTATGGATCAGTAATATGCCTGGGGAATTGTGGACAACAGTTTTGTCTGTGATAATGCTGCAGTTTCAGTACAATTTACTTTTTTTGAGTTTGAAAGATATTTTGAGGTTTGTCTTTGTAGAATAGGAGCCATAAAAGAGATTAAAGAAACCTCCCTCATCTTCTGGCCTGTGGCACTTTCTCTGGAATTCAGAACAATAGGATTATGTAAAAAACATTTGGCTGCTACTGTCCCAGGAAGAGTCAGTTGGTCACATAATAGGTTATGAAAGCAAAGGAGAAAAGATTCACTGTACACTCTGTCATCTTTGCTTTCGAGTATATTGCTTGGATTTCAGACAACCTTTCTCTTCGACCTCATGCAAAGAAGGGGAGGATTTTTTTTTTCCTCTTTCTATTTTCCCACCCTTACCTAATGGCCATTGAAGGTAGGAGGTTGTGGAAGTGAAACTATTTGCTTATTTAAGTGAGTTTGAGATTAGATCTGAAGCCCTTGATAACTTCTTGTTGCTTTCATTATGAAGGAAGCTGAATAGTCATTTTAAAAATAGAAGTTTCCACTCTGAGTGGCTATCTTATGAATTTAAGAGTACTTCCTGAATCTAGAATGTTTGTCCAGTGGAAAGTCCTTCTTACAAAGTACTCCTTCTCTTAGGAGAGGTTGAACCACCACCAGGGGAAAGCTCCAGGAGGGTGTTTCATTTGAAAAGACTATTCGATCTCAACCTATGCTTCAATGACGAGATGATCTGGTTTTTGTGAATTGCTCAGATAAAACTCTTAGGCAAACACGGAATATCCATTCAGCAGATCTGTCAAGATATCTTTATCATTAAGAAGATCATAATAGATGTGACAAGTCATTGTTTTGAGAATTGTTAATATATCCTTATGAGCCTTTTGTGTTTTAAGCATTTCTTTTGTGTTAAAGAAAATAAATTGTCATCCTGTCCCTGCTATCTCCTTTATACATTGATTACCTTTTCTAGAAGGATCCTTATTAGTCCATAGTGAGCCAGAATGAGTAAGAAACAAATAAACAAAAAAGAAAAGTTTTCGCTCTTTTATTTGATGGGTCAAACTCCCTGAGGATTGAATGCAGTTGATCTTCAGTGGAGATTCAAAGGTCCTCATAGGTAGAAAAAAATCTCTCTAGCCCTCAGATCACTCAGCAAATTGCTGTTTCTTTACTTGACCTCTTTACTTAGCTTAGAGCAAAAACTTAGGTTTGAAGACAAGTAGTAAAGTCCTGTGTGTCCCTGGGCAAGTCACAGTCTTTCTTGGCCTTAGATCCCATTGTTAAGTTAAATATTGATGGGAAAAAGTAAAGCTTTCAGTGTGTAACCAGATAGACCAAGTTCCCTGTGTTAGGTTCAGTTTGTTACAAAGAATCAAACTATTTTAGTCTGGATTTAACAGATTAAAGAAGAAGAAACATCATGCTACATTTGGGCTTGCCACATTGCTATGCTTATGATCAGTACAAGCAAAATACTGACTGTGAAACTGAATTCATGGCCTTTTCAGTCCTTTCTAGCTCTAGAGCCATGATTTTATGATCTTCCACTAGACCCTTTCAATGTACACTATTTATCCTGAACATATCTCAAAGTAGACTAGTTTTTTTTTTTTCTCTTGGTGCGGTTTATGGAGTTCTTCCTTTTGCCTTTGAATGTCCTTCATTATTTTATTTCAGTCCCAATCCATAGCCCTTTCTTTTCCATTTCAACATATCCTTTGAGATTTGGTCTTTTTCCATTTTTTTTATTCAACTGAAAATTATCTTTCCTTCTATGAACTTCTTTATTGTATTTTCATGTACATTTCATTCTACTTTTTAATTTGAATTATTTTTGGGTGTGTTGTTTTAACCTAATAAATTTGAAAGCAACTTTTCCTATGCCCTCTTTGTTTTACCAGGCATAATCTAGAATAGGTCTTTGCACATTAAAGGCAAAGGGAATTGTTTTTGAATGAATAAATGAATGAAATTGCACATGCTTATGCTCCAAGAAAAGGTATATACATCAGGTTTGTATTTACATTTGCAGGGTTCTTCTATTTCCTAACATTCTGAATGTTCAGTCTCTTAAACACAAGAGATATTTGCACTTTCAATTCTGTAAGGCTCTGTATCTTAACATAGATGCATTGGCTGCATCTCAATTTCTTGATCATCTAAAAAGGGGACAAAAACAATAATTAAATTCCAAGGATTATTTACACCTTGTTCACAACATTCTGTCACTTGGATGACAAAACTGAGTCCAGATCTAAAATCACATGTTCTTCTGTTTCTCTGACAACAAAAATTAATGTGACTGAGTACTTTTTGTCTCCCTGATTACACACACACACACACACACACACACACACACACACACACACACACACAAACACACACACACACACAGAGCTTCTCATTTAGTCAGTCATAAAAAACAAAACAAAACAAAAAAAAAAAACAAAGAAAACACTTGGAGATTGGGTCATCAATTTTTTTTTTAAGAACACAGTCTGTTATTTTATTTTTTTCAAACAAGCACTTTTTTATGCAGTCTCACTTGGCTTTTTGTAAATTTTACAAAATTAACATTATTACACTTTCAATGTGTGGGTGTGTGCAAATGTGCCTAATGTGTTTCTGTTAATTTTCACACTGTCTTCTACTTTGTTCCTGCTGGCTGCTAAAATCAACTTGGAAAAAATGTCATTAATGTTAGGGAATGGGATATTTTTTTTTTTTTAGCTTTTTTCCCCTTTATCTTTTTCAGGGATATCATTGTAACAAAATCTATTTCTTTAAAAAAAATATGTCTCTTAAATTAGAGTACAGATACCCAAAGGAAATCTAAATTTCAGTGATTCAGGGAAGTACATTAAGGACTTTTAAAGTCAGTGGCAAGCTGATAAACAACACAAATCTCTAACAGAACACATTCATGCACACCATTAATTGTCCAAGAACATTTTGCTTTCCCCTATATTTAGATAGTTTCAACAGGTATATGTCCTTCTAGGCTAATCATGCCAGAATTTCAGTGTGTGCTTGATGTGCAAGGAACAAGCTTGCACTGGAAAAGAAAAAGAATGCCATCTGGAATCCCAACTCCCCTACTTATCAGTAGGGCATCAGACAATTCATTTAATCTGAGACCTTAGTGTCTTTCATACATTAAATAAGAGTGTTAGATTATGCAAAGCAATTACATATTATCTCTTCCAGGCCAAAAACGTATGATACTACTTATTTCTCAGTTGCAAAAGCATGAAAATCCAATAATTCCTCAAACTATTTCCCATGGCTTTAGAATCATAGACTTAGAGCTGGGAGGGACTTTAGAGGTCATGTAGCCCAACCCCTTCATTTTAAAGTTGAGGAAACAATAGGGAGGGGTAGAATTTGAACTCAGGTTCTCCAGTGACCAATTCAGTACTCTCTTCAATTTACTATGCTTTTCTCTGTTCTATTAATTTTTCCTTCCAGTGAAGTTGGCTGCATATTTTAAAGGTCATATCACCAATAAGCAAGTTCTGATAAAATCCTGTAAAGCTGGAAAGACTTTAAGTATAAACCTGAGTTTAGCTGAAAGACTGTTGCCCTAGGACCAACTTAGGTCATTTTCAAAAGGCTTAGCATCAGATTGGTGACAGATGGTGAGTTTTTAAGCCAGCTACTGAAAATCAGTGCCCAGAACTTACTAACTTACTAAGTTGTAGAGAGATTGTCATCTATATTAACAAAGAAAGCAGCCTCACTGATGAAAGTACACATCCTTGAGATGTATAATCCCCCCCCTTTTAAAACCATTTTAATAACTATATTTCAATAAAATTAATTTCCATAGTAAGCCTATACATTGTGTTTTATTCATTTACAAGCATTCTAAAAAGGCATCCACTTTTCTCCAGATGACCAAGGGGTTCCTGGAAAAATATAAAAGATTAAGAACCCATGCTCTAAAAGTTAGGCTACCTGTGAATGCAATACTTAACACATTGTTGTGGAGTGGAGTGTTTTCTTTCTAATGGTGAGAGTTGTGACCCATCAGTATTTCTTAAGGAACCATTATTGCTAAGTACTATTCTATTTGCTGCAAGTGATAAAAATAAGTGTTAACCATGATTTCTGCTCTCAAGGAGCTCACAATATAGGTGTGGAGACAAGACAAAATGACTGTTAATAATCCTCAGCAGTTTAGGCACCTACTCTCTCATGAATGGTTACACATTTAAAATCATAGACTCGCAGATCTGGAAATTGTTTCAGGGGCTTGAGACAACTTGAGACAATACTTGAACAAAAACGACCTTTACATCACACCTGAAAAAGACATTTCAGACCTTTAAATGAGGGGAATCCAACAATTTCCAACATAACCCATTGACTGAGAACTAACATGGATCCACTGATGCTATATCCCTGTTGCTGATGTCTTTGGGGTAAGATTCCTCTTCACATCATGGATGGGCTCCCTGTGTCTTCCAAATACTGGCCATCTTACCTGTCTTCCTGTCCTTCATCTGGGCTGCGGCCTTCCTGCTGTCTAGTTTCTTGACTGATTTTTGCCTTTTCCAAAGTTCCTTCCTGCCCAGGCATGGTGAAATCCTCTCTTGTCATTCCAGATAAACTTCCTGGCCTAAAGATTCATGCCACATGAGATTCTAGTTATCAAAGGGAGGTTGATTTGGGAACCAGCAGAGACCATTGACTTTATGGATTGCAGTTGGCATTACCATTCACAAGTAATCTAGTTGTCCTAAGTCAACATCCTCATTTGTCCTCTCTTTCTACACTGTCTGAGAATGTTGCTCTCTGGCGGTACGTTGAAAAACCAAGGTCCTATTCTGAACTCCTGGTTCTTCCATTTAATTCCTATATGACTTAAGCAAAGTTGTTTTACAATTTGGAGCCACAGTTTCCTCATCTTCAAAAGACAGGGCTGACTTGCAAAATTCCTTCCTGTTTAAAGTGATTATCTTTGCTCCCATCTTTTTTTTCTGTCTTCTGATGCTTATCCTGAAGTTACTGTTACCTTCTCAGGACTGACTGAAACTTTGATTAGAACTATCTAAAAATGGAACCAGTCATATTTTGAGGTAATATATTTCCAAATATTGATTTTTAAGCAGAGGCTGGATTGTTACTCATGAAATATGCAGTTAAAAAAGGATTATATTTTAGGTTTGACTCTGATTAAGCAGCTTCTGAGTCTTCTTCTAGCTCTAAAATTACGTGGTTCTCTCTCATCTTGACACATTGGACTAAAAGGAGGAGTTAGCATACTCCTTGCTCCCCATTACCATTTTCATGCCCTCTTTTTGCTATCATCATTTAGCAGTTACTTTTCTGAATTTAAAATTCACTGCATACTCTCCAGATACTTGTTGTTGTCATCTTTGGAACTCCAACTTAGTTTGTCTCATTCTTACTATTGTGCTATGAGAAATAATGAGCAGAACGCTCTCAGAAAACCCTGGAAAGATTTGCATCAGATAATGTAAAGTGAATTACACTGTGTACAAAGTAATAGTAATACTGTAAGATGATCAATTGTGAAAGATTTAATCATTTTTCAGCAACATACCAATAATCTATGACTTATGATGAAAAATTCTATCCACCCCGAGAGAAAGAACTGATGTGTCTGAATATAGATTGAAGCATACTTTTAAAACTTTCCTTATTTTTGTTTTTTTCTTCCTTTTCTTGTCTTTTTTCTTTCACAACATGCCTAATATGGAAATGTTTTGCATGACTACATATATAACCTATATTGAATTGCTTGTTTTGTCAATGGGGGATGATGATGGGGAGGGAGGAAAAGAGAGAATTTGGAATTCAAAGTTTTAAAAAGTGAATGTTAAAAATTGTTTTTACATGTAGCCGGGGAGGAGAAATGCTAAATAACCAAAACCATAGTTTATCTTTTCTTTACGAAGTTACCTTGCTTACACACTTTTTCAACACAATCTTTTCAATCCCTCAACCTTTTAAGCTCCCATGGACAAATCTAATTACCTCAAACAAGAATGCAGGTAGTCATATCCTAGATTTATCACCTCATAACCTCCCCCACTCCCAATCTGCAAACATAGCTGATCTAAATTTGACCAGAATTCCAAATCATGACTCTGATTTCAGATTTTAGGAAGATTTTCTCCTTATAAAAGCATATTTTTTCTAAATTCTACTCACCATTCCTAGTTTTGCTTTTTCAGCTCAAGAAAAAAGAAATATTATACTTCCTGGCATGAAAACCATTCATATACTCGAAGGCAGTTACCAGCCTCACTTCCCATTAATTCTCTGTCAACTATCCAATCAGCTAAGTGTAAAGTACTGTCCCTTTTCTAAGTAAACATTTGAACTTGAAAGATGTAGAAAGAAGGCAATTATTTGAGGGAGTAAACAAACAAACAAAAAAACCCTTGAAACATTTCTAAGAACCTGGGAGAAAATACCTCCCATCTGCATCTAGATGCATGTCTGCATGCATCTAGAGGGAAGAACAAAAGCAAATAAAAATGGCTGTGTACACTGTTGTGCATCAGTTCATTTGCATACAATGGTTTTTAGAGTTTGAAGAGCAGAGCTAACGAAATATAATTCAAAGAACTATTTGCCAATAGGAAAATTTCCTATTGTTTTTGTTAAACTTGGTAGAACTGTCAATTTTGCATTTCTCATTTAGAGTTAGAAATAAGTCACTCGTCATGAACTCAGATTTGAGGCAGGAAATTGGCTGAGAAGATAAGAAGCCAGAGATCAGAAGGATAAGAAGATAGTAGTCACCTAAAGAGAAAATCAATCAATTAACATGCATTAAGTACCTACTGCGTGTCAGACATTAAGCATTGGGGTTATAAAAAAGAGGCCAAAGCAAGTCCCTGCCTTCAAGGAGCTTATCATCTAATGGGGGGAGACACACAAACAAATATATTTATATATATATGATACACACACACACATACACACACACACACACACACACACAGAAACAATTAACGGAGGGAAGGCACTAGAACTAAGAGAATTAAGAATCCTACAACAGAGACACACTGCCGCCTGATAGAAAGTAATAGAACTCAGTAGCAGTGAAGAGCGCATTGGGGAAACCCAATCCTGCTGCTTTGTGGATAGCTGACTGGATTTGTCTCTATGGCTCTTTCATGCCACCTACAGTTTGAGAGCAAAGTGAAAATAGACAAGCTTTGCAGCTGATCTAGTAACCGTTATGATTGGAGGAGAGACTTAATGGCTACTAGGAGCCCATTGGAGAAGAATAATCTTTACGAAGAACAAGCTGGGTTTCTGTGTATTTCTTTTCATTGCCGTCTAGAGCCTAGATTTGATGTGAGGACTTTGCAGTTCTGCAATGTACTTGATGAAACTGTTTATCCCCAAAAGAACTTAAAAACTCTTCAGCACCCAGGAAAAGGAATGGACACAGAGAGCGGAAGGCCCCAAGACCAGGGGCACTAGTTTACTGAAGAGTGTAATGTCACTGTTTTATTCAAATAATTTAATACTGAGTCAGGACCTAAGATTAGCAGAGAAGTTTGTAATGTAGGAAAGCAGAGAAGCTCAGAAAAGGAGCAGACAGATAGTGAAGACTGAACTCTATAATCATGCTTGAAATCCATAGCTGTGAATTGCCCCTGCACATATGCTCTACCTAGTCATGTGCCTCACTATTTGATTTTTGTAAGTTTATACTCATTTTCTCCCATAGACTCTTTGTAGACTTATGGTAAAGTGTGACTCAGTTTTTGAGTTGACTATTGTATTTCCACTATTCCTGAATTTGCCTTCTCTTGAGTAAATGTTATGATTAATTTTACTTTTGCCTGCCAATTTAGTAAATATTTCATATTTACCGATCAATGATCCCGTTGTGATTCTTTGTGTTCAAAAGAAACACACCAGCTGAGGTTTAAGCATTATAGTTAGTATTAGTAGGAATATATTTCTCCCCACAGCAGGATTATCCCTGGAATACAGAGTTGAAGCTCCATGCCTGTAGCAATGAATGAACCCATATTCTGAGTATATCCTTCCACCAGTCTTGTAGCTTGATTGCAGGTGAGTAATTCTAGAGAAAAAGAAGGATATATGAGCAATATGTAGGGCATCATATCTATGGACTACATGGTCAGCATAAGTAAGTCTGTCATACCTATTTTATATAAAATTTTTGTTCTCCAAAGTAATATTCCAACCTTCTTCAACTAGTCTTTGAAATGAAGGGTCTTAAGGGTCTTTGTCTATTTATCCTGTTTTGAATGCTCTTTCAGTTATTGATTTGCTTCCCAAAATGTGGTATAAATAATTAAATACAACCATTTATATGCTATGACTGGAGCCCAGAACTATCTCATGAAGCTAGATGGTAGGTGACATTGGAACTGTTACTTCCTTTACTAGGAACTACTCTTGTGCTATGCTATGCTAAAGTTCTAGAGAGGGACAAGTAGATTTTCCCTCTTTACTGAATTCTCTTCTTTCTGGATAACTAATGATCACTGCAGCTGCAGTGGGAGAGAGAGGCTGCCTGCAGTACAACATTCCCTTCTTGGCACATGGCAGTTGGTGGGTGTTCGGCACAGTTTTAAGTTTGGGCGTAACATTTCCCAAGCTGTCTTTTTGTTTCCTGGAAGCTGGATGGGCAATGACCATTACAGCTAAAACAGGGGGCAGAAGCCTTCCCTAAGGCTTTGAATTTCCATCTTATCATGCCTTGAGATAGATGTTGTTTTTTTTTTTCACAGAAAAGAAATGTTTTAAATGGTGGTTAAATTCTCATATTAGCCTCCAAAACTCATAGTGTAGAAAAATTCTACAGAAGGAAGTAAAGAAGGTGAGAATATAGAGTAAAGGGGTCTTTTATGTTTATAACAGTAAATGGCTCAACTCAAAGGGGAAATATAGACATAATAATGGTATTAATAATAATGAATAATAACATTCCTAACAATTATATAACATTTTAAAGTTTGTATATATGTACATTTGTTCTCACAGCAACTCTGTAAAATAGATGCTATTGTCCACATTTTACAGATGAGAAAACTGAGATTGAGAGAGATTAAGTGGCTTCACTAGGTTCAAATACTTACTACGTGTCTGAGACAGGAGTCAAACTTTTTTCTTTCAAAGTTTTCAGCTGCCCTTCTCTCTCTGCTATACCACTTAGCTTCCCCCAGTATAATTTAACTAAATCTGTCTTAATTTAAATTTATTTTTTTGTACTTGCTGGGCCACTTATAAGATAGTTCCTACAAATGAAACACAACATAACGAATAAGAAATATTCCAAGTAAACAATGTAAAATGAACTTTTCCATGTTGATTTGAGATAATAGGCTATATAGCAGAGCCTTGGAAGATTAAGTTAGAACATTAAGTTGGGGTCAAATAGTAAGACTTGAATGCCAGTCAAAGCTTTGACTTCACCCAAAAGGTAACAAGGACTCAGGTATATTCCTCCAGGGAATTCATTTGAAACTGTCTTTAAGTAGAATTTGTTTTTAAGGCATAGATGATGGTGACAATGAGCTCTTAGGAGTTGTCTCTGGCTTTGAATCAACCAGCAGATGTGAAATCAGCCTCCAGCCTCCAGCTGTTGCCATAAACAGTATATATCACTGACACAATGCACAGTAGTGTGTGTGTGTGTGTGTGTGTGTGTTCATACTAAAGCTCATTTGGGGAAATCTGCTCTTGGGCAGATGAGCCCAGTCCAAATTCCATTTGGGACCCTTGAAACATTAGGATTATTAGCTCTAATTTGAACTAAATGAAATAAACATATCACTGCCCAAGTGGAGAATATTTACGCTGCTTTCCTCTGTTTTTTCGAAGTCATAGCACTGTCTGGGGTCACTGGAAAATATAACTATGATTTCCTTGTAAAAGTATTAGAGGGTTAAATACCACTGACAAGGCAAGAGTATTTTTTCTGAAAGACTAGGTGGCACTCCTATGAGTCTAAAACATTAGGTAAAGATGCGTGGCTCTCAGTGAAAGTGTCTGAGATGGTGTCTGAGAATGTTTGCATGGTAATATAAGGGATTTGAACATACTACTAGCATATCTTGGGAGCAACAGAGATAGAAAAAACTGAAGACTAGCAGTTGTAGTTTCTTCACATCTTGTTTCTGTTATGTATTATTGGTATGACCTCAGTCGAGTAAACTCCCTCCTCTGGAGGTAGCCTCTTTTGTAAACTGAGAGTTGGGTTAGATGACCTATATGATTCCTTCAAGCTTGAAAAATATAATCTTTATAAATTTATATATTTTACCAGCTCTGATACCATGAAATTCCCAAGATAAAGAAATGTCACTTGATTTGGGGTATAATTGTGAGTCATAAAAGTATATCCCTTGTTCAGACCTCCCCCCCCCCCAACAATAATGGGTATGCAAACATGCATCCACTACCCAGAATATATGAGTGGGGACTTGCAAAACATAGACATTACTCTAAGTAAGATTAGTAGCACAAATTTTCTGATTTACAACCAGAAGCTTTTTTTTTTTCTCAACCAGGTTGGTTAACCCTGAATCTCTTAACCCTGAATCTCTATAGCCTGTCTGCTTTGCTACTTCAAGTGGCTTCGTCTCTCTTCTCTCATTCAGGTTAGTCAACATTATTGTTCATGATTATTTTGCATTGTGCAGATATCCATGGGCAATTGAATGGTACAGAGGGTAGAATGCTGGGCCTGGAATCAGCATGATCAGAATTAAAATCTGACCTCAGACACTTAACAGCTATATAATCCTGGGGAAGCCATTTAACTCATGTCTGTCTCAGGTTCTTCAACTATAAAATGGAGGTAATAATAGTATTTGCTTCAAAGGGCTATTGTGAAGATCAAATAAATATTTGTAAAGCACTTAACACAATACCTTGCACATAGTAGGTGCTTAATAAATACTCATTCCCTTCTCTATCCTCAGCTAGAATAGAAAGGAATCCTTTCCTCATAGTTCAACCTGTCACCAGCCTCTGTAGACTATACATTCTACTTGTTTCTCCAAACGTAACTTTTGGTGAGTTACCATACTTTTGCTTCACAATGGAGACCTTCCTCACTGCTTCTGTGACAGGGACTTGGATTTGGTAGCCATCCAGTGACCTGGACATAATCCGCTCAGGAGCACCAGAGAATCCTGCCTTCTCCATATGACTACCCAGTATGAACTAATTGAAGTCAAGGGAATAGCTAGTGAGAAGATAACAAAAGAAAAGATATATACTTCTGTTCTGTTTGTGACAGGAAAATAAATCTTGGAAAACCAGAGGAATATGTTTACCCATTGTATGACTAAAAGATCTCTTTAAGGTTGCCAACAAAATTCTATTTCTGCTGAGGTTTTCAAGTGTCTTATTAGAACCAAAAAGCCATTAAGGCCACAGGACACAATCAGCTAAATATTACACACTTAACTGAAGAGAAAAAGGTTATATACTGGAAACTGAAAGGACTGTGGATTTATAATATCTAGGCATTTTTAATCCAGTGGTGGTGAAAGTGCAGCAGATATAACAAGTAGATGCCAATGTGATACTGGTGGGTACCCATTTAAAGCTTCCCCTTCAGAGATATCTGCCAGGCCTAGAGGCCTGTGTGGGCTACCCGAGTCTTCTTACCTCACCTCCGAGGTCTTCGGTTGGCCAAAACCGGATGCTCATATGAGAGAAAGGACGTTCCAGAGTCGAACAAGGGTTGAGCTTTATTTCAGGGTCTCGGTTACAAGTGCAGGGAGATCTTCCTTAGGAGGAAGAGGGGGAGATTTCCTAAGGAGGCTAAGATCTTAAGGGATTGGAAGTAGAAGTACAAGCGGGGAGATAGGGGAAGGGGAGAGAGGAAAGAAGAAAAGCGGAGCCTACTGTCCTCTTGGCTCCTTACGTGCTAAGAGAGCTTTCAGGCTTCCTCAATCCTACTTAACCTTCAGCCGCATAGTTTGCATCTGAATACCGTGCTGTTAGGTAACTAGGTGTGCCCAGATCCGGGACAATCTCGAGGGCGGGGAGATCTCTCTCCCATCACGTTTCTCACGGGAAGAGGCGGAATTACTTGAGATATCTCGGTTCACCTCGATTCCCTGCCGTTTCCTGGGGGGGGGTCTCGTGAGAGCTCTAAGATTTAGAAGCTCCCACCTTTACCCGCCCGAGACTGTCCACACAGAATTGAGCTTCCAATCCCAACAGATATCCTTAAGTTTATTCATTCTTGGTACTGAAGTTTCTTATCTGAAATACTCTTTTGAAACCTTTAGTAGCTAGTAGTGCTCTAAGCATTCTTTGATTTGTTGGGGCAAATTTCATCTTGGTTGTTTTAAGTACTTATCTCTTTAATTGGGAGGTTTGTTGTTCAGTCTTCTTTGAAGTACTTATATTTCTCCATAAAGTTGTCTATGTCCTTTAGATAGTTATTGTTTGTTTTGATAAAGCATGCTGAGTTTTGATGAGTAGAAAACTATTGGTTGGTGATCCATGCATCTAAATTTTGCCAACTTTCCTATCCTTTTGCTGAAAAGTAAGTTATCCCAATATTATTACTAGAAAGTAATTTTCACCTGTAACTTGTAGCATTTTATTTTCCTAATGTGTATAGTGTCAGGGTTTAATTACGATGTATTACGGCCTTTTCATTCTTGAGTTCTTGTCAGTCCCCTTTGGATTGCCTCTGTTTGCATTATCCTAGCCAATTCTGCAATGTTGGCTTTAATCATTGCCTGAACTATAATGTTCAAATTATTTTGTACTTTCTTGAACTTCTCTAGTGTGCCAGTAATCTGATGAGACTCCTATACCAAAACAAGATAGCAACTATTCTGCATAACAAATGTCTTATAAAGTTGCCACTTGCACTTATGTGACTTGTCTAGCTTAGATGTGAACCTTGGTCTTTTCATTTTCCATTTTGCCTAATTCTCCTCTAATTTTCAAATTTTCTGCTTTTCTAATTTTGGAGTTTTGTTGTTGGTTGGTGGTTTTTAATTGCATTCTTAGATAATTAAGGTTCTGTTTTTAAGCTCTGTGTCGAAAATTGTATGTTGTTCCATTTGCCCCATTCTCTTTCAAATTGTTTTTTACTTGTTTCTATGATTTTTTAAACATCTAGTCACAATTAAATCTCCATTTTCATCTATATCTTTCACATTTGTTTTCTTATTAATTATTACATTATTGTTATGGTCTATAAGGGATGTATTTAATATTTATGCTATTAAGAAGGTATAAATGTATTATTCTTCTTTGCCCTAGTACATGATTTTTTGTAAATAAATCTTTTTGATACTAATATATTACTTTTTAACATTCCAATATGAAAAATGTGGTTCAAATATAACTTCACGGGATGGTGGGGTCATAAGTTAAGCATTATGAGAAATACTAGAAGTCATCTAGTTCAAACCCTTCATTTTGTAGACAAGCCTACTCAAGCACTTAGAGGTTAAATGATTTGCCTGTAGTCACAGAGTTAGCAAATATTTTAGAAGATCTGGAATTTGAACCTACTTCCTATCACTCCAAATTCAGCATTATTTGTACTATGGTACACTGACTCTCTCCAGTAACATTTTTAGATTTACATTTTTCATGTGCACCATTGCTTCAAAAGGACAATAACAACAAAAGCCACTTTCTGGTTGCTTTCCATTAAAGAGTGGTGATGGTGCTGTTGGTCTCAAGATTATACCCACTAGTTTTACTGTTTCTCATCATAAACCAGAAAATACAGATGAGTAAATTAGCTCTCTAATAGGGAATGTGAAATCTCGAGTCAAAACAAGTAGCCTCAGTTTCATCTAAGAGGAAATTCCCTGAAGTCTTTATAGAGGCAAGCTGGAGACTGTGCATATGTTGGGGTACTGGCTCCCTCTACCTGTCTATGACTACCAAAGTTCATATGGCTAGACAAGGTCAAAGAGACAGTCTAGAATTACATACAACTTTGTTTAAGAAAAAATATGTCTCTCTTTTCCAAAAGCTCTCACATTAACTCCAAATAACCTCCATACCTCCAGAGGCAGGTAATTTTGCATCATCATTCTCAATTATATATTATTATATATTACATTTACATGATAATATGTTACATGTATGTATTACATATTATAAAATTTCAGCAATTATATATATTCATAGACCTCAAATTATACTTAAGCAGCACAAATCAAAATTTGGAAATCCTGGTTCCATTCAAGTTGGTGATTTAAACTACAAAGAACTATTCAATTCTTTTTATGATCACATGATCTTGCCATATAAAATACTTTGCAACCTAAAAGGGTTATAGAAATATTAGGTATCCTGTTTATTAATATTTTTCATATAATGTAACTCCCAAAGCTGAGTACTATACCTCAGATAGGATCACACATGAACAGAGTAAAATGTGACTATCACATGCCTCTATTATTAAAGGTTGTATTTGCATTAATTTTTTTCTAACTATAATATCATATATTTGACTTACAGGGAACTAGAAGTCTATTAAATCCCATAATTCTTTTTCAGTCCAACCACTGACTAGGCTAAATTGCATTTGTGAATTTGTTTTTTGACCCATTTATAAGACTTGTTTTTGCATAATGTTTTAGAAGATCTATCCCATTAGGTTGACGCTTCTTTGTATACCAATTCTCCTCAAAGTATTAAATACTCATCTCTGTTTTCTGTCATTTTCAAATTTGACAGAGAATGCCATTAATCATGACAAAGTCATTGATGAATATGTTAAACTGCACTGAGCCACCTTCTAAAATGCAATTAATTAATTAGTGACTACTCTGTGATTTCAGTCATTCAGCCAGCTCCAAATTCACACCAATATACTGTTTTATCTTTCATCACTACAATGCCTTACAAAGAACAAAATAGATTTTTCATAAATGTTTTGCTGAAATCTAGGGCCATTATATCTCAAGCATTCTTAAACTACTAGTCTCATAGTCAAAAACTCATGAATCTATGATTTCATCAGATCAAAAGTTCTTTCCAATGATGCAAATTGCAGTTCAGCTACGCCTGCTAATCCTGTGCAGCATATGCACATTTCTTCCCATAAATTCATCAGAGTACATCTATCCACATTGGTGCATTTCCTCAGTTTCTCCAAACAATATGAGGTAAGCATTGGGTCACTTCGATTGTCCACCTTCCCCCCCACCTTGTTCCCACAATGTGATCAGCCAACTTTCTCTTTCTGCCATAAAACTTTTTTTTATTTTTAATCTTGTTCTTTGTCTTACTCTTTGACTTTAATCTTACTCTATGTTGTCTATATACTGCAGCTTGCTCACACTCATATACCTCTCTAATTCCCACTGTAGTATTACTTTTTAATTCCTTTTAGTACATTTCTTGCAACAATCACATAGCATCACCAATAGAATGTTGGCATCAAAAAGATTGGCCTTTACTTTGTTTCACAGGAAAGTTGGAATCATTAATGAGCTTTGCAATTTTCCAAAGGCGTTCTAAAGCACTGTTTTCCTTTGTTGGCCATGGAAACCAGTCTAATAACTCTGCCAAAAAATGAGGCTAGTGTTGCATGACTTCCTAATGAAGATATACTGACTCTTTGTAACTACTACTTCCTTTCCTAGATGTTTCACTAATAATTTCTTCAATAATGCATTCTAGAATTCTGCCAGGAATATCTGATCTGGATCCTCAGGCAGACCTATTATTGTTTATTAAATAGAGTGTAGTAATCTTCTGTTTTATGACTAGCAAAGTCCCTGTTTTCCAAATCTCTGTGATTCCAAGTTGAAGGCTTCAAAATGAAAACTCACTTCTTTTTATTTTTTTAAATAAGTACTTTTTCCAAATTACATGTCAAGACAATTAAAGCAATTCATTTTACGTAATTTTGAGTTCCAAATTTTTCTCCCTTCACTCCCTTTTTCCAAACTTGGTAGGCAATTTAATATAGGTTATATATGTGCTATTATGTAAAACCTATTTCCATATTATTAAGAGTTGTGAAAGAAGAAACAAATCAAAAGGAAATAAACCACAAAAATAATAAAGTATGAGAAAAAATATGCTTTGATCTACATTCTGAATCCATCAGTTCTTTATCTGGATACAGATAGCATGAGTCCTTTGCACTTGAACTGGATCATTGTGTTGCTGAGAAGAGATGAATCATTCATGGTTGATTATTGCACAGTATTGCTGATACTATGTACAATGTTTTCCTGGCTCTGCTCATTTCACTTTGCATCTGTTCACACAAGTTTTTCCACACTTTTTTTCAGAAATCTTCCTGTTTTATAATCATATCTTATTGCATAATAGTATTTCATTACAGTCATATATCAATCACATGTTGCTCAGTCATTCTCCAATTGATCAGCATTCCCTCAATTTGTCACCATGAAACGAAGCTATAAAGATTTTTGCACATTTTGTAGGTTCTTCTCCCTTTTTAGGATCTCTTTGAGATACAGGCCTAGTAGTGGTATTGTTGAATCTAAGGGTATGCACAATTCTTTATTTTAATATTCATTAAAAAAAGTTTGAATTTATATATATAGACTCTCATTCATTGAGAAGAAAGTAATATATCCATTTACATGTGAAGTTATGCAAAATATATTTCCTTATTAGGCATGCTCCCCCCCGAAGTGAGAAAGAATATTGCCATCTGCAATCCTAGTTCATATTTTTCTTTCTTGAGGTGGATAGCATTTTTTTTTTTTTATCATGAGTCCTTTGGAATTGTCTTATACCTTTGCATTGATCAGAGAGCTAAGTCTAGTTGATCATTGTTACAATATTACTATTACTGGGTACAAATTTCTTCTATTTCTGTTCATTTGACTTTGCATGAGTTCATATTAGTCTTCTCAAGCTTTTTTTCTTCTAAAACCATCCCCTCATCACTTCTTTTAGCACAATAGTACTCTGTTACAATCATATATGACTTCTTATTCAGTTATTCTTGAATTGATGGCCATTCTCTTAAATTCCAATTCTTTGGCACAATGAAAAGAGCTTCTCTAGATATGTTTTTTTTTTATATCCCTTTGTGTACAGTTTATGGATGAATTCTTAACCAAAAAGGGTAGAATCTCATCTTTTGCTGTTTTTATAAACAGCTTATAGACTATTTGGCTAGATTATTCTTTGATTTTTTTTTTTATAGAATTAACTTGTAATTACAAATGGGATAGCCAAGCAAGGTAAAGAGGACATTACAAAAGATAAAATAGGTAATTTTAAATGTGTAAAATTAAAATCAATTTGCACAAACAAGATCAATACTTAGTATAAGAATGGAAGAGATGAACTGGGGGAAATCATTCATAACAAATCTTCCAGGCAGAGAAGATTGATAAACAACTAATAGAAATATTTAAGACAAAAGTCATTCCCAATAGAAATGTTTCCTGGGGATATGGTTAATTAGGTATTCCTTCAATAGGACAGAAGGGGAAGAAACAAGGGATATACAGAGTGAATGCCTCGATGAGATTGGTTCAGAAATAGAGGTGAAGATACATGCTAGTTCTTCTTTACTATCTCTCACAGCATAGTATTTGGGAAAAATGCTTGACTGACAGGTTAAACATAGATCAGATAAATTCGAGAAAATTCTTGAGTTGAATGTAAAGTACATCATATTGCTTGGTAGAAAATGAAAGCTCTCTTGGGACGATGCTTTCACAGCATTGTCCACCAAAGGACTATTCATGTAGGAGGCATTTATTTAATCACTGAATATTTTCTGAACAATACAGGTGGTAGCCGTGGTGGGTATTTGTCCTCTGCAGCCTTTCTAAACATCAGCAGCTACTTTTTCTCTATTATTTTGCAAGGGTGGAAACTGGAAGCCCTTGACATATGGATTCAATGTTTTTATAGCTCTTTTTAAATGTTTACATATAAATAAAGGGCTCCAAGGTTAAGTCAACATTTCTTTCTTGGTGGCCCCCACCCACTTTAGCCTGGCTTAGCTTTAACTCAAAACCTGGATTTACTCATCGACATCTATAACAAGCATCATTCCTGCAGAAATTTCTGCAGCCTGAGAGTGTGCTTTGCAATTGCAAATGGAGTGCAGATAATGGAAGTCACTGCTCCTTTCTAAAGGGTGATTTTCTAATGGGTATTTGAATTAGATTATGCCCAGTTGGAAGGTTTACTATACCTGCTGCACTGAACAGGAAGGTGAATTTAAAAAAAAAAAAGGATCATGTGAGCTCCTGTGAAATGAGTTTTTGCTTTTGCAGGTTCAGTGAAAAAAATGAAAGTGGAAATGTGGCAGGTATTCTGAGTGTATGCCTAAGAAGGATAAACCTACTTTCCCTCCTGCATAAAAGGTCTTGTTGCACAAATTAGAACAGAGTTATAGCGAGCCTTACTTTTATGCTACATATTTTTAACTTTCCAAACGTGGAAATTCCATGGTCTCAGAAATCATTTCTATTCCACAATACATCATTGTACTTTTGCCAAATTGTTATTGCATTTGCCAAGTTGTTGCTTGATTGGTTATCACAACTAAAATAGAAAAACTAACATGCCAGGTATGCCTGGAAAAATACAACTTTATGGTAATAGAAGGTTGTTTTTAGCATGACATCTCATTTTCCATTTTCTTGCTTGTTGGTTTGTTTGGGGACAGAATGAAGAGGGGACTAAGGTCATTTGCTTTCAGAATAGTAGACTGTGAAGAAATTTAGGATTTTTGTTATTGTTTCTTCATTACTTTATAATCCCTCTGTGAAAGCATGCTCTTCAGTGAAAGATATTGCTAAAGAATTCTGATCCATATTTATAGTGATTTTACTAAGTGGTATATTAATATTTTATATCTGAAATGATCACAGACCAGTAAATGCATACCATAGGTCATAGTCTCCATCAACTGGTAAACTAAGTTAATAGTTGTCTGTCTATTCATGAGTCAAGGTCAAATATTTGCCATTGTAGCAGTCTTTGACTAAGTGAAAGAAGAAATAAATTCATCCACCAGATACATTTACTAGGAGCTACAAATTCATTCCATTGACATTCTTTGCTGGAATTTTTTATATTCAACTGATGATTATTAGTTACACAGTGATAAAACCTTACAGTCATATCACCTACTATCACTGAACATTAAGGAACAGAGCAAATGTTATTTTTACACTACATAAAGCACCCTGTTAATTACTGTTTGCTTCCCTTTGGAAATAGAGCTTACTCAGTTACTACTCATATGCTCCGTTTCATTTTGATTATATCTTATAAATACCCTTTATGAATGCAAAGCTAAATACATTGTATGAAATTCACACATAGAATTATGGAGAAAACTCTGGATATATGAATGCACATGTAATGTGTTTGTAAATATTCTGTTTTATTTTAAATCATATGTGTGCTCTTCATGTTTATTCCTTGGTCCAAACCAGTGATTTCATCACTGAAGGCAAGAGTGTAGAGAACTCCCAGTGTGGGAATAATACAACACAATCAGCAATTTGTCTGCATCTGAAAGTCTTAGAAAAATTTCTGAGTTGCCAAGGGTGTCAATGCTTCCCATGATCACAAAACTAGTATGTATCAGATGTGTGACAAATCCAGGTATATCAGTCTTCTATCCTTGATGTCACACTGTGTTACATACAGTGATAATGCTCAAAGATTTGCAAAGTGCTTTACAAATATCTCATTTGATTCTCACAATAACACTGAGGTAAGGATGTCATGACCTATTTTTTTTACAGATGATGAAACTGAGGCACAAAGAAGTTAAATGAATTATTTAGTCACACATTCAGTAAATGTCTGAGACTGGATTTGAATTCATTTCATGCTAACTCCAGATCTCATGCACTTTTCACTTTAACAGCTGACTGTCTAATACTAGGTACTCATTGTGTACATGTTGGAATGGACTGGATATATTTCAGTCTGAAGTATCAAATTATTCCAGTAATATGTAAACCACTCACAGTGAAGCTATAATATTATTTTAAGCCTTTATGAAATGCTTTAAGTCTTCAAATATATTGAACAGTTAACATTCTCTGTAGATACCTCTCACACTTAAAAAGAACTATTTTTCTTCATTTAGAAAACTCCAGAAATGACTGAAACAATGCAAAATCCTTTTGCCTAAAATTGCCTTACACCCAGCCAGCCCATAGTACTTGGTCATTTCTAAATGACGTAGTTACCCCTCTCATTAACCTTAGCTTTCTTAACTCAACTTTTTTTTTATTAGAATTTAATCTATTTGAACGTAGAGCTAAGTCCTACTTATATTTGTATCTTTGGTCCTAAGGACATTAGTTGGCACATATAGCAAAAACACATTTTTCTCCTTCTTTCTTTCAAGAGATTAATCATGCCAGTTACATTCCAAAGTTACTAATATCTTCTATTAATATCATCATGCCACTTGTTTTTTGTGAATGTGCTTCCTATCAGGGCTTGTATTACAGCTGCTCTTCACTGTGTACTGACTCCCAGTAAATTTCCATGTTTTTGCTCCAGCTGATCTTCAGTTATCTTTATGTTCATTCATTACCCTGTCCAACGTCTCCCTAAGGATTCTGTACCCTAGCTAATATTCCCTCTCTTTTGGAGGAATCTATAGCTTTTTTAGGTGTGCTTTCAACATCTCCCAAACATCTGCTTTGCTTTAGGCATTGTTTTTATCTGGAGGAAAGGGAAAGAAATAAGCATTTGTATAGCATTTACTATGTGCAAGGTACAGGGTTAAGTGCTTTACAAATATCTCATTTAAGGCTCACAACAACCCTTTAAAGTAGGTGTTTTTATTATCCCCATTTTGCAGTTGAGGAAACTGAGGCAAAGAGTGGTTAAGTGACTTGCTATCTGGTGAGTCTTTGAGTTGTGAGATCAAGTCTTCCTGATTCTAGGCCCAATGCTCTATCTACTTGCTCTATCTATCTGACTCAATAGCTGAGCTACTATGTCTATGTCTACCTCTTCCTTTCCTCTCCTTTCTCACGGAACTGCTATGATCAATAAGCCTCTCTTAAGTAAAGTGTTACAGCCTTTCTTTGTCCAAGACTTTTTTTTTCTAATGCTCATAAAGCTCTGTTTCTATCACGTCATGCAGCTGATATCAGTAAGTTAACGGAGGCTCAGAGTAAGATGTCTTGCTATTTAATAGTTTTCTTAGAACTCTGGAATTTGATTTTTCTCTGAAATGAATTCTTTTTTTCTCTATTTAATAGTATTTTATTTTTTCTTAATTACATGTGAAGATATTTTTCAACATTCACTTTTATAAGATTTTGAGTTCCATTTTTTCCTTCCCATTCTCCTTTCCCAAAGATGGCAAAGAATGATACATCTATGACCATATTAAACATATTTCCACATTAATCACGTTGTGAAAAAGAATTAGAAGAAAAGGGAGAAAACCTGAGAAAGAAAAATAACAAAAAAAAGTGAAAATAGAATGATTTGATCTGCATTCAGACTCCATAGTTCTTTATGTGTGGATAGCATTTTCCACCATGAGTTACTTAGAATTGTCTTAGATCATTTTATTGCTGAGAAGAGTCAAATTTATCAAAGCTGATCGTTGCATAATGTTACTATTACTGTGTACAATGTTCTCCTGTTCACTCAGCATAAATTCATAAAAGTCTTTCCAGGTTTTTCTGAAATCTTCATGCTTGTTATTTCTTATAGCAAAACAGTATTCCATTAAATTCACATGCCACAATTTGTTTCCCCAATTGATGGACATTCCCTCAATTTCCAATTCTTTGCCACCACAAAAACAGCTGCTGTAAACATTTTAGAACGTATATTTTTTTCATTTCATAACTCCACCAACAATGCATCAGTTTTCCAATTTTCCCACATCTCCAACATTTATCATTTTTCTTTGTTGTTAGTCAATTTGATAGATGTGAGGTTGTACCGCAGAGCTGTTTTACATCTCTCCAACCAATAGTGATACAGAGCATTTTTTCATATGTTTATAGATAGCTTTAATTTCATCTACAAATTGCCAGTTCATATATTTTGACATATATAAATTGAGGAATGTTCTTTTAAATTTTAGAAATACATATTTTAGAAAAGAAGATTTTTATTAGAAAAACTGGCAATAAAAACCTTTAAAAGTATTTCCCTGTTTGTTGCTTTCCTTCTAATCTTGGTTGCATTGGCTTTGGTTGTGCAAAATATTTTTAATCTAATGTAGTCAAAATTATACACTTTGCATTTCATAATGTTCTCTGTCTCCTGTTTAGTCATAAATTCTTCCATTCTCCATATATCTGGCAGATGAACTATTTCTTGCTCTCCTAATTTGCTAGTGTTATCATCCTTTGTGTTTAAATCATGTACCCATTTTGACCTATCTTGGTATGTGGTATGAGATGTTGGTCTATGTCTAGTTTTTGTCATACTGTTTTCCATTTTTCCCAGTGGTTTTGTCAAATAGTGAATTCTTATCCCAGAGGCTGGAGTCGTTGTCGTGAGCATTAAATGCGATATTTGTAAATATCTCAAATATTATTATTGTAATTGGTTACTGTATCTTGTATACCTATTCCATTGATCCACCATTGTCTTTCATAGCCAGTACCAAACAATTTGTATGATTGCTACTTTATAACATAGTCTTAGATCTGGAATAGATAGGACACCTTCCTTTGCATTTTAAAAACTAATTCCTTTGATATTCCTGAACCTTTGTTGTTCCATTAGAATTTTGATATATTTTTCTAGGTCTACAAAATAATTTTTGGTAGTTTAATTGACTCTGAATTTAGGCAAAATTGTCATTTTATGATATTGGTTTATGAAAAATTAATATTATTTCATTTAATAAGATCTGACTTTATTTGTATGAAAATTGTTTTGTAATTGTGTTCTGGTTTTGTTTTGCCAAGCAGAATCCCAAATATTTTATATTGTCAGCATTTATTTTAACTGGAATTTCTATTTCTATCTTGCTTCTGTGATTTTGTTAGTAATATGTAGAAATTCCAATTATTTATGTGATTTTATTTTATATCCTGCAACTTTGCTAAAGTGGTTAATTATTTCAAGGAATTTTTAGTTGATTCTCTGGAATTCTCTACATATATCATCATATCATCTGCAAAGAGTCATAGTTTACTTTCTCATTCCTTCAATTTCCTTTTCTTCTCTTATTGATGAAGCTAACATTTCTATTACAATATTAAATAACAGAGGTGACCATGGGCATCCTGGCTTCAACCCTGATCTTACTGGGAAAGTTTCTAGCTTATCCCCATTACATATAATGTTTGATTGTGGTTATAGATAGATACTACTTATAATTTTAAGGAAAATTTCATTTATTCCTATGTGATCTAGTGTTTTTAGCAAAATTAGGTGCTGTATTTTATCAAAACATTTTTTCTATCTCTTATGATAATCATATGTTTTCTGTTAGTTTTGTTACTGATATGATCAATTGTGCTGATATTCTTCCTAATATTTAATGAGCCTTGCATTCTTGGTACAAATCCCACTTGGTCATGGTATATTATACTGGTGATGAATTGCTGTAATTTCTTTGCTATTATTTTATTTAAAATTTTTGCATGAAAATTAATTAGGGAATATGGTTTATAATTTTTTTTTCTGTTTTGGCTCTTCCTGGTTTAGGTAGCAACACCTTATTTGTGTGATAACAACTATTTGGTAGGACTTCATTCATGTTAATTTTTCACAATAGTTTATATAATGTTGGAATTAATTATTCTTTAAATGCTTAATAGAATTCACCTGTAAATTCATCTGCCCCTGGAGATATTTTCTTAGGGTGTTCATTGATAGTCTGTTCAATTTCTTTTTTTTTTCTGAAATGAGGTTATTTAAGTACTTTATTTCATCTTCTGTTAATCTGGGAAATGTGTATTTTTTAAAATATTTATCTATTTCACTTAGATTGTCAGATTTATCAGCGTAAAGTGAGGCCAAATGACTCCTACTAATTGTTTTAATTTTATCTTCATAGGTAATGAATTCACTCTTTCCAATTTTGATACTGGTAATTTGATTTTCTTACTTTATTTAAAATCAAATTAACTAAGAGTTTATCTATTTTTTGTTTTTTTCATAAAATAAACTGTTATTTTTATTTATTAGCTCAATAGTTTTCTTATTTTCAATTATATTAATGTTTCCTTTTGTTTTCAGAATTTCTAATTTAGTATTTAATTGGGGATTTTTAGTTTATTCTTATTCTTGGTTTTTAAATTCCGTGTCCAAATTATTGATTTCCTCTTTCTCAATCTTATTTCTATAAGCATTTAGAGAAATAGCACTTCCCTTAATAACTGCTTTGACTGTATCCCATGAATTATGGTATATGGTCTCATTACTGTTATTTTGTTATGAAACTAATTGATTGTTTCTATGATGAGTTGCTTGAATCACTCATTCTTTAGGATTAGATTATTTAGTTGTCAAATTATTTTTATTCTATCTTTTTATGACCCTTTATTACATGTAATTTTTATTGCATCATGATCTGAAAATGATGCATTTAGTATTTCCTCTTTTCTGAATTGGATTGTGAGGCTTTTAAGCTATAGTATATGGTTAATTTTGTGCAGGTACTGTGTGTGTATACATCCATGTATGCATGCATACATATATAAATGCATACACACATGCAAATGTGTATGCTTGTGTATTCCTTTCTATTTCCATTTAATTTTCTCCAGAGATCCACCATAATTAACTTTTCTAGAATTCTATTCACCTCTTTGACAGTTTTTTTTGTTTATTTTGTTGTTAGATGTATCTACTTCTGAGAGGAGATGATCATATCCCCTGCTAGTAGAGTTTTGCTTTCTATTTCTTGCTATAACTTATTTTACTTCTCTAAGGACTTGGTTACTATAGTACTTGATACATGTATGTTCAGTATTGATATTACTTTATTGTTTATGGTAACTTTTAGCAAGATGTAGTTTCCTTCCCTATTTATTTTAATTAGGTCTATTTTTCCTTTTGCTTTGCCTGAAATCAGGATTGCTACCCCTGCTTTTTTTTTTTTTAACTCCAGCTAAAGCATAATAGATTCTTCTCCAGCCTTTTACCTGTACTCTATGTGTATCTCTCTGCTTCAAATATGTTTCTTGTAAAGAACATACTGTAGAATTCTGGTTGGAAATCTACCTTAATAACTGCATCTGTTTCATGGGACAGTTCACCCCCTTCACATTCACAGTTATGATTACTAGCTGTGTATTTCTCTTTATCCTTTCCCCCCCCCATCCTCATTTATACATTTATTCTCTTTAATTTTATTTATTTATTCTCTTTCTTTTATTTTGTTCATTTATTTTCTTTCCTTTTACCCTCTCCCTCCTCACCAGCATTTTGCTTCTGACCACTGCCTCCCTTAACCTGCCTTCCTTCTCTCCACCACTTTCCATTTTCTTTCCCCTTTGTCCTGAGACTTCTCTGTATGGTAAGATACATTTCCATACCCAGTTGAGTGTCTATGTTATTCTCTCTTTGAGTGAAATCTGATGAGAGTAAGGTTCAAACTCTGATCACATGCTCCCTTCTTTTCCTCTATTTTAATTCGTCTTTTGCACCTCTTCATATGATGGAATTTACCCTATTTTACTTGTTCTTTCCTCTTCCAGTATAATTTTATTTTCACTCTTTAATTTTTTTTTATATCATCACATCAAAGGCAACTTAAACCCACAGTTTCTTTCTATATATACACCTTCTAATTGCCCTAGTAAAGATACACTTCCCAAGAACTGCAAATACCATATTTCTGTCTAGGGATACAAATAGTTTAACCTTATTGCGTAACATGTTTGTTTTTCTCTTTCCTGTTTACCTTTTTTATCCTTCCCTTGAGTTTGGTATTTGAAGACTGAATTTTCTGTGCAGTTGGGGTCTTTTCAAAGTCCGCTATTTCATTGAAATGTCTACCTTTTCCCCTGAAAGATTATGCTCAGTTTGGCGGGTAGGTGATTCTTAGTTGTAATCCAACCTGTTTTTCCTTCAGAAATATCATATTCCAAACCCTCCAGGCCTTTAATGTGGAATTTGTTCAAGCCTGTATAATACTGCCTGTGGTTCCAAGATATTTCAACTTTTTGTTCTTTCTGACTACTTGCAATTTTTCTTTTCTCCTTGACCTGATAATTCTGGAATTTGACTACTGTCTCCTTTGAAGTTTTCATTTTGGTATTTCTTGCCTGAGGTCATTTGTGGATTCTTTCAATGACTATTTTGTCCTCCAGTTCTAGAATATCAGGGTAGTTTTCATTCATGATTTCTTGAAAGATGCTGTCCTGGCTCTTTCTCACTTATTTTTAATTTTCAACATTCACTTACATAAGATTTTTAATTTTGAGTTTTCTCCTCCACCATCCCCATAATGGTGTGCAATCTGATATAGGCTCTACTTATACATTCATATCAAACATTTTCACATTAGTCTTAATGTAAAGAACAATTAGAACCAATGGGAGGAATCACGAGGAAGAAGAAATAAATCAAAACAACAAAAGAAAAAAAGAACAGATAATATGTTTCTATCTGTATAGAGACTGTAAAATTCTTTCTCTGGATGTGAATATCACTTTTTATCATGAATATTTTGGAGTTGTCTTAGATTCTTGCTTTTCTGAGAACAGCTAAGACGATCAAAGTCAGTCATTGCACAATGTGGTGTTACTGTGTGCAATGTTCTCCTGATTCTGCTCATTTCACTCAAGATCAATTCATATAAGTATTTCCAGATTTTTCTGAAATCCACCTGCTCAGTATTTCTTATAGTACAATAGGATTCCATTATATTCATATACTACAACTTGTTCAGCCATTCCCCTACTCCCCATTTGACGAACATTCTCTCAATTTCCAATTCTTTGTCACCACAAAAAGAGCTACTATAAATATTTTTGTACATATGCATCCAGGTTCTTTTTGGATCATGGCTCTCAGGTAGTCCAACAATTCTTAAATGATCTCTCATGGATCCAATGATGTACTTTATATTTTCTTCTTTTTTTTTACATTTCATTCTTTGACTGATTCTTGTTGTTTCATAGAGTTATTAGCTTCCACTTACACAATTTTAATTTTCAAGGAATTATTGTCTTCAGTTAACCTTTGTATCTCCTTTTCCATTTGGCCAATTCTGCTTTTAAAGACTTTTCAATAGATTTTTCTTTTCCATTTGGCCAATTACATTATTTAAATAATTGCTTTCTTTAGTCAAATTTGTCTTTCCTCTTCCAAGCTGTTGACTCTCCCTTATATAGCTTTCATTTCTTTTCCCAATTTTTCTTTTACTTCTCTTATTTGAATTTTAAAAACTATTTTGTACTCTTCCAAGAAGACTTTTTGGGCTTGAGATCAATTCATATTCCCCTTTGAGGTTTCACATGTTGGCATTATGGCATTGCTGTTCTCTTCTGATTGGGTGTTATGGTCTTCCCTGTCACTACAGTAGCTTTTTATAGTCAAGATTCTCTTTTGCTTCTTGCTCATACTTTTCCTCTTTCATGGATTTGAAAGTTGAACTCTACTCCTGGAGGCAAGGACCCTGGTCATTGACTTTTTTTTCTCTGAAGTCTCAGCTTGCTCACGGCAGTGGGGTGACCTGGTCCACTCTTACCAGTATTGTCTAGTTTCTGGTGCTGGCAGCTTGCCTTCTGGACTTAGACTGGAGGCATCATAGTTGGTCTGCTGTGCCACGAGCCTGCTGATCCAGGGCCCAGGGTACTTGGTTGCTGATCTGTGCTCTGCTAAGGTCTTCCTGCTGACTTGCCTGTATACTTTCTGTGCTGGGATGCAATCCCATTTTACCCAAATAAGACTGTCCTTTCCTGAAGTCTTTCAAAGTTATATTAAACTGTAAAATTATTTGACTCCATCTTTTTTTGTCAGTTCTATTACTCAAGAACCCATTCAGAGGCTTGATTTAATGTTGTTTCTAAGGGAAACTAGGATGAGCTCGGGCAATTTCCTGTCTTCTCTCTCCCTTCTCAGCTCACCCATCTATCTTTCCTGAAATGAATTCATTAGTTAACTGTTTTCTTTCCTACTGTCTTTCTTTAGTCTCTCAGTTTAACAGTTAACTAAATTATGTCAGGTAACCCGTATTACTTATGCCTTATAACCCCCTTTGTAGGTAGTATCCTCATTACTAACTGAAAAGAAATTTGGGTTATACTTTGGCATGGTGGGGTTGTTGCGGGGGAGGCTTTTCACATTACCTTTATATTCTTTAGTTCTTGGTAAATAGTAATTACTAGGAAGGACAGGAAAAGTTCAAAAGGCTGATGACTTCTCACTTCCTTTATTGAAACAACAAATTTATCTTGATCTACCCATAGGTCTCTCTATGTTGTCCTTAGAACTTAAGAACATGTTGTTATATGACTAAAAGAAGCAACATAAATTGAATGAATGAATAGGTGAATGTTAAAAGAGGAGTGACTTAATTGATGCAGACAGTAATAATCATCTTTCTAATAATCAAGGTTTGTAACCTCCAAAAAATACTTGGCTGCTCCTTGGCCCATATACTTCATACCCAAACAGTTTTAAAGTCATTTTTCTCCTAAAGCATCTCTTACAACTATATCCTTTTGTCCACTTCCACTGTGATGGTCCTGGTTCAAGATGCTATTAACTCTTACCTAGATGATTGTGACAGTCCTCTAATTAGACTCCTTCTTTTAATCTGTCTCCCTTTCAATACATGTTTCTTCCAGCTGCCAAAGTAGTTTTCCTAATGCACAGATACAGCAATGACCATATCATTGTTTTCCATTCTTGTTTAGTGACTTCTCATTATCTACAGTACAAAACTCCAAGTCTCACTTTGACATTTGAAGCCCTGCTTATCTCGCCCCACTACAATTTTCTAGTTTTTTTTAATTTTACTTTCTTTAATATCATCTATATTCCAGCGAATCTGATTGCCCCCTGAACTTAGAATTCTTTCTTTCCCTTTCATGAGTTTATATAGGTTATTTCCTCATTTCTGAAATGAACACCCTCCTCATCTCTTCTCAATAACTTTAGCTCCCTTTAAGGATTGCCTCAAGTGCCACCTCTTATGGTTTCTTGAATTCCTAGTCATTAATTCACTGTGGCTTTATTTATTTGCATGATGCATGCTGAGTAGAGTGTAAACAACTTGAGGGATTGCCTATACTCAGCTCTCAACTTGGTGCTTTCACATATTTTCTGTTTAATACATGTTTATTAATTTATTTAGTTGGAGAGTTGTAATTTGAGTTGAGGGAAGGAGTATTCACATTTATGGTATCAGAGATCTTTAAAAGATTGGAATAGTAACACATAATAACTAATACTTATTCATATTTGTTGTCTACTATGATCAAATTAATTGGTCATATTCCACTTCGCTTGCTGTGTTTAATCGAAATGTCAAGCAGGACAATATTATTATTTTTCTTTTATAACATATAAAACTTTTAAAATTTCCACCTGTTTACAAAGCAATATTTTGAGTAGCAATTACATTCTAAATTACTGTAAATGTATTTAAAGGAGAAAAAAACCACTTCAATTATTCATTATATGGCCTGACCACCTCTTCATATAGCTTTGCAAGTACTTGATTATATTGTGAACATTTTTGTACAATTCTTTGTTTATATATCATAACATTTGTCTGTATAAGGACATCATATATATTTATTGCCTTTGGCGCTACCTATATTTTTATTCTTCTAACTAATTAGCAGACTTAGGCAATATAATTTTTGGCCCCCTTCTTCATTTCGCTGTATCTAATCTAGATATCCAGCAGTTGGGCCTCCTCTGCTTTCAGGTCCCTGAACTTAAGAACTACAGCCAATATCATTTCTAGTTGACTTTTCTTAATCCATTGTGGAAATCAGATAACAAAGATTTGTCTGTTTGTTTGGTTTAATCACTATGTTAAACAAATGTCAGTGATATTCTGAATGAAGGCTTGAGGATTAAGAAATTATTTTTGGGCAGCTGATTTAAGATCTTTCTTTTGAATCAACTCCTTCTATCATTATTTTGGTTTCTGGAAAAGAGAGTTGATTGTCTGTAGAAAACTTACCTTCTGATGAGTGAGATATTATAAACTCAAAAACTGAATTATGTATAAGCAACTGCAATCTCATTAATTTAGGAGATCCCTCTAGCAATGGAGATTGCAATCCAACCATGCTTGACCTTAACTCCTATACCTCTCTTATTTATAGTCTCCCAAAATATACATCAGTATGTCCATCAACATTCTGGAGTCTTTTTCACTTTCTCTCAATATCTAAAGCTAACAGAGGAACAGTCAGGAACTGTCCACACATCAACCCCTGCTCTTGATATGTGAACAGCTTATCTCCTTTCATATACTAAGATTCCTTGATGATATCTTTCATTCCCATTCTTTTGAGTTCCTTACTGGTTACATACTATAGCTTATTTATAGCCACCGTATGCAACTCTATTGCCATCTCGGTAATACTACTGAGGGTTTTTTTCTCCTTTTTGGGAGGTGTAGGGGGTAGGGAGTGAACAGTGGTATTCCAAGTCTTATTACTATACAGAAACACTGATAAAATGTTAGTTTTCAATATTTGGAACTTTCTTGTCTTAGAATGGTTGGGGTCAGTATAAAAGCTTTCCAATTTCCTGTAGAGCAGCAGCATAAATTATAGAAAGAAGAATGCATTATGGAGAATTCATTCTTTAAGCCAATAGTAAAAGGCTAAGGAAATTTCAAAGTTTCAAAGTAAGTTTCAGAATGAGATGAGATTTGAAATGTGAAACACACTGAGAAAATGTCTTCATTGATCTGTTCATGAAAATACTGAGATCTTTTTACCTCAGTGTTTACAATTAATTCAGAACTTGTCAGTACAACTGAAGGGTTTAAAGTGTTCTTTCTCACATGCATTGCAACTTTCATATAGCTACCCTGCACGTTATGTTCCTTGCTTACATTCCTTTGGAGTTTCTTACTAAATTCCCATACATTAGTGAAATTAATTAGTTTCTTGTCACCTCCAAATTTGACACATTTCACCCTAATACCCAGCATGGTGCCAGGTACATATATAGTGGGAATTTAATAAATGCTTATTGATTGATTAATTGATAATAATCCTCATACTCCTAAGCCTTATTAAGATTTATGTAATAGGCTTGTAATAGTTGCAGATGGCAAAACTAATATCATTCATAATGCTTTCTGTCCCCCTCTTCTTTTTTCAGCTCTTTGATACTGTCACTGCAGAAATGGAATGATTGTACATCGTTAGAAGTCATTTGCATTTTTCATTCCATTGATTATATAGACATCAGCCAAAGGACAATAGGGGAAAGAGAAGCACATATTTGGCACGTGCAGAGCACAAAACATTACAAATAAGGAATTTTTCAGGAGCAATGTAAAATAAATCATTAAAAATACCTTACCTGGAAAGTATGTATCTATACATATATGCATGCATACACATAATAGTAAGCCTACATACATATGTAAGTACACACACATATACACATGTATACTTATATATGTACAGATAGCTTGATCATTAGATGAAAATAAATGATAATCAAAGATATTCTTTTCTTATCTAAACACTGTCAGAAGAACATGAGAAACTCTAGAGTTTTGGGAGGAAAGACAGTCTATAGTGAATATATGGGTAGAAATACATGAAAGTTATATAATTATGTGTGAACTTTATTGTTGGAGGAAATGAGCATCCAATGAGATCACACATACTTTGTAATATTGAGTAGACTCATTTACTTGAAGTACGGGTTTAATTTTTCATTTCACCTTTTATCATTTAAAAGTATACACACATTTGTTGTTATTTTTCACACACTTCAATTTTTCTATTGATAAATTTTCTAACTTTTTATTAATGATTTCAGAATAAATCTTATAAATTTCAAGGTAATAAGTCATAAATTGTGTCTTAACTCTCCAGTCAAATGGATTATTGAAATTGTGGTTTAGCTTGGGAGAGCCTTTCCTTAAATCACTCTCTTGGTACCCTCTGGAAAATTTTAAAATATAGCTCATTTCTAGGTTTCCAAGAGTACGAATAAATGCATCCTTATACTCCACTATAGACATAAGGTAATTTTGTATATGTAAGATAAAGAGAAACCTTTATTCTACTCCACAGAAAATTCTGGAACCATACAAAAATGAGAGTAGCACATATGTAATTAGTACAATTCTTTCTGTAATGAGTCCTTTCTATATGCTCCCTTAGTCCCTCAAATGCAGAGAACTGGTTTGGACTCTTCTCAGAAGAGAAATAAACTTGATATGGTTAGCAGAGAACCTTTCCCCCCACATCTAAGAATTTCGATGGAAGACTTTCATAAGCATCTAGTATTTTTCTTCTTCTCTAAAGGTTTGGACTCCCTCAAATCAAAATGTTAATGCATTTTGGGAGGTAGGTTTGGTAGAGAGACAACACCTTTTTTTAATCAGACCTGATCTATCTAGATAATATCAGAAGACAAAATCTAGGACTTTTGTTCTCTCATGTAATGGGGCTCACTGTATTTTTATCCCTTTGAAATATGGATTCTGATCTCATCACTCAACTGAAAATTATCTCTCTGAAGTTATCAATAGCTTCTTAATTGTCAATCCAAAATTGTGTTCTCAATCCTCAACCTTCTTGATTTCTGTGCAGTATGTATCATCATTGATAACTGTCTTCTGAATACTCTCTTTGGCCTGTGTTTTCATGCATTGCTTCCTCTTGGTTCTCCTCCTAAATACCAGACCATTCCATCTCAGTCTCCTTTTTTGAAATATTACACATGTCCATCTCTCTTAAATGTCAATATATCCCAAAGCTTTGTCCTTTTCCCTTTTCACCCTCAATCTTGACCTCAAAATGGCTGATCCCATTGGAATATCAGTCCTCATTATATTTTTGTCTCTGACTTACCTGTTTGACTAACGTTTCCTTTTCTGTTGAGGGCATCATCATTTTAGTTTTAGGTTTGCAACCTTAGAGTCATCATTGGCTTATCACTTCCACTAACCACTTCATCCCAATACAGAAATCTAATCAGTTTCCAAGTCTTAATAATTCTTCCTTCCTCTTTTCATTCATCTCTTCTTCTTCACTCCCATTGCAACTATTCTAGTTCAAGACATAACTACCTATTGTTTAGATTCTTGAAATAATTTCCAATTAATTTCTGTGCCTCAAGTTTTTCCTTTCTTCAGTCTATCTATAGAACAGTTGTCAAGTTATTCCCTAAAACATTTTTGACTGTTCTTTTCCCTTGATCAAAAAGTTCTAGTGGTTCACTATTACATCAAACATAAAATACAGAATATGTATTGACCTAGAGGTACCACCACTAAGTCTAAGATTAAAAAAAAGGAAAAGTACCTACATGTGCAAAAATATTTATAGCAGCTCTTTTCACACTGGCAAAGAATGGGAGATTGAGGAGATGTCTATCAATCATAAAATGGCTAAAAGAAGTGTTGTATATGATTATGATAGAATATTATTTTGCTTTAAAAATGATAGAGGGAATGGTTTCAGAAAAAAAATGAAACAAACACAGGAAGACATATATGAACTGATATAAAGTGAAGTGAGCAGAACTAGAAGAAAATTGTGCATATTAACAGCAATATTGTAACAATGGTCAACTATGAGAGCAATAATGTGATGATAATTACCTGTGAAAGACTAATCTGCTCTGATCAATAAAATGATCCATGACAATTGAAAAGGACTCAGGATGAAAAAGGTTGTCCACTTTCAGAGAGAGAGAACTGATGAACTGAGTTCAAATTTAAGCTTATACATTGCTTTTTTAAAATTTTCTTATTTTTATTGCTTTTGGGGTAAAGTGGCTAATATGGAAATACATTTGACATAATTTTAAATTTCTTTCTTGCCTTTTCAATGAATGGGGGAGGAGCTGGAGGAAGGTAGAGAATTTGGAATTCAAATTTAAAGAAATGTTTAAAATGATTGAATAAGTAAACATTAAATAAACAATTGTCCCAAAGAACAATACAAATTCCTTTCTTTAACATTCAGAATCTGCCTCTAATCTACCTTTCCATGTTTAATAAATATTACTTTGTGTCATTACATAGCTTCCCTTCCCTGAATCCAATATATCTCCTTCCCCCCTCTGACTCTTAGAATCTCTGGCTTCCTTGAGAGTTTATCTAAATTGCTAAGTTGTATGAAAGGACTTCTCTTTTCCCCATGCCCAACAACTAATAACTTCTTTCTAATTTTGTTGTATTTACCTTATATATAATTCATATTTGCTTACATATGTAGATGCCATTTCTCTTGATAGAAAGGGAGATTAAAGATTATTTCATTTTTGTCTGTGTTTCTCCATTGTATAAACAGTGTCTGCCCATTGCAGGTGAAAAAGAAAAGCTTTTTTTTTTGAGGGATTGACTACATTGCCTGAGGGCCACGTGCTCATTATATTTCTCTTGCCAAGTGGTTGATGTTACTCAGGATCTCCCCTTCCCTATATGGAAAACTGAATGCTAAAAGTCTGGAACTTTGGGTTTCAAAAAAAGCAAGGGGTCACAGAATATAAAGCGATGATGTCAGGAAGAATAGAATTAGAAACTTATTACTTGTACAGCCCTGGGCAAGTCATTTAACCTCTTTCAGCTTCAGTTTTCTTATAAGTAAAATGAGAAATTTGCAATAGATGTCCTCATGGTCCTTTTCAGATCTAAAAACATACTTTTCCACTCAAGTCTGGGGCCTGACATGTATTTTAGACTTCCCTTTTCTCTCTAGGAGGTTGGATACCAAGCTGCCCAGGAAATATGCCATTCCTCTGTTGAGAAAGCTGGAGTCCATGAACTCCCAATGCACAGACTACATGGTTTCTCTCCCCATGGCTACCTTGTAATTGACAGAACGTGCATTTCTGTCATTGCCTCCATAGGACAAGGATTAATTCCCCATTCAGTGGCTTAGAATCAAGGAACATTCAATCACTGTCTCAGCAATTGCCAACTCTTCGCGGGCAGGGGAGGGATAGAGAGGTGAATATTGTCATTTGGTCCCAGGACAGCTATGCTGATATTCTGATGTCTCCCATTCTTGACTCTTTTACAGGACACTAAAATCTACTCTCAGTTTTGTTTTTGTATTTTTGCCTGTGCTCAGAATAGGGTATAAGACTAAAATGTCACATGTCTTAGACGAAGAATCTTTAAAGACTCAGAAGAAAGGAGACACTTCAGTGTTAGTCAACTACTTCATGCCAGATGAATGAAACTAAAAATTCTATCATTTTCAATTTGATCTTACTGGGCAGGCCCCAGCAGGTGTCTCCAAATCATTTCAAGGTCATCAATGGGCCTCCCTACAGTCTTCACAGAAACATATCAAGTCCAAAACAAAGTCTTACTTCCTTTTAACCCCCCTTACACACAATGCTATATATTTCATAGTGTTACAATAGGGCAGATAATTAATTTACCCCTAAAAATACATCACTTTCCTCTAGTGTAGCATAATGTAGGAACACATGAAAACTTTAAAAGAGATAATTTTAAGACATTTTTTGATACCAAATGAATGCTCATTTTATAAGCACTATGAAAAATCATGGGAAGAAGTTCATTCTGTAGCCATGAGAACTAACATGAGCCCCAAATGTCAAAGAATTATATTGTTTGAATATCAGTACTATTTATATTTTGCAATTAAGAAAATCAATGGAAAATTTAACCATCTGGCGTGTTTAAAAGCAAGTATTTTAATGGATGAATAAATACATCTTCAAAAGATTTGGAATAGATTTTAAACACATTATTATTACTTCATGATTTTTCTGAAAGTTCTGAAACTTGACGACTTTGGAACAAGAACAAGATGTTCTTCACTCTGTGATATCTGGGTGGGGGAGGAAAACAATGAATATTTCAGTTTTTAAGTTGAATTCTGTTCATAATACTCTATTTTAATCATATGTTTTATAGTCAAAGAGAATTACAAAATTATACAAAATTAAAACTCACTTCAGTGCTATGTGAATGTAACATTAGGTGGCACTCTTGTATGTATTCTAGGAAAATATAGCTGAGCATCTCAACACTAAGAAAATTTCACAGAGGAGGAAAAGCTGATTTTTTTAGTCATCCTTGGCACCTTAATTTAAACGGATTTAGTGCCTATAAAGTATTGTCATCTGTCACAATTAAAAAAAGAGAGAGAAACTTGGTCTGAATAACACAGTAAAGAATATATGTGAAATGAACACAAGAGGATAAAATTCAAAATATATCTTTTATACAAAAAAAAAACTTTGGAACTATGAAATTAAGCTAAAGAAACATATTCAGATTATAACTTCATGAACAGTCTTTCAACTGTTAAATTTCTCTTGCCCTTCAAGATCCAGCTTACGTTTCACCTGATCTGTGAAGTTGTCCCTGATCTCCTGGGCTAAAAGGTACTTTCTTTCTCATTGAATCTCAAATATCAGTTTGTTTAGACATTTCTTTTACATTTATCACATTCTAGCTTTTATCCCAGCTATTCACGAGTATTTGTTATCTCCTTGAATAATAAAAACCTCATAAGGAAAGGTGTTAAGAGTATTTTATCTCTGTACCTCTAGTCCCAAATAAAATGCCTTTCACTCAACATACTCTTACTAAATACATATTGGGTTAAATATATCTCAATTGATTGAGAAGAAAGTGTGGTGGAAAGAAAAGAGCCCTGAATTTTGAACCAGGAAGATGGGGTTCTGATTCCCCCTGTGCCATGCATAAATTGGTTATATTGCATTTACCCATTCTCTCTGCACCACGATCTATTCTTCCATAAAATGAAAATTTGAATCATGCCATCTTTGAGATCTCTTCTGCCTATAGCATTCTTTGGTTTATGCACATGTTGTTTGTTCATTTTGGCAGCACCTAGATAATACCTTTGTGGGGATCTCCCAGGATAGACATTCTCTTTACTTACTAATATTAGGAATGCATCTTTAAGTTATATCCTTAGGGATTTTCCTCAGACAAGAGCTATGTGATGCAGTGGATAGTCTGGCCTGAAATCAGGAAAATCTGAGTTCAAATCTACTCTTAGACACTTACTTGATTTAAGAAGCTTGCTTCAGTATCCTTTTTTAAAAGATGAGGATCATAATAATACTTAACTCCCAGGATTATTGTGAGAATCAAACAAGATAGTAATTTTAAAGTACTTAGCACAGTTCCTGGCACATAGCCAATGCCATATAAGGGCTAACTACTGATTTTGTAATTAAAAGCATTAAAGTTAAGGGAATGAAGGTCACACAACCAGTATGTCAAAAGAAAGAACTGAATCCAGATATTTCTAATTCTGACATTAATTATCTGTCCATTATGTCATCCTACCTCTGACTAAGAATAATTTAGGCTCCAATTTGGGTGCTTAGGATTTGACACATTATAACATAATAGAAGCAATACTTAGTTCAACTAGAAATAGGAACAGAAAAATAAAGAAGTCTCATTCCTGAAAAAAATATCTTTAAAAATATGATTGGGGAGACTGACTTGTGTCAGTCACTTGTCAAGTGAGTAGCAATATGGCATTTTTTTCTTTTCATTTTATATAGATGGATGTTGAATAATAACTGCTAAATCTCGGGACACAAGAAATAACTCCACTGAAGTAAAAAAATATTAATTTTTATAGGAGGATACTAATTATTAAAGTTTACACTCAGATCCTCTCCTACACCAGCTCTCAAATTCCCAGCAGGGACATAAACTAACTTGTAACTGGAATACATGTTAGGATTGTTCTGCTAAAGAAAATTTGCAAACACACCACTTCCTTTCTGCCCTCTACCTCTCAAAAAACACTAGATACTGATTTTGCTCTAAGAAAAGGGAAGGAAGACCATCAGAGGGCTAAAAAATGTGCAATCTTCAAGCTGGTGCTTTAGGGAGTTATTACCCTTTCAGGATGTAGAGAATATTCTAGCACATTTCCTCCTGCTGTATATCCTTAATCCTCCAAAAATGGTAAATAATTACCTGTCTTAGTCCCAAGGAGAAAAGGAAAAGAATCACAAAATTCATTAAAAATGAGTGGTAAGAATGAGTGACTGTGGTAGCTCTAAAGACAAAGGGAAAGAATGCCAGCTAGGACTAGTTTGCCCCATCCACCCCTGATCCTGAAAGGGTACTTAGGACAGTATCACAGACCAGTGAGTCAACCTCTCCCAATTAATGGAGATTGAGTTAGTTTGACAGCCTGTGTTCAGGAGGATATCCACAAACAAAGGGAAAGAGTCAAAAAGTGAGTGATGAATATAAATAAAAAGCTGAAACATGGAAAATTTCAAGAGAAAATTAATAGCAAAGTACTAGAACATAAATGGTTAAATCAATATAGAAAATATTAAAAATTGTATATATCCCTAAGAAGATTAAAATGTTGTCTTCAAATATATATTTGTATAAATATATATATATATATATGTATATATGCAGAGAGAGAAGGAAAGAGAGAGAGGCAGAGAGAGATAGAGTGCAAAAGGCAGTGAACTAATGCCACATGAAATGTGGAATCACATGGAATCTAAGAAAAATATAGAACAGGTAGAAACACTAAAAAGGCTCAGAAGGAAAGTGCACTTCATTTAAGAAGAACTTAGATATTAATTTTGGTTGGAACGTAAAGAGTTCTCAGAAGAATTTTAAAAAATACTAAGTTAGGTTAGAAAAAGAAATGAATTTTACACAGTGGAAAGTCACTATAAAGAGTTCAAAGTGAGAGTAATAGATTTGGAAAATATCAAGTGGAGTAATACTTAGATAAAGGAAAGGAAGAAATATATAATGTCTGTACAAGTTAAAAAAACTCATCTTGAAGATGGGATACAAAGGAATAGGCTAAGGATCGTAGGAATTAAAAAAAATATGAGAAATCAAGAAACATGAAGACTACCACAGGAAATGAAGATGACAAAACACCAATTGAGAGGATTCAGAGCTTTAATGGGAGGGGGGAACCTCCAGAACATAAACAGAGAACCAGAAAAAAGAATCATTGTTTCAAAACCTAATTATTTAAACTTGGGAACAAAATTTTAAAATGGCAATAACAAATAAATTATGAGAGTACATAGGATAAAGAGTTTAAAACATAAGGGAAGTAACGAAAATAACAAAATTTTCCCATATGCATGAAAATCACTGGAGGGAATGGGATAATACATTTAAAAAGCAAAGGCCTGTAACCTACAAAACCAATGCATATGCCCTTCAAACTTGAGTTTAATAGTAAATGTAAAAAAGACTGACAATTAATATGAACGTCATTTGAGGTATGCAAACATTCCACACAACAGAACGTTATAGGTAAATGAACCTAATTATGAAGAAAATACTGCGTACATAATTGAATAAATTACCCTTGTTCAGAGATCACTTTGAAAGCATGACAGAGACAAACATAGATCCAGAGAAGTGAAGAGATCAAGACCAAGACAGAACAAGACAGACAGGCATACAGAGAAATGCAGGGAGAGAAATAATGAGATAGGAAGAGGGGGAAGAGGAAAAAGAAGAAAACCAAATGTATAGAATCAAAATTTTTAAAAATCAAAGAATAAAGTAGTGAAATGGAAAGTGTGTGTATATATTTATATATGTGTATGTACGTACACACACACATGCACACACACACATATTACTATCAAACACAATGGGGACAAGATGGAGCAAAGTCTATCAAAGCAATAACATGGAATTTGGTTAGAAAAGGGAGCTAGGACTTGGTCCTTTCAAACTTTAATGCCATAAAAAAACCCCAAAATTAAAGGAGGGATAAATACAAACATATACAAGAGTATAACTTCAGAAGAGTCTGGAAATGAAGAGAAGGAATGAAGAAAATAAATTAAAAAATGAAGTAACTTTTATTGAACAGTACAAGAAAAAAACTAACTAGGCTAAAAAATTAGACAGGAAGGAAAAGAGAGAAATTTAAAAACAATCACTTAACTGGGGAGAGAGAGAAGAGATGAAAAAGGAAAATAAATAGATAACTTAATAAAGAAAAAAGGTAAAAAACTCAGTCTAGGGAAAGGTCAGACAACTGGAATTGAAAGTTTGGAGTGGGGAAAAACTGTGAGAATAGAGTTGTATCAAAGTACTCTAAACAAAACTAATTATAGTGATAAAATCTTGACTAAAAAAGAAAGAAATGAAAATTAAAAAAAGTTCTAAAGACACAAACTGAGGAAAACATAAATCTAATGCTCAAAACTTTAAATTTGAATGAATTAAGCAATCTAATAAAATGAATGTAGGAGAATGGATAAGGAAAAAATACATTTCTAATTTCTTTTTTATAAGAAGCAAATCTAAAAACAAAAACACCCAAAATGGAAATGTGAGTCTAAAGAAAAATTTAGCAAGAATCAGGGGAATAAAAAAACAGGAACTTCAAATGTACATTCAAATAAAAACAAAAGAAAATTCACATTATCAGTAAACATTTGAAAAAAAACAATAAATTATGCAGAAAGAAAATTTGGGCAATGAATCACAATGAACAGATAACAAGTCAAATCAGAAAAAAAGTCAGAAGGCAAATTTAAGTTTAAAAAGAAAGGATAGTCATATATTAATTGGAGGAATTTGTATTATTCTCTTAGAGCTGCAAAAATCTAACGGAAAGATAAGATTGAAAATGGAAGATTAAAAAAATTGTGGAATTTGAATTTTTTTAATTGCACCTTATAATGGAAACAATGACTGTATATATATTTACAGAAGTACATCACCTCTATAAAAATAGACCATACGTTAAAACACAAGAAAATATAAACATGTATAAAAAATAGAAATATCAAATAAATCTTTTAGAAACCACAATGTAAAAATAAGAATTATCAATTCAGAGAGAACAAGTAAAAGAGGGAGTTAAATAAAGGCTTAATAATGAAATCCTGAACAATGAATGGGACAAAGAACAAAAATAAAACATAATGATGATGTTAAAAACAATCATAAAAAAAATGACAAAATATCTGATATTTATCTAAGTTGGTATTCAGAGGAAAACCTAGATCTTCAAATATATACCTTAAAAATTATAATGATTAATGGACTAAATACCCAATTAAAATATAATCAGGACAACAAATATAATTCAATCAAAAATAAGCTCAAAAGTATATTTTTAGAATGCTAGAAGATAAATTGAACACAAGAAGACTACAGAACTTGTCAATAAAACCATAAACAACTTCTCTGCAATGGCTAACAAAATCAACAAATCTTTAGCCAACCCAGTACAAAAGGGGTAACCAAATGAACAAAATAAAAAAAATAAATTAGCTGAAATCACAAGTTCAGTTCAACAGAGAATTGAAAAATAAAAGATCTAGATAGAAATACAGCAAAATTCTATCACATTTGAAAAGAACAATTCCTACTAATAAAAAATAAATTATTCTTAACGTTAGAGAAGGAAATCACTTCACTGAACATCTTTTATGAGACAAAGATAGTGACAGTCACTTTGTTAGGTAATGGAGATACCAAAAAAAAAAAAAATGTAAAAGACAGGTCCTGTCCTCAAAGACCTCACTGTATAATGGGGGAAGCAATAAATATGTAGAAGCATGCTACATACAGGAGAAAGAAGAAATAATTAAGAAAGGCACTAAAATTAAGAGGGGTTAGGAAAGGCTTTCAATATAAGATATGCATTTTAGTTGGGATCTGAATAAAGCCAGGAATCTAGGAGACAAAAATGAAGAGGGAGCATAATGCAGAAAATTCTTGGAACTGAGAGATAGAGTGTCCTCTTTAAGGAATAGTATTACTTGATTGAAGAGTAAGGTGTAAAAAGACTGGAAAGTTAGGAAAGGTCTTGGTTATGAAGACCTTAGAACAACAAACAGAAGATTTTGTATTTAGAAGCCTGTACTTTAGGAATATCAGGTTAGTGACTAAATGGAAAACGAACTGGAGTGGGAAGAGACTTGAGGCAGGGGCACCCATAGCAGGTTACCTCAATAGTCTAGGTGTGACATGATAAGGGCCTACACCAGTCTCATGGCAGAGTTAAAGGAGAAATGGAAGGAAGCATATTGAGAGGAGTTGCAAAGTTGAAACCAACAGATCTTGGTAACATAATGGCTAAGAAAAATGAGAAATTTAGGCATGTTGAGTTTAAGATGTCTAAGAGATATTTAGTTTGAAATAACTGAAAAGCATTTGAAGGTATGAGACTGGAGGTCAGCAGAGAGGTTGAGTAGGTTGCTAGATTTGAAAATTGTCAGCACAGAGATCATAACTAAATCATGTGAGCTAATGAGATCACCAAGTGAATTAGTGTAAAGGGCATTATCAACATTAATAAATATCAATAAAAACAATCCAGGAGGTCACAAAAGACTAGCATTTATACAGCTCCCATCATGTCAGGCACTGTGCTAAGTGACTTGCCCACAATCACGCAGCTGTCTGAGGCTGTATTATGAACTCACGCTATTTTTGACTCCAACACTCACACTGAATTTGTTGTGCCATCTCTCTTCCCTGAAACAAAAGTCCCATTCACGATGAGTACAAAAATGTGTAAGATATCTGAGTGAATCTACCAAAGCATGCTCAATACCTAACTAGATACAATCATAAAATATTCCTCAAGGAAACAAAGGATTTTAAATAATTGCGATGTTACTCAATAATCATGTGTGGTTATATAACATCTCCAATGTTCCTTTACAGATTATTATATAGAAGAAGCTACTAAACTATGTGTGTTTGTCTTTCCTTCCCGAAGAAGACCATGCCATCAGAGAAATGATGACATGACTTGCACTTGACTTTGTTTAGAGTGAGGGAGGGCTGTGTAGGTCACCAGTCTCACTTCTCCTCCAGAGCCATCTGAGTCCAGTGACCAGATATTCATCAGGATGACTGGAGATAACCCAGAATGAGGCAGTTGTGGCTTGCCAAGGTCACATAGCTAGTGAGAATCAAGTGTCTGAGGTGAGATTTGAACTCAGGTTCTCCTGACTCCTAAACTGGTGCTCTATCTACTGCACCATCTAGCTGGCCCAACTAAACTATGAAAGAGATACTTAAAGAATTAGACAAAAGAGTAACAGAAATTTTATGGAGGAATTAAAATCTAGGATCTTAAAAAAAAGTAATGACAAAATACAAAGGGATTGTGTTTCTAGATTTCAAATCATAAAACCAAGTATAAAGCGGTAATCATCAAAACACTTTGGTGATTGTTTAAAGAATTAGAAGAGGAAAGTAGATAAATGAAATAAATTATATGTAACAACTATGCAAAATAAATACAGTATAAATGGAATAAAATCTAATAAGGGAGGAACTAGCATTGAGGGGAGGTTGTGTGTGTGTGTGTGTGTGTGTGTGTGTGTGTGTGTATGTGTGTGTGTGTGTGTGTGTGTGTGTGTGTGTGTGTGTGTGTGTGTTGGTGGGGGGAGACTGGCAACAGTTTTTTATAGAAAGTGGGATTTGAATTGTTTTGAAGAAACACAGAGTAGATTGATAAGTTTTGACACTGACTGTTAAGGGCTGCCCAACCACAGATATTGAATACTCCAACTATTTTGAAAGGCCCTAAGGTAAATGAGTATCTTAACCAAATGAAAGATAATGTTAAGATGATGTTGCCTTTTTCAGTGGAAAATGATATTTTAGAGAAGGGGAAATGTTGATCAGTAAGGAAGAAAGACATGCCCTGATGTCTAGAGGCTGAAGATTTTCTGATTTATGGTCATCTGTGTATATTTTCATGAATTATTAGATTCAAAACTTATTAGAGTAGAGATTTTGCTTGGTATCTCCATTGCCTAAAAGTTCTTTACACATAATAAGTTCTTAAGAGAATTGGATTGATTTAATGGAATTGAAATGAGGGGAGGATCTATCAAACCATTTCATGGTAATAATATTTATCCAATGAAATCAGAAAAAAGTCAAAAGACAAGAAGGCCTAGGTCTTAATCTATTAGATTCAAGACCTTCTTTCCAATGAATAAAGAGGGGAAAAAGATCATTTTGTTGAACCTTATCATGGGAACACAAACTTCAGTTACACATGTTTAAAGCCTAAAGACAATGCTAATAAACAATTTCTATTCAGCTCTTTATTAGTTTCCAGTCTGCAAGGACTATGTAAATTTTTCTGGTTAATTTACCAATGGACTGGAAATTAGGTTTCAATTTTAATTTTTCATAATGACTTGATACGTATTTGTTCTTTCTTATTGGTAATTAAAATAAAATCTTTAGTCATGTACAAAGAATTCTTACAAACAAAAGTCTGCTTTTCCCTTTCAAATGAATATAACTTTTGCTTGCACAGCTCTTTAAATAACTCATGTGTGTGTTTGTGTGTGTGTGTGTGTGTGTGTGTGTGTGTGTGTTTGTATGTGCGTTTACCCAGTATGTGTATATATGGTCTCCTGGGGGTTTCAGTTTTATCTTCTGTAAGATGGAGCATTTGAGGAGGTGGAGCCAAGATGGCTGTGTAAAAGCAGAGACTTCTCTGAGCTCTCCCCCAAGCCCTCCAAATACTTGTAAAAAGTATTTTTTGTGGGCCCACAGATGGTGGGGTATCAAGCAACTGATACAAAATCCCTGAAGCCTCCAAGAGTACTCCAACACCACTACTGGAAGCAGAGTTCTACCTTGATAGTCAGAAAGAGTTAAAAAGTTAAGTCTTTGGCTGTGAAGATGAGTAAACATCATAAAAGAACTAAGACTATAGAATATTACTTTGGTGACAAGAGAGATCAGGGCAAATAACCAGAGGAAAACAACAAAGTCAAAGTTCCTATATCAAAAGCCTCCAAGAGGAATATGAATTGGTCTGGGTCTTAGGTCATACAGGAACTCAAAAAAGATTTTGAAAATCAAGTATGAGAAGTAAAGGAAAAATGAAAAGAGAAATGAGAGTGATATAAGAAAATCATGGTAAAGGAGTCAACAGCTTGCTAAAGGAGGCCCCAAAATATATTGAATAAAATAGTACCTTAAAAAGTAGACCAAACTAAATAGCAAAAGAAGTCCAGAAAGCCAATGAGGAGAAAAATGCCTTAAAAAGCAGAATTAGCCAAATAGAAAAGGAGGTCCAAAAGCTGACTGAAAAAAATAATTCCTTCAAAATTAGAATAGAGCAAATGGAAGCTAATGACTTTATGAGAAATCAAGAAATTACAAAAACAATCAAAAGAATGAAAAAAATATAGAAGACAATGTGAAATATCTCATTGGGAAAACCAGTGACCTTGAAAATAGATCCAGGAGAGATAATTTTAAATTATTGGACTACCTGAAAGCCATGATCAAAAAAGAGCCTAGACATCATCTTTCAGGAAATTATCAAGGAAAATTGCCCTGATATTCTAGATACACAGGGTAAAATAGAAATTGAAACCTAACCCTAACCCTAAATCCACTAATCACTTTTTGAAAGACATCCTAAAAGGAAAACTCCTAGTAATATTGTAGCCAAATTCCAGAGTTCTCAGGTAAAGGAGAAAATACTGCAAGCAGTCAGAAAGAAACAATTTAAGTGCTGTGGAAATACAATCAGAATAACATAAGAGCTAGCAGCTTCTACATCAAGGGACTGAATGACTTGGAATATGATACTCCAGAAGTCAGAGGAACTAGGATAAAAACCTATCCATCAAAATTGAGTGTAATCCTTCAGGGGAGAAAGTAGACATTCAGTGAAATAGAGGACATCCAAGCATTCTTGCTGAAAAGACCAGAGCCAAATAGAAAAATTTGACTTTCAAATAGAAGAATCAAAGGAAGCATGAAAAGGTAAACAAAAGGAGAAATCATGAGACATTAAAATTGAACTGTTTACATTCTTACATAGAAAGATGCTTTTTGTAACTCATGAGACCTTTCTCAGTATTAGGGTAGTTCAAGGAAATAGATACATAGATAGACAGACAGACAGAGAGAGTGAGTGAGTGAGAGAGAGAGAGAGAGAGAGAGAGAGAGAGAGAGAGAGAGAGAGAGAGAGATAGAGATGGCACAGGTTAAGTTGAATATGGAGGGATGAGACCAAAAAATAAAATTAAGGAGTGACAGAGGAATATATTGAGAGAAGGAGAAAGGGAGAGATAGAATGGGGTAAAATATCTCAAAAGAAAGATTTTGCAGTTGAGAGAAAGAGGAGGGAGGTGAGAAGGAATGAGTGAATCTTGCTATCACTAGATTTGGCTTAGGGAGGGAATAACATAGACACTCAAATGGGTATCTTACCCTACAGGAAAGTAGGGGGAAATGGGAATAAGAAGAGCAATGACAGAAGGGAGGGCAGATTGGGGGAGGGATAGCCAGAAGCAAACACTCATGAAAGGCAATAGGGTCAAAGGAGAAAACAGAATAATTGGGAGGTGGGACAGGATGGAGAGAAATATAGTTAGTCTTTCACAACATGAATATCATGGCAGCATTTTGCATATCTCTACATGTTTGCCTTCTCAATGGGGTTGGGTGGGGAAGGAAGAAGGGAGGGAATTAGGAACTCAAAATTTTAAAAACAAATGTTAAAAAATTGTTTTTACATGCACCTGGGAAGTCAGATATACAGACAACTGGGCATAAAAAAATCTGTCTGGCCATTCAAGAAAGTAAAGGAGAAGGAAATAAGAGGAGGGGATGATAAAAGGGAGGGCAAACTGTGGGGAGGGGTTATCAGAATACAAGCCATTTTGGAGTGGGGGTAGGGAAAGATGGGGAGAAATTTTACAGCTCAAAATCTTGTGGAAATGAATGTTGACAACTAAAACTAATTAAATAAATATGAAGCATTTTGACTAGATGCCCTCTTAAGTCCCTTCCAGCTGTAGATCCTATGAACAAGGTGCTTCTCTTTCATTAACAAAACATATTAAGAGTGATAATCTTATTCAATAATCATGTAATCTTAATCAGCATGAGGTAAAGGAGAGAAGATGTTTACTGTCAAAAGGTATTCACTAGAGTTATAGTGGGAATCCATTAAAGACTATAAATGTAACTTTATATAAAATTATATATTGCAACATTACACGACATATAATGCTAATATATGTGTGTACATATATTAAAATGTTCAAAATCAATTAAAATTTATTAAGCATTTACTGCATGTCAGACACTCTGCTGAACACTAGGTACACAAAGGAAAGGAAAAGAGAATTCCTGCCCTTAAGGAGCACATGGTCAAATGGGAGAAGAAAAGACATAAAAATGAGCTGGGGGAGGGTGTGCTGAGTGGGGACACATAGTAGTGCAGGAGCAAGAGGAAGTCCTGAGTAGTAGCCAGGTAGGAAATGGAGAGAGAGCTAACTTGGGTCCTTCCCTAAATGGAACATCTGGCAGAATTTCTCAGATGACCACTTTTCACCCTCTCTAATCAGAGGGAGGAAAGGATTACAGGATAGAGTGAGTACTGAGGAGATTTATCATCAGAGTTGATGTAATTTTGCAAGAAGATGGGTTTCTGGGGATCATGATGAAGTTTAAGAGTGCATTTGGGTAGGGAATTATGAGACAGTGGGAAATTAGGAGTAGGTTGCTCTGACTACCCTCCTTAAATGGAAGATCTAGAAGGAATTTAGGAGGAATACTCACCCTCTACTTTCTCTAATCAGAAGGACGAAATACTGCACAAGGTTAGGATATACTAAGAAAGAGTTTCAGAAAATAAAAGAAGTTTGAGAGTTGATGTAGTCATATTTTCACATATCTACAAATGTCATTTATTAATAAAAATAAGTAATAACAAAGATCAAAGAATTCCTTTATCATACTCATCATGGATATTTCCTTTGAAAAAATGTAATGAAATAAAAATTATTGTTTATTTTTGTCAAGTATCTTGCTAAATACCAAAAATATAAATAGTAAAGAAGAAACAGTCCTTGCTTCCAAGATGGTCACACATAAATTAGGAAAGACAATACACATAGAAGCTGTCAGTTACAGGGTAGATAGAAAGATTTCATATACTTAGGAATAAGGTAAGTGCAGATGAAAGAGTCTAAGAGTACTAACATTACAGTGGAAGATCTAATGATTATACCTAGTTGTACAGAGGGTATAATGGAAGAGGAAGTGATAAGGCCTGCCTGATATGAGGGAACAATGACAAGGAATATGGTAAGACCTACTCATTTACTATCTTACTGGAAGTATTTTAATTGGTGATTCCCACTCATCTAAACAGTATAAGCAACTATGTCCCTAACTAAAGAGTGTAAGTAAGAGGGTAGTGGACTGAAAGGTGAGAGTAGAACAGAGTTGTGAGCTAATTTCAGAGGGGTAAGGAGGAAAACCTCAAGCCCAAGTTCCCATCAGGCTTTAGATGCCTTTTCCCAACTAGAAGTAGAAGCTAGGTCCCACAAAGACTCTTCTGACCACCTCAGGAGCATGTTGACATGGAGGCATAGATTTTGAGTAGAATAGGAAAGAATGAGGGAAGGTCTCCAGCTGCATCCCATAATGTTTGCTTTATCTGGGACCTGGGGACATTTTTTGGCCTCAGAAGACAATAAACATAGTGAGTGACTTTGTTAAGAAATGAAATTAATTTAATGTCAGGAAATGATTCATTATTAATAGGTGAGTCATTCCTGAATGAACTGTTTGTATTCAGAAAGATTACTGACTTGTTAGGGACAAAATTAAAATTAGTACAAAACTGGAAGAAATGAATGAATGCACAAGTATTTGTTAATGATTTCTTATGAGCTAGGTCATGTTCTAAACACTTGCAAGTAAAAAATTGTAAGGAGAAGATGACATATTAAGATGGACTAATACATATAAAGGCAGTATAGATTGGAAATATCTGGGAAAAGACAAAAAAACAGTCAAGAGAAGATGTAATTTCACTTATAAGGACTCAGGATCCAAGGGACAGAGTTCAGATTAACCTGGGAGCAGGTTGAAGAGGATGACTTCAGCACCAAATAGTAAAACAACTCTTATTTGACTTTTAAAAAAAGTTATTGACATGAAAATTGAGATGCAGATAGAAGGACATCAACACAGATTATAATGATTTCATTCAGAATTTTAACAAATGCAAATCAAATGCTTTAATTAAGAGAACAAAAGTCTCTCTAAAGGCCTTAATTAGCAAATACTTGACTCGCTTTGTAAAATGGAAAGAGATAGAATGGCAGTCAGGGGCAAACCAATTTAAAATTAAACTTGATGGTGAAACCTAATAGAAGTAGTGGAAGATTATAGCCAGTAGCAATTCATGAAAGAGAAAGGGAGCAGTGATGATGTAACTAATTGAAGAAAATCTTACTGAAAAACTGAAATAAACAAATGCATCCTAAGGGCATTTAAGGATTAAAATTGGAGAAAAAACAGCAGATGAAAATCAGGAAAAAAATCTAGAAAAATGTCTGTAATTCTTTTCCTTGTCAAGGACAATAAAATGATTATACTTGAATTCTTACATGAAAATTCTAGATATGTTTACAGAGAACATAAACATGGTCTTGAGAAGAATGAATGTGGGGGAAAACAACTAAATTAGAGAGAATATTTACAGAGGAGGTCAGTGTCAAGGTGAGATACTTGCATGAATATTGAGGGAATGATTCTTAAGCTATCTGAAGAAGACACCAAAATGTAGGAAAAATCTTTATGAACATAAACTACAGACGAATCAAAGTTATCTGTAATAAAAATTATAGAAGGGAATGGTAAGACTTTCAGAAGCAGTATTCTATGGTGGACCACAATTTTATTGTCACATAATTGAAAGTTTTAAAGCATATAAGATCTCACTATGGTTATTATTTGAGGATTATACAAAAAGAATGACATGTTTTAGAAATAAAATTAATAAACCTTTAAAGAATCTGTAATCAAAAGATCTGTGTTTGCTAGTTAGTGCCTGTGTTTTATTGAATAAATGACAGTCTCCATGGACCTCATTTTTGACTACTGCTAAATGAAAGGATTGTATACTAGATGGTCTAGGAATTTCCTTTCACTTCTAGATCTAGATCTAGATCTATGACTATTGGACTTCCCTTGCTTTCCTAAAATATAGCAGTGATAGATGTGTTCAGTAACTCTATAACCATGACATATGACATCAAAAAAAAAAAGATGTTTGACTATCAAAGGTACTTCCCACTTTTATGGATGAGAACCACTACCAATATCAAATCCGTATAAATTCTGAGGACCTCAAGATGTTTCTGTTTATGGATAGTATTGTATTAGTTACATTAATTCCAAGAATATTTCAGCTACCTAGATGAGTTTCATAAGAATTCAAAAGAATTTTTCTAACTGTCCATGTGAAAGAAGTCAAACAGATGAAAAATTAGACAATGATAAGTAGGTAGAAAATGTATGTTATTTATCCACATAAATATAATAAACATATTACGTGTGTGTGTGTGTGTGTGTGTGTGTGTGTGTGTGTGTTGCTGGAATGTTAATGAAATGAGAAGATCTTTCCCACCCATTAGTAGGCCTATATGAACTGCTTTGAGTTTGGGCCCAGCTGACTGATGTGATGGAGCCTGAGTCACATGGCCTGGTGGGAGGAGCTTGCCAAAAGAGGGAGCAGGAAGAGTGGGGCAAGAAGTGAGAGTTAGGTGGAGCTGGGATAGGGCAAGGCAGAGCTGTGGCAAAGCAGCTAGCCTAAGGGAAAGGAGAAGAAAGCTGCCTAGGGGAGCTTGTTTGTGAGGAAGTCTAATGGAGGGAAGACTTTGGGATGTAAGTGCTCCCAGGATTGGTGATGTGTATAAACTTCTTTGTTAGCATGGTGCAATTCGCTTTGTAGTATCTGAATAAATATTCTGGTTTTGCCTTTGAGGAAGAGAGTTATTTATATTTAGTGAATTTATCCTGGAAATATGCATACACATTCATAGTAGCTGCTGTGGGTATTGCATTGGTGTTACAGTTACTGACATTGCAAATGGACGAGAAGTTGAGCTCAGAATTTGAAGGTAGAAAGATAGTGGGATAGTGGGATGTCTATGGAAAGCGATCATTGTTTTAATGAGTCCACATTTCTCCCTAAAACAGAGGCCTGTCTTTTTTTTTTTAATACTGATGTTCTATAAATATTATCATAAGGTTTAGAGTTATAGAATGTTTCATTCTCTCAAAGTTAGAAGTTATCAACATTGAGAGGTCAATGGAGAAGCCTTTGATAGGGATGAAAGGTCTGAAATACAATACAAATTAAGAATTACCAAGAAGAGCTTGGTAAAAATAGTATTAGCAAAGACAGTATGAATTAAAAAGAAGAGCACAAGGGTTAACTAATACCTGGATGTGTACTTTGCTTATATACTTAAATATTTAAAAAAAAAAAAAAAAGGGAAGGCTTCCAGTACATTGGATAGACCCTTGGTGGTAAACCAAAGGGATAAAATGGACAAGGTTAGCATAAAATGAATAGGTATAGAGAGAGCATGAGTTGCATCATAAGGGGGAATATTTACACTGCTCATATCACAGACTATTTGAATATGTGAGTAATCCCTGTAGGTTAAGAGGCCAGTAAACCTTATTTCAAAGATACGTTTTCAAGTATATAACTCTCATTTTAATTGATGGCCAAGGCTAGCTTGTTAACATTGGATTAAATGCCTCAATAACTTTTTCTTTCTTCCTATGGCAATGTTTTCCAAAAGACATAGCTACTTACAGCAACAGCACATTTGTGCTAATGTGTTGCTGATTGGATATGGAAAACAATATTGATGCTGTAACAATTCTCATTCATGTCCTCTATGTAACACTGGTTTCTAATATGTTTTTAGAGTTAGATGATCTTCAGGAATGTAACACCTAATATTAATGGTCAGTTACATGCCTTTATGATATGGTGAAAGAAAATAATTGTTTCACTTAACATTTCTTCTATACATATTTAGTTTACCATTAGTTAAAATGCATGTCTTTAACTAAGAGGTTCATATATCTTGTATTTACAAGGAATATTAAATCTTCGAATTTTGCAAATGACTACAATTAAACTCTTTATCATGTGAAAATGAAATTTGCATAAGCATACATGCCTAATAGCCTCCGGTATTGTAATAAGAGTTACTTTGACTTCTTAATGTACCAATAACTGTGTCTCTGAATTATTGCACCTTCTTCTAATGCCTATAAAGCTGGCTGTTTTATTCTCTGTCCTTTGTTGAAGCTCATTTTATTTATGAACAATGCACTTTGGTGCTATCCAATAATTTATTTCAAATTTGTGCTAATTGTCATAAGTCAGCACTAATGCACTTATCCCTCTCTGCAAAGTTGTACAGTAAATTATTTCAAATTAATGTGACTTAAATTAAACTAAGCCAATTTGGGATTACTAGAATAATTGTGTGGTTCCTTTTGGTGCCTACTCAATTTAAAATTATTTCTTTTTAGATCTATTTTATTGAAATTCATGGATCTTAGGGTTGTGGTGAGTCAGAGCAAGACATATTAAGAAGTACTTTGATCATTCACATAGAAAAGTATTCAAGGCATTATCACATGAATAATAATAATTTTACTTATATGGAGTAGTTTGTAAAGAGTTCCCAAGAGTGTCTCTTTTTATATTAATGTTGTCAAAAGCACTTTCACATTTTTCTATAGTCTAAACCATTGTAACTAGCCCTTCTCTGATAAAATTGTCAAGAGACATTAACATTATTTATACGTTAGTGTTCTTAGAACCATCAAACATTTGTGGGCTTTTAAAAAATACTACTGTTCTTAAGAGGGCATCAGTGTGAAGTGATTACAAAGAACCTAAATGGAACTGACTGAAACTCCAACTCCATAATGCATATAACCGTATAACTTTCAAGAACAGTTTCATAACATTGATTCAGCTTTCCATTGTCCTCTACCCTTGAATCACTTGTACCCTTTCCTTTTACCCAATGACACTTTTCCAAACCCAACCCTGTATTTCTCTCACCATTTCCCTTCTCTCTAATTGATGTGCTACTGAGTGAATTTGGAGGAAGTGAACTGAGTCCATCACAAATTTGTTGTAGATAAACTTCCTTTGATGCTTGCCAATGCTTTTGATCCAACCTGTTTGCTTCCTATCAAACACTCCAACATTCTGTTCCTATTCTAAATCTCTTCTTTCCTCCATTTTCCCACTCTTTCTCCACTTTCTTACTCTCTGCAGAGGACCATTCCTCTTTTTTTTTCCTAAATAAAATGAGGACATTCATAGAGACATCCTTCTTCATCCCACTTGAACACATAAAATTTTCTCAAAATTACCCCTACTCTCTCTCTCTCTCTTTTCCTCAGTCTTGAAAGAAGTTTTATTTAACCCTACTAACATTAAATTCCCCACCTGTGCCCTGGTTACATTCCCCATCCATCTTTCGTCTTCAGAAGAGCTTTCCACCATTCTCACTTTCTCACTAATTTTCTATTTTTTTCTCTATCTATTGACCTTATCCTATTCCTTGCAAACATGTCCAGAGCTCTAGTATCCTTAAAATGCATTCAGTTTATCCTCTTATCTCTTCAAAGTACTATCTTGTAATCTGACTCCCCCCTCACAGCCTAACAAAATAAAAATTATCAATACTCATTGTGTATACTTTTCACTTCCTACTTACTTCTCAATCGCTTTCAGTTTGTCTTACTATTGGCTCATTGTTCAACAGAAGCTTCTCTAAGTTTACTAATGATCTCTCGATTTCCAGATCCAATGGGCTTTTCTAATGCTTCTTGACCTCTCTTCAGTATTTAGCTACCCTTCAGTATTTAGTTACCTTCACCTTTCTGAATGCTCCATCCTCATTCTCTTCCTCCTAGTTTTGTTTTCAGTTTTCTTTGGCAGGTCATCATACATGTCTCACTCTCTGATTTTGGGCCTTGCTTTAGTTTAATTTCATCTTTTATTTTTCTAATACTCTCAGTGTCTATGAATTCACTCTCAGTTTCCATGAATTTAAAAATCCTCTACATAGAATACTCTAATATTTACATATCCAGACCCAGGTTCTTTACTGAACTCCAATCCCTATATTTCTATTCATTGGGCATCTCTAACTGAATACCCCATAAATGTCTCAAACTTATGATGTCCAAAATAAAATTCATTACATTACCTCCAAATGCTTCCCTCTTCCAAATTTCCAGATTTTGCTGAGGACACTACCATCTTTTCCATCACCCAGGAACACAGAATTGGAGTCATCATCAACTCTTCCCTCTTCACCCAAATATACAAACATCTGCTGAATTCTCCAGTCTTCCTGTTACACACTTACCACCCACTTACATCACATTTCTTAATTCTTTTTTTGCCATAATCTGCTAAATGTTCTACCCACTTCAAATCTGTTCTTTCTCTTGTCTATCCTCCAATTAGTAGCCATGTTTATATTATAACCAGAGGTCTCATCATGCTCTTTTTCTAAAGCATAAGTCTGAACATTTCACTTCTGTTTAATGAATTCTAGTGGCTCGCAATCATCAATTCCTTTGTTTGACATTTAAAGCTCTTCAAAATCGAATCCCCTCCCTCCAGAAATTTTTAGTCTTATACTGAACTCACTTTCACATACTCTTTGATCTAGCTACATGCAAGAACTTAAACACTCAATTCCATCTTCATTCACCACGTCCTTGAATTGGCTATCCCCCATACCTGGAATTCTCTCTCACTTTTACTTCTGTGATTCCCTGCCTTACTCCAATACTCCATTCGAATCTTTCTGCAGGAATCTTTCTGGTCTATCCATCTATTACATTTGGTACATCTAGTACATTTCTCACTCAGATTGCTTTCCATCTACTTCTGGCATATAATAATCACTTAATATTCTGTTATGTGAAAGGACAAACCTTATTTTCTTTGGGCATAGAAGGCAAAAGTAAAAGTAATGAGAGGAAATCGAAATGAGATGGTTTTATATTCAACACCAGGAAAAATAATATTTAACCAGAGTCAACCAAAAGTAGTATTATCTATCTTGGGAAACAGAAAGTCAAATAGTCAATCAACAAGTGATTATTTATTTAGTCAATTAAGTGGTTATTATATGCTAGTTATTTTGCTAATTTTCAGGGATAAAGAGAAAGGCAAAAACAATACCTACTTAAAAACATATCATATGTCACTGTAACACTTGGCTTTATACTATCCAATAAAAATAGCCCCCATTCACTTTTGTTCCCTAATTATAATTTTTCAAACAGTAGAAGAAAAGGAGAATGATAAAAGATTATGGGCATTATCTCCTTATAAAATAGCAAAAAAAAATGTGAAGGTAAGAGAAAACTGGTAAAGTCATAATGTGAGATCCAACATATTTGACTCTATGAGCACTAAAGCATCTTCCTTTAGATCTGCTACTACTTGCATAGTATATATAGCTACTTGTACAAGTAGCTATATATACTATGCAAGTAATCTACAATATGAATGGTGACATAGTAGAGCCCAACGATTAATTCCCTTATTGTATACATTCTATGCAAATTAATACTACTTACTTTTGAATTAATTAGATTTGGTACAACCATATCACACTATTGATTCAACCTGCACTTTGTAGTTCATTAAAATTTTCAGTTCTTTTTCACTTGAACTGTTGACTCTCCCATTCTGTAATTATTTTTGAGAATTGAAGTCTAAGGCTTTATATTTATGCTGATTAAGTTTCATCCTGTTTGTCATTTTTTAACCTGTTGACATATTTCAGGATCCTTCATTTTTCCCCTATCTAATAAAAGTACATTGTAAATATACACGGAGACATTGATTAATCTATGTGCTTGTGTATCTTCTAAGTGACCTTGCTCCTCTCACTAACTCTAAGTCCAATCACTAATGCTCATGATAATATCTTCTTGGGAGTTAGAACAGAAAAGCCAAATGACAAAATACTTAGTTGGTCATTTGCTTTATTGTCTTTAGAAGCTCTCTAGTTTAAGCCTCACATTTTATGCCCTTGCCATATGAAGCCTATGGAGACTAAGTGATTGGTTCAAGGTCTCACAGTTAGTAAATACACCAGAAACAGGGTTTGAACCCTGACTTTCGGACTCCAGACCCAACACTCGTTCTGCTATAGCATACAAATCTCTAAAACTCTTAGTTCCAAAGCAGTCACTGATGATATGACTTCTAAGTTCTTTTCCTATTTTAGATCCATATGCCTATTTGAACTGTGAGAGATGTCTTGGGAACGGAGAGGTTAAATGATTTGTCTAGTGTGATAAAACCAGCATGTATCAGAGGTGCGATTTGATCCAGGTCTTTCTCACTCTGAAACTCTTTATTAACTACCTAACACTGATTCTTGGCTCCTAGCATAATACATAATAAAACTACTATTTTATATCCACAATTCAACTTGGATAATTAAGAGGAAAATCATAAATATATGACTAAAAGCTATTTGATAGTAAAAAAAAATTCTGATTACAGTAGGAGATACAATGATAGGATTAATAGTGAGGTCTAATTTAAGATTTTCATTAGATATAACTTTCCAAAATGATAATTTTCTTGGCCCACTAACAGAATCAGAAAGCATACCGTTATTTGAGAAAATATCTCATCTTATAATTCAAAATACAGCACAAAGAAGTGTGAAAAAGTTGACATTTTTCCCAAGATACTTTTTCCCCCAGTAGATAGTATTTTACTTTTCCAATTATATGTAAAGGCAATTTTTTCTGTCACTTTTATATAAAATTCAAATTTCCAAATTTTCTCTCTTTTTTGTCCCTCCCTCTCCCTAAAATGGTAAACAACAGAAGAAATAAATGAGAAGAAAGGAACAAAAGGAAAAAAAAAAACATGAAAAAATAAAGTGAAAATAGTATGTGTCAATCTGTATTCAGAATTCATCAGTTCTTTCTGTCAATGTGGATAGCATTTTCCATCATGATTCTTTTGGACTTTTAACACACTTTTTCAAGGGGATTATTTGTACAGCAATATATACTTTAAACTTTCATGTCCAGCTCTGTTCAAAATCAAGATAGATTTATAAATGCCTGGCAAATAATGGTACAATCAAAGCAGGTGCCCAGAAAATAAGGTTGATATCAATTTCTCTTATGATGCCTTCCCCTTCCCCATATGTTCTACAGATATGAGATCAAAGGAGTAGTATATAGATACACTGGAAGATAATGGAAAATGTATGTGGAATTTTATCGATGTGCAGATCTTGTCTGAGGTGCTTAATTTGAGGTTAGAATATACTCATTCTGATAGGCCAACCCTTAGACATAAAGAGAAAAGTTGGGAGCTTGCATAATCCTAGGATAGGGGAAGATAACAGGATTTGGGGAGATAGTTGGCACAGATGATTTTGTGCTTCTGTTATAGACAAGCCTTCTGACTTCCAGTCACAGAAGGAGTTGAATATGAGTGATCTTTCTCCCTCAAACTGACTGCATGCTCCTATGTGTGATTCCATAAACTCTCCAGGGGCCTGAGTCTTCATTTCAGACACCATTGTTTTAGGAAATATAGAAGAGGGGACGTATTGGGGTATGGGAAGACCTTTGCTCACCTCAAATAATACCATGTAAAAGACAAGCCTTGAAACCTTTAGAAAATAAATGATCCTTTGACAACTAGACATGTTTCAAATTTACTTTGTAGGTAGAAAGTACTGTGTGTGAATCCAAACATCTTCTTTTTGACATTCCTCCAGTTATGGAATCTCTTACTAGACCCAAAATGAAGCAAGTACCATAATTAAAGGTCTGTTAATGTTAGAACCAGAATGAGAGTGCCAGGAAATAATAGTTACCATAAATTCAGGCATAATAGAAATCATGCCACAAGTTTTATTATATGACTTTCCTGTTCAAAAATCAGCATTGACTTCCTAATTCCAATGAAATAAAATACATGTTAATCTAGCAGTATGTAGACTCTTAGAGTTAAAAAGGGGTTTCAATGACCATTTAGTTCAACGTATATCTCAAAATAATTTCTTCAAAGACATGGCTGGCAGATTGTTATCCCAGTGACAGGGAATCAACTCTTTCTTGGGGCAGCCCACTCTAGTTTGCCATAGTGCTCATTATTATAAAATCGATCACTGTCATCAAACCAAATTTACATCTTCCTTGCATTTTTCCGAGTTCTATCCTCTGGATCAAAGCAGAGCAAATATAATCCTTCCTCCTTACAAAAATCCTTTAAATATTTAAATATTGTTATGATGACCTTCAAAATCTTCCCTTCTCCAGGCCAAGCACTCCCATTTCTGTCATCTGTTTCTCAATATAGCACCATATTGAGGCCCTTAACCATTCCAGATGTTTTTCTTTGGATGCCTTTGAGCTTATAAATGAACTTCCTAAACTGTGGCACCCAGACTTAAATGGAATACTCTAGATGCAGTCTTACTGGGGATAGAATGATCACTTTCCTAGTTTTTTCCCTATGCCATTCAATGAAATTTAAGATTAAATTAGCTTTCTTTTTGCTGTACATATAGCTTACTCAGTACTAAAGCCCCACATCTTTTAAAAGGAATTACTATCTTGCCATATTATTTCTTTTTATTTTAATTTTAGTTTTCAACATCCATTTCCACATGATTTTGAATTCCAAATTTTCTCCCCATCTCTCCCCTCCACCCACTCCGAGATGGCATGCATTCTGATAACCTCTTCCTCCAGTCTGCCCTCTCTTTTACCACTCCCCCCCCCATTATCCCTTTCCTCCTTACTTTCTTGTAGGGCAGGATAGATTTCTATACCCCATTGCCCTTATGTCCTATTTCCCAGTTACAAGTAAAAATAATAATTAACATTTCTTTTTAAAACTCTGAGTTCCACATTCTCTCCCTTATTCCCTCTCATTCATGTCATTGAAAAGGCAAGCAATACAATGCAGGTGTAGTTATGTAAAACTTCCATAATAATCATGTTGTGAAAGATTAACTGTATGTTCCTTCATCCTATCCTGCTCCACACTTATTCTATTTTCTCTTTTGACCCCGTCCCTTTTCATGAGTGTTTGCTTCTGACTACACCTCTCCAATCTGCTTTCTCTCCTATCATCCTCCCCCTTATCTCCTTCCCCTTTACTTTCCTGTAGGGCAACATACCCAATTGAATATGTATGTTATTTCCTCATTAAGCCAAATCTGATGAGAGTAAGTTTCACTCATTTCCTCTCACCTCCCTCCTCTTTCATTCCATTGTGAAACGTTTTTCTTGCTTTTTTTATGTGAGATAATTTACCCCATTCTATCTCTCTTTCTCCTTCCAATATATTCCTCTCTCCCCCCTTAATTTTATTTTTAGATCTCATCATCTCTTCATATTCAACTTACCATGTACCATCTACCTACCTAACTACCTACCTACCTACCTATCTATCTATCTATCTATCTATCTATCTATCTATCTATCCATCTATCTATGGACTCCAACTACCCTAATATTGAGAAAAGTCTCATGAGTTGCAAATAGAATCTTTGTAGGAATATAAGAATGTAGGAATCCATGTAAGAATGCAAACAGTTCAGCTTTAATAAGTCTCTTATGATTTCTCTTTTCTGTTTACCTTTTCATGCTTCTCTTCATTCTTATATTTGAAGTCAAATTTTCTATTCAACTCTGGTCTTTTCATCAAGAATACTTGAAAGTCCTCTATTTCATTGAATGTCCATCTTTCCCCCACCCTACCCCTTCTGAAGGATTATATTTGGTTTTACTGGATAGGTGATTCTTGGTTTTAATACTAGCTCCTCTAACCTCTGGAATATCATATTCCAAGCCCTTTAACCCTTTAATATAGAAGCTGTCAAATATTGTGTTACCCTGATAGTATATCCACAATACTTGGATTATTTCTTTCCAGTTGCTTGCAATATTTTCTCCTTGACCTGACAGCTCTGGAATTTGGCTAAAATATTCCTAGGACTTTGCCTTTTAGGATCTCTTTCCAGAGGTGATTGAAGAATCCTTTCAATTTCTATTTCACTCTCTGGTTCTAGATTCTTGGGCCATTTTCCCTGATAATTTCTTGAATGATGGTATCTAGGTTTTTTTTTTTTTTTTCTCATCATGGCTTTCAGATAGTGTAATAATTTTAAAATTATCTTTCCTGGATCTGTTTTCCAGGTTGGTGTTCTTTTTATTCCAACGAGATATTTCATTTTGTCTTCTGTTTTTTTCATTTTTTAAATTCTGTTTTATAATTTCTTGTTTTCTGATGAAGTCATTAACTTTCATCTGTTCCATTCAAACTTTTAAGGGATTTTTTTATTCAGTTAGTTTTTAGACCTCCTTTTCCGTTTGACCAATTTTCTTCATTGGCTTTTTGGGCCTCTTTTGCTCTTTGGGTTAGTCTATTTTCTTAAGGTATTATTTTCTTCAGTACTTTTTGGGGTTTCCTTTACCAAACTGCTGACTATTTTTTTTGTGATTTTATTGTATCACTCATTATTCTTCCCAATTTTTCCTCTACTTCTCTTAGTTGATTTCAAAATCCTTTTTCTGGTTCTTCCATGGCTTGAGATCAATTCATTTTTTTTCGAAGCTTTTGATGAAGGAGCTTTGATTTCATTCTCTTCTAGTTTTATGTTTTGATCTTCTTTGCTGCAAAGTAAGGCTCTATAATCTGACATTTTTACACTGCTCATCTTCCCAGCCAAATATTTGACTTTCTAACTCTGTCAAGGTAGGACTCTGCTTCCAGTAGAGTATGGATGTGCATTGGTTGGTTGTACTGTCCCAGGCTTCAGGCTTTTTGCATCAGTCACTTGATTCCCTGCCGACTGTGGGCCCAAAGCTGCAGAAGCAGCTGCTGCCATCGTTTCTGCCACCTCCACCAGCCTGGGACTGGTGTCTGACCCCAGCCAGACTGCGCCCCTCCCCCACTCATGTCTGACATGAGTCACTCTTACCTTCTATGCTGTCTTTGATGGGTGTGGGTTGAGAAGTCTGCAACCTTCCATAGCTGCCACTGATTCAGTCTGCTGAGGCCTTCTCCTGTCTATCTACACCATTGTAGCCTACACAGAATTGTTCTCCACTTCCAGCCCAGTGTGATACACACCACCAGACTGTGTTTGGCTGGAGAATTGTTTCACTCTGTCATTTTGGTTTCGAGTAATTTTTTACAAGTATTTGGAGGGAATTAGGAGAGATCTCCAGCAAGTCTTTGCTTTAACTGTGCATTGTGGCTCTACCCCTTCCCCCTATGTCTTGCTGTATTATTAACTTTCTTGTAGTTTTAAAGTTGATTTAAGCTTGAGTGCAAGATTCTACATTTATCTTATTAAAACTCATTTTATTAGACATTCTATCTTGTAAAAATCCTTTTTGAATTCTGACTCAGCCATTTGATATGCATTCCATCTATGTCTTTATCCAGATTGTTGGAAAAATATTAAAAAACTCAGTGCTTACCAAAGTTCCCTCAGGTACTCCACTGGAGATCTCCTTCTAAGCTCATATGACACCATTAATTACTATAGTTATCAAGTAGTTATTCATCTAGTCCAGAATCCATTTAACTATACTATTGCCTAGCCTCCATCTCTCCATTTTTTATGAGAATAGATTGAGAGATTTTGTCTAATATTTTACTAAAATCTAGATACATTATAACTGAAATATGCTCTTTATAACATCACTCAAAACCAAAATATGATTGTTCATGACCTGTTTTCAATTAAATCATGCTAGCTCTTTGTAATCATTCCTTCATTTTCTAAATTATTTCTCACTAACAAAATATAGAGTCTCCTAACCTAACATCACAAACCCCAAAGTGACTCATGGATAGATTTCAGGTTTTCTTTTAACTTAGATGGAGAAAAATTCATATTTAACCTTATGAATCTCTAACTGATATTTAGCAATTTCTTCAATTATTTAGAAATTTTGTTCTGAGGGAGTCAATAAGATTCATCATAATGATTCACTAATCAATTGAGAATTCATTAATAACTAACTGATATTTTATATTTCCTTCTTTTATATAAAAACAATATTCTGAGGAGTACATAGTCTTCATAGAGGACCAATAATACACACACATGTTTATAAATAATTTCAATTATGCATTTTAGAATTGACAAATTGAAAATCAATTCTTTTTTTTTCTTTTTCTTGTCATGTGCATCTCTCGTGTTCTCTGGTCTCTTTCAGAGATTTCTGACATTGACTCTGCAATAAAATTCATCAATTATTTCAAGACACTATCATGAACTTCATCTGAACCTGATAACTTGAATTCATCAAGCTGAGTGCTTTTAGGCTATCTATTAAATTATCTTGAATATCAAATATCAATTTTCCATTTCTTCTGTTCTTTTTTGATTGAATATCAATTTCATTGGCAGAGAATACAGAAGTAAAAATAAGAATGAGATAAGCCTAACTTTTCGCTATCATTGGCTACCATTTTTCTATCTATTCTAAGAAACTGCCAAAGATAGAGAGAGAGAGAGAGAGGGAGAGAGAGAGAGAGAGAGAGAGAGAGAGAGAGAGAGAGAGAGAGAGAGAGAGAGAGAGAGAGAGAGAAATAAGTAAACACTCATTACTTGTTAGTAACAGTGACAAATGCTGTTGTTCTGGTGATATAAAAACAAGAAAATCTCTGAATTAAAGAATTGTACGTTCTAATAGGAAAGATAAGACATAAAGCAGAATTTTACCTTAAAATTGAGGCAAGGAGTACATTGACTGAAAACGTTTTGGACATGTAGAAGTTTGGAACTGAGTAAGATGAAGTTAAAGTTGGCTTTTAAAAGGTCTTGATGGCTGCAGGAGTGCCTGCAGGCCAGGGCTGCAGGAGTCCCATTCTAATGAGAATGCAATGAAGACAATGAGTTGATATCCCAAGGGGAATAAAGACTTTTCGATGCAGATGTCTTGAAGTTTTAATCGTTTAGTTTACTCCTCATGCTTTGTCACACATAAGTTTTCTCATCAGCCTCAAGTGACTCTGGTATTTAGAATCCCAACACGAATTCTTCAGAACCTGTTGTGCTTTTCTATGCCTGCTCTAATGCAAGCTTTGCTTCCATCTTCATTTTATTATTGTTCCACCTTACTCCCTGAATTTATTAGTGAAATTCTTGTGTATCCACATCATTATCTATTTAAAAAAAAACAACAACTCTTTTTTACTTGTTTGAAAGATTTCTCTTTGTTTCTTAAACTTTCATGCTTGAGACCTTCACTTTCTATATAACTTCTCTTTTATAACTTCATTCCATTCTTTACCTTAACTTTTGCTAATCTTGACAAAAATAGAGATTCCTATATTTTAATTAGTGCTGCAGAAATCCAAAGTCCATTGACAGATGCAAAATTCTGCTAAAATCTAAGGTTTATGACACTAAACCCAATATTTGCACCATTCTCTGCCTCCAGTTCTAATGTACTATTCTTTCCAAAATTTTCATACTTCCTGTCCTAGGATTCAATTTCTCCTTATTTCTGCTATTTATGCCAAGATTAGTTCTCAGTTCTCCTTTGAAGGACAAAATTATCAATGTCCTAAAAGTGAATTAGTAGGCATTCTGCTTTTGTCATAAAGGTTTCAGAAGACATATAAATTACTAGAATCCTCCTTTACTACAATGTGATGCCTCTGTATCAACTTTATGTTTGAATTTTCTGAGCTCCTCATAAATATCACATTTCTGTTTGGGCAGGTAGGTGCTGCAGAGGATAGAGTACCACTGCAGGAGTCAGGAGGACTTGAGTTCAAATCTCACCTTAGACACTTGGCACACACTAGCTGTGTGACTTTGGGCAAGTCACTTAACCCCAATTGTTTCATCCTGGGTCATGTCCAGTCATCCTGATGAATATCTGGTCACTGGATTCAGATGGCTCTGGAGGAGAAGTGAGGCTGGTGATCTGCACAGCCCTCCCTCACTCAAAACAAAGTCGTGCAAGTCATGTCATTATTTCTCTGATGGTCTTCTTCAGCCACAAAGGATGAACACACACACACATTTCTGTTCAGATGATTAATAATATATTATATTGTTAATATTGTTTCCATTTTTGCTTCTGATAATTGTTATAGAATTTCTCTTCACCAATCTTCCAAGTATATTTTAATAGTCAGTACCATTCGTCCTCATTCTCTGCCTGTTCCCTATCTTGTTTCTTTTGAATGAGAAATATCTTTCTTAATCCATATTCTATCCACATGTCTCATCTCACAAAATCATTTTCCCTCTTGTGCTAAGATCTCTAGTTTATCTTTTGAATATCCTATACTTGATCCATTGTAGTTACATGCTCGTCTCCTTTCATGAATGAATGCTCTGAACTTCTGATAATCCGCTATCCCTCTTCCTATAATTCACCTATTCTTTATGATATCTAGTTTAATTAGTACACATAGGCAATGTTTTTCCTTTCCTTTCTTTTGTGTTATGCTTTTTGAAGTGTAACTGTATGTGTCTAGGATAATATATCCATAATAGAATTTAATGCACACATCATCCCTAGTCAGGGAACTGTTATTCTTGTATTTTAAGCAATGCAGAAGAAGTCAAAACCTCATTTGTCAGATATCATTTTCTTAGTAAACAAATCATTTTCAATGCTTCCTAAATATGATTTACTCACCTGAGGCCTTTGCATTGAAAATATTATATATACTCCCAAGTCAGAGATTCTTAATTTAGGATCTCTGATGTTGTGTCACTTTTTTCTTAATATTTTATATCACATTCCTTGTGTTCTAAATGGGTAGAGGGGCAACAAGGAGTGATAAAGTTTTGATCTCAAAATTAAAAAAAAGAATGCTACAAATGAATAATAAATATAATTAAATTATTTTAATAATTTTATGTCTATGTAACTAATTTCTTTTGTAATCCTACATATTTTCTTTTATGAATTAAAAAAAATATTCTGAGAAGTTCATAGGTTTCATCAAACTGCGTTAGAGCACATAAAACTTTAAGAACCCTTGCCTTAATGTCTTCATTTTATTGTCCAATACTTCATAATCTTTATAATAATGCTTCTTAGGTTCCATTTTGCATGATTAGTTTGCTCATATGAGTAAGCAAAATGGGTAATAAGCATCTGATCTGAAAACACATGGGGATAGTTCTTGCAACCAAGATTGCAGAGTAAACAATAAATTGCCACAACTCTCCCATATTCACCTCCAAACAACCATAAAATAGCAGCCCAAAAAACAAATACTGGAATAGCAGAGCCTAGGAAAAGATGGGGTGAAACAATCTTTTAGCCCAAGAACCTTGGAGTTTGAAAACAAATGTCTGTCTCACTAAGTTACAAAAGGGAGCATAGTCCAGGACAGGAAGTGTCTTAGCAAGCCGTCAGCAAGCCCCACCTCAGCAAACCTGTGGGAGATCCTGAGTTCCATTGCAGTGGAGTAGGTAAAAGTCAACACTAGGATCACACACTTGCACAGAATAACAAGGTGAATGGGAAGACTCCACCTCTAAGAACATCGTGTGCTTCAATGTAGTCCCATGCAAGCAGGCAACCTAGAGCACCCAAACCACCATGTGCTTCCCCATAGCTCCGGTGAAAGACAGAAACACCCTGCTGACCTTAGCACATGCCAGACCACACCAGTAGGATACTAGCTCAGCACCTGGTAAACTGCCGAATCACTTAGACTCTAGCAGCACCAGCCACCTCCACCTCAACTCCTCAGCACAAGAACAGACACAAAGGTCTTCTATGGGCCCTGAGGGCAACAACAACAAACCTGGCCTGCAGTCCTCTAGCACAAGAAGCCTGAAACAGTGCCCCCCAATCCTCACTCTCCCCAAAAAAGACGAGCAAAAAATAAAAGAATCTGAACATAAAATGAGCAAAACCCCAAAGAAAAACAGGAAGGAGACTTAATCCCAGAAAGAAATCATAGAAAAGCTCAAAAAGTAACTTAAAAATCAAGGAGATAAAATAAAAATTGAGAAAAGGAATGGGAGTTATGAAGGAGAATTATGAAAAAGCTTGGAAAAAGAAAACAACTGCTTAAAAAAGTAGAATTGACCAAATGGAAAAGGAAGTCAAAAAGCTAACTGAAGAAAATAATTGCTTAAAAGTTAGAATGGTGGAAAGGGGAAGCAAATGACTCTATGAGACATCAAGATTCAAGAAAACAAATTCAAAAGAATAAAAACAAATAGGAAAAAACACCATAAATTAATCTCATTGGAAAAAACAATTGACCTGGAAAATAGATCCAAGACAGAAAATTTCAAGAGTCACTGGACTACTTGAAAGACACAATAAAAAGGAGGATATGGATAACATCTTTTTAAGAAATTATCAAGTGACTTTATCAGGGGTGGAGATAAGATAAAGAAGAGAAACCAGGAAATTGACTTAGTTGTTTTCAGTTTCCCTCAGAAACAACATTAAGTCAAGCAAAAACAAACAAACAAAAACCCACACAGTGAAGCATTTTTTCAGCTTACAATAACTTAGACAGAATTCAGGACAGATCTGTTTAGTTGGGTAAAAGGGTAGCACAGTCCAGTACAGACCATGTCTAGGCAAGCCAGTGGGAGGCTTTTAGCCATAGCACAGATCAACAACTGAGGGCCTTTGCCCTTACCTTAGCAGTGCAGCCATGTAGCCTCCAGACTTAATGCAGAAGGTAAATTGTGAGCCCCACAATGACAGCACAAGTGTGACTAGCCTGGGCCACCTCCAGTGAAGTAGAGAAGCCACAAGCAACTGAGGCCCCACTAGGGAAAGCTAAGCCACCAGAACAAAAAAAAAAAAAATTGAATAGTACCCCCTGTGTCCAAGGAGCGGAATTCAACTTTGCAAGTCAGGAAATAGCCCCAAAATGAGCAAGAAATAGAAGAGAGTCCTAACCACAGAAAGTTACTAAGATGACAGGGAAGACCAAAACACAGACTCAGAAGAAGACAATGTCAAAATACCTATATGTGAAACCTCAAAGGGGTATGCAAATTGGTCCTAAGTGTTAAAAGTCCTCTTGAAAATAGTCAACAAGAATCTTAAAAAACAAGAGAGGAAGAAGAAAAACTGGGACAAGAAATGAGAGTTAAGAAGGAGAATTAAGAAAAAGTCAGTAGCTTGGAAAAGGAAAGACAAAAATTTCCTGAAGAAAACTATTCCTTAAAAAATAGAATTGGCCTAAGAACTTCTTTTGCAGTATCCCATAAGATTTGGTAGGTTGTTTCATTATTGTCATTCTCTTGAGTGAAGTTGTTGATTGTTTCTATGATTTGTTGTCTAACCCACTCACTCTTTTGGATTAGATTATTTAGTTTCCAATAAATTTTTGGTCTATCTTTCCAAGACCTTTAATTTTTCTTTCTTTCTTTCTTTCTTTCTTTCTTTCTTTCTTTCTTTCTTTCTTTCTTTCTTTCTTTCTTTCTTTCTTTCTTTCTTTCTTCCTTCCTTCCTTCCTTCCTTCCTTCCTTCCTTCCTTCCTTTCTTTCTTTCTTTCTTTCTTTCTTTCTTTCTTTCTTTCTTTCTTTCTTTCTTTCTTTCTTTCTTTCTTTCCTTCTTTCTTTCTTTCCTTCTTTTTTTCTTTCTCTTCCTTCCTTCCTTCCTTTCTTTCATTCATTCTTTTTTCTTTCTTTCTTCTTTTTTAATATTTAATTTGCTTTAAGTATTCTACAGTCACTTCCATATAATTAAGATTTTTCCCCTACCTAACTCTCCTTCCCCCCCCTGCCCCCTCCCTCCCTGAGACTGCATACAATTTTATATAGGTTCTACATGTACATTCCTATTAAATACACTTTCACCTTAGTCGTATTGTATAGAAGAATTAAAATGAAAAGGAGAAATCATAAAACAAACCAAAACATAGTACAAAAGAAAATGATTTGCCACATTCTGCCATCTAATTCCATAGTTTTTTCTCTGGATGTGGAAGGCATTTTGCCTTAAGAGACCATTGGGAATTTTTTAAGTCCTTGCATTGCAATGAAACACCAAATCTACCAGAAAAAGTCCTTGCACACAATGATTGTTGCTGTGTAAAAAGTTCTCCTGGTTCTTCTCCTTTCACTCAGCATCAGTTCATATAACATTTTCCATACCCTTCTGAAGTCTTCCTGTTCATCATTTCTTATAGCACAATAGTATTCCATTATATTCAAATACCACAATTTATTTAGCTATGCCCCAGTTGATGGGCATCCCTTGATTTCCAGTTTTGGGTCACCACAAAGAGAGCTGCTACAAATATTTTTGTATATTTTTATGATCTCTTGGGGATACAGTCCTAGAGGTACTATTGCTGGGTCAAAAGGTATGCACATTTTTGGATCCCTTTAGGCATAGTTCCAAATTGTTCTCCAGAATGGTTGGATCAACTCACAGTTTCACCAACAATGAATTCATGTTCCAACTCTCCTACATCTTCTCCAACATTTGTCATCTTCCTGTTTTGTAATGTTAGTCAATCTGATAGGTGTGAAGTGGAATCTCAGAGCTATTTTGTTGATTTGTATCTCTCTAATTAATAGTAATTTAGAACATTTTTCATATGAATATAGATAACTTTAATTTCTTCCTCTGAAAACTGCCTGCTCATATCCTTTGACCATTTATCATTTAAGGAATGACTTGTATTCTTATATATTTCATTCAATTCTCTATATATTTTAGAAATGAGGCCTTTATCACGGACACTAGTTGCAAAAATTCTTTCCCAGTTTGCTTCGCTCCTAATCTTGGTTTCATTGAGTTAGTTTGTGCAAAACTTTTTCAATTTAATGTAATCAAAATTAGCCATTTTGCACTTCATAATGTTTTCTATCTCTTCTTTAGTCAAAAATTCTTCCCTTCTTCATAAATGTAATAAATACACTATTTCTTACTCCACAAATGTGTTTATAGTATCCATCTTTATACCTAGATTATGTACCCATTTAGACTTTATTCTTCTGTGTAATGTCAGACATTGGTCTGTGCCTAGTTTCCGCCACAATATTATCCAGTTTTCTAGCAATTTTTGTCAAACAGTGAGTTCTTATCCCAGAAGCTGGAATCCTTGGGTTTGTCAAACAGTAGATTGCTATATTCATTGACTACTGTGACTTGAGTAACTAAAATATTCCACTGGTTTACCTTTCTGTTTCTTAGTCACTACCAAGTGGTTTTGATAACTTTGCTTTATAATGCAATATGAGATCTGGTAAAGCTAAGCCACCTTCTCTAGCATTTCTTTTCATTAGTTCCCTTGCTATTTCGAAACTTTTGTTCTTTCAGATGAATTTTGATAATGATTTTCCTAGCTGTCGAAAATAATTATCTGATAGTTTGATTGGTATGGCACTGAATAAGCAATTGATTAAGGTAGATTTGTCACTTTTGTTATATTGACCCAGCCACCCCCACTCCCCATGAATAACTGATGTTTGTCCACTTACTTTGATCTGACTTAATTTGTGTGGAAAGTGTTTTGTAATTGTGTTCATATAGTCCCTGGGTTTGTTTTGGCAGGTAGATTCCCAAATATTTTATTGTGTCTACCCTAGATTTAAATGGGATTTCTCTTTCTTCTTCTTGCTTCATAATATATAGAAATGCAGAAGATTGGTGTGGGTTTATTTTGAAACCTGCAGCTTTGCCAAAGTTGTTTACTATTTCAAGTAGTTTTTTTTACTAGATTCTCTGGGATTCTCTAAGTATATCATCATATCATATGCAAAGAGTGACAGTTTATTTTCACCTATTCAAATTCCTTCAATTTCCTTTTCTTCTCTTCTTGCTACAGCTAACATATCTAATACAATATTGAATAATAGTGGTGATAATGGACATTGTTTCATCCCTGATCTTATTGGAAATACTTCTTGCTTATTCTTTTTGCATATAGTGAAACAAGGAATAGTGTATTTGTCAGATTTATGGAAAACAGAGAAATTTATGACCCAACAAGAGATAGAGAACTTTATGAAATGCAAAATGGATAATTTTGATTACATTAAATTGAAAAGTTTTTGCACACATAAGCTCAATGCAACAAAGATTAGGAGGGAAGCAGCAAACTGGGAAAGAATTTTTGCAAGTAGTGTCTTCAATGAAGGCCTCATTTCTAAAATATATAGAGAACTGAGTCAAATGTACAAGAATACAAGTCATTTCCAAATGATCAAAGGATATGAACAGGTAACCTTCAGAGGAAAAAAATTATAACTATCTATAATCATACAAAAAATGCTCTAAATCACTATAGATTAGAAAGATATAGATCAAAACAACTCTGAGGTAACACATCACACCTTTCAGATTGGCTAACATGACAAAACAAGAAAATTATAAATGTTGGAGAAGATGTGGGAGTGTTGGAACACTAATTCATTGTTGATGGAGGAGTGAGTTCATTCAACCATTCTGCAGAACAATTTAGAACTATGCCCAAAAGCCTAAAAAAGTGTGCATAACCTTTGACTCAGCAATAACACCTCTGGGTCTGTATCTCAAAGAGATCATAGAAATGGAAAAGGGTCCCACATGTACAAAAATATTTATAGCAGCTCTCTTTGTGGTGGCCAAAAACTGGAAACCAAGAGGATACCCATCAGTTGGGGAATGGCTGAACAAGTTGTTGTATATAAATGTAATGGAATACTATTGTGCTATGAGGAATGATGAATAGAAAGACTTCAGAGAAGCCTGAAAAGACTTATGTGAACTGATGCTGAGTGAAATGAGCAGAACTACAAGAACTTTTTATACAGCAACAACCACAGTGTGCCAGGAATTTTTCTGGAAGACTTAGTACTTCATTGAAACGTATGGACTTAAAAACTCTCCAGTTGTCTCTTGAGACAAAATGCCTTCCACATCCAGAGAAAGATCTATGGAATTTGATCACAGATAGAAAGAGACCATTTTCTTTTGTATTATGTTTTGTTTTGTTTTATAGTTTCCCCTATTCATTTTAATTCCTCTATGCAATATACATTTAATAGGAATGTGTGTGTAGAACCTATATAAGATTATATACCCCCTCAGGGAGGGAATGGGGAGGGAAGGGGGAAAGATGGGAAGGGGGTGGAAAAAATCTTAGGTATATGGAAATAATTGTGGAAAACTGAAAACAAATTAAATAATTCAATGTAAAATGAGTAGAGAAAAATGTAAAATATCTCATTGGAAAAATACCTGACATAGACTATAGATCCAGGGGAGAAAATCTAAGAATTATTCATCTACCAAAAGCCATGATGAAAAAATAGGCTCAGATAGTATCGTCAAAGAAGTCATTCAGGCAAATAGCTCAGCAGTGTGAGATCCAGATGCAACATTGTCATTGAAAGAATCCACTGTTCACCTCCTGAAAGGGAACCCAAATTGACAACACCAAGAAATATCATTGCCAAATTCCAGAACTACCAAGTGAAGGAGAAAATATTGCAGGCAGCAGAAAGAAACAATTCAAATATCATGGAGCTACAGTCAAGATCACACAGGATCTTGCAGCTTCTACATTAAAAGATTGGAGGCATTGGAATATGATATTTCTTAAGGCAAAGGAGCTGGAACTACAACCAAGGATCAATTATCCAGTAAACTTTGAATATAATATTTCAGGCAAGGTGATGGACATTCAATAAAATAAGGGATTTCCAGACTTCCTGATGAAAAAGGCAGAACTCAACAGAAAATTCAATCTTTAAACACAAGTCTCAAGAGAGGCATAAAAAGGTAAATAGGAAAAAATAAAACAAAACTTGTTTTTCACTATGGGAAAACTGTCTACATCCCTATAAGGGAAAATGATAGTTGTTCATCTTAAGAAGTATATATTTATTATGATATATAAAGGGGATATACATAGATAGAGAGAGTGGGTGTAAATTAAATGACATGATGATGAAAATGTGATTTAAATGTGCAAAGGGATTGTAACAGGAGACATGAAAAGGAAGAGACAGATAAAGATAAATGGCATCACAGGATGAGGCACAAAAATATATTGCAGTACAGCGAAAGAGGAGGGGGGATGAGTATTGTTTGAGATTTACTCTCATCTGATTTGGTTCAAGGAGGGAACCACAAACTCAATTAAATATAGAGCTCTAACTAGTTCTATAGGCAGTAGGAGGGGAAAGGGAAAATAAAAGAGTGGGGAGGCTATAAGGAAAGGAAGAAGTAGTAAGGGAAAAAGGGAGTAAAAGGGAGAGGGGCTGTAAGAAGAGAGGGAAGACTTAGGGAGGCAGTGATCAAAAATTAAAACTATTGTGGAGGGGAAGGGAGGACTTAGGACTAAAAACATAAATGAGGGGAAAGAAGATGCAGGGAAAGACACAGATAGTAATCATAACTGTGTATAGATGGATAGCAGAATGGTTTAAAAACCATAATCCAACAATATATTGCTTGCAAGAAACACACGTGAAATGGTGGGATACACACAGGTTAAATGTAAAAGGTTGGAGCAGAAGATATTGTGTTTCACCTGATGTATATAAAAAGCAAGGGTTGCAATCCTAATCTCAGACAAAGCAAAAGCAGAAATAGATCTAATCAAAAGAGATGAAGAAGGAAACTGTATCTTGCTAAAAGGAACCATAGACAACGAAGCAATGTCATTACTACATATATATGCTTCAAGTGGTATAGCATCCAGATTCTTAGAGGAGAAGTTAAGGGAGCTACAGGAAGAAATAGACAGCAAAACTACACTAGTCGGGGACCTAAACCTCCCCCTCTCTGAACTTGATAAATTTAACCTCAAAATAAATAAGAAAGAAGTTAAGGAGGTGAACAAAACTCTGGATATGGTAAATATGATAGATCTCTTGAGAAAATTGAATAGGGATAGAAAGGGATATACCTTTCTCTCAGTGATTCATGGCACATATACAAAAATTAACCATGTACTAGGGCATAACAACCTCACAATCCAGTGCAGAAAGACATAGATAGTCAATGCATCCTTCTCACATCATAATGCAACAAAAATTATATGTAATAAATGACCATGAGAAGAGAAACCAAAAAATTATTTTAAAACTAAATAATCTAATCCTAAAGAATGAGTGGGTTAAACAAGAAAAAAAATAACAAGCAGGAAGACTTCAGCAAAACCTGGAAACTCTTATACGAACTGATGCTGAGTGAAATAAGCAGAAGCAGGAAAACATTATACACAGTAACAGCCATGGTGTGTAAGTACTGTTTCTGATAGAGTTAGCTCTTCACAGCAATGCAAGGACCTAAAACATTCCCAAAAGTCAGTTGATGCAAAATGTTATCCACATTCAGAGAAAGAAAATCCGAATGCAAAATGAAGCAGACAATTTTCTCTTGTGTTATGATTTGTTTTGTTTTGATTTCTCCATTTCATTTTAACTCTTCTCTGCAATATGATTAAAGTGAAAATGTGTTTAATAAGAATGTATAGGTTGAATCCATATAAGATTGCATGCTGTCTTGGGGAGTGGCAGAGGAGGGAGAGGGAGAAAATTTAAAATTTGTGAAACTGATTGTTAAAAACTGAAAACAAACAAATTTTTAAAAATCTCACAATCCAGTACAGAGAGCAGAAATAGTCAATGAATGCTTTTCAGATCATGATGTAATAAAAATTATATGTAATAAAAGGCCATGGAAAGATAAAGCAAAAATTAATTGGAAACTATTAATTTAATCCTAAAGAATAAGTGGGTAAGGCAACAAATCATAGAAACAATCAAGAGAACATTCAAGAGAATGACAGTAGTGAGACAACATCACAATATAGGTGATGAATCAAAAGTAGTTTTGGGGGGAATTTTTATATCTCTTAGTCCTTATACAACTAGAACAGAGAAAGTGGAGGTCAGTGAACTAGGCATACAACTGAAAAAGCTAGAAAAAATAAACTGAAAATCCCCAATTACATACCAAATTAGACATACTGAAAACCAAAGGAGAATTTAACAAAATTGAAATTTAGAAAACTTTTGAATCAATAAATGAAACCAAGAGATGGTTTTATGAAAAAAAACAAAAAATTGATAAATATCTTTTTATCAGTCTGATTAAAATAAATGAAAGAAGAAAACCTAATTACTAGTATCAAAAATTAAAATGGTGAATTCACCTCAATGTAGGATAAATTAAAACAATAATTAGAAATTATTTTGCCCAAATATATGCTCATAAATTTGATAGTCTTAGTGAAAAGGATGAATATTTCCAAAAATATGAGCTTCTGAAATTAACAGAAGAGGAACCAAAATGCTTAAATAACTCCATCTTAGAAAAAGTAATTGAATAATGAATTCAATGATGTCCATAGGAATAAGTCTACAGGGTCAAATGAGTTTACAAATTTTTCTATCAAAGTTTCAAAGAATAATTTATTCTCTATGTAGGAAAACTGGTGAAGGACTCCTACTAAATTCTCTTTTATGATACAAATATGATTGTGATATCTAAACAGAGAAGAGTCAATACAGAGAAGGAAAATTATATACCAATTTTCTCTAATATAGAAGAAAAAATTTTAAATAAGATGTTAGCCAAAGGAGTGCAGCAACTTATCATGAGAATAATATACTTTGATCAGGTAGGATTCATAACCAGAATTCAGAACTGGTGCAATATTAGAAAATTATCAGCATAATTGATTATATAAACAAAAAATCTAACAGAAATCATATGATTATCTCAACAGATGCAGAGAAAGCTTTTGGCAAAATACAGCAAACTTTTCTTTTGTAAACACTAGAGAGCTTAGGTATAAGTAGGGCCTTCCTTAAAATAATAGCTGTATCTACCTAAAAGCATCAGGAAGCATCATATGTAAAGGGCATAAGCTACATGTGTTTCCAGTAAGATCAGGAGTGAAACAAGGATGTCCATTATCACCACTGTTATTCAATATATTACTAGAAATGTTAGCTTTGGGAATAAGAGGAGAAAAAGAAATAGATGTAATTAGAATAGGCAAAGAAGAAACTAAGTTATAACTCTTTGCAGATAACATGATGATATACTTAGAGAATCCTAGAGAATTAAATAAAAATCTACTTGAAATAATAAACAACTTTAGCAACATTTCAGGACATAAAAATAAACCCACGTAAATAATCTGCATTCTATGTAGAGAATAGAAAGAGAAAGCCTATATAAAGTTACTGCAAATACTATGAAATATTTGGGATTCTACCTGCCAAAACTAATCCAGGGACTGTAGGAACAAATGCAAAACACTTTTCACACAAATAAAATCAGATGTATAGAACTGGAAAAACATCAGTTGTTTGTGGGTAGGCCAAGTTAATATAGTAAAATGACATTTCTAACTTAATTGATTTACTTGTTCAGGGACATATCAATCAAAGTATCAAAAAATTATTCATAGAACTTGGAAAAATAATATCAAAACTTATCTGAAATAACAAAAGGTCCAGAATATCAAGTGAATTAATGAAAAGAAGCAATGGGGAAGATGGCCTAAACATACTGGATCTTATATTATATTATAAAGTAGCAATCATCAAAAACAGTTCCTGCTGGCTAAGAAATAGAAGGATAAATCAATGGAACAGGTTAGGTACACAAAACACAATATTCAATGACTATAGTATTGTACTGTTTGATAAATCCAAAGATCCAGTTTTCCAGTATAAAAACTCATCGACAAAAACTGCTGGGAAAACTGGAAAAGACTGTGGTGGAAACTAGATATAGAACAATGTCTGACAACATATATTAGGATAAATTCCAAATGAGTATATGATCTAGATACAAGGGTTGATACTATAAACAAATTATGGGAGCAAGGAAGAGTTTATTTCTCAGATTTATGGAGATCAGAGGAATTTATGACCAAATAAGAGATAGAGAAAGTTATGAAATGCAAAATGGATAGTTTTGATTACATTAAACTGAAAAATTTTTGCACAAACAAACTCAATGCAACCATATTAGGATGGAAGCAGAAAACTGGGAAAGAACTTTTGCAATTTTTGACAAAGGCATCATTTTTAAAATATATAGAGAACTGAGTCAAATTTATAGGAATACAAGTCTTTACCCAAATGATAAATGGCCAAAGGATATGAACAGGCAGTATTCACAGGAAGAAATTAAACCTACCTATAGTCATATGAAAAAATACTGTAAATTACTATTGATTAGAGAGCTGCAAATCAGAACAATTCTGAGGTACCACATCACACCTATCAGATTGACTAATGTGACAAAATCAGAAGATGATAATTGTTGGAGAAGATGTGGGAGAATTGCAACACTAATTCATTGTTTGTGCAGCTGTGAGCACATCCAACCATTTTGCAGCACAATTTGGAACTATGTCCAAATGATAAAATAAAGGTATATACTCTTTGATCCTGCAATGCCACTTCTAGGGCTGTATCCCAAAGGCATCATAAAAACAGGCAAATGATGTACATGAACAAAAATATTGAAGTAGCTCATTTTGTGGTGGCCAAGAATTGGAAATTGAGGGAATGCCCATCAACTGGGGAATAGTTGAACAAGTTGTGTTATATGAATGTAATGGAATACTATTGTGCTATAAGAAATGATGAACAGGAGGACTTCAGATAAACCTGAAAAGATTTATATGAAATGATGCTGAGTAAAATGAGCAGAACCAGGGGAACATTATACACAGTAACAGCCACAGTTTGTGAGGACTGTTTCTGATAGACTTAGCTCTTCACAGCAATGCAAGGACTTAAAACCTTCCCAAAGGACTTGAGGTAAAATGGCATCCACATCCACAGAAAGAACTATGGAATTGGAATGCAGAATGAAGCAGACTATTTTCTCCCATATTGTATTTTTTTCTTATGATTTTCCTATTCATTTTAATTCTTCTATGTAACATGACTAATGTGAAAATGTGTTTTATAGGAATGGATGTGTACAGCCTACATGCGGTCTTGGGAAGTGTGGAGGAAGGGTGTGGGAGAAAATGTAAAACTTATGGAAGTGAATGTTGACAACAAATAAATTAGCAAATTGGAGGGTAAAAGATTGTACTGGCAGAAGAGAAAAGAAGAGGCTGAATGGGCTATATTGCATCAAATGAAAAGACACAAAAGACATATTACAATAGTGGAAAGAAAGGAGGGGGTGAGGATTGTTTGAACCTTTCTCCCACTGGATTTGACTCAAAGAGTAAATGCTCAGTTGATTATAGAAATTTACCTTATCCTAGTAAGAAGTATGAGGGAAAGGGGGAAATGAAAGGGAAAATGGGGTACTGATAAAAGGGAAGGAAAAAGTAGAATGAGAAAGGGGAAATAAAATGATGAGCTGATAAAAGGGAGGGCATATTAATGGAGGAGGTGGTCTGAAGCAAAATCATGGAGAGGAAGGACAAAGTAAAAGGAGAGAGGAAAGTGTAAATGGGGGAAATAGGATAGAGGGAAATATACAGTAAGTAATCATAACTGAATTGTGAATGGGATGACCTGTTGCATAAACCAGAAGTGGATAGCAGAGTGTATTAAAACCAGAATCCTTCAATGTGTTGTTTGTAAGAAACACATATGAAGCAGAGGGAAACACACAGAGTAAAGGTTCAAGACAAGAATGGATTATATTATGCTTCAGTTGAAGTAAAAAAAAAAAACACAGGGATAACAAACTTGATCTCAGACAAAGGAAAAAGAAAAAAAAATAGCTCTAATCAGAAGAGACAGGAAATTATATCTTGCTAAAAGGTACCATAGACAATGAAGTAATATCAACACTAAACATACATGCACTAAGTGGAGTAGCATCCAAACTCTTAGATGAGAAGTTGTGAGTTACAGGAAAACATAGACAAAAACCCCTCACAAAAAATCTATATTCATAGGGGACCTCAACCTCTTTCTCTCAGAACTAGATAAATCTAAGCAAAAAATAGACAAGAAGATGAATAGAATTTTAGAAAAGTTAGAAATTGTAGATGTCTGGAGAAAATTGAATGGAGAGAGAAAGAAATATGCTTTTTTTCCCTCAGTGGTAAATGGCACCTGCACAAAAATTAATCATGTATTACAGCACAAAAATCTCACAATCCAATGAAAAAAAGGGAGAAATATTAAATGCATCCTTTTTAGGTCATGTTGCAATACAAAGTATTGTGTAATAAAGGGTCATGGAAAGAGAGACTAAAAATTAATTGGAAACTGAATAATCTGATCACAAAGAATGAGTGGATCAAACAACAGATCATAGAAACAGTAATTTCCTCAAAGATGATGACAATACTGAGACGATGTACCACAATTTATGGAACGCTGTCAAAGCAATTACGGTGACTAATGGTATTGCTGTAAATGCTTACACTAATAAGATAAAAAAAAGTAGAGGTCATTGATTTGGACTTGGGACTAAAAGATCTAGAAAAAAGAATAAATTGAAAATACCTAATACCAAATTAGAAATCCTGAAAGTCAAAGGAGAGATTAATAATATTAAAAGTAAGAAAGCTATTGAACTAACAAGTAAAACTAAGAGCTGGCTTTAAGAAAATAAAGCTAAAAAGTAGATAAACCTATAATTCATTTGATTTTAAAAAGAAGAAGAAAAACAAACCATAAGTATCAAAAATGAGAAGGGTGAACTCACCATTAATGAAGAGGAAATTTAATTTAATAATTAAATTAGATATAGATACTATTATAATTTAATAATTAGGAACTATTTTCCCAACTTTATGGCAATAAATCTGATGATATAAGTGAAATGAGTGAATATTTACAAAAATATTTACTAAAAACTATTTGAAGCAATTATTAACTTCAGCAAATTTGCAGGATATAAAATAAATCCACATCATCAGTCTGTCTCTATATTACCAATAAAGACCAGGAGCAAGAGATGGAAAGGGAAATTTCATTTAAAATAATTGTAGACAACCTAAAATATTTGGGAGTCTACCTGCCAGGAAATCCAGGAAGTACATGAACAAAATTACAAAGTGCTTTTTACACATATAAAGTCAGATCTAAACAACAGGAAAAATATCAATTGCTTATTGGAAGGCTGAGCTAATATAATAAAAATTATAATTCTACCTTGGGTAATTTAATTTTTCAGTGGCACACAAACTATCACAAATTTGTTTTATACAGCTAGAAAAAATTACAGAATTTGTCTGGAAGGATAAAAGGTCAAAAATATGAAGGCAATTTATAAAAAAATGTAAAGGAAGGTGGACTCACCATACCAGATCTAAGATCATATTTATAAAGCTATGATCATCAAAACTATTTGGTATTGTCTATGAAACAGGCTGGTGAAACAGTAGAATATGGTAAGCACATAAAACACAGCAGTAACAATCTACTCAAAGACTCCACTTTCTGGGATAATGACTCACTATTTGACAAAAACTTCTGAGATAACTGGAAAATAGTATGGCAGATACCAGGTGTAGAACAACAGCTCACACCACATACAAAAATTAGGTGAAACTGGGTGCATGATTTGCTTATAAACAATGATGGTATAAGCAAATAAGGAGATAAAGAAGCAGTTAATCTCTCAGATTTGTGGAGAAGAGAAGGATTTTTGGCCAAATAAAATGTATTTAATATTAGGAAATGCAAAGTGAATAATTTTGATTACATTAAATTAAAAAGATTTTTGCACAAACAAAAATAATACAACCATGAATAGAAGGAAAGCAGAAATCTGGAAAACAATATTTTTCCTTTTTTCTATTTTTTTTCTTTTTTGGAGGGGAAGACAAGATAATTGGGGTTAAATGACTTGCCCAATGTCACACAGCTAATAAGTTTCAAATGTCTGAGGCCAGATTTGAAATCAGGTCCTTCTGACTTCAGGCCCTGTTATGTACTCATTGTGCCACCTAGCTTCCCCAGAAACAATATTTACAACAAATGCCTCTGATAAAGGTCTCATTTCTCAAATATATAAATAACAAAGTTAAATTTGTAAGAATACATGCATTGCCCAATTGATAAATTGTCAAAGGAGATGAGGTGGCACTTTTCAGAGGAAGAAATTAAAGCTATCATAATCATATGAAGAAATGCTCTAAATCACTATTGATTAGAGAAATGCATATCAAAACTAGTCTTAGGTACCACCTCATACCTAGCGGATTAGCTAATATGACAGAAAAGGAAAATGATAAATGTTTGAGAAACTTTGAAAAAATTGGGACACTAATGTATTGTTTGTAGAGGTGTGAACTGATCCAACAGTTCTAAAGAACAATTTAGAACTAAGCTGATAGTGCTGTAAAAGTGTATACCTTTTGACGTAGTAATGACACTACTGCATCTGTATCTCAGAGATCATAAAAATGAAAAGGATCTTCATGTTCAAAAATATTCGTAGCCGCTCTTTTTGTGGTGGCAAAGAATTGGAAATTTAAATTTAATATAGGGAGAGATGGAGCAATGATGGTGGATTAAAGGCAGAGAATCATTTGAGTTCTCCCATAAATGACACTGCACAAATTCTAGAGCAGCAGAACCCACAAAAAGGATGAGTGAAACAAATTTCCAGCCCAACATAGCTTGAAAGCTCAGCAGGAAAGGTCTGTTGCCCCAGTGTGAGAGAGGAGCACAGTGCAATGCAGTCAGGACATTCCAGTGCAGACTGGGCACCAGCAAACCTGGTAGTTTCCAGACTTCTCAGCTCAGACACCAAGGACAACTTAGAAGATCAGCAGGAAAGGTCTATCATATCTGCATGAGAGTTGAGCACAGTCCAGGGAAGGCCACATCAACACAGTTTCAGCCCCAGTAAATCAGAAGCAGCCCTTGGGAGCCATTATATCAGCACTGACAGCTGCTGCTTCTGGAGCTTTCAGCCCACAGATGGTAAGAGCGTTGAACAGATGGTCAGAAGGAGATTAAGGTAGTCTTTTTCCTGTCACTTAGGCAAGACTGTTTCTTTATCCATACTTAGATCTGTGTCACAGTCCTAGGTGTCAGTCCAGGAGGAGAGAAAGAACTAGCATAGCAGTGCTTGCAGATACAGTGGAGCAAGAAACCCTGCTCATAGTTCCAAGGCAGAAAAGAGTGTTTGTGGTTGCTCACAGACTAGGGCACATGCAGGGACAGTAGTAAACACCTACCCTTAGATCATAAGACCTTGGAAGAACTGAAAACTTACAAGTCCCTAGAAGTGTTTCTGAAAACAGCTGCATAGCACCCCTGGAGCTAGGAACAGTGTGCCCTGCACCTAGGAAGCAGAGATCTACTTTATCAAAGAGTTTAAAGTTAAGTAATAGGTTGGGGAAATGAGCAAATAACAGAAAAATAAACCAAAACAAAAACTTCTACTATAGAAAGTTACTGTGGAAACAAGGAAGATCAAAACATCCTATCAGACAAAGACAACTAAGTCAAAGCTCCTACATCCAAAATCTCCAAAAAATAGGAATTTGTCTCGGCTCATGGGAGAACTCAAAAAAGATTTTGAAAATCAAGTGATAACAGAAGAGGGAAAATTAGAAAGAGAAATGAGAGCAATGCAAGAAATATGAAAAACAAGCCAGCAGCTTGATAAAGGAGACAAAAAATACTGAAGAAAGTAATACCATAAAAACAGATTAGGTCAAATGGAGCAATAGGTCCAAAAAGCCAATGAGGAGAAGAATGTCTTAAAAGCAAAACTGACCAAATGGAAAAAATGGTACAAAGTTTACTGAAAAAAAAAAAGAATTCCTTAAAAATTAGAAGGGAGAAAATGGAAAGTCATGAATTTATGAGAAATCATGAACAATATAATAAAATCAAAAAAATGAAAAAAATAGAAGACAATGTAAAATATGTCTGGAAAAAAAAAAAAACAACTGACCTAGAAAATAGAGCTAAGAGAGATAATTTAAGAATTATTGAATTACCAAAGGGATGCCCATCAATTGGGGAATGGCTGAAAAAGTTGTGGCATATTAATGTAATGGAATACTATTGTGCTATGAGAAACAATGAACAAGAAGACTTCAGTGAAGCCTGGACAGACTTATATGAACTGATGCTGAGTGAAAGGAGCAGAATCAGGAGAACTTTGTACACGACAACAACTACAGTGTGAGAGGAATTTTTCTGGTAGACTTAGTACTTCATTGCAATGTAAGGACTTAAAAAATTCCCAGTGGACTCTTGAGGCAAAACCCCTTCCACATTCAGAGAAAGAACTATGGAATTGGACTGCAGATAGAAGCAGACCATTTTCTTTTGTATTATGTTATGATCTGTTTTGTTTTATGATTTCCCCCATTCATTTTAATTCTTCTATGCAACATGCATTTAATAAGAATGTATGTGTAGAACCTATATAAAATTGTACGCCATCTCAGGGAGGGGTGGGGGGAGGGAGGGAGGAATAAGGAGGAGAAAGTGGAAAAAAATTTTAAGCTATATGGAAATGATTATTGAACACTGAAAACAAAAAAAAATCAATTAAAAAAATAAAAATAAAAAAGAATTATTGGATTACTTGAAAGTCATAATTTTTTTTTAAAAAGAGCCTCGGCATCATCTTTCAAGTAATTATTTAGGCAAACTGCCCTGATGTTTTCTAACTGGGGGATAAAATAGAAATTGAAAGAATCTACCCATTACCTCCTGGAAGAGATTCCAAAATGCAGACTTTCATGAATATTATATTTAAATTCCAGAGTTCCCAGGTCAAGGAGATAATATTGCATGTAGTCAGAAAGAAACAATTCAAGTGTTGTGGAGACAGAGTCAAGGTCACACAAGATTTAATAGCTTCTACATTAAAGGATCAGAGGTCTTAAAATATGATATTCCAGAGGACAAAGAAGCTAGGATTATAACCAAGAATCAGTTTCTCAACAAAACTGAGTATAATCCTTTATCAGAAAAAAAAAATTAACTTTCAATGAGATAGAAGACTTTCAGGCATTCTGTTAATTTCAAAGGTATTTGTTTGTTTTCAATTTGCAGCAATCACTTCCATATGTTTAAAATTTTCTCCCCCTCCCTCCTGTCTCTCTTCCCCAAAAGGCATGCAGTCTTATATGGGCTCTACACACACACACACACACACACACACACACACACACACACACACACACACACACACACATTGTTATTAAACACATTTTCACATCTGTAATGTTTCCTAGAAGATTTAAAATGAATGAGAGAAAACATGAGTAAAACTAAACAAAACAATGCAACAAAAGAGAAAACAGTCGACTTCATTTTGCATTTTGACTTCATAGTTCTTTCTCTCGACGTGGATGGGATTTTGCTTCATGAGTCATTTGGGAACGCTCTAGGTCCTTGTCTTGCTGTGAAAGACTAAATCTATCAAAAGCAGTCTTCACACGATGTGCCTGTTACTGTGTATAGTGTTCTCTTGGTTCTGCTTACTTCATTCAGCATCAGTTCATGTAAGTCTATCCAGGTATTTCTGAAGTCTGCCTATTCATCATTTTTTATACCACAATATTATTCCATTGCATTCATATACCACAACTTGCTCAGCCATTCCCCAATTGAAGGACATACCCTTAATTCCAATTCTTGGACACCATGAAATGAGCTGCTGTAACTATTTTTTTCATACATGTGTATTCTTTCTTCCTTTTAATGATCTCTTTGCAATACAGCAATAGAAGTGGTATTGCTGGGTCAAAGGGTATGCACATTTTTATAACCCTTTGGGCATAATTCCAAATTGCTCTTCAGAATGGTTGAATCAGCTCACTGCTTGAGCAAGAATGAATTATTATTCTGACTCTCCCACATCTTCTCCAATATTTGTCATCTTCCTGTTTTGTCATGTTAGTCAGTCTGATAGGTGTGATGTGGTACCTTAAAGTTGTTTTGATTTGCATCTCTCTAATCAATAGTGATTTAGAGCATTTTTTCATATGATTATAGATAGGTTTAATTTCTTCCTCTGAAAATTGCCTGTTCATATCTTGGGCCATTTATCAAATGAGGAATGACTTGTATTCTTGTAAATTTGACTCAGTTCTTTATATATTTTAGAAATGAGTCTTTTATCATAGATGCTAGTTGTAAAAATCATTTCCTAGTTTTCTACTTCCTTCCTAATCTTGGTTGCATTAGCTTTGTTTGTGTAGCAACTTTTCAATTTAATGTGATCAGTATTAAGCATTTTGCATTCCATAATATTCTCTTTCTCTTATTTGGTCATAAGTTCCACTGTTCCTCATAAACCTAACAAACAAACTCTTCTTTGCTACCCCAATTTGTTTATAGTATCAGCTTTTATGCCTATATCATGTACTTATTTGTGCTTTACTCTGTTATATGGTGTCAGGTGTTGGTGTATGCCGAGTTTCTGCCACATTATTTTCCAGTTTTCCCAGCAGTTTTTGTCAAACAATGAATTCTTATTCTAGAAGTTGGAGTTCCTGGGTTTATCAAACGGTGGACAGTTATAGTCATTGACTGCTATGTCATGTGAACCCATTCCACTGATGTACCCCTCCATTTCTTAGCCGGTACCAACTTATGTTGATGATAGCAACTTAATAATGTAATGTAAGATCTGGTATGATTAGTCTGCCTTCCCTAAAATTTCTTTTCATTAATTTCCCTGATATTCTGGACCTTTTGTTCCTCCAAATGAATTTGGATATTTTTTTGTAACTTTATAAAGTAATTTTTGTAGTTTGATTGATATGGCCCTGAATAAGTAAATTAATTTAGTTAGAATTGTCATTTTTATTATATTAGCTTGGCCTATCCATGAGCAACTGATGTTTTTTCCAATTATATAGATCTGATTTTATTTGTGTGAAAATTGTTTTGTAATTGTTCATGTACTTCCTGGGTTAGCTTTTGCAGGTAGACTTCCAAATATTTAATAATGTCTAGAGTACTTCAAATGGGATTTCTATTTCTATCTCTTGCTGTTGGTCTTTATTCGTAATATATACAAATGCAGAAGATTTGTGTGGGTTTATTTTGTAAGCTGCAACTTTGCCAAAGTTATTTATTATTTCAAGTAGTTTTTTACTTGATTCTCTGGAATTCTCTAAGTATATCATCATTTCATCTGCAAAGAGTGATAACTTAGTTTCCTCCTTGCTTATTCTAATTCCATCTATTTCTTTTCTTTCTCTTATTCCTAAAGCTATTTCTAGTAACATATTGAATAACAGTGGTGATAATGGACCTCCCTGTTTCACCCCAGTCATATTTATTGGAAATACAACTAGCTTATCCCTTTCTCACATGATGCTTCCTAATGATTTTAGGTAGATATTAGTTGTTATTTTGAGGACGACTCACCTTATTCCTATATTCTCCAATGTTTTCAATAGGAATGAGTGTTGTATTTTGTCCTAAGAGTTTTCTGTATCTTCTGAGATAATTTTATGATTTATTAGATTTGTTGTTTATATGCTCAATTATGCTGATATTTTTCTAATATTGAACCACCTCTGCATTCCTTTTGTAAATCCTATGTCATCACAGTATATTATTCATGTGATAAGTTGCTTTAATCTTTTTGCTAATATCTTATTTAAAATCTGTTGCATTCATATTTATTAGGGAAATTGGTCTATAATTTTCTTTCTCTGTTTTGACTCTTCCTGGTTTAAGTATCAGAAGCATATTTGCATCATAAAAAGGATTTGGTAGGATTACTTCTTTGGCAATTTTCCCAAATAGTCTATGTATATTGGAATAAACTGATCTTTGAATGTTTCATAGAAATCACTTGTAAATCTGTCTGGCCCTGGCAATTTTTTCCTACAGAGTTCATTGATGGATTGTTCTATTTCTTTTCCTGAGATGGGATTATTTAAGTATTTTATTTCCTCATCTGTTAATTTGGGCATGTTTTTTTTTTTTTTTTGGAAATATTTATCCATTTCACTAAGGTTTTCAAATTTATGGGCATACAGTTGAACAAAAAAATTCTAATTATTGTTTTAAGTTCCTCTTCTTTAGAGGTAAATTCTCTCTTTTCATTTTTCTTACTGGTAATTTGGTTTTTCTTCTTTTTTTAATCAAATTGAACAAAGGTTTATTAATTTTTCTGTTTTTTCATAAAGGAACTCTTAGTTTTATTTATTAGTTCAATAGTTTTCTTAACTTAAATTTTATTAATCTCTCCTTTGGTTTTCACTATTTCTAATTTGGTATTTAATTAGGGATTTTCAGTTTGTTCTTTTTCTAGCTTTTTGAGTTTCATGTCCAATTCCTGATCTCCTCTTTCTGTTTCTTATTCATATAAGCCTTCAGTTATAAAAGTTCATCTAAGAACTGCCTTTGCTGCATCCCATAGGTTTTGGTAGGTTGTCTCATTATTTTCATTCTCTTGAATAAAGTTATTGATTATTTATATGATTGACTGTTTGACTCACTCATTCTTTAGGATTGAATTATTTAATTTCCAATTAATTTTTGGTCTTTCAATGACACTTTATTACTTATAACTTTTACTGAATCATGTTCTGAAAAGAATTCATTGACTATTTCTGCCTTTTTGCACTGAATTGTGAGGCTCCAGTTTTTGTGTATTTGCCATGCATCACTAAATAAAATAAATATTCCTTTCTATCCCCACTCAAATTTCTCCAGAGGTCTATCATATGTACCTTATCTAGAAGTCAGTTCATCTCATTAGCTTCTTTTTTGTTTATTTTGATGTTAGTTTTATCAAATTCAGAGATGGGGAGGTTGTTTCTCTGTGTATTTCTTCCTGCAATTCCCTTAACTTCTCCTCTAAGAATCTGGATGCTATATCACTTGACACACATATTCTTAGTAATGATATTACCTCATTGTCTTTGGTGCCTTTTAACAGGATTTGGTTTCCTTCCTTGTCTCTTTTGATTAGATCTATTTTTGCTTTTGCTTGGTCTGAGATTAGGATTGCTACTTCTTTTTTTTTTTTTTTTAGTTCAGCTGAAGCATAATATATTCTGCTCCAGCATTTTACTGTGAGCCTGTGTGTATTCTCCTATTTCAAATGTTTTCTCCTTATAAACAACATATTTCAGGATTATGGTTTTTAATCAATTCTACTATCCACCTGTTTTATGGGAGAGTTCATCACATTCACAGTTATGATTAGTACCTGTGTATTTGTCTCCATCCTATTCCTCCACATTTATGGTTTTATTTCTCCCTTCCCCTCCTCAAAATAATTTTCCTTTTCATCACTGCCTCTCTCAGTCTTCCCTCCCTTCTATCAGCTCCCCTCCCTTTTCTTTCCCCTTTCCCCTCCTACTGCCTGTAGTGAAAGTTAGATTTCTGTGCTAAACTGAGAAAATTATTCCCTCATTGAACCAAATCAGATGAGAGTGGGTCTCAAATAATGCCCATCTTCCTCCCTTCTTTGCCTGTACTATAATATGTTTCTGTGCCTCTTACACTATAATTACATATAAATTACATGTGATATAATTTACCTTGTTCTGCCTCCTCCTTTTCTTTTCTCCTTCCACACTCCTTAGTTTTTATAATCATCACATCTATCCTTGTATATCCCTTTCAAATGTTGTAATAAATATAAAATTCTCAAGATTAACCAGCATCATCCTCCCATATAGAGATGTAAACAGTTTGCCTATTTTGAATAACAATATTTTTTTCTCTTTCCTCTGTTTACCTCTTAATGCCTCTCTTGAGCCTTATATTTGAAGGTCAAATTTTCCACTGAGCTCTGGCCTTTTCATCAGGAGTTCTAATGTCCTTCTCTTTGTCTGAGAGATTATTCTCAATTTTTCTGAGTAGTTGAACTTTGGTTATAGTCCAACCTACTTTGTTTACAGAATGTTATATTCCCATCACTCTGATCTTTTAATGCAAAAGCTGCAACATCCTGTATGATCCGAACTGTAGATACTTGATATTTGAAATGTTTATTTCTAGCTGTTTGTAGTATTTTCTCCTTGACCTGATAATTTTGGAATTTAGCAACATTATTCCTTGATATTTTCAATTTGTAATCTCTTTCAGGAGGTGATTGGTGGATTCTTTTTATGACCATTTTGCCCTCTGGATCTAGGACCTCAGGGCAATTTGCCTGAATGACTTTTTTGAAGATACTGTCTAAGGTCTTTTTTTTTTATCATAGTTTTCCGGTAGACCAGTAATTCTTATATTTTCTCTCCTGGACCTATTTTCCGGTCAATTGTTTTTCCAATGAGACATTTTACATTTTCTTTTCTTTTTTACTCATTCAGTTATGTTTGACTGATCTGTGATGCTTCCTAGAGTCATTAATTTCTATTTTCCCAATTCCAAATTTTAACAAAATGTTTTCTTCAGTTTGGTTTTGTATCTGTTTTTTAAAGAGTTATTTTCTCCAGTTACATTTTGTGTCTTCTTATCCCTTTGGCCAATTTTACATTATAAGTAGCTGAATATAATTTCAAAATTATTGGTGAATTTTTCTTCTGTCTCTTTAATTTGACTTTTAAAATCTTTTTTCGAGTTCTTCCAAGAATGCTCTTTGGGCTTCAGACCAGTTCATATTCCCTTTTGAGCATTCAGATATAGATATAGTGTCAATGTTGCCCCCTTCTGAACTCATATTTTGCTTTTTCCTGTCCCACTAATTAAGATTCTATGGCCTTCGGTCTTCCAATTTGCTTCTTGCTAATAGTGATTATCTTTTTCCAGCTTTTGAAGTGGATCTCTACTTCTGAGGCACAGGGGGCTCTGTCCCAAATTCACAGCATGAGATACAGGGCAGGGGGTAGTTGGACAAGTGGAAGTCTCCTCTTCCATTAGGGTTGCACTATCTCCATCTGTGCTGGTGTCTGCCCAATTCCCCTGGCTGTGCTAAGGCACACTTGGGGTCCTAGTTTTGGTGCTTATTAGCTCCACTGACTTTGAACTCGGTATCTCCTGTTGGTCCAGTCAGATGGGGCTCGCTGGGATATTAGATTGCCTGCTAGGAGAGAAAAAGAGCACATATCTGAGGAAATATGGTGAAAATGAGACATTAATGCATTGTTAGTGGAGTTTTGAACTGATTCAACCACTCAGTAAAGCAATTTGGAGCTATACTCAAAGGGATATTAAACCATTCATACCCTTGACTTAGCAAAACCTTCATTAGGTCTATATCCCAAAAGAAATTTTTTCAGAAGGGCAAGGACCTATATACACAAAAATATTTATAGCAATTCTCTTCTGGTGTGAAATAAATGGAAATTGAGGGAATGCCCATCAGTTGTGGAATGGCTAAACAAATTGTAGTATGAGATTGTGATGGAATATTATTGTGCTATGAGTAACAACAAGCAGGATACTCTCAGATAAATCCTGATATTCCTCAGGAGAGAATCACCAAACACAACTTCTATTTTCTTCCTCCTCTAACTCTTATATACGATATCTCACTTGGTATCATTTGTGAATATACATCATTATTCTTGGCTAGATAAGCATTGCTTCCTCCTCTTCAGGAGAATTCTTTTTTTTTTTTTTTAATATGTGTTCAATATGTTTTGCTTTCTTTTTTCCTCCCCCTTTTCATTCTTCTAGTCCTCAGGTTTCTGATTAATACCAAGAATCTGTTTTCTACTTTATACGTTCTTTGTCTTTTATGTTTCTCAGTGAAGATTAGCCTTGATTAGTTAGGTTTTAAAATATCACAGGGATAATCAGACTCCTATATTTTCAAAGATATATACCAATTAGAAATTTAATATATAAGAAAAAATTTCTTTCTTTCTTCCCTCCCTTCCTCCCCATTCTTTTTTCCCTTCCTTCCTTCCTTCTTTCCTTCCTTCCTTCCTTCCTTCCTTCCTTCCTTCCTTCCTTCCTTCCTTCCTTCCTTCCTTCCTTCCTTCCTTCCTTCCTTCCTTCCTTCCTTCCTCTTTCCTTCCTTCTTTTTCCCTCCTTTCCGCTTCTCTGTTATTGAGTCTCTGCCTTCCTCTCTTCCTTTTTTCTTCCTTCCTTCCTTCTTCCCCTATTCTCTCTCTCTCTTTTTCTTTCTCTCTCTCTCTCCTTCCCTCCTTTCTATTAGGGGGTCCATCTAATTTCTAAACCAATTTTGTATTGAATTTTGTATGTAATGGATAGGTATTGGAGTCCCCATAGCATTTGTCATAGGAGCCCTTTAGTTAATTTTTTTCTCTTCACTTTTTTTTAGCAAGAAGCAGAGATTTTCAAGACATTTGGAAACATTAAAAAGTTACCAAGCTTCTATGAATCTGAAGTTTCTCTTGAGAGCAAGCCAAGTATATATCTTTTAGAGTCCACTTTTCATCCATAAAAGTGAAATTGCCTCTTGCAGAGTGCCAAATGGTAGGTACAAGAATATAACAAGTATGGATTTCTTGATGGTTATTTATAAGAGATTTCCTTTTTCTTCTTTTCTTGTAGAAAATCTGTAACATTTTGAGTTAAATCTGCTTCCACATAGAAGTAGGTATCTGGCTTGCTGTACTGCAATTCTCATCTATCTCCAATTTTAAAGGAAAAGTTCTCCTTTGCTGAAGAAGGTAAATAGATTTTCTGAACCCTAAATGGAGATAATCCATTTCCACTCATTAAAAGGGAGAAATTAATTTTGATAGTGTGAATATTTGTCCATTTAGTTAGTCAATGTGTTTTATTGAGAATTGGACCTGAACTTCTAATTTCTGCCAAATTTCACTGATGGGACATGCCTGGTTTTAACTCTAGCTTAGCAAACCCCCATGATTGAGTGCATCAGGAGATAGGCAAGGTATTCATGTGGGACACACCTGAGATGAAAAGACATAGAATGCTCTTTGAAGGAAAGCCAACCTTTTTAAATGATTGAACAATCCAAATTGCATTAAAAGGGTTTCTCATTTTCTTTGAGTCAATTTGGAGATTTTAAGATTAAGAAAAACGAGGAAATTCTGGATCATGATCTTGCAATTAGGGTAATATCAGCACTAGGTGCAGGCGTTTGGTTGAAAATAGTCAAAAGAACGTTCTGCGTAAGATTCGCTTTTTTCAGTGACTAATAATCCCATATTATGGCTTTTCTTCTGGCTGGGGTTTTGACTCTGGACTTTGACACCAGAGATACCTCAACTGCACTCTTCTCTACGAACATATTTCTACCATTCTTGCCCCTTCTTCCATTTGGTGAGATCCTGCCAAACCCCTAAATTTTAGATTTCATGCTTTATTCTCTCTGGACTGTGCTTTTTTTTTTTTACTTTCCCAAAATTCATCAACATCCCTTCAGTACAGGTATTCTCTTTCCAACTACAAACTAACTTATCAGCTTATTTTAGTGTTATCCGTTCCCATTAGAATGTAAACTCATAGACTGTAGGAACTGCATTTCTACTTACCTGATTTTGTTTTCCCTAGTGCTTAGCAGTGTTTGACACATGGTAAGCACTCATTAAATGTTTACTCTCTGGCCTATTTTGCTGGGAAGTAATCCCTTCACCTAACCACTGAAAAATATGACTAGAAGCTTCTAGAAGCCTGGCAGTTCCCATATCTGTCTGTATATCACTATGTGGGGGGAAGCCCTCACTTACTGTTTGATGATCTTTTGGAAGGACCTAGTAGGAGGAGAACAAAACTAGAGAAAATTAATCACTGCTGTCCACTTTTCTCTACTTACACAATTCCCATCTTAGTTCAGACAATTATCACCTCCCTCTTCCACCTACATTATTCCAACTCTCTCCTAATTTATTTCCATGTTGCAAGAACTTCCCTACTTCAATTCATCTAGAAAAGTTCTGTTACAGCAATTTCCTTAAGAGTGAATGTGACCATGTCACTCTCATACTCAGTTAACCCTGATATCTCCATTCAGCTTTATGATAAAATGCAAATGCGTCTGGCTAGTTTTAAAAGCTCTTTTATAATCTGACTCCAACCTGATTTTTTCAGGCTTATTCTCTTGCAATGTCATATAATAAAACTGTCCTTGTCCCTGTTTTTCCTTCAATACTCCATCTCCCATATCTATGCCATAGTTATTTCCTACTCTTGGAATGCATTCTCTCTTTAACCACATTTCATGGAACCTGACTCTGCCTCTAAGATCTAGACCTGGAATCAGAAAGACTTGAGTTCAAATATGGCATGAAGCATTTTCCAATTGTGTGACCCTAGGCAAGTCAATTAACCACTGCTTGCCTCAGTTTCCTCACCTATAAATAATGATAATTGTAGCATCTAATTGCCAGGGTTAGATGGCACAGTGGATACAATGCTGGGCCTGAAGTCAGGAAGACTTATCTGTGTAGATTCAAATTTGACCTTAAGCACTTACTGTGTGATCCTGAGCAAGTGACTTAACCCTATTTTTCTCAGTTCTTGATTTGTAAAATGAACTAGAGAAGCAAATGGCAAACCACTCCATTCTCTTTTCCAAAGAAACTCCAAATTTGGTCACAAAGGGTCAGACTCAACTGACATGACTTCCAAGGTTGTTGTGAGGGTTAAATGAAATTATTCATAGAGGATTTCACAAATCTTAAAGTGATGTATGAATGCTAGCCATTATTAATATTATTAAGATTTTGGTTAAATACCACCTGATATATTCACCCTACAAACTACCTTAAATATAACCACTGTATTTATTTTCATTATTATTATTTTCATCTTTTTTCTGTCTATATTTATATATATGTACCTGCTGCCTTCCTCATTTGAATATAAGCTTCTTGAGATTAGTGGTCACTATATTCATCACATATCTATGCCTACCCCTGTACCTAGCATGTAATGGACATTGAATCAATGCCTGTTAATTAATTGACTTTTCACTGACTCAGGCCTAGGAAGTTCTCCCTCCTCTCTTCCATATCTTGGAATCCTGGCTTCCTTCAAACTTCAGTTCAAGTACCACTTTGTAGGTGAAACCTACACTCTTCTCAAAGGTTGCTTATAATTCCTCTGTTACTGTGGTTGATGTGGTTCTTCATAAACATATTATCTTCTCTGCTAGAGCATGTTTCTTAAAGGCAGAGGATGTTTGACTTTGGGTTTTCTTTAATTAATTTATTTGTTTTCACTTTACACAAGATTTTCATTTCCAAATTTTCTTCCCATCTCTCCTGTCCCCCTCCCCAAGACACCACACATTCTGATTACACCTTCCGCAATCTGTCCTCCCTTCTATCACAGCTCTCCCTTCCCTTATACCCATCTTTTCCCTTTTCTTGTAGGACAAGATAGATTTCTATACTCCATTACCTGTATTTTTATTTGCATGGAAAACTAATTCTCAACATTCATTCCTAAAACTTTGAGTTCCAACTTCTCTCCCTTCCTCCCTCCCCACCCATCCCCCCTGAGAAGGCAAGCAATTCAATATAGGTTATACATGTATAGTTATGCAAAAGACTTCCATACAAGTCATATTGTGAAAGACTAACTATATTTCCCTCCATCCTATCCTGCCCACCATTTATTCTATTCTTTCTTTTGACCTTGTCCATCTCCAAAAGTCATTACCTCTAATTACCCTTCCTCCCATTAGCCCTCTCTTCTATTATTCCCCAGTACCCCACTTATCCACTTTTACTCTTCTTTCCTGTACTGCAAGATAGATTTTCATACCAAATTGAGTGTGCATGTTATTCCCTCCTTAAGCCAAATGTGATGAGAGTACATTTCACTTTTTTCCCTGTTACCTCCCCCCTTTTCTACTCCATTGAAAATGCTTTTTCTTGCCTCTTTTATGAGAGATAATTTGTCCCATTCCATTCCTCCCTTTCTCCCCCCAATATATTCTTCTCTCATCCCTTAATTTTGTTTTCTTAGATATCATCCCTTCCTATTCAACTCACCTTGTGCCCTCTGTCTATGTGTATGTAATCCCTCCAACTACCCTAATACTGAGAAAAGTCTCAAAAGTTACAAATACTATCTTTTCATGTAGGAAAGTAAACAGTTCAACTTTAGTAAGTCCCTTAGGATTTCTGTTTCCTGTTTACTTTTTCATGCTTCTCTTGATTCTTGCATTTGAAAGTCAGATTTTCTATTCACCTCTGGTCTTTTCATCAAGAATTCTTGAAAGTCATCTATTTCATTGAATGACTATTTTTTCCCCTGAAGTATTATGCTCAGTTTTGCTGGGTAGGTGATTCTTGGTTTTAATTCTAGTTCCTTTAACTTCTGAAATATCATATTCCAAACCCTGTGATTCCTTTGTCTAGAAGTTGCTAGATCTCATGTTACCTTGATTGTATTTCCACAATACTGGAATTGTTTCTTTCTGGCTGTTTGCAATATTTTCTTCTTGACTTGAGAACTCTGGAATTTGACTACAATATTCCTAGGAGTTTTTCTTTTCAGATCTCTTTCAAGAGGTGATCAGTGGATTCTTTCAATATTTATTTTACTCTCTGTTTGTAGAATATCAGGGCAGTTTTCCTTGATAATTTCATGAAAGATAATGTATTTTTTTTATCATGACTTTTAGGTAGTCCAATAATTTAAAATTGTCTCTCCTGGATGTATTTTCCAGGTCAGCTGCTTTTCCAGTGAGATATTTCATATTGTCTACAATTTTTTTTTCCTGTGTTTTTGTTTTATAATTTCTGAATTTTTCATAAAATCATTAATTTCCTTCTGCTATATTCGAATCTTTAAGTAATTATTTTCTCCAGGGAACTTTTGGATCTCCTTTTCTTTATGGCCAATTCTGCTTTTTAGGGCATTCTTTTCCTCTTTAGCTTTTTGGATCTCTTTTGTCATTTGGTTTAGTCTATTTTTTAAAGTGTTATTTTTTTCAGCATTTTTCTGGATCCTCTTTAACAAACAGTTGACTTGTTTTTCATGACTTTCTTGCATCACTCTCATTTCTCTTCCCAATTTTTTCTCTACTTCTCTTACTAGATTTTCAAAATCATTTTTCAGCTCTTTCATGGCCTGAGACCAATTCATATTTTTCTTGGAAGCTTTTGATGGAGGAGCTTTGACTTTGTTTCCTAATATTTGCATGTTTTGGTCTTCCTTGTCACCAAAGTAAGATTCTATAGTCTGAGTCTTTTTCTGGTTTTTGTTCATTTCCCAAGTCATTTGCTTGACTTCTGAGCTCCTTGTGAAAGTAGTTCTCTGGTTCATCATTTCTTGTGGCATAATAGTACTCCATTACATTCATATACCATAATTTATTCAGCCATTCCCCAATTGATGGACATCCCCTTGACTTCCAGTTTTTGGCAACTACAAAAAGTGCTGCTATAAATATTTTTGTCCATGTGGGACCCTTTCCCATTTTTATGATCTCTTGGGTATACAGTCCTAGTAGCGATATTGCTGGGTCAAAGGGTATGCACATTTTTGTAGCCCTTTGAGCATAGTTCCAAATTGCTCTCCAGAATGGTTGGATGTGCTCACAGCTCCACCAACAATGAATTAGTGTTCCAACTCTCCCACATCCTCTCCAGCATTTATCATTTTCTTGTTCTGTCATGTTTGCCAATCTTATAGGTGTGATGTGGTACCTCAGAGTTGTTTTGATTTGCATCTCTCTAATCAATAGTGATTTAGAGCATTTTTTCATATGATTATAGATATCTTTTATTTCTTCTTCCGAAAATTGCCTGTTCATATTCTTTGACCATTTATCAATTGGGGAATGACTTGTATGATTATACATTTGAGTCAGTTCTCTATATATTCTAGAAATGAGGCCTTTATCCCCGGTTCTCAAGGCAAAATGCCTTCCACACTCAGAGAAAGAAATATGGAAGTCATTCGCAAAATGTAGCAGATCATGTTTGTGTATGTGTAAGGTTTTGTGTATCATGTTTTGATTTGTTATATGATTTCTTTCATTTATTTTAGTCTGACTACATAGCATGACTATAGTGAAAATACACTCAGTAGGAAAGTATATGTAGAACATATACAGAATTGTATGCAGTCGTGGGGAGGGAGGGGGGTAGTGGGGGGTAGGTGTGGGGGGGATAAAATCTCAATTGTATGGCAGTGATTGTTAAACATTAAAAAATAAAAAAATAAAAAAGAAAGTAGTTCTCTGCTTCCAGTGGGGGTTAGGAGTGTATTGTCAGCTGCTAGATTCCCCCCTACTATCTGTGGGCCTAGAGATCCAGTAACAGTGACTGCAGCTGTCCCTGCTCCTGCTGTGAATGTTGTGGATTCCTCTGTCCACTTCCCCCTCTGCTGCTCTGAGGCTGAGACCTGACCACTTCACTCTCTCACACTGGTCACACAGGCTTTTTCCTCTTAATTTCCAATTTATCCTTGGTGTTTTGGGATCCTGAAGTCTGAAAACTGCTACAGGTGTGAGAGACGCAGTCTTCCCAAAGCCTGCCCAGGTCCTGTCTGTGCTGACCCTGCTGGACTGCACCCTGCCCCTAGTGTGGTGCAATAGACACTTCCTGGTGACCTTTCAGGCTATCTTGGGCTGAACAGTTGTTTCTCTCCATCAATCTGTGGGTTCTCCAACTCCAGAATTTGTTTAGAGTCATTTTTTACATTTGACTGGGCTTGGGGACAACCCTCTAGAAAGTGCATGCTGTTATTCTGCCATCTTAGTTCTGCCTCGACTTTAGCTTTTAATGCCAGATGTGTAGTAAGTACTTAATTTTCTCATTTTTCTGATTTTTTTTTTCCCCAGTCTATATAGAAGAAAAGAGAGACTGGGAAACTGAAATCTGTAGAGAATGACTTTAGAAGCTGCAAATTTGGATAATAACAAGAATGTCCCTTCCAGCTCTCAATACAGTAATACTACAAATGATGTGGGAATACATTTCACCTGACATTGAGAGAAGCTACAATGAATTTAGAAGCCCAGAGACATGCAAACCCCAAGAAAATTTTGGTTTTCTTTTTTATAAAACCAGTAGACTAAATTTAATGAAAAATTCTATTCAACCTCTGTGTATAAGATGAAGTTTATAATATTTGATAGCTTTTAAAAGATTAATAATAAAAGTACCAGATTGGGCCTAGGTGCCACTTTAAAAAAAAACATTTTATTTTAAATACATATAATTTATTATTGCATGATAAATAATAATTACCCGATAAGAGGGCTAACTTTTACTATGTTTGTCCTTCATTGCTGAAGAATACCATGCCATCAAAGAAATGATGACATGACTTGCACTTGACTTTGTTTTGAGTGAGTGAGAGCTGTACAAGTCACCAGCCTCCTTTCTCCTCCAGAGTCATGTGAATCCAGTGATCAGATATTCATCAGGATGACTGGAGCTGACCCAGGATGCTCTTGGGATACCTTGGGCCCTTTAGGCCAAGGTCTTTGCAGGTACTCACTTAGGGTGAGGCAATGCCCACTCATTGAATAGGCCTATTTAAGAAGTAGCCAGGGCATGGCCCCTTTGATTAGGCCAAGAAAAAGAAAGCTATTAGACTGGGAGGGAAACAACAACAGTTACTATTGATAATCACTCTAAAGCTAGAGGGTCCAGAGGAGCCCTTAGGCAGGGTCCCATTGGTGTCCCAACTTCAGAGTGCAGTAGGTTTAATGTTTTAGGAGAGGACAGGTTGGGGGAATGGGAAAGGAAGGGAAAAGAAGGGAGGGGAGAAGAAGGGAGGGAAAATAAAGGAAGGGAAGGGGCCAGTAAAATCTGTCATCTGGGCATCTTTTGGCCATCCAAATTTACCTTCCTTTGGAGAAAAGAAGGAAGGGAAGGGGGAGGCAGACAGAAGAGGAGGAGCTGAGTTATCCAGCTAACTGGGTCCCCATTCAGCCAGCTGTGTCTACTCACAAGACTGTGTTCCTCCTTCATTGCCAAAGAAGATCATGTCATCAGAGGAATTATGACATGACTTGCATTTGACTTTGTTTTGAGTGAAGGAGGGCTGTGTAGATCCCAGCCTTTGTCCTCCAGAGCCTAGCTATAACAACAATAACAACTGTCAGATATATTATGCTTTGATGCTGGCAAAATTCTTTATATATATATATATATATATATATATGTATGTATAGATATAAAGCCTCATTTGATTCTGATAACAAACCTAACCTGTGAAGTAGGTGCTATTATTAATTTCATTTTACATATTAAGAAACTGAGGCTGATGAAATTTAGGTGACTTGCCCAGGATCACACAGTGATTAGATTTATGTAGAAGTATTACTCCAAATGAAACACTTTATCTCCTGACCTACCTACATACCTCTATCATCACAGCAAAAATCAGTTAGACAAAAAGAACTTCTATTGTTCTTACCATGAAATATGGTTAGATGGATAATTCATAAAGCTGGCACATTAATTTATGTTAGTACTTGCAAAAGAAGAAGTAACTAGACCCAGGAATGAATAGAAATAAGAGAGTAGATTGTATTTTGGAAATAGTATAGGTCTACTAATGACTATAAATTTCTCTCTGAAGTTTTTTGTTGATTCTGCTTAGCCATAATGCATGAAATACTGCATGTTCTAAGAATTTTAATTGTGAGACAAATAAGAATGAAGAGATTTAGGGTGGATATAAATAGAACATAGCATACTAATGTCATAACTATATATGAAGGGTATATATTCCTTTTGTACAGGAAATTGTATCATTATGTAATACACTTAAGGAATTATGGATAATTCCTGTACTATTTACCTACCATAGTACCTAGCACTTAGTAGGTACTTCAAGGAACCGTAAAATTTGAAAATTAGTAGCAATCAAGTCCAATATGTATATATGGGCTTTCCATTAAAATATGCTAGTAAGTGATTAATCAGCTGCTACTTAATGACATCCAAGAAGGAGAATGAGACCACCTGAGGCAAGTCTTTTCATTTTCAGACAACCCTAGTCCTTAGGAAGATTCCACTCTTCCCCCAGTCACTGAACCTAAATTTGTCTCTTCTTAGGTTCTACCATTTGGGCATAATCTGCTATCTGGGACCAAACAGAACAATTCTTATCTTTCATCTTTATGATAACTCTTTCAAAGGTAGAAAATACCTATACTGTCCCTCTGCATATTTTTTTCCCAAGGCTAAATATGCTTTATTTCATCAACTAGTCTTTTTATGTAATGGAGTCAGGACCATTTATCATAGGTTGTTCTCCTTTGAACCACACCAGGTTAGCAATATTTATCTTAAATAAACTCAGAACAGATAAAATCAAACAAGGAGGTATTAAAGTGGTTCTGTCACCTCCCATTTCTCAGTAGTTATGTCCTTCTTAGTCCACCTCAAGTTTATATTACTATGTGTGGGCCACATCACACTGTTGACTCAAAAGCAAATTAGAAGTCCAATAAAACTATAACATCATTTCCCCAAACAGTTGAAATCTGTTCAAGCTTCTCTTAAATTGTTTATGTAAAGTTAATTTTTTTCAAGAGCAAGAATTTATATCTATTTTGATTGTTTTTATTTTCTTCAATTAAGCTTAAATCTCTTACCTGTGAAGAAGACCTTTATAGATCCTACCTCCGTTTTCCATTTTAGAGACTTCATCAAGATGTCCCTGTGAAATTTACCACAATAGCCAGATTTTTCCCAAGGTATATAACCAAGTATGAAAAAAGGAATACTAGACAAACAAGTCAAAGGAGTCATGATAAGTTAATTTTCCCAACACCCATCCACACAAAAGATTGCAGATACTAAGGAAGAGATCAAGGAAGGAAAAGTCTAGTCCAGAAGTGTAGTTCAGAGAAATCCTCTGAATCATCAGTCATGAACAATCCGAGGAAGCCTGAAATCTGATGTTGTACAGAAAATGAACAGAGAAAACAGCTGGACCAACTATTTTTCAGGAAAGCTGAGACAGTGAACCTGTGTTGCTGTAACCCCAAAGCAAGAATTATGGGAGGAACTAGAAATGGGGAATCAGTGGAGTTTGGACTAGGAAGGCAATTATCATGCTGTGTTCTGAATCAGACTTTGATATAGTAGCATTCCAGCCTGACTTATTATTGAAGTATTTGAAGAACACAGTGGGCAGGAACTAGCCTCTAGTTCCTAAAGTGAGTCATAGTGTCCCTTAGGAGTGCAGAAAGTATACAAGGGAATGCAGCCTCAGGTACAATTGGGGTTGCTGAATAAAAATAAGGTGGTGGGGTGGAGCATAAGGAAAGAATATCAAAAAATTGAAAAAGTGTTCATATATGTTTCATCTGTTGTGTAAAATAGCACCTTTAAAAATAGACTAACCCAAATGGCAAAAGAGGTCCAAAAAGACAATGAGAAGAATAGCTTACAAACAGAATTGATTAAATGGAAAAAGAGGTCCAAAACCTCATTGAAGAAAATAATTTTGTAAAAATTAGAATGGAGCAGATGGAAGCTAATGACTTAAGGATAAATAAAGAAATTATAAAAGAAAGCCAGAAGGCTGAACAAAAATAGAAGACAATGTGAAATACCTCATTGGGAAAAAAAAAAACTCACCTGGAAAATAGATCCTGGAGAGATACTTAGAAAATTATTGGTCTACCTGAAAACCATGATAAAGAAGGGAGAATACCTAAAAAACAAAATTTGCTGTTAAGTGCAATATACTAGGAGTAAGAGAAAGAGAGAGGTGGAATGTAGCAAATTGTCTCACATAAAAGAAACAAGAAAGACATATTTCACCATGGAAGGGAAGAGGGGGGAGATAAAAGGGAATAAGTGAACCTTACTCTCCAGGGATTTGGCTTAATGAGGGAATAACACACACTCAAATGGATATGGAAATCTATTTTACCCTGCAGGAAGGTAGTGGTTAAAGGGATAGGAAAGAGAAGATAGTAGAAGGTACAGCAAATTGGGGAAAGAGATAATCAGAAGCAAACTCTATTGTGGGAGGTCAAGGGAGAGAATGGATTAAACAGAGGACAGTATAGCACAGAGGGAAATATGGATAATCTTTTACAACATAACTATTATGGAAGTGCTTTACATGGCTACACACATATAACCTATATTTAATTGTTTGCTTTCTCAGTGAGGGTTGATGGTGAGGCAGGAAGGGAGAGCTTTAATAATGAATGTTAAAAATTGTTTTAGCAAGCAATTGGGAAATATGATGTATAGGCAATGGGGTAGAGAAATCTATTTTGCCCTACATGTAAAAGAGAGGGCAGGAGAATGAGAGATGTAGGGTAATAGAAAGGAGGACAGGCTAGAGGAAGGGGTGGATGGGGTGTATGCTGTCCTGGAGTGGGGAATGGGGAGAGATGGGAGAAAATTTTGAATTCACACTCTTGCAGAAGTAATGCTGAGAACAGAAAAATAAATAAATTACACATTAAAAAATTAAAAAAAAATTGGTGCTCTAGAGAAAAGAATTAGAAAAATGAATGGATTAACAAAGGAACTGTAAAATCTTATTCAAGTAAAAGCATCTCTGAAAATTAGATCAAACCAAATGGAAAACAACAATTACCTGAGACAAGAAATAAAAGGGTTTTTTTAATCTCTGAAAATTAAGAGAAAATGCAAGGAATCTTCTTTCAAAAATAAGTTACCTAAGAACAATTCAGAGAGATAAATTAGGAATTAGAGAACTATCTAAAATCAAGATGATGATGATAAAAAATAGCATGAGTAATGATAATAATCTAGATACCATGTTTCAAGAAACCATTAATCAATCTACCCAGACCTATTAGAATCAGAGAGCAAAGTGAAAAGAGAAAGTATCCAAAAACAACATAACAGAAATCCAGAGCTTTTGTGTCAAAGAAAATATACTATAATTAGTCAGAAAGAAAGAGTTTGAATCTAAAGGAGATACAGGACAGAGTCAGGGAAACATAAAGCTGGAAAGTTCCTGCTGTAAAGAGTAGGAAGCTTTGAATACATTATTTCATAAGACAAAGGGATAAAGATAGAAGGATAACATACGGGGAACCAATCAACAGTCATAGCTATGAACATGTCTGAGATGAGTGCACTCACAAAATGGAGGCAGACAGTAGAACAGAAGCAGATTGTATTAATAATATATTGCTATTTCTGATCATACTTCTCTCTAATCTCACCATCTGTATAAAATACTGGCAAAAGTAAGGTGATAAAAAGAATTATAAGATGATACAAGGAAATGTGTGATTAATAACAATAATCCTGAACATAAATATGATTCAATTCAATAAGCATTTTAGGTGCCTACTTAGTCCTGGGTACTTTACTAAGTGTTGGGGAAACAAATAGAAGAAAAGAAAGACATTGTCTGCTCTTGCAGTGCTTATGACACAGTACACAAAAGGAATGCAAAAATTTGGGAGAGGAAGGGGAGGTGCATTAAGGAGTACCTAACATGAGAGCATGATGTTCATACTGTTTCATGATGATAAAAGTGAAAAAATAGATGAACTCACAAATAAAATAGAGAAAAATATAGAAGAATGGATTAGAAATAAAAATTCAATTATATGTGGGTTTTAAAAGAATTACCCTTGAAAAGTAAAAAATATACTATCGGTAAACTAAGAAAAAAAATAAGGTGTAGCAATTATGTTTTCAGACAGGACATAAAATAAATTTATTTATTAGAGATAAACAGTAAAACTACATTATATTAAATGAAATTAAAATGAATTGACATTGGAATGTAATATGTATGGATCAAAAGAATTATTTAAACATTTTAGTAGAAATAGAACAATTCACAAAAAGAAATAGTTAGCAAACTTTAATAGTTGGGGATCTCAATTTGACCCCCTCTGACCTAGACAAATTGAATGAAAATATAAGAAATAAATGAAAGACTCAAATAGAATTTTAGAGAAGTTAAATATGAGATATCTCATATGATTACTGCAAGAGAAGTTAAAAGAAGATGCAGACATTAATCAGATTTTCATTGCACATTTACACATGTGGCCTATATGGTATGGCACTAAAACTTCCCAAACATAGAAATGCAAAAAAAATTAAACATTCTTAAGCCACAGCAACACAATAAACATTAGTTGGAGATGAAATAACTTGTTTCTAAAGAGCTAGTATGTCAAAGAGCAAATCACATAAATAATACATGATTTCATCAAACAAAATTACAACAGTAAGACAACATACTAATGCTTTTTGTATGTAGTGAAAGCAATCTTTAGGGAAAAATGCATGTGTATTTTTGACCAACTCTAATCAATAAAAGAAAGAAAAAAATTAATAAATTAAGAATTGAACTAAAAATTTAAAAGCTAAAAAACCAGCAAATAAAAAAATTACTAAATACCAAAATAGAAATACTGAAAAACAATGAAAAGTGAAAGAAAAATAAATTACATGCATTTAAAATTAATAAATAAATCTAGAAGCTACTTCTTAACACAAATAAGAGAGGTAAAGTACTAGCTAGTCTGAAATTGAAAAAAAATTAAATAGGAATATCAGATTGCCAGCATCAAAAATCTAAAAGAATTAGCAACAAATGAAAAAGAAAAGAAGGGAAATATGAAAACTATATCATCCAAATACAAGACCCAAACTGAAAATCTAAGTAAAATGCATATACATACATAGATACACACACACACACACACACACACACAGATACACACATTCCCAGATTAGCAAAAAAAAAAATAGATATTTTAACTTAATTTCAGGAATATAAAGTAAATAAAACCTAACTTAATTTCTAAATGGGAAACCAAGTTCCCAGGACAATATGGATTTTCAAATGAATTTTTAGGAAAAAAAAATCAAAGAAAAATTGATTACAATGCTATTTAGACTATTTTTAAAAATTGATAAAAAGGGATGCTGTCTAAATTTTCTATGATAAAAAAGATAGGCTAAATACCAGGAAGAAACTAGGGACAGAAAAAAATTAACAAAAAATATTAGCGAAGTGGCTGTAATACTATATCAAAAAGCTATACACTGTTAAATGGGTGAATTTATATATGCAGGAATAATACTAGATTGATTCAATATTAGGAAAACTTTTTTTTAAATTACTTAATTTCAAAAGTAAATGAGCAACAATCATTTAACAAAATGCAGTATTCATTTCTATTAAAACACTAAAGACATAGAAATAAATAGAACTTCTCTTAAGGTAAATAATATTTATCTAAAACCAAATAATAGCATTATATGTCATAGAGAAAAATTAGAATTGTTTTTAATAAATCTGAGCAAAAGAAGTATTGTAATTATGATACTTACTACTTCATATAGTTCTAGAAATAATATTTAGAACATTCAAACTAGAAAAAGAAATGGAAGTTATTAATAAAAATATTAGAAACAACTTCTTTGTTTCTTTGTAGATGATTTGATGGTCCATGTAGAGAATCCTGGAGGGTCAACTAAAAATTTTTTGAGAAAACTAATTACTTTAGCAAGTCGACATGATATAAAATGAACCTATACATGGCATCATCTTCTTGGTGTATTTTCAGCAAAACACAATGGGCAGAGATAAAAAAAAGAGAAATTCCATTCAAAATACTACAAAACGCATATAATATTTGAGAGTCCACATACAAAGGTACTATATAAGGTACTATATAAGAACTATACATATATATAATATTTATGCATATATATATTATATATATATATATATATATATACATATATATATAGTATAAAGGTACTGTATAAGAACTATACCGAAGTCACAAAGTAGATTTTATGAAAATAAAGACAAACATATATAACTGGAGCAATATTAGTTTTCCATGATTGGGATAAGTGAATGTAACAAAATTTGCAGCATTACTTAAAGGAATTCAATTACTTAGTATCACATCAATAAAAATACTAAAGGATTATTTCACAGAGCTGAAAAAAAACCCACCTAATTTACAGGTAGCTAGGTGGTGCAGTGGATAGAGTACCAGCTGTGGAGACAACTGGACCTGAGCTAAAATCTGGCCTCAGACGTTTACCGTGCAACCTTGGCAAATCACTTAGCCTAGACTGCCTCCTGAAGATAATCCTCAGAATTAGAAAAAGGAAGTGAAGTATTTCAAGAGAAATAGTAATTAAAAGTGAATAAGAAGGAAGAGATCTAGCAGTATCAAATCCTAAGCTATATAACAAAGCAACGAACAACCATATCAACTACTTGGTACTATTTAAAAAATATATCAGTCAAGCATATTAAGTATACAACATATGGAAAGACACAGACGTCGTAGTAAAGTGTTCTCTAAACTCTCAAACTTCAAGTCCTGGGATATGTTCTTTCCCCTCACAAGAAGCTTCTAGAAAAATTTGAAAATAGTCTTGTAGAAATTAGGTGCAGACTGACCGTTCATATAATATTAGTCCCAAAGCTCATTTCCAAATGTGGCAAGACTGATGGATAAATCCCTCTATTAATTACCACTTGGTCATGACTCAAAGCTTCCACCTCTCACTCCTAAAGCAAGGCTGACTGGCCACAGACATTTACATACGTTTTCTTCTGGACCTTGCAGGCCCTGTTCTCCCAACCTTTCAGAGTACACGAGGTTACAACTCTTTACAATATCTATGAAAAAGCAGGGGATAAGGACACAAAAGAGTCAGAAACCAGAGTAAGGTCACACAGTCTGAACTTCATGACAGTTTTGGGTGAAAGATAGTCTATGGCCCTTCCCTGATCAAAAGCCTTGAGTACCTCACAGTTTCCCCAAACAAAAAACATCTGAGAATACTTGTAAAAAAGAAAGTTTGTATGAACTGATGTTGAGTGAAATGAGAACATAGAGAACAATGTACAAAATAATAACAATTTAATCATTCAAAACAACTTTGAAAGACAAGAACTATGCAATGACCAACCATAATATGGCAGGACTAATGATAATTGTATTTCCTACCTCCCGACAAAGTGTTAATGGAATTGAGGTACAAAATGAGTTCCATTTTTGGGCATGGTCAATATGGGATGCTGTTTAATTTTACTGCATATCTATCACATATATTTTGGGTTTTTTTTTTTCTGTAGGTAAAAATGTAGGGAGGAAGAGGAAACAAGCAATAGGGTTGCCTGAAAAAGGCCAAAAAATGAAATGAAAGAAAACATTCTTTTAAAAATCTAATTTATTTACAGAAATATTTATTTTACATGAAATCTGTTAAGAAAAGAATTTATGACAATAAAACATTTTTAAAAAGTCTCTTGGTAATATCAAGAGATCAAAAGGAAAGCCTAGATATGTTGTTCATCCTCCCTGTGAAGAATTCATTGGAGTATATAAATAAGATTTTCGCAGGATGATGTATCAACAACGATCCTGACATACATAGGAGGACCTGATGTACAAACTCTTAAATCTGCTTTTCTAAAACGAAAGCAACTTTTGAGGGGTCAGCAATCAAGCACATATATCATTTACTTAGTTCAAGGAAAAAGTCAGCACCCTGATATTCAGAGAAGTAATCAACAGACAGGACTTCTAACTGTCTGACCATAGGCAATACATACATCACAGATCAATAGACAGATCCAACTGTCTGACCACACATACATATTTACAAGAGAGAAGCACCAACAGTTGGGTTTTCAAAGCCCCAACAGGGAGTGGGGTCCTTAAGGCTGCCCAGAGTCTCATCTGGCCAAATAAACACTTCCATTGAGTAAACCCTAAAACGAAACCTAACCTCAGAGTATATATGCACTTTTCAGAGCCGGAGGGCATTACAACCCTTTAGAACCAGTGCATTAGAAACTAATAAAAGATGTGGTCCCCCGCTAATCAAGCTTTCCTTAATGACCAAGTCCATTAAGGGGTGGAGAAGATATTTAAATGTCAGAAAAAGTGTTGCAACATGGATTCTCCAAAGAATCTCAAATCTAGAAAGAATTGAATTAATAATAACAATAATGGCTAATATTTATATAGTAGCTGCCCTATGCTAGACATTGTAATAAGTGTTTTATAATGATCCCATTGGATCCTCACAACAACCCTGGAATTCAGATGCTGTTATTATCTTCATTTTACAAATGAGAAAACTGAGGCAAACAGAGGTTAAATGATTTGTACACAGCTAGCAAGCTGATGAAGCCATATTTGCATTCAGATCTTCCTGACTATGATTAAATGAGCCACAATAACAAAATAAATTCCTGACTGCACATTGTGCTATCTACATGAGTTATTGTTTCAGGTCTTATTTCAGTATTATTTCAATACTTCAGGAATATGTCATTTCTTGACTCTTAGTATTGGTTGCATGAAGTGTTGTGACCAGGAAGAACTTATCACCTGGTAGCTCTCTTTCTGTCACTGACTTATCCTGACGTTCATTAGGCTTGGACTATAGACATACAGCTCACTGCTGGGTGTACAATTCAGTTGGACCAGTCAGAACTTATTGTTCTCCTTTGGCACACCCTTAAAAGATTAAAAGTTTCTTTTATACAAATAATGAAATATCAAAAGAAGACTTGAAGAAGATTTTCTTTATTATAGAAAGTATGGGTCAACTTGGAGTGACACGTTGTTGCTGTTGTTTAGTTGTGTCTACATCTTTGTGACTTCATTTGGAGTTTTTGTGACCAAGATACTGAAATCATTTGCCATTTCCTTTTCCTTCACATTTTACAGATGAGGAACTAAAGTAAACAGGGTTAAGTAACTTGTCCAGGATCACACAGCTAGTAAGTTTCTGAGTTCGTATTTAAACACAGGAGCATGAGTACTCCTGACTATAGGCCTAGCATTCTATCTACTGTCCCACCTAGTTGCCCTTGGAATAGAAGCTGCAGAATGTAATGGAAAGAAGGCTAGTCTTAGATTCAGTGAGACTTGGGTTCAAGTGTTGTCTGGGACATAGATAACAGTAGGGGTCAGTGCATGAATTTCATCAAAGAGCAGATGAAAATGATTAAAGTTGAGTTATCACCCAAAATGTCATAATTCACTTGGGAAAGTCACCTCTACCTCTACAAGAATGTACAATATAAACAAGTTTACCTTCTCCATCAGTAAAGGAAGTTTCTATACAGAAAATTTCTCAGAAGGATGAAAGTATATGCAATATAGTGCTTTTTTTAATTTCTGAAAAAAGAAGCAAAGATTTTTCTTATTACAAGAGCAAACTCAAACTCCTATAATATGCTATGCTATCCCAGAGACAACAATTATCACATGGTATCTGTGACTAAGAGGCAGTTAGGAAGAACTAGCAGGCTGAAATCCTTTCCTTTTCCAACACTTAAAAGTCTTATCTTCTTTTAAGACTTATTGTAAGAGGCAGCACCTTCATGAAGTCTTTCCAAATTCCCCTCCCCACAGTTATCATTGTTCTTTCTGTTTTCAAATTAGATCATTTTTTACTTTTATTGTATTACATTCACCCCATCCTCCCCCAAGACTATATAAAGAACTCTAAGACAGAGCCTTTTTTTAAAAAAAAATTGTTTAAAGAGTAAAGTCCAGTAATTTGCAGTTAGTAAGTGCCTAAAAATGTTGATTGCACAGAATTGAACAAAATACAGTTTGATGTATTCAGTTACTGATTTAGGAAAATTATTGAGTTTTAGAAGAGGTCTGCATCTATGCATGTGTGTGTGTGTGTGTGTGTGTGTGTGTGTGTGTGTGTGTGTAAGGTATTTTAAGAATTTCTTGCTCTTAAAATACAATTTGTCATACAGGAGAATTAAAATATATTCCTGTCTGTTTTTATTCAGAGTCAATTCCCGTAAGGTACTACAGGAAAACTATCATTAAAAAGAGAGTTTGGAAATTGGAATGGCATTTCCAAACTTCTCAGGGACTTAAAAGAAATCCTTTCCTTATAACTGCTTATTAATTGTTCATACATGATACTCAAGGAGGATTTTTTTTTTAATTTCTATTTTAAATGGTGACTTTTCTCACTGGTTTAGAAATATTTAATGGTGCTGACATAACCACAAAAATAGGCAGGAGAAGCACCTGTTTAGCAAAAAAGATAAATAAATAAATAAAGGAAAGGAAAGTAACAAATGCAGAGGGTGTTCATTTGAGCTGATGACACTTAGTCACACCTTTAGAGAATATTTCAAATCTGTTATGGAAAAACAACCCCTCTGATCTCCATTTTGCAGAAAGCAAACAAAGAGATTAGTCAATTTAGTCAAGGCCATGAATAATATCCCCTTGATAAAGTTAGAATAAGAAAGATGAAATTTAGAATTTTTTATTCTTTTGTGTCTGTGTATGTGTTGTTGACAGCTTGGGGCAGTGGGAAGGCTACCATGTGCTCATGAACTGAGGCATGGGGCTATAAGAGTGTTAGATGGTAATTTAAATTTATTCAAATCAAATCTATTTGCCATCACAACTACTTTGGAATTATAAAAACTTAAACACATACAAGGTATCACAAACCTACATGTCTAGAGACCAAATATTTACTCCATTTCACTATATTTATTCATTTTTTTCCTGACATAGCACAAAAGACACAATTGTCTTTAGAGAATGTTTTTTAGGTGTGGAGACTGAATTTTGGATGTTGTTGTCTCCTGAATTTTGTGTAGACAAAGGTTGCTGCAATGATTTAAGATAATTTAAATTGCAAATGTAATAGGAAGGCATTTTCTATGGGAATGAAGGTAGGATAATGTCTGAAAGTCATCATATATTATCACAGTTCTTCAGAATGCTGTCATATTTGGGAAATAATCGGGCAATCATTCAACACGTTCAAAAATGTTTCACCTCAATTTCCTTATTGAAAAAATGTAGATAACCATCCAGAAACTGTGTTTATATACAAGTAGAAATATCCACCTAGACATACGGATGATACTCTGTGCTGGAGAAATGGCAGTACTGGATAGAGCTGAAAGATTAATATGAAAAAAAAGATGCACAATAAATGGTTCTCTGAAACATTTCTTAATTAATAAGAAGGCAGAGTGATATAATCGAAAGAGTACTGACTTGATTTAGCATCAGAAACCCTCATTCTAAATCTTTGCTCTACTATGTAGCATTGAATAGAGTTCTAGAATTAGAGTCTGAAGAACCCGAGTTCCAATCCTTCCTGAGTCACTGACCTTGGGTCACCTTCATGGGTAAGTCTCTTAATTTCTCTCCTCTCAGCTTATGTTTCCTCATTGGTGAAATTACAAAAACAGTACCTACCCTTGTGGAGTTGTTGTAAGGATACAATAAGAACATGGTACTTTGCAAACCTTAATGTAGTGATAGTGTGTTTTGTTATTATTAGCTATGTGGCCTTAGTTAAGCCACTAGGAGCTCTATGAATGTTAATATTCTCATATGTAAAGTAAAGGATCCTAATGTTATAGGTTCAGAGGTAGAATGTTACTTCTACTTCTAATTCCCAAGTCCTAACAAATATCTATTCTTTTTTTAATGTTTATTTATTTTTAGCTTTCAACATTCATTTCCACAAAATTTTGAGTTCCAATTTTTCTCCCCATCTCTTCCCTCCCCCACCCCAAAACCCTGAGCATTCTGATTACCCCTTCCATGAATCTGTCCTTCCTTCTAACCCCTCTTCCTTCCCTTATCATCATCTTTTCTCTTGTGTTGTAGGGCAAGATAAATTTCTATACCACATTACCTGTATTTCTTATTTCCCAGTTGCATGTAAAAACAATTCTCAACATTTGTTCCTAAAACTTTGAGTTCCAACTTCTCTTCCTTCCTCCCTCCATGCCCTTGTCCCCACTGAGAAGGCAAGCAATTCAATATAGGCTATATATGTGTAGTTTTGCAAATGACTTCCAAAATAGTCGTGTTCTGTTAGACTAACTATATTTTCCTCCATCCTATCTTGCCCTCCATTTTTTCTATTCTCTCTTTTGACCTTGACCCTCCTCATAAGTGCTTACTTCTAATTGCTCTCTCTTCCCATTTGCTCTCCCTTCCATCATCCCCCCCACCCTGCTTATCCCCTTCTCTCCTACTTTCCTGTAGTGTAAGATAAGTTTTCATACCAAATTGAGTGTGCATGCTATTCTTTCCTTCAGCCAGATGTGATGAGAGTAAGCTTCACTTTTCCCTCTCACCTCCTCCCTTTCCCTCTCCATTTGAAAAGCATTTTCTTGCCTTTTTTTATGAGAGATAATTTACCCCATTCCATTTCTCCCTTTCTCCTTCCAATATATTTCTCTCTTACACCTAAATTTTATTTTTTTAGATATGATCCCTTTCTATTAAACTCACCCTGTGCTCTTCATCTGTGTATATGTGTGTGTGTGTGTGTGTATGTATGTGTGTGTGTGTGTGCATGTGTGTGTAATCCCTCCAACTACCCAAATATTGAGAAAAGTTTCAGGAGTTACAAATATCTTTCCATGTAGGAATGTAAACAGTTCAACTTTGGTAAGTCCCTTATGATTTCTTTTTCCTGTTTACCTTTTCATGCTTCTCTTGATTCTTGTGTTTGAAAGTCAAATTTTCTTTTCAAGTATAGTCTTTTCATCAAGAATGCTCGAAAGTTCTCTATTTTATTGAAGGATCATTTTTTCCCCTGAAGTATTATAATCAATTTTCCTGCGTAGGTGATTCTTGGTTGTAATTCTAGTTCCTTTGACTTCTGGAATATTATATTCCATGCCCCTCAATGACTTAATGGAGAAACTGCTAAATCTTGTGTTATCCTGATTGTATTTTCACAATACTTGAATTGTTTCTTTCTAGCTGCTTGAAGCATTTTCTCCTTGACCAGGGAACTCTGGAATTTGGCTACAATATTCCTAGGAGTTTCTCTTTTTGGGTCTTTTTCAGGAGGTGATTGGTGGATTCTTTTAATATTTATTTTGCCCTCTGGTTCTAGAATATCAGGGTAGTTTTCCTTGATAATTTCATGAAAGATGATGTCTAGGCTCTTTTTTTGATCATGGCTTTCCAGTGGTCCCATAATCTTTAAATTCTCTCTCCCGGATCTATTTTTTAGGTCAGTTGTTTTTCCAATGAGATATTTTGCATTATCTTCCATTTATTCATTCTTTTGGTTTTGTTTTATAATTTCTTGGTTCCTCACAAAGTCATTAGCTTCCATCTGTTCCATTCTAATTTTGAAATAATTATTTCCTTCAGTGAGCTTTTGAATTTCCTTTTCCATTTGGCTAATTCTGCTTTTTAAAGCATTCTCTTCCTCATTGGCTTTTTGGACCTCTTTTGCCAATTGAGTTAGCCTATTTTTAAGGAGATATTTTCTTCAGCATTTTTTGGTTCTCCTTTAACAAGGTATTGACTCACTTTTCATGATTTTCTTGCATCACTCTCATTTCTTTTCCTAACTTTTCCTCCACCACTCTTACTTGATTTTCAAGATTCTTTTTGAGTTCTTCCATGGCCTGAGCCCATTGTATATTTACTTTGGAGGTTATGGAAACCTTGACTTCCTCTGAAGGTATGCATTGTTCTTCCTCGTCTGAAAAGATGGAAGAAAATACCTGCTCACCAAGAAAATTACTTTCTATAGCCTTATTTTTTTTGCCTTTTTTGGGCATTTTCCCAGCCAGTTATTTGATTTTTGAATCCTTTGTTAGGAGGAGGGTGTACTCTGGGGACCTGTAAGTTCTCAGTTCCTCCAACGTGGCACAATCAAGGGCCTGTGAACTGGTCTGGGAGCTACCAAAGTTTTTCTGCCCAGAATCTGCAAGGAGTAGAATTCCTTTTCCACAACTGCCTCCAGCACACCAAGTCCCAGGACTATGCTCAAAGCTGAGGTTCAGATCAGCTGCTCAGTTCCCCAGGGGCTTTAGGGTGAGAGCTCTAAAAATGTACACTCATGCTGCTGCTGCTGCTGCTGGTGGTACTGCCACTGTCACCGCTGCCACCTGGAGCCAGGATTTGGGGAGGGCTCTGCTCCCTTGTCACTGAGGTAAAAATACACTGACCTTTGAAGTTGCCTTTGGCATTTGTCTGTTGAGGGATCTGAGAATCTCCACTGCTGCTGGGGATTCCACCTCCAGTCCTGTTCCGCTCCTGTTCCTCTTAGTGTGGTGGCCAAAGCTGAGCTGTGCTCCATTCTGTGCCCCATGCAATAGACCTTTCCTGTCAGCCTTTCAGGCTACCTTGGGCTGGAAATCTCTTTTACTCTGTCATTCTGTGGTTTCTGCTGCTGTATAATTTGCTGAGAGTAATTTTTTACAGGTATTTTATGGGCTGTCTAACCAACAAATATCAAGTCCTGGAAATTAGAGTCTAAAGGGCACAGGTATTACCAGCTAAAAAGTGGAGACATTATTCCATAGAATTCAAGCAACATATTCACATTCATTTAGAACATTTGAAAATAAAATCACAATCACTACTTACAGAAAGATAGGGTTCTATCCCCATCCTAAATACTGTAATTTCAAGGTGTTAAGTGTAATAATGGCCATATGAATGAAGGTTAAATTTTGTGAATAAGATGATTTGCACTCTGTGATCTCTTCTTAAGTTCTTATGAACTATTTAATTGGGTTAATAAGGGATTAGAACATTTGGCTAACCTGACAAAGCTAACCACAACCTTGGAAGCCTTAAATATTACAGAAATTAAAGCAGCGGGCTCAGTCCAGAAGAGAAGGAGTCAAGCAATGAGGAGTTCTGGAATACCTTGAGGAAGCAGAGTTTTATATTTGTATTAGAAAATGAAGAGAGGACCTTGAGTCCATAGGGAGTGTTATACTTTCCCTTCCCCACCCACCATTGACCACATGATTGAAGATATCAGTTCAGTTAAGGACAACACATTCCCCCTGCAAGGAAAGACAACTTAAGGGAACCTTATATCTTATGGGAGAGAGAAGAACTAGTTAGGGATTCTAAAAAATATCAACCTTCGGAAATCAGAAGAGAGTTAGAATAAGGGAGTTGCATGAACATTATACAGAAGTAGGAAAGGACTCCCAGTCACCAGGAGCTGTGAATTAAACCCTTTCCTCCAGGTACTACTCAACACACTTTCATTGGCATTTGGGATGTACATATGTTCTTTAAAAAAAAAACAACAGTCCCTGTCTTCAGGGAGGTTATATTCTAATATTCACACATATGATTCAGTTTTACCTGTGTTTGACTGTGAAAACATATCTTTATTCTTTAACTTGGAATAAATTGTTAGTTTGTTTGTTTGTTCCCCCCAACTCCATTCCATTTCTATCTCTACAGACAAGAGTTTATAGTACTTTCCTTCCTTGGAGGAATGTTAGGATAGGTAATGAAATTATGTGTTGAGAAAACAATGCAAAGTAAAAAGCATAATAAAAGAACTAAGCTATTAAGATGCAGATAACAATTGATATAAATATTTTTTATTTTATGTATTGCAGCTGTGAAACTGATATTTTCTAGCTAATCAGCATTACCAAAGAATCCCCAAATAAGGTAGAATACTAGGCATAAATTAAAAATATGGAGAATGATCTTTAGGAAATATAAATATGTCATACATCATGTAGTAGTTAAAATAAAGCCACTGAGACCCTGTTTACTTGCAAGTTGTCACCTGTATCCCACAAAGATTGATAGATATCAGTAATAGTTATGAAACACTACTGTTTGAAAGTAAGTTAAACACACTCTATTTAATGTAATCATTTAAAAATATTTTAAAATATTTTGAGATTGTGAAAATTTGCTAAATGTAAAATTTTTTAAAAAGCAAACCATTTATAATTGAGTATTTCATATCTTATGTGCAAACTGTCTTTGCACAATCTTTTAGAAGTATTAATTTAGGACAATTGAAAACTCAAAGAAATCTTCATACTTTTCATTCATAACATTGTAATTATCATGTGGTCTCTGCTTTTAAATGAGACAAAGAAAGCAAAATTGCATGTACTTCCAAAATATATGTAGGGCTAAAAACCTTGCTGAGAAAACTTTGAAATACCTTTAAGCAAGGAATACCTTTCTGTGAGTACATATAGGTCTAGTATATAGCATAAATTATGCATGCACATATGTATGTCTAGTTGTCCGGAAATCCATCCAAATCATCTTGTCTTCCTTAATCCAACAGACCTCCAGAATTAATGCCTCATTATCTGGAGAAGTTAAATTATTCAATTTTTTAACTTACATCCTGGAGTTATCCTTCTTGAGTGGGGACTAAGTGAATGAAAATTTACTTGGCCTCAATATTTATCTGGCTCCTAGATCATGCTCATATTTACATTCCATCCAGGCATTTAACAATCCAGCTGGGCCATCCTGCCAGTCTGAGCAACAAAATTCTTTCTCTTTCTTGCTGCACGATGATAAAACCAGTTGTGCCATCATTTACAGAAGGAGCTTGTTAATTGACTCCTCTGCCCAAAACACTGCCTGATCACTACTCTCCTATATGTTTTCTCATTCAATGTTAATATAAGCTCCTTGAAGGAAGGAGTTATCTAATATTTTGTATTTTTAGCCCCATGGTTAGCACAGTACATGGCATGTAGTAAATTCTTAGTGTTTTTGTTTTCATTTATGCATTTATATATAAAATTATGTGATGGATTACATGAATGCAATACTATCATTTATTTATATTACAGTACATTATATATCTTATATATACATGTATATATATATATATGTGTATGTACATATAATGCATCCATAAGTGATTTATGAACATATAACTTATAGTATCATAGGTTTAGAGCTGGAACAGAATTTAGAGATTTTGATGAAATTCAATTCCCTTGTGCTACAAATGAGGACACTGAGGTTGAGAGAGATTAAGTGCATTGTATGAGGTCAAACAGTAAATAATAGAAGAAGAATTTGAACTCAGGTCCTATAATTACAAATCCAATATTCTTTCTACTCTAACATGTGCTGTAAATATCAATAATAATTGCATAGGATGTATATAAGAAATTCCTTCTTTTAAAATTTTTCATGGGATCTAAATATTGAATGTCTAGACTTTATTTTAATACCAACAATCAGGTTGTTTTGTTTTCCTCCTCAGTAAAATTTTGAGTTCAATATTTCACGATTAAAAAATATTAGTGTTACCTTTTTGTGTGCACATGGTTACCTTTGCTCAATAGAGTGAAGTCTTCTAGAGTTTCAGTGGCCAATGTAGTGAGTGATCTTTCCCAACCAAACTAGACCAGTCCTTGGACAACACAGAGTTCATCGCTGAAGGCACATAGGATTACAAGCTTAAAGATTCCTCTAAGGGTCAATTAGCTTGTATCCTTTCATCTTAGTAGGATTACTCAGCATTTGTGCTTCACTGGCATCACCACTCAGAAACCAAAGGCATGCTGAGCCATTAGAATAAGACTTCATTTATTGGTAAAACTATGAATTTCAAATATACAGATTAATGCCATTTCTCCTTCATTTCTGATGTTAAATACATAAAAACATAGGAAAATTTCATGTTAATAGCATATATATATGTGTGTGTGTACATATATATATTTATATACATATACATGTATACATATATGTGTGTGTATCTTCCCTTATAGTGATTATTCTATAAACCAGCCTTATTTCAATCAGCCCGTGTCTGTTTGCCTCCCTAGTGACTATCTATTTTTCAGATTGTTTAATCCCATATTGTTTGTTGTATTTCAGGCTATATTGTGTAGTTTGAAACACAAAAGGCTTACAACTTGTAAATGTGCAGAGAAACAAAAAATAGTAAAATTTATTGCCAAATACTTTATTACATATGATAAAGAGAAAATAATTATTCTTTCCTTGTGTAAATCAGTAATAGGTTTCCTTACCACCAGAAATAGACAATGCCAGGTCAGTTATTTCAGCAGATTATCGATAGGATCTCTCATTCATTCAAGTACAGTTAGAGGATATCACTGTTAGAAGAAATGTAACTGTTAGGGTATTGAACAACTGATATTTAAGGGATCCTGGAGGTATAGGAAACATCTTGAACTTATTAATATACCCAAAATGTAACTAAGACCATCAATAACTACCACCCCATATGCACTATCTATACAAAATCTTTATGAGGATCATTGATACAGGAATTGAGATAATCTTCAATGGGAGTTTAGAATGACTAGGCTTTTATAAGCAATATTGAGAATGGTATCACATCTATACTATCTTGCCACTTACTAAAATATGTAGAGAAAAGAAGATTCCATTGTATTTATTGTTTGTTGATTAAAAAAAGCATTTGATTTAGTAGAACAAAATGTTTTATAAGCTCTTTTACACAAAGTAGCCCACATCTATTTATCAAGATCTTTTAGGATTTCTTTGAAGATGTAAAAATGAAATACTACTATTAAATGCCTCTAATAATAAATAACAGGTGAGACAACAGAGAGGAAGGTATATTCTTTACAAAATTATTCTCCATTATAATAAAGAATACCCAATGCCAATTTAAGGTCAAGGAAAGATATGTTATGCATGATGAGATTCTCCAGATGGGCCTGCTTTCCAATGACCTTGTGTTGATTGCATCACTTCCCTAAGATATTATAGATTCTTCTGGAAGAGATCTGCAATTATTAATCAAAGAATTTTGTCCTGTCCACCCACATAAGAAAGACATAATGGATGAATAATTTCTATTGCCAAAGTTTCAGCATGCATTTAAGTGGATATATAATAGAATTTGCTCAGGATTATGTATATCTAGGAGACAAAATACATAAGGACAATGAATAAAGTTTAACAAAAAGAAGGAAAAAGGCTGGATTTTTGTTTGGGGGGAAAAGAGGAATTGCAAATCACTTTTATGGATGTCAAACCTCACATAAAAGTAAAGGCCCAGATTTTCAATGCATTTTTTTTGGTGTTACTACATGACAGTAAGAACACTACTGCCTCCAAAAAGACTAAAGATGAGCATCACACAGAAAGAAGGTCCATGGTAGGTATGAGGAGCCTGGACATATGATGAGCAAGTAATTCTAAAAAAAGAACACAAATAAAGGACATCATCGAGGAATCAAATGACAGAAAGAGATGAATTGTTTACGTGATGTAATGGTAATTTAAATGGGAATATCTTTCCCATTCATTAACAGGCGCATATGACCTGCCTGGGTCACATGGAAACTTGTGTCACATGAATCTGTGAAGGGAGGAGCTTGCTGAATGGGTGGAATAGGAAGGGGTAGAGCAGGAAATGTAGAACAGGAAGAGGCAGAACTGGAACAGAACTGAGAAGAAATTGGTCAGAGTAGTCAGAACTGAAGAAGAAAGAGAAAAGCAAGCAGCTCGCTAGTGTGAGAGAGCTAGTTTATCATTTTATTAAATGAACCTGGTTTGTGGGAAGTCTAAGAGAGGGAAGGCTTGGGGATGATGTTGCCCTCTGCATTATTATTGTGTATAGATTTCTTTGTTACCATGATTGACTTGACTTTCTGGTGTCTGAATAAGTGCTTTGATTCTGTGTTCCATGTGAAGAGTCTGTTGTATTTCATGATTCAGAATTGCACCAGAATATTAATGGTTGTCGTGGCATTGTGAATATTGCATTGACACTACCCATGGCAAGAGCCAGCATGTTTCCCTGGCTGAATTGGACAGTCAGAGTACTACACTGGTACTCTCACAGTAGTGAGAAAAAGGGAGGCTCTGTTATGCTAATTTAAGTTTAATGGTGATTGGGATAAAGAGTTAAAGATCTTTTCTGCTCATTAATAGGCCTCAGGTACCTTTTATTAATTTCTATTGAGGTACTGGGTCAGAGGGTTCTGCCCTCCTTCTGAAAAATATATAAATTCTCTCATGTGAGGTTTTACTTTGAGGGTTTACTCACTGGAAGTGTTTGTGTGGCCAGATGAAACTTTGGGTAGCCACTAAGAAACCCCTGATTTTGAAAACCTAGATGTTGGTGCTTCTCTCTCTGGTAACTATGTATGTATGTATGTAATGGTCAGACAGTTGGATCTGTGTGTTGATCTGTCATGTATGCATCACTCATGGTCAGATAGGTGGAAGCCCTTTTTTTTTGTTTTTTTATTTGTCTGTGTTTTCTCTGAAGTTCAGGGTGTTGACTTTTCACCTTGAACTAAGTGAATGTTATATGTGCTTGATTAAAGTAGATTGCTGACCCCTCAAAAGTCACTTTCTTTTTAGAAAAACAGATCAAAGAACCTGTACAGCAGGCCCTCCCTGTGTATATCAGAGTTCTTGCTGTTACAGACTCACCGGTTAATGAATTTAGATTTGGTAAGGACCTTGGAAGCCATTCAGTCCAATCCTATTATTTTAAAGATGAGGTAACTGAAGCATGTAGAGATTAAATGAATTGACTACATTCAGACAAAGAGTATCTGGAGTGAGATTTGTCTTGGAGACAGGTCTTCCTGATTCCCAGTTCAGTGATTTGTCTCCTACACCATGCTGCCAGTCCAGTATGTTGTGTGTGCCTCTTATGGCATATATCTTGGGATAAGATGAATTATATATCACATGGTGGATTGGTATGGATAAGCTGAAATTTTTATCATTGAATGAAACCTCTAAATGGATGAGATCATGAATCCATCTGAATATAATTTGTTAGGCATTGAGAGAGATCCTAACGACCAAAACTAGAAAAGAAAAAAATAGCAAATACAAGGTTTGGCATTGGACAAACAAGTGTTTATGCAGTTACTTTAAAGTGAAGTTTACAATTTTAAACAAGCAAGTTCAATGAATGTTCAAAACCTAGCTAACCTATAACATAAAGATCTAGCCAAATTCATGTCAGAGTCAGACATTTGATTGTTAAGACAGCACGGTGTGAGGAATAGAATACAGGACTTGGAATCAGGGAGACTTCACTTTGAATCCTCATTCAATCAGTTAATAGCTATGAGTCTCTGGACAAGTCACCTAACTTCTCTGTGCCACAATTTCCACATACTATAATGAAGAGGTTAGATTTAATGGCCTCTGAGGTCACATTCAGTCCTGTATTTTTTCTTCTGTGCCTCTGTGACCTGAAATTATATCTAATTACACTCAACTAAGTATAATGATGTATTTCAGGCTGAAGAAAATTTAATATCACTGTACAAATTTTAAAATCTGGCAGTCAATTGCTGAAATGAAATTTCTTTGGATTTCCATTTATTTTAAGTAAATATAATGGTCTTAATTCATATTACAGAGTGCAGTATATTGACAGAAGCAATGATAATTCTTGTGGTATTTGGCAATTGGAATCATTGATTCACCTTCCTTTCTAACTAATGATATCCTCACTTAATTACTTCATTTAAATATATATTATCTCACTGGAGAGTGGTTTTTCTTAGGGATTGTCAGTTGTGTGATTGAATGACATGGAGAATTGCTTGGTATTTTATGGAGATGTGATCCCTGGCATTCAGTAATGAAACTACTCCTCTCTGTTTGTAGAAGAAGAGCATTCAATTTTCACAGAAATGTCAGAAAGATTATTTTGTTTTCTTCTATTTATTTTTTATTGTTTGGGTCTGGAATATATTTGAAAAGCTGTCAATGGTGTCCTTTCTAGTTGCTTCAAGAACCATGGAACAAATGGTACAATTTGAAAAATGTTGATTTCTTGTTGATTTCTAAAGATATGGATCTTTTTTCAGTGAGAAATAAAGCAGGCTGTATAAAGTTTCAATTTAGAATAAAACATTTTAAAGTTTCGAAGTTCTCTCTAATTCTTTTATATTACTGTATCCTGGCCATAATGAAAATCCTAAAAAGTGGGTTCATTATACAGACTCTCTGAAGTTCATTTTCATCTATTGTGAGTGATAAGTACTATTAGAATTTCTCTTGTCTGGTATACCATTCTCCCTCCTTTCCACTTCTCCTCATTGTCCCCATAGTTCAAGGGCTGACTCAAATAGTATTTTTCCCATGAAGTCTTTCCCAGGAATTCCAGTTCACATTGTTCTATCCTGATCCTAAGCCTTTGTGAACTGTTGGAATGTATCATGTAATTTAAAAAAAGGGAAAGAAACTTCTGATTATTGATAATAGTAACTTAAAATCAAACCCACAATGACTGACATTCCTTTTGCACCTCGATACAACATCAAGCTTCCTGAGAGCAGAGAACTTTGTTTTTGTCACTGTATCTCCATCCCCTAGCACAATGTCTGTCACATAGAGGGCACCTAATAAATGCAGTTGATTGATTTTTTCACCGCTGCATAAAACCACAAGTCAATCAGCTCAGCACTATGATGGGGAGAAAGAAAAGAAGGAATAATAATGTCAAGGTAAGAAACCAAGATAGCAAATACTCCATAAAGCTCTTTTCAGTTAACGCTAATAAATTTCAGCTCCAGCTTTTGAGTGGGGGCATGTTTTGAGTTGTATGACGTTTTATTTATAGACCTTGCCTAACTATTCAACAGTTAGAAATTTAACAATATCTGCCATCAAGGAGTGCATATTCCAACATGCTCCTTCATAGTAGGAATTGTCTCATTTTTTTACCTTTGCATTCCCATTGTCTAGCAGGGTGGGTTATACACACAGAGTGTACGTACAGAGTTCATATATACAGCAAAACATAACCAGTGCTTGCTGAAGTACTTTGAATAGATAAAGTAGTAACACTGTCAACAGAAAACACACAAACATGCACATACACACGCATGTATTTATCTAGAGAAAATTATCTCTGCACTTGAACAGAGCAGATAAGCACTGCTCTCTTTAGAGACTATTGTTCAGTAAGGCTGCATAACACAATGGAGAGAACACGGAATTTGCCAAAAGGACACCTGTGCAAAAGTAAGCAAATACAATGTAATTTGAGGAGAGAAACAAACACTAATAATGCAGGGGAACAGGAGAGGTTCTTAACAGGAGGTCACACTTGAGTAGAGCTTTGAATGAAGTTAAGGATTTTAATAGAGGAAAAAAAGGATTTCATTCCAGACATAGGAAGCAATCTATTCAAAGGCATGGAAACAGGAATCGTAATACGAAATTCACAGAAGAGTTCTTTTGACCAGAATGTAAAGTCCAGGAAAAGATATGTTGAAAGCAATGTAAGAGTCAGGTTGTGTTGGTTTTAAAATACAGACTGACAGGTTTCTAGCCTATTCTATTTTTTTATTTTATTTTTACTTTGTGGAATAAAACAAGTATTTCCATAACATAGTATACTGAAAAAGATGATTGCATATGAAACTACAAATATAATATGAACAATTTGGTATTTCTTTCATATATAAAACAAAATTTTCGTGCAAATTTTCTTTCTTCCTTCTATCCCCTCCCATTCTAGAGATGGCTACCATTAGACAGAAATACACATATGTAAACATATCTGTAAAATCATTCCTTATATTTATTTATCAATTCTTTCTCTGGATGCAGGTAGTATCTTTCTTCATATGTCCTTTATAGTCAATTTGGGTATTCATAAGAGACAAAATGACTTAATCAAAATTATTCTTAAAAGAATATTGCTATTACTGTATAGAATGGTTTCTTGGTTCTGCTCATTTAACTCTACATTATTTCTTACAAGCCTTTCCATGTTTTTCTAAAATCATTCAGCTCATCATTTCTTATAGAACAGTAGTGTTCCATCACAATCATATACCACAACAATCTTCTGAATTGTTATCTGAAAGGCATTCCATCATTTTTGTGCTCAGACCTTACATAAAAGTCACTGCTTTTAATCTCCATGTGCCTAGCTAAAAATGACTACTTTAATTTGCATGGATGTTTATAAATGAGGTGTCTAGAATTGTGTCAGCAAACTCATGAGGTTCTTGCTTTGATTTATTTGGAAGGAATCTTATCAGTGTTACCAATATGCTATACCAAATAGGTTATGGTATGACACTTGATTCCTGAAGAAAAGAAGTGAAAAAAATGTTATAAATGTGCCCTGTATGGATAAAGCAATCTGTTCATAATTGCACATAGAGAAATAAGCTCTGTGGTCTAAGCACTTAGACAAGAGGATAGAATCCAACTTACAATTGTTGAATGATTAGGGAAGAGTCTGTGGGAAAAAAACAAACAAACAACTATGTAGCAGGATAATTTAAAAAATGTCAAATATGGGTTTGAACTAAATGTATAAGGTCCTTCATGTTCTAAACCCTATAAGCTTGTGAATGAAAGCTTTATTAGAGATAGAAGGAAAAGTCCTTTATGTGGTAAAACATGTTCATGTAATGAAAAGTTTTTACTTTTTTGACAAAACAAAATAGTCCTAAGCATGTATTAGTGCCTGAAAAAGTGAAAAGTTCTCTAACTGCTGAATAAACAGTCCTCTCAACTGAACTGTGGAGTAGAGAACCAAGTGTGTTGTCAGTAGAAAAAAAAATAAGACATCCACAGTTTAGCATTGGAATGCAACCTCAGGATAAGGAGGAAATGAGCATGTGCTCATTTTACCTAAGACGGTAAAATGTAATCTCTCAAATAGTTCTCTCAGGACTCATTACGGTGTTTTTCGAGAGCCCCCTTGGGCAGTAGGGCTCATGTACATCTCACAGTGACACACATATGCACACTTAAATGCGAATTAAAAACAATTATTCAGTCCATATAAATAACTAAAGGGTTGTTGGTTTTTTTCTCTGTGTTTTTCCTTGTGGTAAGTGTCCAATATTTCTAAGCTGGCTGGGAAATTGCTTTGAAAGGGGCTAGGCACAGTTTGCTAAATGTCTTTTGTACCCCCAGTGTCCTGAAATAAGGAGAATCTAGTAAGCAAAGAGAATAGAACTTTTATTAGGTTTATAGAAAACAGACTTCTTGCCAGAGAATATGTTTATCTAGCATATGCAGAATTTGATGGTTTTAATAGGTTCATTTGATCTTTAAAAAAACCTATTTGCTTAGTTCATTATCCCTAATTTTTTTTAAGAAAAAAACAGACCTTTGTCAGTGAATTTTTTGTGTCCCACTTTCCTAGCTACAATTTGTCGTGGGATTCCTTCTATCTTTCCATTTGTTTCAAAACTATCTCTTCTGTCTCCTTTATTTAGTCATTAAATCTATTGGACAATAATTACTTTTCATTTTTTTTCTTTTTTTGCTTTATATCCCTGGCATTTAGGACTAGACCTCAATCATGGCAAAGGAATAGGGAATAGAACAGAGATTTTATTAGCATGGCTGTCTTCTGTGTGAAGAAATTCCCTTTACTAATGCACAACACAGGATTAAAGTTTTATGTCTAGAGATACTTTACAAAGCAATTGGTCCAATTCTTTCCTTTTAAAGATAAGGAAAGCCCAGAGAGATTATGTGTTTTGCCCAAGGTCACTGAAGTATTACTTAAGGCAATTTCAGTGTAGAAATTCCCTTCCCAGTGCAGATTGTCAATTTTATTTAATTTATCACCCTTTCTCCTTTCAAGGAGTTCCCATCATGTTCATTTCTGGGTGGTTCATCAGTGATGGCTGAGTTGCCTCTTTGTGTATGTGTCCCAGCTACTTGCAGAATATAGTATCTTAATAGACAGATCAATCCATTACTATGATGTTTAAATCTGGTGGCTTCTTAGGGCTGTCTCCACAACTGGGCCAGACTCAACTACTGCTAAAATATCTTGGATGATCTTTGCTACCAACTTAGGCTGCTGTAGTAGTTCCAATGGCTCTTTAAACCTTCAAAAACTTTCAAAATAGCCAAATGAGTGAGGCAGCTACCTGGGGCAATAGATATTGAGTCTGGGGTGAGGAAAATTTGAAGGCTAATCTAACCATAGATATTTATTAACTTTGTGACCCTGGGAAAGTTGCTTAACTTTTGTGTGCCTCAGGTTTTTTAGCTACAAAATGGAGGTGATAATAGTACTTACACCTGAGGTTTGTTGTGAGGGTCATATGAGATAATATTTGTAAAGTACTTAATACTTAGAACGTAGCAGGTGTTTAATAAATGCTGGTTTGCTTCCGTTCCTCACAAGATCATAATCTGGTCCATTCTTCTCTCTCTCTGGACAGTCATTTACCTAAAACAAAACAAACAAACAAAAAAACCAGGAAAAATAATCATAAAAGAAACAGACATCATGTACTCAGGGAAACATGATGGCTGGTAAGATAAAGCAGCCGAGACCACTGCCTCTGTTCCCACTAGGAAGCTCATAGTAGCTCTTCCTTACTCTAGGGCCACAAGGGAACAGAATGAGATATTACAAGCTCAAACCTTTTACATCACCCTCAGTCCTAATTCCTCCACAAACAAGAATGCTCTTCATTATCACAATACAGGCCCTTTGGTCACTCATGACCAGAAGCAAACTACATCTTAGATAGAAACTAGACAGGGAATGTTGCACATGCTCTACCAAGAAGGCCATATCTGGGCATGTTCAAAGGACTGGACCCTCATTGACTAGTCTCCCAATACACATTAAATAGCTTAGAGTCAAGGAAGTATTTTTCAATACACTCACCTCAAGTCCTATGCATGACTATGGAGCAATTTTGTTATGTAGCACTTCTGACTTTATTAATAAAATGCTTCCAGAAATGCAATCTTATTTGAACTTCACAGGAACTCTATGAGTACTCCATTTTGATGAGGAAATTGAGATTAAGAGTGGGTAAGGGTAGAATCTGGACTCTGCTCTTCCATACTCCAAAACCATATGTTCTTTCCACCATATTAATTTGCATTTCAGTCAGAGGATTTGCCTTGATTTGGTATTATCACTCCAGTGAGCATTAGATCATTGATCTTCTGAGTTGTAGGATATCGCATTTTTAAAAAATTCTTCTAGTTCAAAAGAAAAAAAACATTGTCAGCCTAGTATGTTTAATTGAATGATCTGCTCTTGTGAAGTTTTATTAGCATGCTTTTTGAAGGACTTTCAAACGTTCCAAGATTTCTTCTAACTACAGAAAAAAGCTCCCCTCTCAAACCAAAACATATGTGTGTGTTTATGTCTCCCATAGTAGAATATAAGATCTTTCAAGGTAGGGATTGTCTTGCTTTTCATATATGTTGTCACCAGTGCTTAGCATAGTTTTTGGTAGTTAGGAATACTATAATAAATTTTCAATCATTCATTCATTCAAAATGTATTGAGCATGATTCATGGCTTTCCTCTGATAGAATAGTTGACATTTGAATAGTTGATACTTAAACAGTAGCCTCCAGTTCTGCACAAATGTCTTCAGTTTTCCATAGCCCCTTTAAGCTGAAAAACTCACAACACTGACACAATTTCTTACCTTCCCTCACAATAGCTTCAGAAGTAGACTGGGTTAGGCATTATCTATATGTTAAAGTTAGAGAAACTGGGGTACAGAGAAATTAAATGATTCTTGCAAGGATAAGTTTGTCATTAGTAGAGTCCAGCCTAAAATTCTTGCCTGCCAGGTAGGCACCCTATTAACTAGTTTGTATAACATTCTCTAGCCTTTTTAAATTTTTTCAGTAACCATTAGCTTAAATGGCCCACTGTTAGGTGATCAGGTTTTGAGGATTGGATAATATGATTTCATTTTCCCTAGAGGAAGGCTTAATTCCTTCCTGCATAGTAGATGTTGGAGAAAGAATAGAGAGAAAAAAAATTAAACCATCATGAAATAATATTTACTTAAAGAGCCTCATGTGTATAGTGCTGGGCTAAACACTATAAAAATATCCCTTAGAGTTGCAGCTGTATACATAGGAGACTACATTAGTTCCTGCTGGAGATAATTGTTTGGGAGTATTGTGTGTAGGAGGCAGGGGAGGAGAGCAAGGAAGTTCTGTTCTTTGTTTGTCTTTGCTCCAAGACTGCTTCAGCTCTTTAGCAGTGCCTCTGCTAATAAGCACAGATGAGTTCACCATCCAGTACTGTCAACAGAAGAATCATCAACCTTAAAAATAAGCATTGATTCCCAGGGTGCATTTCACAGCCTCTTACCTTCTGCTACCACAGGAGACAACTGCCTCCACTCAGAGCTGTAAGAATCAGCATTTTCCATGGTGGAGCAGATGGCATGGTTAGGACTTGTACACAATGGTTGAGCAGAGTCTCAGATAAAAACCAGGTCCCTTCTGCCTGGGATTCAGATTGGAGCAATGACTTCTCTGTTACGTTGCTGTCGTACCACTGAACAACAATCACAATCCACTTGTGTTTGAATTGATGAACTATTCAGCATATGGTACTATGGAATTTGATCAAAGTGGTCTCATTTTAGTAGCATGTGTTTGTAGATACATAAATATTATATCTAGATATATAAATATATACACATGTATACATAATATATATTTGCATACAGAATGTACATAGGTACATGTTTATGTGCTATACATGTTTATGCTACACATATATACACTGTATATGCATGTACATGCTGTACACAAACACATGCTCCTAAAATGTGACCACATTCAAGTCCTATAGTCCTGTACCCTGAATAATTCAACTAGATAGATAGATATAATATGTATGCATATACATATATGTTGAAACATGTATGTGTTTATGAATAAAGTATTCAAGGCATGAGACTGCATGACTTGCTAAAAGTAGATTCATTTTGTGGGTCCCTTTGTGTGCATATTTATGTCTGCATTTATGTATCAATATGTATCTATATTGTGCCTATATATGTGTATATATATATATATATATTTAGTGTGTATGTGCATATATATATAAATGAAGTATTCAGAGCAGGAGAATGTGATTTGCTGAAAGTGGGTTGATTTTAGTAGTCATTTTATATGCCTATATAAGTATACATATATAAGAGCACATGCATACACACACACATACATATACACATTTTAGATTAGACCAGTAATTTCATTGGCATAAGCGACTCCTATGAAGGAAACTCCATTTACTAAAATAGATTTTTACCTCCTGTGCAATTTATAGTCCTCCAGAATTTCCTGGGGTGCTGAATAATTATATGATTTGCCGATGGTCACAAAGCCAGTGTACAGTGCTAATTCTAGTTCTTTATCCACTCTTCTACATTACCTTACAGATACAATAACAGTACAATTATCCAGTGTTGTCAAAGAAGTCATTTCACTCCAAAACATTTATTTCAAAGATAATTGAAACATTCTTCAAATACCAGTTTAAAAATCATTTTAATGGATCCATAATAATTGGATGATTCCATGTCCTCTCTTCCTTCATAAGTGGTCCCTCAAAAGTGTAGATCACAACTTTGCTTCACCTTTTCATTCTGAGTAACTCTTTCCCCTTGGATTCTCACAGTGAGTATACCCAGAGAAGTAGAGATCTTCCTCTAGATTCTTGGAATTGCATTCATATCAATGCACTGATTTGTTCATCTCCTTTTATAGTTCTCCATCTCTATAGTGCTATCTTTTATAACCTTTCTGGTGTACAATTCCCCACTAACAAGTTATAGCCTATTCATGTTCACCCTACACTCCTCCCCTGATGTTTTGTTGACCTGCCATGCAGCATTAACTCTGTAGAGACTGCAGTCTCAGCAAGGCAGAATCATCAGAATATTTATATGAAAAAGACTGACTTTTTTCAAGGAAATGTAATATAAACCATACCAGAATACATACACACACACACACACACACACATACATACATACAATCACTGTTTCCTTCTTAACCAAAGTACACTGAATATTAGTTTACGATGCATAACTTCAGTTTTGCTTTGGCAGCTTCTAACCCTTATCCTCTCCCTTCAACTTCTCACACTTTCAGAACATTACAGAGCCTCCTGCTTCATTTAGGAGAGTGAAACCATCTGGTAGGCACTAACTCAATCACCACCTTTCATTGTTCAGAATTTCTCTGCTTTTTTCCCATCATAATCTCTTTCCATTTTTTTTCCAGAAGAAGAGATATCCACATTCTTTACAAATACTAATTTTTATTACTTGGACCTTTGGTCCCATCCAATCTTGACTCTCCCGTAATGGTGTTATAACAATCATTCCTTTTCTCTCATAAGTCTGTGATCTCTACTTCTCCACTGACTCTTCCCCAACTGCCTACAAAAATACTTAAGACTATTCCTTAAACAAAAAGGCATTATGCTGTCCCTTCTGACCCACTTGGCTACTGTGTCATCTTCCTTCTTCTTTAATTGTCAAACCTCATGTTTTCTACAATGTTTTCTGCACTGGGGGTTATCTATACTTTGTCAATTCCTTTGTTGAATTCCATGTCTACCATTCTACTAACATTATTCCTTCAAATCTAATTACCAAATCACTGAAAAATATATTCAGAATTCAAAGGGACTTTATAGGCCTTCTTATCCAAGGTTCTCATTTTATAGAAAAGCAAACTGAATTGTGTCATTTGCCCAAGATCACACATGTTGCATGTGACAAAGTCAAGGAAATAAACAATGCTTCTTGGACTCCAACTCCAGAATTCTATTATTCTGTGCTGTTCCTCTACCCAATGGTCTTTTAACTCCTCATTCTCCATGATCTCCTTAGAGCATTTGGTGATGTTGACCATTCTCTCCTTCTGCAACATTCTGTTCTCTTTAACTTCTGAGATAGCATTCTCTAGTGGGATCTTTTTTTCTTAGGCTGCTCTTTTTCTGTCTTTTTTAGTGGTTTTGTTATGAACCTTTTAAGTTGAGAAGGACTGGCTATTTCCAATTTTTTTTTACTCAGTCCTATTTTAATTTCATATATTGTTTCTTATGGTAAGCTGTACAGCCTGCCCTGACTTCTTTACTAAGTATGTGTCAGTCAATTATTATTTATTATATGTCTACTATGGGCTAATCACAGTGATAAATTCTATAGATCCTTTTCATCAATTTGAAGAAAAACTTTTCTTTGATATTCCACTCATATTTCATTTCACATTTCATTTCATATCAGAAAACAAGGTTATTTTTTCACCTAAAATTATTATTTCTACTTATTTTTAAACAAAATTTTGTGAGAAAACTGAATATAAGTTTGGTAGAAAATGGATTCAGACTGGCATTTGTCACACAACACAATGAATTCCAGGAGGATAAATTAGACATATATACATACATAATGTATGTATAAATATGTACATGTAACATGTATGTATATACACATATATAGATATTCATAGGTATATGTGTACATACATACACATATATGGTTTCACTATTAAATAAATAGAATAAAATTCTAGCTTATGTCCTTCAGCTCTCAGATTAGAGGGGAAATCATTTACTTGTTTTTCATGATGGAGAGGAGGTATGTTATATACCTATCAATTTATAACTTTGGGAAAATACTTTTAGATATATAATTGTTTATTTTTCAGTACTGAAAATTCACTTCCACAAGGATTTTAACTCCATATATTCTCTCCCCATCTCTCCCCACTTCCCACCCCAGTACAACATGCACCTCATTCACCACATCCCCCAGTCTCTCCTCCCTTGTATCACCCCCTTCTCTCATATCCCTTCTCTCTATTTTCCTGTAGGACAAAATAGATTTCTATATCCCACTGCTTGCACAACTTATTTCCCAGTTGAATGCAAAAAACAAATTGTAACATTCATTTTTAAAGGTTTGAGTTCCATATTCTTTCCCTTCCTCCCTCCTCAACCACCCTCACTGAGAAAGCAAGCAATTTGATATAGATCATACATGCGTAACCATGCAAAACACTCATATCAGTCCTGTTGTGAAAGACCAACCACGTTTCCCTATGTCGTCTCGCCCTCCATTTATTCCATTCTCCCCCCTTGACTTGTCTCCCCACAATAGTGTTTTTTTCTGAGTATTCCTTTTCCCAATTTGCTGTGCCTTCTATTTATTATCTTCCTTCTCCTATCCCCTTCCCCCCAACCCCAGTCTTCCTGCAGGGTAAAATAGATGCCCATGCTAATTCTGTGTGTGTTATTTCTTCCTTAAGCCAAATACCCATGGAAGTAACACTTGCTTATTCCCTTTCATCTTCCCCCTCTTCACCTCCATTGTAAAAACTCTTTCTTGCCTCTATTATGTGAGATGATTTGCTACATTCTACCTCTCCCTTTCTCTTTCTCTCAATACATTCCTCTCAATAATAAATTTTATTTTTTATGTATTCTCCTTTCATCTTCAGCTCATCCTGTGGCCTCTGCCTATAAAATCTATCTATCTCTATCTCTCTATCATCTGTCTATCTATACATAAGCACACAAATACATTACATAGCCATATATATATGCATACACACATATAATACACACATCCTTAAACATACACACCTACATATATACATACACATATAGACATACATATACACATATACATATAAATACACACATAGATACATATGTGCATATACACACATACAAAAGCACTTACACATATGCATCCACATATACATATATGTTTAGATATACAAATATATATATACAAATGCATATATATGCATGTACATATGCATATGAACATGCATATACATATACATGCATACATATTCCCTCTAACCACCCTAATACTGAGAAAGGTCTCATGAGTTACAAATATCATCTTTCCACATAGGAATGTAAACAGTTCAACTTTAATGAGTTCCTTATGGCTTTTCTTTCCTGTTTACCTTTTCATGTTTCTCTTGATTCTTGCATTTGAAAATCAAATTTTCTGTTCCATTCTGGTTTTTTCAACAAGAGAGCTTGGAGGTCCTCTATTTTATTGAAATTCTTTTTTTTCCCCTGAACTATTTATACTCAGTTCTGCTAGGTAGGAGATCCTTGTTTTTATTTTGTTCTTTCAACTAATTAAATTATTTGTTTTCAGTTTTTTAAGATCATTTCCATAAATCTTAGATTTCCCCCCCTCCATTTCCCCTCCTTCACATCTCCCTTCCCTCTTCTTCCCCCTTCCTTCTCTGAGATGGTGTGCAACCTTACAGAGGTTCTACACATACATGATTACTAAATACATTTTCACCTTAGTCATGTTGCATGGAAGAATTAAAATGAATGGGAGAAATCATGAGAAAAACCAAACCAAAACAAAATATAAGAGAAATAGTCTGCTTCATTCTGCAACCAAATTCCAAAGTTCTTTCTCTGGATGTGGATAGCATTTTGCCTAGAGTCCTTTGAAAAATTTTTAGGTTGTTAGTTGCTGCTATGTACAAAGTTCTCCTGATTTTGCTCCTTTCACTCAGCATCAGTTCATATAAGTATTTCCATGCCTCTCTGAAGTCTTCTATTCATCATTTCTTGTGGCACAATAGTATTTCATTACATTCATATACCACAACTTGTTCAGCCATTCCCCAGTTGATGGGAAACCCTTTGATTTCCAGTTCTTGGCCAACATAAAGACAGCTGTTATAAATATTTTTGTTCATGTGAGACCCTTTCCCACTTTTATGATGTCTTTGAGATACAGTCCTAGAAGCAATATTGCTGGGTCAAGGGGTATGCACATTTTTGTAGTCCTTTGGGCATAGTTCTAAATTGCTCTCCAGAATAGTTGGATCAGCTCACAGCTGCAACAACAATGAATTAGTGTTCCAGCTCCCCCACATCTTCCCCAACATTTATCATCTTCCTGTTTTGTCATGTTAGCCAAACCTATAGGTGTGATGTGGTACCTCAGAGTTGTTTTGATTTGCTTCTCTCTAGTCAATACTGATTTAGAGCATTTTTTTCATATGAATATAGATAGCTTTAATTCCTTTGCCTGGTTATATACTTTGACCATTTATCAACTGGGGAATGAATTATATTCTTGTATATTTGACCCAGTTCTCTATACATTTTAGAAATGAGGCCTTTATCACAAACACTAGTTGCAAAAATTCTTTCCCAGTTTTCTGCTTCCCTCCTAATCTTGATTGTATTGGGTTTCCTTGTGCAAAACCCTTTCAGTTTAATGTAATCAAAATTATCCATTTTGTGGTTCAAAATGTTCTCTGTCACTTGTTTAGTCAAACCTTTCTCCATTCTCCATAAATCTGACAAATACCCTATTCACTGCTCCCCTAATTTGCTTATAGTATCAATCTTTATGCCTAGATCATGCATCTATTTGGATTTTATTCTTATGTACAGTGTCAGGCATTGGTCTATGCCCAGTTTCCACCACACTATTATTCAGTTTTCCCAGGAGTTTTTGTAAAATTGTGAGTTCTTATCCCAAAAGCTGGGTCCCTTGGATTTATCAAACAGTAGATTGCTATATTCATTGACTACTGTGTGTTGAGTAAATAATCAATTCCTCTGATCTATTCTTCTATTTGTTGGCCATTACTAAGTGGTTTTAATGACTGTTGATTTAAATAGAACTTGAGATCTGGTAGGGTTAGGCCATCTACCCTAACATTATTTTTCATTAGTTCCCTTGACATTCTGGATCTTTTGTTATTCCAGATGAATTTGATAGTATTATGTCTAGCTCTAGACAATAATCTGATAGTTTGGTTGGTATGGCAATGAATAAGTAAATTAATTTAGTGAGAATTGCCATTTTTATTATATCAACTCTGCCAATGCATGAGCAACTGAAGTTTTTGTTTTTTTTTCAGTTACTTATATCTGACTTCATTTGTGTGAAAAATGTCTTAAAATTGTGTTCATATAGACCCTGGGTTTGTTTTGGCAGGTAGACTCCCGGATATTTTATAGTGTCTACCATAGCTTTAAAAGGAGTTTCTCCTTCTATCTTTTGCTGTGGGGCTTTGTTTGTAATATATTTAAATGCAGATGATTTACCTAGTCAAAGTGGTTTATTATTTCAAGTAGTTTTTTTATTAGATTCTCTAGGATTTTCTAATTCGTAATGCCTTATGGCTTCTCTTTCCTGTTTACCTTTTCATGTTTTTCTTGATTCTTGCATTTGAAAATCAAATTTTCTGTTCAACTTTGGTCTTTTCAACAAGAATGCTTAAATCCTCTATTTTATTGAAATTCTATATATGACATAATATATATGTAATATAGTATAAATAATATATTACACCTCATGTAATAAATAAATATATTTAAACATATTTAGATACACATATATAATACATAATAAGTATAATATATATAAATATAATATATAATAAAAAAGGTGTATGATCCTGTCATCTGCAAAGAGTAAGAGTTTAGTTTCTTCTTTGCCTACTCTAATTCCTTCAATTTCTTTTTCTTCCCTTATTGCTAAAGCTAAAATTTCTAGTACCATATTGAATACCAGTGGTGATAATGGGTATCCTTGTTTCACCCCTGATCTTACTGAAAATGCATCCAGCTTATCCCCATTACATAAAATGCTTGCTGATGATTTCATGTAGATACTGCTTATTATTTTATGAAAGGCTCCATTTATACCTATGCTCTCCAGTGTTTTCAATGGAAATGGGTGTTATATTGTGTCAAAAGCTTTTTCCGCTTCTAATGAGATAATCATATGGTTTCTGTCAGTTTTGTTTTTGATATGATCAATAAGGTAATAGTTTTCTTAATGTTGAACCATCTCTTCATTCCTTGTATAAATCCTACCTGATCATAATGTATTATTCTCATGATAAATTGCTGTATTCTGTTTTGCTAATATTTTATTTAATATCTTTTTTATTTTTTAAAATCATTTTATTTGTTTTCAGTATTCTACAATCACTTCATATATCTTAGATTTCACCCTTCCCTCCCCCCCTTCACAAATACATTTTCACCTTACTCATGTGGTATAGAAGAATTAAAATGAATGGGAGAAATCATAAAACAAACTAAAACATAACACAAAAGAAAATGTTCTGCTTCCTTCTATGATCAAATACCATAGTTCTTTCCTTGGATGTGGAAAGCATTTTGCCTTAAGAGACCATTGGGAATTTTTGAAGTCCTTGCATTTCAAGGAAGTACTAAGTCTACCAGAAAAATTCCCAGCACACTGTGGTTGTTGCTGAGTACAAAGTTCTCCTGGTTCTGTTCCTTTCATTCAGCATCAGTTCCTATAAGTCTTTGCAGGCCTCTCTGAAGTCTAACTGTTCATCATTTCTTATAACACAATAGCAATCCATTACATTCATATACCATAATTAATCCAGCCATTCTTCAATTGATGGGAATCCCATTGATTTCCAGTTTTTGGCCACCACAAAGACAGCTGCTTTAAATAGTTTTGTACATGTAGGACCCTTTCCCTTTTTTATGATCTCTTGGGGATATAATTCTAGAAGCAGTATTGGTGGGTCAAATTGTATGCATGCTTTTGTAGCTCTTTGGGTATAGTTCCAAATTGCTCTCCAGAATGGTTGGATCAGCTCACAGTTCTACCAACAATGAACTAGTGTTTCAACTCTCCCACATCTTCTCCAACATTAATCATCTTCCTGTTGTGTCATGATAGGCAATGTGATAGATGTGATGTGATATCTCAGAGTTGTTTTGATTTGCATCTCTCTAATCAATAGTGATTAGTATGTTTTCATATGACTATAGGTAGCTTTAATTTCTTTCTCTGAAAACTACTTGTTCATAGCCTTTGACCATTTATCAGTTGGGGAACACCTTGTATTCTTATACATTTGACTCAATTCTCTATATATTTTAGAAATGAGGCCTTTATCACAGACACTAGTTGCAAAAATTCTTTTTCAGTTTTCTACTTCCCTTCTACTCTTGGTTGCATTGGGTTTAACTGTGCAAAAAACTTTTCAGTTTAATCAAAATCATCCATTTTTCCCTTCATAATGCTTTCTATCTCCTGTTTAGTCAAAAATTCTTCCCTTTTCCATAAATCTGATAAATACACTATTCCTTGCATCCACTAATTTGTCTATAATATCAGCCTTTATACCTAAGTTTTGTACACATTTGGACTTTTTTCCTGAGTACAGTGTCAGACATTGGTCTATGCCTGGTTTCTGCCACACTGTTATCCAGTTTTCCCAGCAATTTTTGTCAAACAGTGGCTTCTTATCTCAGAAGTTGGGGTCCTTGTGTTTATCAAACAGTAAATTGCTACATTCATTGACTACTGTGTCTTGAGTACCTAACCTATTCCACAGGTCTACCCTTCTGTTTCTTAGCCAGTACCAAGTGATTTTGATAATTGCTGCTTTATAATACAATTTGAGATCTGGTAGAGCTAGGTCGCCTTCCCTAAGATATTTTTTTCATTAGTTCCCTTGATATTTTGGACCTTTGGTTCTTCCAGATGAATATTGATGTTACTTTTTTCTAGCTCTAGAAAATAATTATCTGATGGCTTGATTGGTATGGTATTAAATAATAAAATTAATTTAGGTAGAATTGTCATTTTTATTACATTAACTCACCCTACCCATTAACAACTGATGTTTTTCCACTTACTTAGATTTGATTTTATTTGTGTGAAAAGTATTTTGTAATTGTGTTCATATAATCCCTGGATTTGTTTGGCAGGTGTATTCCCAAGTATTTTATAGTGTCTACCCTAGCATTAAATGGGATTTCTCTTTCTATCTCTTGCTGTTTGGTTTTGTTAGTAATATATACAAATGCAGAAGATTCGTGTGGGTTTATTTTGTAACCTGCAATTTTGCCAAGGTTGTTTATTATTTCAAGTAGTTTTTACTTGAATCTCTGGGATTCTATAAGTATATCATCATGTCATTTGCAAAGAGTGATAACTTTGTTTCATCTTTGCCTACTCTAGTTCCTTCTATTTCTTTTTCTTTTCTTATTGCTACAGCTAGCATTTGTAGTACCATATTGAATAATAGTGGTAATAATGGACGTCCTTGTTTCACCCCTGATCTTATTGGGAAAGCTTACCTCCATTGCATATAACGATTGCTGTAGGTTTTAGGTAGATACTGCTAATTATTTTTTGGAGCATTACATTTATTTCTAGCTCTCTGTTATTTTCAATAAGAATGGGTATTGTATTTTGTCAAAAGTTTTTCTGCATCTATTGAGATAAAGGTGTGTTTTCTGTTAATTGTGTTGTTGATATGATCAATAATGCTGATAGTTTTCCTAATATTGAACCAGCTCTGCATTCCTGGTATAAATCCTACCTGTTCACAATGTATTATTCTTGTAATAAGTCACTGTAATCTTTTTGCTAAAATCTTATTTAAAATTTTTGCATCTATATTCATTAGAGAAATTGGTCTATAATTTTCTTTCTCTGTTTTGACTCTTCCTGTTTTAGGTATCAAAATCATATTTGTGTCATTGAAAGAATTTGGGAGGACTCATTCTTCCCCAAATAGTCAATGTAGTATTGGAATTAACTGTTCTTTAAATGTTTGATAGAATTCACTTGTAAATTCATCTGGCCATGGAGATTTTATCCTAGGGAGTCCATTGAGAGCTTATTCAATTTCTTTTTTTGAGATGAGGTTATTTAATTATTCAACTTCCTCTTCTGTTAATCTGGGCAATTTCTATTTTTTAAAAAATATTCTTCTAACTCACTTAAATTTTCAAATTTATGACCATACAGTTGGGCAAAGAAATTTTTAATTATTGTTTAAATTTCCTCCCTGAGGGAGGTGAACTCACCCTTTTCATTTTTGATATTGGTTATTTGGTTTTCTACTTTATTTTTAAAATCAAATTGACCAAAAGTTTTCAATTTTGTTGTTTTTTTTTCATGAAACCAACTTGTAGTTTTATTTATTAATTCAATAGTTCTCTTAATTTCAATTTTGTTAATCTCTCCTTTGGTTTTCAGTATTTCTACTTTGGTAGATTTTCAATTTGCTCTTTTTCTACCTTTTTCAGCTGCATATTCAATTTATTGAACTCCTCTTTCTCTATTTTATTCACATAGTAATTCAAAGATATAAAACTTCCACTAAGAACTTCTTTTGAAGTATCCCATAAGATTGGTAGGTTGTCTCATTATTGTCATTCTCTTGAATGAAGTTGTTAATTGTTTCTATGATTTATTGCTTAACCCACTCATCCTTTAGAATTAGATTATTTAGTTTCTACTTAATTTTTGGTCTACCCTTCCATGGCCTTTGATTACACATAATTTTTATTGCATTATGATCTGAGAATGATGCAATGACTATCTCTGCCTTTCTGCACTGGATTGTGATATTTTTATGCTCTAGTGCATGGTCAAATTTTGTGTAGAGGCCATGCACCACTCTGAAAAAGGTAATTCTTTTCCATTCCTGTTCAATTTTCTCCAGAGATCTATCATATATGTGTACCTTATCCAGAGTTCTATTCACCTCCTTAACTTCTTTCTTGTTTATTCTGAAGTTACATTCATCAAATATAGAGAGGGGGATGTTGAGGTCCCCCACTAGTACAGTTTTGCATTTTGTTTCATTCTGTAACTCCCTTCACTTCTTCTCTAATAATCTGGATGCTCTACCACTTGTTTCATATATGTTTAGTAATGATATTGCTTCGTTGTCTATGATGCCTTTTAGCGGGATGTGTTTTCCATTCTTATCTGTTTTGTTTAGGTCTATTTCAGCTTTTGCTTTGTCTGAGATTAGGATTGCTACCCCTGCTTTATATATATATATATATATATATATATATATATATATATATATATATATATATATATATATATATATATATATATATATATATATATCAGTTGAAGTACAATATATTCTGCTCCAACCTTTTATCTTTACCCTCTGTGTATCCACCTGTTTCAAATGTGTTTCTTGTAAACAACATATATTTATATTATGGTTTTTAATTCATTCTGCTATCTGCCTCTGTTTTATGAGAGAATTTATACCATTTTCATTCACAGTTATGATTATTATCTGTGTCTTTCCCTCCATCCTCTTTCCCCATCTATTCTTTTAATTCTCCCTTCTCCGAGCCTTCCACAATAGAATTTTAATTTTTGTTCACTGCCTCCCTCAGTCTTTCCTTCCTTCTTTCAGCCCCCCTTCTTTTTACTCACCTTTTCCCTTTCTCCTTTTTCCTTCCCATTTAGCCTCCCCTCCCTTTTCTTTCCCCTTTCCCTTCCTACTTCCTGTAGAGCTAGTTAGATTTCTATACTTAACTGAGTTTGTTGTTCCCTTCTTGAACCAAATCAGATGAAAATAAATCTCCGACTGTGCTCATCTCTATCCCCTGTTTTTCTCTTGTGTAACATATTTTTGTGTCACTTCCTATGATGTAATTTACCCTTTTCTGCCTTCTCCTTTTCACATCTCCTGTTGCAATCCTTTTGCACCCTTAAATCACATATTTTATCATTGCATTATTTAATTTATATCCACTTCCTCTATCTATACAGATCCTTTTAAAATATCTTGATAAATATGCAATTCTCAAGATTAACAAGTATCATCTTCCCTTATAGGAATGTAAAGAGTTTGCCTATATTGAATAACAAGCTTTTTTTTTCCTGTTTTCCTTTTTATGTCTTTTGACTTTTATGTCTTTTTGTCTTGAGACTTTTGTTTGAAAATTGAATTTTTTATTGAGCTCTGGCCTTTTCATCAAGAAGGACTGGAAATCCTTTAGTTCATTGATGGTCCATCTCCTTGGCTTAAATATTAAGCTCAGTTTTTCTGGACAATAATCCTTGGTTGTATTCCTAGCTCCTTTGCCTTGAGGAATATCATATTCCAATCCTTCTGATCTTTTCATGTAGAAGCTGCAAGGTTCTGCTAATCCTGACTGTAGTTCCTCAATATTTGAATTTTTTCTGGCTTCCTGTAGTATTTTCTCCTTCACTTCATAGTTCTAGAATTTGGCTATGATATTCTTTGGTGTTTTCAGTTTGGGATCCCTTTGAGGATGTGAACTGTGGATACTTTCAATGACTATTTTGCTCTCTGGAAGTTTCCCTTGATGGTTTCTTGGAAGATATTGTCCAGGCTTTTTTTTTTTTATCATGTCTTTCCAGTAGACCAATAATTCTTAGATTTTCTCTCCTCGATCTATTTTCCAGGTCACTTGTTTTTCCAATGAGATATTTTACATTTTCTTCAATTCTTTTTTCTTTAGATTTTCTTTGACTTATTCTCTATGTCTGATAGAGTTGTTAGCTTCTACTTGCCCAAGTTTAATTTTTAATAAATTGTTTTCTTCAGTAACTTCTGCATCTCCTTTTACATCTGTTCAATTTTTCTTTTTAAGGAGTTATTTTCTCCAGCTATTTTTGTACTTCCTTTTCCATTTGTCCAATTTTTGCAGTTAGGCTTTTTGCTTTCTTTTCCATTTGTCTGATTTTCCTTTTAATTTCTTCCATGATTTCTTTTTTCATATTTTTAAAATCATTGGTCAGTTTTTCTTCTACTTTTCTAATTTGGCTTTTAAAACTCTTCTTGAGCTCTTCCAAGAGTGCTCTTAGGGCTTGAGATCAGTTTATGTTCCCTTCTGTAGTTTTAGATGGGTGTACAGTCAAAGCTAACATCTTTGGTAATTGTGTTTTGGTCCTTGTCCTCACAGAAAGATTCTATGGTCTTTTCTTTTCTGGTTTGCTTCGTTCTAATGATGATCAACTTTTTCCTGACTTTTAAAGTTGATCTCTGCTTCTCAGGTACAGGGGGCTCTGTCTCATGGTCCTTGTTCTTAGACTTTAGATTTTCTGTGGTGTGGGCTCTAGTCCTTTCAGCTAGATGCTAAAATGCTGCTGCTTACCTGGTGCTGAACTGGCTGGTTTGCCAAAGCAGAGGCTAGGTGAAGTATTTTTTAATTTTCTCAGAGTTACCCTGGAGCTTGCTGCTTTAAGTGTGGGGTTGAGGTTGTCTGCCCACAGGAGTTCTCCTCTCCTGAGCTAGAGCATAGGCAAACTCAGCAGTTGGTGAACACTATCTGTGTTAGTGTCTTCCTGATTCCCCTGTCTGTAATGAGGCATGCCTGGGGCCCTGGTGTTGGCAACTAAGCATTCAACCCCTGAGGCTAAAGATCTCTTCCTGATTCACTGAGGTAGGGTTGTCTTGGACAGCTCTGGTCCTACATTGGTCCCTTTCAGATACAGCAAGAAGGACTCCCTCCCACCTTTGCAATTTTCCTAGCCTCATAGGTTAAGTGACTGTCTACCCCTTCAGTTGATCCCACTGTTCCTAGATTTTCCCTGGGGAAATATTCCCTGGGTTTTTCAAGTTCAACAAGTGGATGGAGAGAGCATTTACTCATCACCCCACTGTTTTGGGGTCTGGAAGTTCAAGTAGGTGACTTACAGACATTTAGTATGCAGGCTGATAGTCTCAGGAAGCATTATTGCTGTTACCTGGGGTTCTGTGATTCTCTTTCTCAGTTCCACTGAACTCCCATCTTGGTCTGATGTGTTTGAGTATCCATAGTGCTCTTGCTGCTCAAAGCTGCTGGGGATTTTCTGCTTGGCTTTGCTATGGCAGGGTCTGCAATGATACAGCCTGTGCACTGTGCCTTGTGCATTCCTCCAGTACAGTTCAACAGATCCTTCCTCTTTACCTTGCAGGCTGTCCTGTGTTGGAAATCTGCCACACTCTGTCTCCTAGTGGATTCTGCCACTCTAAAATTTGTTCGGTTTCTATTTTTAGAGATATCTGAAGGTGTTTGACTTAAAGCTTAGAGGAGTACTTGCTCTTACTCGACCATTTTTACTTGCCCCTCCTCATTCGTCATTTTAATTCTACCTCCTTTGATTTCTGTAATATTATATGTCAAGCCTTTTGATCCCTGAATGTGGAAGCTGCTAAATCTTGTGTTATCCTGATTGTATTTCCACAATATATGGATTGTTTGTTCTTTGTGCTGGTTAACGTTATCTTCAGGCATTAAATATCACTAATCCATTCTAGTAGTAGAGGTCTATTCTATTCATATCACAGTGTTTGTTTGTTTGTTTGTTTTTTTAATTTGATGCTTGCATATAACTTTAGATGGCTTGGACTGGTGGTCAGAAGAAGTGATACAAAGACACTCTCAAGATATCTCTTAAGAATCTTGAAATAGATTGTGTGACATGGGAAATACTGGCACAAGATTGCCCACCAAAGCCTGCCCCCATCAGAGAAGGTACTGTGTTCTATCAGCAAAGCAGAATTGAAGTAGCTGAAAAGAAATGTGAGGTGCACAGATTTAGAAAATAAACCCCCCAAATTCATATGGACTATTTGTGCCTGATCAGTGGTAGAGCATTCTGAGCTTGTATTGATTTTATCAGTCACAGTTGGTTGCATTGTAACTTCACTCTAATATAGTGATGCCAGTTTGTTTCTCTTTGATAATGAATGACAACAACCAACCAACCATAAGTTTAGATATAATCTTTATAACATTTTTTGTATTACTGGCCCTTGTTGTTATTTACCTTTTGTAGTTTTATATGTATTTCAATAATTTAGACTTGAATACATAATTTTTTGTATTCTCCAATCTATCTGACACAGTGGTGTGTACCTAGTTGAGACTCAATCAATATTGATTGGCTTATAAATTTATATTTTAATGAGGATTTTTTAGTCATACAAGGCCCCGTACAACAAATTTGTTGGTGGATGGATATTTAGAAGAAAGTGGACTTTTGAATGTCCCACATAACATATCATATAGCACATAGGTAGGTAATTCTGTCACTGTTTCTCTTTCTCTCTGTCTCAGTCTCTCTCTATGTCTATCTGTCTGTCTGCCTCTCTCTGTCTCTCTCTCTCATTCTCATTTTCAGTATAGCTCTTTTCATTTTCAAGTTGCCATTAGAGTAAATGGCAATTCCATCTCAGCACTTCTAACACATAGGAAACTTTCTGTGATAGGAAAGTTTTCCCTTGCTAGAGACTATACACCTCCTGGAGTAACTAAAACTCCATTTAATGGTTAAAAATGCAAGTATTCCATTTAGTATTGAGGTTAAACACTAAAGTTGTTTTGGTTTTATCCTTAGCATGTTTTGGTTTTAATATTTAAATATTGATTAGAATATAAGTAGAGCTGTAGCTACTCTAGGTGCAGTAAATAGCTATCCACTGCTCTTTAGAGATCGATGAGCCCAGATTTGCCTTGCATTTGTAAAAAAAACTGTTATTTTTCTAATTTGTCTTACATTACAAAATAAATTTCTAAACATATTTCCTTGTATATTAAAGCTGATGAGTATTTCAGTAAGATAGGAAGAAAAACTGTCTTATTTAAATCCCTTCCTCATCCCCAAATACTCAAATTTCATTTTAAAGCATTGCCTAAATACTGGATTGTGAAATTATCCAACACACACATATTCTCCAAATTTTATCCCTCTCTTCTATGTAGTTCTTCATTCCACAAACCCAGTTAGATGGAGTGACTCAATAGATCTATAGCCCCCTCTTCCTGGTTCTCATCGGCACTTCTTCTCAGTCTACAACTATAATTTCAAAAGAGCTACAGTTGCCACCACAGATGCCACTGATCCCACTGATGGGAATATACAAATTTTCCAGGGATACTTACTACAATATCTGGGAGAGGGGAGGGAGGCTATGAATGTGTGTGTATGGGGGGTGGAGTACAAAATATTTCTTCTTTCTCTTCCTTCCTCTTTCTTTCTTTTTTCTTTCTTTCTCCCTTTCTTTCTTCATTTCTTTCTCTTTTTTTCTCTCTCTCTTTCTTTCTTTGTTTTCTTTTCTCCCTTCTTTTTCTCTTTCTGTCTCTCTCTTTCATCAGAGATGTTCAAATTTGATCATTCTTATCACAGAGACAAGAATAGGTTTTGGCCATTGGCAGCATCAAGATTTCTCCAGGTCATCATTATTTCTGCTCATATTTCAATGCAAGACAAATTCTATGTAGGTTAGGATAGTTATGCCATGGAAGTTGTTATTTCCACCTACACCGGGATAAGGAACATGTGATGAGATATCTATTCTCTGCAACTTATCAATTCTGTACATTTTAAATTGTTCTTTATTTTTTTGTTAAATATTTTGGAGGAAAAATAAAATGTCTTAGTTTCATGTAGCTAAGAGGAACAAAGGCTTATGACCTACCTTTGATTCTCAAATGCAAATTCAATTAAGAACACAATACTAAAAAAAGGACAAAATATTATTCTTTAAGCAGAATGGTATCCAAATTCTTATTCTCTCTGATTACAGTTCAGTTGCCAGTTTAGATGCTATCCAAGTGGCTACTTAATAGTTAAACATGATTCAATTCAGATGTGAGAAAATAAAATTCTGACTTTTGATTTACAAATAACATTCCCTTTAGATACATAATAGCTCCCAATGTCATTGTAATGGTCTACATAAGATAAAACAAAGAGACAGAAAGAAACACTATATAACAGTCATCAAGTCCTGCCAATTTAAATTCATACCAAACACTTTAAATTTTTCATAAAGCTCATCTGGAGTAGATACAGCTCTAAAAACAGTAGACCAAAACCGTATTCTTAAATAGCAGCCTGAATCATAACATATCTCTTCACTTCTAACAGGAGGAAGAATAGATGAGCTACACCTTCAGAAATGTGACTAATAAATGCTGCCTTGATTTATGTAAAACAGCATTCTGGTTGATGAATTTCTCATTTGATATGTATATATACGTACACATATGCACGCACACACACATATCCACATACATTAATTTCTTTGTGTTTAATGGACATTTATTAAGCTCTTAATATGAGTAACATTTTAGGAAGCAGCTTGGTGCAATGGATAGAGTCAGGAAGAAAAAGGGTCAAATCCAACTACTGACGTTTGGGTAAATCTGGGCTTCAGAATATTCCAAGGGTGATCTATTTAGTCATAAAGAGACAGCATCTACAGTTAATGGAGCAAATTCCTACAGTGGGAGAATCTCTACACTGACAAATTTGTGAAAGTAGACAGTATCAAGGTGAAGATATAAATACTAACAAATAAAAATCATTGTGCTCAAGGAGATTAGAATCAAACAAGAATATGCACTATGTATATAGATATATCACAATATAGAAAGTGAGAAGGGAAAAGGAGATTTCTGGACAATTTTCCTTAGGAAAATTGATGGAGTAATAATATTTGGCTGAAACTGTCAGGGAAATATAATGTGATAGGGCCATGTAAAGAAAAAAGATTTCAATAAACTGTCCTGAATATGGAATACATTCAAGGAATAGTAGATAGTCAAGCACATACATGAGGTTGAGAATGATGAGCAAAACTGGTAACCAGCTAATAGTCTAGTCTGGCTGGAACACAGAATATGTAAAGGGTGGTCATGTGAAACAAAATTGGAAAGCAAGGCAGTTTAATCATTCTCATTTTTGAATATACATGAAAAGAAAATCATGTCCAGTATCAGATCAATTGTCAGAATGGAAGTTTCACTCTGAATTCTGTCTTAACTACACTGCACACCTTGGAGAAAGTGATTCAAATATCTTCTCCCTAAGCTTATATACTAATAATTATTTTACATACAAAGGAATAGTGGAAATTGCATACCTTAGCTACTCATACTGAATAAATAACAACCTTTTTTTTTTTTTTTTTTTTTACATTTTTGCATTTTTGCCAAACCACATAAGGAGAAAAGGTACTAGAGTTAGGGAAAGGGCAAAAAAAAAAAAAAAACCAATAAAGAATAATGGAGCCTTATGCTGTCAATGTTTGCTTCTTGCTTTCATGATTTCAGGGGGCAATGACAGGCAGTACGTTGGTGATCACTCCACATATCTAAGGATGGAAGTACTAGATGAAGAGTGAAAAAAGAAATACTAATTTTTTAAATAGAAGACTTTGTCAAGTATTATGAAGGATATCAAGATAATCAGTTTAGGGTGTTTTTCCACAATAAACTTATCAAATTGTATATGTACGTGTGTGTGTGTGTGTGTGTATACATATATATGTATACATATATATATGCTCATATATATTCATCCATATATACATACATTCAAATACATACAGACATAATTTAATTATAAGCAAAATGTTATCAGTATAACAATATATAAAACCTATTTGTCACATGAATAGAAAAGCGGTGAAAATCATTACTTGGGAGATCATAAAAGGTTTTACAAAGAAGTTGACATTGATCTGGCCTTTAAGGAATGATGGGCAAGTTGTCAAGTAAACAAAATAGAAATGTCAGTTATATATTTGAAGAAATAGTATATAGTCCACTTCCATCAGACAAAAGATAGATGTAGAGAAATAGTGGAAAATGATGAAAACATAGGTTAGAACAAGATAATGGAAGAGCTTCAATACCACTATAGGAATGTTGGATTTTGTTTTGGTAATAATAATAAGAAATTGAAATTTTTTAAGTGAGGGAATTGATGAAAGTTTTCTTTTTAAAAGATTATTGTGTAAACACAATATCTAGAAAAAGCAGAACAGATTTGGAAAAGTAAACCTTGCAGGTAAGGTAGAACGCAAAATTTCAATCACCAAAATTAAGTACCAAAAACCTATTTGGGTGCCAAAATGTAAATATAATGAAAGGCAGGATGAAGAGAAGATTAGTAGAAAACAATGGCCTTGCTTTCCCCACTAGAATTCCTGCTTCTCAAAAATGGACATTATTTCATTCTTTTTAAATGCATCACCTCTCATTACTATTAAAGTGACTAGAAGATGATAGACAGTTCATGTTTGCTGTGGTAAAGATTGATTTTCATTCCAAGCTAGTGAATCTTATGAATTCTTAACTTTAAACCAAATTGTTTTCTTGGACAAAGGACTATGATTGGTTCCTGACCTGATTCTCAACAACCATAAGGAGTTGGTTAATGGGGTGGAGATAATGGGAACTTTAAAGAGAATAGATACTCGATCTTAAAACTTGTGGTAGAGTAGAAAAGGAAAACCAATGTTTCCACAGATTTTAGGAGAGAAGATTAGAATATTTTCAGAGAAAAGGCAGGTAAAAAAAAATTAAAGTTAATTGCCACTGAATAGAAAGGTCCTCAATATGAAATTGTGCAGACACACACAGAAACAACTATGATGAGGGAAAAAGGAAGTTATGAATGCAGAGTCACTTTCCATGATCTTTTTTTTTATATATTTTTTAGATCTCCTTTAGTAAGCTGTTAACTCATTTTTCATAATTTTCTTGCATCACTCTCATTTCTCTTCCAAATTTTTCTGTTACTCTTACTTCATTTTCAAAACCCTTTTTGGGCTCTTCCATGACCTGCAACCAATTCCTATTTCTGTTGGAGCCTTTGGATTGAATGTAGGAGTTTTGAGTTTGTTATCTTCTTCTGGTTGCATGTTTTGATATTGTTTGTCACTAAAGTAAGATTCAATATCCTGAGTTTCCATAGCCTAAGATTCTATAGCCTGCTTGTTTTTCCAGTAAAGTACTTGACTTTAAACTCTTTGTTAAGGTTGGACTGTGCTTCCTGCATAGAGGATGTACTGTCCCAAACTTCAGGGGTTTTGTGAAGCTATTTTCAGAAATACTTCTAGGGACCTGTAAATTTTCAGTTCTTCCATGTTAGTGTGATCAAAGGAGAGGTGTTTACTCTTCTCCTAGCTTGAGCTCTGGTCAGTGAGTGACCACAAGCACACTTTTCTTCCTTGGAGCTGTGAAGAGGATTGCCTTTCCACTGTTGCCACAAGTTTCACCGCATCAGTGCTCCTCCTTGCCCCAGGACTGCCACCTAGAAGTGTAACTCAGATTCAAAAACAGGCAAAGAAATAGAATCCTGTATAGTACTGGAATAAATTATTGTTTAAATGATTGATAGAATTCACTTGTAACCACCTGGCCATGGTGATTTTTTCCTATGGAGTTCATTGATGGCTTGTTCAATTTCCTTTTCTAAGATGGGGTTATTTAAGTATTCAACTTCCTCTTCTGTTAATCTAGGCACTTTATATATTTTTTTAAATCCTCCATCTCATTTTGATTATCAAATTCATGGGCATATAGTTGGGCAAAGTAATTTCTAATTATTCTTTTAATTTCCTTCTCGTTGGAGGTTAGTTCATCCTTTTCACTTTTAATGTGGGTAATCTGGATTTTTCTTTCTTTTTTTAAATCAAATTGACCAAAAGTTTATCAATTTTATTGTTTTTTTCATAAAACCAACGCTTAATTTTATTTATTAGTTCAATAGTTTTCTTAATTTCAATTTTGTTAATCTCTCCTTTGGTTTTCAGTATTTCTCATTTGGTATTTACTTGGGGATTTTCAATTTGTTCCTTTTCTAGCTTTTTCAGCTGAATGCCCAATTCATTGATCTCCTCTTTCTGTATTTTATTCATGTAGGCACTCAAAGATATAAAACTTCTACTAAGAACTTCTTTTACAGTATCCCAAAGGATTTGGTAGGTTGTCACATTATTGTCATTCTCTTGAATGAAGTTGTTGATTATTTCTATAAATTGTTTAACCCACCCATTCTTTAGGATTAGATTGTTTAGTTTCCAATTAGTTTTTGGTTTATATTTCCATGACCTTTGATTACATACAATTTTTATTGCATTATGATCTGAGAAGGATGCTTTCAATATCTCTGCCTTTTTGCCCTGTATTGTGAAGTTTTTAATGGTCTAGTTCATAGCCAATTTTTGTATGTGTGCCATGTACCACTGAGAAAAAGGCATATTCCTTTCTCTTGTCCAGAGATCTATCATGCCTGCCTTATCCACAGTTCCATTCATCTTCTTAACTTCTTTTTTGTTTATTTTGAGGTTATAATTATCAAGTTCACAAAAGGGAGGTTGAGGTCCCCCACTAGTATAGTTTTGCTGTCTATTTCTTCCTGTAACTCTGTTAACTTCTCCTCTAAGAATTTGGATACTATATACCACTTGGAGCATATATGTTTATTAATGAAATTGCTTCATTTCTACCACAGAAAGCTAAAGTTTATAAATATAGATACAGAAGCAAGATATAGTTTCCTTCCTTATCTTTTCTGATTACTTCTACTTCTACTTTTGCATTGTCTGAGATTAGAACTGCTACTCCTTTTTTTACATCAACTGAAGCACAGTATAGTCCGCTCTAACCTTTGACCTTTAGCCTACATGTATGTCCCTATTTGAAATGTGTTTCTTGCAAACTGCATATTTTTGGATTATGGTTTTTAATCCATTCTTCTCTCAGTCTCCATTTTATGGGAGAGTTCATCCCATTCCAATGCACAGTTATGATTACTGTCTGTTTATTTCCCTCCAACCCCTTCCCCTTGTTTATGTTTATAGTTCTCCCTTCTCCCTTCCCCTCCACAAGAGAGTTTTAACTTTTGACCACTGCCTCCCTCAATCTTCCCTGTCTTCTTTCAGGCCCCCTCCCTTTTAATTCCCTTTTCACTTACTACTTCTTCCTCCTTTTTAGCCCCCGTCCCTTTTCTTTCTCCCTTCCCCTCCTACTGCCTATAGAGTTAATTGTATTTCTATATAAACTGAGTTTGTTGTACCCTCATTAAATCCAGTCAGATGAGAGCACCTCTCAAGCAATGCTCATCTCCCTCCCCTCTTTTCCTCTACTGTAATATTCTACAATATTTGAATTGTTTCTTTCTTACTGCTTTCAGTATTTTCTCCTTGACCTGGGAACTCTGGAATTTGGCTATAATTTTCCTAGGAGTTTCTCTTTTCAGATCTCTTTCAGGAGGTTACCAGTGAATTCTTTCAATATTTATTTTGTCCTCTTGTTCTAGAATATCAGGGCAGTTTTCCTTGATAATTTCTTGAAAGATGATATCTAGGCTCTTTTTTTGATCATGGCTTTCAGGTAGTCCCATAATTTTTAAATTGTCTCTCATTGATCTATTTTCCAGGACAGTTGTTTTTCCCACAAGATATTTCACATTTTCTTCTATTTTTTTCATTCTTTTGGTTTTGTTTTGTAATTTCTTGGTTTCTCATAAAGTCATAAACTTCTATCTGCTCCATTCTCATTTTTAAGGAACTATTTTATTCAGTGAGCTTTTGAACCTCCTTTTCCATTTGAACTATGGATACCCTTGGACCCTGCAATACTTACATGCAATCTCTATAGCAAAGATATTAAAGACAAAGGAAAGAGACCCATAGTACTAAAATATTTATAAGAGAACTTTTTGTGGTAGGAAAGAATTTGAAATGGAGTGATTGTCCGTCAATTGAGAAATGGCTGATCAAGTTACAGAATATGATTGTGATCAAATACTATTGTACAGTGAGAAAGTATCAACAGGGTTGTTTAAAAGAAAAAAAGTGAAATGAACAGAACCAAGAGGAAAATCTATATGGTAACAGGAATATTGTATTGATAATAACTGTGAAAAGACTTCTTAACTGTAGTAAATACAATGAAACAATTCCAAATGAGTCATGATGAAAAGTGCTATCCATCTGTCAGGAAAGAACTGATGGACACTGAGTGCAGAATCATGCATATTTTGTCATATTTTATTTTCTTACTTGAAATAATATTACTAGTATTGTTTTGCATAATTTCATATGTATAATAGGAATCATATTGCTTGCCTTTTCAGAGGGTTGAGTAGTAACTGGTAGGAGGGAGTAAATTGAGAAGTCAAAATTTTAAAAACAATATTTATAGAAATAAACATTTAAATAAAAAAACATGGAAAACGGCATTTGCGATTTCTACTAGATAGAGTACAGAAGGAATAAAGTTTAAAAAAACTATCTAAAAATAAAACAGAGGGAGAACTTCAAAAAATATTTGTCTTTTCATTTTAAAAATTGTTCAGAGGGCAATGGTAGCAGAGTTTTATTCCAACACTTTCACTCTATCCTTGACAATCACTTTTCAAAGTTGTTTTGAATTTGAATAAATTTAAATGCATACTTTGATAAAATGGAAAAAGACACTCTGCAAAGTGTTTGGCTGACACAATTATTTGTTTATAATATTAAGTTCCAGTTTTTAAAATTTTAACATTTGTTCTTGAGACTAATCTTAGTAAAATTTCAGGTTAAAGTTCAGTCCAAGTGCACAAAATTCTGAAGGTACCATTGACTGTAGAAATATTCGGAACTATAAACCTTCTAAAATATCTACTAGTGCTAAATTTTCTCTCCCACAAATAAAATACCATTTTCTGACCCCAAAGACTTTAGTAATTCATATACTTTCAGTTTACTTATTTAACTACAAACCAACAGAAATGAAAATGGAAACAATGTAGCCCATGAGCTATGACATTACTCAATATTCTCCCAGATCATGTAGCCAAGTGGCTAGTCTATCCCAGGAACATGTGGCAATTCTAAGGGACTCAACTTTTCATACATGTATGATAATGTATGTTTAAGCTAAAATGGCCGAACAGTAAACATTGAAGAGTGATAAATTGATATAAGCATTAGATTGCAGCATTAACTATATTTCTCTGGTTTTATTCAGTTTCCATCAAGTCCTTACAGTTTAAGCAGGCTGTAGTATATTTTATACTTAATTATTCCAAATATCAACTTGATATATATGTATAAACCCTAGGTATCTGATTCATTATAGGTTTCTTATATTTTTATGAGTCTTGTTAGCCAAACTAAGTTGTATCTGACTGACTCCCTCATGTCAGAGAGTTATTCTTCTTAAATTATTCAACATTAAAATGAGCCAGCAAATCATCCAAATGGCTCTTTCACAGAGACATCAGATTGATATGTGAAAAAAATATTTTAGAGCCTGATTAAAAATATAATGGCATTTTAGAAACAAGCTATTCAAATTCAACTCAAAGGAGCCACATATGACTTGCACAATTTTCTAAGGTATACTGTCACATTAGTGGTTAATATCTCTTATCCTCCTAACTATCTGGACACCCTTAATCAGTCAACATTGACTAAAGGACATTATAAACAATGAAATGAAGTACAGGGCTATAAGTTATTCTTATGATTGCTCCATCAGGTGTATAAATGAAATGATACGAGGATGAATTCCAATTTAAAGCAAGCTTTACTTTTAATTAGAAATTATTTTGTGAATTCCTTGAATGACCACCTCAATGGTCCAGTATTGCGTTTTCTCTTATTTTGCTTGCCATTCATTATAATGGAATATATCTATAATGTTATAAAATTATGATGATAGTAATAACAATCACACAAAATTATAGAAATAAGCATTTTATGATAGAAATACAGACCTCACAATATCCTACATATTTCAACAAGCTAACTCTATTGGAATCAAAGCATTGTTAGAGACAAAATTTACCAGCAACTACTGGAAAGTATTGCTTCTTAAAAATTAAAGAAAAAATTTGATAGATATAACTATGCCACATCCTCAGAATATCCAACATATCATGGAATTAATAAAGTTAAATATAAAAACATAGTGGAAGAAATTAAAGTCATGCATAAACAAAACAAGGTCCATATAATCTCAGTTCTGCAGCTACTAAAGATATTATTAAAGTAATATTTATTATAGAATGCATATAAATCTTTAGTTTGCAAAGTTTTTTAGTGCATTACTTCATTTGAGCAACCCCACAAAAATTTTGGAAGGTGAATGCTGCTATTACTCCCATTTCACTAATAAAGAAGCAGAGGCACAAAGAGTTTACTGTAAATTCATTGAAGATCCTTACATTGAATCTTCCTAATAATGACCTTACATCACAATACTCTTATTCAATGACAAAGAGCTATTATTTTATCCATCCACAGAATGATGCCCACAGTATTAAAAATAAAATAGTAATAGCATGATAGTGACTTGTTTTCAGATTGTTTCATATCCTAAACTCTCCAGAAAATTTGAGGAGATAGTATTAATCATCATCATCAAAAACATGCTGAAAAACTTCTTCTAAATTGAAAAGGAAACATAGCAAATCTAATCTTCCTTGGGTAAGTCTTTCTACATATTTATTGATAGAATTAAAAGCCCTTCAGATTTCTTCTGACTTCAGCCACAAATCCTGTTTTGTTTTGTGTTTTGTTTTTTTTTTCATTTTCACTACTCTGAGTTGTTCAAAACAGATTCTGGCTAAGGTCCTAGGTTTCCTTCTGGTGCTGGTCCTTATTAAAATGTGGGTCCAATTACAGAATGGTGCTCCCAAATGAATGACTTGGAGTGGCAGCTGCTCTCTTCCCACAAAATTGAAATGGGGCAGCTGGATGACTGGAAGAGGGAAGTGCACTGGGAACTCTCTCTCTCTCTCTCTCTCTCTCTCTCTCTCTCTCTCTCTCTCTCTCTCTCTCTCTCTCTCTCTCTCTAACAAAGAATGGTTCAATATTTTATAATTGGCAAGGCAAATGAGTTGCTAGTCACTAATGACTTTATTTTAGAGGTCACATTCAATAACTGTACAGGCTAAAATGTATGCATAACATTTTTTCAGTGAGAACACAGTTAATAAAATAAGACTCTATTTAGGAAGTTTTATGTCTCAAAATCTTTACAACGTATTATAGATATACAAACAGAGCCTGCATGTTTGGTAACATCACAATTAACAAGTGACACTTCATCTTTTAGCTGATAGGAATCGTTTAGAAGGGTAGTCACAGAATAACTCACCCTTTCCTCACTGGGATTTTATCATGTACAAGAAGTAGGAAGGAAGGAAAGGGAAGAAAGGGAGGGAGAGAATAAGGAAGGAAGAGAGGAAGAAAGAAGGAAAGAGAAGAAAGAAAGACAGAAATTTCATGCTATTGAAATATAATCAAGCAAGAGAAATTAATTCCCATGTTGGGGAAATCTCAGTTTTGAGGTAGCAATATTTTTCATTAGTCTTCTGGATCATGACTGATTAAATCACCAATTAGAATTCTTAAATTTCTTGAATTTGGTCATTTAAAAATAATATTGAAATTATGGTATTAACTGCTTCCCTGGTTCTGCTCACTTAGCTCTGCATCAGTTTACACAAGTCTTCTGTAGTCTCTCTGAAACCATCTCTTTCTTCATTTCTTAGAGTAAAGTAGTATTTCATCATATTAACATGCCATAAGCTATTTATCCACTCCATAATTCATGGGTACCTCATTGGTTTCCATTCTTTATGACCATGTGAATATCAACAACAATTTTTTTTTTTTTTTTTAGTATTTAAGACCTTTTTCTCTTTGATATGTTTGAGTTGTAGGCTAGTGGTAGTATCTCTGGGTCAATGTCAAGAACTGTCTAGTAATGGGAGAGAGAGCATAATTCCAAATTGTTATCCAGAATTAAAGCATTAAGTTCAAGAGGACTGAAGAGCTGAAGTATAAAACATCAACTTAATTTTACTTTAATTTCAGAAATTTGCATTTTATTTTCTCTCTTCTCTATCTAACCCTTATATTAATAAGGTTCCTAAGCAGCAAAATGGTTTTATTTTACTAAAGGCATCTTTAGAAATATCTGTTTAAAAAACATCTTTATGGACTAGGAAAGAAAAATGTTGCCAAAATAGAAAGGCATGTAGCAATAACTGTGATAATGAGGAGCTATGGAAAGTTCATTTCTGTATCTAGAAGTTGTAGTCTTTATATTCAGAATTTTAAGCAGTTTTCTTAATGGTAATGGTAAAATATTTGAAGCTAGATAGAGATCTAAAAGTCAAACAATTTCTTAGAAATGGAGATACTGATCATTTTAATCTATGCACTAGTATGAAAAGTAAATCACTTGAATTTCCTGTGCCTCAGTTGGGGATGCATTTAACCTCCCTGGTAAAACTCTAAGCAGTCAATTTCATGCCTGGAGGACAATGCATAAAACATGCTCTCAAACCAACTTTTAAGGGCAAATTCATTTGAAGAGTGAGTGAAAGAGGGAGTAAACCTGAGGTTCAATAGGCAAGTGGAGAAGTACACCATCTCTTAGCTACGTAGGTTACCTAATAATTATTCTTGCTAGGTAGTCATGTAGGTTCAGTTTCTATATTGCTGAAGAAGTCCAAGTGCTGTGTCTTCTAAATTTTAGAGCTATTGGACAAAGCCTCAGTTGTCTCACCCTAAATACAACTCTTTGTTTCAGTTTTTCCATATGTAAAATGAGTGTGAGATTTAGGTTGGATTATTCCCAAGGTGTTTTCCAACTCTAAGTCTTGTAATCTATAAAATGCAAATATACACAGCTCCTTTTCTCCACAGATTTTTGCTTTTCAAAGATTAAATAATCAAATAGGAGAGGTGACAACTGAAGAAATATTCTGGAAGAAATGAGTTATTTAAATTATTTTAAATTTAGATAATGTTAACTTTATAAACATGAATTCTGGCATAACAGTAATCCCATCTCTTGTTGATGATAGCATTTAGAATGGAAAAGGACCATAAAAATAATTTGGTTCAACCAATTGTTTTGCACATAGCAATTTGAGCAATTCAGTTAAATATTGCACGCAACAATATGATTCTACTCAGTTTTTCTCTTTGTATTCATGAAGAAAATAGTTCTATGAATATTATTATTATTGCCAAATTTCTAAAAGCTTTTGGTTGTAATTTACATTCATGTCTCTTACAGATACCATAAATCTGATGTGTCTAATGAAGCCCACTCCACTTGGGTCAAGGCATTCTGTCATGTCTCTGGTATGTTAGAGAAACAAATCCCATGGTACATCATGATGAAGAGTAGTATTCACAGGAATACTCATGTACATATTACATCTGCCAAAAGTCGAGAATTGTGGTACCTTCTGAAAAGATATTCCCCATCTGCTTTCTTTAGTGATTTTTCAAATAATCCATTTCACTGTGATAGTAGCAGGACAACCACAAATAGGTATGAGTAGTTTATGGAGCTGGGAGAAACTCAGGAAATGACAGCCTGCTGAGATCTGAGACAGTTTTAAGTTGCCTGGGGGGGAGTGAATGTGCCTGGTTGCTAAGAGAGGAAAAAGTTACAATCTAATGTAATGAGAGAGAACATTTTAAATTATACAAAGCAGGTAATGGACTTGCACCAATTGCTTCTTTTTGATGTAAATTCCACACCAATGGTTAATTTATAAACTCAGTTCTATTTTAAATATTTTAAGTCAATTACTTTTCAGGGCTTTCAAGAGAGTGTTAAATGCCTTTAATCACAATATATTGGAGACAATTAAATGATGTCACATTTCAGATAACCCAACATGTGCTTGCAATCTGAGCACTTAATTTAAAAAGAATCAGAACACAAAAAAGCACGTTCTGCTCATGGGAATTTGAGCATGTAATCTATATTTGGAGCTCCTTGGCATATTTGTTTTGCCAGTTTGGGCTTGTAAGCTTAATGATGCTCTTAAAGAAAAGCAAAAAAAAAAAAAAAAAAAAAAAAATCAACCAAAAAATAAAAGTGCCTTCCCCAATGCCATATAAATGGCCCATTCAGCCTGTATACTGAAAAATTCTACTACATAATGCTTTTCATTTTCTATTAGTGTCAGTGGAATAGTAATTAAAAAATTTTTTTATTTTTAAGTGAAAATAATGCTTCACTTTTTAAATGTACAAACCACAAACCTAGGCAAAAAGTATGGTTGAGATAGAATCATGCATTAATTGTGACTTCAAAAGAAGTATGATAAACATTACAGTATGTTTCTTCTCACAAAAAAGACTAATATTCACAGTTTCTGATAAAACCAGCATTTGTGTCTGTTCACCAAGGTTTTGCTGAAAGTCATGTGTGCTTTTATGGTACAAGGAATGATGGATGATAACTCCTTGACTGGGTGCAGCAAACGGCAACACCAGCTTCTAATTATGGGATCCATTATGAAGATAACAAAGGAATTCAGAAGTAAAAATCTTCCTAATTCTAGAACTAGGGATTTGAGCATTCAAATATTTCCAAATTCCTACTTCTGATGGAAGCCCTAAACCTACCTCTTTACGTCTGGTCCTGCTACTGCCAAGAGACAACTCCAACTTTAGGATTTAGAGGAAAATTAACTGGTATTAAAGGAATCTCTGAAATCCTAGTAGTGACAAATTGAGATTTTTTTAAACTTCTTGTTATAAGGAGAATAGGAAAAGCCCTGAACAAAGAAGAGAGAGGAGTCTTCTGAAATGTATATTGGTTTGTGTTTTTGTGTGTGTGTCTGTCTGTCTGTATATGTGCATGTGTGTATGTGTGTGTGTAGAAAGAAAGCCAGAGACAGACAGAGACAGAAACAGACAGACAGAGACACACAGAGAAAAACTTTCAATATCCTTTTCTCACCAAAAAAAAAAAAAAAATGAGTTAATCAGCTTGGTATAATAGATATGGTGATGTACTTTGAATCAGGAAAAAATGCAGTTGAATCCCTCCTAAGACAATAGCTTGTAAACCTGGGGAAGTTTATTGTCGTCCTTAGACTTTGGTTTCCTCATATGAAAGGTATGGAAACTAGTAGCACTCATCTTCACAAGGCTGCTAAAATGATTCAATGAGATGATTCTCTCTCTCCCCATATATGTGTATGTATACATACATACATACATACACATATGTGTACATAGTGTTTTTCAAAGTGCTATATAAATGGTGGCATATTTTACCTGGATATTATATGTACAAATGAGAAATCCTGAGAGACTCTATGTTTACTTGGAAGAGACTTTAGTAGCCATTAAAGCTCAGCTCTCCCCCACCCCCATTTTATAATTAATAAAGAAACATTTAATAAATATTTATAGACAAAGAAATTGAGTCACAGAAAAGGAAAGGGATTTACTTACAGTCCCACAGTTAGTCAATGTGATACATGTGCTTCAGCACAGATTTTATGACCACAAGCCCAGTGATTTTTTTCCATTAGCCTATTTTATTTCAGGTATAAACATTACTATATTTGCAACAAAAAAGTCTAGAACTTAATCCCAGCAGATAATGATGATAATCTGAATGACACTGAAAAGCATTTTTAAGAAGATTAAAAATAGAATAGCTAGATGAGTTTTTGCAATAAAAAATGTTTCCTTTGGAAAACTCTGGAGTTTTCCTTTGCTCAATAATAGTAAAGATGGATTTGTTCTGGCTCTTCAATATACCCTCTTCTCCTTTCTGTATAGAAAGACTGGAAAATAAAGGCTGCTTGATAAAAATTTCCTGGGAACTTTGATACTGAAAGCCTGATACTGAGATTATGAAATTCTAGCAAAAAACATATGTCCTTTGCTCTGTTTTCTACCAAACATTCCAAACATGGATTGTGTCAAGAGATAGCTCTCTAAACTATCGTCCAATTTTCCAATTTCTGGAGACAGCTGAACATTACAGCACATTTTTAAAACAGAATATCATATTCTTTTCAAATTTTAATTTTCAGGTTGGGAAGAAGCTTCTGATCACCCGAGGAAGACAAGACCAGCAATTTACTAATACTGAGAATTTTCAAGTGAGAAAACTCTCTCTACCCTTGTTTATACTTTTCCTTCAACTCTCCTTCTTTTGTTTTGAAGTTTTCTCTATATACATTTATTTTATATAGGTCTATATCCTGGTGGCTATTATTTATCAATCCATGGGTCATTTTCGAGATTTTTTTTTCTAATTTATTTATTTAACTTTAGTTTACAACATTCACTTCCACAAGATTTTGAGTTCCAAATATTCTCCCCATGTCTTCCCTCCTTTACCCCAAGACAGCATGCATTCTGATTACCCCTTCCCCGGATCTGCCTTCCCTGCTGTCACCACACTTTTTCTTATCCCTTTCCCCTCTATTTTCTTGTAGGGCAAGGAGGAGTTCTATACCGCATCAGTTGCATCTCTTAGTTCCCAGTTGCATGTAAAAACAATTTTTAACATTTATTTTTAAAATTTTGAGTTCCAAATTCTCTCCCTTCCTCCCTCCCCACTTACCACCATTAAGAAGACAAGCAATTAGATATAGATTATACATGTTTAGTCATTCAAAATACTTTCATAACAGTCATCTTATAAAAGATTAACTATATTCCCCTCTATCATTATCACACCCCGCATTTATTCTATTCTTTCTTTTGACTGTGTCCCTACTTAAAAGTGTTCACTTCTAATTACCCCCTTCTCCCATTTGCCCTCCCTTCTACCATCTCTGCCCACCCAGTTCATCCCCTCACTCCTACTTTCCTCATAACAAATTGAGTGTGCATGTCATTCTCTCCTTAAGCCAAATATGGTGGGAGGAAGGTTCAATCTTTCCCTCTCACTTCTCCCCTCTTCCACTCCATTATAAAAGCTTTTACTTGCTTCTTTTATATAAGATATAACTTATACCATTCTATTTCTCTCTTTCTCCTCCCAAGACATTTGTCTCTCATCCCTTAATTTTATGGCTTTAGATATCATTCTTTCAAATTCTACTCACCTTATGTCCTCTGTCTATATATCTAAATGTGTGTGTGTGTGTATAGATACAGGAATAGATATAGATGATATAGATATAGGTAATCCCTCCAACTGCCCTAATAGTGAGAAAACTCTCAAGGGTTACAAATGTTATATTTCCATGTAGAAATGCAAACAGTTCAACTTTAACAAGTCTCTTATGATTTCTCTTTCCTGTTTACCTTTTCATGCTTCTCTTGATTCTTTTATTTGGAAGTCAAATTTTTTATTCAGCTCTGGTTTTTCCATCAAGAATGATTGACAGGCCTCTATTTCATTAAATGATCATTTTTCCCTGAAGTACTGTACTCAATTTTGCTGGGCAGGTGATTCTTGGTTTACATCCTAGCTCCTTTGACTTCTGGAATATCATATTCCAAGTCCTTCAATTCCTCAATTAAGAAACTGTTAGATGTTGTGTTATCCTGATTGCATTTCCAAAATAATTAAATTGTCTCTTTCTAACTGCTTGCAATATTTTCTCCTTGACCTTGGAACTCAGGAATTTGTCTACAATATTCCTAGGAGCTTTCCTTTTGGGATCACTTTTAGATAGTGATTGCTGGATTCTTTCAATATCTACTTTAAACTCTTGTTCTAGAATATCAGGGCAATTTTCCTTGATAATTTCTTGAAAGATGATGTATAAGCTCTTTTTGTGATCATGGTTATAGGTAGTCCAATAATTCTTAAATGACTGTAATTATTTTCAAAGTCAACTGTTTTTCCAGTGAGATATTTCACATTGTTTTCAACTTTCTCATTCTTATGGTTTTGTTTAATAATTTCTTGAGTTTTCATAAAGTCTTTAGCTTCCATCTGCTCCATTCTAATTTTTAAGGAATTATTTCTTTCAGGAGCCAAGATGGTGGAGTGATTGGTAACTGCTATCTCTGTCTCCTGGTTGACCTTGACCAGCCCAGAGATTATCTCCCTGGGAAACACCCTGGAACAGTGGGAGCAGCAGAAGGCTTAAATAGACACTTGCCCTGGGAAACTAGAAAGATCACTAAGGAGGGGTTCTCTTGCTGTAGCCAAAGGAGACCAGTACAGGATTAGAGCAGTCCCAGACAGCCCCATCTCAGCTAACCTGGAGAAGATCCTGAACCCCAGGTGTTTGAAGCCAGCAACTGCCAACACCAGGACCCCAGGTGTGCCTCAGCACCCTAGTGGAACTGGGAAGACACTAGCACAGAAAAATGAGCTTGCCTATGCTCTTGCTCAGCAGAGGAGTCTCCTGCATCCAGACCATCCCTCTCCCACACATAAGGAGATGCCTCCAGGATAACTTTGGGGAAACCCAAAAAGACCTAACTGAACTTTGTTTTCAAACACTAGATAGCTCAGCACCAGGTAAGCTGCAGCATTTAATTTCTGGCTGAAAGAACTAGACGTCACTACACACAAAGCCTCAAATTTTAGGCACAAGAACTGTGGATTAGAGCTCCCTATGACACAGACACAGAGACCTACCTCAGAAGCCAGGAAAAGGGTTATCAACAGTAGTTAAAAGCAAAGTAGAAAAGACCATAGAATCTTTCTATGGGTACAAGGACCAAACATAATTACCAAAGAGGTCATAATTGAGACTGTATTCCCATCTGAAACTTCAGAAGGGAAAATTAACTGGTTGGAGGCACAAAGAGCCTTCTTGGAAGGACTCTGGAAGTTCTTCTTAAAACCCAAATTAGAGAAATAGAAGAAAAACAAGCCAATGATTTTAAAAATATGTAAAAAGGATTCATTGACAAAAGCAGTTCATTAAAAAGGAAAATGCGACAAATGGAAAAGGAAGTACAACACCTAAATGGTGAAAATAACTCCTTAATAGAAACAATTGGACAGATAGAAGAGGAGACACAAAATTTAACTGAAGAAAACAATTTGATAAAAAATAGAGTCGGACAAGAAGAAGCTAATGAATCTATGAGATATCAAGAATCAGTCAAACAGAATCTAATGAATGAAAAGAGAATAAAATGTAAAATATCTAATTGGAAAAAACAACTGACCTGGAAAATAGATCCAGGATAGAAAACCTAAGGATTATTGGTCTACAAGAAAGCCATGATGAAAAAAAGAGCCTGGACAATATCATGCAAGAAATCATCAGGGAAAATTGCCCAGAAATCCTAGGCTCAGAGGGCAAAGTAGTTATGGAAAGAATCCACCATTCATCTCCCGAAATGGAACCCAAGCTAAAAACACCAAGAAATATCATTGCCAAATTCCAGAACTATCAAGTGAAGGAGAAAATACTGCAGGTAGCCAGAAAGAAACTATTCAAATATCAAGGAGCTACAGTCAGAATCACACAGGACCTTGCAGCTTCTACATTAAAAAATCAAAGGAACTGGAATATGATATTCCATAAGACAAAGGAGCTAGGACTACATCCAAGGATTAATTACAAAGTTGAGCATAATATTTCAGGCAGGGAGATGGACATTCAATGTAAAAGGATTTCCAGACTTTCCTGATGAAAAGGTCAGAACCCAATAGAAAATTAAATCTTCAAATGCAGGTCTCAAGAGAGACATAAAAAGGTATGCAGAGCAAAACAAACAAACAAACAAACAAAAAAAAAAACCAAAACCAATACCAAAACCAAAAAAACAAATAACAACAAAAAAAACTGGTTACACAATATGGGCAAACTGTCAACATCCCTATAAGGGAAAATGATTCTTGTTAATCTTGAGAATTACGCATTTATTATGAAATTTCAAAGGGATATACATAGATAGAGGAAGTGGTTATAAATTAAATGATGTGATGATAACAAGCATGATTTAAGGATGTGAATGTGAAGAGAGGAAGTAGAAAAAAAATAAATTCCATCACATGAAGAGGCATAAAAATATACTACAGTAGAAGGAAAGAGGGAACGTAGATGAGTATTGTTTGAGAGGTACCCTCATCTGACTGAATTAAAGGAAGGTACAAAAAACTCAGTTAAGCATAGGCAAATAGGCAATGGAAAGGGAAGGGGGGAAGAAAACAGAGGGAAGACTAAAAGGGAGGGAAGAAGTAGTAAAGATAAAGGAGATTAAAAGGGAGAGGGGTTAAAAGGAGGGAGGAAGAATGAGGGAGGTAGTGGTCAAAAATTAAAACTCTGTTGGGAAGGGAAAGGGAGAAGGGAGAAATAAAAGCATAAACAAGGGGAAACAAGATGGAGGGAAAGACACAAATAGTAATAGTAACTGTGAATTTGAAAGGGATGAACTGTCTCATAAAATGGAGATGGACAGCAGAATGGATTAAAAACCACAATTCAACAATATGTTGTTTACAGGAGACACATGGGAAGATACACAAAGGGTAAAGGTAAAAGGTTGGAGCAGAATTTATTGTGCTTCAGCTGATATAAAAAAATAGGGAGAGCAATCCTAATCTCAGGCAAAACAAAAGCAGAAATAGATCTAATCAAAAGAGATAAAGAAAGAATCTATATGCTGGTAAAAGACATCATAGACAATGAAGAAATTTCATTACTAAACATATATGCTCCAAGTGTTATAGCACCCAAATTCACAGAAGAGAAGTTAAGGGAGTCACAGGAAGAAATACACAGCAAAACTATACCAGTGGGGCACCTCAACCTCCCCCCTCTCTGAACTTGATAAATCTAACCTCAAAATAAACAAGAAAGAAGTTAAGGATGTGGATAGAACTCTGGATAAGGTAGACATGATAGATCTCTGCAGAAAATTGAATGGGGATAGAAAGGAATACACCTTTTTCTGAGCAGAACATGTCACATATACAAAAATTAACCATGTATGAGGCCATAAAAACCCATCCTACTGAAATCATAAAGCAATAAAACTTATATGTAATGAACGGCCATCGAAACACAAACCAAAAACTAAATTGGAAACTAAACAATCTAATACTAAAGAATGAGTGGGCTAAACAACAAATTATAGAAACAACCAACAACTGTATTCAAGAGAATGACAATAATGAGACAACCTACCAAATTTTATGAGATACTGCAAAAGCTGTTCTTAGGGGAAACTTGATATCTTTGAATGCCTGCATGCATAAAATAGATAAATAGGAGATTAATAAATTGGGCATGCAGCTGAAAAAATTCAAAAAAGAACAAATTGAAAGTCCTCAAGTAAATACCAAATTAAAAATACTGAAACCAAAGAAGAGATCAATAAAATTGAAATTAAGAAAACTATTGAACTAAAAAATAAAACTAGGAGTTGGTTTTATGAAAAAAACAACAAAATTGATAAACCTTTGGTCAATTTGATTTAAAAAAAGAAAGAAAAAAACAATTACTAATATCAAAAATGAAAAGGGTGAACTTACCTCCAAAGAGGAGGAAATTAAAACAACAACAAGAAATTACTTTGCCCAATTGTATGCCTATAAATTCAACAATTTAAAAGAGATAGATGATTATTTTAAAAGATACAAATTACAGAGACTAAGAGAAGAGGAAGTTGAATGTTTAAATAATGCCATCTCAGAGAAAGAAATTGAATAAGTCATCAATAAACTCCCAAGGAAATAATCTCCAAGGCCAGATGAATTCAGACATTAATTCTATTAAACATTTAAAGAAGAGTTGATTCCAAAACTATATAGACTATTTCGGAAAACTGGGGAAGAAGGAGTCCTCCCAAATTCTTTTTATGATACAAATATTGTTTTGGTTCCTAAACCAGGAAGAGACAAAACCGAGAAAGAAAATTATAGACCAATATCTCTAATGAATATAGACGCAAAAATTTAAATAAGATTTTAGCAAAAAGAATACAACAACTAATTACAAGAATAATACATTATGATCAGTTAGTATTTAGACCAGGCATGCAGGGCTGGTTCAATATTAGGAAAACTATTAACATTACTGATCATATCAACAACAAAACTAATAGAAACCACATGACTATCTCAACAGATGCAGAAAAAGTTTCTGACAAAATACAACACCCATTCCGACGGAAAACACTGGAGAACATGGGAATAAATGGAACATTCCTTAAAATAATAAGCAGTATCTACCTTCAGCAAGCATTATATACAATGGGGACAAGCTAGAAGCATTTCCAATAAGATCAGTGTTGAAATAAAGATGACCATTATCACCACTATTACTCAATATGGTACTAAAAATGTTAGCTGCAGCAATAAGAGAAGAAAAAGAAACTGAAGGAATTAGAATAGGCAAAGAAGAAACTAAGTTATCGCTCTTTGCAGATGATATGATGATATACTTAGTTAATCTTAGAGAATCAAGTAAAAGGCTACTTGAAATAATAAAGAACTTTATCAAAGTTGTAGGTTAAAAAATAAACCCACACAAATCTTCTACATTTCTATATATTAGTAATAAATCTCAACAGGAAGAGATAGAAAGAAAATTCCCATTTAACATTATGGTAGAGACTATAAAATATTTGGAAGTCTACTTGCCAAAACAAACCCAGGGACTATATGAGCACAATTAGAAAATATTTTTCACACAAATAAAGTCAGAGCTGAGTAAGTGGAAAAGCATCAGTTGCTCGTGGGTGGGCTGAGCCAATACAGTAAAAATGACAATTTTACCTAAGTTAATTACTTATTCAGTGCCATAGAAATCAAACTAATAGGTAATCATTTTGTAGAGCTAGAAAAAATAATATCAAAATTCATCTGGAAGAACAAAATATCAAGAGAACTAATGAAAAGAAATGCTAGTGAAGGTTGCCTAATTCTACCAGATTTCAAATTTTATAATTATGGAGCAATTATCAAAGCAACAAATACCAAAACCACTTGGTACTGGCTAAGAAACAGAAAGGTAGAACGGTGGAATATGTTAGGTACCCAAGACACAGTAGTCAAAGAATATAGCTATTTACTGTTCCATAAGACCATGGACCCCAGCTTCTGGGATAAGAACTCACTGTTCAAAAAAAAAAAATTGTTGGGAAAACTGGATGACAGTATTGTGGAAACTAGGCATAAACCAATGCCTAGCACTGTACACAAGAATAAAGTCCAAATGGGTACATGATCAAGGTTTAAAGACTAATAGTATAAACAAATTAGTGGAGCAAGAAATAGTGTATTTATTAGATTTATGAAGAAGGGAAGAATTTTTGACTAAACAAGAGATAGAAAACATTATGAAATGTGAAATGGAGAATTTTGATTACATTAAATTGAAAAGTTTTTGCACAAACAAACCCAATGCTACCAAGATTAGGAGGGAAGCAGAAAACTGGGAAAGAACTTTTGAAAATAGTATCTGTGACAAAGACCTCATTTCTAAAATATATAGAGAAATGAGTCAAATGCACAAGAATACAAGTCATTCCCCAATTAATAAATGGTCAAAGATATGAAGAGGCAGTTTTCAGAGGAAGAAATCAAAGCTATCTATAGATATATGAAAACATGCTCTAAATCACTACTGATTAGAGAGATGCAAATCAAAACAACTCTGAGATATCACATCACAACTATCACATTGATTAACATGATGAAACAGTGTGATGACAGATGTTGGAGAAGATGTGGGGGAGTTGGAACACTACTTCATTGTTGGAAGAGCTATGAGCTGATCCAACCATTCTAGAAAGCAATTTGGAATTATGCCCAAAGGGCTCTAAAAATGTGCATACCCTCTGACCCAGCAATAATGCTTCTAGAACTATATCCCCAAGAAATGATAAAAATAGGAAAAGTTCCCACATGTACAAAAATACCTAAAGCAGCACTCTTTGCAGTAGCCAAAAACTGGAAATCAAGGGGATGCCCATTAATTGGGGAATGGCTGAATAAATTGTGGCATATGAATGTAATGGAATACTTTTGTGTTGTAAAAAATGAAGAACAGGAAGACTTCAGAGAAGCCTGGAAAAACTTCTATGAATTGATTCCGAGCAAAAGGAGCAGAAGCAGGAGAACTTTGTACACAGCAACAACCACAGTATGCGAGGATATTTTCTGGTAAACTTAGACTTCCTTGCAATGCAAGGAGTTAAAAAATTCTGAATGGTCTCTTAAGGCAAAATGCTTTCCTTATCCAGAGAAAGAACTATGAAATTCGATCCCAGAATGTAGCAAATAATTTTCTTTTGCATTTCATTTTTGTTTGTTTTATGATTTCTCTCATTCATTTTAATTCTTCTATGCAACATGACTAAGAAGAAAATATATTTAATAAGAATGTATGTGTAGAACATATTTAAAATTGCATGCCATCTCTGGGAGGGATGGGAGAGGGAAGAGGGAATAAGGGGAAGGGTGGGGAAGGGAGGGGGGAAAATCCAAATTATATGGAAGTGATTTTAGAACACTGAAAACAAACAAAATAACAGTAGCAAAACATAAAATTAAAAAAAAGAATTATTTCCTTCAGTGAGCTTTTGCACCTCCTTTTCCATTTGCCCAATTCTGCTTTATAAGGCATTCTCCTCATTGAGTTTTTGGAACTCTTTGCCATGTGGGTTAGTCTATTTTAAAGGTGCTACTTTCTTCAGCATTTTTTGATCCCCTTTATGAAACAGTTGACTCATTTCCCATGATTTTTTTGCATCACTCTCATTTCTCTTCCCAATTTTTCCTCAACTTCTCTGACTTGATTTTCAAAATCATTTTTGGTCTCTTCTGTAGCCTTAGACCAATTCAAAGTTTTCTTGAAGCTTTGACTTTGTTGTCTTTTTCTGGTTGTATGTTTTGATCTTCCTTGTCACCAAAGTTAAATTCAATAATCTGATTTTTCTCCTGTTTTTGCTCATTTCTTCAGCCAGTTACTTGACTTTTGAGCTCTTTGTCAATGTTGTTCTTTGTTTCCAGTGGGACTTGGAGGTGTACCTGCAGATGCTTGATCCCCTCACAATCTGTGCGCCTAAAGCTTCAGATACAGCTGCTGCTGCTACCATTCTGGCAGGCTCCTCAGCCCCCTCTGACACCTTGGAGCTGGGATCAGTCTATGCTACTCTTTCACAAAGGTTGGACAGGTTTTTTCTACTGACCTTCCAAGTTGTTCTTGGTGTTTTGGGTTCAAGAAGTCTGGAAATCACTAGAACTGCCAGTGATTCAGTCCCCTTGAGGCCTGCTCAGGTTCCATCTGTTGTGATGTTTGTTGACCATGCTAGACTTAACTCCTCTCCCAATACACTGCAATAGACACTTATGGTCAACCTTCTAGGTTGTCTTGGGCTGGAGAACTGCTTCACACATTCTGTAGGTTCTGCAGCTCCAAAATTTTAGAATCATTTTTATATGTATTTGAAGAAGAGCTCAAACGAGTCCTCATTTTTACTCTGCCATTTTGTCTCTCCTCCCACTCCTCAACTAATCTTCTTTCTTAGAGTTACCTCTAGCATTTAGAAGTAAAATAACTTATCTGGAATCACAGCACAAATATGTGAATCAAAGGTAACACTTAAACAAAGATATTGTTGGCTTTGAAAATGGTACCCTAGTTACAAAATTACATTGCAAATAGACACATTAAAGTTTCTGAATATACACCTATGACCCCTTCCAAATATCCCAGTTTTCACCATCACTACTCTTTGAAGAAGTAGGCTGTACTGCCACCTACCATCTTCTCTAATAGCTGAGTTTTCACCTTGTGTTTTCTAGTCATCTCCATCTTCTACCTTCAAAATCCCCCTTAAGTGTCTTCAACTTTAAATCATTGTCCTACATTCTTGTATTTTTATCAACAGTGTATAACACATTGCCTGGCATAGAGTAAACACTTTTAAAAATACTTTATCTCTCCATCTCTCCATCCATCCATCCATCCATCCACCTACCTACCTACCTACCTACCTACCTACCTACCTACCTACCTATCTATCTATCTATCTATCTATCTATCTATCTATCTATCTATCTATCTATCTATAGATATAGATATAGATATCTGTTTCCATGACTTAGGTCTTGGGGAGGGGAAAACTTTCAAAGATTCCAGTTATCCCAAGGCTATATTGCCACAATAGTTAATAGGAGAAGCCACTGTAGCTTGCTATTTTTACTCTTCCCTACCTACAGTCTTATTCCTCACTTCAGTATTGATGCTGATTACTTTTAGTTTTTTATGTCAGAAACAAAGAAAAAAGCTTATGGAACATAGGAAAAAACCTATCAAGTTAATGTTTCTTTTTTGTTTATTTGACATACTTTGTTTAGGTATACTAGTTCTTTTGGGAACTTAAAATATTCCTCCACTAAGCAGACTGTCAAGAGCAAGGCATTCTGTACAATGAAGTTACTATGTTTTCCCTGGGGCCTTTTTCTTACCTAGATGTATGTTTAATATGATAACAAGGAGAGTTTTTCTTTCACAGATGTCAAAGTATTTCAAATACTTCATTAGACAATCTGGACCCAGCTGAACACTTGGAATATACTGTTTGGGGAAATGATATTCAGTCACTTAAATTCTAATTCTTCCTTAAGTAAAAAGACCCCATACTATGTAAACTAAACTACCACCAAAGCCAAAAACATCTAGAAATTTCCAGATACAGATAGTTCAACTTGAGATAGTATTACTTCTAGATCAATTCCAAGCAATTGTCTCCTTTGCTTTGTTTTTTTTTTCCTAAGTGACTTTGTCAATCCACTTAGATTTTTTTTAACTTATGTAAATAAGATCTCACAACTCTGGTGTTTTTCAGTGTCACAGATTATACATATAGTATTGGGAAATGTTTATCTCCAAAAATGTGCAATAAGTCTTAATATGCTGAACAATTCAGAAGCAAAAGGCTGACTGGCCATGGTCAAAACCTAAACTCATGCTAGCAGGATTTGGGTTAGTGAATGGAAGATTTGAATCACAGGCTACAGAGATAGACAGAGCAAACCTATTGGGTCTGTCATCAGAGTGCCAAGAGCCTTCTTAATATATGCACTGCAAATTGAGTTCACTAACATTGGTATCTTGCTTAACATCACTTGATTTTTAAAAGCTACAACCTTATAAGCCCTTCACCTGGATTGAGGTTTTTATTTATCCTGACATTCTGTACACTGAATTATGCTTGGTATCATGTCCATTACCTAAAGATGAAAGAAGCTGATTTATAAAGGTAACTTAAAGACTGTAATATTAAGTGTTTCATAATGCACCTGCCTTCGTTTGGACTGAGGACAGTGAACTATAGGCAAGAGTGTATAAACTGGGACTAATTTCCTAGAATGAAGTAGCTTTCAGGACCTATATTGCAAAATGGGCAAAACCTCCTAACACGTTTAATAGCAAAGAACATATCTGATGTGAGTTTTGGATGAAACTCAATGCATGTTATATGCAGTAGGAGTTATATGAAACCTTACTTAATACAATTATGATGACAGTTCCTTATTTCCCCCCTCTTAGTCTAACCAGCAGTTCTTTTCTTACTTCTCTTTCTTTCTTCTTCCCTCCCTTTTTACCTTTCCTCCATGCATTCCTTTCCTCCATGCCTTCCTTCCTTCCTTCCTTCATTTCTCCTGCTTAAGTTACAAAAATTAATTTTCTCAGGTCAGATTTTTATCTTCCCTTCTCTTTGTGGAATACATTAGAGCATTAAGACAGTCAAGAAGGTTAAGTGACTGGTATTTTGTCTGAGATTCCTTTCTCCCCTTTCCTACTTACCTTGCATGTTACTGTACACAACAAAGAGAATTTCAACTACTTACAGTCATTAACTTCTTTTCCCCTCTGTACCTTTAATCATCAGTGTGGTCACAATAAACATTCCTTAGATTGAAAAACTAAAGGAACTAATTTCCCCAGAGCAATGACATGAATGAGATTCCAATTATTTTCTATTTATGTGTCACTTTTAAAACTTTATTTTCATTATATAGGAGAAATTATTGGATTTGTTTAAAGATAATATGATGAATTAATTCATATATACTGACTTGTATTTATATACCTGCATCTATCTATCTATCTATCTATCTATCTATCTATCTATCTATCTATCTCCATCTATCCATCCACTATCTATCTACACATACAAATATGCACATATGCATACATGCATATACATATGTGTATCGTACATGTGTTTGCATATGTATGTGTGTGTGTGTGTGTGGTTTCTTTCTATACTATGAGGATTGGTAGATGCCTAGGTATTAAAGTACTAATAGAAACAGATATCTACATATTTATGCATACCTATATCTATGCATGTTCACATATGCACATACATGTGTTTATATGTATGCACATACATACATAAAACTATGTATACATATATGCATGTGTGTACAATATACATATTTAGGTCACCTCTACCCAGGACTCATTTCAAAGCTAAATGTTGATTAGATTATTTGTTGGAGTCAAGGCAATATGTATTCATTAATCATTTATGATGTGCCAGTCATACTCCCTGCCTTCAAAAAGCTGACATTCTAATGAGGATGGTAACATACAAACACCTATCTACAATCTCAGGCACTAGCACTAGAAGTGGCCAGGAATAACTCTGAGCTCTGAAGGAAGCCAAAGAATTTGAGAGGCATTGTTGAGGATGAAGAGCATTTCACTTTCTGAGGAAAGTCAGTGAGAAGACACAGAGGAGTAGGGGAAATAGATACAACAAGAAAAGAAGAGTTTCTAGATCACAAACTTATTTTGAAATATATGGGGTGAGGAGTGCGTAAAGTGTAGAAAGGTGGAAACGCAGGAAAGAGCAGCTTTATGAAGGATTTTAAAAGGCAAACATAAATTTTTATACTTGCTCCTGGAAGGAAAAGGGACTACTGGAATTTCCTGAATAGAGAAGGGATATAACCAGATCTGTGCTTTCAAAGATCATTTTGTAGCAAAAAGATAGAAGATCACTCCTAGTTGTGAACCTGAGAGACTGAGAAGATAGGGTTGTCCTCTATGGCAATGGGGAAATTAGGAGGCAGAAGAAGGTCTGGGGGGGAAATTATAAATTAGTTTTTGGACATGGTAACGTTAAGATATCTATGAGACATTCATTTTGAGATGTCTAAGTATGAGATTAGAGATCAAGAAAGAAGTTAGAACAGGATGGATAGATAATACAATCATTGACAAAGAACCAATTAAATCCATAGTTGCTGATGACATCACCAAGTGAAATACTATAAAGAAGAGAGAAGAGAGCTCAGGATGGATGCCTGAAGGAAACCTACCAGTAGGGGGTGTGCTGGAGTTTTCCCTCCAGCAAAGGAAACTGAGAAGGAGCAGTCTATTAGGTAGGAGGAACACAAGGACAGAATGATGTCCTGGAAACTTAGAGAAAAGAAAGCATCAACAAGAAGAGGCTGTAAAGAGGGCAAGGAGAATGAGGACTAAGAGAAGGCCGTTGGACTTGGCAATGAAGAAATCATTGCTCACTGAAGGGATCAGTTTCTTCGGAAAGATGAGGGCAGAAATCAGACGGTAAAGGGGTTAAGAAGAGTAAGAAGAAAGATGAAACTCCTATTGTAGATGAGGTTTTCAAGGAGTTCAGCTACAAAAGGCAGAAGAAATATAATATGATAGGGTGAAAGGATCAGGTAAAGGTTTAAAAATATATCTTATGTTTCTTTATATGTATACATGCTGTTTCCCCTGATAGAAAATAAGCTTTTTAGCATCAGAGACTACTTTACTTTGACATTATCTTTACTACATACATAGTATTTAGAGACTACTAAGTGCTTAATGTGTACTTATTGGCTTGCATTGATTTGAAAATCATTAATTCAAGTAGTTTTTTTTAATCTTGTGAACATCTACCCAGTGAACATTTATGAAATTCAGATGAGATTTATTTTGATTTTTGGAATATGTATGAATTTTCTAAATGCAAAGTGTTTGAACATATGTGAAAGAAACTCCTTCCTTGCAGAAAAGGACTGAACCTCCTTTGGTATGCATCATTTTTCTTCTGATTTCATTATATTTTTAACCAATGACAAAAGCACACTTTAAAATCTTTGCCAAGAAAAAATAAGGGATCTTTAGAAAAGTTAACATGAACTTAAGACTGTCTAATGGCTACAGTCTCACTTTTAATTATTTCTTCTTTGTAATTTGATACATCTTTTACAAATATGCTTACTGATATTTTTAGAAGTTTTATTGCTGTTTTTAGGCAGGAAAACTACATGAAGATTAGAAATACCTATAATAAAAATATAAAAAGTTTATGAGATCTAATGATAAAAGATAAAACAGATTGGTTTAATTATCTTAGTTTTCTTTTCTGAATCTCAAATCAATGTTTTACCCATAATATTTTATATTACCTTTTTTTTGAGGATTCTATAAGATATAGAAAGGAGAGAATAAATGTTCTTAATCATTAAGCAACCCACAACTACCTAGCAAAGTAACAAATCAGAGGATAATACTATAAAAAGCATAGCTTAAAATATCCTGATTAGATCTTATGCATTATGAACATCTTGATTTATTTTTTCTTATCTGCTTATTTATTCTTTGTTCTATCATAATAATGGGAAATGACCTTTTTATTAGCTGATTTGTTTTCAGTTTTCAACATTCATTTCCACAAGATTTTGAGTTCCAAATTTTCTCCCCATCTCTCCTATCCTTCACCCCAAGACAGCATGCATTCTGATTACCCCTTCCACCAATCTACCCTTCCTTCTATCACCCCACCTTCTTTTATCCCCATCCCCTCTATTTTCTTGTAGGGTAAGATAGATTTCTATAGACCATTGCCTGTATGTCTTATTTCCCAGTTGCATGTAAAAACAATTTTTAACATTTGTTTTTAAAACTTTGAGTTGCAACTTCTCTCCCTTCCTCCTCACTCACTCCCAATGAGGAGGCAAGCATTTCACTATAAAGTAGTGAATCTGATCTGTGTAGATCCCTTAACAACCACTCTTGTGCACCTTGGCTATCTATGACTCTCCTCTGTCTCCTACAATGAGTTAGGAGTGAACCTAATTATTCTGGTAAATATTAGAGTGCTATCATTCATTCCAACCCTCCAAATATACACACACACACATATACTTGCATGCATATGCACACAAATATAGAACACATATATTCACTTTACTACCACCTCCATTAACACTTAGGTAAAGTACTCAGAAATGAAATATTTAACTTAATGAAGAATATAATTACAACATAAGCATATGTGTATGCCTACATATGTGTGTATCTACGTATGCACACATGTACAGTTGTTCATTCTGTTCCGTTAGAACAGCAGCAGAAACAATTGTAAATTAACTAGGCTTTTTTGTTTGGTTTCAATTTGATAGTCTGATTATTCTCTTTCACACCTTAATATATCAAATATAGGTAGATTATGGTCCTGATTTAGTTGAAGGTACTTCCATGTACCTAAGAAATAGCACTTGAACAAAAGGTCATTAATGGTAAAGGAGACAGTTTATAACTTTTATAGCATGACACAGTGGATAGAGTGCTTGACCTAAAGTCAAGAAGACTCATATTTACGAGTTCAAATCTGGCCTTGGATGCTTTCTAGCTGTGTGACCCTGAGTAACTCATTTAACTCTGTTTGCCTCAGTTTCCTTATCTGTATAATGATCTGGAGAAGAAAATGGTAAACCACTCCAGCATCTTCCCCCTAAAAAACAAAACAAAACAAATGGGTCACAGAATGTTGGAAACAATTAATATAATTAAACAAAAATAACAAACCCTTATGGAAGTGTATTCATAATATTAACCATAGCAGGGTAGCTCCTGTTCAGCTCTGCTCTGTTCCTATTGTCTCAGAAGCATGCATTTTTGGACCAGAAAGGGGCCAAGGCTTGTGAAGCTTGTTCATCTTGGCACCACATCCTTTCTTGAAATGAACAATGTCAAGGACAGATAACTCTTTATCCAATGAATGCTTCATTATGCCAGCATAATGCCATAAAATGGATATAAAATTGACATAAAATTTGTGCCCAATGTAAATGAAACTAAATATATAAAAACAGAGATGAAAATGGAATATCTATCAGGAAATGTATGAGTGGCACCATAGTATTTTAAATATACTAACAAACAGATTATGAATATACTCTTTCTTGTTGAGAGAGAAAATAAAGCTAAAAAACTAACTGCATCCATTTTCTTAAACATTACTAAAATTTACTAAATAAGTATGGTAGTACTTAGCATTCATATAGAGTGGACTTTTTGCCACACGTTATGAATATTGTTTCATTGATTCTCACAACAACAGTGGAAGAAAGGTGATATTATTTTCCTGATTTTAAGGAAATTTAATTTTAAGGAAATTAAGGCAAGTAGAGTATAACAGACTTCATCAAGCTTACTGAATAACTGTCTGAGACAGGTTTTGAACCCAACTCTTTCTTCCTGACTTTAGGCCCAGTGTTACTTAGCTGATTCTTATTTCACCACCTCAATATCTATGATTTTGTTAGTGTAGATTGTTCTTTCACTATGGCAGATTTCAATCTCTCCATGACTTCATAGATAGTATTTGGGTATTACTGGGACAAATGCCGTTTATCATTCTACATGAAGCTCAAGTTTCCAAGTTCTTTTAACTTAGCTGGGTGATTTTTAAAATGGTAGTCATACAATTAATGATTATTTTGACATCTTTACATTTAGGGGAGGATCTGCTTTAGCATCTGCTTTGATGCAGTAGCCAAAGTCACTTCCATGAAGCATGAGGTTACACAGTATGTAGTGACTATTTAATTTTTGAATTACCTAGAGAAAGATACAATTACTCTGAGACTGTTACCACATTTTAAAGTAAATAAGTTGTATTATATTTCCAAGATTCCTTCCCTGTGATTCTATGATTTCTGATTTAAAAAAAAACTTCATTTTTATAAGGAACCCCTAAGAAAGAAACTCTATCTACCAATATAAATCAATAACAATAAATGTTCATCAAGTGTTTACTATTTGGCAAGTACTGTCCTAAATGTTGGAGATACATAAAGAGGCAAAAGATAGTCCTTGCCCTCAAGAAGCTTGTAATCCAATGGAGAAGGCATGCAAACAAATATATACAATGGAAACTCTGTATACCATGAATAGGAAATCATTAATAGAAGAAGAACAGTACAAGGAAGAGGGATTGTGAAAGACTTCCTGTAAAATATGAGATTTTACTTGGACTTAGAGGAAGTCAGGGAAACTAGTAGGCAGCCGCAAGAAGGGAGAGCATAACAGGTGTGGGGAGAGATGGAGGCAAGAAGGCCAATGTCACTGGATGAAGACTACTAAGTAGGGAATAATGTGTAAGAAAACTGGAAAGGTAGATGGGAAGCCAGATCATGAAAGACTTTGAACATCAAACAGAGGATTTTGTATTTGGTCCTGAAAGAAATGGGAAGCTACTGGAGTTTATTGAATAGAAGAATTACAAGGTCTTAACTGTACTTGAGGAAAATCATTTTGGTGATTGAATGGAGAATGGATTGGAGTAGAGAGACTTGAAGCAGGCAGACCTACTGGCAGGCTATTGTAATAATTCAGGAATGATGTGATGCGAGCTGCAGTAGAGTTGTGGCAGTGTCAAAAGGAGAGGAGAGGTCATATTTGGGAGGTATCACAAAGGATTGACAAGCATAGAATAGAAATTGTAAAACATAAAGCTGTTTGAGAGTTGTGTGGCAGGTGGTGAGGTGTCTTGCATAGAGGTGAAAGCCAAAAACGGATCATCCTCCCTCTAAGACTTGTTCTCTATTCTCTACTCTACATCTTGAAATGAAACAGTTTAAGTCCTTTAAAAGTTGATATTTAAATAATGATTTAAAATATGTGCAATTATTTACATGTATTATACTATTTGAGGCACACAAGCAATAAAATGGGTACAGGCCTTTTTACAGGACTTTTTGTATCTCCATTCTACAGATAAAGATAGGAGAGTAAAGATGAAAAATGAGTGCAAAATTTGAACTCAAAACATCTTAGCTTCAGATTGAGTCTTTTATCTCCTATATCATGCTTCTTAAAAATTTTATCTTGGGAAGGTGAATGGACTAGATCACATCTTGTAGTCCTGTCTATTGCTTATAGTAAGTAGTAAATAAATATATGTGAAATTGAATATATGAGATCCTTAACAAGTTAATTGACACTTTCTTCTCATTTTCCTTTAGTTTTACATTCTTAACTATTTTCACTTAGTGATAAAAATGATTTAAAAATTTTAAGCATTATATTTTTAAAAATGAATTATAAGCTTTGTGTTATTGGATGCTTCTTAGTTTGCCTTTTGCAGAAATGAGATGTGTCTAAAGCAGTTTCCTATAATGAACATGTTTAGTTATCCATTTTCTAATTTGACCCAGGCTTAAGAATGCAATAAGCTATTTGTCCTCAAATGCCTACAAGAGAATTTACAGAGTTATTTGGACAGGGAGTAGGAGGAAGAGGAGGAAGAAATGTTCTAGTTATTTAAATGGCAGAAGCATTTTCTAAATGAAGACATGTCTTCCTCATTTAGAAAAAACCTGGGTTGGGTCCCAGATGAAATCTCCAATATTACTCTTGATTTGCTATAACCTACCTACCACTTCACTCTAACTATATAGGAATCAAAACACTTTACATAATATAAAATACCAGAGATATTAGGCATTTTATTATTGTTTCAAGATTAAATAAACAAAATTTGTAAACTGTTGAAACCATAGGAAATACTTTCCCCCTGATTTCTGATGAAAAAATAAGTTATAAAAGAGATCAATACACATTTTTAGGGAATAGAACTTGAGTAAAAGTTTAGCTGTACACAAAAAGAAAATGAGAAAAATTTCTTAGAATGTTCATAAAATATTCATTTTTGAATATAGATAGTTCTGAACTGGTGTAGAGCTGTTCTAATCAGTGAGTGATTTTTTTCCCCCAAAAAGGAAAATAAAACTCTTGAATGCTTGTTCCATGAAAACAAATTGCTTTCATCATTTTTTCTTTCTTATTTCTTTCATTTTTTGACACTGACTGACACCTGACTTCCTCCAAATGAGATGATAACCCTGGCCAACCTATCAAGCACTGGTTTCACTTTCCCTCAATGTGAGGGATACAGAATATTCTTTGCTTCCACATTGCTACTTTCAAATTTTCTCTCTCTAGCTTCACTACTTACTAATTTTTGTACTTTGAAATTCCCTCTATCCATATTGACCAGTCAATCAAAATTCTAGTAACAGTGTTCTACTAACCTCCAAGACAGCTTGCTTTCCTTAATGATTTTGGTATTTGGCTCACAGTCTTTCTCTTTTTTCCAAATTCTGCTCTTATTCTAGGAGACTTCAATATACATAATGATACTCCCTTAAGCATCTTTATTTCTCACTTTTTCAATTCTTCATATCCATGTCACTTCCTTCTCCAACACCCACACAAATTCAATAAACTCTAATAGTCCCAAGTTGCCTCATAGATTAAATTCAAAATTTTCTATTTGGTGTTCCAAAACTTTCATAATCTTCCTTCGCCACAATTTTCAAGTCTTCTTACACATCATCCTCTACCACATAATGTATGATCACTAACACTAGACTCCATTCTTTTCCTCGCATAAAACACTCCATCTTCTGATTCTTGGCTTTTTCACTGGTTGTCCCCCATGTCTGGAATTTGCTTCCTCCTTCCTTCAAGTTCTCCTTAAAACCCTGCCTTCTGTAGGAAGCATTCCCTAATCCACTTTGATTCTACTGCCTCCATTTTGTGTGTTATCTATAAGTTATCTTGCATATGGAGTGTCTAGACATTTTTTTAATGTTGTCTCCCCCATTAATTGTAATAACCTTGAGAACAGAGATTATATTTTCATTTCTTTGTATTTTCAGTGTTTGTGATAGTGCCTAACACAGACCAGATGCTGAGCAGATATTCATTAACTAGCTGAATGATTGTGACTGTAGAGATTAAGGCATTGGAAAGCAGTAAAGGGGAGCGGGCAAGGAAGGAGTAGGAGAATAGAAAGGTTTGGATATGGAAGGAGAAGATTATTGTGTAGGCTATTTGGAAGACTGTGGACTTAGAATGAAGGCCAAGGATTGAAATTAGGAAGGACAAAAAAGCAGAAAATTTGAGTGAGACTAATTCTACTTCTGGCATCTGTAAAGAATGCTGAAGGAATAGCATTAATAACTAACCACCTTGTGAAAAGTAGAATCAAAGGATAGTAGTTAAGAAAAAAGGTGTTTGTCAAGGCTAAATGATTTTTTTTAAGGAAGGTTGAATAAATTGGTGGCAAAGCAAATTAGTGCAGTATATTAGTTGGTGAAGCCAATTAGTGAATTCCACTTCTAAAATATTTTATGTAGTTCTAAGTGCCACCATTGAAGAAGGATAGTTTGATAAGTTTGATAACTACAGAAGTGGATTGTAGTATGGTGAAGGTCCTTGAGTTCCTGCTATACCAGATCAAATGAAGAAATTAACAATGTTAGAGGAGAGAAGGCTCACTGGGAAAGTAATAACTACATTCAAATATATAAAGGACATTTAGGTAGAAGATGGATTAGACTGCTTATTCAGTCACAGAGGACAGAACCAGAAGTGGTGGGTAGCAATGGCAAAGATATGGGGCTAGGTTAAGCAATTTCCTAACAATTAGAGCCTTACAAAAATGCATTGGGTCAATTTTTAAAGTAGTGGGTTTGTACTCAAAGGACTTTAAGTAGGGGACTTTTGTTAGATATGTGATATTAAAGAATTTTTGTCAGGTATGATTGAACTAAAATTGGTATAATATCCTTTCCAAATTAAAAAAAAAAACTGATTTTGTGATCACTGATTTCTTAAAAGCTATAATTCCTTTCCAACAACCTTTTCACCTCTCTTACTTCTGGAGCCTTGTGGGTCACTATAAGAACTCCCTATCCACTATATCACATACCACTTTCTATCCTTATAGCCTAGATTGCCTGACATATTTATGTCCCAGAGGGTATCAATGGACAAAGAAATGTAGAAGTCAGGCTCATTAATGAAAAGGGCTAAATTTCAAGAGTGAGAATCAAGGCTACTATTAGCACTTACCTCAATTTTACTTGGCATTAAAAAAAAAAAAACTTTTATGAGCTAGTTTGGAAACTTGCCATTAATGATAATATTAATCTTTATAAATATCTTCTAAATTTCAAGCAATCTTATGGATGAACTTTTGAGTAAGAACCTGTTTATAAATTTAGGATCACCCATATTAAATTTAGAATCACAACATATTAAAAATTCCCATTTTATGCATGGAATTTACTTTTTAGCACTTTTAAATTTTGTTCCAATATGGAGCTACAAGCTGCTGAACTTTAAGAAATCCTGCATCTCTTAGTTTTGCCAAATTATAAGGCAGTAAAAATGTGAACAGGAAAAAAAAAAAAACCTTGTCGTTTTTTTTTTGAAAATGTTTTTTTTTATTATTTTTATTTTTTAATGTTTAACAATCACTGCCATACCATTGAGATTTTATCCCCCACACCTACCCCGCACTACCCCCCTCCCTCCCCACGACTGCATACAATTCTGTATAGATTCTACATATACTTTCCTATTGAGTATATTTTCACTATAGTCATGCTATGTAGTCAGACTAAAATAAATGAAAGATATTGTATAACAAATCAGAACATGATACACAAACACATACATATACACAAACATGATCTGCTGAATTTTGTGAGTGACTTCCATATTTCTTTCTCTGAGTGTGGAAGGCATTTTGCCTTGAGAACCACCTTTGGGATTTTTTTTTTTTATAGGAAGTTTTTGCATTATTACAAAAATCCAAGTCTACCAGAAAAAACTCTCACACACTGTGGTCGTTGCTGTGCACAAAGTTCTCCTGGTTCTGCTCCTTTCACTCAGCATCAGGTCATATAAGTCCTTCCAGGCCTCTCTGAAGTCTTCTTGTTCATCATTTCTTATGGCACAATAGTACTCCATTACATTCATATACCATAATTTATTCAGCCATTCCCCAATTGATGGACATCCCCTTGACTTCCAGTTTTTGGCAACTACATAGAGTGCTGCTATAAATATTTTTGTACATGTGGGACCCTTTCCCATTTTTATGATCTCTTGGGGATATAGTCCTAGTAGCGATATTGCTGGGTCAAAGGGTATGCACATTTTTGTAGCCCTTTGGGCATAGTTCCAAATTGCTCTCCAGAATGGTTGGATGAGCTCGCAGCTCCACCAGCAATGAATTAGTGTTCCAACTCTCCCACATCCTCTCCAGCATTTATCATTTTCTTGTTCTGTCATGTTTGCCAGTCTTATAGGTGTGATGTGGTACCTCAGAGTTGTTTTGATTTGCATCTCTCTAATCAATAGTGATTTAGACCATTTTTTCATATGATTATAGATATCTTTAATTTCTTCCTCTGAAAATTGCCTGTTCATATCCTTTGACCATTTATCAATTGGGGAATGACTTGTATGATTATACATTTGAGTCAGTTGTCTATATATTCTAGAAATGAGGCCTTTATCCCCGAGCTTAGCTGTAAAAGTTCTTTCCCAATTTACTACATCCCTCGGGATTTTGGTTGCATTGGGTTTGGTTGTGCAAAAACTTCTCAGTTTAATGTAATCAAAGTTATCCATTTTGCATTTCACAATGCTTTCTATCTCTCCTTTAGTAAAGAATTCTTCCCTTCTCCATAGATCTGATAAATACACTATTGCTTGCTTCTCCAGTTTATTCATGGTATCAATCTTTATACCTAAATCATGTACCCATTTGAACTTTATTCTTGTGTATGGTGTCAGGTATGGGTCTATGCCTAATTTCTGCCACACTGTTATCCAGTTTTCCCAGCAATTTTTGTCAAACAATGAGTTCTTATCCCAGAAGCTGGGGTCCTTGGGTTTATCAAACAGAAGGCTGCTATATTCCTTGCCTACTGCATCTTGAGTACCAAGTCTATTCCACTTGTCTACCTCTCTGTTTCTTAGCCAATACCAAGTGGTTTTGATAATTGCTGCTTTATAGTAGAGTTTGAGGTCTGGTAGAGCTAGCCACCTTCCCAAGCATTTCTTTTCATTAGTCCCTTTGATATTCTGGACCTTTTGTTTTCCCAAATGAATTTTGATATTATTTTATCCAGCTCTAGAAAGTAATTGTCTGATACTTTAATTGGTATGGCACTAAATAAGTATATTAATTTAGGTAGAATTGTCATTTTTATTATATTAGCACGGCCTACCCATGAGCAACTAATGTTTTTCCACTTACTTAAATCTGACTTTATTTGTGCAAAAAGTGTCTTGTAATTGTGTTCATATAATCCCTGTGTTTGTTTTGGCAGGTAGACTCCTAAGTATTTTATACTGTCTACCCTAGCTTTAAAGGGGATTTCTCTTTCTATCTCTTGCTGTTGGACTTTGTTGCTAATATATAGGAATGCAGAAGATTTGTGTGGGTTTATTTTGTAACCTGCAACTTTGCCAAAGTTGTTTATTAATTCAAGTAATTTTTTACTTGAATTTCTGGGATTCTCTAGGTAAATCATCATATCATCTGCAAAGAGTGATAACTTAGTTTCTTCTTTGGCTATTCTTATTCCTTGAATATCTTTATCTTGTCTAATTGCTACAGCTAACATTTCTAGTACCATATTGAATAATAGTGGTGATAATGGACAACCTTGTTTCACCCCTGATCTTATTGGGAATGCATCTAGCTTATCCCCATTGCATATAATGCTTGCAGAAGGTTTTAGATAGATACTGCTTATTATTTTATGGAAAGTTCCCTTTATTCCTACATTCTCCAGTGTTTTTAGTAGGAATGGGTGTTGTATTTTGTCAAAAGCTTTTTCTGCATCTATTGAGATAATCATGTGGTTTTTGTTAGCTTTGTTGTTGATGTGATCGATAATGCTAATAGTTTTCCTAATATTGAACCAGCCCTGTAGCCCTGGTATGAATCCTACCTGATCATAATGTATTAATCTTGTGATAAGATGCTGTATTCGTTTTCGTAAAATCTTATTTAAAATTTTTGCATCTATATTCATTGGGGAAATTGGTCTATAATTTTCTTTCTCTGTTTTGTCTCTTCCTGGTTTGGGTATCAAAACCATATTTGTATCATAGAAAGAATTTGGGAGGACTCCTTCTTCCCCAATTTTCAAAAATAGTCTATGTAGTATTGGAATTAACTGTTCTTTAAATGTTTGATAGAATTCACTTGTGAATCCATCTGGCCCTGGAGATTTTTTGCTAGGGAGTTCATTGATGGCTTGTTCAATTTCTTTTTGTGAGATGGGGTTGTTTAAGTGTTCAACGTCCTCTTCTGTTAATCTGGGCAATTTGTATTTTTTAAAATATTCATCCATCTCGTTTAGATTATCGAATTTGTGGGCATAAAGTTGGGCAAAGTAGTTTCTAATTATTGTTTTAATTTCCTCCTCATTGGAGGTGAGTTCACCCCTTTCATTTTTAATATTAGTAATTTGATTTTCTTCTTTCTTTTTTTTAATCAGATTGACCAAACGTTTATCAATTTTATTAGTTTTTTCATAAAACCAACTATTGGTTTTATTTATTAATTCAATAGTTTTCTTAATTTCAATTTTATTAATCTCTCCTTTGGTTTTCAGTATTTCTAATTTGGTATTTACTTGGGGATTTTCAATTTTTTCTTTTTCTAGCTTTTTCAACTGCAAGCCTAAGTCATTGATCTCCTCTTTCTCTATTTTATTTATGTAAGCATTCAGAGATATAAAACTTCCCCTAATAACTGCTTTTGCAGTATCCCATAAGTTTTGGTATGTTGTCTCACTATTGTCATTCTCTTGAATGAAATTGTTGATTGTTTCTATGATTTCTTCTTTAACCCAACCCTTCTTTAGAATTAGATTATTTAGTTTCCAATTGATTTTTGGTTTCTCTTTCCATGGCCTTTTATTACATGTAATTATTAATGCATTATAACCTGAAAAGGATGCATTGATTATCTCTACCTTTCTGTACTGAATTGTGAGATTTTTATGTCCTAGTACATGGTCAATTTTTGTAAATGTTCCATGTACCACTGAGAAAAAGGTATATTCCTTTCTATTCCCATTTAATTTTCTCCAAAGATCTATCATATCTACCTTATCCAGAGTTTTATTTACCTCCTTAGCCTCTTTCTTGTTTATTTGGATGTTAGATTTATCGAGTTCAGAGAGGGGGAGGTTGAGGTCCCCCACTAGTATAGTTTTGCTATCAATTTCTTCCTTCAACTCCCCCAACCTCTCCTCTAAGAATCTGGATGCTATACCGCTTGGAGCATACATGTTTAGTAATGATATTGCTTCATTGTCTATGGTGCCTTTTAGCAGGATGTAGTTTCCATCCGTATCCCTTTTGATTAGATCTATTTCTGCTTTCGCTTTGTCTGAGATTAGGATTGCTACTCCTGCCTTTCTTACATGAGCTGAAGCACAATATATTCTGCTCCATCCTTTGACCTTTATCCTATGTGTATCCCCCCGTTTCAAATATGTTTCTTGTAAGCAGCATATTGTTGGATTATGGCTTTTAATCCATTCTGCTATCTGTCTCTGTTTTATGGGAGAGTTCATTCCATTCACATTCACAGTTATGATTACAATCTGTGCATTTCTCTCCATCGTCTTTCCCTCCATTTGTGCTTTTAGCTCTCCTGTCTCCCTTCCCCTCCTCAATAGTATTCACTTCTCTCCCCCTCCTCCTGCAGCCTTCCCCTCCTTCTTTTAGCCCCCCTCCCTTTTACTCCCCTTTACTCTTATTGCTTCTTTCCTCCCTTTTAGCCACCCTCCCCTTTCTTCCCCCTTCCCCTCCTACTACCTATAGAGCTAGTTAGGATTATCTGCTTAAGATTATTGTTCCCTCCTTTGAACAAATCATATGAGAGTACCTCTCAAACAATGCTCATCTCCCTTCCCTCCTTCCCTCTACTATAGTTTTGTACTTCTTCCTGTGATATAATTTGCCATTTTCTGCTTCCCCCTTTTCACACCTCCTATTACAATCCCTTCTCATACTTAAATCATATTTTTGACATGACATCATTCACTTTATACCCGTTCCCTCTACATATATCCCTTTTATCATAATAGCTGCACAGTTCTCAAGATTAACAGGTATCATCTTCCCTTATAGGGAGGTAAACAGTTTGCCCTAATTGAGTAGCAAGGTTTTGTTTTTGTTTTTTCCCCTCTGTTTACCTTTTCATGATTCTCTGGAGACTTGCATTTGAAGATCAAATTGTATATTGAGTTCTGGTGTTTTGGTCAGGAAGCTCTGGAAATCCCTTATTTCGTTGAATGACTTTCTCCTTGCCTGAAATGTTATGCTGAACTTTGCTGGGTAGTTGATCCTTGGTTGAAGTCCCAACTCCTTTGCCTTACAGAATATTGGGTTCCAATTCTTTGGATCTTTTAATGTAGAAGCTGCAAGGTCCTGTGTGATCCTGACTGTATGTCCTTGATATTTGAATTGTTTCTTTCTAGCTGCTTGTAGTATTTTCTCCTTTACTTGATAGCTCTGGAATTTGGCAACTATATTTCTTGGGGTTTTGAGTTTGGGAATCCCTTTCGGGAGGGGAACGGTGGATTCTTTCGATGACTATTTTGCCCTCTGAGTCTAGTACTTCTGGGCAGTTTTCCTTGATGATTTCCTGGAAGATATTGTCCAGACTCTTTTCTTCATCATGGGTTTCTGGCAGGCCAATAATTCTTAAATTTTCTCTCCTGGATCTATATTCCAGGTCAGTTGTTTTTCCAATTAAATATTTTACATTTTCTTCTATCTTTTCATTCTTTAGATTTTGTTTGACTGATTCTTGTTGCCTCATTGAGTCATTAGTTTCTACTTGCCCAATTCTAATCTTCATCGTATTGTTTTCTTCAGTTAGCTTTTGCATCTCCTTTTCCATCTGACCAATTTTTCCCTTTAAGGAGCTATTTTCTCCATTTAATTTTTGTACTTCTTTTTCCATTTGACCAATTTTCCCAGTTAGGTTTTGGGCTTCCTTTTCCATCTGATCAATTTTCCCAGTTAGGTTTTGGGTTTCCTTTTCCGTTTGATTAACTCTTCCTTTTAGGGAATTATTCTCTCCAGTTAATTTTTGAACTTCCTTTTCCATTTGTTCAATTTTCCTTTTCAGAGTGATGTTCTCATTGGTGAATTCTTTTTTTATAATTTTAAAATCATTGCCCTGTTTTTCTTTTATATCCTTCTTCAGATGTTCCAGGTAATCTAGTTGTGCTTGCGAGAAATTCATAGTCCCATCTGAGGTTTCAGATGGAAGTACAGTCTCAGCTCTGACCTCTTTGGTGTTTGTGTTTTGGTCCTTATCCTCATAGAAAGATTCTATGGTTTTTTCACTTTTCGTCTGCTTTTTCCGATTCATGATGTTGGCTGAGTGTTGTAGCTTCTGGTTCTTTCAGTCAGAAGGTACAGATCTTTACGTTGAGCTGATGTGTGTCTAGGCTAAAAGCAGGCTTTTTTTTTGTTTCCCAGATCAACCCTGGGGTTAGCTTGTTAGGTGTGTGGGAGGGGTGGTCTGGTCTCAGGAGATCTCCTCAGCTGACCTGAGGCAAAGGCAAGGTCAGGGGATGGTGATCCCAGCTTCCCTATTGTCTTCCCTTTTCCCCTGGAGGGCTGAGGCATGCCTAGAAGCTAATGCGTGTTCCTGCCCCTCCTGGGGCTTGTCTCCCGGCTCTGAGCCTTGCCTGGGTCTCAGTGCGAATATTCTCTGCCCTGGGTCGTCTGTCCTTCCAGATCGCCTCCGCCACAGTAGGAAGAATCCCCCTTTGCTATTTTCCTAGCCTCTGGTGTTATGAGACTATTTGCCCCCTTCTGCTGTTCCCGCTGATCCAGGATTTATCTGGGGAAGAATTTTATGGTTCTTTCACGGTTATCAGAGGGGAGGAGAGAGCATTTACTGATCATTCCGCCATCCTAGCTCCTGGAAGTTCAAGTAGGTGACTTACCGAAGTTTAGTCTTCACGCTGAAGGATTCAAGGGCTGCTGCGCTAATATCTGGCGCTCAGCGGCTCTCACCGGCTCAGTTTGGCCTGTCTCCTGCTCCGCTGGTTTCACCCGCCACTCTCGGGCTTCTCAGGTCCCTTCCGCCCTGCTGGGCTGACCACGCTGCGCTGTGCGCTGGGGGCTTACCCCCCCGGAACAGATCCTTCCCGTGGACCTTCCAGTCCAACCTGGGCTCCGAATCTGTCAAAGTCTGTCACCCACTGGATTCTACACCTCCAAAGTCTGGTCAGATTCTCCTTTCAGAGATATCCATAGGAGTTTGTCCAGGAGCTTAGTTGAGTTGTTGCTTTCACTCCGCCATCTTGGCTCCGCCCCCTTTTCATTTTTTAAAATAAGTGTTTCCTTATCTTTGTATTTTTTCACGGTATAAGCAAATTCAGAAAGCACTGATTTTTAAGACATAGAAGTAAGAAAAATAAGGAATATCCTGCTATCCAGATCCTTCACACCTCAACGAAGATGGTTCTACAAAGAATTTTGCATGTCTCACTTCCTAACTATTTTAGTTTTCATTGATAGAAAAGATCTCAGAAAACATAATTCCTGTACCAATGAAGACATAGAGGCACAGTGAGGGCACTTGTAACACCAATAGTGGATATGGACATAACTATGTCGGATACTGTGGCTGGCTGGTACTATTTTTTCCTGCCTCTTAGGACCTTACTGAAGGCATCAAAGCTGAACGTTACCCAAATTGGATTCTGGTGGTTTATCATTTAATCTTTTCTTTTTTCATCCCCTCTCTTCCTGCACTCTATTTCTATCTAGAGATGTAGCCAACCACAATATATTGCAAAAATTAACTCACTTTTTATATTAGGGGAAATATGGTCCTCAAGGACACAGGTTTAATGCAAGCAAAAAGTTAAGAGCATAGTTATAATAACTCAGAGCTTCCAGTTAGGAAAATTCCTAAAAATCAGGCCAAGCAACTAATAAGTAGGACAACTAGATTTTAAATTTAAGTCTTATAACTCCAAATTCACTACAACAAATTTGCACTACAAGAAAGTTTCCTTGTTATGAGCAAATTCTGTTTCTGTTAATGCTTCATTTGTATATTTTCACTGCCCTTCAGAATCAGAAGTTTTGATTATACTGATGCATCTTCAACTATCTTTTAAATACTAGTTTATTTTTTATTAAGTATGCATCCAAAATTACGCCAATTTATTTCACATACCATCCTCATTGAATAAATCTAAAGCAGGCAAGACATTACAACCCTCTCAGGAGAAGACTATACTTGTCCTGGAATAAATGCTTAAATTTTGAAGTTTATTTAATATTCAAGGGTGTATATTAATAAATTGAATAATTAATAAATGTTTATATTTTGAAATATTTCATGGAATTATAGAGTCTTAGAACCTATGTGAATAAAAGATTTTGACTGCATCTAATCCAACATCTATGTGGTATACACACACATTCTAAAGTAGCTACAGGTGAACATCAAGCTTTGAGGGAAAAATTTTCAATAAATGTTTTTAAATCTGTTTACACATTTTAAGAACTTAGAGTTTCCTAAATACATAGTCAGAATTTCCTAACTACATAGTCAGTAGATAGAAATACAAATAAGAAAGCAAAAATAGTCCTTCCCTTCAAAGAGTTTATATTCTAACAGACAGCACACATAGTGTAGCACTTTTGTATATTGTGACCTATTATGTTTCAGGAATGGTGAATGGGGTCATAGAGGATTATTTTGGCACATTTTTTCTAGGGACAACAGTAGAAGTGATTTGATCATGATTGCAACACTAGAGGTGGGGGAAATGGTTATTATAGGTATAGAAACAGCACAAGTCCAGGAGATCCTGGGATGAGCGTTACCACTGACTCTTCCCCTAAGGAAAGGAGCATTTTTTATTGTAATATTCATCCTCAGGAGTGCTGACACACTTTGTCCATGCAATTTGGCACACAATTTGGAAGCAGAAGGTTTGGAATTAATTCCAGGTTGTAATAAATATTAACTACGTGATTTTGAGTTAGCAACGACTACATGGAGTTTCAATGTGCTTTCTTGGTTATAAAAGAAAGGAATTTGATTAGATGACCCACAAGATCATAGCATTTTAAAGCTAGAATGGACTTCAGAGTAATCTAGTGCAATATATAATTTTAAAAGAATGCTGGAGAAAATCACAATATGGCGGAGTAGAAGAAACAACCCAGCCAAATTTCCTTCCAAAAAATTTAAAACAACACATCAAATAAAATTATGGAGTGGTATAGTTGATAAAAGATTGGGGTGAGACATTTTCTTCCAGACCAAGACACCTTAGGAGGCTGACAGGAAAGGTGTATGATACATGGGTGATGGTAGCCTGAAGCATATTTGGTGTGGTAACAGCAATGGTGGGCTTTGAAGGCACCTGTGACAGCAGAAGCAGAAGTTTAGAAATTCAGCATAGGAATGTTAAAAGGACTGGACAACTAGTTAGAGACTGGGGACCCTGAATCGACACTGGATAAAGGACCACACACTGTTTGGCAACTTCATTGCTTATATACAGTTCTGGATTACCATTCAAGTGTGGAAAGGAGTGCTTGTGGGCAGTCACAGTGGAGGAAGGGACCTGGTCACAGTTCCAGGGCAGATGGGAATATTAGATCTTATGGCTTCAGGGGAGCAGGAAACTTAGGCACAGTTCTAGGGACAAGAAGCATGCCAACATTTGCTGCTGAATCAGATCAGGGATCCTCCTTGGCAAAGACCAGAGAATAGAATAATATAGCAGTGACCACATCACTCCCAGAATAACACCACTTTGGAAGCACCAAAAATTTGGAAGCACCATGAGAATTAACTATGAATATAGGAAACAAAAAAGCCTAAAGTCTGGGATGGTGTTTCCTTACCTCTAAGTGAGCAGAGACCAACTTTAACATAAGGTTCAAAATCAAAAAGCAGACTGGGAAAAAATTATCAAATAACAACAAAAAGAACCTGACCACCAAAAGCTATTATGTTAACAGGGGAGATTGAGACAAACTCAGAAAAGTTTTACAAAATGAAAACAGCAACAACAACAACAACAACAACAACAACAACAACAACCCTCAAACAAAAATGTTAAGGAGAACAAATCCAATAAGAACTACTGAAAGAGTTATAGGAAGAGATAAGTGTAGTAGAGGGAAAAATTGAAAATGATGCAGTCAAACTACGAAAACAGGATGATCAACTTGGTAAAAGAGGCACAAAAATACTGAAGAAAATAACATCTTAAAAAATAACTGTTCAAATGGCGGAAAAAAGAGCTTCAAAATTCACTGAAAAAATGAAGTTATTTTTTAAAATGAATTTATTTTTAAAAATGTTTCAAATTTATGGAATAAAACAAGCATTTCCGTAAGTACAATAAAAAGATGATTATAAGAAACTGCAAATCTACTGTGCACAACATGTTACCCATTTCAAATATACAACAAAATTATCAAGTAAATTTCTTTTTTTTCTTCCTTTCCCCCCAAATAGGTACATTTGTGTGTGTACATGCGTGTATGTGTGTGCGTTTAATTATATTATATATATATACACATATGTGTGTCTATGTGTATATGTATATGCACATGTATATGTATGTATGCACACACACATATATGGTGGTGGTTGTTCTTCATTCCTGAAGAGGACCCAAATGACCTAACTGATAAAGTGAAGTTTCAGTGCAACTGACTGTGGCTGATCAGACCAATATGAGATCATAATGCTCTACCACATATTGGGCACAAATAGGCCATTTGAACGTTTGAGGTAGATACTCTAAATTTGCATATCCTTGGTCCCCTTTGAGCTGTTTCAATTCTGCTTTGCTCACAGAGCATAGCACCTTCTTTGATGTGGACATGTCATGCTGAGCGGTCTGGTGCCAGTGTCTCCCAAGTCACACAATCAACTCCAAAGTTCTTGAGAGAGACTTTGAGAGTGTCATTGCATCACTTCTTCTCTCCACCATATGACTGCCTGCCTTGTGTGAGTTCTCTATAAAATAGTCTTTGGCAAGTGTAAATTTTGCATTCAGACAACATGGCTATTTCATTGGAGTTGCATTCTCTGAGGCATAGTTTGAATGCTTGGCAGTTTAGTTTGAGTAACAACCTCAGTCTTGTGTAATTATCCTGCTATGTGATCTTCAGAATCTTTGTAAGACAATTCAAATGGGAGCAATGCATTTTCCTGGCATGGTGCTGGTAGACTTTCCATGTTTCACAGGCATGCAACAATGAGGTCAGCACAACGACTCTGGAGACCTTCAGTTTGTTAGTCAGTCTACTACCTCTTTTGTCCCATAGTTTTCTTTAGAGCCTGCCAAACACTCTGTCAACCTCATTATCAATGTGTACATATCTGGAAAGTACACTACCAAGGTAAGTAAAGTTATCCACAGCTTTAAAACTTCCCCATTTGCTGTAACCGATGGTTCTACATATGCATACACACATATGTATAATTATGCCATATATATATATATATATATATATATATATATATATATATATATATATTTATCAGTTCTTTCTCTGAATAGAGATGGTGTCTTTCCACATATGTATTTTATAGATAATTTAGGTGTTTATGACAGACAAAATAATTTCTTCACTCAAAGTCATTCTTAAAACAAAATTGTTGTTACTCTATATCATGTTCTCTTGTTTGGGATCATTTCATCCTTAATTATTTCATGCAAGTCTTTCCATATTTTTTCCCCTCTAAAATGATTGATCTCATCATTTCTTACAGCACAGTAATATTCTATTGCAATCATATAACACAACTTGTTCCACCATTCCCCAATTGATGGACAATCCTACAAATTCTAGTTCTTTGATATTAGCATTCTATAATATATAGGCTCTTTTCATTTTCCCCTAATCTTCTTTGGAAATAGACCAAGTAGTGAGATTAAAGTACCCTCTAATTACAGTCCTATCTATCTTCACCTTAATTCATTTAACTTTTGTTTTAAAATTTTAGATGCTATAGTATTTGGTGCATACAGGTTTGGTATTGATATTGCTTCAGTGTCCATGGTACCCTTTATTAAAATGTAGCTTCACTCTTTAGCTCTTTTAATTCATCTATTTTATCTATAACTTTATCTGAGACCATAATTACTAGCCGTGGCTTTTCTGCAGCAGTTGAACCATAATAAATTCTACTTCAACTCCCCATTTCAACTCTGTGTTTACCTCTCATTTTAGATAGTCTTCTTTAAAAAAACATATTGCTGGCTTTTGATTTTTAATTCATTCTGCTACCTATTTTCATTTTTGTGTGAGTTCATCCCATTCGCATTCAGCTGTAATAAAAAAATAGCTTGTTGTTTGTCCTTCATTTTGGAAGAGGATCAGTGACATCATGAGGTAATGTGTTGATTTGTATTTGAATTTTATTTGAGTGATGCAGAGTTACACAAATCTGTCAATCTCATTCTTTCTTCCAGATTCATCACAGCTCACTGGTAAGATGTCAAGAAAATTGTCAGTGGTCCAGGATGCAGTGCATGTCTCTAGAATCTTTGATATCTGAATAAGTTTTAAGTACTCTACAATGCTTTCTTTAACTGCTTTCAAAGGCTGTTGATACAAATTGTCATCTGTCTATTGCACCAAGGGAAGTTATCACATACTTGGGGGTGGGTAGACATCCCCTTAACTCAACAATGGCTTTGTCAGTTACCCTCTACTTAGTTTAAGCCTATCTGGGAAATTGAGGAAAAAAACAGGTACAAAATTAAGTGAATAAAAAATTCCTTTAAAAGCAAAATTTACTGGAACAAAGCCAAGATGGTGGATAAAAAGCAATGATTCATCTTAGCTCTCCTCAAATCCTTCTGAAAACCTTTAAATAATGCCATGAAACAATTCCTGGAGCAGCAAGATCCACAAAAGGATGAGGTGAAATATGTTTTCCAGCCAAAGACAGCTTAGAGGGTCAATCAGAAGGTTCTGTCCCAACCTGGGTGACAGTAGAATGTAGTCCATCATAGGCTGAACCAGTGAAGACCTAATCCCAGAAAGCTAGGAATGAGCCATAGGAGCCTCTAAATAAGTTTCCATTTATTGATCTCTTTCAGGAGGTAATTGGTGAATTTTTAAAGTTTATTTTGCATTCTATGTCTAAGACATCAGTTTTTCTTTACAATTTCTTGAAATATGATGTTTAGGTTACTTTTTGATCATGGCTTTAATGTAATCCAATATTTTCCCCCATTTTATTCATTTCATTAAATTTTTCTTAATCGCATAAAACTCATAAGAATTTTTTATTTTAAGTTCCAAACTCTCCCCTACTCTCTTTTCTCTCCTCCCTCCTTGAGAAGGACAGGAATTTGATGTAGATTACACACGTGAAGTAATGGAAACGTATTTCCATATTAGGCATGTTACAAAAGAAAGCACAGATCAAAAAAAAAAAAAAAAGAAAGAAAGAAAAAGTGTAAAAAAAATGCTTTGATCTGCATTGACATTTTATCAGTACTTTTTCTGAAGGTGGAAATAAGTTTTTATCATAAGTCCTTTTAGTACAATAATTTTTAAATGACCGCTCCTGGATATATTTTATAGATGAGCTGTTTTTCTGTTGAGATATTTCACATTTTCTTCTTTTTTTATTCTTTTGACTTCATTTTATTCTTTGTTGATATCTTATGCACTCTGTAGCTTTCACTTGCCAAATTCTATTTTTAAGAAAATATTTTCTTTGCTGAGCTTTCATACTTTTCATTTCATTAAGTAAATTCTGCTTTTAAAAACATTTAGCATTTTATTTTTCCCCAGTTTGAACTTTCCCCAGTTACAAGTTCTCTCCCTTTCATGCTTCCCACCTCTACTCTCATTGAGAAGATAAGCAATTTGATTTGCATCCTGGCTAATAGAAAAATATATTATGCATATTTTCACATACATAATTAAAATAATATTTCTTGTCTTCTCATTGGGTAGAGCAGGAGTTGGAGAGAGAGAATGTAGAAATCAAAATTCACGCAAAAAAGAATGCTTATAATTGATCAACAATAATTTTAAAAGAAATACAAAGAAAGAAAACACAGATACTCAGCTTCAAAATAATAAGGGTAGAGATGCCTTTATAATTTTAATATTTATTTTTTCAAATTATTTGTAAAAAGAATTTTAATTTTTTTTTTTACAATTTTGAATTCCAAATTCTCTCCCACACTCCCTCCCCTCCCCTGTCAATGTGATAGTAAGCAATTCTATAAAAGTTACACATGAACAGTCACTCAAAAGTCATTTGCATATTACTTAGGTTGTGAAAGAAAACATAAAATAAAAACAAGGAAAAAGAAGAAAGTAAAAGAAAAGCCAGTATATTTTGATCTTTATTCAGATTCACTCAATTCTGTCAACATCAGTCTTTCAGAACTTTCTTGGATCATCCAATTTCTGGGCATGGCTAAGTCATTTACAGTAGATCATTACACAATATGCCCGTAATGCAAGACTTGCCAGGTTTTTTTCTGAAAGCATCGCGTTCATTATTTTTTATAGCACAATTGTAGTCCATCAGAATATAACTTGGTTAGAAAGTCCCCAATTCATATTATTTTTTACCACCACTGAAAGCGTTGCTATAAATAGTTTTGTTCATGTGGGTATTTTTCCTTGGATTTTCTGATCTCTTTGGTATACAGACTAAATTGTATCACTAGATCAAATAGTATGCATAGTTTCATAGTCCCTTTGAGCATAGTTCCAAATTGCTCTCCAGAATGGTTGAATAAGTTCACAATTCCACCAATAGTGTTTTCTGTCCCATTTTCCCCACATTCCCTCCATCATTTGTCACTTTACTTTTCTGTCCAATTCGTCAATCTTATTGGTGTGAGGTGATTCCTCAGAGTTATTTTAATTTCCATTTCTGTAATCAACGATGATTTAAAATATTTTTTCATATGACTACACATAGCTTTGATTTCTTCATCTGAAATCTACTTCTTCAAATATTTGACCTTTATCAGCTGAAGATTATTATAAATTTGAATCAGTTTTGTACATATTTGAGAAATGAGGCATTTATCAGAGAAAGTTGTTGTAAAAATTACCCCAGTTTTCTGCTTTTCTTCTAATCTTAGCCGCATTGTTTTGCTTGTTCAAAAACTTTTTTATTCTAATGCAATAAAAATTATCCTTTTAAATCCTGTGATGTTTGCTGTCTTGTGACTGGTCATGAATTCTTCTTTTATACAGAGATCCTACAGGTAGAGTATTATAAATTCCCCTGCTTTGCTGTATGTCTAACCCATGTACCCATTTTGGTCTGGTCTTCATATATTGCTGAGATGTTGGCTTTTACCTAGTTTCTTCCAAACTGCTTTCCAGTTTTCCCAGCAGTTTTTGTCAAACAGCAAGTCTTGTCACAAAAGTCTGCATATTTACCTTTATTAAACACAAGATTGCTATAGTATTTCCCTACTGTATATTACATACTTGATGTATTCCTCTTATCCAACACTTTTTTTGGCCAGTAACAGATGAATTTAATGGTTTCTGCTTTGTAAGACAGCCAGAAGGAAAAACAAAAATTGATCATAGAAAGTTACTATGGTGACAGCAAAGATCAAAATGCAAGCTCAGAAGAGGCCAACATTGTCAATATACCTACAGATAAAACCTCATAGTTGTGTATGAATGGATTTCAAGACCAAAAGACCTTGAAAGAGATCAAGAAGGACTTTAGAAGTCAAATAAGATACATGGAAGAAAAATTGGGAAAATAAATGAGACATATGAAAGAGAGTGTCAACAGCTTGGAAAAAAGAGAACAAGACTGACTAAAGAAAATTTCTTAACTCAAATGGCAAAAGACATCCAAGAAACCAATGAGAAGAAGAATGCCTTAAAAAGTAGAATTGGCCAAATGGAAATGGAGGTCCAACAGCTCACTTAAGATAATACTTCCTTAAAAATTAGAATAAGACAAATTGAAGCAATATGAATTTATGAAAAATCAAGAAATTATAAAACGGAACCAAAAGAATGAAAAATAGTAGAAGAAAATGTGAAATATCTCATTGAAAAAAAAAAACACTTGCATGGAAAATAGATCCAGGAGAGATAATGGAATTATGGGACTACCTGAAAGCCATGATGAAAAAGAGCCTACACATCTTATTTTAAGCAATTATCAAGGAAAACTGATGTTCTAGAACCAGAAGGTAAAATAGAAATCGAAAGAATCCATCAATAACCCTTTGAAAGAGACCCCAAAAGGAGAACTCCTAGGAATATTACAGCCAAATTCCAGAGTTCCTAGGTCAAAGAGAAAATATGACAAGGAGCCAGAAATGAACAATTCAAGTACTGTGAAAACACAATCAGGATAAAAAGTGATCTAACAGCTTCTACATTAAGGGATCAAAGGACTTGGAATACAGTATATCAGAGGTCAGAGGAGCTAGGATTAAAACCAAAGATCACCTACCCAGCAAAGCTGAAATACTTCAGGGGAAAAAGATGGAATTTCAATGAAATAGAGGACTTTCAATCATTGTTATGAAAAGACCAGAGATGAATAGGAAATTAGGCTTTCAAGTATCAGAATCAAGAGAAGCATGAAAAGGTAAATGGGAAACAGGAATCGTAAGAGATTTACTCCAGTTAAAATGTTTACCTTCCTACATGAAAAATTGAAATTCATAACTCATGAGACTTTTCTCATTAATAAGATAGTTGGAGGAGATAGATATATAGATAGATAGATAGATAGATAGATAGATAGATAGATAGATAGATAGATAGATAGATGATAGATGGATGGATGGATGAATAGATAGAGGGCACAGGATGAGTTGATTATAAAGGGATGCTATCAAAAATAAATTAAGGGGTGAAAGATTAGTATATTAGGAGAAGGACAAGGGGAGATATAGAATGGGGTAAATTATCTCACATAAAAGAGGCAAGAAAAAGGTTTCGCAATGGAGCGGAAGAGGTGGGGAGGTAAAAGGGAATGAATGAAACTTGTTCTCATTGAATTTGGCTTAAGGAGTGAATAACATACACACTCAATTGGGTATCTTACCCCACAGCAAAGTAGAGGAGAACAGGATAAGAAGGGGCATGATAGAAGGAGGACAGATTATTCATTAAATGCAATGTTTGCTGGTGGTTTTAAGTAGATAATATTTATTATATTAAAGTGGGCTCTATTTATTCTAGTGCTTTAAATAGTTGTATTTTGTCAACAGCTTTTTTTCTGCATCTATTGAGATAATCATATGATTTCTGTTCATTTTGTTGTTGACGTGATAGATTATATTGAGAGTTTTCCTAATATTGAACTAGCCCTGCATTCCTGGTATGAATCCTACCTGATCAAAGCATATTTTTCTCATGATGACTTGCTGTAATCTATTTGCTCCCTTTCCTTTCCCCCCTTTCCCTCCTACTGCCTCTAGGGAAAGTTCCATACTTAATTGAGTATGTTGTTCCTTCTTTGGACCAAATCCAATAAGAGCAAAGCTCAAACAATGCTCACCTCCCTTCCTTCTTTCCCTCTACTCTAATACATATTTGTGCCTCTTCATGAGTTGTAATTGACCCTTTTCTGCCTCCTCTTTCCTCTTCTCCCATTACAATCCCTTCTCACCCTATGGTTATGTTTTTTTTTTTTTTTATAGTCGCATCAGTTAATTTATACCCACTCCCTCTATCTATGCATGTTCCTTTTGAATGTTGTAATAAATACATAGTTCTCGAGGTTAATAATTATCATCATCCTATATGTGAATGTAAACAGTTTGCTCATAAAGAATAACAAGATTTTTTTCCCCTTCTTTCCTCTGTTTACCTTTTTATGCCTCTCTTGAGTCTTATATTTGAAGATCAAATTTTCCATTGAGCTCTGTCCTTTTCATCAGGAAGTTCTGGAAATCCTTTATTTCATTGAATGTCTATCTCCTTGCCTGAAAGATTATACTCAATTTTACTGGGTAATTAATCCTTGATTGTAGTCCAAGCCCCTTTGACTTACAGAATATCATAGCCTAATCCCTCTGATCTTTTAATGTAGAAGCTACAAGATCCTGTGTGATCCTGACTGTACTTCCTCAATATTTGAATTTATTTTTTTCTTTCTGACTCCTTGCAGTATTTTCTCCTTGACCTGATAGTTCTGGAATATGGCAACAATATTCCTTGGTATTGTCAGTTTGGGATCTTTTTCAGGAGGTGATGAGTGGATTCTTTCGATGACTATTTTGTACTCTGAATCCATGACCTCAGGTCAGTTTTCCTGGTTGATTGCTTGTACAATATGGTCCACACTCTTTTTTTTTCATCGTGGCTTTCAAATAGACATAATTCTTACATTTTTCTCTCCTGGATCTATTTTCCCAATCAATTGTTTTTCCAATGAGATATTTCAAGTTTTCTTCTATTTCTTTCATTCTTTAGATTTTGTTTGATTGATTCCTGATGTCTCACAGAGTCATTAGTTCTTACTTGCCTAATTCTAATTTTTAACAAATTGTTTCCTTCAGTTAGCTTTTGTACGTCCTTTTCCATTTGTCCAGTTTTTCCAATTAGGTTTTGTACCTCCTTATCCATTTGGCCAATTTTACTTTTTAATGGGCTGTTCTTTTCAATGAACTCCTCTTTTTTTTTCATTTTCTCATTCATATTTTTAAAAGAATTAGTCAATTTTTCTTCTACTTCTCTAATTTGGCTTTTAAAATCCTTCTTGAAATCTTCCAATAATGCTTTTTGTGTTTGAAACCAGCTCATATTCCCTTTTGAGATATCAGATGTGGGTATGTTGTCAGTGCTGTCCTCTTCTGAATTTGTATTTTGATCTTCCCTGTCTTGATAGTAAAATTCTATGGATCGATTTGCTTCTTGCTCATGGTGATTGCCTTTTCCCTTGGCTTTTAAAGTGGATCTCTGTTTCTGTGACACAGGGGGCTCTGTTTCAGATTTCTTGTGCTAGATACTTGAAGCCTGATTGCTGGCTGTGTATGCTGTGGTCACTTGTCCTGTCACCTAGAAGCTATATGATGTTGAAACTTATGCTGAGCTGATCTAACTGGTGTGTGCCAAGTCTGAGGCCCAGTGAAGACTTTCTGAGTTTCCAGGGGTTATACTGAAACTCACAGCACAAAGTGTGGACAAGGGGTGGTTTGGCCACAAGAGGTCTTTCCTTCCCCTAGGGCTGAGATAGAACAGAGGCTCAGGTGTTGGTGAACCCTTATCTGTGTTGTTGTCTGCCCAATTCTCCTGGCTGTGCTAAAGCACAGCTGGGGTCCTGGTAACTGTGTTTTCTGCCTCCACCACCCTGGTGCTCAGTATCCCCTGCTATTCCACTGAGAGGGAACTTGCTGGGATGCCTGTAGTCCTGCACTTGTGTCCTTCAGCCACAGCAAGGGGGGCCCTTCCCTTTGATCTCCCTAGCTTCCTGAGCTAAAAGATTGCTGTACCCCTTCTTTTGGCTCTGTTATTCCAGGACTGTTTCCTGGGGAAATATTCTCTGGGTTTTTCAAGATCAACAAGAGGAAAGTGAGAGCACTTGTTTACTCCATCATCTTGCCTCCCAGAAGTTCAAGTACGCAACTTTCAAACATTTAGTCTTTTGGCTGAGAGCCTCAGGAGTGGCTGCTGCTACAGCGACCCTGCACTTCTTTCTCACTCAATACCACTGGATTCCTGTCCTTCACTGAGAGGCTTGAGGATCCATACTGTCGCTTCTGATTCAATTCACCCTGGTCCTTCTCACTCTACTATGATTGAATCTCTGCTGGTGCAGCCTATGTACTCTGCGTTCCCCAGCCCCATGTAACAGATCCTTCATGTTGACCTTCCAGGCTGTAGCATGCTGGAAATATGCCACTCTCAAATTTGTTCAGATTCACTTTTTATAGGTATCTGAAGGAATTTCTGGAAGAGTTTAGGTGTGTTCATGCTTTCACTCCACCATCTTGGTTCTGCCCAAAACAGTTCCTCAGGGATGTTTTATAGGTGTTAATGTTTACATGCATAAAATGGAGAAACAGGAGATCAAATTATACATTCTGAATATTAAAGGAGAGATTAATAAAATTGAAAAAACCCACTAACATTGACAAATGTTTGGTTAAATTGATTATGAAAAGAAAAGAAGAAAACCAAATTACCACTGTCTCAATAATGAAAAGGGCAAATTCGCCATCAATGAGGAGAAAATTAAAACAATAATTAGGATCCGTTTTGCTAACTGCATGCCAATAAATCTGCAAATCTAAGTGAAATGGATTAATATTTGCACAAAATATAAATCGCCCAGATTAACAGGGCCACATGGATTTACAAGTGAATTCTGCAGGACATTCTGTTCAAATGAATATAAATATACACACACACATACATACATACATACATACATACATACATATATATATATTATATATATATATATATGTATGGGCAAGCACTCAAATGATGGTCAGAAGAAGATATACAAGGACACGTTCAAGGTATCTCTTAGGAACTTTGTAATTGATTGTGTGACAGTGGAGAGTCCGGCACAGGACCACATGCCCTCATCAGAGACAATGCTGTGTTGTATAAGCAAAGAAGAATTGAAGTAGCTCCAAAGAAATACAAGATGTGAAAATTTAGGTAATCTACCCCAAACATTTACATGGACAATTTGTGCCTGACCTGAGGCAAAACATTTTGACCTCATATTGTTCTGATCAGCCCCAGTCAGACACATTTTAACTAGATTCTAGCATTGTGTTGTTAATTCAGTCCTTTTCAATGACAAAGGACAACCACCAAGTAAACATTTAAAGAGCAATTAATTCCAATATTATATAAACTGTTTGGAAAAATAGACAAAAAAAGGATTCCTATAAAAGTCTTTTTATGAACAAATATGGTACAGTTACCTAAACCCAGAAAAGTCAAAACAGAGGAAAAAATTATAGAACAATTTCCCTAATTAATGTGATTGCAAACATTTTAGATAAAATATTAGCAAAGAAAATACAGCAATTTATCACAGAGATAATACACAATTACCAAGAATGCAGGGCTAGATCAACATTAGGAAATCTATTAGCATAATTGATCATGTCAATAACAAAACTATCAGAAATCATATGATTATCTCAATAGATGCAGAAAAAGCTTTTGAAAAAACACAGTATGCATTCATATTAAAAATTAGAGAATATAAGAATAAATGGAGTTTTCCTCAAAATGATAAGTAACATCTGTCTAAAAGCATCAGCAAGCATTATATGTAATGGACATAACCCAGAAGCATTCCAATTAAGATCAGGGGTAGAACAGTGGTGTCCATTATCACCACTATTATTCAACATTGCACTATAAATATTAGCTTTACCAATGAGAAGAAAAATAAATTGAAGAAATTCGAATAGGCAATGAGGGAACAAAACTACCACTCTCTGTAGATGATATGATGGTATTATTAGAAAATACTAGAGAATCAACTAAAAAAACTACTTGGAATATTTAACATCTTTAGCAAAGTTCCAAGATATAAAATAAACCCATATAAATGGCTGGCATTTCTATATATTATTAGCAAATGCCAACAGCCTGAGACAGAAAAAATTCCATTTAAAGTAACTGTGGACAAAGTAAAATATTTGGGAGTCTACCTGTGAAGACAAACCCAGGAACTACATCAACCCAATTACAAAATATTTTTCACATAAATGAAGTCAGATATATAAAGTTAGAAAATATCGGTTGTTCATGGGTAGGCAAAGCTAATAAAACTTTTAAAATGACAATTCTACCTAAATTAATTCACTTATTCAGTTCCATCCCATTTATACTAAGAAAAATTATTTTAAAGAGCTAGAAGAAAATAACAAAATTCATCTGGAAGAAAAAAGTTCTAGAATATCATGGAATTAATCAAAAGAAATAAACAAAAAAAAATGCAAGTGAAGGTGGCCTTGCCATACCAGATCTAAAATTGTATTATAAAGTAGCAATAATCAAAACTGATTGGTACTGGTTCAGAAATAGATTGGTGGATCAATGGAATAGGTTAGGTACATAAGACACAATGAATAGTCAATGACTGTAGTAATCTACTTCTTAATGAACCCAAGTACTGCAGCCTTTAGAAAAAGAATTTACTGTTTGACAAAACCTGCTGGGAAAACAGAAACTAGTATGGCAGAAAGTAGACATAAAATATCTTCCACTATTCCAAGATATGGTCAAAATGGGTACATAATTTAGGCATATGCAAATTAGGAGACTAATACCTGTCATATCCATGAAGGGCAACCTTTGTGACTAAACAAAGACAGACAAAATTATGAAATGCAAAATGGATAATTTTCATTACATCAAATTAAAAATTTTTTGAACAACCAAAGCCAATGAAACCAAGATTAGAAGAAAAAATGAAGCTGGGAAACAATTTTTACATCCAGTGTCTATGATGAAGATTTCATTTCTAAAATATACAGAGAATTAAATGATATTCATAAGAACACAAAGCATTAGCTAATTGACATGGTCAAAGGATATGAACAGGAAGTTTTCAGAGGAAGAAATTAAAACTATCTATAGTTGTATGAAAAAATGCTCTACATCACCACTGATCAGAGAAACGCAAAGTAAAACAACTCTGAAGTATCACCTCACACCTTTCAGATTAGCTAATATGACAGAAAATTAAAATGATAACTGTTGGAGAAAACTAATGCATTGTGGACACTAATGCATTGTGGAAAACAATTTGGAACTATACCTAATGTAATCCTAATCCTAATGCCCTATGAAAGTCATTTTTCTTTAAAATTTCTCTAAAGGAATAAATTACCTTTCTCATACATGATTGGATTTGTACATTGAGCTCATTTTTACTCTCCACATCTTTGAAGGAGTCTCTAGATATGAATCATAAGTCATATTGTCCTTTGGCGACACAATACTGGAAATCTTAAGCAAAAAGGTACAAGAAAAAGTAGCTTCATCCCTGCAGAGAAAGCAGATATGCCCAGTCTGAACCTTGTTCAAATTAAATGCCAAGGTACAAAATGGTACTGAAAAGGAAGACTGCTAAAGTTAGTTGGAGTTCATAAGGCTCATAGTAATCTTTTCTTCCCAGTTTTGTGTTGTATACAAACTTGATAGGCTTATTTGTTACTTTTCTTTTTGTGCAACTTATTGATTGAAATTTCTAACATCACAGATCCTTGGTCCATACTACTGGAGACCTCATACCAGCTTTGCTATTATCAATGAATATTCTATGAATGTGGCCATTCAATTTGTTGCAAATCCACCTAATTGCATTATCATTTAGTCTATATAATCCTATATTTTCACTTGGGGACAGCATGAAATACTTTATCAAATACCTTGCTCAAATCTAGACAAACTATATTTACCACAGTTCCCTGATCTTCCTGCTTATTAACTTAGTCAAAAAATAAATTATAGCTCTTTTGATAGTCCTGCTCTTGATGAACCTCAACTAAGTGCATATGAAGTTACTATCCTTTTCTAGATCAGTAACCATATCTTTAATAATCTTCTCTGGAATTTTGCCAAGAGTCAAAGCTAAGTTCTTATACCAAAAGCTTGTATACTGTATTCCATTTGCTTCTTAAAATCAGGGCAATGTTTTCTCTTCACCAGTCCCTCAGTACCTCTTCATATTTCCATTATCTCTACATATTACTGACGCTGGAATTCATCAGTCATGTATTCCTTCTTCAACTCTTCCAAGAAGGCTTTTTGGGTTTGAGACTAGTTCAGATTCCTCTTTGAGGTTTTGGAGGTTGGTATATTGACCATGTTGTCCTTTGATCTTCCTTGTCACCCAAGATATTTCTCTATGGTCATTGATTTTTTAACCTTCTTGCTCATGTGGCTTGCCTCTTTTTTTGGATTTTAAACTTGTTTTTTTTTTTTTAAATTAAAGTATTTATTTTTTTTCAGTATTCTACAATCACTTCTATATAACTTAGATTTTTTTCCCTCCTTCCCCCCCTTCCCTCCTCCCTCCCCAATCCCTCCCTGAGATGGCATACAATTTTATACAGGTTTTACACATACATTCCTATTAAATACATTTTCACCTTTGTTATGTTGCATAGAAGAATTAAAATGAATGAGAGAAATCATAACACAAAACAAAAATGGCTTTTAAATTTGGTCTCTGCTTCTGGGGCCTAGGGACCACTGTCCCAGACTACCTGTGCTGAGGACTAAGGGTGTGGTTACTGGTTTTCTGTTCTGGCACTTAAAGTGCTTGCAGTTAGATATTGTAGTGGTCTGGTATTTTACCTAGTGCTGAGCTGGAGGTAGTGCATGCCTGGTGTGTGCCTGGCACTTGCCTGCTCCCCCACCCTAAGGCTCAAGATCTCCTACTGATCTGCTGAGGTGGGACTTGTTCAGGACTTGCTGGAATGTCTTCTGTCCTGTACTGGTCCCCTTCAGCCATGGCAGGAGGAAACTTTCCCATTAATTCTCTTACCCTCCTGAGCTAAAGCTAAGACTGCCTACCATGCCCTTTCTACTGGCTTCACTATTCCAGGATTTATCATGGGGTAATATTATCTGGGTGTTTTAAAGTCAACAAGGGATGGTGAGAAGGACTTACTGTTTACTCCACTATCTTGCATCCACAGAAGTTTAAATAGGTGACCTTCTAAAATTCAGTCTGTGGGTTGAAATCCCCAGGAGTTGCTGCTGCCATTGCTGCAGGCTCTGCTCTCTCTCATCGAGTTGCAACAGACCCCTTCCTGCACTGATAGATCTGGAAATTACCATCACAGCCAGCAATTCCTTCTGCTGGGGTCTGCTCTGACTTTGCTATGGTCTAATCTGCACTGGAACAGTCTATCCACTAGACTGTGGTCCTCTCCCAGTTTGGTGCAGCAGACCTCCCTCCAGGTTGTCCTAAACTGGAAATTCACCACATTCTGTCTCCTTGTGGATTCTGCCACTCTAGACTTTGTTCAGATTCACTCCTTGGCAGTGTTTGAAGGAATTTGTGGGGAGCTACTGTGAGTCCCTGCTTTCACTTTGCCATCTTGGCTCCATCCATGTCCTCCAGTTCTTTTAGTCACCAAGGACTTAACTTAGACAAAGTGATATGAACTCATTAGACATATGAATTCATTCACAAAGCCAGTAAGTATCTGAGGCTAGATTTGGACTCAGTTCTTCCTGACTCCAAATCCAGAGCTCTTATTCACGGTGCTACCTAGTTTCCCCAAGAAAACCATGAAATAATTCCTTCTATCAAAGAGTTTAAGTTTACTGGTGAGAGAGCATGTACACACACATACACACATACATAACACATACTTATATGTGTATGTAAAAATGTGTATACACATGCACACATATCTGGATATAGATATGTGTATCTGTATGTGCATATATATATATATACATATATATCTGTGTTTGTGTGTGAATATTCAAAACTTACATGTGTGAGAAGTGATTATTTCTTTCATTATAATAATGACTATTTACTGAATCAGAGCCAAGATTTTTCTCCTTTGCTATCTCCTCATCTAGAAACCAACCAGTGTAGGAAATCCTTCTCAGAGCTTTACTTAAGCCAAAATCTAATAAGACAATAAAAGAAATTCTAAGTTTAGACTAATGGATGGATTCCTGCTCATTGTGCTTATTCAGATATGTCTGGAAAAATGTTGATTCTCCCTTTTGTCAGAGAGGAAATTGATGTCTCTTTGACCAAGAAGTGAGTGATCCAAGTCAGGTACCATAAAGAACCCCATTATACATTCCACATCCCATTATAATATCCATTCTCTCTTAATATTTGCTGACTATTCAGAGTTGATTTTCACACTCAAATGCACCCCTTTTTCAAAAGACAATAAATATTGGAGATTCAACAGGTTCCTTCTCTTGGCTACTGAGGGGATAATGAACCTAATTTGTTGACAGTTTTGTAGATATAGTCAATGAAACTGACAGTGTAAGTCTGTCTCTAGGAACTTTTTCAAGCATCACACATTAAATAAATTTCAAAAAAAAATTGGAGGGAAAGGGCAATAGCAGTTCAAAGGACCTGGAAAGTTTTTCTGTATAAAAAGTATCAGAGCTGAGTTTTGAAAAACAAAAAAGGGATGATAGATAGATAGATAGGTAGATAGGTAGATAGATAGATAGATAGATAGATAAATAGATAGATCTATTAAATTCTTGCTATTTACCAGATACTGTGTTAAGATCTAAAGATAAAAATACAAACAAACATATAGTCCCTAATTTCAAGGAGTTTGCATTCTGATGTAGGCTGATCTCATATTTAGGGGTAATGAAATGGCACTTCTAGAGAGAATAAGAATAAGAGAGAATAATGAGTAGTGGTGGAGAAATACTTAGTAATTTTTGCTGATAGTGAAATGAGCATTGACTGGAACTCTTCTTGAAATGGTCAGCCATGGCAGAGACTCACCTTAAGTATCTGATTTAGGTTAGACTCACTAGGCCCTGGGACAGAAGCTTCTTGAGCAAGGATGTTCATGAGAAAGAAATTTGGAGTGTGAATTGATCTGGGAGATTCTAATCTAACTAAGTTGAGGACGAGAGTGCATTCTAGGATAGAAGAGTGTATGCAATGGTAGAGAGCTAGGAAACACCTCTGCAAAGCTACAGAGGCAGGTGATATTAGTCAGAGCTGAGGGGAAAAATGTGAACCAGTCTGACTAGAATAGAAAACATGAAGAAGAGTGGTGTCAAATGAGGTTTAAGTTTGAAAAGAAAGTAAAAGAGAGTAATATTGTAAAATACTTCAAATTCCAAACTGGCTGATTTTGTTGTTGTGAAATATTTTTAATACAAAGCTGATGAGTTTGTGTTTTATAACAGACATAGCAGGAAAGCACTGAATAATTTTGAGCAGAACAGTAAAATGTTAGGACTTCTCTATTAGGATGATGACTTAAGAGAATGAACTAGAGAGGAGAGAAACTAGAAACAGAGGCCAATTATGAGGCTTTCACTAGAAAATAGGTATTGAAGGTCTAAACTAGGGTGGTGGTTAAGAATGAAGAGAATGCGATGAGAAATGTTATGAATGGCTATGGTTGTATGTAAAATTGCTGCAGTTTTGATACTCTTGAAATAAATAGGGAAATATGGGGAAGAGATGAATTTACGAATAAATATGATGACTTTTGTTTTAGACAACAACATTTAAATTTGAGCTGCCTTTTTGGTTTATTCAAGTGAAAATTTGCAGCAATCAGTTGAAGCTCCAAAGAAAGTTGAATTGGATGCATAGATTTGGAAGTCATCTATGCATAGAGAATAATGGATCCAAAGAAATTGGTCACTAAGTGTACATAAAGCAGGGAAGAGAACAGGATGTTAGATGAATGGATATAGGGAGAGAAAGGAAAAGATGTTTAAGGGAGGGAAGAAGAGAAGAGTGTAGAAAAAAGAAGAAAGTGAAGAGGGAAGAGGAGAGAAGAGGAGAAGAAAGGGACAGATAAGAGACTGAAGATGATAGAAAAAGAAGGAATGATTTAAGAACAAGATCTTAGGAGATAGGAAGACATGAGTGAAGGAGTTAACTTGGAAAAGAAGGACCTCTTTTGCCTAAGGGACTGGAATAAGAGAGCAGTGTAGAGGCATTTGGAATACAGTAGTAGAAACAGTTCATGCCAAGTATCTTCAATTTGGATGTAGGTGGTTTGCTGAGAGAAAATTGGTGTATGTAGGAGATGTTGTAGAAGGTTTGAGGAGAAAAGAAAAGACAGTGAATGAGATCAATGGAGAGTGGGAAAGGATAATCTTGTGACTATGAGAAGTGAGCTTTTTCTTTGAATCTTATCTGCTTGTTTCATGACTTTCTCTGGTAACAGTTAGGTAGAGGTGTAGGTGATGATGGCAATTCTAGATTGGGATTCGATGAGATGTGATCCATGATAATAGTATAAGGTGGAAGTAAGGATTCAAGGGCAGGGGATGGTCCATAGCTGAATTTGCTAACTATAGCTTCAAAATTTTGAAGAGAAGAGAGACCAAAATAGAAGTGATGGACCAGAAAAATAGTGCTGTGGAGAACACAATGAGGATAGAGAATATGTTGAGGAGCAGTGAAGCAGAGAAAGAGATTAAAGGATAGGAGGATGTAGCTATAGAAAATAGTTACATGACTTGGATCATACAGGCAGAATAGATAGGAGCTATGATAATATAAAGCATATGATAATATTCTGAGGGGAGTGGCTAAGGGAGAGTGAAGATTTAGGTCATATGAACTGAAGACACTGATGAACTGAGAGTTTAGAAGGAAACATAGATGTATAAATTGATATTCCTGATTTGAAGGCAGGATTTGGAGTGGCAAAGTCAATGCGTTTGCTACTGAATCCCTTGTGAAAAGACAGTAAGCAACTTGGGAAGCAGGATGACTAACAATGATCAAGAATACTAATATTTGTTGAGACATTTATTCTCTACCTCCTAGGCTGTTTTCAATTGGATATAAATTTTATTATATCCCTGAGCTACCATGTGGCTCAGCAGGCTACTATGCAACAGGTGTATCAGTTTACTGTCACTTGAAGGACATACCAATTTCTATAGTTTATAAACCATTTAGGAATGTTTTTGGATTGAAATACTATTACACTGTATGTTTGTTATAATTATTGCCATTAGGCCAAAAGAATGGTGTAATGAACTGCAGCATTTCTTAACTTTAGATGAGTACAAAGCTCCATTGTTTTCAGTCATGGTTGTGTTTCATGTATTATCCCAAAAATGTGTCAGGTGGCCTTTGTTGAGTTTATTTTGCCCCAGATTTCACAAATTTGAAAATGGATCATATTCTTTGAAAATAAGCATTGACCAAAAAAGGACATATTAGTTTGAGGTATAGAGTGGTTTTCTCTCTGATACCTTTCATCAATTACTCTAACATATATTAAAATATTCTCTCTAATGTGTAGAATAAAGAGCTACCTTTTGCAGAAATACTATACATCAGAGAGGCAAATAATAACTTCTAGATTCTTAAAAACAAAAGGAACTCTTGAAACCTGAAAATAACTTTCTTAAGACTATTTTTGTCTCTTTTTTGGCAATTCAGAGCAGTTGTTTATATTAGACACTGTTGCTGAGAGATTGTGTGATATTGTAGAAATCAGTCAATCAGGATTTATTAAGCACCTAATAGTGAACCAACTATTCTGCTAAATTATTGGGATTATGAATACAGACAAGACAGTCACTGGACTTCTTTGAATAGCTAACATTTTATGAGGAGAATTTGAAAGGGGGAGGGAGAAGATTAATACTACATTTTCAATCAGATGACCTCAGTTCAGATCTTGACTCTGTTTTGAATTCACCATTCATCCTTAATGAGTCATTTAACTTATCCAGATCTAACCCTGCTCCCCACAAGCATTCTGAAGTCTCTCCTAGACTTAGAAAATCTTCACTTGATCTTGACAGGTCCTCCAACTATCATCTTAAATCTCTTCTCCCTTTCAAAGCCAAATTATAGTCATTTAAGATAATAATCTCAGAAATTTGTAGGTAAAAGACAAATTATTCATGTAAATTTAATATTCAAATCTACCAGCTTTCCAGAATGTACCAAGATAAATCCAAAGCAATGTTTATATTTAAAAATTATTTTGCAATCCTATAGAAAGATAGCCAAATAACAGATTTCTTTTTGATCTATATCCATGTTAATGTAATCAAAATTGAAGAAAAACAACAAAAATCAAAGAAATTTGAGTGAATTAGCCAGAATCATAATATATATACCATAATGTTACCTGTCCCTCTCCAAAAAGTATTTTGCTTCTAATCATCCCTTCTCCCAGTCTGCACTCCTTTCTATACCCCCTTTCCCTTATCTCCTTTCCCTTCTAATTTCTTGCAGGGTAAGAGAGATTTATTAACCATATTTCCAATGTATCTTATTCCCAGTTACATGTAAAAACAATTTTAACATGTTTTTCAAATCTTTGAGTTCCAAATTCTGTCCCTGCTTACCACCCCACACACCCACATTGAGAAGGCAAGTAATTTGATATAGAGTATGCATATGTAGTCATTCAAAGCACTTCCATAAAAGTCATTTGGTAAAAGACTATATTTCCCTCCATCTTATTCTGCCCCCTGTTTATTCTATTCTCTCCTTTCAATCTGTCCCTCCTCAAAACTGTTTCTGATTACCCCCCAATTTTCTCTCCCTTCTATCATGTCCCCTTATCTTCCTCCACTACTTTCCTGTAGGGTTAGATAGATTTCCATATCCAATTGAATGTGTATGTAACTTCCTCTTTAAACCAATTCCAATGAGAGTAAGGTTGACTCCTTCCCTCTCATCTCCCCATCTTCTCCTCCATGTAAGAGCTTTTTCCTCTCTTTTATGTGAAAAAAATTACCCTATTCTACTTCTACTTTTTCTTCTCCCAGTACTCTCCTCTCTTACCCTTTAATTTTGATTTTTTTTAGAAATTATCACTTTGTTTTCAAGTCATCTTGTGCCCTCTCTCTATATTTACTCCCTCCAACTACCCTAATGATGCAAAAGGTCTCAGAAGTTACAAATGTCATCTTTTCATGTAGGAATGTAAATAGTTCAACTTTAATAAGCTCTTTATGATCTGTCTTTCCTGTTTACTTTTCCATGCTTCTCTTAAGTCTTGTATTTGAAAGATAATTTTTTTTCTATTTAGCACTGTTTTTATTCTTCAAGAATGCATTAAATTCCTCTATGTTATTGAATGTCAATTTTATCCCCTCATTGATTACACTCAGTTTTCCCGGGTAGTTCATTCTTGGTTTTAATCCTAACTCCTTTTATCTCTTAATGAAGCAGCTGCTAAATCTTGCATTATCCTGATTGTGGTTCCACAGTACTTGAATTGTTTCTTTCTGTCTCCTTGCAATATTTCCTTCTTGATCTGGGAATGTGTAATTTGGCTATAATATTCCTGGGAGTTTTCATTTTGGAATTTCTTTCAGGAAATGATTGATGAATTCTTTTCATTTCTATTTTACTCTCTAGTTCTAGAATATCAGGGCAGGTTTCCTTGATAATATCTGAAAGATGATATTGCATCAGTAAGCACCCCAAAATTCATGGGGGTGCTGCTATCACAGGTGCTTAGATATGCATTCATGAAAGAAAAGGCAACTTTTGAAGGGTTAGCAATAATTTTAATCAAGCACATGTATCAATCCTTTAACCAACACATATATCATTCATCTATTTTAGGGAAGTCAGCACACCAAACTTCAAAGAAAATACAGAGAAATTAAAAGTCAACAGACATGTTATCAAATGTCCATAATCTTCAGCTCACTCAAAGAGTCAGAGTATATATTAATTTTACAAAACAAATTTAATTAAAATTAAAAAGTATTGAGTGAAATAAAGTTAGATGTCATATGGTGATTCAGAGCTGCTTTGACAATTTAAAATACGTACTCAAATGGTTTCATGATGTCATCAGTATAGAATTTCTCTTCAAGAGAAAGTTTAACAAATGCTGATTTACCAACAATGATTTTGAAAAAAAAAAACAAACCAATTCTACTGCTAGAATACTGATAATTTATTTTAAAAACGGGTTCTTTTTGAAAGTAAAAGCTTGAGTCATTAAACAAGTTTTGCATTTTCCTTAAGGCAGCCAAGCATGGTTTCTTTGTCTTTCTTTTAATATGAACTAAACTGTCTACTTTGAAGCATGTGAATATTGAACAGAAAAAGCAAAAAGTTGCTCATTTAAGGAAAAAAGTTAACTGAATTGCAAAAGAATTTTGGGATGAAAAATCATCATCACTCTGCAAGCACTCTGGTAATGATTATTCTCTCAGGTACCATTATCATACCACAGATATATAGGAAGCATTGAGTCCATACTCCAATCATTTTTTATTCCTAATGGGAGAACCTGTCAGAATTTGCCCCCTGCTGGAGAAGTCATGATGAGACATTGGAATAGAATTTGACAAAATAATATTAACGACAAAAATAAGTCTTCTTTAGTGCTTCTGTAGTTGGGATCAGTCAAATTTGTGAAATCGCCAAAGTTAATTTTGCATGCTTTCCCCCCTCCTTTTTCCTCTAATCTTCATCTATATATGTATTCTATCCTCCTTGCCTCATTGATCATTGATTAATGATGTTTTATCTATGTTTGGATATAATGGCATACTCATGATATTTAAGATATATTAAATATGATAATTAGAAAGCAATATTGGAAGATATAACAAGTAGTGTAGAATAAAGAAATCAGAACCAAAAGGAAAGTATGCATATGGATTTCAACAATCTAAAATAAGCAGCAATAATATCAACAATATTCTAAATTAAAAGAAAAAGGGGACAAGAGTTAGAAATAGTCATGATGATTTTGCTGCAAATATTGCTAAGGTTAAACCTAGTTTGAAGCAACCTGTATAACATCAAACTTCAAAGTTATAAAATAATCATTTAAAATCATACTTTTTCTTCCATCTTGATTTTTTCTCTCACTTTTCTTTTGTTTTTATATATTCAAATGACTTACAAAATGAAGCAAAATTCTTGTGAAAGAAATAAGTGATTATTTGTAGGGGTTGGTCTAAATGAGCTTTAAGGTTTCTTTCTTTTCTAACAATCGATGAATCTATATGAATGTGACAGAAAGAGGTTTATGATAACTTTGACAAGTTCTGGAATGAAACGTTCTTTTCTCACATAAGGAATGAATCTAGATTTTATAAAGGGGAGGGTGATCATTACAGTATGAATTTATTAGGTAAATGATTTCTTATTCTCTTGGCCAGATTTCTCTTCCATTCTACTGCTGTGTTTCTAATATATCAATCAACTGACATGTATAGAGTGCCAACTGTGAGACAGTAACTGTGATAGAAGGTGGGGAAGTATAGACAGAGATGGAAAGTGAGTGGCCTCAAGGAGGTTATATTCTGTCAAGGGAGGTGGCATGTACATTTAAAAGTATACAAACTAAATATGAGATATTTCTTTTGTGCAAAGATATATTAATAGCTGGGAAAATTAATAAATACATCATGGAGAAGATGCTTCTTGAGCTAAATTTTGAAGAAATGTTTGGCAGAGGTGAAGTGAAAAAGAGTGCATATTCCAAATAGTGGGAACAACTTGAGCTAAAACATAGAAACAGGAAATTGAGTGATGCATGCGAGTAATGGTAAGAAAGTCAACTTGAACACAAGATTTTACAAGGAGGGAATAAACATGATAAGACTTCATTGGTAACTTGGCACCCTTTAAAAAATTATAAATACCAACTGGAGCAGTTTGTATTTGGTCCTAGAGATAATAGAGACTCACTGTAGTTTAATGAGTAGGGGAACAACATGATCAGACCTCTGCAATAGGCAAATAATGTTTCTAGCTATGTGAAAGAGACTGGAATGACAAAAGATAGGAAGTATGGATTCCACATAGTAGAAGGGAAACACAATGGTTATTTCTATAGACAATTAAAATAAGTGATTATATATGGAATATGAATGGAAGGTCTTAATTTCTCACCTATTCTCAAAATTTTACCTTATCAGCTTCCTGAACAATGCCTTTGCCTCATTTCTGACATACAATTCTGGTTATTACCAAGAATAAGCAATAAAATTTAAAAAAAAATTATTTCCAGAAAGCATCAAAAAGTAAATGCATTAATTATATGTAATATCCCTCTCAACTTTCTGCCTCACCTAGTCATCTAGGTTGCTAGGAGTAGTGAGAAAGTGTCAAAGAATTCAAAAGTAACCTGCCCCCGAGACTGGGAGACTTAAATTTTAATCAGAAAATGAATACCAGTTTTGATCCTCATCAGTTTAGCTGATGTCAATGGATATAATCATGAATGATGAAGATTAGTGTAACAAGATGATATTCTTTCCACTTACTCTTACAGTCACTAGGTGTACCATTGTCTCAGTTCTTCATACTTCACTTTCCATTAGTTCATTTAAGTCTTTCCATGATACTTCCTATTCATTATATTCTTAATACAGAAGCATAATATCGTATAGCATTTATGAACAACAGTTTGTTTAGTTATTCCTCATTCGATGCATATGTACTTTATTTACAGTTCTTTGCTACCACATCAAAAAAAAACCACACTGCTATAAATATTTTGACATGTCTAGGGACTTTTTTTTATCAGTTACCCTTTGGGGTAAATATCTAGCAGCAGAATATCTGGATCAAAGGGCATGGACATTTGTAACTGCTTTATTTACATAATTCTAAATTTCTTTCCAAAATATTTGTATCAATTTACTGTTCCACTAACAATTCATTAGTGAGCTTATTTTTTCACAATCCCTCTAACATCTGCTATTCCTGTATTTCCTCATCTTTGCTGCTTTGCTGAGTATAAGGAGAAAACAATGTTATTTTGATTTGCATTTATCAGTGCTTTTATTGTGCATTATTAATGATTTTGGAACGTTCTTTCATATGGTTGTTTAATAGATTGTAATTTTTCTTTTGAGAACTTTTTTTCATCTCCTTTGACTACAATCTAGTGAGGAATGGCTTTTGATCATGTCCATATATGTTAGTTGTCTATATATTGTATACCTAACTCCTAAGATATTTTATACAGTTTTTTTTATTTTGTTTTTTCTCCTGCTTTTCTTTGTATCACAGATACATTAAGGTTATTTTCCAGAAGCTCTTGAATTTTGTGTAATCAAAACTGCCTTTTTATATTTTGTAATTACCACTATCCCTTCTTTGGGCAAGAATATGTTTCCAACCCATATCTGTGAAAGATGTGTTTTCTATTTTATGTTACAGTCTTTCACATTCAGGTTAGAGATCTATTTTTATTGTGGAATACAATATTTGGTTGGTCTAATCTTAATCTGTGCTAGATTTCTTTCCACCCTGATCTCTCTTACTAATGTTTCATCTTTTCCTATCTACTTATTTCTATTTTACTGCCTATACACAGGCATGTACACACACACACGTACAAACACACACACACACACACACACACACACACACACACACACACACACACATACACTTTAACCCATCCTTGAAATATATTCACTAGATCTCACTATCGCTTTCAGCTGTTGCTCTATATCTTACTCTTTTTGTCAACCAGATTCCTTGAACATGATTTCTCTTTTCAGGTATCCAGTTATTCTCTTCTAACTCTCTTTTTATTATTATTATTATTATTTTTTAATGTTTAACAATCACTGCCATACAATTGAGATTTTATCCCCCCCACATCTACCCCCCACTACTCCCCTCCCTCCCCACGACTGCATACAATTCTGTATAGGTTCTACATATACTTTCCTATTGAGTATATTTGCACTATAGTCATGCTATGCAGTCAGACTAAAATAAATGAAAGAAATCATATAACAAATCAAAACATGATACACAAACACATACACATACACAAACATGATCTGCTACATTTTGCGAATGACTTCCATATTTCTTTCTCTGAGTGTGGAAGGAATTTTGCCTTGAGAACCACCTTTGGGATTTTTTTTTTTTTATAAGAGGTTCTTGCGTTATTACAAAATTCCAAGTCTACCAGAAAAAACTCTCACACACTGTGGTCGTTGCTGTGCACAAAGTTCTCCTGGTTCTGCTCCTTTCACTCAGCATCAGGTCATATAAGTCCTTCCAGGCCTCTCTGAAGTCTTCTTGTTCATCATTTCTTATGGCACAATAGTACTCCATTACATTCATATACCATAATTTATTCAGCCATTCCCCAATTGATGGACATCCCCTTGACTTCCAGTTTTTGGCAAGTACATAGAGTGCTACTATAAATATTTTTGTACATGTGGGACCCTTTCCCATTTTTATGATCTCTTGGGGATATAGTCCTAGTAACGATATTGCTGGGTCAAAGGGTATGCACATTTTTGTAGCCCTTTGGGCATAGTTCCAAATTGCTCTCCAGAATGGTTGGATGCGCTCGCAGCTCCACCAACAATGAATTAGTGTTCCAACTCTCCCACATCCTCTCCAGCATTTATCATTTTCTTGTTCTGTCATGTTTGCCAATCTTATAGGTGTGATGTGGTACCTCAGAGTTGTTTTGATTTGCATCTCTCTAATCAATAGTGATTTAAAGCATTTTTTCATATGATTATAGATATCTTTAATTTCTTCCTCTGAAAATTGCCTGTTTATATCCTTTGACCATTTATCAATTGGGGAATGACTTGTATGATTATACATTTGAGTCAGTTCTCTATATATTCTAGAAATGAGGCCTTTATCCCCAAGCTTAGCTGTAAAAATTCTTTCCCAATTTACTACATCCCTCGGGATTTTGGTTGCATTGGGTTTGGTTGTGCAAAAACTTCTCAGTTTAATGTAATCAAAGTTATCCATTTTGCATTTCATAATGCTTTATATCTCTCCTTTAGTAAAGAATTCTTCCCTTCTCCATAGATCTGATAAATATATTATTCCTTGCTTCTCCAGTTTATTCATGGTATCAATCTTTATACCTAAATCATGTACCTATTTGGACTTTATTCTTGTGTACGGTGTCAGGTATGGGTCTATGCCTAATTTCTGCCACACTGTTATCCAGTTTTCCCAGCAATTTTTGTCAAACAGTGAGTTCTTATCCCAGAAGCTGGGGTCCTTATGTTTATCAAACAGCAGGTTGCTATATTCCTTGCCTACTGCGTCTTGAGTGCCAAGTCTATTCCACTTGTCTCCCTCTCTGTTTCTTAGCCAATACCAAGTGGTTTTGATAATTGCTGCTTTATAGTAGAGTTTGAGGTCTGGTAGCGCTAGGCCACCTTCCCAAGCATTTCTTTTCATTAGTCCCTTTGATATTCTGGACCTTTTGTTTTTCCAAATGAATTTTGATATTATTTTATTCAGCTCAAGAAAATAATTGTCTGATAGTTTAATTGGTATGGCACTAAATAAGTATATTAATTTATGTAGAATTTTCATTTTTATTATATTAGCACGGCCTACCCATGAGCAACTAATCTTACTTAAATCTGACTTTATTTGTGCAAAAAGTGTCTTCTAATTGTGTTCATATAATCCTTGTGTTTGTTTTGGCAGGTAGACTCCTAAGTATTTTATACTGTCTACCCTAGCTTTAAAGAGGATTTCTCTTTCTATCTCTTGCTGTTGGACTTTGTTGCTAATATATAGGAATGCAAAAGATTTGTGTGCGTTTATTTTGTAACCTGCAACTTTGCCAAACTTGTTTATTAATTCAAGTAATTTTTTACTTGAATCTCTGGGATTCTCTAGGTAAATCATCATATCATCTGCAAAGAGTGATAACTTAGTTTCTTCTTTGGCTATTCTTATTCCTTGAATGTCTTTATCTTGTCTAATTGCTACAGCTAATATTTCTAGTACCATATTGAATAATAGTGGTGATAATGGACATCCTTGTTTCACCCCTGAACTTATTGGGAATGCATCTAGCTTATCCCCATTGCATATAATGCTTGCTGAAGGTTTTAGATAGATACTGCTTATTATTTTATGGAAAGTTCCCTTTATTCCTACGTTCCAGTGTTTTTAGTAGGAATGGGTGTTGTATTTTGTCAAAAGCTTTTTCTGCATCTATTGAGATAATCATGTGGTTTTTGTTAGCTTTGTTGTTGATGTGATCGATAATGCTAATAGTTTTCCTAATATTGATCCAGCCCTGTAGTCCTGGTATGAATCCTACCTGATCATAATGTATCAATCTCGTGATAAGATGCTGTATTCGTTTTGCTAAAATCTTATTTAAAATTTTTGCATCTATATTCATTAGGGAAATTGGTCTATAATTTTCTTTCTCTGTTTTGTCTCTTCCTGGTTTGGGTATCAAAACCATATTTGTATCATAGAAAGAATTTGGGAGGACTCCTTCTTCCCCAATTTTCAAAAATAGTTTATGTAGTATTGGAATTAACTGTTCTTTAAATGTTTGATAGAATTCACTTGTGAATCCATCTGGCCCTGGAGATTTTTTCCTAGGGAGTTCATTGATGGCTTGTTCAATTTCTTTTTCTAAGATGGGGTTGTTTAAGTATTCAACTTCCTCTTCTGTTAATCTGGGCAATTTGTATTTTTTCAATCTCGTTTAGATTATCGAATTTGTGGGCATAAAGTTGGGCAAAGTAGTTTCTAATTATTGCTTTAATTTCCTCCTCATTGGAGGTGAGTTCACCCCTTTCATTTTTAATATTAGTAATTTGATTTTCTTCTTTCTTTTTTTTAATCAGATTGACCAAAGGTTTATAATTTTATTAGTTTTTTCATAAAACCAACTATTGGTTTTATTTATTAATTCAATGGTTTTCTTAATTTCAATTTTATTAATCTCTCCTTTTGTTTTCAGTATTTCTAATTTGGTATTTACTTGAGGATTTTCAATTTGTTCTTTTTCTAGCTTTTTCAACTGCAAGCCTAAGTCATTGATCTCCTCTTTCTCTATTTTATTTATGTAAGCATTCAAAAATATAAAACTTCCCCTAATAACTGCTTTTGCAGTATCCCATAAGATTTGGTATGTTGTCTCACTATTGTCATTCTCTTGAATGAAATTGTTGATTGTTTCTATGATTTCTTCTTTAACCCAACCCTTCTTTAGAATTAGATTATTTAGTTTCCAATTGATTTTTGGTTTCTCTTTCCATGGCCTTTTATTACATGTAATTTTTAATGCATTATGATCTGAAAAGGATGCATTGATTATCTCTACCTTTCTGTACTGGATTGTGAGATTTTTATGTCCTACTACATGGTCAATTTTTGTAAATGTTCCATGTACCGCTGAGAAAAAGGTATATTCCTTTCTATTCCCATTTAATTTTCTCCAAAGATCTATCATATCTACCTTATCCAGAGTTTTATTTACCTCCTTAACCTCTTTCTTCTTTATTTTGAGGTTAGATTTATCGAGTTCAGAGAGGGGGAGGTTGAGGTCCCCCACTAGTATAGTTTTGCTATCAATTTCTTCCTTCAACTCCCCCAACCTCTCCTCTAAGAATCTGGATGCTATACCACTTGGAGCATACATGTTTAGTAATGATATTGCTTCATTGTCTATGGTGCCTTTTAGCAGGATATAGTTTCCATCCTTATCCCTTTTGATTACATCTCTTTCTGCTTTTGCTTTGTCTGAGATTAGGATTGCTACTCCTGCCTTTCTTACATGAGCTGAAGCACAATATATTCTGCTCCATCCTTTGACCTTTATCCTATGTGTATCCCCCCGTTTCAAATGTGTTTCTTGTAAGCAGCATATTGTTGGATTATGGCTTTTAATCCATTCTGCTATCTGTCTCCGTTTTATGGGAGAGTTCATTCCATTCACATTCACAGTTTTGATTACAATCTGTGTATTTCTCTCCATCCTCTTTCCCTCCATTTGTGCTTTTAGCTCTCCCATCTCCCTTCCCCTCCTCAATAGTATTCACTTTTCTCCCCCTCCTCCTGCAGCCTTCCCCTACTTCTTTTAGCCCCCCTCCCTTTTACTCGCCTTTACTCTTATTGCTTCTTCCCTCCCTTTTAGCCACCCTCCCCTTTCTTCCCCCTTCCCTTCCTACTACCTATAGAGCTAGTTAGGATTATCTACTTAAGATTATTGTTCCCTCCTTTAAACAAATCAGATGAGAGTACCTCTCAATCAATGCTCATCTCCCTCCCCTCCTTCCCTCTACTATAGTTTTGTACATCTTCTTGTGATGTAATTTTTCATTTTCTGCTTCCTCCTTTTCATACCTCCTATTATAGTCCCTTCTCATACTTAAATCATATTTTTGACATGACATCATTCACTTTATACCCGTTCCCTCTACATATATCCCTTTTATCATAATACCTCCACAGTTCTCAAGATAAACAGGTATAATCTTCCCTTATAGGGAGGTAAACAGTTTGTCCTAATTGAGTAGCAAGTTTTTGTTTTTGTTTTTTCCCCTCTGTTTACCTTTTTATGATTCTCTGGAGACCTGCATTTGAAGATCAAATTGTCTATTGAGTTCTGGTGTTTTGGTCAGGAAGCTCTGGAAATCCCTTATTTCGTTGAATGACCTTCTCCTTGCCTGAAATGTTATGCTGAACTTTGCTGGGTAATTGATCCTTGGTTGAAGTCCCAACTCCTTTGCCTTACGGAATATTGGGTTCCAATTCTTTTGATCTTTTAATGTAGAAGCTGCAAGGTCCTGTTTGATCCTGACTGTATGTCCTTGATATTTGAACTGTTTCTTTCTGGCTGCTTGTAGTATTTTCTCCTTCACTTGATAGCTCTGGAATTTGGCAACGATATTTTTTGGGGTTTTGAGTTTGGGATCCCTTTCGGGAGGGGAACGGTGGATTCTTTCGATGACTATTTTGCCCTCTGAGTCTAGTACTTCTGGGCAGTTTTCCTTGATGATTTCCTGGAAGATATTGTCCAGACTCTTTTCTTCATCATGGGTTTCTGACAGGCCAATAATTCTTAAATTTTCTCTCCTGGATCTATTTTCCAGGTCAGTTGTTTTTCCAATTAAATATTTTACATTTTCTTCTATCTTTTCATTCTTTAGATTTTGTTTGACTGATTCTTGTTGCCTCATTGAGTCATTAGTTTCTACTTGCCCAATTCTAATCTTCATCGTATTGTTTTCTTCAGTTAGCTTTTGCATCTCCTTTTCCATCTGACCAATTTTTCCCTTTAAGGAGCTATTTTCTCCATTTAATTTTTGTACTTCTTTTTCCATTCGACCAATTTTCCCGATTAGGTTTTGTGTTTCCTTTTCCGTTTGATTAATTTTCCCAATTAGGTTTTGGGTTTCCTTTTCCGTTTGATTAACTCTTCCTTTTAGGGAATTATCCTCTCCAGTTAATTTTTGAACTTCCTTTTCCATTTGTTCAATTTTCCTTTTCAGAGTGATGTTCTCATCAGTGAATTCTTTTTTTATAATTTTAAAATCATTGTCCAGTTTTTCTTTTATTTCCTTCTTCAGCTGTTCCAGGTAATCTCGTTGTGCTTGCGAGAAATTCATAGTCCCTTCTGAGGTTTCAGATGGAAGTACAGTCTCAGCTCTGACCTCTTTGGTGTTTGTGTTTTGGTCCTTATCCCCATAGAAAGTTTCTATGGTTTTTTCACTTTTCGTCTGCTTTTTCCGATTCATGATGTTGGCTGAGTGTTGTAGCTTCTGGTTCTTTCAATCAGAAGGTACAGATCTTTCTGTTGAGCTGATGTGTATAGAGGCTAAAAGCAGGTTTTTTTTTTTTTGTTTCCCAGATCAACCCTGGGGTTAGCTTGTTAGGTGTGTGGGAGGGGTGGTCTGGTCACAGGAGATCTCCTCAGCTGACCTGAGGCAACGACAAGGTCAGGGGATGGTGATCCCAGCTTCCGTATTGTCTTCCCTTTTCCGCTGAAGGGCTGGGGCATGCCTAGATGCTAATGCGTGTTCCCGCCCCTCCTGGGGCTTGTCTCCCAGCGCTGAGGCTTGCCTGGGTCTCAGTGCAAATTTTCTCTGCCCTGGGTCGTCTGTCCTTCCAGATCGCCTCCGCCACAGTAGGAAGAATCCCCCTTTGCTATTTTCCTAGCCTCTGGTGTTATGAGACTATTTGCCCCCTTCTGCTGTTCCCGCTGATCCAGGATTTATCTGGGGAAGAATTTTATGGTTCTTTCACGATCATCAGAGGGGAGGAGAGAGCATTTACTGATCACTCCACCATCCTGGCTCCCGGAAGTTCAAGTAGGTGACTTACCAAAGTTTAGTCTTCAGGCTGAAGGTTTCAAGGGCTGCTGCACTGATATCTGGCGCTCAGTGGCTCTCACTGGCTCGGTTTGGCTTGTCTCCTGCTCCGCTGGTTTTCCCTGCCACTCTAGGGCTTCTCAGGTCCCTTCCACCCTGCTGGGCTGACCACGCTGCGCTGTGAGCTGGGGGCTCACCCCTGCGGAACAGATCCTTCCCGTGGACCTTCCAGTCTAACCTGGGCTCCGAATCTGTCAAAGTCTGTCACCCACTGGATTCCACACCTCCAAAGTTTGGTGAGATTCTCCTTTCAGAGATATCCATAGGAGTTTGTCCAGGAGCTTAGGTGAGTTGTTGCTTTCACTCTGCCATCTTGGCTCCCCCCCCTTTAACTCTCTTGAATAGCATCAGTAGTCTTACTTAGAATTTCATTCCTCCAGTAAAATTCCTTTTTCAAATCTTACCAATTTATTTTAATTGCCCTAATTCTTCTCAATAATTATCCTTCCTGGCCCCTCTGCAGTATTTTATATTGTTAACCACTCTCTCCTTCTAAATACTGTATCCTTTTTACTGTGATTAATCTTTGAATTTCTCTCAGAAAGTGACAAGTGGATTCTTCTTATTTTGCTTTGTAGTAGTAAGACTTCTGTACTATTTTTAATATAATTTTTAATCATGCTACCTCTCCTGATTAGGATATAAGGTTCATAACATCAGGGACTGTTGCACTGTTGTCTTTGTATTCCCAGTGATTTACACAATTTAGCACAAAATAGTCACTTTATAAATATTTTTATTAATAATGGAGGCAAGTTTTTCCAAAGGGGTGTTTAGATCTGGGAAGGAAGAAATATTAAACGCAAAGTTTTTCTCCTTCAAAATTTTGTCTCACGCTAACCCTTAGAATTTAAAAGATGTAATATATACATGCATGTGTATAGATATATTTTCATATGTGGCATACAAATGTGTAAATATGTCTATTTATATATTATGTTATACATACATAAATCTATACATGAATATATATCTGTGTGAATATATATATATATATACATATGTGTGTATATGTTTGTCTGAATGTATGTGTGTGTGTGTGTGTGTGTGTGTGTGTGTGTATTGCTCCAAAGACAGAGTAGTTTAAAAACTTACTTGTGGCATATTAAGAGATATCATCTGAAATCTGGTCCACATTTGCAGAAAGGAGGAGGAAGGCTCTATAGACCTTATCTGCATACAAGCTTCAGGAATGGGCAGGTAAAGACCAGGCTCACTGCACCACCATGACTGTTCTCTTTCCTCTAGTCTCTAGAATAAATATGGGGAAAGACATATCTATTTTTAACCTCTCAGATATATGTAGTCTAGTAATTGGTTGCTGTCCTCCTGAAAGAGAAGGTACAAAGGTACCAAAATGGCACCACTATGCTCAAGTCAAAATACAGTGGTTCTGACTGTGGCTGATCAGACCAATATAAGTTCAGAATGCTCTACCACCAGTAGGGCATAAATAGCCTATTTGAACATTTGGGGTGTAGATATCTCTGAATTTACATATCTCACATTTCTTTTGAGCTACTATAATTGTATTTCATACAGTATAGTACATTCTTTGATGAGGGCATGCCATGCTGGGTGATCTTTCACCAGCATCTCCCATAGTCACACAATTGACTTCAAAGTTCTTCAGAGAAAGCTTGAAATGTCCTCATATTGCTTCTTTTGATCACCATATGAGTGTTTTCCTTGAGTGAGTTCTCCATAAAATAGTCTTTTAGGCAAATGTAAGTTTGGCATTCGAACAATGTTCCCAGCACATCAGAGTTGTGTTCTTTACAATAGAGTTTAAATGCTTGCAAGTTTAGCTTGAGAAAATACCTGAATGTCTAGGACCTTATTTTTTCAGGTGCTTTTCAGAATCTTTATAAGTCAAATGGAAGTGTTTCGATTTCCTGGCATGGAGCTGGTATACCATTCAAATGTCACAGGCATACAGCGATGAGATCAGCATAATAATTCTATAGACCTTCAGTTTTGGTAGACAGTCTAATACTTTTTCTTTCTCACACTTTCCTTTGGAAACTCCTAAACGCTGACCTGGAATGCATGCATCAATCTTAATGTGTATATCCCTGGAAAGTATACTGCTAAGGTAAATGAATTTATTCACAGTATTCAAAACTTCTCCATTTGCTGTAACCAATGGTTCCATGTACGTATGATGTGGTGCTGGCAAGTGCAGAACTTGTATTTTCTTGGTCTCGTTAAGCCAAAATTAGCATAAGCAAGAGAAAATCAATCCATATTTTGTTGTATCTCAACTTCTGAGACTGCACTGTATGTACAATTATCTGCAAACAAAAAAGCTTGCACCAAATCTTCTTCCATTTTAATTTTGGCTTATGACCTTTTCAAGTTAAATAATTTACCATCAATGCAATAACTGCCCTAAATGTTGAAATGGTATGGGTAATGTCTTTTAATTCATGCAAAAATTGAATTTAAATGAGATAGAGTTGCATGAAATAGTGAACCTCAATCTCTCTTCCAGGGTCTTCAGTGTCTAACCAGCTCCACAATGCCTACTTCATCTGTCCTCATGGCCATTGGAACTAATTGTTCTCATCCATCTATTCATTCTGCTGGGGAAGTCTTTGCATGCTTGGGGTAGACATCCCTTACCTCAACTCAGTAAAGTATTTGGGACCCCTCAGTAACCCTCAAACTGGTTTAGTCTGTCTGCCAAAACAGTTTTCCAGAGTGTGACTGCTGCACATTCTACATCTTCTTGTAGCCACAGGTGAGAGTGGAGTGGGTCAGGTAGACACCAAAGGTGGATGAGCAGCCCTGAAAAAAGCCTTGGCAGCCCTCACACCAAAGTTATTTGTCTTTCCTGATCACACCTTACATGCTGATTGCTCCTAAGAAAGGAACGTAGCTTTTAACAATTTTAACAACTTCCCAGCAAAAACTGCAACCCCTAAAAGCAAGGAAGATGATGGAGCTAACTCATACAGGTTTGTGACTCTGAGTGTTCTAGTCTACTATATTAAAAATGTCTCCTCTAACTGTCTGAAGTTTCCTTTCTCTATATATGTCTCTGAAATCTTTCTCTGTAGCTTCTCTCCTAAGTCCCTGCAACAAAGTGAAATAGTTTTCTTATGAAAGTATATGGAATTATTCTTAGTATTTTTCAATCAACCAGGGGTCATGTCTCCCCTCAAGTACACACTACACAAGTCATGGCTGTGACTACCCTAAAGCAGTTCAGGCATGGGTAGAAGCAAGAAGATGTATACATAGACATATGTATATATGTGTGTAGATGTGTATATATATATGTGTGTGTGTGTGTGTGTGTGTGTATACACACGTATATATACATATATACACATACAAATAAATACATATATAGACATACATACACATATATCCATTTGTATATATACGCCTATACATATATATTACACATGTGATTATCCATATATGTGTATGCTTTATCATATAGATATGCATTGATATGCATAATACTGTATAATTTTTTGTTTATGAGTATGTATATAAATAGGATAGGTAGGTGGAGTACTAGATATTACACTGGGATTGGAAATAGGAAGATTCTTCTTCATGAGTTCAAATTCAGTCTCAAAAACTTACTAGCTATGTGATCCTGGGCAAGTCACTTAACCTGTTTGCCTCATCTCCTCATGTGAAAAATGAAGTGAAGAAGTAAATGGAAAACCACTCAAGTATCTTTGCCAAGAAAACAATAAATGTGGTCATGAAGAGTAGGACATGGCAACATGTATAATGATATATAACATGGCATGACAAATTTTTAAAATATGTTACATGATGTACAACAATGTGTATATGATTGTGTATATATACTTCGTATATTCAGAATAGAAAGAACTACCTCCATAGCCAACAAAATATTTTTTTACTAATTTTTAATTGTTAATTTGGATATTCTCAACCAGTATGATGTCAAGAAAATTAAGACTAGCACTTTAAGCGATGTTGTTATTGTAGAAGAGTTTGCTTTAGTTAGTATCTGCCATGAAGTTAATTTAAGATAATTCATAACAGTGGAGATGTGGAGAACTTGGTAAGTTAAGTTATGGATGATAAAATATTGTGATAGGTTAAACTTTGGTATATCATCAAGTAAAGACTTTGTGGCTTTTAAAAAATTTAAATAAAAGATCTCTACAAGCTGTTCCATCAGACTTGACAGTGTCTATGTTAATCCCACTGGCCCTCAGAATATTATCTGTATTTCTTCTGTGTTCTTTGTTTAAATTTTCAAGCTGCATGAAGACCTTCAGAAAGTCTCATGCTTTTTGTTGATATCAATAATCTGGCATGATTCTCTTATCACTGTAGTGCCAGTGAGTATTGAGAACCATTATCAGTCATGTCAGCAAGGAAGGGGTATGATAAGTGTCAGCATAGCTAATTCTGAAGAGTCTTTCTATATACTGAAAACAATGGTTCTCCCTGGCAGTTTGACACGACTCATCCTTTAAGTTATGAGAAAATAATCAAAAGATCAATAGAAGCATAAACAGTGTGCATTTTTCTGAATTGCAATAACATTTTAGTGTCAATCAGTCTGTAGCTCAAACTGTAGTTTCTTTAAACTAGATAAGCCTAGAATGTGCATTTTCTTCTGACAGCACCATGAAAATCAATTCCTTTATAATAAATTTTTAAAAGCATAATATTAAGTATATGTCCGTCTTGACCACTCATTTGCTAGGACTTTTGACTCATTCTCTAATGCTTCAAAGACCACGTTGGACTGACATCTGTCATTCCCAACATGCATTTGGTCATTATTTTCCTTGATGTTTCTTCTGTTCAAGTTTGGCAACAATAATGAGATACCTGTCAAGAATAAAGATTGTGTAAAGTCAACAAAGGCTGAGGAAGAAGGATACAAATTTACTGATAAATATAAAACAAAATCAATTATGTGCCTCAAAGTCAGTGGGGAGGGGTACACTTTGCTAAATTCATGAAATACGTTTTTTATATCACATCCCTAGTGATATGTTCTAGACTTTTAATGGTGAGAAAATCTGCTATAAAAGGAATTGTTATGAATGTCAAGACATGGTACATTCCATTTTGTTAAAATTCTCATTTGTCTTTACATATATATATATGTATATATATTATGTATATATGTACATACATAAACACATACATATATATGCACACATATAAAATTACATAAACACATTTTTTTACAAAGCTTGCCACTAAATTTTATACAGGTCATAACCTTGGGAACAGAAGATTTCTTTCATATTATTCATCGCATTTAACCCAATGTAGGGGACATACAAATTATTTAGCAAATAACATGAATAAGAAATTAAAAACACATTAGTTCATAAGCATTTGATTCATTCGTACTTTCCCCTGTTACCCAAGGTCACAATATAGATGTTACCTTCTACTTGTGTCAGCAAGGATCCCATCATATAAAGGAGGGCCTGCTGTACAGGTTCTTAAATCTGATTTTCTCAAAGGAAAGCAACTTTTGAGGGGTCAACAATAATTTTAATCAAGCACATATATCATTCACTTAGTTCAGGGAAAAAAGTCAGCACCCTGAACTTCAGAGGAAATACAAACAAAGAAATAAAGATCAACAGACTAGACTTCCAATTGTCTGACAGTAAGCAACACATACAGAGTAACCAGAGAGACAAGCACCAGTATCTGGGTTTTCAAAGCCAGCGGAATTCTTCATGGCTGCCCAAAGTCTTGTCTGGCCAAACATACACTTCCAATGAGTAAGCCCTAGGGTAAACCCTTACTTCAGAGTATTTATAAATTTTTCAGAGCCAGAGGTGTACCACAATTACACCATTCTTCACTCTTTCTCACACATACCACCCTTATCCAATAAATTACCAAGTGCTGTCAATTGGAAAGCCCTATTCTCTCCTCTGACTGCCAACCATCCTAGTACGGGGCCTCATCACTTTCTCTCTTGACTATTGCAAAACAGCCTGTTGGCTGATCTCACTGACACAAGTCTCTGTCCACTCCAGTCCATCCTATTGTACCTCCAATCAGGGCAGCACACCTGAGGATTGCTGCTGACAAAGCTGTCAGAATGTTCTTCCTAAAGCAAAGGTCTAATGCCCCTAAATTTTAATGCCTTCTTATCATTGCCAGGTTTAAATAAGAAATCTTCTTCTTAATTCAAAATCTTTCATAAGCTACTTCCCTCAGGTTTTCCAATAAAACTTTCTACATCTACACATATTCTGTGAACTAATTACACAAACCTTCTGCTGCTCCTCAAAGAAGACATTGCTCCACTCTGGACATTTTCAATGGCTATATCCCATGCCTGGAATCATTTCCATCCCCATCTCTGTCTTTCATCTTCCTTGGCATCCTTTAAATTCCATCTAAAATTCCATCCATTAGATGAAGCATTTCCCAATTCCCTTTACTTCTAGTGCCCTCCCTCGAAGGATTATTTCAATTTTTCATATATATATACGTATATAGGCACACATATATGTATCATATATATACATATATGTATGTGTATGTGTATATATATACATATATGTGTGTGTGCGTGTATGTATGTATATATATATATATATACACCTTAATTGGGCACAGTTGTTTTCATGATGGCTTTCCATTACTGATCTTATCATAGAGACTTGCATACAATACTTAAATAAATATTTATTAGGTAACTGAATACAAATGAAAAATGTATAGTCTAAAGAGGTTAAGTGACTTGCCCAAGGTCAAGTGTATAGTTAACTCAATATCTACTGATTACTTAAGGCCAGCTTATAACTCCAAGAAGACATTTTGGTAGATAATTTTAAATTAATTAGTAAATTATATTTCATTAAATAAGATGAATCTTAAGCAGTATCATGACATAATGGAGAGACAGTCAGCCTTTAAATCCAGGAGAACTGAGTTCAAATTCTATCTTTGACATACACTGACAGTGTGACTTTAGGCAAGATACTTAATCTCTCCATCCGCAAAGCCACTTTCTATTACTATAAAATTTTTAAATGCTACCAAGTTTTATTGATAGTGTGTTTTGACACTCCAGAATTTCCTTAATTCCATTGAAATCACAGGTCCAGTCTTATGCTTATACATGAGTATGCTTCAGCAGAAGTTATACTTCAAAGATCTGTGATTTCATTAATGAAATTACTTAATTAACCAACATTGATGAAAATCTGTTTAAGACTCAGAGAAAGATTTTCAGAAGTTATTGTAGCTGAAAATTCCTACCCCTTTGGATACTCTAGAAATGATGAGCTCTAAAAATAAAAGGGCTGATTCTTTATGTGACTTACATATAGTTTGTCATTAAGCTGATATTTGATCACTTTTCTTCTGTTGACAAAATATTCAGAAACTGATGAAATACTGAAATGATGCATTGGAAGAAAAATAAGGCTTTTTTGGGGGGAATCTCATAAAGAAGAAGCATGTATACATAGGATAGCTTGCTATCCTCCAGTGGCCTAATTATGAAATATAAGTAGGTAACAAATTAATGTCAAATGCTGACCAAACATTCAGGGAAGACAAGATGAAACTTGGTGAATGCACAAGTAATGGCAACTGGGTAGGGGTTAGAGGTAGTGTACTGAATGAGGCTAACCTCATTCACAAAGGGATAATTACATCTTCTCTCAACTCCAGTGCTCTAGTCTCTCATATTTCTGGTGAAACTATTTCCTCAAAGTTCTTAGTTTGGAAAAAACATTAATTAAAAAAAACTATATCTAGGCAGATATTTAGCTTAACTTTCATCAAAGTACTCGATTATATGGTAATTAGATAGATGTTATAAAAATATTCTGTTCATTTTTTCACTGATGTCTGACTCTTTGTGCCTCCATGGACCATAACATACCAGACCCTTCTATCTTCCACAATCCCCCAAATTCTGCTTGAGCTCATGTTTGTTGCTTCCATGACACTATCCTTCTAATCCTCTGTCACCCCTTTTTCCTTTTCTCTTCAGTCTTTCCAAATATTGTAGTCTTTTACAATGAGTTCTGTCTTCTCATTGTGTGGTCAAAATATTTATGCTTCAGCTTCACTATTTTTTTCCTTTCAGTGAATAACATGAGTCAATTTCTTTAAGAATTGATTTGATCTCCACTCTGTTCAAGGGATCCTCAAAATTCTTCCCCAGCACAATTCAAAAGTGTCAATGCTGCTGTGCTCAGAACATTCTTCTATCCCACCTCTCACAGTTGCTATGGAAAAACCATAGCTTTGACTATACAAATCTTTGTTGACAAGGTGATGTCTTTGCTTTTTAATGTGCTGTCCAGATCTGTTTTCCTTTCAAGGAGAAAGCATCTTTTAATTTTACAATGATAGTTGCTGTCTTCAGTGATCTTTGATCCCAAGAATATAAAATCTGACACTGTTTCCATTCTTCTCCCCCATTTGCCAGGAAGTGATGGGACCAGTTGGTAAGATCAAAGGTTTTTTCTTTTTTAATATTAAGCTTCAAGACAGCTTTTACACTCTTCTTTCCTTATCATTAATAGATTTCTTAGTTCTTTACTTTTTGCCATCACAGTGGTATCTGAGATTGCTGATATTTCTCTCAACAGCCATAATTCTGCCTTTTGATTGCTCCAGCCTAGTATTGAGCATGATATATTTTGTACATGAGTTAATTAAATTAGGTGACAACATGCAACCTTGTCATACCCCTTTTCTAATCTTTTTTTTTTGGAGGGGGAAAAGCAAGGCAATTGGGGTTAAGTGATTTGCCCAAGGTCACACAGTAAGTGTGTCAAATATTTGAGGCCAGATTTGAATTCAGGTCCTCCTAACTCTAGGGCTAGTGTTCTACTCACCTAGTTGCCTCCCTTTCCCAATCTTAAACCAACTAATTGTTCTGTGTTTAGTTCAAATTGCTGTATCTTGAGCTACACACAGGATTCTCAGGATACAAGTAAAATGATCTTGTACTCCCTATGTCTTTGAAGACTTGCCACATTTTGCTGTGATCCATATACAGATTTTAGTGTAATCAATGAAGTAGAAGCAGATGTTCACATTTTTTCTGGAAGTCCTTTGTTTTCTCCATAATCCAGCAAATTTTGAAAACTTGGTCTCTAATTCCTCTGTTCAAAAACTAGCCTGCTCTTCTGATAAACCTTAGTTCATGTATTGTTGAAGTCAGTTTGTAGAATCTTAAATTTAACCTTAGTGATGTGTGAAGTGAATGTTAATTATCCATCTTTTGGCATTGACCTTCTTTACAATTAGGATATAAACTGATCTTTTCCAACCCAGTGAGCACTGTTGAATTTTCCAAATTTGGTGGCAAATTGAGTACAACATTTCACCAGCAGCATCTTTTAGGATTTTAAATAAATAACTCAGTCAGAATTATTTCACCTCCACTAGCCTTATTGCTAGTGATGCTTCTTAAGGCCCATTCGCCTTCATTCTCTATAATGTATGGCTTCAAATCAATAACTACCCCATCATAATTGTAGGTGATGTTAAGATCCTTCCTGTATAGTCCTGTATTTTCTTGTCCCATCTGCTTAAATTCTTTTACTTCTGTTCAGTCCCTACATTTTTTTCTTTTATCATGCCCATTTTTCCATGAAATAAACATTCCCTTGGTATTTCTAATTTTTTGTAGAGATCTTCTGTCTTTTCCTTTCTCTTGTTTTCTTCTATTTCTTTGCGTTCCTCCTTTAAGAAAACCTTCTTTTCTCTCCTTGCTGTTCTCTGGAATTCTACATTCAGCTGTATATATCTTTTCCTTTCTCCTTTACCTGTCAATTTTCTTCCTTCCTCACGTATTTATAAATCTGAATCAGAACCATTTCTTTTTCTTGGTATTTTTTTCTCTGGAATGTTTTTTCTGTTGTTGTTGTTGCCTCTTGTACAATATTATGAACCTCTACCCACAGTTTTTCAGATACTTTATCTACTAGATCTAATTCCTAAATTTTCTTCAATGCTTCCACTTCATATTCACAAACGTTATTATTAAGTCATACATATATGGTTTGATGGTTTCCACTACTTTCTAAGAAATATATAAGACTTTAAAAGTATAATATTTTTTTCAAATCTAGTTACTTCAATTAAATAAATGTTCATTAAAGTTTTACTGTATATAGACTCTAACCTTAAATTTAGGCTCAGATACAAAGTTTTGATGAAGTATAGTTCTTATAATCTGTGGCATAGTGAAGGGAATAAACTATGGCATATACATACGAATATTATAAATTTATAAAATAAGGGCATTGGAGAGTTACAAGCAAAGAAGTTTAATGTTAGGAAAGAAGGGTAATCCAAGTTTAGGAAATAGTGTATATGTGTGTGTGTGGTTAACAGAAGGAATTTTGTATCAACATGAAGGTGCTAAACCTTTGAAATTTTGATTTTATTTTACTGTTTGTTTCATAATGCATTTCTAGTACTTCTTGGAGGAGGAGATATCTCTGATGCTGTCTGAAACTGCAGACATTCCTTGGAATATCTAATGGACCTGCTCAGTCCCTCTGTGTCTCTCTTAATTTTTCTCTCCCAATCTTAGTTCAGCAGAGTGAAGACTGGTCTAGGTTGTGAAAGGTTCCCTCCCTTGGAACCCATTAATATCTGCTTTGAAACAAGGAATAGGGTAACCGCATGTCTTCACATGAGTCAAGAAGAAATATGTAGCTAAGTGCCCCTATACACACCAAGATAGTCTGACAAACAGCAGCAAGCAGAGCAATGGTAGAGTATCAGAAAATGTTGGAGAGAGAGTCCCTGGAACCAGTCTTAGACAGGAAATAGAATAATCTCTCAATCAGAGACAGGGTAGTTTCTGTCTAGCAGTTGAAAGCATGTTTCCCTTCCAAAAGAACTGAGGCCCTAAAGGTAGTATCATAAGACTGAATTTATACAAAAAACTCTGAAATGAAAAGTGACTCACTGTAAAGCCAGGGTTTATTTTACTTTTGGGAAGGCAGAACTACCCAAATCATAGATTCTTGCTATGAGTTCATGGAATCATTCATGTTTCTGTGGAAAGTGAGGCATTGAAATGTCAGGGAGACTTTCCTACTGGTAATGCCCTAAGTATTTCTATTTCTATGTGTCCAAATGATCGGCTGGTACTATGAGTCTAAAAAACCTTAGGATCTTGGGGAAAGTGGAACTAAACTTGAGAGGGAGAATTTTGTTTATTTTTTAAAGGTTATTGTGAGGTATTATCTATGTCTCTGAATTTTCTGTGGAGTAAAATAAAGACTGCCATCAATCTCACATAAAACTTGTTGTTTTGAATGCTCACGTAAGATTTAAGAGAACTTTTCCTTCTACATCCGTAGATACCTATGAATGAGCTAAAGTCTGAGATTTCTTAGAGTAATCTTAGCAGACTGTGTGTTAGAGGTATTCTACCAAAGAGTTCATAATTTTTTAGGTCACATACCATGATTAGATCCAATCTGGGGGAAAAGAGGTGATAAGTCATACACTACATAACAAAAGACACTATTGCAGGAAATTTCAAAATTGTCAGGGGAAAGATAGTAGTCCACTTTGGCTAGAGATTAGAGTATATAAGAGGTAGCAGGTAAAAAAAAAAAACCAAAAATAAAAGTTGTGCCTGATTTAAAAAAATAATTTGAAGGGAAGACAAGGAAAGTTATGGTATGCAATAAAGGTATTAAAAGATGCTGCATAGAGGAGTGACATGACTGAATCTCTATGTATGGAAAGTGTTATGGGATCAAAACTAAGGAGAAAGGGAAAAGACAAAGAGTACAGATGAGATGACTTTTGTAAGGTTATAATAGTATTTAGTTGGGAAGTAGTGGAGGAAACTGTAAACAGATGAGATGACTTTTGTAAGGTTATAATAGTATTTAGTTGGGAAGTAGTGGAGGAAACTGTAAACTTAGATGTGACACTACAAATGGAGAAGGGAAGATGGATATAAGAGATACTGAAGAGATAAAGTCAATACAAAATGATCATAGTATGGTCAAATCAAATACAACTTGGTTTCAAGTACTTTATCTGCTATTAATCAGCTAAGTGGCATAGCAAAGAATGTGCTGGACTTTGCTTGAAATCTACATGTGGCCCATAAAAATGGGGGAATTAAACTCTTAAAAACTCTAATATTAAATACTAAGGATACAATTAAAATCTAAATCAAATCCAAGTACTTACAACTTCCAGTAATTCACTGCAATGCCTAATTATTAATCAATAAATATTTAATACTCTAATCTTCATGATTATCAAGGAAACTATCAAGGAAAACTATGCCAAAATTTGAGAAACAGAGGGTAGAATAGAATTGAAAGAATTTGCCAATCACCTCCTTGAGATGCTAGGCCAAAGCTTAATAGAAAATTTAACTGTCAAAAGCAAGACTCAAGAGAAGCATAAAAATTAAACAGGAAAGAGAAATTACAAAAGATTGACAACAAGCAAATTATCATAATAATCTACTGCTTGATAAACTAAAAAATCTAAGCTTTAGTGACAAGAATTCACCAATTTGCAAGCATTGCTGGGAAAAATGGAAAACAATTTGGAAGAAACTACACACAGATGAACATCTCACAATATTTGTCAAGATGAGGTTAAAATGGGTACATGCTTTAGACATAAAGGGTGATATACAAGCAAATTATGGGAGCATGGAAAAATTTGCCTGTCAAATCTGCTTATAAGGGAAAATGTTTTATGACTAAACAAGAGGTATAAAGGATTATGGGGAGTAAAAAGAATACTTTTGATTACATTAAATTGAAAAAAATGTTTTGCAAAAGAAAAGCTGATGAAGCCAAATTTAGAAGGAAAACAGGAAACTGGGGAAAAGTATAACAAATTTCAGTGATAAAGGCCTCATTTCTCAAATATACAGGGAACTGAGCCAAATTATAAAATTTAGAACCATTGCTTAATTGATGATGGTCAAAGGACATAAGCAGTCAGTTTTCAGGGGAAAAACGAAATCAAAACTATCAGTAGTCACATGAAAAAATGCTCCAATTTATTACTGATTAGATAAATGCAATTAAAACAAACTCTGTGCTACCACTTCACCTCTATCAGATTGGCTAATATAACAAAAAGAAGAAAAGGAGAAATGCTAGGGGGAGCATGTGGAAAAATAGGGACACTAATGCACTGTTGGTAGACCTGGGGATCAGTGTAATCATTATGGAGAATAAATTGAACTATTATCAAAAGACTATAAAACTTTGCATACCATTTGACCTAGCAATACTACTACTAGGTCTGTATGCTAAAGAAATTTTTTAAAAGTTAAACAGAACTCCGTAGCAAAAATATTTAGAGTAGTTTTTCTGATGGCAAAGAAATGGTAATCAAGGGAGTGTTCATCAATTGGAGAATGGCTGAACAAGTTGTGGTATATGATTTTGATGGAATACTATTGTGCTATAAGAAATGATAATGGTTTTAGTATAACTGGAAAACTTATATGAACTGATGCATATTGAAGTGAGCAGAACAAGGGGAATGTATCTTTTTTCTTTTTTTGCATAAACATCAATATTATAACAATAATCAATCTTGAAAGACTCAATTCTCTCTTTAAGACAATGATCTGAGACAGTCCAAAGGATTACATGATAAAAAATGGCTTCCATCTCCAGAGAGAGAACTGGTGAACTCTGAGTACAGATAGAAGCACACTTTTTCACTTTCTTTATGTTTCTGCTTTTTCATTTTAGTTTTTGCAACATAGCTAATATGGAAATATGTATTACATGCAAAAAATTCAGAAAGAAAATTTGAAATATGTGATAGATATTTTGGAAGGAGAAATGACAGAAGGGATAGAATATTTTTAGCTTCATCATAAAATTTTTGAGATAAAAGTCCTGGGTTTGTAAATTCTGATATGTGACAAAAAAGTAGTAATCTACATTGCTTATTATTGTTGTTCTTGTTGTTCTTGTGCCTTCATTCTTGAAGAGGACAACTGACATCACAATCATGATGTCTTAACTAGTGTGAATTGAATTTGAGTGAGGCAGAGCTCCACAAAGCTGTCAGCCTTGCTCTATCCTCTAGATTCATTAGCATTCAGTGGCAAGACAAAAGTCAAGAGGGCTAACAATGGCCCAGGGTACAGTGAGTGACTTTGGCCTTTCTAAATTAAGATTTTTCTCAGGTCTCAGGTTATCTAAGGTTATGTATAGTCAAGCACATATAGAATTATTATTATAGTGCATAGATCTATATCCATAAATGATTGGTTCTCTGTGAGAGTTATCGCATGGTATATCAAGAAACAACAATTTTCTTGTTTTTCAGAATTCTTTTTTAGGTCCTATTATAACTAAACCATACCTGCTATTCTTGTATTTTTTAAATTTTTATTTGTATTTTGCCTTTTGCTTCCCTGGTATTTCTTTATATGTATAAAATTACAACAATATTAAAGTTATGACAATTTTGCAAGAAAAATAGGGAGCAATGACTTCTCAATATTTTCTTATTGATCAAGAGTAGATGGGAGACATTTCTAGATGGCGGAGTAAAGGCCAGGACTCCCCTGAACTCTCCCCTAAATACATCAAAATACCTTTATATAATGTCTTTAAGCAAAATTCTGGAGCAACAAAATACACAAAAAGAACTGAGTAAAAAATTTTTTCAGCCCAAGACAACTTGGAAAGGCAAATAAGAGAGGCAGGGGAAAAATTGTTAAGAGAAATGAGAATGATGTAAGAAAATCATGAACAATCAGTCTATAACTTAGAAGAGATACAAAAAATACTAAAGATAATAACACCGTAAAAATAGACTAGGTCAAAGGGTAAAAGATACACAAAAAGTCAATGAGAAGAATGCATTAAAAAAGCAAAATTTCATACTGGAAAAAGAGGCACAAAAATTCACTGAAAAGAAAACTCCTTAAACGTAGAATTGACCAAATGGAAAAGGTGGTACAAATGCTTTCTGAAGGAAATAACTCCTTAAAAATTAGAATTAAGCAAATGGAAACTAAAGAATTTACGAGAAATCAAGAAACAATCAAACAACACCAAAACAAAGATAAAGTAGAGGACAATGTGAAATATCTCATTGGAAAAACAACTGACATTGAAAATAATTCCAGAAGAGGTAATTTAAGAATTATTGGACTACATGGAAGTTCTAATAAAAGAAGAGTCTAGATGTCATCTTTCAAGCAATTATCAAGGAAGACTGCATTGATATTCTAGAACCAGAGGGTAAAATAGAAATGGAAAGAATTACTAATCATTTCCTGAAAGATATCTCAAAATGAAAATTTGCAGGTATTTTAAAGCTAAATTCCAGACCTCCAAGATGAAGGGGAAAATACTGCAAACAATCAAGAAGAAACTATTTCAATATCATGGAATATGATACTCCGGAGGGCAAAACAGTTAGGATTACAACCAAGAATCAACTACCTAACAAAACTAAGTATGGTCCTTTAGGAGGGAAATGGAGATTCAGTGAAATAGAGGGCTATCAAGCATTCTTGATGAAAAGGTCAGAGCTGAAAAGAAAATTTAATTTCCAAATATAAGACTCAAGAGAAACATAAAAAGGTAAACAGGGAAAGGAAATCATAAGGGGCTTAATAGAGTTAAACTGTTTACTTTTCTTCATGAGAAGATGATATTTATAACTCATACAAACTTCTTATTAGGGACAATAGGACTATATATAGATATAGGTAACAGGTGTAAACTGAATATGAAGGAATGATTTCTAAAAAAGTAAAATTAGGGGGTGAGAGAGGAATGTACTCACAGAAAGGGAGAGGGTGAGGTACAATGGGGTAAAAGAGGCAAAGAAAAGCTTTTACAGAGGAAAAGGGGGTAGGTGAGGCAGAATGAGTGAACATTACTCTCATCAGAATTGACTCAAAGAGGGAATAACATACACACTCAAGGGGATATAGAAATTTATCTTATCCTACAGTGAAGAAGGAGGAACAGATAAAAGAAGATAGATAGGGGTAGATAAAAGGGAGGACAGATTTGGGAAGAGGGTAGTATAAGGAAAACACTTTTGAGGGGCTAGACACAGTTAGCAATAGTTCCTTTAAAAACACTGAAACAAATTTCTCTAATAAAATCCTCATTTTGAAAACATATAGACAACTGAGCCAAAATTTATAAAAGTGGAAGCCATTGCTTAATTGCAAATGATTGAAAGTTATGAACAATTTTCAGATAAAGAAACCAAAATTGTCTATAACCATTTTTAAAAAAAATGATCTAACTCACTATTCAATAAAACAATTCTGAGGCACTGCCTCATACCTATTAAATTGGATAATATGACAGAAAAGGAAAATGACAAATGTTGGAGGGAATGTGGTCATTAGCGTAATATCAGTGCACTTATGAACTCATTCAACCATTCTTGAAAGCAATTTGCAACTATGCCCAAAGGATTATGAAACCATATACACCCTTTCAGTTAGAAATATAACTACTAGCTCTATATCCCAAAAGAAATTAATAAAGGAAAAGAACCTATATGTACAAAATATTTATAGCACCTCTTTTCTCATGACAAAGAATTGGAAATTAAGAATTAATTGAGGAATGGCTGAACAACTAGTATATGATTATGATGCAATACTATGTGCTATGGGAAATGATGAGCAGAACACTCAGAAAAAATATGGACGAGCTTATGCAAAGTGAAATGCACTGTGTACAAAGAAATAATGATATTGTAAGATGAGCAGCTATAAATGATTTCGATGTTCTCAGTAGTACAATGATCCAAGACACCTCAGAAGAGCTTAAGATGAAAAATGCTATCAATTCCCAGAGAAAGAGCTGATGATGTCTGAATACAGATTGAAGAATACCTTTCTTAAAAATTTAATTTTTTTTAAGATTTTGTTTTCTTTTTTGTTTTCTTTCAATACCTGAGTATTATGGAAATGTTTTGCATGACTGAACATGCATAACACACATCTAATTGCTTGCCTTCTCAATGAAGGGAGTGAAATTGTCATTGTTGTGTTCATCCTTCATTGCCAAAGAAGACCATGCCATCAAAGAAATGATGACATGACTTGGACTTGACTTTGTTTTGAGTGAGGGAGGGCTGTGCAAGGTCATCAGCCTCACTTTTCCTCCAGCGTCATCTGAATCCAGTGACCTGGTATTCCTCAGGATGACTGGAGATGACCCAGGATGCACTGGGAGACCTTGGCCCCTTAGGCCAAAGTCTATGCAGGTACTCACTTAGGGTGGTGTAATGCCCATTCACTGAATAGGCCTGTTTAAGATGTAGTCAGGTCATGGCCCCTTTAATGAAGCAAGGAAAAGAAAGATATCAATCTGTGAGGGAAAAAGGAACAGTTGCTATTGATAATCACTCTGAAGTAAGGACTTTGGAGAGCAGATTATGAAGGGAGGATTGACAGGTTTTTTGACTTGTTATAGCCTTCTAGGAGACCTATAATCCCTATGCTGTCTATACGTGTCCTGTCTTTAAGGTCAACGTTTTGCTTGTGTGGACATGCCGTTATTGTTTTTTGTTTATCTTCTTCTGGATTATCCTTTTCTTCTGTGAATTTACATTTGCAATCAGTTATTTCTTGGTGAAACTTACCACCATGGATTCAGTGGTTTCTATTCTGTCAGTTACTTCAGTCAAATAGGCTATATGTTCTATTTTCACAAGTAATTTAAACTCAATGTTTTAAAAACAAATGTTAAAAATTGTTTTTACATAAAACCGAGGGAAAATAAAAAGCTAAAGAAATATTTAAATTAAAAGAGAACTACATAAAGGAGTAGTGGGAAAGGGAAAAGAAAACATATATTTCAAAATGATCCATTAAACAAGAAACATTTAATCCCATATGGTCCAAAAAAGCAGTGCACCACCAACTTTGTAACAAGAGCTATCACTGGATTATTTGTTTTAGTAGAGAAACATATGATTTTAACTGTGATCTCCCCGCAATCCCATTTGATAATCTAGAGAATGTTCAGATAGTGTTAGTTGAAAAAAGCCAAATATATGAAAATTATAACTTACAAATAAATTTTATGGTCTACTTTTTAATTTCAAATATTTTACAATGAGTTATCATTCATTAATTCAGGATTTATAACTTTGTTTGTTTTCAGAAAGAATTTATCAGGCATACAAAATTAAAGACCATTTATACACCAATTCAAATATCTATCAAGTATTTTGTTTAAGCATACATGGAACAGAACAACTAAAAATAACAATAGATCCCAATCCAGTTTAAACAGAGCAGAGAAAAATATATTGCTTTAAGTAAATGTTGCATGTAACTCTAAATTCTCTGATAATTAAGACAGAGGGACAAAACAATATGTTACACTGTCCTGATTTTCTTAATTCTTCTTTTTGTAAATTAATTTGTTCTTAGTTTTCAACAATAACTTCCATAAATTTTAAATTTTCTCCCATTCCCTCCCCAGATGGTATGCAATCTCATAAGGGTACTACACATACATTCATATTAAATATATTTTCACATTAGCCATGATGAAAAGAAGAATTAAAGTGAATGGGAGAAACCATGAAAAGCAAAATAAAACATAATAAAGAGAAGATAATCTACTTTAGTCTGCATTCCAGCTATAGTTTTTTCACTGAATGTGGATGGCATTTTGCAAGTAGATCTTTAGAAATGTTTTAAGACCTTGCATTCTCATTTTCTAATTAAACGGCTTACCAGTTGATCTGGAATGGATAAGGATCTAAGATTTGGTGTTAGAATCCATGGATTCAAATCTTGACCCTCTTTCTCTCTATGATGTTGGGCAAATTGTGTACTCAGTTTACTCATTTCACAAATGTGAAGTTTGGCCAAAATGACTTCTGTGCACTCATCCAGATCTAAATCAATGATCCTAAAATTCTCTTGATTTTTCCTGCCACCAACAAATATATTTTTGCCTAAGGACAATTGTAATATCTTAATGAATCTCCCCACTCCTTAACCCCTCTTAACCTCCTTCATAACTATCATTTGCAATGGTACCTCATGTAGGCACATAGTCATGTCACTCCTTTACTCAAAGTCCTATAATAGCTTTTTATTATCTATTGAAAAAAATTTAAACCTTTTATCCTGGCATTCAAGACATTATACAACCTTCTTTCCTCTATGTTCCAACTTATCTGAAAGTTGCATTTGATTTAAATTTTGTGACTTGTTTGTACTTAAGAGGCATTTAAGAAATGTTAGTTTATTTGACCCAGCAATACCACTTTTTAGGGATGTATCCCAAAGAGATCATAAAAATGGATAAAGGACCCACAAATACAAAAAAATTTATAACACTTTTTGTGGTGGCCAAGAGCTAGAAATTGAGGGGATGCCCATCAATTGGGGAATGGCTAAACAAGTTCTGGTATATGAATACAATGGTATACTATTCTGCTTTAGAAAATGATGAGCAGATGAACTCCAGAAAAATTTGCAAAGACCTGTATGATCTGAGGATGAGTGAAATGAGTTGAACCAGGAGAACAGTGTGCACAGTAACAGCAGCCGTATTGGGTGATGACTGACTTTGATAGACTTAGCTCTTCCTAGCAACGTAAGGACCTAAAATAATTCCAAAAGACTCATGACCAAAAATGCCATCCACATGCAGAAAAAGAAAGGTGAAGTCTGAATGCAGATCCAAGGATACTTTTTGTTCTCTTTTTTGTTTTGTTTTTTTTTCTTTCTTGTGGTTCCTCCCATTTGTTCTACTTCTTCTATACAACATGAATAATGTGAAAATATGTTTAATAGAATGTATATGGAGAGGCTATATCAGATTGCACACTGTATAGGGAAAGGCATAGGGGAGGGAAGCAAAGAAAATTTAAAATTTGTTGAAGTGAATGTTGAAAACTAAAAAGAAATAAATTAACATAAAAGAAATGTTGGCTTAATATAAATTTGGGTGGAGTAAGAGGAGTACAAAATATTTTTCTGGCATTGAATTCTAAAAGGGGAATCCCTATATAAGGTGACTTAAATAGACAATGTTTTTAAGTACATTTTTGTAAGAGATTCAGAAATATTCTTCAAGTGGTCATGTCTACTCTCAAACCTCTAATTAGGGTAAAGGCATTGCAATAATTTTAACTCAGTTAAGGCATTTCTGTGGGGATGTTGCTTTCTGATTATTTAACTTAAGACATATATGTGGCAAAGAGAACCTGGAGAAATTCAATGGCAGTTAACATCTCCATTACACTGTCTCTCTAAAACATCAGATAGCAGAAACTAGCTTTGGCACACACTGCATTACAGTCAATTGATGGTCAAACTGTCTGACAAGTGACTGTCTTCTGTGAAGTTGATTAAAGAGGAATCCACATGCTTTAAATACCAGCCATTCAAGAGTCAGAGGTAAACATCTTGTGAAAATCTTGGAACCCTGACTTGCATTCTCAATGTATCAGTCAGTGTGTCAATCATCAAGCATTTTATTAAGCAGATGGAGAAATAAAGTGTAGGGATAGGGCAGAATGGCAGAGTAGAGACTTTATGGATCAGTGGATAGGATATTGGTGTTAGAAGGTATGGGATCAAATTCTGCCTCTGCTATTTACTTCTCTTTTAACCTTGAAGAGGTCCCTAAATCTCTCTGAGATACAGTTTCTGCATTCATAAAGGATGGTTATAAATCTATAATTTTATAACTCTTATAAGCAGAGGAAAGGAAGACACAGAGGTGCCTCAAAGAGACCTTATCTTTTCTCTTTTTTTTACCTTTAATTATCTCCTTGAAACATTTCACAGTAGCATTTCCATTTTCTTAATATATCATACGGCTCATAGGTTTAGAGCTCAAAAAGACTTTAATGGTCAACAAATCCAAATGCTTCATTTTAAAGATGAGGAAACTGAGATATAATGAGGGTAAAGGACTTGACCAGGACCATAAACCTAATAAGTATTACAGGTAGGATTTGAACCCAGTTCTTTCTGACTCTAAGTCCAATATTCTATCCACTGTATGACAAGAGATCAGTCCATAGAAAAGCAGAGATAATGCAATCAACCATCTCATTCCTCTAAATGCAAAATCACATTCTTTTGCCTAGGATTGTATTCAATTTAATTAAACAATCATTTCTTATAGGAGAGTATTATTCCATCATATTTGTATACCACAACTTGTTCAGCCACTTCCTAATTGATAGGTATCCCTTTGATTTCCAGTTCTTGGCCACCACAAAAAAAAAAGATGCTATAAATATTTTTTGTACATGTGGGGCCTTTTCCTATCTTTATGATCTCTTTGGAATACAGCCCTAGAAGTGATATTGCTGGGTCAAAGGGCATGGACATTTTGAAAGCCCTTTGAGCATAGTTTCAAATTGCTCTCCAGAATGGTTGGACCTACTCACAGTGCCACCAACAATGAATTAGTATTCCAATTTTCCCACATCTTTGCCAACATTTATCATCTTCTTCCTTTGTCGTGCTAGCCATTCTGATTGGTGTGATGTGGTACCTCAGAGTTGTTTTGATTTGCATCTCTGTAATCCATACTGATTTAGAATATTTTTTTCATATCACTATAGATAACTTTAATTTTTTCCTCTTAAAACTGCCCATTTATAGCCTCTGATCATTTATCAATTGGGAAATTACTTATATTCTTGAAAATCTGATTCAGTTCTCTAAACATTTTACAAAAGGGAACTTTATCACAGACATTAGTTGCATAAATTATTTCCCAGGTGGACTAAGTTTTTTTGTTGTTGTTAAGAAGGTTTGAGTGGCAGATGAGGACTCTGGGAAGCTGCTAAGGAGCCCCCCAGCTTTGAGAACCCAAATGTTGTGCTTCCCTCTCTGACCAGTGTGCAGAATGCAGACCAGACCAGAGTGTGGAGTACAGACCAGACCAGCATGGGGAGTGCAGACCAGCACAGAGCACCAGGGACAGTACCTAGAACAGAATTCAGGGTGCCACCACCAGTAGCTCCCAGAATCCTCAACCCACAAAAGTGACAGATAGCTCAAAGGTAAGTGGCAGGGCTCCTTCATCTAAGAGAGGGGAGCATGATCTGGAACCCCAACAGTAGGTACTATAGTGGCAGATGCCATTTTTGGAGCCCTGCACCTAGAACCCCTGGGAGAATTGAGGGGCTTGATGGACTCTCAGCCCTGAGTGGCAGCCCTGGGAGACCTCTGCCTAAAGCCCCTGGGGGAAGTGAGTCAAAGATCTGATTCTCAGCATTGAGCTCCACTCAGGGGTGAGGAGGAGTGCTGGCAGTGGAGCTGGAGTTAGTTGTGTTGAGATAATTCAATTGGAGAATTGGGGTAGAAAAGTTTTTGGTTGCTCCCATATCAGAGTGCAGGTCAGGAGAGGAGTAAACACCTCTTTCCACACTGTACCACCTTGGAGGAACTGAGAACTTACAGATTCCCAGAATATACCCTTCTCTCAACAAAAGTCTCAAAAGTCAAGTAAATGGCTGGGAAAATGCCCAAAAAAGGCAGAAAAAGTAAGACTACAGAAGGTTACTTTCTTGATGAACAGGTATTTTTTTCTATCCTTTTAGATGAGGAAGAACAAAGCAAAACATCAGAGGAAGTCAAGGCTTCAGCATCCAAAACCTCTAAAATAAATATGTAATGGTCTCGGGTCATAGAAGAGTTCAAAAAGGATTTTGAAAATCAAGTAAGAGAGGTGGAGGAAAAATTGGGAAGAGAAATGAGAGAGCTGCAAGAAAATCATGAAAAGCAAGTCAATAGCTTGTTAAAGGAGACGCAGAAAATGCTGAAGAAAATAGTACCTTTAAAAATAGGCTAACTCAATTGGTGAAAGAGAACCAAGAAACCAATGAGGAGAGATATGTTTTAAAAAGCAGAATTAGCCAAAAGGAAAAGGGGGTTCAAAAGATCACTGAAGAAAACAGTTGTTTAAAAATTAGAATTGAGAAGATGGAAGCTAATGACTTTTATAAGAAACAAAGAAATTACAAAACAAAACTAAAAGAATGAAAAAAAAAGAGAAGATATTGTGAAATATTTCATTGGAAAAACAACTGACCTGGAAAATAAATCCAGGAGAGACAATTTAAAAATTATAGGACTACCTGGAAACCATGATCAAAAAAGAACCTAGATATCATCTTTCATGAAATTCTCAAGGAAATCTGTTCTGATATTCTAGAACCAGAAGACAAAATAAATATTGAAAGAATCCACAAGTCATCTTCTGAAAGAGATTCAAAAAGAGAAACTCCTAGGAATATTGTAGCCAAATTCTAGTCTTCCCAGGTCAAGGAGAAAATATTGCAAGCAGTCAGAAAGAAACAGTTTGAGTATTGTGGAAATACAATCAGGATAATATAGGATCTGGCAGCTTTTACATTAAAAGATCAAAGGGCTTGGAATGTGATATTCCAGCAGTCAAAGGAACTGGGATTAAAACCAGCAATCACCTACCCAGCAAAACTGAGCATAATACTTCAGGGGGGGAAATGGTCATTCAATGCAATAGAGAACTTTTAAGTATTCTTAATGAAAAGATCAGAACTGAATAGAAAATCTTACTTTTAGACACAAGGATCAAGAGAAGCACGAAAAGGTAAACAGGAAAGAGAAAATGTAAAGGACTTTCTAAAGTTGAAATGTCTACATTCCTACATGGAAAGATAATATTTGTAACCCTTGAGACTTTTCTCAGTATTTTAGAACCTTCTCCTCCATTTGGGTAATTCTGCTTTTTAAAACCTCCTTCTCCTCGTTGGCTTTTTGGACCTCTTTTTCCAATTGAGTTAGCCTCTTTTTAAAGCTGCTATTTTCCTCAGCATTTTTTTTGGTTCTCCTTTAGTAAGCTGCTAACTTGTTTTTTAAGGTCTTCTATTGCCTGAGCCCAATTTAAGTTCCCTTTGGAGGCAGAGGCCTTGACTTCCTCTGACAGTATGCCTTGCTCTTCCTCATCTGAAGGGATGGGGGAGACACCTGTTCCCCAAGAAAGTAGACTTCTATGGTCTTATTTTTTCCCTTTTTGGGCATTTTCCTAACCAGTTACTTGACTTCTGAGCTTCCTCTCCACAACCTCCTGACCTCCAGCTCCACCAAGCCAGCACTGGGGGCTGAGATTCAAATGAGCTGTTCCCAAGCCTCAAGGCTTTAGGTTGGGGCAGGTCTGCTATTCAGTGTGAGATTAAGTTCAGATGCTCAGGTGGGGGCAGGACCACTACACCTGGTTCAGTTCCCTCCAGGGCTTTCTGATGAGACCTTAAACAATGGATGTGGGCTACTGCCTGCTTTGGGAGCCCTGTGTGCTATTGCCTCTGCTTCTGCTTCCTGAGGAGTCCTGAGTTGTGGGGACACCACGCTCCCCTCTCAGCCAGCCATCACTGACCTTTGGCACCTGTGAGTTGAGGGATCTGCTCTGCTGCTGGAGATTCTGTCCCTGAAGCTTGATGCTCAGATCTGCTCCCTTCAGTGCCTCATGACCAAGGTAGGGTTGGGCTCTACTCTGCGTCCAGTGCACCAAAGACCTTTCCTGTTGGTCTTTCAGGTCTCTCTGGGACAGAAATCTCCGCCACTCCATTGTTCTGTGGCTTTTTCTTCTCCAGAATTTTCTGAGAGTTCTTAACAGGTATTTTATGGACTGTGGGTCAAGAGTTAGTATATGTGTATCTTTCTACTCTGCCATCTTGGCTCCTCCCCTTCTCAGTATTTTAGTAGTTGGAGAGATTATACATACACATACACACACACATCTCTCTCTCTCTCTCTCTCTCTCTCTCTCTCTCTCTCTCTCTCTCTCTCTGTGTGTGTGTGTGTGTGTGTGTGTGTGTGTATACACACAGAGAGAGAGACAGAGACAGAGAACACAGGGTGAGTTGAATAAAAAGGGATGATACCTAAAAAATAATTTTGAGGAGTGAGAGAGGAATATATTGAGAGGAGAAAGGGAGAAATGTAATGGGGCAAATTATCACTCATCAAAGAGGCAAGAAAAAGCTTCTTCAATGGAGGAGAAAAGGCAGGAGGGGAGAGGGAAAAGGGAAGCTTACTCTCTTCAAATTTGGCTTAAGGAGGGTGTGACATGCACACTCAGTTTGGTATGAAAATATATCTTGCACTACAGAAGGGTAGAGGAGAAGGGGACAAGTGGGGTGAGGGGATGATAGACTGGAGAGCAAATGAGAGAAGAGAGTAATCAGAAGGAAACACTTTTGGGGAGGGACAAGGTCAAAAGAGAGAATACAATATATAAGGGGGCAGGATAGGATGGAAGGAAATATAGTTAGTCTTATACAACATGACTATTACGGAAGTCTTTTGAAAAACTTCTCAATGGGGATGGATGGGGAGGGAGGAAAGGAAAGAAGTTGGAATTCAAAGTATTAGGAATGAATGTAAGAATTGTTTTTACATACAACTGAGAAATAAGAAATACAAGTAATGGGATATAGAAACCTATCTTGCCTTACAAGAAGAGAAAAGGGGATAAGGGAAGGGAGGGGTGTGATAGAAAGGAAAGTATATTGAGGAAACAGATAATCAGAATGCAAGGCATTATGGGGTGGGGGAGGGGAGAGACAGGGAAAAAATCTGGAGCTCAAAATTTTGTGGAAATGAATGTTGAAAACTAAAAATAAATAAATAAACTATAAAAAGATTATTTCCCAGTTTTCTGCTTCCCTCTGAATGTTGGAGGAATTGGCTTTGTTTGTGCAAAATCTTTTCAAATTAATGTAATCAATATTATCCATTTTGCATTTCATAAAGTTCGCTCTTATGTTTGGTCACAAATTCCTCCATTCTCCATGAATCTGACAGATAAAGTATTCCTTGCTCCCCTAATTCCTTGTGAATCATATCAGCATTATACCTAGGTTGTGTAGCTGGTTGCACTTTATTCTGGTATCAGGTGTCAGGCATTGGTCTGTGCTGATTTTCAGCTACACTGTTTTCCAGTTTTCCCAGCAGTTTTTGTCAAACAGTGAGTTCTTATGCCAAGAACTGGGGTCCTTGGGTTTATCAAATGTAGACTGCTATAATCATTGGCATCTGTGTCTTCTGTAACTAACCTGTTCCACTGATCTACCTCTCTATTTCTTAGTCAGTACCAAGTGGCTTTGATGATAGCTGTTTTATAATAAAATTTAAGATTTGGAATGTCTAGGCCACATTCCCTAGCACTTGTTTTCATCAATACCCTTGATATTCTGAACCTTTTGTTCTTTCAGATGAATTTTGATATTATTTTGTAGCTCTATTTTTTTGTAATTTGATTAGTATAACACTGAATAAGTAAATTAATTTAGGTATAATTGTCATTTTAATTATATTAGCTTGACGTACCCATGAGCAACTGATGTTTATCCAATTATTTAGATCTGACTTTATTTGTGTGAAAAGTATCTTGTAATTGTCTTCATATAGTCCCTGGGTTTGTTTTGGCACATGGACTCTCTAATATTTTATAATCCCTACAGTAATTTTAAATGAAATTCATTTTTCTATCTCTTGCTGTTGAGTTTTGTTAGTAATATCTATATATATCTATATATATCTATATCTATCTATCTATCTATCTATCTATCTATCTATCTATCTATCTATATATAAATGGAGATAATTTATGTGGGATTATTTTATATTCTGCAACTTTGCTAAAGTTGTTGATTATTTCAAGGAGTTTTTTACTTGATTCTCTAGAATTCTCTAAGTATATCATCTTATCATCTGTACTTTCTTTTCCATTTGTCCAATTTTCCTTTTAAATTCTTCTGTGATTTCTTTCTCATATTTTTCTAAAATCATTGCCCAGTTTTTCTGCTACTTCTTTAATTTGGCTTTTAAAATTCTTCTGGAGCTCTTCTAAGAATGCCCTTTGGGATTGAGACCAGGTCATATCCCCTTCTGAAGTTTCCGATGGGAGAGCATCCTCAATTCCTATCTCTTTGGTATTCGTGTTTTGGTGTTTGTCCCCATAGAAAGACTATGGTCTTTTCTTTTCTGCTTTGCTTCTTACTCATGATGATCATCCTTTTCCTGGCTTTTAAAGTAGGTCTCTGCTTCTGGATCACAGCAGGCTCTGTTCCACAGTTCTTATGCCTAGATCTTGAGACTTTGTGTGTTGTGGCCTCTATTTCTTTGAGCTAGAAGCCAAAATATTGCAGCTTACCTGGTGCTGAGCTGCTTGGTGTTCGAAAGTAGAGACCAGGGGAAGTCTTTCTGGGCTTCCCTGGAGTTACCCTGGAGCTAACTTCATTAAGTGTAGAGGAGGAGGGCTCTAGTCACAGGAGGTCTCCTCTATCGAACTAGAGCACAGGCAAATTCAGTGGCTCATGACCTCTTCTGTGCTAGTGTCTTCCCAATTCCCCTGGGGTTCTGAGACACACCTAGGGGTCCTATTGTTGGTGACTGCTGTCTCCACTACCCTGGAGCTCAGGATCTCCTCCAGATTTGCTTAGGTGGGCCTGTCTGGGACTGCTCCAGTCCTGCACTGGTTCCCTTAAGCCACAGCAAGAGGGAACCCCTCCACCCCACCACCACTTTGTGATTTTCCTAGACTCATGGGCTAAGAGACATTTTGCTCCTTTGTCTGATGCCACCATTCCAGGATTTTTCCTGGGGAAATATTTATGGGTTTTTCAAGGTCAACAAGGGGAGGGGTAGAGCATTTACACATTACTCTGTCTTTTTGGCTCCCAGAAGTTCTAGACATTTAATCAGCAGGCTAATGGTCTCAGGAGTGGCTGCTGCAGTTACCTAAGTCTCCAGGCCCTCTCTTGCTTGGTTCCACTGGACTCCTGTCCTGCCCTGATATGCCTGAGATTCTGTAGTGTAGCTACTGCCTCAAACCACCTCTGGCTTCCTGCTCCACCCTGCCACAGTAGGGACTGCCCTGGTAGAACCTATACACTGTACTCTCCTTCATCCCCTCACAACAAATCCTTCCCATTGATCTTACAGTCTATCCTAGGCTGGAAATGTGTCACATTCTGTCTCCTATTGGATTCTGCCACTTCAAAATCCATTCAGACTCTCTTTTTAGAAGTATCTGAAGGAGTTTGTCTTAGAGCTTAGGTAAGTACATGCTATCACTCTGCCATTTTGGCTCCATCCCCCTCATTTTATCCATAATGAGTAATAACTTAGTTTTTTCTTTGCCTATTCTTATTCTTTCAATTTCTTTTTCTTCTCTTATTACTAAAGCTTAGCATTTCTAGCACTATATTGAATAACAGTGGTGATAATGAACATCCTTGTTTCACACCTGATCTTATTGGAAATGCATCTAGCTTATTCCCCATAACATATAATGCTTGTTGATGCTTTGGGGTAAATGGTACTTATCATTTTAAGGAAAACTTCATTTATTCCTGAACTCTCTAGTGTTTTCAATAAGAATGGCTGTTGTATATTGTCAAAAGCTTTTTCTGCATCTATTGAGAAAATCATATGGTTTCTGTTAGTTTTGTTGCTGATATGATCAATTCTCTTAATAGTTTTTCTAATATTGAACCAGCCCTGTATTTCTGGTATAAATTCTACCTGATCCAAGTATATTACCGCATTGTAATTTGTTGTAATCTTTATGCTAATATTCTATTTAAAGTTTTTGCATATATTTTCATTAAGGAAATTGATCTATAATTTTCTTTCTCTGTTTTGGTTCTTCTTGGTTTACTTATCAGCATCATATTTGTATCATATAAAGAATTTGGTAGGAGTCCTTCTTTGCCTGTCTTCCTAAATAGTATTGGAATTACTTGCTTTTTAAATGTTTGACAGAATTTACTTGTGCTTCCACCTGGTCCTGGAGATTTCTTCTAAGGAGTTCATTGATGACTTGTTCAAATTGCTTTCCTGAGATGAGGTTATTTAACTATTTTGCTTCCTCTTCTGCTAATCCAGGCAACTTATAATTTTGCAAATATTCATTCATTTTACTAAGGTTGTCAAATTTATGGCAATACAAGTGGACAAAATAATTCCTAATTATTTCTTTAATTTCCACTTCGTTGGTGGTGAATCCATCCTTTTTATTTTTGATACTAGTAATTTGGTTTTCTTCTTTTTTTCTAAAACCAAATTAACCAAAGTTTTATCAATTTCATTGTGTTTTTTTCATAAAGCCAGCCCTTATTTTCTTTTATTAATTCAATAGTTTTCTTGGTTTCAGTTTTATTAATCTCTCCTTTAGTTTTCAATATTTCTAATTTAGTATTTAATTCAAGATTTTCAATTTCTTTTTTTTCTTTTTTCTTTCTTTTTTTTTATTAATTTTTAACATTTATTTTCACACAATTTTGGGTTACAAATTTTCTCCCCTTTTATCCCCTCCCCCCCCCCAGACCCAAGCTTTCTAATTGCCCCTGTGACCTATCTGCTCTCTCCTCTATCCTACCTCCCTGCCCTTGTCTCCATCTTCTCTTTTGTCCTGTAGGACCAGATAGCTTTCTTGACCCCTTAACCTGTATTTCTTGTTACCCAGTGGTAAGAACATTACATTTGGTCTGAACACTTTGAGTTCCAACCTCCTTAGCTCCCTCCCTCTCCACCCCTTCCCCTTGAAAGACAGGCAATTCAATATAGGCCATATCTGTTTAGTTTTGCAAATGATTTCCATACTAGTTGTGTTGTATAGGACTAACTATATTTCCCTCCATCCTATCCTGTCCCCCTTTACTTCTATTTTCTTATGGTCCTTTCCCTCCCCATGAGTGTCGACCCCGTATTGCATTCTCCTCCCCATACCCTCCCCTCCATCCTCCCCACCACCCTGCTTGTGCCCCTGTCCCCCACTCTCCTGTATTATGAGAAAGGTTTTCCTATCAAAATGAGTGTGCATTATATTCTTTCCTTTAGTGGAATGTGATGAGAGTAGACCTCATGTTTTTCTCTTGCCTCCCCTCTTTATCCCACCACTAATAAGTCTTTTGCTTGCCTCTTTTATGAGAGATAATTTGCCCCATATAACTTCTCCCTTTCTCCTCCCAATATTTCTCTCTCACTGCTTGGTTTCATTTTTTTTTAATATATGATCCCATCCTCTTCAATTCACTCTGTGCACTCTGCCTCTATGTATGTGTGCATGTGTGCATGTGTGTGTGTGTGTGTACTCCCACCCAGTGCCCAGATACTGAAATGTTTCAAGAGTTATAAATATTGTCTTTCCATGTAGGAATGTAAACAGTTCAACTTTAGTAAGTCCCTTATGATTTCTTTTTGCTGTTCACCTTTTCATGGTTCTCTTCATTCTTGTGTTAGAAAGTCAAATTTTCTTTCCAGCTCTGGTCTTTTCATCAGGAAAATTTGAAAGTCTTCTATTTCATTGAAAGACCATTTTTTCTCCTGAAGTATTATACTCAGTTTTGCTGGGTAGGTGATTCTTGGCTTCAGTCCTAGTTCCTTTGACTTCTGGAATATCCTATTCCATTCCCTTCTATCCCTCAATGTAGAGGGTGCCAGATCTTGTGCTATCCTGATTGTATTTCCACAATACTTGAATTGTTTCTTTCTAGCTGCTTGCAATATTTTCTCTTTCACCTGGGAATTCTGGAATTTGGCCACAATGCTCCTAGGAGTTTCTCTTTTTGGATCTCTTTCATGCGGTGTTCTGTGGATTCCTTGAATATTTATTTTGCCTTCTGGTTCTAGAATCTCAGGGCAGTTTTCCTTGATAATTTCATGGAAGATGATGTCTAGGCTCTTCTTTTGATCATGGTTTTCAGGTAGTCCCAGAATTTTTGCATTGTCTCTCCTGATTCTATTTTCCAGGTCAGTTGTTTTTCCAATAAGATATTTCACATTATCTTCCATTTTTCGAATCTGCATGGTATGTTCTGAGATATCTGTCTTTCTCAAAAAGTCCTTAGCGTCCATCCATACCATTCCAGTTTTGAAAGATCTATTTTCTTTTCCATTTGGTTAATTCTGCTTTTGAAAGCATTCTTCTCCTCATTGGCCCCTTGCACCTCCCTTGCCAGCTGAGTTAGGCTAGTTCTCAAGGTGCCAATTTCTTCAACATTTTTTTGGTTCTCCTTTAGCAGGGAGCTGATCTGCTTTTCATGCTTCTCCCTCATCCCTCTCATTTCCCTTCCCAGTCTTTCCTCCACCTCTCTAACTTGATTTTCAAAATTCCTCTTGAGCTCTTCCATGGCCCGAGCCCACTGGGTGGGCTGGGACACAGAATCCTCTATTTCTGTGTCTTTGCCTGATGGCAAGCATTGTTCCTCCCCATCAGAAAGGAAGGGAGGAAGTGATTTTTCTCCCATAAAGTACCCTTCAATAGTTTTATTTCTTTTCCCTTTTCTTGGCATTTTCTCCAACCAGTGACCTGACCTCTGAATGTTCTCCTCACACCCACCTTGCCTCCTGGTCCTCCCAGCCAGCGTTTGGGGACTGAGATTCAAATGCTGCTTCCCGCCTTAGGATTTTTGGTGGGGGCAGGGCTGCTATTCAGTGTGAGAATTAAGTTCAGGTGGTCAGGGGCAGGGCTGCCTCTCTGGCTCAGTTCCCTCTGGGGGTTTATGCACAGACCTTCCACAATGGATCCAGGTTCCCGCCCGCTTGGGGAGCCCCCGTCCGCAGCCGCCTCTCAGCTTCTATCTCCTGGGAGGGGCCCGAGCCATGGGGGCAACCCACTCCCCTCTCAACCTGCCAAAGAGACTCTCTCACCTACCCCCATCATTCACCTGTTGGTGGGGGGGCTTGTGCCGCCGCTGGAGGTTCCGTCTCTGGAGCCTTCTCAGATCTGTGCCTCTCAGAGCCGCAGCCGCCGCAGGTCCGGGCTGGGCTCCGCGTCTGAAGCGCGAAGGACCTTTTACGAGAGGTTTGCAGGTCCCTCTGTGGGTGGGGTGACCCGCGTGGCCACTGGAGATCCCGTCCCCGTAGCCCTCTCGGATCTCCTCCCCTCAGTGTCGCGGCCGCGGCAGGGCCGCACTCTGCTCCCTGTCCCAGCGCCCAGTCCGAGGCGCAAAGGACCCCCCGCGAGAGCTCCGCAGGTCTCTCCAGAGCAGAAATCTTCCTCGCTCCAATACTCCGTGGTCTCTGGGTGCAGAATTCGCCCTGGCTTGGTCCCCTCTAGCCGTTCTGTGGTTTGTGTGTTCGGAGCTATGTGTATGTGTGTCTTTCTACTTCTCCATCTTGGCTCCGCCCCCCCAATTTCTTTTTTTTCTAGCCTTTTCAGTTGCGTGACTAATTTATTGATCTCCTCTTTTTCTACTTTATTCAATAAGCATGAAGAGATATAAAACTTGCCCAAAGAACTGCTTTCACTGTGTCCCATAAGTTTCAATATGTTGTCTCATTATTGTCATTCTCTTGAATGAAGTTATTGATTGTTTCTATGATTTGGTGTTTTACCCATTCATGTTTTAGGACTAGATTATTTAGTTTCCAATTAATTTTTAGTCTATCTTTCCAAGGCACTTTATTACATATAATTTTTATTGCATTATGATCTGAAACAGACGCATTGTCTATTTCTGACATTCTGTACTGGATTGTGAGGTTTTTATGCCCTAGAACATAGTCATTTTTTTGTGTATATACTATTTACCACTGAGAAAAATTTATATTCCTTTCTATCCCCATTCAGTTCTTTCTAGATATCTATCATATCTAAATTTATAAAATTCTATTTACCTCCTTAACTATTTTTCTTATTTATTTTGAGGTTAGATTTATCAAATTCAGAGAGGGGGGGTTTGAGATTCCCTATTAGTATAATTTTGCTATCTAGTTCTTCCTGTAATTCCCTTAACTTCTCTAAGAATTTGGATGTTATATCATTTAGTGTATATATGTTTAATAATGTTATTGCTTCATTGTCTATGGTGCCTTTTAGCAGGATATAGTTTCCTCCCTTAATTCTTTTAATTATATTTATTTTTGCTTTTGCTTTGTCTGAGATTAGGATTGTGACCCCTACTGTTATTTTTGCTTCTTCTAAAGTATGATATATTCTATTCCAGTCTTTTACCTTTACTTTATGTGCATCCCCCATTTCAAATATGTTTTTTGTAAAAAAAAAAAAAAAAAAACAAAATCAAAAAACACATGGTAGGATTATGGTTTTAATCCATTCTGCTATCTTTCTCCATTTTATGGGAGAGTTCATCCAATTCATATTCACAGTTATGGTTACTATCTGTATCTTTCTCTCCATCTGATCCCCATCACCCTTTTATGCTTTTGTTTCTTGTTTCTCCCTTCCCTTCTCATAAGAGGTTTCCTTTTGACCACTGCCTGTCTCAATTTTCCCTCCCTTTTATCACCCCCCCTTCTCTTTTCTTTCCTTTTTCCCGTAGTACTTCTTTCCTCCTTTGTAATCACCCTCCTTTTCTTTCCCTCCTACTGCCTATAGGGTAAGTTGTTTCTATATTTAACAAACTGTGTTATTTACACCTTCAACCAAATTCGATGTGAGTTAAGTTCAAACAATGCTCATCTCCCTCCCATCTTTCCCTTGACTGTAATATATTTTTATGCCTCTTTATGTGATGTAATTTACCCTTTTCTGTTTCCTCTTTTCCTCTTCTCCCATTAAATCCACTTGCACACCTTAATTAGGTTTTTTATCTGCACATCAGGTAATTTATACCCACACACTCTATCTATATCACTTTTAAATGTCATAGGAAATACGCCATTCTCAAGATTAACAAGTATCATCCTCCCATATAAGGATAGAAACAGCTTTCCCTTATTGAATAACAGAGCTTTTGTTGTTTTCCCCCCATTTACCTTTTTAATTCCTCTCTTGAGTCTTATATTTGAAGATCAAATTTTCCACTGAGTTCTGCCCTTTCATCAGAAAGATCTGGAAGTCTCTTATTTCAGTGAATGTCTACCTTTTTGCCTGAAAGGTTATGCTCAGTTGATCCTTGGTTGTAGTCCAAGCTCTTTTCACCTTACAGAATATCATATTCTAATCACGCTAATCTTTTAAAGTAGAAGCTGTAAGATCCTGTATGATGTTGACTGTAGTTCTATGATATTTTAATTGCATTTTTCTAGATGCTTGCAATATTTTCTCCTTGAACTGACTATTCTGGAATTCGGCTACAATATTCTTTTGGAGTTTTCAATTTGGGATCTTTTTTTAATGAGGTGATCAGTGGATTTTTTAGATGATATTTTACCCTATGGTTCTAGTACTTTGGAACAATTTTCATTGATGATTTCTTGGAGGATACTGTTCAGGTTCTTTTTCTCATCATGGCTTTCTGGTAGACCAACAATTCTTACATTATCTCTCCTGGATATATTTTCCGGGTCAGCTGTTTTTCCAATGAGATATTTCAAGTTTTCTTCTATTTTTTATTCTTTAGATTTTGTGTGACTGATTCTTAATGCCTCATAGAGTTATCAGCTTCTACTTGTCCAATTCTAATTTTTAACAAATTGTTTTCTTCAGTTAGCTTTTGTATCTCCTTATCCATTCGGCCCGTTTTACCTTTTAAGGAGTTATTTACTCCAGTTGTGTTGTTTACTTTCTTATACATTTGACTAATTTACTATTTAAAGATTTGTTTTCTTCAGTGATTTTTTTTTCCATTTTGACCATTTTATCTTTAAAGAGTTGGTCAGTTTTTCTTCTTCATCACTGATTTGGCTTTTAAAATCCTCCTTTAGCTCTTCTGAGAATGCTTTTTGGTCTTGAGACCAGTTCTTATTGCCTTTTGAGGTTTCAAATGTGGGTATAGTGTCAATGATGTCCTCTTCTGAATTAGTATTTTTTTCTTCCCTTTGCCCAAAGCAAGATTTTATGGTCTTTACTTTTCTCATTTCCTTTTTGTTCATTGTGATTGCCTTTTTTCCTGACTTTCAAAGTGGATCTCTACTTCTGGGGCATGGGGGCTCTCTCCCATGCTTCTTACAATTGTGGCAATGGCCCTCATTACTGGTTTTGTGTGCCGTAGCCTCTGGTTCTGTCAATTAGAAGCTATATAATACTATAGCGCACCTAGTGCTGAGCTGGAGCTAGCTGATGTGTGCCAGGTGAAGTCTTTCTGAGTCTCCCCAGGGTTACACTGAATTGCAGCCTTAGGTGTAGGGAAGTCTTTATCTAACTGCTAGAGATCTCCTCCTCCCCTAGGCTGCACTAGAACACAATCACTGGTTCTGCTGATTCCTTCTATTGTGGGAAGGCACACCTGGGGTCCTGGTGTTGGTGCTTTCCATCTCCACCTCTGTGGGGCTCAGGACCTCCTGCTGGTTCACTCAGATGGTGCTTGATGGATGCCTCCAGGCTTTCCCTGTTCCATTTCAGTCACAAAAGGAGGGACCTTTCCCTTGAATCTCCCTAGCTTCCCAAGCTAGAAATCTGCTGCATCCCCTATGCTGGCTCTGATTTTCCAAGATTTTTCCTAGGGCAATATTTTCTGGATGTTTCAATGTCAACAAGGTTGGATGAGAGCATTTATTGTTTACTCCACCATCTTGGCCACCAGAAATTCGAGTAGGTGACTTTCAAACATTTAATCTGTCCACTGATAGCCTTAGGAGTAGCTGCTACAACTATCATGGGCTCTCCCACTCAGCTCCATCAGAATTCTGTTCTGTGCTGAGAGGTTTGAGATTGTCACTGTACTGATGATTCCATCTACCATGGCCTCCTCCTGCTCCACTCTGGTGGGGTGTAGAATCTCAGCCTCTGAAATCTCCTAACAGTGCGATAGATCCTTCTGATCTTTTTTTTTAAAGAAAATAAAAATCATGCACAATCAGTTGATGTAGTTATTATTAAAAATATAGTTTTATACCAAAAAGAATAGAAGAGATACGTAGCTAATTAAATTTACCAAAGTTCCCCTAGCTCTAAATTCGTGATCCTTTGACAGTTACATTTATACAAGGAGATGAATAACATAGGTGACTCAAAGAACAGCCAACTTTTTCTCAAAAGGGAAATGTAACTATTATGCTATAACAAAGGAAGAGCAGGATGCTCTCAGAAAACCTGGAAACACTTGCATGACTGATGCAAACTGAAGAGTAGAACACTGTAGAGAAAAGCAGATAAAGTGTATGAAAATCACCTATGAATAACTTAGCTATTCTCAGCAATACACTGATCCCAGAAGGACTTAGATGAAAGGTTCTATCCATCTCCAAAAAACGAACTTATGGAATCTGAATATATGTTGAAGCACATTTTTCCTTTATTTTTCTTTTATTTTGTCTGTGTTTTATTTCATATCATGACTTACATGGAAGTGTGTTTTGCATGGCTAATTGTGTATAAATGATGCCAATTTAGTTGTTTGATCAATGGAGAGAATTGGAATAAGGGAAGTAGAGAATTTGACAATCAGAATTTGAAAAAAAGAAAGGATGTTACAATTGTTTTTACATGTAATTGGGAAAAAATACAGGGTTAAATTAAAGGAAATGTAAATCTTATTTAACATTTGTACAAGTTTTTGTGGGTGAAAAGCTTCAAGTTACAAAGCACAAAGTATGGAAGCTGCTATTATGGAGTTGAAAGTATTGACCTGTTGAGTGGTTATTAACTATTGTCCATTTAATGAGATATTTTTTTCAAAATTTTAATTAACCAATAGATTTGCCTCATTTCTAACATTACTCTCAGTTTAAGATAGTGTCAATAGTATGAAGGGAATATTGGTGTTGCCATTTGTTATTGTTGCAGGGAAAGTACCCAAATGATTAACCATAGCCAAGGTGGTTTTGCAGTGCTAGAAAAGCTTTCAGTATAGGCTTGATGACAGACCATGTCTGTGTTCCAAGGAACAGCCTAACCAAGAACAGAGAAGCTCATCACCCATTTATTGACCACTAAGTGATAAAATCTTTGACTACGGAAACTTATGACAGCCTGTAATAGTAATTTAAATGGAAAGATCTTTCTCATTCATATGATCTGCTTAAATCACCTGAAAGCCTAAGACACATGTGGTAGGAGGGGTTTGTTGAATAGGCAGAAAAGGAAGGGTGGAGCAGAACTGGGAGGAAGTGACTGAGTTGGGTCAGGTCAGAGGGAAAAGAACACAGGCCAGCTGATAGAGCAAGACTCAGACTCATGAGAGTTGATAGTGAAAGGGTCCTGGCTGAGGAGGGGGCAAGGTTTGAGAATGACTTTGTCCCCTGCAGTGATCATGTTTATTAACATTTTGGTCACCATGACAGAATTTGCTTTCTGGTTCTGGGATTTGACTTTCTGGTGTTTAAATAAGTGTTTTCTTCTGCCTTCTATATGGAGAGTCTTTTATACTTGGCAATTGAGAACTATGATGGCATATTCATAGTCACCACCAGTGCAGTGAATATTGCTTTGGCAATACACAATCCATGAAACAAAGAAAATATGAAAATTTCCTTTCAGTATAAGTGAATAAGTGAATAAAAAAATGGGAAATTGAGTGTCAAGAATAAGTGCTTTTTACAATTCTATACAGATGTACCATCATTAATTTAAATTCCAATACACTAATGTAAGATCCTTGTCCACTGACTAGTAAGTAGAAATCCAGCTATCTCATATTTGTTTTTGTTCAGTCACTTAGTAGACATAATTATATTATCAGCTTACGTGTTGTTATGTCCCAGTAAAATAGAAGCTCCTGAAAGTCAGAAGCTGTTTTGTTATTGTTATTTTTCCACATTTTCTTTGTATCCCCAGTAGTCTCAAGGGCAATGTCTTAGACACAGTAGGTGCTTAATAAATGCTCTTTGAATTGAATTAAATTATATATTACTAGCAATTTTGAATCACGTCAATGGCTATATCTGATTGTGTAAATAAAAAGTAAAAAGAGGGTGTTAGAGGGCTAAACAACAGCAGGGATTATATTGTGTAGAAATAGAATTTAATTTGGCAGAAGACAAGTCTTTTCAATTCTGATTCTGGCAGTAAAACAATGTTACAGGATTTGAATGTGTTAGTAGCCTGGAAACCACACCAAGACTATCTAACTTGGTCCATACATGGCTCCTTTCTGTGGAATAAAAGGCTGAGGATGAGATACATACCCATATATGTGTGTATACATATATGTATGTATGCATGTATCTGTGCATATTTTTAAAGGAATTTTCCTTACATATGATTATTTTTCTTCCTGAAAGGAAATTATACAGCATTTATTGACAGTGGAAAAATTGCATCTCCAAATTTCTTATTTTTGCACAAAAGGTTAAGAGTCAGTCCCATAATTTGGTGAGGAAAATAAATTGTTGTGGGGATTTTGAAGGTGGTAGAGAGATAGGAAGAGAAGTAGGAACACGTGGTTTTTCTGAAGCCAAAGTAGGATGCCATGTTTCTCAGGATGAGGTGTTAAACAGCATCACATGTGACATATGTGATCATAGAAGAAGAGGACTGCACTGAGACCTAGTGGTTTTAGAGATAAGGATATCATAGCTGGCCTTTGAGTTAGTGGTTTCAGTGAAATGGTGGGGATGGAAGCCAGATGACTAGTGCTTAGAAAGAATAAATAGAAGAAATGGAATCATCTGATAAAGATTTTTGTTTTTCAGGTTTGTCTGGGCATGGGAAGAAGAGAGGCAGGTTAATGGCTGGTTGGGTTAAAGAGAACAAAAGACTTTAAAAAATTCTGAAGATGAATGCATTTATAGTCAGATGGGAGACAGAGAGAGGGGAGGAGGCAAAGAGGGAGGAAGGGTGGAAGAGAGGGAGAGGGAGGGAGAGAATGACAATGAACTGTCTAATATGATGGGAGGAAGCTGAATGGAACAGATGGAATAAAGTACATTTCAGGTAGAAAAAAAGCCATAGATATGGAGGAGCACAGTTCTGGGTCAAGAGAAAAGGAGGTACCAAACAGTTTAAGGGAATGGGAGTACAAAGGAGTTCAGGGAGTTTCCGTCAGATAAGCTCAGTCCCTTTAGTGAAATGAAACTACTAAATGTAGGGAAACATTTTGGTGCATCATAAAGAGAGACAAGAGCTTAGAACAGGCACTGTGGAGAAGAAGACTGGCAATCAACTGGAGTAATGTAGCATTATTCATCAGCAGTGAGGAGGAAGTTGTGTACTCTCTATAGACACAGTTTTGCCTTGTTTTGTTTTGTTTATAATGGATGGCAAATTGGACTGAGGAGTCAGGAACCCTAAGTTAGAAATCATCCAAGGACCAGTACCATAATAGTTATTTGATGATGGACTAGTCACTTACCTTCCAGAGTCTCAGTGTCTCCAGTACCCTATAAAATAGGGAAATCAATGTTTGTCATACCTACTTCAAAGGATTGTTATGAAAAAAAAAAAACTTTGAAAACATTAAAGTGTTGTATAGGAGTCAGCTATAAATCCAGAATGGTGAAATTTTCTAGACTTCTTTATTTTTACTAACCTTAAGAGAAGACATAATGGACTTTATTATTATCTCCTGATCGTTAAAAAATAAACAAAAGATGCCAAAAAAGCATTGTAATCACAAGGATTGATACGTGTAGATTGATCTATTTGAGGAGGGAAGTAAAATGTTTCATATCTCCACTCTATTGTTGATTGCCTGTGTGCCCTTGAGTAAGTTATTTAAACTCTCTAAGTTTTAGTTTTCATATCTGTACAATAGGGCAGTTGGACTAGAGGTCTCTCCTAGCACTAAACCTATGATACTGTAGTATTAGCATCATTGTAGTCCATAAAATCAAATACTTCCCATGACATCTTTCAACACATAGAAGAAATGTGAAAAGTCCAAGTGACAAATAGAGTGCATTTAGGCTAGGGATCTTTCAGTTTCAGGGTATTTCTAATTGGTAGCAAAAGTAGACAGGAGCTTTCCAGATGATATTAAACCTTATTTCCTTAGGGAACATCAGAGATGCTGAAAACCTATTGTCTGTAGTGTTTCGCTTTTTAGTCAAGGGGATTTCTTGTTTTTCACTGAAGTGTTCAGGGAAGGAATCACACAGCAGCTGAACGTGCTAAGGCTATGTGAGCTTTGCTAACAGAATCCAGGCTGTTCTCAGTGTTGGACTTTTTTAGTCACGCTTTTCAACAGTTACCAACTCTTAGCATTTCTAAATTAAAATTTTTACATTTCTACCAGCTGAGGATGCCATATGTTCAGTTTGGAGGTTGGTTGTCCCCACCCCCAAAATCACGTTAACACAGACTAATTTCTGTTATGTTCTAGGGACTTCTTCAAATTTCCTTCTTGGTAAGATTTTGATTACTTTGTCCCCCTCTTTCATTCACTTATTTTTCTTAAAACCAGAAGCAAAAGTTTTTCATCTCTATTCCTTCCCTCTGGTTGTATTCCAGTTTAACAGTTGAGCCTAACTTGAGTTTCTCTTATTGTTTTAATTTGATCACATTTCTCCTTTAGACCTCATTATAAATTATCATTTTTAGCATTTTAAATATTTTATTAAAACAAAAATCCTTCTGAACAAGTATATATGTAAACATATATACATACATATGTATATTTATACACATAGGTATGCATATATACATATATGTGTGTATACATATATATATTTACTTTCATACAGGACGAGGGATACACAACAATCAACAACAATATAAATCTTTAATCTAATGCAATGGGTATATATGTGTGCATATGTTTTGTTTGGTGCATGTATGCATCTTCTGGGTTTGAATTTACAAAGCGATGTTGCTCTAAGTTGGAATAGGTCCATAGACTCAGTAACAAAATCAGTTTAGATTATTATTTATTCATCTCCTTCTATTTACTTGTTATTGACTAGAAATTTGAAGAGGTGTGAAAGACAAGTGAAGCATATGACAGGGTTATTCTCCTTAAGGAATTTTCATTCTTAAAGGATAGACAAGACTAATTTATCTAAATTGCGTAGTTGAGATAATTAAACTTACAGCAGTTCACCAAAGGGAGAGGCCAATGCAATCTCAAACAGTTAGGGAAGGGTTTGTGGAACAATGAGACAATAACATGAAGAATCAAAGCCAAACGTATAAATATCACTGAGACCTAGTGGGATGAGACTCCAAATTGTAATATGATTATGGAGTATAGTTTATTCAAAGACAACAGAAGATGCAATGGGAATGGTGGAGAAGCATTGTAATTAATATATACTTGCATACAATGATATTCTTGTGTGCAGAAATCCAGGAATTAGATGGGGAGAACATTTGAATAAGGATGAAAGGAACAGAATAGATAGTGTCACAGGATTAAATAGAGGAGTTTGTTCAATGGATCACAAAATCTGATGGAAGAAAGGAAGGAAGGAAGGAAGGAAGGAAGGAAGGAAGGAAGGAAGGAAGGAAGGAAGGGAGAGAGGGAGGGAGGAAGGAAATAGTTATTATTTCCTACTATATGCTAGGTACTAAACTGAGAGCTTCACAAATATTGCATCATTTAATTCTCATAACAACCCCAGAAGGTAAGTATTATTAATGGAAGGATACTATATTATTGTCGGGAAAATTCAACTATCTGGACATCTGCTAAAATTCTTTTAGTCAAAACCAGCAGTTACTGCTAAAGTCTTCATTTGTTTTAATGGTACTTTAGTTTTTTGAAGGAAAGATGTGAAAAGGGACATATTATAAACCAGGATCCGCCCACCAGAGAAATACTGGTTCCTAAAAAGGGAATGATGGAACTACAAAAAGAAGATCCCACTCTATCTTGGGATGTGTAATTGCCTTTTTAAAATCTGTTTTTTTCTTTTCTTCCAGACTTATTTTACATCACCCCACTTCACACTCTGTGCTCCAGTTAAACTGTCCTCACTATTCATTGAACTCAGAACTCAAACTTGTATCTCCTTTCTCTATAGCTCTGTACATCCCTCTGTGCTTGGAATATACTCCTTCATATCTACCTTTCAGTATCCCTGGCTTCTTTTAAGGATCAAGTACTCACTGCCATGTGAAACCTTTCCTGATCTCACCAGTTGTTAGTATTCTCTTCTCCTTTAAATTATTGTAGATTTGCTTATCTCTGCTATATCTCACATTTTCTCTAGATTATGAATCAATTAAAGAAGGGAGGAGTCACTTTCCCCCTTTGGGGGAGGGGTGTTTTTTGTGTCCCTGGTGCGTAGTACAGTGCTTTGTGCATAGCTACTCCTAACCAAATGACTGTTGAATTGAATTGAATTCAGAACACAGGTTATGCAATCATGGTCTGCCTAAAAAGGAGATGACTGATCTCATCTCCGATTCCTGGGAAAAATTCCCCATACTTTTTTCAAAGACATTATTTGTAATGATTTGGAAAAATGAACCATTAAGACCCTGTATAGTTCCATAGAATATAAAGCCAGCCTTACCTCTTTTCCTTCTTTTACAGGGTAACTAAACTGATCAGGGAAATCCTGTAGAAAGTATATCAGGATTTTGTAGGTTTTTGATCTTTAAAATGCCTTTGGGCTCATCAACCTTTCACAGAGGAAAGCTGCACAGAAAGGTTGAAGCTTGTAAACAGCAATGAGAAGAAAAGTGAATAACAAAATGTGTAAAACTATCACCTCCTTTAGGTCAGAAATGGCGTTATAATAATTGTTAATATTTATGCAGAACTTTACCTATATTACTTCACTTAATCCTCATAACATTCCTCTGAGGAAGGTCCTGTTTTAATTATCCCCATTTTATAGATGAAAAAATCAGTACTCAGAGATGTTACTCTAGTGTGGTTCAGTCACACAGCTAATAAGTGCCAAAGATGGAATGTGAACCCAGTTATAACTCTAACTAGTTCTGTAGCAACTTTAAATCATCTTTGTGTCTTCCTCAGAAACCTGTACAATATTTTGCATAAAATACATATTTAATCTATATTTTAATGTGATTTGAGGAAGATATCACATCTCATAGAAAACTAGTAATCGAAAAAAAAACCTGAGAAAATGAGTCATACCAACAAAACAATCGAAGAGATATAAAAGATTAATTCATTGCTAGTGCATTTGAGCACTCTAAATAGAATTTTTAGTTTATTTTGACTGTCTTTATATTGAAACCATACTGGTCAGATGGATTAAAGGAAGGAATCTTTAAAGTCCTTGACTTGTTCCCAATAAGTCTAATCCTGACCTGTGAGAAATTTTCCTTTCAACCTAGAAGTTGAAAAACAATTGGAGTAACTCATTCTTTCAAGGAAGGACTTGAATATCAAATGTTATCAGTCCACTGCAAATGCCCAAATTGAATAAAAAAAAGTGGAAGGGGAGAAGAAATACAAGAATTGTGATTTCTGGATTGATTTGTTCATCTTAACTAAGACAGTGTTGTCATTGTTTTTTTCTCTTAATTGCTAGTCTGGAGTCAAAATATGGACTTTTTTGTAGTGTGATTTCCTTCACCATTGTTTTAAAAGTGTTCCAATTGGTACCCTGCTTCTTTATTTCCCCTTTTTTTCACATTGCAATTTCAGAGTCAGTTAAGTTCTCTGATGATATGGTTTAGCAGACTTGTAAATTTCAGGTTGACAAAGCAAAAAAAAAATGTGTTTGTAAGAAACAGAAAAATTAGAACATGTCTACTGAAAAAGTGTAATTCCCACCCCAAATTATTCTTGTAGTTATTTTTCATGAAGTTTTCCAATGAGTTAATAAATATATACATGTGCAAAGAATTGATATATGCAATTTCAAGGTGACAGACATATGTTTGTATAAAGTTCTGCTGTCTTAAGAAATGCAGCCTACTCTCAGCATATTTTGATGCAAAAAATTTATTTCAGCTTGAAAAACTACATGTCCTTGTATCAGATAGCTACATTCTATTGTTGGTAAAACTAGGCCCCTGCCCTCTCAAAGTACTGTATTGGTTGAAACATGAAGCTTTTTAATACTTGAGCTTCAAAGAATAATGATGCATTGACAGATTCAATGAAAATGGAACCTCCAGCAAAATGGAAGAAAATAAGTAATTTAATGGTACTTATATTCCATGCTTTTCTGTACAACCATCTCTGCTATGCTTAGGTACAGTTCATTACCTGTGAGTTACTCCATTTCAGATGGGAAAAAAATGGGACCTAGGTGAAGTGATTTTTTTTTTTCTTATCATCATACAATATACCCATGGTACAATAGAATGGAACACTCCTATTCTATTTAACCATGCTGCTGTGACTGCCTTCTTTGTCCCCTCTTGCTGAAAAATACTTTAGTGAGTACCTGTAATATCACATATATAGAAGGTTGAAACTGGCAGATCTTCCAAACATAATGTGTCCATAAAAAGTGGTAAACTGATAGAGGTAGCAAATGGAACAGATAAAAGATCATGGGTCAATCAGAAGTGGGATAAGTCCTGTGAGTACCTTCTATATTTATAGCCTTGTTAAGATGGAGAGACCAACATGTTACTTAAATAAAAATTGAAAAGAAAAAAAAACACACAACAGTTTATTGTTTTGAAGTTAATAATATAACCATGACCATACTTGTGCCTGTGGTCTTTGAACTTGGTCATATTAATGCTGCCCTCTCAACCGAGCCCAAGAACTACATTTTTCTTCCTATCTAATCACAAGAGGTCTCTCCTTGCATAGGGTTAGTCATGGAATCATAGCTAATCTATGTCTAAAATGGGCATTTATATGTTGCATTAAAGAGCTCTATTGCACTTGCCAAAACCAACTTGAGGAAATAAATAGGCAGTACTAATCAATGTTGGGATGTCAGTCATTCCCATAATACTCAGATTACTTTTCTTTTTTTATGTTTATTTATTTATTTTTACTTTTCAACATTCATTTCCACAAAATATTGAGTTCCAATTTTTCTCTCCATCTTCCCCCTCCCCTTACCCCATAATACCTCGCATTCTGATTACTCCTTCCCTCAATATGCCCTCCCTTCTATCACACCCCTTGCTTCCCTTATTCCCATCTTCTCTCCTTTCTTATAGGGTAAGAAAGATTTATATACCCCATTACCTATATTTCTTATTTTGCAGTTGTATGCAAAAACAATTCCCAAAATTTGTTCCTAAAACTTTGAGTTCCAACTTCTCTCCCTTCCTCCCTCCTCACTCATGCCCACTGAGAAGAAAAGCAATTCAATATAGGCTATATATGTGCAGTTTTGCAAAAGACTTCCATAATAGTCATGTTGTGTGAGACTAACTATATTTTCCGCCATCCTATCCTGCCCCCCATTTACTCTATTCTCTCTTTTGACCTTGTCCCTTCCCAAAAGTGTTTACTTCTAATTACTCCCTTCTCCCATTTGCCTGCCCTTCTATCATCCCCCTACCCCACTTGTCCCCTTCTTGCCTCCTTTCCTGTAGTGTAAGATAGGTTTTCATACCAAATTGAGTGAGCATGTTATTCCCTTCCTAAGTCAAATGTGAAGAGAGCAAGCTTCACTTTTTCCCTCTCACCTCCTCCTCTTTCTCATCCATTGACAAAGCTTTTTCTTGCCTCTTTTATGAGAGATAATTTGCCCCATTCCATTTCTCCCTTTCTCCTCCCAATATATTCCTTTGTCACTCCTTAATTTTATTTTTTAGATATCACTCTTCTTATTCAACTCACACTGTGCTCTCTGTCTATATATACATACATATGTGTGTGTGTGTGTGTGTGTGTGTGTGTGTGTGTGTGTGTGTGTGTGTAATCCCTCCAACTACCCAAATACTGAGTAAAGTTTCAGGAGTTACAAATGTTATCTTTCAATGTAGGAATGTAAAGAGTTCAATTTTAAAAAGACCCTTATGATTTCTCTTTCCTGTTTACTTTTCCATGCTTCTCTTGATTCTTGTGTTTCAAAGCCAAATTTTCTATTCAGTTATGGTCTTTTCATCAAGAATGCTTGAAAGTTCTCTATTGCATTGAATGATCATTTTTTTCTGCTGAAGTATTATACTCCATTTTGCTGGGTAGGTGATTCTTGGTTTTAATCCTGGTTCCTTTGACTTCTGGAATATCATATTCCAGTCCCTTAATGTAGAAGCTGCTAGATCTTGTGTTATCCTGATTTTATTTCCACAATACTCGAATTGCTTCTTTCTACTTGCTTGCAATATTTTCTCCTTGACCTGGGAACTCTGAAATTTGGCCACAATAATCCTAGGAGTTGCTCTTTTTGAATCTCTTTCAGGAGGTAATTGGTAGATTCTTTCAATTTTTATTTTGCCTTCAGGTTCTAGAATATCAGGGCAGTTTTCCTTGATAATTTCATGAAAGATGATCTCTAGGCTTTTTTTTTTTTTTTGATCATGGCTTTCAGGTAGTCCCATAATTTTTAAATTGTCTCTCCTGAATCTATTTTCCAGGCCAGTTGCTTTTCCAGTGAGATCTTTCGTGTTATCGTCTATTTTTTTTCATTCTTTATGTTTTGTTTTGTAATTTCTTGGTTTTTCATAAAGTCATTAACTTCCATCTGCTTGATTCTAATTTTTAAAGAACGATTTTCCTCAGTGATCTTTTGAACCTCCTTTTCCATTTGACTAATTCTTATTTTTAATGCATTCTTCTCCTCATTGGTTTTTTGGACCACTTTTGCCAATTGCTTTAGCCTATTTTTAATGGTGCTATTTTCTTCAGCACTTTTTATATCACCTTTAGCAAGCTGTTGACTCACTTCTCATGGTTTTATTGCATCGCTTCATTTCTCTTTCCAATTTTTCCTCCACTTCTCTTACTTTTTCTTCAAAATCCTTTTTGAGCTCTTCCTTGGCCTGAGTCCACTGAATATTTATTTTGGAGGTTTTGGATGCTGAAGCCTTGACTTCCTCAGATGGTATACAATGTTCCTCCTTATCTGAAAGGATGGAAGAAAATACCTGTTCACTAAGAAAGTAACCTTCTATAGTCTTATTCCCCCCCCTTTTTTTTGGCATTTTTCCAGCCAGTTACTTGACTTTTGAATCCTTTGTCAAGAGGAGGGTATACTCTGGTGACCTGTCAGTACTCAGTTCCTCCAACATGGTTCAATGAAGGGAGAGGAGTAGAGGAGTTTACTCCTCTCCTGGCCTGTGCATTGGTCTGGGAGCAACCAAAAACTGTTCTGCCCAGAATCTGTGAGTAAAATTCCCTCTCCACAACTGCCTCCACCTGCACCACACCAGGGCTCCTCCTTCACCCAGGGCCATGCTCAGGCCTGAGATTTAGATCAGCCCCTCAATTCCCCCAGGGGCTTTAGGAGAAGGGCTCCAAAAATGGACCCTGTGACTGCTGCTGGCAGTCCAGATCATGTTCCCTTCTCCTGGGTGAAGGAGCTTTCTCACTCACCTTTGAAGCTACCTTTGGTGTCTGGGTTTTGAGCAATCTGGGAACTGCTGCTTCTGGTGGCACCCTGAAGCCTGTTCTGGGTCCTACTCCTGCTGTCCCACGCAGTCCACACAGTGTTGCACTCTGCTCTGCACCTGGTGCGATAGACCTTTCCTGTCTGTCTCTCAGGTTGTCTTGGATTGGAAATCTCTTTCACTCTGTTGTTTTGTGGCTTCTGCTGCTCTAGAATTTGTTTAGAGTCATTTTTACAGGTATTTTATGAGCTATGTCCAGATTACTTTTCACTAGGGGACCAGGCAGTTTTTTTTTTTCTTCACATAGATTTTGGAGACTGTCACCTAGGGAAACAAACAGCCCCATTTGGATCTACTTGAATTCCTCGGTACAAGAAGAAGTTCACTGGCACATTTACCTACTCGCATTCCAGACTCTTTGGAAACCAGTCTGATGTAGCTCTAGAGTTTAAGTCAGGAAGACTGAATTTGAATCTTTGCTCTGTCATTTATTCTTATATGATGTTAAGAAAATCATTTAACCTCTCTAGGTTAAGTTTCCTCTTCCACAAAATGGGTATAATGAGCATTACATATTTTCCTCACTGGAGTATTAGGGCAGGAATGCTTTGTGAAATCTTAAAATCTTAAAGAAATATTTTATTCTTTTAGATATTTCTGTGTTTTGCTGCTGTGTTATACTAGCAGTAAAGAGACTTCCTCAGTCTACTCATCTAAGGTATTTACCCATTTGGAAATTTAATTCTTATAAATTCCAAATAGGTAAACAATCCTTCTCAATACAAACCCTAACATCTTGGCCAATCATGTCATCTTAATTTTTCTTTCATTTTACAGATCAAGCAACTAAGTCCCAGAGAACATTTTCGAGGACATTGAGCTAAGTAATAGAAGAATAATAAATTGAATATGTCTTCAGACTCCAAACTCACTGATCTTTCCTCCACAGCAACAGATCAGTCAACTAGAAGTAGTTTCTGAATATTTGAGAAATACTCAAAACATCTTTTCTTCATTTTTTAACTGCAAAATGAGTCTATTAGTTATGAACTAATTTGCCTTTTGAATTTGTTCTGATTTAATTGTTAGCTCTGCAGAGCACCAATAGTAGCACTATAGGTATATGTAGCACAATTATTGTATGTAGATTTGGTATATGTAGCACTACTATTCTACATTATTCATTTTTTTCCAGCACAGTAAAGCCTCAAACCTCTTGTAAGTATAGTAACATAACCATAAGCTGCTCATTTTTGTAATATTTAGATTCCTTTCTCCCCTTCAGTTTGCAGAAAATCAGAAGCTAATGGGCCTCCACTGCTTTTGGTCCAGTTTGCCTTATTAAGCTATTTTTTTAAAAAAGTATCTTGTTGTATTCCTTTAATTAATTGAGGTACTCATTTTTTCAAAGTAGGAGCACATTTACTGTGAAGTCTCAAAATTCACAATGTCCCAGAAAATAGGAATTAAATAGAAGGCATACCTAAAATAAGTCAGCTGATCTCGATCCTTACTATTGTTTTTGTTCAAAAAATTATTACTATCTCCATCATTAAATAAAACCTGCCTCTGAAATTCACTATTGTGTGATCTTGTGAAAATCACTTGACCTCCATGGAATTCATTTCCCTTGTGTGAAAAAATAGAGGGATTAACTTCATGACCTCTGAAATTCTTTTAAGTTCTGCATCTATGATATATGAGCCTATCATCATTGCCTAAGAAATAACACAAAATAGTTCCTTCATGACAAAATATACATTGTGTCTCACAGATTTGAAAGATGTGCATCAAAAACTATCTAGAACATTCAGCAAAAAATATCTGCCTCTGAGGGAAAAGAGAGATTAGTGGCATTTAATTACTCTGATCAGATGTCTAAGCAGTCTTAATTCACTAAATAATTATTTAACTCTCAATATCACTTTGTAACAATAGGAATATAAATGTCATGTTAGTGATTAAAAATAGTAATACTGTTTTTATACCTGACTTACTACCAAAGATACACAGTTGTATACTACAAAGAAACTGGATTAATAGTGAAAAGTTTTGCCATTTAAGGGTAGTGGATAGGTGCTGAGTGCTCATCTTCCTAAGTTCAAATCTGCTCTGAAACAGACTCAAGGCAAGTCATTTAAATAGTTTCCTCATCTGTAAAATGAACTGGAGAAGAAAATTGCAAACCACTCTCATATTTTTGTTAAGAAAATCTCAAATATGGTCACAAAGAGTCATAGATGACTAAAAAAGATAACTGAACAACAACAAAATTTGCATTCAAGAATTAAGGATTGAAGGATATTTTGAGCATTCTCACAGTTCTAAATCCTAGAATTAGTGGTTTGGAAAGTTATCTGTCTTATATTTCTCTTTTGTTCCTAACCTCATTGAATTTTTTTTTCTGCAGTTGTCTCCAAGTATCCTTTTTGATAAATGTAAGACTAGTATTTGTGAGATATATGTTTAAAGTAATTCTATCACTTATTTGAGAATCTCTCCATGTCTGGAGTTGTCTCCTTCCTCACCTCTATTTCTTGGTTTTTTGGCTTCCTTCAGATCCCAATGAAGCACAAACCCCCTGCTCAACCATGAAGCCTTTCCCAATCCTCCTTAAGGATAATGCCTTCCTCTTGTTGATTATCTCAAATTTATTCTATGTGTTTCTTGTATGTACACAGTGGTTTTCATTTGATCTTCCCCATTAGACTATGAACATCTTGAAGGTAGGAAAGGATTGTTATTGTTTAACATTGTGTCTGGTAAATATTAGGATTAGGTGAAATAAAGAAGTTGAATTTTGGCCAGTGAGAGGCAGATTAAGTTCACTGACATCTTGGTAGCTAAGAGTTCAAATAAAGGGAAGGCAGCATATATCCCCTTTTCCGGATTTTTCTTAAGTAATTATTGGTGTCTACAGTCCTGTGCTACTTAAATTTTTTTCTAGGCCGTCTTTGTCACTTACTGCTTCCTATGATTGTTACTTATTTCTAAACCATTACACTAACTAATATATTAGTAATGTGAGCATCAATTTTTAAACCAAAACAGATGGTCTTCTCTGGTGGTAGTTCTTTTGGATAAGTCCATTTTTAAGTATTATGGATTTGATAACCTTTACCTCAGTCTTTCATAGGTTTCAAAATCCCATTTTGAAATGAGTTAATGATTGAAGTACATGTAGAAGAACAAGATCTTATACAGAAAGAAAAATAGAATCTATGTCCATCAGTTAGTCAGTCAATAAGCTTTTATTAAGTGCTACCATATGCCAAGCACTATGCTAAAACACTGGGAATAAAAAGAAAGGACACACACACACACACACACACACACACACACACACATACACATGTTCTGCTTTCAAGAGCTGACATTGAGAAGCATAAAAACAGGATAAATTGGTAATAGACAATGGATGAAAGATATTAGCATCATGAAAGATCAATAAGTCTTTTATGGAAGGTTGGATTGTTCTTGGTACGTAAAGGAATATAGAGAAGCCAGGAAATGATGATTAGGAGTGAATGAATTCTGAGCTTGGAGGACAGTCAGTAAAAACTCCTAGAGGAAGAAGCCTGAGTATTTTGGGGTAGGAACAGAAAGTATACCGTAGAGTACATGGTAGTGAGTAAGTTAGTGAATAAAATGTAAAAAGATTCCAGTGGCAGGAATGGCAGGTTATGAAGGACCTTGAATGAGAAATAAGATTTTTTATGTAAGGCTAAAAGTGATAGGGGAAAACTGAAATTTATTGTTGGGCATTGGAGAATATTATCAGGCATGCATTTATTTGAGTAAGGGATGAATTGGAGTAAGAAGAGACTTTTGGCAGGGGCTTTAAACAGCAAGCCTAAGATGATGAGGGTCTATATAAAGGTGGTGGCAGTCCTAGAGTAGAAAAGTGGACCAAATAAAATGTTAAGGTAGGTAAAATTGAAAGTCAATGTCAACAGTATAGGGAGTGAGATATAGTAAGGAGTTCAGGATCACATCTATGTGTGAGACTATGTGAGACTGTGTACTGGGAGGATAATGTAATAGGTATATTTCCATATTAATAAGGAAATTTAAAAGGGGAAAAGGTTTCGAGAAAATATTATTTTGGACAAATTCAATTTAAGATATCTGTGGCATATTCAGATCAAGATGCTCAGTAGGTTATTGGAGATGTGACAATAGAACTCAGCAAAGAGATTAGGGTTGGATAAGTAAATTTGAACATCATCAGCATACGTGAATCTATGCAAGCTTATGAGATCACCAAAGGAGGTAGTACAGAAGCAGAAGAGAAGAGAGTCCAAGAAAGTGATTATTGGGTTTGTCCTCATTTTTGAAGAGCACTATGACATCAGGGAAATGATGACATGACTTGCAATTGACTTTGATTTGAATGAGTAAGGGCTATGCAAGGTCACCAGTCTCACTTTTTTCCTCCAGAGTCATCTGGATCCAGTGACCAGATATTCATCAGACTGACTGGAGATGGCCAAGGATGCAATGGAAGGCCCTAGCCCTTTTAAGCTAAGGTATTTCAGATACTCACTTAGAGTGAGGTGATGCCCATTTAATGAATAAGCATCTTTAAGAAGTAGTCAAGGGATGGCCCCTTTAATTAGAAAGAAAAAGTCAAGCTGGGAGAGAGACCCTGAGGGTTGCTTTTCCAAGGAGAAAGAATTATCATTGATATTCACTCTAAACCAGGAGGGCCCCAAAAATGTGTGAATCTATGCGAGTTTATGAGATCACCAAATGAGGGAGTATAGAAGCAGAAGAGAAGAGGGCCCAGGAAAGTGGTACCATCTCAATGAAGACAAAGAAAATGAGACTGAGAAAGACTAGAAAGTGTAGTAGCAGCAAAATAAGGAAAGTGTAATGTCATGAAAAATTAGACAAAAGAGACCATGAAAAAAGGTTAATTGGTAGTTTGAAAAGCAAGAGAGAGGTCAAGAGCATTAAGAAAAGGCCATTTAATTGGGAAATTGGGAAAATAATGGTGACTATAGAGACAAAGTTTTCCATTCAGTGATGTTGTACCTAGGATGAGAGTGACAGGAAAAGAAATGGAATCTGACTTCAGATAGCCTTCTCAAGGAATTTAGCCACAAAAGTGAGATGAAGTATGAGATAATTATAAGACTGGGTATTTTTGTACGCAGTAGGAAAGCAGCTAGTAGAAGGGAGAGATTGAAGATTAGTAAGAGAGTTTGGATGATGAAGAGGATGAAGTGAAATGGGATCACTTGTGAATGTAAAAAAGTTTGTAGTAGCAAGGAAAAGGGAAACTTCATATGAAAAGGAGGAGGAGGGGAGAAGAGGAGTTCTTTGTAAATGTCTTCATTTTTTTTCAACAATATAAAAGGTAAGTTATCATATGAGAAGAGGGATCTATAACAGATTTGAGGATGGATGAAAATGTTTTTAAAGATCATTGTGGTATCACAGTACCCCAATAAGGTAGATGTAAAAGGATGACTTACCCTACTGAGAACCCAGTTGAGATTATGTAGTATAAATAGGGGATACAATCATCAAATTTTCATGACTTTCTCCAGCTCTCTCCAGCAGTATGTGCATAGAAACAAAAGGGCTGAGACTTGGCAGGACAATACAATTCATAAGACTGAGAGACAAGAATCTCAAAGGAAGAGTCCAGGAGTATGGAGTTGAACTGGTTTACCAAGGAGTCAAGATGGGGAAGTGGTGAGAGAAGAACATAACCACTTTGGAGAGCAATGCTGTGGAAAACAGTTTAGCATTTGAGGGGCTAGATGTCACAGTAAGGACAAAGAATAAAGTTTAATCTTGCCAAACAAAGGGATAGATGGAATAATGAAGTACTTTGAGCTAGAAAGGAAATTTTGAGTTTGTAATAATCTTATTGACTCATTTGTTGGTGATCACAAGATCAGCGTTGTGACCATCTCTGTGTAACTGAGGTGGAGTGGAAGTGCTGATGTTTATAAATGAGCAAGATGAGGAACTTGGAGGTTAAGGTATTTGAGAGAATACCAAAGCATATGTTGAAATTCTGAGGTCTGAGGGTAGAAGGTGAGGAGAGAAAGACTATAAACTAAGTTCTAAACTCCTTAAGGACAGAAAGGAATACCCTGTAGATTATAGGTACTGGAGTAGTGATTGAATGGTATATATAAATTGAGTGAACCTGAAAGAATGAGACATTACCGAATAATTGTGGTAGCAATTGAACTTAATAGTCACAATGACGTACAGGGGGTATTACAAATTCTCCTCTTTGATAAGTGACATAGGTGGGAGGGATGTGTGAAAATATAAACCATACTAGAAAAAAATGCCAAGGATACAGTTTCATAAGGAAATAGTGGAACAGTAAAAGAAAACAAAACAAAACAGAGATGAAATAAGTTCCTGGATGAAATAATGGAACAAGCATTTCACAGAGCACAGTGGAAGAAGTGAGTAGTTTTAAAGTAAAATATTAGGAGTTTTTTCAAGAGTAATGGAAATAAGAGAACAGGTAGTGGAAGACAGAGTAAGATCTCTCAGTAATAACAGTCAGAGGTTCAGAATAACTGAGATTGGAAAGGTGTGATCAGAGGAGAAATTGTTTATCATTAAAGAATGAGTCCAAGTAATTGTCATTATTCCTAAGATTTTGACCTAAGAATTTAGCTCTTTCAGGCTGTTAGGCATCTCAGTCAAGGGGACAAAAGAAGGAAGGGGAAGCAGATAGAATATTTCTCTTCCTTCCCTGAAACCTGGTCAAGCTGAGTAAGGATATAAGTGGAGAGAAAAGATTGAAATGACATCTTTTGATATTCCTCAGATTTAGGAAGAGGTCAGACAAGAATATTAGTCTGGGAACAAAGTGTCCCTGTTTCCTTGAAAGTAAAATGAGGACTGACTCACTGACTGACTAGAATAATATTATGCCCCAAGAAATTATAAAAGGGGTGATCTCAGAGAAACTTGAGAAGATTTATATGAACTGCTTCAGAGTGAAGTGAGTAGAACCAGAAGAACAATTTCTACAACAGTGTAAATCCACAGAGATTTGGAAGACTTAACAGTCTGGTCAAAGCAATGATCTACTGTGATTGTAGGAGATGCTGTTCAAGTTTGCTACCTGCCTGCTGATGGAAAGGTGATGGATTCAAGTTGCAATGTAAGACATATATTTTTGAAAATTGACAACTTATTAATTTGTTTTGCTTTACTAAATGCATTTTTAAAAAGACTTTGTTTTTCCTTCTCTGGTGGGAGGGTAGAATGGGAAAGAAAAATAAAATTTTATTAAAAATTTAAGGGGGGCGGAGCCAAGATGGCGAAGTAGAAAGACGCACATACACATAGCTCCGAAACCCACAAACCACAGAACGGTTAGAGGGGACCAACCTAGGGCGAATTCTGCACCCAGAGACCACTGAATATTGGAGCGAGGGAGATTTCTGTTCCGGAGAGACCTGCAAACCTCTTGCGGGGGGTCCTTCGCCCCGTGGACTGGGCGCTGGGACGGGGAGCAGAGGGCAGCCCTGCCGCGGCCACGACACCGTGAGGAAAAGATCCGAGAGGGCTACGGGGATGGGATCTCCAGCGGCCACGCGGGTCCCCCCACCCACAGAGGGACCTGCAAACCTCTCCTAAAATGTCTGTCGCGCTGCAAACGCGGAGCCCAGCCCGGACCTGCGGTGGCTGCGGCTCTGAGAGGCACAGATCTGAGAAGGCTCCAGAGACAGGATCTCCAGCAGTGGCACAAGCCCCCCCCACCAACAGGTGAATGAGGGGGGTAGGTGAGAGAGTCTCTTTGGCAGGTTGAGAGGGGAGTGGGGTGCCCCCATGGCTTGGCCCCCCCCCCCCGGGAGATAGAAGCTGAGAGGCGGCTGCAGACGGGGGCTCCCCAAGCGGGCAGGACCCTGGATCCATTGTGGAAGGTCTGTGCATAAACCCCTGGAGGGAACTGAGCCAGAGAGGCAGCCCTGCCCCTGACCACCTGAACTTAATTCTCACACTGAATAGCAGCCCTGCCCCCACCAAAAACCCTAAGGCGGGAAGCAGCATTTGAATCTCAGTCCCCAAACGCTGGCTGGGAGGACCAGGAGGCGAGGTGGGTGTGAGGAGAACATTCAGAGGTCAGGTCACTGGTTGGGAAGAATGCCAAGAAAAGGGAAAAGAAATAAAACTATTGAAGGGTACTTTATCGGAGAAAAGACACCTCCTCCCTTCCTTTCTGATGGGGAGGAACAATGCTTGCCATCAGGCAAAGACACAGAAATCGAGGATTCTGTGTCCCAGCCCACCCAGTGGGCTTGGGCCATGGAAGAGCTCAAGAGGAATTTTGAAAATCAAGTTAGAGAGGTGGAGGAAAGACTGGGAAGGGAAATGAGAGGGATGAGGGAGAAGCATGAAAAGCAGATCAGCTCCCTGCTAAAGGAGAACCAAAAAAATCTTGAAGAAATTGGCACCTTGAGAACTAGCCTAACTCAGCTGGCAAGGGAGGTGCAAGGGGCCAATGAGGAGAAGAATGCTTTCAAAAGCAGAATTAACCAAATGGAAAAGGAGATTCAAAAGCTCACTGAAGAAAATAGATCTTTCAAAACTGGAATGGTACGGATGGACGCTAAGGACTTTTCGAGAAAGACAGATATCTCAGAACATACCACGCAGATTCGAAAAATGGAAGATAATGTGAAATATCTTATTGGAAAAACAACTGACCTGGAAAATAGAATCAGGAGAGACAATGCAAAAATTCTGGGACTACCTGAAAACCATGATCAAAAGAAGAGCCTAGACATCATCTTCCATGAAATTATCAAGGAAAACTGCCCTGAGATTCTAGAACCAGAAGGCAAAATAAATATTCAAGGAATCCGCAGAACAGCGCATGAAAGAGATCCAAAAAGAGAAACTCCTAGGAGCATTGTGGCCAAATTCCAGAATTCCCAGGTGAAAGAGAAAATATTTCAAGCAGCTAGAAAGAAACAATTCAAGTATTGTGGAAATACAATCAGGATAGCACAAGATCTGGCACCCTCTACATTGAGGGATAGAAGGGAATGGAATAGGATATTCCAGAAGTCAAAGGAACTAGGACTGAAGCCAAGAATCACCTACCCAGCAAAACTGAGTATAATACTTCAGGAGAAAAAATGGTCTCCCAATGAAATAGAGGACTTGCAAATTTTCCTGATGAAAAGACCAGAGCTGGAAAGAAAATTTGACTTTCTAACACAAGAATGAAGAGAACCATGAAAAGGTGAACAGCAAAGAGAAGTCATAAGGGACTTACTAAAGTTGAACTGTTTACATTCCTACATGGAAAGACAATAGTTGTAACTCTTGAAACATTTCAGTATCTGGGCACTGGGTGGGAGTACACACACACACACATGCACACACGCACACATACATAGAGACAGAGTGCACAGAGTGAATTGAAGAGGATGGGATCATATATTAAAAAAAAATGAAATCAAGCAGTGAGAGAGAAATATTGGGAGGAGAAAGGGAGAAGTTATATGGGGCAAATTATCTCTCATAAAAGAGGCAAGCAAAAGACTTATTAGTGGTGGGATAAAGAGGGGAGGCAAGAGAAAAACATGAGGTCTACTCTCATCACATTCCACTAAAGGAAAGAATATAATGCACACTCATTTTAATAGGAAAACCTATCTCATAATATAGGAGAGTGGGGGACAGGGGCACAAGCAGGGTGGTGGGGAGGATGGAGGGGAGGGTATGGGGAGGAGAATGCAATACGAGGTCGACACTCATGGGGAGGGAAAGGCCCATAAGAAAATAGAAGTAATGGGGGACAGGACAGGATAGAGGGAAATATAGTTAGTCCTATACAACACAACTAGTATGGAAATCATTTGCAAAACTAAACAGATATGGCCTATATTGAATTGCCTGTCTTTCAAGGGGAAGGGGTGGAGAGGGAGGGAGCTAAGGAGGTTGGAACTCAAAGTGTTAGGACCAAATGTAATGTTCTTACCACTGGGTAACAAGAAATACAGGTTAAGGGGTCAAGAAAGCTATCTGGCCCTACAGGACAAAAGAGAAGACGGAGACAAGGGCAGGGAGGGAGGATAGAGGAGAGAGCAGATAGGTCACAGGGGCAATTAGAAAGCTTGGGTCTGGGGGGGGGGAGGGAATAAAAGGGGAGAAAATTTGTAACCCAAAATTGTGTGAAAATAAATGTTAAAAGTTAAATAAAAAAAAAATTAAGTAAAATCTTCAAACTTCAAAAAGATTTAAACTTTGACACCATTAAACACAAGTGATTGAAATAACACAGCAAGGTCTTTTTTATGAACTTTCAGGACACATTATCATCATTATTACTTGTTACTGCAGCTACAATTGTGGTGCTGCTGTTGTTGTTAGAGTTGCTTTGCTGCTACCGCTACTGCTTCTGTTACTGCTGCTGTAGTTATACGAAACTCATTTGGATTAGCTATCCTCCAAAGCTTTCTGAAAACTTAGTAAGTTGATGCTGAAATTCAAAGAGGGGAAGGTAGCTAGGGTTTTTTAATTAAAATAATTTTATTAATGCTTTTTGTCTTTAAATCAATCATTTCAACCCCTTCTGTCCAGAATGACTCCTTACCTTATGATAAAAATAAATAAGTAAAAGAAACAGAATAGAATATGAATATTCTATATTCTATTCTAGAATAAAAGAATAGAATATACTGTTCTAGTAGTCCTCCATTTGTCTATTACTAAAACAAAGTTGTTTCTTTTTATCTTCTTTAAGTTCCCCATTTCCTATTTTTCCTTTCTTTTTTGAAGAGGAAAGTTTTTTTTTTTTAAAGAAATGATTCAAGGAAAAAGATATGTATCTGTATTATGACATATCAACTACTCTTACTTATGTACACATACTACACAAGAGTAGAGATGAAATAATGTCTGCTGTCTAATTTTATTGCAAACATTTAAGATTTTGCAGCTGTCCTCAAGTAGAATCATAAGGAAAATGCACATACACCAGCTATCATCCTATTGTATTGGCTTCTTCAGGGAGCTCGTTAAAACTGTAGGAGTTTGGATGAAACTCAAAGGAAAGAAAGGCTTATTTGAAGCTTTCTACTGTCTATAAATGGCCAGGTACCAAAGGAGAACAAGACTATGTTAAACAATGGATTTATGGATCAGGATGCTATTGAACTAGAAAATACATTTTCAGGTAACCACTGATGAGACAAGTTCAGTTTAAGAAAAAGAAGCAAACCTTTTTGAACTTATTATTATTTTTAAATTGACCCAGCAAAAAGCCATAAACAATTCTGAACATGCACCTTATCTCTTTCCAGAAAAATCAGTATTTTTTTGCTGATAAAAAAAAAAAAACTCCCACTTTCCCAAATGCACTCAAATTAATCTATCAATTCTGGCAGATGACTTCAATACAGACAGCAATAGTAGAGTTCAGTAGTGTTGGGGTGTAAGCTCAGTTTTCACGTGAACGGTTTCGGGCAGGTAAAGGTGAGGGCTTCTAAACCTCAGAGCTCTCATGAGGCCCCCCAGGGAACAGCTGGGAACTGAGGAGTGAAACACGAGCTTTCTACCTCTTCTCAGTGGAAACTTGCTGGGGAGAGCATCCCACCCTTGAGATTGGTTTGTGGTCTGAGCACACCTGTTGTTAATTATCTAGGGGCCGAGAGCATGCACGGTATTCACATGCAAACTATGGGGCTGGGAGAGCTTAAGTAGGGACAGGAAAGCCTGAGGGCCATCTTCTTGCTTCAGGGTCCCCTCCAGGGGTCCCTCCCCTCTTCCACTCCAGTCCTCTTGCTGTATGATCCTTGCTCCTTGGGAGGAGGAGGGTTCCTCTCCCCTGGGGAAGAACTTGCCCTGCATGTGGATATGTAACCAAGACCCTGAATAAAGCCTAACCCTTGTTTGATTCTGGAAAGTCTCTTCTCTCAATACGTTTATCCAGCTGATCCCTGAAGACCTGCGAAAAGTAAGAAGACTCAGGTAGCCCATGGCCTCTAGGCCGAACACAGTAGCACAAAACTTTTATTATTTGATGACAATCAGAAAACCTGGAAAGATGAAAAATTGTGAATCTCATAGATGCAGCAAACTTATGTTATTCTTTCTGCTTTTCCATTTCATCTTAAGTGTATAGAAAACTTAAAATTAAGCAAATCTCATCTTTTGGGGAAGGAGGGGAAAGGGTATCTCTCATCAGTAAACCATGAATGTCATTATCTTAAACAATAAATGGCTAATGATGGCTTGATCTGGCAAGTAAGATAGTGAAGGATATTTGCAGTGTTTAAATAATTTCTAAAGTCACCAGATAAAAGGTGATTGCTCTGTAACTTCAGTGTTGCATAGGAAGTGAACTGATGAACATTTCAATTGCACATTATTTTGTACAAAGCTGATTATTTAATTGATTAATTGCTGTAGTTTGAAACTAGACTTTGTGTCTAATAATAGGTTTGCTCTACACAATTAACTTAGTCTTTCAGGTATAATGTAGTCTTTCTGGCTTCGAATTGTTTGTAGATGGCAAAATACTTTCTCTGGATGATCGATCTACTTTTGCCTAATATTCCACAAAACTCCCAAAAGAAAAATAGAAATTTTGCTGCAACGTGTTTTCTGCAGTCCATATGCATAATTTTATTAATGTGTGTACTCCCCCCAATGATTTAGATGAGCAAGTACCTTATAATTCAGAATGTCCAAAAGTTATATGAGGCATTGAAAGATTAAGCATCTTGCCTGTGATTGTATAATGATTATGTGTGCGGTGACCTGTGGCCCATCTACTGTGGAGCATTCTGCTAAGTGGTTAAACGGCTCAGCTGGCTGGTACAGTGGATGATGCCCTAGAACTGGAGTCAGGAAAAATTGAGTTCAAATCTGATCTCGGACACTTACCAGCCGTATGACTCTATGAAAGTCATTTAACTTCTGTTTGCTTTAGTATCCTCATCAATAAAATAAGGATAATTTTAGCACCTACTTCTTAAGGTTGTTGTGAGGATCAAATAAGATATGTGTAAAATGATTAGCAGAGTTTTTGGCACAGTGTAGATAATTAATATTTGGTCCCTTCCCTTCCCTTACCCTTCACTATTGGTATCCTTCCACACCAACACAGGGTTGCCTAATTAGCATATCTTGACCTGAGTCTCACTTCCTCTTCTTATCAGTAAATAATGCCTAGCCTGAGGAAGAGTGATTTTATTTCAGGCCCTAACCATGCCTAACTCCCTTGGCTAAAGATCAGGGAAAGAGGAGATCCCTGCCCATTCCATTTTAGCTCCTATAAGTTCAAATGCTCCTGGTACTCTCTAATTCTAGATAACCCATCTCAATGTTATCTCTTCCCCGGTCTAAAATGTTTCTTTTCATGAATATGTGCACAATAAACTTGATTACATTACCTACTTCTTGCCTGTACACGTATTCTTGCTTCCTAAATGCCTCTAGGAATTCTTCTTCACATGGTGCCTAAACTCTATCATTGTTTTAGGATGCCTTGTCTTAAAAGCCTCAGACAATAGGTATAAAAATCCCAAACATTCCATGTATTTTTTTTAGTCTGTATAGAGAGGAAAAGTTGGGAAGATGAACTTCTTATACCAAGGGAAAGGACTCCCTGTTTCTCTGACCAATACCCAAACTAAGGGATGTACTCTGATCCTTATGTCATTAGTCACCTCTTTCCTGGCACAGTAATAAGTAAAGAGAGGAAAACTTTGAAGCTAATCTTCAGAGATGATTTTTTTCATTCCAAAACTACTATATCATGATATATGTTGCTATGCTTATAGAAGATTAATCCATTTATTTCTGAATTTTTTCTTAAAAATTAAAAATTAAATTAAATATAGGTATGTGGCTAAGAAGAATGATAGTGACTATGACCTAAGGGCTTAAATTTTGTGTTTCTTGAACTTCATTTGTTTTGCAGATATGAAACATTTTGAAACAACAACAAAACCATGCTTTTGGGGATCAAATAACCATAGATTTATGTCATTTCTTTGCCAGAGTTCTCCTGAAATGGCTCTGAAGGGCCATAATCTTTAGGCCCCCCCTCCAAAAAAATAATTAATTAATTTACAGGGAATTACAAAAAATTTTCAACCATAAGTCAGGCTGAGGCTTTTGACTGAGACCCTGCCCTAAGTGATCAGGAAGCAAGCTTTGAAAAAAAAAAAGACAGCATTAGTGAGCTGAGAATTTTCTGTATCCCAAAGAACATTGCAAATGGTTAATGATTTCCTACTGTAAAGTTAATGCTCCTTGCAGTCAGTGTTCTGAGAAGAGATAGGAAGAAAAGGTTAGTAAGGGATATTCTTCGTAATCTGATGGCAGATGTGAGGATTGAATTTCCAACATACATTTATATATATATGTATATATATATATGTATATATATACATATATATATATATATATATATATATATATATAGACATAACTACTTCTAAAAGTTTCTGGGTTTTAAAAAAAAGACATGGCAGAGTGCACTCATGCTCTATTATGGAAGGGGTAGAATTTCAGCAAAGAACTCTAGCTGTTGTCAAATGAAGAAAAGAGAAGCTTCAAAAAGCTTCAAAAACTCAACCCAAAAGGGAAAAATATCTGGCAAATCTTTATGCTGGAATATGCTGATAAATGTTCAACAACTGGGCCTTCAGGAGGAAAAGATGTGTGCTCATAGACAAGCACACATAAAAACACATTTTTAGTTTAATATGCATTATTAACAATTTTTTCATTAGTTTCTTATGTCTAGACTACAAACAAAACAAATCAAGCCCGCATTTCTAACATCTGCCAATTGTTGAGGTACAAATACTAACAAAATTTAACAATCCGCTCTTTGGAGCTGGTTTAAACTGGTTGCAGCACGTTATGTGAGATTAGCAAAAAGAAAAAAAAAACTGACCAAGTAAAAGCAATGTGATAACACTATTAATTTTGTATCATCAAAGTTCTGATTTCCAGGAGCCAAGACACCAGAGTAAGCAATAAATCACCATGACTCCCACATATTGATCTCCAAATAACCACAGGATATCCCCCTAAAACAAATACTGGAATAGCAGAACCAGAAAAATGACAGTGTGATCCAAACTTTAAGACCAAGAGACTTGGAAGATTGGCAGAAAAAGTCTTTATCACTCTGGTAAAGGGAGAGAGAAGTCCAGGACTTCTGTTTTGCATTAATTAAATTTAAGATTTCTATGTTAAATCTATTTTCAGATGTCCAATTGAATGTTGGTGACATAAGACTGGAGGACAGAGAGAACCAGAGAACAAAATAGGCATTGAAAGAATCTACCAATCGCTCCACCAAAAAGATGACAAAATAAAAATTCCAAGGAATAATATAACCAAATTCAAAACTATTAGGTGAAGGAAAAGATACTACAAGAAGCCAGAAAGAAACATTTCAAATATTAGGAAGCCACAATCAGGATTGAACAAGATTTAGCAGATGCAACATTGAAAGATCAGATGTCACGGGACATGATATGCTGGAAGGGAAAGGAGTTAGGACTATAACTAAGAATAACCTCCCAGAGAAATTAAGCATAATACTTCGAGGGGAAAAATGGTCATTAAATGAAATAGAAGGATTTCAAGTTTTCATAAGAAGAATGTAAGAATTGAACAAAAAAAAAGATCTCTAATATCAAGACCAAAGCAAAACCTAAAAAGGTAAAAGATAGAGAAATTTTGTTTAAATAAACTATAAACAATGTAAAATATTTGGGAGTCTATCTGCCAAGGTAAACCCATAAACTACATCAACACAATTACAAAGCACTTTTTTCACAAATAAAATCAGGTCTCAACAACTGGAAAAATGCTGATTACTCATATTACGTTGAGCCAATATAACAAAAATGACCATTCTACCTACGTTGATTTACTTGTTCCATGACATACCAATCAAAGTACCAAAATTTACTTTATACACCAAGTAAAAATAGCAACAAAACATGTCTGGAAAAACAGAAGGTGAAAAATATCAAGGGAAATAATGAAAAAAATACAAAGAAAGGTGGCCCAGAAATGCCAGATTTGAAACTATATTATAAAGTATTAATCATCAAAATTATCTAATACTGGCTTAGAAATAGTGGTGGACCAGTGGAATAGATTAGGTCCACAAAATCCAGTAGTAATTGATTATAGTAATCTAGGGTTTAATAAACCCAAAGACCCCAATCTTTGGGATAAGAACTCATTATTTGCCAAAATCTGCTGGGAAAACTGGAAAACAATAGGGCATAAACTAGGTATACACCAATATCTCACATCATATACCAACATAAGGTCACAATAAGTACCTCATTTAGGGTGACGCCATAAAAAATTAGAAAAGCAAGGAAGAGTCTACCTGTCAGATATAGGGAGAAGGAAAGAATTCAAGACCAAGCAAAAAGATAGAGGGCATCACCAAATGCATAATAGATAATTTTATTACTTTAAATTAAAAAGATTTTGTACAGATAGAACCAATGCAACCAAAATTAGAAGAAAAGCAGAAAGATGAAAAACAATTTTCAAAGCAAATTTCTCTAACAAAGTCTTCGTTTCTCAAGCAGATGAGTCAAATATGCAAGAATACAAGCCATATCCCAACTGATAAATGATCAAAAGATATGAACAGAAAGTTTTCAGATTAAGAAATCAAAGATATGCATAGGCATAGGCATAAGAAAACATCCTCTAAATCACTTTTGATTAGTGAAATGCAAACTAAAACAACTCTGAGGTACTACCTCACGTCTATCCAATTGTTAAAATGATAAATAAGGAAAATGATAAATGTTGGAGAAGATTTGGGAAAATTGGGACAGAAATGTACTGCTGGTGGAGTTGTGAACTGCTTTTAATATTCTGGAGAGCAATTTGGAACTATGCCCAAAGGGTAACCAAACTGTCCACAGACTTTGATCCAGCAATACCACTACTGGTCTATATCCCAAAGAGATCATAAAAGAGGGAAAAGGACCTACATAGGCAAAAATACTTATAGCAACCCTTTTCATGGTGGCAAAATATTAGAAATATATGGAATGTTCATCTGTTGGGTAACGGCATACCATTGTAAAATAAGAATTAATGAACTGACAAATTTCAGAAAAACCTGGAAAGGTTTGTACAACCCGAGATTTTCGGTTCTAGGAGTCAAGATGGTGGAGTGATTAGTAATTGCTATCTCCTTTCTCTTGTTGACTTTGAGGAGCTGAGAGAATACTTCCCCAGGAAAAACCCCAGGGTCAGAGGGAGCAGCAGAAGGGGCAAACAGTCTCTTTTTTTTTCAATTTATTTATTTAACTTTTAACATTCATTTTCACAAAATTTTGGGTTCCAAATTTTCTCCCTATTGCTCCCCTCCCCCCCACTCTAGAACATCAAGCATTCTAATTGCGCCTTTCACTGATCTGCCCTCTCTTCTAATATTCTTCCCTTCCCTTGTCCCCATCTTTTCTTTTGTCCTGTAGGGCCAGATAACTTCCTATACCCCATTACCTGTATTTCTTATTTCCTAGTAGTAAGAACAATACTCGACAGTTGTTCCTAAAACTTTGACTTCCAACTTCTCTTCATCCCTCCGTCCCCACCCATTCCCTTTGGGAAGCAAGCAGTTCAATATAGGCCATATCTGTGTAGTTTTGCAAATGACTTCCATAATAGTCATGTTGTGCAAGACTAACTATATTTCCCTCCATCCTATCCTGCCCCCCATTGCTTCTGTTCTCTCTTTGGATCCTATCCCTCCCCAAGAGTGTTGACTGCAAATTGCTCCCTCCTCCCACTGCCCTCCCTTCCATCCTTCCCCCTCACCCTGCTTATCTCCTTCTCCCCCACTTACCTGTATTGTAAGATAGGTTTTCATACCAAAATGAGTGTGCATTGCATTCCTTCCTTTAGTTGAATGGAATGAGAGTAAACTTGATGTTTTTCTCTTACCTCCCCTCTTTTTCCCTCCACTGAAGAGTCTTTTGCTTGCCTCTTTTATGAGAGATAATTTGCCCCATTCCATTTCTCCCTTTCTCCTCCCAATATATTCTGTCTCACTGCTTATTTTCATTTTTTTGAGATATGGTCCCATCCTATTCAATTCACTCTGTGCTGTGTGTGTGTGTGTGTGTGTGTGTGTGTGTGTGTGTGTGTGTGTGTGTGTGTGTAATCCCACCAACTACCAACTACCCAGATACTGAAGTTTCAAGAGTTACAAATGTTCTCTTTCCATGTTGGAATGTAAACAGTTCAACTTTAGTAAGTCCCTTATGACTACTCTTTGCTGTTTACCTTTTCATGCTTCTCTTCATTCTTGTGTTTGAAAGTCAAATTTTCTTTTCAGCTCTGGTCTTTTCATCAAGAATGCTTGAAAGTCCCCAATTTTTGCTGGATAGGTGATTCTTGGTGTTAGTCCTAGTTCCTTTGACTTCAGGAATATCATATTCCAACCCCTTCGATCCCTTAATGTAAAACTGCTAGATCTTGTGTTATCCTGATTGTATTTCCACAATACTTGAATTGTTTCTTCCTAGCTACTTGCAATATTTTCTCCTTGACCAGGGAACTCTGGAATTTGGCCACAATGTTCCTAGGAGTTTCTCTTTTTGGATCTCTTTCAGGCAGTGATCCGTGGATTCCTTGAATACTTATTTTGCCCTCTGGTTCTAGACTATCAGGGCAGTTTTCCTTGATAATTTCGTGAAAGATGATGTCTAGGCTCTTTTTTTCATCATGGTTTTCAGGTAGTCCCATAATTTTTAAATTGTCTCTCCTAGATCTGTTTTCCAGGTCAGTTGCTTTTCCAATGAGATATTTCACATTATCTTCCATTTTTTCATTCTTTTGGTTTTGTTTTGAGATTTCTTGGTTTCTCATAAAGTCATTGGCCTCCATCTGTTCCATCCTAATTTTGAAAGAACTATTTTCTTCAGTGAGCTTTTGGACCTCCTTTTCCATTTGGCTAATTCTGATTTTGAAAGCATTCTTCTCCTCATTGGCTTTTTGAACCTCTTTTGCCAATTGACTTAGCCTATTTTTCAAGGTGTTATTTTCTTCAGCATTTTTTCGAGTCTCCTTTAGCAAGATGTTGACCCGCTTTTCATGCTTTTCTTGTATCTCTCTCATTTCTCTTCCCAGTTTTTCCTCCATCTCTCTAACTTGATTTTCAAAATCCTTTTTGAGCTCTTCCATGGCCTGAGCCTGTTGAATATTTATTTTGTATGTTTGGGATACAGAAGCCTTGACTTCTATGTCTTTCCTTGATGGTAAGCATTGTTCTTCCTCATCTGAGAGGATGGGGGGAGATATCTGTTCACCAAGAAAGTAACCTTCTATGGTCTTATTTTTTTTCCCTTTTTTGGGCATTTTCCCAACCAGTTACTTAACTTTTGGGACCTTTGTCAAGCGTGGGTTATACTCTGGGAATCCATGAGATGCCAGTTCCTTCAAGGTGGCACAATCAAGTGTGTACTGGTCTGGATGCAGAGAGGGATTTTTGTGCCCAGAATCTTAGCAGATACCTCTCCACAGCCACTTGGCCTCCAGTACTGATAAAGTCATCACTGGGAGATGATTTTCAGATAAGCTGGATGGGCAGAGCTGCCATTCAGTGTGAGACAAAGACCAGCTCTCCCAGGGCCTCCACACAGGGCTGAGGTAAGACTCAGCTTTTCAATGCCCCCAGGGGTTTTTACTTTCCACCACCGAGCAGTTTGTATGGGCTCCTGTGCACCCTCTGTGGCTGCTGCCTGCTGCCAGAGCTATGGGAAAGCCCTTCTCCCTTCCTGGGCAGCTGATAAAACCCCATCACTGACCTTTGGCACCTGTGGGCTAAGGGATCTGAGGACCCACTACTGCAACTGGAGATTCTGCCCCTGAGGTGTCCTCCTCCCAGAGTCTCATTGTTTCGCACTGCTCACACTGTTTGGCCAAGGCTGGGCTGGGCTCTGTGCTTGGCTCCGCATCTAGCACAACCAACATTTCTATGGGCCTTTCAGGTCACCGTGGGCTGGAAATCTCCTCCGCTCTGTTGTTCTCCACTTCTGCTGGTCCAAAATTTGTTGAGAGTCCCTCTCTACATGTATTTTATGGGCTGCGGGGAGGACCCTGCATAAGTGTGTCTTTCTAGTCCTTCATCTTGGCTCTGCCCCCTGGCAAATAGTCTCTTAGCCTACAAGGCTAGGAAAATCGCTAAGGAAGGTCCCTCTTACTGTGGCTGAAGGGGACCAGTATAGGACAAGAGCAATCACAGACAACCCCACCTCAGCAAACCAGGATAAGATCCTGAGCCCCAAGAATGTGAAGCCCCCAACTGCCAAAACCATGACCCCTGGTGTGCCTCAGCAACCCAGAGGAATCGGAAAGACACTAGCTCAGACTGGATCAACAGTGGCTGAGCTTGCTTATACTTTAGCTCAGCAGAGGAGACCTCCTGTGGCCAGACTACATCTCCCCAACACATAACAATCAAACTCCAGAGTAACTGTGGGGCAACCCCAAAAGACCTCACCTGGCCTCTGCTTTCCAACACCATTCAGGTCAGAATCAGGTAAGCTGCAGCATTTTAACTTCTACTTGAAGGAACCAGAAGTCATAAGACAGAAAGCCTCAAGGTTTGAGGCACAAGAATGGTGGGACAGAGTTCCCTGTGCCCTGTATGTATAGATGTACTTTAAAAGCCAGGAAAAAGGTCATTATCATGAGTAAGAAGCAAAGTAGAAAAGAAAAGACCATAGAATCTTTCTATTGGGAAAAGGACCAAAACACAAATACCAAAGTGGTCAACATTGAGACTGTAACTTCAGAAGGGAATACTAACTGATCTAAAGTACAAAGAGCCTTATTGGAAGAGCTCAGGAAGGATTTCAAAAGTCAAATCAGAGAAAAAAAAAAAGAAAAACCGACCAAAGACTTTAAAAATATGAAAAAAGAAACCACAGAAGAATTTTAAAGGACAATTGGACAAATGGGAAAGGAAGTACAAAACATAATTGAAGAAAATAACTCCTTAAAAGGAACAATTGGACAGATGGAAAAAGAGATGCGAAAGTTAACTGAAGAAAGCAATTTGATAAAAATTAGAATCAGGGCAGGAGAAGTTCTATGAGACATCTATGACTCTCACACTCTATGAGACATCAAGAATCAGTCAAACAGAATTTAAAGAATGAAAATATGGAAGAAAATGTAAAATATCTAATTGAAAAAACAATTGACCTGGAAAATACATCCAAGAGAGAAAAATCTAAGGATTATTGTTCTACCAGAAAGCCATGGTGAAGAAAAGAGCCTGGACAATATCATCCAAGAAACCATCAAGGAAAATTGTCCAGAAGTCCTAGATTCAGAGGGCAAAATAGTCAACCAAAAGAATCCAATGTTAACTTCCTGAAAAGAACCCCAAATTGAAAATACCAAGGAATATTGTAGCCAAATTCCAGAATTATCAAGTAAAAGAGAAAATAATGCAGGCAGCCAAAAAAAAAAAAAAACATTCAAATATCGAGGAGAAACAGTCAGGACCACACAGGACCTTGAAGCTTCTAAATTGAAAGAATGAAGGAATTGGAATGTTCTACAAAGCAAAGAAGCTAGGACTAAAACCAAGGATTAATTACCCAGCAAAGTTGAGTAAAATATTCCGGGCAAAGAGATGGATATTCAATGAAATAAGGAATTTCCAGACCATCCTAATGGAAAAGCCAGAACACAATAGAAAATTCCATCTTCAAACATAGGTCTCAAGAGAAGCACAGAAAGGTAAATAGAGAAAAAAAAAAAAACAAAAACTTGTGATTCAATATGGGCAAATGGTTTACATTCCTATAAGGAAAGATGATGGTTGTTAATCTTGAGAATTGTATATTTATTATGACATATAAAAAGGATATACAAAAACAGAGGCAGTGGTATAAAGAAAATGATGTCATGATAAAAAAGTGACTTAAGAATGCAAAGGGATTGTAATCTGAGATGTGAAAAGCAGGAGTCAGAAAAAGATAAATCACATCACAGGAAGAGGCACAAAATTATATTATAGTAGAAGGAAAGAGGAGAGGGAGATGAAAAGTTTCTGAGAGTTGCTTTCATCTGATTGCGTTCAAGGTGGGAACAAAATGTCAGTTAAGTATGAAATACATCTAGCTCTATAGGCAGTAGGTGAGGAAGGAAGGAAGAAAAGGGAGGGAATGTTAAAAGAGAGGGGAGAAGTAATAAGGGAAAAGGGGATTGAAAGGGAGTGGGCTGAGAGAAGGGATAGAAGACTGAGAGAGGCAGTGGTCAAAAATGAAAAAGGTGAATTAACCTTCAATGAGGAGGAAATTAAAACAATAATAAGAAATTAGTTTGCCCATCTGTATGTCTATAAATTCAGCAATCTAGTTGAGATGGATGATTATTTAAAAAATATATATATATAATATATAAAATCATATATCTATCTATCTATACATATAGATATAGATATAGATATATAGATATATAAACTGCCCAGATTAACAGAAGAAGAAGTTGAGTACTTAAGTAATTTCATCTCAGAAAAAGAAGTTTAACAAGCCACCAATGAACTCCCTAGGAAAAAAATCTCAAGGGCCACATGGATTTACAAGTGAATTCTATCAAACATTTAAAAGACCTGTTAATTTCAATATGATATAGATTATTTGGGAAAATTGCTGAAGTAGTCCTACCAAATGCTTTTGATGACACAAATATGGTCCTGATGACTAAACCAAAAGGAACCAAAAGAGAGAAAGAAAATTATAGACCAATTTCTCTAATGAATATAGAAGCAAACATTTTTAAAAAGATATTTGTAAAAAAAAGTATACAACAACTTATCACAAGAATAATACATTATGATAAGTTACAATTTACACTAGGAATGCAGGGCTGGTTTAATATTAGAAAAAACTATTTGCATTATTGATCCTATCAACAACAACAACAAAAAACTAACAAGAACCAGAGGATTATCTCAATAGATACAGAAAAAGCTTTTGACAAAATACTACACCCATTCCCATTGGAAACACTGGAAAGCATAGGAAGAAATGGAACTTTCCATAAAATACTATGCAAACCTACCTAAAAGCATCAGCAAACATTATATGCAATGGGGACAACCTGGATGCATTTCCAATAAGTGGCGAAACAAGGATGTCCATTATCAACATTGTAATTCAATATGGTATTAGAAATGCTAGCTGTAGCAATAAGAGAAGAAAAAGTAACTGAAGGAATTAGAATAGGCAAAGAAATTAAGTTATCACTCTTTGTCAATGATATGATGATCTACTTAGAGAATCCTAGGGAATCAAGTAAAGAATTATTGAAATAATAAACTATTTTGCAAAGTTGCAGGTTACAAAATAAACCCAGATAAATCATCTGCATTTCTATATATTACTAACAAAGCCCAACAGCAAGAGATGGAAAGAGAAATGCCATTTAAAGCTAGGGTAGACACTATAAAATACTTGGGAGTCTGCCTGCCAAAACAAACCCAGGTACTATATGAGCACAATTAGAAAACACTTATTACACAAATAAAGTCAGGTTTAAGTAAGGGGGAAAACATTAGCTGCTTGTGGATAGGCTTAGCTAAGATAATAAAAATGACAATAATTCCTAAATTAATTTACTTATTCAGTGCATACCAATCAAACTACCACATAATTATTTTCTAGACCTAGAAAAATAACATCAAAATTCATCTGGAAGAACAAAAGTTCCTAAATATCAAGGGAACTAATGAAAAGAAATGCTAGGGAAGGTGGCCTAGCCCTATCAGATCTCAAATTGTATTATAAAGCAGCACTCATCAAAACACTTTGTACTGGCTAAGAAACAGAGGGTCAAATCAGCTGAATAGGTTAGGTATTCAAGACACAGTAGTTAATGAATATAACAATCTACTGTTTGAGAAACCCAAGGACCCCAGCTTCTGGGATAAGAACTCACTCTTTGACAAAAATTTCTGAGAAAACTGGATAAAAATGTGGCAGAAACTGGGCAGAAACCAATGCCTGATACTGTACACAAGAATAAAATCCAAATGGATACCTGATCTAGGTATAAAGATTGATACTATAACCAAATTAAGGGAGCAAGGAATATTGTGTTTGTCAGATTAATGGAGAATGGAGAAATTTATGCCCCAACAAGAAATAGAGAACATTATGACATGCAAAATGGATAATATTGACTACATTAAACTGAAAAGTTTTTGCACAAACAAACCCAATGTAACCAAGATTAGGAGGGCAGAACAAAACTGGGAATTTTTGCAACTATTGTCTGTGATAAAGACCTCATTTCTAAAACATATAGAGAACTGAGTCAAATGTACAAGAACACAAGTCATTCTCCAGTTGATAAATGGTCAAAGGGTATGAACAAGAAATTTTCAGAGGAAGAAATTAAAGCTATCTGTAATCATATGGAAAAAATGCTCTAAATCACTGTTGATTAGAGAGATTCAAATCAAAACAACTCTGAGGTACCACATCACACCTATCAGATTGGCTAACATGACAAAACAGAAAGATGATAAATGTTGGAGAAGATGAGGGAGAGATGGAACTCGAATTCATTGTTGGTGGAAATGTGAGCTGATCCAAACATTCTCGAGAGCAATTTGGAACTATGCCCAAAGGACTACAAAAATGTGCATACCCTTTGACCCAGCAATATTGCTTCTGGGACTCTATTCCAAAGAGATCATAGAAATGGGAAGGGGTCCCACATGTGTGAAAACATTTGTAGCAGTTCTCTTTGTGGTGGCCAAAAACTGGAAATCAAGGAGATGCCCATCAGTTGGGGAATGGCTGAACAAGTTGTGCTGTATGAATGTAAAGGAATACTCCTGTTCTATGAGAAACGATGAACAGGAAGACTTCAGAGAAGCCTTAAAAGACTTATAAGAACTGATGCTGAGTGAAAGGAGAAGAACCAGGACAACTTTCTACACAGCAACCACCCACAGTGTGTGAGGAATTTTTCTGGTAGACTTAGTACTTCATTGAAATGCATGGACTTAAAAGTTTCCAATGGACTCTTGAGGCAAAATGCCTTCCTCATCCAGAGAAAGAAGTATCAAATTGCATCACAGATAGAAACAGACCATTTTCTTTTGTATTTTGTCTCGTTTTATTTTATTTTATCATTTCTAGCATTCATTTTAATTCTTCTATACAACATGTATTTAATAGGAAAGAACATGTAGAACCTATATAAGATTGTATTCTGTCTCAGGGAGGGAGTGAAGAGGGAGAGGAGAATCTGGGGGAAGGAGGGGAAAAAAATCTAAGATATGTGGAAGTGATTGTTGAACACTGAAAACAAATAAAATAGTTTAATTTAAAAAAAGAAATGAGGAAGTAGATGATTTCAAAGAAAAAGGGAAAGACTTGTGTGAACAGATGCAAAATGCAATGAACAGAACCAGAAAACTAATTTATACTATAAAATGTGGTATAAAACCTAACAAGACTTTTATAAAGTGATTTAAATGAGATGAGCAAAATCAAGAGATTTTACAATGACAACACCTTAGAGACAACTTTGAAAGCTGTAAGAATGTTTATGATTCCAGAGGACCAATAATAGCTATGTCATCCCTCTCCTGATTGAGAAGCTCTTTGTGTTTTTTGTCTTTCTTTCTTTCTTCCTTTCTTTCTTTCTCTTTCTTTCTTTGGTTCTTTCTTTTTTCTTTTTTTTTTTTTTACTTTTTCTTTTTCTGTTTCTTATTTCATAACTGTGACTTATATGGAAATATATTTTATATGATAGCACATATATAACCTAGATCAACTTGTCTACCATTTTCATAATAGGGGAGCAAAGGGAGGGAGAAAAATTTGTAATGCAAAATCTTATAAAAAACATGAATGCTAAAAATTATCTTCGCATGAAATTTGGGGAAATGTTATGAGAAAAAATTGTAGCATCAAAGATGAATTTCTTCTCTATTTTACCTCATTTACATGTGTTTTCCATGCATATCAATCTTCCAATTTTTTTGTGTGCTTGTGGGAAGTTTTAACCTATGTTTATGGGAGAAATAGCTTATTGCAATTTTTATTGCTTTGCAGTTTCAATAGCAGTCTTACATTGAATCATGTGTATATTTCATTTGAATGATGGTAAAGCTCCATTAGCAGAGCCTGATGAGCCTATGTAGTTTTTGAATTAATGTAGGCCCACAAACTATCTTGGTAGCATTGTCCAAAACATATTCTATGGTAATACAAATGTCAATCACAAAAATCTGTTAACCACTTACTATGTTCCAGCACTATTCTAAGTGCTGTGGATCCAAAAGGGGCAAAAGATAGTCCCAGCCCTCAAAGAACTTATAATTTAATAAAGAAGATGACATATAAACACATTCTCTATAAACAAAGCCACTACAGCTTTTTGGAGCCCCACGTAAGAACTGAGTGAATCAGATGCACATCAAAAGAGGAAAGCAACCCTGCAAACCATTTGGTAGCCTTCTGGTAGAACACCAGAAGTTCTAGTCTTCCCTGAATTCACCCTACACTCCCTAGTCATATCCACCACGAAATCAAAATCCTGGTGGTTATTATCTACAGACCCCCACCATATTCCTCTTCCTTCCTCAATGTGTTCAATTCTGGGTTTATATTTTTTCTCTCCTTTCCCAACCCCTACCTTTGAAGTGGAAGACTTCAACACACATATTAATTCTTTCTCTAATATCCTCATCACCTGGTTTCTCAGCCTTAATAGGCTTATTACTCACCTGGAAAATGGGCATCTACCTGAGAGCCAATTTAGCTTTATAAAGGGCCAATGAGTGGTTGATATGGTGTTTGCTGCCCAGCAACTTCATTAGAAATTCCAGGATCAGAACAGTGATCTGCACACAATGTTCATCCATTTGACCAAAGTATTTGATACAATCAATCATGAAGGTTTAAGGAAAATTATTGCAAAATGTAGTTGCCCAGAGTTCATCAGTATTGTGCATCAGTTTCATGATGTCAGGCTTGCATGTGTTCTGGATAACAGACAACGCTCTCACACTTTCTCAGTCACCAATGGAGCAAAGCTGAGCTGCGTTCTTGCTTTCATGCTTATTTTAAGCATGACATTTTCAGCAATGCTGTCAGATGGCCTTCAATGAGAATGAAAATTAAATCAAGGTTAGCTTGCCAACTGAAAGTGAATTATCTAACTTGAAAAGGCTGCGAGTTCGGACAAAAGTGGAAAGTTGTACATAATTTCTTGTTTGCAGGTGATTGTCCAGTCAATGCAGCCTCTGAAGCTGATATGCAACAAAGTATTGGTCAATTCTCTGCAACTTGTGCTAATGTTGGCTTAACAATTAACACCAAAGAAAAACACAGGTTTTCCAACATCTAGCACCACACCCTCCATAGATGGGAAGGTTAGTTACAGTAAATGTAGAAATGGGAGAAAGTGCCAAAGGAGCAACTTAATGGTATGCCTGCAACAAAGAAGCCAGAGAAACCTTGGGTTTCAGAGTGCACTGGGTTTAAGGTTTGGGGAATGACAAGGAAGGATGGAAGAAAGGTAGGATGGAAGGAAGGAAGGAAGGAAGGAAGGAAGGAAGGAAGGAAGGAAGGAAGGAAGGTTATCTAGGTAGTAAACCCCAAAGGAAGGGAAAGGGTAGACAGAAGGGATACTGTGAGCTGGGTTATCCAGCTAGCTGGGTCCCCACTCAGGCAGCTCTTTATATTCACAAGTTGTTTTTGTCCTTCATTTTTGAAGAAGACCATGACATCAGAGAAATGATGAAATGACTTGCATTTGACTTTATTTTGAGTGAGAGAGAGCTATGCAGAGTCACCAATCTCACTTTCTCCTCCTGATCCATTGATGGAGAAAGAGGGGGCATGTGAAAGTGGCAGTGGGGAGCAAAGAATATTCCAACTTCTGCCTTGACCAGTAAGCTGAGGAGAATGAGTGAAAGTGCAGCTAGTACTAAAAAGTGCAGCCAAGGACACTGTTTGTTGCCTATAGAAGAAAGGACACAATGGAAAGGCTGGATGAAGTTAGGATGATACTTTGGGGCAGCAGAATTAAGAGTGATGAGAATGAAGAATTGGGTATTAGGAGGTGTGGAATGGTTAGGAAGTGTTAAATCATAATCTATAAGAGTTCAGAGTCACAGGTGGTATATAAAGAGTAAGAGAAGGTGTGAGAATATTCATTATTTAGTGGAAGGTACCACTCCTCTACCCTCAAAGGAAAGTGTCTAAAGATAAGGAAGGCCTTAATTTGAAGGGCTATAATCAATGGAACCTTGAATTAGGTACATGCTAGTGTTTGAGGAAATCCATTTACATTCAACATTAATTCCCTGCTTGCTGAGGAAAAGAAGAAATGCATTCAGCAGAATACAATACAGGGTATTTTATTGTGGTGATAAGTCAGAGGAAATGGCTAATCAATATTCAGCATAAAATCTAAGTTTAAGTCATACTAACTCTAATCAGAGCTAGCTGTTACTGAGCTTGCTGCCTACTCTCTCTGGGAGAGAAGATATTAAATCAAGAAAATTTATCCAGGTACATGTAAAGAGAAGCAGAGTATCAACCAACACCACAAGGATGATTTCAAATGATGGTGAGATATTCAATGAGAGGAATTATTCATGCATCAATAGCTAGGACAAATGCATGGCTCCACTGAATTATAACATTACATTCTTTCAGATACACTCTAGGTCAAATCATATAATTCAATTATATATTGTGGTATGAAATAGAAACAGTGTTGGATCTGAAATAAAGGGACCAAGGTGTAAATATTGACTGTGATACCTCATATCTATGTGACCTTATACAAGTCAGTTCTTCTGATTGATTTTTAAATTTTTTTCTACATAATATTAATTTTAATGCTGATAATAATATTAACAGTAGCTAGTATTTATATTTTACTTTAATATTTGAGAAGCACTTTGCAAACATTATCTCATTTTATTCTCACAACAACTGTGGGAGGGTAGATAATATTATAATCTTCATTTTACAGATAAGGGAACTGAAGCTGAAAAGGTAAAGTCACTTGGCCAGGATCACACAACTAGTAAAATTCTGGAAAATAATATGAACTCAGATTTCTCTAACATCAAGTCTGCCATCTGTACAATAAAGGGATGGACTAAGGGATCTCAAAGTTTTCTTTCAGCTCAAAATAACACAATTTGAAGAAAACCTAATATATATATATATATATATATATATATATATATATATATATATGAACTATTTATAACAGATAGTAAGAATCTTCTACCAGACATGTTATGATGAAGTATAGCGACTGGAAATTTGACAAGAGAGATAATGGGAACTCCCAGGCAAGGAACTCATTTTACCAATGAGGAGCTCTCTATTTCTACTATTCAGAAGTTTACATAGTTGTGGAAAATAGTAAGAAGTTAAGTACCTTACCAAAATCACTCAGCTATTACATATCAGAGATGAAACTTAAACCTATGTCTTCTAACCTTCAACTCCAACTTTCTATTCACTGTCATGCTACTTTACTATCTCCCACTGTCTAATTACTAAAAAGACTATAAACTATATATGCATTTCTTATTATCCCTCTCCCTAGCCCTGATAGTATCTAGCACAGCACTTGGTACATAATGGACTTGCCAAATCAGACTGAATAAGTGATGTACTAACGTCACACATTTAGGATCAAATATACATCTGACAGAGTCCCAAAATTTTCAGTTGCTCTATCACCCACTCTCAGAGATGGTTTTTTAGATATTATTGTGTATGTATTGTTCTTTTGCTGAATTTGTAAGACTCTTATCTCCAGATGTCTTTCATATGAAACATTTACCCGCCTAATTCTAAGTAATAAAGTAGTTTATTCCATGACTGATATTCACTGGGGACTGCTGGTCCTATTACTCATATGCCATTTTGATGGCCCTGGGGAGATGAGACCAATGAAATGCCTTGATTTTGCTTTATTCTATTTTCATTACGGAGACTTGGGATAAGGCTGTCAAAGTACACCATGCAATGTGTCCGTACATAAACACCACTAATCAAGGTTGCTTTCAGGATTCAAAGTTGAAAGTCGGGTAATTTATATTATGATGCTGTTTTCCTTCTGCCCACCCCAAAAATTTCTTATTACCCTCTTTAGCAATACTATTGAACTTTAATGGTAGCTAAATTTAAAAGGAAGCAACTGGACAAATTGGAGAAATGAACACCAAGAGAATCTGATTTCTTCTAAGTAAATTGCATCACTTAAAAGAGATCAAATAATTATGGGAATAGAGAAATGTTATCCTAAGTGATGGACTTCTGTTGAAGATAAAGACTTAAGAAGATGGCAGAGTGAGAGTAACTACTCACCTAAGTTCTTAGACAAAATTCTACAGATACTTCTAAAAAGAGAATCTGACCAAATTTTGGAGGGGCAGAATTCAATAGGAGACAGACTGTGGTGGATTCACAGCCCAGGACAGACTGGAAAGTTGACAGGAATGTTCTGTTTAATGGCAGGGCCAAGAAGGAAGTCACAGGGTAGTCTGAGGGAGCAGCAACACTGCAGAATTTCAGGCATGACAGCCCAGGAGGGGAGTCCAGCAGGACCAAATGAATGAGAGTCTTGGAGCCTCAGATATCTGCAGGGGGTGCTCCTAAGACTATCAGTCCACAGATGAAATGTCTGTAAGTTAGCTACTTGAACTTCTGGAAGCCACAAGGGTGGAGTGATTGTAAATGCTCTCTCCCCCTCCCCTTGTTGACCTTGAAACAACCATAAAATATTTCCTCAGAAAAATCCTGGATCAATGGGATCAGCAGAAGGGGCACAGTCTCATAGCATGTGAGGCTGGGAAAATCACTAAGGAGGATTCCTCTTGCTGTGGCAGAAGGGGAACAGTGCAGGACTGGAGCTGTCCCAGACAGCCCCACCTCAGCAAACTGAGAGGAGATTTGGAGCCTGAGGGGGTGGAGTCTCCCAACCACCAACACCAGGACCCCAGGCATGCCTCAGCACTCCAGGGGAAATAAGAAGGCACTAGGGCTGCGAGGATCACCAAGCACTGAGCTTGCCTTTGCTCTAGCTCAGCTGAAGACACCTCCCACGGCCAGACCACCACTTCCCCACACTTAACAAGTTAGCTCCAGGACAAATACAGGGAACCACAAATAGACTTTAACAGACCTCTACTTTCTCATTTCAGTCAGGTAAGCATCAGGTATTGTAGCTTCTAGCTGAAACAAAAAGAGGCCACAACACACAAAGCCTCATCATCACGAGTAAGAAGCAAAGCAGGAAAGAAAAGACTATAGAATCTTTCTGTGGGGACAAGGACCAAAACATGAATACCAAAGAAGACAGAATTGAGACTGTACTCCTGTCTGAAAATTCAGAAGAGACTATGAACTGGTTGCAAGCACAAAAAGCACTCTTGGAAAAGCTGAAGATGGATTTTAAAAGCCAAATTAGAGAAACAGAAGGAAAAGTGGTCAATGATTTTAAAAGTATGAAAAAACAATTCACTGAAGACAATAGCTCCTTATAAAGCAAAATTGGACACATGGAAAAAGAAGTACAAAACCTACCTGGAGAAAATAACTCCTTAAAAGGAACAACTGGACGGATGGAAAAGGAGATGCAAAAGTTAACTGAAGAAAACAATTTGATAAAAATTAGAATTGGACACTATGAGATACCAAGAATCAGTCAAACCAAATCTAAAGAATGAAAAGATGGAAGAAAATGTAAAATATCTAACTGGAAAAATATAGATCCAGGAGAGAAAGTCTAAGAATTATTGGCCTATAAGAAAGCCATGATGAAAAAACAGCCTAGATAATATTCCAAGAAATCATCAAGGAAAACTGCCCAGAAGTCCTAGATCCAGAGGGTGAAATAGTAAATGAAAGAATCCATTGTTTACCTCTTCAAAGGGATTCCAAAGTAATATCAATAAGGAATACCATTGCCAAATTCCAGAACTATCAAGTGAAGGAGAAAATACTAAAGGCAGCCAGAATGAAACCATTCAAATGTCAGGATTACACAGGACCTTGCAACTTGCACATTAAAAGGTTGAAGGAATTAGCCTATGATATTTTGTAAGGCAAAGGAGCTGGAACCACAATTTCCCAGCAAAGTTGAGCATAATATTTCAGGCTAAATGATGGAAATTCAGTGAAATAAGGAAGTTGCAGACCTTCCTGAGAAAAAGACCAGAACTCAACAGAAAATTCAATCTTCAAATGCAGGTCTCAAGAGAAGCATAAAAAGATAAACAGGGGAAAAGATAAAGCTGTTACACAATATAGGCAAATAGTTTGCATCTTTATAAGGGAAGATGATACTTGATAATCTTGAGAATCCAATATAGGTTATGAGATATAATAGGGGATACATGGATAGAAGGAACGGGTATAAAGTAAAAGATGTGATGACAATAATGTTCTGTAAGGGTGCAAAGGGATTATTACAGGAGATGTGAAAAGGAGGAGGCAATCTACTGTTTGATAAACCCATGGACCCCAACTTCTGGGATAAGAACTCATTGTTCAACAAAAAATTGCTGGGAAAACTGGATAACAGTGTGGCGGGAACTTGGCATAGACCAATGCCTGACACCATACACAAAAATACATGTCATAGGTATAAAGATGATAGTATAAACAAATTAATGGAGAAAGGAATAGTGTATTTATCAGATTTATGGAGAAGGGAGGAATTTTTGATTAAATGAGAGATAGAAAACATTATGAAGTAAAAAATGAATTATTTGATTACATTAAATTGAAAAGTTTTTGCACAAACAAACCCAATGCAACCAAGATCAGGAGGGAAGCAGAAAACTAAGAAAGAATTTTTGCAACTAGTGTCTGTGATAAAAATCTCATTTCTAAAATATATAGAGAACTGAGTCAAATGTACAAAAATACAAGTCATTCCCCAATTGATAAATGGTCAAAGGATATGAACAGGCAGTTTTCAGGGGAAGAAATCAAAAGTATCTATAGTCATATGAAAAAAATGCTATAAATAACTATTGATTAGAGAGATGCAAATCAAAACAACTCTGAGGTACCACATTACACCTATCAGATTGGCTAGCATGACAAAACAGGATGATGATAAATGTTAGAGAAGATGTGGGAGAGTTGAAACACTAATTCATTGTTGGTGGAACTGTAAGCTGTTTCAGCCATTCTGGAGAGCAATTTGGAACTATACCCAAAGGTATACAAAAAATGTGCATACCTTTTGACCCAGCAATAATGCCTCTAGGACTGCATCCCCAAGAGATCATAAAAATGGGGAAAGACCCCATATGTAAAAAAAATATTTATAGCAGCAGTCTTTGTGGTGGCCAAAAACTAGAAATTAAGGGGATGCCCATCAATTGGGGAATGACTGAATAAATTGTGGTATATGAATGTAATGGAATACTATTGTGCCATAAGAAATGATGAACAGGAAGACTTCAGAGAGACCTGGAAAGACTTATTTGGACTGGTACTGAGTGAAAGGAGCAGAACCAGGAGAACTTTATACATAGCAACAACCACAGTGTGTGAGAATTTTTTTCTGGTAGACTTAGAACTTCATTGCAATGCAAGTATTTAAGAATATTCCCAATGGTCTCTTAAGGCAAACTGTCTTCCACATTGAGAGAAAGAACTATGAAAATCAATTGCAGCACTGATCAATCATTTCCTTTTGCATTATGTTTTGGTTTGTTTTATGATTTCTACCATTCATTTTAATTCTTCTATACAACATGAGTAAGGTGAAAATGTATTTTGTAGGAATGTATGTGTAGAACCTATATAAAATTGTATCCTGACTAGGGGAGTGAGGGAGGAAGGAGGAGGGAAGAAAAGAGTGGGAGGGGAAAAAATCTAAGTTATGTGGAAATGATTATAGAACACACAAAATAATAAAATAATAATAATAAAGAAAAAATATTCAATTTTATCTATGTATTATTTTTCTAGAGCTTGTTTCAATAGCTTGTGATACGGACTGTTCATGTGTAATATGTATATGTATATATATATATATATATATATATATATATATATATATATATATATGAGTATTTTTGAGCTAAATATAATTGGCCTTATAATTATGATCATCATTTACATTGTAAAATATGTTACAGTTTTCAAAATTCTTTCATAGACTTCTTCTTAGACTATAATCTCTATTTAGGCCATCAAAAGAGATTGTATTCTCTTGTACCTTTAACTGATCCCCAGACAACATTAGCCCTAGGCTTCATCAAAAAAATACTTCTCTCGATCCTTGCATTATCTGATGCCATTTTGGAGACATGAGTATGCAGGATAAATCTTGCAAAATGGATTCACTACCATTAGTCTACTTTAAGTGATCATTGATAATATTTTGACAAGGTAGTGTGGGAAACAAACTTCCAGACAGGTCATAAGAACTAGTATTATAACTTTTCGAATTTATACAATAATAGAGTTTTACTTAGGTATTTCATAAATAAAGAAATACCAATGGCAATTGCCACAAATCTCTTAAACATTTTCTTATTCAATGTTACTCAAAAATGCTATTGTACTTGTTTCTGGTTTTGATTATTAAAAACTTGTAAATATATTCATATTCTAACAAGAAAAAAATGAAAAGGAGGCAGAAAATGGTAAATCACGTCACAGGAAGAGGCACAAAATTATATTACAGTAGAGGGAAAGAGAGGAGGGAGATGAGCATTATTTTAGAAGTACTCTCATCTGATTTGGTTAAAGCAGAGAATAACACATTTAATTAAGTATATAAATCTAACTAGCTCTATGGGGAGTGGGAGGGGAAGGGGGAAAGAAAGCAGGGTGTAAGCTAAAAGGGAGGGAAGAAGTAGTAAGGGTAAAGGGTAGTAAAAGGGAAGGAGGCTGAAATAAGGAAGGAAAGACTGCAGGAGGTGGTGGCTAAAATTTAAAACTCTATTGTAGAGAAAAAGGAGAAGGGAGAAGTAAAGCACAAATGGTGGGCATGAGGATGAAGGGAAAGACATAGATAGTAATCATAACTGTGAATGTGAATGGGATTAACTCACCAGTAAAACAGACACAGGTAGTAGAATGGATTAAAAACCATAATCCACCAACATGTTGTTTACAAGTAACACATTTGAAAAGGGGACATACATAGAGGGTAAAGGTAAAAGGTTAGAGCAGAATATACTGTGCTTCATCTGATATAAAATAAAGCAGGAACAGCTATCCTAATCTCGGACAAAGCAAAAGTAGAACTAGATCTAATCAAAAGAGATAAGGAAGGAAACTATATCCTGCTAAAAGGCACCATAGACAACTAAGCAATATCATTACTAACCCTATATGCTCCAGGTGTATAGCATGCAAATCCTTAAAGGAGAAGTTAAGAGAGTTACAGGAAGAAACAGAGAGCAAAACTATACTAGTGGGGAAACTCAATCTCCCTCTCTATGAACTTGACAAATCTAACCTCAAAATAAATAAGAAAGAAGCTAAGGAGATGAATAAATCTCTGGATAAGGTGGATATGATAGATCTCTGGAGAAAACTGAATGGGGAGAGAAAGAAATATACCTTTTTCTCAGTGGTACATGGCACATATACAAAAATTCACCGTGTACTACAGCATAAAAATTTCACAATCCAGTGCAGACAGGCAGATATAGTCAATGCATCCTTCTTAGATCATAACACAATAAAATTATATATAATAAATGGCCATGGAAAGATAGACCAAAAAATAATTGGAAACTAAATAATCTAGTCCTAAAGAATGAGTGGGTTAAACAACAAATCATAAAAATAAACAACAATTTCATTCAAGAGAATGACAATAATGAGATAATCTACCAAATCTTAGGGGATACTGCAAAAACAGTTGTTAGGGGAAGCTTTATATCTTTGAATTCCTACATGAATAAAATAGAGAAAGAGGAAATTAATAAATTCGGCATGTAGTTTAAAAAGTTCAAAAAAAGAACAAATGGAAAATCCCCAACTAAATATCAAATTAGAAGTACTGAAAACCAAAGGAAAGATTAAGAAAAGTGAAATTAAGAAAATAAAACTAGTAAATAAAACTAGTAGTTGGTTTTATGAAAAAAACAAAAAAAATTGATGAAGCTTTGGTCAATATGATTGAAAAAAAGAGAGAAAAAAAACAAACTATCAATACCAAAAATGGAAAGAGTGAACTCACCACCAATGAGGAAGAAATTAAAACAATTATTAGAAATTATTTTGCCCAAGTGTATGTTCATAAATTTGAAAATGTAAATGAGATGGATGATTATTTTTAAAAAATATATAAATTGCCCAGATTAAGAGAAGATGAACTTGAATACTTAAATAATCACATCTCAGAAAAAAGAAACTGAGTAAGGCATCAATGTACTCTCTAGGAAAAAATCTCCAGGGCCAGGCAGATTTAAAAGTGAACTCTATCAAACATTTAAAGAACAGTTAATTCCAATACTTTACAGACTATTTCGGAAAATTGGGGAAAAAGGAGTCCTCTCAAATTTTTTTGATGATAAAATATGGTTTTGATACCTAAACCAAGAAGAGTCAAAATAGACAAAAAATTATAGACCAATTTCTCTAATGAACATAGATGCAAAAATTTTAAATAAGATTTTAGCAAAAAGAATACAGCAACCTATCATAGGAATAACACATTATGATCAGGTAGAATTTAGACCAAGCATGTAGGGATGGTTCAATATTAGGAAAATTATTATCATTATGTATCATATCAACAACAAAACTAACAGAAACCACATGATTATCTCAATAGATGCATAAAAAGCTTCTGACAAAATACAACAATCATTCCTATTAAAAACACTGGAAAGCCTAGGAATAAATAGAATTTTCCATAAAATATTAAGCAGTACCTACCTAAAATCTTCAGCAAGCATTACATGCAATGGACATAAGCCAGATGAATTCCCACTAAGATCAGAGGTGAAACAAGAATGTCCACTATCACCGCTATTATTCAATATGGTACTAGAAATGTCAGCTGTAGCAATAACAGAAGAAAAACAATTTGAAGGAATTAGAATAGACAAAGAAGAAATTAAGTTATTACTCATTGCAGATAATATGATTATATCCAGAGGTTCATGTAAAATGCTACTTGAAATAATAAACATCTTTGGCAAAGTTGCAGGTTACAAAATAAACCCACACAAATAGTCTGCATTTCTATATATTACTAACAAAGCCCAGCATGCGATAGAAAGAGAAATCCCGTTTAATGCTACGGTAGACACTATAAAATATTTGGGAGTCTACATGCCAAAACAAATCCAGGGACTATATGAATATAATTGCAAAACTCTTATTGCACAAATAAAGTCAGATCTAAGTAAATGGAAAAACAACCGTTGAGGCTGAGTAGGCCGAGCTAATATAATAAAAGTGACAATTCTACCTATATTAACTTACTTATTCAGTGTCATACCAATCAAACTATTAGAAAATTATTTTCTAGAGATAGAAAAAATAATATAAAAATTCATCTGGATGAAGAAAATTCATTAGTTCAAAGGAACTAATGAAAAGCAATGCTAGGGAAGGTGACCAGCACTAAGAGATCTCAAATTGTAACTGTAAGCAGCAATTATCAAAACCACTTGGTACTGGCTAAGAAACAGAGGGGTAGAACAGTGGAATACGTTAGGTACTCAAGACATAGTAGTCAATGAATGTAGCAATATGCTGTTTGATAAACCCAGGAACACCAGCTTGTGGGATAGTATCTCACTGTTTGACAAAAGTTGCTGGGAAAACTGGATAACAGTGTGGCAGAAACTAAGTACAGACCAATACCTGAAAGAGTACAAAACAATAAAGTCCAAATGAACACATGATCTAGGTGTAAAGATTGATAATATAAACAAATTCGTGGAGCAAGGAACAGTGTATTTATGAGATATACGGAGAAGAGAAGAATTTTTGACTAAACAAGAATTAGAAAGCATCATGAAGTGCAAAATGAATAATCTTGATTACATTAAACTGAAAAGTTTTTGTACAGCCAAATCCAAAGCAGTCAAGATTAGGAGAGAAGCAGAAAACTGGGAAAGAATTTTTGCAACTAGTGTCTGTGATAAAGGCCTCATTTCTAAAATACATAGAGAATTGAGTCAAATGTACAAGAATACAAGTCATTCCTCAATCGATAAACAGTCAAAGGATATGAACAGGCAGCTTTCAGAGGAAGAAATTAAAGCTGTATACAGTTACAGGAAAAATTGCTCTAAATCACTATTGATTAGAGAGATGCAAATCAAAACAACTCTGAGATACCACATCACACCTATCAGATTGGCAAACATGACAAAACAGGAAGATGATAAATGTTGAAGAAAATGTGGGAGAGTTGGAACTTGAATTCATTGTTGGTGGAGCTGTGAGCTATCCAGCTATTTTGGAGAGCAATTTGGAATTATTCCAAAAGGGCTTCAAAAATGTGCACACCCTTCGACCCAGCAATAGCACTTCTAGGACTGTATTCCCAAGAGATCATAAAAATAGGAAGGAGTCCCACATGTACTAAAATATTTGTAGCAGCACTCTTTGTAGTGACCAAAAACTGGAAATCAAGGGAATGTCCATCAACTGGGCAATGGCTGAAAAAATTGTGTTATGTAAGTGTAATGATATACTATTTTGCTATAAGAAATCATGAACAAGAAGACTTCAGAGAAGCCTGGAAAGACTTATATGAACTGATGCTGAGTGAAAGGAGCAGAAACAGGAGAACTTTGTATAGAGCAACAACCACAGCGTGAGGAATTTTTCTTCTAGACTTAGTACTTCATTGCAATGCAAGAACTTAAATAACTCTCAATGGAATCTTAAGGCAAAATGCCTTCCACATCCAGGAAAAGAACTATGAAATTTGATCTCAGAATGAAGAAGATCATTTTCTTTTGTGTTATGTTTTGGTTTGTTTTATGATTTCTCCCATTAATTTTAATTCTTCTATGCACCATGACTGAGGTGAAAATATATTTATGTGTATGTGTAGAATGTATATGTAGAACCTATGTAAAACTGTATACTGTCTCAGGGAGGAAGTGGGGAGGTGGGGGGAAGAGGAGGAGGGAGGGGAAAATTCAAGTTGTATGGAAGTGATTGTAGAACACTGAAAGCAAACAAATAATTAAAAAAACACCGATATCATAAAAGACAATGCCTTAGACAATATGTTGAGAATTCAAAATAATTTCAAGGCATAGAAACAACAAATAAAAATAAAGAAATAAAAAAATTGCTGAAGAGTGAATTGAGAAGAACCAAGTGAACACTGTATACAGTAACAGCAATACTGTTTTAAGAAAAATTTTGAATAAGTTATTTAGACTATTGTAAATACCCAAATTACCTATAAAGGACACACAGAGAGGCTAGCTGTATCCAGAGAAAGAACTGATAAGCAGAAGTATGTGTAGAATGATAGTGCATATGTACCCATTTATGTCTAATGGTAGCCATCTCTAGAGTGGGGTGGAGGGAAATGGGAAGAAAAAAAATCACAAGATATCTGTTGTATATTTAAAAGAAATAACACTTTGTCCACAGTAGATTTAGAGTTTTGTGTGCAGTCTTTTGTAATACTATGTTATGGAAATGTTTTGTTCTATAAATTAAAAATTAAATTGTTAAAAAGTAAAAAAAATGAAAGAAAATACTTAACAATTACAGTATCTTTTTGTCAAGTTGATTGTTTAACTAACTTGTGATGAATTGCTGTATTACTTTTTCAAAACATGAATACAAATGATTTGGTTTTCATGACAATATCATTCAAGAACAGTTAACTTTATTTTATTGCCATTGCTGTCTTATGTTTTGGAAATTTTGAACATAGAATTGGCTACTAATCTGAGAAAAGGAAAAAAAATCCCCTTCTGACCAGCAAAAATTATCCTCATATGTTCATTCATTTACTCATTCTTTTATTCACCAAATGTTGAATGAGTACCTATTCTAGTCACTTAAAGGGATGTAAAGATGAATAATACAATATTTAGGAATTTACAGTCTGGTTGGGAGTGATGAGATATAGATAGATAGATAGATAGATAGATAGATAGATAGATAGATAGATAGATAGATAGATAGATAGATAGATAGGTGTAGATATAGATATATATACAACCCAAAATATAATGTGAAAGATGCATTCAAAATTTAGAAACTCATGTCAGTGATGCACAGAGGCTTTATACTGAAGAATATAATCATTTCTGGGATGACTCAGCAACTCATTTTGTGCTTGTTACCTATGACCCCTTGAAGGGGTTTTATTGAAGATTATTAACAACTGAGTCAGGAAGAACTGCTCACTTTGTGTTCCATAGGAGAAACAGGGGGAAAAGCTACACCACTTTTTGGAAGCTCTTTGCTTTGGGGACTTTTCCAGTTATTTCTTGACCTTACAGCAATAGAAGTAGGGGAAGTCACTTTCCTCTTCATTACACCCAACAGCAATGGTCACTGCATTCATAAGGCAACATGCGCATGTTCTTTCCTGGGTGAATGCAAATTCTAGTGGGTTTCCTTTCATTTCTGTTTTCTTCCCTATGCACAGGCCAGTGATTTTGAGCCCTGGGTACTGGACATATTCCACTTTGCTGGTAAATAAGTGGTTAAAATTTTCAGAGTTGAGTGGTAGCCAACTAGAGGGAAAGTGCCTTCTCAAGATGAAAGCTACTGTCATATCATCCTCTAACTGATGAATGAGGAAACCAAGTGCTGGCTGGCCAGGAGATTTAAAACTTGTGAATTGATTAGATTATGCAGGCACATGATAAATGTAAAAATGAAATATCAGTTTTGAAGGCCCTGGCATCTTTAGTTTTCAGTAGAATATAATAAACATGATAGGTTATTTAAGTAATTTAAGCTGGCTATTTTTCTTTTTATGGTAATTTGTACTTGTGAGTCATCCTTGTCTTAAGCTCTCTTTAGTGGAAGAAATAAATAGCTGTCCTATACTTGAAGTCCATATTGCACAGTGAGTTTCTTTCTAGAAGGGACTCTATTACCTATATTTTGAAAGGAACCTAGACATGGAGAATATCTAAACTTCTTTTTGAGAGAATACCTTGGAGTTACTCCTGGCAGGCACCAATGAATTAGAGAGAAAAGAGTGACTCTGTTCTTTGAGGTTAACAATGCTGCTATCAACTTCTAAAATGAATATAGGCCTTTTGCGGTCTCAAAAGCCCCTTTCTTTGATGGGGTACCCTTGTCCATAGACAACACACACACACACACACACACACACACACACAAAATCATTATCTGAAGTGAACCTTAAAGAATAAGAACTATTTTAAATAACAAAGATTAGGTAAGGGGGCTTGGAATAATATTCATATATGGAATAATGTAATCAAAGGCATTTTTTTAAGGAAAGTGCAAGCTATGCTTGAAGAATTAGGTAGCCTATATTTGCTAGAATGGTTGTATCAAGAAGAAAAGATTGAGATAAAGTTAGAAATGTAGTTGAAGGTAATTTCTGCAGAGTCTTAAAAAGACAAACTGACAAATTTATACTTTATACTGTTGGAAATGGAGGGCATTGAAGGTTGCAGAGCAAGTGAGAGATGTGATCAGAATTATAAATTTGGATTATTAGGATTTCAGTGGAAAAACTGGATGAAACGGAAGCTGGAAGTAGGCAAACTAATGAGAAAGTTACTGCAATAGGCTGAGTGAGATGTAATGAATGCTTAAACTGGACTAATAGGAATAATAATAAGAAGGAAAAGAATGCAGATGGTAAATGCGATCTTGCCTCTGGGCTTCAGGCCCTCACTAGCTGAATCATCACAAGCAAACCTTGTAACTTCTCCAGAGTCTCTGCTTCATTATCTATAAAATCGGAATTACAATAGTTATGCCAAGTGTTACATAGGTTTCCTGTGAGTAAAGTAATACATTTCTTTTGATGTATTTTGTAAATATTAATCATTGTGAGACCTTTACTTTCCATGTAAAGGGGGAAAAGATGGGGGGGGGGAATAATACCAATGAGTTAATTGTCTAACTCAGTGTCACCTTTGATGGCATAATGATTTTAAAAGAAAGACAAAGTAACTCCTTATTCTACTAAGCCTTTTATTTTTTCTATTTTTTTATTTTTAATTAGATTTTATTTTTTAATTTTTCTTTAAAGTTTAATTTATTTATTTTTAGTTCTCAACATTCATTTCCACAAGATTTTGAGTTCCAGATTTTCACCCCATCTCTCCCTTCAGTCCATCTCAAGACAGCATGCATTCTGAACACCTTTCCCTAATCTATATTCCCTTCTATCACACCCCTCCTTTCTCTTATCCCCATCCCCTCTCTTTCCTTGGAGGAGAAGATAGATTTTCATACCCCATTGCCTGTATATTTTATTTCCCAGTTGCATGTAAAAACAATTTTTGCATTCGTTTTTAAAACTTTGAGCTTCAACTTTTTTTCCTTTCCTCCCTCCCCACCCATTCTCACTGAGAAGACAAGGAATTTGATATGTGTTATATATGTGTAGTTATGCAAAAGACTTCCATAAAAATCATGTTGTGGAAGACTAACTATATTTCCCTCCATCCTATCCTGCCACCCATCTATTCTCTTCTCTCTTTTGACCCTATCTCTCCTCAAAAGTATTTGCTTCTAATTACTCTTTCCTCTCTTTGACCCTCCCTTCTAACATCCCCCCACACCCCTGCTTATCCCCTTCTCCTCTACTTTCCTGTAGGGTAAGATAGAGCTTCATAGCAAATGGAGTATGCATGTTATTCCCTCCTCAATCCAAATGTGATGAGAGTAAGGTTCACTTTTTCCCTCTCACTTCCCTTCTTTTTACTTCCATTGAGAAAGTTTTCCTTGCTTCTTTCATGTGAAAGATGCTTTGCCCCATTTTATTTTTCCCTTTCTCCTCCCAATATATTCCTCTCTCACCTTTTAATTTTATTTTTTAGATATCATTCCTTTCTATTCAACTCACCCTGTGCCCTTTGTTTATATACATATAATCTCTTTAAGTACTCTAGTACTAAGAAAAGTCTGAAGAGTTACAGATATTATCTCTCCACATAGGAATGTAAACAGTTCAAATTTAGTAAGTCCCTTGTGATTTCTCTTTCCTCTTTCCCTTTTCATGCATCTCTTGATTCTTGTGTTTGAAAATCAAATTTTCTATTCAACTCTGGTCTTTTCATCAAGAATGCTTGAAGGCCTCTATTTCGTTGAATGACAACTTTTCCCCTGAAGTAGTATACTCACTTTTGCTGGGTAGGTGATTCTTGCTTTTAATCCTAATTCCTTTGACTTCTGGAATATCATATTCCAAGCCCTATGATCCCTTAACGTAGAAACTGCTAGATCTTGTGTTATCCTAATTGTATTCCCATAATACTAGAATTGTTTCTTTCTGGCTGCTTGCAATATTTTCCCCTTGACCTGGGAGCTCTCGAATTTGGCTACAATATTCCTAGGAGTTTTCCTTTGGGGTTCTCTTTCAGGAGGTGATTGGTGGAGTCTTTCAATATTTATTTTGCCCTCTGGTTCTAGAGTATCAGGGCAGTTTCCCTTAATAATTTCATGAAAGATAATGCCTAGGCTCTTTTTTTGATCATGACTTTCAGGTAATCCCATGATTTTTAAATTGTCTCTTCTGAATCTATTTTTCAGGTCAGTTGTTTATTCAATGAGATTTAATATTATCCGTTGTTTTTTTTTTTTAATCCCTTTGATTTTGTTTTACAATTTCTCAATTTTTCTTAAAGTCATTAACTTCCATCTGTAGGATTCTAATCTTTATGGAATTATTTTCTTCAGTAGTTTTTGAACTTCCCTTTCCATGTGGCCAATTCTGCTTCTTAGGGCATTCTTCCCTTCATTGGCTTTTTGGATCTCTTATGTTATTTGGTTTAGTCTATTTTCTAGAATGTTATTTTCTTCAGCACTTTTGGGGGGTTTACTTTAGAAAGCAGTTGACTCATTTGTCATAATTTTCTTGCATCACTCTCACTTCTCTTCCTAATTTTGCTCTACTTCTCTTACTTGACTTTCAAAGTCCCCTTTGAACTCTTGCATGGCCTGAGACTAACTCATGTTTTTCTTGGAGATTTTGCATGGAGGAGCTTTGATTTTGTTGTCTTCTGTTTACATGTATTGGTCTTCCTTGTCACCAAAGTAAGATTCTATAATCTGACACTCTTTTTTTCAGTTCTTGCTCATTTCCCCAACCATCATTTACTTGACTTTTGAAATCTTTGTTAAGGTAAATGTCTGCTTCCAGATTCCCCACAATCTTTGGGCCTTGAGCTATAGAAAGTCTTTACTACTCCCTTGCTGCTGGTGTGGCTGCTGCAGGATCCTCTGACCCCTTCCTCCTCTGCTATCCTGGGGCTGGGGCTGGACCACTCCACTCTTGCACACTGGTCCCACAGGCTTTTTCCTCTGAACTTTCTAATTTGTCCTCAGCATTTTGGGGTCCTGAAGTCTGGAAACTGCCACAGGTGTGAGAGATTCAGTCTCCGTGACGCCTGCCCAGGTCTCCTCTGTGCCTGTGGTGGACTGTGCCCTGCCCCTTATGTTGAGGGATAGACATGTCCTGGTGATCTTCCAGGCTGTAATGGGCTTGAGATTTGATTCTCTTCATCATTCTGTGAGTTCTGCAACTCCAGTATTTGTTTAGAGCTATGTTTTACAGGTATTTGGCTGTGCTTGGGGGCAGCACTCTAGAAAATGCATGCTGTTACTCTGCCATCTTCTCTACTAAGTCTTTTCAATGGCTCACTTCATTCATGGATGCAATTCTCACACAAACCTATATATTAACAAAGGTAAAGACACAGGCTTTCAGTATTACCCAAATCACTTCCTGAAGTTGTAGTTGTAGGTGACACTACACAGTTTGTTTGTTCTGAATTGGTGGTTAATTTTTCTTCATTAATTCAGAGAAACTGCTACTTAATCTTGGAGAATCATATTCCTAAAACTACTCATTCCCTCTACAATCATTTCTTTCAAGAACTCTTCAGTCCCCAGGTTGGTCACTGACTTGGAAAAATCAGAGTCTTATTTTTTCTTAGATGAATTATTACCCCAATTCCTTCAGAATATTGGGAAGGAGATTACTAAACTGAGGTGGATCATTCAAGAGCCTCTTTCCCTTGTCTTTGTCCCATTGTGACTCTAATTACTTCAAAAGTCATATCTGAACTGGCTAAAAAAAGAGGGAAATAGGACATTGTTTCCAAATTGAGAATTATAGAAAAACTACTAAGGGTTTTTCTTTTATACTAGTTCAAAGACTTCAGACTAGAATACATTTGAAATGCTTCCTTAATATTTCTGATATATATATGTACATACATGTGTAGATATTCACACATGTGCACATAAACATATATATATACACAGACATGTGTGTGTGTGTTGCTGCCTATGTAAGTTATGTGTGTCTATGTGGGTCTACAGAGAGGCTTGAATTGATCATTTTAGTCTCCCTTTGTAATCGTCTCCAATGGTGGCTTAGATTATTGGTAGAGAAGGAACAGGTGATAGGGGCCACAAGTTTGACTCATTCTACATCCTATGTGAAAGGGAAGTAGACTAAAATTAAATCTGTCATATACCTTCAATATTGCTATTCTAGGGACTATATTTTTTAAAGCTCAAATCATGTTCCCGATCTCTATACGTTTAACAGTGATAGAGTTGTCCAAGGTAAATATTGAAAGGTCTGACTACCTTTCCATCAAATGTCAGTTACACAAAGATATAGGGAATATCAAATAAACCTATTTATCCAAGCCAATAGCAAACAATAATCAGAAATAATATGCAGATTAGAATATACCACACAATACATAGAATGAATGAGCTGTCCAACCAGGAGCAAGATATCAAAACTCAACCAGGAGAGAATCCTCAATTTCAGTAAATAGTGAATTCCATGAACTTTTTAGTGTGGCAAGCTAGAAACAGGGACATGACATAGGCACTGGTTTTTCTATGTGTCAGCTCCTATTTTAAATTCTTCTCTCCCTCTAGAGATCTCTCCTTAAAGAAAATTTTGAATGTGTATGTCTTCTCTCAAAGTGGTAAGCCAGAATATCTATTCAAAAATCATTTCTCTCCCACTCTTTCTAACTCTACCACCCATTTAGATAACACCCATCCAGGAATCATGCTCCACTTGAGTCTTGCATTTGAGAATCAAATTTTCTATTCATCTCTGGTCTTCTCATGAGTATTACTTGAAAACTTCCAATTTTATTAAATGTCCATTTTCTTTCAAAGAATTATACTCACCTTTGTAAAGTAAGTGATTCTAGCTCTTTTACACTCCAGAATATGATATTCCAAACCTCCTGATCCTTTAATGCAGAAGATGCAAAGCATATTATCTTCATTGTAGTATTATGATATTTGAATTATTTCTTTTTGGTTTCTTGCAATATTTTCTACTTGACCTGAGAGCTTTGGAATTTGACAATAATAGTCTTAGAAATTTTTATTTTCATTTATCTTTCAGAAAGTGATTAGTGGAATTTTTCCATTTCTATTTTGTCATTTGGTTCTATATCAAGTCAATTTCCCTTGATAATTTCTTGGAATATGATATCTTGTCTCTTTTTTTTTATCATGTCTTTCAGGTAGTCCAATAATTCTTAAATTTTTTCTCCTTAATTTATTTTCCAGGTCAATTGTTTGTACAATGAAATATTTCATATTTTCTACTATTTTTTTCTTTGACTTTGTTTGTTGTTTCTTGATTTCTCATTGAGTCACTAGTTTCCACTTGCCCAATCTTATTTTTAAGGAATTATTTTATGTAGTGAACTTTTGTACTCTCCCACCCCCAACCCCCATTTTACCAATTCCACTTTTTAAGGAGTATTCTTCCTTAGTGAATTTTGTAATAGCTTTTGCCATTTGGACAGTTCTCTCAGTGGATTTTTGTGCCTCTTTTACCATTTTGGTTTATTCTGTTTTTAAATTAATTCTTCTTGCATCACTCTCATTTCTTTTCCTATTTTTTCCCTCTACCTCTCATTTTATTTTTAAAATCCTTTTCATTTTTTTTCATGAATTCTTGGACCTGAGACTAAATTGCATTTTTATTTTAGGCTTTGTGTGGAGCTGCTTTAATTTCATTTTCTGCTTCTGAATTTGCATTTTGATCTTCCCTGTCTCCTTAGTAAATTTCTATGGAAGTTTCTTTTTTATGCATTGTTTGTTCATTTTTCCAGTATTTTCTTTTTCATTTCTAGCTTTTTGTTAAAGTTGCGCTCTACTCTTTGGGTTGAAGGGGGCACTATCCCAGGATTCAGGTTTTTCATATTGCTGTTTTTAGAATTAGTTCTGGGTGTCTGTAAATTTTTAGTTCATCCAAATTGGTATGATCTAAGAAGTGGTCTGTTCACTTTTCTTCTGGCTAGTGCTCCAGTCTGTAAACATTTTGAAGCAATTTTATAAACTCTTTAATCTCCTGTGGCCATACACTCTAGTGTCCCTCTTTGCTCTGAGACTGAGAAAGTTGTATGGGCAATGCAACAGAATCCTGCTCTCAGTGCCAGTTATGGATGCCCTGTAATTTCCTTCTTTATAACAGCCCAAATATGGAAATGCATCAGCTGAATAAATTGAATCTTACTTCTAAAAAATTGATACACTAAGGATTCTAACTTAATTAAGAAAAAATTTAGGTCGTTTATTTTGGTTCAAAATGACATTCATGATTCAAGATGAAGGAACTCATCAAATTCAAGAGTTTGCTTAGAAAAATAAATAGGTTGAATTTAGTGAACTCTGAAAACTCAATTCATATCAACAGTAATTAAACAGTCAAAAAAGGAATGTAGTTTGAGGCTTTAAAAGCAATAATTTTCAAGAATATAGATATTTTGGTCCAGCTTCTGTCCTTTGCCCCGGTCAGGCTACAACTGGGGAACTGAATTCAATCTGAGTGATCATAATTTAGGAGGACATTGATAACCAGGATAACATCCAAAGAATGACAACAAGAATAATGAAGTAACTCAAGTCTATATATGTAACAATTGGTTGATGGTACAAGGAATATTTATCTTAAAGACAAGAAGATGGTGTTGAGAGGAAAGAATTTCATTGTTGCCTTCAACACCTGGAATGGCAGTCATATGGAATACAGGTTGCTCCAAAGGGCAAAGCTAGGCATATTGAGAGGAAGTAGTTGCAAAGTGACAAATTTAAGCTTGATCGAAGGAAATATTTTCCAGAAATTAGAAATCTCCAAAAGTAGAATGGTCTACCTCTGGAGGCAGTGGGTTTGCTCCCCTGGAGAATTTCAAGAAAGTGATAACTTTGAAATTCTGAGATTCTGCATGGAAACTTTAATTTACAAAGTAGATATTATTTTTTTAGTGAATGATTATGTATTTTTGTAGAAAACAAAGACCAAAAGGATTCATTGCATGGTTCCTTTATAGCAAACTCCTTTTAGGCATTTACAATGAGTGCATGCCCGTGTGTGTGTGTGTGTGTGTGTGTGTGTGTGTGTGTGTGTGTGTGCGTGTGCACATGCATGAATGTATGTCTGTATGTGTCTCTCTGTGAATTTATTTATTTATATATTTATGCTTGCTTTCATTTTACTTGACTCAAATGTAAATGCTCTGAATGACTTTTTTGACCATTGTTTATAATACTGATTTTTTTTTTTAATGTTTCACATTCTTATAATCTCTGAGAGGTTTCCCCAGGATGACATCTGTTGAATTTCTTAATTAAAGCAGCTGTTGGTGTTTTCATTGTTATTCAGTTGCTTTTCAGTCATGTCCAACTCTTTGTGAACTTGTTTGGGGGTTTTCTTGGCAAAGATACTGGAGTGGTTTGCCATTTCTTCCTCCAGTTCACTTTATGGATGAAGAAACTGAGGCAAGTCAGCCAAAGTGACTTGCCCAGGGTCACATAGCTAACAGGCGTCTGAGGTCAGATTTGTACTCTGGTCTTCTTGACTCTAGGCCCTGCACATTATCCATTATTTGATAATGGTCTTGCTTTAGAAAAGATATTATTTACTGGTTAATTCCATTTCCTTCCTCAAACTTCTTTTTTCCTCTTTCCCAAAACCTGTACTTTATGTATTGCAAAATATTTCTGTCTCGTTAATAAATGCTATTGTTTTGAATTGTCTAATTTTGAGTTACATGAGCCACCAGTATGTCATTCCCTCTGCTGCCACCATTCCAAATAATCTACCAATTTACCTGGCCTCTATGTTTTTGCCCTTGGTTAATTAATAATAGTGGAGACAACATGCATGTGTATAAATGTATGTGTGTGTGCACAAGGATGTGTATGTTACAAGTTGAATGTGCTTAGCTAATTTTACTTTTCAAGGCACTTGATTTTCTCTCATTCTTATTTCTTGATTTTTTTTTTTATTTTGGCTAATGACATGAAATCCTATAGGGTAATCCAGAAAAGTCATTATGCACATGGAAACATCTCATCAAGTTGTAATTCACTGTCTCAGATATATTATCAATAGAGCATAATCGCTATGGCTTTCCAAATTCAAACAAAATTCACTGTCATGTTAAGGGATCTAATATACACACTTAAGGAGATATTGGTATGTAGCTAAGTAGTTTTTCTTGAATGACAATGAAATTTAAATAAAAATTTTGTGATTGGCTCCAGTCACTGAGGAGCCACCAAGGACTCAGAAGCCTCCCCCTTAAGCCCTCTCACTTCCCCACGCTCTGTCCCCACGCTGGCTTTCTCCTGCCTTCCGGAAGCCATTTCCACCGAGGAAAAGGAATTGTATCGTATGTCCACTATCCAGAGTCTCCACTCTTTTGACCCCTTTGCTAATGCAAGTAAGGTTGATGACCTGCTTCCTGCTGGGACTGAGGATTATATCCATGTAAGAATTTAACAGAGAAATGGCAGGAAGACCCTCACCACTGTCCATGGCATCACTGATGATTATGACAAAAAGAAATTAGTGAAGGCATTCAAGAAGAAATTTGCCTGCAATGGTACTGTCATTGAGCATCCAGAATACGGAGAAGAAATTCAGCTACAGGGTGACCAGCGCAGGAACATATGCAGTTCCTTGTCGAGATTGGACTGGCTAAGAACAACCAGCTGAAGGTTCATGGGTTTTAAGTGCTTGTGGCTCACTGAAACTTAAGTGAGGATTTCCTTGCAATGAGTAGAAAAATTCCGTTCTGTCTCTTGTCACAAGTTTAAAAAACTCGCAGCTTGCATAATGTAACTATTTGGGGTCCTCTGTTTAACTTGGACTAGTGTAACTCATGCATGTAATAAACTGAAAAGAGCCATGCTATCTAAAAAAAATTTGTGATCGTATTTCACTTGTGTATCAAACATTTTTAAAGAGTGCTAATATATCCACTAATATGCCACTTTAACCATGGATATTGCAACAAAACAATCTTTAAAATCCCTAATATGAAATCAAGTACATGATACCCAGATATTCAATATGGGACAAGAAGTATTATTAATATGGTACATACTATCTTTCTCACAATTATTTTTACCTTTTTGCAATGCTTTATAAGGTTGCAGTATAAAATTAATTACAAAAATTCAATTCAGGTCAATGTGAACTGTTGTATTTAGTGAAACAATAAATGAAAATTGATGGCAGCACTGAACAAAAGACTCCCTTTTTTGTTAATTTCAACTTTCTTTTTTTCTTTTTTCTTCCCTTTCCTTCTCTCCCTGTCATCCATGCCCTATTTTTTATACTTCCTTCCCCTCCTAACTCCCCACTCTTTGATCTCTTCTCCCTTTTCAATTCCCGTTTCCTTTCCTCACTTCTTCTCCTTTCTCTATCTTCCTTTTATAAAAGTTCATATTTTGAAAAGTATTCCCCATTGACTAGATTGGTGAAATGAGTCCTACGTTTTGACTTCTTTCAAATGAGCTTCACCTGTACCACTTCTCTTCATTACCTTATAGTATTAACCTCTGGGAGAAAATTGTCCTTATGAGGTGGCAGACATGTCTCTCAACATGGTCTCTGCTCAGGAAATGTATAGTAGTTGTAATATCAAGATAGTCAAGATAACTATATTTTGCAAATAAATACCTTTGATTTGTTTGTTGCTGGGAAATTTCTGGTGAAGAAACTTCCTATACCCAAGCAGTTGAACAGATGCTCTGCAACTCACAGTCTTAAATTATTTGGGACACTGAGGAATTGAGTGAGAAATCCTTGGTCAAATGGAGAACATGAGTTAAGGCAGCACATAGACCTGGTCTTCCTTTGAGGACAGTTCCCTGTCTACTAAATCTCACCTCAAAGAGTAATTCTTCATGTATGCATGTCTAAAATAGTCAAAGGTGAAATAAACTAATTTGTAAAAGTATTTTAAATCTATGTATTGAGCATGTACTGTGGGCAATTATAATAATGGCCACAGATTTTTTCACAGCGTGGTGCAACTTGACCCAGTGTTTGCTTCAAGATAATCTTGTGGATATTTTCATTTTATCATAAACACATCGAAGCTCATAAAGTTCAAATGATTTGCCCAGGATTGCATAGGAGAATGGTAGAATCAGGATTTGAACCCAACTCCTTTGACTTCAAGTTGATTTTTAAGTTTTATACTACTTAAAACAACTATATAGAATATAGCCTGGAATGATGGACTTGGTGTCTGGAAGAGATGAGTTCAATTTCTGTCTCATTTACTAGCTGCATGACTTTGGATAAGTTACTTAACCACCATTTGCCTAAATTTCCCCATCTGAAAAATAAGGATAATAATAGTACTTTCTTCTCAGGGTAATGGTGTGGATCAAAAAATCAATCAATGTTCATTAAGTGCCCACTATATGCCAGGCAGAGTGCTGAGCTCTGGGGAGAGAAAACAAGGCAAAAAACAAGACTATTCCTGCACTCAAGGAGTTGACAGTCTGATGGGGGAGACAACATGAAAGCAAAGATATGAAAAGCAAGTTATGTTCAGGAAGAATTGGAAATAATTAACTGAGAAAAAGCAATAAAGTTAAGAAGAGTTGGGGAAGGTGTTCTGGAGAACAGACCTGCACAACATACAAATTACAGTCTGCTTGTGGCCTGCAACCTGCAAAAAACGTGGGGTTGCCACTACTCACTTTCCTGTTCGTCAAGTGACTCACAGCAACTAACCGTCACTCTCTCTGTAATGTAGCCTATTTGCAGCCCAAAGACATTTACAAATTATATAGGCCTGTTGTAGAAGGTTGGATTTTAATTGTAACTTAAAGGAAGCCAGGGAGACCAGTTGTCAGAGAGGAGAAGAGAAAGTATTCCTGGCATGGGACACAGCAAGAGAAAATGCACAGAGCTGAGACATGGAGTGTCTTATGAGAGCAGCAAGAAGGTCAGTGTCATTAGATTGAAGAGTATGTTTTGAGAAATAGGGTATAAAAAGACTGGAAAGGGAGGAGGGAGTTAGGTTATGTAGTATTTTGAATGACAAAATGAAAATTCTGTATTTTATTTTTCTGGAGTCAACAGTGAGCCATTAGAGTTTGCTTACTAGGTGAGTGACATGATCACTTTTGTGCTTCAGGAAAATCACTTTAGTGGCTAAATGAGGGGTGATTTTGGAGAGAATCTTGAGGCAGATTGACCAAATAATGGGCTATTGCAATAGTCCTGGTGCCAGTTAATTAGGAATTGAACTGGAGTTTTGACTGTGTCAGAAAAGAGAAGGGGCATGTATTTGAGAAATGTTGTATAGGTGAAAGCAACAGTCTGGATATGGCGGGGGGAAGAGACAGTGAGGAGTTTAGAATGACTCTCAGGTTATAAGCCTGAGGGACTAGGAAGATGGTATTTCCCTCTACAGTAATAGGTTGTAGGAGGTGGGAAGGTTTAGAGGAAAAGATAATGAGTTCTGTTCAGGATATATTGAGTTGAAGATGTCCACTATACACACATACTATATAAGGAGATAGGCAGATTGTTTTGCAATGTATCCTCTGAAATCATACACACACACATACATACATACACACATGTATGTGTGTGTATCAATGTATCTATATGCATCTGTGTGTGTGTCATTGTATACTGAGTACTCTACCTCTTTCATCAAGAGGTGGGTAGCATGAGCCATCATTACTCTTCTGGAATTATGGTTGATATTTATGCTGATTAGAGTTCCTAATTTGTTCCAAAGTTGTTCCTTTTAGCATACTGTTCTTTTTATATAAATTATTCTCCTGGTTTAATTCACTTCACTCTGCATCAGTTTTTGAAGATTCCTCCGAAATTATCTCTTTCATAATGTCATAAAGGACAATAATATTCTATTAAATTTAAATACCATTACTTATTGAGTTGTTTTCTAATTGTTGGGCATTCCATCAGATTTCTATTCTTTGCCACTTCACAAAGAGCTATAAATGTCTTTTTTTATACATCCCTAATTAGCGTTCCTTTGACTTGAGACCAATCTCTCCCTAAATGGATCTTCCAATTGTTCCCTAGTGTTTTATCTCCTATTTCCCTATTTAATGAAATGTATTTGTTTGCTCAACTGTATGTGCATGTATCTATACATGTGTATATTTTTTGATCAGTTCAAAGAAGAGTGAGGTTCAAGTGTCAGTCACTTCCCCAATTCCCTTCTCTTGGTTGGGTAGGTCTTTATTTGTGCAACCTGATTTTGTGTGATAATTTCCCCCAACTTTTTTTCCACTTCCTCTTCTAGCGTATTCTTTTTTTCCCTCTCTTTCCCTTCTCCTCTTAGGATAATCAAAATATGTCAGAAACACTACAAGGTCTTGTCTAATTAGATTCCCTCTATGATAGCAAATGATGATGAAATTCAGAAGGGACACGTGTATAATCTCCCAGTATTGAAATGTAAGCAGTTTGTGTTTGGTTTGCCCTTTATTATTTTCTATAGTGTTTACCTCTTTCATGAATCTCTTAACTCTTGTCTTTTTTAATTGAATTAATTTATTTGTTTTCAGTTTTCAATAATCACTTCCATAAGTCTTAAGTTTTCTCCCCCTCCTCTCACCTCCCTCCCCAAGATGGCATGCAAACTTATTTATAATTATATGAGTTCCATGTATACATTCTTATTAAACACATTTTCCCATTAGTCATGTGGCATAGAAGAATTAAAATGAATGGAAGAAACCATGAAAAAAATCAAAACAAAACATGGCATAACTCAAGAGAAAATAGTCTGCTTCATTCTGCCAACTGATTCCATAGTTCTTTCTCTGGATGTGGATGGCATTTTGCCTTAAGTATCTTTTGGGAATAATTTAGGTCTTTGCATTGTTGTGAGGGGTTAGTCTATCAGAAAGAGTCCTCACATACTGTGGCTATTACTGTGTATAATGTTCACCTGGTTCTGCTCATTTCACTCAGCCTCAGTTCATATAAGTCTTTCCAGTTTTTTTCTAAAGTTCAACTGCTTATCATATAGCAAAAGAGTGTTCCATTACATTCATATGCCACAACTTGTTCCACCATTCCCCAATTGATGGGCATTCCCTCAATTTTCAGTTCTTTGAGACTGCAAAAAGAGCTGCTAGAAATAATGTTGTACATCATATTTTTATGAACTCTTTGGGATAACCCAGTAATATTGCTAGGTTAAAGGGTAGACACATTTTTGCAGCCCTTTGGGCATAGTTCCAAATTGCTTTTCAGAATGATTGTATCATCTCAGAGTTACACCAATAACGAATTGGTATTATAACTCTCCCATATCTTCTCCAACATTTGCTATCTTTCTGTTTTGTCATGTGAACCAATCTGACAGGTGTGACGTGGTACCACAGAGTAGTTTTGATTTGTATCTCTCTAATCAATAGTGCTTTAGAGCATTTTCTCATATGACTACAGATAATTTTAATTTCTTCCTCTGAAAACTGTCTATTCATATCCTTTGACCATTTATAAATTGAGGAATGACTTCTATTTTTGTAAATTTGGCTCAGTTCACTATATATTTTAGAAATGAAGCCTTTATCACAGATGCTAGTTATAAAAAATATTTTCCAGTTTTCAGCTTCTTTCCGAATCTTGGTTGTATAAGGGTTTTTTTGTGCAAAAACGTTTCAATTTAATATCATCAAAATATCCATTTTTATACTTAATAATATTTTCTATCTCTTTTTTGGTCATAAATTTCTCAATCAGTTTCCCAAAGACTACTGTGTCTTGTGAATCTAACCCATCTATTTCTTAGCCAGTACCAAGTGGTTTTGATGATACTTGCTTGATAATACAATTTGAGATCTGGCATGGCTACCCCCCCCCCTTGACATGTATTTTCACTAATCCCCTTGATATTTTGGACATTTGGCTCTTCCAGACAAATTTTGATATTATTTTTTTCTGGCTCTAAAAAATAATATTCTAATAGTTTAATTAGTACGGCACTGAATAAGTAAATTAATTTAGGTTCAATTGTCATCTTTATTATGTTAGCTTGGCTTACCCATGAGCAACTGATGTTTTTCCAATTAGTTACTTCTGACTTTATTTGTGGAAAAGTGTTTTGTAATTTTGTTCATATAGTCCTGTGTTTGTTTTGGCAGGTAAATTATCAAATATTTTATACCATCTACCATAACTTTAAATAGGGTTTCTCTTTCTATCTCTTGCTGTTGGGCTTTGTTAGTAATATATAGAAATGCAGATGATTTATCTGGGTTTATTTTGTAACCTGCAATTCTGCCAAAATTGTTTATTATTTCAAGTAGTTTTTCATTTGATTCTCTAGGATGCTCTAAGTATATCATCATATCATCTGTAATGAGTTATAACTTAGTTTCTTCTTTGCCTATTCTAATCACTTCAATTTCTTTTTCTTCTCTTATTGCTAAAGCTAGCATTTCTAGTACCATATTGAATGACAGTGGTGATAATGGACATCCTTGTTTCACCCCTGATCTTATTGCAAATACCACTAGTTTGTCCCCATTACATATAATGCTTGCTGATGGTTTTAGGTAAATTATGCTTATTATTTGAAGGAAGGCACCATTTATTTCTAAACTCTACAATGTTTTCAATAGGAATGAGTGTTGCATTTTGTTAAAAGTATTTTTTGCTTCTATTGAGATAATCATATGATTTCTGTTAGTTTTGTTGTTGATATGATCAATAATGCTGATAGTTTTCCTAATACTGAACCAGTCCTACATTCCTGGTATCAATCCTACCTGATCATAATATAAGTTGCTGTAATTATTTTGCTAATATCTTGTTTAAAATTTTTGCATCTATATTCATTAGGGGAAATGGTCTATGTTTTCCCCTGTTTTGTATCTTCCTGGTTCAGGTATGACAACTATATGTATATCATAAAAAAATGTGGTAGGACTTCTTACCAGTTTTCCCAAAGAGTATATCTATATTGTATTGGAATTAGCTGTTCTTTAAATGTTTGATGGAATTCTCTTGTAAGTCCATTTGGTCCTGGAGATTTCTTCATAGGGAGTTCACTGATGGCTTGGTCAATTTCTTTGTCTGAGATGGGGTTATGTAACTATTTAACTTTCTTTTCTGTTAATCTGTACAATTTATAATTTTGTAAATATTCATCCATTTCACTTACATTGTCAAATTAATGATTATACAGTTAGGAAAAGTAATTTCTAATTACTTTTTTAAAATTTCCTCCTTGTTGGAGGTGCGTTTACTGTTTTCATTTTTGATTTGGTAATTTGGTTTTATTTTTTCTTTTTTTAATCAAATTGACCAAAAGTTTATCAATTTTATTGGTTATTTCATTAAACCCTTTCCTTTCCTTTCCTTTCCTTTCCTTTCCTTTCCTTTCCTTTCCTTTCCTTTCCTTTCCTTTCCTTTCCTTTCCTTTCCTTTCCTTTCCTTTCCTTTCCTTTCCTTTCCTTTCCTTTCCTTTCCTTTCCTTTCCTTTCCTTTCCTTTCCTTTCCTTTCCCAAAACTTTAAACCTATTGCAGTCTGAAGTCCATAGATTGGACAAGTCTAGGTCCTTGTCCAAGGTCCACTTAAGGGCTGTTTTCTGGACCTCCCAGCTTGAGTGATTATCCATAGTGACTGCTGCTGTTTCTCTCTCAGCTTGATTTAGTTATTTTTTATTAGTGTCATTAAACTGGCCATCCCCTGACTACTTCTTAAACAGACCTATTCACTGAATGGTCATAATCTCACCCTAAGTACCTGAATAAGCCTTAGCCTAAAGGGAACAAAGTCTCCCATTGCATTCTGGATCATCTCTAGTCATCCTGATGAATATCTGATCACTGCATCCAGATGGCTCTGGAGGAAAAAGTGAAGCTGGTGACCTTGCACAGCCCTCCCTCACTCAAAATAAAGTCAAGTGCAAATCATGTCATCATTTTTCTGATGTCATGGTCTTCTTCGAAAATGAAGGATGGACACAACAAGAAGATTAGGATTGCCACCCCTGTTTTTATTTACATCAACTGAAGCATAATAAATTCTGCTTCAGTGTTTTACCTTTACCCTGTGTATATCCCCCTGTTTCAAATGTGTTTCTTGTAAACAACATACTATGGAATTATGATTTTTAATCCATTCTGTTATGGGCCTGTTCTGAGTTTATCACATTCACAGTTATGGTTACTATCTGTGTCTTTCTCTCCTTCCTATTTCCAACAGTGTATGCTTTTATTTCTTCCTTCTTCCTTCCCCTCCACATCAGTTTCATTTTTGACTAGGGTCTCCCTCAATCTTCTCCTCCTTCTATCAGCCCTCTCCTTTCATTCCCCCTTACCCTTACTACTTCTTCCCTTGCTTTTAACCTCCCTGGCCTTTTTTTCCCCTCCCTGCCCCCTACTGCCTATAGGACCAGCTCGATTTCTGTACTTAACTGAGTATGTGGTTCCCTCCTTGAATTAAACCAGATAAGAGCAAATCTCAAACAATGCTCACCTCCCTCCCCTCTTTCTCTCTCCCTCAATATGTTTTTGCACCTTTCCCTGTGATGTAATTTATCTTTTTCTGCCTCCTCTTTTTTTCCTCTCCCATTACAATCTTCTTGCATCCTTTAATCACCTATTTTAACCATCACTTCAGTTCATTTATACTGACTTGCTCTATCTATGCATATCTCCTTTAAACGTCATAATAAATATACAATTCTCCAGATTAACAGGTGTCATCCTCCCATATAGTGATGCAAACAGTTTGACCATATTCAATAACAAGGTTTTTTTTTCCTGCTTACCTTTTTATGCCTCTCTTGAGTCTTGTATTTGAAGACCAAATTTTCTATTGAGCTCTAGACTTTTCATCAGCAAGATCTGGAAATACCTATCTCATTGAATATCCATCTCCTTGCCTGAAATATTACATGCAATTTTCCTGGATAATTGGTCCTTTGTTGCAGTCCAAGCTTTTTGCCTTATGGAATATTATATTCCAATCTCTCCAATCTTTTATTGTAGAAGCTGTAAGGTCCAGTGTGATCCAAATTGTAGTTCATGGATATCTGAATTTTTTTCTGGTTGCTTGCAATATTTTCTCCTTAACTTGATAGTTCTGGAATTTGGCAGCAATATTCCTTGGCATCTTCAATTTGGGATCTCTTTCAGGAGTTGTTTGGCGGATTCTTTCAATGACTATTTTGCTCACTGTATGTAGGACCTCAGGGCAGTTTTCCTTGATTATTTCTTGAAAGATCTTGTGCAGGCTCTCTTTTTCATCACAGCTTTCCAGTAGACCAATGATTCTTATATTTTCTCTCTGGGATCTATTTTTTCAGGTCAGTTGTTTTTCCAATGACATATTTTACATTTTCTTCTATTTTTTTATTCTTTATATTTTGTTTGATTGATTCTTGATGTCTCATAGAGTCTTTAGCACTACTTGCCCAATACTAATTTTTAATAAATTGTTTTCTTCAGTTTCCTTTCTGCACCTCCTTTTCTATTTGTCCAATTGTTTATTTTAAGGAGTTTATTTTCTCCAGTTAGGTTTTGTATTTTCTTTTCCATTTTTCCAACTTTCCCACTTAGGTTTTGTGCTTCCTTATATGGTTGCTCAATTTTCCTTTTTAAGGAGCTCCTCTTTTCAATGAATTCTTTTTTTTTTCACTTTATCAATTGTGTTTTTATAATCACTGGCCACTTTTTCTTCTGCCTTTCTAATTTGGCTTTTAAAATCTTTCTTGAGTTCTTCCAAGAATGCTCTTTGGTATTGAGACCAATTCATATTCCCTTTTGAGATTTCAGATGTGAGTACAGTCTCAATGTTGTTCATTTCTGAATTTCTTTTTTGGTCTTTGTGCCCATTGTAAGATTCTATGGTTTTTACTTTTATGGTTTGCTTCTTGTTAATGATGATTTCCTTTTTCCTGGCTTTTAAAGTAGATCTTTTCTTCTGAGTCACATTTCTTGTGCTGAGAACTTGAGGGTTTGTGTATTGTGACCTCTGGATCTTTCAGCTAGAAGCTAGAATGCCTCAGCTTACGTGGTGCTGAGTTGGTTGGGGTGCGCTAAGGCCAAGGCAAGGTGAAGTCTTTCTGAGTTTCCTCAGGGTTACCCTGAAGCTTATTGTGTCATGTGTGGGGGAAGGAGTGGTCTAGCTGCAGGTTATCTCCTCTTCCCCTAAGCTAGAGCACAGGTGGAGTCAGTGGCTGGTGAAACTCCATCTGTACTTGTGTCTGCCTGATTCCCCTGGCTGTGCTAAGGTATGCCTGGGGTCCTGATCTTGGTGTTTGTGGGGTCTACCTATATGGGGTTCAGGATCTCTTCTTGGTTCTCTGAGGTTGTTCTGGACTAGCCCCTTCAATTACAGCAAGAGGGACTCTCCTGGATGATCTTTCTAGCCTCCCAAGCTGAGAGAATGTTTACCCCTTTGACTGATTCCACTATTCCAGGATTTTTCCTAGGGCAATATTCCCTGAGTTTTTCAAGGTCAACAAGGGAAGGGTGAGAGCGCTTGCAGTTTATTCCACCATCTTGGCTTCTTAACTCTTGTATTTCAATAGCAGAGTTTGTATACCGCTCAATTCTTTCACCAGAAGTGCTTTAAAGTCCTTTATTTCATTACAGATCCAACTTTCTTTCCTCTGTGTAGAATTACTCTCAGTTCTTTTCAGGGTAAATTATTCTTGTATATAAGCCTGTATCATTTGTGTTCTGGAGTATTGTATTCTAAGGTCTCTTCCTTCATAGTAGTGCCTACTAAATCATGTGTTATGCTTATTGACTCCTTTTGATTTCAGTTTTTTTTTTCTTTCCTCTCTGGCTTCTTGAAATGTTTCTTTTTTCTTTAATTAGAAATTTCTAGATTTCAATTATGTCTTGGTTCCTGGAAGTTTACACTTTTTTCCCACCATCAATGGTTGATGGGTTCTCTCTATTTCCATTTTTGTCCTCTGCAATGAAGTTTCTTTAGGCAGTTTCTTTAAAGTATTTCTCTAAATATGATATCTAGGATTTTTTGGTTTTCATCATGGCATTCAGTCTTATTATTTTCTCCTCAATTTATTTTTGAGGTTGAATATCTTTGCTATGAGATAAACTACATTTTCTTCATTTCTGAGTCATAACTTTTTTCTTAATATTTCTTGTTGTCTCCTGGAGTCATTTGCTTTTATTTGATCTATTTTAATTTTTGGGAAATTTTTTCTTGGAGAATATCTTTTATGACTTGATATAAGCCTTTATTTTTTCCTCACTTTTTCTTCTCTATCATTTATTTTCTATTTTTTCTTCTCTAGCACTCTCATTTCATTGATAAACATGTTTTTAACACTTTAAAAAATTGCTTCAGCTCTTCCAGAAATTGTACTTCAACTTATGTCCAGGTTGTGTTTTTCTTTGTCTTTGCTTTCACATATTAGAGAATTTCTCTTATTCTGGATATTGTCTTGAACAACCCTGTCCCCATAACAGGTTTTCATGGTGGGAGTCTCTGTATTTGTTTGATCATTTTTACTCTACTTTTTGACTTCATAGTTAGTACTAGAGCCAGGCTTTGCAAATTTCTGCAGGCAAGGTCTGAGATGAGCCTGTTGCTATTTTCTTGAGTTGTTGAATTGTATGTTATTCCTGATTTTCAGTGACAGCCCCAGATAGGGACCTGTAAACTTTCAATGCTTGCAGACTGGTCTAATTTAAAGTAAAACCTGATTATTGCCTCCTGGGTCTCAGCTCTGGGTTTATCCCAGTTGAAGTTTCAGTAAACTGTTGGTGGACTCTATCATTATTAGACAAAACAAGAACTCTGCTTCAGAGTGAACTGTAAGAGCTTTTTTGCTCTGGGGTTACTCCATTTGTTTCCCTTTGGCACTTCATAGTGGTCTGGAAGCTAAAACTGAGACCCTACTCTCCTCCTGGGATCAATTCCCCAAAGATCCTGCTTATTTCTCAATTTGTTCTTTGCTTAACACACAGCCCAGAGTGTCTTCTTCTCCCTCTGAAATGTCTCCCAGTAACAGATAGTCTCTTTTGTCCTGTATTTGAGACTCTGAACTAGGCGGTAAACAACAGAGCTTCCAGCTAAAATTTGTTTTTGCACCTTGTACAAGTTTAGGTCACTGTATGATATATTTTGGACTTCTTACCGTCCTGACACATAACTTCTCTTTACATTGGAATAATAATAATTATTATTATTATTTTAATTTCCTAACCAGGACTTAGTTTGATATGCTTTCTAGAGCTTCATGTTGGTTGAGTTTTGAGTGAGGAGCTTAAGAATACTTCTTACTAATCCACTATCTTGTTTCCATCTCTCCTAGTCTAAGGGTTTTTAAACCAGGCTCTGTACCTATTTTTTTTAAACAATGGCATTTCTACATAATTGTTTTTTTCCACTCTATCTTATTTTAAGATTTTCAAAATGTTATTCTCTGTGTACTTCATCAAATTGCCAAGGGGTCTATGACACCTCTAAAATTAAAAAAAAATGTTCTAGTCCAGTAACCTAATTTTACATATGAGGAAACTGAGACCCAGAATAATCATATTTACTTAGAACTACAACTCATCTACATAGAATCCCAGACTTCAGCCCTTTCTTTTACATGGTCATTTCTTACACAGGATTAAGTATAAATATAGCAACGGAGAGAAATTTTGTCATCCAAGGTGATCTTAAAGTCAGTTCCAGAGACATAAATTTCTTGTAGTTCTGTATCAGATATAGTGCTTGGCCTTGTATAAAAAAGGTAACACTTCCCCTGCCCTCAGAGAGTTTGCATTTTATTTGGTAGGAGTGGGGTTAGAGTAATCACAGATTAGTTAACTGAAGATACTTTGAGAAAAATATGGAAGACGGAGGGGAAATTATAAGAATTAAACTTAGGCTTCTCAGAACATATAAGATAGGAGTGTAGAGATGAGAATCCACTGTCAAAAACTTTTTTAGACACATATGATAATGGCTTATTAATTCAGACAAATTAAATTGCTCTAACCCTTCCCTGTCATAGTCCCTAAATTTTTTAGGGAAGCCATTCAGTGAGGAAAACATTTTTTTTTCACTTTCTACCATAAGATTCTGATGGAGAGCCACAGAAGTCTTTTGTTTTTGCATGGCTTTTAACAAATAAAGGAAAGAAAGGTAAACAAAATAAACAGATGAATTTTAGAGCACTCAGCCTGTTTGTTTACTTTCTGAGAAAAGGCACTGGAGAGCAATGCACAATGAAGGTAGGGCATTTTGACTTCCCAGTAAATCTGCTGAGATTTTAGAGCAGTCATGAAAATCTATTGCTACCACTTATAAGCCAAATGACTCTGAGCAAGTTCCATAAATTCACTCTGCTTCAGTGTCCTCATTTATAAAATGTTGATGATAACATTTGTGTTATTATTCCCAATCCCTATCTTGTAGGGTGGAGAAATGTGAAGCTCGGTAACCCTTTGATGAAATTAGAGGACAGAACCAGAGGAGATGGGTGAGGACTAGATTTGTGATTATACAGAAACTGGGAACTCCCATTTGAGCCAAGTCCCTTTACCAATGTAGGTTGGCTTCTTCTTTGAAAGTTAGAATCTTGAATAGTGACCTGAGGCTGTGAAACATTAAATGATTTGCACTGAGACTGTAAGATATTAGACGAAAGACTGGAAACTACATTTGGGGCTGGTTCTACATCCTGTAGGCCACTGGTGAGTCAGAGATGGAGCTAAATTAATCACTCTCATCACCATTATAATTATCATTATCAAATGTAAATATTCCTTAGGTTTTTGACCTTGAGACTTAGAATGCCCTGCTTTAAACCGAGAAAGATTTATCTATGTTTACAATATGTAGAGGTATGTCATTTGCTGGATTTTGTTGACCTTCTTTTTCCACTGGAGATTATATTTTCAATCTGAACATTCATTTCCTTAGGCTGCATTGCACTAAGCATATATATATATATATATATATATATACATATATATATATATATATATATATATATATATATATATGTATATATATATATATATATATTATCATTTAGCTATAAGAGAAATGAATAAGAAATACTGGCATCTTAACAGATGTTTGTAGAGGAGAAACTCATAATGCATATTTCAGTGGGAAGGAAAACTGAGCCAGCCCTAGTATCTAAGTGAGGTTACTATCTTATTTATAAAAGGTAAAGCAATAGTAATAGGCAAGAAGAAAACATTTTTTTCATCTCAGTTCAGAATAATCTTAGTTATAATTTTTCTAATATATTTTGTTTGAATTTCTATTTTGCGTCTATCTCATTCTATCTTGTATGAAATGCACTCACATATACACATGCGTCTTCTGACTAGACTTTAAGTTCCTTGAAGTAGAGAATTAAACATACCATTTTCCATAGTAGTGTTCTGATTGCCTGTACTTGCATGCTTTATTGAATTGAATAATTCTTCACTCTTTTTAGATTTATTTTCTCTATCCCTCACTCTCCCCCTTGTCTCCTCTCTTTGCAAAACATACATGAAGGATTATGGAAGACTGAATGATTCAATTTTCAGAGGGTAAGTGGGTGGGTTGGAGGATCCATAACACATATCAAAATAAGTGGGGCTTAAGGAAAATTGTGAAGGGGTGTTAATAAAAGTAATCATACAGAAATGACAACATGGTATGAGACTTAAAAAAAGGTTTAAAATACTAATTCTTTGCTCTATGTTTTATTCTTAGCATCATGACCCAAGGCTAAGGATAGATCAATAGAAAATGCATCTGGAAAATCACCAGATCACTAATTGTACTGCAGAACTTTTTTTCAATTCAGAGTTATGATGATAATAATTACAAAGCACTTTATTATATGCTATGTATAATATATATGCTTATATATTATATGCAGGTATCTTGTCTGGTCTTCAAGCAAAGCCTGAAAAATAGGACAATTAGTATCACTTTACAGATGAACCAGGTTTGGAGTCAGAAGAAAAAATTTAAATCTTATCTCTGCTGTTTATCACATCTGTCATTATGAATAAATCACTTCACCTCTACATCTTCAGTCTCCTCTTGTGGAAGAATTTAGATGATATAGTGAATTAGAGGGATAGACTTTGGAGGGGACAAGATGAGCTAAAATCCTGGGGTCATCTACCCTCTCAGCTTCAATTTCCTCATCTGTGAGATGGATATAATAGCACCTGCTTCATGGGATTTTTATGGGGCTCAAATGAGATAATACACGTTGAGTAGTTTGTAAACCTTAGAGTGCTAGATAGCACAATGACTGGATCTTTGATTTCATTTGTTTTGGGGAAGTAGAGAAAACTTCCTGTACCAATGTAAGGTAGTTCCTTCCCTACAGCTTAAATGTTAGATAGTTTTCTAGAACATTATGAAATTAAATTACTTGTGCAAGGTAACACAGCCAATATATAATAAACAGGACTTGAACCCACATCTTGGTGCCCATGGTGCTGCTTCTCATATCTAAATGATGGCACAATTAATATGTAAAGTCCAACTTAGACTGGATTCTCTTGAATAGCCCCCCTTAAGCCCTCAGATCTTGTGATCATACAAAAATGAAGAAGCTAATTGATGTGTTCAACACCAAACTAGTAAAGACGATGACATATTATTCAAACCCAGGTCTTTTGAATCCAAGCTTATAACTCTGTACCACAGTGCACCTATTTTCAACTCTAACAAATACTAATGTCTTTTATATGTAATTTGCTACAGGAGGAACTGAATTGAACTCAGAAATATAAGAATTTTCCTATCTTTCCAGGAACTTACGGTTTAGTGCAGATATATAAATAATGATATTATGAAGTATAATATGGCAATAAGTGTATAAGAAGTACAAAGTGAAGTAAGACTTAATTTAATTCAAAAAGCCTTTTAAAATTCCTACTATCTGAAGTAGGAATACTACTACGTTATGCTTGAAGATGCCAAAGACCAAAAATGAGATAATCCCTTCCCTCTATGAGCCATATTCTCTTGGTAATAGGGAATGGGATGGAACAGGAACACAAATTAGTAAATATTAGAGTAAGGGTTTGTATCACAATTAATCTAAACAAAGGACCCAGATTACTTGATTGAATCAATCAATGTGATAAGTAGATGTATACACATATGTGTGGCATGAAATATTTAGGTTATTACAGTAAAGTAGATGAAGCCACACAGAGAAAAGGAGACAATGCACTCAAGTGAGAATTAAGAAATCCACCAGAGGAAAATCAACAATAACTATGACAAAAATTATGAACATTAAGGACAGGTAAATTTGGGTCCCTGCAAGGCTACTTACCAGGTGAGCCCAGTCGAGCTTTAGCCAAGGGGAACTTTATATAGAAGCCTAGAAGCCTAGAAGGACTTCCAGTAACCAAGAGTTATACGTTTTTCTTTTGCCACAAGTGTTCTATGCATGTGCCTTACCACTATAGTACTCTGAATCTACTGCTCACTCTTTCCATGCACGTGTATATTCTCATGACAGCATGTATACCAGATTTTTGAAGGCTATTTTGTACCAGCTATATTTATTATTCCACATTAATAAATAATCTTTCAAAAAGCAAATGAAGCCTGGCTGATAGTCATTAGGGGCACAATGAATGGAGAGTCATCATCCTTTTAAGTTTTGCCATAGCATCCTGAGGGGAAATGCAATAACTGCCCTCTGAGGACCTGTTCCATAGAATTGGATAGGAGTTAGGGAAGTAGCCCTGGCGGACAGCTATAAATATACAGAATATTTCAAGCAAAGTAAGGGAAGTAAGAACAGGGTAACATCAACAATTAACATCAGATAAATCATCAAAGAAAACATGGTACCTGAGCAGAATCTTGAAGAAAAACAGATTCTCACAGGTGAAGATGGGGGAAAAGTTATTAAATGGATAGTCGCTGATTTGTTGATTTCAAGCTTTGACTCCTTAAACTTAGCATTGGGGACAGAATATCAGGAATAGGTAAGTTTATGATGAGGTGCATATAGATAGGAAAGTATGGGCTGTGTGTGAATAACAACAATCAATCCAGTAAGCTTCACGTGTGTGTGTGTGTGCACATATACTGGATTCACTAGGCAAACATGAGTTATCAGAGGGTTTTGAGTAATGCAAGAAACATGACTATTTGTATTTAATAAAGATTGGGCTGGTAGAGGTTTGATGGAGTAACTGTACAATGACTAAAATAAAATGTTGATCATTTGCCTCATTCTAAGGGGCTGATGTGATCATGAAATATACCATCCCTTTTTTCTTTTCAGTTTTATTTTAATTTTAATTGGTGTGATACCTCTGAGCTTTTCAGTTTCACTGCATGCAGAGCTTGAATCTTCTAAAACAGTTACTTTTTTCATTTTTTCTCTGTTTTAACTAATAAAAGAACCTTCCCAATTTCCTTATAATCGGCTTCATGTCAATTCCCTCAGGTTGCCAGCTTCATTCTAATTCTATTTTTAAACAAAGGTATTTGATTTTTGTTCTTCTTAGCTACCCTTTGCTTAACCCCTAATTTAAAACTGCCAATCTTTCCTGTTCATCACTCTAAAAGAAATGTGTTAGCAAATAAGAAACTCTTTCACTACATAGAAGGTGCTAAGTCAAAAAAATAGCAGGATAACCCATATTTTGCTTCATTACTGTATGGTCCTCTTTGTTCTGCTAACAACTTGTTTTCCTCATTATTCTACAAAACTGCTTTTAATATACTATTACACTTTAACTATGGAATTTTTTTAAAAAAATAGATCTGTACATTAAGTTGAATGCCTAATAAATTACTTTCTCTTGAAATACAAATGGATTCACTGTGATAGATAAGAGACCAGAATAAAATCCACAAGAATGAAAGCCATATTCCTCACAGGTTCAAACACCAAAATGTATTTTCCTAGATTCAGGAGATTTAGAATTGGAAGGAATTTTAAAACTCATATGCTCCAACTCATTGATTTTACAAATAAGGAAACTGAGATCCAGTTTCGTTGGGTGGTCTAGTAAGGTCTATTTTGGGGGAAAATACTTTTCCTTAAAATAAGCAGTGACCAAATGGGTTTTCCCCAACTACTATAGTTCATTCAAATACAATGGATGCATCAGTATGTTTTGAATGAAGACTATTAGTATTTTAAATATGAATTCCCTTTGACTTTTCAGGAAGCAGAAGAAATCATTAGCATACATTTGTGGAAAATTCATGTTGTAAGAACTTTTATTGATATCTTTGACAGATAATAGCTATATTGCATGGTATTATTTATTCTTATTTTTTAAAAATACTGAATTAATAATCCTGATGATTTTAGTTCTAAAAATTCGGGCAAGGCTATCAGACAATCTGCAGTAAGATATGTCCTTTAAAAATGAGTAGAATGCATCTTTGAAAACAGCACATATTAAATATAATAGAATAACAGTATCATAACTAGGTTTGGGTGGCAGTAAAGTAAGCTAGAATGGGGAAGGGTGGTTTGACTGGGCTGGAAGTTTAAATATAAGAATATGTAAAGTGTTCATTATTTTAGGGATAAGAATAGTAACATTAATCTAAAGATAGGTACAAAACTGGCTTAGGGAGAGGCAAGATGTTTGTACCTTCTGAAAGAGGTCCAATCTCAGCATTAATTCTAAGAGAAACTGGAGTGAAACAGAGGACTGCTAGTGGTCCAAGTGAGTAGGCAATCATTCCACGTTCAGTGGGGGAAAGGGGAGCTTTCAGAATTTAAAAGTATAGCAGCAACTATGGAGATTTTATTCAAGAAGAGAAATCCAATCCTCAAAGAACCTGGAGGACAAGATAGGAAACAAGTCTTTATAATAATAATAATAATAATAATAATAATAATAATAATAATAATAATAAAACTTTTACAGGACAAGGAATTAATTAATCAGCAAGTATTTATGAAACATAGACTATATGCCAGGTACTATGCTAGCTGCCAGAAACTCAAATGCCTAGATTAAAACAAACCTTGCTCTAAAGGAGCTTGCATTCTAATTATTAAGGTTAAGTACTTTGAAAAATATATATAAAATAAAATCAAAGGATTAAATGAAAATATATAAAGTATTAGAAAAGAGCAATTTTTTGTGGGGGGAAGGCATTAGCAGCTGGGGATTTCAGGAAAAGTGTTATGTAAATATTAAACTAGGTCTTGTAGGAGAAGATACATTTTTTGTGGTGAAAGGAAAGGGGAGCAAATGCCAGGCTTGTAAATAAGTCCAGTGCAAACTTATAGATCTGAGCCATGAAGAATGATGAACAGAGAAGGCCAGTTGAACCAAATTCAGAGAATAGGAAAGTAACAATATATAATCTGTCTATAAAGATAGATTGAATGCTAGACTGTGAAAGGTTTAGAAGCTCGATAGAAGAGTATGTTCTATCCAGAAGGTTATAAGGAAACACTAGAGTTGATTGATCAGCATAGTGATATTAGAACTATGCTTTAGGAAAATCAGGCAATAGTATATATAGGAGGTACTAGAGTAGAGAAACATGAGGAAAGCACACCAGTTAAGAAGATGCTGCAATAATCTAGGTGAGAGGTAATGAAAGCCTGAACTAAGGTGATGGCTATCCCTTGTGTCCCCAGAGCATAAAATCAGTTGGTATCTTCACTTTCCACTCTCCTTCACCTGACATACCCAATCATTCGGAAATCTGGAAGGAGAGAACTTCCTTTGAAAGAAATAGAGAATTTTCAAAAGAGAGTAAGTTTGGGGAAAAGAGGACGAGTTCTCTTTTCAACATGAATGTGAAATATCTAATAGGTAATTGATGATGCTGAAGGAAAGTCTTGGGGTAGATATAAAAGTATCTGTGTAATCCACATGGAAATGCCAGTTAAATATTTTGAAGCTTATGAAATGAGAGAGATAAGCAGAGACAGAGAAAGAACAGAGACAGTGAGAAACAGAAAGAATCAGAAACAGGAGAGAAAGAGAGAGAGAGAGAGAGAGAGAGAGAGAGAGAGAGAGAGAGAGAGAGAGAGAGAGAGAAGGGGCCCCTGGACAGAGACTTTGCAAACATCTGTATTTAAGGAACTAGACGTGGATAATGAGCCAGCAAAGGAAAAGAAAATGTAGTAAAACACGTGAAGGGATATTAGGAAAGAGCTGTGTCAGTGAAATCCAGCAGGAGAGAGTATGCAAGAAGAGAGGTAGCCAACAACATAAAATGTCAGAGAAGGATCAAGAAGAATGAGGTCTGAGAAAAGACTTGTAAATTTGGTAAATGAAAGACTGTTAATACTTTTGAAGAGAACAGTTTTTGTCTGGAGATAAAGTGAAAGCTAGATTGCAAAGGGGTGAGGAGTAAGTAAGAGGAAATTGAGGCAATGAGTATACATATTTTGTGTTTTTTAAGGAAGGGGATGATAGAGTAATACATTATTCAAGACTGGGTAGGAGGGCATGATTGAAAGCAGTAGAGAAGTAACCATTTGCAAAAGAAAGATTGAAGATGGGAGATGATTCAAGTTGCAGTTTGCTGATGAAGATAGGAGAGGGTCAAAAGCAATTATCAGCTTGTATGTCTTCCTATCCCCTCCACCTTCCACTGTCATTGCTCAGACCTTTATTAATAACTGTCCAACGGGTCTATTTCAATCAGCTTTAATCCATTTAACACCAGGGCCAGGTTCACCTTCCCAAACTATTCCATTCCACTTGCATTATTCACATGTTCAAACTGTCAGTGACTTCTTACATTTGAAAGAAATCTTAGCAGTGATTTAGTTCAATCTCCTGTCTAATTCAAAACCTCTTCCTGACAAATAGGAATTCTGTCTTTGCCTGAATATCTAAAAGAAAAATAAATTACTACCTCACAAAGTATTTTGTTGTATTTTCAGACAGTATTTTTTTCCTTACATTGAGACAGAACTTTCTTCCCAATAACTTCCTGACTATTTATGGCCACAACTCACCCCTCTCTTGGGTGGGAGATGGGAAGTGGTATTGTTAGAGGCATCTGGGTGATGCAGTGGATAGGCACACTGAGCCTGGAGTCAGGAACACTTGAGTTCAAATCTGGCATCAGGTACTTACTAGCTGTGTGATTCTGGGAATGTCAGCTTCTATCTCCATCAGTTACCTCAACTGCAAAATGTGGGTAATAAGAGCATCTACCTCCCACAGTTGTTGTGAGCTTAAAATGAGATAATATATGTAAAGCGCAGTGCCTGGTACATAGTAGGAACTAAGTAAATTCTTTTTTTCCTTCTCCCTTCCTTCCACTCTTCTTTTCTTCCTCCTCTGCAGTCAAGCAAAATATTTTTATTTCACATGACAGCCTTACAAATATGGAAGGCATTTTTCTAATCCAAAGATTTTAGCTTGGAAATTAAGGCTCAGTCTGGTCCAAAGCATCATTTCTTGTATCCAGTACTTAGCTACTAGCACTCTTTTGAAGCCATATATTATATCTTGCTACCAAAATGCATTGTGCCTTTTTGTGCTGTATATCTTTGTACACGTTCTCTCTCCCTATGAGGCCTTCTGTCAACTCAATCTAAAATGCAGGAAGCAAATATTAATGTCACCTCCTCAATGAAGGTTTGATTTCCCCAAAAGGATGTGCTCTCTTATTTGGAACAATGTTATAATCATTTATACCTTTTTGCATTTGTTTTTCTGTTGAAGTCATTCACCAAGTATGTTGGGGTTTTTGTAAAGACAAAGTGGTCTTATTGATTGACGATAATTTTGTTTTGTTTTTTTTTTAATTACACCTCCAAACCTCTGCATGTTAGAGAAGTGAAGATGGCAAACAATATGAAATAATTCTTTGGTAAGATAAAAAGAAAATCTGAGAAATGGAATTTCAAATCAGTATCAAAATGCATATCCACAGAAGTCCCACTCTGATTCCTTATTGTTTATCAGTTAATAAACAAGCATTTATCAAACTTCTACTATGTTTTTGGCACTGTTATAGGTCCTAGGATATAAATACAAAGAATGAAACAAACCTCATTTACAAAGATATACTAATGGGGAAGAAATAGCATACACACATATCATACTAGAGGCTAGAAGGAAATATGGACTTACTAGAATTGCTTGAGATCAGTGTTGTGGCTAAGTCTAAACTTAAGGAAAATCACTTTAACAGCAACAAGAATGATCGCCCACTACAGAAGAGTTTTGAATCAGGAACACTACGTGGAACATACAGTAAGCTAGGCAAGAGTGAGGACTTGAACCAAGATGCTGGTTATGAACAAGGAAGGTGAGGATTGGTAGTAACTTAGTGAGAAACAAGGCAAATTGGAAGAGAGTTTGGAAGACAAGTATTAGCTAATTTCCTAAATATTCATGCTCACACTGCAAATTTAATAATCAGATCTCACAACTTGACTTGCACATAAGCCTGGAGATAATACATATAGAAGGATGGTGACCATGAAAGGTTAATTTGTTTGCAAAATAACTGGAATGGTAAGTGGGGAGGAGATTTACAAATTTTTTGATAGAATTTACAATACTGATTTGACTATGGTTTTAGAGTTGGAAAGCAATGGATAGAAGATGTGTACAATTAGTGAGAAGATGGTGGGTAAATAAGGCAAAGTGTGAATAATAGGAACGTAAAATATGTTGCCATTTGAGGTATTCACCATTAAGGACAGTGATGATCTGAGGGTGGCACTTCACAGGAGAAACATTTTATTCTACCAAGATATGGTCTCTGGTCTGGGCTGTACAGCAACTGATGAAAAGATCCATGGCAAGGAAAGATGATGATTACATGAAGGTAGTATTATCATATTTTTAACATCTATTGCAGATGATAAAGGAGTTGGGCCATACTAATATAATAAAAATGATGGCACTACTGAAATTATTTTACAGATTTAGTACAACACTATTCAAAGTACCAAGGGGATACTTTATAGTGCTAGACAAAGGAATAACAAAATTCATTTGGAGAAACAAAAGGTCTAAAATCTCAAGAGAAATAAATTTTAAAAAATAGGAATGAGGGAGAATAGCACTTCTAGATCACATATAATACTATAAAAGATTAATTATCCTAAATATGTGTTACCTTACAAAAAGGAGAAAGTCATATCAGTGGAATAGTCCAAGTAAGGAAAAAAATAAGCAATAATTAAACTTCATATCCTACAATATGATAGGCTTGAGAATATAAATTACTTGGATAAATCCATATTGTTTGTGCATATATACATTTTGGAGATGTCCAGTACTTATAAAAGAAATGGAGCATTTATAAAACAAATATCAGATGTAGAAAACTCATGAGGAAGGGAATTACATTACCCTTTGCTCTTTCTCATCACTTTCAAGCTAATCTGCTGCTGCCATCACTCAATAACCTTTCTTTGGGGTTCACTGAATCCATTGCTATCCTATTGTTTGCCAAAACTTGGAGAAGTTCCCTTCTTTTTTTCAATAAGTTCAGTGCTTGGTTCACAGTCTTTCTTTCCTATATTCATACCTTTCCAAGCAGAAAAAAAGCAGGATGTATGAATGTGGGTGTGTATTGGGAGGGAGTATGTGCTAGGCTCTAGGAGTAAGCTGAGTAATATTAAAAGGATCCCAGCCTTTAATTTGGGTACCAAGGCTGAAGAGTGAGCAATGGAGTAGTTGCCTGAAAGTTTAAGTATATATACACACACACACACATACACACACACATACACATGGATACACACACATGCACATATACACATACATATATGTGTATATATATATGCACAAAATTGTGTATGCGTGTATATACACATATGTATACATATATACATATAGATGTGTATATATGTATATATACATATATGTATGTGTGTATATATATACATATGTGTATGTATATATACCACTCATTAAAGAGGAAAGAAATCATTCCTATTTTAGGTATCTGTGTAGAATCCATTTCTAGTAGTTAAGGTGTTGTAAAGTCTACATCAAGAGTATTTAGCCTAGTGGTAAAGTAATCATGAACACAAAACTCTGTTCCCTTCTTATTCACACACATTATAATAACAAAAAATCAAGAATGAAGGAAAATTTTATGTCTGCTATAATCAACATTATAACATGTCCCCAAAGTAATTTTTTATTAATGTATTTGTTTTCCATTTTCTACAATCTCTTCCATATGTCTTAGATTTTATACCCCTTCCCAATATGGCACGTAATCTTACATGGTTTCCATACATACATTATTATTAAGCACATTTTCACATTAGTCATGTTGTATAAAGGAATTAAAATGAATGGGGGAATCATAAGAAAAAAACAAAACAAAACAGAACATTAACACAGGAGAAAATATTCTGTTTCAATCTCCATTCCAGTTCCATAGTTCTTTCTGTGGATGTAGATGGGATTTTGCCTTAAGAGTTCTTTGGGAATGTTTTAGATCCTTGCATTGCTGTGAAAGGTTAGATATCCCAGAAAAATTCCTCACACACTGTGGTTGTTACTGTGCACAATGTTCTCCTAATTCGGCTCATTTCAATCAGCATCAGTTCATATAAGTCTTTCCAGACCTCTCTGAAGTCATCCTGTTCATCATTTCTTATAGCACAATAGTATTCCACTACATTCATATACTACAATTTGTTCAACTATTTCCCCTTGATTTCCAGTTCTTGGTCACCACAAAGAGAGCTTCCATAAATAGTTTTGTATATGTGGGACCGTTTACCACTTTTATGATCTCTTTGGGATACAGTACTAGAAGCGATATTTCTGGGTCGAAGGGTATACACATTTTTGTAGCCCTTTGGGCATAGTTTCAAATTGCTCTCCAGAATGGTTGGATCAGCTCACAGCACCACCAACAATGAATTAGTGTTCTAACTCTCCCACATCTTCTTCAACATTGATCATCTTCCTGTTCTGTCATGTCAGCCAATTTGACAGGTGTGATATGGTACCTCAGAGTTGTTTTGATTTGCATTTCTCCATTCAATAGTGATTCAGAGCATTTTTTCATATGCCTATAGATAACTTTAATTTCTTCCTCTGAAAACTTCCTGTTCATATCTTTTGACCATTTATCAACTGAGGAGTAACCTATATTCTTGTAAATTTGACTCAGTTCTCTATATTTTTTAGAAATGAGGCCTCCCAAAAGTTTTAAGTTTCAATAATCTCTAAACTGTAATAGCCTAAACTTGCACTACGACTTTTGGGACATCTTATTTTCTATATAATATTCTAAATGCAAAGAGTATATCAAATTGTTCAGGAGTGTTCTGGGTGATAGAAATGTTGCAGGGTATAGATGTCAAGTAACTCATGGTGATAAAATGAGAGCACCAGGGAGAGAGAATAGAAATGTTTTTACCGTTACATCTTGTTTGTAATTAGCTCATTCTATAGTTATTAATTCAGTGATATACCTTATGAAAATGGAGATGAAAATGTAGCAAGGTAGAGAAGGTAGGAAAATTTGTGCAAAATTGAGCTATATAAAAAAAGAGTTAATCTAAAATAAGGGAGTGTCAGTTTAACTATGGTTTTGTCCAAACTTTTCTTTAAAAAAATCCCCTGGCTTCTCCACTTCCATATGTACTATGGTACATCTAGAAACACCGAAAATCAGATGATAATGCTAACTCTAGGCCTACTAAGAAAAAAAATTTGGTTGTACTATGTGTTGAACTTAGGGAATCATGGCTATTTAAAATAACATACTTTAGTTAATATTCAACTTACAACAGTGAAAAGGGGAAAGAAAAAGAAAGAAGAATCAGAATAAAATTAAACAATGAATGACAAAGAGAGAGATCTAGGGATATTCAGAGAGCCCAAATTTTATGCCAAGCTAGTATAATCTTTAAAATTCAATGTCATATTGACACCTTGGTCTAAGAGTGCTGAGTTTTCTTCATTATTATTATTGCTATTACTATTACTAGAAACAGTAATGACAATGGTGATGATAAATAAGCAAAATATATATAATTCTCCTTATAAAGTAATTAGGATCAATTACTCTGCCTGCAACTTAGAAAGTCAAATCAAAATGATATTCTGCCTCCAGTTTTTCTTTTTGATCATAGATCTTTATATATTACCAAGAATTATTAATAAACTAAGGAGAAATTTTTCATCTTTCACAGGATATCCTCATGTAACTCTGGCAGATTAGCTGTCAACATTAAAATGTTAACATTTAAAAGTTTCTTTGGGAGTTTTGATTAATGTCTGTGCCAAACAAGTGTATCTTGGCATGTCTGCTTTGGTTTCCATGGAGAACAAAAATATACTCATCTGGGAACTTCTCCCTCCATCTCCCCCCACCCCACCCCCAACTTCCTGTTTAATCTGTATTGTCAACCAGGGAGCATGAAAGCTACCCCACTGCCATTAGCATTTGAAAATGGTAACTACCTATCACAATGAATGCTTTCTGAAACTAATTTGTTGATTGAAAGAGAATATTTTTAGTACTCCAGTATTCATAGCCTATGAGTTGTTTTTCATCTTTTCTCTGGCATTTAAACAGATGATCTCAATAGTAACTATTACAGAAATCAGAAAGCCTAGTAGTTAAAGGTTCATACCATGGAACAATCTGGAAACAAGTACATAATCTGTGCTGTAGCCTTAGTAAAAAGGGAAGCATAAATTATCTCCTAGTTAGATCAAGTAACCAAGCCTTTATTAAAACCCTACTACACGCAAGATACTGTACTAAATTCTGGTGATAAAAGGAAAAAAAAAAACTGTCCTTGTTCTCATTCTGTACCTTATAAGTTAAGTGACATCATAACACAATTCATAGTCATTGGGCCTTGGAGACAGGAAGATCTGGGTTGAAATCCTGTATCTAACATTTGCGAGTTAAATGTCATAACTAAATCACTTCACTGCTCAGTGATCAAGGCAACTTTCTAAGGATTTATATTATAGACAGTATTCTCATCTGTATTGATGGAGAATTTAATGACTTTTTCAGAAAGGACTCACAAATGTTCTTGATACCAAGTCTAAAGAATGTTGCCTCTTAAAAATGCAAACCATGCCTTCTACTTTGAGACATAGAGAGACAGAGAGAGAGGGAGAGAGAGAGGAGAGACAGACAGAGACAGAGAGGATTATGGAGAAAGTGTAGAGTGAATTATAAAAGCACGAGAATTTAAGGACAAGGTCAGTAAATGTCGCCCTTTAAAGTGATACTTACAGGAGTCAACAAAAAAAATGGATAAACTTATCCACCTCTGGCAATCTTACAAAATTAAAACAACAACAACAGCTAAGAGATGGCTTGTAATTGTGGTCCTGAAGATACGAGGGTATCTCCTGAAATTAGATCAGGGAGACATCAATATGCATGTGATTAACTTAAGATAAACTCTAATTTTGGAAATGGAAACATTAACAACAGATGAGAATACAAAGGTGGTTCTTACCGCTGAGTGTATAAAATGGAGCATGACAACCTGTAGGTGTACTCAGTACTGTCCAAAAAGGAAAGAGACAATGCAAAAGACTGTGAACAAGATTCAAACTATTAGACCTATAGAAGAGTAAGAATATTTTTCTTCTGCTACAAACTGAATAAAATAATGTATAATGATATAATGATAATTAATAATGGAAAGCTATAGAGCACAATGGTTTGCAAAGTGCTTTAAAAGTGCAGTATCGCATTTTAATTATTAAAATGACCTTGTGAGGAAGGTGCTTATATAATTCACATTGAAATAGGTCATTGCTGAACAGGTTTCTGTGTTACCTCTTGTTGGAACAAAATGAACAAAATGAAATAATCTTAGTCAAAGAAGGTCTACTTATTTACTACAAGAAACTAGCAATTAAAAAGAATATTCAGCAAGGACAGCATGTTCAGTGCAGCTGAACACAATTCCTTTGTTTCTCTATTGCCTATGGTTCTTCACTAGTCATGCATCAGGGAAAAGCTATATCTCCTTGTAGCTTCTTGTACATAGATGACAAAGAAGCCAAATCAAAACTATGAGCCTTAGACAACTGAGTCAATTAAATCTTGAAAACAGCTTCAGTACCTTTTAAGGAAAAATTAACCTAACTTGCATGGGAAAGGGGAATTGGCCCTCTGGTTATTGCTTCCACCATGCCAGACCTGGAAGTCAGTGTCCGAATGGTCAGCAAGAGGATCTTCCACCACCTCAATGGTTTTAGGATTTTTGCTGGACAACAACAAGTAGCATTTATATAGCAAACAGTATGGTCCAGCCACTGTGCTAAGCACTTTACAAATATATCATTTGATCTTTACAACAACCAGAGGAGATATCTAAATGCTATTATAATCCCCTTTTACAGATGAGGAAACCAAAGGAAACAGAAGTTAAATGACTTGCCCAGGGTCACACTGCTAGCAAATGTGTGAGTCTGGATTTGAACTCAAGTCTTCCTCCACTCTAGCCCCACCAATACATCCTCTGTGCCACTTAGTTGTCTACAACCCTGGCCTAGAGTATTCAAGAACCTGATATTAGTATATTGATATTAGTATACACATGTATATATATATATATATATATATATATATAAAATCTGATATTAGAATATTAAAGTATAAAAACAAGTGACAACAAAAACAAAATGTAGCAAGCAATGCAATAGCCTTCAAAAGAGTGACCAGATATGGGAAATGAAGACCAGAATTTCCAAGCATCCTCTCCCTTTCTAAAGTTCTGGAGCTACAATGTATGATCCATGAAGTTGCTGTGTCATATCTTTGAAATTCATAGTTGTTCTTACAGTTTAAAGATGGGCCTATGAGGTAGAACAGCCTCAAAAGAATCTGGACTATGGTAAAACTGATGACCCTCCTGTATGTTTTGTGTCATACCATGTCTTAAAGTCATCTGTATTAAGGTAGCTAAGAGGTCATTACCCTTTCAAATGTAGCCTGTCCCGCTGTAATGGTAATTTAAAATGAAGAGATCTTTCTCACTTATTAATAAGCTCATGTCACCTGCTTGGATCACATTAGTCTTAGTCACATGGAGCCTGGGGTGAGACTGAACGGGTGAAACAAGAAAATGCAGAACTAGAGCAGGAAGAGGAAGTTAGTGAGAGAACAGTCAGAACTGGAGGATGCAGGCAAACCCACAGTTGGCTGCGAGTATGAGAAGGGCATTTTGTTTAAGGAAAGCTTGTTTGTGATTTGTTTAAGGGAAGCCTGCTTGGGATTTGTCTAATAGAGCTGATTTGTGGGAAGCCTAGCAGGGGTAAGGTTTGGGACTGTTGTCATTCTGTGCATTGCTATTGTTTATAGATTTTTGTTAGTGTGATGGATTTGGCTTTCTGGTGTCTCAATCAATGTTTTTCTTCTGCCTTCTATGGGGAGAGTCCGTGGTATTTTGCAATTTAGAATTGTACCAGAATAGTCATGGCCACAGTAGGTGTTGTGAATATCACCCTGGCTTTACAAATGACTATGAGGATGGGATGGCAAAATATCAGACCCCTATTTGGAGATAGAAAGAGGAGAAGGAGAAATGGATTTCCCAAGGTATGATGATTTGCTTTATTCCTCCCTGGCAAGAGAATGAGTTAAAGGCCCAGGGCTTTGTGAAACTGGGAACCGGGGCTACAGAAGGGGGAACCCAGAGACTTAGAAGGATGTTTGCAGGGATTAAGAATAGAACCAGGGAAAGAAATGGCAGGGGTGTGTAGGAGAGATTGAGCCTTGCTAACAAGCTACGGATTTACATATAAAAGCAGAGACAAGTCACTGGAAGAGAAGGCTCAGATGGAAAGGGAGTTGGCTGGTTTTGAGGAGAAGCTTTTTTCCTACAGCATTCAAACCAACTTTTAGGAGAGGAAGCTAGAGAGTTTCAGGTGGTAGAAGAAAAAAACAGTTGTTGATTTGGCTCATAGGAGGAGAAAAGTTAACAACAGGAAAATGAATGTAGCCCTTGCACAGGCTGGGCTTGATTCAGGCCTAAACAGAGGTGAGGAGAATGGGAGTGGGAGGAGAATGAAACAAATGAGGAGACTGAGGTTCTGTTAGTACTAAGAAGGCAACTGGAGAATCAGGGGGGCCCCACAGTGTTTGGGAAGGCAACTGAAGATTTTACTCAGCAGGAGGTCACAGATATTATAAGTCTGTTCACCCAAAGGATGGGAGAAGCATTGGTACCTTGGTTGGTGAGAATTAGCAAAGAAGATAAATTTCCTTGAGAGAGAAGAATAACTAGCCAGGGGATTCAAAGTCAGAATGGTCTGACAAGAAAATAATTGTTTACTGCTCCACTGAGAGCAGGGGTAGATTTTGGAAGAATAGAGGGTATTCTAGCCTTGATTTTAGACTGAATAGGGAGGTAGGAGCTGCCCCGGCAGATCATTCTGAAACATTGTATCTAGCTTCATCAGATGTACCCCGAGAATGGGGAGAAAGTGTTGCCAGGCCCCAGCTCATTAAAGAGGGTGTATCTCTAGCCAGAATAATGACCCCAGGACTACAAATTGGAAAACAGTAAACAATAGTGAATGAGGCTATGATAATGGGTTCATGGGCTATAGAAGCAGGGCTGTCCCTATGTCTACTCTGCTTCTGGTTATTGTCTCCTTGCTTCTTTTTTACTTTTTTTTGTCTGTTCACCTTCTTTGTCAGATCTGTTTTCTGCAGGCCTAATACCCTCATCCTGTAGATGCCTGATTTCTGAAGTCAGATATCACACCCTGTCTGATGTACTGTGTAACCCCTGGACCTGGCCTCAACCAACTCCAGATGCCAGTTAAGGAAATGACTCTCTATTGGGGCCTTTAGGAGGGGGGACAGCTCTGTGCCCAATATCAGCAGGAAGTAGCCGTGGAAGAAGAGACCTTCTCCCTTTACCCCAAGCTTGAGGGCCCATTAATTCAAGGAGGGACTGATGAGGTGCTTGTGCCCCACCCTAAGATATTGTTTTATGTGCTTATTTTGTGTGATCTGTGCTATATTGTGGTAAATTTCTGTTGACACCAGTTGACTAAGATGACTAAGATATTGTTTTATATGCTTATTTTGGTTCTTCCTGTTATAGTTCTGTTGATACCAGTTGTCCCACCAAACCTCACCCACGTAATGAGTAAGAAAGATCTTGGGGCTGCATGTAAGGGTAATTTAAAATGGGGAGATCTTTCTCACTCACCGATAGGTTCATGTGACCTGTCTGTGTCACATTAGTCTCAGTCACATGAAGCTTGCGGTGGGAGAAGTTTGCTGACTGGGTAGAAAAGGAAAAATGGAGCTGGAAGAGGCAGAGCTAGAGCAGAGCTTAGAGGAAGTTAGTGAGAGAACAGTCAGAACTGAAAGATGAAGGCAAGCCCACAGCTTGCTGTGAGTGTCCCACTCTTCATGATCCCATTTGGCAAAGTTATTGGAGAGATTTGACATTTCCTTTTCCAGCTCATTTTACAGAACAGGAAACTGAGGAAAGGATGGTTAAGTGACTTGTCGAGGGTCACACAGCTAGTAAATGGCTGAGGCCAGAGTAGAACTCAGACAGATGAGTCTTCCTGATTCTCTAGGTCCAGTACTCTATCCACTGTATCACCTAGGTGCCCTATACGTATGTATCTCACAGTCATCTGCTTAGGGATGACAGTTGAATCTATGGGATTTGATGGCATCACCAAGAAAGAGAATATAGATAAAAAAGATAACAACTCTCAGGACAACACTTTGGAATACACCCAAAGTTAGAAAGTATGACATAGCTGATTAATCCAAAAGGAGACTGAGAAGGTATATCCAGATAAGTAGGGAGAAAATCATGAGAGGGCAGTGTCATGAAAACTCGGAGAAAAACAGCATATGGGAAGAGAAAGAGGTCATCAGTGACAAAATTTGTGAAGAAGTCCAGCATGATGAGCATAAAGAGGCTATTTCATTAAAATATAATTTAAGACTCTGCATAAATAGTTTCCATTAAGAGCTAAATTTGAAATTCAGATTTTTGGGGGAGAAAAGAAGACCATTGGGGGAAAAAAAGTGGAAGCAACAAGGGGATACGTATGTGTGTACATGCATACATATACATATATATGTAGGGGGAATCTTTGAAGAATGGACTAGACACAAGAGTGTTGGTAGGCTGAAGTAAAGGAGGTAGGGAGAGAATAAAGATTAGAGAGAGGAGGGATAAGTGTTCTGTGGGGAAAAATCTCTTAGAAAAGTAGGCAGTAATGGAATCATCTTCTATGGCTTCAAATAAAAGAGCTGACCTTGATGAAAAGGGACACCAGAGACTGAGGGAAGGAGAAGAGAGTGAGAGATGATTTAAAAGGATCGTGAGATGAGAAGGGGGAAAGAAGGAACTCATGATAAATGGATGCTATATTCATGATGACCTCTGCTGAGTCAGGCAGAAAGTATGGTTAGAAAATTAAAGAGAATATTTAGAGTAGATTTTGTAGAGAGTGGGATAAAGTATGAGTGAGCAGTAGAAAAACTGACTGCAGTGAGTGCACAGTTGAGACTACATAGTACAACTCTGTAGTGACATCTGTCACCATGGTTGTGAGGTTTCCCCCAGTTTTGTTCTTTTGAAAGGGTGTAGGGGTAAAGGAGATAGACAGTAGGAGTAATTCAGGATTGGGACATGACAAAAAATAAGCTACCATAGAACAAGGGAGCCAGGGAACTGAAGGTAGATAATAAGTCAAAATGAACTGGTTCACTGAAATGTTGAGATAGGGAAAGGACAAATGGATAGCCAGAACAAGGTTTAGGTATAGGAGACGTGCATGTAACAGTATGAGAGAAAATGGAAATAGAGGCTTGAAACTATCCCATATTTTGTATTCTTACTACTATTACTTGGTATTTGAAAGATATTTTGCCATTAACAGCTAAAAATTTACGAGAACTAAAATCAAATTCCAAGCACAAATAGTTCCCAACCTACAAATAGATCGTGACTCAGTAGTTTGTTTTTAAGACAGAAGCTCTTTCACGTTAGAAGGACATTTTTCCACAGAATAACATCATAATGTTAATGTTGCACCAATACCAAAAAAATGAAAGATTATTTAATTGAAGCAGAGACAACAACAATGTTTATATTATTTATCTAGAATAGATAAGAAAAACATGTTTAATTAGAGAAGGAAGAGCATGAAGAGACTTTTGGGATAGCATTTTGGGATACTTTAAAAGATTGTATAAATTATTGATTATTTTGTCTAGTTTCAGTGGAAAACTTATGGATTTCTTCTTCCCTGACATAAGCCTATCTGATAGTAAGATTCTTATGCTCATAAATTCTGGTAAGAGCTCTTTTAGTGCTCATAAAGGAATGAAAGGAACAAGAGATTATACAATTGTCTGGAATGGACCAAAGATCATGATGTGTCAGAAATGTTGAATCAAGCATTCTCCACTCTGAACCATGACCCTCTTGAGTTAGAATGAGGTGGAATGGGAAGAGGAGGGGATTAGAATTGGAGGACAGGGAGGTAAAGGAAAAGGATGGCAAAGTAACCTTAAGGTAAGTTGGAGTAGGGGAAAGAAATAGGCAACATGTAATTTGTATGTAAACCACATTTCTAAGTCTGCCCTTCATAACTCAAGAGCCTATCATACAGGAAGCAGGGATTTACTTAGAATGTACCCACATGTCACCTGCAGCACTCTGCATCAACCTTTTTGGTAAAATGTCATTGAATTAGTGTTTTTCCCTTTTCTCAGAATATTTAGTCTGAGGACAACCTGAATCATTCCTGTTCCCCACATATTGGGAAATTTTGCTCCATATAGATCAATGAATTATGATGAAAACAGTAAGCATAAAAGACCCATTAATATGTCCTTATTCTTTATAAGAATTTCCACTGAATTAACAATTAGAAAAATTAGTCTCAAGGCACAGGACATAGCAGATTTTTCTTCTATAGAGACAATTAAAACAGAGCACCCATGGGTCAAAATCTTGCAACCCACATCGTTAGTTATTGAGTCTCAAGTATGTTTCCACCCCAATCAGCTCTCAGCCAAATTAATGTTTCTAAAACACAGATCTCATCACAGGTCCCACAAACACACACATACATCTCAAAAAGTTCTGATGTCTTCACATTACTACTGTGATCCAATATAAACTCTATTTAGCACTGAAAGCTCTTCACAACCTGGCCCCTTCCTACCTTTCTAACCTAATACATTATGCACCTCCATGCATACAGTAGCCCAGTATATTGGCCTGTTTGCTGTCGTCATACTTTACTCTCCCTTCTTATCTCTGTGACCTTGGATTGGCTTCCCTGCTCCCATTCCTGCAAAATGCTCCTTCTTTACTTCCCCTCCTAGAGCTCTGGCTGCCTTCTTCCTTTAGCTCAAAGGCCATCTTCTGCAAGAGTCCTTTCCTGGCCTGCCTGTCTGCCTGTCTTTTCCACCAACATGACCTTCCCTTTGTTCTTTATTTATCTCGCAAATGCCTATTTATAGACACGCCCCCTCAGTTAGAATGTAAGCACCTTGAGGACAAGGAGTATTTTGAATTTTCTTTGTATATGCAGAGCCTAGCATAAGAATATACTCAACAAAATGCTTATGGGTTGATTTTTAATTATGGAGAAGTTTCCAATGGAAACATCTAGAAGCTCAGTTCTTTAAAAAGAAGTATTAGAGAAAGACCAGAAAAAGAAAAAAAGGGATGTAACAATCCTTTTTCTGTATGAAGGATAGACTAGATAACTTAATACTTCTTTTCAGTTTCTATTTTCCATAATGATACTATTCTTAATAAACCAAATCTAAAAGGAACAGTTTGTAATCTAAACACCAGGTTCAGCAGGAACATTTAATTGCCTTTCATCCTTAGAAATGGATTTTTCAACAGTTTGTGATTAAAAGATACAATTAGAATGCTTATCTTTCTCTCTCTCAAAGAGAAGGTCATATTTCTGGCAGGGAGGAACTGTAATGATTTTGCTTTCCTTTGCATCTGTAGTATGTTTCACCTCCTACCGACATTTAATTGCAAACAAAGCTATCTTTGGAATGCATTATGGGCCAGAAAATTGGTTGGAACACGAATCCTCTTTGGTGATGACTGTAGTCAAGGATAGCTGAGACCTGAGAGATCTGTAGAAACAATGTTTAATGGGGAAATATTTGCCACAGTGTAGCACTTTGAAAATTAATACATGTTGTGGGCATGAATTTATTCAAGATAGTTAAGTTTGCAATGCAGTATCTTACATTTTTTTAGATTCTGTAATTCTGGTTCCTGACATAATAGTTTGGGAGGGTGATATTTGTTTTTAAGATAAGGCAAACCAAGCACAAAACCAAACTTCCTGCTTAAGCAATTCATAACAAAAATAACAAGAAAGGGGAAAGTCTCAAAAAAATTTTGTTGGTGTGTGTTTTAAACAGCAACAGAAATAACAACAACACAACAATAAAAATAACATAGGGGGAATCTAATTTATTTCGGTAGCCAGTGTTCGAGGCAATGTAGTTGCACTATTCTTTTAACAGTTTCAATGAAAGCAAACCTAAACATCCTCCAGTCTTTGTGACTCTGAAACTTGTCAGAAAGAGAAGATAGACATTAGATGAATAAAGTTTTGCATTTGCATGGTTATTTATCCATCAATTCATTCATTCATTTATCAGCTTTAATTGTCTACTGAAGAGTATGTAGTAAATAATTCTATGCCAAATGCTTAAGACTATATGTAGACCATTAAGATATGGATCATTTCCTTTTGAAACTTAAATCTAGTAAGAGAAACAAATACAAGCACCCGTACACAAAGTTGTGCAATAACTATGCTTCTATATTTCAGGGTTCTTAGATCAGCAGCGTCCATATTTCCATTACCAGCAGTTGTCAAAATGTAGATTATGCTCAGTGAATTGTTATGAATGAAAGAAAATCATTCCCTGATACAAATTCTCTAACTTCCCTTTTTCTGTTGTTGGGTACACACACCATCCTTCTTCTACTCACCTGGTTGTGTAACCTCTGAGTCACTCGTGATTTGTCTTCAATCCCCCAATATCCAATGAGTTGCAAAATTTTTATTCTACCTTTACATCTCTAGCATCTTTCTATCTGTTAACACTCACATGAAGAGAAACCTAATTCTATTACTATCATTAGCATTCAGCACAGTGATTGGCACATAGTAAGCAATCAATAAATGAGGTTTCATTCATTCTCCTCTGCATCATTATACTGGCCTTCTATTTGTTCCTCTCTAGTCATTTCCTCTCCTCTCCAATATACCATCCACACTACTGCCAAATCAATTTTTCCCATAGCATAGGTCTTATTGTGTCAATCCCCTGTCCAAGAAGCTTCAATGTTCCTTTATTACCTCTCATATAAAAATGAAAACCGTTCTGTATAAAGCCCTTTGAGCTCTGGTTCCACCCTATCTGTCAGGGTGATTTCTCACTATTTTCCATAATATTCACTGCACTCAAACTGTCCTTCTTGATGCTTACTGTCCCGTCATATCTGGATGCCTCTCATGATGCCTCAGCCTCTCTCAATTCTATGACTTTCCCTCATTGTGTTATTTTCTTTTTATCTTGTCTATAAGTTGCTTGGATATATTTGCTTATTTATGGTCTCATCCATTAGATTGTGACCTCCTTGAGGCCAGCAACTGTTGTTTTTTGTTTTACTTCTTTTTACATCCCAGTGCATAGTAGGCACTTGATAAATGTTTATTGACTTTCTTTTTATAAGACGTCCCCCATTTTTAGTTGCTCTCTCTTCCAATGTTACTCTCTAACTCCTTTTAAATATCATCTCAAAAGCCACTTATGATAAGGAACTTTGTTTTAATCCCTTCATTTATTGATGTAAATATTTTCTCCCCTGGAGGAGTGCAGACTTCTTTTAAAAAAAAAAAAATACTTTAAGTTTTCAACATTCTCTTCCACAAGATTTTGATTTCCAAATTTTCTCCCCATCTCTCCCTTCCACCCACCCCAAGACATCAAGTATTCTGATTGCCTCTTTCCCCTGTCTGTCATGGCTTCTATTACTTCAACCCCCTTCTTATCACCTTTCCCCCCTACTTTCTTGCAGGGCAAGATAGATTTCTATACATAGTTGCCTGTGTATCTTATTTCGCAGTTGCATGTGAAAATAGTTTTTAACATTAATTTTTAAAATTTTTGAGTTGCAAATTCTCTCCCTTCCTCTCTCCTCACCCACCCTCATTGAGAAGGCAAGCAATTCAGCATAGGTTATATATGTGTAGTCATACAAAACACTTGCATAACAGTCATGCTTTGAAGGACTAACTACATTTTCTTCCATCCTATCCCTCCCCCCATTTATTCTATTCTCTCCTTTGACTCTGTCCCTCCTCAAAAGTGTTTGCTTCTGATTGCCCCCTCCCCCAATCTGCCCTCCTTTCTATTGCACCCACCCTTTTACCCTTTCTATAGGGTAAGATTGATTTCCTTACAAAATTGAATGTGTATGTTATTCCCTCTTAGAGCCAATTTCAATAAGAATAAAGCTCACTCATTCCCTCTCACTTTCCCCATCTTCCCCTCTGCTGGACGAGCTTTTTCTTGTCTGTTTTACGTGAAATAATTTAACCCATTCTGCCTCTCCCTTTCTCCTTTTCCCAATATATTCCTCTCTCACCTCTTAATTTTACTTTTAGAATATCATTCCTTCATATTCAACTCACCCTGTGCCTTCTGTCTATATTACTAAGAAAGGTCTCATGAGTTACAAATATCATCTTTTCATGTAAGAATGCAAAGAGTTCAACTTTAATAAGTGCCTAATGACTTCTTTTTCCTATTTACCTTTTCATACTTCTCTTGAGTCTGGTATTTGAAAGTGACATTTCCTATTCAGGCCTGGTCTTTTCATCAAATTGAACTTCATCAAGTATTCATCAATAGTTGAACATCCTCTATTTCTTTGAAAATCCCTTTTTTCCCCCTGAAGGGTTATACTCAGTTTTGCTGGGTAGGTGATTCTAGGTTTTAATCCTAGTTCCTTTGACTTCTGGAATATCATATTCTAAGCCCTCCAACCCCTTAGTGTAGAAGTTGCTAGATAGTACATTATCCAGATTGTGTTTCCATAATACTTGAAATGTTTCTTTCTGACTGATTGCAATATTTTCTCCTTGACTTCAGAACTCTGGAATTTGGAAAAAATATTTCTGGAAGTTTTCCTTTGGGGATTTCTTTCATGAGGCTATTGGTGACTTCTTTCAATTTCTATTTTACCCTCTGATTCTAGAATATCGGGGCAGTTTTCCTTGATAATTTCTTGAAAAGAATGTCTAGGCTCTTTTTTTAATCACGGCTTTCAGGAAGTCAAATAATTTTTAAAATTATCTCTCCTAGATTTTTTTCCAGGTTAGTTGTTTTTCCAATGAGATACTTCACATTGCCTTCTTTTATTTTTTCTTTTTTAAAAATTTATTTATTTGTTGTTGGTTTTCAACAGACATGTCCATAAGATTTTGAGTTCCAAATTTTTCCCCATCTCTCTGCCCCCACACCCAAAGACATAGTGCATTTGGATTACCACTTCCAATCTGCCATCCCTTCTATCATGCCTCTCCCTTGTCTTATCGCTATCTTCTCTATTTTCTTGTAGGGCAAGAGATTTCTATACCCCATTGCCTGTACATTTTTTTTCCCAGTTGCATGTGAAAAGAATTTTTAACATTTAAAACTCTGAGTTCCAAATACTCTCCCTTCCTCCCTCCCCACCCATCCTCACTGATAAGGCAATCAGTTCAACATATGTCATATGTGTGTAGTTATGAAAAGTACTTCAATACCAGTCATACTGTGAAAGACTAACTATATTTCCCTTCATCTTATCCTGCCCCCCATTTATTCTATTCTCTCTTTTGAACCTATCTCTCCTCAAAAGTGTTTATTTCAAATTACCCCCTCCTCTTATTTGCCTTCCCTTCTATTTCCTGTCCTTCCTCTATTTATCCCCTTCCCCACTACTTGCCTGTAGTAGAAGATAGATTTTCATACCAAATTGAATGTGTATGTTATTCCCTCCTTAAGCCAAATGTGATGAGAGTAAGGTTCACTTTTTCCTTTTCACCTCCCCCTCCCCACTTCTGTTCCATTGAGAACTCAGTTTTGCTGAGTAGGTAATTCTTGGTTTTCTTTCTAGCACCTGTGACCTCTGAAATATCATATTCCAAGCTCTCTGATTTCTTAATGTAGAAGCTGCTAGATGTTGTGTTATCCTGATTATATTTCCATAATACTCAAATCGTGTCTTTCTGGAAGCTTGCAATGTTTTCTCCTTGACCTGGGAGCTCTGGAATTTGCTCAATATTCTTAGGAATTTTCCTTTTGGGATCTCTTTCAGGAGGTGATTAGTGATTCTTTCCATATCCATTTTGCCCTTTGCTTCTGCAATATCAGGGCAGTTTTTCCTGATAATTTCTTGAAAGATGATATCCAGGTTCTTTCTTTGATCATGGTTTTCAGGTAGTCCCATAATTTTAAAATTGTCTTTCCTGGGACTATTTTTCAGATTAGTTGTTGTTTCAATGAGATATTTCACATTCTCTGCTATTTTTTTCATTTCTTTGGCTTTCTTTCAAAATTCCTGATTTTTCATAGAGACATTAATTTCCATCTGCTCCATTCTAATCTTTAGGGAATTATTTTCTTCAGTGAACTTTTGGACCTCCTTTTCTATCTGGCCAGTTCTTCTCTTTAGGGCATTGTTCTCCTCATTGACTTTTTGGATCTCTTTTGCCATTGGGTTACTCTGTTTTGTAAAGTGTTACTTTCTTCAGCATTTTTTGGGTCTCCTTTAGCAAGCAGTTGACTCATTTTTCATGATTTTCTTGCATCACTCACATTTCTTTTCCCAGTTTTTGCTCTGCTTCTCTTACTTAATTTTCAAAATCCTTTTTGAGCTCTTCCATGACCTCAGACTAATTAACATTGTTCTTGGAGTCTTTGGATATAGGAACTTTGACTTTGTTGTCTTCTGTTTTATACTTTGGTCTTTCTTGTCACTAAAGTAAGATTCTATATTCTGATTCTTTTTCAGGTTTTTGCTCATTTTCCCAGTTATTTACTTGATTTTTCAGTTCTTATGTAGTTCTCCACTTGCAGTGCTGATGAGGGTGTATTTTTAGCCACCTAATTCCCCCATATTCTACGGGTCTTGAGCTCCAGAAACAGTTGCTGCCACTGCTCCTGCCCCTGCTGATGCTGTCACAGGCTCCTCCTTTCCCTCAGACCAATCTACTCTCTCACACAATTTTCACAGCCTTTTTCCATTGACCTTCCAATTTGTCTTCAGCATTTTGGGGTTGGGAAGTCTCAAAATCATTATAGTTGCCTGAGATTCATTTCCCCCAAGACCTGCTCAGGTCTTGTCTGTGCTGCTGTGGCCCACAGTGCATAGTGTTCTGCTCCCAGTGCATCACAACAGACTCCTCCTGGCAATCTTCCAAGATGTCTTGGCCTGGAGATTTGCTGCATTTTATCATTCTGTGATATCTGCAGCTCCAGAAATTATTTGGAATCATTTTTATATGTCTTTGGCTGGGTTTGGGCACAGAGCACTAGTATGTCAGTGCTGTTATTCTGCCATCTTAACCTCATCCCCCATCTTCTGTTTTTTTCATTCTTTTGGTTTTGTTTTTATAATTTCTTAATTCCTCATAGTCATTAGCTTCCATTTGCCCCATTCTATTATGTAAGGAATTATTTTTTTCAGTGGGCTTTTGAACCTCCTTTTCCATTTGACCAATTGTGCTTTTTAAGACATTCTTCTCTTTATTGGTTTTTGGACCTCTTTTGCCATTTGGTCTAGTCTATTTTTAAGGTGTTATTTTCTTCAGCAATTTTTTGGGTCTCATTTTAGCAGACTGTCAACTCATTTTTCATGGTTTTCTTGTGTCACTCTCATTTCTCTTCTCAATTTTTACTCTATTTCTCTTACTTGATGCTAAAAATCCTTTCTGAGTTCTTTCATGACTTGTGACCATTTCACATTTTTCTTAGAGGCTTTGCTTGTTGGAGCTTTGATTTTGTTGTCTTCTTCTGGTTGTATGTTTTGATATTCTTTGTCACCAAAGTAAGATTCTATAATCTTATAGTTTGCTCATTTTCCCAGCCAATTCTTTGACTTTTTAACTCTTTGTTAAGATAAGGCCCTGCTTCCTGTTTGGAGGGTGTACTGTCCCAAGCTTCACAAGTTTTGTGCAGGTTTTTTCAGAGATATTTCTAGGTATCTATAGATTTTCAGTTCTTCCAAGATTGTGAGGTCAAAGGAAAGATTTTTACTCCTCTTCTGGCTTGTCCTCTGGTCTGTGAATGACCACAGGCACTCTTTTATGCCTCAGAACTGTGAGAAGGATTCCTTTTCACCACCACCATAACTTCTACCACAGCAGCATTCCTCCTCACCCCAGGACTGCAAACCAGGTCCATGTATGGACAAAACAAGATAATCCTTCCTCAATGCCAGCAAAGTGTTCCTTGCAATCTCCTTCTGATTATTTTCTCAATTCCCTCACTGTCTGTGGGTCAAGAACTCTGGAAGCAACCACTGTGGCACCACCCCAGGGCTGGGGCCTGACAGTGCTCCTCTCCCACCCAGGTCCAACAAACCTTTCCTACTGACCTTCTAATTTGTTTTAGCCATTTGTGAGTTGAGATGTCTGCAAACCACCACAACTACTAGTGATTAAGTCCCCTGAAACCTGTTCTGGGTTTCCTGGGACCCAGCTCATTTTGTCCTGGTCTGTGCTCCTCTCTCAGCCTGGTGTAACAGACCTTTTCTGTTGATCTTCCAGTTGTCTTGGGCTAAAATTTCTTTCACTCTGTCATTTTGTGGCTTCTGCTGCTCTAGAATTTATTTAGAGTCATATTCACAGGTATTTGGAGTGGTTTAGGGGACAGATCAAGTGAGTCCCTGCTTTTACTCTACCATCTTGATGCCACCTTTTGTGCAGATTTCTTGAGGGCAGCAGCTAAGTTTTTATCTTTGTATCATTATTCCATGAAAGGTTGCCTAATGTATAGTAGATGTAATAAATACTTATTGACTTAACTTGAATTCAATTAAATAAAGAATGGCACATAGCCACACACTTAAATTTCATATTAGATATTATAAATTAAGGAGCACTGAGGTCTGAAGGTTAGATCAGAAGGTTAAGAGTTGGAACTAAATTAATTTCTGGGGTAATTTTAAACCACATATTTCAGTTCTTGATGCTTTGGATCATTCAAGCATGAAACAAATCTCAAACCACTTACCTTTCTTCATAGGGTGCCAAGAAGTTTGCTTAATTAACAGTTATAAATCACTGTTATATCTTTCTAAAATAGTCTATTGGAAGTTATTAGTAAAGTAGGTTTGATATTTAATGATTTCTGATTTCTTTAAAATATTTCATCATTAAAAGAAAATTTATTTTTTGGCAAAATTTTGGAGTCTCTCATTTGCAAGCATTATTTTTTTTGACAGGATTCTGAAATATATTTCTGTTACAGTGGATGAAATTCTCTCCCACTGCACTTTCAGGATCTTAATTTTCTTTACTTTTGGGTATTCTTTGCATAGATACATACTACAATCCCTCAACAATTCAACAGAAAGTCTTCAAGAACTGCTGTGGCACCCAATCTGGTAAAGATCTCTGAAATTAGCTAGAGTAACCCAGCAAAGATAGAAATACAAAACATTCTCCAAAATGTGTAAGAAAATTTACCTAAGCCTACAACAAAAACAAAAACAGCAGAAACAAAAAGAATACATCTTATATACCTTTAAAGAGAAATAAATGTGTAGCAAGTCATTAAGAAAATAATGCAGAATCTAGTGAGTCTCTACTCCTATTAGATGGGATCACATGGCTGTTTTCATTTCTTAGAAGGGGACACCTCCCTTAGAGATGGACATGAGCCAGGGACTTACTGAGAAATCTGTGTCTTGTAGGAGTGAGGGAGTGACTGAAGGTTTATTAAAGATAATTGATGACTGAGAATCCAGAAGATGGATTTTGTATAGAATACACAGATGCGCACATGCAGACAAACACACACACACACACACACACACACACACACACGTTACTTTTACCTATCCCATTTGTCAAATATTTTCTTTCCACTAACTTTCATGAGGGTGAAGTTGAGGCAGATTACTTACTACCAACCTTCCTAAGAGCAAAGGTGTTTTATCCCAGAAAAATAAAGCAACTAAAGGCATAATTTCCCCAATGAGCATGAGACTCTAGACCTTATGGTTCTCTATACCTTTTGCCTTCTATTTCCCTTTTCCACATGTCACCTTTTCCTAAAACCTTAAGTTAACATTTTCTCTTATTTTTAAAAAAATTTCTTTGTGTTCATTTACTTTCCTTACATGGCATCCCCTAATAGTCAGGGGTTCTTTTGTTTCATTTTTCTTTGTATTCTTTTTACCTCCTTCAGTGCCTTGTACAGAGGAGATTCATGCTAAATACTGATTGAATGAATTAATGATATATCACTCTCTCCATCATTCCAAACTCATATATACACTGTCAAAAATAAATAATTTCATTTTTAAAAGCATGGTACAATATACAAAGATTAGTGGATTTAGATACTGATGTGAAGGATGCTCTAGTTTAATAAGAATACATTAATTTGTAAAAGAAAAAAAGTAATGGCTTTTCTTTAATAAAACAAAACAAACTCTCTATGAGCTAGAAGCAAAATATAATGGCACTCAAGACATGGAAGAATCATCAGAGGATGAAGATGGAATCATATGCATGGGTAAGAGGTAGCCAGCTAGTTGGACTGTAACAAAGAAATCTGAAGTGAAGCAATGTGAAATAAGACTGGAATGACAGGTAAAAGCCAGGTTAAGGAAGGCTTACACTGGTTGAGAATTATGTATCTTATCTTAGAGAAAATAGGTAGTCACTGAATATTTTTGATTTGGGGCAAGGAGCTGTGGCATAATAAGATCTGTTTTTTGAGTGTATCAATTTATCACTAATATGGAATACTGACTGAAGAAGAAGGGAAAATATGAATGCAAAGAGGCCAGTTCAGAAGCTGTAGGAATAGTCTTGTTTTTTAGTTATGCCCAACTCTTCATGACCCCTTTTGGGGTTTTCTTGGTAAAAAATCCTGGAAAGGTTTGTCATTTCCTTTTCCAACTCATTTTACAGGTGAGGAAACTGAGTTAAATGACTTGCCCTGGGTTACACTTCTAATAGTAAGTGGTCAGACTTGAACTGAGGAAGATGAGTTTTCATGACTAGGCCCAACACTCTATCCATGGTGCCACCTAGCTTCCCAGGAGTAGTCCAGGTGAAACCTAATAAGAAACAGAACCAGGGTGGAGACTGTGTGAGAAGAAAACAAAAGATCAATGTGAGAGACATTGGGGAAGTAGAATTAAGAACTCTTGGCTACTCCTTTAATAAGAAGGTTGAAGGTTAGTTACCCACAACTCCAAGTTTGTGCACCTCAATATCAAAAATAATTCAGAGCATGTACACACACACACACACACACACACACACACACGAGATATTCTGAATCTTATTATAATAGCTGGCATTTCTATAATGGTTTAAAGTTTGCAAAGCATTTTATACGCATAATCTTATTTGATCCTCACAACAAACTTCTTCCTTCCAACATTGTCATTACTTGGAATATAATTTGTTTTAGCAAAGGAACAATCATATATGTGATCCAATACCAACAAGTAAGATTGCAGGTTTTGGCAGTTCGATTGATGGATAAGAATTTGATAGCTTCAGGAATTTTCCCTATGCTATGAAACACAAGGGTAGTTGCTCTTAATAGGTTTGCTCAGAAGCCACTTTTCATTCATTAAGTTCCTGAGCCAATGGTCTAAGTAAAAACCATGTAGCAATTTGGCCTACAAGCTGAGGTTTGCCCCCGGGATGGCTGATCACATGGAAATGACTCTAGGATATAATATGTCTTTGTTTGTGTGTGCTTCTTTGTGAAAGGTCTATTACTGAAGCATATGCCAGTAATGCCTATTTTGTGGGAAGTTATATAATGGATTCCAGGCCTTAAAAAAAGCAGATGGTGCAAACTTGGCCTTAATTCACTTTGCTTAGAGGTAATTTGCAAATTAAAAGGCTAATCTGAATGTACCTTTTAGAGAAAGTAAATTGTATTACTATATCAACCAAACAGAAAATTTCGCTGCAGAGATTTCACTAACTTTTAACTTAGATAGAGGAGAAAATTACAGATAGGACCAGATGACCTTACCAAAGGGAAACTTTTGTTAGTGATGTGAGTTTGGTATCTGGTGCTGCAAGACATGCATTAGCAATGAGGTCACTTCAATAAATTATCTTCAAAGACTATCTCCATAAATTGTCTCTTGTATTGGACAAGGCAAACAAGTGAGGATTTAGGTAAGATGAAGACATTATTATAACTTATATAATGGCTGTACTAGTTGAAAAATGGAAAACTCATGTATCAAATTCATTCATTGTTCTAATAGACTAACCATTCCATTTTGGCCTGAACATTTTTCTTTAATAAGTGTTATTACTTCATAGACTACACAAGTATTTTCTGAGCCTTGATAGACTTTAAGGCACTATGCTGTGTAAGAAGAGGGAAAATAGCCTTTCCATCCTCAAGGAGCTTACAACCTTTCATTGTTGTTCATTCACTTCAATTATGTCCAACTCATAATGACCCCATTTGGGATTTTATTGGCAAAGACACTGGAAAAGTTTTCCATTTCTTTCTTCACTTCATTTTACAGATAAGGAAACTGAGCCAAATGGGGTTAAGTAAGTTGCCCATGGTCATGCAGCTAGTAAACGTCACATTTGAACTCATGCCTTCCTGACTCCAAGCATGGTGATTTATACACTGTGCCACCTAGCTGCATTTACAGTATAGTTTAAGTTAATATAATCTAAGTTGTCATCAACTTTAAATGAGTTGATTCTAAGCGGATTAACAGTTAAATGGATTCGACTTAATTTTCATTCCCCTAGGTTATAAGCATCAGGCAGTGATTGCACTAGATACACTCTGAGGCCTTTCAAATTCCATCAGTCTATGATCTTATAAATGTTATTGAATTGCCTCAGAACTTACCCTGATTTCAAAGAAAGGCTCAAATCAGAGAAACCTGATTAAGTGGCCCTGTATTCAAGAAGATTGCATTTGTCTAGTGTAAACTCAGCCTAAAAACTCAGTCCAACAGAGACAGGATCTAGAGACCCTCAAAATCTAACTGAATTTCTTTATCAAGAATTTTACATAGCATTTAGAATGTCAAGTGCTAGTAGGATTATGTACAAAGAAAAAATAAATAAGTGGTGTTTTATCTCTTTCTATGTATGTCTCATCCTTACAGAAAGAAAACTAAACTAGATACCAGAACACGAATTCAAATCTCAGCTCTGTGGGATCATGGAAAAGCCATGTAAACACTCCAGACCTCCATTTTCTCATCTGTAAAATGAAATTGACTTAGTTGACATCTAAGATCCCTTCCATAACTATGATCCAATGATCTTTCAGAAACAAAATCTCAGCATTACATTACAAAATCTTTTTTTGTGAAAGAAGCACAGTAGCTACTGCATTAGACCTGGAATGAGGAAAATCTGAATTAAAATTTGGCCTCCAACACTAGCTGTGTGACTGAGAAAGTCACTTAATTTCTGTTTTGCCTCAATTTCCATTTCTTTAATACAGTATCTGGTTCATAATAGTTTTATGTTAGCTTTTCCCTCTTCTTCTCCTTCTCCCCTTTCCATTTCCCTCTCTTTCCCTCTCTTCCTTCTTGTCCTCCATTCCTCTTCCGCCTCCTCCTCCTCTTTCTTCTTCCTTCTTTTTTCTCTTGCATCAGATGTATCAAATATTGGTTCCAGAACCTGGCTGGTGTTGTTATTCCTCTTTCATTCTCAAAAAGGATCTACAGAACTTGAAGAAAATGTAATTGGGAAATATTTTTTAAATAAAATATGATAGAATATACTATAATGAATATAAATAATAAAGTATATTAATTAATTTAGAGAAATAGGAGAAAATGAATGCAGAGTATAAATATTAAGAAAATATAATAGAAATATGATAGAATATTAATAAATGATGTTGTACGTGATTTTTCAAAGTCAATATGCAGCCAGTAGGAATTTTCAGTACGGTTTGGTGGGTAGCATTTCTATTTATGTTTGATGCCATTGCTTTACACTAAAAGCAACTCTGCCTTCTTTTTTAAGCTTAGATGAACCTATCAGCAGAGCTAAAGCAGCGGTATGGGCTAGGAGGGTGTTCTGATGTGATACCCAAAAGAGAACGCCATTCTTACCTGGTGCTTGAGGCAGTCATGGTGATTGATCATGATATGTGAAGTACCAAAGCAAAGTATTTACCCATGTAGTAATTTTGGGGATAAGAGGATATGCAACCTGGCACTCAACAAACTGATTGTAACCAAACTTCACTAACAGAGTGGATGAAAAGTGATGAATTCCAGTTTCTTTCCAATTTTTGGAAGAAAAAGAGAAATCAAACTTTTAGTTCCTACTACATGTAAAGAACTGTAAGTGTCGTATATTATCTCATTTAATTCTCACAACAACAGGTTGGTGTTATCATTATGTTCGTTTTACAGTTATAGAAACTGAGGAAGTTAGAAGTGACTTGACTTTAGGGTAACACAAAAAGTGTTAGGAAAGGTTTGAACTCAGATCATTCAGCAGGTCCAATATTTTATTCACTGCATCACCTACTTGCCTCAGAGGTCAGTAACATATTGCTTCTTAGTTTTTGTGACTCTTCACCATGGTGGATATAGTAATTTGCAAGTATGGCTATATAAAGGAAATAGAAAGAAGCATTAGCTTCTTTTTTATTACTTGTAGTGGGATTAAAGGTCCTTTTAATCAAATCAGTAGGTATTTTATGTAAGAATTATGTGGACAAACATCCTAAATATAGTCATTGAACAACTGTGAAAATTTCTTTGGTCTCTATCACATCTACTGCTTGTCCTCTAATTCTTCTTTATGTCTGAGACAAAATATCAATGAGATTTTAATAGTGTTGTAAATAAGCCTAAAAAATTCTATTGACTTCACATTGAAAAAATATTTTGCAATTTCACTTTCCAAATGCCATACCTGCTTGTTGCCCTCCCTAGTACTTCTTCTTTAAAAGAATAATACATTAAATTTTATGTGTATATTATCATCCTTCAGGACTTCCTTGGTCCTCTTTTTGACGCTCTATGGAAGTAATGAGATCCCCAAAGAAAGCCTAGAGGACTTTATAAATAGCCAAGAAGGAATAGCTAAATTTTCTGATGAGCCCTTGTGAAAAAATAATATGTTTATTAATGATGGAAGCAAATAATCTTCACTAGAAGATTAATCCTCCACCTCGATAAAACAGAAGCATCTTCTGTATACGAAATTAAACGTAGACTGGGCTAGGCTCAGTGGAATAAACCTTGTATAGTTCAGCAACATTAATACTGTGTGTGTGTATGTGTGTATGCATGTGTGTGTGTGTGTGTGTTCATCTCATTAGCACCTTGTCTCATGGAGCATTTAAAGGTAATCGGCAAAGGAGGGGGGTATTCCAATGCAATTAGTGGCTGTTAAATTTAAAGAAAATTACTAGGGCTACCTCTGCCTCTAATCCATAGTCAACCTTGAGTCACACACTGGGGCTGAATGTTTTTAAAGGGCTAGTTCATTAAGGAACAATCCCAGTGGATTTCCATATTAAGACAAGAGCTCAGTATTTTATGCCTCCAGGCAACTTGGTGGGGCATGAAGTCAAGTCTTTCCCAGAACCACACAGTTGGCTGGGTTTCTCATTTTCCTCTAGTACCTAGAAGATAAGGGTTTAGAGCTGCAATTAAGCATTTGTGTAGTTTTGGATGTTTCTTAGGTGGTCTGCAATTATTTTCCTGTGCCTTTCCTTACAACAGTCTAATGAAGTAGATGAATACTGCAGTCCCTATTGAACAAGTGGCAAACAAAATAAAGCAAAAGAAAAAAAAGCCTTTTGAGTTGTCTGAAATTATATATGGGAAAGATTCATAAAACATTTGCATTAGAAATTCTCCTGCAGATTCTGAGTCTTAGGACTAGGAAAACTGCCTCATCTCCCAAGACCTTGGTTTCCATAAAATGACAGATAGAGAGAAGATGGATTCTAAGATGCTTTCTAGTTGTAGAGCTATGATTATATGAAGTTGGAAAAGAGATATTGAGTCCAATTACTTTGAAACACAGTGGGTGTGCAAAGTCATTTCTTCTTTTCTTTACCCCCTTCCCACAAGGGAACAAACTCTTTATGGTCATTTTATGAAAAATAAATGGTTTGTCCATTTCCATTTAACTTATACTCCCTATCACCAATTTTAAACTTTGAGATTTAGAGTTCCAAGATGGTGGACTACCTGTAAATTACTCAAGCATGTTAATTCACTTGTGACTTAGGTAGATCCATGCTTCCTCACTTCCTCAGTTTTCTTCTTTATTGCTCTTGGATCAGTTTGTTTCTAGGTATGATCACCTATGAGGCATAGGCAGAGAAGAGAGAAGTTAACAATTGATCAGCTAATTACTGCTATATACTGGTCATAACTGTAAAGCTTTGGCAAAGAAAGTGATTGAAATAGATAGCTGAATTAAGTAAATTTGGGAGTTATCTGTGTATTGATTGCATCTGTGTTATTCTAGATAATATGTGTCCAAAACAGACAATATCTTTCCTATGAATTCTAGATCTCCTCCTAACCTTTTTATTCCTATTAATAAAAATGTTTATGGTCATTTGCCCCATTTTTTCAACCTCAGAATCAACCTTGATTCTTTCCTATTTTTCACTGTTCCCCTATATCCAATCAGTTGCCAAATCTTCTACATTCTATCGTCATAATGTCCTCTACATCTGTCTATTACTGTCTACACTTGAAGCTGCCACCCTAATTCAGGACATTATAATCTCTCTGGACTGTAGATAGAGCCTTGGGACTGTTCTCCTCTTCCTTTATTCTTTTCCATCTGTTGTGGGTGAAAGATGAAATGACTAAATTGCCAAAATAATTTTATTAAAACTTGTATCTGACTATATCATTCCCCTTAAGCATCAGTGATTCTCTGTGTTTTTTTCTTAAATTTTTGTATTTGCCATTTAATGTCTTTTCAAGTATGACTTTAACTTAATTCCATTACTGCCACTTTGTAAAAGTTACCAAGTTCCTCTCATTCTTCTGGGCTTCAGTTTCCTCCTCTGTAAAATTAAGGAGTTGAAAATACTGACTCCAAGGTGACTTCTAGCTTTAAGTCTTGTTAATTAAACATGCCATAATCCTCTCTTTCCAAGTGGATTTCACATATTCTTTCTCAACCACTCTAGGCTCTGGCTGACCTAACAACAATGTCCCTCTCACATAGAATAGGTGCATGCTTTCCCCCTCATTCGCTTATGTATTAGGTCCACTACTGAGAACTTTAGTAGCTTCTCCATCCCACTAAATGAAGGAGCCACAGGGAAGTTTGAGACTCCTTCCCAAATGTCTGTCAGAATAAGGCCAATAAGGATGACTAAAAGTTGCTTTCCTGATTGTGGGGAGTTGGACTATCATTTCATCAGGAGTCTCAACCCTTCTCCACATCACCCTTCTCCTCACCAGCACCAAGCATCACTGGTTCTGAGGTTCCCACATTCTCACTTCTTATACTCAATGCCTTGGTCCTACTTAATGCACATTGATTGCCCATGAGAACATAAGCTCTTCAAAGGATAGAACTGTTCCATTTTTATCTTTAAATTAACATCTGACATTTAGAAGGTATTTGATAAATACTTGTTGAACTACACTGGATTGAGTGTGTAATTATAATTGACATGATATTTTTGAAATTATGAGAAAAAGAATAATGTTCTTGATATCCGTGCCTCTCTACTTGCAGGCTATCTACTTTCACCATAATCTTTTACAATCTTCATTCTGCATCTGCTTCTCATTCTAGTGAAAATTCTCTCTAAAGTTACTAGCAATCTTCTAATTATCTGATCCACTTGTTTTGTTTTAGTCCAAGTCCATTTGCATCTTTGCTTCAGAGTTCGACATGACTGCACTGATGATGATGACAATGACAGTGATATTATAAAGTTATATTATTGTATAATATAGAGTTTCAAGTTTTGCAAAGATAGAAAGATATATATGTATATATAGGTGTGTGTGCATGTACATGTGTGTGTATGTGATTTCTTTTGATCCTCAAGGAAACCCATCATGGTTATTATTCTGTTTGTTTCACAGATGAGGAAACTGACATTGAGTGGTTAAGTGACTTTTTCCTAGTCATCAGAAGACTATGAGGCAGGACTTGAATTCGGGTTTTTTGGCACTTAGCAGAGTGCCTTAAACATAGTAGCCACCTCATAAATACTTGTTGATTTCACTTGACTTCTTGACTTCAGGTCTAGTGCTATCCAGTGAGCTTCCTAACTGCTGCCTTCGATGGCTCCATATTTTTCTGTTGTCCTGTTACCCTTAACTAGTTGAGACCTTTGGTTCTTAATTGTTGGGGATTCCCATTGGGACTAAATTCTTAGAAAAACATGGGTGCATCACTTTAGTTCCTCACAAAATCCTCAGACTTATTGAAAGGATGGTATATAAGTATTTAGAAATGATAGGTAAAAATTAACATGACATAAGCAAGAAAAGAAATTTCTAGACTGACATTTTTTTTTCTTCTAAAATCATTGTTATCAGCCTAATAGATAAGGAGAATCCCATATTGGTCATTTGGCAAACTCTCATTTCATCCTTATGGGAAAAAGAGGGGAATGGCTTAGATAGCAGCGCAATCAGATTTACTAATAATTGGTTGATTCACTAGACATAAAAGGCAGTTATTAAGGGACAAGGGTCACCCCTCAGTTTGAAGGGAAATATTTTATGGAATAATCCAAGAATCTCTCCGAAAGCCTGTGATGATTCATATTTATTTTATGAATGAGTTGAAGAAGCTTTAGATGGTATCCTGACTGAATTTGTGGATGGACATGCACCTAGGAGAGTAAACTAATATTTGTTGATAGAGTCAGGATCTGAAAGGATGTCAAATATATTCTACTTGAAAGAATCAAATAAAATGAAATTTAATAGGTATCAATGAAATATTCTGTAATTAAATCACTTTCACAAATGTAGAAAGAGGAGGGACAGTTATGTATAAGTTGATGTGAAAAAAAAATATTTTGGAGTTTTCTCAGATTGTAAACCCAATATGAGTGAATGGGGTGTTTGATATCCAAAAATACTAACAATTCCCTATGATAAATGAGACTGAATAACACAGGTGATCTTTCTCATATACTCTGTACTGCTAAGATCTCACATTAAAACATACACACACACACACACACACACACACACACACACACAAAACCTGAGACCATGCTACACAAACACTGGGATCAAGCATTGTGCATATTTAATCAAGGTTAGAAAAGATAGAGGGATATGAAATGTCTTAAGAAATATAAAGGTTTGAAGTAAAGCAAAACTTCCTTAAAAGTTAGAGATGTCTAAATAAGAAGCAGGCCATCTCCCTCTCACTAGAGATCTTTAAAGAAAGGAGTGACCGCTTGTTTTTTTATATAATTTATTTATTTCAGTTTTCAACATTCACTTCCACAAGATTTTGATTTCCAAATTTTCTTCCCATCTCTCCCTTCCCCCCACCCCAAGACAGCATGCACTACAAGCACCCCATCCCCCAATCTGCCCTCTTTTTTATCCACCCTCCCTACTCCTATCCCTCTCCCCTCCATTTTCCTGTAGGGCAAGATAGATTCCTATACCCCATTGCCTGTACAACTTATTTCCCAGTTGCATGCAAAAATAATTTTTAATATTCACTTTTAAAACTTTGAGTTCCACATTCTCTCCCTTCCTCTCTCCCCATCTACCCTCATTGAGAATGCAAGCAATTACAGTATAAGGCATATATGTGTAGTCATGCAAACACTTCCATAACAGTCATGTTGTAAAAGACTAACCACATTTCCCTCTGTCCTGTCCTCTATTTATTCCATTCTCTCACTTGACCTGTCCTCCCACAATAGTGATTGCTTCTGATTACACCCTCCCTCAATTTGCCATTCCTTCTATTATTCTCCCTCTCTTATCCCCTTCCCCACTGCCTTCCTGAAGGATAAGATAGATTTCCATACCCAGTTGAATGTGTGTTATTCCCCTTAAGTCAAGTCCAGTGAGAGTAAGACTCACTTATTCCCTCTCAATTCCCCCCTCTTCTCCTCCAATGTAAAAGGTTTTTTTGTATCTTTTATGTGAGATGATTTGCTACATTCTACTTCTCCTTTCTTTTTTTCCCAGTACATTCCTCATTCCCTCATTCCTCTCAAGAGTTAACTTTGTTTTTTAGGTATCCTTCCTTCATATTTAGCTTACCCTATGCCATATCTACACACACATACATATATATACACATACATATACACACATACATGTGTATGTTTATTTATGCATGTATGTGCATGTATATATATATGTTGTGCATTTATGTGTGTATACATATATATGTATATGTGGATGGGTGTGCGTGTGTGTGTGTGTGTGTGTGTGTGTACATAGATACATATTCCCTCTAATGACCCTAATACTGAGAAAGGTCTTATGAATTACAAATAACATCTTTCCATGTAGGAATGTAAGCAGTTCAACTTTAATGAGTCCCTTATGGCTTCTCTTTTCTATTAACCTTTTCATGTTTCTCTTGATTCTTGTATTTGAAAGCCAAAATTTTTATTCAACACTGGGCTTTTCAACAAGAATGCTTGGAAGTCCTCTATTTTCTTGAAATTCCATTTTTTTTCCTAAATTATTACACCCAGTTCTGCTAGGTAGATAATTCTTGGTTTTAATCTTAGTTCGTCTGACTCCAGGAATACCATATTCCAAGTCCCTCAATCCCTTAGTGGAGAAACTGCTAAATCCTGTGTTATCCTGATTATATTTCCACAATACTTGAATTGTTTCTTTCTGGTTGTTTGTAATATTTTCTCCTTGACCTGGGAACTCTAGAATTTGGTATAATATTAGGAGTTTTCCTTTTGGGATCTCTTTCAAGAAGTGATCAGTGGAGTTTTTTTTCTATTTCTATTTTACCTGGTTCTAGAATATCAGGATATTTTCCTTGATAGTTTCTTGAAAGATGATGTACAGATTTTTTTATTTTGGTCATGGTTTTTGGATAGACCAACAATTTTTGAATTATCTCTTCTGGATCTATTTTCCATGTCAGTGGTTTTTCCAATGAGATATTTCTCAGTGTCTTCTATTTTTTCCATTATTTTGGTTTTGGTTTATAATTTCTTGATTTCTCATAGAATCATTAGCTTCCATGTGCTTCTAATTTTGAAGGAATTATTTTCTTCAGTGAGCTTTTGGACCTCCTTTTTCATATGATCAATTCTAAAAAGCATTTTTCTCATTTGCTTTTTGAACCTCTTGCCATTTGGGTTAGTCTAATTGTAAAGGTGTTAGTTTCTTCAGCATTTTGGGGGATGTCCTTTAGCAAGCTGTTGACTCTTTTTCGTAATTTTCTTGCATCACTCTCATTTATCTTCCCAATTTATGCTCTACTTCTCTTACTTGATTGTCAAAATCCCTTCTGAGCTTTTCCATGGCCTGAGACCTTTTCATATTTTTTTCTTCAAGGTTTTGTATATAGGAGTCTTGACCTTGCTGTCTTCTTCCAGTTGTATGCTTTGATCTTCCTCATTGTAAGAAAATACCTTTTCACCAAGAAAGTGACCTTTAGTCTTCTTTTTCCATTTTTTGGTCATTTTCCCAGCCACTTACTTGACTTTTTAGTTCTCTGTTAAGTAAATTTCAGGTGTTTTGTGCAGCTGTTTTCAGAGATTTCTCTATGGACCTGTAAATTCTCAGTTCCTCTACAGTGGTATGATCAAAGGAGAGGTGTTTACTGCTCTTCTGGCCTGCATCCTGGTCTGTGAGCAACTATAAGCACTCTTTTCTGCCCTGGAACTGTGAGTAGGATTCCCTCTTCACAGCCGCCACCAGCTCTGCCATGCCAGCGTTCCTCTTCGCCCCAGCACCACCACCTAAACTATGACCAGATCACGTGCTTGATTCCCTCGCCATCTGTAGGCCCAGAGCTCCAGAAGCAGTTGTTGTTGCAACAGTGGCTGCCACCACCCTGAGAGTGGGGCTGGGACTGGGGCCAGACTACATTCCTCTCTACCCATCTTTCCCATTGACCTTTGAAGCTGTCTTTGGCATTTGTGGGCTGAGAAGTCTGAAAACCACTACAATTGCCAGTGATTTAGCACCCTGAGGCCTACTCCAGTCCCATCTGTCCTGAAGAGCCCCACACTGGGCTGCCCCTGCTCTCAGCATGGTGCAATAGACCCTTGTGGTTGGCCTTCCAGATTGTTTTGGGCTGGAAATATGTTTCACTCTGTCATTTTGTGGCTTCTGCTGCTCCAGAATTTTAGTCTTTTTTTTTTTAGCAGGTATTTTGAGTGATTTGTGGGGAGAGCTCAGGCAGATCCCTGTTTCTACTCCATCATCTTGGTTCTGCCCTTTGACCACTTGTTTAAGGATATTGCAAATGGTATTCCTCTTTATATATGTTGATGACATCTAGAGTCTCTTACAACTCAGATTCTGTGAATCCAGAGCCTGAGTCTAAAGCTAATACTCTTGCCCCAAACCCCAGAAAGAACATTAGTTCCATAAGGATATGGAGTACTTAAGTTTTGTCTTGGAATCCCCAGTGACCAGTACATTGTCATTCCTAATGTCTTAACATGGAAAATATAAGCTCCCTTCTCTCCTTTAACACAACAAGACCTTGGTGCAGGTGCTCATACCCACACTATTGTTAGCCCTGTTGGTTGGTCTCCTTGCCTCAGTTCTCTCTCCACTCCAACCTATCGTCTCCTCAGAAGTGAAATTGATTTTCCTAAATGGCAGGTCTGATCATGTTACCACCATATTCATTCAATAAACTTTAGTGCCACCCTAATAGGTCCATATTCAAATCAAAATCCTGTTTGTCTTTTAAAGTCTTGTCTTTTTTATAACTTTTTATAACTTGTCTTTTTATAACTGTTATAACTTTTTATAACTTGGCATCTTTCTACCTTCCAGGCTTCTTACATCTTACACTCTTCCACTTACTTTCTTGCTTTTCCTCTAATATGACACTTCATATCCTGATTCAGAACATTTGTAGAGACTGTCCCCAATGCCTAGAACTCTGTCCTGCTTCATTTCCCCCACCCTGTACTTTTCCTGGCTTTCTTCAATTTCAATTAAAGTCTCAGTCTCTGCAAGACTACCTTAATCCTCTTAATCTCAGTGCCTTTCTTCTAAGATTATCTTCAGTTATCCTCCCTCTGCACGTGTACACACACACAGAGACCTACACATACATACATGTGTGTATATATGTGTACACACACATATGCATACATGCATGTATATATGTATTTGTATGTATGTTTATGTGTACATGTATATATAATTTTTATTTATAGTATATATTGTGTATATATAAAATATGTGTATATATATATATATATATGTATATATATATATATATATATATATATATATATATATTTGTATGAGAGAGACAGACAGAGAGAGATAGAGACAGAGAGACAGAGTTTTATTTGTTTGGACATAGTTATTTGCATATTTTCTCTCCCATTCGATTGTAAACTCCTTGAGAGAAGTTACTGTCCTTTTGCCTTCTACGCATGTCTAGCACTACAGTGCCTGACACATAGTAGGTGCCTAATAAATGCTAAGTGACTGACTGACTTTCAAAATTGAATTTAATTGATATCATGACTGCTTCCTAACAGCTGGGAGAGAATGAAACGAAATTTTAAGAGCACCTTTCTCCTAACCAAGGGTTTTACCATGGTACCTTTTCTAGAGACTCGTGGCACAGTTTATGTGGCTTTCTGCCTATAGTCAGGAAGGCTTGAGTTCAAATCCTGCCTCAGACGTTCACTACTTTTGTGCTGTTTGGCAAGTTGTAACCTCTTTCTCCCTCTGTTTCCTCAACTGTAAAAATAGACTAACAATTGCACCTATTTCTCACGGTTTTTGCAAGGATCAGATGAGAAAATATTTGTAAAGTGCTTAGTATAGTGCCTGGTTCATAGTAAGTGTTTAATAAATATTTATTTCTTTTCTTCCTTCCTTCCTTCCTTCCTTCCTTCCTTCCTTCCTTCCTTCCTTCCTTCCTTCCTTCCTTCCTTCCTCCCTTCCTTCCTTCCTTCCTTCATCTGTGTGGCACTTTATCATGAAGGCAGAGACTGATTACATGTCTGTTTACAAATCATTCAATTTTATCATCAAGGGACATTTCTACCCAATCTGATAGGTATACAACAGTTTCAAAACACTGTCTCTCCCTTTCACTATATTTATTTCCTTAGGTAATGTCAGACTTGGTTGGCATGAACATTGATAGGATGTTGACAGCAAACTCTGTATTATGTCCACTATCTTCAGCAAAAAGATAGATACTTATTCACTACTGTCAGTGCTTTGGCAGTTGCGGTGCCACATTTACTCTTTCCTTAATAGGTAAAGAATCTGCTGCAGAAATCTTGCCAAGTATGTTGCAGGCAGGTTTGGGAGCAAAACTAAAAACTGTGGTAAGCAAAGTTTCCTTTCCATCATTTTATTAATACAAGAACTGATGAGGCATTATTTCAATTCAACAATTAAATTCAGTGGATATTTATTAGGTACCTACTGCATGTTAGGCATTGGAAAGAGGAGGATTGAAAATAAACAGTGCCAGCCCCAAAGGATATCAAATTCTATCAGTCCTAGGATCATTAATTTCATTTAACAGAATAGGTAATAGTATGACTGAACGTGTTATGGACCAGTAATTTTACTAATGATACAAAAACTAGCTAGCTCTTTCTTTCTATAACTGCAGGAAGGTAATAAGTATTTATTAACCACTTACTATGTGCCAAGCACTGTCCTAAATGCTTTAGAAATTCTATCCTCTGATCCTTACAATATCCCTGGGAAATAGGTATAAGTCCACTGCTATATATACACATATACAAGCAAATGTTCACTTGGTTAATCAGGTTCGCTCTCCTGATACCTTTGCAGATCAATGCAGGCTCATCACTCTTGAGTTTAAAATATTTTTTAAAAACTGATTTCCAGGGAAAGATCAGATTCATGTAAAAAAAAAAAAAAACTGTCACTATTCTTTGTATGAGAAATTCTAAGGTCATTCCAGAAACTGTAAAGATGGGTTTAATAGCTGCTACAGTTGGTTTGGAGTAGGTACTGGTGTTCCCACATCAGAGTTTGGAGCAGATTCTTAGGATCAAATGAGATAATGAATATTTAGGCATGAGGGCAAGGCATGCTGGGTATATCCAGTCACACTCTAATGTCTTCCTCTCAAATTGGCATTTGGTTTCTCATTTTTTAAAATAAAGTTAATTTTAAAAACATTTTAATTTCTTTAGTTTGATGAATAAAAAATGTCTTATGTGATTGCATATTCAGTGAGTGTTTGCTTTAAAAATAAATAAAATTCCCCAGATCCACATCCTAATAAAAGGTATTTATTGCACATAATCTTTGAATATTTGTAAAACACCTGGCTATCCTTAGAATGTGGTACAAATGTCTATAGTCATCATTATTATCATCATTATAATCTCATATTTCTCATCTTATATTCAACAGAGGTCACGCAGAAATAGTCTTTGAACAAGTCACTATATTGCTTATTATTCTTTTATATTTAATGTTTTGTCTACTGTTGTACACCCAAAGTAATGGAATGTACACCACACATTATTATGATTTTTCTGGTGCCGTAGAAATCACAGGACTTGTGAAAACAGGAACTGATATCAAAATTGAAAGCCATCAGTACGCTATCAAATCAGAGAACCCTATCTCTTCAGGAGATAGGATTTCAACAAAAAAATTAAATCATTAGAAGTTAAATATGACCTCTGAATTTTGGTGGTGTTATAGAGTGCTGTTATTGCTATTGGTTTGGACTTGTGATTTCAACTATATAGGAAATGTCCTGCACTAATGTAAATTTGTAACTGACGTGAAGCTTGTAGTCTCAGAGAGCCATCAGAGTGTACTGAGAGATGAATTGAATTGACCAGAGTCACACATCTAATGTGTGTCAGACACAGCACTTGACCCTGATGGTCTTAATTCTAAGAACAATCCTCTATATACTTTTTCACAAGAGCATAATTTATAGTTTCACTAATTCACCCTTGGTCATAATTTGTTTCTTGGCCCTTTAATCAATCAATCAATAACCATTTATTAAGCACCTGCTATGTGCCAAGCACTGTGCTAAGCATTGGGGATAGAGAAAGAGGCAAAGTGATAGCTCTTGCTTTTAAGGATCTTGCCACCCATGGGATCCAAATCAAGCTCTGCCTGCTAATTTCTGCTGAATAATGCATCATAATGTTCATGTTGAGTTTTTCTGAGTCTATTTGGACAGATGTGGGTATGATAAATTCCCTTTAAAAATTACTTCAAGGTCATAGGAAGTAATAGTTGTAGAAGGTTTGGAATACTTTACAGACATGTTCTCTTGTCACCTCCAGGTATGCTCAAGGTTGCTCAGGAGAAACAGTTGATAACAGAAGTTTGAGAAAAAAATGAACGAAACTGTTTTCATTTATTCTCTTAAGTGAGAAAATTTATAGAGATGGAGACATATTGGCAATTTTATTTATGTTTAAAGGTCAAATCTCTGTATCAGGTAAATGGAAACTAAAGATATGTGACTTGGGAGATAGGGAGATCATCCTTGATAGTTCAGGAAATAATGCTGAGTCACATTTCAGGAATCTAAGAGAAGCAGCAAAGATATCTGAGATTCATGTATTCTATGGCATAGTTTTGTGTGGTGTTTTTCTGCATGTTTTTCTCCCTTAGGATAAGATCTATTTCCAAATCAGTTTAGCAGCAGAGCCAAGATGGCAGAGTAAAAGTAGACACTTGCTACAGCTCTTCATCCAAATCCAGCCAAAAAACAGTAAAAAAAAATTACTCTAAACAAATTCTGGAGCTGAAGAACCCACAGAATGACAAAGTGAAGCAAATCTCCAGCTCAAGACAGTCTGAAAGATTGACAGGAAGCATCTGTCAAGACTCACTGGAAGCAGAGTACACTCTAGCCTGGGCACAGAGGAACCTGAGCAGGCCTAGAGTGGACTGGATCTCTGGCACCTGTGGCAGTTTCCAGACTCCATGACCCCAAAACACAGAGGACAAATTGGAAGATCAGTGTAAAAAAACCTGTTGACCTTTGTGAGAGAGTGAAATGGTAAGGCTTCAGTTCCAGGGCAGCAGAGGGGGTGGAGAAGGCTGCAACAGTCTCAGAAGGGGCAGCAGCAGCAGCTGTTACTGAAGTTCTAGGCCCACAAATTGGGGGTGAATTCAGCAGATGACAGTATACTGCCCACCTCCACTGGAAGCAGAGAACTGCCTTGACAAAGAGCTCAAAAGTCAAGTAAATGACTGGGGAAATGAACAAAAAACATAAGAACCAGACTACAGAGTCTTGCTTTGGTGACAAGGAAGACCAAAATATACAAACAGAAGAAGCTACCAAATCTAGTTTAGATGACTAAGCTTTTCAGTCCTGAGGACAAGCAAACAAGGAACAATATTCCAAGGTTTAGATGACACGAATTGGATAAGAAGAGATCAAAGGAGGAGCTCTAAACTCTTGGTCATAAGGACCAAGTAGCGTCATGTTATACATATATACCCATATATATATATACACACACATAGACACACATATATACATATAAACATAAATGTAGATGTACATAAATATCATATACATGTATACACACATTCATCTATGTATGCATATTGACCAAAAGCCATTCTCTAAAAATGAAGTGGTCAATAGATGGGAAGAAACAGATCTCAAAAGAAAAATCTCACTTTTAATAATAATATGAAAGAATGGGCAAATCACTCATTGTATGAGAAATGCACATTTACCTCACGTCAAGAAAATTAAAAACATAGCAAAAGATATGAAGAACTGGTGGTACAAGAGCTATGGAAAGAGAGTCACAGTAGTACAATTATTGAATCAGTGTAATTAATTAAAAATTGGAATTTGCATAACTAATGACTAAAGTTCCCATAGTTTTGACCCAAATAGTCAATACTAAGCACAATATGCCCAAGGAGATCAATGATAAAAGGACGGTTCCCATACGCTCTGAAATATTTAGAGTAACACTGACTGTATAAAGAAAAAATTTAAAAAATGAAGATGTTCATCAATGAGGGCTGCAGCAATCACGGCGAGGGGAAGTCTCTCTCTAAGTCATTGCTGGCAAAATTCTTGCTAGAATCTGCCTTAAAAGGCGGATCCTTCACTTGGAAGATGGACATATATCTGAGAATTAGTGTGGCTTCAGAAAGGGCCAAGGAACAGTTGATATGGTGTTTGCTGCCCAACAACTCCAGGAGAAATGCCAGGAGCATAATAGAGGTCTGTAAACAACATCTGTAGATCTGACCAAGGCCTTTGGCACTCTCAGTCATGAGGGTTTATGGAAAATTATGTCAAAATTTGACTGCCTGGATAAGTTCATCAGCATTGTATGGCAATTTCATGATGGCATGTTTACTCAGGTTTTGGATAGTGGACAATGCTCTTGTGCCTTCCCAGCCACCAATGGAGTGAAACAGGGCTGTGTGCTTACTCCCTTGCTTTTTAGCATGATGTTTTCAGCCATGTTGTCAAATGTTTTAAATGAAGATGAACATGGCATTGTCAGCTACCGTACTGATGCAATTTGGAAAAGCTACAAGGCAAGATCAAAGTGGAGGGAGTGTTGGTACTTGATTTTCAATTTGCAGATGATTGTTCACTCAGTGCAGCCTCTGAAGCTGAGGTGCAACAAAGTATGGATTAATTCTCTGCTGCCTGTGCTAATTTTGGTCTATTAATTGATACCAAGAAAACACAGGTGCTCCATCAGCCACCACCACACCATCCGTATGGGAACCATCGATTACAGCAAATGGAGAAGTTCTGAATGCTGTGGATAAATTCACTTACCTTGGTAGTGTACTTTCCAGGGATGTGCACATTGACCATGAGGTTGATGCACACATTACCAGAGCTAGTTCAGTGTTTGGGAGGCTCCGAAGAAAAGTTTAGGAGAAAAGACTGACTACCAAACTGAGGGTCTACAGAACTGCTGTGTTGACCTCATTGTTGTATACCTGTGAAACATGGACAGTCTACCAACGCCATGCCAGGAAACTGAATCACTTCCATTGGGACTGCCTTAGGAAGATTCTGAGGATCACCTGGCAGGATAAGGTACCAGACACTGAACTTCTTGCTCAAGCTGAACTGTCAAGCATTCAACGATGCCTCAGAGAGCTCAACTCCAGTGGACTGGACACATTGTTCGAATGCAAAATACATGTTTGGGAAAAAGACTATTTTATGGAGAACTCATGGGACAGGTGATCACATAGTAGTCAGAAGAAGTGATACAAGAACACTCTCAAGGTCTCTCTCAAGAACTTTGGATTTGACTGTGCAACATGGGAGACACTGGCACAGGACTGCTCAGCATGCCCACATGAGAAAGGGTGCTGTGCTCTATGAGCAAAACAGAATTGAGACAGCACAAAGTAAATGTAAGATGCGTAAATCTGGACTATCCACCCCAAAAATTCATACAGGCTATCTATGACCAACCTGTGGTAGAGTATTCTGAGTTCATATTGGTCTGATCAGCCACAGTCAGGCACACTGAAACTTGACTTTATCATGTTGATGTCATTTTGATCCTCTTTGAAAACAAAGGATAATAACCAAATAAATTGTGGTGCTTGAATGTAATATGGTTTAATTATGATATATTAAGCAATAAAAATAACTACAGAGAAGCATATAAAGGCTTGAACTGATACAGAGTAAAGTAAGCAGAGTCAAGAAAGTTTTATATTTTTATATGTGTATATATGAGTGTGTATACATACATATGCATATATACATACATACCTATATACATTGTGATTACAATTTAAATCAAAAAAGCAACTACAAATAATTGAAATGTCTCCTTGGAGTAACAAAGGACTAATATAGTCCTAAAGAAGAAATATGAGAAGACACTTCATCCCTCACCTTAGAAGAGGTGAGAGGTCCATGGGTATGCAGCACTGCATAGACTTTTCAGACTTTTTAATGTATTGATGGACTTTACTGATTTTTTTCTCCTCCATTTTTTTCTTTGATTTTCTTGTATATTTTTGTTTGTGGGATGGCTCTCTGAGAGTGGGAGGGATAGATTAAGAAACAAGAAGTATAAAACACACAAAAAATAAGTTTTTTTTATTTTTTGCTTTTTACATTACCATATTTATTTCATATATGCTTCACTTTTCTCCTCCTAGACTCATCTAACATAACTACTATTTTTACAGGAGAAAAAAGTCAACTGAAAAATACATTGAAAAAATTCAAACACATGCTATATATCTATATATCTATATCTATCTATATGTATATCTATATCTCTCTCTATATATATGTATGTATGTATGTGTGTGTGTATGTATGTATGTATATGGCCCTCCCACCTCCACAAAACGGCAGGTGGGTAATGTCTTCTCATATCCCTTCATTTGGAACCTATTTGATCTTTCATAATTGTAATGCATTTACCGGGTCTGGGTGTTTGTGTATATGATCATTCTTTGCATTAATAATGTTATAGTTACTGTGTATATGTTTCTTGACTCTTGCTTACTTCACCCGACATCAGTTCGCATAGATCTTCCTATGCTTCTGTTTATCATATGCATTATCTCTAATAGTCTAGTAATATTCCCTTACATTCCTGCATCCCAATTGGTTTAACTCTTCCCCAATTGATAGACATCTGTTTCCAATTCTTAGCTATCAAAAAATTGCTGTTGCTGCACATATTTTTGAATATATATGACATTGTTACTACTACTATTATATTTATTATTGTTGTTATTATTATTACTAATGGCTTCCTTGCTGTTTAAGCCCAGAATGGACTCTGGCATTAAAAAAGTATGTATATTGTAGTCACTGTATTTGCATGGTTCCAAACTGCTTTACCTCAGTCAATACTTGAAAGCGATTCATTCAGGCTATTCTTTTGGAAAGTCAAATATTGAAGCTGAAGCTTCAATATCTTGGTCACATAATGAGAAGAGGCTCATTGAAGAAGATTCTCATGTCAGAAAGATTGAAGGGAAAAGGAAAAGAGCACAGCAGAGGATGAGATGAGCAGATAACGTCATGGAAACAATGAACATGATCTTAGACAGAATTCTAGAGATGACAGAGGTTGGCAAGGCCTGGTGCACTATGGGTCCATGGGGTCAGGAAAAGTTGTACATAATTGAACATCAACAAAAAAACTCCTTTACAGAATGGTTGCAGCATTTAACAGTTCTGCCAACAGTAAACAAATATGCTTACATGTCTACCATTTTGTTATCTAACCATTTGGTTATCATTTTGTGTCGTTTTTGCCAATGCTACAATATATACACACATATACTATACACCTACATATACATATATGTATATGTATGCATGTGCACACACACACACATACACTAAGTGATGCAATAGATGGAAATTCTGGGCTTGGAGTCAGGAAGACCAGAGTTCAAATCCAGACTCATAAACTTCCTAGATGTATGACCTTTGCCAAGTCACTTAACCACAGTTTGCACTGGAGAAGGAAATGGGAAATCACTCCAGTATCTTTGCCAAGAAAACCCAATTAACAGAGATCCATGGGGATATGACGAGGTGAACACAACTAAAATGACAAAGCAACAACCATATATGATCTGTAACATATATATGTGAATGAGTGTTTATATAACTTGAATACCAAATCTTTACTAGAAAAATTTGCTATAAAGGATTTGTTTTTAAAACACCCTCATTTGATCACTTCCCTTCTTATAATTCAGAGATGTATTTTTTCTGTGTAGAAGTTTTTTGGTTTTAAAAAATCAAAGTGATCTAGTTTCTTTTTTGAATGTTTTTTTATTTCATGTTTGGTTAAGAATGCATCTTTTGCCCATAGTTCCAAGAGGTAGATGATCTCATATACAATTCCAATAAGTAAAATCCCATATGCAATTTATGATTTCATATGAAGAGAAGCTGTAGGCATACTGGATAGAGAGCCAAGATGACCTGAATTGAAGCTACTCTTCTAATCACATAATGGCTATGTGATTCTAGGCAAGTCACTTAACGTAGGGCTCTTGGTAGCTCTTAAAACTATACTTTGCCAAGAAATTGCTAACTTAAATTGATTTCAATATCTGGGAGTTGTGTATATCAATGAAATCTTAGGTTCAGTCTCTATCCCTATATGATGAAGTATATTTTGGTAAACATTAAATGGGTCCTGAATAAAAATGTGTTTAAAAGCATTCCAGCAGTAACATTTGAAATATACACCTGTAGAAGGGAGAATTAAAGAGCAGTTAGACTTTGGTTTGGTGAGAGAGCATTGGATTCCCTCCATCATTGACTTTGGAATGAGTGGTTTTAAAGAATGGGAGGAATGAATGTTCCCCTGCCCAAGTTGACATCAAGCAAATGCAAAGTTTTTGCAGCTGTGTTTCTTGTTAAAATTAATTCCTGTTGGAAAAAACTCATTACCAGGATTTGTACAGCTAATGCCAGAGGTTTGACCTCCCAAAGATGGCTTTTGACTAGAGTGTGTACAGCTGTGGAATTCCAGAATGTATGGAAATGGCCTAGAGAAAAGATGGAGAGACTCTTATACAATACCAGTGAGAACTGTTTGGCATGCTAACATGGAAGTTTGCATCCTCCCATATGGGTTATAGGCCAAAAGGGAAAACAAAGAGCTATATACTTCTCTTTAGGATGTCGATGGTACTTTGGCTTCTCATTAAATGTAGCGTTTACAAGTTTGCCAGGTGGTGAGAAGAAACATACAGTTACTTATGGATTACCTATAGAAAATTCCATATCTTATTTTCCATGTACTAAATTTCTCTTTAACGATTCTAAGTGGATGACAGATATAGAGATAACCCAAGGTTCTTGAGGCTATGCCAACAAAACACAGGTTCTGACATATTCTAATCTAGAGTGGTTTGGGGATGGGCCTGATTCTACTATAATACTTATATGGATAAGTGATCTTCTCAATGTGAACATTATTTCCAATGATGCAGTTTGCATCCCACCATAACTACATATCTTCTGTAGCTGTCATCCATATCTTTCCATAAATTGACCATGGTAGGGGCTGGAGGAAATGGTCCACTCATTCTGAGAGGGTTTTCTTCCATTCCTTTACAAAATAATGAAAACAATGGAGAATTTAAATTGCATATTAGCTAATGTTTCTTCTTGCAGTGTCATCAGACCATCCTTTCTGGTAATGTATTTCTTTGATAATATCCTTTATCCCAGTTCTTATTTCTAGTTATGTGATGTGTTTTGCACCTTGCTTTTTGTTCAGTATGTATCTCTATTGTCCTCTGAATGGTATCAATTTACAGTGCTTCAGAAACTATTATGCTGTAATAAAAATGATAGAATAGGAAGAATTTAAACTGGGCATGGGGTGTATTTGTTAGTTGTAGTTTAGCTTTTTTTCCCCTCTTTTTTACCTTACGGCTAATGAGCTAACTTGTAACCAGGTATGACTGATCCCTTCAGCTGGTGCAGTGTCTGGGGAGATAGTGGGGGTTGGGAAGGAAAAGACAGTGAAGGAAAGCCACCAAGATGCCAGAGAAGATTTTTATCCTTCAAGGAAGGGAATGAGTCAGGAGTGACTGAGGGAAGATAATATCCAAAATCATGCACTATGGGTAGAAGTAGATGTGATTCAAAGGCACTTGGCACCATCCTTTTACAGAAAAGAGGTAGGAGTGGAAAGGTACAAGTCTCACTATCCTTGCATGCTGAATATTCACTCTGCACAGTGATATGTACTGGCTACAAATGTATAAAATACTGCAAATAAAAGAGCAAGGTTGTGAGGGTTTAAATGTCAAATAGAAGAATTAATAATGTGGTCTTTTGAGACCAGAAACCATGTGTTTGCCTTTCTTTCTCCAGAGCTTAGCAGAGTGCATAGAAGCCACCAATATCCTTCCAGTCTCCTATAAATAAATGTATTGTGAGAAGAGTGAACATATGTGGGGAGCATGCCTTCAGAGGTACAAGTAGGAAACGTGTATGGCTAGGACACAGGCATGGAGGGGACAGTTCATGCTTCCAGCTCAACAGTTCTGATGTCCTGGTGACTGTTATCCTGTCACTCCCACCAGGTTTGCTTCTAGCTAGTCTTTTGTAATCAATATTCTCTGCTAGCATGCAATCTCTGGTAGACGATGCTCATCAGTGTCACGCAGCAGGTTCTCAGACTTGCTCCCTTGCTCTTCTGGTTGCCACTGGTTGCTAATATATTTGACTCATTGGGAATGTGGTTAGAGAATATCATTGCTTCCAGCTTCTGGCTTTGATTAAAGTTCTTTTCTGGTGTGCTCTCTCTTCTTCATGAAAGGCTAAACGAACTTGGCTGTGCTAAATTGTTTAAAGCCTCAAAGATGTTTTTGCTAGTGCACTGTTATAAGACAGATGCAGGCAACACACTCACCCAGTGGAGTAGAACAGGGTTTCATAACTTGGGCATTTAGTTTTGACAGAAGTTATTCTGTATACTATTTCAATTTGATTGTTTTCCTTTTTAATCTATGAATTTTATTTTATATATTTAAAACCATTATTCTAAGAAGGATCCATAGGCCTCACAAAACTTCCAAAAGGATCCATAACATGCACAAAAACATTAAGAACCCTTGGGCTAAAGGGGAAAAAAATCTTTCTGAAGGATGGGGAGAAGGGACCCTCTTAGGTTTTTCTTGACTTAGATTATTTAAAACAGCACTCATTAGCAGATGAGGGAATGGAGACCAAGATGTGAATTAATTTGTCCAGCATCTCAGATTCAAACCTTGAGTTTCTGACTCAAAATTCAGAAATCTTCCAGGTACCTGATACAATAGTATATCTCCTTTCAAAAACAGCCAAAACAGAGCCCATTATCTCCCTCAGCCCCTCCCCTTCTCCCTCCAAAAAACCCTTCCTACTTTTCAACTTCTATATTTCTATTGAGACATCCTTCCACGCCCCCAAGGTTTGTAAGTCAGAGTAGTCCTTTATTCTTCTCAATTTTTCACAGCTCATACCCCATCAGGTATGAACTCTTATCAATTTTCTCTGCATAATATACATATGTATTTCACATTTATCAACTCTCTACTTACCAAGGTACCACCCTTTCCTTCCCTCATCATTTCTCACTTTGACTAATTATTATACCAGGCTCCCAGGTCTCCCCCCTGTAATCAATCCTCCATAGAGCTGACAAAATTAGTGTACCCAAAGCACAGGCCTAACCATATTGTTTTCCTCAGAATGTGTCCTCTTGCCTCCAGCATAAAATATAAATTCCTCTTATCAGTATTTAAAGCTCTTCATAATCTGCTTCTAACCTATCTTTTCCAGATTCTTAAATATCATTCTCCTTTACATCCTCTTTGTTCCAAGCAAACTGGCATGCTTACTGATCCCATTATATGGCATTTTATCTTCAATGGCCATGCCTTTGCACAGGCTGCCCCACATGCCTGGCACTCCCTCTTTCCTCAACTCTATATCATAGAATCCCTAGATTCTGCAAAGTTTAATTCCTGTCACTTCCAATTATAAACAGTTAATAATACTCCTAGTGCTATGCCCCAGAAATTACTATGAATGCACTCTCTATATATTGTGTATGTAATAATCTGTGGGTGTATGTGTGTGTATCTATACACACACATATGTCTACATGTGCGTGTGTATTTCCCCCAACAAAATGAAAGTTTCTTGATGACGGATTAGTTTTTGTTGTTGTTCTCTTTGGTCTTTATATACCAGCACTGGCACAATGCCTGGCACAGAATAGACATTTAATAAATGTTTATTGAATTGAATTGAACGCACGTTCCTCTTCAGGAAGAGATTCTTTGTCCTGGATGCCAAATATTTTGAAATAAAGAATAAAAGGACTCTTAGTCAACTAGTGTCTTTGGGATGATTTAAATTTTTTAATTGTAATAACTAGTCACTGAGGCCTGTATCTGTGCTGGAATCTTTCTTTCACTCATTCTGTCTCTTTCTCTCTTTTTTCTATTTATCTCCTTCCCTCTGTCTGTACCTCCCTCCCTCTATTTTCCTCTCTCTGTCTTTGGCTGTCCTTTATGTTTCTTTCTCTTTTGCTGTCTTCATCTTTTATCTCTCTGTGTATCTCTGTCTCTTTCTGTCTCTCTGTCTCTGTCCCCGTGTGTCTCTCTGACCCAATCTTTCTTTTCTCTCTTATTTAGGGCTCAACAGTATGTGTAGTTCCCTGTTTAATTCCTACATGGGGATCCTGTGCTCTTAAGCTCATTTAAGGGGATTCTGCCACAACCAGATGATAGATACGTTTGGGTCTTTCTGTTCTCTTTAGAAACCTAATATGCTTTGCATCACCCATTCAAATGAATCCAATAAATCTGAATAAGACAATCTCATGGGTTTAGATCTATGGAGATCTACTACATCATCAGATTCCTGGACTTTTGTACTTGCTAGAAAACTCTTTTCAGACTTTTAGGTTCCCTTACATTGACATTATTATAATTTCCCTTTTATTGTAACTGACACCTTCCCCCAGATACAATATATTGCCTAGGTTGTTAATAAACTGAATTTCTATCATCTGTATATATGATTTGCAATCATTTCCAAAGAAGATTATCATCTCTTGTATGTTATCAAGTTAAATCAAAAAAAATTTATTAAACTTCTACTTAATTGAAATGAAGTCTTAATTTAATAAAATAAAGTTCTACTTAATTGATTTAAAAAATTCCTAAATAAATGAATAATCCCCTCCTGTGCTGGGAACTGTGCTAGGAACTGAGGATAAAAAGAAATAAAAAAGGCATGTACCTTTAAGTTGTTCATGATTTAATGGTGGAGACAATATACAAGCAAATATGTACAAACATAATGTATACAGGATAAATTGGAGATAATCTGAGAGTGAAGGCACTAGAATTAAGAGGGACAGTGGAAGGCTTCTTGTGGAAAATGGACTTTTAGCTAAGACATGAAGGAATCCAGGGAAGCAGGAAGGTGGAAATGATGATAGAGAGGGTTCCAGGCATAAAGGGCAGCCAGAGAAAAAGCAAAATTGGGAGACATGGCATCTTTTTCTCAGAAACACAAGGTCAGTATCGGTGGATTTCAGAGCACATGGAGGGAATTAAGGTATAAGAAGTTTAGAAAGATAGGAAAGGGCCAAGTTATAAAAAACTTTAAAACCAAGCATAGGATTTTATATTTGATCCATAAGTTAAAAGCTTTCCCCTGGAATTTATTGAATATAGACAGAGGGTGACATGATCAGAGTAGCACTTTAAGATCACTTTGAGGACAGAGCAGAAGATGAACTGGAAAGGGGAGACACTTGAGGCAAGGAGAACAAACAACAGGCAATAGCCAAGTTATGAGGTCCTATACAATGATGGCAGAATTATCATAGGAAAGGTTCATATACAAGAGCTATTGGGAAAGAAGGATCAGAAGAATGTAGCAAAAGATTAGACACAGGGAATGTGAGAAAGTAAGGAGTAAGAGATCATACATAGGCTGTTATCTTCAGTTGACTGGGAGGATGGTGTTGCTCCTGACAGTAAAAGAGAACTTAGGAAGAGAGGCAGATTTGGGGGTAGAGAAAGACAATGAGTCCACTTTAAGATGTCTTTAGGACAACCAAATTGTAATATCTAAAAGGCAGATGGAGATATAAGGTAAGAGATTAGTAAAGAGGTTAGGCTCAGATTTACTAAATCATCTACATAGATAATTGAATATATGGGATCTGATAAGATCATGAAGCAAAATAGTATACGGTGAAAAGAAAGGAAGAATTTGACATTGATTGACAGTATGAAAGGTTGAAGAAAAGTCAAAGAAGATAAGAATTAAGAAAGGGTCATTAGATTTGCTCTGGAAAACAGGCAAAACATCTTTTAGAAGTGACAACCTTAAACATGACTATAAATATACTTTGGAGAAGTGCACATACCCTTCAGCAGGCTACATGGTCTAGACCTGTAGATAATCAGAATTAGTGCCTAGTGAGTTGATGTCTGAAAGAAATAAGTGTAATAATGTGCTCACTTGGGAAGATTCAGTTGGTTACTAAGAGGAGCAAAGTCCATTGTGATCATTTTGTTTCTTGCTTATGCCATGCTGACATTAAAACAGGGTTAATCTTGAGAATTGTATATCTATTGCAAAATATAAAAGAGATATAAAGAGATAGAACGAACGGGCATCAAGTAAATTATGTGATGATAAAAATGTGATTTAAGCATACAAAGTGATTGTAGCAGGAGCTGTGAAAAGGAGGAAGCAGAAAATGGTAAACTACATCACAAGAAGAAGTACAAAATTATACGACAGTAGAGGGAAAGAAGGGAGGGAGATGAGCATTGTTTGAGAGGAACTTTCATCTGATTTGCTTCAAGGAGAGAACAAACATAATTAAGTATGTAAATCTAACTAGCTCTGTAGGAGGGGAAGGGGGAAAGATAAGGGAGGGGAGGCTAAAAGGAAGGGAAGAAGTAGTAAGAGTAAAGGGCAGTGAAAGGGAGAGGGGTTAAAAGAAGCAAGGGAAGACTGTAGGAGGTGGTGGTTAAAAGGGGAAGGGAGAAGTGAGAACTAAAAGCACTAACAGTGGGAAAGAGGGTGGAGGGAAAGACACAGGTAGTAATCAAAACTATGAATGCAAATAGGATGAATTCTCCTATAAAACAGAGATGGATAGCAGAATGGATTAAAAGCCATATCCAACAATATGTTGTTTACAACAGAAATATTTGAAATGGGGGGATATACACAAGGTAAAGGTAAAAGGTTGGAGCAGAATATATTGTGCTTCAGCTGATGTAAGTAAAGCAGGATTAACATTCCTAATTTCAGACAAAGCAAAAGAAGAAATAGATCTAATCAAAAGAGATAAGGAAAGAAACTATATCCTGCAAAAAGACACCATAGACAACTAAGGAATATCATTACTAGACATATATGCACCAACTATCCAAATTCTTAGAGAAGTTAAGAGAGTTACAGGAAGAAATAGAAAGCAAAATTATGCTAGTGGGGGAATTCAACCTCCTCCTCTCTGAACTTGATAAATCTAACCTTAAAATAAACAAGAAAGAAGTTAAAGAAGTGAATAAAACTTGGGATAAGGTAGATATGGTAGATCTCTGGGGAAAATTGAAAGGGGATAGAAAGGAATATACATTTTGCTCAGCAGTACATGGCATATATAACAAAACTGACCATGTGCTAGGGCATAAAAACCTTACAGTCCAGTGCACAAAGGCAGAGATAATTGAGGCATCCTTTTCAGATCATAATGCAATAAAAATTATATGTAATAAAAAGCAGTGGAAAGATAGATCAAAACTTAATTGGAAACTAAATAATCTAATCCTAAAGAAGGAATGAGTTGAACAACAAATCACAGAAAGAATAAACAACTTCATTCAAGAGAATGACAGTAATGAGACAACATCCCAAATTTTATGGGATGCTGCAAAAGCAGTTCTTAGGGGAAAGTTTATATCTTTGAATGAGAAAGAGGGGATCAATAAATTGGGCATGCAGCTGAAAAAGTTTGAAGAAGAACAAATTGAAAATCCCCAAGTAAATATCAAATTAGAAATACTGAAAACTAAAGGAAAGATTAATAAAATTGAAATTAAGAAAACTATTGAACTAATAAAACAAAAAGTTGGTTTTATAGAAAAGCAATAAAATTGATAAACTTTTGGTCAATTTGATTAAAAAAAAGAAAGAAGAAAACCACATTACCAATATCAAAAATGAGAGGTGTGAACTCACCTTCAGTGAGGAGGAAATTAAAACATTAGAAATTACTTTGCCCAACTTTATATCCATAAATTCAACAATCTAAATGAGATGGATGATTTTAAAAAATATAAATTGCCCAGATTAACAGAAGAAGTTTAATACTTAAACAACCCATCTCAGAAAAAGAAATTGAACAAGTCATCAATGAACTCCCTAGGAAAACATCTCCAGGGCCAGATGGATTTACAAGGGAATTCTATCAAACATTTAAAGAACAGATAATTCCAATACTTTATTCACTATTTGTGGAAATTGAGGAGGAAAGAGTCCTCCCTAATTCTTTTCATGATACAAATATGGTTTTGATACCTAAACCAGAAAGAGACAAAACAGGGAAAGAAAATTATAGAGCAATTTCTCTAATGAATATAGATGCAAAAAATTTAAATAAGATTTTAGCAAAAAGAATACAACAACTTATCATGAGAATAATATATTGTGATGAGGTAGGATTCATACCAGAATGCAGAGCTGGTTCAATATTAGAAAAACTATTAGCATTATTGATCATATCAACAACAAACATAACAGAAACCACATGATTATCTCAATAGATGCAAAAAATGCTTCTGACAAAATACAACAACCATTCCTTTTAAAAACACTGGAGAGTATATGAATAAAGGGAACTTTCCATAAGTTAACAAGCAGTATCTACCTAAAACCTTCAGCAAGCATTTTACGCAATGAAGATAAGCTAGACGCATTTCCAGTAAGATCATGGGTGAAATAAGGATATCCATTATCACCACTATCATTCAATATGGTACTAGGAATATTAGCTGTAGTAATTAGAGAAGATAAAGAAATTGAAGAAATTAGAATAGGTAAACAAGAAACTAAGTTATCACTCTGTGCAGATGATATGATGTTATACTTAGAGGATCCCAGAGATTCAAGTAAAAAAACACTTGAAAAAATAAACATCTTTGGCAAAGTTGCAGGTTACAGAAGAAACCAACACAAGTCTTCTGCATTTCTATATATTACTAACAAAGCCCAACAGCAAGAGATAGAAAGAGAAATTCCATTTAAAGCCACAATAGACCCCATAAAATATTTGGGAATCTACCTACCAAAACAATTCCAGGGACTATATGAACACAATTACAAGACACTTTTCTCACAAATAAAATCAGATCTAAGTAAGTGGAAAAATGCCAGTTGCTCATAGGTAACCTGAGCCAATGTAGTAAAAATGGCAATTCTCCTAAATTAATTTACTTATGTAGTGCCATACCAATCAAACTATCAGATAATTATTTTCTAGAGCTGCAAAAAGTAATATCAAAATTCATCTGGAAAAACAAAAGGTCCAGAATAGCGAGGGGGCTTAGGAAAAGAAATGCTTGGGAAGGTGGCCTAACTCTATCAGATCTCAACTTGTATTATAAAGCAGCAATTATCAAAACTACTTGGTAATGGCTAAGAAAAGGATAGACACAAGGAATATGCTAGGTACTCAAGACACAGTATGCAATGAATATAACAATCTACTGTTTGATAAACCCAAAAACCCCAGCTTCTGGGATAAGAACTCACTGTTCTACAAAAACTTCTGGGAAAACTCATAAAAGTGTGGTGGAAAGTAGGCATAGACAAATGCCTGACACCATACACAAGAAAAATGTCCAAATGGGTACACAATCTAAATATAAAGAGTGATACTATACACAGGTTAGTGGAGCAAGGAATAGTGTACTTATCAGATTTATGGAGAAGGGAAGAATTTTTCACTCAAGAGGTGACAGAAAGCTTTATGAAGTACAAAATGGATAATTTTGATTACATTAAACTGTAAAGTTTTTGCACAATCAAATCCAATGCAACCAAAATTAGAAGGGAAGCAGAACAGTAGGAAAGAATTTTTGCAGCTAGTGTCTGTGACATAGACATCATTTCTAAAATATATAGAAACCTGAGTCAAATGTACAAGAATACAAGTCATTCCCCAATTCATAAATGGTCAAATGATATAAACAGGAAGTTCTCAGAGGAAGAAATTAAAGCTCTCTGTAGTCATATGAAAAACTGCTCTAAATCACTATTAATTAGAGCTATGTAAATCATACCAACTCTGAGATACCACATCACACCTATCAGATTGACTAATATGACAGAACAGAAAGATCATAAATGTTCAAGAAGATATGGGAGATTTGGAATACTAATTCATTGTTAGTGGAGCTGTGAGCTGATCCAAACATTCTGGAGAGCAATTTGGAACTATGCCCAAAGGGCTACAAATATGTGCATACCCTTTCTCCCAGCAATATCACTTCTAGGACTGTATCCCCAAGAGATCATAAAAATGGGAAAGAGTCCCACATGTACAAAAATATTTATGGCAGCACTCTTTGTGGTGGCCAAAAACTGGAAATCAAGGGGATGCCCACCAATTAGAGAATGGCTGAATAAATTATGGTGTATGAATCTAATGGAATACTATTGTGCTATAAGAAATGACAAACACGAAGGCCTCAGAGAGGCCTGGAATGACTTATATGATCTGATGCTGGGTGAAAGGAGCAGAACCAGGAGACCTTTCTACACAGCAACAACCAAAGTGTGTGAGGACTTTTTCTGGTAGATTTAGAACTCCATTACAATGCAAGGACTTAAAACATTCCCAATGACCTTTTAAGGCAAAATGCCTTCCATATCCAGAGAAAGAACCATGGAATTCACTCACAAATTATAGTAGATCCTTTTCTTTTGCATCACACTTTGGTTTGTTATGTGATTTCTTCCATTCATTTTTATTCTTGTATACAACAATACTGTGGTGAAAAAGTGTTTAATAGGAATGTATGTGTAGAATCCATATAAAATTGTATGCTGTGGGGAAGGAGGGTGGAGGTGGTGGAGTGGGAGGGGAAGGGAGAGAAAGAAAATATCTAGATTGTAGAGTAGTGATTGTGGAACACTGAAAATAAATAAATGAATAAAAATTAAAAAAATAAACTGATCCAAATGATGAAAGAGGGCCAAAAAGAAGAAGAGTGGCTTAAGAAGCAAAACTGGCCAAATGAAAAAGAATATCCAAAACTTCACTGAAGAAAATAATTCCTTAAAAATTAGAATGGAAGAAATGGAAGCTAATGACTCTGTAAGAAATCAAGAAATGATAAAATAAAACCAAAAAATGAAAATAAGTAGATGATAACATGAAATGTCTCATTGGAAAAACTACTGACCCAGAGGAGGTGATTTACATGTTATTGGACTACTGAAAGCCATGATGAAAAAAGACTGTACATATCATCTTTCAAAAAATTATCAAAGAATACTACTCTAATATTCTAGTGCAAGCTGGTAAAATAGACATTGAAAGAATCCACCAATCAAGTCCTGTAAGAGATCTCAAAAACAAAACCCCTAGGAATATTATAACCAGTTTTCATAGTGCCCAGGTCAAGAAGAAAGTATTACAAGCAGCCGAAAAGAAGCAGTTCACATATTGGGAAAACATAATCAGGATAACACAAGATTTAGCAGCTTCTACATTAAGGTTTTGGAGGACTCAGAATATGATATTACAGAGGTCAAAGGAACTAGGATTAAAGTTGAGAATCAACTACCCAACAAAATTGTGTATAATCCTTAGGGAGGAAAATGAACATTAAATGAAACAGAGGACTTTCAAGTAGTCCTGATGAAAACATCAGAGGTGAATGGAAAATTAGACTTTCAACTACAAGACTCAAGAAAAGCATGAAAAGAGATACAGGAAATAGAAATCATAAGGGAATTATTAAAGGTGAACTGTTTGCATTTCTGCATTTCTACATGAAAAGATATTTGTAACTCATAAGACCTTTCTCAGTATTAAAGTAGTTGGAGAGAATACATACATACATATATATATATATATATATACCTACATATATATACACACAAATATATATATACACATATATACACACAAATATATATGTATACATATATTCATACAAATATAAATATATATATTTGTATACATATATACATACATATGTAGCTTTGTATACACACATAGCCAGAGTGCACAGGGTGAGCTGAATATGAAGGAATGATCTCTAAAAATGAAATTAAGGGTTTAGAGAGGAATAGACTGGGAGAAGGAGAAAGGGAGAGGGAGAAGGGGGTAAATGATCTCCCATAAAAGAGGCAAGAAAACTTTTATATTAGGGGGAAAGAGGAGGCAGGTGAGAGAGAATGAGTGAACCTTAGTCTCATTGGATTTGCTACACACTCAATTGGGTACGAAAATCTATCTTGCCCTACAGGAAAGGAGGGAGGAAAGGGGACAAGAGAGGGGAAAGAATGTTAAAAGGGAGGGCAGAAAGGGGGAGGGGGTAATCAGAACCAAACAATTTTGAGGAGGGACAGGGTCAAAGGAGGGAATAGAATAAGTGGGGTGTGGAATAGGATAGAGGGAAATATATTTAGTCTTTCACAGCATTCTTATTATGAAAGTGTTTAGCATGAGTGCACTTGTGTAATCTATATTGAATTGCTTGCATTTTCAATGAGGATAGGTGAAGAAGGAGGGAGGGAGGGAGAAAATTTGGATCTCAAAGTTTTAAAAACAAATGTTGAAGTTGTTTTTACATGCAACTGGGAAATAAGATATACAGACATGGGTTATAGAAACCTATCTTGCCATACAGGAAAATAGAAGGGGAGGCGGGGGGGGGGGCATGAAAGAAGGGAAAGCAGATTGGGGAAAGTGAAATTAGAAAGCATGCCATCTTTGGATTGGGGAAGGGGAGAGATGTAGAGAAAATTTGAAACTCAAAATCATGTGGAAGTAGATGTTGAAAACTACAACTAAATTAATTAATTTACAAAAAATAAAAGGAAAAAGTAGATAGATACATAAAATAATGATGAATGAAATCAGCAAAAACAAAGAATATTTTATAAAATAATAGCAATATTGTTTTAAGAATAACTTTGAGCAATTTAGTCATTTTTACTATTATAAATACCCTAATTAAGTAAAAAGGACATATGAAGGAAATGTTATCTCCATCTAGAGAAAGAACTGATAAATAGACGTGAAAAATTATATGTATATGTACATACATATCTATATACACAAAACCTATATGTGTGCTGTATATGTATTTACATGTATATACACATATATGTCCACGTACATATATGTGTGTGTATATATATATATATATATATAAAATTTGTGTCTAATGGTAGCTATCTCTAGAGCAGAAGGGAAGAAAAAAAGAAATTTACATGATAACTTTATTTTATATATGAAAGGAATAATAAATTTTGTATAATCAGTTTGCAGTTTCACGTGCAATAATCTTTTTATTATATTCTTATGAAAATGCTTGTTTTATTTCATAAATTAAAAATAAAGTAAATTTTAAAATTAAACACATACTTTATGATGTAAGAGAAATTGTATCTTCTCTTCACCACATTGGACAGAGTACATCTAGAATATTTTCTTCAATTACACACATTTTGTTGTTGTTGTTGTTGCCTCATTTCAGCCATGTCCAATTCTTTGTGATTTCATTTTGACTTTTTCTTGGCAAAGATATGGGAGTTATTTGGCATTTCCTTGCCTAGCTTATTTTACAGATGAAGCAATTAGGCACAAAATGTCAAGTGACTTGTCCAGGGTCATACAGCTAGGAAGTGTCTGAGGCAAGATTTGAAATCCTAAAGATTGGTCTTACTAGTTCCAAATTCTATCTACTATGCCTCCTCTTCAGTAGGTCATGCTACATTAAAAAGCAAACAAAAACCACTGATACCATGTTAAAATGCATATCTAAATACATGACTTCTATTCAATAAACTCCAGTGGCTCTTTATCACAACTAGAATCAAATATAAAATTTTAAACACTTTCATAAATTGATCCCTTTATACTTTTCCCATCTTCTCACTCCTTACTCCCCTCCACATATTCTTTGATCCAGTGACAAAAATTGTTTTTCTTCCAACATAACAGTAACTCCTAAAAGCATTTTCACTGGTTCTCTCTCTCTCTGTATCTCTCTCTCTGTCTCTCTGTCTCTGTCTCTGTCTCTCTCTCCTCTCCCCCTCCTCTCTCCCATCACTGAGAGCTCTGCAACAAAGCCTCACTGGCTTCCTTTAAGTCTCACCTTCCAGACCCACCTTTGGTAAGTAGCTTTCCTCAGTCCTTTATCTTACTGCCATTTCCCTGTTAACACACACACACACATATAGACCCATATACGCACATATACATACACAAACACACACATGATTTATTTGTGTTCATACACAAAGATCATACTGTATCCAACTAATAAAGTTATGAACTAAAGGCACACCTTTTTCTTGACTTAAACTGAGTGGGAACATCTTTTCAACTGGGTATTTAGGCGGACATGCAGTTGGATGGGCAGTGCATTGAGGCAGATCATTATATATGCACTCATCCTTCAAATTCTTCCAAGTTCTGAAGCAGGGAAATGAACTGGGCTCAGAATTGAGGACGGACTCTCAACTTCAATAATGCTAAGTAAAAACAAAAAAACAAAAAACACCACCATTTTTTTAAATACCCACATTCTTTTGATGACAGTGTGGCTGTGTATGCTGTTACAAGACATTCTTATAAAAAAAAAACAATTTCATATAAGGAAAAAATTAAGGCAACAGACAATCATATTTTCGGTATATGCAAGCTATGACACATTACCAAAAAGATCTGTATAATGCAGTGTTACGAAAGATATTACCAGAGATATCACCAGTAAAGAAGTTGAATCAGTTACGTAACTTGAGAATATCTGACAGGTGGATGGCCTGAATACTACATTGACACTGACAGAGTATTTAAAGAAATAGAGTAGAACTATTTTCTTCTGTTTACTCTCTTTTGTCTTTATCATTTTTTTGCTATTGACTGCATATGAACATTTACAATTCTGTTCACTTGAATTCAATTGGCAGAGAAAAAAATTACCGTCCCACCAAAAAGTACTGAGTAGCTTTAAAAAAGTCACCATTCCTTCCCATGCTTACAAACACAATAATATTTCATTTCTTAACCTGAAGATAAATTTTACAACTTAGCTGGATTTTCTAGGGTGGAGTTATTAAAAGACATGAGCAATAATTGATCATAATGAAAAGGATTATAATGGTTACAACTTACACTGGTGGAAGAATTGTATGTACAGATGAAATAACAGATCAAGATGACATGACTACCATATGATGCAGAGGATAGAATGTCAGATGGAGTCAGTAAGAACTGAGTTTGAATCCCATATCAAACACTAACAGTGTGATATGACTCTTGTCAAATCATTTGACCACTCAGCCTCAGTTTCCCATCAATAAAATGGAGATAATAATGGTACATACCTCAGTGTCATATTTATAGAATCCAATAAGGTAATATATTTAAAGCCCTTTACAAAATTTTAAACATTGTATTAATGCTAGTTATCATCATCATCATCACAGACATGTATGTGGGACAGAATATTGGCAACTGGATAGATTTTAGTTGACATTTTAAAAATAATTTTGCATTACAGGCTCTAGGGTAGAGTGATTCATTCCCTACTAGGAAGAAAGAAACTAATATGATGAAAATGAAACATTTTTATTCAAGGCTGTACATTATAGTAGCCTGCACTTTTGTATTCAAAAATTGCAATGTGTTCTAAAGTGGTTTAGTATTATGAAAAGATGTTTTTCATTATTGGGGAGAAATTAAATGTTATATTTCAACAAAAAGCATGAACTTGCCTGGAAATATAACTAACTGTAAGATAACTAAAATATATTCTAAAGTTCAGACTTAGAAATAATTGATTCTTGCAATGAGTTCTTCCCTGAACAGGGAAGACAATTTGGTTATTTCATGTCTAACAAGAACTGGTGTATGATAATGTTAAGGTTGATTCATAAGAGAAAAACTTAACTAAGCACATACAGATGTAACAATAAATACTCCAACATACACAGGAAAACCTGCTACCACAGGTTCGTAGATTGCATTCATAAAAGAAAAGGGAACTTTTGAGGGGTTAGCAATCACTTTAATCAAGCACATGTATCATTCTTTTAACCAAGCACATATATCACTCACCTAGTTCAGGGGAGTCAGCACCTTGAACTTTAAAGAAAATATGGAGAAATTAAAGATCAGCAGATATGGCTTCCTCTGTCTGACCATAATTCAACAGACAGTTCAATTGTCTGACAATAGTTACCAGAGACAAAAGCGCAGACATCTGGGTTCTCAAAGCCAGGGGACTCATTTAGAGGCTTCCCAGAGTCCTCATCTGGCCAAACACTTCCAGTCAGTAAGTCCCAAAGTAAACCCTCAGCTCAGAGTATTTATACCTTTTTTAGAGCCAGAGGATATCCCAGCCCTTGAGAACCAGTGTCTCATTGACGAAAGGAGTGGGCCTTCCCACAGATCTTCCCTAATTAAATTCTCCTTAATAGGCAGGCCCATTAATGAGTGTGAAAGGTCTTCTTTAAGCATATTCAAATGGAAGCATTATACTTCTTTATTATACTAAAACAAGCAGCAAAATACGATATTTTGATTTGCCCTTACAAGAGATTGACTTTGGACTCAAAGATTTGATATTACTCTGTGTCCTGGTCCACCTGATTCTTGGTCCTCTCTAATTCCCTGGGACACTTGCCTGGACAAAGTCTCAATAAGGTTGCTGCGGGCTGATTTCTAGGCTCTCACAAAGAGTTTAGGGTACTTGTTAGAATCCAAAAAGGTGAAAGAAATGCCCACAGCCTGGAAATTTGTTGATTCAAGACTATGTTTGAGAAGACTATTTAATATTGGTTCTTTTCTTTCTTTTTCCTCCCATTGTTATGTTAGAGTGTTGTATAGTGGATAGAGTTATCCTTAAAAATCACAAAGACCTAGGTTCTAGTCTCTCCTCTGAAACATGTTGATTGTGTGACCCTGGTAGCAGCAATTTCTTAATAAGAATGTATGTATATAAACAAAATAACAGGTATTAATGTCCTGATTAAACACAAACACAATCCAAAATAAAGTCAACCCAAAACACAACAAAATTGTTTTTTATTTAATTGGTTTGTACATTCCACTGCTTGCAAAGTAACCTGTGGAGCAGAAAACAAGGTCTCTACGGACATGAGTTAAATTAAGTTTTCTCATTAGTTGAGGTTGAACTAATATTCTGTTATTATTGAGGGACCCCAAAGACCAATCCTAGAAGAGGCAAACTTAAATCTAAAATTTTAAGCTACTAATGATATTTTGGAAGTTTATCTGATACATATGTTTTCAACATTCACTTCCATAAGGTTTGCATTTCCAAATTTCCAATCTCTCCCCTCCTCCACCCCAAGATTGCATATTATTACATATAGTCTCTATGTATACACTTATACACTTATACTGAACTTATTTCCACATTAATCGTGTTGTAAAGGAGAATTAGAACCAATGGGAGAAACCATGAGAAAGAAAAAACAAATGAAAAAAGAAAAAAAGAGAAAGACCAAACAATGTGCTTCAATCTGCATTCAGACTCCACAGTTCTTTTTTCTGAACATGGACATCATTTTCTGTCATGAGTCCTTTGAAGTTGTCTTGGATCCTTGTGTTGTTAAGAAGAGATAAGGCTATCAAAGTTAGTCCTTATACATTATGCCTGTTAGTGTGCACAGTGTTCTACTGGTTGTTCTTACTTCACTCAGCATTAAGTTCATTCAAGTTTTTCTAGGTTTTACTGAAGTCATTTCTTATAGCACAATAGTATTCCATTGCATTCATACACCACAACTTCTTCAGCCATTCCCTAACTGATAGATATCCCCTCAATTTCCAGTTCTTTGCCATAACAAAAAGAGCTACTATAAATACTTTAATCCATGTGAGTCTTTTTCTCATTTGTATGATCTCTTCAGTATACAGGGCTAGAAGTGGTGTTGCTGAATCAAAGGGTATATACATTATGCCCTTCAGGCATAGTTCCAAATTGCTGTCCAGAATGGTTGAATCAGTTCACAATCCCATCAATAATGCATTAGTGTTTCAATTTTCCCAAATCTTCTCCAGCATTTATCATTTTCCCTTTTTGTCATGTTAGCCAATTTGATGCGTGTGTTCATCCTTTGTTGCCAAAGAAGATCATGCCATAAGAGAAATGATGACGTGACTTGTACTTGACTTTGTTTTGAGTGAGTGAGGGCTGTGTAGGTCACCAGCCTCACTTCTTCTCCAGAGCTATCTGAATCCAGTGACCAGATATTCATCAGGATGACTGGAGATGACCCAGGATGAGGCAACTGAGGTTAAGTGACTTGCCCAAGGTCACACAGCTAGTGAGTGTCAAGTGTCTGAGGTGAGATTTCAACTCAGGTCCTCCTGACTCCTGCACCAGTACTCTATCCACTGCACCACCTACCTCTCCCAGTCAATTTGATAGGTATGATATGGTACCTCAACATTGTTTTTATTTGTATCTCTCTAATCAATAATGATTTAGAGCATTTTTTTCATATGACTACAGATAGCTTTAATTTCTTCATCTGAAAACTGCCTGTTCAAATCTTTTGACCATTTATCAATTGAGGAATGACTTAGATTCTTATAAATTTGAATCAATTTTGTATATATTTTAGAAATGACACCTTTTGAAAAATTCTTTCCCAGTTTTCTGCTTCCCTCCTAATCTTGTTTACTTTGGCTTTGTGCAAAATTTTTTTTTCAATTTAATATAATTAATTAATATAATCAAAATTATCCATTTTGCTTTTCATAATGTTCTCTATCTCTTATTTAGTCATAAATTCTTTCATTCTCCATGAATCTGACAGGCAAACTATTCCTTGCTCTCCCAGTTTGCTTTTACTATCAGCCTTTACATCTAAATCATATAGCTATTTTAACTTTATTTTGGTATACAAGGCAACAAAGTCTTGTGGATGATCCCAATGATTATTAGGGGAAAACTAACCTCATTTGCATGGGGCAAAGTTAAGAAAGAGCAACTGATGGAATCATGATAAAGCAAGTCCCCAGTCCAATAGTCTAACTTCCTTATGAGGCTCATTTAATAGCAAGTGTGTCCTAATTTAACCACATAATCTGGCTTTAACCACACCACTGCCCCTAGATGCAATCAAAGGCATCACTGAACAACAGGCCCACTGCTGCTTGCTAATTACTGTTTCCAGACTCAGTCAAACCACTGCCACTACCTAGACACTGCTCCCTCACTCAGTATTCTAACTTTCTCATATATATGCCTCACTGTCTCACTAGAACAGAAGGCACATCCATGTATTCAACCACAACCACATCCATCTAGTCTCAGACAAGACCACAATAACCAGTCTATCAAAAAGCAGCACCACCAGGATGTGGTTTGGATATGGACCCCCAAACAACAGAAGGGACTTTCCCTAAGTAGGCACCTGCACTGTAATAACAAAATCTTTCCTTTAGATGAATTTACAGTGTGGAGAGACCTATTATAATATCATTGTCACGCATACATGTCCCCTCCTCCCTGTGGGTGTTTTTGTATGCATTGTGAGTAGTCACATATATAGTTCCACCAAGGCTGAGATCCCTCCCCTATTACCTAATCCCTTAACTAATCCCTCCTGCCTTTTTAATATTCATAATTTCTGTTGTGTAATCAGTATTACTGCACTCTAAAATTGTCTATCTTGTCTTGTTGAAGTTGCTAGTTCCTCCTTGGAACTCAACACATTTCTGAGAGGTATCACTCTTAAAAAATGCCTTAGCTTGAGTTGGAGATAGTCTGAATCTGGAATTCATATGAGATGACCCCATAGCACACCACGAAACTGCAACACAACTACCACATTTTTGTTCCTTTGGAGCTCTAAACAGTAATGATAGGGAGCAAAAAGGTATGGCATCTGCATTCAGTGATTTGTACCTTCATAGCTTTCATATCACTGCATTATTGATCCCAATGTAAAAAGGCTTTAGACTCTGATGCTGTTTATTTATATATTCATTCACTTATTCATTCATTCATTCATTTAGTTATCTATTGATTGATTGATTCATTTATTTATTTGCAACTGATAATTCTTCTCAGCATTGCATTTTTTTTTCCTAATACTGAGCCTAGACCAGCCAGGGACTGACCTAAGTCAGCCCCAGACACAAAACAAAGTAAAGCACATGAATACAAAACAAAAACACCCCACAAAAGAGGCCACATACAGTCCCTGATCTTTTAAAGACTGAAAATGGGATTATTTGCCTCATAGAATTATGGATATATGCCACTAATAACAAAAACATCTTTTCCCACACATTGGGAAGGGAAGGAAAAGCAAGAAGTGCCTGAATTATATTTCAAGTGACGAGACCAAAATATAATGTTTTGACCACAAGGAACAGATATGCCACTCAAGTAACCTCACAGGGCTTGCTGGAACGGAAGCTGCCTATGGAGAATGATGGCATTTTATATGGTACATAAAAGTTTAATGTCATATGTTTAATATGTAATGTGACTGAATGTGACTTACATATGTAAAGTTTAGTATACATAGTATGAATTTTATATTATAAATCTCCTCTATCATATATAGTTCCTTAATGTTATTCATCTATTACACATGCACACAATGCTATTTCACAACAGTCATGCAGTATTTAGATTATCTACAGATCTTAACTTATTCTTGATTGTCTTATAAAATAATTCTATCTAACAACCAGTGAACAGATACATTGTTAGAGGATATAAATATTCATATTAAAAGTTTCATTGTACTTTTATGATAAAAACACAATGCCTTAAAGAATCAGAGGGTTAGCAATATGATATTCAGAAGTAAAAGGAGTTAGGATTACAACCAAGAGTCACCTAATCCAACAAAATTGAGTACAATCATTAATGCACTTTGACCTGGCAGCTCTTCAATTTGGCTCATATTCCTGGGCATTTTTGTTTGGGGATCACTTTCAAGAGGTGATTGGTGGCTTCTTTCCATTTCTATTTTTCCTCTGATTCTACAATATCATGACAGTTTTCCTTGATAATTTCTTGAAAAATCATGTCTAGGCTCTTTTATTTTGTCTTGGCGTTCAGGTAGTCCAATAACTCTTAAATTATCTGTTCTTGATCTATTTTTCAGTTAGTTCTTTTTCAATGAGATTTCACATTCTTGTTTTATTTTTTATTCCTTTAATTTTGTCTTATTGTTTCATGGTGCCTCATGAATTCATTAACCCTGATTTGTCCAATTCTAATTTGTGTGGAAATATACTCTTTAATGAGATTTTGTACCTCTTTTTCCATCCATGTGGCCAATTCTGCTTTTCATGAAGTTTTCTGCCATGGATAATTGGGCCTCTTTTACCATTTGTCCTATTCTGTTGTTTTTTAAGGTGTTATTTTATCAGTATTTTTTGTGCCTCTTTTACCAAGCTGATGACACTTTTTCATGATTTTCTTGTATCACTTGCATTTATTTTTCCCATTATTCCTCTGTGTCTCTTATTTTATTTTTAAATATTTTGGGACTCTTCCAGGAATTGTTTTTGGGCCTAAGATCAATTCATACTCTTTTTTTTTTTTTTTTGTAGCAGTTTTGGCTTTGTTGTCACCTTCTTAGTGTGTATTTTAATCTTCTCTGTCACCATAGCAACTTTGTATGGTCAGATCTTTTTTTTTTTCTTCTTTGCTCATTTTCCAACCTATTTCTTATAATTACAAATTTATGTTAAAATGAACCTCTGCTCCAAGAGGCATAGTCTGAAGCTTCTGGCCTTTCTTGTTGCTTTTCTCATAGCTAGTTCTGGGGGTCTGGAAGTTTTCAATTCTTCCAGGTTGATATGATGTAAGGAGAGGGGTGTTTACTACTCTCCTGCCAGGTGCTCTGGTCTGTGAGCAACTGCAAGCACTTTTTTTCACGTGGAACTGTGACCAAGGTCCCCTCTCCCTTGAGGCAAGAAGCTCTGCTGTGATAGTGCTCTTTCTTGACCTTGGACATCCACCCAGGACTGAGACGTGCATCCACATATGAACAATGAAATAGAGTTCTGCGCTTAGTGCCAGCAAAGAGCACCTAATCACCTTCTGATCAGTTCTCTAATATCCTTTGCAGTCTACGAGCTGAGAGTTAAGTATATTGCTATTCCCAGTACTTCCATCACCCTCAAGATTTTCTCTTGATTTGTTAAGGCCCAATCTTCCCTGGCACAGCCTTTGTTGGAAAGTATTCTACTCTCATCCCAGTATTACACCAACCTTTTAAGTTATTTTGGGCTAGAAATTGTTTCATCCCATTCCTTTGTGGATTCCACTGCTCTAGAATTCATTTTGATGCACTATTTAAGGTTGTTTGGAGGGGAATTTGAGAGAGTCAGAGAAGTCTCTCGCTTTTTTCTGCTCTCTTGGCTGTGCCCCCACAATGTTCTATGTTTAAGAATAAAAAGTTAATGTATAGATGATCATGCATAATGTGAGCAGGCTGTATTATAGAACCAATGAGGAAATACAAGGAATGATATGAGCAAAATATGTCAACAAGGAAATCAACAAGAGGAAGTGAATCTGAGCTAGTCATGTTGAAGACAAGGCCTCAATCAACTAATAAGTTAATAAGTATTATTAAATGGCTGCATTATGTTAGAAATTGGGGATATGAAGACAAAAATGAAACCTTGCTTCCCACAAGGAGCTTACAGATTAAAAGCCAGAGGTCTCCTTGCATACATCAGTTGCAGTGGGTTGCAAGTTGGAGGGAACTTTCAAGTTGATTAGATCATGGAGATATTTAAATATTTCTGTAAAATGATTCAATTTATACTTTGAAAACATAGGTTTATTTTAAATTAGAGTATATTTACTATGCAATTATTTGAAAAATAATTTTTTTTGTCTTTCATTTTATCCATACAATGCACTACTTCTGTGTTACCACTTTGCTAAATTTTAGCTTTTTCTTACATGTTTCAGGTTAACCAAGACTGTTTTCTTACAGGGGAATCTGTCACATTCCACCAGGTTAGGAAAATGATAGATGCCAAGAAGATCCACATACACTTATAGGCACAGGTTCATAGGAAGCTCAATTGAGTCCACATTGTGAAATAAAGTCAAGTCATCCCCCTTGCCCTTTGATAATAATAGACTTTTTATTATCAGGAGTGCTTACTATAAGAATTTCAGAATTTTTTTTTATTAATGGGTGGGCAGGGTAGGATTCAAGTGATATAGAAGTCAAACTGATATACAAAAGAAAGGATGCTGGAACAACTAGGTTTTTTACTATTATTAATGCAGCTGTAACTTGTAGAATCCCTAAAACTCATTCACTAAACCCCAGCTCTTGTATTTCCATTAAATGTCAATTTAGGTTGCTTATCTCCCTAGGCCCCATATTGCAGCTGGTAACTAGAACATTTATAACCAGATGCTGAATCTCTACATCCTTGTCTTTGAAGCAGTCAGGAGAAAATAGTTGGAAAAACTGAACTTTAACTTGAACAATGTTTCCCTGTCTGGGATTTGGGCACAGGAGGCAGAAAGTATAGAGATATACTTTTCACTCTAGTATTGGTACTTACTGCTTTTGAATTCCATTTCTGTTTTAGCTAATTTGATTAACATGTTATTTAATCATGACCTTGATACTTGAGTGAATGAAGCAATAAGCTAGTTCTAGAAGGAAGAGGAGAAGCCAGAAGATTTGGGCTCAGATTATGAATGACTTATTATGATGTACAAGAAAAGCTAGAAAAAAAAAAGACTTGGTAATCCAGTTGGACAACACTCATCTCCATTACCATGGGAGAAAATTCAGGAATTCCTTTGTAAGGACTACACTTAACTGAATTTTTTAATGATACGTTCATTGAGACAAGGATCAACTTTCAAGGTATCTGAAAAGAAGAGATGATTCTGAAGAATGGAGAAGATTATAGATAGTATATTTTCACACTTTGAATGTGGTGACTAAAATAACACTTAACCTATTTGTATTTTCTGAGTTTAGCATGATTCTTGGCATATTTTCAGTCATGTCATCTTCTTCATATTCCCATCTGGGATTTTCTTGGCAAAGATATTGGAGATGTTTGCCATTTCCTTCTCCAGATGATTTTGCAAATTTGGAAACTGAGGCAATTAGAGCTAAGTGGCTTGCCCAAGATCATGCAGCGAGTAGTTTCTGAGGCCATATTTGAACTCAGAAAGATCAGTCTTTCTGAAGCCCAGCATTCTATCTACTGTGCCAACTAACTGCTAATTTGGCATATAGTAATCACTTGATAAATGCTTTTTATTCATTCAATTTTTTAATTCATTCAGAAATTCATTTTCAAGATATCTGAAAGATGGAAAAATTTCAAGACAATTGAGATTATGGGTTTCACTTTACCCCCAAGATACTAAAACAATTATTAAGGGTTAATCTTGTATAATTGGGCTTTAGCCAAGCACTCATGAAATTACACCACATACTCCATACCTAGTTACAAGTTGTATATCTGTGAAACCCAATGACAGGGGAAGAAAAGATCATTATTTATATAGCTTGTTTCAAGAGTGCCAAAATCATCCCCAACATCATAAAATATTATTCCTCATTTGCTGTCCAGTGCTTAAAATTCCACCAACAGAGTTTAAACATAAAACCTTGCTTCCTGTAGAAATTTGTGGTTCTTCAAATAAGTAAGTCCTTTTCAGTTAAGCTGTCCACGTATGTATCAAAATAAATGAAGTCCCTAAGAAAATGTTTTGACAATGGATAAGACAGAGATCATAAACATAAAGGATATATGATGGATATCACTGAGAGGATAATATTCTTACTTATAAATTTTTTATATGATCATCCTATATCATGGCTGTTTGGAAAATCAGGAGTCAAAAATATCACAGATACTGTTTTTCCCAATTTTTTTCAATGAAAATATTCAATAGAATATTATATGCTTCCTCACACAAAACACATACTTAAGTGTCTGGATTGATTCTGTGTTTCAAAACTTTAATTTGTACTGTGAGTATTGCTTGTGAAATACTCCTCAGGAATTCATTCTTCCTTTATCACAGTTGGTCTCTGCCAGAGAGATTGATTTCCTTATTTGTCCATTGGCATTCCATTGTCAGTTATCATATAATTAAAAAATTTAATTCTTGGGAATCCTGCCAACTGAAGCAATGGATGAATGAGCTCATGTTTATCCCTTAGTCACAAGGCACTATTTTTCTACTTTTACTCAAAGGTCTATTTTGTATAATGAAGCCAAAGAAAGGTTAGGTGGTTATGCATATAAAGCCAAGAACTGTGCTTAGTGGCAAGCCTTTTTCATTGTTACTTGGAAACCATTAAAATATTGAAATGTCTACAAAAGCAATAAAATGATCACAGGAGTATGTGGTGATATTTAATTTTTGTACAAGTTAAATATCACTGATAATTAACTGTTAGAAGTTTATTTTGAAATGACATTTTACTGGAATACCAGACCTTTACAATATAATTAAAGGTTTTCTCATTGTAATGGTGCCCTATTGCTGATGTGAAAGCTCTTTAAAATTGTGTGTCTGCTTTATAAATTATATAGATATATAGATACACACATACTATCATATTCAAGACACTTTTTTATTGTTGTTCTGTTATAAAATGGCAATCCCAAGACTAGGAGGAATTACATTTCCCTCTTTAGGATGTCATAATTGCCAAGGCTGAAAAACAAGAATTTGAGAAAGCAGTTGGAGCAGTATTTGCTGGCTCTAAGCTCAAGCAGATAAATGAACATTTCATTCATTCTTAGGGAGTCTAATTAAGTGTTCTCAACAGTTGCATTTATAAGAGGATAATGCTTTGTCTTATGTACTCAAGTAGGCTTCTCAGTAGGTGAATTAGGCTGACATTTACATGATAGGAGGGGAAGGAATTTCTGCCTTTCCAAAATCTTTGTCTACAATGTTTTGGTGGCAGAAATTCTTTGAGGAAAGAGAGAAATCTCATATTTTTTATTACACAATTAGAGATAAGGTTTATAAGGTAAATAGCCCTGTAGAAAAAGGAAATGTTCCTAGGAGAATACTGAGAACCTGAAGGAGAAAGGGCTAGAATGTGCAGGAATGTCTCAAAAAAAAGAAGTGTTGTAAGAAGAAAAATTCCCTTACTTCATGATAATGTTCATGACAAATCTTATAACCAAGGTATGTTTCTTTTACTGGAACTCTGACTAGGGTTAACATCATCAAATTCAATACCAATATATCTTTTGTTCTCAAGAAGATTCACCAGGGAACCTTATACTGATGGAGTGTATGTATGGAGAGTTGAGGGTTGAAGGTAAAAGAAGTTGCTTTCCTAAGTATAATTAAATCATTGAAGATATTACTGAAACAAAATCATTCCTTTTTTGACTACCTAATCTTTTATCACTATTGTTAAGAATTTTTATGTTTTTTTTAATTGTGTCCTGATAGGAATAATTTTAGGACAAGTATATATCCTGCTATATTGTCTTATCTTAAACTTTCTGTTGAATATAATGCAAATTGCTATTTTAATTTAACAAAAATAATGGTATGTAAACTTGTGTTTTATAAGTTGACTTAAAACATCTTTAAAACAACTGCAGAAGTACTTGTGATGGCTGAAATGATATGAACTTAATCTTGCTTCTATATGTTGAATTCATATGCTTTTTCTATATTTTGAACACTTTTATTTTACCCTAAATTGCTTGGAAGTTATGAGTATTTGGTGTGGTAATATATGCATAAAGTGTTATTAAATTATTATGAGATATACAATAAAGAGTATACAAGAAATCCTGGAAAATAAGTCTGTATGTGATAATGGTCCATTTTTAATAAATTTAAATGGCAAATCCTCAAGGGTATTTTTAGGTATTTGAAGTACAGAGATTTTATGCATATTAACTTATGAAAGATAATAAGATTCTAATGTATAATTCAGCCCCTGAAAATAATTTTGCTAGTGATTTTATAACTTCTATTTTTTCCCTGCCCTTCAGTGATGTATTGTTCAGTTTCTGTTTTTCCTTGCATCATGAGTGTGTAACACTGCCTTCTTACCATTCACTCAGTACACATTGCCACTTGCCAGCTGGGTCTCCAGTAGCATGCTTGGATTCTAGAGGTAACCATATGAGTAGATATCCTCTAAACCTCTAGTTTTTGTGCCCGTCCTGATATGCTTCCCCTTAATAATCAGTCAATAGATTGAGATCTTTAACAAAGCCAAATGGCAAAGCAAGAAGAGTAAGTACAAGTGACTCCTCAATCTCCTCCCATCTTCCAATGTCATAAATGTCACATGTGTCACATAAGTCACCTATGTCACATTTGTCACATGTCACATGTGTCACATACTTTCCCATAAATATACCTAGATTCCATGAGGGGAAAAATAGGCAGAAACTCAAGGAATAATGGTAGTGAAGGATTCATTTAGGGGATACCCAGGGCCAAGGTGAGACTCAAATCCTTCTGGCGGGCAAGGTAGGCCACTACCACTGGAAAGTAGATGGCAAGTGGCAGCTGCTTCCAGGTCAGGCTGGGAAGACTGCCTTGCTTCAGGACCTATCTCAAAGCATGGTATCACTTTTATTGTTTCAGTATCTCTTGTTGTTCCTCTAGTCTCTTTGGGATCACTCTTCAATGCCCAACTGTAGTTTTCCTCCTTAAGTTACTAACTGTCCTGAAAGATACTGGGATCACTTTATCTGGAATGTTAGAATACTCTTTTCAGCTGCAGTGTTGCCAAGTTCTTTTAACTAAGCCAATAAGTCTTAGTTTACAGTGCAAAGAAGTTTCTTACCTTTAGATTCTTTTGGGCTTCAGTTTGGGACTGATTTAGTCATCTTCGGCCAGGAGGTAGGAGAAGAACCTCTTTTCTTTGGAAATAAATTCTTCTTGCTCAAAAATACCTTCATTCTATAAATAATACCATGATCTTTTAGGGTGATTATTATTTTTCATCTTTTATACTCTTTAGTAAAATAATGTAGAGGAGAGTCAATCAGACAGTTGTGAAAATATAGTTTATAAAAGTAGGTAAGCTTATTGTCATGGTGGCCTCTTCATATTCAATAAAGGTATTCAAGCTTTCTATTATATCTTGGGTGGGAAATACCTATTTGACTTCTGAAGGTTTTCCTTTTTACCTGTCAAAGTCTCATATTGTAGTTTCTGTATATCTTCGGCTTTTACTGAAATCTCACTTGAGTTTCTACCTTAGTCTTGTAATGGTAATGCTAGTGGTAGCAATAGTAGTAGTAGTAGTAGTAGTAGTAGTAGTAGTAGTAGTAGTAGTAGTAGAAGTAGTAGTAGTAGTAGTAAAGCATAGCTAATATTTACAAAGCTATTTAATATTTTCCAAAAATCTTTACATATGCTATCACTGCAACTTGACAACAATCCTATAAGGTAAGCACAATTATTATCTGTGTATTACAAATGTAGAAACTGAAACTGAGTGGGCTTAAATGACTTTCCTAGCAGGTATTAATCTGAGGCAAGATTTAGATTTAGGTCTTCAGAGCTTCATATCCAAAGCTCTTGCCATTATACCATTGATTACTAATTTTAGCTTTCTTAAGGATAATCCTTCTGTAATTTCTTGTGATAATGACCTGATCTGGAATTGAAATAGTAAGATCCTCCATTTTTAGTTTTTTAAGAAAGCCCAGCTCTTACCACTTGCTTTATGCTTCGTTATTTTTTATTGTTTTCAAATATATGTTGCCCATGGAAGGTCTTTTGATTATAATGTTGGATATTAGCTATGCCATCCCATTCTTACTTAAAGAGGTGAATGATATTCAGTTATATTCATAAAATGCAATCATGTGCACATATTTTTAGTTTTATTTTGCTTGGCATATTGGTATCTATATGTTACAAATACTTTTTCTATAAAATTTTAAGCTACTTATCATATTCTCAGAAAAAAATCTACAAATTTTCCTATTCATGAGGAGGAGTTATTAATGATTTTTATAATAATTTAGGGTGATTGGCCTAGTTTTTTTTAAATTAATATTGTGTGGGTTGTTGTTAGTAATTGTTAGTAATAAACCAAGCAATCAACAAGTATTTATTAAGTATTTACTATGTACCAGGAGGCAGTGTGCCAAGTATTGGGAAATGAAGACCAAAGACTAAAATGGTTTTTGCCATACATAGAACATACATCCTAACAGAGGCAATATACATATAGATAAATAGATAGATAGATAGATATAGATAGATAGATAGATAGATAGATAGATAGATAGATAGATAGATAGATAAAGATTCACTTAAAGTATATGAAAGAGGGACAGAGCCAAGAAGATATAGTAGAGGCAGCAACTACCTTAACTCTCCCAACATTCATCTCCAAATAACTTTAAAATAATGCCACAAATTAAATTTTGAAATGACATAGCCAACACAAAGTCATGGTAGAGCTTTCTTCAGCCTAAGAGAATTTAAAAGGTTAGTAGGAAAGTTCTGTGACACTGGAAGGGGGGCCAGTCTCAAATACATACAGAGGCAATACCAGACACTGGCTTTGGAGGCAGCTGCAACAGTGGGAGTAGCAGCAGCTTTGGGAGATCTCAGCACAGAAATGGTAAAGAGTTGGACAACTGGTCAGAAAGGGATTACAGGGACCCATTTCTGGCATTGAGTGAAGAACCAGGCATTGTCAAATATATTGCTTATTTACAGTTCTAGGTCATAGTTCTGGGAAGAAGAGGAATGCTTATGGTAAGTAACAAGGGAACCTTGGCTACAGTTCAAGGTAGAGATGAACACAGCACACGCTGCTACAAGAGAACAGGGATCTTTCCTTGGTAAATACCAGAGTGAAGACCATGAGAACAGTAACTACTCTCCCTGAATCACATCATATTGGAAGCAACAAAAACTTGCAGATCCTTAGAACTAGGTCTGAAAATAGAATCATGAAAAACCTTGAGGTTTGGAATAGAGCTTCTTCAAGTCCAAAAGAGCAGAGTACAATTTTAACATAAAATTCAAAGTCAAGAAAGAGGCTGAGGTGTGTCAGGGCATAAAAAGGAGGCAGGGCAGAGCCAAGATGGTAGACAGAAACAAGAAGATGCCTAAGCTCTCCCCATTTTCCCTCTTAAACAACAATAGGTCAAGCCTCTAAACAAATTCTGGAGTGACAGAATTCACAAAAAGATGGAGTGAAGTAATTTTCCAGCTTCAGATAACTAAGATGGGTCACCAGGAAAGCAATGTTTCTCTTGGGACAAAAAGGGGAGTGCACTCCAGCTCAAACAGTGTCCAAGCAAGTCAGTGGGAAGCTTTGAGCAGCAGCACGTTTCAGCAAGCAATGCCTTGGTCTTGACTCAGCAGACTAGTGACACATCAGGCCAGCTTTGAGGTCTCCAGCCTTACTGCAGAAGGCGAATTGCTAAACATGAAACTCCAGCATAATAGGCACAACTAGACTTGACCCCCAGCACAGTGGGAAGTCACTTACACCTGAGGCCCTGGGGCAGAAAACCAGTGACTGTACTTAGTCCACAGCAAAAAAAAATTTAGGACAGTGAACCTTGTGATGTAGGAACAGAGTTCAACTTAAAGAAATGAGGAAAAAAATTCAAAAAGAACCCTGACCAGAGAAAACTACTATGGTGACAGGGAAGAGCAAAATGAACTCAAAAGAGGACAACAATGTCAAAATGCCTACATGTGAAGCTTCCATAGAAAAGATGAATTAGTCTTAAGACCAAAAAGTCCTCTTAGAAAAGTTCAAAAAATATTTTAAAAATCAAGTAAGGCAGGCAAAAGAAAAATTGGATAAAGAAATGAGAGGTGTGCAGGGGAATTATGAAAAAGAGTTGAAAGCTTAGAGAATGAAGAAAAAAATGACTAAAGAAAACTCTCTAAAAATTAGTATTGACCAAAAGAAAAAAGGAGTACAAGGGCTGACTGAAGAAACTTCTTAAAAAATTAGAATTCAGTAAGTCAAATCTAATGACTCTATGAGATATAAAGAATCAGTCAAACAAAATGAAAAGAATGAAAAAATAGAAGAAAATGTAAACTCTCTTAGTGAAAAAGCAATTGATTTGGAAAGTAGATTCAAGAGAGATAATGGGAACATTACTGGACTACCTGAAAGCCAAGATTAAATAAAGGGCCTGGGGTATGGGAGGTGGAACCAAATGGTGGAGTAAAAGCAGGGGCTTATCTGAGCTCTCCCCCAAACTCTTCCAAATACCTGTAAAAAAAAAAGATTCTAAACAAATTCTAGAGCAGCAAAAATGACAGAGTGAAACAAATTTCCAGTCCAAAACAACTTGGAAAGTTGATAGGAAGGGTTGTTGCAACAGTGTGAGAGAAGAGCGCTGTCCACTGTGGGCCATGCCAACAAAATCAGGGACAGAGCATTCCTCAGGGGACTGATTTACTGGCAGTTGTTGTATTTTCCAGATTTCTCAACCTACAAAAGTCAAAGACAGCTTAAAAGGTCAGTAGGGAAGGTCTGTCAGACCTGGATGAGGAAGGAGTATGGTCTGGCCCAGCTCCAGGGCACTGAAAGTCGTGATGACTCTGCTGTGACAGTGGCTGCTTCCAGACCTATCAGTCCATAGTCAGTGGGGGATTTGAGGAGATGATTAGAAAGTAATTGTGGGGATCTCTTTGATGGCACCAAGGCAGGGTTTTCTTTTTTTGCCCTTGTTGCATCTGGGTTTCAGTCCTGGGTGGCAGTACTGGGATGAGGAGGAACAATGGCATAGCATTGCTTCTTGTGGTGATGGAGAAGCAATCATCCTCACAGTTCCAATGCAGAAAAGAATGCTTGTGGTCACTCACAAACCAGAGCGCAGGTTAAGAGAGAAGTAAACACCTTTCCTATGATCATACAACCTTGGAAGAGCTGAAAATTTATTGGTCCCTAGAAGTATCTCTGAACACAGTTTCACAAAACTCTGAAGCTTAGGACAGTATACCCCACACACACTGGAAGCAGAGTCAAGTCTTGAAAAAGAACTAAAAAGAAAAGTAATTGACTCAGAAAATGAGGAAACAGTGTGAAAAATATTCAGACTATAGAATCTTACTTTGGTGACAAAGAAGATCAAAATATACAACCAGAAGAGAACACAGTCAAATTCCTAAATCCAAGGTATCCAAGAAAAATGTGGATTGGCCACAGGCCATGGAAGGGCTCAAAAAGGACTTAAAATATCAAATAAGAGAAGTAGAGGAAAATTTAGAAAGATAAATGAGAGTGATGCAAGAAAATAATGAAAAACAAGTCAACAGCTTGCTAAAGTTGATGCAAAATATGCAGAAGAAAATAGCACCTTAAAAAATAGACTAACCCAAATAGCAAAGAGGTCCAAAAAGCCAAGGAGAAGAATGACTTAAAAACAGAATAGGTCAAATGGAAAATGAGGTCCAAAAGTTCAGTGAAGAAATTGATTCTTTAAAAATAAAAATGGAGCAAATGGAAGCTAATGACTTCATAAGAAATCAAGAAATTATAAAACAAAATCAAGAAAATGCAAAAAATAGAAGACAATGTATCTTTTTTGAAAAACAACTGACCTGGAAAATAGTCCTAGGACATATGACTTTAAAATAATATCTGAAAAGCCATAATAATAAAAAAAGCTTAGACATCATCTTTCAAGAAATTTTCAAGGAAAACTGCTCTGATATTCTAGAAGCAGAGGGGAAAATAGAAATTGAAAGAATCCATTGATTACCTCCTGAGAGAAATCCCAAAAGGAAAACTCCTAGGAATATTGTAGCTAAATTCCAAAGTTCCCAGGTCAAAGAGAAAATATTACAAGTAGCCAGAAAGAAACAATTAAAGTACTGTGGAAACACAATCAGGATAACACAAGATTTAGCAGCTTCTACATCAAGGGACAGAGGGCTTAGAATAGGATTTATTAAGAGCAAATGAGCTAGGATTAAAACCAAGAATCCCCTACCCAGCTTCAGAGGGGGATTGCTTCAGGGAGGGGGGTGGGATGGATATTCAATGAAATAGGAAACTTTTAAGCATTCTTAATGAAAAGACCAGAGCTGGATAGAAAATTTGACTTTCAAATATGTGACACAAGGGAAGCATGAAAAAGTAAACAAGAAAAAGAAGCAATAAGTGACTTGTTAATCTGTATACATTCCTACATGTTAAGATGATATATGATACTCTTGAGACCTTTCTCAGTATTAGAGTAGTTGGAGGAAATTTGTGTGCATGTGTATGAAATATATATGTATATACATATATACATATACATATATATATATATATATATATACACACATATTATACATATGGGTGTGTGTGTCTGTAGACAGGGGGCCCAGGGTGAATTGAATATGAAATTATCATGGATATATCTAAAAGTTAAAATTAAAGGGGGAAAGAGAAATGTACTAGGAGAAAGAAAAAGGAAGTAGCAGAAAGGGGTAATTTATCTAACATAAAAGAGGCAGGAGAAACCTTTTTACAATGTAGATGAAGAGTGGGAAGGTGAGAAGGAATGAGTAAACTTTACTCTTATTGGATGTGGCTTAAGGAAGGAATAATATGCATGCTCATTTGTGTATGAAAATCTATCTAACCCTATAGGAAAGTAGGGGGAAAGGGAAAAGTCTCTTGGGATGAAAGAGGGGAGGACAAATGGGAGGAGAGGGTAATCAGAATCAAACACTTTTGAGAAAGGACAGGGTCAAAGGAGAGAACATAATAAATGGGTGGCAGGATAGAATGGGGGAAATATGGTTAGTCTTTCACAACATTATTATGGAATTTCTACACATGTATAGCCTGTATCAATTTTTCTTGCCTTCTTAATGAAGGTGGTTGGGGAGAGCGGAAGGGAGAGAATGTGGAACTCAAAGTTTTAAAAAGCAATATTAAAATTATACCATAAAGCAGCAGTCATCAAAACTATTTGGTACTGGCTAAGAAATAGTGTGGTGAATCAGTGCAGTAGGTTAGATACATGAGACACAGTAGTAAATGACTATAGCAATCTATTTTTTGATAAACCCAAAGTCTCTGGCTGCTGGCATAAGAACTCATTATTTTACAAAATCTTCTGGGAAAACTGAAAAATTCTATAGCAGAAAGTAGGCATAAACCACGGTATACTAAAATAAATTTGTAATGAGTACAAGATTTACACACAAAGGCTAATACCACGAGCCACTTAGGAGAGCAAGCAATAGTTTCCCTGTCAGATCTAAGGGGAAGGGAAGAATTTATGGCCAAATAAGAGATAGAGAACATTATGAAATGCAAAATGGATAATTTTGGTTGCATTAAATTAATAAGATTTTGCACAATAAATTCTACACAACCAAGATAACAAGTGAATTAGAGAACTAGGAATCAATTTTTACAGGAAGTGTCTCTGATAAATGCCTCCTTGCAAAAATATATAAAGAACACTGTTAAATTTGTAAGAATAAAAGTCATTCCTCAATTGATAAATGGTCAAATGATATGACATTTCAGCTTTTACTTGAAAATATAAAAGCTATAACATGTAAAAAATGCTCTAAATCACTATTTTTAGAGAAATGAAAACTAAAACAACTCACACTTATCAGATTAGTTAATATGACATAAAAGGAAAATGATAAATGTTTTATAAAATGCGGGAAAACCGGAACACTAATGGTGGAGTTGTGAACTGATCCCATGATTCTAGAGAGCAAATTGGAACTATGCCTTCATGGCTATAAACCTGTGCATGCCTTGTGATCCAGAAATACCATTAGTAGGTCTGTATCCTAAAGAGATCGTAAGAATTGGAAAAAGGACCCACATGTACAAAAATGTTTATAGCAGGCTCTTTTTGTAGTGGCAAAGCATTGGAAACTGAGATAATATTCATCAATTGGGAGATGGCTAAACAAGTTGTGGTATATGAATGTAATAGAATATTTTTGTGCTATAAGAAATGATGAACAGGGATGGACTTACATTAACTGATGCCAGGAGAATATGGTACACAGTAATAACCCTATTGTGTTATGATCAGCTATGATAGAGTTAACTCTTTTCAGCAATAAAATGATAGAAGACAATTCCAAAAGTCTCATGATGGAAAATGCCATCCACAACCAAAAGTGAACTATAGAGTCTGAATGCATGTCAAAGAGCAACAAAAAGAAAAATATATATAATTTGACCATAAAATGTTATGGTGGTTACAGAGATGACCAAGACACAAAGTAAGAATGAAACACAGAGTGAAAACAGCTACAAGCAAATCTTCAGAGAAAAACACCATTTTCAGAGAAATATGACAAAAATTCCTAGAAGACTAAAAGAAAGAGAAGAGTTTTAGAGGAATGAGTAGGAAATATAATGAAAATGATGGAAGAAAATTATCAAAAGAGAATTAATAGCCTGGTAAAGAGGCAAAAAATACACCAAAGAACTCATTAAAAAGCAGAAGAGGTCAAATGGAAAAAAAAGTTCAGAAACTCACTAAAGAAAATAATTCCTTATTTATTTATATAATTTCAATGAAAACAAATTTTTATTTGTTTTTTTTTATTATTGTTGTTGAGTCAGTCTTAAGAGACTTGTCCAGGATCACGCAGCTAGTAAGTGTTTAAAAACAGATTTGAACTCAGATTCTTCTCACTCCAGGGTCAGTGTTCTTTTCATTGAACCACCTAACTGACCCTTGATTTACTTTTAAAATGGAAAGTGGAAGCTAATGAATCTATAACATATCAAGAAACAGGAGACAAGATTGTGGATTAATGGCACCTATCAAAGTGAACTCTCTTGACATCCCCCTCCAAATCACTTCAAAATAATGGCTCAAATAAAAGTTTGAATCAGCAGAACCAACAAGTTTCTGGGGTGAGGTGAGATATGTTTTCTAGCCTAAGAAAGCTTAAGAGGTAAATAGGAGAAGTCTTTGACATTCAGTGGAAGCCTTTCTGAAGGACCTATATGCATGGTGGTAGCAGCAGCAACCAAAGAAGTAGTAGAAGCAGATTTAGGGGCTCCCAGTTAAAAGGGGGAAGGGGTTCAGAAAGCTAGTAAGAAAGAAATTAAAGAAGAAATTTGATGTCATTGAATATAGCTGGCAGTAGTTAGCAACTCCATTGGCAATACACAGAGGAACACAGATGGCCACTCACAATAAAGCAGGATCCTTGGTGACAGTACCAAGCCAAAGAAAAGTGATAACATTTATAACTGCATGGGACCAGACATTTTTCCTGGATAAAGACTGGAGTGCACACCAGGAGAGTAGTGATCATATCTCTCCAAGGCACTTTGGAAGCACCATACATTTGCACTCTCCCAGAAGTAGTTCTGAAAACAACAACACAAAAAAAGCCTGAAGCCTGGAGTACTGTCTCTCCCTGCTTTTCTCCCTAGTAAGATGAGCTCAAATTTAACATGAAGTTCAAAGTTAAGCATTAGGCTAGGAAAATGAAGAAACATCAACAACAAGAAAGAATATTACTGTAAAAAGTTTCTATGGTTGCAGGGAGGACCAAGTGATTAACTCAAAAAAAGACAATAATTGTGAAACACCTTCCAAAAAAGTCTCAAAGAAAATTGCTAATTGACCCAAACATAGCAAAAATTCATGATAGAGTTAAAGAAAGAAATAAAGGTGATAGAGAAAATTTTAGCAAAAGAAATGAGAGTAAGGCAAGAAAATTATGAGAAGATAATTAAAGGCTTTTTGAAAGAGGCGCTCACACACATACAAATGCAACCTGAAGAAATTAACACCTTAAAAAACAAAATTGTCTTAGTAAAAGAAGCATAAAAATTCATTGAAAAGAAGACTTTCTTAAAAAAACAGAATTAGCTAAATGGAATAGGAGGTATAAAAATTCACCAAAGAAAATGAAAGAAAAATTAGTGAAATGGAAAATGTAATATAAAATATCATTAAAGAAAATAATTCCTTAATTAAAATTGGGGAAATCAAAGCTAATAGCTCCATGAGACATCAAGAAACAATAAAACAAAGTTGAAAGAATTTTTTTTAAAGTAGAAGAAAATATGAAATATCTCATAAAAAATTGACCTCAAAACTAGATTGACAAGAGATAACTTAATAATTAATGGACTATCTGAAAATCACAATCAGAGAAAAAACCTACACATCATATTTCAAGAAATCAAATAAAACTGCCCTGATGTCTTAGATTCAGAGGATAAAAGAGAAATTGTAAGATTCAACTGATCATCACCCAAAAGGGATCCCAATGTAAAAATCTCCAGGAGTATAAGAGCCACTTTCCAGATCTCCCATGTCAAAGAGAGAATAAAATGCTTCAGGCAGCCAGAAACAATTCAAATATTATGGAGCTACAGTCAATATGCACAAGATGTAGCAGATTCCATTTTAAGAGTAGGATATTTAGGAAGAAAAAGGAGCTAGGATTACAACTATGAATCATCCACCCATCAAAACAGAGTATAATCCTCCAGAGGGGGAAAATAGTATTTAGTGAAATAGAGATCTTTTAAGCCTTCCTGATGAAAAGATTAGAGCTAAATAGGAAATTTGACATTCAAGCAGAATGCTCAAGAGAAATGAAGAAGAGTAAACAAGAAAGAGTGAACATAAGGGATTCAATAAAGCTAAACTGTTTACATTCCTATATTGGAAGTTGATATAAGTAACTCTTAAGAACCTTACCATTACTGATGTAGTTAAGAGGAGTTTATGAAGACAAAAGGCATGGCTATGAGCAAATTGTATTGAAATGATTTCCAAATAAAAATAAAAGATTAAGAAAGAAAAATTCATTGTGAGAAAGAGGGAGAAGTTTTTTTTTTTTTCTTATGTTCTTATCAAGGAAGAGATTTGCAATGAACAGGAAAATAGAGGGGGTGGGAATGGCAGGCATTGCTTGAACCTCACTGAAACTGAAATTGGTTCAAAGAGGGAAGAATATATGTATGCATATACATATACAATGCTATATATATATATATATATACATATATATATATATATATATATATATGTAATTGGTTGTGCATAGAAATATGTTACCTAATAAAGACATAGAGGGGAAAAAGATAAGACAAAGAAGGGGTAATAAAATGGAATAAGGGAGACAGAGATTAGATGCAGACTAGACTTTTGAGAAGGTAGAAAAGAAAGAGAGAGAGAGAGAGAGAGAGAGAGAGAGAGGAAGGGAGGGAGGGAGGGGGGAGGAGGGAGAGGGAGAGGGAGAGGGAGAGGAAGAGGAAGAGAAATGAGATAAAGGGAAACGTCAATGTAGTGAGCTCAGCCATAAAATGGAAGGAGATAGCAGAATGGATTAGAAACCAGAATCTAACAAAATGTTACTTACAATAGACACACCTAAAGCAGAAAGATACACAGAGTTAAAATAATGGGCTGGAGGAGAATTAAATCTACTTCACATGAAGGCACAAAAGGCAGGGGTGATAATCATGATCTCAGACAAAACAAAAGTTAAAAGAGATGATAAGGAAAAGTATGATATCCTAAATGGTATAATGGACAATGAAGTAATATTAAAAAAAAATTGCAAGTTTCTATGATAAATGCCGTATTTTTCATATGTATATATATATATATATACATATATGTATATATATACATATATATGTATATATATATATATATATATATATATATATATATATATATATATATATATACTGAGTACAGAAGGGAGTAAATTTATAAAAATAAGAGTCATTCCTCAATTGATAAAAGCTATAATCATGTGAAAAAATTCTCTAAATCACTATTCACTAGAGAAATGAAAATTAAAACAACTAGAAGATACCCCTCACACCTATCAGAAATGACAAATGCTGGCAGTGATGAGGAAAAAAATAAAATTGGTGAAATAGTGAACTGATCCAACCATTCTGGGCAACAATTTGGAACTATGCCCAAAGGGTTATAAAACTGTGCATACTCTTTGACCCAGAAATGTTATGACTAGGTCTGTATCTCAAAGGGATCAAATAAAAGGGAAAATGAACCTTTTGTACAACTATATAGATAGATAGATAGATCTATATCTATACATCTATATGTCTATAGATGTATAGATATAGATATACATATAACTGATCCTTTTGTGGTGGCAAAGTATTGGAAATTGAGAGTATGCTCATCAATTAAGGAATGGTCAAACAAGTTATAGTCTATGATTCTGATGGAATACTGTCATTCTACGAAAGAGTGGGCCAAGATATCTTCTCATATTTCTTTTTGGGGAATCATTCTTGTGCTTTACAATTTCTTAATATTCACTTGAAATTATTTAGATTGTGTTTATTGTTTTCTTGACTCAACTTATATTCCCTTATTTCATGGAAGTCTTTCTCTACATTCATCATATTCATCATTTTGTAAAGTACAATAATATTCCATTGCATTCTTGTACCACAGTTTGTTTACCCATTGTCAAATTTATGTGCCTTTAACTTGTTTAATAATCTTTGCAACCAGAAGAAAATGTTACTTTAAATATTTTGGTGAATACAGTGACTTCTGTTCTTATCAAAGGTCGATGGGAAAGGTCTGTCACACTGGATGGGGAGTGGAGCCAACTCCAGCCTTGGCTGCATGGCAAAGCACCAGGAGAAGGACCCAAAAACCCCAGAAGCACTAGCAGCTGATTGCAGATCCCTCAAAGCTCAGGCTCCAAAGGTCAATGAAAGGGTTTTTTCAGCTTTCTGAGAAGGGAGCAGGCTCCTCCCATAGTTTCAGCCTCAGACAGCAGCAGCAAAGGCCACATCAGGCAGCAGTAGCTCCCACACACAGCAGCCCATGTCCATTATTGTATATCAAAACCCCTGGGGGAACTGAGCAGCTCATACTTACCTCACTCCACTTAATACTTGTGGAGGAATTGAACAGCTGATCTTTATCTCACACTGAATGGTGGTCCTGCCTCCAAAGAAAGCCCCTGGAGGAATTGAGCAGCTTATCTGAATCTCAGTCCCCAGTGCTGATGTGGTGGAACTGGAAGCTCGGGGGTAGTGGAGCAGAAACTCTACTACTCACAGATTCTGGGCACAACAGTTTTCTATTGCTCCCAGACCAGTGTACACACTTGATTGTGCTATCTTGGAGCAACTGAGATCTTACAGTCCCCAGAGTATACGCTACTCTTAATAAAGGACCCCCAAATCAAGTAACTCATTGGAAAAATGCCCAAAAAAGGAAAAAAATAATAAGACTATAGACGGTTATTTTCTTGGTGAACAGATATCTTCTCCCATCCTTTTGGATGAGGAAGAACAATGCTTATGATCAGAAAAAGACATAAAGAAAAGGTTTCCGTATGCCCAAAACCCAAAATAAATATGCAATGGGCTCATGCCATTGTAGAGCTCAAAAAGGATTTTGAAAATCAACTAAGAGAGGTGGAGGAAAAATTGGGAAGAGAAATGAGAGCTATGCAAGAAAACCATGAAAAGCAAGTCAACAGCTTGATAAAGGAGACCCAAAAGCATGCTGAAGAAAATAACACCTTTAAAAATAGGCTAACTAAATTAGCAAAAGAGGTTAAAAAAATCAATGAGGAGAAGAATGCTTTAAAAAAGAGCATTAGCCAAATGGAAAAGGAGGTTCAAAAGCTCACTGAAGAAAATAGTTCTTTAAAATTACAATGGAACAGAGGGAGGTTATTGAATTTATGAACAAAAAAGAAATCACAAAACAAAACCAAAAGAATGAAAAAATACAAGACAACATGAAATATCTCATTGGAAAAACAATTGACCTGGAAATAGATCCAGGAGAGACAATTTAAAAATTATGGGACTACCTGAAAGCCATGATCACAAAAAGAGCCTAGAATGATCTTTCATGAAATTATCAAGGAAAATTGCCCTGATGTTCTAGAACCAGAGAGAAAAATAAATATTGAAAGAATCTACCAATCACCTCCTGAAAGATATCCAAAAAGAGAAACTGCTAGGAGCATTATAGCCAAATTCCAGAGTTACCAGGTCAAGGAGAAAATATTGCAAGCAGCTAGAAAGACACAATTTGAGTATTGTGGAAATAGAATTCAAATAACACAAGATCTAGCAGCTTCTACATTAAGGGATCAAAGGGTTTGTAATATGATATTCCAGAAGTGAAAGGAACTAGGACTAAAATCATGAATCTCCTACCCTGCAAAACTGAGCTTAATACTTCAGTGGAAAATGTTTTTTCAAGGAAATAGAGGACTTTCAAGCATTCTTGATGAAAAGAAGAGAGTTGAAAAGAAAACGACTTTCAAACACAAGAATCAAGAGAAGTATGAAAAGGTAAATGAAAAGGTAAACACAAAAGAGAAATCATAAGGGACTTACTAAAGTTGAACTGTTTACATTCCTACATAGAAAGACAATATTTGTAACTCTTGAAACTTTTTTCAGTATCTGGGTAGTTGGTGAGATTATACACACATACACACACACACATACACACACACACATATACATATATATACATATATATGTATATATATATGGAGAGAGAGAGAGAGAGAGAGAGAGAGAGAGAGAAAGAGGGGGGGGAGAGAGAAAGAGAGAGAGAGAGAGAGAGAGACAAAGACCATAGAGTAAGTTGAATCAGAAGGGATCATATCGAAAAAAATAAAATTAAGGGGTGAGAGAGGAATAAATTGGGAGGGCAAAGAGAGAAATGAAATGAGACAAATTATCTCTCATAAAAGAGGCAAGGAAAAGAATTTTCAATGGAAGGAAAAAGGGGGGAGGTGAGATGGAAAACTTGAAGCTTACTCTCATTACATTTGACCCAAAGAAGGAATAAAATGCACACTCATTGTGGCATGAAAACCTATCTTTCAATACAGAAAAAAGGGGGAGAATGAGATAAGTAGGATGGGGAGGATGATGGAAGAGAAGGCAATGGGAGGAGGAAGTAACTAGAAGTCAACACTCTTGGGGAGGGACAAGGTCAAAAGAAAGAATAGAAGAAATGGGGGGCAGGATAGGATGGAGAGAAATATAATTAGTCTTACACAACATGACTATTATGCAAGTCATTTGCAAAACTACACATATAGAGTCTATACTGAATTGTTTGGCTTCTCAGTGGGGATGGGTGGGGAGGGAGGGAGGAAGAAAAGTTGGAACTCAAAAGTTTTAGGAACAAATATTAAGAACTGGGAAATAAGAAATACAGGTAATGGAGTACAGAAATTTATCTTTCCCTACAGGACAAAAGAGAAGAGGGGGATAAGGGAAGGGAGGGATATTAGAAGGGAGGGCAGATTGGTGGTAGGGGTAATTGGAATACTTGGTGTTTTGGGGTGGGGGAGGGGGAGATGGGGAGAAAATTTGGAACTCAAAATTTTGTGGAAAGGAACATTGGAAACTTAAAATAAATAAACAAATTTTAAAAAATTTGTCAGAAAGAGAAAAAAAAAGAAAAAAAAATTCCTGTGACCACCTATGTAGTTTTGAGAGGGATAGCAAGTTAATTAGAGAGGTATTACGTAGCAGTAGTTAAGGCCTCACTGAGGTTATGTAGCATAAATATGTAGTGGAATCAGGCGTAAAGGTGTCATTTTCTTTGCCTTTGCTCAGCATCACCTGTGTATGATTGAAGGCAAAAAATTATGTGAGTGATCCAAGACTAACACCTAGAAGATCCCAATGAATGGTATGACAAGAGAGAAAGGATTAAAGAGAAGGAATTATAGAATTGGACTGTTTTATCACTGAGTCAGAAAGAAAAAAGGAGAGTGTTGCCAGTGGAAGTGTGATGACCTGGAAGAGAGCTTTATTCTGATAAGCCATAAAGTATCTCCTTAATGGCTTGGTCTTCTGAACTCTCTGTGATTGATCCTCACTATGCAGCTATGTCTCCTATTCCTCAGAGCTTTAAGCTCAGCTATAAACTCATTTGGGGTTACTGATGTGCTTTTTCATAAAAATGAGGCATAAGAAGACAAGCAAATTGATGGAGTAGGAAGAAGTTCAGCTCTTATCTCTCCCACAACTATTACACAAATATTTAATGCCTCCAGATATCATTGTGAACAGGGAAATCCAAGGAGAAACCACAAAAGAACATATTTTTTTCTAGGTCAACATCAAAATTTAGCCATCAGGCAAATGATGAGAATAGGAATTATGAAAAAGATATGGGTAGGCAACAGTATGCTATGACACCCGAAAACAAACTCAAATTTGGCCCAAGGACAAGTGATCAGGGCAGCAAGCATATGAGGTTAGCCTATATCTCTGTTGCAAATGTCTACTACAGAAACTCCACAGAGGCAAACATGTAGTTATGTTGCCCAGAACCAAGGAACCAAGTAATGATCCAGAGACTGCATCACTCAGAGCAAGAGGAAAGAGATAAGAGCATGTTCTAAATGAGACTACTTAGGGCCCACTGAAAATTTGTAGCTTTGTGGCCTGAATGACCCTGAAATACTTGAAAAACACATAGCACCAGAAAATATGGTGCAGAATTATATTAGGCCAGAAAATTTACTTCAGAAGTAAATGGAGACTTGCTAACCCAAACCAAATTCAGGAATAAAATGCTGAAATAATGATTTTAAAATAGATTCCCATGATAAATTCAAACAAAGTAGACAAGTAAACAAACTTTTATTAGATGCAAAACATGTCCCAGGCATTATGTTAATTTATGAGGATAAGAGGATAGATAAAAATTGGTGTTAATCTAATGAGGGAAACAAAATAAAAATAACAATACAAAATAAGATTTATACAGGACAAAATGAAACTAATTTCAGAAAGAAGATAGAAAAGTAAGGAAGCAATGGGAAAGGCTTGTAGAACTAGAATTTTAAATGAAATTTGAAAGAAAACAGGAAAACTTGGAGGAAAAGATGAGTGGAGAGAGTATTCCAGGAATGTGAGACAGTGGAAATGTATGGAGTCTGGTGACAAAATGTCTTGTGCAAGAAATAGCAAAGAGATCAGCGCCACTGGAATTTAGAATATAGGAAAACAAACAAACAAACAAACAAACCAAAAAACCAAAAACCAAAAACACACACAACTTAAAATGACTCAAAAATGAGATAGGACCTTTAAAAACTGAAAAAGATTCACAAAAATTTATTAACAAAAATAGGGACAAGGTCAGATTTAAAAGAGCTACAGTGGAATGAAGGACATGCAAGGCACAGACCTAGAAGAGAATGGTTCCAAAATATCTACTGGAAGAACCTAAAAGTAAAACTCAGCTTGGCATAAAATTCAACTAGCAGTACTGGGAGATATGTTCAAAAAGGGTTTTTCTGAAGTTTTTTAAATGATGTAAAAGAAAAAAGACATATAAAAGAAAAATAGAAAAGCAATGAGATCACTGGAAGAAAGATTTAAAGAAGAATCAGCAGTTAATCACATAAAACACAACATCATATATGGGTTACATATTCCCTGAAAAATGAAGGGATCAAAGAGAAATTAATGGTTCCATTACATAAAAATAAACATTTTAAAAATTCAACAGATCAAGAAATAAGAAAAATGTAAGATATCAAATAAAAATGGAATATAGAAAAGACATTAAAAAATAGAGAATTTTAAAATCACTAGATTACCTGAAAATCAGGACCACAGGGAAAAAAAAAACCCAGGATATGAAATTTAAAGATATCATGAAAGAAAGTTGGCCAGATCTATTAGGACCAAAGGGCCTATATCTATCTATATCTATTATGACCAAAGGACCAAAGTGAATATAGAAAGAGCTCAATCACATTCACTTCCTGAAAGAATCCACAAAATTAAAATTTCCAGGAACATCATGGCAAAATGCAGGGCTTCTATGTTAAAGGAAAATTATCATAAGTTGTCCCAAAGAAAGATTTCAAGTATCAAGGAATGAAAACCAGGAAAGCACAGAACTTGACAGTTGTTTTAGAGAAAGAGTCCCAAGAGCATGATATTCCAAAGCCAAGCAAAAATACCTTATGTAGATAAACAGTACAATCTTACAAAAGAAATAATAAAAAATAAGAAATTTCAAGCCTTCCTGACAAAAATATCCACAGCTGAGCAGAAACTTTGAAATAAAAAAAAAGAATCAAGAGAAACATAGCAAGCTAAGTTAGAGCAAAAAAGAACAAAATACACAGTTAAATATTTACATGACATTAAGGAGAGATGATCCAAGTGTCCTCTCAGAACACTATCATGAAGGAGTTAAGAAACCTTTCCTGGGACCTATTTGGTTATATTTTCTTACCTTTACAGGAAAAAAAAAATAGAAAGAGGGAAAAATATCCTATGTGAGAAAGATGGAGGAAGGATGAGGAAACTAACTCAGATCACTAGGGTACACAAGAAGAAGATTAAATAAAGGACAAAAGTGTTGAAGTACCAATCCTGATTTCCATTTCACTTTCATTTGAAATATTCCAAGGAGGGTAACACATGGACACAAAATCTTCCTCACAGGTAGTTTGGTGTGAAAATACATTCAACTTTCTGGGAAACAAAAGGGAAAAGGGAGAGAGTGGGGAAATAAAAAGCTTTGTAAGTCAAGGAGGGATTAGTCATAAGCAAAACAAGCTCTAGCCTTGAAAGGACAATTATGAAAGTTGTTTTTAAAAGAAAGAAAAGAAATAGTAAGAAGCTATTGGTCTGTAAGCAAACAGAAGGGAAAAGCAGAAGAGTAGAAACACATAATATTAAACAAAAATCACTGGGCCTGAACATGCTCAGTTTCCAACATTTTTAAAGAGAAAAAAAGACATGGGAGGAAGGGATAATTATAGTTTAATGGATGAAAGACAATAAAAATGATAATTGTGCATATGAACATAAAGAATGAATTCAGGGTGCAGAATCAAGATGGAAGAGTGAGAACAACTACTCACCTAAGCTCTTAGACAAACTCCTTCAGATACCTCTAAAAAAAGAATCTGTCAAAATTTTGGAGATGCAGAATACAATAGGAGACTGACTATGGCAGATTTACAGGCCAGGACAGACTGGAAGGTCGGCAGGAAGGATCTGTTCTACAGGGGTGGAAGAGCCCACCACATGCAGCACAAAGTGTCCTGCCATGCAGAAAAGCCCCAGGGTAGCCTGAGGGAGTGGCAGCATGCCAGAACAGTAGAGTGGCAGCCCAGGGTGGGAGAAGAGCAGAGCTGAGTGAGTGACAGTTGCTGAGCCCCAAGTATCAGCCACAGCCACTCCTGAGGCTATCAATCCGAAGGATAAATGTCTGTAAGTCACATACTTGAACTTCCAGGAGCCAAGATGGTGGAGTAATCAGTAAATGCTCTCTCCCCCTCCCCTTGTTGACCTCAAAAGAACCATAAAATATTTCCCCAGAAAAATACTGGATCAGTGGGATCAGCATAAGGAGCAAACAGTCTCGCTGCAATTGAGGTTAGGAAAATCACTAAAGAAGATTCCTCTTACTATGGTGGAGGAACAGAGCTGTCCCAGACAGCCAGAGCTTGAGTGCAGTGGGGAGGAGTGGAGACTCACACTAGGACCTAGCCATGCCTCAGCACTGCAGGGGAAATGGGAAGACACTACAGCAGCCAGGATCACCAAGCACTGAGTTTGTCTTTGCTCTAGCTCAGCTGAGGAGAGCTCTCCTGACCAGACCACCCCTCCCCCACACTTAAGCTAGCCCCAGGGCTAATCCAGGGAAACACAGCACAAAAAGAAAAAAAAAAGGCACATGCCTTTTGCTTTCCCACACCAGCCAGCTCAACACTAGGTTTTCAAGCTTCCAGCTGAAAGAACCAGAGGCCAGAATACAAAAAGGGTCATCATCACGAATAAGAAGAAGCAAAGCAAGAAGGAAAAGACCATAGAATCTTTCTACGGGGACAAGAACCAAAACACGAATACCAAAGAGGTCAGTGTTGAGACTGTACTCTCAACTGAAACTTCAGAAGGAACTATGAACTGGTGGGATACACAAAGAACTCTCCTGGAACAGCTGGAGAAGGAAATAGAAAAAAAAAACTAGCCAATGATTTCAAAAATATGAAAAAAGAATTCACTGAAGAGAGCAGTTCTTTAAAAAGGAAAATTGAACAAATGGAAAAGGAAGTGCAAAAACTTACTGGAGAAAACAATTCCTTAAAAGGAATAAATGTACAAATAGCAAAGGAGATGAAAAAGTGAACTGGAGAAAACAATTTGATAAAAATAAGAATTGGACAAGAAGAAACTAATGACTCTATGAGACATCAAGAATCAGCTAAAAAAAAATCTAAAGAATGAAAAGATAGAAGAAAATGTAAAATATCTAATTGGAAAAACAACTGACCTAGACAATAGATCCAGGAGAGAAAATCTAAAAATTATTTGCCTACCAGAAAGCCATGATGTAAAAAAAAGTGTCTGGACAATATTTTACAAGAAATCACCAAGGAAAACTGCGCAGAAGTGCTAGATCCACAGGGCAAAATAGTCATCAAAATGATCCACCATTCACCTCTCGAAAGGGATCTTAAACTAAAAACACCAAGAAATATTGTTGCCAAATTCCAGAACTATCCAGAGAAGGAGAAAACACTACAGGTAGCCAGAAAGAAACTATTCAAATATTGAGGAGCTACAATCAGAATCATATAGGACCTTGCAGCTTCTACATTAAAAGACTGAAGGAATTGGAATATGATATTATGTAAGGCAGAGAAACTGGGACTACAACTACAATTACTTATCAAAGTTCATCATAATATTTCAGGCAAGGAGATAGACATTCAATGAAATAAGGGATTTCCAGATCTTCCTGACAAAAACACTGGAACTCAATAGAAAATTTGATCTTCAAAGGCAAGTCTCAAGAGAGGCAGAAAAAGGTAAACAGCAGAAAAGAAAAACTTGTTACTCAATTTAGGCAAACTGTTTACCTCCCTATAAGGGAAGATCATACTTGTTAATCTTGAGAATTGTACATCTACCATGAAATATAAAAGGGCTATACATAGATAGAGGGAACTGGTATAAAGAAAATGATGTGATGACAACAATGCTTTTTAAGCATGCAAAGGGATTGTAACAGGAGATGTGAAAAGGAGGAAGCAGAAAATGGTAAATTGCATCATAGGAAAAAGTACAAAATTTTATTATAGAAGAGGGAAAGAAAGAAATAAGCATTATTTGAGAGGTATTCTCATCTGATTTGGTTCAAGGAGGGAACAATAAATTTAATTAAGTATATAAATCTAGCTGGTTCTGTAGGCAGTAAGAGGGGAAGGGGGAAGAAAAGGGAGAGGAAGCTAAAAGGAGGGAAGAAGTAGTAAGGGTAAAAAGGAATAAAAGGGAGGGGGACTGAAAGAAGGAAGGGAAGAGTGGAGGAGGTGGTGGTCAAAACTGAAAACTCTATTGAGGAGGGGAAGGGAGAAAGGAGAACTAAAAGAACAAACAGTGGGAAAGAGGATAGAGGAAAAGACACAGATTTTAATCATAACTGTGAATGTGAATGGAATGAACTCTACCATAAAACAGACAGATAGCAGAATAGATTAAAAGCAATAATCCAACAATATGGTGTATACAAGAAACACATTTGAAACGGGGGGATACACACAGGGTAAAGGTAAAAAGTTGGAGCAGAATATATTGTGCTTTAGCTGATGTAAGAAAAGCAAGGGTAGCAATCCTAACAAAGCAAAAGTAGAAATAGATCTAATCAAAAGAGATAAGAAAGGAAACTATATCCTGCTAAAAGGCACCATAGACAATGAATCAATATCATTCATAAACATGTATGTTCTAAGTGTTATAGCACCCAAATTCTTAAAGGAGAAGTTGGGGGTGTAGCAGGAAGAAATGGACAGCAAAACTATACTAATGGGGGAGCTTAACCTCCCCCTCTCTGAACTTCATAAATCAAACCTTAAAATGAGCAAGAAAGAAGTTAAGTAGTTGAATGAAACTCTGGATAAGGTAGATATGATAGATCTCTGGAGAAAACTGAATGGGAATAGAAAGGAATATACCTTTTTCTCCTCAGTACACGGTACATATACAAAAATTGACCATATTCTAGGGCATAAAATCCTCACAAATCAGTGCAAAAAGGCAGAAATTGTCAATGCATCCTTCTCAGATCACAATGCAATAAAAATTATATGTAATAAAAGGCCATGGAAAGATAAACCAAAACTTAATTGGAAACTAAATAATCTAATCCTAAAGAAGGAGTGAGCTGAACAACAAATCATAGAAACAATGAACAACTTCATTTAACAGAATGACAATAATGAGACATCCTACCAAATCCTATGGGATACTGCAAAAGAAATTATCAGGGGAAGTTTTATATCTTCGAATGACTACATGAATAAAATACAGAAAGAGGAGATCAATAAATGGGACATGCAGGTAAAAAAGTTAGAAAAAGAACAAATTGAATATCCTCAAGTAAATACCAAATTACAAACACTGAAAACCAAAGGAGTGATTAATAAAATTGAAATTAAGAAAACTATTGAGGTAATAAATAAAACTAATAGATGGTTTTATGAAAAAACTAATAAAATTGATAAATCTTTGGTCAATTTGTTTAAAAAAAAAGAAATCAAATTGGCAATATCAAAAATGAAAGGGGTGAACTCACCTCCAATGTGGAGGATATTAAAACAATAATTAGAAATTACTTTGTTCAATTTTATGCCCATAAATTCAACAATCTAAATGAGATGGATGAGTATTTAAAAAAAAATATAAATTGCCCAGATTAACAGAAGAGGAGCCCCAGCCACCCCCGGGACTCATGGCTCCCGACGTCCCAGAGCCTTTGGGTGAGGACAAGAAGAAAGGGAAACCAGAGAAGCTAAAACGTTGAATCCAAACAGCAGTCGGGAGCAGTTGGGAAGACCCTAGTCTCTTGGAGTGGGATGCAGATGACTTCCAGATCTTCTGTGGGGACCTTGGCAATGAGGTGAACGATGAAATTTTGTCCAGAGCCTTCATCCAATTCCCTTCCTTCCTCAAGGCCAAAGTTATCCAAGATAAGTGCACTGGCAAGACCAAGGGCTATGGCCTTGTCAGTTTCAAGGACCCCAGTGACTGTGTGAGGGCCACGAGGGAGATGAATGGGAAGTATGTGGGCTAATGCACCATCAAGTTATGAAAGAGCATGTGGAAGGACCTGAACCTGGATGTTGTTTGAAAGAAGCAGAAGGAGAAGAAGAAGCTAGGGCTTAGATAGCCCAGACCCCCAAGATTCCCCCTTATCCCCTATGATGACCTTGCCCCTGACTCCAATCAGAATAAATTTGAATCTTTCCATCAAAAAACAAAACATAAAAAAAAAAAAAACAATTGGAAAAAATGTCAGTTTCTCATGGGTAGGCTGAGCTATGAAAACAAAAATGACAATTTAACCTAAATTAATTTACTTATTCAGTGTCATACCATTCAGACTGCCAAAATTATTTTATAGAGCTAGAAAAAACAATAACAAAATTCATTTGGAACAATAGGTCAAGAACATCAAGAAAAGTAATGAAAAAAATATACAAAGGAATGTGTTCTAGCCATACTATTACTAAAACTATATTATAAAGTAGCAATCAGAAAACTGTTACTGGCTAAGAAATAGAGTGGTGGATCAATGGCATAGGTTAGGTACAAAAGGCACAGTAGCCAATGACTATAACAGTCTACTCTTTGATAAACCTAAACCTTCAGCTTAAAGGATAATAACTCACTATTTGAGTAAAACTGCTGGGAAAGCTATAAAAAAGTACAACAGGAACCAAGCATAGTTTCTCATACCATATGCCAAAATAAATTTGAAATAGATATAAAGGGTGATTTCATAAGCAAATTAGGGGAGCGATTAATTATTTACCTGTCAGATCTATGGAGAACTGAAGAATTTATGACCAAATATGAGATAGAGAACAGTATAAAATGCAAAATGCATAATTTTGATTATATTACATTTAAAAAGACTTTGCACAAACAAAACCAGTACAATCAAGTTTAAAAAGAAAATAGAAAGCTGGGGAACAATTTTAGAGGTAGTACTCTCAAGAAAGACCTCATTTCTACATATGCAGAGAACTGTGTCAAATTTAGAAGATTACAAGTCATACCTCATTGATAAATTATGAGAGGAAATGAGCAGGTGATTTTCAGGTAAAGTTTAAAGCTATCTATCATCATATGAAAAAATTATCTACATCACTGTTGTTTAGAGAAATGCAAATTAAAACAAATTTGCACACCTCTCAGATTGGTTCATAAAACAGAAAAAGACAATTTTAAATATCAGAGAAGATGTGGGAAAATTGGGACCCTAATACTTTGTTGGTGTAGTTGTGAACTGATCCAGCCATTCTGTAGAGCAATTTGGAATTATGCCCAAAGGACTATAAAACTGGGAATACCTTTTAGTCTATTAATACCACTACAAGGTTTGTATCTCAATGAGACCACAAAAAGGGAGAAAAGACCAACATATACAAAAATATTTATAGCAGTTCTTTTGTGGTGGCAAGGATTTGAAAAATTGAGGAGATGCCCATCAACTGGGGAATGGCTGAACAAGTCATGGTATATGAATGTAATGGATACTGTCATGGTATAAGATATTATGGGTAGGCAGATTTTAGAAAAACAAAATGCCTGGAAAGACTTACATGAACTGATGCTGAGTGAAGTGAGCAGAACCAGGACTACATTGTACACAGTAGCAGCAACATTGTGCAATGATCAACTAAGATAAACTCAGCTCTTCTCAGCAACATGATGTAATCTAAGATAATTACAAGAGACTCATGATGGAAAATGATATAGCTATCCAAAGAAAGAATCCTTGAGTCTGAGTGCAGATTAAAGCATACTATTTTCACTTTTTTCATTTTTTTATTTGTCATGGTTTTTGCCTTTTGTTCTGAGTCTTCTTTCACAATATGACTTATGTGGATATATGTTTTATTTGATTATACATGTATAACCTATATCAGATTGCTTGCTTTCTTGGGGAGGGTAAAGGGGAGGAAGGGAAAAAAAATTGGAACTAAAAGTCTTATAAAAGTGAATGTTGAAAACTATCTTTCTATGTAATTAGAAAAAATAAAATACTATTAAATGGGAAAAAAAGAGAGATCATCAGTAATTTTTCAAAGAGTGCTTTCTATGAAGTGGTAATGTCAGAAGGCAGATTGCAGAAAGTTTTTTTTTTAATTTTTTTAAATGAAAGTTATTTTATTGATGTTTTTTAAAATTATTTATTTATTTATTTTATGTTTTCAACAATCATTTCCACAAAATTTTGAGTTCCAAATTTTCTCCCCATCTCCCCCTCCCCCACCACAAAATGCCAAGTATTCTAATTACCCCTACCACCAATCTGCCCTCCCTTCTAATATCCCTCCCTTCCCTTATCGACCTCTTCTCTTTTGTCCTGTAAGGCAGATAAATTTCTATTCCCCATTACCTGTATTTCTTATTTCCCAGTTATATGAAAGAAAAATTCTCAACTTTGAGCTCCAATTTCTCTTCCTTCCTCCCTCCTCACCCATCTGCCCTGAGAAGACAAGCAATTCAACATAGGCTTTATATGTGTAGTTTTGCAAATGACTTCTATAATAGTCATATTGTGTAAGACTATATTTCCCTCCACCCTATCGTGCCCCCCATTTCTTCTATTCTCTCTTCTGACCTTGTCCCTCCCCAAGAGTGTTGACCTCTAATTGCTCCCTCCTCCCATTGCCCTCCCTTCCATCATCCTCCCCACCCTGCTTATCCTCTTCTCCCTTACTTTCCTGTAGTGTAAGATAGGTTTTCATACCAAATTGAGTATGCATGTTATACCTTCCTTGAGCCATATGTGATGAGAGTAAACTTCACTTTTTCCCTCTCACCTCCTCCCTTTTTCCCTCTATTGGAAAGCCTTTCCTTGCCTCTTTTATGAGAAATAATTTCCCCCATTGCATTTATTTGTCCTTTTCTTCTCCCAATATATTCCTCTCTCACCCTTTAATTTTATTTTTTTAAATATGATCCCTTCCTATTCAAAACTCACCCTGTGGACTCTCTCTCTCTCTCTCTCTCTCTCTCTCTCTCTCTCTCTCTCTCTCTCTCTCCATACATACATACATACATGCATATATATGTGTGTGTGTGTGTGTGTTTGTGTGTGTGTGTGTTTGTGTGTGTATAATCCCACCAACTACCCAGATACCGAAAAAAGTTTCAAGAGTTTCAAATATTGTCTTTCCATGCAGGAATATAAACATTTCAACTTTAGTAAGTCCCTTATGATTTCTCTTTCCTGTTTACCTTTTCATGCTTCTCTTGATTCTTGTCTTTGAAAGTCAAATTTTCTTTTCAGCTCTGGTCTTTTTCATCAAGAATGCTTGAAAATCCTCTATTTCATTGAAAGACCATTTTTTCCCCTGAAGTATACTCAGTTTTGCTGGATAGGTGTTTCTTGGTTTTAATCCAAGTTCCTTCAACTTCTGAAATATCATATTCTACATCCTTTGATCCTTTAATGTAGAAGCTATCAGATCCTGCATTATCCTGATTGTATTTCTACGATACTTGAATTGTTTCTTTCTAGCTGCTTGCAATATTTTCTCCTTGACCTGGTAATTCTGGAATTTGTCTATAATGTTCCTGGGAGTTTCTCTTTTTTAATCTCTTTCAGGAGGTGATTGGTGGATTCTTTCAATATTTATTTTGCCCTCTGGTTCTAGAATATCAGGGCAGTTTTCTTTAATAATTTCATGAAAGATGATATCTAGGCTTTTTTTTTTATTGTGACTTTCAGAGAGTCCTGCAATTTTTAAATTGTCTCTCCTGGATCTACTTTCTAGGTCAGTTGTTTTTCCAATGAGATATTTCACATTATCTTCCATTTTTTCATTCTTTTGGTTTAGTTTTGTAATTTCTTGTTTTCTCATACAGTCATTAGCTTCCATCTGTTACATTCTACTTTCTAAAGAAATATTTTTTTCAGTGAGCTTCTGAACCTCCTTTTCCATTTGTCTAATTCTGCTTTGTAAAGCATTATTCTCCTCTTTGGCTTTTTGAACCTCTTTTGCTAGTTGAGTTAGCCTGTTTTCAAAGGTGTTATTTTCTTCAGCATTTGTTTTGGGTCTCCTTTAGCAAGCCATTTGACTCACTTTTCATGATTTTCTTGCATAGCTCTCATTTCTCTTCCCAATTTTTCCTCCATCTCTCTTACTTGATTTTCAAAATCCTTTTTGAGCTCTACTGTGGCCTGAGACCATTGCATATTTATTTTGGATGTTTGGGATGCAGAAGCCTTGACTTTTGTCTTCCTCTGTTGATAAACGTTGTTTTTCCTCATCCAAAAGCATGGGAGAGAATGCCTGTTAATCAAGAAAGTATCCTTCTATAGTCTTATCGTTTTCCCCTTTTTTTGGCATTTTCCCAACCAGTTACTTGGCTTTTGGGTTCTTTGTCAAGAGTATGGTATACTCTGGGCACCTGTAAGATCTCAGTTCCTCCAAAGTGGCACAATCAAGCCTGCACACTGATCAGGGAGCAACCAGAAACTTTTGTGCCCAGAATCTGCTGGTAGCAAAATTTCCTCTCCACAACTCCCTCACCTCCCATTCCACCAAGCCAGCACTCACAGTTGAGATTCAGATCAGTTGCTTAATTCTCCCAGGGGATTTAGGTGGGGGTGGATGTACCACCCAGGATTGAGGTTCAAATCAGCTGCTCAATTCCCCCATGGACTTTAAGCTGAGGACTCTTTGGCAACTGCAGCTTCTGCCTGCTGCTGCTGCCACCTCTGCTGCTGCTGCTTCCTGGGGCCAGAGCTATGGGGGGACCCTGCTTTCTTCTTGGTCAGCTGAAAAAGCCCTTTCACTGACCTTTGGGCTGGTGGGTTGATGGATCTGTAAGCCTCTGCTTCTGCTGGGGATTCTGTCCCCGAAGTCTGCTCAAGTCCTCTTCCTCCCAGTGCCATGTGGCGAAGGCTGTGCTGTGCTCCACTCCTTGTCCAGGGTGACAGACCTTTCCCATCAGCCTTCCAGCCTGGGCTGGAAATCTCCTCCACTCTGTCATTCTGTGGCTTCTGTAGCTCCAGAATTTGTTGAGAGTCATTCTTTACAGGTATTTTATGGGCTGTGGGGGAAGAGCTAGAACATATGCATCTTTTACTCCACCATATTGGCTCCACCTCCAGATTATAGAAAGTTAAGAAGAGAGTGAAAGAAAAGCAAGTGGAGTCATCTATTGTAGCCAGGCTGTTCAGAAAAGGAGAGGTATGGGATAACTATCAAGAATGGATAGACCAAACGAGATTTGTTTGAAAATGAGGGAGACATAAAGACATGTATGTGTTTGTAGGAAGCAGCAAAACAGCAGAGAGAAACAGAGATGGAGATAGAGAGTGTGGGAGAGACAGAGAGAAACAGACAAAAATAGAGACAGAGAAACAGTGAAATTGTAGATTAGTAAAAAAGGAGGGACAAGAGAGGTTGAAATCTACTAAAGATGAAATTAAATGGTCTTCACCTGTATATTTAGAGCAATTTTTCTTGACAGTGAGTTGGAGATTTTAGGGGGACAAAAAGCTCAATAAGAACCAACAATAGTCAAATGCTTATGATCCAAATGCAAATACAAAAAAAAATCTTAGAACCCATAAATGGGAAATAAGTCATTCCACAATACTCTCCAAAAGCCAATGTATATCTAGAATATTGTATACAATTCTGGGAACCTTATTTTTGACATCAATAATCTCAAGGAAATTCTGAGAAAAGGATCAGGATGCTTAAGAGACAATGAGGTTATAACTGAATAGAACTGGTTAAGGAAAACATGAATGTATGACTAAAAGACTAGAAGACTGCATCTGGAGGGAGTGGGAGAGGGAAGAACGAGAGGGTGGCAGAAGTTTCGAAGAACTGCTGTGTTGAAAAGGGATTAGAGTTCCTCTTCTTGGACCAGTAGGTAGAACTAGAAAAATATGGTTGGAAGATGAAGGGAGACAGGTTTATTCCAAGAAAAAAAGTGTTAATAATAAGAGCTATTGAAAACTGGAATGACTTGACTTGAGAGGTATTAGATGATATATCATAAATGGTCCTTTTGAGTCTACTGTAGAATATATTCTTGGTCAGGTCAAGTTTGGGCTAGATGTCTTCTGAGGTCCCTTCCAGTTTTGAGGGTCTGTGATTTGATGATTCTATGCCTTGTTTGAGTAGTCTATCCCCTCCCTCTCAAAAAACCATATTCCTTTCTATTGAAGAATAAAAACACTGCTTAAGTGGCTTTACAAATGTATCAGTTATGAGTAAGTCTGATCAGAATGCAAACCTGGCTGGGTACATTTCTTTTCTGATTACATATGGAATACTCAGTAACTTCAGTTCTTTTTGGCAACTCATTCATTATCATAAGGGAAGGATCCAAACTCAATAAGGACACATCTTAAAATATACTGACACTGAGTTCTGACTTACAAGAAGGTATGTGGTTGATACTCTTTCAAAAGAAATATTGAGTAAAACAAAAACAGAAACAAAACAGAAGCACTTTAGTGAATAAGTATTCCAGTGATGATAAAATCAAAATGTTAAGTGGAAGCCAACTTACAGGTCATCAGATGCAACTCTTTCATTTTCTAATTGAGGAAACTGACGTATGGAGTAGTTATGAAACTTATCCAAAGGCATGCAGTATATAAATGTCTGAGGCAGGAATTGAACCTAGAAATTCTTGATTCCAAGCACAGTTTCCATTGTGCTATGCTATCATATGCATGTATATATACATATATATATGTATATATATATATATACACACATATATATATATATACACAATGTGTCTATACATACAGATATATGTATACACACATGTATATATGTATACATGTGTAAATATATGTGTCCATATATACTTGCAGATGCAAAGATACACATATATGCATATATATGCATATATATGTATATGTATGTATATTTAGCATCACTCACCAAGGACTCACAGAAAATCAAAGGCAAAATGGAGATTGGAATCCTAGAATTCTCTTCTCCAGTCTCAAAATATCTAATCGATAGGCTATATCAAATATACATCCACATAAATTATGTCTCTGAATTCTGAATCTATGTACAAAGATTTGATCGGCTCCTAGTTATCTAATCAAATTCCTTTTCCACTAACTCTTGGCTCCTTACACCTCTGCTTCACAGCCATGAGTTTTAGAACAATTAATCCATTCCCTTCTTTCAGTACTGTCAGTTTCTTATAGTATAAATAGCTCTTCTTTGAAAATGCAATCAATAGCTTTGTAGATTCTTTAAAATAAGCTCCATCCAGCAACACAGGAACTTGTATTAACTGAATGAGGACAAAAATTCAGCATATTCTCATAAGAGAACTCTCCATCAACCTAATAGCCCTCTCTACCTATATACTACATCTTTCCCCAGTTTCATCTTCAAATCACAATATTCTTCATTCTTTCACTGTGGTAGTCTGTGAAAAGTCTCTAATTTGCTAGTGTCCTTTCATCCATTGTTCTCTCTTTTCATATTATAATTTTCTACTGCCTTACCTCCTTATTATACTATTTGACCTCCTCACATTGGTCGATTAGACATTATGCGAGTTGAATTCATAGCAATTACTGCTTTGAGTGTTAATAATTATTTATCCTGATTTTATTAGGAATAATGGTTTGAAGTTGAATTGTACAAATGTGCGAATTGGTGGTGATGGGCCTCATAAAACAAAACTTCTCAAAGTATTGCCAGAAGCAAGAGTAAACAAAGCTGGCTTCTTACAAAATGCTTTGCTAAAATAAACATTTAAAGGTTGTTAAATAAAAGCACTTATAACCTTCAGTCATATTTTTTCACCTACCACATGTGAGAGTTGGAATTGGGAGGACTGATAAATGTGAGAGTCACCTCAATATTTTCTGCTAGATGGAAGCTGATTTAAGAACTCAGAAACTCACTTTTTTGGTTATTTGTTTTTCTCTAAATGAATGTTCTATAACCTTAGTATAGAGCTTCAGTGATTCCTTTTAATTCCCTGGGAGATGCTAGACAAATGGCTATAACAGAGAGAAGTAGTTTGTAAGGTGACCTAAGGCCATGCTCAGAAACATTGCCTACCAACAGGGTCACAGGGATATCCAGGTGCTGGACTGTTAAGTCTTGTATGTGAATAACAATTGCTCTCAAAATCAATACCATGCCCACTTGGTGACAAACGTGATGAATCCAGAATAAAATAATATGACTGGCTATAGAGCAAGTGATCCACAGTACATGAGTTTCTCTCCAGATGAAGATTTTATTATTAGGAAGTCTAGTTAAGTCCCAGGATGCTAAGATTTATTTGTCAATAGAAGTCCACATTGTTTCCAAAAGACTAGGCTATTTGAAAAGAAGAAAGAAAAGACAAAAGGAGTCTATGAGATTGGCTCAGCACTGAGCTGGATATTGGATATTGCTTAAGTAGCCTGAGATGCAAGAACAGAATTCTGTTTCCGATTTGCTGGGGGGACCTTGGTGAGATGCCTTAACCTTTCTGCACCTCTGTTTCTTCATTTAGAAGATAGAAATCAGGACACTGAATCATTCCTAAGAGGTGACAATTAACTAACCTGTATAAAATACTTTGATGAGAGGTAACTGCATAAGGGCAAAGCATTTAATATAAATCTATAGATAGCTCCTGTATAAGCAGTCTTCATAAAAACTGTGGGGAACTTTCAGTGAGACAGAGACAGTCTGAGTTTGTAAAGGAGGCTGATAGAATTTAAAATGATGACTGTAGACATGGAACAGAATTGCTAAGAACTCACAATATCTAATTATCATGAATCCAGTCATCAAAGGGTTGTGTTACAAGCCAATAGCTTTCATCTAATCCTTCTTTTCAATGGCTTAACCCCCACCTACACAGAAAGAAGTAGAATAAAAGATCAGCCAGTCAATCAACCCTGATAATACCCACCTCTCCCACCACCAACTGAGAGTGAGACACAGAAGAGGATTACGCAGGTGGAAGGAGAAAGCTAAAGGTTATCTGAAAGATAATCAAGAAATAGATACACAGGCAGGATGCATAAATGTGGGAGAGATCTTAAACTGGAAAAAAAATTACCATGGAAATGCAAATTTTATTAAACCAATAAATACAGACAGTGTTATAGAATGAACCTCCTTTCTTGTGTGTTCTGTTTTGACTAGGAAGATATATCTGTCTTTTAATTATTATACAGGAATTATCAAGGTAAATAGACACATTTGAGGTATTTGGAAAGCTTCACGTAGAACCCCAACAAAAGAAAAAAAAATCTCCCAAACCTCCCAGAAATTGTTCCCTTTTAAATATATTTAAAATGCATAATGGTAAGAATTGCTAAGATATCAGATATCATCTACTGGTCAATCTAACAAAGTTTTTGTAGTTTTTTATTAAAAAAAAAATACCCTTGTTCACATTTTACAAGTTAATTTTTTAGCGTAAGAATAGGATATGTTTTTCTCTATTGCATTTTGAGAGGCAATTGGCCTTGGGATCAGAAGGACCTGGGTTCAGGTCTTACTGCTGACATATGGACATATAACAACTTTGTGACCATGAGGCAAGTCATCCAACCTCTCAATGTCCCAGACAACTCTCTAAGTTATAAGCATCTGTATCAGTAAGCACTCCAACGTACACTGGTGGATGTGGGGGGGCTACTAGCTCAGGTTCTTAGATTTGCATTTGCAAAGGAAAGGCAACTTTGGAGGAGTTAACAATTACTTTAATCAAGCACATTTATCAAACCTTTAATCAAAAACATGTATCATTCACCTAGTTCAGAGGAGTTAACGCCCTGAACCCCAAAGTAATTAACAGACATGATTTCCCCTGTCTGACCATAATTCCACAGACCATAATTACTAGAGAGAGAAGCACAACGTCTGGGTTCTTAGCAGCTTCCCAGAGTCCTCCTCTGGTACTCAAACTTTCTTACCAAAACTAAACGCCCAAAGTAAAAACTCACCCTCAGAGTCTTTATACACTTTTTAGAGCCAGAGGGCAGCACATCCCTTGAGAACCAGTGCCTCATTAACAAAAGGTGTGAACCTTTTTACGAATCTTCCCTGGTGGGTGGGAGAGATGCTCCCTAGTCACCTTCAAATAGAGGCATTATACTTTTTGATTACACCAAAACAGCAAAAGATCCTATTTTACTTGCCATTACAGTGTCCAAGGAGACTATGATCTGTATTAGTAGATGGAGTTTTCAGAGATGAAATTGCCGGCCTTACTGTCTTCAGCCCCTCCTCCCTGCAAAGCAGGATTGTATATGACATAAACAGTACTACACTGGTACTTTGAAATGAATACAATCTTTTACTTTTAAGTTAAGTTTATGAATGATATCCCAGAATAAATCACTAACCTGCCCTGCTTCTTTTCATGCCAAATTCAACTAGGTTCCCTCTCCACCCAGCCAGAGGCCATATATCTCCCTAGATCTCTGCCAACCAATTGGCACTTCTGTCCTACCAATACAGATTTACTCAAATCTCAAGCATAGGGAACTTCAGGAGCCAGCTTTAGTTATGCCCTTGGAGCAAGCTGATGACTTGGACCCTGAGTGAATTTGTATACTTTGTGCTATGGGTGTTTCTAAATTGTTTACTGCATAATTTGATTGGCAGCTTACTTCAGGATTACTGATAAATTTGTTTATAATATCTTTTCATTGATTTCCTGTATTATTAGAAGGCCCACATTAATTTATCAGTTAAGAGTACGTGTTGCTTACTTTGTCATACTGCACAATAGCTCATCTTATTATGGAAACATAACATACTCAAAACAATTCAATGACAAAAGTTGAGATTAAAACAAGCAAAAACAAAAAAAGGAAATGGGATTGGTCTAGTATGACATGCTCTTGATGAAATCATGTAACTTTTAGTGACCTTTGCTAAATGTGGTAGATCATGATTTTAATGTGTTCTGAAATTTTGCCAAGAATACAAGTCACCAGTGCCTTGGTTCAAAATAGAAATTTCACAGTTATGAATTTGTATGGCATAAAGGTTAAGCAGAAAAGCAAATAGGCCCTTTCTTATCTCTTAACTTATTTTCACTTAGAAGACATTTATGTTTCCTTTCTCAGAGATATTACTAATGTGAATGGCCAGCTCTCTTTCAAGATTGAATGACTTTTCAGGTGCTAAAAAAGAGAGATTAGGAAAACAAAGAAAACCTATACTTACTTCACAATGCTTAGGCCCACCCTAGAAGGCATAATGGAGAAGGCATGTCTTTTTTTCTTCTTTATGCAACTCCAGGTCACAGACAGCACTTTTCTTCTTTTACAATAAAAATAATTTTTCTCACCTTAGTCTTCTTTCTGGTCACTTCAACAGTATTAAACTACCATTTAAGAGTGTTCTTGTCCCTACCATGTACTTTAATCCAGGAAACCTGTGACCTTGACACCACATGTGGTCCTCTAGGTCCATCCAAACTTCAGGATTTATACTGTAAAACTTAGACTCAGTCAGAAGGCTACATCAAAGAACCTTGAAGACCACATGTGGTCTCAAGGCCACAGGTTCCCCACCCCTGCTCCAATCCTTTTGCATGTTACTGGTCAAAGCTTAATGACCCCACTGGATTTATTTAGTCACCATGAAAGTGCAAGTTACTTGACTAAGATATTTCAGATTTATCTATTAGTGCACTTAGAACCTATCTTTCATTTGGTTTTTTATTCATAGTCAGATAAAAAATACCTAATAAAAGTTGACACGTTGCAAGAGTCCAGTATCAGGCCTTTACAAGTACATGGTAAAGACTAGACGCTGGCCTCCCCAGTGTCTAATGCCCCTTTTTCTTATGCCTTTTCGAAATAAATTTTTTTTTGCCTATAATCTCAAGAACATTTTTTCATGAATCCTTTTCTGAAAGACTAGCTTATCCCACATAAAACCACCTACCACTTTTGATTATATCCTCTGATGTTGCCTTTAGTTATAGCTTGTCTACATATTTTTAATGTTTTATTGATACTTTTTATCTTTAAATCACTCATTTCCCCCACCTATGGCCCCAGAGTGAATTCTCTCTTGAAAGAAAGTAAAACACTTAGGAAAAGCACATCTAGTTCTAATATTCTCTTTCCTCTCTTTTGTGAGGGACTTCTCCTGAGATCTTCATCGTTTCGGGGTTTTTTTGGTTTGTTTTTCATATATTCAGAGTTCAACCTTCATGTACTTATGTTTCTGTAGTGGAAGGAGAAGGGGTGGTTTGGAGCACAATCCTGCATGGGCCTGCAATGCTCTTCAGCTTCTTCTGATGAGATGTGTGTTCTGTCTCAGATTGAAAGACATCTGGTATAGCTCCCTGTCATCCAACAACACAAATCTACGAGGAATAATAGACAGTTGCTTCATGATCCACAAACTCAATTTCTTCATGATGAAGTACTGAACCAGAATACACGGGCAGAGGCTACGTCCAGTTTCATGAGTAGCGTTCTGATGAAAATCCCTCCTGCACTGTGTTAAATGCTCATTTGCACTGCATTAGTCATTATGTGTATTGTTTTCTTGGTAAGGCGTATTTTGTTCTGTATTAGTTCACACAAGTCATCCTATGTTTCTCTAAATTGATCATATTAGCTGTTTCTTCCCATACTTTCATACTGTAATGCTTAATGTGTTCATTACAGTCATATAACATGTATTTTTAAGTCATTAAATAATCAATCAGTAATTTGTTTCAAGTTCTTTGCTACCAGACAGTGCTTCTGCAAATATTTTAGCATATATACATATACATACACATATATACATATACATATATGTATGTATTTATATATGTGTATTTGTATAGAATGAGGTAAAATCTTGTGTAGTTATTGAATTCAAATTTTTCAAGCTGACTATAGAAAATCTTTAATTTCAATTCAGCAATTAATTTTTTTTTAAAAAACATAGTAAATATCTTTTAGGTTTTCTATCTCTTACCACTTCTTTAATGACTTCTATACAGATTCCAAATATGCTGATCGCTCGCTACTTTTCTTCCTCATATTTCTGGCACTTTTTCCCCCTTTTTTCCCATTTTACCACTCTTTCAGAGACTCTGTTGTGTTACTATCATCACTCCCTCACTATATAAAAGCCAATAGTTTGTGAGTCTGAAAACCCAAGTTCAAATTCTATTCCTACTCATTTCTAGTTTGGGGACCTTGGGTAAGTCATTCAAGTCTGTGAAACTCAGATTCCTTTTGCAATAATGAGGGGCTTGATCCCTAAGCTTCCTTGTACTCTTAAGTATCTATTATTTCACACAAATAAATTAATTTAAAACAAAAACCTCTCCCTCCAAGAAGCTTATATTACTTTTTGAGATAGAAAATATAGAAACAGCAAACAAAAGTCAATTTGAGGAAGGAGAAATTGCCAGGCCTAGAGGCCTGAGGGCTACCCGAGTCTTACCTTACCTGTCCCAGGTCTTCGGTTGGCCAAACCGGATAAACATATGAGAGAAGAGACTTTCCAGAGTTGAACAAGGGTTAGGCTTTTTTCAGGGTCCTGATTACATGTGCAGGGGGAGCTCTTCCTTAGGAGGGAGAGAGAAGTCTCCCAAGGAGGCAAAGATCTTACAGTAAGAGATTGGAAGCAGAAGTGGAAGTGGGGAGAGAGGGGGGAGGGAAGAGCGAAGAGAGGAAAAAGAAGAGGCGCCTTCTGTCCTATAAGGGCCCCTCCCGCGCTAAGAGCGCCTTCAGGCTTTCCTGACCCTAATTAAGCTCTCCGGCAGTGTAGTTTGCACCTGAATACCATGCCTGTTAGATAACAATAGGTGTGCCCAGATTTGGGACAGTCTCGAGGGCGGGGATGCTCTTCCCATCACGTTTCTCACGGGAAGAGGCAGAAATACACAAGATTGCTCGGTCTCACTCCTCGATTCCCTGGTGTTTCATGGGGGGCCTCATGAGAACTCTAAGATTTAGAAGTTCCCACCTTTACCCGCCCGAGACTGTCCACATGGAATTGAGCTTCCATCCCCAACAAGAAATAACCAGGGGAATTTAAAAAAAAAGCTTCATGGAAGAAATATTGCCTAATATCAGCCTTGAAGAAAGAAAAAAAGAAACAGATCAAATGGAGAAAGTGCATTTCCCAAATTGGAGAGAGCCCATACAGAGACAATGAAGTAGGAGATGGAATGTTAAAATCATACATCAGAAAGTAAGTCAGTTTGAATGGAAAGAAAAATTCATGGAGGGGAATAATGTGGAATATATCTGGAAAAGCAGTCTACACCTATATTTTAAAAGATGTTTGGGATATGCTGGGTTCAAGATGTCTATGAAATGTTTGGACAGAGATGTCCCCAAATCATTTCATGCCGTTGAACTGGATCTGAGAAGGAGTTTAAGGTTGTATCTATTTGGAATTCCTCTATGTGGAATTAACAAAATGCATAGAGGTTGATGAGATCACTCAAGAGAAAGACAAAGAGAAAGCCAGAGTCTTTGTGAGAACTGCAGTTAGGGGGTGATGATAATAAAGCAACAGAGTCTCAGGAAGAAGGTTAAAATGGGTAAAAGTAAAACAGTGCCAGAAATCTGAAAAAGAAGAAAAGAAGAGGAGGAAGTGGTCAGCATTTTTGGAATCAGTAGAGAACTCATTAAGGATGTGGAAAGAGAAAATGATTAAACAATTAAAGAGTCATTGGTGGTTGGGTTTGGATTACAAAAATCTGAGAAGTAAATAGGAGGTGAGGAAATCTGAATTATTTTAATCTCTCCTTTTCTCCCTCTCCCAGAGTGATTATAAAAGAAATAGAACAGTAGTTTGAACAGAAGACAAAATAAAGGTCTTTTTGTTTGTTTCTTTGTTTGTTTGTTTCTCCCTAGGAGAAGGGGTAGATTTACAAATATTTGTAGACAGGGAAGGTGCCAGTAGACAAAGGGAGTTAGCATAGGCGCTAGTAAAGTAGGTGGCAAGGAACACTATCAAGGGTACAAGTAGATGAGTTTGCCTTAGCAAGGAGAAAGACTATTTTTTTTTAGCATGTGTGTGTGTTTATATGTGTGTATATATGTGTCAAGACAATTTTTAGCATTCATTTTTGCAAGACCGAATTCCAAAATTTTTCCTCCCTTATTTCTTTCCCATTTCTAAAGACGGTAGGCAATTTGGTATAGATTATACATGTGAGATCATATCAAACATATTTTCATATTAGTCACAGGTGTGAAAGAAGAAACAGATCAAAAGGAGAAAAAAACAGAAAAAAAAATAAAGTGAAAAAATTGCTTAAATCTGCAGAGTACAACAGTTCTTTAACGGAATGTGGATAGAATTTTCCTCAGTGAATCCTTCTTGGCTTGCATTGCTGTGTTGCTGAGAAGAGCTGAGTCATTCATAGCTGATCATAACAATGTTGCTGATACTGTATACAATGTTTTTATGGTTCTCATTTGACTTTGCATTATTTCATACAAATTCATTTCATACAAATACATTTCATACAAATTTCTTGAAATCTGCCTATTCATCATTTCTTATTGCAAAATAGTCTTCTATTCCACTTGTTCAGTCATTCCCCAATTGGTGGACATGCCCCCAATTCCAATATTTTGCCATCCCCCCCAAAAAAAGGTTTCTATAAATACTTTTCACACATAGGTCCTTTCCCCTTTTTTTACAATGCCTTTGGGATACAGACTTTTAGCGGTATTGCTACATGAAAGGGTACGCATAGTTTGGTTGCCCGTTGGGCATAATTCCAAATTGCTCTCCAGAATGGTTGGATCAGTTCACTACTCCACCAATAGAGCATTAGTGCACCAATTTTCCCACATTGCCTCCAGCATTTATCATTTTCCTTTTTGTCATATTATCCATTATGATAGGAATGGGGTGGTACCTCAGAGCTGTTTTAATTTGCCTTTCTCTAATTAAAAGTGATACATAACACTTCTTCCTATGTCTGTAGATAGCTTTGACTTATTCATCTGAAAGCTTCCTATTCATATCCTTTGACTATTTATCAATCTAGGAAAGGTTTATACTCATATAAGTTTGACTCAGTTCTCTATATATCTGAGAAATGTGTGTGTTCATCCTTCATTGCTGAGGAAGACCATGCCATCAGAGAAATGATGACATGACTTATACTTGACTTTGTTGTTGAGTGAGAAAGGGCTGTGAAGGTCACCAGCCTCACTTTTCTTCCAGATCCATCTGAATCCAGTGACCAGATATTCATCAGGATGACTGGAGATGACCCAGGATGAGGCAATTGAGGTTAAGTGACTTGCTTAAGGTCACACAGCTAGTGAGTGTTAAGTGTCTGAGGTGAGATTTGAACTCAGGTCCTCCTGACTCCTGCACTGGTGCTCTATCCACTGTACCACCTAGCTGCCCCTATTTGAGATTATTATCAGAGATACAAGCTGTAAAGATTGCTTCCCAACTTTATGTTTTTCTTTGATTCTTGGTTGCATTACTTTTGTTCATATAAACATTTTAAATTTAATATAATCAAAATTATTTATTTTACATGTCATAGTGCTCTCTGTCTCTCATTTAGTCAAAAATTCTTCTCCTTCCCATAGATCTGACAGGCAGACTATTCCTGGCTCTTCTAATTAGCATATGGTATCACCCTTCAGGTTTAAATCATGCACCAATTTTGACCTTGTAGGTAAGATGTTGGTTTACACTTATTTTGTCTCTTAGTATTTTCCCCATTCTTATTTAGCTCCATCCACACTTTGTTTGTCCTAAGGTGCTATTTTAAATCTTCTGTGGGGAAAAATCTTGAGAGCTTGTAATTTTCTGACCTACTCTGCCATCGTCCTGAATTCTCTTCCCCAGTTTCTTTTTTCTAAAATGGGTTTATTTAGGCAGTCTGTTTCCTGATCTGTTATTTTTGCAAATATTCATCAATTTCTGTCAGTGTATCAGATTTATTTGCATGTACAAAAGGAAGAGGAGTTACAGAGGAGGAAGGAGGAAAATAGAAAGGAAGAAAGAGGAATTTTTCAGTGGAAAGACTTCTGGATTTGGAGGTCAGGACATGGGTTCAATTCCTTATTCTGTCACCAACTATCTATTTGAACTAGGATAAATCACATAATGGGTTCTCAATTTCTTCTCTCACATCATCAGATAAACAAGCATTTATTAAATGCCTACTATGTGTCAAGTACTGTGTTAACCACTTTCTGCCCTCATTGAATTCAAGTTCTAAAAGAAGAAAATCAAGTGTACATACATACAGACATTTCATAAAAACAAATATAAGGCACCTTTGAAAAGGAAAGCTGTAGCATCATGGTGATCAGAGAAGGCTTCTTTTAGAAGGAGGTGCTAGAGATTGATGTGTTCATCCTTTACTGTCATCAGAGAAATGATGACATGACTTGCACTTGACATTGTTGTGAGAGAGAGTTGTGCAAGATTACCAACATCACTTCTCCTCCACAGTCATCTGAATCCAGTGACCAGATATTCATCAGGATGATTGAAGATGACCCAGGATGCACTGGGATAAATTTTGAAGGAAACAAGTCATTATTAGTGGTAGATGTAGGCACAGAGAAAGGAGATGAAGGATTGTTTGTGAGGGACAGCACATGGTATAGTTTGCCCATGAGGAATCTAGCTGGAAAATGTCCAGTAGGCAGTTTACAGTATAAGACCAGAACTTAAGAGAGAGACTAGTGATGGATATATAGAAACACGTTAGTGTTCCAATTTTTCTGCATTCTTTTCAACATTTGCCATTTTCCTTTACTGTTATATTAGCCAATTTGATAAGTGTAAGGTTGTACCTCAAAGTTGTTTTAACTGTGTAGTGAAAGCTATAGTTCTTCTAATAGCACTGTATAACTGTGAGATAAGAAAAGTTGAGCACCACAGAATCAGCATTTTCAAATTGTGGTGTTGGAGACAACATTTTGAGAGTCCTTTGTCAGCAAGGAAATTAAATTAGGCAATATTTTAAAAAAGTAATTTAGGCTATTCATTGGCTAATCAAGTACTGAGGTTGAAGCCTAAATACTTTGGCCATATAATAACAAGACAGGACTTATTTGGAAAGATCCTGATGTTAGGAAAGATTGAAGGTAAAAGGAAAAGGGAATGCCAGAGGATGAGATGGATAGATGATATCATGGAAACAATGAAAATAAACTTGGACAGATTTTTAGAGATGATGGAGGATAGAAGGGCTTGGAGTGCAGTGGTCAATGGGATCGCAAAGAATCAGACATAATGGAATGACTGAATAACAGCAATAATCAATAGTGATTTAGAGGATTTTTTTTTCAAGTTTCTATTGACAACATTGATTTCTTTTTCTGAATATTGGCTATTAATATCCTTTGACCATTTATCAATTGGGCAATAGCTTATATACTTTTTATAATGACTCGTTCTTTTATACATTTGAGAAATGATATCTTTATCAGAGAAAATTGCTATATATTTTCTAGTTTCCTGTTTTCCTTCAAATTTTGACTTCATTACTTTTCTTTGCGTAACAACTTTCTAATTTCACAGATTCAAAATTATCCATTTTACTTCTCATTATCTTCTTTATTTCTTGTTTGATCATGTATTTTTCGCTTGCCATCTGACAAGTACATTTTTCTATGCAATCTATAATTTACTTATGATATCCACCTTTTAGTCTAAATTATTTGTTCATTTTGAACTTATCTTAAAATAGGATTTGAAATGTTTGTCTCTGCTGAGTTTCCCCCATACTGTTTTCTAGTTTTCCTAGAAATTTTTTTTTTATTAAACTTTTAACATTTATTTTCACACAATTTTGGGTTACAAATTTTCTCCCCTTTTTCCCCCTCCCCCCCAGATCCAAGTTTTCTAATTGCCCCTGTGACCTATCTGCTCTCTCCTCTATCCTCCCTCCCTGCCCTTGTCTCCCTCTTCTCTTTTGTCCTGTAGGGCCAGATAGCTTTCTTGACCCCTTAACCTGTGTTTCTTGTTACCCAGTGGTAAGAACATTACATTTGGTCCTAACACTTTGAGTTCCAACTTCTTTAGCTCCCTCCCTCTCTACCCCTTCCCTTTGGAAGACAGGCAGTTCAATAGAGGCCATATCTGTTTAGTTTTGCAAATGATTTCCATACTAGTTGTGTTGTATAAGACTAACTATATTTCCCTCCATCCTGTCCTGTCCCCCATTACTTCTATTTTCTTATGGTCCTTTCCCTCCCCATGAGTGTCGACCTCGTATTGCATTCTCCTCCCCATGCCCTCCCCTCTATCTTCCCCCCCATCCTGCTTGTGCCCCTGTCCCCCACTCTCCTGTATTATGAGATAGGTTTTCCTATCAGAATGAGTGTGCATTATATTCTTTCCTTTAGTGGAATGTGATGAGAGTAGATCTCATGTTTTTCTCTTGCCTCCCCTCTTTATCCCACCACTAATAAGTCTTTTGCTTGCCTCTTTTATGAGAGATAATTTGCCCCATATAACTTCTCCCTTTCTCCTCCCAATATTTCTCTCTCACTGCTTGATTTCATTTTTTTTTTTTTAGTATATGATCCCATCCTCTTCAATTCACTCTGTGCACTCTGTCTCTATGTATGTGTGCGTGTGTGCATGTGTGTGTGTGTGTGTACTCCCACCCAGTGCCCAGATACTGAAATGTTTCAAGAGTTATAAATATTGTCTTTCCATGTAGGAATGTAAACAGTTCAACTTTAGTAAGTCCCTTATGATTTCTCTTTGCTGTTCGCCTTTTTATGGTTCTCTTCATTCTTGTGTTAGAAAGTCAAATTTTCTTTCCAGCTCTGGTCTTTTCATCAGGAAAATTTGAAAGTCTTCTATTTCATTGAAAGACCATTTTTTCTCCTGAAGTATTATACTCAGTTTTGCTGGGTAGGTGATTCTTGGCTTCAGTCCTAGTTCCTTTGACTTCTGGAATATCCTATTCCATTCCCTTCTATCCCTCAATGTAGAAGGTGCCAGATCTTGTACTATCCTGATTGTATTTCCACAATACTTGAATTGTTTCTTTCTAGCTGCTTGCAATATTTTCTCCTTCACCTGGGAATTCTGGAATTTGGCCACAATGCTTCTAGGAATTTCTCTTTTTGGATCTCTTTCACACGGTGTTCTGTGGATTCCTTGAATATTTATTTTGCCTTCTGGTTCTAGAATCTCAGGGCAGTTTTCCTTGATAATTTCATGGAGGATGATGTCTAGGCTCTTCTTTTGATCATGGTTTTCAGGTAGTCCCAGAATTTTTACATTGTCTCTCCTGATTCTATTTTCCAGGTCAGTTGTTTTTCCAATAAGATATTTCACATTATCTTCCATTTTTCGAATCTGCGCGGTATGTTCTGAGATATCTGTCTTTCTCGAAAAGTCCAAAGCTTCCATCTGTACCATTCCAGATTTGAGAGATCTATTTTCTTCAGTAAGCTTTTGAATCTCCTTTTCCATTTGGTTAATTCTGCTTTTGAAAACATTCTTCTCCTCATTGGCCCCTTGCACCTCCCTTGCCAGCTGAGTTAGGCTAGTTCTCAAGGTGCCAATTTCTTCAAGATTTTTTTGGTTCTCCTTTAGCAGGGAGCTGATCTGTTTTTCATACTTCTCCCTTATCCCTCTCATTTCCCTTCCCAGTCTTTCCTCCATCTCTCTAACTTGATTTTCAAAATTCCTCTTGAGCTCTTCCATGGCCTGAGCCCATTGGGTGGGCTGGGACGCAGAATCCTCGATTTCTGTGTCTTTGCCTGATGGCAAGCATTGTTCCTCCCCATCAGAAAGGAAGGGAGGAAGTTTTTTTTCTCCAATAAAGTACCCTTCAATAGTTTTATTTGTTTTCCCTTTTCTTGGCATTGTCTCCACCTAGTGGCCTGACCTCTGAATGTTCTCCTCACACCCACCTCGCCTCCTGGTCCTCCCAGCCAGCGTTTGGGGACTGAGATTCAAATGCTGCTTCCCGCCTTAGGATTTTTGGCGGTGGCAGGGCTTCTATTCAGTGTGAGAATTAAGTTCAGGTGCTGAGGTCAGGGGCAGGGCCGCCTCTCTGGCTCAATTCCTTCAGGAGGTTTATGCACAGATCTTCCACAATGGATCCAGGCTCCAGTTCGTTTGGGGAGCCCCTGTCCACAGCCGCCTCTCAGCCGCCACCTCTTTCCTAGAAATTTTTCTCAAATGGTGAGTCTTTACCCTAAAACCTTAGATCTATGAGTTTATCAAGTACTAGATTACTATGGTGATTTGTTACTCTGTGCTGTGATCTAATCTATTCTATTCATCCATTACTGTATTTTTGACCAATAACAAATTGTTTTCATGATTGTCATGTTGTTTTTTTAAATTTTATTTATTTTTTTAAAAGTTATTTAATTATTTTTAGTTTTCAATATTCATTTCCACAAGATTTTGAGTTCCATATTTTCTCCTCATCTCTCCCCTCCCCCATCCCAAATCACTGTGCATTCTGACTGCCTTTTCTCCCAATCTGCCCTCCCTTACCTTATTCTCATCTTCTCACTTTTCTTGCAGGACAAGATAGATTCCTATACCTCATTATCTGTATTTCTTATTTCCCAGTTGCATGTAAAACAATTCTCAACATTCACTCCTTAAACTTTGAGTTCCAAATTCTTTTCCTTCCTCCCTTCCCACTCATCCCCACTGAGAAGGAACATAATTCAATATAGGCTATATATGTGTAGTTTTGCTAAAGACTTCCATAAAAGTCATATTGTGAAAGACTAACTGTATTTACCTCCATCCTATCCTGCCCTCTATTCATTCTGTTCTCTCTTTAGACATTGTCCCTCCCCTAAAGAGTTTTCTTCTAATTGGGACAGCTGGGTGATGCAGGGGATAGAGCATCAGTGCAGGAGTCAGGAGGACCTAAGTTCAAATCTCACCTCAGACACTTGACACTCACTAGCTATGTGACCTTGGACAAGCCACTTAATCCCAATTGCCTCATCCTGGGTCATCTCCAGCCATCCTGATGAATATCTTGTCACTGGATTCAGATGATTCTGGAGGAAAAGTGAGGCTGGTGACCTGCACAACCCTCCCTCATTCAAAACAAAGTCAAGTGCAAGTCATGTCATCATTTCTCTTTTGGCATGATCTTCTTCAGCAATGAAGGGCGAACACACACATTTTAAATTACTTCATCATCCCATTTGCCCTCCCTTCTATCATCTCCCCACCCCACTTATCACCTTTTCCCCTCCTTTCCTGTAGTGTGAGATAGATTTTCATATAAATTGAGTGTGCATGTTATTGCCTCCTTAAGCCAAATGTGATGAGAGTAAGCTTCACCTTTTCACTTTCATGTTCCCCCATTTCCCCTCCACTGAAAAAGTTTTTCCTTGCCTCTTCTATGATAGATAATTTGACTCATTCCATTTCTTCCTTTCTTCTCTCAATGTATTACTTTCTCACATCTTAATTTTATTTTTAAAGATATCATCCCTTCTTATTCAGGTCACACTGTGCCCTCTGTCTATATGTATATGATCCCTCCAAATAATACTGACAAAATCTCAAGAGTTGCAAATACTATCGTTCCATGTAGTATTGTAAGCAGTTCAACTTCAGTAAGTACCTTATGATTTCTCTTTGCTGTTCGCCTTTTTATGGTTCTCTTCATTCTTGTGTTAGAAAGTCAAATTTTCTTTCTAGCTCTGGTCTTTTCATCAGGAAAATTTGAAAGTCTTCTATTTCATTGAAAGACCATTTTTTCTCCTGAAGTATTATACTCAGTTTTGCTGGGTAGGTGATTCTTGGCTTCAGTCCTAGTTCCTTTGACTTCTGGAATATCCTATTCCATTCCCTTCTATCCCTCAATGTAGAAGGTGCCAGATCTTGTACTATCCTGATTGTATTTCTACAATGCTGGAATTGTTTTTTCTGGTTGCTTGCAATATTTTCTCCTTGACCTGGGAAATCTGGAATTTGGCTACAATATTCCTCAGAGTTGTTCTTTTTGGATCTCTTTTAGGAGGTGATTGGTGGATTCTTTCAATACTGATTTATCTTGCCTGTTTACTTTTCCATGCTTCTCTTAAGTCTTGTATTTGAAAGATAATTTTTTTTTCCTATTTAGTTCTGTTTTTATTCTTCAAGAATGCAATAAATTCCTCTATGTTATTGAATGTCAATTTTATCCCCTCATTGATTACACTCTGTTTTCCTGGGCAGTTCATTCTTGGTTTTAATCCTAACTCCTTTGGGCTCTGGAATATCATATTCCAAGACCTCTTATTCTTAATGAAGCAGCTGCTAAATCTTGCATTATCCTGATTGTGGTTCCACAGTACTTGAATTGTTTCTTTTTTTAAAATTTATTTATTTAACTTTTGACGTTCATTTTCACAAAATTTTGGGTTCCAAATTTTCTCCCCACTTCTCCCCTCCCTCCACCTCAAAACACAGAGCATTCTAATTGCCCCTATTACCAATCTGCCCTTTCTTCTGTAATCCTTCCCTTCCCTTGTCCCCATCTTTTCTTTTGTCCTGTAGGGCCAGATAACTTTCTATACTCCATTACCTGTATTTCTTATTTTCTAGTAGCAAGAACAATATTCTACAGTTGTTCCAAAAACTTTGAGATTCAACTTCTCTTCATCCCTTACTCCCCACCCATTCCCTTTGGGAAGGTAAGCAATTCAATATAGGCCATATCTGTGTAGTTTTGCAGATAACTTCCATAACAGTCGTGTTGTGTAAGACTAACTATATTTTCCTCCTTCTTATCCTGCACCCCATTGCTTCTATTCCCTCTTTTGATCCTGTCCCTCCCCAAGAGTGTTGACTTCAAATTGTTCCCTCCTCCCGCTACCCTCCCTTCCATCCTCCCCCCCACCCTGCTTATCCCCTTATCCCCCACTTTCCTGTATTGTAAGATAGGTTTTCATACCAAAATGAGTGTGCATTTTATTCCTTCCTTTAGTGGAATGCGATGAGAGTAAACCATGTTTTTCTCTCACCTCCCTTCTTTTTCCCTCCACTGAAGAGTCTTTCACTTGCCTCTTTTATGAGAGATAATTTGCCCCATTCCATTTCTCCCTTTCTCCTCCCAATATATTCTCTCACACTGCTTATTTTCATTTTTTAAAGATATGATCCCATCCTATTCAATTCACTCTGTGCTCTCTGTCTCTCTCTCTGTGTGTGTGTGTGTGTGTGTGTGTGTGTGTGTGTGTGTGTAATCCCACCCAGTACCCAGATACTGAAAAGTTTCAAGAGTTACAAATATTGTCTTTCCATGTAGGAATGTAAACAGCTCAACTTTAGTAAGTCCCTTATGACTTCTCTTTGCTGTTTACCTTTTCATGCTTCTCTTCATTCTTGTGTTTGAAAGTCAAATTTTCTTTTCAGCTCTGGTCTTTTCATCAAGATGCTTTTCATCAAAAATGCTTGAAAGTCCTCTATTTCATTGAAAGACTATTTTTTCCCCTGAAGTATTATACTCAGTTTTGCTGGGTAGGTGATTCTTGGTTTTAGTCCTAGTTCCTTTGACTTCTAGAATATCCTATTCCACACCCTTTGATCCCCTAATGTAGAGGGTGCTAGATCTTGTGTTATCCTGATTGTATTTCCACAGTACTTGAATTGTTTCTTTCTGGCTGCTTGCAAAATTTTTTCTTTGACCAGGAAACTCTGGAATTTGGCCACAATATTCCCAGGAGTTTCTCTTTCAGGCAGTGATCTGTGGATTCCTTGAATACTTATTTTGCCTTATGGTTCTAGAATCTCAGGGCAGTTTTCCTTGATAATTTCATGAAAAATGATGTCTACGGTCTTTTTTTGATCATGGCTTTCAGGGAGTCCCATAATTTTTAAATTGTCTCTCCTGGATCTATTTTCCAGGTCAGTTGTTTTTCCAATGAGATATTTCACATTCTCTTCCATTTTTTCATTCTTTTGGTTTTGTTTTGTGATTTCTTGGTTTCTCATAAAGTCATTAGTCTCCATCTGTTCTATTCTAATTTTGAAAGAACTATTTTCTTCAGTGAGCTTTTGAATCTCCTTTTTCATTTGGCTAATTCTGCTTTGGAAAGCATTCCTCTCCTCATTGGCTTTTTGAACCTCTTTTGCCAATTGAGTTAGCCTATTTTTCAAGGTGTTATTTTCTTCAGCATTTTTTTGGGTCTCCTTTAGCAAGGTGTTGACCTGCTTTTCATGCTTTTTTTGCATCTGTCTCATTTCTCTTCCAAGTTTATCCTCCACCTCCCTAACTTAATTTTCAAAATCCTTTTTGAGCTCTTCCTTAGCCTGAGCCCATTGAATATTTATTTTGGATGTTTTGGATACAGAAACCTTGATTTCTATGTCTTTCCCTGATAGTAAGCATTGTTCTTCCTCATCCAAAAGGAAGGGAGGAGATATCTGTTCACCAAGAAAGTAACCTTCTATGGTCTTATTTTTTCCCCCTTTTCTGGGCATTTTCCCAGCCAATTACTTGACTTCTGAGTGTCCTCTCCACACCCACTTCATCTCCAGATCTGCCCAGCCAGTGCTTGGGGTCTGAGATTCAAATGCTACTCCCCAGACTCAGGGGACAGGACTGCTATTCAGTGTGAGATTAAGTTCAGGTGCTCAGGTGGGGTCAGGGCAGCCACTTAGGGCTCAGTTCCCTCAGGGGGTTTACGTGGAGACCTTCAACAATGGATCCGGGCTCCTGCCTGCTTTGGAAGCCCCTGTTTGCTGCTGCCTCCTGAAGGGGCCTGGGTTATGGAGTTATGCTCCCCTCTTGGTGAGCCAAAAAGACTATCTCACTGACCTTTGGTGCCTGCGGGTGGAGGGACCTGCGAGGCCTCTGGAGATTCTATCCCTGAAGCCTGCTTGGATCTTCTCCTCTTGGTGCCTTGTGGCCAAGGCAGGGCCAGGCTCTGCTCCCAGTCCAGTGTGCAACAGACCTTTCACGTTGGTTTTTCAGGTCTCTGTGGAACAGAAATCTCCTCCACTCCATTGTTCTGTGGCTTCTGCTGCTCCAGAATTTGTTGGGAGTTCTTCTTTACAGGTATTTTATGGGCTGTGGGTTTGGAGCTAGCATATGTGTATCTTTCTACTCTGCCATCTTGGCTCCTCCCCTGGGCTTTTTTTTTGATCATGGATTTCAGGTAGTCCCATAATTTTTAAATTGTTTTTCCTGAAACTGTTTTCCATGTCTGTTGTATTTTCAATGAGATGTTTCACATTGTCCTCTACTTTTTCATTCTTTTGGTTTTGTTTTGTCATTTCTTGGTTTCTCATGAATTTATTAGCTTCCATCTGCTCCATTCTAATTTTTAAAAAACTGCTTTCTTCAGTGAGATTTTGAACTTTCTTTTCTGTTTGGCTAATTCTCCTTTTTAAAGTATTCTTCTCTTCATTGAATTTTTTGGTCCTTTTTTGCCATTTGAGTTTATTTTTATAGGTGTTACTTGAGGTCTCCTTTAGCAAGCTGCTGACTCGCTTTTCATGATTTTCTTGTATCACTCTTATTTTTCTTCCCAGTTTTTCCTCCACCTCTCTTACTTAGGCTTTCAAAATCCCCTTTGAGCTCTTTCATGGCCTGAGAGGAGTGCATATTTATTTTGGAGGTTCTGGACACAGAAGCCTTGACTTTTATGTCCTCTTCTGATGGTATGTACTGTTCTACCTCATCCAAAAGAATGGAAGAAAATACCTGTTCACCAAGAAAGTAACCTTCTGTAATCTTATTTTTTTCCCTGTTTTGGGCATTTTCCCCACCTATTACTTGACTTTTGAGTCCTTTGTCAAGAGGAGGGTATGCTCTGGGGTCCTGTAAAGTTCTCAGTTCCTCCAAGGTGGCAGAATCAAGAGAGAGGAATTTACTCCTCTCCTGGCCTGCACTTTGGTCTGAGAGCTAACACAAACTTTTCTGCCTAGGATCTGTGAGTAGAATTCTCTCTCCAGAGTCTCCACCAGTTCCACCAGATCAGTGCTTCTCCTCACCCCAGAGCTGTCACTCAGGACTGAGATCCAAATCAGCAGCTAGATTCCCCCAGGATCTTTAAGCCAAGGCCTCCAAAAAAGGACACTATTGCTGCCTGGGGTCTCTTGGGGCTTGGGCTAGGGCAGCAGGACCTTGCTCCCTTCTCACCCAGGTTAAAGAACTTTCTCACTGACCTTTGAAGCTGTCTCTGGCATTTGTGGGTTGAGGGATCTAAGAACTGCAGCTGCTGGTGGTGGCACCCTGAAGTCTGTTCAGGTCCTGCCCATGCCCCTCTGCATGCCCAAGGCTGAACTGGGCTCTGCTCTGAGCCTGGTGAGATAGACCTTTCTTGTCAGCCTTCCCGGATGCCTTGGGCTGGAAATGTCTTTCACTCTGTTGTTTTCTGGCTTCTGCTGCTGTGGAATTTGTTTGAAATCATTTTTTTTTACAGGTATTTGGTGGGCTGTGGGGGGAGAGCTCTTACAGATCTTCCTCCTACTCTGTCATCTTCTGATTGCCACTTGTAACATAGTCTGAAATCTAGTACTGCTAGACTTCCTTTCACATTTTAATATTATGTATATATGTTATATATATATTATGTATATATATATATTCTAGATACTCTTGAGTTTTTTATTCTAAATGAATTTTGTTATTCTTCTAGTTTTATGAAGCAATTCCTTGATAGTTTCACTGGTATGGTATTGAATGAGTTACTTATCTTAAGTAGAACTATCATTTTTGTTATAATTGCTCATTCCAATGATGAACAATTAACATTTTTCCATTTTTTAGATCTCTTTTTAATTGTATTTGAGTTATGTTAATATTAATCCCTGGGTTAATCTTGGCAGGTAGATTCTCAGGTATGTGGTGTTATATGTGGTTATTTAAAAGTGAATTTCTATTTCTATCTTTTTTTTGCTAGGTTTTGTTGATATTAAATAGAAATGTTTATGATTTCTGTAGGTTTCTTTTACATCCTGACTCTTTAATGCTAATTGTTGAAACTGGCTTTTCAGTAATTTCTCTAGGATTTTCTAAGTATGCCATCATACAGAAGGAAATAGTTTTGTTTCCTCATTTTCAGCTTTTATTTCTTCAATTTATTTTTCTTGTCCTTTTGCTACAGCTAGTATTTCTAGTACAATGTTGAATAATATTGGTGATATTGGCCATCCTTGCTTCACCCTTCATCTTACTGGGAAGTCTTCAAATTTATCCTCATTACAGATAATGCTTTTTCTTCATTTTAGATAGGACCTATTTATGATTTTAAGAGAGACTCCATTGATCCCTATGCTTTCTAATGTTTTAATGTAAAAATGGGCATTATATTTTGTTAAAATCTTTTTCTTCATCCATTAAGATAGACATGATTATATGGGATTTTGTTACTGATATAGTCAATTATGCTAATGGATTTGCTAATATTGAAACAAGTTTGCATTTCTGCATAAATCCCAACTGGTTATAATGTATTATCCTTGGGAGATATCACAGTGATCTCCTAGTTAGTATTTTCTCTAAAATTTATGCATTGATACTCATTAAGAAAATTGATTCATAGTTTTTTTTCTCTGTACTCTCTATGGTTTAGGCATGAATATTATATTTATCTAATAGATGGCATTTGGTAGGATTCTTTCTTTACTTGTTTTTTCAATTAGTTTATATACAATTGGGATTAATTTTTCCTTAAATATTTGGGAAAATTCAAGTATAAATCCATCTCATCCTAGAGATTTTTACCTAAAGAGATCATTTTTTTTTTATTTCTTCAATTTCTTTTTTCTAACATAGGATTATTTAAGTTACTATGTTTCCTTTTCCGTTAATTTGTATAGTTTCTATTTTTGTTAATGTCCATATATTTTACTAATTTCTCAGTTTAATTGGCATATAACACAGCAAAAAATAGCTCAATGCCTTTCAATCCCCCCCCCCCCACACACACACACACAATTTTTAAAATACTGGTTCTTTGAGTATCTTCTTTTTTGTTTGTTTTTTTTTTGTTCTTTTTAATTTTTCATTTTTTAATAGTTTACAATAGATAAAACAATTCAAACTTTTGGTCAGGTGATACTTCTTTTTAAAGCATTTATAATATGGACCACAAAAGTTTTTTCTTTTTTTTTAATCATTAACCAACTGAGACACAAATAATATTTAAGTTGCTAACTTCACAAGCTCTTGACCTAATTGTCTCCACAGTACTGCAAAGAATTAAAGGACCCTAACTTATTGTTGTTGATCTAAAGTCCTATGCATAATATCTTAATTTTAGACTTAACCTCAGATGTTCCCCTACCAATAATCTATAATTGAATAGATCTGGTATTAAGCTTGCAAACCTTTTGACTATAGGCAATTGCCACCAAGAGTAAGGACATTGCAGGGATACACTATCTCTCCAACTTCATGTCATTTCCAGGCAGGATTAGATTATCCACTTGCATTCAGTCAGGCTTAAGATCTGCCAGGTATCAGTAGGGAAACTGAATCAGGAGAATCCTACCTCAGCCCAGGCTGAACAGCCTCTCTCCCACCCTTCTCATGAGATCACCTTTTGCAGTTCATACCAGCATCTCACTAGCTTACTGACATCATGGGTTGGAGGCTCAGATCATCCTTCTTGCTACCCATACCTGGCATTAGACTCAGGAGAACAGTCACTTACTAGTCCCATAGCATCTAAAACATGGCAAATTCTAATAACCAGTTTTCAAGTATGATTATAATTTTCACTTTGACGAAGAAACATCTTTTGAGGCAAGTCTTGGCTTACATGCCTTTTTATACATGTTCTAGTTCCTGATTAAATAGCAATCATAAAATCAAATTTACCATTAAAACCTTAACTTTTCCATCAATGCCAAATTTTACCTGAGGCTACCCTCCTCTAGGAAATTTAGACTGAAATTATTTTCCCCAAACTGAAAATGTCATTGATTTATTCTCAGTAATTAATTCAGTCAATTGTCTTGATACTAATTGCTTTTACCTCACTTTGTAACATGTCCAATTTTTCTCCCCATCACTCCCCTCCCCCCATTTCCTAATACCTTGCATTCTGATTACTCCTTCCCTCATGTACCTCCCTTCTATCACACCCTACCCTTCCCTTATCCCCATCTTCTCTCTTTTCTTGTAGGGCAAGATAAATACTATACCCCATCCCCTGTAGTTCTTATTTCCCAATTATATGCAATAAAATTTCTCAACATTAGTTTCTAATTGTTTGAATTCCAACTTCTCTCCCCCCGTCCCTCCCCAGTCCCACTGAGAAGGGAAGCAATTCAATACATACTAAATATGTGTTCTTTTGCAAAAGACTTCCATAATAATCATGTTGTGTAATACTAAGTATATTGCCCTCTGTCCTACTCTATTCCCCCTTATTTTTCCCCCTACAATTGACCTTGTCCCTTCTCAAAAGTGCTTTTTTCTAGTGACTCCCTTCTCCCATTTTCCCTCCCTTCTAAAAATCCCCTCACCCCAATTGTCACCTCTTCTTCTTTCCTGTGGTGTGATATAAATTTTCATATCAAATTTAGTATTCCCTCCTTCAGCCACATGTGGAGAGAGTAGTTTTACTTTCCTCCCCTTTCCCTTTCTCCCTTATCTCCTCCATTGAATAAGACTTTTCTTATCTCTTTTATGAGTTATAGCCTGCCCCATTCCATTTCTCCTTTTCTCTTCCCGGAATTTTCCTCCTTCACCCCTTAATTTTGTGTGTGTGTGTGTGTGTGTGTGTGTGTGTGTGTGTGTGTGTGTGTGTGGATATCATCTCTTCTAATATAACACATCTGGTACTCTCTATCTATCTATGTGTATATGTGTGTGTGTGTGTGTGTGTGTGTGTGTGTATGTACAATCTCTCCGTCTACCCAAATACTGAGAAAAGATTCAAGAGTTAAAAATATTTTCTTTCCATGTAGTAATGTAAACAGTTCAGCTTTAGAGGGTCTTTTATGATTTTTCTTTCCTGTTTACTTTTATATGCTTCTTTTGATTCTTGTCTTGGGAAGTCAAATTTTTCTATACAGATCTGGTCTTTTCCTCAGCAAAAGGATTGAAAGTCATATATATCATTGAAGGACCATTTTTTCCTTTGAAGTATTATATTCAGATTTGCTGGGTAGGTGATTCTTGGTTTCAATCCCAGGTCCTTTGACTTCTGAAATATTTCATTCCAAGCCCTTTGATCCCTTAATGTTGAAGCTACCACATCATGTGTTATCCTGATTGTATTTCCACAGTACTCAATTGTTTCTTTCTAGCTGCTTGCAGTATTTTCTCCTTGATCTGGGAACTCTGAAATTTGGCCACAATATTCCTAGGAGTTTCTCTGTTTGGGTCTTTTTCAGGAGGTGAATTCTTTCAATATCTATTTTGCCCTCTGATTCTAGAACATCAGGGCAGTTTTCCTTGATAATTTCATCAAGATAATGTCTACACTCTTTTTTTTTTTTTTGATCATGGCTTTCAGGTAGTCCTATAATTTTTAAATTATTTCTCCTGGATCTATTATCCAGGTCAGTTGTTGTTTCAATGAGTTGTTTCACATTATCTTCTATTTTTTCAAATTTTTGGTTTTGTTTACTAACTACTTGGATTAACTGAAAGTCATTCGTTTCCCTGAACTCAATTCTCTCTTTCAAAGAATTATTTTGTTCAGTGAGCTTTTGAAACTTCTCCTCCATTTGGCTAATTCTGCTTTTTAAAACCTCCTTCTTCTTGTTGGCTTTTTGGACCTCTTTTTCCAATTGAATTAGCCTCTTTTTAAAGCTGTTATTTTCCTCAGCATTTTTTTTCGTTCTCCTTTTGTAAGCTGCTAACTTGTTTTTTAAGGTCTTCTATTGCCTGAGCCCAGTTTAAGTTCCTTTTGGAGGCAAGGGCCTTGACTTCCTCTGACAGCATGCCTTATTCTTCCTCATCCAAAGGGATGGGGGGAGATGCCTATTCCCCAAGAAAGTAACTTTCTATGGTCTTATGTTTTTTCCCTTTTTGGGGCATTTTCCCAGCTAATTACTTGACTTCTGAGTTTCCTCTCCATAATTACCTCACCTCCAGTTCTGCCAAGGCAGCACTTGGGGGTTGAGATTTAAATGAGCTGCTCCCAAGCCTCAGGGGCTTTTTGGCAGGGGTGGGGCTGCTATTCAGTGTGAGATTAAGGTCAGCTGCTCAGGTGAGGGCAGGGCTGCCACACAGGGCTCAGTTCCCTCAGGGGCTTTCTGATGAGACCTTCAACAATGGATTCGGGCTACTGCCAGCTTTGGGAGCCCTATCCACTGCTGCCACCTGAGGAGGCCTGCATTATGGAGACACCCTGATCCCTTCACAGCCAACCGAAAAGACCCTCTCACTGACCTCTGGAGCCTGTGGGTGGAGGGATCTGTGCTGCAGCTGGAGATTCTGTCCCTGAAGCCTGCTCAGATCTGCTCCTCTAGGTGCCCTGTGGCTGTTTTTGAATCCTCCTATCTTAGAGTGAATGTCAGTGGTAACTGTTTTTATTTGGAACAGCAACCTGAAGGGTCATACCCTCCCATCTTAAATTTTTTCTTTTTCTTTTTTTAATTAAAGGGGCCATCCCATGATTACTTCTTAAAGAGCCCTATTTACTGAATGGACATTACCTCACTCTAAATGAGTACCAGAAAAGGCCGTAGCCTAAAAGGGCCAGGGTCTCCCATTGTATCCTGGGCCATTTCATCATCCTGATGGATATCTAGTCCCTAGATCCAGATGGGTCTGGAGGAAAAAGTGAGGCTAATGACCTTGCACAGCCCTCCCTCCCTCAAATCAAAGTCAACTTGTCATGTCATCATTTCCCTGATGTCATGGTCCTCTTTGAAAATGAAGGACAAACACAACAATATTCCCAGGAGTTTTTCTTTTGACATCTATGATCATAATCAACCTAAAAGGGCAATTTGTTCAGGCCTGAGTGTAGAGTATTGTTTGTTAATTTTGCCATGGATATTTATAATGGTATTTTTTAAAAGTTTAATTTTTAACAGTGGATGTATGTTTTTACTTCCTGAATAGTTCTTTCTATCTGATCTGCAGATGAAAAGCTGTTGAGAGAAGCTATTTTCCTATTCCCTTCTTGAGGTCCTTCCAAAACTTAACCTTAATCTTTAACCCAGATCTGAAAATATCTACTTTGCAGTTGTAAATTTTTTAATGTATATTATTCTCAGTGATGTTTCTTGTTTTTTTTACCCAAAACATTTCTTAATATATACCTCTTCCCTCCTCTTTTCATTAAACCAAGCTGGAAAATATGCTTTTCCAATGAAGTTTGGTAGCCTCAGCTAATAATCTCAAAAACCTAGTTTGTATACAGAAATGAAACAGTATCTCAGGAATGGCACTAAATCTATCACAGAATCAAACCTTTATGATACCATGATTGCCAGTTGTATCAGCAAGGACCCTGACATACACAAGAGGGCCTACTGTACAGGTTCTTAGATCACTTTTTTAAAAGGAAAGCACCTTTTGAGAGGTCAACAATCACTTTAATCAAGTACATATTTCATTCACTTAGTTCAGGAGAAAAGGTCAGCACCTGAACTTCAGAGAAAATACATAGAAATAAGGTTTTCCAAATGTCTGACCTTAAGCAATACATGCATACATCATACATACATCACAGATCAACAGATAGATTCGACTATCTGACCATACATATATAGTTACCAGACAGAGAAGCACCAACATCTGGATTTTCAAAGCCAGTGTGGAGAAGGAGGAGGTCTTTAGTGGCTGCCCAAACAAACAGTTCCAGAGAGTAAGCCCTGCCAAAAAAATCTTACCTCAGAATATTTATACACTTTTCAGAGCTGGAGGGCAGGACCCTCTGAGAACCAGTACATTAGAAATTAACAAAAAGTGTGGGCCTCCCCTAGTCAAGCTTTCCTTAATGGGCAGGCCCATCAATGGGTGGGGAAGATCTTTAGCTCTCATTAGCATTGCGTCAGATATGGCCAATGCCTGAAAAAATCACTTGTTTTTACAAGCATAAGCTTTTGCTCTATGATTCCAGGTGCCAAAATTTTTGTGATGACCTGCTATATCTCTCAATTCAGTTTTTAAATTCAACTTCTCCCACAGTCCCTGCTAACTTAGTGTCATCTCAAGCTTGTGGTAACAAAATAACTTACTGAAAAACATATGATCACAACTTTTTATAAGCCAATGTCATTGTTCCATGTATAATTGAGATGGATAAAAGGTTCTGTTTGCTCAGGTCTAAGAACATTACTCATTTAGGGATAATTTCTTATACTCAAACTTTTCCATAGTTTTCTTTGACTTTATACTCCAGGATTTTAATCCAATTGAACATTGATCATGTGCTTTCTGATTTGAGAAGGCTTTATTGGGAGGATAATTGAGATAATACAAACTTTAGACAAGGCCTGGTCTCTTCCCATATCAGCCAACATTTCCTTAATTCTTAATTCATAGATAATTTGAAATTTAAAAAAAAATGAAAATGGTAGCAACTACTTTTTGTAGCGCTTTGACAAAATTTGTTTCATTAAAATAAATTGTTTTTATTGTCTGTGTCTATCATTATTAGGTGTTATATACTTTCATGGTGAGGTCTGACAGTTTCTCTAGGGCTGTTTCAATTTTTGTATATTCCCTAATGATCATTTCATAATTCTTTTCTGCCAGTATTAATTGGCATAAATATTAGGCCAGGGGCAATCAAACAGCTCTGTCTGTGATGTATTTTATTACCATTGATGCATCAGTCGCTTCAAAAATATGAGCAGCTGGGGTATTGTAACAGCAAGGTTTTCATAATAGTCTTCTTCAAGGTCCTGGATGACCTGTTAGCACAATCACACAGCCAAGGCAGTTGAGGAGTGGGAGCAGGAAGACAGCAACTGCAGCCAATAGTCCTAATGAGGGGGCAAGCCTCTCTATATCTCTGAGGCTGCCTGAAGGCAAGAGATTAAAGGTGACAGAGACAAAAACTATAAGCTGATGTTAGGTAAAGCCTATCCTCATTTGAACTACAGTTGTGGAGCTGTTTGTCTTTGATTGGGAAGCAAAAATATATTGCTAATACAATCACAGAGGCAAGCCAATTGATCTTTGTGGACAAAAAGACAACAGGTCTGGCCCTCAGCCTTGATATCTTCTTCATTCCCACTCTGAAACTGCCTGTAAATAGGAGATAAAAACAGGAGGAGCCAAGTCCTCTGGCCTGGTATATTCTGTAGGCTACCATCTTCTACTATGGTCACAGAATTAGTTGTCTGAGTAGAAATTCAGGTAACACCCTTTATATGGCAGAGCAATGATGGCCTTGGGGATCAGGTTTTTTTCCTTTAGGAGGATTCTTTTAGGGATATTATATCTTCCTCTGTATCATGTGTAACCCCAGAGGAATATTGTGTGTGGGCTCTGCTGAGAGCTGTCCCATGTTTTAGACAAGCAAAACACTAAATCAGGATTTGGGAAATGTGGTTCTATCACAAGGTCCTCAATACCTCTTTATCTTTTCTCTAACTTTTTAGATGTGTTAGTTTCATATGTTGAGGGACTCTGTAAATCTCCTATTTATATAAAGCAAATTGAACCAAATCCTCTTCTTTTTAAGTCAGGCAAGAAGTTCCACAACCTGTAAGTAACTTAGACTAATTTGACTCTAGAATTTTACATGCCCAGAAGATATTAGAAGGTTTTAAGTAGGTCTGAATGGCTTTTAAACTGTCTGGCCATAGGATAAATGCTAAAAGTGTCCCTTGAGTTAAAGAAGTCATATATATATATATATATAGATAGATAGATAGATATAGATAGATATATTTCCATCTTGCAATATAAACTGTAATAGAATAATGACATTCACTCTTATCACATTTGAGAGATATATTTCTCTTCATAGTAAGAGGTAATGGAGTTATCATCCAAGTATTTAACAGTACATTAATAGTACAATAATCCACAAATACAGTGGTTGGAGTTATCATCCAAGTATTTAACAGTACATTAATAGTACAATAATCCACAAATACAGTGGTATGATAGTATAATAGTCTATGAGACCTACAAAAACCAAATCCTCGGTCATTAAGCAAACTGAATGGCATGATCTGTCATGTGAACATTGACATTTTAGACAATAAATCATTTATTCATTCCAAGCTGAATTCTAATATAATTGTAGTATCTTCATTATACTAAGTGGATATGAATCAAAGACGCTTGGATCCTTTTTAGGATGCCTGAAATCAAGGACAGCAGACAATTTTTGGTAACCATTATAGGTGTGTGTGGTCCATATAGCTTATGTACATGTCCATATAGGTTGGTCTAGATTTGGTTCATGGCAAAGCTTTGAATAGCTATTTCTGGAATCTTTCCAAGAGTGACTGATTTCTGCCTAAAGGAGTTTGAGAGAAGCATCCCATGAGCATTGTTGTTTTGTTATCTGAGAAGAGATATTACATATTTAATCTATCTGACCATCCTTTCTAAATATTGTTAATCTATGGGAAAAATATTTTGTCTTAGCTTTAAACTGCTTTCTTGGTCACTCTCTCTTAAAGAAGGAGGATCGGAGGCCCGGCTGCGCACGCGAAGACCCTGCGCGGCTGTAGGAGCTGTCCGCTCTAGGCTTGCCTCGGCGGCCTTAGTGCGCCAAGGGCCTTCTCCCCTCCTCCCAAAGCCCGGCAAGGGTCCGCGAAGCGGGGTATGGAGTCAGAAAGTGCCCTTCGAGGGAGGTAGGGCCCCGTTCTGCTGGCGGCGCAGGCTGTGGCCAGCACAGTCAGAAGCTCCCCTCCACTCTGGAGCGGGAGGTGAGGCCGGAGCCGCGTGGGGCCTCGCCTGTCCTGGGGGTCGAGGGGCGCCCTCTCGGAGGCCCCTCTCTTCTGGAGCTCCTCCGCGTCTTCCACAGACCATGAGGGAGGGGGGGTGTGAATGAAGGGTCGGGTCACTGGCGGGAGAGGGGAAGGTAGAAGCGGACTGTGTTGAGGAGTGGGTCTTCGCATCCTGGGGCAAAGGAGTTGGTTTTTGCCAGACCTCGGGAGCTCTTCCCGTCCTTAACCGGAAAATGTGCAATACCAAAACGTCTTCTGATACAGACTGTGCCTTAAGCACAAAATTCCACCTTCGGAGCAAGAGACCCTGGTTAGACCAAAACCATTGCTCTTGAAGTTGCTGAAGTTTGCTAGTGCACGGAAAGAAACATTCACAAGGAAGGAGGTTTTATTCTATCTTGGCCAGAATGTTATGTCAAAACAATTATATGATAAAAAGCAACAGCACATTGTCTATTGTTCACATGACCTCCTTGGAGATCTGTTTGGGGTACCAAGCTTCTCTGTGAAAGAGCATAGGAGATTATATGTAATGATTTCTAGAAACTTGGTAGGAGTCAATCAGCAAGAATTTGCTAGTCCAAATACATCAACAAAGGAAGCCAGCTGTCAGCTTGAAATCGAAGGTGGTCAAAAGAAATCTATTCAGGAATTGCAGGAAGAGAAACTGTCACCAAATCTGAATACTAGACCAACTACCTCATCTGGAAGGAGAACACATAGTGAATCAGAAGAAAATTCGGATGAGTTGCCTGGTGAAAGAGACAGAAAACAGCGTAAGTCAGATAGTATTTCCCTGAAGTTTGATGAAAGCTATGCCCTATGTGTCATAAGTGAGATATACTGTGAAGGAAGCAGTAGAAGTGACTCAACAGAAATTCCTTCAAATCCGGATACTGATACTGGTGTATTAAATGAAAATTCAAAGGGTTCAGTTTCAGACCAATTCCGTGTTGAGTTTGAAGTTGAGTCTATTGATTCGGAAGATTATAGCCACAAGGACGAAGGACAAGAACTCACAGATGAAGATGAGATATCCCAGGTAACCATATATGAGGCAGAAGATACTGACACTGACTCGTTTGATGAAGATCCTGAAATATCCTTAGCTGATTATTGGAAGTATACTTCCTGTCATAAAATGAACCCTCCACTTTCACCACATTGCCATAGATGCTGGGCTTTGCAAGAGAATTGTCTTTGTGAGGGGAAAGGTGATGTGTGGGATAAAGGCAAACTAGAAAGCCCCACACAAGGGGAGGAAGAGGGCTTTGATGTTCCAGATTGTAAGGAAAATAAAATGAATGACTCTCAAGATTCATGTTTCAGGAAAGTGATGAAAAAATACTACAGACATCAGACTCCCAAGAAACTGAGGATTATTCCCAGACATCGACATCTAAAAGTATTATCTGTAGTAGTCAGGAACATGCTGGAGAATTTGAGAGAGAAGAAGGGCAAGACAAAGAAACAAGTATGGAATCTATTCTTCCTCCTAGTACAGTAGAGTCCTGTGTCATCTGTCAGAGCCAACCTAAAAATGGATGCATTGTTCATGGAAGGACAGAACATCTTATGGCATGTTTTACATGTGCTAAGAAACTGAAAAAGAAATAAACCTTGTCCAGTGTGTAGGCAGCCAGTAACAAATGATTGTGTTAACTTATTTTCTCTAAATGTGATGTACTAAAAGTGGAACCATGTATGAACCCTATGTATGAAACTCTTAAAGAATGTTCATGTATGACTTGTGAACTTTATTTAAAATTTTATTTTTGTACATTTTTTTCTGAGAAAATGATTTTTAATCCATATTAGAACTATCTTGTGCAATTTACTTTTTGGAAAGAATTTTTTCATTCTCTGCCTTTGGGAAAAACATTTTGGTTAGTACTTTTTCTATCTTTTGCATTATTTTTATTAGTTTTCATTTCTATTGCTTATAGAGGCAGCCGGGTGTAGTGGGTAGAGTACTAATCTGGAAAGATCTGGGTTCAGATACCACATTGGACACTTACAGCTCATTTGACTCAGGGTGAATCATTTAACTTCTTCATGTCTTAGTTCCCACGACTTACCTGCTAACACTCGTACTGAGTTTGAAACTATAGATCCTTTACTGTCTGCATCTGTTAAGAATTACTAGTTATTTTGAAGATTGACTGTTTCTTTTTGTTAAATAGTTCCCTTCTCCAATTGGGACTGTGGACTTTTTTGAAAAATTTGTGTAAATAGCAAATTTAATAAATAATATTTAAGCTTAAAAAAAATCTATACCCACAGACTTAATCCCTTCCCACCAAATTCTACTTAAGTAAAGGACTATCACAATTACTGAATAGCAAGTAAGCACAATTATCCAAGCAAATAGCAAACAGAAATCAAAAAATTATACAAGGTGATATAGAATATATCAGCCAGAAACACACAAAGTGAATAAGTAGTCCCATGGTATGAGATATTTCAGCTCAATTGAATATATGATATCAACCAAGGAGAATTTCCCCAAATTCTTCAGGAAAGCAATTTGGAAATTTGGGACATGCTGAAGAACAGGATCCTTTGCATGTTTTACCTTTTAGAATCCATTTTCTATTTCTCTGGATTTCTCCTTGAAAAGTATCTGCTATTGTATGTGTCTGTTCTCAAAGAAGGAAGGAAGAACTACATCTCCTCCCTGCCACCCCCAACTAAGCTATGTAAACAATTCTGTTGTTCACATAGGAACAAAATAATGAGTTGTCATTATCTAACCAATGTGGAGAGTCATGCAAATGTTAAAAGCTTGAACCCAGGATTACGTTATTTCATTAAACTTCCAGTAATTGATAGAAGAACAGAGTTCTTGCCACTAATAAGATAGAAAAATAACCACACACACACTGATGACCCTGAAGTCTCAAATTCCACTTACAGATTCTATTGAATAAGTTCATTAAAGCTTTCATTTCTCTTTTAATTAATTAAAATTTAATACCTCTTTTTCCTCTAGATTATTTCACTTGATATTCTTATTGGTTCCCAATACCATCTCTGTGTTGAAAATTCTCAGATGTACTTAATTAGCTTAATCTCACAACTGACTTCTAGTTCTGCATTTTGAACTGCCTACTGGATGTATCAAACTGGATGTTCTGTATACATCTTAAATTCTATGTGTCCAAAACTGAACTCATTATCTTTCCCTCAAAGTTATCCCCGATTCTTAACTTTGATTTTACTTTAAGTAATTAATATTCACATTTAATTATTTTAATATGTAAAATATCAACCATTTTTATTACTCTTCCTAAGTTGTCATTAGAAATTTTTGGTCAATTCATTCTAATTCACTTTTGTTCTTTTGCATGTGTTCAGAGTGTATATCCTATTCTTCTGATTCTTCCTTTCTAAAAAAAAAAAAAACAGCAAAAAACATTGTCTATAAAAGTCTTTCCACATATTTTGTATCCATTTTATATATGCTCATATATACAGCCAAACTTCAACTTGGGTGGAAAAAAATTTTGTTAGAATATGGCTCCATGTCAAAGACATAAATGTTCATACATTGAACCTATGGGGAATAGGGCATTAGGTTCCCACAACCATCTAAAATTCTAATATCTTGCTGTAGGTTGTTGAATATATCTTTTTCTGCATGTAATCATTTGTAACAAAAATATTAATTCTGATAATATGTACCTTTCCTAACACAATAACCATGAAATAACTCTTAAAATGCAGTCAACAAAATAAAATTGTTAATATGCAAGGCATTTTTTCACTAGTAATTTCCTAGAATTCTGAGAACTTTTGTGCCAACATCTCAATAAAATCCCATAATTTTCGACAATATTCACTTTTCATAAATATGAAATCTTTAGTTACACAAATATTGTACAGCAAATAAAATTGTTGAAACTAAGACATTTTTAGCCTGAATTTTGTCTTCTATTATATAATATGTCAGTATGACAGAGTTGTACTGCATACTATTCTGCTATCCTCTTTTTTTGTTTTTTTTTGATCACCCTCAGAAAACCAAGGAAGAGATTCCTGGGACTTTGGTTACTGTTGTCAGAAGATATATCTCCTCCAATACTCTGTCTCTCAGGGGCAAGGGGCTTGCAGTCTACATTAGGGGCATTTGCAAAACTTGAGGTTTCAAAGCAAATGATGATATTGTGCAACAGATAGGTGAGTTGTTTTATGTAACAGTAGTCTGATACCAGCCCCTCCACAGTCTTGTTCACATTGCACCTCCCTTTTTTTCTTTACTACACATAGTAAGGAATGTGCCTGCTTGCCAATAGAAAAGTGAAAATGAGGTTATTAAAAATCATATGGATGTTTGAAGTCAAACAAAAATTAACCATGTGAAAGCTGAGGATTGACTGTCATTGTAATATAATATTATAATACATGAATGTTCCACAAATTGCTTAACCAATCCCTTATGGTTAGACAGTTAGATCATTTTCACGTTTCAATGTTGTTCCTATAGTTGCTGTTTTTCTAATTATATATAAGGCTACCATCAAAATCTTTGAAGAGGTAGTTTTTTATTGCTTTTATAACTTTTGGGTATTTTAACAATAATTTTTTAGCTAATGAATACACCTATTTTGTAACTTTTTTGGAATGCTGCCAGGTTTCTCCCCCAAAACGATTGAACATTTTCAATTCTACTCACATTGAATAAGTATATTTATTTTTCTGTAGTCCTACTAGCATTGAATTAAGTTACTTGTATTTATTTTTGTCAATTTGACAGGAGTGAGATGGAACTTCAACGTTATTTTAATTCACATGTCTGATTACTAGAGAGCTTGAAGATTTTTTCAAATGAAAATTAGCGATTTGTTTTTCCTCTTGGAAATTGTCTACTTAGATCTTTGTCCATTAAATCATTGTCGACTGAGAATTACCACTGTGACTATTTAACTGTACCTCATATTTGAGATGCTTGGTTTTTTCTCTGTCACATTTGCCAAAAATGTTTTTTCCCCTCAATCTGTGGTTATTTTTTCCATTTTTGATATTGCATAATTTTTTCTTTTCTTTACCTTTTAAAATTTTGCAAAATCTAGCTGATTACATTGTCCCTTGGAGGGAGTGGATGCCTGGCTCCATACTGTATTTGTTCACAATCTATATCACACGTTACACCCAAATCAGAAACTCCAATTAACTCCACAACCTGTAGATTAGGGTGTCATATTGATTTCCAAATCTGTAGGTTGGGGATTACTCAACCCATCTCCTACATACTTTCTGGGTTCTCAGTTATGATTCAAACCCTGCCTCACATCCAGATGGTTGCTGATCTAAACTATTAGGTCTATTAATCCTGCTAAATTCTGGGGAAAACAAAATGAGGTCAAATCAAACTTGAAATTTTTCGCTTAATCCTCACTCAGAATATCTCAATCAATATCATCTCTTTCCTACCCAGAACAACCCTGAACTTTTAAAAATCTATTGACGTATATAGTAGTAATAATATTAATTTCAAACTTCCTATCTGATGCATTTCTAAAGTTGAGACTGGAAAGAGCCACTTCCCACAAGAATAACTAAAAATTACAGAAACTTAGCCTGAAAAATCAATAATTTTCTAACCAGTGGTTTACCTCATCCATCCCAAGCATTTTTCAGTGAAAGGTGGCTCCTTTTGATTTATTGTTGATGTACACCATATTTGCTTGATGTATTACCAGTTAGGATACAATCATTTCTTTCTGTCCTTGGAATGGGATAGCATAAAATTATTGTGGCAGACATAGGGGTCAAGAAGGCTGTCAGGACATGACCAGGTAATGTTTATTTATCTCTCATGCAGTCAGTCAGTCAGACGGTCAACAAACACTTATTAAGCACTTACTTTGTGCAAGACAGGCAGCTAGGTGTTACTGTGGATAGAATGCTGGATCTGGAATCAGGAAGACTCATTTTTCTGAGTTCAAATCTGGCCTCAGATACTTCTTAGCTGTGTGACTGTGGTCAAGTAACTTAAGACTCTTTGTCTCAGTTAATCATCTGTAAAATGAGCTGGAGAAGGAAATGACAAACCATTCTAGTGTCTTAGCTATGATAATCCCAAATGGGATCATAAAGAGCTGGTCATGACTGAAATGATTGAACAGCAACAATCCTTTTGATGGGAAAGTGTTAGCAGTTAAAGCCTATATTCCTTGAAATTGCTCCCTTGGCCTTTGTAGAAAGTGTAATAATAATGCTAATAACTTACATCCGCACCAATACAATTATTGTGAAGCTATGAACTGATCCAAAAAATTCTCAAAAGCAAGCTAGAATTGCTATGAAAGTAATTAAAGGCAGCTAGTTTACACAGTAGATAGAGTTATGCACTTGGAATCAGGAAAACCTCAGTTCAAATCCATTTTCACCCACTTAGTAGTTTTATTACCCTGGACAAGTCACTGGCTGTTTCTTTTACTCAGCTTCCTTATCTGTGAAAAATTGGATAGTAATGGTACCTACTTCCCAGAGCTGTATTAAACATAAAAGGAGATAATATTTGTAAAATACTTTGTAAACTTTCAAGTGCTAGGAGCTATTATTAGATAAAATGAGATGGCTAACCCATTTGATCTAAAAATCTCACTACTGCACTTATACCACAAAGTAGTTAAAAAGATAAAAGGTTCCATATGTACCTGTTTATAACAGTAGGGTTTTTTCTTTTTATTGGTAGGTCCAAAGAACTAGAAACAAGATAGATGTTCATCAATTAGGAAATGCCTAAACAAACTATGATACATGAATGCATTGAATCACAGGCATGAAGAATCCAAAAGTTCATGGGAAAACTTCTACATGACATAATCCATAATGAAATATGATGAAAGTGATCAGGGAAGCTGCCTCTCCCAATCCACACTGACTTGTTTGGAGAATAGCCCCTGAGATCTGAGCATGTACTCTGTGGCTTCTTGAAGTGTTTGCTGGGGGATCCTTGCTCAATTATTTTGAAGTCAAAGGCTTTTAGTTTGTACCTATGTACTTCCCACTGCCACCCTGACAAGGTGATGCATTCAAAGAGAAATGAACAGTATTCAGTGATGCCAACTCAATAAATTTTAAAGGGAGAGATAACTTCTACTCACACTATTTTCTTTCTCCCTTCTGACTGTATGGTTTGAGATTCCAATACCTCCTCCTTGGACTTCCAGTACTAGACTGAGCTACTAATGTGACTGCTCTAACACAACAGTAAAGGCATAGGTGAGATTGAGATTGGGTCTCAAGGTCCTAGCTGCCTCTCTTATATAGTGTTTCCTTCCTTCAGCTCATTTTATTGAACAATCTTTAGATAGATATTTCCAGCCATGACAGCTATCTTATGAACTCAGAAATACTATAATCTTTGAAGGATCTGGTTGACGGGAAGATTAAAGATATTTAAATCTTCAATGTCAAGATGATTCCAACAAGGAGGGGGCCTTAATGGAGTTGTTCAGACAATGTAGAGTTGAAGTGAAGGTGAAATGGCTGGTTAATGGTCCCACAAAAGACACATATACACATTCAGAAGGAAGAAAAATGTCCAGAAGACCAAAATCACCAAAACTTGGAGTAAAATAAATAGATAGTAAAACATTTAATTAAAATATTATGTACCAGATACTAAGGTAATTAACGAGAAAGCATATGGAAACCAACAAGAGGGCAGAAGACAACAGATCACAAGGGGTGCTTGGAAGAGGTGAGGAGGAACATGGATAAGAATATCAGGATGGGGCCATGGCAGGAAGTGATGTGTTGTACTAATTCCTGGCTAGGTACTCTGAAAAGCTGATTTGTGGGGTTTTAGAGGAAGGAAGAGACAAGAGATTAGTCCTAGTTTCCAGTATGGTGGAGATGATCCCAGAACAAGGTTATGCAAGGTATATTTAAATTCTCCTGTTGCTAAGTCTAGCAGAATGACTGACACATAGTAGGTTTTTAATAAATGCCTTTTAATTGATTATCATAATATCATGAGACCAACTTGGCTCCTAACTTTTACTCAACTCTTACAAATCTCTTTGCAGTGGCAGCTGAATATTGACCAGTTTAAAGACACCAGCAGTGTTCATTTTGCTTAAATAGTACTTGACACATTTTTCTAGAAGTAGAGGTGAAAACATCTGGGATGGTTGAAAGTTCAAAGTCCAAAGAAGTTTCTTGTCAAAAGGAATAGTTTCATTCCTTCCACTTGTACTTCTGGACTTAGCCAAGCACCTGGTTAAAAAAAAAAAAGTAGATGTTTATTATCTTTTGATTGATCTCTGCTAACAGTACATACCATTGGCTTTCTTCTGCTGTGTGATAATAGGAAATGAACATATATCTTCTCCTTTTTACTGACTTTTCTATTAATTTATCCTGTTAGAATAGCCAGAATGTTGAGAATGAAACATTCAGAACAGGAAACACAGGACTTCACTAGTAAAGTGAAGAATTGATCCAGGGAAGGAACAGAAATTAAAAAGGAATAGATCACAGAAGTTGTATAGAAAAGAGATAAGACAAAGAAAGGAAGAAAATAATAGGAATAGAAAAATCACAAAGAAAAGAACTTATCAGTCAACAAACATTTTAAAATAATCTATGTGCCAGGTATTGTGCTAGCACAGGAAAAACTAGAACAAAAACAAATCTAAAGTGTTCCACTCGGAGACCCTTTAAAGGTTACACTGATGATATAGACAAAGGGTCCTCCAATTCCTCACCTGCTGAATCCAGCAGTCTAATATTTATGTATATATCCATCTAGAAAGAAGAACCAGAACAGACAAGTAGAAAGACAATTGTATCCTAGGTGGTAGAATATGTCTTAGAGAAAGGGGCTATAAGTATATTCATAAGTATTCCTCAATATCAAGATAGATGTAACATTTCTAACCATTTAGAAGAACTGAAAAAAAATGATAATGCAGCAGGTTTGTCTGTTTGTTTCCTTCCATCATATGCAATCTGTAACTGTGGCTATGTATTGGTTACCTAGGAAACTACTGCAGAAAGAAAGTGGATTGGCTGGATGTGGGGCTTGATTGGCAGACTTTTTAGTGGTATGAGTTCATGGGTGAATGTGATGTGCAAACAAGTAAATACCATCACAACCAAAGTGATTCAGTTTTGTAATGTAAGAGAGGATCTAAATTGATATTAAGTCGGCCAATACAAAGTTTTCAATAGAAAGTGAAATGTGCATTATACTAGGTAGAAAATAGCCAGAAAAAGATTTTTATTACTGCAAGGAGAGAGTCCAAAAATGAACTTAAAATGGCCTGTCCATTCTAAATCAGATATATCTGGCACGATTATCAGCCTTTTATACGCAGCTTTCAGGCACCGTGGGTGTACCTCATTTTCCCAGAAGCATTCATAATGATAAACACAAAACAAAAAATTTTAGATTTGGAATAGTCCCACATATCATTAAATTGTGTCCATCAAATTGTGTCATAGGCAAATCTAGTGTGTGTTCTTCCTTGGTTGCTGAAGAAGACCATGCTATCAGAGAAATAATGACATGACTTGAACTTGACTTTGTTTTGAATGAGAAAGGACTGTGCAAGTCACCAGCCTCACTTCTCCTCCAGAGCCATTTGAATCCAGTGACCAGATATTCATCAGGATGACTGGAGATGACACAGGATGAGGCAATTGGGGTTAAGTGACTTGTCCAAGGTCACACCACTAGTGAGTGTCAAGTGTCTGAGGTGAGATTTGAATTCAGGTCCTCTTGACTCCTGCACTGGTGCTCTATCCACTGCACCACCTAGCTGCCCGAAGCAAATCCAATAGGTCAATGAATTTAGACTAACCTGTCAATTGAATAATGCTAATTGTGGAGAAATTATTTTATTCCTATATCCCAAGTGATTGCACTAGGTATATATTTGGTGCTCAATTAATGGTCGAATATTACTTGATTTAAAGTGGAGTCAAATAGCCTCTCAGAGGTTTCACATTCAAAAAACTGAAGTAGCTTTGGGATGAAGTAATGATATAAGGCATTGATTAAGAACTTATCATTTTTCAGCCCATACACTAACTGCTGGGGATATTAAAACAATCAAAAAAAGATAGTCCCTGCCCTCAAAGAATGTATGGTCCAATGATGGAAGAGAACATAAAGATGGAGCCTTGAAGTTGCTTGGGTATCAGGAAAGTTGGGCTCAAAATTCTATAATACTTCTCAGATACTTGGTGAATAAGACAATCTACCCAGAGAACTCCTGAGGATGGAGCAATTCTAAGAAAATGTAGACATTCTAAGGAAGTCAGATGAATTTTTATGAAATGGATAGTGAACAAGAGTATGAGGAAACAGTTTAGGCATAATATGAAGCTAGGTAATCCTATCTTCCTTCCACCCCTATCCCCTATCTTTCATCCATCAGCATGTGGTTGTTTATTATGTGACCATGTGCCTCATACAACTCCCAAGGACTTCTCTATCAAGTCCTATTGGAGAGATAGAAGTTTCCTTCCTAAGTATTTTTATTTCAAAAATTACTAACTTCTTAGAATAGCCAGATATTTGATCTCTGTGTCTCTCATGAGGGAAGTCCCACGATTCCAGTTTCTGAAAAGGTAATCATTGAGTTTGTTCTAAATTTAACTTCATTTAATTAAATCATGTTGCCCTTTGTTTCTGTGTTATGGAGCAGGAAAGAATTAATTTGCATCCTACCACCTTTTTTTCTGATTGATAAATAGAAGATCAAGTCCTCTTTGATTTTCAATTTTCTTAGCTGACAATGCTACAAATGTATACACAGATAGATATGATTTAAGATTATGTCAAAATGATACTTTATTGTTTATTACTCTTTTTTAACCCTCTCATTCTCTCCTATGCTATTATACTTAAAGATATAAAATAAGTCAGAAACCATTACATGATGCTAAATATGCATTTTGATTTTGGAATTACTTTTCAGGTTATATGTTGTACATCTATTCATTAATGATTTTCTTCTTTATTAATTAATAAATATTGATATGTGGCAGAGGAAGAAGATATTTCCTTTTTGTTTGATTTTATATGGCTATAAATCTGATTATCTTAATGTTTCTAGTCTAATTTTCTATCAGGTTTTAGGATGACAATTTAAATAGAGAATAGCTATTCTCTCATATTATAACTTAGATTTGCATAAGCTAGTAACTTCATAGAAATTTTCCAATTTAAGATAGTCCATTGGAATTCTCTATGTTGAGGTAAAAGAGCTTCCTCTTCTCTTTGTAAATATTATGAGTTTTGAATGAGATTTATTAAGACTTACAGAATAATCTTACTGTTAGTTTGTAAGCCAGTGTTTCATAATTTTCTATGTATTTTAAATGTAATGGTTGATTCATTTAAAACATAAAGTAATTGAGAAATTCTCTGGAATAAATCCTCCCCTTCTTATTTCATTAATTTGCAGATCCTTCATTGTTAGTTACACGAAAGTATAATTAGGAATAGAACACCAGTTTCCAATCAGATGGTTTTAAAAATATACTAGTGTCAATAGTCTCCTTTTGTTACACATACATGGGTCTTTACTAGCAATGATTTTTGGTCCCTTTAAATTACAGGTTTTTTTCTATATAAAAGTACTGTGTGTGTTCTCAAAATGCTATCTATAGCAAAGTAATCTGTATATATGAAATAAGACTAAAAGAAAACTGAGTGGATCAAATCAACTAAAATAACAATTATAATGGAGGATAGTTTAATCAGAAATATGAATTTTATGAAATCTACAGAAGACATATTTCATTTTTAATATTTCAGTACATTATGTTGAACATTTAAATGGTACACAGAGTGATTCTGTGGCAGTAGCTTACAGTGGTATAATAATCTTTCAAAATATGAATAATAAGTATTTTTGTTATACATAGAGGGAGCTGTTAGCAAAGGTTTAGTAAATGAACCCTAGAACCTACAATGGAAATTTCCCACTGTTGTCAAGTAATTAAAAGAAGAATTTTGATTTTAATATATGAATTACTCTTTAAACTGTCAATTGTGTGATAAAATTAATATTACAAGAATCATGATTTTTGGGGGGGATAGAAAATTGTCATGGGAATCACATCTGTCTCTTTTCCTCTCTGTTTCTCTGTGTCTCAGTCTCCCCCCCCCCATTCTGTCCCTCCTTCATCTTGCTCTGACTAGTATTCTTATAAATGTTCTCACACACACACAAATACACTTTTTCCTAGAAATGAAGTTTTTTATGATCCAAAACAAAAGTAATCATTTCCCTGAAATGAAGCAGGGGAAGGGAAGAGGAACATAGCATGGAAAATTTGATTTATTCTTCGTTCAGAGAATCACTAGAACTTTGGGAAACTATTATGAGACTCAAGAGTGAAATTTAAAGAGAACAAATATAATATGGATGTATTTATATATACATGTGTAAAAACAAATCAAGTAGGAAAACAGTGAAAATATATCACAAAGAATATGATTTCCTGGCCATGTTATTATGGTAGGAAGTTGCAGTTTAATTCGTGGATAATACAATCATTGTAGAGAACATCATGTATAGTTTATTAGAAAGGCGTGTAATATCAGGTGAAATGGAAGGGGTGACATGGGAATTCAAGATAGAATTATTCATTCACAAACACACACACATATACACACATATTGCAATGATCTAACAAAGGTTCATTGGTTGATGATCAGGGTAGGAGACTCTGATAAACTCATAAAACAATTGAACATATAATCTGAGGTTATATCAACTGAAGTTACTGTGGATTATCCCAAAAAGGATAACTAGGCTTAGTAAGATTATGTATTCTCAATTAGTATTCAAATATGGGATGTTATGGCTTCCCAGGATCCTAGAAGAAAAAAATTTAATAATGCTTTCTGAAATTAACAATTCAATTAGAACCATAAAAATTGACTACTGAATTATGGGAAATATTCAAATTGTATGTACATTTTAATTGTTTAATAATTATTCGCCTCTGTCCTTTGTCTTCTGGAATAATGTAGTCCAATTCCTCTGCTTCATTACTCTGGAGGCTACTAAATCATGTATGAACCAGAATGTGGCTCTTCAATTCTTTAGTTCTGGTTGCTTATAATAATATTTTTTTGCCTTTCATCTGGAAGCTCTGGATCTATGATCTAGATCTGTGATGTGGAACTGGGTGTTAGGTTACAATACTGCTAATTTGTACTTGTTGCCATCACACTGATGCAGTGAGGGTCTGGAGATGTCACATAATGGATCTGGGACCCTCTTGTGCCCTGTTTTACATCTTTTCTCTTTACACTGAAGGATACTTCAAGCATCACTTCTAGCCTGATCTTGTCTCTGATGTCCCCAGAGTTTCCTGTGCTAATTTGGGTTGGGAAAATAACTGACTTTTTCTTGGATTTTCCCATGAGGATTCAGTCTGGAGCATTTTCTGTCTCAGTTTGGAAGTCTTTTTTTTAAATTTTTGCTTGTTTGTTTTTCTTTTTAGTGGAGAAGTTCATGTTGTAGCTTCCTGATATTTTCCTGTACTGGCTGCATGTCTTCATAGTCTTTCAAACCATCTCTTTTAACTTGTGTTAACTTACCAAAAACTTCCAGCCCCAATGGTCAAATCTAAAAATTTTTATCTGACTCTTAAAAATGCAGTGAGATTAGCCACGGTTTCTGTAGAAGAGATTTTGAAACAGATATTACATTTCATAAACACAAAAAAATTACAGCTATATTTATTTGTATGTGAGTATATATAGAGTTATCTTAGCCATGCCACTGTAGATATTACAGAAATGTGAAAGACACTAAGGAAGTGGAAGTTGAATTCTTGCCCCTTGGGAAGAAATTTTCTAGAGTTTTCTCTCCTTAATATCCCAGGGAATATAGTTAGACCACAAGATTTTTCTTTTTTTGGGAGGGTGGAGGTCAGTGTAGATTAACTCTGAATAATTTGTGAATTTCTCATTGCCTTAAAGGATTGTGAGAAAGGCAAGCTGAGACACTAGATAATTGTGGGAGCCAGAGTATGGAAGTAGCCATCGTGTTTTATAGTCCTGGGCCCCTTGAGACAAAGTGGTATGATCAAATCATGTGCAAGACATATAGCAGGTGCTACACTTCTGGAATCAATCAGAATTGCAGAGACCAGAGTCACTGATCCTTTCCTTCCTCCCCATTTCCCCCTCTCTTTTCATAGAGGAAAAGAGGTTAATCCCTTCCATGAATGCATGTTTCTTCAAAGTTGTTTTAAACTTTTTTATTCACTTTGTCTCTAACGATGAGAATTGTGATAGATAATATTAATCAATGCATTATTAATATATGTGCATCATTGATCAAATGCTACAGAAAGGGGCCAATAAGAGAGTTCCAATTAGGAGAGAAACAGTTCGAAAATTGAAATTTTGAAGGAACCCTTTTACTGACTGGGGCTCAGAGCCTTAGAAAATACTATTATTTCATGTTTATAACTTCACAGTTCACAGGAAACATTTATAGTGAGACTCTTCCAGATCAGAAGTAAGAAGCAGTGGCTTCGGTTACTCAACTAACTGGGCTGATATTGATGCCATACTTTTCCATTTTTCTTCTCTGAATTTCCTAAAACCATTTTGAAAGAAAAGCCATTTTTCAAGGGAAAAAGGTCTGGAAAAGTGGCTAAAGGAGGAATTCAGAAGTCATGACCACATAAGGTTCCTAAATAATTATCCTGAAATGGACGTTCCAAACCCTGGTAGCTGCCTATGGATTTTAGAGGTCTAGAGCCACTGAGTGGTTCCAGTGACTGGCTGGAAGAGTTAGTCCCTCACAGCTTCTACAATGCTTTTCAGAGACTCTATCACCAGTAGAGGAGTTCAAACCATGATGTAGCTTGTCAAAAATATGAGCCCAGAGGGAATCACTTAGGTGCAGAGAAAAGGTAAAACTAACAGCTCTCCTTTCTGGTATAGCACCATACGACTCCCTTCTCACCCCACCTTCTTTCCCATATATATGTGCACATACAGATATACATACATACATATACACAATTATAAATGTGTGTATATGCATATATATACATTTATATATGTATATATTTATATACATATGTATGCACACATTGTTTGTATTCCATCATTCTGTCATGTCTGACTTTTCTTGACCCTATGGAACATATTATCCTTGGAGTTTTCTTGGCAAAGATACTGGAGTGGTTTGTCATTTCCTTCTCCTGCGGATTAAGGCAAGCCAGGGTTACATGATTTGCCCAGGATTACACAGCTAGCAAATGTCTGAGGCTGGATTTGAACTTTGGATTTCAGATCCAGTGCTCTATTGACTGAGCTATTTAGCTACCCCTACATATACACATATACATATATAAATGTATATAATGTATAGTTTCACCTTACCTTCTTAAGCAGAGAATACTAAACTTAATTTGTCCTTTTCCTGATGACTCAGAATTTTCCATACATTCTATAATTATTTACTCTTCTGTAACCTAGTGATGTTCTCAAGAGCTATTGTGGTATACAAAAATAGATCAAGACTTTTGTACTTATTTTATGTTCTTGTGTCTGATTCTTTTTGTGTTCTCTCTCATACTAGCAGGCTGTCAGTGATTGCTTCTTGTTTCTGTCAGTGTGCCTTCTTAAAGCAAATGTTCTCCCTCCTCCATGATTTACTGTTGTTTTAAATCTACTGTGAACTGAGAAAGCAGATGTTTTCTAGAGTCCTATATAAAATTAAAGTAAAAAGTCTATGAGCAAGAGTCTAAGGGTCTCTCGTATGAGAGAGAATATCAGTTTTATGTTGCCCATTTTGCCTACTTGTATTTCAGCTATGGACCAGATACTAAAAACTGTGAAATAAAACTTTTAAATAAGTGAGTTGTTATTGAGTAGTATTCTTTTATTTCCAAAGGTTGTTGCTGATAATTACGATCTGGATACACAAATATTATTGACAAAACTTATAAGGGACTGACATTTCTTTCTTCACGGAAAATATTGGAAACCTGAGCCATGATTAGCTTCTGTATTTGCTATCTGTCACTGCCATTTTTGGCAGTTTTTAGAATCTAAGTTGGCCTGAAGCATTTTTTCAGAAAGAATAATTCCTATCAGTTACAGTTATATTGCATTGCTTTGGTCTATATTTCAACATATCTTTTACCAGTTTTTGAATATGACCTTTTCAGTAGATTCACATTGAAATCAGCCTGGCTTTACTAATGGAAGACTGGTGGGGAATGGAGATTTTCATTATTCCTTATCCTTTCCTTTTCTTTGGTTTTTATTAGAACTTCTGGGATGTATAGACAAAATTGCTAAATAATAATATTAATAACTTTCGTTTGTATAGCAAATGCTGTGTTTAAGGCATTATGCCAAGCATTTACAATTATTCACTCATTTGATGCTGAGGAGTACATATTTTTATTATCTCTGCTATATAGATGAGGAAACTGAGGCAAACTGAGGTTAAGCTAGTTGCTCATGGTCATTCAGCCAGGCAGTGTCTGAGGCTGAATTCAAATTAAAATTTTCCTGGCTCTAAGCTCATGACATCTATGGTTGTTCTGTGTGTTTGAACTCTTTAGTCAAATGATTCCGGGAATTTGTATTATCTAATTCTGATAGAATACATTTGTGTCTTTTGCTGGTGTTCACAGAATGATGAATTCCCAAAGCAGTCTCCAAACCTCTTATTTCATCCTCAACTATAGATGCCTAAGAAAGCTTTCTTTCATACTCCAATGCACTATACTTCCCTGGTGCTAGACACCATGCACTCCCCCATAACAATGTGTCAGTGGAGAGATTAGGAATAAAGCTGTACATTCTGTCAGGCAATCAGTCAAGAAGCACTCAGGAAGCATATGGTAGACATTGTGATAAAAGTTGAGGATAAAAAAAACAAAGGGGGTGTGACAAAAACAGTCCCTGAACTCAAAGAAGTCACATTGTGTTGGGAGAGACAACATGAAAATAGCTAAATACATGCAAGATTTATACATTATAAATGGGAGGTAATCCCAGAGAGATGGCACTAGTAGTGGGTATGCCAGGAAAAGGCTGTTTCAGAAACTTGGCCTGAGATGCGCTAAGGTATATATGAAGTGTTGGAGTTGAAATGGAATTCAAAGATCATGAAATACAAAAGATACAGAGCCCAGGGGAAGTTAAACAATTTGCTTGAGGTTACATAGCCATCTAGTATCAAAGCTACATTGGTATAAAATGTCTTGGTAAATTTAAATAAATTTATCGATATACAATAAGCCTAACAACTTTTATGCTTTCAGAAAACTCTTAACATGCAATATGTCAGCATTTTGTAATGGTTACTTTTTTACGCTATTTGTCAAGGTTCACAAGATTTTGATGCATTTAAAAATGTTTCATCAATAAACATTTGTAACCTACTGGTTAAAAGTATACCTTTAATGAGCAGCACCTTTTTTCTCAAATATTGCATTGATTATTTCACAGTAGATATTAAGTGTTAGGAAAATAAAGGTAACAGTGAAAGTCAGTTAACTAGCTTTTATTAAGTACCTACTATGTGCCAGGCCTTTTATTAAACTCTGAGGATAGGATACAAAGCAAAGCAAAAAGCAAAAACAAACAAAACAAAAGAAATAAAAACAGTCCTTACCCCAAAGGAGCTCATGGTGTAATAGGAGAGAAACATATAAACATCTATGTGCAAATAGCTCTATACAGGAAAAATTGGAGAGAGTCAGAGAAGGAAAACACTAAGATTAGAGAAGAGTAGGAAAAGTTTCTTGCAGAACATCCGCCTTTAGATGAAAAATGAATCAAGCCAGGAAGTGGAGACATTTGGGACATGGGGGTTAACCAATGAAAAGTCAGAGAGGAGTCAGTATATGTAGTATTTTGTTCAAACAGCAAGAGAGCCACTGTGAGCAGATTATAAAGCATGAAGAGACAAGAAAAAGAGAAAGGGGTCAGTTTATGAAGAGCTTTAAAAGTCAAAAGAGAAAAGATTGCACGTTTGATCTTGATTTTGAGTAAGAAGTTAATAAGGTCAGGCCTTTAAGAAGGTGGTTTAGGAAGATCTATTTGACAACTGTGTGGAGGATGGTCTTTTGTGGGGTAAGACTGCAGCCAAGGAGACCAATAAGCAGACTGTTTCAATGATTCACAAATGAGATACTGAGGGCCTCCTCTGGGGTGGTGGCAACATGAGGGAAAAAGACATATACTATAAATGTTTCAAACGTAGAATCAACAGAACTTGCCAACGGATTGGATATGAGAGGTATGGGAGTTGAGAATAACACCAGTATTATAATGCTAGATGACTGGGAGATTGGTGTTGTTGTGCTAGGATGTGCTGGGGTGCTGGGAACTGTGAAATTCAAGGACGAAAGGCACGGGGCTACCCTGAAAGAATTTACCTCAAGTCTTCTTTCAGTCAGAGATAAGGTTTATTAAAACTGTGGTTGGGGTGGGCAAGATTCCTAGCAAGTCTGTGCTATTGACCAGATTTTAAGAATCTGAGGCATTTAGTCGGGGACAAAATGAACCTTTGATACACAAAGACCACCAGAATATCTGGATGTGATCTAGGAGTAGCCAATAGGCTGAGATAACTCTGGGATTAAGGAGTGGTGAATAGCCTGGGGTGATCTGGAGGTGACAAAGGATGAATTGAAGGTTGGGTTGGATTAGGGGTAAGAGAGAATTGAAACTTGGGGAAATAGTCTGGGGTAGTAGACCACAGATAATGAAGGGCTGAACTGGGTCAGGGGTAACAGAATGGTCAGAGGCAAATGCCAGGAACTGGATCATGTGGGAAAAGTCAGGGGAAGTTTAAAAGGGCAAGAGGGGTCCAGAGTCTTAGCCTCTCAGTAGTACCTTGGAAAGTAAGTGGGAATTTAGGAAGGGGAAAGAGTTTGGGGAGAAAAAATTTTAAGTATGGTATTAGACATGTTGAATTTAGTATGTCTCCTGTATACTCAGTTAAAGATAAGCAATTTTAGATGTAAGTCTGGAGGTCATCAGAGAACTTAAGGCTGGATATGCCAGGCCTAGAGGCCTGAGGGCTACCCGAGTCTTACCTTACCTATCGCAGGTTTTCCGCTGGCCAAACCGGATAAACGTATGAGAGAAGAGACTTTCCGGAGTCGAACAAGGGTTAGGCTTTATTCAGGGTCTTGGTTACGTGTGCAGGGGGAATTCTTCCTTAGGAGAGAGAAATCTCCCAAGGAGGCAAAGATCTTACAGTGAGGGAATGAAAGCAGAAGTGGAAGTGGGGATAGAGGGGAGAGGGAAGAGAGAAGAGAGAGAAAAAGGGAAGAGGCGCCTTCTGTTCTGTAAGGGCCCCTCCCGCGCTAAGAGCGCCTTCGGGCTTTCCTGACCTTACTTAAGCTCTCCTGCCACATAGTTTGCACCTGAATACCGTGCCTGTTAGATAACAATAGGTGTGCCCAGATCCGGGCCAGTCTCGAGGGTGGGGATGCTCTCTCCCATCACGTTCTCACGGGAAGAGGCGGAAATACATGAGATCTCACTCCTCAATTCCCTGCTGTTTCCTGGGTGGCTTCATGAGAACTCTAAGGTTTAGAAGCTCTCACCTTTACCCACCCGAGACTGTCCACATGGAACTGAGCTTACACCCCCAACATGGATACAAGCAGATTTGGTTATCATCAGCATAGATATTGTATTTGAACCCATGAAGCTTAATGAAATCACCAAATGAAATAATTTATAAGGTGAAAAGAAGAGGACCAAAGACAGAATTTGAGCTATACCCACATTTGAAAGGCATGTCCTAGATGAGGATCCACCAATGGAGCCTGAGAAGAAATGATCAGCTAAGGAGAATCAGGAGAGAGGAATGTCACAAAAACCAAGAGAGAAGAGAGTATCAAAGAGAAGAGGGTAATCAATAATGTTAAAGGCTACAGAGAGATCAAGAAGGATGAAGATTGAGGGGAATATAAAAAACATTAGATTTGATAATTAAGAGAGCTTTAGTAACTTTGGAGAGAGCATTTTATGTTGAATGATGAGGGTGGAAGGCAGACTCCAGAGAGTTAAAAACAATGAGGAAAGGAAGAAGAGGCACCTATTGTAGATGAATTTCTCAAGGATTTTAGGCAAAAGTGAAAAAGCAGGAGAAATGTGACAATGGTTAGTAATGATGGATGGATCAAATGGAGGGTTTTGTAAAGATTGGGGAGACATGGGCAAGTTTGGATGGAGGCAGGAGGAAAATAGTAGCTAGAAAGTGATTGAAGATTATATTCTAAGACAGATCACTTAAAGTCTTTAAAGTCTCAGAAATTTTAAAATTTTATGAACCTATGAATCTTGTAAACTTAGGATTGCATACTGTTTTGGTCTCAGTTTGGAAGATAATTTTTAGCATTTATTCTGGAACATTCTGTGTCAACAAAAGCTTATTATATTAGATCAATAAGGCTTAGTTTGCCATAATAAATTAATATAAATTTATTTGAGATATATCAACAAAATAATATTTGAGATTAATGCTGCTTTTTAACTTTTCTTCTACTTTCTTCAGTTTTTAATGTTCTCATGATGTTATGAAATAGGTTATCATCCCAGTTTTGAATCAGGAAACTGAAAACTGAGGTTTTTACACCAGCTTTATTGTGTGATTTGAAATGTATCACAACTTTTCTGTATCTCAGTTTCTTCACTGATAAAAAGAGACATGCTAAAATAAAGTGCTAAGTAATCTTATTCTACCTCTTGAATTAATATGCTTTAGGAGAAGAATATAGAAGTTTTTGTTCCTTTTTATTTTTAAATATTTTGTTTAATTTTTCATTTTAATAGAACTCTGCTAATCCTAGAGACCAAAAAGGGATGTATTTCTCTGGAATATACCTCTCTTCCTTCTTTTCCTCAGTGGATACTGGTCCCAATGTTGCTTAGATTCTTAGTGGTTCTATGATCTATAGCTCTTCATCAATGCAGTGAAATTGTTCTCAACATTTTGTTAGCATACCTGGTTAAATTCTATACAAGATGCCCACTTAAATTTTTTTTTCAAAATGGTAGTCATGTTACATATTAAATCTAGGTATCTCTTGATCCTTCTTCATGTTATAAAAATTTTTATCAAAAATTGCTAAAATTAATGGAAGATCTATTGCAACACTAGTATTCCCTACCCTTCATTTCCTTGGCATTTAACTAAATAATGAAACTAAAGTAAACTGCAATATTCCTTAGTTTAATTTAGCTCACCAATCATTTATAGAATACTTCTGTGTGCAAGCTCAGTGCTAGACACTGGTGAGATAAATATATTCAATCAAACTATTTTCCCCTCATGAAGGTTGAACTCTATTTCTGGGGGATACATACAAATAAGGATAATACCGGGTAATTTAATGAGGGAAAAAGAGACCTATCACAATGGAAAATCAACACGGTTACATAGAGAAAGTAGGTCCTAAGCTGAACCTTGAAGGAAAACAAAAAAAAAAAAAATCTGCTCAGTGGGAAAAAACCAAGGAAGCAGTGTATTCTAGGTGTAGGAAATGGATGTATCCATAGTCTTTCTTTTATTAAACAGTACTCATTAATGTATGTTGTCCATAGACTAGAACCTTCTCACCTGTGACTCTGAGAACTCATAATTTCCTTGAAAGCTAAGTTCGTGTGCCACTTCCTACATAAGACCTTTCCTGATTCTCTTTGCACCCTCAGCTGAGTGTACCTGTACCCCCTCAACTGTCTTGTATTTATTTTGTGTGTGTGTATACATATAAGTATACACACACACACACACACACACACACACACACAAAAGAAATATGTGTATCCCCATTATCTTCCTTAATAGTAAGTAAGCTCAAAAATGGCAAGAACTGTTTCATTTTTTGTCTTTATAACCCCAGGGCCTAGCACAATTCTTGGGTACCTAATAGTTGATAATAAATGCTTATCAATTATTCAATACTGTTGGAAACATAAAGTAAATTACATAACAACTTTCTCCCTGAGAAGCTTTAAAAATAATGCAAAATGTCAATACAAATAAATTACTTGTCGTTTGATATCAATTATACAGGAAATCCATAAAAATCCATTTTTTCCATAAATGAGACTTTAAAAAATGTAGGCTGACTGTAAAAACATTGTTCCATACCTAAAATAGCAAAGAAGGCAATAGTTGGTCAAGTAAATGTGAGATTTAGATTTTTAGACCAAAGATTAAGATCATAAAAAACCAACCAAGCAAGACAGACTTTGACTAATGGTGCCTAGCATTTAATGGGGATAAAAAAGAGTAAGCTAATCTGAAGATCTGAATCTTGAGCCTTTTAAACAAACAAAAGAAAATGTTTGGGTGAAGAGGAAGGAACAAATATAATTGCTATATAACAAATATAATTCCAGTATAGCTGCTAAACTAACATCAAGTAGCAGGTGTGGGATACAAAAAAGAAATAGAAATGGGGAGGCCCAGTAATTAGCGATAAAGACATCCATATCTTGTATGTCTAGACAAAAATGTGTGGCATGCATTCAGCAATTTGTAACTCCATAGAACTTTTTTTTTAATGGACTGCAGATATTGACACAAAAAAGCAAATTCAGCCTCTAAACTATCATTGAGATTTGGCAGAATGTAATTTATGACTTTGTTATGGTTGTTTAGTCATTTTTCATTGTGTCTGACTTTTCATTACTCTATTTGAGGTTTTCCTGGTAAAGATAATGGAATACTTTGCCATTTCCTTCCCCAGCTCATTTTATAGATGAGGAAACTGAGGCAAATAGGGCTAAGTGATTTGACTAGGGTCACACAGTTACTAAACATCTGAGGACAGATTAGAATTCAGGAAGATGAGTACTCTATCTACCCTACCACCTCATTGCTCCATAACTAGGATGACAAGATTCATGACTATCATACTAAAGATGAAAAGGAAATGTCTTTTAACCAAGAGTTACAGAATATGTACAAGGCAGAGAGTATATAATATGCATGTAAAAAAGCTATATTCCAATGAAGACATTTGACAACCAGTTGTAGATAATACAGTAGAGAACATTTAGTTGAATACGAGACATTAGTCTGCTCAAGATTCTTATCAATGAACTAAACGAAGACATGTTTATCAAATATTTAGATGACCTGATATTGTCAAGGAAAGCTAACACATTGTATAGCCTGTAATAGCTGAAAAAAATTTCAGTAGTCTAAGATGATTGAATAGAATAAGGGGAAAATTGATAAGGACAAATGTGAAGCTCTACATTTTAGTTATAAAACTGCAGAAATACATGCATAATCACCTACGATTAGGCAATAATTCAAATGAAAGTCACCTAATAGTTTTAATGGAGTTAAACCACTAGCCTAAGACCTATATGTACCTCTTAGTTTGAGACTATACTGAATTTAAGAATGCCTCCAGGAACAAAGTTGTGTTTTTTTCAATTCAGAAAGCTAAGAAAATAGAGATAATAGAATGAAAATTTTTGAGTAAAAAAATTATAATTACTTGTATCCTAAATGCATTTGCACAGATAAATTATAGTAAATTATAATAAAATTATAAAAAAAAGTAAGTAAAAAAAAGTAAAAGTACAATTCATAGAAAAACGAATGTTATACTCTTGGGCTGGGTGGGTGCTGGTAAATATTTAACAACTAGTTCTCTAAAAAAAAGAAAACATATGTGACACACCTTAATTTTGATCTTAATTACTGACATTTTTCTTCACTATTTTATTAAGTTTAGACAATTAAAAAACAAAACAATACATCAAACTGTAATTTGTAGTGTTTTCTGATGTCCAATGACATCATACTGAAAATCTGACAGGTGACTCAGTTTTGAACTGCATCTATTACTTCCCAGGAATACCAGATAGATTAAAATGAAAATGCTACTTTCAGTTCCAGGCATCACTTTGGAGATTTTTTTCCCCCACGTACTAACTGCACACCCAGAGATTTTTGCCCAGTGTGGAGAGAGTATTCAAAACCATTCTTTATGAGAATTACCTAAGAATAAATAATATTTCACTTAGAGAAGGGGATATTTTGGGGGTGAGAATAGTTGTCTTCATGTGTTTGGAGGATTGTTGTGCGAGAAAAGGCTTTAGACTTATTTTTCATGATCTTAGGAGTCAGAACTAAGAGCATTGTCTGCTGCAGAATGATAGATTCCAGCTAGTTATCAGGAAAAACTTTTCTGTCCAAAAGTAGAATGTGAGGGTTCAAAAGGAATAAGTTCTTCTCCACTAGAGATCTTTCAGGGCAAGCTAGATGCCAGGAATATTTTTCTTATGAATATCATTCAAGTACAGTTTGTTCCAGGTGATCTTTGGCATCCCTCTGAAGTCTGAGATTTTGTGATTCCATGATTCTACACAGTTTTTCTATTATGACCTAAAACCTTGAGATTCATAAATTAAGGTCATGAAGAACTGTGGGAAAATATTTCATAGAATTACAGAAAAGAGGTCTCAATAGCCATTACATCCAACCTATTGACAAAACAATCCTCAATGTAATATACCCAACAAATGTTGACCAGTTTTTTCTTAAAGACCTCTCAAGAGGGTGATCTCATCACCTCTCAAGACAAGCCACTCCACTTTCAGACAGAACTGTAAGAAAATTTTTCCTGACATCAAGCCTAAACTTACTAGAGTGCAACTTCAATGCGTTTTACTCCTGATTCTGCCTTTTGGAGCCAAAGAAAATATATGTAATTCCTCCTCCACAGGTGCTATTTTCCATTACCTAAGCACAGCTATCATTCCTCTCTTTATTCTTGCCTCTGTATCCTTCCATACACATTCACATACTTCTCTTTTATTGGCTAAACTGATCCATTTCTTTCAATTAATCTTAATATCATGAACTTTAAGCTCTTTACCATGATGGTGGTCAACATGTCCAAGCTCCTCTGTATGTTTTCTAGTTTGTCAATATCCTTTTAAACCATGGCACCTAGAATTGAACACCATACTCCACATGAAGTCTGACAAGAGTAGAGTATAGTATCTTCCCATAGAAATAGGAATCCCTACTCCCTATTTCTAGAAACTCTGCCCTTCCTAATGCAGTCTAAGTTTTCTCTTGTTCTGTTTTTCAGTTGTTTTCAACTCTTCATGACTCCTTTTGGGTTTTCTTGGCAAAGATACTGGAGGAGTTTGTCATTTCCTTCTTTATCTCATTTTACATATAAGGAACAGGTGACTTGTCCAGGGTCATGTAGCTAGCAAGTTGCTGTGGCTAGATCTGAACTGAGAAACATGAGTCTTTTTGACTCTAGGTCAAGTACTCTATCCGCTGTGCTACCTGGCTGCCAGTCCAGGAGTACATTAACTTTTGGAGCTGACATATTACTCTTATTAAATGTAAACAGTTTTTTTTTTCCATTTTGTCCTTTTTTCACAATATAACTAATGTGAAAATATGTTTAACATGAGTTATCTATAACCTATGTCAGATTGTTTGATCTTGTGGATTGGGGACGGGAGGTTAGAAGGAGAGAGGGAGGGAAAAAATTCGAACTCAAAAATCCTATAAAAATGAATGTTGAAAACTATCTTTACATATAGTTGGAAAAATAAAATACTATTAAGTGAAAAAAGAAAAAATGTAAACAGTATATGGATATTGCAGTTGAATGTTGGAGAAAAGGAAGGCTTGATTCATTAAGAACTATGCTTTTAAAATAACACACTGCTGGTGACTGAGACTATTTCTCTTACCAAGTTTATTTTTTGTATTATTTTTACCATTTTTATAGCTTCTTACTTCTACATATTTAACTACAGCAGCTAGGAGGTGCAATGAATACAACACTGGGCTTAAAATCAGGAAGACTCATCTTCACAAGTTCAAATCCTGTCTCATGCTTATTAGCTGTGTGACCCTGGGCAAGTCACTTAATCCAATTTTGCTCAATTCTTCAACTATAAGAAGAGCTGGAGAAGGAAAATGCAAACTGCCCTAGTATTTTTGACAAGAAATCTCAAAAATTGGGTCACAAAGAATTGGATATGACTGAACAACAATAACAGTAGCATAAAATTGGCAGACCCCTATGGAAATTTGTGGTGAATGAATAAATGGAGAAGTATTTACTCAACCAATTAATAAGTATTTATTAAACATTCCACTATATATGTAAAGGATGGGAATAGAAAAGTGAGATAATCCCTTTCCTCTAGGAACCTGGGCTTAGAACTGTAACTTTTTAGGGTGCCACATTACTTGTATTAGAGTACTGTAATATCATTCTAATATTGTAGTATTATTGTAATAAAAGAGAGGGAACTCTTGGGGAAAGACAGTCAGTGAGAGAGTTTTATGAATGGGACCATATGGAAGTCATTTGTCTTTAGCTTTCCAGTAACAATGGACATGCTGATTTTATTACTGCTGCCAAAGTAAGAGATTGAAGAATGGGGAGTAGCGGGGGTAAGAGAGAATACAACCTGGCTGGCAGGGTAGATGACAAAATGTCCACATAGGACTTCATTTTGTGTTTTACTTTTTTCTGAATGGGATATGTATTTATGGTCCGTGTTAGGTTGGATCTAGGGAGTTAAGTGAGTTTACACTCACTCATCACAGCAGCTCAGTCTCTAAGATAGAATTCCAAAATTGTAAAGGATTATCCAATACCCACTCTTCCATACCACCATGATCTCTAGAAGTCAGGTCTTGCATATGGCTGTCCATATTATTATATTTGGAGTTAAGCCATTAAGAAACAAACATGCCACCTAGTGTAGGTGGTTTAGTGAAGGTATAGATGCCTCATACAGAAATCTTGAGTAAAATTTTGCAAAGAGTGATCTAATTGCTGATTCCTATTGATTAAAGTGAAAGAAAGCATTTTTCAGCAAGGTCCCATATTTGAATTGCTAGTGCAGGTGATTTGAGGATGCTGGCAGGGGAGGAGTGAATGCACATGGAAATGGCTTAATTTCATTTTTAATTTAAGGAGCCAGAATCTACTCAAAGAAATAGTCCCCGGAGTAAAATTTTGCTGTTGAGAAATTCTTTCAAATCCTTCCCTTTTTGCTGTTAACATTCCTTAAAGCAAGAGATAAGCAGCTTGCTTCAGCTCTTGTTTTAGTCACATCTGGGGATGAAATTCGCACAGATAATGCCACCTTTCTGTTTCTCCTAATATCTCTATCAGAGTCTCTAATAGTGCTCTCTAACCAGATAGATATTCTAGTCCATTTTTCTTAGGGCTATACTTTGCCCTCAATCCTCATACAGCTCTTTCACTGAACTCAATGGGAACTATATGCCTGAAACAAGGGTAAGATATATGACCCTGAGGGTTTGCATACAAATTTAAAACGTTTGAAAGAAAACAGGATAGAGCTACAATAATAAAGGGGAAAAGTATGATAAAACGGCCACAGCTGAAACTTGGAAGGGAATTAAGGGTATCACATGGAGAATTATTAGAGTATCAAGCAGTTTGTTTGAAAGGAAAGATGAGATAATAAATGTAGCCCCATTTGTAAAGCAAGATGGGTATAGGACCACAAAACCTATTATGAATGGGAGTTGGAGGTCTTTCCAGACATTAAACTTGGACAGATTTAACAGCTAGACAAATGGTATGAATTAGAACACATTCAACAAAGTACATGGGGGTAGTGCATGGGGATTTTTATCTATCTAGATATTATATTTTTAAAGCTCTTATCATTCTCTTATCTAAGTGCCCAGAACAATAACCCAGATTCTCATTTCTCTGATCTGTTCCATGTGCTGACCTCCCAAGCGAATGTAGACGCAGATCTGGTCTTTTTGACCTTGTACAAATTACTTAACCTTTCTGGGCTACAAATTTATCTTCCTGGAAATAGGGACTGCAATTTGACTACCTCACAGGTGTGTTTGGGAGATTATCTTGATTGATGTTTGTAAAGAGTTTTTTCCTATCTGTGTGAAAGGTAGACACAGAGCACTGCTATTTCTCTGGTATATTTTCTAAGTATTACTTATCCCTCATCTATACAAAAAGACTTGCATTAATGGATCATATTCCACATAACCCCTTAAAAGGAAATCACTTTTCTTTTTCAAGAACTTGGTAGAGGTGAGAGTATTGGGGTGTCAAAGAGCGAACCAGTCGAGTTTGGGAAAGAAACATGATATAAAAATGTTCAGTAATTAAGAAAATTATTATTGTATTTCATGCCATACTTGCCACATAATCCAGGAGATTTCAAATATATTCTGTGATTTCTGTTTTAATTTCTTTTCCCTATTTTTATTCATCAGGAACTTTTTGACTGAGAATCAGAAGGTAGAAGAAGTTTCTCTTTGACAAAGCTATTATTACTGTTTATGTATTTTTAAGTTGTACCTGACTTTTGTGATGCCATTTGGGGTTTTCTTGGCAAGGATTTTGGAGTGATTTGGCATTTCCTTCTCCAGCTCATTGTACAGCTGAGAAAACTGAGGCAAACAGGGTTAATTGATTAGCCCAGAGGGCACACAGCAAGTAAGTGCCTGAGGGCATATTCGAGGTCAGGAAGATGAGTCTTTCTGACTCTAGACCTAGCTGCCTTCTCTAACAAAGAGAAAGCTATATGTGAGCTATATTCTTGCACTTGGCAATTTGAATGAGGCACCTAGGTGGCTCAGTGGATAGAGAGTTGGATCTAGAGTCAAGCAAGTCTGTGTTCAAATATGTCCAAAGAGTTTGTGTGATGCCTGGGACATTATTTAACTCTGTTTGCTTCAGTTTCCTCAATTGTAAAAGGAGAATAATAACAAGATCTACCTCCTAGTATGGTTGTGAGGATAAAATGAAATATTTGTAAAGAACTCTCTCCCCCTGCATTAGGACCTCTATTCCTCTTGTTGATAGGCTACACTTTGGGTTTTTATATATAAACACTTGTGGGCATGGATTTGATTACTGGCACTTTCTTGGATCTTGCATCCCATGAATCTCTATGTCTCAGCTACTCTTTCTTCTTTGTAAATACCCTATATAGTATTAACTTGGGGAACATGCGTAGACCAATTCAACCTCCACTAAATTGGTAGGACAGATATGCATGCTAATTCTTGTTGTTAAACACTGCAGGGTTCCCAAAAACATTATGGGAAATTTTTCAAGATTTCCTTCCTTTGAGTAGAAGGGCTGTCTATCTGCATTGTAGTGTTCCCCTGTGAGTATAGGGAGTAAGGAAGACAGGTCCTATGCACTCCTGTTTCTCTTGAAGTAAACAGAAGTTTTTAGATAGAAGAGGCTAGGACTAGGAAATACATTAAATGGAGAAGAGAAACATGGTATTCTCTGAATAACAAAAGCTTTGCATGTTTAGACATCCCCACATTAACAGAAATAAAAGCTCCATTGATTCTCTAATAACCTAGGAGATTAATGGAGTCATAAAGATACGTAGTAAAAAGAATTGAAAAGAAAGAATAGTGATATTATGCTGTAGGGAATAAAAAGCTAGCCACAGAGTTAAGAAGACTCATGTGATCACATCTTGGCTGAGACTACCATTGGATTGAAGGATCCAGGGCAAGTTACTTCACTTCTTCATACCCCCAGGCCACTCATGAATGCTTTCAGTTGTTGCAAATGGACAATTTCAGTAAGGAAGATTTCTCACTGAGAATCTCCTACACTTATTGTTATTAGTATTATTATTATTAATTATTTTGTTATTCTAGTTCAAAGCCAAATGACTTGCAAATAGCAAGTGCTTAAGAAGTGGTTATTGACTAAATAATTGGATCACAGGTCCAAGTCCAGCGCCCCCACTAAAATAAAATAAAAAGACAAGTGAATTGTGTTGGTAATGTGTATTATATATTTAGTGCAGTGCACAGTTCAGTGGGAAAAAAAAAAAAACAAAAAACAAAAAGGCAAACTTTATACCTTAACATGGATTTTATGAGGCCTGAAATCAAATTCTAGTTCTGTCAGTACAGGCCTTTGTGGTCTTGGGAAAGAAATCATCTCTGGGCTTCAGTGTCTTCATCTGTAAAATGGGAGAGTAGTATGAGATGACTTCTGAATTCCCTTCTAACTTTGGATCTATGCTATCATAAGAAAGCTTTTTCTATAGATACCTTATTAAATTCACAAAACATATTACCAAGTGAGGAACGACAGTTGTTATTTCATCCATGTTAGGGATAATGTAACTTACCCAAAGGTCACCCCAACTCATAGTAAGAAAAAAAAGTGATCCTTGAATTGTCAGTCAATATAAGAGTCGATTGAAGGCAGAGAATATTTTCTCCAAAACAAAATCTGATTAAAGATTAATTGACAGCAATTGAAGGCTTTCTCTAACTTTATTTGTTTTTCTGCACGGTTTTACACTGAATTCACAGTAGTTGCTTAAAGGTGTGAGTTTAGCATCATGATACACCAGAAAATAAAGCTGGTAATAAACATTGGTTTAAGGGCAAATAAATTTGGATTTATAGTCAGTCTCTGGCAATAAACTTTTGTCACAGATCTAAATGTCATTCAATAGACTGCCCCCATTGTAATGCTGTTTGAAAGTAAAATGTTTAAGTGGCAAGTGAGGACTTAGTGAATTATCATAGTTGAAAACCTACCCCCATCCCACTCATTTCAATGTTTGGCAAAGGCAGGATGCTTCATGCAATGGCAGATTTAATAGTGGGAAAAGCAAAGGTTCCAGGAGAAGGGTGAATAGTCGTTGGGACCTCTACATTGGGATATTATAATACAGCTAGTTTTCAGAGGTGGTTTCCTAAGTTTTTTACCTATCATTTTCATTCAGGATATTGTAGCTATTATGTTGTTCTCCTGCTTTTGATTTCATTCTACATCATTTCATATAAGTCTTCTAATATTTCCCTGGATTCCTAATATTCATGCCTTTTTATGGTGAATAGGAATGTGGCTCAGTTCAAATATAAAGAAATTTATCTACATAAAAACTTTCTTGATCCACCCAGATGATAAGAACTCCTCTCCAAAAAAAATTACCATTGTCTAAACACATTTCTTTATGTTTGAACTGGACTTTCAATGAAACTAGAGATTTTCAAAGGCAAAGATAAAGTGAGAATGAATTTCTGGTCTGCATTCTGAGATGTGCAAAGGTGGACAGATGAGAGGTGGAATGGCATTGGTGAGGAATGACAAGGTCAATCACCCTGGATCAAAGTGTCCATGAAGTAGAGCATGGTAAAGCCTTGGTAGCTGATTTGATTGTTGAAATGATTCTGGGGAAGAAGAGAGGAGAAGGAATTCCATGGAAGTGCATGCTTTATGACCTTCCATGGAATATAGATACAAGATGGTAATAGAGTATTTTCCAGACCTTTTCTCTGCCTTTGTACCTGTTAAGAGGAAAGCAATTCAAACCAACCACTCACTCTTCTTACTTCATATACCTCCAGATGGAGATCAATTTCCTCTGAACATATATTGATATCAGACATTTATTTAGTACCTTATATACATTGTCTCATTTGATCCTCAAAACCACTGCATGAGTTGTTCTCATTTTATGAATGACAGAAGTGAGGCTCGGAAAGATTAATGGGTTTGTTCTAGTTCACCCAGTTAGCATATGGAAAAGATGATATTTGAACCCAGGTTTTTTCCAACTCTGGGTCGCTTTCCACTACATTTTGGTACCTTTCTACACAAAAAGCATTATCATGATCAGCCACAGTTTTGGATATTAGTAACTGGATCTCATTTCTGTGAAAAATCCACAAAATCCACAATGTGAGCCTGCCTCGGCACATTTTTTTTTAGACTGCATTCAATCATCTACATTTTACACTCCCTGGAGGATACAAGATAGTTATTCATTACAAGTAAATTTTAGTGCACTTTTCTCATTCAAGCACCAGATGGCACTTATAAAAAACATTAGCAGGCCCATAACTCAAAAGTTACTATAAATCCTCAGCACTTAGGTAACCTGGTGTTACAGTAAGAACAAGCTACTAAGCCATTTTGTCCCCCTTTGCCCTCCCAAAAGCTATTGTCCAGCACAACATTTCTTCCCTATGTACATCCCGTCACCTTGAGTGGCTATCATTCTTACTTGTTTCTCAAGTAGGGAATTTTGTGAGCCCAACAAAACATTAAAAGGAAAAAAAATGATAGTGGATCACATTGCTCTTCAGATCTGTTCAATCCCCCCTCCTCCTAACACACACGTACAGCCCATTAAATGTTGTCATTTCATCTAGTATTTTTTAAACAAGCTGCAGAGAAACTTCTATATAACAGCTTTCACTTTTTACTCAAACATACCATGATGAGGTTAATAAAGTCATGTGTGATGGGAGCAAAAGAAAATTAGTTTCCTTGAAAAAATATTATAACTATCATCTTGCATTCAGGCCAATAATATTATCTGCCTTGATGAAAGCTGAAACTTTCTTTGCTTTTTCATATTAGGGATAATGGAACATTTTTTGGTAATTTATTCTATTTTAAACTTAAATACAAAATGAGAAAAGAAAAAAACGACATTGTCATATACACAGTAAACCATAAGAGAGGATTCAATATAAAAGAATACATTTCCATTTCAAGAAAATCTATATAATAAATACTACACATTGTTTTCAAAGCTGCCCATCTTTTCTTTGCTTCCTTGTTCGCTTTCTTTGGTTCTCTGCTGTGAACTTTTAAATTTTATTTTCCCCTCCTCCAACCTTAAAGGAAACTATAATTAAGGACATACATATGTAGATATCTGTAGACATCTACATATTTATATGTAGAGATATACATCTATAAATATACACCTATACATACACATGTATGTATGTGTATATGTGCACACACGTGTGTACATGCAAGCATATGCACATACATGTACATCCATAAACATGCATATACACATATATACATATACATGACCATACCATGCTTATTTCCTCTTATCATCTGTTTCTCTGAAGGTGTATAGCATCCTCCTTCAAAATTCCATGTTTTTCCAAGTTTTTCTAGAACAACCAGATCATTTCCTACACCATAGCACTATTCCAACCCAATTATATCCAATGAGAGAGACTGCCAATGAAAGTTTTCCCCCCATTATCTGCATTCTTTTTGTTCTTGACTACGTAGGCTTTATTTATACAAGAAATTTTTAATTTAAAACAATTAAAATGATCATTTTTACACTTCAATAATGTTGTCATCTTATTATATAATTTAAGGCTTAATATTGCTGAATTTACTTCCTTTACATCTTTTCCCCCTTGGTTTCTTTGAAGTTCAGGACCTTTTGTTCTTTCAAATTAACAGTTATTTTTTCCAACTCAGTAAAATAAGTTTTTAGTAATTTAATTGCAATGTCATTGAATAAATAGATTTCTTAGTTAAAATTGTGATTTAAAAAATTGTATTGACTTTCCCTATCCCTGAACAATAAATATTCAATTATTTAGATTTGAATTTATTTGTATACAATGTGTTTTATGTTTATGTTCATGCGGTTCTTGTGTCTGTTTTGGCAGATTCATGTTTAAATATTTTACACTGTCTAAATATTCTAAAAGGTCTAAAACAGTACTGAATAATAGTGCAGTTTATTTCTTTTTACTTTTGATTAAATATATTTTAACTTTAACTTTTTTCTGAGATTATGTTTACTATCCCTAGTTTTATATCTGCTAAATTCTATCCATCACTCTCATTTTTATAATGTTTCCTGAGAGCAGCATATTACTGAATTCAAATTTTTAATGTTTCCATTTTATGGGTAAATTCATCCCATTCACATTCTAAGCTAAAATTACTTGTGTATTTTCCTCCTTGTTTTTCTTCACTGTCCTCACCTGATTTTCCCTAGCTCTCCTTACTCTTCTGTTTTCTTCTACCTCCTACCTTGCCATCCTATTCCTTCACCTACCCACTCCTCTAAGAGTCCCTTCCTTATCCTCTCACCCCACCCTATCCCCTTGCCTTCTTATTTCTTTGTGTAAGTTAGATATTTATACCTATACTTATATACACATGATCACAGTTACATTACCCAGCCTCCCCTCTACTATCTTCTCCTGTATCAATATTTCCTTTTATGTCTTATTTGTATGAGATAAGTACTCTTTTATTTCTCCGTACAGTTTTATTTTTTAGAATCACCCCATCATATTCAGCTCAGTCCACCCATTTCTTTCAAATTAAATTGTCCAAATGATGTTGATCATGAGCACTGATAATACTTTCTCATATATAAAATAAACAATTTGACCTTATTGAGCCCCTAATAAGTGGTCTTTAATGTTCACCTTATATTTCTCATAGATATAATACATCTAGTTTTCCCTTAAGTTATGGAAGTTTTGTCACAAAAAGCTGAAAGTCTTTGAGTTCCTTAAATATCCCTTTTTTTTCCATTCAGAATTATACTTAACTTTGGTAAGTTACCCTTGGTCCTAACCCCAACTGTTTTGCTCTATTGAATATAGTATTCCAAGACCTATATGGTATGTCAAAATAGTAGCTGCTAGGTCTTATGTAATCCTTATTGTAGCTCCATGATATATTTTTTTTCTTGTTGCTTTCAATATTTTCTCCTTAACCTGGGCAGTTTGAAACTTAACTGTGATATTCTTGTAAGTTTTTCTCCTGGGATGATTTCCTCCTTTAAAGTGGTAACAAGTGGATTTTTTTTTCTATTTCTACTTTGCTTTCTTGTGCTAGAACTTCAGGGCAATTTTCCTTCATAATTTCTTGTCATATTGTATAAACTTCTTTTTTAGGTAGTTCAAGTACTCATATTATTTCACCTCTATCTGTTCTCTAGGTCAGTAGTTTTTCAGATGAGATGTTTCACTTTCTCTACTATTTTTTCATTCTTGGTATCTTAGTATGTCATTAGTTTTCCCTTGCCCAATTCTAGGATTCAAGGAATTACTTTCTTCCTGAAGTTTTTGACTCTCTATTTCCAGTTGATTGACTTTTGTTCCATAATTTTCTTGGTTTTCTTGGATTGCTCTTATTTTTTTTTCAAATTTTTTCCCTCAGTGTCTCTTATTAGATATTTAAGATCCTTTTCTAAAGTTTTTCCAAGAACTCTTTTTGTGTTCAGGACCATTTGACATTTCTCATTGAAAAAAGAGTAGCTTTTACAGGACCATTATCTTCCTCCAAATATCAACCCGGATGTTTTCTATCCCCACAGAAGCTATCAAAGACTGAGCTCTTTCTCCTTTGGTTACTCATTTTTATTTGTTTGTTTCATCTTGTTTTTAGTAGCTATTAGTGTAATCAAGTTGTAGTCGCAAGGTATGTGGAATGGTGCCCTGAACCTCAGTAAGAAGTTCCTTCTTACTACTATTTTCTGAGGTCTAAGGGACCAACAGCAGGCTCTCCTCTTCACCCCTAAGCTACAGCTAAGGTACAGTCACTCTGTTCCCTAAATGATCTTACTCCTTGTGGTCCCTCCAGAGGCTGCAAACTATAGTTGTCCTCTGTCCCAGAAGTGAAATCAGGAACTTTGTTCTCCTAACAAGTGCTGACAACAGGCTTCCTGCCCCTTGCTACTGCACTAACCAGATGTGTGCTAGTCTTTTCTCCTTGCAGTCAGAACCCAGGAAACCTCTTGTCATCACAGCTGTGCTTTGGGTCCCTGAACAGTGGAAGGTCCTTTGGTCTTCTCCTACTCAATCACCAAACTCGAATACTATCTGTGAGATGAAAGTTTCTGAGGCTGAGCCTGCCTCTCAATCCAGCTGCCCCCAAGGCTTGTTATTTTTGGATTCTGCAGAGTTGGCGTGGAGGTGTTTGCACTTCATTCAGGTCAAATCTCTGCCCCTGAAGGTCAGGACTTTCCTGGAACATTCTCAAATTGACATAGGAGGACAACTCCATGTTTATTTCTGGTGCTCTTAGGCACTGTGGGGGATGCTTAGAGAGCCAAAAGTTTTCTCACCTACCATAGTTTCTTCCCAGAATCTTCTAATAATGGCAATTTTGGTGAGGAGAAGGAAGGAGTTTATTAAACAACTTTCTCCAAGTTGGGGGACATGAGTGAGCATGTGATGATTGGTCATAATACCAAAGGCCATGCAGATAGAAAAAAACTTCACATTTTCAACTGCTACTCATTTGAGCCAATCTTCTTCAATGATATTATTGATATATATGATATTACTCCACTTTTGTGGAGCAGGAATCTTACAATCAGTGAAATCAAATGAATTAACCTTGATCTGTCAATCAATCAACTACCAGCAAGTAATTTTTTTAATATCAATTATTTGTTTTTTTTATTTTTTAATTTTAAATTTAATTTTTAATATTCATTTTTACTAAATAAATACTTTTATCATATAATAATAAAAATATTTATTTTATATGTTATTTATTGCAAACTATATTATTTTTCCAATTGCATGTAAAGATAGTTTTCAACATTCATGTTTATAAGTTTCTGAGTTTCAAATTTTTTCTCCCTCTCTCCCATGCCTAAGATAGCAAGTAAGCTGATTTAGGTTATATATGTGCAATTATGCAAACACAGTTCCACATTAGTCATGTTCTAAAAGAAGAAACAGAACAAAAAAGAAAAGGCACAAAAAACAAAATAAAAGTGAAAATGGTATGCATTCAGAGTCCTTGGTTCTTTCTCTGGATATGGATAGCATTTTTCTTTATAGGTCCTTTAGAATTGTCTTGGATCATTGTATTGAGAGGAAGAGTTATGTCACTCATAGCTGAACATAACACAATATTGCTGTCACCATGGACAATGTTATCCTGCTTCTGCTCACTTCACTCAGCATCAGTTCATGTAAGTCCAGATTTTTCTGAAATCAGGTTTCTGAAATCACCTGCTCATCATTCCTTATAGCAAAGTAATATTCTGTTACATTAATATCCTTCAACTTGTTCAGCTAATTCTCCAACTAGTGGGCTTCACCTTAGTTTCTAATTCTTTGATACAACAACAACAAAAAAAAACTGCTATAAATATGTTTGCACATGTAGTTCCTTTTCTCTTTTTTAAGATCTCTTTGGGATACAGACCAAGTAGCAGTAGTCCTGGATCAATGGTGATGTACAGTTTTATCGCCCTTCAGGCATAGATCTTAATTGCTTTCCAGAGTGTTTGGATGAGTTCACAACTCCACCACCAACATATTAGTGTTACAATTTTCTCACATTTTCTATCATATTAGCCAATCTGATAGGTATGAGGTGATGCCTCAGAGATGAATTAATTTGCATTTCTCTCATCAATAGTGATTTAGAGCATATTTCATATGACTATAGATAGTTTCAATTTCTTCATTTGAAAAATATCTTCATATCTTTTCACCCTTTATCAATTGGGGAACGACTTGTATTCTTATAAAGTTGACTCAATTCTCTTTATATTTTTAAAAATGAGGGCTTTATCAGAAACACTGAGAGTAAAAATCATTCCCTAGCTTCTGCTTTCCTTCCTTTCTTGATTGTGTTGAGTATATGTGTGTGTGTGTATGTGTGAAAGTTTTTTAATTAAATGCAATCAAAATTATCCATTTTGCATTTCAAAATGTTCTCTGTAGCTTGTTTGGTCATAAATTTTACATTCTCCATAAATCTGTCAGGTGAACTATTCTTTGTTCTTCCAATTGGCTTATGATACTTTGTGTCTAAATCATGTGCCCATACTTCTCTTGGTGTATGGTATGAGATGTTGATCTATGCCTATGTCTTTGCCATATTATTTTCCAGTTTTCCCAGCAGTTTTTGACAGTTAGTTCTTATCTCTGGAGCTTGAATCTTTGGGTTTATCAAACAGTAGACTAATATAATCATTTACTATTGTGTCTTGGGTGTTTAATCTATTCTATTGAACCACCACTCTGTTTCTTAGCCAGTACAAAATAGTTTTGATGATTGTTGTTTTATAACATGGTTTTAAATCTGGTATGGCTAGGTCACCTTCCTTTGTATTTTCTTCTCACTAATTCCCTTAATATTCTTGAGATTTTGTTCTTTCAGGTGGATTTATAATCATTCTCTTTGACAAAATTGTTGATTGTTTCTATGATTTGTTGGTTGACCTACTATTATTTAGGATTAGTTAATTTAGTTTCCAATAAGTTTTTAGTATATCTTTCCATGGCTCTTTATTACAACTAATGTTATTGCCTTGTGCTATGAAAAGGATTCATTTAATATTTTTGCTTTTTTGCATTTGATTGCAAGGTTTTGATGCCCTAATACATGGTGACATGTACCACTGAGAAAAAGGTATATTCCTTTCTAGCCCTATTCAATTTTCTCCAGAAGTCTATCATATTTAACTTTTCTAGAATTCCATTCACCTCCTTAATTTCTTTCTTGTTAATTTGTGGTTAGATTTATCCAGTTCTGGGATGATATGGGGGCTGAAGCCCCCTACTAGCGTAGGTTTGTTGTCTATTTCTTCCCATAATATTTAACTTGTCCACCAAGAATTGGGATGCAATATCACTTGGTACGTATACGTTTAGTATTGATATTACTTCATTATCTATAACACCATTTACTCAGATGTAGTTTCCTTTCTTGTTTCTTTTAATTGGATCTGTTTTTCACTTTTGCTTTGTTGAGAATGTGAATTGCCATCCTTCCTTTTTTTTTTTTTTAAATTCAACTGAAGCATAATATATTCTGCTCCAGACTTTTACCTTTACTCTATGCTTGTGTCTCTGCTTCAAATGTGTTTCTTGTAAAAAGTATATTGTAGGGGTCTGGTTTTCAATCCAATCTGCTTTCTGATTTCATTTTATGGGATAGTTCATCCCATTTACATTAACAATTATGATTAATTACTGTGTGTTTCCCTCCATCCTGTTTTCCTCCTTTCTATACTTTTCTCTTTCACACTGAACCTCCTCACCAGTGTTTTCCTTCTCTCCTTTCTGTCAGTCCCACCTCCTTTCTCTTTTCCCTTTCTCTTCCTGCTTCCCTTTTGAGTAAGAAATATTTCTCTACCCACCTGAGCATGTATGTAATTCCCTCTTTCTGCAAAATCAGATGAGTATAGAGCTCAAACGCTGATCATCTCTCCTTTCTTTTCCCTTACTGTAATAGGTCTTTCATGACTGTTCATGTAATATAATTACTCCATTCTGCCTCCCCCTTTCCTCTTCTCCCAGTACAATTCTTTTTTTCACCCCTTAATTGATTTTTATCATCACATCACATCACATCTAAGTCAACTTGGATCCACATCCTGTGTCTAAGTATACTCTTTCTAACTGCCCTAATAGAGATAAAGTTCTCAAGAGTTATGAGCATCATTTTCCCATATAGGGATATACATTGTTTGACCTTATTGGATCTCATGGGTTTTTTTCCCCCTCTAACTACCCTAATATTTAAAAAAGTCTCATGGGATACAAATTACATCTTTTCATGTAGGAATGTAAAGAGTTCAATTTTAATGAACTCCTTAAGACTTCTCTTTCCTGTCTACCTTTTCATGTTTCTCTTGATTCTTGTATTTGAAAGTCAAATTTTCTATTCAGCTCTGGTCTTTTTAACAAGAATGCTTGAAAGTCCTCTATTTCATTGATTCCATTTTTCCCCTGAAGTACTATACTCGTTTTTGCTAGGGAGGTGATTCTTGGTTTTTGAGCAGTTTCTTTCTGGTTGCTTGCAGCATTTTCTTCTTGGCATGATAATTCTGATAATTCAGGTCAGTTGTTTTTTCTATGAGGTGTTTTACACTTCTATTTTTTTCATTCTTTTAATTTTTGTTTTGACTGATTTTCAAAGTCTCATAGAGTCATGAGGTTCTACTTACCCAACTCTAATTTTTAGCAAACTATTTTTCTTCAGTTACCTTTTGTATTTCTTTTTCCATTTTGCTTATTCTTTTAATGGAGTTGTAATCCAGTGCATTTTTGCCCATTTGTACAATTCTATTTCTTTTTTTTAAATTTATTTATTTAACTTTTAACATTCATTTTCACAAAATTTTGGGTTCCAAATTTTCTCTCCATTTCTCCCCTCCCCCCACCCCAAAACACCGAGCATACTAATTGCCCCTATTACCAAGCTGCCCTCTCTTCTATCATCCCTCCCTTCCCTTGTCCCCATCTATTCCTTTGTCCTATAGGGCCAGATAACTTTCTATACTCCATTACCTGTATTTTTTATTTCCTAGTAGCAAGAACAGTATTCGACAGTTGTTCCTAAAACTTTGAGATCCAACTTCTCTTCATCCCTCCCTCCCCACCCATTCCCTTTAGGAAGGCAAGCAACTCAATATAGGCCATATCTGTGTAGTTTTGCAAATGACTTCCATAATAGTCATGTTGTGTAAGACTAACTATATTTCCCTCCTTCCTATCCTGCCCCCCATTGCTTCTATTCTTTCTTTTGATCCTGTCTCTCCCCAAGAGTGCTGACTTTTAATTGCTCCCTCCTCCCACTGCCCTCCCTTCCATCATCCCCCCCCACCCTGCTTGTCACCTTCTCCCCCACTTTCCTGTATTGTAAGATAGGTTTTCATACCAAAAGAAGTGTGCATTTTATTCCTTCCTTTAGTTGAATGTGATGAGTGAACTTCATATTATTCTCTCACCTCCCCTCTTTTTCCCTCCACTAAAAAGTCTCTTGCTTGCCTCTTTTATGAGAGATAATTTGCCCCATTCCATTTCTCCCTTTCTCCTCCCAATATATTTCTCTCTCACCACTTAATTTCATTTTTTAAGATATGATCCCATCCTATTCAGTTCACTCTGAGCTGTGTGTGTGCATGTGTGTATGTATGTATGTGTGTGTGTAATCCCACTAACTACCCAGATACTGAAAAGTTTCAAGAGTTACAAATATTGTCTTTCCATGTAGGAATGTAAACAGCTCAACGTCAGTAAGTCCCTTATGACTTCTCTTTGTTGTTTACCTTTTCATGCTTCTCTTCATTCTTGTGTTTGAAAGTCAAATTTTCTTTTCAACTCTGGTCTTTTCATCAAGAATGCTTGAAAGTCCTATATTTCATTGAAAGACCATTTTTTCCCCTGAAGTATAATATTCAGTTTTGCTGGGTAGGTGATTCTTGGTTTTAGTCCTAGTTCCTTTGACTTCTGGAATATCATATTCTATGCACTGTGATCCCTTAATGTAGAAGCTGCTAGATCTTGTGTTTTCCTGATTGTATTTCCACAGTACCTGAATTGTTTCTTTCTAGCTGCTTGCAATATTTTCTCCTTGACCAGAGAACTCTGGAATTTGGCCACAATGTTCCTAGGAGTTTCTCTTTCTGGATCTTTTTCAGGAGGTGATTGGTGGATTCCTTGAATACTTATTTTGCCCTCTGCTTCTAGAATCTCAGGGCAGTTTTCCTTGATAATTTCATGAAAGATGATATCTAGGCTCTTTTTTGATCATGGCTTTCAGGTAGTCCCATAATTTTAAAATTGTCTCTCCTGGATCTATTTTCCAGGTCAGTTGTTTTTCCCATGAGATATTTCACACTATCTTCCATTTTTTCATTCTTTTGTTTTTGTTTTGTGATTTCTTGGTTTCTCATAAACTCATTAGCCTCCATCTGTTCCATTGTGATTTTGAAAGAACTATTTTCTTCAGTGGGCTTTTGAACCTCCTTTTCCATTTGGCTAATTGTGCTTTTGAAAGCATTCCTCTACTCACTGACTTTTTGAACCTCTTTTACCGATTGAGTTAGCCTATTTTTCAAGGTGTTATTTTCTTCAGCATTTTTTTTGGGTCTCCTTTAGCAAGGTGTTGACCTCCTTTTCATACTTTTCTTGCATCTCTCTCATTTCTCTTCCCAGTTTTTCCTCCACCTCTCTAACTTGATTTTCAAAATCCTTTTTGAGCTCTTCCATGGCCTGAGCCCATTGAATACTAATTATGGATGTTTGGGACACAGAAGCCTTGACATTTATGTCTTTCTCTGATGGTGAGCATTGTTCTTCTTCATCAAAAAGGATGAGAGGAGCTATCTGTTCACCAAGAAAGTAACCTTCTATGGTCTTATTTCTTTTCCCTTTTCTGGGCATTTTCCCAGCCAGTGACTTGACTTCTGAGTGTCCTCTCCACACCCACCTCACCTCCAGATCTGCCCAGACAGCACTTGGGGTCTGAGATTCAAATGCTGCTTCCCAGCCTCAGGGCTTTTGGCGGGGATGGAGCTGCTATTCAGTGTGAAATTAAGTTCAGGTGCTTAGGTGGGGTAGGGCCACCAAACTGGGCTCATTGCCCTCAGGGGGTTTATTGGGAGACCTTCAACAATGGACCAGAGCTCCTGCCTGCTTTGGGAGCCCTTGTCTGCTACTGCTTCCACTGCTGCCTCCTGAGGGGGCCTGAGTTATGGGGACACCCCACTCCTCTCTCAGTAAGCCAAAAAAGACTCTCTCACTGACCTTTGGCTCCTGTGGGTGGAGGGACCTGTGCTGCAGCTGGAGATTCTGCCCCTGAAGCCTGCTTGGATCTTGTCCTCTCGGTGCCTTGTGGCCAAGGCAGGGCTGGGCTCTGCTCTGGGTCAGATGTGTGAAGGACCTTTGGTGTTGGTTTTTCAGGTCTCTCTGGAACAGAAATCTCCTCCACTCCATTGTTCTGTGGCTTTTGCTGCTCCCAAATTTGTTGGGAGTTCTTCTTTACAGGTATTTTATGAGCTGTGGGTTCAGAGCTAGCATATGTGTATCTTTCTACTCTGCCATCTTGGCTCCTCCCCTCAATTCTATTTCTTAAGGAAATTTTTTCTTTATTCAACTTTTGTGCTTCCTTTTCTGTTTACTCTTTGTGCATAATTTTCTTACATAAGTCTTATTTTTCCAAATTTTTGTTCTATCTTTCTTACTGGATTTTTAGAAAATCCTTTTTAAGCTCTTCCAAGAGGACTTTTAGGATTTGAAACCAATTCATATTCCCTTTGAGGCTTCATATTTGGACATTCCTGCCATCTTCTGAGTTTGTGTTTTGATCTTTCCTGTTGCCAGAGTAGCTTTCTATGGTCAGTGCTCCTTTTTGTTTTTTGCCCATTTCTTAAAATTGAGCTCTGTTACTAGGGCACATGTGGTACAATTCTTGTGGTCAGGGCGAGGGGCCTGCTCATTTTCTTTCTGAACTGGGGCCTTTGGGGCTGGTAGCTTGTCCTTTGAGCAAGGATGGTCCACTCCAGTTGTACTTGTTGTGCCCTAGGTTTCAGGCATGGCAGTTTTCCTGCTGTCCTGGGGCTATAGACCTTATAGCTGGCCTACTCTGCCACTGCCCTATTGAGCTAGAACTTCAGACTCTCCTTTTCTGCTCAGTGCTGTGGCTAAGAGTCTCCTATAGGTTTGCCTAGACCTCATCTGTGGAGGGTTACTCTCTCTTTTTACACAAGAGAGACAGACTTTTCCTGAAGTATTTCTAAGTTATTGTGGGTGCTGTGAAATTGTTTCACTCTAACTTTTTTATGGATTCTGTCACTCCAGGAATCTTTTAGAAGTTTAATTTAATGTTTCCAAGGGAATCTGGGGAGAGCATACGCAACTTCCTGGTTTCTCTCTGCCATCTTTGCTCTGCCCCACCCTATCCCTATCATCAGGTATTTATTAAACTCTTCTGCTGTGCCATATATTTCTTGTTTCTGGGGGTATGAAGAAAAAAACATATCAGTTGCTGGTCTGAAGAAGCTTACTTTCCAACAGAGGGAAACAAAATGGCCCTATATAGGTACATAGAAAATTGATACAAAACAGATACAAGTTGATTTGAGAAACACTCCTATAGTAATAGCCGCGAAATTCAAACTCATTTCTACTGATTTCAAATGCGGCATTCCTTGATTCACAAAACCAAGTGAATTAGAAATGCACTGATTGCACCATTTTGCTCCATTTCTAAGTTTACATATGTAAAATGTCTCAAGATTACAGATTGGCCTGGATGACAGCTAAAATTCCTTCCAATTCTAAATCTTGTGATTCTAATGAAGTTGCATGGTTGGTCTCATCATTTTAACCACAGTTATTCTTTTCTAGTTGACAAGTAAGATTTTAGTTCACAAGCCTTGCTGTATTATTCACAATAGCAGTATAGTAATCAATAATGGCACAGGTCAGAGCTTGGAATATAATTTTCAAGCAGTCTATGATTTTGAGTGACATAAAATCTTTTAGGGTACAGCAGCCACTAGGAAGTAATGTCTTCTTAAACCTTACACTTGCCCTATGCCCACATACTCCTCAATCCAATGATACTGGCTTCCCTTCTATTTTCTGAATAAAATATTCTTGAACCTTGCATTTTCTTTTGTTGCCCCCTATATCTGGAATGCTCTACTTCCAAACTTCCCTGGCTTCCTTCATGTCTTAGCTAAAATTCCATCTTTTGTAGGAAGGCTCTCCCAATTCTTCTTAATTCTTAATTACTTGAATATTTGCTAATAATTTGTCTTGTATATGGCGTTTTACACCTATTTTTTTATGTAGTTTATTGAAGGCACGAACTGGCTTTTGCCCTTCTTCATATACCCAGAACTTAGCACAGTGTTATTTAGTAATGTTTCAGTTTTGTCTGATGTTTCATGACCTCTTTTGGGGTTTTTCTTGGCAAAGATACTGGAGTGGTGTGCCATTTTCTTTTTCAGTTCATTTAACAAATGAGGAAACTGAGGCCAAAAGGGTTAAGTGACTTTCTCAGTGCTTCACAGCTAGTAAGTATCTGAGGTGAGATTTGAACTAAGGAAGATGTCTTCCTGACTCCAGGCCCAGCCCTTTACCACTGTTCCACCTACTGCCTGGCACGTAGTGTCATTTAATAAATATTTACTAACTGCCTGGACCAATAATATTATCTCAGGCTTGTAGATTGGTAGAATCTTCATCTATAAAATGGTTTATTAATAGTATCAGTAACTGAAATCTAGAGTCAATTTCCAAATTTCTTTTTGTTAATCTTCAAACCCCACAATACCCAGCTGCTAATAAGTTGCAAAAATATTTTAACCTTTTTGCTTTACCCTTAACTAATCTCCAGTGGAATTACCAAAGAGCTCTGAAATGTCTGTTGACTAGAGGTTAGGTGAGAAAGTAGAAGAGGTCATGGAAGCTAGATGGATAACCTATAATCTTAATATCCTGATACCCCCCATAGCAATAAGGGTTATGAGGTTTTAATGAATCAGAACCTCAAGACACATTTATTAGACACCAGAAAAAGGAATTAACGTATTATGTGAATACTCATTTTGAAAATCCTAATCTTCAAAGCAAGAAGGAAGTGCAATTAATAATACTAATAATAAAGCCACGTGTTGGGTGAATAAACTACATATGATGATCGAAGACAGGAAATCCTAGAGAATAAGAAAAAATGTCAACTGGTAGGCTAGCACTGAAGCAACTATCTCGTGCTTCATCTCGCCTTGACTTTCCTTCCCCTATTGGTACAAGATACCTGAATAACGAGGTGGAGCTTTCATTCAGTTTCATAGCTATTACCTACATGGAAGCCCCTAGCCATGCTGTGATCTGAATCATTATCTGCTGATCCAAAAAATGGAAATCAACTCAGTTGAGAAAATTACTCCAGTGTAACTGCTGTAATAATTCAGATAATAGTAATGATACCTTCCATTGAAAGAATCAGTGAGGTCCAAGCTCTTCAGTAAATGGGATGGTGGTTGCTTTTATTATGCTCTGATAAAAATACTCATGTTTCATAATCCCTGAAAACACACTAAAGGGAACCAAAAAAAGTCTATTAGTACTGCATAAGAGCTAAACAGTGATATGGATTGTAGTGATTTTGGTTATAAACAGTGAGAACAAATGAATCTCTACAAATTAAATCTCAGTGACAAAGGCAGAAATTTATTTTCTAAGGGGTGGAGATGGGCAGAAGAGACAGGTAATCAATATCTATTTCAGAAAATATGTAACATTTTCTGGAATTGATCTTGTGCAACTAAAATTGCACTTAGAAATTTTTGGTATGGTGAAAGCTATGAGAAGAAATTTTTTTGAACCTGGGGTAAGTTCAGCCAGGGGTGAGGGGTAATAGATAATCTGCACTATATACACTATATATATGGCCTAACTTTCTGTAACATAGCCAGTATTCTTTGACCTTATTTCCTTTCCTTTCCCATCTTCCTCAATCATTTTGGCATTTAAAAAAAAATAGCAATAATGATTAGTAACTTCTAGGATCATATTTAGAGTCTATGATTTTTGTGAATCCAGATCATATAATTCTGCAACTAGATATTACAAATTTCTGACAGGTGGTTCTCAGTGAAGATTTTCATTTATTTTAAGTACAAGTTATTCTTGCTGTTGAGTACGATAGTTTCTGGGAACTATGTTATAAACTGAATAATCATAAAGCAGACTGTAATTTTTATGGGAACAATGTTATAATTTGGAGTTACGTTCCTTACTCCAAAGTTGACCTCAGATCATAGGCATGTATAATAATGTCCAAAAAAATCAAAATAAAACAATATAGTCATTAACTTGTAAGGTCATTTAAAATAGCAAAATTTACACTCTGAGTTATAATTATAAATATATTTATAAGAATTATATAACTATGTCTATATTATATATGTATAAATACTTTGTTATCTCATAAAATATATGATACACACATATATGCATACAGATCCACACATATATATCTATACCTATCTATAAACTTATAGATAGGTATAGATATATCTATATTTGTCTATCTATCTATTTGTCTATCTATAAAACATTCCTTGATCATGCAAAGATACCCAATGGACCATAAAGTATATATAAATATAAAAATACCACTTTGCTATATTACAGATATGAAATTAAGTGAACATGAAAGATATTACAGATATTAAATAATTTATTAATAATGATTTTCTTGCCTCCAACCAACTGAACTTATTTTAAAAAATCCTCTTCTTTATAAGGCATTGTACCAGGTCCTGGAGCTAAAAAGGTACAAACAAAATTGCTGAAATTCTCAAGCACCTTACATTTTACCTGGAGAGAGGACAGATTTAGAACCATGGATAAACTAAATATAATACAGGGTGTACCAAAAATTTTGCTGCAGTTTTAAACTAATAGGCTTTAAACTATTAAGCTTAAGCCAATAAACTTTCAACTACTTACTTTAAGCTTATTAGTTTAAAACTGCACTATGATTTTTGGCACATCCTATATCAAGTTAGACAGTGAAGAGAACAATGCAGAGACCTGGAAAAGAGCCATAAGAATAATGATGGAGTAGAAAACTCTAACGGCTAAGGGGAAGTCCAGAAGATTTGGTGGTACTTCCATTGAGCCTTGAAGGTAAATGAGAATCCTCAAAGACTGAGAAGAAGGAAGGAAGCTTAGATATGACACATTCACTTTCTTGAAAACACCAAAGCAAGACATTGCATTCCAGTTCAGAGAACAGCCCACTTTGGATGGAAATGTAGAGTGTGACGGGGAGGAATATGAATATGGTTTGAATAATCAGATTGTAGAAAGGGAGATAGTATTTTTATCCTCATACTAATTGGGAGACAGAGTATAAAGGTTTTTGTCCTGGTAAATGACTTCCTATGCCCTAAGAGCATTAGATTGGCACCTAAGTGAAGTGTGGATAGGAGAAAGGAAGAAAAAAAAACACATGAGAGACAATGACAGTAGTCCTAGTGACTGGTTGGGGATATTGGGAGTGGAAAAGAAGAAAGACATGATAGAGAGGTACAGGAAGAATGGAAAACATTTGTTAATTGACAGAACATAAAGAGTATAAGGGAGAGAGGAGTCAAAAATGAATTCAAGGTTAGAAACCTGGAAGATTAAGAAGAAGTGTAAATGCAGCTGGGTGGCACAATGGAGAGAGTACTAGAGATGGAGTCAGGAAGATTCGAGTTCAAATGTGTCCTCAGATAATTTATTAGCTTTGTGACCTTGGGCAAGTCACTTATCCTCTGTTTGCCTCAGTCTACCCAACTGTAAAATGAGCTAGCAATTTCACCTGTTTTACTGAGTCATTGTGAGGCTCAGGTGATAATCTCAGTTTATAAAGAATTTAGCATAATGCTTACCACATATCCAATGCTCTAATTGCTTATTTCCTTTCCTTCTCTTCAACAAAGATAAAAAGTTTGAAGAGTGAATAATCTTTGGGGAGTAGGGAGAATTCCATTTTGGATGTGCTGAGTTTGTGCGTCATCCAAGAAGCAGTTGGACACGAGATTGAAATCCAGGAGAAAGATTAGGTCTCCATATGTGGATTTGAGAATGTTCGGCACAGAGATTAAAATTGTCTCCATGGGGGAAAATGAAATCACCAAAGAGGGGGCAAAATATAGATAGAAAAATATGTAGCCCCAGGACACAGTTTTAGGAATTTTGGATTTTTAAAACTATTTTCATTTTTTACATTTTACATTCATTTTCATTTTTTACATGAATGATCATTGTCTCTTTAGAAAGTGCTCCAGGGGATATTGAGCTAATATTTTATTTACTGTGGGGCAGCTAGGTGGTACAATGGATGGAGCACCAGTGCAGGAGTCAGGAGGACCTGAGTTCAAATCTGACCTCAGACACTTGACACTCACTAGCTATGTGACCTTGGACAAGTCACTTAGCCCCAACTGAATCATCTTGGGTCATCTCCAGTCATCCTAATGAATATCTGGTCACTGGATTCAGATGACTCTGGAGGAGAAATGAGGCTGCTGACCTGCACAGCCCTCCCTCACTCAAAACAAAGTCAAGTGCAAGTCATGTCATCATTTCTCTGATGGCATGGTCTTCTTCAGCAACAAAGGATGAACACACACATCTTATTTACTGTAGTGAGTTTCCTTGTTGTAAAGAAAGACATTTCAAAAATCAGTGCATCAACTTTAGAATTTCACTTAAAAGAATACAGTTAACCCTTCCACATTGTGACTTTCCACATCCCATTTTCCATGTATCATAGGTTGGCCAAAAAAATTAAATAGACATTTTGGGGGAGTTTAGTGGAAGCCACAGAAGACATGCATGCTAAGGCTAACAGATTACACAGAAAAAGTTTAGAAAGTTAGAAATACATAAAATATATGTATAGTATTGTATAATATCAATATATTTCATCTTTAAAAACCATAATAATTCAGACTTCTTCTCTGGTATGAAGGAAGGTCCCAAACTTTTATGTGGATTTTCAAGATCATAAGGGTACTATATCCTTATCCCCCATGATATGGAACAAATAACTGTAAAAGCCTGCAGTTTTCCTCTTTGGCCAAGAAAGGTGTTAATTGAGGGAAATGAATTAATCATATGGAAATATCCTGGTCTGGATGTTATATTTCAATTTCATTAGCTTATAATTATATTAATTTAAGCTTGAGTGACTACTAAGTTCAACATGGATTTTGTTCAATATGGCAATTTTAATATGACTCACAGTTTATATGTCTTTGTCAAGCAGGGTTAAAGGATTATAAATTTGGATGTGGAAGTGCCTTCAGAGCCTATCTAGTCCAACCCTATCATTTTGTGAAGAAAGAAAAAGAGACCCCAAGAGATCCAATGAATTGCCCAAGGTGACTCAGGCTATAAATTGTGGAGATGGAATTTGTACCCAGATCTCCTTACTTCAAGCACAAGGATTTTTCTGTTGCATTAAGGAACCAGGAAAGAGTGTCATTAAAATTTATTAAATATCTAAATATATAATTTCAGAGTACTGATAGATTATCAGTCCATCTAAAGTTTCAAGGAGTTATAGGCAAAAGTTCTGCTGAAATATGCTACACTATGAACATTTTTGTTAATGCCTTTTGTTTTTAAGTCATATCCATGTCTTAATATACCTCTCCTGTCTTAGCAACCCAGTGAACCTTTCTTTCTAGCAAAGACATAAAAAGGAAAAAAAAATTGAACAAAATCAACCAAGTCAAAATCATCTGACAGTGCAACATTGACATAAAAATATAACGTATTCAATAATGCTGTATTATCTGTTTATAATCAGCACCTATTACATCATACAATTCATGGAATGTAGATAGAAGGAAAAAAAAACAATTTAGTTATCCCTGGATTGAAAACAGAAAGCTACATAGTGCCAGAAAAGAGAGATGTGCTGTTGTCACTGTATCTTTACTTTTGTATCTAATAGTAATAATCCCTGTAGTCACTATTCAACCCTAGTGGTGGCCCATTGTGGGTGTATATACCTGTAATTCCTCCTATTGGGGAGCATGAGGTTAGTGAATTGCGTGATTTCTGAGTTTTGAGATGCAAAATGGCTTAAAGCTAATCAGCTCCCCTCACTATCTAGTCCCAATATGATAAGCCATTAGGAATGGGGGAGTAATATCCTAGAGGAGATTAGAAATGAAGCAGGTCAAAGTTTCTATGCCAATCAGTAGTAGGACTGGGGGCATGAATAGCCCCTGCTTTTCTATCCTGGGTGAGATAGAGAGACTCAGCCTCAATCAATCAATTAATCAATTAAAAAACAAATGAACAAATGGGTAAAAATAGATAAACATTGATTCTGTCTTGGATTTTTTCTGGCTTACTTTTTGTCACTTCCATCATCTTCTTAATGGACTTGACAGTGACAGCATTAGGACAACTGAAAAATGAGAAAAGAGACCTTAAAGACAAGCGTAGAGTCTACTCGATATAAAAAGTCAAGACTCATAAGCTTTTAGACAACAGAAATGGGACCATTAACCAAAGTGAATTCTCCTAAATGAGGAAAGTTTCTACAAGATTTCACAGAGCACAGCTGATCCAGATGTTTCAGCCATTTTGATGATGGCTTCAGATAGATGAACAGTTACGATAATTAAATCATGAAAATGACAGAATTGAAAATATTAGTTCATACGAACCTATAGAGAGACCACTAAAGGTAAAGTATCAGTCGCAATAACTACAATTAATCGTAGCTCCCCCAAATTGGATTTCTTTGAAATCTAAGAAGGAATATAAAGAAAAGTCTGATTAAAACAATAAACATTCCCCCTGACTTTATGGCCTCTTTTACAATCAGGTATACAACCTGATTTTTCTTAGGTTCTGACTGATGATTTTAGCAAGCTAATCTGGATCAACTATGATTGGCCTAGTTGTTCTCAGCAATAGAATGAGGCAAGAAAAGTTCAAAAAGACTCATGATAGAAAATGCTATCCGCAACCAAAGAAAGAACTGATGGAGTCTGATTTTATAGATTGAAGTACAATATTCTCATTTTTAATTTTTTTCCCTTTTGTTCTTTCTTCTTGTACAATATAACTAATATGGATATGTGTTTTACAGGATTGCATGCACACATGCATATACATATATATATATTATATATATGTATATGCATCCTATATCAAATTGCTTTCTGTCTTAGAGAGGGAGAAGGAAGAGAGGGAAAAAATTTGGAACTCAAAATTTTATATAAAATAAATTTTAAGTATTGTTTTTACATGTTATCGGAAAACAATCAAAATACTATCTAGTGGGAGAAAAAACTAATCTGATTTTATTTGATGGTAGCATTAGCATAAAAAATCCTCTTCGTCCTTACAGATAATTCTTGCATTATGAAACCATAAATATCATATACATTTGAAGGATCACTTTTGCCCAGTCCCAATGACTTCTGTGTCTTCCTCTGCTGTTAAAGACCCTTACAGCTGTAGGCTGGGGTTACCTTGTACTGTTAAAATTCTCACTCTACATAATGGAAAATTCCTTAGTACTAAGGCATCCTCCAAAGGTAACACCTCTTCCTACACTGGTTCTATTCTGCTATTTCCAAGGAAGTCAACAAAACTTTAAAACAGCCAGTCTCTGGATTTACCTCCTTCCTGGGGCCTCCTGATTAAAACTAAATGAGGTTCCAAGGTTGGCATATTAAAAGGCTTAAGCCCAAGAGTAAGGAAGCAAAGTTGTTGAGACTTTTGCTTAAGAGTAGGTGGGAGAGAGACAGAGACAGAGACAGAGACAGAGACAGAGAGAGACACAGAGAGAGAGAGAGACAGAGAGAGAGACAGAGGGAAAAGGAGGAGGAGGAGGAGAAGGAAGGGCAGAGACAGTGTTTTAAAAATACTCGTATCAGTATTTACTTAATTGAAATGTGGATGAAAAAGTAATTTGTGAGCAGGCCTGGGAACGCAAAAAACAAAAACTGATAGATTCGTCTCACCCCTGCCACCAGCTTACAATATACAAGGGGAGACAACTTAAATATATGCAGATGAATACATTTAGGTAGGTAAATAATGAGGAACATGCTGGACTTAGAGTCTGGATTACTTGATTTCAAATCCTAGCTCAGACTCTCACTAGCTTTGAACAAGTCATATAGCCTCTGTCAATCTCAGTTCATTCATCTGAAAATGGAGATAATAATAATAATGCCTACTTCACAGAGTTGTGGCAAGAGTTAAATGAGAGTAACACATGTAAAGTAAGTGTTTTGTCAGTTTTAAAGTGCTATATCAAAGCTAGCAATTATTATCTTTAATAAAATCAATGCCAGGCATTTTGGGTTGGATGAGGCCCTAGAAGCTGGGGGAAACCAGGAAAAGCCCCATCTATTGTTTCTTTGGGAAAATATTCCAAGTTCCACACATCTGTAACAGATTATTCATAAATCAGGGTCTGTCTGTATATTTACCTTGACTACTAGTTTGATGTCAAGAGGAAGTTAAAACTCCTAATTTTAACTGCTGTGTTTGTATACAATATATCTGTCTCTAGAGCTAAATTCTCTATCCAACTCAGGAAAATAAATTGCTCACTCTATACTTCAGTAAACATATCCAGACTTACAGGAAGATGATTTTTTAAAATCATTCAACAGAATTCAAGGGAACAAAAAAATAACTTATTAATTAGATACTGTTTGCAAAAATATTCTTAGATAATTGGAAAGGTTTAGATAAGAATCAAAATTTAAGTAAGATACATTCATCGTCTTCATGGAATTAAAGTTGAATGGATATTAGCATCCTTGAGCTAGAACTGGAAGGAAAGAAATACATGTTTATTAAGCACTTACTTCTCTCCAGGCACTTTAAGAATTCTTTTATTTGAGCTTCACAGCAACTGTGAAAGGGAGGTTGCATTATTATTCATTTTTTATAGTTGAGAAAATTGAGGCAGACAGTGATTAAGTAATTTAGCTAGCAAATTTCTGAAGGTGAATTAGAACTCAGGCCTTCCTGGCTGCAGAGCTAGAATTCTAGCCACTGTGCCACCTACTTTCTTCTGTTTCTAAGATGAGGCTTGTACAGTAGTGACAGTGAGAACAGAGGGGAGAGGAAAAGCACCATAGATGTAACAAAATTTGAACTGATAAGACTTGGTAACTGATTGGATAAGAGAGAAGAGGGAGAAGAAAGAGTCAGAGATAAACCCATGATTTTAAATGTGAGATTTTACTGATGATGTCAAAGACAGAAAGTGTAGAGGAAAATATTAACACAGAAAGATAATAAGCACAGCTTTTGACATAGTGAATTTCAGGCTCTAATGAACTGCCCGTGTTAGACAAGTCCTATAGGAAGTTTGAGATGTGGGTCTGAAGCTCATGAGTGAAGTCCAGAATACTCTGTGGGAGTATTTAAAATTTCCAAGGAAGAAAGTAGAGAGAAAGAATAAGGGAAGGACAGACACACCTGGCTCAAGTACCCAATTTTCATTCTCCTTTGCTTACTTTCCTAAAACTCCATCCCAGGTAAAATACTTCCATTTTGTTTTACATCTTTCACATTTGGAAAGAGCCTAAGACATCGATCAATGGATATCTGTCAAGATCCTGCAAATTCCTGCACTCTCATAGGTGAGAGAAGAGAGAAAATGTGCTAAAGATGCAGGTATTACTACCCTGTCAACCTGACTTGGTTGTGGATGTATGAAGTGCCTAAGCACTCATTCAGGTGTGGGTGGTAGCAGAGCCCAGTGTAAAAGAATTGTCCCCTCCTTCCCTGACTGACAATACCATTCACCTACGAAATACAAAAGTTAATGCAGATGCTTAGGGAAAGCTACCCAGAAAATCAAGTTTTCCAGAGACAAATTGTTTTCATCGAACTCTTCTTCCTCCCTCCCTGCAACACAATTAACATTTTGGAATGCCACTTCAGAGACTTAGGCTCTCCGTGCTTTTTGTTTTGTTTTGTTTTGTTTTTTTTAATGTTACCTATTGGCTTCAAAACCAAAGTGACAAATGCCCTTTTTGAAGTATTGACAGCAGTTACTGTCCTCATGGAACCGTGGTTCAACTCAGATTATTTCTCAGATTGTGGTCACAGTAAGCCCAGTGCCTTCTTTCCTATCATGAAGGGAGAAACAGAAAGCAAAGGGTTCTTCTCTGGAATGTTTTGAGACCACAAGTCCCAGGTGTTTCATTTTTAAAGATGTTACAGCAATAAAAATGTTATTAAAGTGGTATGTTCATGCTGTTATGGCTGAGGATGTGTCAGCATTTCCATTATAAACTCATCTCTTCTGAGGGAAATGCTGTGGTCCATCAGGTAAATAACATACATTTTACCTCTATACAGAGACCAGAAGAAGCCTGAAATATTTAGAGATAAGGTTGATTTAGTTTCTTGTTTCCCTCAGGGCCTTTCCATTTTGTTTCAAATAATGCACCAGTTAAGGGCAACTTCAACACTCTTCACTTAAATTTCCTTAATGGTTTTTAAACAGTTTATTAACTATATGAGGGTAACATATATTAAACATAAATATTATATATGTTTTATATTATGTGTATAATATAATATATCTAACAATATATCATGTTTAATGTTTAACTTAAACATATATATTAAATTAACTTATATATGTTATACAGTTTGTTAACTACATATGGGTAACTGTTAACTGAAAAATATATGCAAGAGGAAATAACATGAATTTCAATGACGTTACATCACTATCCAATGGTGTAATGACAAGGATGGTATGGAGAGTAGTTGTACTGGAAATGGCCTTGAGGTTAAGGTGGGGATGGCACCTGTAGATAAAGGGATTGTCATCATTGTATGTCAGCTGAATGTCAAATTCAAGAAGAATTTATTAAGTCCCTAATATATGCCAGGCAATGTATTAAGCACTGAAGATATAAAGAAAGGTGAAAGAGTCCCTACATTAAGGCTACCATAATGTAACAAGAGTGACAACATGCAGACACTTCTGTACTATTACACACACACACGTATATATATATATATATATATATATATATATATATATATATATATACATGTATATATGTATGTATATATCTGTATATTTATGCATATGTATATATACATACACATGCATACAGATACATATACATGCATACACACACACACACACACACACATATATACAGTTATGTTGACTCCGTTACCCATTGTTTCCTGCTCTTCAACCAGTGTTGGGGAACAATCTGGTGGGGAAGGAGATACTTAGTCTACTTTTTTCTTATCTGTTCTTTGTCACATACCTCTACTTGCAAAATTGTCATATTCTTACACCTTGAGGAGGAACTGAGAGGAAAGGATTCAGCCTCTTCTACTGAGATGGACCTATCTGAATTATCTTAAAGTTTACTTATAAAGCTGACCCCACCTTGAATCCACTGCTGATCTTTAGTGATAAGATCACTAAAGGTGTTGCCACCTTGAGGTATTTATAATAAAATTGTTTAAATTCTCTTTGTCTTGAGTTTTTCCTTGTTTATCAGGGTGAAAAGACCAAATGAAGAATTTTCCTTTTCAATAACAGGATGAATTGTAGGCATTTGCAGATGGAAGGCAGCAAGGACGATCAGCAAAAAATTTCTTATAGAATATGGAATTTTAGCTGGGCCCTGACAGAAGCCAGGAAATCCAGGAGGCAGAGATAAAGAGAGAATTCAAGGCAGATCTATTGTTTAAACCTCCAAGAATGGGGATTATTGGAAGTATGTCCCAGATAGAGTATTTGAAGTGTGTCCTGTGGAACAGGGATTAGACTTCATGCATTCAGAATCACAGGGCAGAAGCAATGGCAGGAGCAATGGTTGGAGGTTACTAAAATTCTAATTTAATCCCCATGTCAGGAAACTGTAATAATTGGAACTCCTTTGAGGCTGTCCCTCCTGGTAGGGCTTCAATCTGAGGCTGAAATGTGTCTTGTCAGCTACATTAGTTTGGTGATTCCTTTTGAGTACAGGTCGATGTTCACTTCCAACTGTCCAGTACTGCGATTCTATGATGGAGAGCTTTTCAGCAGCAAGTGTGTGAGCCAACTTGCTACCTTGCATTTTCATGGAAATTAATAGGGCTCTAGGGAAGAAAGGTCCCCTTCAGCTGATAAAAGAGTCTGAATGAATTAGAAGAGTAGACCAGACAACTTTGTCTTGCTTTAAAGATTACTTGTTTCTGTGTAGCCATTGAGCTCAAGAAATTATGTGTACTTTCTTTGTCTTTTGGATTTCTGAAGTCTGGAAGGTTAAAAATCTGAATTTTAATTTTTTCAGCCTCCCTCTCAGAACGCATTGTGGATCTTTTTACTTAACTGGCTTTTTTTCCCTCCTATGATACTATCTTCTGCCTCTCCCAGTGAATCTGCGGTCATATCCAATTGTCCTGATCTATATCTTGCCACTGGACCCAGACGGCTTCAGAGGAGAAAGTGAGGTTGGTGACTTTGCATGGCACTCCCTCACTTAAAGACAATTTGCCTGCAAGTCATGGCTGTGTGTTCCTCCTTCGTTGCCAAAGAAGACCAAGCCATCAGAGAACTAATGACATGACTTGCACTTGACTTTGTTTTTGAGTGAGGGAGGGCTGTGCAGGTCACCAGCCTCACTTTTCCTCCAGAGCCATCTGAATCTAGTGACCAGATATTCATCAGGATGACTGGAGATGACCCAGGATGAGGCAATTGGGGTTAAGTGACTTGCCCAAGGTCACACAGCTAGTGAGTGTCAAGTGTCTGAGGTGAGATTTGAATTCAGGTCCTCTTGACTCCTGCACTGGTGTTCTATCTACTGCACCACCTAGCTGCCCCATGGCATCACCTTTCTGAAGTCATGGCCCTCTTCAAGAAATGACAACCACCACCAACAAGAAAAACAAATTTCTGCCACTGGCCCTTTCTGACCTGACCCATGGATTTGACAGATTGTTCTGAGTGTCTAGTGTTTTTCTGACTGGAATTTTGGTTTTACCCAACCTTTGCTGAGGCTAAAGGGATTTTCCAAAAAAAAAAAAAAAATCCTATTATCCAGTCAATGACAAAATAATAGGTCTTTGTATTTGGTTCATTTAAAGCAGAGGTTCCTGAAGTGAGGCAAAACCACCCCTCCAAAGATTAGGGAGGGGGGGCACTGAAACAATCCTGGGAAGTGGTAGTAGCTTCAGGTGCAACTGGAGGGATTAAATAAAAATAAGGGGGGTAGTGGAAGCATAAGGAAAGAAGAGAATAAAATTTTGGAAAACAATTTGTACATTTTTCATCTTTTGTGTAATAGAATTAAAATTATAATGACTGCATTGTTTTTCAAATACACACACAAAATGCAAGTTATAACTGATCAGTGGTCATGCTGCTGACATGTCTTAAAAAGCAAGTGATGGCAGGCAAGCACACATTGTTAGGAAATCCAGCATGCATTGGCAGGAATATATGCATGAAATGACTTGCTTATACTATGACACTATACAATTACTTGACCCAATGTTCATCATCAAAATTTCAATGCAGGAAAAGAAAACATTATACAAGAAATTATTAAATTTAAAATGCATCATTTTGAAAAAAACCATATTTTTGAAATGATGAATATTTAAAAAACATTAAAGGGTTAAAGATTTTCAGAGGGATAATGAGTATTTTTGTTGAAAAGGGGGCAATAGGCCAAATAAGTTTGGGAACCTCTGATTTAAAAGAAAGCTACACAGTTTAAGTGGATATAAACAAGGTAAAGAGAAGCAGGGATAACAAAGGAAGAATACTAGGATAACCCAATTAACTCCAGTCACTGAATCAGGGACTTATACCTCCAAAGTGGGAAAGAAAAGGGGCAGATGATACCACCAGAGAAGCTACCAGAGTAGCCTCTGACAAGGGAGTCTGCAGGTCATAGTAGGAAGACAAAATCTACTCTAGTAAGAGATCGCTCCCAGAACTTGGTTCATGGTGACATTAGTCTGTTATAGCTAGGGGTCCTAGATCAGAGCAGTTCGGGTTTTTATGTGTTTGTTTGCTTTTTAATTTGTTTTGTTTTGTTCATTTGTTTTTAAATAGAGAAGGGTGGGGTTTAGTTCAGGCATGTCAGATTTGCAGCTACCAAGGTCACAGTCAAGGGGAAACCAGTTAGCTAGAATCCTAGAGGTTTCTAGGCTGAAAAAAAAATCTGCTTTGCAATCAACTAATTTGTGTATATAATATGTGTACTTATATATTAAATTTATGCCACTCTCTTCTATTCCATGATTCTACATATACTTGCCTACTCTCCTCCCCATCCTTATTTAGAGAATTATTTTATTCTATATATGTCTAGCATAATACCTGCCACATACTTCATAGCCACTTGTTGATTAATTGATGGGGACAGAAAATTCTAGATTTGGGGTATTTCAGAGAAGGGATAAGACAGAAAAAAAAAAGATGCAACCAGAATGTAAAGGGAATATAGCTAAAGAGAAAATACTCTAATAGAAGGAATACCAAGAAACCCCATTAGGCTGGAACATTGGGTACATAGGCTAGGAAGGTAGTTTTCTCAAATGATTTTAATTATGCAGAACTCCTCGTTATGGCCATACAGCAACATTAAGCCTCAGTGAAAAGAGGAACTAGATCTTTCTCTGATCTGATGCCTTCCACCCCTTGCTGCTTATATTTCCTGAAAGATGACAGTTAGGGAACAGTCTGCCTACTTCCATCTGTGCCAGTACAAGACAACTTCCACAAGGCAATAGGTAGCGATTTTATTGGATTTATTTAGTAATTAATTAATTATTATTATATTATATGTAATTTATTGAGTAGGAGACTCACATGCAATTTAGGGAAATCACTGGCATCTTGTAGGATGAATTAGAGATAGGAGAGATTCAAAGTTGGGAGATCACTGAGGAGACTGTCCAGGTGGAAGTTGGTGAGGGTCACAAATAAAAAAGTACCTGTATAGACAAAGAAGAAAATAGATTTCACAAATATTGTGGAAAAAGAAATAGGAAGCATTGGCAATTCATTAGAAATTCGGGGTGAAGGTTGAGGAGTCAATGTACTATTCTAAGTGCTAGAGATATAAGTACAACAGAACTGTCCCAGCTTTCCAAGGGCTCTGGGGATTCATTCACTTCCCATACACACAATTTTCCCAGAAGTTCCTAATCCCTAACCAGATAAGCCTTCAGAGGTATGGCCTGTGAGATTTTGTATGAGCTCAGACTGTATTCTATGGGTTAAAGATAAGCCCTTAATGTGCCTTACTGTATTAACAGAAGTATAAGAGATTTCAATATGATATTGAAGAATTATTCAAGACTCTTTCTAACCAAGAATAACTAGATCTATAGAGGGAGAAGGAAGCTGTTTAATCCTAAGGCAGTATTTTGTGGTGGTAGAACTAAGACCCAAGTGCTGACCTCTGACCACTATACCAGCCATGTATTACTTTCATTTCTCAGTAGTGGTTATCAATCATTGCAATGATGTTGGAATAACAAAGAACAGAAGAGGTTCATTTCTGAAGCAGAATTTGTTTTACACTTTGTTTTATTATTTCAAATCCTGTTTTCTAAAACTGTTATCTGGTATCCATAGGGCTTATAGGTGTTAAGGGAAGATGGAATAATAATTTTGTTTAGAGCATAATATGCAAATAAAGATATTTTTAACAATGTGAAATACTTAGCAACACTCAAATAATTGCTTTTCCCGATAATTCAGCCATTTAATTTAAATATGGAGAGTTAACCATTGCAAGAAATATGATGGTTTACATAACTAGTCATGTTCAACATTCCATTTGAGAAATATCTGCCTTAGTCTTTAGACTGGTAATTTCCTTCATAACTGGCCATTTTAGGTGTTTTTTTTTTCTTGCTCTCTGTCATGCTAAATGTCAAATTTAAGTACGAAACATTTGCTCTTAGGTTGTCATGCCATTTACTAGGTTTCCTTTTCTGTTTTTTTTCTTTTTCTGGAGGTAGGGGAGTTGGTGAGCATAGATCTTATCAAGAATTGCACCTTTGGAATCACCTATGAAAAAATAAAATGTCAACGCTACTATGTAACTATAGAGGATAAGAGCTCCTGGAAAATCTGGTGCTTGTAGGACACAAAGCTAAAGCCAGAACTAATAGCATTCAGTTTTGTGTTAGACATCTGGGTTAAAACTTACTGGTCTGATATTCCAAGGGTAGTTTATACTGGACAGGAAATAAAGCCTTTGATCTTCTTTCTCTGTCCAAACTTTATTTTTAGAAATCCTTTTGGATTAAAAATATGTTTTTGTTTGTCCCCAAAATTCAGAAACAGAAGTTTAAAGTATATATGTATATATATGTATATGTATATATATACATACACACATATATGTATATATACACACATATATGTATATATAATACATATTCTATATATACTTTGTATGTACATATACATGTATGCACACACTATATATGTATGCGTGTGTGTGTATTTGCTGTTGAACCTTTTCAGTCATGGCCAATCAATTCTTCATGATCTCACTTGAGGTTTTCTTGACAAAGACACTTGAATGGTTGGTTATACACATAAATGTACACATACATACATACATACACAGTGAAAGGGAGGTCATTTCAAAGGAAATTAAACAAAAATAGTGAAACTGGTTAACAAAAAGGCTTATGTATCTCTTATTTTCTATATCTTTTTTCTATGGTTAAAAAAATTGGTGTAGCCAAGACAATACATACTTTCTAGAAAGAAAAAGGACAGACTCCAAACTGAGATTTAAGTAAATGTTTACCAGAGGATAGACTGGTTCAGGTGGATAGTGAGGTGGTCCAGTAGATAGGTCTAGGGCCTGAAGCCAGGAAGACTCATGTTCCTGAGTTCAAATCCAGCCTCAGACACTTAGTAACTGACTGACCCCAGGCAAGTCACTTAGCCCTGTTTACTTCAGTGGCTCATTTTGAGCTGCAGAAGGAAATGACAGACTGTTCCAGTATCTTTGCCAAGAAAACCCCAAATGGGGTCATGGAGAGTCAGACAAAACTGAAATGAATGAATGACAACAAAAAAGCTGGTCCAGGAGGTGATCATTTCTTAGAATGCAAACATCCATGGTACTAAAGTGAAAATGAGAAAGGCAGAAGACAGAGTAGAGATTTCAAGTCTTGAGAGGTCATCACATGAGCTGGATGTATGCTACTAATGACACTGAAGAAAATGATTTATTTTAAAATATTTTCCTCTCTTTTTTTTCCTATTTCTTTTTCTCTCTATTTCTTTCTTCCTTCTTTCCTTCCTTCCTTCCTTCCTTCCTTCCTTCCTTCCTTCCTTCCTTCCTTCCTTCCTTCCTTCCTTCCTTCCTTCCTTATTTTGCCTTTCCTTATTTCTTTCTTTCTCTCTTTCTCTCTCTCTTTCTTTCTTTCTTTCTTTCCTTCTTCTTTCTTTCTTTCTTTCTTTCTTTCTTTCTTTCTTTCTTTCTTTCTTTCTTTCTTTCTTTCTTTCTTTCTTTCTTTCTTTCTTTCTTTCTTCTTTCTTTCTTCTTTCTTCTTTCTTTCTTTCTTTTTCTTCCTTCCTTCCTTTCTTCCTTCCTTTCTTTCTTTCTTTTGCTAATCTGATTATCTCTGCAATTCACATACTGAGTTTAACAATTTAATCTAGCCATTAAAAGAAATTTGGTGGTTTCCATAAACAGGTAGCCTGCCTCTGAATAACAAGCATGGTTAAGACTTGACTATGCAAAGACCTTTTATGACTAGCTGGGCTGTAGAGTCATATTTTCCACAAAACCTGATATTTTTCATATTGAATAGGAAAAAGAATTTAAAGAAAATTCTAGTGGACACTTCTGAAGGCAGATATCTCAAAGCTTCTGTAAGTAAGTGCGTTGAGATTAATTTTCTCCTTCACTGATAGGATACTAGATCAAAAATTATTAGGAACAATATATTTAAATTTAAACCTAGATGCTCTGTTCAGAAATCTTTTTCTTGTACTATGCTCTCTCTCTCTCTCTCTCTCTCTCTCTCTCTCTCTCTCTCTCTGTGTGTGTGTGTGTGTCTCTCTCTCTCTCTCACTCTGTCTTTCTGTCTCCCTGTCTTTCTCTCTCTCTGTCTCTTTCTGTCTCTCTTCTCTCTCTGTCTCTGTGTGTGTCTCTCTCTTGCTCTCTCTCCCCCTCCCTCTTCCATCTTTGTCTCTGCCATAAATGGAGTATGAATTGTTTAGCAAATATAAAAATTTTTATATATAGATTTCATTCATTCATCTTCTGGTTTGTCATCATCTAAATTTTCCCCTATATATATTTCCTTTTACTGCTAGAGAGAATCATCTTATATAGCAAAGAATTATTTTAAATAAAAAGAGGAAGAAAAGAATAAAAATCAACCAAACTCATCAAAACAAGGAAAATATATTAAAATATATACAGTGTTCCTCATTCGTGGACTTTTCATCTAAGCAAAAAAGTGGAAGAAATTATCTTTTCTGATCTCTTCTTACCGGTTATGTTTATTAATTGTAATCTTATATTTACTTTTAATTGTCATGAGGTTGTTCATTGCATTTACTTTGCTATAGTCCTTTTGCGTATTATTTTGCTGACTGTGTTTACTTCATTTTGCAACAGTTTATGTAAGTCTTCTCTATAATTATCATTATAATATGGTGTCTTCATATGTTTTAGCATGGTATTTTCAGCCATGTTGACAAATGCTTTCAATGAGGATGAACACGGCATCAAGGTCAACTACCATACTGATGGTAAGTTCTTCAATTTGAAAAGGCTACAAGCCAAGACCAAAGTGGAGAGAATGTTGGTGCATGATTTTCTGTTTGCAGATGATTATGCACTCAGTGCAGCCTCTAAAGCTTAGATGCAACAAAGTATGGATCAGTTCTCTGCTGCCTGTACTAATTTTGGCCTAATAATTAATACCAAGAAAACACAGGTGTCCCATCAGCCTCCACCGCACCGTCCATATGGGGAACCATCAGTTACAACAAATGGAGAAGTTTTGAATGCTGTGGATAAGTTCACTTACTTTGGTAGCATACTTTCCAGGGATGTACACATTGACAGTAAGGTTGATGCACGGATTGCCAGAGCTAGTTCAGTGTTTGAGAGGCTCTGAAGAAAGGTTTGGGAGAGAAGAAGTATTAGAATGACTACCACATTGAAGGTCTACAGAGCTGTTGTGCTGATGTCATTGCTATATACTTGTGAAACATGGACAGTCTACCAGCACCATGCCAGGAAACTAAATCACTTCCGTTTGAACTGTCTTAGGACGATTCTGAGAGTCACCTGGCAGGATAAGGTACCAGACACTGAAGTCCTTGCTCGAACTGAATTGCCAAGTATTTAAACTATTCTTTCAGAGAGCACAACACCAATGGACTGTCCACATTGTTTGAAGGCAAAATGTACACTTGCCAAAAAAGACTATTTTATGGAGAACTTTCATGGGGCAGGTGATAACATGGTGTCCAGAAGAAATGATACAAGAACACTCTCAAGGTCTTTCTCAAGAACTTTGGATTTGACTGTGCAACATGGGAGACACCGGCAGAGAAGCACTCAGCATGGCATGCCCACATAAGAAAAAGTACTGTGCTCTTTGAGCAAAGCAGAATTGAGACAGCACAAAATAAACTCAGGATGTGCAAATTTGGGATATCTACCCCAAATATTCATACAGACTATCTGTGCCCAACCTGTGGTAGAGCACTCAGAGCTTATATTGGTCTGATCAGCCACAGTCAGACACACTGAAATTTCACTTTACAATGGTGATGTCATTTTGGTTCTCTTCTAAGAGGAAGAACAACAACAATGCCACAGTGTGTTTAGCCATTCCCCATTCAATAGGCATTTATTATGTTTCTAATTAGTTATGTCTTTCAGTGTATATGAGGAGTTTCTTCTTATCAAAGACTACTTTAAATATGTACATAGAAGTGTAATTTCTAGGTGAAATATAAGAAAATTTAGTCACTTTGTTTTCATGGTTCCAAATTGCTTTCCAAAATGACTGTTGTAATTCACAACTACATCTACAATACATTAGTGGACTATTTTCACATGATTCCTCCAAGTTTTATTATATTTATAAATTTCCTGATATGAGATAAAACCTCAGAATTGTTTTCATTTGTATTTCTCTCATTATTTGTTACTTGGAGAATTCTTTCATATGGTTGTTAATAATACGCAATTTTGAGAACTATTTATTCATGATTTTAGTGTAATAATCTGTCATCAAATATAAACTGCGTAGTCTATTACTTTCTGTGTACATAAGGCTCTGTACAAATAGTTCCCTTTATTGCACTGTTGTCCACAGTTTATTTTTAATTTTTTATAGCTCTAGAATAACTTCCTTCATCCCCCCAATACCCTGCCCCCAACTGAAACTTTTCTTGGTTGATGACTTTATAAAATTCCTTTTGACGTTGTTTAAATTTTGTTTTGTTTTCCTAACAAAATTTGGAATTGAGTGTTTATATTTTCTAATATACTTAGAGGTGCCCCATAACCTGAAGGCCTATACTATAGCTTGATTAACTGCTTAGCTTGGTTTGTACTGCCTAATTGCAACCGCATTACCTCTATATGTTAGCATATCTAGCATTCAGAGTACTAGGGAATTAGATCCCTTCTATTTTCATACAAAGAAACCCATCACTTTCTTCTAGAATAATACTGTACTTTTTATTGTATGCAACTATTAATCAAAAAATGAGCATATCACTTCTTTATATGTGTATATTTACTATTCATATATTATTTTAGTCTAATCCATTTTACTCTGAAACAGTTAACTAAGATAAAAAATTAAAATGATCAATGCAAGATGAAATACTATTTGATTCCAATCAATATGGAGACATGGAGATTAATTAGTAGAGCAGCGACAGTCACACCTATACATAGGAAAATCACTTTGGAAATCTGTATAAAACATGAGAGGAGAGGGAAGACTCAAAGCACAGAAAACAATTAGGAGGCTAATGAAATAATTCAGATAACAGTGATGAAGGTCTCTGCTAATACAGTGGTTCTGTAAGTAGAGACAAGGAGGTATATGAGAGATGTAAGGAATATAACAATAACAAAATTTGGCAACTTACTGGACATGTGAAGGGTGTAGAAAATTGGTAAGTCAAGGAAGACTTCAAGATTATGATTGTGAGTAACTAGGGTGGTAGTATTATTAAAAACAATAGAGAAGTTTGGAAGAGGAGTGAGTTTAGGGTAGGGAGAAGATAGTGTAATGAGATCCAGGATGTGAATGGTAACCCATTCATGCCTACTCATTCTGTGTGACTCACTCTGTCCTATCCACATAGCCAAAAAAGGGGGTGGGAGGGTAGTTGCTCATTGGTTACTTTCTAAATGGAAAACTAACCTACAAAAGACACCTGTCATAGATAGAAGGTCATCTGGGGATTGGGGTGGGTTTAATTAGGGAGATAGTTTCCCGGCACCTACACAGCTGATGCTGTGGGTATCTGAGTAGTGATTTGGTTGTAACTCTCCTAAGGGCTCAGAAGAGGTGTAGCACCAACATGATATTCACAGTGTCTATGGCAGCCATGAATATCCTGGTGCAATTCTGAATCCTGAAATACAACAGACTCTCCACATGCAAGACAGAACCAAAACATTTATTCAGACATCAGAAAGACAAATCCATCATAGTAACAAAGAAATCCATACACAGTAGCAATGCAGAGGACAACACCAGCCCCAAACCTTTCTTGTGTTGGGCTTCCCACAAACCAAGTCCCTTAAACAAATCACAGACAGACTTCTTTAAATAAAATGCTCTTTTCTTACTTATAGACACCTGAGGGATTGCCTATGTCCTTCAGTTCTCATGGCTCTCTCACTATTTTCTCCTCAAATCTGTTCTGGTTCCTCCTTTTCCTGTTCCATGCAGTCAGCAATCTCCTGCCACCACAGGTTCCATGCATCACAGATTTCCATGTGACCCAGGCAGGTCACATAGGTCCATTATATATTTCATGAAAGAGGGAAGTTCCCATACAAGAGGGAAGTTTTGTAACTTGTTTAGTAGTTTTTCATTAGTGACCCTATTTGGAGTTTTCTTGGCAGAGATACTGGAATAGTTTGCCATTTTGTTTCCTAGCTCATTTTACAGATGAGAAACCTGAGGCAAATAGGATTAAGTGATTTGTCCAGGGTCACACAGCTGGCAAGTGTCTGAGACCAGTTTTCAATTCAGGAAGATGAGTTTTCCTAACTCCAGACCCGTGGAGTCTGTGCCACTTACCTGCTCCCTTTTTAAACCACCATTTCCTCACTTACTAGCTACAGTAATCCTAATTCAAAGATTGGAAATATAGCTATGTACATATAGTCAGTCACTGAGACAATAGACCCCAGTAAGGAAGAGAAGAAAATAAGCAACAGTGGTGATCCATTCCTTTAATTTAAACTGTTTCATTCAGGACATCTGATGGCTATCCCTTGTGAGGATGGGATTTCTCAATTCTGCTTTCTCATAGATCCCTTTAGAGATGGCATTATTCATGACTTAGTCCACTAACAGTTTTCAATCCTTTTAGCTTTCTATTTACTGTGCTCTTCGTCCCTTTTCAAATGAAGGGATGCACCATTGGAGAAGGTCAAAATTGTCTAATTTTTCCTGTCACCTAATGTTGTTTCTTCAAGCTTCTCACTGAGTTTCCAATTAATAATACTTTTTTAATTTTATGTTCATTCAACATTCAGATGTTTTAGCCATAACATTAATTTTCCTCATGCCTATGTCCATTTGCAATCTTTCATGTGTTCCTGAAATCATTTACTTTCAGCTGGTTGTCATTTGTCTACCAGGTACTGGAAAGTAGCAATGTTGGAGTAGTTCAAGAAGAGAAGGAATCCCTGAGAAGCAAGAAAGATTTCTTGCTGAGAGGCATAAAGGTAGTGTAAAATTAGTTTTATAATAGATGTTCTCCATATTTATAAGATTATTGGGATAAAAATTGTGAAGGATACATAAATGAAGTGTTACATATTATAAACCATAAAAAGTTATACAAGAATAAGACATTTTTATTATTACAAAAAGACATTTTTCTTCTAAAAATAGTTGGAATTTTATTTCTATGATCCTTATCTACATAAAAGCATTCTTTTGTAACAGTTATTTTAAATAAGTCATGAAACAATCCTTCATTGATTGAATTTTTGAGTATATTTTGTGCAACAGACATCTCTGCACAAATGCTATTTTTTATTCCCTGTCTGTATGACAATCAAGCAATCTGCAAAAAGGTTTCTAGTTATTTAGGAGTGATAGTGGGAAATATTTCTCCATCTTAACAGAATGAGAGCATCTGAGGTCACAGAGACTAACCTCTACCTATAGCATGAATACCATCCAAAACATCTGTATTGCAATATCATCCAGATTTGGCTGGATGGGTGGTTCTATGTGATGAAGGAATTTAAACCACACTGGAGCAAATCCATTCTCCTTAATTCATCCCAAAGAGGTTAAACACCAGCTTTAATTCCAACTAAGAATTCTATAGCCTGGGAATGCTATTTCCCAGAGTACATTTCTTAAAAACATTCCACTGTCATAAAACAGTTTGTATGTTTTCTATAATTTATTATAAAGGGATTTTTTTTTAAATAAGCTTTCTCAAGATATATTTGAAAGAAACAGATGAGTAAAAACGAGATGAAAAAGTGATAACTGTCGAGTCAATGTCAATTAAAACTTGTTCATACTTATATTCTGGAAATTATTGAACAGACAAGTCACTCTGTCATTTTCATGCTTATTACTATAAATTAATTAACTGATTTGCATTATACAGCTCACCACACAGAAGCAACAAAGGGAGATTGTTGTTCTTAAGCTACATTACAATTAAGCTTAGAATTTCCACTAAGGAAGAAAAGACAAGTGTTCAAGAAAGGCTTAAAGGCGTAAATTGTTTTATTTCTCCAGCGGGAACCATTATATAAAGAAAAGATCTAATCCTTAATGAAAGGCAGACAGAAGTTACAAAGCTATCTTTTTTTTCTGAATGGTTGGTTTGCTCTGCAAGCAGAGACAACAACCAACTCCTGAATACGCAGATATTGGGAGAGCAATTAGGTGTCTAACTGTAAGGTTGTGTATCATTCTCATTTTCAGGCATTGTACTGATAAAAGCCATTTCCCTGTCACCCAAGTTTCCTACAAACCTAAGCTTCTGTTTTGAATAGCCTAAAAGAGTAAAAGCAACGAATTGCAGCAAAAACAGTTTTTATGTTACAAAGGAATGGATTGAAGGCTTTGTGTCCAACAGAGACAGGAGTGACCTTCACCTTTCAGGTCCAGTGAAATAAAATCTGAGTAGCATGGTCAATAGGGATCACTGGGGATGATTAAGAAATTAAAACTTACATTCTCTGCCAAACTACAAATGAAAAAGCACTCTTCAGTAGATTATTGGACCTACGGAAAATCAATGCCATTGCATTTCATTTCAGCATTTAAAATGTTTCTAGACACCCACAGCTGAGTTTCCGACAATCTTTTCCTTTTATTACATGAAGGAGGAGAAACCAAATCCATGGTCAGCAGTTGCCACCATGAGGGAGCTTTTGTGTTTTTCCTCGGTGAAATTTTTGATGGAGTGTTTAGATTGTTTGCTCTTAATGGAAATGAAAGCAATGACACAATGTGGAAATAGCTAAAATTAAAATGAATAACTATCAAATCGTCTCCTGATCTTTGTGCTTGCTCGTGGCTGGCAGGTATAATGAGGAGTGATGGGCTAAAATGGAGCAAAGGGAAATATCAGCTGATTCACAGGAACAATTACATATTGGTGAAATCTGTAAGACTGGAATTGTTTCCATAGGGAAACCTCTTCGTTTGAGTTATTTAAAACTAGACTGAACAAAGCACACTAGAGAATATGCTTCAGGATATAATCATCTACTAGTAAGAAGACAGGCTAAATGACCTAGAAGTCCTTTCCATCACATATGTTAATGGTTTTGCTTTTTCTTAGGTAGGATGCATATAATTGCACTCCTGGGATGAGATCAAAGCAGTGAGATTCAACACTTACATTTAAGGAAAGCACCACAGAATTTTAGATCAACAGAAATCAATGTGAGTTATTTTTGCAGAACACAACAGATCAAAATTTCAATGAGTCAGCTTTCTGCTCACTATTAAATCTTTTAGAGTAACAAATGGGGAAAATAAGGGTGGGCTTCACAAATGCCCAGATCAGTTTCCCTTGCTAACATTTTGCTTCTCCTGTTCTCCCTGATTTTGAAATGTAGTTTTTGATGTTGGATCTCTGATCATATGATCAGGAAAATGGAACACAGAGCATCAACCTTATCAACCTGGGTCATGTATAGATATATTAAAAGATTAGCATCATCATTCTATCTTTCTGCACCCTTTTTTGCTTCCTTTCCACACCACTTGGAACCAACTGCTATCAGAAATTATCGCCACACATCTCACTTACTTCCCGCCTCCCCCATTATTGGCCCTGGTTAATAAAAATAGGCTTTCCCCGTAGGAGGTTTGCCATAAAGCCCTCATTCTCTCCCCTAGAGATGCCTGTGCACTACCCAGTGGGGTACTGAGTCATTGGCATCCTTCTGAAAATGGTGCTTCCACCCATTGCTTTGCCTGGGAATTAATGAGGTTAGTGTAAAGGGATAACTAGCCTTGCATAGGCAAAGAACACAGTAGGCAAGTGGATGAGTAAGTGATAATTTCTCTGCAGAAATCTATATCCAATGGGTAGCTTAGTGAAAGTAAGGGATAGAAAGGCAAATTTGAAAGAAAAAATTACTGAGTTCAATTCTTGTCCCTGACGTACATTCACTCTGTGACAATGGACAATTCACTTAACCTCTCCAGGATCAAAATTTACAGATATAGAAACAGATCTGAAGGAAATTTCCATCCTACAGTTACAAACTAACTAACTTAAACACTGCTTGCACCTCTGCTTCTACAAAAACATGAAGAAAGATGGTGATAGTTAAAAGCATATGAATGAATGATATTGTAAAGGAAGAGACTGTATAAAAGAAAGCATGTAGAGGTTTGGGAAACAGTTTGGGGATTAGGAGAAAAGGAATCAGAAAGAAATGTTTTCCTGTTTTCAGGATCAGCAGCCTAGACTGAGGATACCAGGACACGTTGGAAAACTAGAAACTACAGTCAGTCCAATGATATGACTCAGTATACCCATCTGGGTTAATCTAAACTAATTTTTCCAGGTTGTCTAGCCTCTCCAGGTCAGTCCAAATGCTTCCCCACCTGGGAAAAAATTAGAGAGGAAAAACAAAGAGAAGATCAGTTGTGATAATTGTCACCTAGATAACACTTAAAGGTTTGCAAAATGATTTCTTTGCAATAGCCCTGTGTGACCGATACTGCAATTGGCGATACTGCCATTTTTACAGGTGAAGAAACTCAGTATCGAAGAGGTTAAATAAATTACTTGTCCAAGATCATGTAAATAAACTCAGCAATACAAACTCAACTCCAACTGCAGCATGTTCATCACTATAATATATAACGTCCAAAATTTCAAATAGATACTTTGTCTTCTGGATTCTTACACATACACACAACGAGTAGGCAACCTGCTACCTGAGTGGAGGGATATGGATGGATGACATCTTTTTCTCCCATCACTGGGGATCTATACTCTGTGTTCATGTGCATTAGGTCATATCTTTAAAAGCCTGATCACAAAGAAAAGGGACGAAAGAAGGGAGGGACACAGAGGAAGAAGGAAGGAAAAGAAGGAAGAGAGACACAAAAGGTACTCTTTTCTGACTTTTTTACTTTGTATCCCAAGAATATATATAATGATCTTATCCTGTTCCATCTGCCAGTGGCCAAGGAATTTGCCAAAAATACATGTGAGACAAAAAACTGAAACTTGTCCATGTCATGTTAGGGCAACACTATTAGAGGTCAGTGTGGTAGAGTAGAAAGAACACTGATTCTGGGGCTTGGACAACCTGGGTTCAAATAATGCCTCTGATTCTAATGCTAAACTAGTCACTTACCATTCCCAGACTTTAATTGTTATTGGTGGTGATAATGATGATGTTCAGTCATTTTAGTCTTGTCTGACTCATTGTGATCCCATTTGAAGTTTTCTTGGCAAAGATTTCTGGAGTGGTTTGCCATTTTTTTCTCTAGCTCATTTTTACAGATAAGGAAATTAAGGCAAAAAGATTAAATGACTTGCCCAGGTCACACATCTACAAAGTATCTGAGGCCAGATTTAAACTTGATTCTTCTTGTCTCTAGGCCCAGTGCTTGATCCATTGTGCCCTCAGCTGCCTGGACCTTAGTTGCCTCATGTGTAAAATGAGGGAATGGATTAGAGAACCTCTAATTTTCATCCTGTCCAACTCTAGATGTATGAACCCAAGTGACTAAGCCTTCCTTTAGGGGCACAAGAAAAATATTTTTGAGAAGGATTTAATCCAAATCCAAATAACAATCTACCAAATAGTAATATATACAAAATGGGGTTTCTTCCTGCCCCTGACCTAGACCCCACCAGTGAGGGATGTGAGCTAAACCCTGCTGGTCACTTTTTCAGAACTTTTTGTTCACTTTTGGTCAGTGACTCAGGACCAGTCTCATGGTCAATTCTTGATCTAATTATTTCAGTTGTCTATCACTCCTGGTCAACATTCTGCTCTATACTAGAAAAATCTGGAAAGATGTACTTAAGGCATTAACTCTTTATTTGCACTTTTGGCTTCTTCTAAAAGTCAATTGAAGTTCAAAGACAAGAACATTTGAGTAAATGTTTGCTGTCTCACAGATACCTGGATTATTATCTTTACATGGCCACAACTCTGAATTGGCAAACCTGGAGTAAACCATCTTCTCATCCCTCCCAGAACCTCTGTCCTTTCCTACCAGCTCCCCTCTTCTTTCTTCACTTTTTTTATTATCCCCTCCAAGATTAGTGGTAACAGATCTATAACATAACAAATGTGTAGAGTATTCCCTCAATGCAAAGGTGCTCCGCATTATTTGCCAAAACATATCAAATCCTTCCTCTTTTCTAAATTTGTTTTAACTACTCACAGACACTCCTCTCACATGTTGATATTCCCAGAGTTGGAAGACAACCAAAATGTAACACCAATAAATACAGAAAGATATCATTTTTACAGTACAAAGTGGCTACAGAAAACATAGGACATAAAAAGCTTCCCTCATCCTCCCCCCTCTCTTTCTTCTCTGTTTCTCTCTTTCTCTTTGTCTATTTGTTTATTTGTCTCTCTATCTCTATTTTCCCTTTTTCTTCCTCCTTCCCTCTGTCTGTCTTCATCTCTTTCTCTCTTTCTGTCTCTCTCTCTATCTGCCCATGTCAAACATGCCAGTTTTCTCTTGCTTACTCTAAATTGTTCTAATACTTGCAGTTCTAAGTTTCCAGAGACAGGAAATATGAATCCTAGCAATAAATTTGTTGATGGAAATAGACTTCTCTACCAACTTCTCTAGCTTTTGAACTCTGTTCACTCCTTTTTGAACTCTTACTATACATCCAGGTGAACTAAAGTCAATGAAGCCACACAATGTGTGATATTTATACAATCAGCCACTCCCAATAGTGATATATATATATATATATATATATGTAATTTAAATACATCATTCATCTAACAATAAAAAGAAAATAATAGTATTGACTCTATTATATTAAAATCAATGTATATGGAAATTGAGGGGCTATCCATCAATTGGGGAATGGCTGAACAAGTTGTTGCATATGATTATGATGGAATACTTTTGTGCTATAAGAAATGATGGGCAAGATGCTCTCAGAAAAACTTGTATGGACTGACATGAACTGATGCAAAATGAAATGAGCAGAACAAGGAGAATGTTGCATATAGTAGCAGCAATGTCACATAATGATCAAGTGTGAATGACAACTATTCTCAGCAGCACAAAAATTCAAGACAATTCTGGAGAACTTATGATAAAAAATGGTATCTATCCCCAGAAAAAGAATCAATGGAGTCTGAATACAGATCAAAACGTACTTTTTATTTGCTTTCCTTTTCTTTTTTTGTCTGTTTTCTTTCACAACATGAATAATGTGGAAATATGTTTTGCATGACTGCATATGTAAAATCTACATCAACTTCCATGACTTTTCAATGGGGGAGAGGTGAGGAAGAGGGGGGAGAGAATTTGGACCTCAAAAAATAAAAACAGCTAAAATTATTGTTCATGTAATTAGGGAAAATAAAATATAAAATTAAAAATGTCAATATGCAAATAGTAAATTACATCACCACTTAGGGACCTAACTAGATGGATCTAACTGTAAAACACTTTGCAGAAATAAAATACACTTGAATAATTGGAGAAGCATTAATTGTTTACCATAGGTAGGTTGAGCTAACGTATTTTTTAAAATGACAAAACTTCCTAAATTAATTTACATATTCAGCTCTATACCAATTATACTCTCAAAAGAATATTTTACAAAACAAGGACAAAATAATGATGTAATTCATATGGGAGTACAACAGGTTAAAAATCTCAAAAACAATAATGAAAAAATGTGAAAAAATTTTATTTTAGTACGAGATCCTAAACTGTACCACAAAACCATATTTTTTCATTCTATTTTTTTAATTTTATTTTTAATTTATGGAGTAAAGCCAGCTTTTCCATAACAAAGTATAACAGAAAAGGGAGGCAGCTAGGTGGTGCAGTGGATAAAGCACCCGTGCAGGAGTCAGGAGGATCTGAGTTCAAATTTCACCTCAGACACTTGACACTCACTAGCCGTGTGACCTTGGGCAAGTCACTTAACCCCAATTGCCTCATCCTGCATCATCTCCAGCCATCCTGATGAATATCTGGTCACTGGATTCAGATAGCTGTAGAGGAGAAGTGAAGATGGTAATTTGTATGGACCTCTTTCACTCAAAACAAAGTCAAGTGCAAGTTATGTCATCATTTCTCTTACAGCATGATTTTCTTTGGCAATGAAGGATGAACACACATAACACAAAGGAGATGACTGCACATGAAACTATAAATCTATCATGTACAACTTGCTATGCCTTTTAAATATACTTTAAAAAAATTGAATTGTGGGTTTTTTTTTACATTCTGTCCAGACTGAAAATATAAGAGCTACTCAAGAACCCCATCCCACTGCTGATAGTTCAGGAGATTTAATCTGGTCTTTTTCTAATCTTAGTTGAATTGTTTCTTCTTACTCATCCTAGTAACAATATTGAGATTGGACTTAGTACAGACATAAATCTACTGAGTCAATTGTAGCTCATAAATCTTTTCCTCAAGAGAAGTAGCCTCAGTTCCCCTTGTAATAGACATGTACCAATAGGTCCAACCAAAAGAGCAATCATTGAAATGATTTGTCGTTGAGTTTTAAAAGAAAGGGGTCAGCTAGTGGAATAGATTAACAATTCACTATTTGACAAAAATTGCCAAAAAAAAAAAGAATTCCAAGAAAATAACAATATTTGGCAGAAGTTTGGCAGAAATTAGATTTTAAACCAGCACCCCATACCATATACTCAAACAGTTCCAAATTGATACATAACTTAGATGTAAAATGACATACCACAAAGAAATTTAGAGGAGCAAAGAAGAAATTGTGTTTTGGATCTATGGATAGGAGAAGGGTTCAGGACATCATTATTGAAGATAAAGCAAATTTCCTCATTGTGGTTTTTTTATAGTCAGCTTTAACAAGCATATATTAAGCACTTAATATGTTAGAAAAAGATGGAGAAAAGAGATAGAAAGAGACAGAGAGAGAAACAGAAACAGAGAGACATTACAGGAAATGGGCTAAATACTGAGAATACAAGGAAAAAATAAAGCAGTCTGCAGTCAAGAAACTCACTGCTTAATGGAGAAGACAACATGAAAACAACTGCGTCAAACAAGACATACTTATACATTTATATATGTGTGCATATATATATATATATATATATACATGTACGTACATCTACACATATATACATGACAGAGACAGAGAGAGAATAAATTGGAGATAATCACAGATGAAAGATACTAGCATTACCCAATGAAATCACACGTCAGTTCTTATTAGATTATCACAAAGTGTTACACGGTAATTCTATTTCAAAATGATAATCAGTAGTTTCACTGCTCATTAAGTATAGACAGTATGTGTACTAGATGCTTTAAAAAGACACAAAGATAGTTGGCCTTCTAAAATTTAGATTTATTTCCTTGAAGTAGTTGTTATATTTTAAGTTCCCAATGGCAAAAGCTGCTGTCTGATTACCTGATTAATTTCCTCCCATATTAGCAAATTATCTTTACAGCAAAAAGAAATCTCCTTTCAAAGAATTGCAGTGCTTATCCTTCAATATATATATATATATTTGTATCAGAATAGGCACATCGAAAAGCCTCCCAGTACATGTCCTCTGAGCAGAGAAAAATGCCCTTGTCTAGATATTGTGGGTCAGAGGACCCCTCTTTCAAGAATGTTCCTCTAGTTATTTCTCTAATTATTCCTACTATTGTCACTTCAGGTTATTATAGCCTGTCACATCAAGAGCACAGAAGTTGGACATAAATAGAATTGTAGTGTTTCCTCAAGGAATGACATACCTTTGCTCCTCTAAAGGTTTCATTCGTATAGCCCAAAGACTGACCCAGGGTCACCAGCTCTGGCTTCTTACTCAACTAAGCCCTGTTGTTCTTTCTTTCTGCTCAGAGCACAGTATCCTCCCCTCCACCCTCCGAAGGACTACATCATAGTACTCAACAGTCTGTCAAAATTAAGGAATCAATAAGCATTTATTAAGTTTCTACTAAGTGCCATGAAGTCCAAAAATGTACTGTCTTATTTTTTTTAAATTCATCCCCATGAGGAAGTAAGACACACTAAGCATATTAAACATGACTATATTAGACAAAGAACTCTCACTAGTCTACCTGACTTGTTCTTTACACTTTTGAATAATCTATATCCCAATGACCAATCATACATTTCCAATTCCTTCTCTAGTTATATCTTTTCTGTCTAGAGAGATCCATTGCTTCCTCATTAAGGGGAGACTCCTACAAAAATAATATTGAGTATAACAAAAATAGACATGAATTGTTTTTTGATTATTCCCTGATGTTGATCTATCTTATTATTGCTAAAAAACCTAAAGGGGCCAGAGAGTAAAATAGTCATATTAATATCATTATTAAAGCAGCATGTAAATTCAAATGAAAGGCAGCAGCTCTTATGTCTATTGTCTCTGATGTCTTAGTCTTAATAAAACAAAATAGTGCCTGCTGGTGAAAGCCAGGGAATCTCGAGAAAGGTAATGAAGAGTTAGGACTCCTGAAGTAATCTCTCACTTAAGATAGAAGAAGATGCAGACAGAGAAAGAACTGAAAATGTATCTTGTTAATAATAGTTGGCTATAGTACATTAAAGTATATGGAGTATAACATATGGCAGTTGTTCACAGTTGCTTATTTCTTGTGTGATTGTGTGATTGATTTGCATAAGGAGTCCTAGAGATTCAGAGACGTGAACTAAGGAACAGCCTATGTGGTCTGGTGGGATATACATTGTGACACTGTGGAAAAGTCACTCTATTTGGCATCAGAGAAACTAACTGGATTCAAACTAGATCTTTGTTACTTAAAGCCTTTGTGACTTTGATCAAGTGATTTCATCTCTATGGATTTCAGTCTCTTCATATATAAAATAAAGGGTTTTGCATTAGATGACCTCTGAGATCACTTCCAGTCACGGATGTATTCCCAAATATTTAACAATTGGATCCAGGAGGTGAAAAGGAAACATGATCAAATTTTAAGCTGAATTATTAGTATTTTTTCATCATTTTCTTATGTCAATATAAATAAGAAAAATAAATAAAATTGTGATTGGTGAACTTTCTTGATTTTCAAGGGATAAATGCTAATATTGAAAAATGAATCCATTAATCTAGTTCTAGGGGCAACTAGGAGGTGCAGTGGCTAGAATACTGGGCCTGCAGTCAGGAAGACTCATCTTAATTAATTCAGTTCTGGGCTTAGACATTTACCAGCTGTATGATGCTGGACAAATCATTTGATTCTGTTTACCACAGTTTCTTCCTCAGTAAAATGATCTGGAGAGGGAAATGACAAACCCCTCCAGTGTCTTTGCCAACTAAACCTCAAATGGAGTAAAAAATTCAGTCTCAAATCCCTTCTTCTGTCCCCTCATCCCCTTGTTTCTTTACAAGTTTAAAAGACTTTTATGCCCTTTTAGATGCATATGTTTTTGACTCTTTAATACAGAACTGATAAAAGAAAGGTTCTAGCACTACTAGCCCTCCACCCTGAACTGCTTGCTCTACATCAGTTCTTTTTTCTCCCTTAATAGCATTTTATTTTTTCAACTACATGTAATGAGTTTTCAGCATTCATTTTTGTAAAATTTTGAGTTCCAAATTTTTCCCCTTTCTCCCTCCATTCCCCCTTCCCCAAGAGAGCAAGCAATCTGATATAGGTTACACATGTACAATCATGTTAAACTTATTTCCACATTAGTCAGGTGGTGAAAAAAGGATCAGAATGAAAAGGAAAAGACTTGAGAAAGAAAAAAACAAAAAAAAAATCTTAAAATTGTATGCTTCAATCTACATTCAGACTTCATAGTTCTTTCTCTGGATGTGGTTAGCATTTTCCATCATGAGTCTTGAATTGTCTTGTATCATTCTATTGTCAAGAAGAGCTAAGTCTATTATAGCTAGTCATCACACAATGTTACTGTTACTGTGTGCAATGTCATCTTGGTTATGCTTACTTTAGTGAGCATCAGTTCCTGTAATTCTGTTTTGTTTTTTTCCCCCAGAAATCTGTATGCTCATCATTTCTTATGGAACAGCAGTCTTCCATTATATTCATATGCCAAAACTTTTTTCTGCCATTCCCCAATTCACCAGCATCCCCTCAAATGCTGATTTGTTGCCACAAGAAAAAGAGGTACTATAAATATTTTTGTACATGTGGGTCTTTCCCACCTGTTTTGATCTCATTGGAATACAGACCTAGCAGTAGTATTGTTGGATCAAAGGGTATGCACATTTTTTACCCCTTTGGGTATAGTTTTAATTGCTCTCCAGAATGGTTGAATCGGCTCACAACTCAAAAAAAAAATCCATTAATGTTCCAATTTTCCCACATCTTCTTCAGTATTTATGGTTTTCCTCTTATGTCACATCAGCCAATCTGATAGGTGTGAGGTTGTACTTAAGAGGTGTCTTAATTTGCATTTTTCTAAACAATAGTGATTTAGAACATTTTTATATGACTATAGATAACTTTAATGTCTTCATTTGAATACTGCCTATTCATATCTTTTGACCATTTATCAAATGGGGAATTACTTGTATTCTTATAAATTTGACTTGTTATCTATATATTTTAGAAATGAGACCTTTCTCAGAAACACTGTTTGTAATAATTGCTTCCCCAGATTTCTGCTTTCCTTCTAACTTGGTTGCATTGGCTTTTTTGGATAAAACTGAATCACATGCAACTGCTGTGGTTTCCAGTTTTCTCAACCTACAAACACCAAAGACAGCTTTAAAGGTCAGTGAGAAAACTTTCTCAGCTGAGTGAGAGGGGAACATGGTCCAGCCCCAGGGCAGTGGCAGCCACTGCTGCAACAGCATCTGATTTTGGAGCTCTCAGCCTACAGATGGTTGGGGCAAAGTTATTAATCTGGGTCTCAGCCCTGAGTGGTGGTCCTGGGGAGAGGAGAAGCATTGGCATGGCCAGCTGGAGGTGGCTGTGGAGAGGGAGTCAATCCTACTCGCAGTTCCAAGGCAAAAAAGAGTGCTTGTGGTTGCTCACATACCAGAGCCGAGCCAAGAGAGGAGTAAACACCTCTCCCTTGATTATACTGCTCTGGAGGAACCAAAAACTTGCAGGTCCCTAGGGATATCTCAAAAAGCAGCTGCACAAAACCTCTAAACTCTGAGGTAGCATATCCTCACCTTGACAAAGACCCCAAAAGCAATTAGCTGGGAAAATGCCCCAAAAGGGGAAAAATAAGACTATAGAAGGTTACTTTCTGGTGAAAATATATTTTATTACATCCTTTCAAATGAGGAAGATCAAAGCATACAACCAGAGAAAAACTAATGCATACAACTGGGGGAAGAAAACAAGGACAAGATCCTAAATCCAAAGCCTCCAAGGAAAACATAAAGTGGTCTCAGGACATGGAAGATCTCAAAAAAAGGATTTTGAAAGTCAAATAAGAAAAGTAGAGGAAAAATGGAAAGAGAAATGAGAGTGATGCAAGAAAATCATGAAAAACAAGTCAACAGCTTGCAAAGGAGACCCCAAAAATGCTGAAGAAAATCACACCTTAAAAATTAGATTAACCCAAATGACAAAAGTATTCCAAAAAGTCTATGAAGCAAACAGTTTTTAAAAATTAGAATTCAGCATATGGAAGCTAATGACTTTATGAGAAATCAAGGAATTATAAAAAGGAACCAAAGGAATGAAAAAATAATAGAAGACAACATGAAATATCTCATTGGACAAACAACTGACCTGGAAAATAGTCCTAGGAGAGATAACTTAAAAGTTGTTGGTCTACCTAAAAACCATGATAAAAAAAAAGAACCTAGACATCATCTTCCAAGAAATTATCAAGGCAAACTACCCTGATATTCTAGAACTAGAGGGGAATATAGAAATAGAGAGAATTCACAGATCACCTCCTTTAAAAGATCCCAAAATGAAAATTCCTAGGAATATTATACCCAAATTTCAGAATTCCCAGGTCAAGGAGAAAATATTAGAAGCAGTGAGAAAGAAACAATTTCAGTATTATTGAAATACAATCAGAATAGCACAGGATTTAGCAGCTTCTACATCAAGGGACAGTAAGGCTTGGAATATGATATTCCAGAAATCAAAAGGAGCTAGGATTAAAACCAAGAGTCATCTACCCAGAAAAACTGAGTATCATACTTATGGGGAGGGTGGGGAATGGAATTTCAATGAAATGGAGGACTGCTAAGCATTCTTGATGAAAAGATGAGAACTGAATAGAAAATTTGACTTTCAAATACAAGAATCAAGAGAAATATTAAAAAGTAAATAGGAAATAGAAGCCATAAAGAACCTAGTAAACAGTTACATTCCTACATGGAAACATGATATTTGTAACTTATAAAACCTTTTTCAGTATTAGGTTAGTTAGAGGGAATATGTGTGTATATGAATGTGTATATTATATACATGTATGTATATGTGTGTATGTGTGTATATATGTGTTTGTGTGGGTATACACACACATACACACAGAGGGCACAAGGTTAACTGAATATGAAGGAAGAATACTTAAAAAGCAAAAAATTGCTATTGAGCAGAATGTACTAAGAGAAAGAGAAAGGTAGAGGTAGAATGTAGCAAATCATATCACATAAAAGAAGCAAGAAAGAACTTTTACAATGGAGGAGAAGATCTGGGGGAGATGAAAGGGAATAAGTGAGCCTTACTCTCATGCAATTTGCCTTAAGGAGAGAATAACACACACTCAATTGGATATGGAAATTTTATCCTGCAGGAAGGCAGAGGGGAGGAGAATAGGAGAGAAAAGATAATAGAAGGGACAACAAATTGGGGAAAAAGATAATCAATAACAAACACTATTTTGGGGGGAGGGGGAGACAGGTCAAGGGAGAGAATGGAATAAATGGAAGGCAGGATAGAACAGAGGGAAATGATTTGTCTTTCACAACATATCTGTTATTGTAGTGTTTTAAATGGCTCTACATGTATGACCAATATTGAATTGCTTTCTGTCTCAATGAGGATGGGTAAGAAAGGAGGAAGGTAGAGATTATGGAACTCAAAACTTTGAAAATGAATGTTAAAAATTGTTTTTTCATGCACTGGGAAATAAGATGTACAGGCAATTAGGTATAGAAATTTTGCCCAAGAGGAAAATACAGGGGAGGGGAATGAAGAAGTGGGGTGATAGAAGGGAGGATAGACTGGAGAATGGGTCAGTGGGGTGCATGTTGTCCTCAGGTGGAGGTTTGGGAGAGATGGGGAGAAAATTTGGAATGCAAATTCTTGTAGAAGTGAATATTGAAAACTGAAAAATAAATTATATATTTAAAAAAAGGAAAAAAAGATTACTATAGTCATTTACTACTGTGTCTTATGTACCTACCTTTTCCACCAATCTACCACTCTATTTCTTAGCCAGTACCAAATACTTTTGATGATTGCTGATTTATAGTATAGTTTTAGAAATGGTATGTCTAGGCCATCTTCCTTTGCATTTTTTCATTAATTCACTTGATATTCTTGACCTGTTCTTCTCCTGCATGAATATTTTTATTATTTTTTCTAGCTCTTCAAAATAGTATTTTAGTAGTTTGATTTCTATGGGATCAAATCAGTAAATTAATTTATGTAGAATTATTATTTTTGTTATATTAGTTCAGCCTACCAATAAGCAATTGATATTTTTCTGTTTATTTAGATGGAATTTTATTTTCTGTGAAAAATGTTTTGTGATTGTGTTCCTATAGTCCTTGTGTTTGTCTTGGCAAGTAGATTTCCAAATATTTTATATCATCTACAATTATTTTAAAAGGAATTTCTTTTTTGATCTCTTGCTTCTGGGCTTTGTTGACAATGTTTAGAAATGTTGAAGATTTATGTTGGTTTATTTAACATCCTGCAATTTTGTGAAAGTTGTTGTTTCAAGTATATTTTTAGTTTATTCTCTAGGATTCCCTAACTATAGCATCATATCATTAGAAAAGTGTGATACTTTTATTTCCTTATTTCATAGTCTAATTCCCTCAGTTTCTTTTTTCTTTTATTATTGCTAAAGCTAACGTTTCTGATACTGAATAATAGTGGTGATAATGGGCATCCTTGTTTAAACCTTCATGTTACTGGGAAACTTTCTAGCTTATCCCCAGTATAGAAAATGTTTGCTGATGTTTTTAGATAGATCCTGCTTATCATTTAAAGCAAATTCTATCTATTCCTATGCTCTCTGGTTAGTTTCTTTGTTTGTTGCTTTTTTAAATAGGATAGGATGTTATGTTTTGTCAAATGCTCTTTCTGCATCTATTGAGATAATCAAATTATTTTTGTTAGTTATGATATTGATATGGTCAATTATGCTAATAGTTTTCCTTTTATTGAACCAACCTTGCATTCCTGGCATAAATCTCACCCAATCATAGTGTATGATTCTGTGATGTATTGCTGTCATTGCCTTGCTAGTATTTTGTTCAGAATTTTTGCATTGATATTAATTAAGAAAATTAGTCTCTAATTTTCTTTCTTTGTTTCTTCCTGGTTTAGGTGCCTGCACCATATTTGTCATAAAATGAACTTCACAGAACTCCTCTTCGCTTATTTTTCTATATTGTTTGTATAATATTGAAATTATTTCATCTTTAGATATTTGTTAGAATTCATTTGTAAATCCATCTGACCTTAGAGATATTTCTTAAGGAGTACATTGATGGCTTGTTTAACTTCTTTTTCTAAAAATTGGTTATTTAAGTATTTTATTTCCTCTTCTGTTAATCTGGGCTCTATCTATCTATCTATCTATCTATCTATCTATCTATCTATCTATCTATCTATCTGTCTGTCTGTCTGTCTGTCTGTCTGTCTGTCTGTCTGTCTGTCTGTCTGTCTATCTATCTATTTATCTATAGTCAATTCAATTAGGTTGTCAGATTTATTGGCATGCAGTTGGGCAAAATTACTCCTAATTATTGCTTTAATTTTCTCTTCATTGGTGGTCAATTTACTCTTTTTATTTTTGATACCAGTAATGGAATTGTCTCCTTTTCTTAAATCAAATTAACCAAATGATTATCTATTTTATTGTGTTTTTTTTTAATAAAACTCCTCTCAGTTTTATGTTTTTAGTTCAGTAGTTTTCTTATTTCCACTTTCATTGATGTCTCCTTTGATTTTCACAATTTCTTACTTGGTACTTAATTGGGGATTATTAATTTGTTCTTTTTCTAGCTTTATAAATTGCATGCCAAATTCATTTTTCTACTCTTTCTCTGTTTTATTCATAATAGCATTTAGAAGAAGAAAAAATTCCCCTGAGTGTTGCTTTGGTGCATCCCTTACATTTTGGTATGTTGTCACATTCTTGTCATTCTCTTTGATGAAATTGTTGATTGCTTCTATGATTTCTTATTTAGGATTAGATTATTTAGTTTCTAATTCACTTTAAGCCTATTTTTCATGGTCGTTTATTATACATAATTTTCTTTGCATCATGACCTGAAAAACATGCATTTAATATTTCTGCCTTTCTGCATTGAATTGCAGCGTTTTGATCCTCTAATAATGCCCTTTTATGTCTTAATAAAAATATTTTAAAGGTGCCATGTACCATTGAGAAAAAAGATATGCCCCATTCACTTTTCTCCAAAGATCTCTAATATCCAACTTTTCTAAAATTCTATTTGCCTCCTTAACTTATTTCTTGTTTATTTTATCATTAGATTTATCTGCCTCTGAGAGGAAGAAGTTGATGTCTCTCACTAGTATAATTTTGCTGCCTGTTTCTTGTAACTCACTTCTCGTCTAAGAATTTGGATGCTATATCACTTGGTGCATATATGTTGGGTATTGTTCTTACTTCATTGTCATGGTACGTTTTAGTAAGATTCAGTTTCCTTCCATATCTCTTTTAATTAGATCTACTTTTGTTTTGTTTAAAGTCAAGATTACTACCCCTGCTTTTTTTTACTTCAGCTCATAATATATTCTGCTCGAGTCTTTTGCTTTTATTCTGTGTGCATCTCTCTGGTTCAAATGTGCTTCTTGTAAACAACATATAGTAGTATTCTGGTTTTTAATTCATTCTTCTATCTGCTTCCATTTTTGGGGAGAGTTCATTTCATTCACATTCACAGTTATAATTTATTAATTGTGTGTTTCCCTCCATCCTACTTCCCCTCCTGCTTACACTTTTCCTTCCCAGAGTTTTGCTTCTGACTACCCACCTCCCTCAATCTTCCCTCCCTACTATTACCCTTCTCTTTTCTTTCCCTTTTCCCCTCCTACTTCCCTGTAGGGTGAAATAGATTTCTCTACCCAACTGAGTGAATGCTATTCCCTCTTTGAGCCGAATCCAATGAGAGTAAGGGTAAAACAATGCTAACTCCATCCTTTTTTCCCTCCACTGTAATAGATCTTTTCTGCATTTTTGGATGATGTGCTTGACCCTATTCTGCCTCCCCTTTCCCCTTCTTCCAGTATATTCCTTTTTTTCACCCCTTTTAAAAAATATCATCACATCAAACTCAACTTATACCCTTACCTTCTGTCTATATACACTGCTTCTAACTTCCCTGATAGAGAAAGAGTTCTAAAGAGTTACAAGTATCATCTTCTCATTTAGGGAAAACACTTTAAATCTTATTGAATTCTATGTTGCTGTTGTTTTCCTTTCTTGTTACTTTTTCTTTCTTCTCTTGAATCTGTATTTGAAAATCATATTTTCTGTTCATCTCCAGTCTTTTCATTAGGAAAGTTTCAAAGTCTCCCATTTCATTGAATATCCATCTTTTGCCCTGAAAGAGTATGCTCAATTTTGCTTGGTTTTTGATTCTTGGTTGTAATTCAAACTACTTTGCCCTCCACAATACATTTTCAAAGCCCTATGATCCTTGAATGTAGAAACTGCTAAGTCCTGTGCAATGCTGACTCTGGTTCCCTGATACTTGAATTCTTTCTTTCTGACTACTTACAAGATTTTCTCCTTGACCTGAAAATACTGGGAATTGACTATAATATTCCTTGAAGTTTTCATTTTGCGACCTCTTTCAGAAGGTGATCAGTGGATTTTTTCAATAACTTTTACCCTCTAGTCCTAAGGATATCAAGGTAGTTTTCTGTGGTAATTTCTTGAAACATGGTGTCCTGGCTGTTTTTTTTGGTCATAGCTTTTGGTAGACCAATCATTCTTAAATTATCTCCACTGGATCTATTTTCATGTCAAAGTTTTTTTTTTTTTTTTTTCCCAAAGAGGTACTTTACATTTTCTACTATTTTTTTTCATTCTTTTAATTTTGTTTGACTTATTCTTGATTTCGCATAGGGTCATTAGCTTTCGCTTGCCCAATTATAATTTTTAAGCAACTATTTTCTTCAGTTAGCTTTTCCATCTTTTTTTACTATTTGCTGAATTCAACTTTTTTTTAAAAAAAGTTTTCTTCAATTGTTTTTTTTTCTCTTTTTCCTATTTTATTTTTTTAAGAAGCTATTTTCTTTAGTCAGCATTTGTGTTTCCTTTCCAAGTTGCTTTTTTCATAATTCTCCTTCATATCTCAGTTTTTTCCAATTTTCTTCTATCTCTCTTACTTAACTTTTAAAATTCTTTTTGAGATCTTCTAAGAGAAAATTTGGGACTTCAGACTCATTCCTATTCCTCTTCAAGGCTTCACAATGTAGACTTTTTGCTGTTGTCCTCTTTGTGTTTTGATATTCCTCACTGACAAATTAGCTTTCCACGGTTGGGGCTCCCTTTGGTTTTTTCATTCATTTTCATCCTATTTTATGACTTAAAGTTAAGTTCTGCTCCTGGAGCATGGGGATATGCTCCCAAGTTTCTTATACTGCAGGCCAGGGGCCTGGTCACTGGTTTCCACATCAGGGCCTCAGGTGTTCATGGCTTTGCCACTGCACTACAGTTGTCACAGTCACACCTGTCGTGCAGTGGTCCACAGGCTTGGAATTTGCCTTCTGCACTGAGAATGGGTCCTCAGTTTCACAGCTGGCCTGATGTGCATGACTGAGGGACTTCAGTTGTTGATTTGTGCTGTGGCTAAAAGTCTCCTGCTGGCTTGCCTGGACACCATTTATATTTGGCTGTGCTCTCCTTTTATCCAAGTGGGACAGACCTTTCCTGAAGTCCTTTTAAGTTGTCTGAAAATTGTTTTACTTCATCTATTTTTGGGTTCTGTCACTCCAGAATCCATTTAGATACCTGATTTAGTGTGGTTTCCAAGGAAAACTAGGGAGAGCTCAGGCAATTTCTTGACTTCTCTCCATAATATTGTCTCCACCCTTTCTCAGCTCTTCTTTTCATGCCTCATTTGTATAATTGTGTTTTTTTTTACCTTTTCCTACCCAATTTTGTTTTTTTTTTTAGATTTACCTCATCATATCCAACTCAGCCACCACTCTTCTTTCAAACTACCCAAGTAATGATTACAATTCCGTACATACTGATAACTTTTTCACATGTAAGAAGGAATGAGTTTTACACCATTAAATCCCTTGTAATTGTTCTTTAATGTTTTCCTTATATTTCTTCTAGATCTTAGATGTGGAATTTTCCACTGAGGTCTGTTCTTTTTGACACAAATGCCCAAAAGTCTTCCAGTGTATTAGATGTCCTTTTTTCATTCATGGTTATACTCAGATTTGCTAGTCAAGTTATTCTTGGTTGCAACCCCAGCTCTTTTGATCTATGAAACATAATGTTCCAAGGCCTACGGTCTTTTTATGTAGATGCTGCTGGGTCCAGTGAAATCCTGATTGTAGTTCTGTATTATTTAATTTTTTTTCTTGTTTCTTGTAATATTTTCTTATCCTGGGAACTTCAAAACTTGGTTGTGATATTCCTGTAAGTTGTCTTTCTGATATCGCAGGAGGTGAAAAGTGAATTTTTTTTCTACTTCTATTTTACCCTCTTGTTCTAGAACCTCAGAGTAATTTTTCTCAACAATTTCTTATAATATTGCATTAAGATTCTTTTTCTCATGGTAACTTTCAGTAGTCTCAGACAGGTAAATAAACAGATATATACACACATCTAAGTACATCCATATATACATATATACACATACAGGCATATATGTTATGTGTATGTAGTATATGTATACATGCATATACATCTTATCTGTTCCTACATTCTCACTACACTCTACCTTTAGTAGCAGCTACAAAAAGAAATACAACAACTTTCTCACTCTTAGGGCTAAACTGAAGTGCAATGGGTTGTCTCAAGTGATTACATATTTCTCCTCCTTAGAAGAAGTTAAGAAAAGTTTGGATGATTACTTTGGGAGAATATTTTAGAAGAAATTTCATTTCATCCTAAGATGATCACTATGTCTTTTCAAATTCTGAAATTCTGTCATCCTGATTTTGTGAATCTACCCAGAAATAGGAAATTTAGACTGCTGGGCATTGCTATTATCTTTCCAAGGGTACCAAACAACCTATGATTGAACTATACAATCACATAGACCTAATGTTATTGAAAATACTCTCTCTTCACCTTACGTCACTTGGTCAAGAATCATTTTTATTAAGCATTTACTATGCAGCAGACATTGTAATAAGCACTTTAATGTATAAAGAAATATAAAAAAATCAATCTTTGACTTGAAGCACTTCACATTCTAATGGGTGAGATAACATTCAAAGAATTATGCATGTATGTAGTATGCATGTATACATATATGTGTGTCTATACATGTCTATACATGCATGTATAGACACACATATGCATCTATACACATACATATATACACATATGCACTGAAATATGCAAATGATCCTAATCCTTTTTTATCATTCTCTTTTTGACTTGTATAATTTTTTTAAAAATGTTGTTAACTTCTCTCAAGTCTGAGAATATCTTGAGCCTTAGCATTCCTATTGCTATTCTTACAGTAGTGAGCCATGTTTCTATATTTATATTTCACTGGAGTGGTACACTGGGAAAAAAAATATATTGGTTCTGGGGTCAGATGACGTAGACTCATCTCCTGATGTTCATACTTACTCTCTTGTGATCTTATGCATATTATTTTAACATCTCTGGGCTTCAGATTCTCCACCTGTAAAATAAGTGGCTGGTTTAGTAAGTCTCTGAGATTGCTTTCAATTCTAGACCTACGATCCCATTATGGGCCTTTACCAACTTCTGCACTTATCTTTTATAACTAAGATTCTTGATAAATTCCCTGTGCATTCAGATGTTTGTCTTGAGACATTCTTCCTTTCTTTGAAATGTTCCACTGAGAATTTCTTCACATCTTTAGTAATTCTTTCTTGAGGCCTTATCATCCCTTCTGGGATGAATTCTCTTGGAGAATTTTAGTACATGACATCCTACCCATCTTTTCATTAAACTTTGAAAGCTGCTCCCTAAAAATTTATGGTGCAAATCAGACTACTTTCTCTTTTATTACAGCACTCCATAGATGGAGTGAATGCTCAAGTTTCTTGTAGTTTTTTTCTCCAAGGATGCCATCATTTCCACCAGCTAGAAATCACTTCCTCTAAGTTAATGAGAATTAAGTGCAGAACTGTTTGCTTAGTTGGTTCTTAAATTTCTCCACATTTTGAAGGATAAATTCATCATTAAAGTAAGTCCAATAAAAATTAATAAAAATTTTAGTGAAAAGAGAGCTCTACTATATAGCTTTATTTGTACATGACCTGTTAATTATCTAGCTATCTTTGACCCTAAATAAGTATGCTTGACTATTTGATTAGGATATATGCCAGCTTTCTCTATTACACATTATATTTTCTTAGTATTCCATAGTAGCACTAGCTGGAGAGACATGAAATTTACCTCTCCTTGCTGAATTCCATAAGTATGTGGGTGGTACAATGGATAAAATGTTGGACCTGAAATTAGTCTAACCTGAGTTCAAATTCATCCTTAGATATTCATTATCTGTATCACCTTGCTCAGGTCACCTATGCTCTGCTCTTCTTACTTTCCTCAACTGTCAATTGAGGATAATAATAGCTTCTACCACATTGTTGTTGTGAAAATCAAATGAGATAATTGTAAAGCACTTAGCACAATGCCTGGTATATCATGTATAGTTGCTTTTCAGTTATGTCTAACTCTTTGTGACCACATTTAGGGTTTTCTTGGCAAAGATACTAAAGTGGTTTCCCATTTCCTCCTCCAGATCATTTTACAGATGAGGAAACTGAAACAAACAGGGATAAGCCCAGGATCATACAGCTACTAAGTGTCTGAGTCTAGATTTGAACTTCATGATAAATAATAAGTGATTAACAATTTTTTTTCCTCTCCATTATTCCACAGCTAGCACACAATTTCTGTCAGGACTATGATATTCTGTTCCTCAAAGCCCAGCTGTTCCAAAACATCTTCTCTCATGCTGCTACTTGCCATTCCTCTGACAGTGGCTTATTCTTTTGTGTTAAACATTACTGTCCCACTGAGATTCTTTTCAGAAAATTCAGATGCTCCTGGAAAAATTACACACTGAATCTCTAGCATTTTAGTGTGGATGTAATAAACAGATGCTTTATTCCTTTAAGGATGGGTCCATGAAAGAGATAAAGAAAGGTTTTAAAAGGGTATATGGAAAGGGACAGCAGGACATGATGAAAAAACTTCTACTTTGTAATTTTACTTACGGTCAACGTTACCCCTGCTGCACAAAATTTCTAAAGCCAAAGAAAGATGGCATTCGCATTAAAAACTCAAACTGTCAACCCTTTGTCTTGATTTTTTATTTTATCATCTCTGTAACTTTGTTGGCTTATTCAGGATTTTATCTAAAAAGTCACTTTTTACCTTATTAGTGTTCTTCTTACTTTGCCTGGTGTGGATTCTTTCCAATACTATGTCTACCAGGAACATTAATAAAGAAAGTCAAAGATGCTGAACAAATACTAAAAAGTTACTGCTTTTCTGGGATTACTCATCATTAAGCAGATTTAGACTTGGTAGCTGCTGAAGGGAAACTGCTGATTTTCTCCAAGTATTATGATACAGTGCTGTTTCTTACAAGGTGTCCATTGTGTCTGTTACAACCATTTCATTTATTCAGTAATTAAATGAGACACTGCTTCAGGATGTTAGATGTGAGATTGGAATGCTCTCTTTATGAGCATATTGCAAACTGTTTTTTCTAAGGTTTCATATATATTAGCACCCTCCCTCCCCCTTACCTTGTTTTCTACTTTAACATATGTAGACTTCTGGGACCACACCTAGTTTTCCATTATGGCATAAAGTAAAGAAAAATTATGAATCTAATTCTATAAATGTGCTGCTTGTTACATTGCAACCTTCTGGTTCTGAAAACAAAATTCTGACCTAAAACCTTTCTGAATAAATTCACTTTGTACTAATCCCTAAATAAAGAGAAGGGGCTCATTTGGACTCTCAGCGTTGGAAGGACCTGAATGGCTATCTAGTTCCACCCATAAAAGAACAATAATATCCTCTATAATAGAGCCAGCAATGGGCATCCAGGCTTTCTTTGAAGGCTGACAACAAGGTGAGAAATTACTACCTTTTAGATAGCTCTATTTGTTAAGGAGTTTTCATTTTCCTTTAAGAGTCTAAATCTACCCATTTAATGCAGAGTCTTCTCTTCCAGATATGTATGTGAGAGACCACACTGGAAATCTGGCTTTCCACAAAGTGGTTGGGGTTCTCCTTACTTGGAACAACTCAGCCTGTCAAATCATTAATAGAAAAATTATATAGTTAACAACAAGTGTAAGTATACACACACACACATATATGTATATATATATGTATAGGTATATATGCATGCATACATACATATATATGTATAGGTATATATGCATGCATACATACATATACATAGGGTACATACTCTTTTCCAATGGCAAAAAGAAATTAAGGTCAAGTTTCTGCAAGTTTCTGTCTCATGGACTGTCAAAGAGCAAAAAAAAAAACATGATTAGAAATTCAACATATGTACATGCATTTATTCTTGTGTATTAAACACTTGGCAGTTCCTCAAGTTTTCTATTCTGAGTCTAGCAGACAGATTTTTTTCCCCACTAAATGAATTTTTTAGTTCTAGAAGAAGGACTGTAAAAACTAATCCAGTGGCACTTATCTCCCAGGCTCCAGTTGCTTTCTCCTTATGTGCATTCTTGAGACACATTCTTATTAACCTTTTTCACAAATAGGCTTTGGGAAAGACTCATAAGCTCAGGTAACTCTTCACCTCTTATTGGCTATGCCTTGACATTCCATTACAACCCTGGCAAAGAAAGTACACCTACTATCTTCATAAGTAATGGAAAGTATTAAGCTGATAACCTGGTAATAATTGAAGAACTTAGAAGGGATGCTTGGTTTTCAAAGGAAATGCCAGTAGGCTGAAAACTGGTGTGTTCTACCATACTGGAACATATGAGTGGTTAGGGGTTGCATTGTTTTATATTCGGGAGAGAAAAGGCAACTGGAGTCTTTTACAAATATACTAAGCTAGAGTACACATAGCCCTTCTTGAAAATTGGTACATATACCAGTCTACACCAGTCATGCGAAAATTAGATAAAGATATACACAAGGGTATTTATCAGATGTTACAAAGCCTTTAGCAAGGAAGGGAGGGAGGGAGGAAGAAAGAAAGACAGGAAGGAAGGAAGGAAAGAAGGAAGGAGAGTGAGGGAGGGAAGAGAAGGTTGTGATTGGTTTGAAGAAGGAATGGATGAAAAAGCATTTTCTGTATATTTACTACAAGCCAAACCCTATGCTAAGCACTGGTGATACAAATACAAAAGTAAGACAGTCCTTGTCCTCAAACAGAATGCATACCTGTTTTTGAAGAGTCAAGTCATAAAGGAAGGTTTAGTTGTAAGGAAAATGATAAGACCTGGAGGTCATCTTTAAGGTTCAGTGTCAGGGTAGATGTCAAGGCTTGGTTCTCCAGAAGCTCCAGAAGCAAGATATATGGTAGTGCTCAGGAGTCCAGAGGGTATAAAGAAAGAATGAATGATGAAGACAAGACTTTTAGAGAGCTCAATGGCAAGGCATATAGCAAAGCCTTGGTTTCATGAATACCTCAGTCATTCCAGCCCTTTCCTGCTAGTTACTCTCTCTTCTTCTCCTATGGAAAAGGATCTAGTAGGAAAGGAACACCTAGAACCCTCATGTAGATTATAAACTACTGAGCTCAGGCTACCTCCTTTCTCATCTAGCAAAATGATCTCTACATAATAGATGCTCCATTTTTTTAAGATAATGATGATGACTATCATGATGATGATGATGATGATGATGATGATGATGATGATGATGATGATGATGATGATGATGATGATGGTGGTGGTAACAAATATTTTGTGGGTAATTGTGCAAGTTTCAGTTAAGTAAGATGGTCCAGGGATCTTGGGGGCTGGGAGGCTGATTTATGAACATTATGGGTATCCTCCCAAAAGAGGTTTTTTAACTTTTTCATTTGTTTGTTTCAAGGATCTCTTTGGTAGTCTGGTGAAACCCATGGATCTCTTTTTCAAATACATCTGTGTTTTACATTCATAATTGAAGAAAATACTTAATTTCAGTTAGAGGCTAGAGAAAAATATGTACTATTTTCTCCCATTCAAGTTTATCAGTCCTCTGAAATCTATCTAGGGACCCATGGTTAAGACTCTTTGCCCTAAAGGAATTTTAGATTTATACTAAAATCTACTGTGGAATAAAGATAACAGCAATTACAATATTTCCACTTTTTCATGAAGTAAGGACATTGTATTCAGGGTAATTATGCTGGGAGTAATCTGTGAGATGAGATTCAAAATCAGGACTGTAATAGTCCAAGATTCAACTGTTTTCTGAAATAAGTTAGATTCAACTTCTTAATGAAACTCCAAGTTGGCTCATAAAATCTGTGTTGAAATTTCCCCTCTGCCCTTTCTGGGCATGCTAGACTACAACATGCTCCATCACTTCTCTTGAAGCATTGCTAGGTGCTGCTTAAACAGCTGCCTGGTTCCACCTCAGAGACTAGAGGCACTTCAAGGACAGGTGAAATGATCCCTCAAGGTACGGTAAGCAAGTATTCTGAAATACTTTGGACAGAAGTCACCATCTCAACACAAACTATTACCTCCTGCCAGATTGTATGTAAAATCCCACAAGTCATGACATTCATAGTTTAAAGTGCAGTGTTCTTTCAGTGCTGTGAGTTTAAGTTCTGTGATTCCCAAATGCCTGAACTGGGGAATACAACAAAATGGCTGTTCTGAGTCTAGAATCTATGGAGAGAGAATTAGACAGGAAAATGGAGTGGAAGCAGTTTTGTTACTTTGCCCTATTGCCCTAGTAATGTGTCATGTAAGTGTTTTTTAAAAATATATTACTTCAGAAAGCTAACCCCTTCTGTTTAATTATTTGGCTCTTATAGCAAGCAGCCACTGTGGTATTAATTTTTCTTAAACATGTCTTGGCAGTTGGCACTAGTAGATTGAAAGTCAGGGGCTTTACTGAGGTAATGAACATTGAATTAGATGCCTGTTTTCCCCAACTATTGCTTTAATTCAGCAGCCTTATGAGGCAAACCACTAGAGACATGCAAGTTGTTATTGTCAGGACTTGAACATGGGGCAAAGAAGAGTCAGGAGGACCCTTTACAAATCAGAAAAGTGAAAGAAGTTCACTAGTTCTGCCAAGCACACGCTGGCATTGGGGGCAGAATGCCAGGATGCAGTTATGCAACTCAGTGGAAACTAGAGTCATTGAAAAAACTATAGGCATAAAAGGAAGGGTTGGGCTAAATGTGCCCTTGTCTCTGATCACCAGCTATGTAGAGGCCCTTCACTTTATAACCACCTCTGCAAAAAAGAGGAGAGAGGCAGCTTTGTGTTAGGGGAGAAAGAGAGGGAAGGAGGCATTGCAGTTGGGAATGAGAGGTGCTGTGATCAAGCTCCAGAGTGGAGAGAAAGAGATGGCATACAGGGTGCTTCTGGCTGGGGCCAGCTGCTGAATCTACTCAAGCCTGTGTTGTGTAATGGGCTAGTAGTAGTCCAGACTCTATGTCTCTGCCAATGACCAGACAGCTAAGACTAGGGGAAAAAGAATCTCTTTTAAACTCCATTTCATATTAAATCCTGATTTCATTACCTTTGTGATACCTGCCTAGGTCCTGAGTTCTTCCAGAATTTTTGCTTTTATACCTAATGACTGATTACTCCTTCACCCTCTCAAATTCAACTCAACTCATGTAAACTGAATTCAGTAATTTATTAATCACCTACCGTGTGTGAGACATAGGCAGGGACTGTCTTTTGCCTCCTTTGAATCCTTAATGCTGGTGAAAGACAGTCCCTGACATCACGGAGCTTAAAACGAAATTAGAAATAACAGTGGGAAACTAAATACACATAGGGTACTTGCTAGAATCTTGAGTCCAGCTTGATCTAACGTCTGGTAAATTTTCAGGTTTTAGGTGATCAGCAGATTTATAGGTTTTGAACGTGTATTTTAGTCTTTTATCCAGTTTCGTGTGATATTTATTTACTTTTTGATGCTATTGGCAGCTAAGTGGCACAGTGCCAAGTCTGGAGTCAAGAAGACTCATCTTCCTGAATTCAAATCTGGCCTCACACACTTACTAGTTGTGTGACACTGGTCAAGTCACTTAATCTTGTTTGCCTCAGTTTCCTCACCTACAAAATGAGCTGGAAGAAGGAAATGACAAACCACTACAGTATCTTTGCCAAGAAAACGGAAAATGGGGTCACAAAGAGTCAGATATGACTAAAAATGCCTAAATAACCACAAATTCATTCTATACTAAAAGCAAAAGCCACATGTAGCATGGAAATACTTGCATCTGTTTCCATGGAGAGTCAATTCCATTGTGTCAAAGTTGAGGGACTAGATGTGGATTAAATACAAAAATTTAAAGAAACACTCTAAATTTATGATTCACTGTATTCAACAGTGGGTAAAAATTCAGGGTTAAATTTTAGTTGAGTAGTCCAACATCCAAATATCCCTTGAGGAAAAAAAATCAATAACTGCTTATGAAGAAAAATGGTGATCTGGGTTCAAATCCAACCTCAGACATTTACCAGCAGTTTGACCTTGAGCAAATCACAAAAACCTCTCTTTGCCTCTGTTTATCTGTAATGTGAGTATAATAATACCTATCTCCAAGGGTTGTTGTGAGGATCAAAATAATTGAGATGAGCCTAGGCCAGTATCTGGCACATAGTAAGTAGTGTCTGAAATACCAAAGGTCATAAAGAACTTAGTATTTACACAGCACTTCTAAATTATACATGTAGGAACTACCATGTTCTTGGGTCAAGTACCTTTTCTGATGCAGATAAGGTGATCCATTTCACCTAGTAGTTACAAGTTGGTTGAGAGAATTCCATAATGACCTAAAGAGACTTTTTTCAGGAAGGGAGTTAAGGGGACCAAGAGAAACATACCAGAGGTAGCCAGCAACTACAGTTAGCTAGCACTACTCAGCAGCCAAATGTGCCCCACAAACATTTCCAGAATTTTGGAGTCAGAGCAAGGTCAGGACAACTTTTCTCTTTGAATAGAATTAATTTATGCAGAGGTTGGCAGATGCTTTTAAAAACTCTGAGATGTTGTGAGATGGTTGTCATTTGCTTGGAGCTTTTTAAGTCACAGTGTTTTATTTCATTTGGTTTTCCTTCATAAAGTAGATTCCTGGCAATGTAAGGAATATTATAAAGCCTATAATGTGACTTCACAATTTTTACATAGCAAGGCAGCAATGTTTCTCAAAAATATCTGATTTTAATTACCTTGTTTTCATGTGACATTTTTGCAAAGATTTTTCTGTTTCTTCTCCCTTATGAATTTGTCAAAATGAATTCTTAGTATTTCCTTACTCTTACTGAACTCTGTTCTTTTTGTCCTAATATACCTACACCCTTGCAACTACCCAAAATGTGTTGCAATTTTGTATTAGAATGTACACTCCTCAAAAATAGGGAATATCTTGTTTGCTTATACTTGTAACCCCTATGCTTAGTAGAGTGCCTGGAACGTGGTATAGTATTTTAATGAATGTTTTCTCTACCTAAATGAAGGAGTCTTAATCTAGGATCCATAGGCATAGATTTCACTGAGTCCAAGAGCTTTGATAAAAAACAAATATATTTTTATTTTGAAGAACATTTTGTTTCTTTTAAACATTATTCCAAGAAGTGGTCCATAGGATTCCCCTGACTTCCTCCAATAAAGGTTTCGTGATGCCTCCCCCTCCAAAAAAAGTTTCTTCACCCTCAAATTGAAAACTCTCTTTCAAGATAGAGGGCTAATTGTTTTGAGTTTGTTTGTTATTAACAATTTTCTTTTTGCCAGTTATTCCAATCTTCTTATTTTACAGATTTTCAGTTCTCATTAAACAAGTATTTCTTTTGTTTTTTATGCTTTTCCTTTTTCTCATGTTGAATTTTCAATTCTCTTGCCCAGAAGACTTATATATCAGGATAGCGAGGGCTTAGGATGGGGAGAAATGCTGGCAATATTTAGGAAAATTATTAGGGTTAAAGGACTAAGTAGTATTGGTGATAATTAAACAAAAGAACTCTGGATTTGAAATCAGGACACCTATCCATGGCCTTGTAGTCCTTTATTTGATGTGGGACATTGGACAAGTTATTGTCTCTTTCTGAGGCTATGGTTCCTCATTTGATGATGGAGGTATTTAAATAGATAACAGATAAGGTCCCTCTAGCTGTAATATTTAATTCAATGTTCAGTTTTGGTTCATAAGCACTTAGAATATTCTAGTCACCATTGTAGGTTTTGGAACACAAAGTAAAAATCAGAAGAGTCTTTAAAGAGCTTACATTCTATTAAGAGTTACGATGGCAAATGACAGACAAATACAACATCGATATGTATATATGATTAAATTATACACAAATCAAATATATACTATTCAATTTATGTATAATAAAACATATATAAGTTATTATACGAAAATATATAATATGCAAACTACATATACAATCTCTCACAAACACCCAGATACACACACGCGCACACACACACACACACACACACAAACACAAAGTTCATGTCACCTTAGGCACATCACTTATTCTCCCTGGGCCTGTTTCCACATCTATATAATAGGAAGGGTTTGCAATAGATGACTTCTTAGGTTCCTTACAACATCAGATGCATAATCTCCATTATCTTAAAGACAATGATTTCAGGGATTGCAGGGGACAAAGGGGCAATGATGGAAAACAATATACTAATAATAAGAAAGATCAGATAAAAAAAAACTTCTTGAAAAAGTCAGGCATTGAGTTGCACCTTGAAAGGATCTAAGGATTGAAGGGGTCAATATGAAGAAGAAGGCATTCTGGGAATATAGGGAGCACACTGTACAAGGACACAGAGGCACACGTTAGGATATCATGACAAAGACTAAATCAACTAGTTTGTCTGGCCTGTGAAATGGTTGAAGAGGCATCATGCAAAATCAGCCAGGAAAGAGAGATTGGGGTCAGGTGATGACATGCTTTTAAAGTCAACATGAAAGTCTGTATTTTATCCCAGAGGTAATAAGATTGAAGTTTATTATTAAGGGTGGTCAAATGGGCAAACTTGTACTTAAAGAATATCAATTGATGGCTGTGGAGAAAACAGTTTGAAGAGAAGAGAGAATGAAAACTGAGGTACCATTTGGTAGACTCTTATAGTAGTCTTCATTTGTCAAAAATACAAGATCTGGCATTTTTCAACCCTCCTGACTGTGGCAAAATCAGATTAAAACATAAAGGTGAACTTTTTAGCAAAATAAAGAAAAAATATAATAGAATACAGAAATGGTTGGTGTGTAGTTTCCTTGGTCAATGTTACCCACATGGTCCCTTAAAAGATTTTAATGATTCTTTTTTTCTTTGAGTTAGACACTACTAGTCTAGAATCCCATTTTTAGTGGTATGGCATTAAAATCAATTTTTTCTGGCACCTCCCATGTTACTTCAATAATTACATTTCTGCGGGCTGTTCTTTCACTTAGGAAGATCAAAATCTCTCAAGAACAGATGCTCTTTTGGCCACCTCAGTAAGAACCCATTCTAAATTTAGCTAGGTTGGTTCTTGGATGACAGTCATATAATTTGTCACTAAGCATCTACTCAAAGCCTTTCTAGCCTGACAAGAGCTGCCAGAGTTCAATTTCACTGATATACCATTCAAGTCTCCAGCATCTCTTCCATGACCTGATGAGGTATATCGAAGTAAGACTTTGGTGAAGATCGTCTCATAATAATTGTTTCTAAGTTCCGTTTCTTCTTAGGCAACATCAAAGAGCCAAGGAATCCTTTATGACCAATAAGAACAAAATGTTCATACCCACTAGTAATATTTCTCCTCTTCATCCCCCAATCACATTTAAACAGAGTTTCTCTGTCTCTTTCTTTTGATATGCCATCTCCAAAAAATCCTCCTCTCCTACCACATTCATAATGACATTCAAAATCTCATTTCCCTTTTGTGAATATTCATTCATCAACACCCTGTCTTCGAGGTGTCTCTTAGAGGTCTCTTAATCTCGTTTCTCTCTATATGTTCTCATATATTTATAGCATCAATGTCAGTCAACTTGTTAAGTACTTATTAAAAATATTTAAATTGTAATTTTCTTACCCCTCTGTCCTGAATAGATGTAAATTCTCCTCAAGATCCATAGTAATTTCAATGAGGCTTTTAAAAAGAATGTGATCTTCTTGGGGAGGAAAGCCCTCATAGTTGAGGGGATTGAGTATGACTATACAGAAAGGCAGTGTTTGAACTAAACCTTGATGGAAACTGTGTGGTGCTATGGACAATAGTTTTTTATCATATAGAAGTGCATGATGGAAAAATTTAGAGACTAGGGGCATACATTTTTATTTTTTAAGTTATTCTTTAGGGTTGCTTTCCCAACATTTCTTTCTAAAGAGGTCATGTGGCACAGTGAAAGCAGTTAAAATGAAAATTAAGAACTCCTAAAGGAGAAAAGAAATCAGAAAAATTAAAAATAAAATCTTAAAAGAGTCCTTAGAAATCCATCTATCCAATCTAAAAAAAAATTGAATTGTGTGTATATTGGAGAATATGTATCAGACAATATATATATATATATATATATATATCAAGTAAATGAGACCCTTCACTGGACACAAGATGACCCAGCTCAACTAAGAGAGAGAATCTCCAACCTCACTTGAGGGGAAATTCCCTGAAGTCTTTATTATAGTTTGCTAGTTGTGGGAACATGACTTCTCTACATGTTAAATTCTTCCTAAAATCTTTCTCTCTTTTTGGGATGTGGAAACAGTCTGAAACGATGTATCTTCTCTCTTGAAGTAGAAAACCAGAAGACTAGGACCTCTCTTTCCTCAAGCTCTCACCAACCCTACCCTTCACATAGACAAGCTTAGAACACTGAGTAATCTCTACTAATGAGGAGACTGTTATGCAAATAGTCTTTGAGTTACAGGTTACAACCAAAGAAAACAAATTCACTCATTGATGACTTACAGAAAAAGATAAGTTTCTTCTTGTATTGCAAATCTGTCATCTCTTAGTCAAGTAGTAGATAGTTTGTTTCATCATTCATCTTCTAAAATCATGAATGGTCATCATATTAATCATAGTTCTTATAGCTTTCCTTGTTGATATCATATAAATTATTCTCCTGGTTCTGCTGATTTAATTCTTCAATATTCAGATTTCACAGATCTTTAGAAATATCCATGCCATACCATGGCCTCTCCAAGGAGAATCTAAGTTCATTAAGGGCAAAGGCTATTTTGTTTTTCTCTTTTTCTAGTCTCAAAATCTATCAAGGATATAGCATACAAAAGACAGACTTATCTTTGAGGATCAGGGTACAAAAGGTTGAAGAATTTTCAGATAATTACAACTCGTAAGCAGTCTCAACTGGAAATGAGCATAAAAATTCCTCAGGAGAAAAAAAAAGATATTTATGCTGATGTGAATGCCTCCTGAACAGAGGGTACAAGAGCAACACTGCTGATATTCCAGTTTAACCTCATGCCATGTCTGTAGTCACTTTAGTTGAACTAGAAATCCCAGGGAATACAATATCCAATTTTGAGATGCAGCCAGTATCTTGTGAGAGATTCAGTCCATATTTTATAAATTCAGACATGGCTGATAATGAGATAGAATTTTCTTGTTCAAGACCCCACCCTGGTGGAAGCTAATACTCAAGATCAAGCTTGGGTAGGATATACATTCTTTGAATAGGTAGCCCAAAACTGTGGGTAGTCTTGTATAGAGATAATTTCTCTGTCCAAAGATGATATGATGTCACTCTCAGTCCTTCATTTTAATATAGTTCACATTCCATTGTGTAATCCAATCCGTTGATTACCATCCCTCAGGAAAACCTACTTTTTGAAAGGTTTATAAATGTGACCCCACCATTATGACTGTCTTTGGTCTAAAGGAGATGGCCAAATGACCATCATTTTATTTATCAATAAGGTCAGCACATTATTAATAAAATGATTAAATTACCCAGAAACTTTGTCTCTCAAACCTTTTTTATTGTCACAGAACAATTTAAAAAATGATAAATATTCAAGAGTCCATAAGGCAACCTTACATAATAATTAGAGGGTTAGATTGGTGTAAGGGAGGTCCAGATCCTGCCTCTGATGAGCACATACTTCAGAATTTTGAACAAGTCACATAACCTTTCAGCATCTCAAGCAACTTGGTAGTAATGTAAATTGAAGATGCATTGCTAATTTGCAATAGTGAAGAAAACTTGCAAAACTATTTAATTTTCAAAGGTCAACGCAAATATTGCCTCCTTTAAGAAACCTTTCCCAATTCTCCCTCACCCATACTAGCTTGGTTTTAACATTTGGCAGTATGTTAGGCAATGTAGGCTAAATGTTTGGCAATGTTTTTGGTAATGCCAAACCATCTGTAAAATGCCTACCTCCTAAGTTTGTTGTATGAAAAGCTTTATAAATGAGATGACAAAAACAACAACAATTATAATATCTGTGGAAGGAAAAAGTGAAAGGTTGAGGAGGGGGACACAAATGTAAAGAGTAAACATGGATGTAAAGAAGAGTCCATGTAGAATCTTGTTAGCATTATCTATGGAAACATCTGATGATGAGTAGAAACTGTATTCCTCAAGCTATTATTTCAAAAAAAAAACAACTCACTGAATGAATGGGGTGGGAATTAACACAGAAAACCAAAATCACTCATGATTTTTTCAGCTGAATTGGAAAATATGCTTCTATTGGATGCTGCCATGTCATTGAGTCATTTTACTTATCTAATTGAGGCTAGAAAAAGTATTTGGATCTTGCACAAGATAGAAAATGATTAATTAAAATCATTTTGTTAACAAATTCTCTTTGAAAAAACCTATCGATTTCACTCGGACTTAGCAAAACGATCCATTTTGGAGTCATTTATAATTCTTCAGTGTAGTATATTGTAAAAAAAAAAAATTAGATTTGGAGTTTGAAGCTCAAGTTCTTATCCTAGTTCTGTGACTTACAAATAGTGTAACTTGAGACCAATCACTTAACTTTTCTGGGCTCCAATTTCTTCATTTGTAAAGTAAATGGGTTGGAGTAGAAAACATCTAAAGTCCTTTCCAACTCTAAGATTCTATGCCATGGTTCCGTTAGAGAAAGTTAAAAATTATTTTAAAAAGCAGAGAGACCTGTTAAAATTTATTTTCATCATTGGTCACAACCACAACTGAGAGAAGATGACTTCTGCTTTTGCCCAGGGCACTGAATTTAGAAGACATTGAAAGCATTTGTAATTAGATCACAGAAATGTAATAAAGATTTCCAAACAGACTGAAGTTCCAGAATGTGTGGTTAAAATTCTTTCAGCCCTGACAGAGATTTGAAAGGATCCCAGCCTTTGAGCTACAATGTAGAACTGAGAAAGAAGCAAAGGAATAAAGAAAGGAGCCTCTGTGTATAGTAGTAGGAACTGTCACACTGGGAACCCAACTGGAACTAGTCAGTTGGACAACACAGTTTCTTCCTTCTTTCTTTCCAGCTCTCCTTCCCTCCTTCCCCCATTTTCCCTTTCTCTCCTTCCTCTCTTTTCCCTTCTCTTCCCTTCATCCACACATGGTATGTTACTGTTACCTCTTAAAACATATCTTGGGAATTACCTGTTAGATTTCTTTCTTAAGGAGCATGCTTTCAACCCGAATCACTCTGACTCTCATTGATTGACCCACAATAGGTCCTAGCCCAAGCCCCACTTGGCCATCGTTTGGGCCCTATAGGCTCAGAATGAATGTAAATAGCAATTGCTTCTGTTGTGACTAGAAACCTTGAAGGTCTTCCCCTCTCAGATTTATTTTTTTTAACTAGGTAAAAGAGACTATTCCTTGGCTCATTTCATAATCATTGAATATGTGTTGCCTCAGTCAAAGTGATAACTCAGAAAGACTTTAGCTTAAAAAATGCAAGGCTTTCCACTGTATCTGGGGCCATGTCCAGTCATCCTGATCTATATTTTGCCACTGGTCACAGATGGCTCTGGAGGAGGAGAAAGTGAGGCTGGCAACTTTGCACAGCCCTGCCTCACTTAAATCCAGTTCACTTGCATGTCATGGCATTACCTCCCTGTGCCATAGAGAACAAGGAACAAACAACAGATGTAAGTCACATGGTAGAATTCTTAAAGACACAGACACCATCTGTGAGAAATAGAGGAGTAAAAAACCTAAGTCCAAACTATGGCAGAGAAGAAAAGGCCATCAGTCCCTATAGACATAACAACCCAGAAGACTCAGGCTAAAGAATCTACTGATTGTACCCAACACTGCCAGAACTGCAAGAAGGTCCGAGAAAAGGTTTGCTCTTCAACAAACTTTCCTTCCCAGTGACTGACCATTAACAAAATAATCTAACTTACTCTACAACTTTCTTTAACCCAAATGGTTTCAGCAACCTGAATTTTTGATTACATCATAAAGAAGCCAGGACTTAGATAGAGAGAAGAGATAGATAGATAGATAGATAGATAGATAGATAGATAGATAGATAGATAAACAGAGATAGGTTGATCAATCTATGTCTATCTATTTGTCTATCTAGAGGGCAAATGATGGCCTTCTCTAGTGCAGGGTGGGGAGGAAAGAGAAGAGTTTGGAACTTAAACTGCAATAGGAAATAAATTTAAATTTTAAAAAGATTAACTTTTACATGGCAAATGTAAATTAGGAATTCACCCACATGCTTCCTGGGGTGACTTTTCTCTTGTCCTGTCATGCCATGCTCTGCCCCTCCTGCTTTGTGGCTCCCTCAGAATTCTCTTGGCGGTGTCCAGGATCTCTGACTCATTCCTAAATTGATGTGATCCTGCCCTATCTAACTGAGGATACACTTCGCACGGTCTACCACTGGCACAGTCCATTCCTATGCTCTGTGACTGGTTTAAAAAAAAAAAATAAGCATCCACACTTGCAGTGACTATCACTATTGTGTTTTTATGAATCGCCTAGGGTATACTTTCATTATCTTTAAAATGGGAGAAGTTATACTAACTTCCCTCAGGTGGCATTACTATGACAAGGCACTGGAGTCAGGAGACCTGGATTATATTTTTCAGTTCTCTGAACTTAACTTGATGTGTGACTAGGGACAAGCCATTTTGCCTTGCTAGCCAAGATTTTCTTATCTGTTGAAAAAAAAAAAGCATCGTAATAGTCCAACCTATTTCCCAGGGTGTTGCAAATTGAACTCAACTGAGTTCAGTTTGGTTCACTTCACTTCAATTTAATTAAGATCAGTTCAATTCATTTCAGTTCATTTCAGGCCATAAAATCATTGGAATCGCAGATAGAAACAAGGAAGGGACATTAGGGGACATCTAGTTCAACTCCCTCTTTTAACAGATGAATGTACTAAGGACCAAAGACTTGCTCAAGGTCATACATGTAGTAAATAGAATAATCAGGATAAGAACACTAGTCACAGAAGCTAATATTTGGAAAATTGCTGGTGACCATCCATCCTAATCCATATCTGAAATGAATCCCCATTATAACATACCATGCAAGAGATCATCTAGTTTCTGCTTACCTACCCTCAATGAACTGAAACCTGTCACTTATCAAGGCAGTATATTTCACTTTTGGAGAGATTTTATTGTTAGAGACTTTTACTTTCCCAGTCTTCCTTAATGAGAGTGCATTTCCTCTATTATTATCTCCATTTTTGTGATCTCTATTGCTCTCTATGTCATGTCTATCTATATTTAATCTATATATTTCTTATGAATACTTGTTTGCATGTCTCCTTTATTAGAAAGGGAAGAGGAATGGCATTTTTCTTTCTTTTAATCCCCAATTCTTAGATTATAATTGGCTTGTAATTTAATAAATGCTTGTTGATTGGTCTTTCTTGACATAAAGCCTGAATTTGCCTCTTTGGAACAGCTACCCATTGCTCCTGGTTCTACCCTTTGGTACTGAATAAAACAAGCCAACTCTAAACTGCATTCCACAAAGCAGTCCTTCAAATACTTGAAGGTATATATATGTTATCTGACATAACCCCCTTCCCCCAAAAAAGCACTCATTCTGAGTGTGCAATATAGCAAGCAGATAGCTATCTAGAATATGAAGCTGATGCACCATCTGTGGTCTAAGGCCAGCCTTAAATAATATTATATCACATCATATCTCATATCTTCTCATATCATAAGTCATGATACATGATATGATATGACATGACATTATATATGTGATGTGAAAGTATATTAATTATAGTGGTCCAGTTTGGATATACTCAGTCACCAGCACAGAAATGGCAGCAGGCAGAATGAAGATAAGGCCAAGGTATATGGCTGGATGGGATGTCAATCTAGAGCATGAAAGGCATTGTGTAAAGAACAGGGGATAGCAAGAGGAAATAAACCTTAAAAGGGCTTCACTCTTATGGATATTGGGAGTAGAGGGGACATAGATATCATCTAAATAGTTATGATGCAAGGCAGAATGTGCTAAGTACAAAGGCAGGGCTGCGAGAATTAAATGATTATTAATTAGACTAGAAAGCACTGGGAAATCGCATTAAGCTCTAGAAAATAACAAGCAATACAATCAGAAGAAAGGATTAGCAGCATGTTCCAAGAGATCCCATGCAGATGTTGACTCATATGAATGAATGCACACCTGCAAACACATTGCCTGGCTCAGAGACAAATGGGAGGAATGGCTTCTGTGACTTCTCTTATAGCAATCAGGGCTACCCCTTTTCTTTTACCAACAAATTTATACCTGCTGTTTGCATACTCTGCCAAGTCTCAGGATTTCATCAATGTGTCAATTCTTATTTATAGTCCTGATAATGGGAATCTACGTGAGTTGGAAGAAGAAGGCAAATAGCAGTCCAGAACATCAGATTCATTGAGTCCTGATGTATTATACCCTTTGAACTTTGTTTTTTTTTTCTTGTCACCTTCTGTGTTTTAAATGCAAATATTGGGGGGAGAGGAAAAAAAAGATTTAGAGTCTGGGTAAGAGAAAATTTAGTGTATACTGTGTAATCATCTTCAAATCTTTGAGTGCTTATCAAACAGAAGAGGAGTGAACTCATTATGCTTGACCAAAGAAGGCTCAAATAAGGAGTAAATGAGACATTTCTGGTTCTGGGAGTCACGATGGTGGAGTGATTGGTAACTGCTATCTCCCTCCCCTTCTTGACCTTTACCAGCCCAGAGATTATTTCCCCCCCTCCCAAAAAAAAAACCCTGAAACAGTGGGAGCAGCAGAAGGGGTAAACAGACTCAGCATGGGAGGCTAGAAAGATCGTGAAGGAGGGTTCCTCTTGCTGTGGCCAAAGTACAGGGTCAGAGCTCTCCCAGACAGTCCCATCTCAACAAACTGGATGAAGATCCTGAACCCAGGGGAGTGAAGCCAGCAACTGCCAATGCCAGGACTGAAGCTGAGCTTGTCAGTGCTCTAGCTCAGCAGAGGAGCCTCTGGTGTCCAGACCACCCCTCCTCCACACTTAAGGAGATACCTCCAGGATAATTTCGGGGAAACCCAAAAAGACCTAACCAGTCTCTCCTTTCAAACACCAGCCAGCTCTGCACCAGGTAAGCTGCAACATTTAATTTCTATCTGAAAGAACCAGAGGCCACAATACACAAAGCCTCAAGTTTTAGGCACAAGAACTGTGGGATAGAGCTTCCTGTGCCACAGACACCTATCTTAAAAGCTAGGGAAAGGGTTATTATCATGAGTAAAAAGCAAAGAAAAAAAGAAAAGACCATAGAATCTTTTTATGAGGACAAGGACCAAAACACAATTACCAAAGAGGTCAGCATTGAGAATGTACTCCCATCTGAAACTTCAGAAGGGAATATGAATTGGTCAGAAGAACAAAGAGCCTTCTTGGAAGAGCTCTGGAAGGGTTTTAAAATCCAGATTAGAGAAAAATAAGAAAAACCAGCCAATGATTTTAAAAATATGAAAAAAGAATTCACTGAAGAGAATAGCTCCTTAAAAAGGAAAATTGGACAAATGGAAAAGGAAGTACAAAACCTAACTGGTGAAAATAACTCTTAAAAGGAACAATTGGACAGATGGAAAAGGAGATGCAAAAGTTAACTGAAGAAAACAGCTTGATAAAAATTAGAATTAGGCAAGTAGAAGCTAATGAATCTATGAGACATCAAAAATCAGGCAAACAGAATCTAAAGAATGAAAAGATAGAAGAAAATATAAAATATCTAATTGGAAAACCAACTGACTTGGAAAATAGATCCAGGAGAGAAAATCTAAGGCTTATTGGTCTATCAGAAAGTCATGATGAAAAAAAGAGCCTGGACAACATCATCCAAGAAATCATCAAGGAAAATTGTCCAGAAGTCCTAGATCCAGAGGGCAAAATAGTTATTGAAAGAATAAGGAGTAAATGAGGTAGCATTTGTAAAAGTGCTTAGCATAGTATCTGGTATGCTAAGTACTACCTCAGTGCTTGTTCTTTTCCTTTCTAAATAACTGGAAACTATAGGGAGGAAGACTTTGACTTATAAAAACACCCACATTTTCTAACAATTCATATTCAAATATGAAAAGTAGTCAGATTTCTATCAATGGATAAATTTAGATAGAGGATGTATAAGCAAATATTTTAGGTAGGGTTTGGACTAGATGACATTTGATGTCACTTCTAACTCTGAAATTCTATGATTCCATACATGCAAGTTGATTTCTCAGATATGCTATTTTAGTTCTTACAAGTTTTCATTTCTACTTCCACATCCCCCACATCGATTCCCTTCACTCTGCTCAAATATGAATCTTCATTGTATAATACTATGTCACCTCTTAAGCTGGAATATCATAATATTGCCTTAAAATCATCTCCATTTTGGTCTCTCTGATTTCCCATTCATCCTCCATAACATTGCAGAAAGAATAGCCTAAAGTATACATCTGACCTTACCACTTCCAGTAACTCCCCATTACCTATAAAAGAAAATACTATCTTTTTTTTTTGTGAAGACTTCCTACAAGCACACATGGACTATTAATGCTTTTAATATTTTTTCTCTTTGAGTGATAATGTATTATTTATCTATGTACGTAGCAGAAAAGTACCATATTGTAATGGATAGAGCTGAAGACTTTAATCAAGATGGTTTGGACTTGAATTTTTTTCTCTAAAATAATAGCTAATAATTATTATTTATATAGCACTTTCAAATTTGGAAAATATTTTTTGATATTATCTCATTTTATCCTCACAGCAATCCTGAGATTATCCACATTTCACCGAAAAGTGAAACTGTGTGACCCTGAGGAAGTCATTTATTCCTTATTTCCCTCAAAAAATTATTCAGCGCTTAACTTACAGCACTTACATTATAAGAAGTTGTAGTCTATACTGTTAGAGGAAGTTCTCATAGGAGGAACTCCCAGTGGACGGAACATGAAACTAGGAGTCAAGAAGACCTTTTTCTCTAATCTACACCCACACTGTTACTATCTGAATAATTTTTTTTGGAAAGTCAGTTAACCTTTGTCCCTCTATTTCTTCTCTTAAATGGTGACAGCAAAATGCTTACTTCACAGGATTGTTGGGAGGATGAAATAAAGTACTTAGCAAATTTTAAAGTGTCATACAAATGGAAACTGTTATTGGCTATTTTTATCATATACATACATACAAACTTGTATGTTCCCAGTATAACATGAGACCCTTGAGGACAAATGCTCTTTTTAGTTTTTGCATAAGTCTTCTCACCATCTCATATGATGTAGTGTCTTGAACACAGCAGGATTCAATAAATAGATGTTTAATGAAGAATGAATGACCTGATGATTATTTGATATAATGAATGAATTAATCATACCAAGGCCTGATTGTGTGTGTTCATCCTTAGGTGCCGAAGAAGATCATGCCATCAGAGAAATAATGACATGACTTGCACTTGACATTGTTTTGAGTGAGGGAGAGCTGTACAGGTCACCAGCCTCACTTCTCCTTCAGAGCCATCTGAATTCAGTGACCAGATATTCATCAGGATGACTGGAGATGACCCAGGATGATGCAATTGGGGTTAAGTGACTTGTCCAAGGTCACACAGCTAGTGAGTGTCAAGTGTTTGAGGTGAGATTTGAACTCAGGTCCTCCTGACTCCTGCACTGGTGCTCTATCCACTGTACCACCTAGCTGCCCCTCAAGTTCTGAATAATTTGTTGTTAAAGAACAATAGCAAAGCATTTCTTCAACATTGTAATGGATTGGTTAACTGGATATTTTCCTGGGATATTGAAATTTCCCTACATGGAATGTTCAATATCCTTGCAACTTTTCAGATTCCATGGAGACATTTTCCCCCTAACATTTGTTATGAATTAAAATTGTCCTATGTCTACCTAACTCTAATACATATCCACAACACCTTTGTGAATATTAGGTAGGGACTATTCTTTAAATACTTAGAATCAGTGGAAAGCGGAAATCAGTGGAAAGGAGGCATCATATATAATCTAAGTATGATATAGTTTTATATCATATGCCATTTTTCCAGTTCTTGCATTGTACCAAAAGTAAATGTAAAATCCTCCCCTTTCTCCTTACTTAACTAGTTACTCCATATTTTATGCCCCCTACTGTGCTACATCCCTAAGCCCACCCCCCTCACCAAATAGGATGCATATGAGTATTCATAAATAAAGTTCATATGTGTACGTGGGAGTGGAAAATGAAAAGAAAGGGTGGGCATAATAGTGCTGAGCCCTGGTGAGGAAGCAATTTACTCTCCAGCAGGCGAAGTTGCTGTTCAGGTTTAAAAGCCAGTTCACACTGTTATTAAATAAAAGGAAGAAGGATAGTTACCATAGTAACTGCCACACCACATGACATTGGTATTTTCCATCCTGAGAAGAAGAAAGCCCATGTTTAAAGTAACAGGCACAGCAAGCTTTCCTATCAAGTTGACTTAACTCCTTCAGGGTGAACATGGTTTATAAAATGTTATTGCTATAATAGACACATAAGTTTGAAATTCCAGTCCAGAAGAAACTTCAAACTTCAACAGATTTGTGAATTCATTAATTCAGGCATTCCCTTCAACAGTATAGACTGTCATAACCCATGCTCCTTCTTATCTTGTGCTAATCTTGTCTATGTCCACTCAGAAATCCTCAACAAAGTACTGGGAACTTTCCAGTAGTTCTCCTAATATTAAGTAAATATGAATATAGTTGATAGTTACTTGTCATTCTTGATACATGACCCATCTCCTTTTCAAGAATAGATCTCTTTGATGCCAGCCTTTTCAACCTCATCTTGCACACTCTTCATCACTGGTAATACATGACAGCCTCTAGTCCTTATCCTTCTTTTGGGCATATCATAGTATATGATTTTCAGTCAAGCAAGAACAGTGGAAGAATACTTGTTTTACAGTATTTTGGAATACTCTATTAATACTGATTTGAGTTTCAAGGAGAATCTTGCAATTATTGAAAATGTCTGCTAATCTCAAACTGCAATGCAATAACTCTAGGACTCCTATTTAATTATGGATGCAGTTCATTGTTCATTTGCAGTGTTCATGAAAGATTTATGTACTGATGCACCAATTCTATGGTTGTGCATCCAATGGCATAACATAGACCGTACATTACTCATTTTTCATTAACTTGTTTTATTTTCTTCTGTGGATAATTATGCCAAACTCTTTTGAGGTATGTAACTCATTTAAGAAGATTTTCAAGTTCAAGGGTTTGATGCAATAAGTATAGTGTTATCTGAAAGCAAGAATATTAAAAGACCATTTGATCTACAGGAAACTGATCTTCCATATTGGCCTTTGCACTCGCTGTACATGCTCCATGATATAGCAACATAAGGAGAATATACCATTATGTTTTATGTCTTTTTGTGATTGCATCTCTCAAAGAATCTATCATGATTTTAACTATGCATTTATAAAGAGGTTTTGTTTCAAAAAATAATCTTTAAAATTATGTTTTATTCTGTCAAGCTCAAAACACAATGGGAACTTCTTTTCTCAATGTCTTTCTGTCTAACCAGAAAGATTTGGTCTGTTTTGGAATCTTGTCTGGTAGAGTCTCAGAGATCCCTTCTCAAATTTTCATCAAGGAAGTTCTTAATATGTGTGAAAATTATTCTTACAAATGTTTTATCCAAATGAAAAAGATGGTTTATGGGTCAATAGCAATGACTGTCTTCTCTTATCACTTTTTTTTTTTCCCAGTGTAATAACACTACTTTTTGTAACTGTTTTCTTACCATCTTTGAGATATCTTGAGAATTGATCTATGTTCACAAAATTTTACTATCATTAGGATGAATTTTCTCTTTTTCCTTGGCCTGGAGTAGTTCTCCTTAAAAATTTTTGTTTTCTTTAGAATCACTTCTATTTCTTCGTGCTACTTCCTGCTATCTGTAATATTGGAGTCCAAAATGGTGACTCAGTTATTGTTAACTGAAATGAGATTTTTGAAATCTTGATGTATTTTCCCCCTTACTGTTTGATTCTCCTCTTTTTTCAGTTTCATTCTTAAGTTTTCTAAGAATTAGAAGTAACATGGTCAAAAGGTAGAAAGACTGTTATTGAACTATTATGACTCTTACAGAAATAGATTATGTTTTCTCTTCCATATGGGAAATTGTATCAGTGGCATCCTGTATGTGTTCATAAGGACTGGATTTAGTGACTAGTTCCCTGTTATGGTCATATAGTCAGTATATATTGGAGGAGGGTCTGGAATCCAGGTCTGACCAGCTCTGAGGCTACAATCCTCATTATCAAGCTGCTTCTTTTTAAAATAGCCTATTCTGGTGGCATTTTAATTGTGTCATTAAGTTAAATTCTTTTTTTAAAATTTGATATTGATTTTGAAGCTTGATCATCTCACTGTAGAGAAATAATTTATTTAGGCAATGACTTTCACTTTAGAAATTAAATATTATAGGTTAGATACATTCAGTCTCTCTCTCTCTCTCTCTCTCTCTCTCTCTCTCTCTGTGTGTGTGTGTGTGTATGTCTGTGTGTGTGTATGTGTGTGTACTTACCAGGTGTTTACCATGCCTGGTTTCTCCAGACTCTTGTGTTAAATAATATATTCTTGATATGTATATTATATATACATATATGCATATATATATATTATATATATATATTATATATATATATAATGCTTATATATAACCTTCAAGATGTTGGACTTTTTTCCCTATTGATTCAGAGACATTTTTTCACCACTTTTATGCTGGATTCACAATTTCTAGAGTTAGAGGACTTGTGCTTGAATCCCAAATCTGCTACTTATTACCTATGTCAATGCAAGTAAATCACTTGTTAAATGAAGGGGTTGGACTTGATGGAATCTAATCTTGCTTCTAGCTCTAAAGCTGTTAATAGAATTTCCTTCTATCCTCACCCTTTATAACAGGAAAAATGATCATAGCCTAGAACTGAACTATGGACTATTGAGCCTCAGAGTAGTTAAGTGATTTAACTAAGGTCATACAGTCATAAGAGCATAGAAAAGGTTTAAAGTCAAGTCCCTTCCCTTCAGAGACAGTGTTCTTTCCACTTTATTTCCTTCTTTGTGATTTCAGTTTATAAATTGTTCTTATCTCCATTATAATATTTTTTACTTATACTTATTATGAACACTAAAATGAAAGATGATCTTGTCCCATGAAATGGTGAATTGTTTTATCCTTTTTAAATATTGTAAGACAAAATTTTCCAAAGTCTCGTCTCTCTAAGGAGCACCTGAAAGAAATGTTTCCATTAAGCTGCAACTTCCTACTTTGGTTTTATTTATAGTGAGAATATCAATCAGTTTGCAGTGATTCATTTCCTCCAGTAGAATGCCAATCAGTTGGCCACTGAACATTGGTGTCACATTCAAAATATCAAAGAGTAAAATCAATGCTTTAGATTTTCTAAAATCAATGTGATACTTAGTCTTTTTTTCTTTGACTTAGATATTTTTACTTCATAGCAGAAAAGAGACCACATAATGTTGAAAACCATCTTTTAAAATTTTTCTTTATTTATGACTTGACACGTCCAAAGAATTCATGACCTGGCACTCAGTATACTGTTGATGAGCTTTTCTATGCTTTACTTAGAGTGATCTTTAGAAAGTAGATGTAGCATGAGGTTTTAATTTTTTTCCACTGTCTTAGCATCTTAATGAATTTCCTCTACTACCCACTACTCTAAAGATTTGCTTTATAACAAAGTAGTATGATCAAAACAAATCATATATCCCATGTCTGATAATATATACTTTGATACTTATCTAAAGTCAATCACCTCTCTTCCAAAAGGCAGGAACCATGCTTCAGTGTCAGTCCTAAGAAATAACGTCATTTCCTAATTTCATATGAATTCAATGGGTGTTCCTCATGCTTGAATTCTCTCCCATCTTGTCTCTATCATCCAGTTACCTTGGCTTCCTTAAAGTCCTAGAACAAATACATTTTTCCAGACAATTTTCTTGATTTCCATTCTGATGGAATTAGTGGTTTCCTGAAATAGCTTCCCTGATCCAGATTACATATTTATGTATATATATATATATATATATATATATATATATATATATATATGTATGTATATGTATATATGCACACACATATAATATGTGTGTCTGTATGTATATATGTGTATATATAGTATACATGTGTGTATGTAAATAAATACATATGTATGTATTTATACATATATATGTGTGTGTCTATGTGTATATGTAAACAAATGAAAGGAACTTCATATAATGAAGAAAAATTATAGGTGAAGACCAGAGTAAGAGGTAAACTCAGAAGATAATACCAACAAATATTGGTAGAAGCACTGCACAAATAATCACTGGACTGTAAGAGTGGCTAGAATAAATTAAGCATTAGGTTAAAAAACTTGAATAATAAAAATAGAACAAAGAGAACAAAGTTATTCCATAAAAAAACAGAACAAAATCAGGAATAAGGATAAGGACTAGACATGATTTAATTAGCATAGGTAACTTGTGGGTGAGGAAATTACCATGGCAAATTCACACATCAACAGTCTTACAGAATTGTCTAGAGCAGTTAGAGTAGAGCAGCTTGGTCAAGGGCATACAGCCAGGATACCTTTGCAGTAAGACTAGAACTTAGGTCTTCCTGGCTTCAGGGTTAACTCTCTATTTACTACGCTTCTTAAAATAAAGTCAAAATACTGAAAAATTAGAACATATATAAAAGCTACTATCAAAAACATATAATCTAGATTATTTTGGGGGTAGAGTCAAGATGGCTGAGAAAAAGCAGGGATTTGCTACAGCTCTCCTCCAAAACCCAGTCAAATACCTGTAAATAAAATGACCCTAAACAAATTCTCAAGATGTAGAACCCACAGAATGACAGAATGAAGCAGATCTCCAGCCCAAGGCAGGCTGGAAAGTCAATGGGAAATGTCTATTGTACTGCATTGGGAGAAGAGCACAGTCCAGCATGTCCTGCACAGTCATGAACTTGACCTGAGCATGCCTAGGATGGACTGAATCTCTGGCATCTGTGGTGGTTTCCAGACGTCATGACCCCAAAATGTTGAGAACAAATTGGAAGATCAGTGGAAAAAAACTGTCAGACATGTGTGAGAGAGTAGAATGGTCTGGTTCAACCCAGTGATGGTGGAAGGGGTGGAAGAAGCCCATGACAACTGCAGCAACAGTGACAGGGGCAGCAGCAGTGGCTGTTTCTGGGGTGCTAGGCCCATAGACTATTGGGGGATGGAGCAACTGACTCTACACCCCCCCCCCCCACAACCCTACTGGAAGGAGGGCTCTTGAGAAACAGCTCAAAAGTCAACTGAATATCTGGGGAAATGAGTAAAAACTGAAAAAAGAATCAGACTATAAAATCTTAATTTGGTGACAAGGAAGACCAAAACATACAAACAGTAGAAGAAAGCAAAGTCAAAGCTCCTACATCCAAAACATCCAATAAAAATATGGATTGGGCTCAGGCCATGCAAGGGCTCATAAAAGATTTTTAAAATCAAGTGAGAGAAGTAGAGAAAAAATTGGGAAAAGAAATGAGAGCTATGCAAGAAAATCATGAAAAAGAGTCAACTGCTTGCTAAAGGAGACCCAAAAAATGCTTAATGAAATGACAGTTTGAAAAATAGACTTACCAAAGTGACAAAAGAGATTCAAAAAGTCAATGAAGAGAAGAATGCCCTACAAAGCAGAACTGACTAGATGTAAATGAAGGTCCAAAAGCTTACTGAAGACAATTCTTCCTTAAAGATTAGAAAGGAGAAAATAAAAACTAATGACTATATGAAAAAATCAAGAAATTATAAAACAAAATCAAAGGAATGAAAAAATAGCAGACAATTTGACATATCTGATTGGATGAACAACTGAGCTAGAAAACAGATTGAGGAGAGAAAATTTAAAAATTACGGGGCCATCTTAAAGCCATGATCAAAAAAAAAAGATCCTAGATATCATCTTTCAAGAAATTGTCAAGGAAAATTGCCCTGATATTCTAGAACAAGAGGGTAAAATAGACTTTCAAAGAATCCACCAATCACCTCCTAAAAGAGATTCCCAAAGGATAACTCCTAGGAATATTGCAGCCAAATTCCAGAGCTCCCAGGTCCAGGAGAAAATATTGCAAGCATCCAGAAAGAAACAATTTGAGTACTGCAGAAACACAATCATGGTAATGCAAGAAGTAGCAGCTTCTACCTTCAGGGATGAAAGGGCTTGGAATATGATAATCCAGAGATCAAAGGAGTTAGGATGAAAAATCAAGATTCACCTTCACGATAAAACTGAGTATTATACTTCTGGGGAAAATTGGTTATTCAATGAAATAGGGAATTTTCAAGCATTCTTGATGAAAAGACCAGAGCTGAATAGAAAAACTGACTTTCAAATTCAAGAATCAAGACAATCATGAAAAGGTAAACAGAAAAAGAAAAATCATAAGGGACTTACTAAAGTTGAGCTATTTACATTCTTACATGGAAAGATAATATTTGTAACCCTTGAGTGTTTTCTCAGTATTAGGGTAGTTGAAGGGATTATATATAGAGAGAGGGTAGAGGATGAGTTGAATATGAAAGGGTGATATCTAAAAAAATAAAATTGAGATGTAAGAGACCAATATATTGGAAGGAGAAAAGGAGAAATAAAATGGAGTAAATTATGTCTCACATAACAGAGGCAAAAAAAAGCTTTCTCAGTGTTGGAGAAGAGAGGGGATGTGAAAGGAAAAGAGTGAATCTTATTCTCATCTGATTTGGCTTAAGGAGGGATTAACATGCATACTCAATTTGGTATGAAAATCTATCTTCCACTACAGGAAAGTAGAAGGGGTTAAATGGGGTTGGGGGAAAGACAGAAAGGAAGGCAAATGGGAAGAGGGAGTAATTAGAAGTAAACACTTTTAGGGAGGGACAAGGTCAAAAGAGAGAATAGAATAAATGGGGAGCAGGATAAGATTGAGAGAAATATAGTTAGTCTTTCACAACATAACTGATATGGAAGTATTTTGCATGACTACACATGTATAGCCTATATTGAATTGCTTGCCTTCTCAATGGGGGTGAAAGGGGAGGGAAAAAGGGAGAGAAGGTGGAACTCAAAGTTTTAAAAACAAGTCTTAACAATTGTTTTTACATTCAGCTGAGAAGTAAGACATCCAAGCAATGGGGTATGGAAATCTATTTTGCCCTACAAGAAAATGGAGGAGGTGGGGATAAGAGAAAGGACGAGTGTGATAGAAGGGAGGGCAGGTTAGGGAAGGGGTAATCAGAATGCATGCTATCTTGGGGTGGGTGGAGGGGAGAGATAGGGAGAAAATTTGGAACTCAAAATCTTGTGGAAAGAATGTTAAAAACTAAAAATAAATTAATTTTAAAAGAAAAAAAAATCTAATCTAACAATTGATTAAAGAGAGAATTTAATAATCATTTGACCTTATGAAAAACATGTCCAAACCACAAACCTGGATACAATATTACAAGGAATTTTAAAAGAAAATTGTGCTGATCTATTAGAACAAGAAGATAAAAAGGAAATAGGATGAAACAACTAGTCACTTACTAAGAGAAACTACAAACTGAATAGTCAAAAACTTCATAAACAAAATCCAAAACTTACAAGTGAAAGAAATAATATATGAGGCAAAAACAGAGTTCAAGTACAGAGAAACTGGTGCCAAGATTACACAAGGGTATGCCACAGCTACTATAAAGGAGAGGGATACTTGTAAAATAATATTCCAATATCAATGAAAAAGGATGAAAAATAATAATGATTTACACTGAAAAGCCTATTATAATTCTAGAAGAAAGATGATAATAAATGGAACTTAATACAATAAATGACTTCCAAGGATTCTTTTTTTTTTTTTATTAATTGCTTCTCTTATCCTCTTCACTTCTATTTTCCTGTGGGGCAAGATAGATAACTATATACCCTTGCCTGTATATCTTATTTCCCAATTGCATGTAAAACCAATGTTTAACAATTGTTTTTAAAGTTTTGAGTTCCACGTTCTCTCCCTACCTCCCACCATATCCAGCCTCATTGAGAAAGCAAGCAATTCAATATAAGCTATACATGTGTAGTCATGCAAAACATTTTCATAATAGTCATGTCAGGAAAGTCTATATTTCCCTCCATTGTGTCCCACCACTCCCCATTTATCTTATTCTCTCCTTTGCCCCTGTCCCTCCTCAAAAGTGTTTGCTTCTGGTTACCCTTTCCCTCAATCTGCCCTTCCTTCTATCACCCTCCATTCTTTTATCTCCTTCCCCCTACTTTACAGTAATACAGATTTCTGTACTCAATTGATAGTCCATGTTATTCCCTCCTTAAGCCAAATCTTGTGAAAGTAAGGTTCACTCATTCCCTCTTACCTCCCCTTCTTCCCTTTCTCTATCTTTATCTTGCCTCTTTTATATCAGATAATTTACACCATTCTACCTCTACTTTTCTCCTCCAAGTACATTCTTCTCTTGCCTCTTAATTTTATTTTTAAATATCATATTCAACTCACTCTGTGTCCTCTCTCTATACATACATACATACATACATATATACATACATACACACACACACACACACACACACACACACACACGCACATAGTCCTTCCAACTACCCTAATATAGAGAAAGGTCTCATGAGTTACAAATATCATCTTTCCATGTAGGAATATAAATAATTCAACTTTATTATGTCCCTTATAACTTTATTATGTCCCTTATAACTTCTCTTTCCCGTTTACCTTTTCATGCTTCTCTTGTTTCCTGTGTTTGAAAGTCAAATTTTCTGTTCAGTTCTGGTCTTTCCATCAAGAATGTTTGAAATTCATCTAATTCATTGAATATCCACTTTTTTCCCTGAAGAGAGAAAAATACTCAGTTTTACCGGGTAGGTGATTCTTGGTTTAATACTAGCTCCTTTAAATATCATATTCCAAACTCTTTGATTCCTTGATGTAGAAGCTGCTAGATCTTGTGTTATCCTGATTGTATTTCCACAGTTCTCAAATTGTTTCTTTCTGGATGCTTGCAATATTTTCTCCTTGACCTGGAAACTCTTGAATTTGACTGCAAAATTCCAAGAACTTTTAATTTTGTCATCTCTTTCAGGAGACGATTGATGGATTCTTTCAATATTTATTTTGCCCTTTATTTCTGGAATATCAGGGAAGTTTTCCTTGATCATTTCATGAAAGATGATGTCTAGGTTCTTTTTTTGATCATGGCTTTCAAATAGAGATACATACAGGGATTTAAAACAAATATCAAAGAAAGACAATCATTCCCCAATAGATAGATAGTCAAAACTTATGAACGAAAGTTGTAAAAAGAAGAATCATAATCAACCACCATAAGGAAAGTATATTCCAAAATTACTAATAATAAGAGCAATGTAAATTAAAACAATTCTGATTTTCCACTTCACTTTCGTCTGATTAGCAAACATGAGATGAATGAATTGTTTTGAAGTTCTGTTAGAATATAAGCACACTAATGCCCATTTGGTGGAGATATGGATTACTCCAAATATTCTGGAAACAAATTTGGAATTGTACTCCAAAAGTCACTGAGCTATAACTAAACCTAACCCTTTTTACCCAGAAATACTAATATTGCTTATACTCAATAAAAAAGTCAATGACATAGACAAGGGATAGATTTATATTTATAGTAGTGCTTTCTGTTGAATCTAAATATTAGGAAAGAAGTGGGAGTATATAAATTTGATGTATAACTGAATAAAATATGTCTTATCAATGTGATACAATGCATAATATTCTGCATGAAATTATCAGAATGGAAGATTTAGGGAATAATCAGATCTTCATGAATTAATCCATGGTAAAGTGAGTAGAACCAGAACAATTTATAAAATAACCATAATAATGTAAAATAAAACTACTTTAAAAGACATTAAAACTGGTGTTGAAATCAAATAGGAACAAATCCTGTCTGGCTACATAGTTTTGATTTTCTAAACTTTCAAAAAAAATTAACATTTTCTATGCTGCCCAGTATGTTATTTTTTAAAAATTCCAATTACATTTTAATTTGATTTAGGTCATAGTGGGGCTTAGTCTGATATCTCTGCAAAATTTCTTCAATGCTCCATGTATACTCCAGAAAAGAATGTTCCTTGCTTGTTGGCAGAGAGATGAGGGAATAGAACAGAGGTGGTGAAGCTGTGGCCTCAAGGCCCTCTAGGTCCTCAAGTGCAGTCCTTTGACCGAATCCAAACTTCACTGAACAAATCCCCTCAATAAAAGGATTTGTTCTGTAAAACTTGGACTCAGTCAAAATGCCTCACCCAAGGACCTAGAAGGCCTCATTTGCCCTCAAGGCCACAAGATCCCTGCCCCTGGACAAGACACTTAAAATGAAAGCTTTATTTTTAAACACAGAAATTGTATAAATTTTCATTGTTTCACTGTACTTCTTTCTCCTTAGAGAAGGCTTTTATTGGGGTAAGCGGAGAAATATGTTAGGGAGAAGTTAATTATTGGGTAGTACTAAAGATACAAAAGGAATAAGAGAGAAAAAAAGAATCAAAATGCTAAAATATGTAATAGAAAACAGAAATAAATTCATAAGGAGACATAGAAATGTAGGGCAGGATTGATACTACCAAATTAATTTCAGTATATACTTTTGTAATGCTATATTGGGCATACCTTTCTAGGTACTGTCAAGGAGATAAAGATTTTCTATATGAATGATTGCTAAATTGGCAGAAAACCTCCTCCTTCTCTTTGAACCCTAGGGAGTGATGAAGACTGACTTTCACTGACAAGCTAGCTCCTACTATCCCAAAGCATTTGGGTGGGACATAGAATATATTAGAGTGAGGAGAGAGAGAGAGAGAGAGAGAGAGAGAGAGAGAGAGAGAGAGAGAGAGAGAGAGAGAGAGAGAGAGAGAGAAGGAGGGAAAGAGAGAGGAAACTAAAGCATTACTATGTGCCTATGAATGTGTAGTGGCTGATGATGCAAAAACCATAAAATAAGATGGTCTTTGCTCTTAGGGAGGTTACATTTGGGTATGGAAAGACAAAACCCAAAGGAAAGTTAGAAATACTGCGTGTGGGAGAATAATGGTAATCTCACAGGAGCCGGAGAGTTTATATAAAGATGAAGCAGACTAGTATAGTGGTGGACTAGACAGGAGGGTGACTAAAAGTGAAGAGCCAACACTGTCTGGGCCTTCTCACTTTGATTCAGCAGGGAGTCATCTCCTGGGGATCAGGGAACCAGAGTAGAGAGTGTCCTTTTGTTTCCTTGACAGTTCTCAAAAAAAAACATTTGTGGGTTTTGTTTTTTTTTTACTTTACTTTTCTTTATTCATTTCATCTTTTGCTTAAAACATCAATTATGATAAACTTGTTAACTGCTAACAATGCTACATGTGTGTATTGTAGGAATTTGACTGAGATTATGTGATTGGAATCTGCATCATAGGAGGGAGCAGATACATATTTAAAATTAGCAATTTCCAGAGCTTGATCTCTGACTGGGAAACTCAGAACAGTAGAGGAGAGTTAATGGTGAGTTTTCACCTTCCTAGGGTAATAACTACTTAGAAGAGAATACTTCTGAGTGGATTATGTATAGGTATCAATATCAATGTATAGATACATGTGTATGTATGTATGTGTGTATATATATATATATATATATAGGTGCGTGTATGTATGTGTATATATATATATGTGTGTAGGTATGTGTGTTTGTATATATGCATGTATATGTGTATATATATGTATGTATGAACGTATGTGTATATACACACATGTATGTGTATATACAATGAATAACAGTAGTGGCTAGCTAGCTGACTAGGCCTATATTGGGAAGGGGGAGGGGCAGGAGAGGATTCATCACCTTTCCCAGGTTTGGTTTGAGAGGTAGGACTCTTCTAGAGGGGAAGAGCTGAAGGAGTGTCTAGAGGGCAAATCATGCTTCTGGGAAGGGTAGCTCAGCCCACCAAAAATGAACTTCAGATTCTCACCCTCTCCTATTCTCTCTCTCACTTCCTATCTAAATCGTGTGCCCATTTTTACCTTACTTTTGTTATTGTGTGAAATGTTGGTCTACATCTAATTTCTCAAACTGGTTTCCATTTTCCTAGTAGTTTTTTTCAAATAGTGAGATCTTATCCGAAAAGCTTGGATTTTTGAACTTATCCAACATTGTATTTCTATGGTCTTTTACTACCATCTGTTGTGAATCTAATCACTCCATTGAGCCATTACTCTATTTCTTAGTCAGTACCAGATTGTTTTGATGATTATTGCTTTGTATAGTTTGAAATCTGGTATGTCTAGGTCACATTCCTTTACCATTATTTTTTATTGATTCCCTTGATATTTTTTCCCATATGAATTTTGTTGTGGTCTTTTTCTTTGCTCTATAAATTTTTTGATGGTTTGGTTGATATGGCACTGAATAAGTAAATTAAATTAGATAGAATTGACATTTTTATTATATTGGCTTAGCCTCCCCAAAAGTAATTTGAATTTCTCCAGTTGTTTAGATTTGTGTTTGTGAAAAAGTGTTTTTACAAATGTATTCATATAGTTCCTGGGTTTGTCCTGACAGCTAGACTCACAAGTATTTTATATTGTCTAGAGTTACCTTAAATGGAATTTTTCTCTCTGTATCTTGCTGCTGGACTTTTTGGTAATATATAGAAAGTAAAAACACATTATTTGAGCTTATTTTACATTCTGCAACTTTCTGACTTTGTTAATTATTTCAGCTAGTGTTTTGTAGTTGATTCTTTAGGATTCTCTAAATATACCATGATATAATCTGCAAAGAGTGATGGTTTTATTTTTTCACAGCCAATTTTTTCCTTCAATTTATTTTTATTTCTTATTGCAATAGCTAGCATTTCTAGTATATTTCAAATGTAATATTTAATAATGGTGGTAATAGTAGGTGTATTTACTTCACCCTTGATGTTATTTGGAATGTTTGTAGTTTATTTTCCTGACAGATAATGCTTACTGATCATTTTAGGTTGACAATACTTATATTAAGCAAAGTTCCAATTTTTTTATGCTTTGCCATGTTTTTAATAGGGAGTGATGTATTTTGTCAAAATCTTTTTCTGGGTCTATTGAGATAATTATATGATTACTGTTGGTGTTACTGTTGAGAAGGTCAGTTTTGCTGATAATTTTCCTAATATTGAACCAGTTTTGCTTTCCTGATATAAATCCCACTTGGTCATAGTGTATGATCTTTGTGTAATATTACTGTCATGTCTTTCATAGCATTTTATTTAAAATTTTGAATCTATATTCATTAAGCAGATTGGTTTATAATTTCTTTCTCTGCCTTTACTCTTCCTGGTTTAGGTATCAGCACCATATTTCTGTTATAAAAAGAATTTGGTAGGATTTCTTTGCCTACTTTTCCAAAAGCTTATATAGTATTGAAATTAATAATTCTTTAAATGTTTGATGGAATTCACCTGTGAATCCATCTGGTCTGGGAGATTCTTTTCTTAGAGAGCTCATTGACACTTTACTTTATTCCTTTTACTAAGATAAGATAAAGTAGCCTCTTTCCTCTTCTGTTAACCAAAGCAATTTATATTTTCCTTAAAACTTTCTCCCATTTCACTTCAATTATTAAATGTCTTAGCATGTAATTGGGTAAAAGAGATCCTAAGAATTGTTTCAATTTCATCTTCATTGGTGGTGAATTAACTTATTTTTTCATTTTTGATACAGGAAATTTGGTTTTCTTTTTTAAAATCAAAATAACTAATAATCTATGCTATATATTAGGTCATTTTTCGTAAAACTAGCTTGTAATTTTATTTATTAGTTTAATGGTTTTCTTACTTTCGATTTTAACTCTCAGTCTTTCTAATTTAATGATTAATTGGGAATTTCTAATTTGTTCTTTTTCTACCTTTTTTTTAAAGTTCAGGCCCAATTCATTGATTTTTTTTCTTTATTTTATTGCTGTAATCATTTAGAGAAATAAATTTTCCCCTAAGAACTAGTTTGGCTGTATCCCACAAATGTTAGTATATTGTCTCATATTCATCATTTTCTTTAATGAAATTATTTATCGTTTTATTATTTATTTTTGACTCATTCTTTCTGTAGGATAAGGTTATTAAGTTTCCAACTAATTTTTAAATTTTGTTTTCAATTTCCTTAGTGAATGCAATTTCAATTGCATTATAATATGAAAAGAAAACAATTCATATTTGTGTTTTTCTGAAATTGTTGATTTTTTTATGTCCAAATATATGTTCAGTTTTTGTGAAGGTATAATGTATAGCTAGAAGAAAAAGTATATATTTTTTTTCTATTTTCATTCAATTTTCTCTAGAGGTCTATTATATCTAACTTTTCTGAGATTTTATTCATCTCCTTAACTTTTTTTATATGTTTAATGGATAGATTTATCTAGGTCTGAGATGGGAAAGTTGAGGACCTCTACTACTTCCATGTAGGGTAAGATAGATTTCAATACTAAATTGAGTGCATACTTTATTCACTCTTTGAGTCAATTACTATGAGATTAAGGATCAAATATTGCTCACCACCCCAAACCCCATTTCCTATTCACTGTAACAGTACTTCTTTTCACGCTTCTTTTGTATGAAATAATTCCCTCCCTTCTCCTACTTTCCCTTCTTCTCCCAGTGCATAACTTAAATATATTTTATTTTTGAAATGATCCTATCATAGCTAACTGAGACAAGTGCCCTCTATCTAGGTATATGCCTAACTCCCCTAATAATGACAAAGATCTTAGGAGTTACAAATATTGTCTTCCCACATACAGATATAAACAGTTCAACTCCAATTCTTTTAAGATGAATCACCGATCCATGTCAAGAATTGTGTTTCTCCCCATTTTTAAATGAGATAACACAAAGTTATTTTAAAGCATTCCATCTCCATTTTAGAATTTCTGTATTTCTTGAACCATTTCATTTCTCAGTTTAACAACATACTTATAATTATTTACTATGAACCTAAGGGGAACAATACTTCCAAGCTAACTAGAAGTTAAAAACCAAAATGAAAACCAAAAACATGCATTTGCATGGTAGATGTTTTGAAGATTAATAGAAATATCCAAATCTTTTATCATCATAGCTCTATTTCTATTGATGGTTTAGTATATCCTTTAATAAAAATAATTTCATTAATAAGTGTTGCCATGATTATTTTTTCTTCATAACAATAGTCAATAAATTTTTAATACACTGTTTCTTGATTTTTTTTCAAACATCAAAAAAGCTATGTTGGTACATAAAGAGATCAGTATCAATCCCTAACCCCCACCCATCCTCAACTACTAGGTCCCTCTGAATATATTTGATTTCTTTTCCCCAGGGAATTTATCAGGCTGTTTCAAAATAAATAATTTGTTAGTACTTTATTTTGTTTTCAAACCGATTTCCCTTTGCATTTTAATTGTAACTAACCATGTTTCAAAGTGGGTTTGAATTATCTTTGAAATATTTACCTCCCCCACACCAATATTTCCAGCAGTCATTGAAGTGTCCTTTTTAAGACCTAATATTTTTGCAAAGTTCCTCTGAGTAATAGCCCTTTAAAACCACAGAATTAGAATCACAAGAAAGGAGAGCAATGAAGCATAAACATAAGTTATGTTTATGTCCATCATACAGTGCTGAACTGACAAATAACTAAGTATAGGTGGGGAGATCAGTTCAATTGTGTTCCATGTGGCCCAGATCACATATTCTGAGCCAGCCTCATGTGACTAGTGAAGTGTGCCTATATAGGATCATGAGCTAGTCTACATAATTGTATGTATCAGGAATCTGAAACAGATGTAAAAACAAACACATGACCAATACTTCTATAAAATGAAAGCATATGAAAATTATTGCTTGTTTCTGGAAATTTGGACATGACTATGGAATATGTGCAATTTTAATGCATATACATGAGCCCTTTGGGAACCCAGGATAATTCTCCCAAGAAAAGCTTTAGAAATTCCATTTTTGTTCATTGTACCACAAAGAACATCTAGATGGCACAATGGATAGAGTGCTGGGCTTGAAGTCAAGAAGACCTGAGTTCAAAGCCAGCCTCAGACATTTATTATCTTTGAGGTCCTGGACAATTCACTTAACCCTGTTGGCCTCAGTTTCTTGAAACCTCCCTAAAATGAGTCAAAGGAAATAGAAACCATTCCAGTATCTTTGCCAAGAAAATCCCAAAAGCAAAGAAAAGAAAGAATCAAACATGACTGAAAACAACTAAATAAACGCACACGCGTGCGCACACACACACACATCCCTCTTTCTGTCTGAATACTGTGCATGCTTGTGACACGTATTTGATAGCAAAGTTTGAAGGCTCCTGGCCTTATGCTACAACAGCTAAAGGAATGATTACTTCTTTAGGAAGGGTACAAGATCCCAGTTCATTTTTTTTCCTCCACAATTATCTCAATTGCTGTGTTTTTATAAAGTAGGCACTTTGTCCTTATAGTCATTTTAACCTCAAATCCATCTTTATTAGTAACAATTGACTTCCTAGTGTTAGGTAAGCGGTCCATTAATCATACATTTGATAATGACAATAGCCTTCCAAAAACATAAAAACCAACACGAGCAGCAGCAGCAACAGCACAGTATTATGAACAACATAGTATTATATTACCTGTGTGGCAATAGAAGATAGTTTATTAAGGTAATTGTTACATAAGTGAACTTGGGTAAGTCACTTAAACTCTGTATCTCTTTTTCCTCATGTGTAAAATGAGAGGGTTGTGCTACATAGGATTAATTGCCCTTCTGGCTCTACTTGCTTAGTATTCTAATTCTTCTGCTTCTCTTTCTGTGTGCGTGTGTATATTTATACTACTGAAGGGAAGCACTGATCATGTGAAATGCTGACTAATTCTAAAATTATTTGCATTTTCTTGTAGCCTACTTTTTTGGTGTGTGCAGTTATTATTGGACACCAAATCTGAGAATGCACAGCATTGTAAATCGAATGATAATATTGTATTGTAAGAAGAAAAGAAGACGTGAGTCTTTCTTGTTAATTAAAAGTTTTCAATTTTCTCCTTTCAGTGTTGGGAAAAAATAGCATCTCTCAAACTGATACAAAGTAGCTACTTTAAAATGAATTGTCCTTTCCTCATTATATTTGTGATTTTATACTTTCCCTGAGTTGGAGCAAATAACTAACTGCTCTGGTCTACAAGGTCTATGGGTAGGTTTTAAGTCTCCAGGAAACATGCATAAGTAAATAAAAACTAAGGATATGTGCCCATATAGCATCATGAACTAATCTACATAATTGTATGATGAGGAACCTGAAAATGATGTCTACCACCAAGTAATCAGTAACATGGACAGCTAAACAACAGTTGTATATATTTGAAGCTTGGGATCTTTCTTCGAGAAAAGCCTATAAATTAAATAGATCTGCCCAGAATTTCAGTTAAGCAGAATCTGTTGTCACTAGAAAAAGTCTACTTTTTAAAAATTTAATAAAAATATGAATAATGATGGATTACAAAAAGATGGAAAATGCCTTTTTTCAGCTCTTCTCAATCATTTTTTTCTTCTTTTTTTCTTCAACTGAGTTTTAAATATTCTTGAGCAATGAAGTTTTCAATTTTTACTCCTCCCCTACCCTGTTTTTTTCCAAAAAAAGATTATTCTGTAGCTCAGTGTTCTCCCTGTGAGAACATTTTGCCCATGATTTTATAAAAAAAAAATTCCCTATGGCTTGATTTCATTCTCATACAGTTATAAAAACGAGAACCAGAGAAAAGGACATATGTAGAACTCAGTAGTTCTTGTTCTAAAAAGCCACACAGATTGAGTTAAACATAATTTCCTCAGTTTTTCTGGGCTTAAAAAAATTGGTGCAGCTGAGGATTATTTTTCCATTGTCTACTTGCTTGAATTCATTAAAAACTATGCTGAAAAAAAGCCCTCGAAACAGTATTGCGGGACATGCTCCTGCGTTAATTCCTAGGAGACTGGCAAGAACATCTAACAGCTTTTTCTCTACCTTATCTCAGTAGGATTCAATGTTGTTTTCTTTTTGTAGCTGTAAATGCTAAAGAGATTTTACGCAGTGTTAGGAAATTTAACAGCATCTAGAAGTGTCAATGGTCTTGGCAGCAATTTAGATTGAAAAGGAATATATCCTGAGATTAGAATCTACCCAGGCTTGAGAGGACCCAAGGTTCAAATTTAACACAGCCCCATCTAACTGGAATTCCTGTGCACATGCAATTTAAACTTCAGCTGAAGCATAATATTTCTTAAAGACCCAAAGGACGGGGTGAAGGAGACTTAACCTGTAAAGAATTAATTCATTGACCCTTTGATTTTATAATTGTTGTTACACTGGAAGAAAAAACAAACTGGTCCTAAGAAGTATTTAAATTGGAATGGACCCAGATTATGGTATGAAAGATCAAGTAGAAAATTGTTTTGAACCAAAAGAATGTGACAGCAAACACTGGAAAAACATGGTAAATAGACAATAGAATCCAATGCAAATGAAATCGACAAGCATAATTTAAGTACTTAGAATACTCAAAACACTTTACTTGACAATGGAAAAATGAAGGAAAAATGCAACAGTCAGTTTTAGACCTTGGCCTCAAAGAGAAAGAATACAACTTATAAAGAAATAGATGAAAATAAAGTATATGAAACAATAAAATTAAACTGATATATAATTAATTATAAGGACTAAACTTTGGTCCTACAGGGGAAAAAAGCAATTCTCATGCTCCTCTTCCCCCTTTCCTCCCAATTCTGTGTATGTGTGTCTGTCTGTCTGTCTGTCTCTGTCTCTGTCTCTATTTTCTCTTTCCAAAAGGAGGCTACGGCAGTGGAACATTATATATACAATTAGATATGATGGGTATGTTTGTTGGTTAGTAAGTTTTGCAGAACTGCTTTCTCCCTCTTTCTATATCTGTGTTATGAGGTCTGGCTTACATTTTAGGGGCAGGTTGGATTATTTTAAAAAATAAATGTAATATAGCAAAAATAATAGTTCAAAAATTAAAATATAATTTCAAGATTATTATGATTATAATGGAATGCTACTGTGCTTATAAGAAATGAGCTTGATGATCTTAGAAAGATCTAGATAGACTTGCATGAAATAAAAAAGACCAAAATGAGCAGAACCAAGAAAATTTTTTATACAGGAACAGTTGTGTTGCTTTAAGAACGACTTTGACCAATTAAGCCATTTTGACTATAGTAAACACTCAAATTTAACTGCAAAGGACATACGAAGGAAAGTACTATGTGCATCCAGAGAAAGAACTGATAAAAAGAATTGTGCATTTATATGCATTTCCGTATATATGTCTGTAGATATATAGACACATATATGTACATATTTGTGCTTCAAGATAGTCATTTCCAGGGTGGGGGAGGGGATAAGAAAAAAGGAAATTTACATGCTAACTACTATATATTTAAAAGGAATTGCATGTACATAATAGATTTGCAATTTCATGCGCAATCATGTTTTATCATACCATGTTATGGAAATGCTATTCCATTAATTTAAAATAAAAATAAAAAAATTAAAAATAAAGTAATTTTAGGAAGGAAAGAAATTAATAACTAAGGGAAACAGAATGGACCCCTTTTGTAGGAAGTGACACCTGAGTTAAGATTAGAAAGAACTTAGGGGTTCTAATAGGTGAAATAATGATGGAATACAGGCACAAAAAGGCAGAAAATGGTGTGTTGTGTACATGTAAAAGAAAGTATGCCAGTATAGTTGATACAAACATTTTGTGAATGAGAACAATGTGAAATAAATCTGAAAAGATAGACTAGACACCCACACCCTGCCAGAGAACATAGGATGAGATATATGTACTGGAATTAGCCAATATTTAAATTTCGCTAGAAGTGTCCATTGTGAGCGCTTTTTTGTTTATTTTTTTTGTTTTGGAGGAGAGTGGAGTAGAAGAATGAGAAAGAAAAAAAATACACACAAGCCCATATGTTTAGAAAAAGCTTGTAAAAAGCTTTGGATGTCAAGCAATGAAGTTTATATTTTATCGTTGAATAAATAGGTAGCCACTGAAAATTCTTGAGAAAGAAGTGATATAATTAGGTTTTCTTATTTAGTCTTTTCCTCAAAACCTTCCTCTCTTCCCAAATTCACTATTATCATTATGGGTACCACCTTACCTTAAGTTACCTAGGCTTACCCCTTCAGTATTCTCAGCTCTTCACTCACTCATCTCATGTCCCCAAACCATTAGAAAAGTTTGTTGTTTCTCTATTCACAAGACATCTCATAGATGATCCTTTTTTATCAGTTCTCACAGCCTCCACTTTAGTTGAAGTCCTAATTGCTTCTCATCTAGTTTATTTCAATAGTCAGCTAATTGGTATTCTTGGCTCAAATCTCTACCCACTCCAAACTATTCTCTATTCAGATTTAAAAAGTAACTTTCCTATAGCATATGTATTTTGCCATCATCCCCAGCTCAATGACCTTTAGTGGCTCCCTATTATATCCAGGATAAACTATAAAGTTTTCTGGTGGTATTTAAACCTGATGTGATCTTACCAGGCTTCCTATTCTTTAATCTCTTTTACACATTCTACCATTTAACTACATTGGTCTTCTTGCTGTTTCTTACATGTTATATTCCATTTCCTATCTCCCTGCCTTTGAATTGGTTGTCTCCCATGACTAAATATTTAACCTTCTCACTTTGCTTTTTGTTTTCCCTGGGCTCCTTCAAGAAGCAGGTCAAATTTCCATGGAAAGCCTACCATTGGTCCTATTGGTGTATCCTTCTCTGTGATTGTCTTTTATTTAACGCACACACACACACTCACATGCACACTCACATGCACAAATATATTAGAAAAAGAGAATCTCTAAAAATATGTTTATGTATGTGTGAATATGCACGTGTGTGTGTGTGTATGTGTCTACACCTTAAAGATATTATCATGGATTGACTTAGAATGTGGCTATTCAAAGTATTCAAAAAGAAGACATTTCTTATTTACAAGATTTCAGTTTTTAAAAGGACAATGAAACCTGTTTGGCATTTAAGGAAAAAAGACAAAAATGAAATTTTTAGGTATATTAAAAGAAAAAAAAGTTGTGTTGGGTAGATAGTCTCTCAGTCAGTCACCAGACCTTTGGTGTTGACTGTGACTGTATGAAGCACTGTGCTAAGAACTACGGATAAAAATGCAGGAAAAACTGTCTCAATCTTTAAGGAGGTCACATTCTAGGGGTGGGGATAATACATAAATAACTAAGTTATATACACACCGATAGTCTACTTTTCTGACTTATCATCTATATCACCCCCCTAATTATGAGTGTTTCCCAAGTTTCTGTCATAGGTTCTTTATTTTTTTTTTCCTGCTACAAAATCTTTTTTGGCACCCTCATCAAGTCCCCAGGATTTAACTATTATCTCTATGCAAATGACTATATATTGTGGTCCAGTAATCTTAGTGTTTAAGATTTAATAACATAAAACCACACTAAAACTTTTAGGATATGTGTTTGGGGAGTGTGGGTGTCTCTAGTCTCACAGTATCTATGATGAACTTCAATCCTGTTAGATATTTCAAACTAGATTTCCTAGACACATTGAAAACTCAGCATGTCCAAATCAGAACTTGTTATTTTTCCTTTAAACTTTCTCCTTTTTCAAACTTCTTTATTTCTAATGTACCTTCATCTGTAAATTCTCCCAGACTTGTAACTTCAATGTCATCCTCAACTCCTCACTCTTTCTCAATTCACATTCCCTGCATATCACTCTATTTGCCAAATCTTTACTTTCTCTCTCTTCATACTTCTCTCTGCTGACTCCTCTCCATTCAAACAGCTGTCACTTTAGTTCAAACTCTCATCATCTCTAAGCTAGATTATTGAAACAGTCACCAAAGCGGGTTTTCTATTTCAAGTCTATTACTACTCCAGTAGATCTTAAACAAAACTGCCAAAATATTTTCCTTAAAAGCAGATCTGACCACTTAACTACTCTACTTCAAAAATTTCAAATTCTAAGACCCACCTAGAAAATTCTACAGTTAAAATGTATTTGGGAAATATTTTTAAATAAAAAATATAATACAACATGGATAATGCTTTCTAAGTCAATGTGTGACTTGGAAGGATCATTTCAATTTGAATTTGACACCACTGCAAATATATTAGTTCAACTCCATTGACTTGCTATTGTTTATAAGACAAAACTCCTCTCTTCAGCTTTTAAAGTCCTTCACAAACTGTTCTCAACCTATCTTTCCAATCTCATTGGTATTAATCCCCATCCTGAACTCTTTAATTCAACGAAACAGATATATTCACTGTTCCTTACTCATGAAATTCCATATCCCGTCTCTGTGCCTCCACACTGGATATCTCTTATGTCTGAAATGTCCTCCACCATCTTCTTTGTCCCAAAGATTGTTTTTTTTACTTTAAGATGTATCTCAAACACCATTTTCTGCATGAACCTTTTTTTTCCTGAGTCTCCCAATTATTAATTCCCTTGATATCAAATTATCATTTATTTAATTACTACATATATAATATATATTTACGTTGTTCAGTTTACATTTAAACTGCATATGCGTATGAGTATAATATACATATGTTTGTGTGAACATGTATATTTGTATGTATATGTATGTATGTGGGTCTATATACACACACACATGTTTATATCATATTACCCTTTAGAAGGTAAGTTCAATGAGAGTATGGATTGTTTCTTTACTTGTATTTATATCCCTAGTACCTAGCACAGCATGGAGCAAATGTTAATAATTTAATGAATGCTTACCGTTTGTTTTATCAATTTATTAAATATATTGCATTTGAGATAGCAACAGGATATATGGTGCAAGATGTCTAAAGGCAATTGAAAATATGACTATAAATCTGGTAAGACTATGGTAAGAGACAACGATCTGGGAATCATCATAGAGATAATAATTCAACCCATAATAATTCATGAGATCACCAAATGAGGGAATGAGGAAGAGATTCCTGCAAACACCCTTGGGAAAACCCACATTTAATGGATGTGACATGGATGAAAGAACAGTATATGAAACTGGGAAGGCGTTCACAAAGATAAGAAAAGAGCCAGGAGAAAGTAGTGCCACAAAAAATTGGAGAGGAGAGAGTGTCTCAGAGAAAGTGATCACCAGTGTCAAATGTTGCAGAGATGTTAGGAACGATGAGAACTCAAATGCGTTCCTCAGTTTGGAAATTAAGAGATCATCGGTCACTTTGCTGAGAGTAGTTTCAGATGGAAATTGATGTTGAGAGCAGCCCTATTGCAGAGGGTTTAGAATTGAATGGAAAGAGGAAGTAGAGGCACTTACAATAGATGACTACTTCAAAGACGTTGGATAAAAAATGGATGACAGAAACTGGATGATAGTTAGTAGGCAGAGGCAATAGGATATTTTTTTTCTTAATGAAAGGGGAGATATGGATACATTTGTAGGTTGTGGGGAAGGAGCAACTAAATAAAGAGAAAAAAAGAGAAGGCATAAGATGATAATTGACAAAGAATAGAAGGCCAAACCTCTCAGTTCTTATTTTCTTCTGTTCTCTTCCAATGAGAATGATTTTTGACATGGAAAAGACAGAATGGAATTCATGAACATAGACCCAAAACCCAAGATAAGTAGGGAAATAGAAAGATAAACCTTAAATACATTTGAGATATTTTTTCACCAGGTCCAGATGAATGACATACCTCAGTACTTAATCAGTTTGCAGGTATGATTGTGAGTCATTGTTGGTGATCTCAAAAGGGTGAGAGAAATATGAAAAATCGCCAGATAAAAATAAACGCTGACTCAATTTTCAGAAAAAAAGAAAATAGAACCTAAAATCTGTGGACTAATGAACCTAATTTTAATATAGCAAAATTCTAGACTATTGCTTTAACAAGATGGTTAATGAACGTCTTGAAAAGGAAGTAATGATCTTATAGAGGGAGGCACCATAGCAACAATAAGAACTGTTCATACTTTTCCTCTATTGACTAGATGATTTGCCTGGTAGATCTCCTGAATGCTTCAAATTCAATTTTTCTTAGCTTTCAGGAGAGAAAATGAGAAAAAGTCCTTGTGTTATTCCTGTGGATCAAATGCAGAGATGGAGGCTAATTGATGACAGGTACAATAAGGTTAACTTACTACACGAAAAGAAGAGTTATACACAGCTTCATGTAGTTTTGGCTAGAAGATCAATGTGGTCACCTGCTAGAATCTGTCCTTGCCTCTTCGCATTTAAACTCTTCGCATTTTCCCTCAGACATAGATAGAATCATAGTTTTTCTTCCTCCTAAAACTGTTCACCACAATAAATAAAGCTCACAGAGATATTTATTTCTCTGATTTTTTACATTTAGAAGAACAGTGGCTGTGGAATCAAAGGAGCTGAGTTCAAGTCATATTTCTAATACTTACTTCCTAAATGACCTTGGGTAAACTACATACCTCTCTGGATCTCATTTTTCTCATTTATAAGATGATCCTATCTGTATGATGAGGTCATTTTTAGACTAGATGATCTCTTAAGTCTCTTCTAGCTCTAGGACTATGATTCTATGTATCCTAAGGACATTTGAAATGAAATATTAAGGAAAACAGAAAGCTAAATCACCACACTAAAGTTCTTGCTCCTTTACCTATTCCTGAGGTATTTAGGGATACATAGTCTAGCTAATGCAGATGGGATTTCCTTTGCCCCCTGATGCTGTCTCTGCCTGGTATGGCACATCTTGTCTTGCTGTTCTGAAATGCTTCTATGCTCAACATTTCAACTAGAGACAGGGGATGTGGTCTAATTCAGGACAGTTTTTTACATTTTCAGCATCAGATGTTAGGATAGGATTGCACAAATCTGCATGCCTTTTACAACCAGGACACCTCTCCCATATAATGGTTATGCAATGTGATTACAGTGCTAGTCCCTGACTTGGAATACCATATTCTAGGCATATTTCCAAGCACAAAATAAGTCTTGTATTACATGGTGTCACTCCACCAAACATGACAGTTTTCCTATAGCTAGTGATGACTGTAAGATACAAGAATAGCTAAGCCCTTGGTTTCAGAGGGCAAGGTATGGGAATAAAAATATTTGAAATTTTCTAAGTTTTTAATGCTTGTGATAAGTAGTTATTTTCTATTGACTCTTCAAATCTTGATTCCCAGAATGATGTGTCCCAAACAAAGTAGAGATGGAGACATTTAATGATTTCTGATTAAGCAAATACATTTCTGAAATATGCCTCCCCAGACTTGAAGGTATCACCTCATAAAAGGCACAATGTTAGAGGCTTTGCCACCTCCATTCCAGTGTTTTATAATACTAGACACTTATGAAAGACATGACAAGTAGAAAGATCAATTTATTCTATGTTCTCAAGCAAACTTTTCAATGTTTTTACTTTAGTAGCAAAACAAGATGCTTAATAAGAAACTGTAGATCACAGAATTGAATGGTAGCATAGAGACTCTGTACATCCTTTATTGTTTATTCTTGCTATTGTTTGTAGGATTAGGAATACAAAATCAATTTCTGAGTAAATAAATCTCTATCCCCTCCAAATAGCCCTTATTATTATATTTGCCATCTAATGACAGGAAATCCTTTTTAAAGGATATTTCCATTCTTGAGGTTCAAGGTAGGTGATATGTAATGGAAGTTGGTACAACAGGCAGAGAGGTCTCATAGAAGAGAGGTCAGATTTGGTGATTGGCATATTGTGTTTTCTAACATATGCTTGCTTTCTATCCCTTCTTCTCTGCCTTCTTCTTCTGATTATTCAAGAGAGAGATAATCTATGAGACCTCTTGGCATTTATTTCCATTATAAGTTGACTGACTCTCTCAGCTTCCTTTTGCAATGTTCCTCTGTAGTGGCAAGCAATTTTGGGCAGGCAATACTATGGGACACATGAATGGTTAAAAGACCAACCCATTCAGGAAATCTTCCCTTTCACCCCAGTCAAAAAAGTGCTATATGTGGAAATTAAAATGACACTTTGAGAAGATGAAGGTAAGAAGGGCAGTTGTACTTGACCAAGTAATATTGAAAATATTGTGGAGACTTTTTTTAGGAAATCACAGGAAAGGAAACACACCAAAAAGTGGGTGGGAAAGCATAGACAATGAAAAAGAATTGGAGAAACTGTTAACCAAAATGCATACTTTCTTGTTTTTATGAAATCTTAGGAAATTATCTTCATATGCACTGAGGTTATCCTTAAGAAAAATATATGAAGGCTGAAGGTAGACTTTTACAAATGTCCATTGCACAGAATATAACATAAAATTGAATTATAAGTTCATTGAGTTAACATATAAGTATATACATATATATATATATTTAAGATTGGTAGTACAGATAGATAATAAACTGAATCCATAGTTGAATGGAAGGCAGAAAACAAATAGGATTGAGAAACTGATTTTCATTTTTTTCAGCAATATCAAATTGTGTTCCAGTCTAAACTTCCAAGTTATTTCTTAAATGATTGTCCAATAATGCTACATTGTGAGCTTTTTTGTTTTGTTTCATTGCAAATTTTGGAATACCCCAAACTCTGACTTAGAGATCAATGGAGAGAAACACAGTCCATGCAAGCATGTTGCATAATGCATAATCAGAAATTACTTAAGCATAAGAAGTGGCAAATGGAATAGATACGTCAATGCTTTGATGAATAAGTGACTTCATTAATGGGGGAACTCTTACCAAGTATGCAAATTACCCATGTTTCTTCATTCTAAGTGACTCTTGAACATTTCATCCCGTAATGCTTCAGCAGAGGGTTTACCCAACTTGAGAGCATGTCTCTATTTCTCCTTATAGTACAAGCACCCAAATTGTCCAATGATCATTTTAATTTTATTTACTCTTGTTATATAGCTGGACTATATCTTTTCAAAGTCACACATGTTCCTGAAGGCATCTTCTCTCTTATGAGTAATCCTTTGTTCATAATAACTAGTAACCTAAATAAAAATATGAGCCTTTGTTTCAGAAAGAAACTTTGACATATTAAAAGCATAAATGATACCTTTAAAATGCAATCTAGACTTCTCTCCTGCTCCTATTGAATTTTTAGCCAAATTAATTGACCACATGCAGTGTCTGTGCAAAATACATATGTTCATGATCCAGTTGAAGGGAATTTTCATAAAACTACATAGCATGAATTGTTCAATAAAATCTTTATCAATGCGGGTATTTATTCATGTCAATATTTAATTTTAATTCTTTTGAATTATTATAGATTTATTTAGAAAGGATTTCAAGTTTTTTGCAGGTTGATGTAATCAACATTATATCATCTATAAATAGGAGAATCTGAAGAACATCATTATTCACAGGAAATGCCTCATTGATTTGGATTTTGTACAAAACATTTTTTGTGACAGTAGCAAAGACATTTGGGTAGCTTGTGGCTCCCTATTTTATCCACCTCTTTGATATTATTGATTTGATAGTCATCAAAGCTCTCTCTGTTACATTTTTTTCAGGGATTTTTATGTGAAATCTACATGTGTGATATATATATAGATACACACATATGTGTACCTATGCATGTACATGTGATACTTTCTTGCAGGAGAAGCTAGCAAAGGCATTGTGCTTTGTTGAATCAAATATGATTTGTCTAAATAATAAATAATCTTGTGAAATATTGAATCTTTTAATCTTTTATATTACCAAAGAGATGAAGTTTTCTCTCTATGACAGTTTGGACAAAGCTACCTATCCTGTTTTCATACCTCCATCAAAGACTTTTTTTTTGAGGGGGGATGGCAAAGCAATTGTGCTTAAGTAACTTGCCCAAGGTCACATAGCTAGTAACTGTCAAGTCTCTAGGACCTTATTTGAACTTATTTGTACTCCTGATTCCAGGACCAGTGTTCTACTCACTGAGTCATCTATCTGTCCCAAAGATTTTTTTGATACATTTTAAAATTATTCTTTAAATATTTTATAAAGATGAAAAATAGGACATTTGAGTTTTGTTTGGATATTTTCTTAGTTGTCTTTTTAGAATGGTTTTAAAAAGTGGTTGATATTTTCCTGATCACTGGTCTAGACTCTAGACCATTTGCTTCTTCTTTTAATTTGTTGTCACTTTTTCCTTATTCATGGAGCTCTCTGGGATTTGTAGTGTTAAAGCACAGATGGCTTGTAGTTCCACTTTTTATTGATGTACAAAAGTTTGTTAAAAAATGTTAACAGATTTTTTTTTCATTTTTTTTTGTTCCTATGCCATACTTGTGGTTTTCTGCTTAAATTCTATCCAGTGTATCTAGCAGAAATGAACTTTCTACTAAAGATTTGGAAACATTTTTTTTCTCTCCACTATTCATTTTTATTAATTATTGTTACACATAATCTTCAATTATTATCTGCTGTAAAATTTAACAAATGAACATATCATAAATTAGTATTGCCCTTGTCTACTATATCTATTCATTTAGCAAACAAAACAATTATTCACCACCAATGATAGTTTCCAGACTTTTGTGGCCTCCTGTCTGCTGTGAATGATTGACATTAGCTAAATTTCTCAGGAAACAGTGTTAGTCTGTGATGATTCCTATTGGTTCTTTTTTGTAGAAATGTATTTCCCATTTTTTTTATTTCAATAACTTATGTGGGTCAGGTTTCAGTAACCCCCAAATGCATACCTTATCTTTCATTTTGAGTCTTTTTTTAGATTGATGTTAATATTGATTATTGGTCTTTCAAGCTGATGGCCTAACTCTATACAAATGTCTGATTCAGAAATGGCTCACACGTTGGTAATCAGCATAATAGATGTTCTTTTTGAAAATGATGTCCTTCAGGGCTCACCAAGTGCAGACCTCCAAATTCTCTTCTTGAATGAAGTATCCATGATCCCCAGATGTGAGCTATCTGAATAGACTACAAGTTGTCATTTTCTTTCATGTACTCAATCTTGTTACCCTTCAATCTTATTTTTCAAGCTCATTTCTTAGTATTTTTTCTTTATGACCACATTTTTATTGAAGTCACTGAGTTTCTCTATTTTAAAGGGTCAAATCAAATTTCTCAGAATATTTCTTTTCCTCAGCTTCTGTGATAGATGTTGATTTATAAACTACCTTAGTTTCATGGCAATGGTTCTATGAATGCTTTTTCATTAGTATTACAGCAGAGATAGGTAACGTTAGGATATGCAGTAACACCAATATTGACTATTTGTTTCTCCAATGCAAGCCTATGAGGCAATATTCAGTTTAGTAATTTTTTTTCCTTTCTTTTGGTTTAGTTTATTGTAAGAATGGCAAGATTACTGATTCATATCCTTTAGAGTATTGCATGTTTTTCTCCCCAGATGAGTATCATGTGAGTATCAAAGTTAACATACATGAACAATCTAAAAACTTTTGTTCAGTCATGTCCAACTCTTCTTGACTCTATTTGGAATTTTCTTGGCAAAGATGTTAGAGTATTTTCCAGCTCATTTTACAGTTGAAGAAACAGGCAAACAGGGTTAAGTGACTTGCCCAGGGTTATGTAGCTAATAAATGTCTGAGGCCAGATTTGAATTCAGATCTTTCTGACTCCAGGCCTTGCACTTTATCCACTACATCACCTAGCTGCCTCTTCTATGACTGCCAATAATCTTTCACCCTCCTTTTTACTACTTTGCCACTGTTACTCTAGGAGCAGGAGATGCTTTAACAGGACTGCATGCTATTGTGCATTATGTTTTTCTTGATTTCACAGTTTGTCATAGCTAAAGAATTCAAATGACCCATCACTGATGAGTCTTTTCATACTAATTTCAGACATTTTTTATTTATAGGATCATACTCAAAGTCTTTCTAGCATAGTAGAAACTCCAAGAAATTATATGCCGCTTACAAATTCTTTGAGAACCCAGGGTCAAAAGACAACAATTGAGGAGATGGGTCATTGAAAAAAATGCTCATGCATCCAGCTGATGAATAACAGATGCACCACACCAATGATCTATGACTCTGTGAAATAAAAAATCTATCAAGTATAAAATAAGACCTGGAGGCAGTCCTTGTATACATAAACATGAGCAGGAATTTTGAAGGATGGGAAGGTATGGGCAAACTAAATGAGTGGGGGGAAATGGTGAAATCACAAATGCAATTTTCTTACTAGATTGTAAAATTCATGAAATTAGAGATAGCGTCTTCATCTTTGTCTTATCTACAGTCCTTAGAATAGCATTCTGCACTATACTATATTCAATAAATGCTTTTCAAATGAATATATAACAAGTCTTCAAATCCCAAGAAATATTATCCTTTAGGTTTTATATCAATGAATCCCCAGACACATATTATAACTAGCTGATTCTATGTTTCTAAACTCTGACCAAGCCAATGTCATTGTTGAAGTGTTTTCTCTTCCTAAAGTAGTTGGCAAAAGCTGTAAAGCTGCCATTCAAAGATGGATTCAGCAATTTCGGAGTTAAGATTGGATGTGCATAAACATTTGAGATAGCTATTTTCATATTCAGAATAGACAAATGGAGACAACTTCAAAAGCGAAAGTTTAAATAAAGTAGTGCTGGTGGTGTTGAATAATAAACTCAAGCAGTGCAGCCTACACAGGGATATTTGAAGAGAATATTAGGTAGGGCAAATGAGGAGAGGAAGGATGAAAGTGAAAATAAGGAAAGGAAGCATTGATCTAAAAATTATATTTGAAGTCTATGTGAGGTAAATAAGAACATTTCTATCCTATATAACTTGCATTAGGGAGACACAATGTCTAATCCATTTTCTTTTCAATGTTGTCTTCAAATTTACCCAGGAACGCTATCAATAATTACAAGGAGAAAGCATAACCAGTACTATAAAAACCTAGCCTTGCAAAAAGGCCTTTTTCACACAATCCAACCTGATTCACCCAATGAAGGGCCCTTGCCGGGAGCCAATGTCTTTTTTGCTTTTGTACTGTGAATCAGTGCCTTCTTCTTGAACCATTAGATGATGCAGGACCCCTCCTTTAATTTTAAATTCAACACTATTGCCTAAGGAGTTAGCACTAGGGTCAAATTCCACTGGATAATTGCTCCCCTCATAGAAACCATCTAAACTGCTTCAGAAAAGCTCATGTTGAATCTTTTGATACAAGTAACACTAGAACTAATTTATCAACTTCATTTTAGTTGATATTCTAAGTCAAACAGTTTCTAAGGCTACATAAATATGAAATCCTGGCTAATTTGAAACCACTTACAAAAGCTGCTTTCTTTTCTCCTTAGTGTTACAATGAAAAAGCAAATTATTTATTCATTACCAGTTCTTCTGGATGATATGCAACGGATCAGTAGTTCTCCCCATCAATTTCATGGCTATCCCCATTCCCCCTTCTCATATGATGCAGGTATTAGACAAAGCAGTAGGATTTTTTAGTGGATCCCCGCAAACTATTAATGCCATCAGACATCACTGGTTAGAATCAAAGTTGTATGTAGGAGAGGAATATTGTCATGACTGAATCCACTGAAGATTTATGGAGTAAATAAAAATTTAAGTAATTGCATAGGGAGAAGGAATATCTGGATAAAGCTTGGGTGTCCCTAAGTGAATCTCTAAATACCCTAGTGTGGATATAGTTCTAGCTTCTAGATGCACTCTGGTCTATATCTCTGTGAATCCTGTCAGAGTCACTGGGTTCCTAGGTTAGTATATAACCTTTGTGCTGCTGGATCTGGATTGAGACCTAGAAGTGACTTCAAAGGCCCTCAAGTTTTTCCCTTATTTTACAGATGAAATACAAATAAACAACAACCAAAAAGAAAAAAAAAATCTGAGAGGTTAAATAACTTTCCCAAGGTTACAAGGCTGGTAAACATCAGAGGCAATATTTGAACCCAGACCTGTGACTCAAAAATCAGCATTCTTTTTCCTGTCCCATCCTGTTTTCCACCATATGCATCTTCCACTCACAATACAGATTTCCATTCCACAAGGTAAAGGAGTGTCCTTCTTGAGACCAATCTGACCTGCTGCTTGCACTAAGGAGCTCCCTTGGGTCTCAGCAAAAGTTCTGGGCCCTCGTTCTTGGATAGAAGTTGGACAACCAGCAACCACATGTAACCCACAACACTCCAGAGTTCTGCCTAAATGAAATTATAGTGTAATCAGGAAATATTTAATTAAATAAATAGATAATAAAATAAAAATTCAACAAAGCAGAAGCAAAATTATATTTTATAAATAAGTTAATATACAGCTTTCAGGGATCTTTATGTATTAATTAATGGTCCTCATTTCAGTTTGGGTTTGACACCACTGCTGCTGGACAAGTACTTTGCTGGAATGGTCCAGCTACCTATGATTTCACTCCCATTGCTGGGAAATTGTGTCCAAGCTTGTTAATGTTTGCATTTGGAGGAGCTATTGACTATTTGGTCTATAAGAAGAGTGAGGATAAATTATCTCTGTTTCTCTCTCTCTCCATCCTCAATCTGTTTCTTTCGTATCATCTCTTCTCTTCTCCACTCTTCTCTTTTTTTTTTTTTTATCATCATCTTGTTCTCTTTCTGTCTTTGTCTCTTTCTCAGGAAAGGGCAGGGGAGAGAGTTCCTATTGTCACACTATTCTAGTGCTTTTGTCTTCTGAACTTAAAACTGTGGAGTGGGAGAAGGTTTCTAACCCCACCCTTTCAACAGCAGTGGTAACTTGAAACATATTCACGTGCCTAGCTTTGTTTGATTTCCTGCCTGCCTCTATGTTTCCTTCTCTGAACATAGCAATCCTAAGAAATGGATATTTCCAATAGTACTGGATTATTTTATGAGTTTGACAGTTCCTGAGTGGGATGCCTGCTTCTCAGTGAGGAGCAAGTGGTTTCTTTCACAGCATGTTTCTTGGAGAAAAGCGTTATAAAGAAAGTCAAAGCCATGGCCTGGCTGCTTAGGAGTACTGATTCTTGTGAATTGCTTGGACGATGAAAATCTGAGAAGAATGTGAAATAGGGAGGTCTTCAGACACTCTGTGTTTAAATCCAACCTCTGATTCATGCTGGGAATAAGATTGTGGGAGAAAAACTTAAAGCCCCTTAATCTTCAACTTTGCCTCATGGTTTGAAGAGATGTAGGAAGTTTTTTTTAAAGATTTCTTGAAATATAATTTCTAAGGTTTTGTTTTGTTACTGTTCATTTGTTTAGCATTCAGATAATTCAACAATCTTTATTTTTTTTTTCTTGATCAGTTTTCTAGGTCAGTTACTTTTGTATTGAGATACCCTACATTTTCTTCTTTTTTTCAGTCTTTTGACTTTATTTTACTATTTCTTGCTATCTCAAAGAGTAATTAGCTTTTATTTGGTACTAATTGTCAGGGAGTTTGTTGTTTGGGAAAAGTTTTGTACCTCTTCTGTCAAGTTGTTAATTCCATTTCCAGTTCTTTCATGGCTGTCATTTATTTTCGAATTTTTATTTCAAGTGTATTATTTCACTCATAGTAATATTTTAAACTTTGGAAAAAACCTCTTCCTTATGTATTTTAGGAAGTCTAGTTGATATTCTGCCCAGACTATATTTTTCTATGAGTCTTTATTTGTATTTTATTTTTTTATTCAATATTTGTGTCTTGAATTTCCCTGTCACAATAGCTTTTGAGGATGGGATTATTTTTTGTTTTGTTATCACATTCTTCTAGCCTGTTTCCTGACTTCAGACTTGATGTTAGGTCAAGACTCTGCCACAATTCTAGAGGAATTGACCCGGCTGACTCTATTACTGCTTTCTTAAGGTATTAACCATTGTGTTATTCCAGGATCTCAGGGGTAGAGTAGGTACCTGCATGTGTCAGCGCTACCAAAGTGGTCTGATCCAAGACAAAGTCTGATTTTTTTTCCATTTTTTAATTTTTTTGTATCATTACTCCACTTAATAAGCTATGAAGAATAAGTAACATCAAGCTCCATTGCAGTGAACCACTTTCCTGTGGAAGCAGGTTTAGTTATTTCTTACAAAGCACATCATTTGCCAAAGCTACGAGATATAATTTAAGGAGTATTTTGAGGAGACCATTTACAATACAAAACAAGAGCAACAAAAATCTCTCCCCTGCTCCAACACACACAGTGAAAGTCATTCCTGAGAAGTCAGTATTCTTTTGAGCATAATTTCTGAAGCATTTTCAGTCTATATGAGGCCATAAAAATGCAAATGATCTTGGAAGAGATAATACCTGAACCACATTAATCAGCTAACCTCTTGGGGAGAGTGAAGGACAGATCCTGAAAAGTGAGTCCCCATGGAAATGGAAGCTATATGAATGGATTGGAAAGAGACCCTGACAGGAGAAAGAAGAAGACAACAGAAAGAGGTGAGGAGCGCATGAAAGGTAAACATTACTGTTTATAACCTTTTAGCTGGGGACTGAAACTTTATGATATTAATTACTCTTGCTCTCCTAAGCTTCACTGAGAAACAACAACATTGGATCTGCTTAGAAACACTTGATGTAGTTAAAAAAAAAAAACAACTTTAAAAAGTCCTTCTAACAACAAAATAGTAACCCAATTATGATTTATGGAATCATCTATTTAGAGCTGAAATAGACTTCCAAGATCATCTAATCCAACTTCATCATTTTATAAATGAGAAAATTGAAACCCAAGCCCACATAGATGAAATGAGTTGACCAACATCACACAGGAGAAGTAGCATAGGAAGGCTTTGTATCATTGACTACTTACTTCAAATCCAATAATATTTTAAAGAAATATTATTCTTTTTTCTTTTAAAAAAAAGTAATGATTTTCTCTCTTTCCTTCTCCTAGCTCCAACTTTAAGAGGTTTAAAGGAAGAAAAACAAAACCCTTGTAAGAAATATACACAATCTAACAAAACAAATTTCTGTCTTGGCTTTGTACAAAAATTCTACCATTCATTCTGTATCTTAAGTCTATCTCCTCTCTCTCAAGTTGTAGGTACTGTTTCATTATCAGCCTTTTGGAATTGGGATTGGTCATTGAATTGATGTTAGCCTTTAAGTTTTTCAAAATTATTTATCTTTACTATATTTTTGTTTTATATAAAGTATTCTTCATTCTGCTCACTTTCACATTCTTTGCACTGGACAAGTTCCTATGCCAGGACTTTCTCTCTGTACTATGCTGTGTTACCTCACAAAAGATCCTTATTCAAGTCAGATTCAAACAAATGAAATTATACTCAAAGAATAGGTGCTTTTGGATTTGAGCAATTAGTTTTTTTTTTTTTTTGGTAAGTATAATTTTTCAAATATATGTAAAGAAAGTTTTTAATATTCACTTTATAAGATTTTGAGGTACAATTTTATTCTGCTTTATTATATAGCTTTTATAATATAGTTTTAATTCTTGCTTTATAATATAATTTTAGATCTGGAATGGATAAGCCACCTTCCTTGGTATTTTTTTCATTAATTCTCTTGAGATTCTTGATGTTTTGTCCATCAGATGAATTTTAATATTTTTCTAGTTCTATAAAAAAATGTTTTGGTAGTCTTATTGGTATGGCACTGGATAAGTAAATTGATTTAAGAAGAATTCTCATGAACAATTGATATTTTTCCAGTTGCTTAGATCTGACTTTATATCTGTGAAAAGTATTTTGTAGTTGTATGCATATAGTTCCTAAGCTTGTCTGGGCAAGTAGACTCCTAAATATTTTATATTTCCTACAGTTATTTTAAGTAGAATGTCTCATTTTTTATCTTGCTTTTGGGCTTTGTGATAATATATAGAATTGCTAATGATTTATGTGGATTCATTTAATATCCTGCAGCTTTGCTGAAGTTATTCACTGTTTTAAGCAGTTTTCTGGTTGATTCTCTGGGATTCCTTAAGTAGACCATCACATCATCTGCTGAGTGAGAGTTTTGTTTCTTAATTGTCTAATCTAATTCCTTCAACTTTTGTTTCTCTTATTGCTAAAACTAACATTTCCAATACAATATTGAATGATAGTGGTGATAATGCGCATCCTTGTTTCATCCTTGATCTTATTGGAAAGGCTTCTACTTATCCCCATTAAAAATAATGCTTACTAATAGTTTTAGATAGATACTACTTAACACTTTAAGGAAAACTTCATTTATTCCTAAACTGTCTCATGTTTTTAATAGGAATGAGTGCTATATTTTATCAAAAGTTTTTTTTCTTCATCAATTGAGGTAATCGTTTGATTTCTCTTGGTTTAATTATTGATATGGTCAATTATGCTAATAGATTTCTTAATATTGAACCAGCCTTCCATTACTGATATAAAGCCTACCTGGTCGTAATGTTTCATATTCATGACACATTGCTATAATCTCCTAGCTAATATTCTATTTTAAAATTTTGCATGTACATTCATTAGGTAAATAGGTGTATAATTTTCTTTCTCTGCTTTATCTCCATGTGGTTTAAGCATAAGCACCATATTTGATTCAGAAAAGGAATTTCATATGATTCCTTCTTTGTCTTCCCAAATAGTTTAGGTAGTATTGGGATTAATTATTCTTTAAATATTTGATAAAATTCACTTACAAGTCCATCTGGCCTTGGAGATTTTTTCTTAAGGATTTCATTAATGGTCTGTTCAATTTCTTTTTTTTAGATGAGTTTACTTAAATATTTTATTTTCTCTTTTCTTAATCTGGGCAGTTTGCATTTTTCTTTTATTTTCATGTATTTCACTTAGATTATCAGATTTATTGGCAAATATTTGGGCAAAACACCTATTAATTATTGCTATAATTTCCTTTAATTGGTGATAAATTCACATTTTCATTTTTGATACTGGTAATTTAGTTTTCCTCTTTCTAGTCAAATTGACCAAAGGTTTATCTATTTTACTATTTTTAACAGAAAACTGGCTCTTAGTTTTATTTACTAGTTCAAGAGTTTTCTCAATTTTGGTTTTAATAATCTCTCCTTTGATTTTCAGAATTTCAAATTTGTTATTAATTTGGGGAATCTTTAATTTGTTCTTTTCCTAGCTTTGTAAATTGCTTGTCAGATTCATTGATCTGCTCTTTCTCTATTTTATTCATATAAGCATTTATAGATATAAAATTTCCCCTAAGAATTACTTTGGGTGTATCTCATAAATTTCAATATGCTGTCTTGTTATTGTCATTCTATTTGATGAAATTATTAATGGTTTCTGGGATTTGTTGTTTGACCCACTCATTCTTTAGGATTAGATTATTTACTTTCCAATTATCTTTTAGTCTATATTTCCATGGTCCATTATTAAACATAATTTTTATTGCATCATGATCTGAAAAGGATGTATTTACTATTTCTGCCTATCTGCATTAGAATGTGAGGTTTTTATGCCCTAATATATGGTCAGTTTTTATGTAGGTGCCATGTGCCACCAATAAAAAGGGATATTCCCTTCTAACCCCATTAAATTTTGTCCAGAGGGTCTACCATATCTAACTTTTCTAAAATTCTATTGGCACTTTAAGTTCTTTCTTGTTTATTTTGTGGTTAGACTTATCTAGGTCTGAGAGGGACTTGTTGCAGTCCCTCAATAGTATAGTTTTGCTATCTATTTCTTTCTGTAACTCACTTAATTGCTCCTCTAAAACTTTGGATACTATATCACTTGGTGCATATGTGTTTTGTATTGATATTATTTCATTGTTTATGGCATCGTTTAGGAAACTATAATTTGCTTCCCTTTCTGTTTTAATAAGATCAATTTTTGCTTTGGTTTTGTCTGAGATCAGGATTACTATCGCTGTTTTGTTTTGTTTTTCTTCACTTCAGCAGAAGCATAATATATTCTGTGCCAGCCCCTTACCTTTATTCTATGTGTATCTATTTCAAATATTTTTCTTGTAAATGATATATTGTATCTGGTTTTTAATCCACTGTACTCTCTGTTTTCATTTTATGAGAGAGTTCATGTCATTCACATTCACATTTATGATTACTAGCTGTGTTATTTCCCTCTATCCTATATTACCCCCTTTTTATATTTTTTGTCTTTCCTTTCACCCTGTCCCTCCTCTTCAGAATTTTTTTTTTGTGATCATCAACTCCCCTAGTCTACCCCTCCTTCTCTCAGACACACCTCCTTTTCTTTCCTCTTTTCTCCTCCTATTTCACTATAGGGTAAGACAGATTTCTCTACCCAACTGAATGTGTATGTTATTCCCTCTTTGAGTTAAATCCAATGAGATTAAGGTTCAAATAATGTTCATTGTCCTTTCTTTCCCCGATAGTAATTGGTCTTTCATGCTTCTTCATGTGATATAACTTACCCCATCCTAACTTCCGCTTTCCTCTTCTCCCAGTACTATCTTTTTTCACCCCTTATTTTTATCATCACATTAAAGTCAACTTATAACCACATTCTCTCTCTAAATATACTCCTTCTAACTGCCCTAATAAAGATACAGTTTTTAAGAGTTACAAGTATCAGAAGATGGAGCCAAGATGGTAGAATAGAAGTAGGAACCTGCTTGAGTTCTCCCCCCAAAACCCTCAAAATGCCTGTAAAATACCTGTAAAAATGACTCTAAACAAATTCTAGAGCAGTAGAAACCACAAAATTACAGTTAAACAGATTTCCAGCCCAAGATACTTTGGAAGGCTGACAGGAAAGGTATATTGCCCAGGGGCTCAGAATGGAGCGTAGCCCAATGTGGTCTGCATGAGCACGGAAGGAACTGGAACAGGCCACTGAATCACTAGCAGTTGTGGCAGCTTCTAGACTTCTCAAACCACAAATGCCAAACAGAGCTTCAAAGGTCAGTGGGAAAGTTCTCTCAGCTGGTCCAGCCCCAGCCACAGCTTCAGCCCCATGGCAGCAGCAGTCACTGCCACAGCAATAGTTACTTCTGAAGCTCTCAGTCTACAGACAGTAGAGGAACAGAGCAGCTGATCTGGGTCATAGTCCTGGGTGGAGGTCATGGGATGAGGAGTAACACTGGTAGGGTAGAGCTGGAAGAAGCTATGGAGAGGAAATCCTACTTTGAGTTTCAGGGTAGAAAAGAGTGCTTGTGATTGATTACAGACCAGAGTACAGTTCAGGAGAAGGGTGAACACCTCAACTTTGATCATATCACTTTGGAGGAACTGAAAATTCAGAGATCCTTGGAGATATCTCTGAAAGCAGTTATACAAAACCCCTGAAATTTGGAGCAGTACACCCTCCATTTCACAAAAAGCTCAAAAGTCCAGTAATTGCAAGGGAAATCAACAAACAGGGGAAACATAAGACTGTAGAAGGACACTTTTTGGTGAAGAGCTATTTTCTTACATTCTTGGAGACAAGGAAGATAAAAGCACACAACCAGAGGAAGATCAAAACATTTAATCAGAGGAAGACAGCAAGGTTAAGGTTCCTACATCCAAAGGCTCCAAGAAAAATATCAAATGGTTTCAGGCCATGGAAGAACTCAAAAAGGGTTTTGAAAATTAAGTAAGAGAACTAGAGGAAAAATTTGGAAGAGAAACGAGAGTGAAGTAAGAAAATCATGAAAAATGAGTCAAGAGCTTGCTAAAGGAGACCTAAAAAATGTTGAAGAAAATAGCACCTTTAAAAATAGACTAACCCAAATGGCAAAAGAAATCCAAAAGAAAAATGTGGAGAAGAATGTCTTGAAAAGCAGAATTGGCCAAATGGAAAAGGAGGTCCAAAAGTTCACTGAAGAAAACAATTACTTAAAAATTAGAATGGAAAAATGGAAGCTAGTGACTTCTTGAGAAATTAATAAATTATAAAATAAAGTCAAAAGAATGAAAAAAAAGACAATGTGAAATATCTCACTGGAAAAGCAACTGATCTGGAAAATGGAACCAAGAGTTCATTTAAAAATTATTGGTCTACCTGAAAACCTTGATCAAAAAAAGAGCCTAGACATAATTTATCAAGAAATTATCAAGGAAAACTGCCATGAAATTCTGGAACCAGAGGGTAAAATAGAAATGGAAAGAATCCACCAATCACATCCTGAAAGAGATCCCAAAAGGAAAATTCCTAGGAACATTGTAGCCAAATTACAGAGTTCCCAGGTTATGGAGAAAATATTACAACCAGACAGAAACAGACAATTAAAATATTTTGGAATCACAATCAGGTTAACACAAAATTTATCAGCTTCTATTTTAAAGCATCAGAGGCCTTGGAGTATGGTGTTCCAGAGGTCAAAGGAGGTAGGATTAAAACCAAGAATCACCTACCCAGCAAAACTGAGTACAATACTTCAGGGGAAAAAATGGAATTTCAATGAAATAAAGGACTTCTAAGCATGCTTGTTGAAAATACCAGAGCTGAATAGAAAACATGCCTTTCAAATACAAGAATCAAGAGAAATATGAAAAGATAAACAAGAAAGAGAAACCATAAGGGACTCATTAAAATTGAACTGTTTCCTTTCATGCATGTAAAGATGATATTTGTAACTGATGCGACTCTTCTCACTATTAAATTAGTTAGAGGGAGTGTGTGTGTGTGTGTGTGTGTGCATGTGCATGTGTGCACGTGTATGTGTAGGCAGAGGGGTACTGGGTGAGCTGAATGTGAAGGGAAGATACCTAAAAGTAATAAAATTTAGTGTTGAGAATGTACTGGGAGAAAGAGAAAGTGAGAGATAGAATGTAGTAAATCACCTCACATAAATGAGGCAAGAAAAACTTTTACAATGGAGGAGAAGAAGAGGAAGGTGAGAGGGAATAATGGAGTCCTATTCTCATCTGATTTGTCTTAAAAAGGAAGTAGCACATACTCAATTGGCTCTGGAAATCTATTTTATTCTGCAGGAAGGCTTCAGGAAAAGGAGAAAGGGGAGAATATAGAAGGGATGGCAGATTGGGGAAAGGGGTAATCAGAAGCAAACACTATTGTGGGAGTACATGTCAAGGGAAAGAATGGAATAAATGGAAAGTAGGACAGGATGAAGGGAAATGTGGTTAGTCATTAGCAATATAGCTATTATGAAAGTCTTTTGTATGGTGACATATATATGACCTATATTGAATTGCTTGCTTTCTCAATGAGGGTGGGTGGGGAGGGAGAAAGGAGGAGAACCTGGCACTCGAATCTTTAAATTTTAATGTTAAAAATTGTTTTTGCATGCAACTAGGAAATAAGATGTACAAGCAATGAGGTATAAAAATCTATATTGCCCTGCAAAAAAATAGAGGGGAGTGGGATGAGAGAAGGGATTGTACAGAAGAAAAGGTAGATGGGGGAAGGATTGGTTGGGATGAACACTGTCCTGTGGTGGAGGAAGGGGAGAAATGGGGAGAAATTATGGAATTTAAAGTCTTGTGGAAGTGAATTTTGAAAAATGAAAATAAATAAATTGTATAATATTGATCATAAAAAAGTTACAAAAATAATCTTTCCTTATAGGGCTTAAACAGTTTAATCTTATTGAATAAAATGTTTTGCTTTGTTTTGCATTGCTTTCCTATTTACCTTTTTGTGCTTCATTGAATTTTTTTATTTGAAGATCAAATTTTCTATTCAGCTCTGGTCTTTTCATCAGGAAAATTTGAAAGTACCCTATTTCTTTGAATATCCATCTTTTCCTTTAAAATATTATGCTCACTTTTGTAGAATAGTTGGTTGTTGGTTGTAATTCATGCTCTTTTTCTTTCTGGAATGTCTTATTTTCAAGCCCTCTGAATCTTTAGTGTAGAAGCTGCTAAGCCCTATGTTATGCAGACTGTGGCTCGTTGATTTTTGAATTGGTTCTTTTTGACTGTTTACAGTGTTTTCTCCTTGACCTGACAGTTCTGGAACTTAGTTACAATATTCTTGAGAGTTTTTATTTTGGGATCTCCTTCAGGATGTGATAAGTATATTCTTTCAATGACTATTTTACCCTCTGGTTCTAGGATATCAGGGCAGTTTTCCATGATATTACATTGAAAGATGCTATCCAAGACTTGTTTTTTGATCATGGCTTGAAGGTATTTCAATAGTTCTTAAATTATATCTGCTGGATCTGCTTTCCAGATCAGCTGTTTTTCTCCAATGAGATATTTCACATTTCCTTCTAATTTTTTCATCTTTTTATTTTTTTGGGCTTGTCCAATTCTAATTTTTAAGGAATTATTTTCTTCAGTTAGTTTTTGTACCTCCTTTTCCATTTGGCTAATTTCTTCCTTTTCTAAGCTGTTGACTATTTTTCATAATTTTCATGCATCACTCTCATTTTTCCCCAACTTTTCTTCTACCTCTTTTACTTGATTTCTAAAATCCTTTTTGAGATCTTCCAAGAGGACTTTTGAGGTCTGAGACCAATTCATATTCCATTTTGAGGCCTTTCATGTAAGGCCTTTTGAGGTTGTTATACTCTTCTGAGTTTGCATTTTGATCTTCCCTCTCACCAAATTAGCTTTCTCTAACAAGAACTTTTTTGGAGAGAGGACTAACCCAGGGCAAATTCTGCACCCAGAGACCACAGAATATTGGAGCGAGGGAGATTTCTGTTCCAGAGAGACCTGCAAACCTCTTGCGGGGGGACCTTCGCGTCGGGGACTGGGCACCGGGGCGGGAAGAGGAAAGCAGCCCTGCCGCAGCAGCGACACCATGGGAAAGAGATCCAAGAGGGCTGCGGAACGGAGTCTCCAGCGGCCATGTGGGTCTCCACACCCACAGAGAGACTGGCAAACCTCTCGCAAAAGGTCCGTCACGCTGCAGACACGGTGCCCAGCCCGGACCTGCAGCGGCGACAGTGGCCGCGGCTCCGAGAGACAAAGTTCTGAGAGGGATCCGGAGGCGGGATCTTCAGCAGCTGCACGGGCCCCCCACCAACAGGTGACTGACGGGGGTAGGTGAGAGAGTCTCTTTGGCGGGTTGAGAGGGGAGCATGGTGCCCCCATAGCTCGGGCCCCCCGGGAGGTGGAGGCTGAGAGGCGGCTGCAGACGGGAGCTCCCCAAATGGACGGGAGCCTGGATCCATTGTGGAAGGTCTGTGCATAAACCCCCTGAGGGAACTGAGCCAGAGAGGCGGCCCTGCCCCTGACCTCAGCACCTGAACTAAATTTAACACTGAATAACAGCCCTGCCCCCGCCAAAAATCCTAAGGTGGGAAGCAGCATTTGAATCTCAGTCCCCAAATCCTGGCTGGGAGGACCAGGAGGCGAGGTGGGTGTGAGGAGAACATTCAGAGGTCAGGCCACTAAGTGGAGACAATGTCAAGAAAAGGGAAAAGAAATAAAACTATTTAAGGGTACTTTATCGGAGAAAAAAAACTTCCTCCCTTCCTTTCTGATGCGGAGGAAAACAATGCTTGCCTTCAGACAAAGACACAGAAATCGAGGATCCTGTGTCCCAGCCCACCCAATGGGCTCGGGCCATGGAAGAGCTCAAGAGGAATTTTGAAAATCAAGTTAGAGAGATGGAGGAAAGACTGGGAAGGGAAATGAGAGGGATAAGGGAGAAGCTTGAAAAACAGATCAGCTCCCTGCTAAAGGAGAACCAAAAAAATCTTGAAGAAATTGGCACCTTGAGAACTAGCCTAACTCAGCTGGCTAGGGAGGTGCAAGGGGCCAATGAGGAGAAGAATGCTTTCAAAAGCAGAATTAACCAAATGGAAAAGGAGATTCAAAAGCTTACTGAAGAAAATAGATCTCTCAAATCTGGAATGGTACAGATGGAAGCTTTGGACTTTTCGAGAAAGACAGATATCTCAGAACATACAGCGCAGATTCGAAAAATGGAAGATAATGTAAAATATCTTATTGGAAAAACAACTGACCTGGAAAATAGAATCAGGAGAGACAATGTAAAAATTCTGGGACTACCTGAAAACCATGATCAAAAGAAGAGCATAGACATCATCTTCCATGAAATTATCAAGGAAAACTACCCTGAGATTCTAGAACCAGAAGGCAAAATAAATATTCAAGGAATCTGCAGAACACCGCATGAAAGAGATCCAAAAAGAGAAACTCCTAGGAGCATTGTGGCCAAATTTCAGAATTCCCAGGTGAAGGAGAAAATATTGCAAGCAGCTAGAAAGAAACAATTCAAGTATTGTGGAAATACAATCAGGATAGTGCAAGATCTGGCACCTTCTACATCGAGGGATAGAAGGGAACGGAATAGGATATTCCAGAAGTCAAAGGAACTAGGACTGAAGCCAAGAATCACCTACCCAGCAAAACTGAGTATAATACTTCAGGAGAAAAAATGGTCTTTCAATGAAATAGAAGACTTTCAAATTTTCCTGATGAAAAGACCAGAGCTGGAAAGAAAATTTGACTTTCTAACACAAGAATGAAGAGAACCATAAAAAGGCGAACAGCAAAGAGAAATCATAAGGGACTTACTAAAGTTGAACTGTTTACATTCCTACATGGAAAGACAATATTTATAACTCTTGAAACATTTCAGTATCTGAGCACTGGGTGGGAGTACACACACACACACATGCACACACGCACACATACATAGAGACAGAGTGCACAGAGTGAATTGAAGAGGATGGGATCATATACTAAAAAAAAAAAATGAAATCAAGCAGTGAGAGAGAAATATTGGGAGGAGAAAGGCAGAAGTTATATGGGGCAAATTATCTCTCATAAAAGAGGCAAGCAAAAGACTTATTAGTGGTGGGATAAAGAGGGGAGGCAAGAGAAAAACATGAGATCTACTCTCATCACATTCCACTAAAGGAAAGAATATAATGCACACTCATTCTGATAGGAAAACCTATCTCATAATACAGGAGAGTGGGGGACAGGGGCACAAGCAGGAAGAGGGGGAGGATAGAGGGGAGGGCATGGGGAGGAGAATGCAATACGAGGTCGACACTCATGGGGAGGGAAAGGACCATAACAAAATAGAAGTAATGGCGGACAGGACAGGATGGAGGGAAATATAGTTAGTCTTATACAACACAACTAGTATGGAAATCATTTGCAAAACTAAACAGATATGGCCTATATTGAACTGCCTGTCTTCCAAGGGGAAGGGGTAGAGAGGGAGGGAGCTAAAGAAGTTGGAACTCAAAGTGTTAGGACCAAATGTAATGTTCTTACCACTGGGTAACAAGAAATACAGGTTAAGGGGTCAAGAAAGCTATCTGGCCCTACAGGACAAAAGAGAAGACGGAGACAAGGGCAGGGAGGGAGGATAGAGGAGAGAGCAGATAGGTCACAGGGGCAATTAGAAAACTTGGGTCTGGGGGGGGGGAGGGGGAAAAAAGGGGAGAAAATTTGTAACCCAAAATTGTGTGAAAATAAATGTTAAAAGTTTAATAATAAAAAAAAAAAAAAAGAAAGTGAAGAACTTTTTTGGGTTTTTTTATTTTTTATTTTTCCTCAATATTAAATAGTTGAGCTCTGTTCCTGGGGCTCAACAGGCACTATCCCAACCTTCTTGCAATGGGGACCAGGGTCCTGGTCACTGTGTCTTTTTGTGTTTGGGCTTCTAGGCCTAGCAACTTGCCCCCTGCACTAAGGTGACCCAGCGTAGTCACACCCATTGTGATCTGGGTTCCAGGGCTAGCAGTTTGCCTACTGTTCTGGGGCTAGAGGCCTCACAAATAAACTTCTATGTCACTGATCTGCAGAGCCTCAGTTGCTGATCTGTGCTGTGACTAAGAGCCTCCCACTGACTTGTCTGCATACCACCTGTGCTGGACTGTATTTCCCCTTTACCTGAGTGAAACAGACCTTTCCCGAAGTCTTTTTAAGTTATTTTGGGATTGAAAATAATTTGACTCATTTTTAATGGATTCTTTTGCTCCATAATTCTTTTAGAGACTTGATATAATGTTGTTTCCAAGGGAAATTGTAGAGAGTTTAGAAAACTTTCTGGTTTCTCTGTGCCATCTTGGTTCCACTCTATATAATTTGTTCTTAAAACATTTCATAGAACATAATTTAGAATATTGATTAAAATGCTCTATGAAAATCTGCCTCAAGTTCCATAAGGATGTTTAGCAATAACTGTTGGCATAGAGGGAAAGGTATGGATACACATGTATTGTTAAAAGAAGAGGTGGGAATGTCTGTTACTATGTAGGCCAAATATCTTGTATTAATTGGTTTCAAAGGGCTTTCCTTATGCTCAAAAAAAATCCATCCTTTATACTAAAGAAAGGCATTTTTTCCATTTGCAGTATAAATTGGGACAGGGTTTTCTTTGTTGTTTTGCTGAAAGCTGTGATGAGTAAGCAAGACCATTAGCTTGAAAAGAGAGACCCCAGACCTTCAGTACAGTTTTTCTTTCTTTTAGATGAAAAAGAAAAAGAAAAATTCTCAAATACTGCCTTAACCACAGGTGAGCAATAAAAGAGCCATAAAGGCAGAAGTATTGTGTGGGGTATCCCCTTTATAATCAGTAGTGGTTCTTTTCACAACTCAGTGTGAAACTCCCCTGTCAAGGAAGTTTGTTTCCTGAGAAGAATCAAGGGAGCTGGGAAGCTTTCACCACATTTAAAGGCCACTACAGATTAGATTCTGATCCTACAAAACACTCATTAAGCATTCACAAATTAACCACTATGGTGACAAGATTCTTGCTGTCAGAGACTATAGAGAGAGCACTACCTTCTCTTATTAAACTAGTTGTGGATTCAGAGCTTCCCTGACTTCAGATGAAGGAGTTTTGGAATGAGGACCTGTGTGTAGGCATTTAATGTCAGTTTTTTCCTCATAGTATAAGAGTGAGCTATGGTCAATCACTGTCATCAATTAGAGGGTTAGAAGGGACCTTAAGAGATCTTCTAGTGCCATACATCAATTTACAGATAAGTATAATAAAAAAATAGCTATTTACTGTATTGTAACTATTGATTCGTGCTGACATTTTGTCATACAATGTCAATGATACTTGCTATGAAAATTATCCTACCTAGAGAGAAAGGCTTTGAGACATAGCTACAAGGTACCATCAATAATTTAAGCACACTTGACACTTTTGTTTTCAACAGGACTGCATCATGCTGTTAGACCCCTCACCTATTACTAGGCATTGCTTCTATCTTCTGCATATTGCTGTGCAAACTCTAAGTTCATCAATGACTTTCCTGTGCATACATGTTGGTCTATTCAGAAAAATAACTTTGTCTTTTGGGAATTTTCCTTTTGTATCTTCAGAACTTCTTCTGAAACATTCTTCTAAATACTCTAATGAAGTCTTGAGAATCTTCCATTCATTCTTTCTAGACTTTCTAAATAGCATTTCAGTCTGTAGAATCCTACTTCCGAACAAAAGAAAGGTAGATCTATCTATCTGTCTATCTATCTATCTATCTGTCTATCTATCTATCTATCTATCTATCTATCTATCTATCTATCTATCATCTATCATTTATCTATCCAACTATCTTTCTTTATTATGGAAATGGAAAAATAGATTATACATATATATACATACATACATACATACATACATATATATATATATATACATATATATAAAATCAAGCTATTTGATAAGCTGTCTCATACTATTTTTTTGTTCAAAAAATATGAACTAGAACTGACTAAATGCCCAGACTTAAAGAATAGCCATCAATGCTTCAAGGTCAACCTGGCAGAATTCTTGCACGGAGTATCTCTAAGATTTCTACTTAACTCTGAGGTATTTCACATTTTTGTAGAGGAAAACCTGAGTTCAAAACTGTCCATGGACACTTACCTGCTATGTGACCCCATTTGCCTCAGTTTACTCATCTGTAAAATGAATTGGAGAAGAAAATGCAAACCACTCCAATATCTTTGCCAAAAAATCCCGAATGGAGTCAAGTCAGACACAACTGAAAACAGTGACTAAATAAAGTTATGCCAATTAATTTTTGCAATGCAAAACCTGGAATCAATAACAACAGACTGGATGAAAATGAGCTAGACCATTGGGCTGAAACTATTAATATGAAATTCAGCAGAGATTGATGTTTAATTTCACAGAAGGTTTAAAAAATAAACTTTATAAGTAAAATATGGGGGAGGTATGGTTAAAAGTTATACATATATGTATATACATATACACACACATACTCAAGTGTATACTCATACATATATGCATACACACATATAGATGGACAGATAGATATAGATACAGGTATATATATATATATATATATATATATATATATATATATATATATATATATATATATATATATATATACATATACACACACATATAACAACTTAGGTTTCATTAGGATGTAAACTCAATATGGATCAACAGTATGATATGATAGTCTAAAGAGGAATAGTTTTCAGAAATCAGGAGATTATAGTACCATTGGTCTTTAACTTAGTTAAACTACGTCTAAAGTAATAGTCATTTAGCTCTCTTGAGAGGTAGTAGATTCAACCACAATAGGATTTTTTAAGTAGAAGCAGGATGATCACTTGTAGGGTATGTTATTCTGTGTGTGTCTTTTTAAACAAAATAGATTTTATTTATGAATTAGATTAGATTAACCACTTAGATTCCTTCTAACTTACAAATTCCACAATTTTGTTAATTGTGGAATAGTTAAACAAATTGTGACATATCAATGCTATAGAACATCACTGCCTTGTAGGAAATAATGACTATAAAAAATTTTAAAAGGATAGAATGACTGTGAATTGATATAAAATGAAGTAACTACGAAAAGTAAATGAAAAGAATAACAACAAAAATGAGCACAATGAAATTATTTTCATCACCGAGCATGATCTGGCAAAAGATTGGAGAAAATTCATCTTTTAAAAGTAGGGAACTATAGGTGTAAAGTATTGCGTAGACTGTCAGTTAATGTGTTGATTGATTTTACTAAATTACTATCCCTTCGTGCCCCCCCACTTTTGTTCTTTTTTACCAAGGATATCTGATTGGATAGGAGAATAAGGGAAATGGTATATTTAAAAGGAAAGGTCATATAAAATAAAAAATTATCAGTTTAAATATTTAATAAAACCCCCAACCCATGCCAAGAGCTATTTTGCAGTTACCGAACCAATAATAATTAATTGGCTTTTAGTTTTTCTTCCAAAGATGAAACTCTGTGTAGTCTGTAGAATGTTTACTGTAAGTTACAGTGAGATTTGTCCCTGAACAAAGAAGAAGAATAAATGAAAACAAACAGCTTTCTGGGAGGACCTGTTCTTTGTTCTAAAAAAAATTGACACTTGGGACTATGAATCTCCTGTGGGATAGATGATAGGCTTCATTAGTCAAGACTATGAGGGAACAGTGTTGAGGAGATATCTTGTTACTTTCTAGGCCAGAGTTTCTACTTTTCTTTTGAAGTGAGTTAAAAAAATATGACAGCATCTGCTCTTTTGTAAGGAAGAGATAACTCAGGATTTCAGCTGAGCCAGAAGTTGGAGGTGGTGGACGCTGTTGCAGCCAAGCAGCATCCAGATGAGAATGTGTTGAGCAGAACAGTGTTCAAAAGAGAGTACAAGCTTAGCCTGGTAGGAATCTCTAGTGGTTCAGTGTCCAGTTGAGCAGGGACTAGAGAAACCTAGAGGTCAATAGAGAATTGGCCTGGCTTGAAGAGAGGGAAACATCACTTTAAGATATCATTGGCCCTTCAATGTTAGAAGTATGACTTCCCTTTTATGTAAGTGTATATGTGACCTTGTTTGCCTCAGTTTACCCATTTGCAAAATTATTTGGAGAAGAAAATGGTAAACTCCAGTATCTTGTATACTTGTATGTATCCTTCAACCACATGAGTATGACTCTTCCTGTGTTATCATGAACATGTGTTCTACATACTGTTTCATTCTGAATGTGATATTATATATATTTGAGGAAAAGTTAGCCCAAATTTGTGAGGTAAATGTTTTGTTGCTACTTTTCTTAATCTACCATTTCATTTGATTCCTTCATAAAAGTTATATTCTCTGGCTAGCAATTAAAGATGAATGGTATCAATGGGAGCTTATAAGCTTACAGATAAGACTTTCAATCAAGTTTAGGTTTGGGGGAAGGTAATATTCGTGGTGTATGCTGCTATGGAAGGAGGGAGTTACTACTCCTAACTAGCAAAGAGATGCTAAATGCCAGACTGCATTACTGTGTAAGGGATATAGCTGGGGCCAGAGCTGTTTAAGAGAGGCTGACATATATTGTCTATGTCATCTCATTGGGAGAGGTATACATGAAAAGCAAAGTAGCATTCATGTATGGGAAGCTGGCTTCTCAACATACCTCTGATTCTTAACCTGCCTGCCTAAAAATAATCCTAGAATGGACCTCCTTGGGCAAAATAGAGACCTCTCAGTTTGAGATGAAATCTCATCTCACTCCCAAGTAAAGAGTCCACCTACCCTCACATATTCTTTTTATATATTCTAATTTGTAAAATTTCTCCAATTCTGATTTGTTTCTTTTTTTTTCTTTCTTGGAATAAATGGATTTATTCACTGTTCCTGAGTTTTGATGCTCTTTTGTAAAATCAATGTTGAACATGAAGGAACTAAGCTGGTATGGAACCTGAGCACCCCAAAGTATCATCCCAATAAATCAGATATTTGAGGGAGTCAGATAGATAAAATTTTTAGCCCATCTAGTTCTTGGAGATTAAAGTACTTTCAGCCTTACAGTGCTCCTGGAGCTTTCCTTTCCTTTCCCCTCATCTAATAGGATAGGGTAACAAATCTTTCCCATGAGTACTCTTCCCCTCAATGCAAAAAACCAAGTCTCCATTGGAAAGGAGTAGGCCAAATATCAGAGTCAACTATCTATGGGACTGGCAAGCTGAATCTATACTTTAACATGCTGTGTAGACATACCACATACTCATAGGGATCTCATAATTAAACCAAAAGCATCTAGAAGCTAGGATAGTTGTCTCCTGGGGGACCAGCCTTATGAGTTGAGAGGGGGATTACTTAAGGCACAGTAATAGAATCCTCAATGTTGATTTCCAATCCCTGTCATTTTTAGAAGAACTAAATGCATAATTAGTGGTAACAAGGTAGGCCTGGGAAATCCATAATCCTCTCTAGGGTAAGTCCAGGGTCTATCACAATTTCAATATGTGACCCAAGCCAAGTCACTTTGGTGCTGCTTAGATTTTCTAAATTATGAAATGAAAGCACTGGGACAGATTTCCTCAGAATCATAGAATATGAGAACTGTGTTGTTCAGGTGTTTTTCAGTTGTGTCTGACTCTTTATGATTCCTATTTGGAGATTTCCTGGCAAAGATACAGGAGTGGTTTGTTATTTCCTTCTCCAGCTCATTTTGTAAATGAGGAAACTGAAGTAAACAAGGTTAAAAGACTTACCCAGGATCACATGGCTAGTGTCTGAGGCTCGATTTGAATTCAGGAAGAGGAGTCTTCCTGACTCCAAGACCAGCACTATACTCACTGGACCACCTTGCTGCCCCTTCTGAGAACCATAAAGCATCTTTAAAGCCATCTAATTCAAAACTGTCACTTTACTGATGAGCAAACTGAGTGTCAGAGGGGAAGGGTTTAGGAGTACAAGCAGAATGATTACTCAGGCCTACTGATTTCCAGTTCAGTGTTTTTCCCAGGAGACCACTTGAAAAGCCAGACTAATGTTCCCCCCACTCATCCTTCAACCCACACCAAAATTAAAACAGAGACATTGTGGAAAAAGAAACCCATTAGTGTGTGCAGAAACACACAGAGTAATAAATACAGCTATTTACTGTAGAGCAACTACTGGTCTGTGCTGGCTTTTTTCCATACAATACTAATTACACTTGCTATGCCAATTATTCTTTTGCCCTGCCACTGCTATTATTTCTCCTGCTATTTTTAACAGCTGGTGCCAAGGTAATGCATTATGGAGATTTAATTTAACACAAAACACATAAGATGCTTCTGAACAGCTTTTTTTTTTTTCATCTTTGAGACTCAGCAGATTATATCAAACAGTATGTGTCAAATCTGGATGCAGCTCAGCTGCATTGTTTGAACTGAGCTTTAGTGGGCCTCCAAAGTCCTGGACTCCCATGAAAACAGAGCAGTTTGGCTACAGAGGTTTCTCCCTTCCCCGGCCTGTGTAGAAAATTTGACTTACCCCGCAGAGGTCAGGTGAATCAGGCCCATCAATTGCAATGCATTAGGGGAAGAAAGCAGGAAAAATGCCCCCACCCACAGGTCCTTTGCCTATTGAACACAGAGAGGCAGGGATTAAAAATAAAACTTACATCATGTAAGGTTAGGAACTCCTGTTGTGCTAAGAGCGTTTGAAACCTTGAAATACCAGAGGCTTGAGTGTATCTGAGATGGAAAGGAAAGCTCTGATGAGAAATCATTAACAGGACCCTCTACTAGTGACCAGGACCTCCCCTGGGTTTATCACATTCAGTTTAATCAGGTTAGAAAGGCAAGTCCAGGGCAAATCTAATAACACATCCAATTTTAACATAATTTAATTCTCAGAAGGCTTTTTATAGGTTCTGTGCATCAACAATTTCCTGGTCTTCTTGTTCTAGGCTGTTATTCTTGGCATCCCAAACTGTAGCTGCTCCTGCTGCTGCTAAGAACCTGGTTATCTGGATGCGTTCCTAAAGCTAGAAAGCCCAAAGCATTGACTGTATGGGGATTCACAAAGGCTGGGGTTGGTTTCACACCATTTAAATAAAATTCTGCCCCATATATCTTCTCTAATAATCCTGTCATGGTAAAAATGTGCTTATGGCCTGAGATGGGTAATGCAGGGTTTATTGAGTAGTAGAGCAGTATTAGTCCTTTTTTCTTGCAGAGGTTTTTTTTTTTTTTCTTCCTAGAAAATCATTCACTTTTATTTTCCTCTTACCAATGAGTTTGAAGCAATGGAAATAAGGACAGGTCCACTTCAAAGGAGAGAAGAGACCTCAGGAGATAATGAGGTCAGAAGTCAGATAAATACCTGATAACAAGGATAATGATAACTATGTCAGAAGATTTTAGGTTGTGTGGGGGTACAAAACTGCAGGTCAAATTAAATCATTCTTGTATTTTGATGACCTGAAGGATATAAATAGGAGAAGCATACTTTACAGAATACTCCTCATATAAAGACAAAAATATTTCTGTAGTAAGTTAATGTGTTTTGCTACTTATAACTAGCTCATTTCATTGCTGAGTTTTGGAAAAGACCTCAATGTACAAGGGGCCTACTGTCATTGGCTGACTGTATGTGTGTATAAGAGACCCAGAAAAGCCCATACAGGTATTTCATACAAACCTTCAAGGTTGTCCACAAGGCCAGGCCAGATCTATTTTCACTCCCTCGATCAATAATGGTGAGCAAAGACCCAGAAGACAAAACCTTAGATAAGGGAGTCCTCAAGGATAAAATCACTGAGAAGAAAGCAGACTTGATATTTACACTTTTTCTATAGATGAAGTACTATAAAATCTTACAGCAATAGCCAGGCCTGGGAGACTATTCCTTGTATAAATATAAGACGCTTAAAAGTGTTAAGACAGATGTTAAAACAGGTGTTAAGATAACCTTATTTATCCAAGTACTCTCCATTAGCCTCTTGCCATGTGAAAGATATTTCTCAGCCTCAGTTTTCTCATCTATGAAATGGGGATAATAATAGCACTTACTTTACAGATCTATTGTGAAGAATATTCTAGTAATAAACATGAAGTGTTTTGTAAAATTTCAAGTGTTGTCATCATCAGTATCAATATTTGTTCCTTTGTCCATTACTCACTTTTTTTGACAGTAGCTTGTCAAGTAGCTAAGGTTGGAGACTCCATAAATGCATGTTTTATGTTCTCATTTTTTAACTTTTAGATAAGTTTTCAATAAAACCAGGAACTCTCCAGATATCTGAAAGAAGTGGCTATATTTAATGATTAGAGGGGAAAAAAATATGAGACATGCTATGACTAAACATCACAGTGATCCACTTGTTTATTTATTATGTTTCTGTAATTATTTATAATAATAATAATTTTATCGTAATTTTATATACAACATAATATATAATTCTAGCTGTATGGCAAGAATATTCTTTTTTTATAAAGTACAAGAAGAAAATTAATAGACTTTCTAAAATTAAATTCTACAAGAAAATTAGGATTTGTAGAGAACAATTGAAACAGAGGTACAAAGATGCCATTGCACTTTTAATTTGCTGACTTTAGAAAGGATTCCATCTGGTAGAGCAAAATAAGTCTCCTCCAGAAACAAAAGATTCCAAGGTGCAGAAACACTGATAATCCTTTAGTTCTATAATCCTCTTAATTAATTCCAAGCATATTGGCCTCAAGTTTGCTAACCTCTGTCTTTTTCCTATTCACCATGTTCTTTTTCTTTTTAATTGGAACATATATATGTATATGTGTGTATGTGTATATGGATATACATAAACATACATATACACATACATGTGCATGCACACGCACATACACACATATATGTATAATTTTGAACATATGTATGATTTTGACGAAGTACAGGGCACTCTTAAAATCTATTTTTCCCCTGCCTCCTTGTCCAGTACTCATACTTTCATAGTGAAGAGAAACATTTTGATTTTGACTCTTCCTTAAATTGTAAACATATCTTTTATGAACAGTCAAAGAAACTAGTTTCATCAAGCTTTCCAACTATTTGTTTTCTTTTGACAAAACTGGTGAGTTTTAGTGTTCTGAGATATGCGTGTATTTATTTATTTGTTTGTTTGCTTGTTTGCTTATAGATTTTATTCATAGATTTTTTTTATATCACCTTTATTTCCCAGTATACAATTATCCACACCCTACTTCACCCCTAGAACCATACCTTAATAACTAAGGATAAAAATTCAGGAGAACAATTTCACAAAACTATCCAACATATCAGTCTAGTCTGGCTTTACAAGAAGTGTTCCAGCTTTATAGTTCCACAGATCTGCTAAGATGAAAGGGCAAAATGTTACCATACTTCTCCTAAGCTTGGCAATTATGAGTTCCCATTTGGTTTCAATTTTTTATTGCTATTTCCATTTACATTGCTGTAAGTTGAATACGTTGTTTTGGTTCTATTTATTTGACCTTGAAGGAGTTAAGTTTTCCCATCCCTCTATGTGTTCTTCATATTTGTTTCTTATGGAATGACAATATTCCTTTATATTTATGTTTAGTCATTCCATCATCCATGAACTTTGATTTTGTTGTGGGTTCTATATTATCACAAAAAACACTATGTAAAAATATTTGCGTGTGTATATGTGTGCATGTGTGTGTTTATGTACGAAACATATTTATCATGGGAATAGTGCCTAGTTGTGGGATCTCTGGATCATTTCCTTTGCATAATTATAAATTTCTTTCCAGCGTGGTTAGAGCTCCACCAAAATATACATTTCCACATCTGTCTTCCTGCAAACCCTCAAACAAAAAAAACATTTCTATCTTTTGTCATCTTTGCCAATTATTTTTTAGTTAAAGGTAAAACCTCAGATTTGTTTTGGTTTGAATTTCTCTTGTTGGTGAATTAAAGGAATTTTTCATTTGGCTGTTACTAGTTTGGAATTTTTTTTTTTCATGATTTCTGAAAGATTTTTTTTTTATTCTTGGGTCACATCTATCCGTTGGGGAATGGCTTTTGTTTATATATGTTTTTCAGAGCCATGATAAATAAATATTTATTAAGCAATTACTTTGTTCTAAGTGCTGTGATAAAAGAAAGGCATAAGATAGCTCTTGTCCTTGAGGAGCTTATAATCTAATAAGGAAAAATAAAACACAAAAATAAGCTAAATTGTGGAGAAGAGGAGAGTACCTGGCTTGGGCATGATGAAGTCCTACAGCCAGAGTGAGAAATGTGTGTTAGAGAGTTGATTTCATATTGCAGAATAATGACATTTTAGAGATCATGAATTCTAGGGGAGCAGAGGGTGGCAAACATATATTAGTTCTGAGATACTTGAGTAATAGTAGATTTTCCCTAATAAATTCTTTTTCTTCTTACCCTACTTGCACTGATGGATCATGCAAAATCTCTTCAATTTTGTGTAATCAAAATTAAATATTCTCTTTAGTAGTTATTTTATTTTAGTAGTTCCTTGTTTGAGTAAGAATTCCCCCAACAGCCATAGAGGTAAAAGGTTTTTGATAAGGTTTTCTTCTGAATTTTATTTTTTAATAGCGTGACCATTAATCAGGCCATTATTCAGGCCTAATCAATAAATCAATAAAATTTATTGTGGTGGTGCTTACTTGTGTTTTGCTCTTCATTTTCAAAGAGGACCATGACATCAGGGAAATCATGACATGACTTGCAGTTGACTTTGATTTGAGTGAGGGAGGGCTGTGCAGGTCACCAGCCTCACTTTCTCCTCCAGAGCCATCTGGATCCAGTGACCAGATATTCATCAGGATAACTGGAGATGGCCCAGAATGCAATGGGAGAATCTGACCCTTTTAGGCTAAAACCTTTTTATATACTCAGTGTTAGGTAATGCCTATTCAGTGAATAGGCTTCTTTAAGAAGTGAGTCAAGGGATGGCCCCTTTAATTAGAAAAAATAAAAAAATCAAGTTGGGAGGAAAAGATCCTCTAGGGGGCTATACCAAAGAGAGAAAGTTACCATTGAGAGTCACTCAAAGCCAAGAGAGCCTAAAATACAGTCATTAAGTGGAGTTTGGGGAGACAACTATTATGGTCCAATCTATGAGTTACTTTGTTAAGTATTGATTCAATAAAAGGTTAAAGTCCCTGATCTCATGTAGTTCATTCTCTACTGGCGAAGAAAACGTGCAAAAACCTATGCACAAACAAGATATAATGTGGGATAAATTGGAGGTAACAAACAGGGAAGGTACTAACATTGAGAGTTTTCCCACATTTCTTGTCAAATCAGGAGTTCTTCTCCAAATAATTAGTGTTCCCAGGGTTATGAAAGGTGAGGCCATTGAGTAAAATTGTTTCTGGTTCTTCTTTATGTAGTTTATTTTTATCCTTGGAGTATATAAGTTTTCAAGGAGGACTAGCACCTGTGATATGAAGGTTTCAGGGGATGCTTATCCATCCACCTTTGGTGTCCATCTAGCACTCAACTCTCACCTATGTCTCCCAAGAAACTATAGAAGGCTCCTCAGTCTCACTCTGGGAAACCCTCTTGCCAGATAGGCTAAACCAGTTTGTAGGTAACCAAGGGGGCTAAACTTTGTCCAGAATTTAAAGGAATGTCTACCCCAAGCATGTGAAGACTTCCCCCAGCCTCAGAATGAGCAGATGAGAACAATTTGTTTCAACAGCCATGAAGGCAGTTGACACAGGTGCTGTAGAGCACATAGAGTTTGATTATATTTGGACAATGCCAAAGTCATCCACTGAATCCCAGGTTATTTCCAGTTGTTCGGACTTATATCCTGCCACTGGACTTCTTTGATTCTAGGAAAGAGAGTGAGGCTGATGACTTTGTGCAACTCTCACTTAAACCTAATCCATGCATGAGTCAAGGCATAATCCAAAGATGTCAGTGGTCCTCTTCAAAAGAAAAAGGATAAAAGCAACAAAATTTCTACTATGATATATTCTAAAAAAACCATACCAAATACATTTGATAATTACTGTATTGTTGACTTTTTATAAAGTAATATTGTCCCTTCATTTCTACTTGTCTTGTGCTAGCGTATTCAAGAGAGATAGTATTGAGCTCAGGAGACATGAGCTCAAATCCATGTCTGAAATTTTATTTAGTTGTGTGATCCTGTATAAATCACTTGACCTCTATTATTTCTCATTATTAAAATGGAATTATCTATAGTTCTTTTGTTAAGTAGTGCTTTTATTAAATGGTTATTGTTAAGATCAAAATAGACAATATATGTAAAATTCTTTGAAAATCTCAAAATATCATATATGTGCAAACTTATTATTATTATTATTATTATTATTATTATTACTAGCATGAGTATGTTGCCACTGCCATTCAGAAGAAGGTTGACTTGGAATACAATGGTTAGATTTCAAAATAGTGTAAAGTAGAGAATAACAGAGGGATAGTCAGGTTGTAATATTCAGGATAGAACCCTTCTTTGCTATGAGTCAGTATGTTGTACTGGAAAACAATCTGGCTCTGGTGTGAGGGCATTTCAGCTCATATTTTTTCTTGTGACACTTACTATATGTGTAGGGGCAGCTAGGTGGTGCAGTGGATAGAGCACCAGTGCAGAAGTCAGGAGCACCTGAGTTCAAATCTTGCCTCAGACACTTGACACTCATTAGCTATGTGACCTTGGGCAAATCACTTAACCCCAATTTCCTCATCCTGGGTCATCTCCAGTCATCCTGAAGAATATCTGGTCACTAGATTCACAGGACTCTGGAGGAGAAGTGAGGATGGTGGCCTGCACAGCCCTCCCTCACTCAAAACAAAGATAAGTGCAAGTCATGTCATTATTTCTCTGATGGCATGGTCTTCTTTGTCAACAAAGAATGAACACACATTATATGTATGATAAGGCAAGACACATGAATTAACATCTCTGAGCCTAAATTCTTCTAGTTTTACTACTAATTTTAATACTTCTATCTTCCTACTCTATGTTATTGTTGGGGGAGAGTTGCTTTGTAAATAGAATCAAAGATGTTCGAGTTGGAAGGTACCTAAGGCAAACACATGCTTGATCAAAAATCACCTCTATAACATTACTGACAAAAGGGCATACAGTGCCTCTGAAGACATTCAAAGAAGGGAGACAATACTTATTAACAAAGTCATTTTGTTTTGGGGAAATCCTAATTGTTTTTTTTTTTTTTAATTTATACACTTTTTAAAAAATTTTAATTTATTTATTTTTAGTTTTCAACATTCATTTCCACAAGATTTTGAGTTGCAAATTTTCTCCCCATCTCTCCCCTCCCCCATTCCAAGACAACATGCATTCTGATTACCCCTTCCCCCAATGTGCCCTCCCTTCTATCACACTCCTCCTTTTCCTTATCCCATCTTCTCTCTTTTCATGTAGGGCAAGATAGATTTCCATTACCATGTATTTAATTTTCCAGTTGCATGCAAAAACAATTCTCAACATTCATTCCTAAAACTTTGAGTTCCAACTTCCCTCTCTTTCCTCCTCCCCACCCATCCCCACTGAGAAGGCAAGCAATTCAATATAGGCTATACACGTGTAGTTATGCAAAATATTTCCATAAGAGTCATCTTGTGAAAGATTAACTATATTTCCCTCCATCCTATCCTGCCCTGCATTTATTCTATTCTCTCTTTTGACCTTGTCCTTCACCAAAAGTGTTTACTTCTAATTACTCCCTCCTTCCATTTGCCCTCCCTTCTATCATCTCCCCCCTCACCCCACTTATCCCCTTCTGCCCTACTTCCCTGTAGTGTAAGATAGATTTTCATATCAAATTGAGGGTATATATTCCTCTCTCACTTCTTAATATTATTTTTTAAGATATCATCCCTTCCTAATCAACTTACCCAGTGCCCTCTGGCTATATGTTTATAATCCCTCCAACTACCCAAACACTGAGAAAAGTCTCAAGATTTACAAATATTATCTTTCCATGTGGGAATATAAGCAATTCAATATTAGTAAATCTCATGTGATTTCTCTTTCTTGTTTACCTTTTCATGCTTTTCTTGATTCTTGTGTTTGAAAGTCAAGTTTTCTATTCAGCTCTATTCTTTTCATCAAAAATGCTTGAAAGTCCTCTATTTCATTGAATGATCATTCCCCCCCCCCCCCAAAAAGTATTATACTCAGTTTTGCTGTGTAGGAGATTCTTGGTTTTCATCCTGGTTCCTTTGACTTCTGGACTATCATATTCCAAGCTCTTCCATCCCTTAATGTAGAAGATGCTGGATCTTTTGTTATCCTGATTGTATTTCCACAGTCCTCCGGTTGTTTCTTTCTGGCTGCTTGCAATATTTTCTCCTTTACCTGGGAACTCTGGAATTTGGCTACAATATTACTAGGAGATTTTATTTTTGAATCTTTTTCAGGAGGTGACCAGTGAATTCCTTCAATATTTATTTTACCCTCTGGTTGTAGAATATCAGGGCAGTTTTCCTTGATAATTTCATGAAAGATGATATTTAGACTCTTTTCTTGATAATGGCTTTTAAGTAGTTCCAAAATTTTTAAATTGCCTTTCCTGGATCTATTTTCCAGGTCAGTTATTTTTCCAATGAGATATTTCACATTGTCTTCAATTTTATTACTTTTTGGGTTTTGTTTTGTAATTTCTTGGTTTCTCATAAAGTCATTAGCTTCCACTTACTCCATTCTAATTTTTAAAGAACCCTTCTCTTCAGTGAGCTTTTGAACTTCCTTTTCCATTTGGCTAATTCTACTTTTTAAAGCCTTCTTCTGTTCATTGGCTTTTTGGACCTCTTTTGCCATTTGGGTTAGTCTATTTTTAAAGATGCTATTTTCTTCAGCACGTTTTGCGGTCTCTGTTAGCAAGCTGATGACTTGCTTTTCATGATTTTCTTGCATTGTTCTCATTTCTCTTCCCAATTTTTCCTCCACCTCTCTTATTTGATTTTCAAAATCTTTTTTGAGCTCTTCCATGGTCTGAAATCACTGTATTTTGGAGGTTTTGGCAGAAGCCTTGACTTTGGTGTCTTCCTTTGATAGTTTCCTTTGTTCTTCCTCATCTGAAAGGAGGAAAATACTTGTTCACTAAGAAAGTAACTTTCTGTAGTCTTATTTTTTTGCCCTTTTTTGGGCATTTTCCCAACATATTACTCGACTTTTGAGTCCTTTGTCAAGTGGATGGCATACTTTAGAGGCCTGTAAGTTCTCAGTTCCTTCTAGTTGGCACAGTCAAGGGAGATGAGTTTACTCCTCTCCTTGTCTGCACTCTGGTCTGGGAGCAGGATCCTAGTAGGATTCCCTCTCCACTAGTGCCTCAAGCTCTACCATGCCAGTGCTCCTTCTTGCCCCAGGATAGCTACTCAGGACTGAGATCCACATCAGCTGCTTGATTCCCACAGGGGCTTTAGGCTAAGTGCTTCAAAAAATGGATGTTTCTGCCTCAGTGACTGCCGTCACCTTAGGCCCCAGGCCAGACCAACTTCTCTTCTCACCCAGGTGAAAGCTCTTTCTCACTGACCTTTGAAGCTGTCTTTAGTGTTTGTGGGTTGAGGAATCTGGGAACCACAGCTGCTGCCTGGGATTCTGCCTGCTTAAGTCCTGTCCTTGATAGTGATAGGCAACCAAGAGTAGTCTGTGATCTGCTTGCAGCCTGGTGTGATAAACCCTTTCTATTGGCCTTCCAGGCTGTCTTGGGCTGGAAATCTCTTTCACTCTGTTGTATTGTGGTTTCTGTTGCTCTAGGATTTGTTTAGAGTCATTTTTACAAGTATTTTATGGGCTTTGGGAGTAGAGCTAGAGTACAATTGTCTTTCTACTCTGCCATCTTATCTCTAAACTTGGGAGTTCTAATTGTTAGGAAATTTTCATTACCTCAAGCCTATATGTCTCTTTGAAGATTCATCTCATTGCTCCTTGTTCTATCTTCTGAAAACACAGAGTAAATTGAATCCCTCTCGCAGATGCCAGTTCTTCAAATAATTGAAGAGGAGTATCACCCTCCACTCCCAAACCCATATTAGCATATATACTAAATATTCTTCATTTCAGGCTAAACAATCTCATTTCCTTCAATTGATCCTCATTCAGTCTCCTTACCATCTTACTCCATCTTCTACTTTTCAATTTGTCACTGTCAGTAAAATGCACTGTCTACATCAGAATCCAGTGCTCTAGATGAGATCCTATTGGAGAAGATCATAGCAGGATTATCTATCACCTCCCTACCCAGGAATCTATGCTTCTTTTAGTTCTGAATATGACTATTATTCAACTTGAATATGTTGTCCATCAAAACTCTCACAAGATTTATAAAATATAATTTTGCCTAGACTTTCCATCCCAAGTCTATACTTGTGAAGCTCATTTTTTTTAAAGCCAAGTATAGAATTTTACATATACTTCAATGTTTCTGTTATGTCTTAAACATAGATACTCATTTCTGCAGTACCGATAGCAATCCAGCAATACTTGTTCGTCCTCTGTGAGGGTTATTTATGTTCTACCATAGGCTTCCCTAGAGGTGGATCCAACAAGCTGAGAGCCTTCTCTAGATCTTCTAATATTGTTTGTGTACCAGCTTATGTGTTGTCTATTCATCTGCTATCCCCTCATTCTTGACACATAAGTGGTTCATTTACTTCCACAGATCCGCATTTTTACGAGACTTCTTCCATTGGTAACGTGTTATACAAAGCCTATGTATTTTTACTCAATACCTTCCCATTGCCTTTTGAGTGACCTAGAATTCCTATTGAGCTGGTGAAAGTTTAACAATTTGGTCTCTGAAAATGCGTAACACATTTTATGTTTAGTCTACATTATTAATATTTCCCCATCGCTTTTTTAATGTGTAGCATTTACTGCTCATTTCTGAGATGTTTCAGCTCAGATTGAAAATTTAGCAAGGCAATATAAGTCAATTGTGGCATACCACTGGACTATTTCAAAGCCATCACCACAACAAAAGAGCTTAGATTATGTATTTCAAGAAATCTTAAATGAAAACTGATCAGATATATTAGAAGTGGTGTATAAAATGAAAATAGAATCCACCAATTACCTGTTTAAAAAGAAAAGAAAAATCCTAGGAAGAATGCTCTTAAACTTCACTCTCATATTTTTTAGTGAAAGGAGGGAATAACACAAACACATATTTGTACTTTCAAAAAAGAGACCGCAATATTTGTCATTCAGTAGAGAAATAAAAGGATAACAGGTAGGAAAAAAGAAAATAAAATGAAGGATTGTTCCTAATTAAAGAAATTGTAATTGAGAATGCACCAAATACATTTATAGCACTTTTGTGGTAGCCAAAAAAAAAGGAAATGTAAGGGGTTTCCATTAATTGGGGAATGGTTGAACAATCAATGGAACACAAATATGATGGAATAATGTTGAGTTCGAAAAAATGGTGATGGAAGTGGGTTCAAGGAAACCTAGAAAGACTTGTGTAAATTGAAGCAAAGTGAAGCCAGTAGCATCAGAAGAACAAATTTATATACTGCAGCAGCAATATTGTCAACAAACAACTTTGAAAGAATTGGGAACCTTGATCAACACGAATTACCAAACATAATTCATTATGAAACATGTAATTCACTTTTTTGATAGAGAAGTTTTGATCAGATTACTGATTGAGAAATATTTTTTTCTGAACATGGTTAAAGCTAAAATTTGTTTTGACTATATGTGTTTGTAATGAGTTTTGCTTTTATCTATTCTCAATAAGACGAGATTCATATTGTGGTGAGAAATAGTGGATCTTTTTTTGAAAGTAAAATAAAATCTCATTTTAGAAAATCAGCCTCAAGGATTGTTGCTCTTCATATTCATTAAACTAGTCACTCCTACTGCATAAAGGGGAAATTAAACATCTGGGGAAACTTCATTAGTACTTTGAGTTTACTTTATTATTTTTAATTATTAAATTAAGTATAAATACTCATGTCTTTTATTTTTTTTAACATCACTGCCATTTTCCCTAGACTCCCTTCATGTTTCCCCTATTCCCACCCACACCAAATAACTACAGTTGAACAAAACATATCAACACAGTGGCTACATCTGAAAAATGGATGCTTTGTTTCACAAACATAGTCTATCAAATCTCTCTCAAATTCAGTTAGAGACAGACAGTGTTCATGTTCTTCAGCAAAGAAGGACAAACAGAGCAACAACACGTACCACAACTTATTAATAATTCATAGATTTGTTTTAAACAAGTGACCTTCTCAGGCAGAGCCAAGATGGCGGAGTAGAAAGATGCACATACACATAGCTCCGAACCCACAACCCACAGAACGGCTACAGGGGAGCAACTCACGGCGAATTCTGCACCCAGAGGCCACGGAATATTGGAGCGAGGGAGATTTCTGTTCCGGAGGGACCTGCAAACCTCTCGCGGGGGGTCCTTCACGCTGTGGACTGGGCGCCAAGACTGGGAGCTGAGGGCAGCCCTGCAGTGGCCGCGGCACCGAGAGGAAAAGATCTGAGCGGGCTTCAGGGACGGGACCTCCAGCGGCCACGCTGGTCCCTCCACCCACAGAGGGACCTGCAAACCTCTTGCAAAAGGTCCGTCGCGCTGCAGACGCGGAGCCCAGCCCAGCCCAGACCTGCTGCAGCCACGGCACCAAGAGAAACAGACCCGAGCAGGCTTCAGGGATGGGATCTCCAGTGGCCGCACAAGTTCCTCCACCCACAGGTGACGGGGGTCGGTGAGAGAGTCTCTTTGGTGGGTCGAGAGGGGAGTGGGGTGCCCCCAGGGCTCGGGCCTCCCCCGGGAGGTAGAAGCTGGGAGGCGGCTGCAGACAGGGGCTCCCCAAGCGGGTGGGAGCCTGGATCCATTGTGGAAGGTCTGTGCATAAAGCCCCTGAGGGAACTGAGCCTGAGAGGTGGCCCTGCCCAGACCTGACCACCTGAACTTAATTCTCACACTGAATAGCAGCCCTGCCCCCGCCAAAAGCCCTAAGGCGGGAAGCAGCATTTGAATCTCAGTCTCCAAACACTGGGTGGGAGGACCAGGAGGCGAGGTAGGTGTGAGGAGAATATTCAGAGGTCAAGTCACTGGCTGGGGAAAATGCCCAGAAAAAGGAAAAGAAATAAGACTATTGAAGGCTACTTTCTTGGAGAACAGACATTTCCCCCCTTCCTTTCTGATGAGGAAGAACAATGCTTACCATCAGGCAAAAACACAGAAATCAAGGCTTCTGTGTCCCAGCCCACCCAATGGACTCAGGCCATGGAAGAGCTCAAAAAGAATTTTGAAAATCAAGTTAGAGAGGTGGAGGAGAAACTGGGAAGAGAAATGAGAGGGATGAAAGAAAAGCATGAAAAGCAGATCAGCTCCCTGCTAAAGGAGAACCAAAAAAATGTTGAAGAAATTAACACCTTGAAAACTAGCCTAACTCAATTGGCAAAAGAGGTTCAAAAAGCCAATGAGGAGAAGAATGCTTTCAAAAGCAGAATTAGCCAAATGGAAAAGGAGATTCAAAAGCTCACTGAAGAAAATAGTTCTTTCAAAACTAGAATGGCACAGATGGAGGCTAAGGACTTTGTGAGAAACCATGATATCACAGAACAAAGAGAGAAGAATGGAAAAATGGAAGACAATGTGAAATATCTCATTGGAAAAACAACTGACCTGGAAAATAGATTCAGGAGAGACAATTTAAAAATTTTGGGACTACCTGAAAGCCATGATCAAAAGAAGAGCCTAGACATCATCTTCCATGAAATTATCAAGGAAAACAAGTGACCTTCTCAAGTCATTGTTTTATAGATGTACATTTTCCTTTTTCCCAAGTTTTATTCTTTCCATCTCTCTCACCCATGACTTTCTTTGTCAAAATCAATTTTCTGTATTGCACATATCACATTTTCTTAGAAAATCATAATATCAAAGGTCTATTTGTGATTGCACAGCTTTAGGATTCACATTTAATTAAGAGTTGATCCTTTATTACAACACACTGAAATCTATGGGGTGTGGCCACATCTTAATAAGCTCCCATTTTCAATGGCTTAACTTTTTCAATCAACTGCAGAATGAGTGTATTTGAAAAATTCTGTAGGGAAAAATCAAAGGATGCCATAATCTGTGTAATTTTTTTGTGACAGATTCAGTGACTTTAATAAAACGTTTAGCTTATAAAATGTGTTCTTAACAGATATCTTATTTTTAAAAGATATTGGCAACTTTTACCTTTTAAAAAAAAAATAAAGTCTTCTGCCTTGGGTTTCTCTATGTCCAGTTTTCTCTCCATCAGTTATTGATGTTGATTTCGTAGTGGTTTAGGTGAGTGGAGGGGATATTGATCTGTGATTTCACCCAATATGGGGAGTTCTTAGAGAAAAGACACCATCTACCAATCATAATGTCTTTGCAACTTAAGGCCTTAAAGAGCTGATTGGGGGCACTCAGTGATAAATGACTTACCCATGATCACATGATCACAGAATTACTATGTGTAAAAGGCTGAACTTAAATCTACTTCTTCCGAACTCTAGGGTAAGTCTTTTATCTACTATTCCATCTATGCTTTGTCCCTTCTAAGACAAATCATTTTGCAAGAGAATTGACTAGTTTATGATATGAGAATAACCCCTGTTAAGAATTTTCTATATATTGTGTGATGAATGATTACCTTCTATCCTCATCTCCTCTGAGATATTCTAGAAATACTTTTAGTTGTGATTACTGCATAAGAAATTCATAAATAAGTTTTTATTTTCCCTGTTGTTTTTATTCCATATTATTCTGGGGATTTTTAGATGGATGATTTTATTCATTGACAAAGAAGCTTGATTGGACAGGTGTTTTGGTTCATTAACCTCATGATAAGTTTGTGTTATCTGCATAACTATTCTCATTGCAAGTTGGGAGTTGATAGTAGCTCTCTCACATCAAGGAAACAAATTGCCTTGTCTAAAAAGATAACATTTTTAGAAAATTTAATTGATGGCTTTAGAATCCTACAAATGACAAAGTAATTGTGTTTTTCTTTTGTACGCTATTTTATAAACCTTTCAATGTGCATTATGAGGTACCTGCGACAGACTGCCAGTTGTGCAGATTAGTTTCTTTGGCTCTATCTAATACAAAACAGAACTAAAGCAAAGAACTCTAATTACAATTATCAGATTTTAATGAGCAATTGTCTATTAAAGATCCCTCCCCATCTTTAAAGACAGATAATTTAAGAAATTACAAATAGCTGATGCCCATTGCTTATTGTATTTCAGTAAAGAAAATGAAAGCTTAATCATATAACATTCTGCTGCAATGATTTTAAAATAAAGATTTCTCATTTTTAGGTGAACTTCATATATTTATTTCTACAAAAAGTGAGAAGACTAGCCTATACTTTCTGACCATTTGCCATTTTCAGGAAAAGAAAGATTTCTATAAGTACTGGTATGGATTTTTCACTCTTTTTCTGCTTATAGGCACCAATAGTCTGCTTCCAAAATAATATGATAGTCATTTCTTAAAAAAATTGTAATCTTCTGTGAGTACCTCCAAATAATCTATATATTCTTTTTCTATACATTGTTGTTTGTCTATGGTTTCTCCCATCCACCCATCATTGGACTATGAGTTCCTTTAGTAGAGATTGTTTGTTTTTGCCTTTCTTTTGTATCTCCAGCACTAAATCCAGTGCTGGTTACATAAGTTACATAATAGATGCTTGTTAACTTGATATACAGCACATATATAAAACAAGTATGCCATATGTTACCTGCCCTCAAGCACCTTATAAAGTGATCATTTAAATTATAGTTCAAATTCTAATCCCTTTTCATCCTAGTGCTTTCTGCTTTTCCAATTTATCCTAAATAACTTGTTTGTTAATAGTTGTTGTATATCTTTTCTCTCCCATTAGTTGGTGAACTCCTGGAGAGCAGGAATGAGGATTTTGGTTTTGGTGGTTTATCCATTGCTTTGCTTTGCATTCTTTGCATTTAGTGCAGTACATGGCAAATAATAGGTGCTTAATAATATATTTATTGGCAATTAATCATTGCAAAACCATAGACAAGTCATTCAACATCTCTAAGTCTCACTTAATAGAGAAAATAATACCTGAAGTATAAACCTTAAAGGATCATTTATAGCATCATATTCTTAGAACTGGAAGGAACTTTAGAAGTCAACTGGTCCAACAGGCACATTTTACAGATGATGAAATGAGGTTCACAGTAGTGAAGTTACTCTCTTTCAGTCACATAGGTTTTAATTGACAAGGCTGGGATTTAATCTGAGATTCTCTATCTCTAAAATAGGATTTTTCTCACAGCATCAGACTTGGAAACTCAGATGAGGTACTGTGTATAAAGCAGTCTATGAACCTCAAAGCATGTAAATTTTCATTATTGCTGGTAATAAAAATCTAGTTGTGAATACAAGGGCAATATATATGAAGTAATTAGAGAACAATTAAGTTCAAACCTGTGGGTCTAAGTAAAAATGTCATAGGAATTCAGAGACTGGAGAAGGGCAGTTATTGGGGAGAACTTCACAGCTGTGGTGAAGTATGAACTAAGCTTGGTAGGACATAGGACTTAGACCAGTAGAAAAAGAGAATTCTAGAGTGAAAAAATGGCATGAGCTGTTCCCCTATAAAGAGAATAACCACAGTGTACATGAGGGACAACGAATGAGAAGACCACTCTAGTTTTAGCAGAGCATGTTTATTGAAGAGTAGTGGGAAATAAGATTAAATAGAGAGTATGAGTTTAGGTAATGGAGGATCAGGAAAGACAAGAGAAATGTCTGTAGACAATAGGAAGAAGTATTTTCAAAAACTAGTTTCAGTTTACTTTATTTTTTAAAAAATAAGGATTTTTTTAAATTTTAATTTTAATTGAAGAAAATAATGAAAATAGTTTCAAAAAGAGCAACCATTCTGAGAAAACATCCATAGTACAGTTCCTTACACATAGCAAGCACCTGTAACAAGTGAATGTCCGTGGTATAATGGATATAGAACCCAATTTGGCATTAAGAAGAACAGTGTTCAAAGCCAGTCTTTGCTAGCTTTGTTATCTTGGATAAACTATTTAACCTCTTTGGGATTCAATTTCCTAATATTCAAATGAGAAGGCTGAACTTGTTGACCTCTAAAATTCTTTCTAGCTATAAAATCTTATCATTGTTGAGATTTTTAGAGTTTTCTGAATAATAAATGAGCAGAGCAAAGTTAAATGACATAAGAGTCATAAAATGGGAATCACTGCATAATGTAATAGAGAGGGCACTGAACTGGGAGCCAGAAGAGTTGGATTCTAGTCTTAGTTTGCTATAAGCCCAAGCATGTCAGGTATCTTTGCCAAGAAAACCCCAAATAGCATCACAAAGAGATGGACACAATTGAAAAGTGACTGAGCAAAAAAAAAAAAAATACACTCAGAGTTTGAAGTCCAACTTCCCTGCCCTTTGGATTCAAGTATCAGACACCATGGCTTCTCAGGTGGTCATGGCTTGAACTCCCAGAATACTATGGGATCACCTTCAACACCTGAAATTGAAGAGGGAAAACATCACAGAAGAAAAATAAATGCTACCACTCTTATTTCTTAGAGCCAGAGTAAAAAAAGAAAAAGAAAAAAAGAAAAGAGGTAATAGGAAAGGAATGTTCTACCTGAATCAGCAGTTCAGGTAGGAATGATCTAAAGAGACCAAGTAGGAAGATAAGGGTACAAAGAGAGTGGTAGAAAAAAAGATATAGCCAAAAGCGAACCAATAGTCAGTTTTACCAATTTTAAAAACAGGCAGCAAATTAAAGTAAGCTAGCCAGACCCATACAGCAAAGGAGGAAGAGAGTTCCATGTTTGACAATTTGAATACGCTCCAAAGGTTCCTCAAAGGTTCCTCTGTGTTAACCAAGCTGGATTTGCCCAGACATGACCAGTTATTAGAAACAACTTATCCAACATGGCAGGTCTTTTTGCTTTGTTGTTGTCATTAAGCATTTCATTTCATACGGCATTTTGCTGCATATGTCTCAAAGGAAGAAGAAGCATTCTGTCTCTTGGCTCTGACTCTTCTGGCTGACTGTCCACATTCCTAGAAGATTCGCTCTCTTCTGCTCTGACTCCTGACCTCCCTGCCTTCCTTTAAGACTCAACTGAAATCTGACCTTGTCCAGGAACCTTTCTACAAACCCTCTTAATTCCAGCATTCCTCCTATCATTTGTCTCCTGTTAATCTTGTATATAGCTTATTTTTTGTATGTATTCACTTGTGAGGGGCAGCTAGGTGGTACAGTGGATAGAGCACTAGTGCAGAAATCAGGAGGACATGAGTTCAAATCTCACCTCAGACACTTGACACTCACGAGCTGTGTGAACTTGGGCAAGTCACAACCCCAATTGCCTCATCCTGGGTCATCTCCAGTCATCTTGATGAATATCTGGTCACTGGATTCAGAGGGCTCTGGAGGAGAAGGGAGGTTGGTGACTTGCACAGCCCTCCCCCACTCAAAAACAAAGTCAAGTGCAAGCCATGTCATTATTTCTCTGATGGCATGGTCTTCTTCGGCAATGAAGGATGAACACAGACATATTCACTTGTGCATTTTCTCTCTCTTTAGATTGTCAACTTCTTGAGGTTAGAAACTGTCTTTTCCCTCTTTTCGTATCCCCTGAGCTTAGCACAGAGCCTGCCACTTAGTAGGCACTTAATAAATATTGATTGATTCCCTAACATTACCCTGTCTGTCTCAGGCACAAAGAATATATTAAATCATCAATATCAATTTCTATTGAGCAAGCATCTCCAGGTGACATGGTCTTAAATGAATAAATTTCTTTTCTTTGGGGAATTTACAGGTTTCCTAACTGTAGCCACCTAAACAAAAAGTAGAATTTGCATTGTAAATTGAGAAGACAAAAGAATACCAGAAGAAGAGGCAGAATTAGTGAGAGATCACCATGCCTACAAAAGCTTTCCTCCAATTGATTGATGAAAACAACCAACTGAAGTCACTGAAGATTTCCCAGCATTTGAACTAAAGAAACATTGGTAAGAGGACATTGCAAGAAAGTGATGCAAGCAGGTCCAGTGACACAACACAAACTACACTGGCTCTAGGATCAGGGAACTAGGGTTCAAGTCTGCCTCTAATGATTAGGACCTGGCTCTCCTTGAACAAAGTCTTGGGCCTTAGTTTCCTCCTACAAATGAGAGATTTGGATGAGATTAGTGATTCTCCAAATATAATAGGAAGAACTCTGATAGTCCCTGAGACCCTTTCAGCAGATTTATACAATTAAAACTATTCTCATAATTATACTAAAATTAGTTTGCATTATATTAATTTATAAATTTATATGAATTTATATAGTCAATAATGATAGATACATCGTATGAAAAAGTTCCTTGGGAGTATAAAGTATATATATATATATATATATATATGTGTGTGTGTGTGTGTGTGTGTGTGTGTGTGTGTGTGTGTATATATGTATATATATTATAAAGGGAGCCTGAGACTAAAACGTTAGGGACCTGTTGGACTAGATGACCTCTGCATTCTTATGACATACAAATGTGTCCGTATGTTAATTGTGTTCATCTTAGACCAGAGATAATGGTGTTTGAGGTTAAAGAATAATTTAAAAAATAATATAGCAAAATCTTTACAAGGAGAAGTGGTAGAGACAGTAGATAGAGAGCTGCTCTTAGAGTCTGAAAGGCATAGATTCCTCTGTCCCATACAGGCTGTATGAGTCTGAGCAAGTCACTGAAGTCTCAGTGCCCCAGGTGACTCTGAGAACACAGAAGTTAGAAAACAGATGCTCCTCTGCTTTGGTAGAGGAAGTTTCTTCACAGGAGAATTCATTTTTGCAATTAAATCACTGGTCTGGTGACAAAACAAAACTAAAGGAGCGTCATATACAAATAAAAAGGGTGTTTTAAACTAATGAAGTTTATGTCTGAAAAAAATTACTAGTATTTGAAGGATTTAATATGCTGACAGTAGAGAGCATGTCTTCCACTGTTGTAGGATAATAATAATAATGGTAGTGGTGGTGACGATGATGATGAAGATGATGATGATGATGATGGAAGAGGAGAAGGAAGAAGGATTTAAATACAAACATCTCATTTGATTCTCACAACCATGGGAGGAAGGAGCTATCATTGTCCCCATTTTATAGCTGAAAAGTTTGAGATAAACATAAATCAAATGATTTGCTCAAGGTCATACAGCTAATAAGTGTCTGAGATGAATTTTGAACCCAGGTTTTCCTGAATCCAGACCTAGCTCTCAATTCACTAAGTCACCTAAGATTGCATTTGTATTCTTTATGATAGTATATCAATCTATAGCAGTGGATGGCATCGATCACTGATGTGACTGAAAAATTCCTGCCTCAATAAATCATCTCTTGATGAACCTATCTGAGCTCTGCTAGACTGGTTCTTGGATGAAAAACATACAGCTTCTCCATGAAAGTCTTTTGAGGCTAGCTGGACAGGCCAGATCTTACAATCCTTTGGTAGAACTTTTAAGAGCTCAGGGAGTGTCAAATACTAGTCAGGATGGTGAAGAAGGATGTTAGTGGAAGGTAAAAAATAAACTAGAAAGAAGACAGGAAGTAAGGGAACAAGGAAGGAAACAAGGAGTGACATAAATAAATAGGAAAGAGAAAGGAAGGAAGGAAGGAAGAAAGGAGGGAAGAAAGAAGAAAGAAAGTAAAGAGGAAAGAAGCTGTCAAAAATTACTTAGCTTTAATTGTGTCTCTCAATATATTACTAATTTAATAAAAATTACTGACAAGTAATTATGTAGTTGAAAATATAATTTGTTGTCAGAGAAAGCGTTTTTTTTGTTTCTGCAATATAGTGTAATTAGTAATTACAGACATCACCCTAAAAAATGAAAAATGTCTAGTATAGAGTTGCAGAATGATGCATTGCAACTTACCACAGTGTTCATTTTCACTGGTCTGTGGTATTTAATTAAATGGTACTGATATTTTTATTAAGATTTTATTCTCTTTTCTGAGAGGTTTGTCTTCAGAATAGTATTTTTAAAAGCTTTAATAACTAGCTTTTAGATTAATGCTTTGTTCATTCTTTTCATCCTTAAAATGTTATATAAATGTTAACTTTTATTGTTAAATATTACAAGGTTCTTTCCTTCAATGTCTGTTTTTGGCCCTGTCTGGGAAAGGAGGTGGAGTGGGGTGGGTTGTTACCTAGTGTGGGGAGTAATTATGGGCTGGGAGGGCATACCTGTACAAGGCACATTGTTGTATTTGTTTTTTTATTAACTTCTAATACTATGATTATAGATAATTAAATGGCTGGACATAGTTATGTCTTTCTACATGTGTTCAACTGAAAGGAAGCAGGGGTAGGACGATGCTACTTAATCAGGACTGGGCCTAAGTCCTGATCTGATTGATCAGATCCACACATAAACCAATGACTCAAAGGAAAAATCTGAGACATCATCCACAAAGGAGCAGAGTAAGAGAGGTGGAGGGGAACGGCTCAAACAGTTTATGGAAATATGCATTGTGATAGAAACAGATAGATTGGTTCCTCATAGACTGATCATATACTTTTGAAGTAGATAAACAATACATTTCAGTCCAGACACTATGCATGAGGGAACAAGCAAAAAAAAAAACAAAAGAAAACAGACTTACTTAGGACCATAGAGCTAAATATTGATAGGGTCACGATTGAAAAATCAAGCATCCTCTTCCTATATTTTCCTATAAAATATGTTTATGTTGATATATCCCTCCTCAACTTAACAGTCTAACTTTTCTAATGAATAGTATCTATTCTCATTAAAAATTCTTCATTCAAATTGGTATTTCATTGGAATATAGAGGTGTTCATAATATTCCTATTAAATATTTTATTAAATATATATTAACATATATAATCAATATATTAATACAAACTAACAAGTGATTTGTAGATAATTAACCTACTTACCATCATCATTGTGTATGCTACATCTGACTATTTTTGGTTTGTCTTCTATTAGATTTAACATATTGAGATGCCTTTGGACTTGTAGATTGTTTTTGCTTTTGGAAGGCAGTTGGTTACTCAATGAGAATTTCTAGGCAGTCATCAATCACATAGAATCTTTCATCCAAAGGAAGAAAGGCAATGTGTAAAAGTATCATTTATTGCTCCTAGCACTCATCCTTCTTCCAATTCTTCCACCCCCACATACACTTTTCTCCAGTGTACAAAAGACATCAATTTCTGTATAAGTTCTTTTCCATCCAGTATTATATAGTGCCAGGTAACAAAATGTTGCATTTTAATAAAAAGCTACAGTATGGGGCTATTACAGTGCCTCTTAACCTTTCTGAAATCATTACTTAAGACTTTCCTTTAATGTATCACTCTTAGTTATGAGAGAAACACTCTGATTTAGAGCAGAAGTCTCACACACCTCTTTTCCCTCTTCCAGTCCATAAACTACATTTTTTCATTTTGTTAATTTTTTTATTTTTAACTCATGAAACAAAACAAACATATCTCTAATACAGTATAGTAAAAAATGATTGCACATGAAATTGCACATCTATTGTGTATAACTTGCGATTCATTTTAAATATTTATTAAAGTCATCATGTAATTTTCATTTTTTCCTTTTTTTCTCCCCTCCCTCATCTATCCATCACTCCTTTCTAGGGAAGTACTAGATCTATTTTTTTTTTCTCTCTGCTAAGGAAGGGAGGCCTGTGCATAAAAGCAGAGATCAGAGTTAAGTTTAAGTATAACTATTTTTACTGCTCCTCTTAAATCAGTGCCTTGCAGTAAGTGCTTAATTTTGCTTACTGATTGGTTGATTAATTTATTGATTGATTAGAGCTCTTTATATCCCACCTCTGTCCTGGATGTGTCCAGAAGGTTAAAAAAACAAGCATATGGTATGTATAACAGAACACTTAGCTGCCTGTACTCCTTTCCTTCCATCCCCCAAAGACTACTCATAGTGTCTTGGACACAGAGAGAACAATATTGACTTGAGAGAAGAGGAGGAGGGAGGAAGGAGAAGAGGGGTAAGGAGTAGGAACAGGAGGGGGAAGGGAGGAGAAAGAGAGGAGGAGGAAAAGGTGGAGAAGGAAAGTGAAGAGGAGGAGGAAAAGAAAGGAGAAGTACTATGTTCTATGTCAGACATCTCATTAACATCAGAACTAAAAGTAGAATCAAGTTTAAGTTTCTGGCATGTAAACAAGTGCTCTTTCTCCTAGTCCATACCAGTAACCTTACATCAGAAATTCTTTCAACTCAGCATTATATTAAAAGACCTGTAAAACTCATAAATTAATTAAAGTGGTAATAAAAGTAAAGGACTTGTCATCACATTTTTTCCTCTTTGGGGGCATGATGGTGATGTACAACATTAAAAAAATATGAGCTCCTTCTCCTTATATAAGCACTTTTGTGCCCATTTTTCTATAGAGTGGCAGGATGAGTGTAACAAGATACTTGCTAAAGGACATTAAGCAGAAGATATCTACTAGTAAGAATTTTGATGGAATAAACCAATATTCCATACTCTAACTAGGAAGAGAAAGACAGCATATCAACCAGCTCAGAGAACTTTCTTTGCCTCATGGATGTCTTTTTGAGCTCTATTCTTCATCATCACTATTTCTGTACTCTGCTCAATAACTACATCTCTTCTACTATGCCCAGATATAATGGAAGTTAACATTTCACATGATGTTCCAGTTCCTAAGAAAGACTGTATTTCCTAACTGATGCTCATTGTGCAAGAGAGACTGGGGTGAGTGGGGGGAGGTTACAGTTGTAGCAGTGAACTTGCTAGCAGAATCATTTTGTAAAATCACTGGTTTGTGTTAAGCCCTTATGCTAAGGAAAGGAGGGGGACAGCTGGGGCCCAATTTCATTATCTAACAGATAACTCCAGAGTGCTAATGGTTAATCATCTATTAAATAAGGACCTTATGGTTGCTGGTACACAGAGCACTGAATCTACCATCCTTCATTTAATTGCTTTTGATCAACTAAGTCACCCAACTATTAGGGCAACTGCCTTTGCCATAATACAGGAAGATGTAAAGATGAAGAATTTAATGCTTGAATTCCTTGGGTATATTATAAAGGTGGAGAGTTATTAATAAGAATGCTGGGAATGAGACAGTGATTGAATTTTTTTGTCTCAAGGTTAAGTAACTATGATGTAAAAATGAATAGATCTCAAAGATTCAATATCTATATAACTAAATTTTGCTAATTCTTTAGTGCTTAAGGAGTGGTGGTTAATGGGTGCTAAGGGGAATATGTATACATGCAAGCATACATATATGCATATATACACACACATATATATATATACATGTATAAGATGTGTATAGATACAGTAATCCATATACACAATAAATTCTATGGGGATAGAAATTCTATTAATTCAGATGATATGGACAAAGGTACAGCTTTACAAATTCTACTCTTTCCTTTCTTCCTAGTAGTTATTACTCAATAAATATTGCTATATAACTATTTCTCTGTTAAAACATAATGTCCTGGAGAATAGAATTATTTCATTCTGGTAGAGCACCTCCTTGATGATGAATAATGAAGAAACTCTTAGAACAAGCCTCACATCTCATGGCCAGTAGGAAGAGAAGAACCAACGATCAGGGATACCCCATTTGCTGTATCTACGGAATTCTAGATCAGCACCCAAACAAATGAGTCTTCGTGGCTAACAGGAAGGACCCTTCCAAGATGTATCCTTTAGCAGGTGCACACAAACACGACACAGAACAGTAGTGGGCATTTAATCAATGCTTATTGAGTATTTGATTGATTGACTTACTGGAGAAGGCTCTGCACCCGGCAGTAGACTAAGTTTGGGACTGCCTTTCTCTTTACTCATGGACAGCTCATCTTGGTTACTATAAATAGATATTAAAAGAGCGACCCTGGGATTTATGCATGACTGATTTTGGCAATAGTGTTGGAAATCTTTTTCCTAAGGAATTATATTCCCTTCTTCACCTCTAGTGGATTTCTTTTTTATGAAGTGGTTTTAGGTACAGTAAAAGTTTGAATGCTTAATGGATCTGTCTTCTATGCTGGCAACTATCCATGTTCCATCTGAAGCTCTGTTTGCTCCAGGGAGCTATCCAAGTCAAGGTAATCACCTGAAATTTCATCAATATGCTGCTACCTCAGTTTTGGATAATCAACACCTTCATACTCCCTCAACCTCCCCTCCCTTCTGATTGGAGGGCTTCATGGTGGCATACTAAATTCCTGTCTAAGTTTTTCTTTAGAAAGGCCTGAGACTTGTACTCTTCAGCTAACTTTCCATTTTCTATCTGCAGTTCCTGCATGCTGGATACCCTTTGGTGCACCTCACTCCACCAAAGCTTTCCAACTTCCTATTTATGTATTATCTATCTCCATTACATTGTAAGATCCTCAAAAACAGGTACTGTCTTTCTTTTTATTAGTTGAATCACCAGCATTTAACACAGTGCCTAGCACATAGTTGGAAACTTAAGAGATTATTATTTAATTTATTGCATTATTAACAAATCACTTTTGGAAAAAAGCAAAATAGGTTAGATCAGAGACATGATTCTTTGGAAAGTGTGCTTTATTTGGAACTAGCAATCCGATATTCAATTCCAACTTCTATCATTTACTAACTGGGTGATTATGAACCTCTAGAATGACCAACGAAGTTGAATTCAAAGGACTTTTTTTGAATCTTGTGTATGACTGTGTGATTTTAGGGAAGCCACTAAATCTTGCTAGCATCATTTCTTCACCTGCAAAATAAAGAGCAGTTGAAAATCAATGTCCTGTTTTTGGGGGAGAGAGAACCTATTTTCTCATCCATAGAATGAAAGATTTGGTAGAACCTAGACTCTAGAACAGGACTGCTTAAACTTTTTCCACTTTCAGCAGCATTCTTTGATGTTGCATGGTCCGAGGGCATGCGTAATGCAAGATCCACATGCTTTGTGCTCAGAATCAAGACTGCAGTGAAGATGCTTGGTACAATATGGGCAAGTGTTACCAGAAACACCTCAGATTCATTAACCATTTGATTTTAATTACTTTTTATTTGTTGCACATTCAGAATCTTTTCACTATTGCCAATTTCCTGACGCACAGTTTAAAGAAATGCTGCTTAGATGACCTCTATGGTTCCATCCATCTCTAAAGTCATATTCCTGTTTTAACTAAGCTCCTTAAGAGAGGAACTACTTTTTCTTCTTCTTCATATGCCTAGTACTTAGCACTATACTTGACACATAGGAAGTACTAAATACATGCTTACTGTTTTACAAATTGATAGATAACTAAGCAAGAATTTGTATGTCATAAAATCAGGAGGAGAGAGGAATTTATTACTAGAAGCTATTGGCATTAAATCATCCTCTCAATCAGAATTTATTGAGCATTTGCTGTAGGAAAGGTCTCACAAAGGTCAGGAAAAACTAAGGGCCTTGTCCACTTCCCACCTTATAATCTAGTAGGTGATATTGGAGAGAATCTAGATTAGAGTACACATGCAATAGTTCACTTCCTTCTAGCTCTCATAGCCTCAAATTTCTTTAAACCACCACAATACCACCTCCTCCCCTGCCTAAGTAACAACTACCATAATAGAAGCTTAAATTTCCTTCTAACATTTTCCCAGGTTGAAAGGAAAACATATTGTTTTTTCAAAATGCCAGATCACAAATGATCTATTACTGGCCTTTGTGGATTTTATGTTCTCCCAGTAGTTCTGGTGAATTAGGTTTTATCTACAGGTAATATAGTTGAAAATTTAGCTTACTTGTGTGGGTAAACTGTGCTGTGAAAAAGAGAATTTCAAAAAGCTTTTTTTTTTTCATCTAAAAATGCTTCTGGGGCATTTATTCAATAGAAAAGAGAGGTGTCTGCCCATGTAATTGTGCACCACTCTAAACTATTGAACACAACCACAAAAGCTGATGGCTTTGATTCCTGTAACCATTGGCTTTGAGGCCACATGCCCCTCCAAGTATAATAGCACATAATAGTTATTTGTTCATGAGTGACTCCTACGACCTAACCTTGGTGGTAATCTAAGAAACAATTGAAATCAATTCAATCTGAGTAGGAATTCCACTATTGAACACACATTCCATTGCTTTGTTCCTACAGCTCTGCTTTCCTGGAAGCGACAAAACATAGCTACACCAAATATGAATAGATAATGATACAGGACCCATGCAAAGTCATACTTACAAATATAAGATGGATTTTTTCAAATGGCCTTTCCAAATATTAGCCAATTGTTAGCTGTTGGAAGTATCTCTTAAATGCATCTGTTAAACATAGCAGTAAGATACTTCAAGTAACAGGTGCTGAAGGCATTTTGACATTTGGCATATGAAGAAAGAATATGATAACAGTTCCTAAATGCTTTATTTCCCTTCAAATTTAGGAATCTGGAATTTTCCTAAAGTCTTACTTTGAAAAATGAATTATTTGCTTTGTTCTACATTCAGAAAGCCCAGTATACTTACTGCACAATTTCTAGTTATGCTACTGTAGACATGTTTCATGGTCACTTTTTCTGGACATCTGATTTCATTGATATGAACTGAGTATTTCTTCCAGCAATGGAGACCATAACCCATTCATGCCTTTTCATCCTATTGTAATAAAGACATACCACATTCTCAAATTCAGATTAATGTAACTAACAAGATGGTCTAAGCACTGCAATCTTTACTACGTGAGAAATTTTTTGTTTGAATTACTGTTTGAATTAATCAAAGGTGTCAACCAGGTATGAAAAATTTTAACACCTCTTTTGAATCTATCAATCAAATCCAAACTAGTTATAAGCAAGTCAAGATACATCTTGATTCATTTTGTAGTATCTTGGCAAGTTCTTCATTCTCAGCAATGGATATTGGACAAAAGAGCTACAATTGTTTTCATGGCCTTAATGTTGAATTCCATATTCTCATCAATAGCACAACAAAGCAAGGTGAAATTATATCCTTTTAAATGATGATTCTCATTTCTTTTAGGCAGAAATTGGAAATAAACACTGCCAACCTCTTCATTTAACACACTAAGAAGAATCTAAAAGTCAGCCTTCCTTCTAGCTGAAATTTCTTGTCTTTCATTTTCATTTATATTGAGAAATACTGACTAGGTTTGATTTAGTTCCTATAATAGTACAAATACATACATACATATATATATATATATATATATATATATATTCACACACATATATATACACTCACACATATATATATATATATATATATATATACACACGCACATATATGTAGGAAAACAATCACAAATTAAGAGGAACAACAGTTGAATTAACATTTTCAGATTATCTAAGGCTATTTTCCATAATAGCTAAAACACACAAACTAAAGAAGGTGTTTTTTCCCACAAATATTGGTACTCCTTAGGTTTTTAGTAGGGACGATTGATTATATCTCATATATTGCAAAATCCTGGATATAGGTATTATAGTTTCTCTACATTATTCAAATGCTACTTGAAAAAACTGATTGAAAACTTTATACATATTTTACTTTTATAATAAAATTTTCCCATCATGTTAGTGGATAGTGAAAATAGTGATATGTTTTGATGTTGATGAGAAGATATTTAAATTAGGGCAAGAGAAGCCAGCACATCAAATTATGAAATGTAATTGATGAATTGTCCTTCAACCTCTGTGAAACATGTGGCAGGTTAATCACTGTTGAAACATTTTTTAAAAAGATTAATCAAATGTACTTAGCTTTCAGCCATTGTCCATAGAAGGAAAGCAACCTATGAAATGAGATCTGGATTGATTCCACCTCACATTCTCCATTTTTAAATAATTTATCCATGACCCCTGGCAAATTTGATTTTTCATTTTTTCAGTCCAGATTTTACATCTTTCCCAACTGAGGGTAGTATTAATGCATTAATTATTTTTAGAAAATACCTAGCTATGCACAAAAAATGCAACAATGAAATTAAGTATGCTATATAAAATGCTATAAAATTCAAAAGAATAAGTATAATCCAAAGAATTAGTAAGAAAATGTATTTCCATCTCTTCTTTGATGAGATGTGAAACCATGGATGTGGAACATCATATATGCTAAGATTTTATTAAAATGTTGGTTAGTTTTCTCTCTCTCTGTTTGTCTCTGTCTTTCTCTCTCTGTTTACCTCTCTCTGTCTTCCTGACTCTATCATTCTCTCCCTCTTTCTTTCAAAGGATAGTTCTTTTAGTAGAGTTGGGGTTGAGGAAATAAGAAATATTTGGAAAGAAAGGTGATGTAAAAGTAAAATATATCAATAACTTTTTAAAATGCCTACGGAGAATCTACTGTGTAAATGTATGACATTATAACTGATACCATATTGCATGTATTCTCAGTGACTGAAGGAAAGAATAGAGGAAGGGACAGAATATTAAAGTCCGAATTTTTTAAAAAAATTGTTAAAAAATAATTTTGAAGAAGTTGCACTACATTTAGAGTCATAGAATTTAAATTGAAAGGGATCTCAGAAGTTAATTAATCCAACATGTACTTGACATCCCTTATAATGGAGATTCCTTTACCTTCTGAGTCAGGCCAGTGGAAAAACCATATATAAATAAATGAATGAATGAATGAATAAATACACAAAATGTATGGTTCCTGCCTATGAAAACCTTAAACTTAGCTAGAGTGGCCACACTTGTAAATGAAAGGCAATAGAGTGGAAAGAGGGCCAGATAAGGATAGCCAGAAGATAGGAGTCCTAGATGTAACTCTGGTACTGACTAGATAGGAGGTCTTAGAAAGTGACTTCATTTCTCTGGGCTTTAGTCTATTTATCCATACAAAAGAGGTACTAGTCAAGATAATGGCTAATGCCCATTCCAGATCTAAATTGTAGAGGAAGTGGGGCATAGCACCAGAAGATAAGAGGTCTAGTCTTGATGTGGTGTAAATTGCCAAAGTTTTCCTGATCCAGGAGATAGTCTTTTGCGGTAGCTATAATTCAAATGCCCACAATATAAACTTCCAATTTTAATGGGAAAACCACCACCATCACCACTATCACCATCTCTTCAACTTTCCTTCCACCAGTGCTCACCAGTGGAGAAAAATACTGATAGCTGGACCTGATCCAAAAAATTACAAGATTGGAACTCTAAGATTGCAACTCAGTATAAAGTGAATCTGCCTCTTTTTTCTATTTTATACCTCTCCTTACCCCTACTGCTCACACCTACTCTGCACTCCAAGTTTGATTCTTCTATCTCTCTCTTCACAAAGGAAAACATCAGATAAACTCATTCATGCCAAAATGCTAGAGATTCCAGTGTTACCACCCCCAGTAGTGTTTGCATCTTAAAATTCCTAATGAGGAGAAAGAAATGTTTAATACATGGGAATCATCAATTTCTAGTAGTAGAATTCCAGGTATGAATGCTGGTAATTACATCATTGCATCTGGTAAATAAAAAGACTTTACGGGAATCCTTCAAATCATTCTCCATTAGCAATCGTCTACTCCATGTATGTTTAAGGCTCCCTTGGCAGTAGTTTATACTTACTATGTGCTTGTCACATTCTAGATGGATCTCTTCTTCAGCTACCTTTCCATCCTCCCCACTTATCTGATGTAGTCATTCAGTTTAGTATCTGGAAATGCCTGCACATAATTCTCAAGTGTCTTCCAGTGAAATTTTTCAAAACTGTGGAAAGGGTTGTGAAACTGAATCCATCCATCAAATATCTCTTCAGAGGACATACAATGCCAAAACATATGAGTAAAAAGTAAAAATATCTTGTTTCTCTAACTGCCCAGTTAATAGCCTAATGTAGAAACGGCTTTCTGAATAATTGATCTACCCTTTCAGTTCTATCCATATTCGGCAGAGCTATCAATCACTAAATTCTCTTTGCATTTGTATGGGTAAAACAACCCAGGGACTCACTCTTCCCTCAGGTGTGATTTCCATTCTGGACACCTCCCTCCCCAGTAGAATGGATTCCTTTCTAACCTGACCACACAGTGAAGAGTCAAAGGGAAGAGAACTCCCTAATCTGACACACCCAGCCATCAGTGATTACTGACTTGCTTTAGCCCTAGAGGACTCCTCAGAGCATCATTGTTATTACTAGTTTCAGGTTTCTGGTTTTTTAGAACTGTTACTCACAGGCTGTCATTGGTACTCCCCATTGACTATCAACCATGAGACATCAATTAGCTTTTTAGGAAAAATAGTTTTGAAAAATATTCTAGCCAATTTAATATCTCTCCTCCAATTTAATTATTATATATATGTGTGTATACATGTATGTGAGTACATATGTGTACATGCATGCACACTCCTCAACTAATTCTCATTAATATGAAAAGCATTCAACATATATTTTACCATTGTGTGTTATTTAAGAAGCCTGATAATCTAACATTACTATATGTTTCCAGACTAGTTACATATTTATTCCCATCAAGATCCTGACAAACTGATTTCATTATTGCTCTCTGTACACGTCATTCTGTCTCTGGACTCTGTCTTTGCACAGTCTGTTCTCCACTCCTTGAATGTCTCCCCACTTACCTCTGCCTAATGGAACACTTGGCTATTATTCTGAACTCAGCTCAAAAATGAAGAGAGTTGCCCATTTCGATCCTGGTAACACGGCGATTTCTTGCACATGGTTGCTAATGCTAGTACTCAGCTAAGTGAGTTGAGTATGGGCCCCTGAATGATTCTTCTGTTTTATGTTTCTTTGCCTAACCATAGGTGACCAAATAACAATTCTGAGATAGACATGTCCAGACTTTGAGGCAACTTCCAAGGAGTCAAGAGATCTGGGTTCCTTAGTGAGTGCTAACTGTACTGTAGGATTTGTCCTCTCTACATTATTTATATTACATTTTGGACAAGAAAATAATCACTAACAGGAGTACAAGTCAACTCTTGACTTGACTTGTTAATAGAGAGAACATAGAAGGAATAGTTTAGACAGCTCAAAGCCAAGGTGAGAAATGAAGTGCTATTAATCAAATGACAAAGGGCTTCATGTTCTAATGGTTTTAATCTTAACTATCAAAAGATTATAGAAACAATGATGTTACTATTGATATTTCTTTGAATTTTTCTTTCAATGAACACTTTTAAGTCTTAATGTTAAACATTGATTCTGTATAGATGAAATGTATTGCTTTCATATACTTGCCTGACATTGTATAGTGGGTACCTTTCTATCCCCCATATGGAGAGAACCTGGATCCAAACTTCTTATTTAAATAAATTTTAGTAGGTCTCCAGGGAAATGGATGTAAGCAGCCAAACAATGAAAGAAAAAGTAACTCCCCCTTCTGTTTGGTTGTTAGGTTCCTCCAGGACTGAGCCTGATCTATTGCAGTACATACCAGAACTTGCAGAGCTGAAAGGGGCTGCTTGTTGGACGGCAGAAGGTGTCTCAAAATCCATTGATAATTTAGTTCTTTAATGATATATTTCAATCTACAGGGCCAGACACATAGGTGATACTTAATACATCATTGTTGAGTATTTGATAGATGACTGAAAAGATTGTGGATTTCAACCAGAAGCTGAATCTCTAAGAAATGTTCTGATGTTAAGAAGGAGAACTCCCTAGTCTTGATAGAAAATAGGACTCTGGATGGGAATCTAAATGATGGGAAAGCAATATGCCTCTTTAGAACATGCAAAATATATGAAATTTCATATCATGCAAATATAAACAAGCGTAAAAAAAAGATAAAGACTGTATTCATAATTCCCTCAGTGTAGGGAACCCCAGCTGGGGGAACTCACTCTACCAATGCAAGTTCCTACCTTTTTGGCAATGTATAGAAATGCCTAGAGCATTGCAAGCTAAACAGATTTGCCCAGAGTCACACAGTCATGATCTGTCAGAGGTGGCAAATGAATCCAGGTCTCTTTGGTTCTGAGGCTGGCTCTCTATCCAATGTATCATGTTCCTCAAGTATAGACATAAACAAATAACTAATTATAGTCCCTAAGAAAGCTCACATGACAGGTATTTTGATAAAGAGGTTCATGGAGACAGAGAAACATGAGACAACCGTAACATGCTTGTCAGGGGAGAGAAACTGAGTAATGAATTAATTTAACAAAATAAAAGTGGGGTATGAATCATAATTTGTTGACTTAAGGAACCTGTGCTGTTTAGCCAGGCCCACAAACAGTGGTACATTTATAGAAAACTTCACTCTTTTCTCTTATTATATAGAAGAGGGACAGTTAAATGAGTAGCAATGAAGCAGCATAGAGAAGGTAGAAAAATGTGCATCCAGAGCACAAGATGGGGATTGGGACTGACATGATAGATCAATGATTGAATGGCTTTATTTACATAATGATAATAAAATGGATCAAAAGAATGAAAATAAAAACTGTGTAAAAAAGTGCTGTGAATTGAAAGACACTCACATGATTTAGTCTATATTCTTCTGCCACATAACAAAATCATATGAAATATATCATTCAGTCAACCATAATTTTAGCTATCTACAACATGCTCTCTTAAGTCAGAATTGAGAACATCTTTATGTTATCATACAGAAGAAGTAAAAAGCAATAGTGGATATTTAGCAGTTTTGTTGATTCAACTAGTCCTTGATTTGTTATGATGCTTTAAAAAAAATACTAAGACTCAGCACTAGGGACACATGGTACTGTGGAAAGAGCACTGGTCTTGGAGTAATAGAACTTGGGTTCTAAGCCTACCTCTTCTAAGCCAATCTGCGCTTGACAAAATCACATATTCTCCTTGAGTGTCTATTTCTACATTTATGAAATAAGATTAGGCCAGGTGGCCTCTTAGATTACTTTTAGTCCTAGATTCATAACATTATGCTCCTAGCTAGGTGATGCAGTTTAGAGATTTCTGGCCCTGGAGTCAGGAATACCTGGGTTTAGATCTAGATACTTAGTAGCTATGTGACCTTGAGCAAGTCACTTAACCACTGTTTTTCTCAGATTCCTCAGTATAAAATGAGAACTATAATTGTACCTGTCCCCCCGGTTGTCATGTGGATCAAATGAGATAATAATGATTAGACACTTAGTATAATGCATGGCACCTAGTAAATACTTTATAAATGTTAATTATTTTTATTATATTATTATTATTTTTATGTCATTTTTATTACTCTAAGTCAAAATGTTTAAAATAGTGCAGTAACCCAGATGGTCTGCTCGAGCATTGCATTGATCACTCCTAAGACAATAAAAGAACCAGAAGAAGGTGTTCAGTGTCCTGGGTAGATTCTAAATGAAGAATTATGGAAAACCATGGGTAAGAATTGCACATACAAAGCCTGCAATCTAAATTAGTGGAGGAAGAATCCATATCATTAAAACCACTAATTCATCAATTGCTCCTTAATAATGTTTGAGGTTAGCTTTATCCTTCTGCTTAGTTATATTCTCCTCTGACTTTTCACTCCATTTTAATAAATGTCACTAAGCCCACATATGATAATAAAAATTGACATTTACATGATATGTTGGCATTGCAAAACATTTTACATTGTATAATTTGATTCTCATAACAGCCTGGGGTTAAATAATGAATATGTTGTTATCCCCATTTTCCATATGGGATTGACTTACAGATAGTAGTTGATGAGGCAGGATTTGAATCTAGGTCTTCCTGATTTTAAGGTAGTATTCTTTCTATTATGCTATAGCACCTCTCATTACATAATGTAACATTTTTGTACCTGTCTTAAAATGATTAATGAATGCCATATGCTATAATGTATGTGCATTAAAATAAGATTTTTAAAGTTTCGTGCATCAGTCCTTTCATAGATATGAAATGAATTTTCATCATTGTTATTATCATCCTACTCCAATCCTTCATCCTAGCATGGAGATAGCTTTGAATTCTTAAAGGTTATGAGAAAGAACCCAAGCTGTGGCAGTTCCTAACCAAAATGAAATGGTTATGAGAGCTGCTTTCTTTAATATAAGAACTAACTGGATTATCTTGGGAAAGACCCATCATCAGATTGCCTGAAAAATGGCTTTTACAATTTACCAGATCTTGAAGATGCTCACCAAGTCACAGAAAAGTTTTAATCTACATTGGTAGAGGTAGTGCTTCCATAAATAAAATCTCTGGTGGTTGAAGCACTGAAGTATCATACTTCCAATCTCATCTAGGCATCCATCTTACCACTCATGGTATTCAACCATCAGTTTTCCCCTCTTTCCTTTAGCTGAACAAATATCTTCCATTTTGGACCTGCACTTCTCCAGCCTAGCCCTGTACTCTCATACATCTATTCTTTCATTTTCTGGGGAAATTGATCCCTTCTCCTTTGGAATTCCCTCCCTATGGTTCCATTTTATGGATTAGTGACAAAGGCAGTGCCAACTATTCCATTTAGCCCATTCTATCTCATGCTGGCCTCAGGCACAAGATCATGCTTTAGGTTCACATCCCGTACAGCTGTTTACATACAGCATGTTTTTTTGCTTGGGAATAGTAACTAAATACTATTATTGCTTCTTTTTAGCTCTCCAATCATGTATCAGTCATGTCCTACCCTACGACCTCTTCAGAGTTGTCTTGACAAAGATGTTAGAGTGATTTTCAATTTACTTCTCCAGCTCATCATTTTTTTTTTAATTAATTAATTTATTTAACTTTTAACATTCATTTCCACAAAATTTTGGGTTCCAAATTTTCTCCCCATTTGTCTCCTCCCCCCACCCCAAAACTCTGAGCATTCTAATTGCAACTATCACCAATCTGTCCTCTCTTCTATCATCCCTCCCTTTCCTTGACCCCATGTTCTTTTTTGTCCTATAGGGCCACATAACTTTCTATACCCCATTGCCTGTATTTCTTATTTCCTAGTTGTATGCAAGAACAATACTCAACAGTTGTTCCTAAAATTTTGAGTTCCAACTTCTCTTCATCCCTCCCTTCCCACCCGTTCCCTTTGGAAGGCAAGCAATTCAATGTAGGCCATATCTGTGTAGTTTTGCAAATGACTTCCATAATAGTCGTGCTGTGTAAGACTAACTATATTTCCCTCCATCCTATCCCATTGCCTCTATTCTCTCTTTGGATCCTGTTCCTCCCCAAAAATGTTGACTTCAAATTGTTCCCTCCTCCCATTGCCCTCCCTTCCATCATCCCTCCCCCCACTCTGCTTATCCCCTTCTCCCCCACTTTCCTGTATTGGGAGATAGGTTTTCATACCAAAATGAGTGTGCATTATATTCCTTCCTTTAGTGGAATGTGATAAGAGTAAACTTCATGTTTTTCTCTCACCTCCCCTCTTTATCCCTCCACTAATAAGTCTTTTGCTTGCCTCTTTTATGAGAGATAATTTGCCCCATTCCATTTCTCCCTTTCTCCTCCCAATATATTTCTCTCTCACTGCTTAATTTCATTTTTTTAAGATATGATCCCATCCTATTCAATTCACTCTGTGCTCTCTGTGTGTGTGTGTGTGTGTGTGTGTGTGTGTGTGTGTGTGTGTGTGTGTAATCCCACCCAGTACCCAGATACTGAAAAGTTTCAAGAGTTACAAATATTGTCTTTCCATGTAGGAATGTAAACAGTTTAACTTTAGTAAGTCCTTTATGACTTCTCTTTTACCTTTTCATGCTTCTCTTCATTCTTGTGTTTGAAAGTCAAATTTTCTTTTCAGCTCTGGTCTTTTCATCAAGAATGTTGGAAAGTCCTCAATTTCATTGAAAGACCATTTTTTCCCCTGAAGTATTATACTCAGTTTTGCTGAGTAGGTGATTCTTGGTTTTAGTCTTAGGTCCTTTGGTTTCTGGAATATCATATTCCGTGCCCTTTGATCCCTTAATGTAGAAGCTGCTAGATCTTGTGTTATCCTGATTGTATTCCCACAATACTTGAATTGTTTCTTTCTAGCTGCTTGCAGTATTTTCTCTTGACCTGGGGACTCTGGAATTTGGCCACAATGTTCCTAAGAGTTTCTCTTTTTGGATCTCTTTCAGATGGTGATTGGTGGATTCCCTGAATACTTATTTTGACCTCTGGTTCTAGAATATCAGGGCAGTTATCCTTGATAATTTCATGAAAGATGATGTCTAGGCTCTTTCTTTGATCATGGCTTTCAGGTAGGCCCATAATTTTTAAATTGTCTCTCCTGGATCTATTTTCCAGGTCAGTTCTTTTTCCAATGAGATATTTCACATTCTCTTCCATTTTTTCATTCTTTTGGTTTTGTTTTGTGATTTCTTGGTTTCTCATACAGTCATTAGCCTCCATCTGTTCCATTCTGATTTTGAAAGAACTATTTTCTTCAGTGAGCTTTTGAACCTCCTTTTCCATTTGGCTAATTCTGCTTTTGAAAACATTCTTCTCCTCATTGGCTTTTTGAACCTCTTTTGCCAATTGAGTTAGCCTATTTTTCTTTTTTTTTTAATTTTTTTAAAATTTAATTTTATTATTATTATTTTTAATGCTTTACAATCACTGCCATAAAATTAAGATTTTATCCCCTCCACGTCTACCCCCACTACCCCCCTCCCTCCTCACAACAGCATAAAATTCTGTTATCCAGTTTTCCCAGCAATTTTTGTCAAACAGTGAGTTCTTATCCCAGAAGCTGGGGTCCTTGGGTTTATCAAGCAGAAGGTTGCTATATTCTTTGCCTACTGTGTCTTGAGTGCCAAGTCTATTCCACTTTTCTGCCTCTCTGTTTCTTAGCCAATACCAAGTGATTTTGATAATTGCTGCTTTATAGTACAATTTGAGATCTGGTAGCACTAAGCCACCTTCCCAAGCATTTCTTTTCATTAGTCCCTTTGATATTCTGGACCTTTTGTTCTTCCAAATGAATTTTTATATTATTTTATCCAGCTCTAGAAAATAATTATCTGATAGTTTAATTGGTATGGCACTAAATAAGTAAATTAATTTAGGTAGAATTGTCATTTTTATTATAATAGTATGGCCTACCCATGAGCAACTGATGTTTTTCCATTTACTTATATCTGACTTTATTTGTGCAAAAAGTGTATTGTAATTGTGTTCATATAATCCCTGGATTTGTTTTGGCAGGTAAACTCCTAAGTATTTTATACTGTCTACCCTAGCTTTAAAGGGGATTTCTCTTTCTATCTCTTGCTGTTGTACTTCATTGCTAATATATAGGAATGTGGAAGATTTGTGTGGGTTTATTTTGTACCCTGCAACTTTGCCAAAGTTTTTTATTATTTCAAGTAGTTTTTTACTTGAATCTCTGGGATTCTCTAAGTAAATCATCATATCATCTGCAAAGAGTGATAACTTAGTTTCTTCTTTGGCTGTTCTTATTCCTTGAATATCTTTATCTTGTCTAATTGCTACAGCTAACATTTCTAGTACCATGTTGTATAATAGTGGTGACAATGTACATCCTTCTTTCACCCCTGATCTTATTGGGAATGCATCTAGCTTATCCCCATTGCACATAATGTTTGCTGAAGGTTTTAGATAGATACTGCTTATTATTTTATGGAAAGTTCCCTTTATTCCTATGTTCTCCAGTGTTTTTAATAGGAATGGGTGTTGTATTTTGTCAAAAGCATTTACTGATCACTCCGCCATCCTGGCTCCTGGAAGTTCAAGCAGGTGACTTACTGAAGTTTAATCTTCAGGCTGAAGGTCTCAGCAGCTGCTGCGCTGATATCTGGTGCTCAGCAGCTCTCCCTGCCTTGGTTTAGCTTGTTTCTGGCCCTCGGTGCTGCTCCGCTGGTTCCGCCTGCAGCTCTCAGGCTTCTCGGGCCCCTTTTGCTCCGCTGAGCTGACCTCACTGTGCTGTGCACTGGGGGCTCACCGCTGTGGAACAGATCCTTCCCGTGGACCTTCCCATCTACCCTGGGCTCTGAATCCATCACAGCCTGTCTCCCACTGGATTCTGCACCTCCAAAATTTGGTCAGATTCTCCTTTCAGAGGTATCTGAAGGAGTTTGTTCAAGAGCTTAGGTGAGTCATTGCTTTCACTCTCCCATCTTGGCTCCACCCCCTAGCCTATTTTTCAAGGTGCCATTTTTTTCAGCATTTTTTTGGGTCTCCTTTAGCAAGCTGTTGACCTGCTTTTCATGCTTTTCTTGCATCTCTCTCATTTCTCTTCCCAGTTTTTCTTCCACCTCTCTAACTTGATTTTCAAAATCCTTTTTGAGCTCTTCCATGGCCTGAGCCCATTGGGTAGACTGGGATACAGAAGCCTTGATTTCTATGTCTTTCGCTGATGGTAAGCATTGTTCTTCCTCATCTGAAAGGAAGGGAGGAGATACCTGTTCACCAAGAAAGTAACCTTCTATGGTCTTATTTTTTTCCCTTTTCTGGGCATTTTCCCAGCCAGTGACTTGACTTCTGAGCTTCCTCTTCACACCCACCTCACCTCCAGAGCCACCCAGCCAGCACTTGGGGTCTGAGATTCAAATGCTGCTTCCCAGCCTCAGGGCTTTTGGCAGGGGCAGGGCTGCTATTCAGTGTGAGATTAAGTTCAGATGCTCAGGTCAGAGCAGGGCAGCCACTCAGGGCTCATTTCCCTCAGGGGGTTTATTGGGAGACCTTCAACAATGGATCAGAGCTGCTGCCTACTTTGGGAGCCCCTGTCTGCTGCTGCCTCCCAAGGGGGCCTGAGTTATGGGGACACCCCACTCCCCTCTTGGCCACCCAAAAAGACTCTCTCTCTGACCTTTGTCACCTGTGGGTGGAGGTACCTGTGTGGCTGTTGGAGATTCCATCCCTGAAGCCTGCTCAGATCTGCTCCTCTTGGTGCTGTGTGGCCAAGGCAAGGTTGGGCCCCGCTCTGGGTCCAGTGTGTGACAGACCTTTCGGGTCAGTTTTTCAGGTCTCTCTGGAACAGTAATCTCCTCCACTCCATTGTTCTGTGGCTTCTGCTGCTTCAGAATTTGTTGGGAGTTCTTTTTTAGAGGAATTTTATGGGCTGTGGGTTTGGAGCTAGCATATGTGTATCTTTCTTCTCCGCCATCTTGGCTCCTCCCCCCTTTCCCAGCTCTTCTTACATGTGAAGAACCTGAAGTAAACAAGGTTAAATGGCTTGTTCAGGGCCACATAGCTAGTAAGTGTCTCAGTTTGGATTTGCATTCAGGTCTTCCTTATTTCAGACATTATTTAACCCATACCTGTTATAATTTTCTCCCCTATATGTGTTGCATTCATCTATTGAAATAACAGATCCCTGAAGGCAAAGAACTATTATTCTATTTTATATTTGTGTCCCTGGAACCTAGCACAGTGCTTGACACAAAAAAAATGTGCTTAATATACTTCAAAAAAAAAGGCATCCTTATTATTAACAATAATAATTATTAGTAATAAAATAGTGCTGGTAAATACAATATTAGTAATAATATTAAATTATTACTCAAATGACCACAAAACAATGCATTTGAGACTTTCAGCTTAAGGCCTAAAATAAAGACATCCAATTGTCTTTTACTGACTTAAGTTGGCTTATAAAAGAGTCCCAAATGCCCTATAACTGGTCCATGATTCAAATTTTGGTGGGGGGGAGGGGAAAAGAAGGGTTTCCCCTACATACCTAAGGATAGTTTGTCTGTGATTTCCTTTTTCTTCTTTTCATTTTTGCTGCCATCCTCATTAATTCTTATATAAAACAAAACACATTAACAGAATTAGTAAAAACTAATGCCGTAGCTTAGGATAGTTATGTCTGTTTTGTTATCATTCACTTATATATTATTGGGCAACAGTAATACATTTTTTTCAAAGCATATTTTAAAAATTCACATAATCTCCTGTACTTAAAAACTTGATATGTAATAGATCATTCTAAAAGTACATGATTAGCTAAATAAATTATGTGATATAAGCATCAATGTCCTCTTGAAGAAATAGTAGGGAAAGTACTGTGGAAACAATTTTTAAAAATTATATTGCCCCCCTTCTTACAGGTAAGGGACTGTCACTCCTGGAAAGTCAATCTTGCAAATCTTCCCTAACATGGAAATGGTAGTACCTCTATAATAATCTTGTGCTATTACTCAGTTTATTTTTAGAAGAGAGTCCTGCGTTGGGAGATAAGTTCAATTGGTCCCTCTGAGACTATCTCCAATTTTTCCTATATATATATCTTGCTTGTAGATTTTTTTAATTCCCTTGTTGTCTCCTCCAATGAGAGATCCTGGAGAGAAGGTACAGTTTTTGTTTTTGTTTGTTTTGACTTTATTTGTATCCCCAGAGCTTAGCATACTGCCTGAAACATAGTTGATGCATCATAAATGTTTGTTGCTGATTTCTAGGATCATTTTCACCGCCTTGATTTTTATAATTTCTTTAAAAATTCTCTGAAATCACAATATGTGTATGTGTGTGTGTATATATATATATATATATATATATATATATATAGGGTATATTTAAACATTTTATGAACAAGAATACATACTTTTTCATTCAATCATGCAAAAACCTACATACAGCCTAAAACATCACATGAGACAAAACATTCAGAACTTGAGATAGTTTTAGGAAGCCAAAGTCCTCTTGGGTAGCCTTTTTCATTGTTCAGTATTTTGATTGTGTTAATTTACTTTATCTTTCATTGTCCTAATTAGTGATGGTTGTGGCATATATTTGGTGTTCAAGGAAGGTTGACACCTCTGGTATGAGGCCTTACTGAACCTTTTTCAGGGCTGCTGACCTGTGTCTTTAAGAAGCTGTAAGATGCACAGCAGCCAAACCCAGGTATAGTGTCTCAACAGATGGGCTGAATCATATTGAGGGTAACCGGGGGGCCTCAATCCTGTCAGTGAATTAGTGGGATGTTTACTGCAAACATGTGAAGCCTTCCCCTGACAGAATGGGCAGATGAGAACAATGTGTTTGAAAGGCCATGAAGGTGGATGAAGAAGATACCATGGAGTGCTTAGTGCTTGATCATAGACATTGTAGATGACAAGGTAATCTGTTGCATCCCAGGCCTTTGAAAGTCATCTTAACTTTTGTCTTGTCCCTGGGCTTTGATGATTCTAGAAGAGAGGGAAAGGCTGATGACACTATGCAACTCTGCCTCACTTAAATCCAATTCACATATGAGTTGACATCACCTGTGATGTCATTGGTCTTTTTTGAAAATGATGGACAAATAACAAAAACAACTGATACTGAAATTTCTGACCAAAGAAGTCTGAGTGGGTGAGGGATAGTAATAATCTGTTATTCTTTTCTTAGTGTTATTTGAAGTTAGTATAATTAATGCATGTCAACTAAAACTGCCAATAAAACTCCCATTTTTGAAAGAGATGAACTCCCTTCTTTAGTAGAAGAAACTTTTTTCATTGTATATGATTTGTACATTAAAACTACATAACATTAATCTCTACTTATATCTTTATAAGTTGTGTGCTAAAAGAGCAACATATTCTTTTCCCCAATGTAACTATCATGACCTTTTTTGACCCCGATTTAAGACATGTCCCTTTTGTTAGGATCATTCTCAAGATAATTGCTTGCTCTCAAATTGAGTAGACAACCCACCCTGAAATAACTGTGACTTCCCAACTTCACTGATTGGTAGCATCATTAAATTCTTTACAAGAACCAATCCATCATAGATTCCCCTATAGAAAAGAAGTACATACATATAAAACCACTTCTGGTCCTGAATTCATGCTAAAGATAATTTTCCCTAAATCATGAATAGAAAAGACAGTTCATGAGCTCAAATACTTGTGCCCTGGACAATTAGTACTATAGAAAGACCTTCTATGACCTCAGACTTGGGTGACCTTATAAATTAGCACTATAAATACTTTAAGAGCATTTAAAAAGTGTATCCTTACTAATAGAGAGTAATATGAAAGGAGTGACTTTTACTCTATAAACAAGAGGACTTCAACCCCAAGATGCATTGTTGATGAAACCTCACCTTTGCACTTTTCTACAAAGTCTGTGATCCCTGTACCTGTGGAGAGAGGGCTGGCAGAAGATGAAGAACCCATTAGCCTGAAGGAATGTACCATTTATCTGAAAGCATCCAGGGTATTCTTGGTACATGCTGCAGTCTCTCAATTCATTATTCATCTGAGATGTATATTGCTGTAAATCATATACTTCAGTTAGCCCCACTATAAAATAAAAGAACTATGTCTTGAGTTTTCCTTTATTTTTAAGTAGTTCAGAAATAATGCTAAATGGGTGACTATACATTTAGAAAGCATTTGCTGATAAATGTTAAAAAATGTTAGGAGGTTCTTGCTAAGCTCTTCAACCCTTGAAAGTAGTTTTATAAACCTAAAACAGCATAAAATTTTTCAGAATCCCCTATTGAGTGGTAATGAAACTGCTGAAAGGCATGCAGCCAAAGAGATATAGAATTCTTTGGATAGAAAAAGATTATAAAAATAATTTAATGCAGTATCTTCATTTTAACGATGTGTAAACAAAGGTTAAAGAGATAAGTGACTTGTACAAGGTTATGTATCAAAATAGTGGTGGACCTAACCACAATATTTATTGGATATCATTTTATTCTTTAAAATATTTTCATGCTTCCAGATTTTTTATTTTCTTTACCATACTGACTAGCTTGAAAATTTTTAGAATAATGGACAAAAACACTGAATAATTTGAAATTTTCCAATGCTACAATTTCTTTCTTGTGTAGGCTTTATGAGGGAGCCTGACAGAGATCACCTTTTACATTCTTTTTGCTTTTGTGAAGGCACCCATTTTAGACAAAAAAAGCATTGATAGTTACACTGCAAAATAAATCAATCCAGAAAAACATGTTTTTCACTTTGTTTAATTTTTCAAAGGCAATTAGCTTTGGTCTACATACACTGCCTTGGCCAGAACAAGAGATAATATGCTTACATATTACTTAGTTTTGAATATTTCTAGGGTGGGATAGAGGGCAGTTCAGTTTGATGACTCTAGATTTAAGTACCTCTAAGATATTTCTAGAATTTGATTCTGTCGACTATTGGACCACCATGAATCAGGAAAGGGGTGTCACCTGAGTTTCCCTAAATAGAACTGTCATTAATGGAAAGAAGGAGATTCATCTGGGGATTGACTCAAATCAACTGATGTGTTGTTACTAGCATTGGTGATACGGCATTCCAATTCTAGTACTTTTCCAAGAAAAGATAATTTATAAATATTGCTTGGAATATAATAGGCATTTAATGAATGCTTATGATTCATTAAATTTGATAATATTTAACCACATCATTTATAAAATACTTATAATGTGTGTAATCAACATAGAAACAGTACCAGGTAACCAACTTCTGTGTCATACTGATATCTTCAAAGTAAAAAGAAAATCAGCATAAAGTACATAGAGTCAATCAGCCCTAGGTGAAAGGAACATTAGAGACCACCTAGTCTGATTTTCTAATTTTATATACAAACAAAACAAAGGTCCCCCAAATTTAAGAGATATCTCTAAGATCACACAGATCGTAAGTAGCAGTCAATATTCATGCTCAGGTCCTTTGACTCCAAATCCAGGACTCCTTTGAACAAAATAGTTCCTCTGATATGCTGGATGAATACTGCTTAGAGGATTTATGGAGGGAAAAAAATGTAACCCAAATCACATGGAATAAAAAAACAAACAAACCATGAGGGCATGATGTCTGCACAGCAGAACACATTGACATTGATGAAATGATACATTTAATATAAAAATATTAAAGCATGTGCAAGACATTTTACTAGGTGTAGGAGATATAAGACATAGATCTTGCTCACAATCAGTTAAATATGCTCCATTTTTTTTCTTACTGTAAAAGGATTTGTTTGATTCACTTGTATTCTCTCTCCTAGTTCTTCTGATCAATATGAAGAATTAGTATTCATACTCTGCTTTAAGGTTTAAAAAAAGTCTTTGCTCCCAACTACTCTATAAAGAAGGTTATGAAAGTATTACTTCATTTGTAAGACCTGGAATAAAAGTTAAATCTCTGTGTTACCAAAAAGCTATAGCCCGACATTTGGAGATTTAACCTTTGATTTTCAACCATGAACAAGATCTATTAAAGACTTAACTCACTGAGTCATTTATTGGTTACTTGCTACCATCACCTCTTCTTGCTGTAGGACAAGAAACATATTCACTTTCATCTTTTTCTTATCCCTAAAATGGTCAAAGAATATGAACAGGCAGCTGGCAGATGAAGAAATTAAAGCTATCTATCGTCATGGGAAAAATGCTCTAAAACATTATAGATTTAAAAATGCAAAGTAAAACAACTCTAAAGTAATTCCTCACATTTGTTAGATTGACTAATTTGACAGAAAAGGAAAATGATGAATATAGGAGTTGTGGAAAAATTTGAACACTAATGCGTTGTTGGTAGAGTTGTGAATTGACTCAACCATTCTGGAGATCAGTTTGGAACTATGCCAAAAGAGCTATCAATCTGTGCATGTCCTTTGATCCTGCAATACCAGTACTATGTCTGCATCATGAAGAGATGATAACAAAAGAGAAACGTGCTTACCTGTATAAAAAAATATCTATAGTAGCTCTTTTTTGTGGTGTCAAAGAAATGGAAATTGAGGGAATGTCCGTTAATTTAGAGAATAGCTAAATAAGTTGTGGTATATGAATGTAATGCAATATAATTGTGCTATAAGAAATAATGAGCAGGCAAATTTCAGAAAAAACCTGGAAAGAGTTAAATGAATTGATACCGAGTAAAGAAAACATAACCCTGGAGAAAAGTGTTCACAGTAACAGCAACACTGTGCAGTGATCTTAGACTTAGTTCTTCTCAGCAATACAGTGATGTAAGGCAATTCCAAAAGAGTATGAAGGTAGGTGCTATCCACATCCAGAGAAACAACTGTGGAGTCTGAATGTAGATTGAAGCACATTATTTTTGCTTTTTTCTTTGTTCACATTTCTTTTTCTTTTCTTTTTTTTTTTATTTAACTTTTAACATTTATTTTCACACAATTTTGGGTTACAAATTTTCTCCCCTTTTATCCCCTCCCCCCCCCAGACCCAAGCTTTCTAATTGCCCCTGTGACCTATCTGCTCTCTCCTCTATCCTCTCTCCCTGCCCTTGTCTCCGTCTTCTCTTTTGTCCTGTAGGGCCGGATAGCTTTCTTGACCCCTTAACCTGTATTTCTTGTTACCCAGTGGTAAGAACATTACATTTGGTCCTAACACTTTGAGTTCCAACTTCTTTAGCTCCCTCCCTCTCCACCCCTTCCCCTTGGAAGACAGGCAGTTCAATATAGGCCATATCTGCTTAGTTTTGCAAATGATTTCCATACTAGTTGTGTTGTATAGGACTAACTATATTTCCCTCCATCCTATCCTGTCCCCCATTACTTCTATTTTCTTATGGTCCTTTCCCTCCCCATGAGTGTCAATCTCGTATTGCATTCTCCTCCCCATGCCCTCCCCTCTATCCTCCCCCCCACCCTGCTTGTGCCCCTGTACCCCACTCTCCTGTATTGTGAGATAAGTTTTCCTACCAAAATGAGTGTGCATTATTCTTTCCTTTAATGGAATGTGATGAGAGTAGACCTCATGTTTTTCTCTTGCCTCCCCTCTTTATCCCACCACTAATAAGTCTTTTTCTTGCCTCTTTTATGAGAGATAATTTGCCCCATATAACTTCTCCCTTTCTTCTCCCAATATTTCTCTCTCACTGCTTGATTTCATTTTTTTTTAAGATATGATCCAATCCTCTTCAATTCACTCTGTGCACTCTGTCTCTATGTATGTGTGCGTGTGTGCATGTGTGTGTGTGTGTACTCCCTCCCAGTGCCCAGATACTGAAATGTTTCAAGAGTTACAAATATTGTCTTTCCATGTAGGAATGTAAACAGTTCAACTTTAGTAAGTCCCTTATGACTTCTCTTTGCTGTTCGCCTTTTCATGGTTCTCTTCATTCTTGTGTTAGAAAGTCAAATTTTCTTTCCAGCTCTGGTCTTTACATCAGGAAAATTTGAAAGTCCTCTATTTCATTGAAAGACCATTTTTTCTCCTGAAGTATTATACTCAGTTTTGCTGGGTAGGTGATTCTTGGCTTCAGTCCTAGTTCCTTTGACTTCTGGAATATCCTATTCCATTCCCTTCTATCTCTCAATGTAGAGGGTGCCAGATCTTGTACTATCCTGATTGTATTTCCACAGTACTTGAATTGTTTCTTTCTAGCTGCTTGCAATATTTTCTCTTTCACCTGGGAATTCTAGAATTTGGCCATAATGCTCCTAGGAGTTTCTCTTTTTGGATCTCTTTCAGGCGGTGTTCTGCGGATTCCTTGAATATTTATTTTGCCTTCTGGTTCTAGAATCTCAGGGCAGTTTTCCTTGATAATTTCATGGAAGATGATGTCTAGGCTCTTCTTTTGATCATGGTTTTCAGGTATTCCCAGAATTTTTACATTGTCTCTCCTGATTCTATTTTCCAGCTCAGTTGTTTTTCCAATAAGATATTTCACATTATCTTCCATTTTTCGAATCTGCGCTGTATGTTCTGAGATATCTGTCTTTCTCATAAAGTCCTTAGCGTCCATCTGTATCATTCCAGTTTTGAAAGGTCTATTTTCTTCAGTGAGCTTTTGAATCTCCTTTTCCATTTGGTTGATTCTGCTTTTGAAAGCATTCTTCTCCTCATTGGCCCCTTGCACCTCCCTTGCCAACTGAGTTAGGCTAGTTCTCAAGGTGCCAATTTCTTCAAGATTTTTTTGGTTCTCCTTTAGCAGGGAGCTGATCTGCTTTTCATGCTTCTCCCTCATCCCTCTCATTTCCCTTCCCAGTCTTTCCTCCACCTCTCTAACTTGATTTTCAAAATTCCTCTTGAGCTCTTCCATGGCCCGAGCCCATTGGGTGGGCTGGGACACAGAATCCTCGATTTCTGTGTCTTTGCCTGATGGCAAGCATTGTTCCTCCCCATCAGAAAGGAAGGGAGGAAGTGTTTTTTCTCCGAGAAAATACCCTTCAATAGTTTTACTTCTTTTCCCTTTTCTTGGCATTCTCGTCAACCAGTGACCTGACCTCTGAATGTTCTCCTCACACCCACCTCGCCTCCTGGTCCTCCCAGCCAGCGTTTGGGGACTGAGATTCAAATGCTGCTTCCTGCCTTAGGGTTTTTGGTGGGGGCAGGGCTGCTATTCAGTGTGAGAATTAAGATCAGGTGGTCAGGGGCAGGGCTGCCTCCCTGGCTCAGTTCCCTCCGGGGGTTTATGCATAAACCTTCCACAATGGATCCAGGCTCCCACCCATTTGGGGAGCCCCTGTCTGTAGCCGCCTCTCAGCTTCTATCTCCTGGGGGGGCCCGAGCCATGGGGGCACCTCACTCCCCTCTCAACCCACCAAAGGGACTCTCTCATCTACCCCCATCAGTCCCCTGTTGGTGGGGGGCCTTGTAACGTCGCTGGAGATCCCGTCTCTGGAGCCTTCTAGGATCTGTACCTCTCGGAGCTGCGGCCGCCGCCGCAGGTCTGGGCTGGGCACCACGTCTGCAGCGCCACGGACCTTTTGCGAGATGTTTGCAGGTCCCTCTGTGGGTGGGGGGACTCGCGTGGCTGCTGGAGATCCCCGTCCCCGTAGCCCTCTCGGATCTTTTCCTCATGGTGTCGCTGCCGCAGTATGGCTGCTCTCTGCTCCCCAACCTGGCGCCCAGTCCACGGCCCGAGGGACCCCCCGCGAGAGGTTTGCAGGTCTCTCCGGAACAGAAATCTCCCTCGCTCTAATATTCCGTGGTCTCTGGGTGCAGAATTCGCCCTGGGTTAGTCCCCTCTGCCGTTTTGTGGTTTGTGGGTTCAGAGCTATGTGTATGTGCGTCTTTCTACTTCGCCATCTTGGCTCCACCCCCCACATTTCTTTTTCTCTTTTGCTCTGATTCTTCCTTTATAACCCAACTAATGGGGAAATATGTTTATACACATGTATAATATACATCAAATTGTTTGCCATCATGGGAGCAGGGATTGAAGGGGGAGGGGTGAAAATTTTGAAACTCAAAATCTTATAAAAATGAATTTGGAAAAGTATCTTTAAATGTAATTGGATAAAACAAAATACTATAAAAAAGAAAATAAGTTTGGGAAGAGTGACAGAATCTACCCAAGTACATCAAGAAAAAGAAAAGGAAATTCATGTTGTAGTTTTTAACATATACACCAGGATACAGACTCATGTTGCAGTGGAATGAGAATATTTAACTTTGTATCAGTGTCATTTCATATTCTTTTTTTCAATAGCTCAGTAAAGTATTTTGTTCTTCTGTTAGCATCTCATAGTTACTTTGTCATAATACGTTTGGTCTGATTGTATCAAAGAATGTAAGACTTTATGAGGAAAATATATTTCTTTTGGAAATCCAGTAAAGCCACCAATATATCATAAATGCCTTGCAACCTCATTCTCCCTTGGTTTTCAAAGAAAAGCCGTACATCCCTGAAAGGCAAGTTTCAATAGGATAGAATCAAAAAATAATATGTGTTGCTACTTTTTAAAAAATGTTTCTGCCTCTAATCTTTTCAATAGCAAGTTCAAGGTCAGTCAACAGGCATTCTAAATTTTCCCCCATTTATCAGTGCTGCTAGTAACAAGTAGTTTTATCAATGGAAAAAATAATGAAACAAGTAATCTTTTCATTTTAGATCATATACCCACCAGGTGTACTAGACATTCATGCTAACACTGTTCCATTTAGAGTGATAACTTGCCTATCCAATAATGAAGGAATAAAGATCTTTTAAAAAGTAACACGTGAAAAAAACAAAGAAAAATAAATTTCCTTAATTGTGGAACTCATTTCTGGTAGACCTCAAATAACCTGATAGTCATCTTACTGTTAAGCCGTGGGTAAAGTTCTGTTTACCGACACACAAGTGCCCACAAACAAACCCTAAGCACAACTACATACTTGGCAATGTAGTTCTTGGGCACTTCCTGTATACTTTCTCTCCTCAAGTAGAAATTTCTCTCATTTCTCAGCTGTCTACTGGTCTCTAAAACATGTTGCCATGTGCCATGACAATAGGAAAGATTCTAATATTGGATTGTTATATTTGTTGGCTGATTGGCTGATTATACTTCAGTGTGAATTAATTTTACTCAATGTACAACCTGAAGGCATAGGTAGTTTAAGACTTTTATCTCTAATTGTGGCTTGGAAGGTTTTGTCATCCCTGAGAGCAGCAAGGAAGTAGACAAGCAACTGAGGAATAGAGAGAACTGACAATATTCATTTATTCAGTATTCTTGACCACATACTCTATGTAGTGTCACTAGTGGTATTATTTTAGTAGCTGAAAGAGCCCTAGATAATCCAGCCAATCATTTTGTTGATTAGGAAACTGAGGCCCAAATGGAAGACGTAATTTTTCCAAAATGACAAAGTCAATAACTAACAGCAAAAATCTTAACCCATGCTTTTCACTCCAAATGAAAAGTTTTTTTCTCCAATATTCCTTTATATCTTTCAATAAAATATCCCTGTTCAGTTTTTCCCCATATATATTTGTAGGACACATCACAGAATCAAAGAAATTCAGAGTTGGAAGGTACATCAGAGTACATATGGCTAAAGGCAACTAAACTGTGTAAAGTCTAGAGCTGAAGACAAAGGATCAAGAAAATCTGAGTTTGAAACCAGCCTCAGAATTTGCCTCTCTGTGACTCTGAGCAAGAAACAAATTCAGTTGTCTCATCAGTGAAATGGGTATCATTAAACCACTTTTGTAACAAGGTCATTATAAGGATCAGATGAGCCAATAGCAGTAATGATTTTTTCAAACTTAACAGTGCTATACACGTGTTTGTTTTTATGTGCCAGGCACTATGCTAAGCATTTTACAATTATTACCTCATTTGATCCTCACAATAACCCTAAGAGGTAGGTGTTATTATTATCCCCATTTTATAGCTATGGATACTGAGGCAAACAGAGGTTAACTGACTGGCCCAGGGTTACACAGTAAATAAATGTCTGAGGTCAAATTTGAACTCAGCACTTCCTCATTCCAGATCTGACTATCTACTGTGCCATCTCACTGTCTGCCATTATTGTTATTAAATTAATTAAGCTATTAATAAACATAATAGGTACTAGTTATATAGTACTTATTATATGCTATACACTGTTCTTAGAACTTTTTAATTATTACCTCATATAATCCTTGCACCAACCTTGGAAGGCAGGTGCTATTATTATGGTCATTTTACAAATGAAGAAACTGAGGTAAAGAGACTTTCTCAGGTTTATATAACTAATAAGTGTTTGAGGTGGGATTTGAAATCAGGCCTTTTTGATTCCAGGTCCATTACTCTATCTACAGCATCACCTATCTGCTTTTGCTATCATCTCCATTTCATCATCATCATCATTATCTAGTCCAATTCATATCTGAACAGGAATAATTTTCAAGCAGCATAGACAAATGGTCATCCAATGGTTCCTAAAGCCATTCATTTTGCTTTTGAATAGCTCTAAAGGTTGGGAAGTTGTCTCTTTTTTGTTTGCTTTTCTTTACATCTAGCTTAAATGAACCTTGTTGTAACTGATAGATGATAAGTACTTTGGATAGTAGGTCTTGGACTGGAATGGACCTTGAGAATTCATCTAACACCCTACTTTTACAGGTAGGGAAACTGAGGCTATGAAAGACTAAGTGGATTGCTCAGGGTTATATACCTAGTGAGTTGCTGAGGCAGGACTTGAACCTAGGGTTTTCAGACTTTTACTATGTCCTACTCCATGCTGCTTGTCAGCTTCTTACTGATTTTCCCAGTTCTGATCTTTTTAGCTGGAGGAAGTGGAATCTATCATCAAATGGGGCTGCCTGCCATATACTTAAAGATCCATTACATATACCCTTATCATTCTCTTCTGCAGGCTAACCATTTCCAGTTACTTCAGTCAATTATTGGATGGCATGATTTTGCAGCCCTTTATCATGATGAACATCCTCTTCTGGATTCCTTCTTTAAGTGTATCATTCACAACTGAAGAAAATACTCCAGAAATGATATGAACAGGGCAGAATAGTATAACAGGACTATCACTCTTTTATTCTGGTTACTGTGCTTCTCTAGGATAAGATCACACTAGTTTATTTGTTTTGGCTACAAAAAGGACACACTCATCAAACCTTTGCCATCTGATATGAATATCAAATCTTATAATAAATGATTACCTAGTCACACCTCCAACATCTTGCATTTGAGGCTATTTTTTTTCTTTAGCCCAAAGTTCTAACCTGCTCAAATGAATGTAGTTCAATTCAATAAACATTTATTAAAGACTACTATATAACTAGGCATTGTGCTTAGTCCTAGGATACAACTAAGAAAGAGAAAGACAATCACTGCTCACATGGAACCTAAAGTCTAATGGGGAAAGGCAATACCCAAAAGGAAAGTGGACAGTAGGAGGGAAGAAATGCAAGGAATTCCAATCCTAGGAAAATCTTGATCTTTGGAGTTCATTGTAAGAGAGTTCCAGATGGAAAGTGTGTGAGCTGAAAAATCCAGGTCCTGCCCTCTTTAAAAGAAAGCTTGGGTTGGAATTCATAGGTTCACACTCCAGCCTTCTAATTAGAGTAGGGAGGAGGCTGAAGGAGTGAAGAAAGTTTTGAATGTATCTAACATTGAGTTAAACAGCAAGATGAAAAGATTTCTGGAGATCATCTTAGCCTGGAAGGATCATCTTCTTCCTTAAAGCTGACACCAAGCAAAGCTGAAGACTCAAAGTGGAGTGTTGAAATAGTTTTGAATACTGATTTTGTTTTGTAGTGGGAATGCAATCTGTATTATCCAAGTCAAATATTTAAAAAGAAAAAAAAATCAGCAATGAATGTTATCTCTGGGAGATTCTACTAGGGAACACCTTCCAAGATGATATAATCACTGTATTGCTTCATTGTCTATTGTGCCTTTTAGCAGGATATAGTTTCCTTCCTTATCTCTTTTGATTAGATCTATTTCTACTTTTGCTTTGTCAAAGACTAGAATTGATACCCCTGCTTTTCTTACATCAGCTGAAGCACAACATATTCTGCTCCAACCTTTTACTTTTACCTTGTGTGTATTCCCCATTTCAAATATTACTGGCAAACAACACATTGTTGGATCATGGCTTTTAATCCATTCTGTTATCCATCTCCATTTTATGGGAGACTTCATTCCATTCACATTCACAGTTTTGATTACTGTCTGTGTCCTTCCCTCCATCATCTTTCCCACCATTTGTAGTTTAAATTCTCCAATCTCCCTTCCCCTCCTCAACAGTTTTCACTTTTGACCACCACTTCCCACAGTCTTCCCTTCCTTCTTTCAGCCCCCTCCCTTTTACTCCCCTTTACCTTTACTCTTTCTTCCCTCCCTTTTAGCTTCCCCTCTCTTTTCTTCCCCCTTCCCTTGCTACCGCCTATAGAGCTAGTGAGGTTTATATATTTAATTATGTTTGTTGTTCCCTCCTTGAACCAAATCAGTTGAGAGTACCTCTCAGACAATGCTCATCTCCCTCCCCTCCTTCCCTCTAATGTAATATAATTTTGTACTTCTTCTTGTGATGTAATTTACCATTTTCTCCTTCCTTTTCACATCTCCTGTTACAATCCCTTCACATGCTTAAATCACATTTTTATTATCACATCCTTTACTTTATACCCATTCCCTCACATTTTTATTATCACATCCTTTACTTTATACCCATTCCCTCTATCTATGCACATCCCTTTTATATTTCATAATAGATATACAATTCTCAAGATTAACAAGTATCATCTTCCCTTATAGAGAGGTAAACAGTTTGTCCAAATTGAGCAACAAGTTTTTCTCTTCCCCTGTTTATCTTCTTATGCCTTTCTTGAGACCTGCATTTGAAGACTGAATTTTCTATTCAGTTCTGGCTTTTTTGCCAGGAGTGTTTGGAAATCCTTTATTTTGTTGAATGTCCATCTCATTGTCTGAAATGTTATGCTGAATTTTGTTGGATAATTGATCCTTGGTTGTAGTACCAGCTCCTTGTCCTCACAGAATATAATATTTCATTTCCTTTGGTTCTTTAATGTTGGAGCTGCAAGGTCCTGTGTGATCCTGACTGGAGCTCCTTGATATTTGAGTGGTTTCTTTCTGCCTGCCTGTATTATTTTCTCCTCCACTTGATAGTTCTGGAATTTGGCAACAATATTTCCTGGGGCTTTTAATTTGAGATCCCTTTCAAGAGATGAAAGGTGGATTCTTTCGATGATTATTTTTCCCTCTCAATCTAGCACTTCTGGGACATTTTACTTGATGGTTTCTTGAAAGATATTGTTCAGACTCTTTTTTTTTCATCATGGCTTTCTGGTAGGCCAATAATTCTCAAATTTGCTCTCCTGGATCTTTTTTCCAAGTCAGTTGTTTTTCTAGTTAGATATTTTATATTTTCTTCCTTCTTTTCATTCTTTAGATTTTGTGTAACTGATTCTTGATATCTCATAGAGTCATAAGTTTCTACTTGTCAAATTCCAATTTTCATCAAATTGTTTTCTTCAGTGAACTTTTGCACCTCCTTTTCCACATGACCAATTATTCCTTTTAAGGAATTATTTTCTCCAGTTAGTTGTTGTACTTCCTTTTCCATTTGTTCAGGTTTCCTTTTTAAAGATCTGTTCTCCTCAGTGAATTCTTTTTTCATACTTTTAAAATCGTTGGCCATTTTCCCCCCTATTTCCTTCTCCAAGTGTCCCAGGAGTGCTCTCTGTGCGTGTGAGCAGTTTATAGTCCCTTCTGAAGTTTCAGATGGGAGTACAATCTCAATGCTGACCTCTTTGGTATTTGTGCTTTGGTTCTTGTCCCTACAGAAAGATTCTATGGTGTTTTCCTGCTTGCTTTGCTTCTTGTTCATAATGGTGAGGTTTTGTGTGTTGTGGCCTCTGGTTCTTTCAGTTAGAAGCTGGAGAACCTAGTGTTGAGCTGACTGGTGAGAAAAAGCTAAGGGCAGGTGCCTTTCTTTCTTTTTGTTTTGGGTTTCCCTGGATCAGTCCTGGGGCTAGCTTGTTAAGTGTGGGGAAGGGGTGGTCTAGTCATGGGAGATCTTCTCAGATGAGCTACAGCAAAGTCAAGCTCAGAGTTTGGTGATCCCAGCTGCTCTATTTTCGTACCATTTCCCCTGGAATGCCTAGGCACACCTGGATCTTAGTGAACATTTCCACCCACACCCCGCTGGGGCTCCTGTCCTTCTGGTTCTCCTCCACCACAGTAAGAGGAATCCCCATTAGCTATTTTCCTAGCCTTAGGTCCTACAAGACTGTTTGTCCCTTCTCTTGATCCCAGTGCTCCAGGATTTTTCTGGGGAAATATTTTATGGTTCTTTCTAGGTCAACAAGGGGAAGGGGAGAAAACATTTACAATCACCTGTCATTTTGGCTCCCAGAAGTTCAAGTAGGTGACTTACAGACGTTTAATCTGTTGGCTGAAAATCTCAGGAGCATCTGCTGCTGATACCTGGGGCTCAGTGGCTGTCACTTGCTTGGCTCTTGCTGATCTCCTTCCTTGGGCTGCCACTCTGTTGTTATGCCTTGCTGCTGCTGCCTCAGGTCATCTCAGGGGCTTCCTGCTGGGCTATGGGGTAGGATATGCTGCGTTGTGCATTGTGGGCTTCTACCCTGAAGAACAGGTCCTTTCTGTTAACCTTCCAGTCTGTCCTGGTCTGTGAATCTTCCATAGTCTGTCTCCTATTGGATTCTGCTCCTCCAAAATTTGGTCAGATTCTCTTTTTAGAGATATCTGAAGGAGTTTGTCTAAGAGTTTAGGTGAGTAATTGCTCTCACTCTTCCACCTTGGCTGTGTCCCCCAGATATGTTTTTTTTAAAGGGTCTTCTTGTTATGAAAATAACAATAAAATATATTGATATCTGTATATATACACACATGTGTAAATAATTTACATATACACATATAAATATATATATATATATTGCACACACATATATATGTGTGTGTATATATATATACATATATATATATATATATATATATATATATATATATATATATATATATATATATATATATATATATATATATATATATATATATATATACATATGTACATATAAAATTCCAATTGCTATGCTTCATAGCAGTTGATCTAAGAGAGTATAACAAAAGTTCTGGTGAGTCATATCACAATGGAAAGGCCTTGAGGACATATTTAACTCATACTGTCCAAAGTTCCTCAGTGCTAATTTTGGAAAGAATTATCAGGACAGTGTTTGTTACTGGATGATTTCTTTTCTTATTTAAGTTTCAGAAATGTATAAAGACTAAGGAGTCAGTCTGCATTGAAGGAAATATTGAAAATAATGAAATCAAAGATTTTTGAAGTGATAATAAACTGCAATAAATATTAGAGGAATTAACTATTGATTGCTATTAAATTGTTTCATTAAGAATGAATGTGAATAGACACCTTGGAGAACTCCTAAAGGTCTATGATGATAAAACTTTCAAAGGTAAATGCTGCTTGTATTTTTATTTTCTATACATATAGTATAATATGTTGTTTGTAAAAGATCATTGGACTAGATTGGATTTGATAATAAAGGAAGAGAATGGTATGTGGAGTTCTCCTGGCACATAATGTTGTTCAGTCATGTCTTACTCTTCATATCCCGTATGGGGTTTAATATTAGGGATGAGGCTAGTGGTTTGGTGCTCAATTTCCTATTTCCAAGTTAGACTAAATATATACAAACTTCATCATGAGAATAGAGGTGTCAGAATTGAACTTAACATTGTTCTCCATATAGTATTGCTTCATAGATCAGAAGTGAAAGAATGAGAAAACTGTTTTGTTTCAGTGAAAACAGACTTATTTCTAGGGATTAAAAAAATAAGTCTGGGAAAGCACTGCCAAATCATTTAATTTCTTTAAAATTATCATAAATAAAACATGGTAAATAAGAAGGTCTTTATTCTACCATTTACATTCTAGTGATTTCCCCCCAAAAGAATGTCAATATGAATGACTAATATGAAGTATTATCATCTAGGGAAATATGTGAGTCATCTTGATAAGACTGTCCATCTCAATCAATATCAGTTTCAGCCTGCTGCTTTTTGATATAAGCCAAACTCTGTGAATCTATCTTCCTGGGCTTTATGTACAGGGCTGCCAGTGGCAGGTGTTGTAGTAACTTCATTGAAGTTTTATTTTTTTCTCTCCTAAAATACTTAAAATGAACTTATATTCAATTAATACCAACATATTATTCATCAGTCATACCATAATGTTTAATTAGAATTTCTAGACTCTTTTCTTTGAGATAGGATCATGAGTAATAAATCTAGAGCTGAAAGGCACAGAACTCATGTAGTCCAACTCCTTCATCTTACGATGTGGAAGACTAGGGAGGTTAAGTGACCAAAATCTCATGGTTAATAGTCATGAGAGGCAGAAACCCAGGTCTTTTCACTCTACATCCATTGTGTTTTTGCTTTTTTTTTTCCGTAGTACTAGCCTGGACCACAATGGAGTTACTCACATTGTCTGCTTTTCCCAGTCATCAAGATAACTAGCTGTAAGGCCTCGGACCAGTCAGTAGACCCTGTTTGTCTAAGTTCCTCATCTGTAAAATGAGTTGAGGAAGGAAATGATATTAATTATGTGCTTCCCTTGGAAGCTTAGATGGTACAGGCCTGGAATAAGGAAGATTCATCTTCCTGAGTTAAAATCTGGCTTCAGACATGCAATAGCCATGTGACTCTGGGCAAGTCACTTAACTTATGTGTCTCAATTTCTTCATCTGTAAAATGAGCTAGAGAAGGAAATGAAAAACCACTCTAATATCTTTGCAAAGAAAACCTCAAATGGGGTCATGGAGAGTTAGACATGATAAATAACACAATATCATATATTCATGTAGTATGTATTGTATGTATACGTATACATATATATATATATGCTTATCATCATCCATTATGTTGTTATCATTGTTAATTACTGATTATTATCATTACTATAGATTTGAAAAATATTTTACTTATTCTATCTCATTTGATTCTCAAAACCACCCCAATTAAGGTATTAGTATACCCATTTTATAGATGTGGGAATCAAGATTCAAAAATGTTAAGTAACTTACCTAGCCAGGGTATCACGGTGGGTGAATGTCAGAGGCAGAATTCACATTCATGTCTCTCTTAATTAGGGAACAGAAAGCTTTCTATCAAACTACAAGATATACAAATTTCACTTATGGGATCAAACCACAGGCTTCAGTGATCTTTTCCTCTCTTTAGTTGTTATAATACTGTTTATTTCACTCCCTTGGCACTCAGCATATACTCTGTAGCATTGTTATTGTGGGATTTATTTCTGGATGTCTGGTGGATTACTATAGTGGTACTGATCTCCTCTGCGGTGGGTCACACAAATAGTACTGTTCTAAGTAGTTTGGGGTCATGAGTGTCCAGGCTAAAAGTCATTTCTTCACCTTCCAGATATCTGGCTTTCTTCTACAGACACCGAGTTTTACCACAAAGAAGCCTTTTCCTGACTTCATCTTTTGGTAGATGGTGGTCATGATTTCTGTAGAAGTATTAATCATGAATCACTCCTAGTATTAATTGTAGCCTTGAAATCAGCTCTCTACAAAGAAGAAAAAAATAATCAGAACATAAAAGTTCATTGGGATCCAGGTCATTTTAAACCCCTCTGAATGTCACACAATGTTCTCCAGAGTTTCCCTGGCTCTGTTACAGAAGTCATAAAATCTATATTTAGCAAGATGATGTATGCTTGATCTTAAACCAGTTGTCCATTGTATCACTAAGCACCCCAACATACACAGGAGGCCTGCTATCACAGGTTCTTTGATCTGCTTTTTTGAAAGGAAAGACAACTTTTCAGGGGTTAACAATCTATTTTAATCAAACACATATGTCATTTCTTTAATCAATCACATATATCATTCACCTTGTTCAGGGAAAAAGTCAGCACCCTGAACTTCAGAGAAAATACAGAGAAATCAAAAATCAACACACATGGTTTCCAACTGTCTGACCATAATCAATACATATATCACAAATTTCTTAGCCAGTACCAAGTGGTTTTGATGATTACTGCTTTATAACGCAATTTGAGGTCTGGTAGAGTTAGGCCACCTTTCCTAGCCTTTTGTTTTCATTATCCCCTTGATATTCTGGATCTTTAATTGTTCCAGACCAGTTTTGATATTATTTTTATAATTTTCTGGTAGATTGATTGGTATGGCACTGAATAAGTAAATTAGTATAGATAGAATTGTCATTTTTATTATATTAGCTCAGCTCACCCATAAGCAACTGATGTTTTTCTAGGTACTTAGATTTGACTTTATTTGTACAAAAAGTGTTTTGCAACTGTGTTCATATAGTCTCTGGGTTTGTTTTGGCAGGTGGACTCCCAGATATTTTATAGTGTCTGCCATAACTTTAAATGGGATTTCTCTTTCTATCTCTTGCTGTTGGGCTTTATTAGTAAAATATAGAAATGCAGATGATTTATGTAGTTTTATTTTGCAACCTGTAACTTTGTCAAAGTTGTTTATTATTTCAAATAGTTTTTTATTTGATTCTCTAGGATTCTCTAGGTATATCATCATATCATCTGCAAGGAGTGATAACTTAGTTTCTTCTTTGCCTATTCTAACTCGTTCAATTTCTTTTTCTTCTCATTGCTATAGCTACCATTTCTAATACCATATTATTGTCAATAAATTTTATACTCAGTAACACTAGTTTTTATTTCAACCTATGGAATAATGGAAATTGACATTGAAAGAGATATAGGTGATGATTTTCAAGAAATGATATTTCCACAGCTTATTAAATTAACTCAGAGTTAATTGACTAAATTATGAGAGATAATAGTACATTTTCATTAATTTAAAAAGAAATATCAGTATATTCCTCTAGATTATTTTAGAACTTGAATAGATAATAAGGAGTGAAGAAAAATGTTGAAGAGTAACATTTTGGTTGCACTTTTGATTGGAATAGTAACCACCTGGGCTAAAAGTGCAGTCATTTTCCCTTGTCAAGATATTAGGAGATACCCTGCTTTCCAGAGCTCAGGCCCAGTAAGCAATCTGTGCCCTGAAACTGACATAACAACAATCCTTTTGTTAATCCTCTGGATTATCTCAGCCACAGCAAAATCCCAGAATTGTTTCTGGCCACAAATTCCTGTTATAAATCAAACTTGTTACATTGTTGCTGTTACCTGTCATTGTTAGGGCTACATGGTGAATGTAGTCATAGGTGTAAGTATTAAGATCTTTGTCCCCCCAGTAGGGATACAGCTCCAGAACATGTGTCCTTGTTTGCAAGTGGTTTCCTCACTTTGAAATTAAACTTCTTTTTGATTCCTGACTTCCCTGTCTCAAACCTGCTTTGTGAAGCTCAGGCCAGCTACAGGTTAGAGACCAATTCCAATCTGGTTGACAGTACAAATCTGCTGTAATATGAATGTAGCTACAGAAACCTTGGATATCAGTGATGAATTGATATCAGTATTTCTCTAACAAGTCAGATCTCACCCCATTCATGCATTCTTATTCAGTATGATTCATTCATTTCTTCTCATAAAACAAATAAAAAGCGTGTTTACCTCCAAAGTGCTGAAGATCTTCCTCTAAATCTCTCAACATTGTATAAATCCTACTAGAGTTCATGTTCTGCCCATCAGTTATTTATCAATCTCTGTATATGAGTAAGTGAATTTTTCATTCTATATCTCTGGCTTGGAGGACTTTAATAAATATTTGTGGAATAGAACTGAATCTAGAGACTCAGATTCCAATATCTTTCACTTAACAGATTTGTGAACTTGGAAAACTTGCTTAAGCTTTCTGGAAATTATTTGCTCTATAAAGCAAAGATATTAATAGTAATCCCCTCAATGAGTCCTATCAACTCCTAACATCTACAACTACATAAATTTTATATCACGGTCAGTGATATTAATGTTTTGCAAATTGCAGGCATTTTAAGATTTTCATCCTTCAGCTAAGATATGGATTTTATTATAAACAATAAAATAGGAATAAGTTGCATATTTCAATTTGATAGAAGGACAAACTTCTTAAGAAGCAGAACTATTTAAAAGGGAATGGTCTACGTCGGAAGGTAATACATGGTTTATCCCTGGAATCTTGAGTGCAGGAGAGATAAGCCCTTGTCAAGATATTTTACAGAGGATTTCTCTTCAGGTAGGAATTAACCATACTAGCTACTGTATAGTAGCTATGAGTTCTTTTCTAACTCTGTAAATATGTAGTAATCCCCCTCTAATTAAAATAAATAATCAGAGAAAAGTAAAAAAGAATATAAGGCAGAAAAATCTTTCACAAGTTCTCCAAAGATGTAAAGAAAAATTAGTGCAAAACTCAAGTAAATAATAGAGTTTTCTCAGTTATTTCAATGAAATGCTTTTTATTTGGATTCTAGCAGAAATCATGGAAAGTAAATGAGAATATGATTTTTTTTCACAGATGGAGGGGTGAGAAGATCTATGTTTTAATTATTAGAGAAAATTCTTGGTTTCAAAACAACTTCCAATGATACTTATTTGTATCTCTTTAACACCTTAAAGAACAGAGCAGGCCAAATGGTAAAAGAGGCACAAAAAACAATGAGAAGAAGAATGTCTTGAAAAGCAGAAATGGCTAAAAAAAATCATCAATGAAAGAAGTCCTTAAAATGTAGAGTTTGCCAAATGAAACAGGAAGTCCAAAGAAAATAATTCCTTAAAAAATTAGAATTGAGCAAATGGAAGCAAATCAAGAAACAATTAAATAAAGGCAAAAGTACAAAAAAAATATGACAATGTGAAATATCTCTTGGAGAAATAGCTGACCTGGAAAAATAGATCCAGGGGAGAGAATTTAAAAATTATTGGTCTATCTGAAAGCTACAATTTAAAACAAAAAGGAGCCTATGTACAATCTTTCAAGAAATTGTCTAGTAAACCTGTCTTACCATCCTAGAAACAGAGGGTAAAATTTAATTTTAAAGAATCTATCAATCACCTCCTGAAAGAGATACAAAAATGAAAACTGCCAGGAATTTTGGAGCTAAATGTCAGAGCTCAAGAAGAAAATATTGTAAGCACCCAGAAAGAAACAAAGTATCATGAAACCACAGTCAGGATAACACAAGATTTAGCATGTTCTACATTAAAGCTTAGGAAGGTTTGACATATAATATTCTGGAGGACAAAGGAGCTAGGATCACAAAAAAGAATCACCTACCCAACAAAAGTGGGTATAAAACTTTAAGGTAAAAATAGACATTCAATGACAAAGAGGATTTTCAAGAATTCGTGATGAAACGACCAGAGCCGAATAGGAAATTTTGCTTTAAAATACAAGTTTTGAGAGAAGAATAAAAAGGTAAGTGTTAAAGAGAAATCATAAGGGACTTATCAAAGTTGAACTATTTACATACCTATGTGAAAAGATGATATTTGCAGCTCATGAGACCTTTTTCAGTATTAGGGTAGTTGGAGGGAATGTACATACACACATATACACACATATACACACATATACATATGCACATACACATATATGTACACATACATATATGTGTATACATACATATACACACATATATTTATATATGTGTATGTATAGATATATATGTGCATGTATATGCATATATGTATACATGTGTATATATTTATATATACGCACAGAGGGCACAGGTGTGTGATGAATATGATATCTAAAAAAGTAAAATTAAGGTGTGAGAGGAGTGTGCTGGAAAAAAAAGAAAGGAAGAGATAAAATGGGGTAAATTATCTCACATAAAAGAGTTAAGAAAAGGCTTTTACAGTGAAAGGGAAGATGAGAGTGAATGAGTGAACCTTACCCTAATCAGATTTCCCTTATGGAGAGAATAACATACACACTCAGTTGGGTATGGAAATCTATCTTACCCTACAGGAAGGAAGGGAAAAGAAATAAGATAGGGAGATGGTACAAAGGAGGGCAGATTCAGGGAGAAGGTAATGAATAGCAAACACTTTTGAGGAGGGACAGGGTCAAAGAAGAGAATAGAATAAATGAGTGGCAGAATAGGATAGAGGAAAATATAGTTGGTCTTTCATCACATGACTATTGTGGAAGTGCTTTGCATGACTACACATGTATAACCTATATTGAATAGCTTGCCTTCTCAATGCAGGTGGGTGGGGAGGGAGAAAGGAAGAGAATTTGAAACTCAAAGTTTTAAAAATTGTTAAAAATTGTTTTTACATGAAACTGGGAAATTAGACATGCTGGCAACAGAATATAGAAATCTATCTTGCCCTACAGGAAAATAGAAGGGAAGTGGATTATAGAATGGTGGGGTGTGATAAAAGGGAAGGCTGATTGGGGGAAAGGGTTATCAGAAAGCATGCTGTCTTGAAATGGGGAGATCAGAGACATGGGGAGAAATTTGGGACTCAAAATCTTATGGAAGTGAATGATGGAAACTAAAAATAAATTATTTAAAAAAGAAAAAAGAAAAAAAGACAAAGAAAAACCTGCAAAAACTTACATGAACTGATGCCAAGGAAAATGCGTAGAATCAGGAGAACATTGTGTGAAGTGATAGCAATGACTTAGCTGTCCTCAGCAATATCATGATCCAAGAGAACTCTGAAGGACTTATGATGAAAAATGCTATTCATCAAATGTTTTACACAATTGTACATAATTGTTTACTATGTTTACATGATCATATCTGATTATTTCTCATCTCAGGGAGAGGAAGAGGAGAGGGGAAAAATAGATTAACTCAAAACTTATAAAAATTTTGAAAATTGTTTTAACATATAATTAAGGCATATTAAATTATTTTTCAAATGGATATGCACATGCAAGATAGAATTAAAAACAAAGAGGGAAAGAAAATCACTATAGATGTTGACTAGAGGATGGATCATAATAAGGAGAGCCTGTAAGAGGAAGAACAATTAATAGACTATCACAATAATCAAAGTTTGATCTGATGAAGTCCTGTAACATTGTGGTGACAGTATTGGAAGAGAGGAGGGAGTATATTAGAGAGCAATTGCAAAGGTGAAATTGATGGCTCTTGGCAACAAATTGGAAGGGGTGGACTGAGAATGAATAGTCAAGGATGATATATAAGTTACAAGAGTGGGAGACAGAATGGTGATGTCCTTGACAGTAATAGAGAAGTTATTAAGTGGGAAGAATTCATTCAGTCATTTTAGTCATATGATTTTTTTATAACAACATTTGTCTTTTTCTTGGCAACGATACTGGAGTAGTTAACCATTTCCTTCTCCAGATCATTTTGCAAAAGAGGAAGTGAGGCAGAAAGGGTTAAGTGAATTGTCCAGGGTCACACAGTTTATAAGTATCTAGAGAAGATGAGACTTCCTGACTCCTGGGCTGGGAATCTGTTCACTCCACCACCTAGTTTTCCATGGAGGACTTACGGGAAAGTTAACAAGTCCTATTTTGGACAGGTTGGGATTAAAATACTATAGGAAATCTAGGTCCATATATCTGAAAGACAGTTGGAGATTCAAGATTTGAGATCAACAGAGAGGTGGGGACTAAAGAAGTCGAAGATATTAAAGCCATGAGAACTGAAGAAATTTTTTTTAAAAAAGTGAGAAAAAGGCCCAGGGTAGAGTTCTGTTGAACACCCATAGTCAGTAGGCATGACCTGTATAAAGATATAATAAAAGAGACTGAGGAGTAGTCACATAAGTAGGAGTAGAACTAAGAGAGAAGAGAGTCCCAAAAGCCTTCAGAAAAGAATAATGGAGAAGATGACTACTGAGAGTGTCAAAGTCTATGGAGAGGTCAAGAAGAACAAGGATTAAGAAAGTCATTGGATTTGGCAATTAAGAGATAACTGATGACTTTGACAGGAGCAAATTTAGTTTTATTATAAGTTCAAAGTTAGTTTTCTTCTCTACAATTATATATTTAATTTCATCTGATGAACAACTTCTCTTAAAAATAACTACTAAATTATTTTGATAATTCATAATTTCTGTTTTATAGTATATTTTGAAATATTAGAACTTCTACCTTCCTCTATTTTTCTTTATTATTTCCCTTATGAACGTTAACTTCAGTTCTTCCAAATGAATTTATTTCTTTTTAGCCCTATAAGGTAACACTCTCATCATCTGATTTGTATGGTAGCAAATAAGTAAATTAATTTAGGTAGTGTTGTCATTTCTCTTAAATGTTCATTACATAGTTATGAACAATTCATATTCCTAAAAATATTTAGGTCAATTTTTTTTTTCTGTAAGAAGTGCTTTGTAATGGTATTTATATAGTACCTGTCTGAATCTTGGTAGATTGACATATGTGTGCATACATTTATGTATGTATGCACATACATACGTGTGTGCATATTTATGTATATCTGAATGTATAGATATATAATGTGTGTATACATATGTATTCATGTGGGTATATGCATATACATAAATGTATTGTATCATGTGCATGTGCATGCATATGCATATTATATGTATGTCTAAGTTCTATAGCTGTTTTAAATGAAATTTCTCTTCTACAGCTTTTCTTTTATTTTTACTTGATATATAGCAATACTGATACTTTTCTGTAGTTCATATCCTGTAACTTGCTTAAATGTATTATTTCAATTAAAATTTTTGTCGATACTTTAAGTTTCTCTAGATAGAGTAGACCATCATAACATCTTTAAAAAGTGATCATTTTACTTCCACTTTGCCTATATTTATTTCTTTTGTTCTTTTATTATTATGACTAGCATTTTAATTATGTTAAATAATGGTAGTGACAATAGGTGTTTTCCTTTGATATTAATCTAATTGTGAAAGCCTGAGTTTTTCTCCACTACATGTAATGATGGTTCTTGGTTTTAGAAAGAAATTATTTACCAAAAAAGAAAGATCCTTTTATTCCTGTGCTTCTTAGGTGTGCATGTGTGTGTGTGAGTGTGTGCATGCCCAGTGCGCGCACGTGTGTATTTGAACAGAAGTTAGTATTGGATTTTGTCGAAAGTGTTTACAGCATCAATTGAAATAATCATGTCTCTTAATGTGTGTTAGTAAATGATATCAGTTTCATGAAGCTTATTTTGGAGATGCAGTTGGGAAAATATCATCTTGTAATTTATTTCTTATTGTTTTGACTTTTTTTTTTCATTTTTGATGTATAATGTGTTCTTTCCCCATATTTCAACTCAGACTATCAAATTGTTTATTTTATTAATTATTTTATTATTCTAGTTTTATTTATTAATTCCATGGGGCCTTTTTTGCTTTTACTTATCTTTACTTTGATGTTTATAATTCTATATTAGTGCTTAGTTTGTTTTTTTTTAAATTTATTGCTTTCCAAATTTTTGAAAATGGCATGTGAAATGTATTAAACTGCTATTTCCTTTGTTGATAAAGCATATAGGGATATAATTTTTTCCCTAATGAGTAATTTAGTTGCATCCCATAGTTTTGGCATGTAAATTGGTTGCTGCTATTTTATTTGATGATATTACCTCTTGTTTTTATTTTTTTTCTTTGTTCTTTCAATTTTTTGGGATTAAATATTCTGGTGTTTAATTATTTTTAATCTTTTTCCCAATGTCCCTTTATAGATATTATTTTTATTGTAATATGTTAAGTAAAGAACACATTTAATATTTCTTGTTTTCTGAATCAGCTTATAATATTTTGAATGCACCTATCAATGTTACATTTTTGTAAAGATACTATACGCAGTTGAAAATTGTATAAACTCCTTTAGGTTCCCATTCAGTAACCTCCAGAGACAGATTATCTCTAATTTTGTTATATTTCTACTCAAGTATAAAATTTATTGCTTTAACTTTTTGTTCAATTTGTCTAGGCCTGAAAGCAGTACATTTACATGTCTGATTCTTACAGTTTTATTCCATATATTCCTTTGCAAATTGATTAACTTTTTCTTTAAATAGTTACGTTATGCTGTTGTGTCTATTAAAAATGTATATGTAGGTATGTAATACTGATATGCCTTTTAACATAATGTAATTTCCCTCCTTATCTTTTTATCATTTTTTATTTTACCTTGTATAAAATCATGATTGCAATTCATTTTTTATCGTTTACCTAAAACATAATATATATCCTTCTAGCTCCTTATTTTATCTGTACTTTTTATATATTTCAAATGCAATCCTCATTAAAAAAACATATGATTTGATTTTGCTTTCTAATTCATTCTACTCTTTCCCTACTTCATGGTTGAGTTTATGCCATTTCTGTTCACTTCTATAGTTAACAGTTGTGTATTTCTCTCTATCCTTTTCTCATACTTTTTCTTCTCTTTGTCCCTCTGCCCATCTATTCTCAGTTGCCTCCTAGACCCTTTCTCATGCCAATATTCTGAAATGGACTAGTCAGGCACTGAACTACTTAAGTCCTGATCTGACTTTTGCTTTCTGCCATGGCTCAGGCAATGGCTGTCTGGATATTCCCCATTTTCTTCTGTCCCTTGAAAAGTGCTTTGCTGCATGCCCCTGGACTCTGCATTGCCTTGTCACCACTCTGGTCAGATCTTCTGGTATGCCTCAGGTGGTCAGATTCACTGACACACCTGGAATTAAACACCAACATAGACAAAAAATGCTTAGAAAAAAGGATCTATTGTTTGCTAGCATAAATTCCTTACTGTGATGATTTGCTAGATTTCTGTAGTTTGCCAGCTGCTCTGTGACTGTTAAATAGTCACTCTTACATTGAGCTTGGTGTTTTAATGCTTTAATGCTGTGCACAATGTTTATTTTGAAAGCCATTCATGCAATAATGAGAGATATATAGGAGCACAACGGAGCTCTATAAGTATCTAATAATCTAACTATTGCTTAATTAACATGTGTTTCCCCTGAGGTATGCAATTTGAGAGGATTTTATTGTACGCGAATCAATCAGAACTTTGTTCCTAACCTCTTCAGTCCTGAATGGGATTTTCTCTGGTTCTGACATCGTAGGTAACCATCATAAAATCCTGAAGATGCCTTTTGCTGGAATTTTCAAGAATTAAAAAAAAAATCAAAATACTGAAAGCTCTTGATCTGGTACTGTTTGTGTCTTAAATAAATTACAGTTACCTAACTTCATAAATCATATCTTATAAGGGCTGTCTTCAAAATTTTGTTCCTCTGTCACTTTTGCTATATTTTCTTTGCAAAAGCCAGAAGTCCTTTTTGGAGATTTATTTTATTTTATCACAATGATAATTATTATTATTATCATTTTCATTGTTAAGAATAAAAGAATAAGGGAGAAGGGAAGAAGTATTTATTAATCATCCACTCTATATCAGGAATTTTGCAAAATGCTTTACAAATATTATCTATAGTATAACATAACATATAACAATAAAAAAACTAGCCTTCAGAAATGTTTCTTTCTTTGATGTGAAAAATCAGTGAACTTAATTTTATGGGGTTGGAGAGGAAGGGAAAGAAAGGGGATTGATTTAAGCATGAAGGGCAAGGTAACTGTGGGGCTCAGAGGTGAACAAATAAAGAGTAAAGTTAATAATATGAAAAGGGCACGTAATTAAAACTATAACACCTGTGTTCAAGTCCAAATTCACCACTTACCACCTATGAGACCTAGTACAAGTAATTTTACTCTTTATGACCCTTGGTTTCCTGTTTAAAAATATTTCTCAAATATATCTTATTTATCTTATACAATCACTTATGTATTGACTGCCTTATTAGTTGATGAGCTTACCAAGAGTAAGGTCTGATATTTTTGCCTTTGTACCCTGATGTATAACACAGTGCTTGGCATCTGCTGCTCCGCTGTGTCAGAAGTATCTGACTCTTTGTGACCCCACTGGGGTTTTTGTGGCAAAGATAGGAGAGTGTTTGCCATTTCCTTCTCCAGCTCATTATTATGGATGAGGGAATAGAGGAAAACAGAGGTAAGTGACTTACCCAAGGTCACACAGATAATAAGTGTCTAAGTCTGAATTTGAAATCATGACGATGTCTTTCTCATTCCAAGCCCAGTGTTCTACCCACTGCACCGTCTAACTGTTTGACATCTAGTAAATGCTTAATAAATGCTTATTGACTTGATTTAAAGATCATAATGCCTGCTTTACAAACCCTATTGTTCAACTGTGAATAGAGAATGAGATTTAGATGTCAAAAAATTGTAAAATTATAATTAAAGCTATTAGGGTGGTGGGGAGAGGAATGAACCTGTTCTTTCCTCCTTAACCTGAACTGGGGAGGGTGCAGAGGGGAACAACAATGATAACAACCTCATCCTCTCATTCTAGATCTGTGCCACTTCTACTTAGTCTTTAAGAATTTCCTGGAGCTCTCAGTGTAAGAAAAAACTTGCCTGAGATCACACACCCAACATGTACCAGAGGCTCAACTTGACCCTACTTCTTCAAGATGATGAGACCTGCTCCCTATCCACTTTCCCAAATTGCCTCTGCTGTGATTATAGTAACAGTACTGAGATTTTTAAGGAAAGACTTATGGTTCCCCACTAAAAACTGACAAATTAATATTCTTAGAGATATCTTTTGCTTCTTTGCATCGACTCAGAGGGATAAAACAATTTTTCTGAGAGAGGACATTTACTTCCTCCTCCTCCTTCCCCTCCCAACCACACCTCCAGTATAAGGATTAAGAGTCTTATCTTCAGGATGCTTCCCAGAGACGGGGAAAGGAAGGATTTACTGTTTGTAAAACACTTTGAAGCCAAAGGTGAGATATAAAATGATGATGAAATGGTAGAAGGCAAATAGGTGACAATTCGTTGCAAAAAACAAAACAAAACACCATGCTAGTGTCCATTTCTGGCTAGCTTCCAGGTGGTTCAGTGATTCAATATCACCAAAAAAGAAATTACTGAGCAGCCTTTTGTGGATTAAAGCATTGAATATTACATGAAAACCCATTAATAGATTTTATACTATGTAGCCCCAAATGGGTAATATTGACAACAGAGGAATTTGCACAGAAATGAGTAGATACTTTAAATATGAAAAAATTTAAGACAGTCAGGTTGTAAGCATTGTTACCTCACTCTAAGTGACTACCCTACCTGAATAAGGTCTCCCATTGCATCCTGGGCCATCTCCAGGCATGCTGATGAATATCTGGTCACTGGATCCAGATGTCTCAGGGAGGAAAAGTGAAGCTTATGACCTTGCACAGCCCTCCTTCATTCAAAACAAGGTCAGGTGTAAGTTATATCATCATTTCTCTGATGGCATGATCTTCTTTGGCAACAATTGGAAAGGAAAGGCTAGAGGATGTCCAGTTAACTTGGGATTTATTGGTTAGATTTCTTCCTTTCCTTTCCTTTCCTTTCCTTTCCTTTCCTTTCCTTTCCTTTCCTTTCCTTTCCTTTCCTTTCCTTTCCTTTCCTTTCCTTTCCTTTCCTTTCCTTTCCTTTCCTTTCCTTTCCTTTCCTTTCCTTTCCTTTCCTTTCCTTTCCTTTCCTTTCCTAAAACCTTAAACATTCTGTGCTCTGAAATCCATAGATTAGACAACACTAGTCCCCTGCCCAAGTTCCACTTAAGGGCTCTTTTCTGGATCCTTCTGGCTTAAGAGTGATTAGCAATAGTAACTATTGCTATTACCCTCCCAGCTTGATTTAGTTATTTTTCCTTTGGCTCATTAAAGGGGCCATTCCATGACTACTTCTTAAACAGGCCTCTTTACCGAATGGACATTACTTCACCCTAAGCGAGTACCTAAATAAACCTTGGTCTAAAGGGGCCAAGGTCTCCCATTGCCTCCTGGGTCATCTCCAGTCATCCTGGTGAATATGTCCTCACTGAATTCAGATGTCTCATGAGGAGAAAGTAAGGCTGGTGACCTTGCATAGCCCTCCCTCACTCAAAATCAAGTCAAGTGCAAGTCATATAATCATTTCTCTAATGGCATTGTCTTCCTAGGCAGCGAAGGAAGAACACAATAATTAAGTCATTACTGCATACAATGCTCTATATAAGCTGTGGGGATACCAATAGAAACAGAACAATAGAAGGGTTAGGTATGGTTGAAAAAGCTTGAAGAAATAAAGGAGAAGGTATCCACAAAGAGCCATGATGGTGAAATCCGTGAATCAGAAGTATATTCAGAATGAAGCATGATCTGCCTAGGCCTATCTTCAAAATTGAGGTCCGAGAAGAAACTCACAAATGGAAGAAGGAGTTTGACATGGTAGAGAGATGTTCCAAGGAAGTGGTGTCAAACTGAAACAGTAATGGAGGCTACAAAAACTAAATATGAGGATCCCTGTGGAGACAGAGAGACTTAGAGAATTGCATAATATTATCTGTGCTCTGGTGTATTTTTATTTATTTTGTTAAATATTTTCCAATTATATTCTAATTTGGCTACCTGCACTAGAAGTGTTGCAGAATGTGACCAAAAGATCTAGTATTTCACACTTGGATGTCAAGGAAAGAAGGTGTTAGGTGCTGAGAGAAGTTCCTGGGTAAGAAGAGAGTTGAGTCATGGTGGCAAAATTCATAGTCAGAAGCAGAGACTGGAAGTTAAGACCCTCCTTGTATCAGAAAACATTAGCACAACTGGCCTATACTGGGGTTAGGGAGAGCCTAATCAAGAGGGAGGAATATTCCTTGAGTCAGAGTGTTCCTTGTTTCCCTGAAGCTACTGCTTATTGTCAGTGCAATACTTTCACAGTATGGGCAATTTTAATACCACCCCAAGTACACCCTTCCCCCCATGCCCAGCTCATATACTGAGATGAAACTTATCTGTTATAAAGGAAAACTCCCAAGGGACAGAATTTCTGTATAAATTAATAATAACTTTATTGTTTAGATTAGCTAATAATAAATTAATGGTGAGTGGTTTCTCTTGAAAAACCAAAGAAAAAAACAATGGAGATACTGAAAGTTTTCATTTTTGTTTAAAAGAAATGTCCTTGGCAAGTGAAAATCAACCTTGATTGGCAGATATTTAAAGATGGTTGTGGTCCAAAAGTCTTCAACTCTTATTACTGAGAATGTGATTTGATCATGAGACTCAGTTACCTCCAGCAATCTGGAAAAGGGAATCCATCTCCATCCAGACTACTGTGTTCTGTCTTTATGAGCTGCGTCACCCTAAATTCCAATGGAGGAGCCCATAGATAGGAGCTGTTCCTCTTGGAACAAGAACTCACTCAAACTGGACTCTGTTTACACTCTAAAAAGAAGTAAAGTCTCCTGCTTGGGTGGGGTCAGGCCCAGCCTCTGGGTTAGGGCATCTCAATCAGTCACTTCTTTCAGAGACTGAATGACCTTCTGTACGGTCTGGGTCCTAACTGAGGAAATAAAAGGCAAAAGTATGGACCCTAATTTAATAATTGGTTTTTAATATGATATAAAATTAATTCTCTCATGTCATGCTATTTAGTATTAAATAATACATGTATTTATATTACTTAAAAGTTTGTCATACTTCACACGCACATCTTAAAAGTATCATAGATCCAGAGTTAGAAGGTTATCAGAGATCATAGAAGAGCTTCCAGGGTAATCCTCACCATATCTCTGTGAAGCAGTTACTGTATATTTTATTCTATCCATTTTGTAGATTAAGAAAATGATATTCAGAGAAGTATAGTCACTTTCTCTTGGCCACAAAGATAATAAGTGTCAAGGATGGGATTCTGATCCAAGTCTTGGGCTTTTTAGAATATATGTTGTCTTTCACTTGATAGTCTTTGATAGCTGGTGTGAACAAGCAATTCATCACCATATGATCAAATAACTGGAATCTTACTATAAACATGACTAGGCTGTTCCTGTGACAACAGATATAAAATCCTTCACCATGTCTGTCTTTGAAGTTACAACTTGGTAGGACCCACCATAGCTCTCACTCTTCAGGAACAGCCTTTTGTAAAAGGGAGGACCATTATTCTTTTCACTACAGAGACAGAACGTTTTCTTCTCTTTGGTGTTGGAGAAGAGATCATTTGCAAAAGTATTATTTTCATTTTGTAGCACTTTTTCATTGCAAATAAACAATGCTCATAGACTATAAGCTACATGAAAGTGAAGGCTATGTCCCACCTAAATTTTACACAAAAGATACCTGATATAAAATAATAAACTTACAAACTTTTATTAGCCTTTCCTGTCTGACTTCGATTGCTTGTGTTTTTATCAAATGCATCAGATATATACTTTAAAAATGTCAATAAATATTCCTTTTTCCAGATTCTTAACATAGGATTAAATATTTTTAAAATTATACTTATGTATTTCAATATAATTCTTTTCTTTTAATACAATTCTGAGGACTCTGTTAACTTCACCATACTTTTAAAGAGGTCCATGACACAGCTCAAAAGGTCTTAAAAATTTCTGTTCTAAGGACAATGGGAATGTGAACTCCCGCCAGACCTATTCACACTGTAAAGTTAAGAATGAAGGATCTGCCTTTGGGGTTGTATTTGGTAATGATAGAAGAAAACTCACCTAGTTAGCTCAGAACTGCATTGTGCTTAGGGAATCATGGAGAATAGAACATTATATATATATACATATATATATATACATATATATATACACATATGTATATATATATGTATAGATATCACTTCCAATTAAATTTCTATATTTTCTATTTATTGTATTTCTGAGAGTGTATTTAGTTGATTGATTTTAAAACAAATTTTGCCTAACATGGTATTGTTTTGCTAGCACAAGATGTCACTTAAGGTTGTTCTCTGGGGCATCATGGGTTTATATAAGAAAAAAAAAAGTATTTGTTTCCTGGAAGGTTACAAAAAAAAATAGGTTTTGACCTGAGAATATTATTCTCTCATTAAATATCTGAAAATCGAATCAAATAATATTAGCATGGGAAGGAATCTTAAGGGGGAGTTAGTGCAACCCTCCATGAAGAAGCAGGGATGTAGAGCATAAAGATTTGAAATAATTCCACTAAATTCAAACAATCAATTTAGTGACAGTCTTAAAAGAAGAATCCAAGCATTCTCATGTTCAACCCAAGTATTTAAGAATACCACTTGTCTTTTTCTGAGTCTCAGCTTAAGGTGAGACAGACAATGAAGAAAAATGATTGAATTATTCTCTCGCTTTGTTGAATTATACATTCACCCTTTTGTGAGGGTGCAACACATTCTGGTGAAGGAAAAGTAAAATGAACCTAGGCAAGGTGTTTGATTTTACTAGAGAACCCCAAACAACCTCACAGCAGCTTTTCCTGGAGGTAGTCATAAGTAGAGAGATTTAGAATCAGGAAAATTGGGTTTAAATTCCAGTGCAAATGTTTTCTGTCTCTGTGACTTCAGGCAAGTTATTTCATCTCTCTGGGTCTCAGTTTCCCTCAAAATAAAAATATCTCATGCTCTGTCTACCTTATAGCAAGGATAATGTGATGATCAAATGAAATAGATGTAAAATTCTCTGTAAACTAAATGTTATATATAACTATCAGTAGTAATACTCTAATTTAAATGTTACTTGTTATATTTTTTTCTCCTATGACCCTGTATCTAAGTGCTCTTAGGATAGTAGCACTTTGTGTTTATTTCTACCAGTCTCCTTGTGACCTCTGAGGTGCTTAGTTTCTCCCAGCTCCTCCAGGCTGATGATTTTTATTCATGTGGATTAAAATCTAGTTTAACTTCATTCAACTGGAAAATAATTGGCTTGAAAAAAACTTTTTATGCTTTTTTCTAGGGAAGTGGAGGAGGGAAATAAAATGAAATAAATTCTAAATAATCACCTTTGTGATCTCTGAGATCGAGCTCATTGTGAATGACAATCTACTTGGCTACCTGCAGTCTTCCATATGTGTGACTCAGAAATAAGCTATTGCACTTTGGGAACACCAAACAAGAAAAGCCAATAACTAACTGGGTGTCTAAAGAGGGAACAATTCCACTGTAGTTCTCCTAGGTCTCTTCACACAAGTATGAGCATCATCCAGCACTCCTCTTGCTGAAAGGGTGGCAGCGGGCTTCATTGAGCCTAGCACCATAGTAACTATAACCACACAACAGCTAGAACAAAGAGACTCAATAGGTGAACTTGATCCTGGGTTCCTTACTTCTTAGTCTACCTTGGGTATTATCTTTTGTTTGTTCCTGAATAAAAGAGGAAACATTGATTTTGAGATGGTTGTGCTCAGTATTGAAGAAGATATTGTGAGTGTATATGGGCCTTGATTGATCAGATAAAATAATAAATAACAGCCCTGAGTGAAACAAGCATACAAAAAAAAACAAGCAAAAAAGTTGGCAAATAAAAGTCAACTTACTGAAATTGGTGCTGGATACAAATTTTTATGGAGTGGTCACAAGGATGGGCAATGTTATGAAGCTGTGTAAGTTTTGCAACTAAAACTAATCTATTTAACAAGCTTATACACATCTCAACAGGAGTGAACAAGAGACTCAGGATGATGTAAGGATCACTTTAAGGAAAGCACCACAACACCATCATCAGTGTGTATGCTGACACCTTAATGCACTTTGATAAGGTCAAAGAAAAACTTTATGAAGACCTGAAAACCCTCATCATCAATGTAGCAGAAGAGGACAAGCTTACTATCCTAGATGACTTTAATGCCAGAGTAGTTTTAGACTACCAGTCATGGTAGTGAGTTTTTGGGACGAAAGCAATGGGAAACATCAAAAGCAACCAAAGGCTACCACAGATGTGTGTATCTCATGACCTTTTCATTATCTATACACAATAAAACTTCATAAGTTCATCCTTACAGCAACCATTGATATTTAATAGATTATGGCACCGTAAGGAGAAGAGACAGACAACATATGAGTGTGACGAAAGTGATGTGTGGTACAGAGTGCTGGACCAATCATACACTTATCTTCTCCAAGTTAAATACTCACATTCAACAAAAATGGTGACCCCAAGGCAAGATGACTCCAAGAAGACTTAAGGTCAAAAGAGTAGAGAACTTCTCTCACCCTGAACAATTTGTTCAGATTCTTTGTACAGCACTGCCTTTACTCATCTGAGTCAGAACAATCACAAATGGCAAGGTTGGTTTGAAGAAAATGCTGGGTAAATTTAGAAGCTGCTAAAGAAAAAATGAGAACTTCACAAGGTTTACCAACGGGATAGTTCATCCATCACTAAGAAGGCAATGTTTAAATCCATCAAAAGGAAAGTGAAAAAATGATTAATATGGAAATGTTTCATATGATTGCACATGAATAACCAATATCAGATTACTTACTGTCTTAAGAAGGGGGGAGGAAATTTGGAACTCAAAACTTTTTTTTTAAAAGTGTTACATATTGTTTTTACATGTAATTTGGAGACAACAAAATATAGCCAATTTTTTAAGGGAAAGTGAAAGTGAAAGTGAGAGAGATATAGGCTTTTTGGATCAATAATAAGGTAGATGAAATTTAGTTTCACACTGATAGCAATAATCCATAGCATCTTTATGATGCCCTGAAGGCTATTTATTGGTCAGAGACCTATGGTGCATCCCAGTTATTCAGTACTGATGGAGAAACATTGATTAGTGATAGGAACATGATTCTAGAGAGATGAACTAAACATTTTCATAGTGTTCTCAACAGACTATCATTAGTCAATACTGAAGCCACTGACTGTATACTTCAGATTGAAGTCAATTCCTCTTGATAGCCAAACTTTAAACTAAAGGTCTTAAATGTTATTAAGTTCCTCTTATGTGCTAAAGCATTTAGCTCTAATTCTATTCCAGCTAAGATTTACAAGGTATACGGTCCACTGCTCATACACTGACTGAAATCTAAATTATATGGCAGGAGGAGGTTATCCACCAGAAGTTCAAAGATGCCTCCATTGTCCATCTCTGTAGAGGAAAATGAAATAAACTCTCTAGTGACAATCACAGTGGGGGGGACAGAGAGGGGAAGTCTCTCTTTTAGTCATTGCTGATAAGATGCTTGACATAATCCTCTTTAATAAGCTGATTCTTCACCTGAAATATGATCATCTGCCTGAGAGACAATGTGGTTTCAAAAAAGTCAAGGAGAGACTGATGTGGTAATTGTTACCTGACAACTCCAGGTTAAATGGTAGGAGCAGAACACACGTCTGTATGCAATGTTTGTAGATCTGACCAAGACGTTTGATACTGTCATTTGTGAGGGCTTGTGGAAGATCATGGCAAAATTTGGTTGTCTGGGTTTATCAGCATTGCACACCAGCTTCATGTTGGCATGCTTGTACAGGTTCTGGGTAATGGAAGATGTTCTTGCACTTTCTTAGTCAGCAATGGGTTATGTGCTTGCTTTGATGCTTTTTAGCATGATGTTTTCAGCAATGTTGTCAGGTGCTTTCAATAAGGATGAAAATAGCATCAAGGACCACTACAGTATTGACAATAAAATAACTTTAAAAGGATACAGGCCAAGACAAAAGGGAAGGGAGAGTTGATTTGTGAGTTTTTCTTTGCAAAAAAATGTGCACTCAATAAAGTCTCTGAGGCTGAGATGCAATAGAGTGTTGATTATCTGACACTTATGCTAACTTTGGTTGACAATGAAGAAAAACCAAGAGAACAGAGGTTCTCCACCAGTCATCACCATAGCATCCATATATGTAACCATCTACTACAATAAATGGAGAAATTTTTAATGCTGTGGATAAGTTCATTTACCTTGTCATTATACTTTCCAGGAATGTACACATAGATTATCAGGTTGATGTCCACATTATCATAGAAAGTTCAGTGTTTAGGAGGCTCCAAAAGAAAGTTTGGGAGAGAGCAGTTATTGGTCTGAGTACTAAACTGAAAATCTATGGAGGCTTTGTGCTGACCTCATTGTTGTATGCCTGTGAAATCTGGACAGCATGCCAGGGCCATGTCATGAAACTTAATCACTTCTGTTTGAATTGCCTTAGGAAGATTCTGAAGATCACATAGCAAGATAAGGTGCTGGACATTAAGGTACTTTCTCAGCCTGAACCGCCAAGCATTGAAACTCTACTGCAGAGAGCAATAGATGGGCTGGACATGTTGTTCAAATACTAAAAGTATGTTTGCCTAAAAAAAAAAATCTCTTTGACAGAGAACTCACACAAGGCAAGTGCTCACAAGGAGGTCAGAAGGAGAGATAACAAGATACTCATGAGGTCTCTGAGGAACTTTGGAGTTGAATGTAAAACAAGGGAAATACTAGCCCAGGACTATGCAGCATCTTGTGCCTATATTAAAGGAAGTGCTGTGTTCTATGGGCAAAGCAGAAAGGCAATAGCTCAAAAGAATGTAAGATGCACAAATGCAGAGATATCTCCACTCAAAATTTTCATATGGCCCATTTGTGCCTGATCTGTAATGGAGCCTTCTAATTTCATGTTGGTCTGATCAGCTATAACCAAACACACTATATCTTGACCCCAACATTGTGAGGTCATCTTGGTCCTCTGCAATCATGAAGGACAACAACCAACCTACTGAATCCTGTTTTAGCCTTTCTGTCAATGTGTGCTTATGAGTATTTTGTGTTTACTATTTCTTTTGTGTGCAGGAAATAAATTTCTATCCTATATGGGATGCATAATGGACACTGAGTACCTTTCTCCATTCCCCTTTTAGGACACCCCAACTTATGACCCAAAAGGTTAGCCTTATGAAAATTTCTCAGGGTCCTGGGGTAGGGATTTAATGAGCTGAAGAGTATGAGAGAGGAGGTTAATCCTTCTCATAAAAGATCTGGATTACCCAAGACCAACTCTGGTCTTGACTGAAGGGTTCTAGAATAAATGAGCTCACTGGGGACAGGGAGAAGACCAAGTGCTCCAACATCTTTCAGACAAAACAGTGCTCTTAATATTATAACAATACAAAGTCTTGTCATATTAAATCAATGTAGATACAAAAATGTGAATCCATTTGGCCCCATTATGATGAAGATTACTTATAGAACCTTTTCTTTACTTCTTGAGTTTGATTTTTCTCCCTAGTTACCCCTCCTATTTGTCACTTCGGTTTTTATTGAAGTCATTTCCTGTCCTATTTTTTAGTGTTTTCTTTTTTTCCCCTCCCTTTCCTTAGATTCTATCCCCCTACTCTAAGTTCTGCCAGCCAACAATAAGGATTGCTGGTCTAGAGAAGAGAAAAAACATTCTAGCTACCCTTTACCCTTGGTTTAATAGGATTCTCAGTTTCAGAATTCAATTCATTGATAGAATGTGGATAGGAGCTATAAAATATTTATCTTTCTTCATGTTATTACCATAATGGTCAGAGACTTTCAAATTCCTACTATTTCAGAATGATTAATGCAGATGCAGATAAAATAATCCTCAGAAAGATGAAAGAGTTACTCAAAGTCAAGTAAGAAGCCTTCATCAGAGCCAAGACTAGTTCTCACAAAATCTTGATGATCAGGCTAATTTGAAGTCATGGTTTCTTCTTCCTTCATTGACCTAATTTGGCTTGCAACACACATACACACACATCAATATATCTGAATGAAAAAAGATACCCAAATTTGCTTAATGCACATTGTGCTTAAGTCCTAAATAGGGAAATTATTGCAGCAGCTATAGAAGAATAGCTATAAACTTTCCAGTTTCATTATCTGTATATGTTGCACAAACCATTTGAAGTCCCAATGGAAATGATCTGTTCTTCCTTGTCCATTTATTAGGTTCTTTTTTTTTCGACGAGTAATTTTGTTTTCCTCTATAGTAAGTCAAACTTTTAAAATATATGTCATGTGTGCCTTTCCAAGTGGCAAGAGTAGGTGATAACAGGTAAATAGATAAAATATTCTAATGGAGCCCTGGTAAGAGAAGGAGGGGAAAACTGAGTGGATGTGTTGAACTTATTGGAGTGCCTTGATAAGAGTTGATGAAAATGATCAGCCATGGATGTCTTATAACCTTTGTTGGTTGAGAGAATCTCTAAGTCAGTGAAATTATGGATCCTTTTTAAGTGCATGTGTGTCTATGTAATCTCTTATTTGGCAGAATGACTAACAAAAAAAGATATGGTGAATTTTCAGGTCACAAATAAAGTGGGGGCATATTATAGAGTGGAGCCAAGGCAGGAAAACCATGGATAATTTTATTTAATGAATTCATATTTACTTTGTACAGAATTATAAATTCATCTTTTCTTTTTTGTGAAGAATACTGAGTATTTTTCCTACATTCAAGTGCAGGTTAGTCTGGACACCTTCGGAAGGTCCTTCAAATTTTGTGGTTCCTCTTGTCAGCTCATACAACAAGGAAAATCTATATTTTAGTCCTATTCTAAATCAAGTTTTGAAAATGACAGTTAATAAAACCTCACCTGTTTTTGTTTAGGATTCAGTATTTCTCATTGCTAAAATATTGAGATTCTCTTGATGGCTTGTCTACAGGAAATGCAAATATGTAGTCTCTTTATACATATGAGTATGTGTTGCATATGTTATACTGGTTCCCCATGCAGCTCCTTCTGTTATATGACTCCAGGGATGCCTTCCTTAACCTTACAGAAAGAGAAAATGTCACTGTGTTGATTACCCAGAAAATGGGTCTAATTAACGAAATGCAATAGCTAATTCCCCCATCAGGTGATATTCTACATGAACCACCAGCCCAGACACTGCAGCTTGCTCTGTGCCAAAGGATTACCCTTGGTACATATGGTGGCTTCAATATCCCTAATTATCCCCAAATATCACTCTCCCTGAAAATAACTAAACTATCCTACCATGTTTTACCCTGATAATCCTATCATGTAGGGAGCAATCAACCAAAAGGTATTTATTAATCACTTTCTATATTTTGGGCACTGTGCTAAGAGATGAGTAAAATAGGAAAGGCAAAAACAGTTCTTATCCTCAAGGAATTTACATTCCAATGCAATGCTCAAGAAATGTGATGATAAAGCAGTGTTGATCAACCTCTCCCTTGCTGGACAAATCCCTGTGTAATGGGGATGTAGTGGTAAAAAGTTAAAAATATTAAAATGTAGAAACTGTCTGAATCTTCCCTGAGGCTCCATCTCATATTGGATTCTACTTTCATCAAGTCATTTCCATTTTGCTTTCATAGATTCAAAATTCCAAACATGTTGTAATCACATGTGATTTAATAAAAGGGAAATAAATGCAAGGGAAATAAAAAATTTCTTTGTTACATCTCTCTCCACTCACTTCTTTTCAGTGGGGGGAGACACAATCCATGCATACTTAAAGTCCATGGAAAGGAATTGGTAGAAGATGATGTTTACCTTGCATCTCAGACCCATAAATGGGACAAGCAAAGAAGGCAAGTGAGGGACTTCTACTCTCTGTCTCAAGATTATGAACTAAAAAGGAAAAAAACATTTTCCTCAAGTCCACTTCAGGATTGACAATAGTTGAAGTCTAAGCAACTTGATCTTTTCTTCAGATCCAAAATTTACCTTAGTCACTATTTCCACTCTAGATTCATATCTTCTATAAACTATGATTGCTTTTCCTCTTCACATTACTCTGATGTCACTGTGACTTCCTTGGGGAGATCTGAAAGAAAGGGAAGAGGTAAAAAGACCAGAAGTGAAAAAAAAAAAGGTGTATGACATGCAGATAGTGATTTTTTAGTCCATTTACTGGCTTTTAGGTTCAAAGCATTCTTAGAGAAAGCTGATTTCTTCTCTGTGTCCTGGAAAGAGTTGGCTCAGTCTTATGTACAATAGTAATATCACAAATTAGACTCTTTCTTCCTTTGTGGAAAACTTCATTGTCTGTAGAATCATCTCAGAGCTTAAATTTAACAATGTTGAGGTGCCACGTTATGTTCTTTGACCTTTGTGAAACTCAAAATTATTTTGTGTCAGTGACTTCACTTACTGTTTAATCTTTGAGCTACACAGTGTCATAAGCCAACATTTATTGAGAATCCATTGAATACATACCATTCTGCCAAGAAGTGCAGAATTTTGCTTAATATTGGTAATATGTGGCTCTCACTAGAAAGAAGTTAGCAATCTAAGGGAATATTCTGGCTTCCTTAGTCTAGTCATGGCATATAAAAAGTGAATCAATATCTCATTCTATTTCTTTAAAGAAGCTACAGAAAGATCTTATTTCTCCCCAATGAATGAGAAGAAGAAGAGTGAACCTTTCTCTCATCAGAACTGGCTTTTTGAGGGAATAACATACATACTCAATTGGGTAAAGAAATCTATCTTACCCTACAGGAAAGTAGAATGTGATAAGAGAAAGTGAGAGGGCAGATTGTGGGGAGGGGTAGTCAGAAGTTAAACACTTTTGAGGAGGGACAGAAGGAAAGGAGAGACTAGAATAAATGGGGTCAGGGAGGGGATAGGATGGGGGGAAATACAATTAGCTATAAGAAATATAGAACAGGATGCTCTCAGGAAAACCTTTTACGGTTTTTATTTGGAAAGACTTATATGAGCTGATGCAAAGTAAAATTTATTCTTTACAAAGTAACAGTAATATTGCAAGATGATCTGCTGTGAATGACTTAGCTATTCTCAGCAACACAACAATCCAAGACAACTCTGAAGGACCTGTGATGAAAAATGTTATCCATCCCTAGAAGAAAGAACTTGTGGTATCTGAATACAGATAGAAGCATACTTTTTTAAAAAAAATTTTTGAGTTTTTATGTCTATGTTTTCTTTCACAACATGACAAATATGGAAATGCTTTGCATGACTGAACATGAATAACATATATTCACTTGCTTGCCTTCTCAATGAAAGGGGATTGAGGAGGGAGGGAGAGAATAAGGAACTCAAAATTTTAAAAATTAATGTTTAAAGTTGTTTTTAACATATGACTAGGGGGAATAGTAAATTAAAAAGGAAAGAAAGAAAGGAAGGAAGGAAGGAAGGAAGGAAGGAAGGAAGGAAGGAAGGGAGGGAGGAAAGAAGGAAGGAAGGAAGGGAGGGAGGGAGAGAGGAAGGAAGGAAGGAAGGAAGGGAGGGAGGGAGGAAGGAAGGAAGGAAGGAAGGAAGGAAGGAAGGAAGGAAGGAAGGAAGGAAGGAAGGAAAAAAGTAAGAAAGAAATAAAGAGAGAAAGAAAGATTGAAAGAAAGAAAAATTGAAAGAAAGATTTCTTTTCCTCTGAGGTTTTCCAGAACTATTGTGCTTAATGTCAACTCAGATAAGATAAATTGCCATCACCTCCCTGGCTTGGTCTTATAAAAACAGGCAGTATATTTTTTTTAAAGAAAGTAATCAATACAATGACATTTTCCAAGATGATTTTTTTTTTTTTTTTGCAAACTTAGGACCTAAATAAATTAAAAAAAACTAATTTTTACCTCTATAAATGTAAAAATTATTTAACTCCAAAGATTGCCTGAAGAGTTACTTTTAATTAGTGTCATTCTAGAAAGTTAAACACTATTGAAGACCTCTTGAAGACTCCTGTGGAAAAAATCATTGGCTTATTTTCTCTATCCTTGGAGACAAGCAGCAAGTTGATTTAAAAATAAGGTTAAATTAGAGGAGAGTAAAACACTGGGTTTTTTTTTGTTTTTTTTTTGCTTCTATGAATAGCCTGGATCTACATGGAAATAATTTATTTTTTTTGTGAAGATGTAGACAGGATAACTAAGATAGCCAAGGGTCCAAAGGAATTTTTAGTTTTTAACTTATATTTCCCAGAAATCTGAGAAATCTTTCTACTCTTGGACTGGTATGTATGAAATCTGCAGGGGAGGGTACTCATTAATTAACTATTACCAGAACAGAGTTTGTTGAGATACCAATTCTCATACAATTGGGGCATAGAACTGAAATTTAAACTACATTTGCCCAAGAATAAGACAATAAGATTTAAATCTGGAAGGGACTATAGAGATCATCTATTCCAAACGTCTTCAATTTATAGAAGAGCAGTTGAAGACTAGTGACAGGAAGTGATCTGTCCAAGTTCACGCAGATCACCTGTGTAGCAAGGACCCATTTGACTCTGAATTTTAACTCGCTGTCTCACATTCATATGCATTTTACTGTTTTAAATAATCTTTTCTTATGTTCAGAGATTCATAGATGTAGGAGAGGATGAAACAATAAAGATCACGGAGACCAACTGTGTCATTTTAGAGGTAAAAAACTGAGTCCCAGGGAGGTCAAGAAACTTGCCATGAACATACAAGTAGTAAGGGCTACAGGCAATATTTAAAGCCAAGTCTTCTCACCCTAAATCCAGGATTCTTTCATACTGCCTCTTGACAAGAAGAGTGTTTACATATTTTCAGAACTTCCTAAGAGATCCATATGATTTTCATCAACTGACTAGGGTTCCAGGTAAGGACAACTGAGGGTTGTCCTTATTGCTATAACTCTTGATGGAGTGTTATGCCTAAGAGTTCAGCATTGCTTCTGCTATACCCTTGCTCCCAATTCTCATCAGATTATGGTCATAGGTCTCTTTTAAGCACCCTGTAATGCTCAACCTGTAGTCACACTTCCTGCAGGTCTTAGTTTTCAATAGAAGGTGACTGCTCTCTGCTCCCTACTGTGAGTATCTTCAGCTATCTTGCATTGCTCTCTCTCTGTTGCTCATACTTCCAGTTTTCCTTCCCATAGTTCTCTTCAGTCTCCAGTACATGGTAGTTGCTCTGTGTATTAGGACCCAAACTGTCTTTTTCCAGATTCCTTGTAAGCCTTCATTGTGGGTCAAAACATAGCTTTGATCATGAATTCTTTTTCAAAATTGTACTTCCTGGCTTGATAATCACAAAGTTATCCAAGGATTTATAGAAATAATGATTCCCTGTACCCTATAAGCAGATTTCTTTAATCCATGTTGGACTTTGATGGTTTATGGAACATTGCCATTATCTCTACCTTAGTATTTAGAAAATGTACCTTTTATATGTTATCAGGACCTACTGCATACTTATATAGAGGCTCAGGAGAGTACTCTACTCATACCCATTTTACATATTTCACCACAATTTCACTCTGGTCTGTGGCATGAGTTTTTATGTAAATTGCTCAGGGGGGCTTCATGAAACTTTTGAGTAAAGAATCAGATTCAAGTTTCTCCCAGAACTGAAGTGCATCAGAGATGCAAAATTTTATAACACCTGGTATATTTGAAATACTACAAATTTTTACAATTTGTAATTGTACAACTGCAAGTTGTACATGTAATTTATAATAAATATTTACAATATCACAAATACAGGTATTTTAATCTATATTTTATAGTTGAAGTGAATGAGATACAAAGAGGTGGTTGGTTGCCTCATTCATAGTGTATATCAGAGTTGATACCCACATTTTGAGACAGATTGAAAGTTTCTTCTGTTAGCAAAAGTCATCCATCTTTTTGAGACCACTTATAAGTAGGATTTAAAAAAAAAAACTAGTATCACTATAAAGAACAAATAATAGGCTCAACTCTGAAAGATTTAACTTTTATGTTTCATTTTTTTCTTCCCACTAATCCCTTTTTTTTACTTAATGAATGCTCTCATTCTCCCTGAGAAAAATAAATATTATGGGAAAATTTAATATTTAATAAACTAATATTAGAATATTAGTGGAAAATTAAAAAAACAGACAAAACAAAAGATGTTTCGATAATTACATATATGTATGTGTGTGTTTATTACATATGTGTACATGTATGTAAACATGCACATATTGTTTTCCATTAGACAAGATAATTTACTGTTTTGTTGATGTATTTGGCCTCATTCAGTCTATCAAGAGCTGTACTTCAGGAGTACGACTATCTTGGTGCAATATTAAATGTTCTCTGGGCATTATTCAGTTGGTTTTTTTTCATGCTTCCTGAATCTGATCCTCAGCACTTATCTCCTCAATCAAGAATTTAATTGATTTTCAATATATTTTTCCTGAGTATTGTAAAAAATCCTTTCAGAAGTCTCCTTTTGCCCATCTAGAAAGTCAGTCCATCCTTACTTGGTGAGTCTCAGACCCTGCAAGAATTTGAAATGCATAATAATGAATAATTTCTCACAAATGCAGATTTTTGAGTAACATTTTCAATTCAGAGTTCTATTGTCTTCTAAGGGACTGCACCCCAAAAGTAACAGAAAATTTTCCAAGCTTTTTCAAATCTGATGATTAATATCTATTTTTGGTGAGATTCATATGACCACAGAATGATCCTACTATAAAGACTCTAGAAAAAATTGCCAAGTATTACATTTTATATCTTTGGTAAGAAATTGAAGACCTTAGGAACAGTGGTGGTATTTTTTTATCTCTAATGCCAATCAAGGCAAAATTTCTTAGGAGAAAGGAACAGTTTGCACATGGACAGGTGGTTAATAAAATAATGGCTAAGAATTTGACTTAGATTTCACTAAAATATAAGAAAAACTGCTACTGATAGGTCCTGGAATGGGCCTAAAATACCTAGTAAATCATAATAAAGGAATGAACATTTAATCTCATAGTTATTAGTGTGATTTAGTGAGATTAGAACCATTCCTAGAATATTGACTCTAGAAAGGGATAACTGATTCAAAAGAAAGAGGCAAAGTAAAGAGATGGAGAAGAGGTTGCTGCTAAGTTATAATAAATAATAAGAAAATATATTGAGGGGAAGAAATTTGGGGAACACATGCTATAGGTTATTTGAATGATGATCAATGGAGGAAAATAGCAACCTTCTCATTGCTGAATTCTCTGAGCACAGGAGATCTAGAGAAGATAAAGCTATTTTGTTCAATTCTCCAAGATCATTCCTCCTGGAAATCAGTGAAAGTGTATAGGAAATATTCTCCAACTGATGTCCAGTTCAAACTTCCTAGAGGGTCACTCTTTAGTGGAAAACTCAGGAACTCTGAAGGTGGAACTCATCTCCTCACAGTATAGACATGGATTAGAGATTAAATGCAGAATAAAGGTCTTGACAAGTGATGATTTTCTGTCCAGTTTCCAATCAGAGGTCTCCAGTAACTTCTCGCAACAACTGGCTTAATATTTGTGAAGTAGGGACATAGAGGTAATATCAAAAAGGGGATTAGTGTGGGAAGGCTTTCTGTAGGTGTGAACTGTTGCTTCCTCTCCTGTATTTACAATTTCCTGTCCTCCTCCCACCTCTCTTTTCAGTTGTCTCCAGGATGGCCTTGACTTACTTCCATTTTGGCAATGCTTTACACTGCCTTATCCCAAATTACTCACTGTCCATTTTCTTCCCTTACCTTTCCTAAGCATGTAGAGCTATTCAGATTCATCTTGTTTCTGTCTAATCGGCACTTCAGACTTCCTCTACTATGTCCCCGTTCTTCAGAAAGCTCACTCCATCCTTGGAATTCACATATTGGGAAATACCCTTCTGTCTTTCTTCTGTCTCTGTGTCTCTGTCTTTGTTTGTATATCTGTCTCTATCTTTGTTTGTGACTCTGTCTCTGCCTTTCTCTGTCTCTTTCTGTGTATTTGTCTGTTTCTCTGTCTCCCTGTGTCTGTTTTTCTCTCTCTGTCTCTCTGTGTGTCTGTCTCTCTGTGTGTATCTCTGTCTGTGTCTGTCTCTGTGTCTGTCTCTGCCTCTGCCTCTGTCTCTCTGTCTCTCTGTCTCTCTTTCTCTCTCTCTCTCTCTCTCTCTCTCTCTCTCTCTCTCTCTCTCTCTCTCTCTCTCTCTCTCTCTCTCTCTCTCTCTCTCCTTCCCTCCTCTCCTCCCATTCTCAGTGGATGACTCCTCGAGAATTTCCATTTAAAGAGAGGTCCCAGGTCATCTGCATCATTTCTCTCCAGGCTGCCTGCACCATGGGCTTCCTTTACCTCATTCAACAGGTACCTTTTTCTTCCCTGCTCACCTTTTTAAGATTGGGGCAAGGACTGTCATTCTTTCTTCTTCCATTTACGTTCCTAGCCATCATAAATAACCTGAGGCCTGGGAAAGACTTTAGCTTAAACAGGCTAGGGTCTCACACTGCTTCTGTGTTACTAGATGACTCTGGAGAGAGTAAGGCTGATTGCTTTGCACAGCTCTGCCTTACTGAGATCCAATTCACTTGCAAGCCAAGACATCAAGGTCCTGATGTCATTGATTCTCTTTGAACAACAAACAACAATATTACTAGCACTTAGAATAGGGGTTAGCACATAATAAGAGTTTAATAAATGCTGGTTGACCAAAATATTCTTCCTAATCTCGTCCTTCTAGAAACTCTCAGTGGCAGAGATTATGGACTTCATTTCCCACATACACAAAAAATAAATGAATGAATGAATAAACAGTGCCTTACCCAGAAGCATAGTTTTATTCTCAGTGATTTTCTATCACTCTCCTATTGCTTAGTCTCTTAGTCCAAATGCCTTATGGAATAGGATGGTTGAATGAACAAATGAATGAATAAAAATTCATTTTTAGGGATTTATTATGTGTGAAATATAATACTAAGTGCCAACGATAAAAATAAAAGGAAAAATAGGCAGTTTCTCTCAGAGTGCTGAAACTCTAATAGGGAAGAACACATATATAGAAGGTTTTAGCTGCAAGGTAGACAGAAAGAAGTGAGCAATGTCTTTTCTCTAATATCAGTTTATTGATTAAATCCTATCTACACAACTTGGGTAAGGTTTCCAAATCTTTGTTATAAATGATATATGTTCCTTCTATTTTTTCCCCTCCTACTCTCATATAATTCAGATCTCAATTTTTTATTTTCATTTTTTTTTATTTCTTGTTTCACTTCTGCTAGTGTTCTTATAGTTCTTTCATCCTATCTGATTTCTTTTCTCTCTGATGCTCTACTTGCACCTGTGGAATTACTCTTGTACTTGAGAGTTTCTTCTTGGCCTTCTCTAAACCCACAGAGTGTTTTTTTTTTTTTTTAATTTTAGTGGATATCTTCATTTCTTTATTTATATTTCTGGCTTCAGTTCTAAAACTGAGATTTTGTGCCAGGGTCAGATTTTAATCTCTCTTGTTCTCTTAAAAGTGGTGAAAAGCCCTATTTTTTTTTCTGTCTCCTCTGCTATCTGTATGCACTGCTATACAGATTTGGGATGGAATGATTCATAGTGGGCCATACTCTTTTCTTAAATCCTTGGCTTCTCTGTTGGATTCTCTTGGAGTCCATTGAATCTTCTGGCCTTTGTCTGTCTCTGTTTCCTTCGTGTACCAGTTTCAAGAAGGAGTAGCTTCTATCCCTTGCAGTGGCCCTGATAGACTTCAGTCTTATGTCAGAGATTAATGCTGGTTTCACATGTCCTAGGAGAACTTTTGATACATGAAAATGAGCATTAAGGTTTCCCTGTCTCTTACTTTGTTTTTTAGTTTTGTTTTGTTTTGTTTTGTTACTCTAAGGAATATATAGTTTGATTGTATTGTGGTGTATTCTGTGGTGTATTCCACCACACAGCACTGAATTCCAGAAGCTGGCTCTGATCAGGCTTCTATTTAACATTCCAGGATGTAGATTTCACTGACTCCAGGATTCAGTCAGAAGAATGTCTGCTGGTATTTCCTCTGCATTTCACCTCCTTTGTAATTCATTCTCTATAGATTCCCAAATAATTTTACTAAGATCCATCTGACTATATCATTCTCTTGCCCAAAAACCTTCATTGACTCCCTACTATCTCAGCAATCATATACAAACTCCATTCAACATTCTGTCTTTTGACCCTATCCATTGACATGAGTACATTGGGAGGCTCAGTTGTGTGAAGTCTTTCTTGATCCCTTCTCCTCCAGCATGACTAGCTGTTAATGTTCTTTCCCTCTACAAATTATCTTCTAGTCTCTTATCTGGGTAGAAATTGTATCCTAGTATTAGTAGAGTATATCTGCCTGAGTAGAGGACTATCTGTGTCTTAATAAATAATTCTTAGGAATTTGCTAAAAACAACTGTCTTAATAAATGATTTTCCCATAGTCACACAGCTGGTAACTGTTATTTACTCAATATAAATCCAGACTTTTTTCATTCCAAACTCTTTATTCCATCTAAACCTCTCAGTTTCTATATTCCCACCAAATTGGATGAATAGAATTGGAGAGTGAGGGAGCACAGTTGATCAGTGAATCTCCAGTCAATTGATTCTTTCCATTTTAGGAGCTGAAATTATAATAGGTAAGGGATAGGTGACAGAGACAATAAGATGTCAAAATTTTGCCCCTTTCAGGCTTTGAGTGGTTGCATTCACAGCTTCTAAAGAGTGTGAAACCTTGAGTACTCACACACTGAGTGAGATTTTCACAGATTATAAAGGGTGTGAAAATGGGAGTGGCCAGGCTCAAATTGTAAAGGCTCACCTCTTTTAGACACTGATGAGATACTGCAAAGGAAACGTGAAGTGTGAAGAAATTTCTGGATCAATTTGATTGAATGATAAGGGCTCCTAGACAGACTGGCTAGTGGGCTGAAAAAGCACTAGTAAGGTCTAAAAAGAGTCATCATTGTCATTTGATAAGAAAGCCAGCTATGAGTAAGAATTCAGCTATTGAAAAAAGAATTTCTCTTCTCCTTTTCCCTGATACTTCTTCTAAAGTGTGACAGAGGAAGAAAGGATATCTTTCTCCTTTCTTTTTTATCCCGCAAGAGAAATGGTATCCAAAAATTGAGAAACTTGCTCAGTAGGAGGTAAGTTTTGCTGGGTAGAGAGTGTGCTCTAGGCATCTAGCTGCAGAGTTGAGCTATAGATTAGAGCAATCTCAAGTAGCCCAGCTGAGTGATCTAACCAGCAAAGAGCACCAAGGAGGTGGATTAGGGTGGGGATGGGGTGGGGGAACATTAAAGCACCATTAGAAGAGAAAGTGCATCAGGACTCAGCACTGTTGGAAGTATATTTCTGGCCATTTGTATCCCCATATGTGTGCTTTTATTTCAGTTTTTCAGTTGTTTTTTTCTGTCATGTCTGACTTGTGATTCTAGTTGAGATTTTCTTGGCAAAGAATGGAGTGGTTTGCCATTTCCTTCTCCAACTTATTTTTCAGATGAGGAAACTGAGGCAAATAGAGTTAAGTAACTTGCCTAGATTCACACAGACAGTAAGTGTCTGAGGCTAGATTTGAACTCAGGAAGATGAGCTTTCTTAATTTTAGAACCAGAACTCTGTCCACTCTGCCATCTAGTCAATTCTTTATGTATCTATGAAAAGTGTAGTGCAACCCAGATTGATGGAGGGAATATTTGTTATTAATGTTCAGTGTCTACTTTCTCAGGAAATGTCCTTGCTTTGAGTAAATTGTATCAATGACTGGATTGTCAAAGGTCAATATACTCGTGGAGCTACAATTTTAGTAGTTTATTGGTGTTTATTGACCATGGAGTTTATTGAAGCTGAGCTAATAATTCTCCTGACAATCAGTCTTGCAAATGAGTGATTTGAGGAGTGCGTATGTATGTGTGTGTCTATGGGGTCCTCCTGAGGGGTTGTCTATTTACCAAATTCAATATTATTTTAGTCACCTCTGTGTATCTAAATAGACTGACCCCCATTCTTGTAATAGCTTCTCCACCTCTCTGCCTATCACAACCCTTTTCTCCTTACAAGACTAAGCTAAAGTGTCATCTGCTGGTATTTCCCTCCCTATAATAGAAGCTCACAGAGTATAGAAACTGTACAATTTTTAGCTTTACATCTCCAGTTACTACGCCTTGCAGAAACAGATACATTACAGATACAGAAACATCAAGTATCTAACGAATTGAGTTAAGTGATTGTATGCAATGGAAAGTGTTAACACTACATTTTAAAAGAAAGTGCTATGTCATACTTTCTTATAACAACATGTTGTGTTCCATTTTCATAGAAATGCAGACTTACAGAATTTAAGAACAGGAAACAACTTTGGAGCTACCTTATTTTTAAAATATCTCATGAATTGCTAATGTCATAACACCTAGTTTACCAATCATTTTCAACTTTACTAATGAAACTCCTAAGATAAACCAAATCATCATACTTCAATCCCTACAATTTGTTCATTGTTACCATGTTAGAGGTCATTTTTTCATAGGAGAAAGAGGTATCTTCCTAGACATATGTTGAAAGAATTTTACTCTTTTTACAAAGCGTAGCAGATGCCTAGAGTATAGACCCCTGTGTTTTCTGTCTTTTTTCTTCAGTTTTCTGTGGTTTATTTGCTTTTTATTCAGTTAAGGGGCAGAAATACTTTTAAAAGCATTTAGCAGGGTGATTTGGAAGTAGTGTTGTCTAGTTCACATTATGGATTTTTCCTCTCATGTTGCTTGGATACACATTCGTTAATTTTGCATATTCGCCAAGGGATGATCCCATGTGATTGCAAAAAAAAAAATGTCAAAAATAGAATGAAATAGATAAGCAAGGAGTTTGTATTTTGAGTTGTATATGCAACGCTTCTGGTTGGTAGGTCTTTCCTAGAATCCAGTGAGTATTACATATGCCTTGGAAAGTTGATAGGGAAATGTCGTTCTGAAGAAGTATTAAATAACACCACAATCATATGAGAATAACTACTTATAAGCCTCTTCCTATGTTTTAAATTTTAGTGTAATCACTAAGAGTTGCATGAAATTTGAGTTCAATGTCTCTCCTACTTTTCTGCCTTGTGATTTTGTAGTATATGGAGCTATATGCTTCAAACTTTGATGTAAGAATGGCAATTCCTTTTGGAAGAAACCCTTTCACCTCCAGGTAGATGTTTGGAAATAACTTTCCTCTGTCTTGTGCTATTAGTAGTAGAGACACAATCTCTAGGCTGACTGTACAAAGCAGAAATCAATCTTAGGAATTCTGGAGTGGTTCAGTCTTCCCATTGGTTGTATTGCTACTGGTTGATACTAGGTGTTGACTACTACATGAGAGGGCCTTTTCTAACAAAGCATTTGTACCTTGAGACACTTAATATAAAATACAAAAAAAAAAAGCAGATGGTGAAATGTATCTCTAAAATGAAAAGATGTTTTCTACTTTAAATGGTTATTTCTTGCTTTTACATAGGGCTTGTCAACTCCATGAATTTGTCGAGCTGAAATACAAGGCAGAAGGAAAGATAATTTATTCACTCATGAAACATAACTATCTTCTGGGCTTGTTAGAGAAATTGCAAGGGTGTGTGTGTCTCTGTGTGTCTGTGTGTGTGTGTGTTTGGCATTTTTGTTTTGTTTTTGTTTTGCCTTTTGAATAAGGATGCCACATTATTGGGAAGTTGGAAATGAAAAGCATCTCCAGCAATTGTGAGCCTTTCACTAAAATGGAAGCATTAGTTTTAAACAAAGCTTTTGTTATTGTTTGTGTGTGTGTGTGTGTGTGTGTGTGTGTGTGTATGTGTGTGAAGGGGGAGAGGGAGAGAAAAAAACAGAGAGAGAGAAAGGAGGAGGAGGAGGAGAAGGAGAAGAAAGAAAGAAAATGAGAGGTTGAATATTTGTGTTTGTAGCACTCCCATCTCAATACATAGGAATGATTATATCAATTTTATTATTTAATTTAGCTGACTCTACTGCTGTCCCTGTTATTGCATGTCAAAGAATTTTGATACACTCACACTAAAGGCAATAAAACAGGATGAACATTAGGGGAAGAATTTCAAAAGTTTTCATTCATAACAGAGAGCTTTAAAAAAATGAGATTATAGAAATAGTAAGTGTACTATACATTTATCTTTGTGCACTACATTCTAACCATCAGAATATTTACAGCCATTTTTTGATGCAAGTTGCAGCCTAGTGTGGTACTGGTTTTTCTAGCCCTGATAATTAAATGCTATATGGCAGGTAGGATATATGATGCTACTATTAAATAAGCACCAGAGTCCAGGGTCCAATAAGTCCAGGGTCCAATCAGTGCAGGGTCCAATAAGTCCAGGGTCCAGGGTCTCTGGACAAGTAACAATGATTAAAGACTATTAGCTTCTGGATATGAGTCATAGATATTGGACTAATCCATTCAAATTCAGCTAAATTTATAAGATATTACTAAATGCCCATTATGTGCAAAGTCCTGAGAGGGATTTTAAAAAGTTGAAGAAATGGACCCTGTCATTAAGGAACTTTGGATCCGTTGAGACAAGTGTTGGTCCTGGTGACATCATTAGCTCTCTTGCAGAGTATAGCATTCCAGACATGTAGTGACAAGGACAGTAACTGTCTCTGTCATTGTCATGTAGTCTATTGTTCACCAACTACTTATTCTCTACATAACATTCTTTATTCTAGTGAAGAAAAACATTCACCTGTGATGAGTTACATATCAGCCCCAGACAACACAAAACAATCAATCACAAGAAAGTATAGTTTAAGGGCAAGATAAAAGATAAAAAAATTATTTGAGATCACAAGAGGGAGGGAGGGCTGTGGGCATTTTGGTGGCCTAGGCAAGGTTTCCTGGCAGCAGTGGGACTTGTACCTATCCTTTAAAGGTAGAATGTTATTTAAATAGGAAAAGAGTAAGTGAGATGGAATTGCAGCTAGACTGAATGTCATGAGCAAAGAAATGGAAAGTCTAAGGCATGTTCATGAGACAATAAATAGACCATAAAGGCTAGACTGGCAGGAAATTGTGTCGAATAGCAGAAAATATTTAGAATGGTAAGTTAGTGCTGAACTATGGAGAGCCTTGAATGCCTAACTAAATAATTTGCCCATTGTCTTGTAGGTAATAGTTTTGAAATCATGATTTGTTGGCAAAGAAGGTAAGAAGAATATAATGAGAGTGACAACCCAAACTGCCACAGCTATCTTTTTTAAAACAACCTGTTGAGTAATAACATACAGAGAAAGATGTGATTTTATTGAATGAGTTTGCACTCCAGCTCTGGAAATAGGTTGTTCTTAGGAAAAATAAACATTGACAAGAATGAAAAAAGTTAAGCTTACATATGACTACAGAGTTCTTTCCTCAAGAAAATAGTTAAATGTCATGTTGAACTTGTCATTTAATCTTGAGGTGATATGCGTGAATGAGACTTTGAAGTCACATAGTTTTGGCTCCCAGTAATCTGTTCTATGTTGTCTCTGTTCCCTAAAAGTCATCTGAACCTCTCTGAATATTTCAGATGGGGAGTTTCTCCCTTAATGAAATAGTTTGTTCCACTATTGGACAATTCAAATTCCTAAATTTAAAGGAAAGGTTAATCTTTTGATCTTTTTGTCTTTTGGTCAACACACTGCCCTCTAAAGCAACCTAGGGAAAAATTATTTTCCACTGTGAATGCTTTCAGTTATCATGTATTGTTCAGTCTTATTTTCTTCAGGTAAAACATACTTAATTTCTTTGAATACTTTTTATTTAACATAGTTTTCTGACCCTTCAAAATCCTGGTGACTTTCTTCTATATATATTCTAGCAAGTCAATGTGAAATTTAAAACTGTCACAATTAAAGACAATATACCAAGACCATTTTAGATAATGCAAAGTTTGATGGAAATGTCTTTTTCTGTGATTTAATTACAGTACTTCATTATATAAGCTACATACACATGGAATTACATTAGCTTTATTAACAGCTACTGGATCACATTGCAGCTATGGTCAAATATGTCCTTACCCAAGATCTCTTAAAGCTTTTTTATTATTTAGACTTTCTCAAAAGATTCAAACTGGTCAGTAATTCTGGACATGACAGAACTTTATGATGGAAACAATCTTAACTCACACAAGGAAAGGCTTAGGATCTAACATGAGAGACCAGGATTGTCTAGGGTAATCAAAGATATAACCAGAAAGGACACTGGAAACTTTGACCTCAATGTCTTCATGTCAAAGAAGAATTCTAGGCTCATATATTTACAACCAGAAGGTATTTTCAACACCATCAAATTCAATTTCCCCATTTTCCAAAGGAAACTAATAATTTAATCTAAATACTTAGTTATAGAATACGTGAGAGTCTGAGATAAGATTTGACTACAAGTTCAGTGTTCTCTGGAAGTTTATGGCAAAAAAAGAAGAAAAAGAAAGAGGAGAAGAAGAGAAGAAGAAGAAGAAGAAGAAGAAGAAGAAGAAGAAGAAGAAGAAGAAGAGAAGGAGGAAGAGAAAAAGAATTGTTTGGAGCAAAGAAAGATTCAAGAAAGGCTCATGCCAAAAATAAAGGTTTGGTTTTGATTTTTACTACCAGGATTCATTCTGATGAAATTCAACGAGAATTTATTAAATGCTTATTTTATATATATATATATAAGGGTTGTATGGTCAGAATGTAAATGAAGGTATTCTCGCTGCCCCATGCTGATATTGTTTCCTCTTTCTGGCTAGGGGATGGCAATTTCCATCTGTAGAAAGGACAGCTGACCTTCCATCGCTCCTTGTTTTCCTTTCCACTACAGAGGCAAGTTTAAATCATTCAAGGTGGAAAATGATTCTTTTCCCTATGTTGCTCTACATGGCAGTATGTTGACCCAGTCAACACCTGTGTATGACTGTCCAATGACATTCAGTAGCACATGAGTTAGAGTGGCAAAATTGGATAGTGAAGATAACCCTGAATTATGGTTTGGTAAGTCCTAAGTATCAATAACAAGACATCTATCATACTTAGAGATAGCAAATTATTTTTGAAAGCTTTGATTGTGTCTCTATCCCCTCCCCACAAAAAATTAGGTACTCTTCAAAAAAGCATATAGAAGTCTTGATTGCAATATTCTCTTTTATTTGCATACAGATAAGGATAGATGAAGCAGGAAGGGTCTATATTCCTGTTTTTATTATGAATTTTTATTTTATACACACACACACACACACACACACACACATATATATATATATATATATATATATATATATATATATATATATATATATATATATATATATATAATGTAAAGTTAAATGAAGGTTTATGGGTCTATGAAGACCTACATCAAAATCCTTGAATTTCACAGCAAATTTTGGCCAGCCCAGAGTCTCTGTTCATAATTTTGCAATCCAAATTCCATTCTATTGATATAATTCTGAATCTTATTTCTATATATCCATGTATTTAACTATCATGTATTTAAGTTCAATTTTGGATTATTTGAATTCTAGTTTCGATGTCTTCATTCAAGTAACATTGTTATATCAATAAGGCCCTGAACAAGACCACTAGATACTTTCTTTCAGGTTGATATCTACAAAAATATTCATCAATACTCCTTAGGTACTGCTGTACAATGAATTTCTTCATTTCTTTTTGCCTGCAGTCCCATAGGCTTCATTTTGCCCCCAAGAACCTCTCTATCCTCCAACATCGCATCAACTCTGGAACTCCATGTCATAGATACCCTCTGCCCCTTGGATCCCTCTGATTTAAGGGTGAAGAGCTCTTCTCAGAGCCTCTAGTTAAGGAGAATACCTAGGCTGGACATCTCTTCATTTTCCACCACTCTGTACTTCTATGGACTATTCTATCATGTCTTCAATCTACATAGGTTCCCTCCCTACTTTGTCTTGGTCTTGTGTGTTGTCTTCTCCCATTTGGTTGTAAGACACTTATACTTTTTTTGTATCTTTATCCTCAGCACTTAGCACTGTTACTGGCACACAGTAGACATTTGATAAATATTTTTTGACTGATTGACTATAATTATACCCAAATGCATTATTATTGAGCCCAGATATTACCATACTATCCATAAAAATAATGTAATACTTCATTAGATGTTTTGCTTCAACTAATATATACTGCTGATTACATGTTCCGTGTTAACATATCTAACAACCTTATGACAAAAAGAAATAAAAAAAACAATATTTTTGGCATAATGTGCTCTATGCAAATGTCTATGTAGTAAGGAGACGTAAGCAATGAAACATGGAACAATCCATGTTCTCTTCTCTACCATCTCAGTCCTCAGGAAGAGTGAGCTCAACTTAAAAATGACTGCTATTAAATATTGTCCTCATTAAGTTCATGTCTTGATCCAGAGAAGGTGTTCCCTTCTCTTGTTCCAGAGAAGATGTTCCCTTGATCCCTTGTTCTCTTGTTCTCAGCTACTAGGTGGATTCACTGCTGGACTGCATCAAGAAGGTTGATCTCTTGAGGGATGGTTCTTTCCCAGGCTTAGATACTCTAGTACCATTGAAGTTTCTGCCATGGACTTCTTTCAATGGACCTCTGATGGCTCTTCTGATCTTGTGATGTTCATGAGGTCTCTTCCTGGTTTACTCCCTTTCTGTATGCATTCACTCAAGGATAAAAAAAGACCTTTTCAAAGAAGAAAATGAGCAAAGTGTTTTGGGTTCACTACTTAGGGGAGTCAAAGATACTTCCTTTCTCTATACCTAGAAACTCATAATCCTGTTTTCTTATCTTGTTATTATGGAAGAAAGATTGAGTTTTCCCATTAAAACAGTTTAGATGCACTCTGATTTCCATCTTATTATACAATTAAGAGACTATTCTGCATTGAAAATTATGTAGACTAGAAATATAGGCATGATCCTGAGTTATTACTGGTTTAATTTTAGACCACTGCAATAAAGTGAGACACATGATTTATTTTTTGTTGTTTCCCAGTGCATACAAAACTTATGTTTATACTGTACTATAGTCTATTAAGCATGGAATAGCATCATGTCTAAAAATATAATGTATATGCCTTAATTTAGAGATACTTTATTGCTAAAAAAAATGCTAATTATCAGATAAGTCTTCCAGGAGTCATAATCCCTTTGATAGTGGAGGGTCTTGCCTTGTTTTTAATGGCTACTGATTATTCAGAGTGATAGCTGCTAATGGTTGGAGTAGTTGTGGTAATTTCTTAAAATAAGACAACAATGAATATTGCCACATCAGCTGACTCTTTCTTTCACTCAGATGTCATTGTAGGATTAATAATTGGCATAATTTCAATATTGATATGTCTCAGGGAAAAAAGACGTCCAAGGAGAGGGAGAGAATCAGGAAATAGTCAATTGATGGAAGAGTTAGAACACACTCATCCATTAAGTTTGTCTTTTTATCTGGGTGTGATTACAATAGTAACATCAAAGATCTCTGATTACAGATCAATATAACAGCTAATAATGAAAGAGTTTTAAATATTGTAAGAATTACCAAAATGTCTCACAGAGATCCAGTGTGAATACATGCTAGTGGAAACTAGTCCCAATAGACTCGCTTGACTTAGGGTTGCCACAAAATTTCAATTTTGTAATAAACACAGTATCTACATAGTACAAACAAGTAAATCATAATAAAATGAAATATATCATAAAATACCTGACTCAGACACATGGTGTTTCCACGTACCTGAAGGAGACTTATCACCACCATGGCACATGGGTGGGGAACAGAGCCCTATACAAATGCTCTGAAGACTGTACCCCCATTGCCCAGGAACACCAAATATACTCTTACACGTGATTGCTTGTAGGGGTTAGATTTCCTTTTATAAGTGCTCACAAATAAACACTGAAGTAAGAGTCAAAGAATCTGAGTTCAGGTCTTGGTTTTGCCAATTAGTTGCTGTGTGATTTTGAGCAAGTTCATTGTTGGGTCCTCATTTTCCTCATAGGTAAAATGTGAGAGTTGGTGTATGTGTGCTCAAAAGCCTCATGCACATTTAAATACAAGAAAATAAAGTATTAGATGATTTCATCAGAGATTAATACCTTGTTTGCCAATCTATAGTATATAGAACAATGATAGAAACTTCTTTTATACTCAGATTCTTGTAATTTTTTAAGTGTTCATGCTCATGTGGATCTCCCAACAGTTTCCTATTTCTAGGTTTCACTTGTCCCTAGCTCACTGATAGGAGAGTAATGAGAGATATATAGTATACACGGTTAAATAATATACACACTTGACTTTATTCCTTTTCTCATGCCACTCTCCTAAAGAGATGTTTTTTTGTGGACAATATTTTAAAATTCTAGATAAATCTATCTCCACCACTTTCTCTATTGTATTACCTTTAAGAAACTCTGACATCATGCAGGTTATGGTGTGTTCATTTGGAGCAATCTAGATGAGACTCACAGGTAGACAGGAATAAGATAGTTCTTGGTTTTCCTCCATCCACCCTTCTATTTTTCAGTTAATTTATTTGTTTTCAGTTTTCAACAATCATTTCCATATGTTTCAAATTTTCTCATCCTCCCTCCCCTCTCCCTCTCCAAGACAGAATGTGATCTTACATGGGTTCTACACATACACATATTAAACACATTTTTACATTAGTCATGTTGCACAGAAGAATTAAAACAAATGGAATAAACCATAAGAAATATCAAAACATAACAAAAAAAGAAAATAGTGTGCTTCATTCTGTATTCCAATTCTACAGTTCTTTCTCTGGGTGTGGTCCATCCACCCTTCTTTTAGGGAGGTTGATTCCAGCCAGGAGAGAAACAAGAGATTGTTTATATGATGGTGGCAATTCTGTTCTGTTCACAAAGACAGTCTTGAGCTAGAATTATTCCCCCAGATACAAGCAGCATTTCCCATCACTATCCATTAATAAGGAAAGAGTATCTCAAGCCATATAACCCAGGTTTCATTGCCTTCATACTCAATGTCAGTTACACAAAGGCCATACCAAGTGAATAACAAATGCAACCATTTATCCAAATATATAGCAAAAGAAAGAAAGAAAATCAGAGATGTTATATAGAGTAGAATATGCCAGACAATATACACAGTAAATGAGCTCTTCCATTGTGAGTGAAAAACTCAGCTTAACCAAAAGAGTAATGCAAATGTCACTCAAGGGAAAATTCTCTGAAATCTCTAGTGTGGGGATTGGGATCAAGGTGCTGACTCCTCTACATGTTAGACTCTTAACAGAATCTTTATCTCCCATTCAGAAATACTTTTTGGGGAGGATCTAGAACCATGTCTTCTCTCAAAGCATGGAGCCACAAAACAAAGATGTCTTCTCTCCTAACTTCTCACCAACAGCATATCCACATATAAATGCATGCAAAATAAAAAGTAACTTGTTAGAAATGAAGTAGAAGGCACTAATAGCTAGAGGTGGTGTCAAGAATGATTTTATTTGGACTATGACTAGAGATAAGAGCTTTAAAGATATCAAAGCATTCTGCACTATGAAAATGGGAAGGGAATATAGTCAAAACTTAGGAGAAGATCGCTGAAAAGGCAAGGAGATGGGAAGTGGGATTTCATGTTAGGAACAAGAAAACCAATATGGACAGAATGAATAGTGAAGAAATAGGAGCAATATTTACCAAAATTGGAAAGATAAGTTAAATCCAGATTGTGAAGCCCTTTAAATGGCCAACAGGAATTTATATTTGATCCAAAAAAAGCTATAAGTAGTCATTTATTGCATATGGAAATGATATAATGAAGATTTTGAAAGCTTTTTGGAGGTTAGATTGGAATGGGAAGTGAATTTGGGCAGAGTGCAGAATTTGCATTCTAGGGGAAAATGATGAATGTCTATGGCATTTAGAAAGGAGACTAGAGGGAGGGAGGGAGAAAGAGTAGGGGAGGGAGACAGAAAGAGACATATAGGGACAGAGAGATAAAGAGAGATAAAGACAAGACACAAAGACAGAGACAGATGCAGACACAGAGAGACAGACAGAAACAGAGACAGAGGAGAGAGGAAGGAAAGACATAAAGAGAGAGAAGAGAAGAGACAAGAGGAGAGGAGAAGAGAAGAGAAGGGAAGGGAAGGAAGGGAAGGGAAGGGAAGGGAAGGGAAGGGAAGGGAAGGGAAGGGAAGGGAAGGGAAGGGAAGGGAAGGGAAGGGAAGGGAAGGGAAGGGAAGAGATACTGTAGGAATAGAAGAGACAAGACTGTCAACTGGCTTGGTATGCAGAGAAAGGAAAAATAAGGCTCTCTAATAAATTGGGAGCATTTGTAATTGGAAGGATGGTGGTACTCTTGACAGAATGAAGAAAGTTTGGAGGAAGACTGTACTTTTTAAGGGGAAAGGACATCTGCACAGTTTTTACTGAATTACTCCCCTGCCACAGGAATTCCATAGATTCTTTCTTTCCAGTATATTAAATTGTAATCATTAAAATACCCACTCTTCTATGTGACTGTCATAGCTAGCTCCAGACTGTCATTCCACACTTATTTTCCGTTAGCCTTCCTATATTCAAAACTAGTAAGGCTACTTACAATTCTTCATGAACTATACTTCATTCATCCAATTTCTGTGCCTTTGTAAAGGATGTTTCCCATGCCTGCATGCAATTCACACACACACACACACACACACACACACACACACACACACACACACACACACACACACACACACCCTTCTATCTTTCCATTTTCTCCTGATGGAACCCCTATCTTCCTTCCAAACTTATCTAAGTGCTGCTTCCTAGAGTAGACACTCTTTTCCTTTTTGGCCTCATGGACACTTGAAAAAAATCTGGTTAAACCTATGGATCTCTTCTCAAATTTATATTTTTAATACAGTATTACAAGATAAGGTAATGACATTGAAGTTATCTTTTTTTAAGTTTGTAGACTTCAAGCTAAGAATTTATGTCTCAGAGTAAACGTATTCTCATTTGTCCCAAATGTTCATGTGCTCTTCATGGAAATTACTTTGTAGATATTTTAGATTTAATATCCTTTGTACATGTTACCCCTTACCCCAGAAGAATAAACTCTTTGAGAGTAGGGAGTATTTCTTCCTTGTGTTTGCAGTTTTAGCATATATCACCATGCCTGGCACATAATAGATGCTTGATAAATGTGGAATGAATGAATACCTGAAAGATCCCAGAGCAGAAGGTATGATAAAAAGGAAAGGGGTGCTGCAGTTAGAATCAGAAGAGATCTCCTTCTAAATACCGCCTGTAACACTTACTGGCTATGTAATCATGGGTAAGTAAAAAAACAAAACAAAACGTGAGACTCAGTTTTTTCATCTGAAAAATCAGGATAATAAAAACTCTATTGCCTTACTTAGGAGACCATTGTCAGAATAAAATGAGAGAATATAAATATAGCACTTTGAAAACATGAAAGACTATATAAATACCAAAGGGTCTTAGTGACAGAGATGGAAGAATTCAAAGAGGTCATCAGGTCCAAATACCCTTCTTTTAAGGAAATTGAGGCTCAGAGTGTTTGAGTAATTTCTCCAAGGTCACACAAGAAGTTTCCCATGACATTTGATGAGTTCTCTGTGAAAAATTTATGTGAAGACATGACCAAGAATCATAGAAGATGATAGGATTTAAGTTGTCCCAATTTTGGAAATGCTCACCATTTACCTGGGATCTATACAGTCTTTAAGTATATTTGAGCTCATATAAAGGGCAACCTCTTTAAAGGGAAAAGCCAATACCTTGATGATGACGATGATGATGATGATGATGATGATGATGATGATGATGATGATGACGATGATGATGACGATGAAAACAGTGATCAAATGTGATTGGTTCCAGGAGAAATATTGGTGTTGTTTCTGCATGCAGCCCAAAGCAGGACCAGACAGTTCAGTGTGACATTATCAGAAGCATGCTGATATATGCTGAACAGGAAAAAAGGTTCAAAGTTGTAGTGTCACTCAGAGATTGAACTGTTAAAGAAAGCTTCCTTTCACATGGCTATTTATGAAATGTGGCCCTCGGTTGAACAAGATTATAGAGTTAAGTTGTCTATCTAGAGTGTGCAGGGTAAAAGCTGTTTAATTTTTGGATAACAAGAAATGATTGTGAAGGAGAGAGAGACTCAGTTTGTAAAAGAAAGATTGTCTGGGAACACTGACTATTAAATGAGACATGGAAGGGAGGTTTTCTAGTGAAGAGGTGAGAGAGCAGAAGGAAATAAAAAGCAACTGTATTTGCACCTAAAAAAAAGCTTCTGCATGCAGCTTGCTCAATCAGAAAACCATAAGCATTATTAATGAGTGAAAACATGAAGCTATTAATGACTTCTAAATGGAAATAAAAATTGAGGGAAGTGTAGTTGTTTCTATTTCTCACAAATCTAAAAAAGACAACAAAGTTAGTATTATTAGTAACTAAATTAAGCATAATAAAATATGTGTTGCTAGGGCTAAAAACTGTGACTGCAAAAGAGTAGAAGTCATTAAATCATATTTAAGGGTTATAGAAAAACATAGTCATTTTGAAGGACAATAAAAATGTGTGGAAAATTTGAGAAGGTGGCAGGGTAGAAGTGTTATTAATTATTATTAGAATAATGTTCTATATGGTTTATAGAGATAGATATTATTCTCACTGGTCTTTTATACAAAAAACAGATATTTCTCTGAAACCCAAATCAGTTTCTTACATAGAATATGTTTGAAGTATCCAGAGAGCCTTGCCAATAGCTGCTTTCCTTTTTTTTAGAAATCAATCATAATTCATGTCTGACCAACACAGGTGTGACTAACTTTATTCACAGATGTGTTCAGTTTCACTTTATTTTAAAATTGTTTATTGCACACATAACCCTAGCTTATCCCTGTTCTAGGGTGCATGGGAACATAGCAGCAGAAGTGGTTTGTTCATTCCAGGGATTTTCAAGTTAATTGAAGAAATAGGACAAGTAGGCATGAAATATTATAATATAGTGTATATTTAGATAGAAAGGATTGAAACTGTTTCAGAAGTGGAGAGAGATCAAGGAATACCAGTATAGAGTATTAGGGGGAGGGGAAAGCCCTGGAACTGGGAAGTTCCATCTCCACCACCACTTATTAAGCAATGAATATTTTAGCTCTCTACCGAAGATCCCTTGATTCCAAAATGGAATAACACTTGTAATATCTACCTCACAACTTACATTAAGTGAAATAGTATAAAAATGTGCTCTGTTTTATGTCAGACTACACTGATATGAAAAAAGATGTGAAAGAAACAGTATTTGAAACGTGGATTATATTCTGATGAAAACAAGACAAGTCATTTCATTGGTATGAGATACTCTTTGATGGAGAAACTCCCTCTACTAATGAAGATTAGCACCTTCTCTGCAATTTAAGGAATTGCCTAGCAGTGATGCCAAATATGCAGCAACATATTGACTTAGAAAACCACAAATTGATATTTTCAGTCACATTATAGTTGGCACAGTGGATAGAGTGCCCAGACCTAGAGTCAGAAATATTGAGTTCAAATTCAACCTCAGACACTTACTGAATGTGTGACCTAAGCAAGTCCCTTACCCCTGTTTTACTCAGTTTAGATATCTGTAAAATGAGCTGGAAAAGGAAATGGCAAACCACTCCAGTAGCCTAGTCAATAAAATCTTAGGTGAAGTCACAAAGAGTTGTCCATGGCAGGAAACTACTAAACACCAAATGTCATATTTCATTTTTATTCTTTTGTTAAGTATTTCCCAACTAAAATCTTGTGTGAACTGTTATGGATATTTGGAGGCTGCAAATTTGACACAGCTGACACCAGTGATCTAAAACAATGAGAGACATAAGTGACTAGGCTAGGATGACACATAAAGTATGTATGAGGGATAGTACTTAAACTTAATCTCAGGTTGTCTTCTCAGCTTTTTCTCCATTATGTAACAGTGCCTTTGAATATTGCCAAGTAAATCAAATATTGCTTTTAAGTGCAGAGAAGTAAATTATTGCTTAAAGGAGTCCTATGGTTCATTCTTCTGTACTATATCCATCACAAGTTCTGAAGATCTGAATTCCTACACCCAATGCAAAAATGAATTGCATCCCTACATATGGTTAGGTTACAGGTTACAGTTTGGGGTGGTTCATCTCTAATTCTATTGGCTTGAACCCCCATTCCATTATGTTGTCCCTATTGATAATTCCCCAGGATTCCTTCTGCCAATTTCATTTAAACAATTGATGTCAATTAGATCTGACAAAGAGATAGTTACTATGAAACTATAACAAGAACACAAGTATAATTCCTTCCTCCATTAACCACAACACTATCCCTCTAGCACCTCAGTCCCTGGAGAGAGTGGGCTCTACAAATCATTTGCAGCACCAAATTCAATTCTGAATTTGCCTTAAATAATGAATGATTTCTTGAAATTCCCTCTTGTCTACCGTCAATCTGTGCTGGGTTAAATAGCTTCTTTGGACCTTCACTCCTCATTATCTGACTTCTGGCAAATCTCCTTAACTTTTGGTGATTTGTATTCTAACTTTTTGAAGTATACAAGTTCATAGTCTAACTCTTCCACCTAAAAGCCGACGGAAGCATTAGCAAAGTCCCACACATGGAGGCAGTCCAGTTGAAAAGATAAAGATGAGTCCTCTCTTCCTACATGAAGGTTTTATATCATCCCTTACCCCATCTCTCAAACACAACTGGGCATGAAAGAAGACAAAATGATTCCCTTTAACTTGCTAATTCCTTCCAAAAGTACATCAAGCAATTAACAATCCAACTCTTTATCAATTAACTAGCATGCCAGAACAAGTCACAGAATGTCTAGGTATACTATGAATCAGGGAGAAGGACCCACATGTTGTAGGTCATCATAAGTTTCTAGAAACAGGTTCTCCAGTATCTTCTACAGCTACACTAAGTAGGTTCAACAACAACAATCATTTACAATTAAGTAAATACTCAAAGGAAGTTGCTAGAGTACAGGCAATATTTCATTTTTTTCCTTATATTCTTAACATATTATGAGATGGGAGGAAGTGAGAGATAGAGACGGAGAGACACACACACAGAGACAGAGAGAGACAAAGAGAGGGAGAAGGGTAGATAAACAGACAGACAATGTATTTAATAAATGTTTATTATTTGTCAGGAACTGTGATAAGCCCTGGAGATACACACACACAAGCAAATAAAATATTCTCTCCCTTCAAGTAGTTTACATTATAATAGGAAAAGACAACATATAAAGGGAAGAGGAATAGAAAAGGGGTGAGGGGAATATAGTAGTACTTATGAGGTGTCATAGTGTGGAAATGATGACCTAGAAGTGAGATGGCAGTCTCCACAAAAGCCCAGGGTGTTTCCAGTCAGTTCCTATTCAGTATAGTGTTCAGGAAATAGAGGGTGCTCAATAAAAGCTTAATAATTGATTGATGATTAATACGAAAACATTACAGGATATGTATTATTAAAAAATGAAGAACAGAGTGAAGTGAGAAGGTTAAACTGATCAAGGAAGAATTGGTGTAAGAAATATCATTATAAATGGATTTTAAATTATGTATAATTTCAACAAGAGAAAAAAGATGCATTGGATATTCTAGGCACAGGGAGACCCAAGAATGCACAAGAATATCCAGGGGAAAAAGAGTTGTCTTTTTCACCACATTCTAGATTTTCTGAGTCAAAGGGTATAGCAGATATTTTGGTCACTTTATCATTATTTTTTGCTTAATTATAATTTGTCTATTTTAACATTTTAAATTCGAATTCCAGTTTCTTTCCATCATTCCCACCCCTGCCACATTCACTGAGAAAGAAGCAAATGATAGAAATTATATATGTGAAATTATGTAAAACATATTTCTATATTGGCCACATTATAAAAGAAGCAAAAAAATAAAATGAAGAAAGAAAATTGTGCTTCAATTTACACTCAGAGTTCATCAGTTCTGTTTCTGGAGGTTGATAACATTTTTTCCCGCTATCAATCCTTTGGAATAGTTGTGAATCATTATATTGATCAGAGTAGCCAAATCCTTCACAGTGGATCATCATTACAACATTGTTGTACTGTGTACAGTGACTGCCTGATTCTTCTCACTTCACTTTGCAACAGTACATATAGGTCTTCCTATATGTTTTTTTCCCCTGAAATCATTGCCCTTATCATTTCTTTTTTTTAAATCATTTTTTAAAAAACTTAACCTGTATTTTATTTTTCTCTAGCTACATGTAAAAACAATTTTTAACATTTGCTTTTAAAACTTTGAGTTTGAAATTCTCTCCCATCCTCACTTCCCTTCACTGAGAAGGCAACCAGTTTCATATGGTTTATACATGTGTAGTCATGCAGAACTTTTACATAATAGTCATGTTGTAAAAGAAAACAGAACAAAATAAAACCTCAAGAAAAATAAAATAAAAACATCATGTTTCAATGTGTATTGACACCATCAGTACTTTCTTTGAGGATAGATAGTATTTTTCATCATAAGTCATCATATTGCTGAAAGAAGTTAAGTCATTCCCAGTTGATAATCTTACAATATTGACGTTACTTTGTACACAGTACATTTCACTATGCATCAACTCATGTAAGTCATTCCAGGTTTTTTTTCTGAGAGCATTCTGCTCATCATTTCTTACAGCTAATTGCTGCTAATGATTTAGTGACTCCTAAGGCCCACGCTTGATCTTCTGGGGTTGGGATTGTGCTGATGCTGGACTGTGCTCCACTGTCTCCCACATATTATAGACCTTTCCTGCCAATGGAATATGTCTTTGGGCTGGAAAATTGTTTCACTCCATTTTTTGTTGATTCTGCCACTTTAGAATTCATTTAGAGTCATTATTTAAAAGTGTTTGGAAGAGGTTGGGGAAGAGCTCAAGTGAGTCCCTGTCTTTACTCTACCATCTTGGTTCTGCCTCTCCCCTTATCATTTCTTATAGCACAATAGTGTTCCATCACAATTGCATACCACAACTTGTTCAGTCATTCCCCAATTGATCAGCATCTCATCAATTTCCAATTCTTTGACACACAGAAAAGGGTTGCTATAAATACTTTTGCACATGTAGGTCCTTTCTATTTTGCTATGATATCTTTGAGGTAAGACCTAGTTGTTACATGACTGGAACAAAGGCTATGCACAGTTTCATAGCCCCTTGGACATAGTTCTGAATTATTCTCTAGAATTTTTCCACCAGTTCACAACACTATCAGCAATTTGTTAGTATACCTATTTTCCCTTGTCCTTCCAGCGTCTCATTTCTGATAGATGTGAGGTGGTACTTCAAAGTTGTTTTAATATGTACTTCTCTAATCAATAGTGATTTAGAACTTTTTTTATATGCCAGAGAGAACTTTGATTTCTTTTTCTGAAAACTGCCTGTTCGTATTCTTTTACCATTTATGTACTGAGGAATGGCTTTTTTTTTTAATAAATTTGACTCAGTTCCCTTTATATTTGAGAAATGAAGCATTTATCAGAGAAATTTACTGTAAAATTGTTGATACTGCTTCCTCACCTATGGTTTTCTCTCATTCTCCCTTTTAATTATATCTATTTTTGCTTTTGTTTTGCCTGAGATCATGATTGCTACCCTTACCTTTTTAACGTCAGGTGAGGTAGCTTTAGCCCTTTATTTTAATTCTCTATGTGTTTCTATTTCATGTGTGTCTCATAATAATAATAAAAACATATATTTGTTTTCCGGTTTCTAATCAATTCTGCTTTTCATTTCTATTTTACGAATAAGTTGAATCCATTAATATTTATAGTTATGATTACTGACTGTATTTCCCTCCATTACACTTTTTCTGTTTATTCTTCTCTTTTTCTGTTTTTATACTATCCATCCTCAAAAGTTAGTTTTGTTTTTGACCACTGCCTCTAGTCTCCTCTGTGTCACCCCTTCTCATATCTTTTCCCCCCTGTTTTCAGATTGGGTAATGTAGATTTCTCTATCCATCTGGGTATATGTGTGTATACATATACATACATGCATACATATATGTGTGTATATGTGGGTGAGGGTGTATATATACACACATGTGTATGCATACATATGTATGTATATGTATGTATGTGTGTTCACACACATATTCTTCCCTCTTTGAACCAATTATGATTAGAGTAAGATTCAAGTAATGCCCTCCACAATCCTTCCTGAAAAGACGTTGGTCTAAAGGGGCCAAGGTCTTCTACTGCATTCTGGATCATCTCTACTCATTCTGATGAATATCTGGTCATGGATTCAGATGGCTCCAGAAGAGAAGTGAGGCTGGTGACCTTTCACAGCCCTCCCTCACTCAAAACAAAGTCAAGTGCAAGTCATGTCATCATTTCTCTGAAGTAATAATCATCTTCAGCAATGAAGGAAGAACACAACAACAACAGCCACCATTCCATCTTTCTTTTCACTATAAAATATTTTCCATGTTTATGTCTTTTATATGAGAAATTTTTCCCCATTCTACTTCTCCCTTTCCCCTTCTCAGTGCATCCTTTTCTCTCATCCCTTCATTGTTTTTGAAGCCATCCCAATATATTCAACTCACATTCATGCCCTTTGTCTATGTAGACACCTTCTAACTGTCCTAATGGTGATAACATTCTTAGGAGTGACATTCATCACCTTCCCCTACAGGGATGTAAATAATATAACTTTATTGAATCTCCTATGATTCCACTTCCATGTTTTTCTTTTTATGCTTGCCCTGAGACTTTTGCTTGAATGTCAAATTTTCTATTCAGCTCTATTTTTGTTTCATTTTGTTTCCATCAGGACTGTTGAAAGTATTCTATTTCATTAAATTTTCATTTTTCCCCTGAAAGTTTATACTCAGTTTGTTGTGTAAGTTATTCTTAATTGTAATCATATCTCCTTTCTGTAATAGCATATTTCAAGTTCTCTGCTCCTTTGAGGGGGAAGCAGCTAAATCTTATGTGATCCTATGTGTGACTATGGCTCCATAGTATTTGAAAAATTTCTTTCCGGCTGCTTGCAATATTTTGTCCATGAACTGAGAGCTCTGAAATTCCATTGTATTGTTCCTTGAAGTTGTCATTTTGAGATCTCTCTAGGGAGGGATCAATGAATTTTTAAAACATTTCTATTTTACCCTCTGGATCTGAGATATAAGGGTGGTTTTCCTTGATAATTCTTGAAAAATGATGCCTAGGCTTTTTTAATATAGCTTTTGGATGGTCCAATAATTTTTAAATTGTCTACCTCAATCTATGTTTATAGGTCAATTTTAATGAGATATTTCACACTTTCTTTTTTCTAAATTATTATTTCAATTTTGTTTTATTGTTTCATGTTGTCTCATGGAGTCATTAGCTTCCATTTGCCTGATTCTAATTTTAAGAGAGTTGTTTCCTTCAGTAGGTTTTTGTGCCTCCTTTTCCATTTGACCTCTGATGCTTTTTGAGGAGTACCTTCCTTCAGTTGATTTTTGTGCTTCATTTACTATTAGGCTAATTCTATTTTTAAGTTATTATTTTCATCGGTATTTTTGCCCCTTTTGACTATCTTTTAATTCTATTTTCATAATTTTTCTTCTGTCACTATCATTTTCCCCCAATTTTTCCTCTACAGCTTTTATACTTTTTAAAATTCTCCTATGAAGTTTTATTGGCCTTGGGTTCAATGAGGATATATTTTAGGCTTTGTTTGCAACTGTTTTTATTCGTTGTCTTTTTCTGAGTTTGTGTTTTGGTGTTTCTTCATGCTATAGTAACTTTTTATGACCAAATTATTTTTTTTGTTGTTTATTACTTTCCCTAGACTATTTCTTGACTTTAAACTTTATATTAAATTTGGACTCTGCTCACCTGGGTTTTGGGAGGTACTATCCCAATATTATTCATGGTGATGTTTTCTGAACTAGTTCTAGAGATCTGTAATATTTTGGTGATTCCAAGGCAGTGTGATCTGCAGAAAAGTTTAGTCACCTCTATCCTGGTATGTGCTTTCTCTGTTCTTTTTTTTTTTTTTTTTTTTAACTTTTAACATTTATTTTCACAAAATTTTGGGTTACAAATTTTCTCCCCTTTTCTCCCCTCCCCTCCCCAACTCCAAGCATTCTAATTGCCCCTGTGACCAATCTGCTCTCTCTTCTATCCTCCCTCTCTGCCCTTGTCTCCATCTTCTCTTTTGTCCTGTAGGGCCAGATAGCTTTCTTTACCCCCTTAACCTGTATTTCTTATTTCCTAGTGGTAAGAACATTACAGTTGATCCTAACACTTTGAGTTCCACCTTCTTTAGCTCCCTCCCTCTCCACCCCTTCCCTTTGGAAGACAAGCAATTCAATATAGACCAAATCTGTGTAGTTTTGCAAATTATTTCCATACTAGTTGTGTTGTATAGGACTAACTATATTTCCCTCCATCCTATCCTGTCCCCCATTACTTCTATTCTCTTATGATCCTTTCCCTCCCCATGAGTGTAAACCTCGTATTGCATTCTCCTCCCCATGCCCTCCCCTCTATCCTCCCCCCAACCCTGCTTGCGCCCTTGTCCCCCACTCTCCTGTATTGTGAGATAGGTTTTCCTATCAAAATGAGTGTGCATTTTCTTCTTTCCTTTAGTGGAATGTGATGAGAGTAGACCTCATGTTTTTCTCTCGCCTCCCCTCTTTATCCCTCCACTAATAAGTCTTTTGCTTGCCTCTTTTATGAGAGATAATTTGCCCCATTCAATTTCTCCCTTTCTCCTCCCAATATTTCTCTCTCCCTGCTTGATTTCATTTTTTTTTAAGATATGATCCCATCCTCTTCAATTCACTCTGTGCACTCTGTCTCTATGTATGTGTGCGTGTGTGCATGTGTGTGTGTGTGTACTCCCACCCAGTACCCAGATACTGAAATGTTTCAAGAGTTACAAATATTGTCTTTCCATGTAGGAATGTAAACAGTTCAACTTTAGTAAGTCCCTTATGACTTCTCTTTGCTGTTCACCTTTTCATGGTTCTCTTCATTCTTGTGTTAGAAAGTCAAATTTTCTTTCCAGCTCTGGTCTTTACATCAGGAAAATTTGAAAGTCCTCTATTTCATTGAAAGACCATTTTTTCTCCTGAAGTATTATACTCAGTTTTGCTGGGTAGGTGATTCTTGGTTTTAGTCCTAGTTCCTTTGACTTCGGGAATATCCTATTCCATGCCCTTCGATCCCTTAATGTAGAGGGAGCTAGATCTTGTGTTATCCTGATTGTATTTCCACAATACTTGAATTGTTTCTTTCTAGCTGCTTGCAATATTTTCTTTTTCACCTGGGAATTCTGGAATTTGGCCACAATGTTCCTAGGAGTTTCTCTTTTTGGATCTCTTTTAAGCAGTGTTCTGTGGATTCCTTGAATATTTATTTTGCCCTCTGGTTCTAGAATCTCAGGGCAGTTTTCCTTGATTATTTCATGGAAGATGATGTCTAGGCTCTTCTTTTCATCATGGTTTTCAGGTCGTCCCAGAATTTTTACATTGTCTCTCCTGAATCTATTTTCCAGGTCAGTTGTTTTTCCAATAAGATATTTCACATTATCTTCCATTTTTCCAATCTTCTCGCTATGTTCTGTGATATCTGTCTTTCTCACAAAGTCCTTAGCATCCATCTGTGCCATTCTAGTTTTGAAAGAACTATTTTCTTCAGTGAGCTTTTGAATCTCCTTTTCCATTTGGCTAATTCTGCTTTTGAAAGCATTCTTCTCCTCATTGGCTTTTTGAACCTCTTTTGCCAATTGAGTTAGGCTAGTTTTCAAGGTGTTAATTTCTTCAACATTTTTTTGGTTCTCCTTTAGCAGGGAGCTGATCTGCTTTTCATGCTTTTCTTTCATCCCTCTCATTTCTCTTCCCAGTTTTTCCTCCACCTCTCTAACTTGATTTTCAAAATTCTTTTTGAGCTCTTCCATGGCCTGAGCCCATTGGGTGGGCTGGGACACAGAAGCCTTGATTTCTGTGTCTTTGCCTGATGGTAAGCATTGTTCTTCCTCATCAGAAAGGAAGGGAGGAAATGTCTGTTCTCCAAGAAAGTATCCTTCAATAGTTTTATTTCTTTTCCCTTTTCTGGGCATTCTCCCCAGCCAGTGACTTGACCTCTGAATATTCTCCTCACACCCACCTCACCTCCTGGTCCTCCCACCCAGTGTTTGGAGACTGAGATTCAAATGCTGCTTCTCGCCTTAGGGCTTTTGGTGGGGCAGGGCTGCTATTCAGTGTGAGAATTAAGTTCAGGTGGTCAGGTCTGGGCAGGGCCGCCTCTCAGGCTCAGTTCCCTCAGGGGGTTTATGCACAGATGTTCCACAATGGATTCAGGCTCCCGCCTGCTTGGGGAGCCCCGTTCTGCAGCCACCTCTCAGCTTCTACCTCCTTGGGGGGGCCTGAATTATGGGGGCACCCCACTCCCCTCTTGACCCGCCAAAGAGACTCTCTCACTGACCCCCGTCAACTGTGGGTGGAGGGGCTTGTGCCGCTGCTAGAGATCCCATCCCTGAAGCCTGCTTGGATCTGTACCTCTTGGAGCCGCGGCCGCCGCAGGTCTGGGCTGGGCTCCGCGTCTGCAGCGTGACGGACCTTTTGCGAGAGGTTTGCAGGTCCCTCTGTGGGTGGAGGGACCTGCGTGGCCGCTGGAGATCCCGTCCCCATAGCCCGCTCGGATCTTTTCCTCACGGTGTCGCAGCCGCTGCAGGGCTGCCCTCTGCTCCCAGTGCCGGCGCCCAGTCCGCAGTGCGAAGGACCCCCCACGAGAGGTTTGCAGGTCTCTCTGGAACAGAAATCTCCCTCGCTCCAATATTACTTGGCCTCTGGGTTCAGAATTCACTGTGACTTGGTCCCCTCTAGCCGTTGTGTGGGTTTTGGGTTCGGAGCTATGTGTATGTGCGTCTTTCTACTCCGCCATCTTGGCTCCACCCCTTTTTTGTAGTGGACGGCCCACATCCCTACATGGCTCAGGGATGTGGTGAAGAAGAAAGTGAGAAGAAAGACCAACTCCACCTTCTCTGTTCTTTATCCAAGAAAGTCCCCTGCTCCCCTGCAGTCACCAGTGCTATTTTGGAACTTCGACCAGGGCCCTGCTTTTTTGTGACAGACAACAAATGTTCCTGTCCACCCTGGAACCGTGACCCAGAAATATTTATGAGCAAGAGAGTTGCCAATCAGTGCCATTTGTATCCAGCGTCAGCAAAGTCCCTATATTCTTTTCCTGATCAATTGCCCAATTCCCTTTTTGTCTCTGAGCTGAGAGCTTCCAAAGCTGTTCCTGCTGGGGCTTGGCCTTCAAGGCCCACTGTTGGTGGTGCTGCTGCTGCCGCGTTCTGTTCTTGCTTCCACTACAGTGTCACAGACCTCTTCGGAATACTTCATTAGTTATCTCACGCTGGAAAAATATTTCACTCTTGCCTCTTATTAACTCTGCCACTCCAAAATTTGATTTGAGGAGTTATTTTAAAGTTTTTGGAGGGAATTTTCAAGAGAGTTATAATAGGTTTTTGTAATAGGTTTCTTCCCATATTCTGCTGCTTTTTCCTCCTAACTGTGATCATATTTTTTTATTACTTTCCAATGCCACTGGACCAATGTAAAGTCTCACCAATCCTGCATTAGTGCTTCCTATTTTCCACAGCTCTTGAATCCTAGACTATTCTCATCTTTTGTCATATTTGCCAAATTTCTCCTCAGAAGGTTCTCTGATTTGCATTTCTTTTAATGTTAATGATCTGGGGTCATCTTTCATACAATAGTTTGCAATTCTTCTTTTGGGACCTATTTTTTCACACCTTATGACTGGGGAAGAATAATATAAGAACAGGATGGGTCTAATGGGATGACATGGGGAAGAATAATATAAGACCAGAAAATCAGTGGTGGTTTCAGAGTATACAGGGACTTAAGGGAGAAGCAAAGAAGTTTGCATGCTACTGAGTAGGCAATGGGAAGACTTCTGATTTTTGAGCAGAAGGACATGACCAGATCAGTTTAATCTAGCAGAGATATAAAGGGTAGATTGAAAGAAGAGAGTACAATGATAATATTCATTCAGAAGTAATTGTAAGAAAACAACAAAGACCTAAACTGTTTGGGTTACAGTGACTATTATTGTTGTTATCCATCATTTGTTCTCATAAAGGACCAATGACATCAGGAGGAGGATGTCTTGATTTACAAATTAATTGGATTTAAGTGAGGCAGAACTGTGCAAAGTCTTCAACCTCACTCATATCCAGAGTCACTAGAGTTCAGAGGCAAGACATGGATCAGGAAGACAGACAATGGCCCCTGGTTCCAGCGACAGAGAGGAAAGGATGGATATAAGTTTTATAATAATGGCAGTAGATTTAATAAGAAGATATGGTGATAGATTCAATAAGAAGATATATATTCCTAGATATTGGAGGTGAGGGAGAAGTAAGATCTGATGATAATACTAAATTTTTGAAGAATGTCTCAAACTAGTATAACAAACATTTACCTTGTTAAGGAGATGAGTCTACAAAAGACATGGCAAAAACTAGAATTAAGTTCCATATAGTAGAAAGTCTTGAAAGGGAGTTTAGTGTTCACTCTTTTTTTCTTTGTCTGAGATAAAAATCTTTCATTCTCAATTGTAAATCTAAAACATAGATCACATGTCATTATTCTAGTGTTGTTCAATATGTAAAATATAGAAAAATAAATATGTATGGCAAAAACAACTTCCAACTTGCCATTATAATTGACTTGCTTCAAGCTCATGAAGATTGTTTTGCAAAGCTCAGGTCTGATGGTGAAATTCAATATTTCTACATGGTTGAGTGAAATCCAAACATTAGAGCTTGACTTTTCAGGGAATGCCAATGGACTGTCCACTTTGGGAAAGGAATATACCTACAGAGTATAATAAAAAGATATCAGGCTAATTATGTATGGAGGAAAGGGAGATGGATGATGGTAAACATGATTGCACTTAGAATGAAAGCACTCACATTTTTTTGTGTGTAAATTTAATTGCTGTAAAGATTGTAGTATCAATTGCATTTTTAGATCTTGACCAATAATATGCCTTAAGACATATAGATTTTTAATAGCAATGATGATGCATTGCAATAAAAAAGACTCCATTGGTCCACCAGAGTGCCCAAAGAACTTGTGTGATGGTCTCACAGTTGGTCTCCCAGAGACTCCATACAATAAAAAGTACATAACAACTGGGGAAAAACAAATCTAAAAGGGAATGGAGAAGTGATTACAGATGAAGTTATATGACTATCTTTCTTTGTCAGGAGCCCCAAGTGGAAGACTTAGTTTGGTATTTTAAAGATAAGTTCACTAACAATTTGTTAGATTTGGAGAGAAATAGTGTTCTCATATTTGGTCTTTATTTAAAAAAAAAACAGAACAGCTCAAAGACAATCAATTGACAGATCAATTAAAAACTCATTGAGAACCTACTATTGTACTAGGCGTTGTGTAGACTATAATCTTGAATCTGATGAGATTATTGCCTTTCTGAGACACTAGAGCAAATAAGATTTTTGCTACTGTTCTTCAGTCACTTTTACTTGTGTCTCCATAAACTTATTTGGGATTTTCTTGACAAAAATATTGGAGTGGTTTGCCATTACTTTCCTAGCTCATTTTGAAGATGAGGAAACTGGGGCAAACACAGCTATTAAATGTCTGAGGCTACATTTGAACTCAGGTCTTCCTGAATCCAGGCCCAGTTCTCTTTTTACTGCGCCAGCTAGCCAAACATTTACAGGTATATATGTATATATATGTATATATATATATATGTGTGTGTGTGTGTGTGTGTGTGTGTGTACACACACATATATGTATGTTACATGTGACTGACACAAGACTGAATATGTGTGAGCAGGAGTTCTCCGGGACTTCAGGGAAGGAAAAGATTGAGGAAGGGGAGGGGCGACTGAGAAAGTCAGATACAAGTTGGGCTTGAAAGTTTTGTAAATTTAGATAACAGTGATAGCATCCCAGGTTGTGGGAGTAGCAATGAAAAAAGTCGTGACAATGAGAAAATACAAAGCATATTTGGGGGGCTATGAATAAATGTCAGACTGTTTTCTTTTATATACCTGACATAGGGAATTAGAACTATGTAGGCATCTGCCTAAAGTAAAAAGCCATAAATACATCTTTGGTCACATTTGATGAAACAATTCATTCTTTAAAATGTGAAAAGAATAATGAATGGAACAGCTATTCTTAACCTGATTTTGACCAATGTAATGATAGGAACAATGGAGGGAAGAAAGAAAAAAAGGCACAGTGTGAAATGCAATACAGACTATGGGAGATATATTCCAAACAGTTCATAAAAAGCAATAGATTTTATAGTCTAAAATTTTCCTGGACAAAAATGAAATTATGAAGACAGGCAGAAAAATAAGGTAAAGGGCATTCTCTAAAGGTCTAATAAAGATACATGAAAAATTAAAATCATAGAAGTGTAGTTTTTGTGTGTGTGTTGTTTTTTTTTTTTTAATGTGGAAGGTACCTCATATATATTCCAAAGCAAATCCCAAAAGGAATCTCTTTTATGGTGGAATCTGTGTGAAAATTTCCATTGATATCTACAGACACCTTCTCCTGCTCAGTTTATTCCATGTTTCAGTAGAGCTAGTTATTAGGAAGTATTTCCTATCATTATCAAGCTTGTTCGCCTTTGTTATACTCCATAATGAGTGTCCAGCATTGATTTTATCCTGCTCAGTAAAGGAAATGGAATGAAATTGGAGACAGTGGTAGAAAATGGCAGCAAAGAGTGGAGGAGAAAGCAACTTCTATGCTTAAATAAAAAGAGACTACAAACTCAGCTGAGTTTATTCCTTTTCCTGTGTAGTTTATTCCAGGAAAGGAGTCAGCTGTGTCCCTGCAACTTTCAAATAGAACACCCTGAAGCTATGGAAGAGATGGGGGAATACTATTTCTCTTGTGCACAATTTGGGCATTTATTGCAGTTATTCCATGATCTCCATAGAATTCATAGAATTCTCTTTTTCATTGGAAAATGTTGGTTCTTTCATCTTCAAAGTAAAGTATTCAATAAATAAAAGCTTCTTTTAACTTTTCCTTGCATTCGAGTGTCAGAGAAACATAGGATCCTACATCCAGATCTAGTTGAGAAGCCAGAGAACATTTAGTTCAAAGCTTTCATTTTACAGATGAAAAAACTGAGGTCCAATGCCAAGGTCACATAGGTAATAAGAGTCAGAAGTGGAATTAAATCTGTTAGTGGATACTTGGGAGCTAAACTTGTACTGATTGCATGCATGACTGAACAAGCTCCTGATAAAGGAAGTGTTTCTGTGTTGTGGTGTATGTGTGTGTGTGTACATGTGTGTGCTCTTCTAGTGTCTAAAATACTTTCTGACACAAACTGTTTAATAAATAAATAGTCCTTTGTTACAGCTCAGTTACTTTAGTGAAGCTTTCTGCATGGAGCCTCTGCCAAGGTTAATCCTTATTAAAAATACTAGAACTAAATGTGAAATTCATAAGTTTCCTCTGAACTGCTTTCACATGATGTTTGTAGCAATTTTTTCTTCTTTAGTCTGTAGCTCTGAAGGATTCTTAGTAAGGAAACTTCTCTCAATTCACATATGTCATTTTAGTCAATCAATAAATATTTATTAATCATCTGTTATGTGCCAGGCACTGTGCCAAACACATATCAACAATTATGTTCTAATCTTCTAATATTAGACAATCTTAGACAATTGTTTTAAGGAATTCAGAAGTTAAGCTTCTTGCCCAGAGTCAGAGAATAAGTGTTGAAGGCCAGACTTGACTCCAAAAGGAGTTCTCCTTCAACTATTGTAGACTCCCTCTCATACCATTTTTATCGTGCTTGCCACATTCTATTTTGTAATATAATAACCTCTGTATGAATCTTACATTTTCTACTTGATGGTAAGTTCTTTGATGGTGAGAACCAGTGGCTTACATTTTTTGCATTCTTGACTCATCTGGCATAAAGCCTCATACATAAGAAGGAAGGAATGAAGCTTCCTTCCTTGGGATTCCTTCCTTCCATTCCTTGGGAATGAAATAACCATCTGTATCAAATGATATAATCTGTAATCTGTATCAAATAATACCCAAACTCTCTTGTTCTATGAAACAGAATCACCTGTGAATTTCCCAGACAATTACATAACGTAGGGGAGAAAAAAAGGAAAGAAAACTTCTTATTGCTTCTGTAGGTAATCAGAGTTTTCCCTGAAACATGTTTCGTTACTCTTCTTGTTAGTCTTAGCTTGGATAACCACAAATATAAATAGCTCTACAAATACATAGCTTTAAAAAAATTCTACTGTGTGTGCACATGTGTATATGTATGTATGTGTGTGTATGTGTATGTTTGCATGTGTGTGTGTTGGTCTCAAAATATCCATTAATTCCAGACTCCTTCTTTTGGCAATACCTCCACTCTAATTCTTATTCTCAAAGAATGTATTCAAGAAAAAAGAATAAAATGATCAGTTCTTCAAGGGCCTTTAACTATATTGAAAGTGTCAATCTCGATTATTCTTTCTGCACATTCTATACTGCTTCCATTTTTTGTCAAAGCTGTGACACTCGATAATCCATCTCCCTAATTCAATTTCCATTTTATTTCCTGGAGGCAAGAATTGGACTTTCCCCAAGGTGAGTTTGGCATTTGCTCAATTGTCTATATTTGTATACTCCCCTTTGATAGGGGAGAATTATAGATGTACCAAATTGGAAGGGACTTTGGAGCCCAGCAACTTCAACCAATAACTGAATAAGAATCCCCACATATTAGTCAACTGTTCATCCAGGAGAGGTCTCTGAGGAAGGGATGAAGCCATACATTCCAGATTTAGACAGGTCTAATTGTTAGGATTTATTTTTCCCTCGGGTAAATAAAATCCATCTCTTTGTAGTTTTTACTCATTGTTCATAATTTGTCCCTCTCAGTAGAACAAATTACTTCTCATTTCTATATGGAAGTAATTCAAATATCAAAAGATGGAGATCAGATAACCCCCAAATTCTTCCCTATCGTTTAAATAATTTACATAGGGCAATACCTTGAGGGCTTTCATCATCCAGCTGCTCTCCTTTAGATGCATACTAGTGATTTTACTAAAATTAATAAACATACAGAACTGAACACAGTATTGTAGACATAATCTGACTGGGACGTGGTGCAGTGGGACTATCAGTGCCCTAGCCATGGACACTATATTTCTCTTCATCAGGCTTAAGTTGCAATAACTTTTCTGGAGGTCACATCACACTGTTGACTCATACTTAGTTTTCCACCCACTAAAACATCTATATCATTTTAAGAGAAAGTTATCTTGTCACACCCCTCCAATCTTGTACTAGTGGAGTAAGTTCATTGTTTTTAAACCAAATGTAAGACTATACAATTATTGCTTTTATATTTCCTTTTATTAGATTTGGCCCAATATTCTAGTTACTAAGATATTTTTGCATCCTGACACTGTTCTGAAACTTACCTAATGATGATAACATATAATACCTAATATTTTCATAGGATTGTAAGGTTTGAAAAGTGTTTTATGTACATTATTTCATTTTATCCTTATAATAGCCCTGGGATGTGGGTGCTATACTTATCCCCATTTTACAGAGAATGAAACTGAGACTGAGCAAGGTTAAATGATTTCTCCCAGTAACCCAGCTATTAAGTGTTTGACTCAAGATTTCAATTCAGATCTTCCTGACTCCAGGGCCAATGCTCTATGCACTGCACCATCTAGCCTCTCATATTTATAATTTGAGTTCATAAAGGTTATTTCCAGTGGAGATTAGAAACCTAATCTATTTTTAGAAGTTAGTTTTATGAAGTACTTTTCCTGTCATAGATCTCTTACAGAGCACATGCAAGCATTATTAATATTATTATTTCTGTTATTTCATAGTTGAAGAATTATAAATTGCCTATATTGACATGGCTAGGAAATTTCCAAGATGAGACCCTGAACTTAGTACTCTGAATCCAGTGTTCTTTCTATTATATGAGAGTGCTTCTATTGGCCTAGGATCATGGGAATTCTCATTCTCTCTGTGATCAGAATCCAATTCTCCTTAACTAAAAAAATGCTTTATATTTTGATTTCAATTCAATAAGATGTTTATTAATTACCTACTATGTACAATGCACCCAGAAGAAGACAAAAAGATATAAATTAAACATTCCTTTTCCCCAAGGATCTTGCATTATACTGGACTATGGAACATGGGCTCAGCAGATGGATGGAACCACGGGCTGACTACTGAAAACTGTAGGAAAAAACATACTTGTGGAGAAGGTACTTGCCTTGAGACTTGGAAAAAGGATTTTGAGAAGTGGAGTCTAAGAAGCAATGAATTCCAGGCATGGGGAATGGGTTACACAATCACATGGAGGCAAGCTATACTATGCCATGTTGTCTTGCAATAGAGTATATGAATGGGAGAAATGTAATATAAAGAAAAGATGGCAGATTAGAATCATCAAGATAATAATTTATGCAGAGTTTATGGCCTTAAAGGACAGGCTGGGAATTTGTATTTATACTAGAAACAACAGGGGAATTAATGAAGTGTTTTGGTCAAGCAAATGACCAGTCTTACCTTTTCCTTTTGAACATTACTTTGGCTTCTGAGTTTAGGATGTATTGGAAAGGGAAGAGTCTAGAAGCAGACAGACAAATTAGAATGCTATTATAACAGTCCCAACGAAAGAAGATGATGGCCTGGCATTATTGGTAGTCAGATGAATATATAGTAATGAACTGGTGCAAACGTTTGTAAAGGTCAAAATGACAAAACAGTGACTGGATGTGTGTGTTCGTCCTCCGTTGCCGAAGAAGATCTTACCATCAGAGAAAAAATGACATGACTTGCACTTGACTTTGTTTTGAGTGAGGGAAGGATGTGCAGGTCACCAGCCTCACTTCTTCTCCAGAGACATCTGAATCCAGTGACTAGATATTCATCAGGATGACTAGAGATGACACAGGATAAGGCAATTGGGGTTAAGTGACTTGCCCAAGTTCACACAGCTAGTGAGTGTCAAGTGTCTGAGGTGAGATTTGAACTCAGGTCCTCCTGACTCCTGCACTGGTACTCTATCCACTGCACCACCTTGCTGTGCCTCATTGATTGGATATGCTTCATATGGAAGAAAGAAGTGTCTAGGTAGGTTTTGAAGTAATGAACCTGAATAACTGAGAGAGTATTGTGCTCCAAAAGATGAACTATTGGAGAAGGAATAATTTTAGAAGTAAGAGTAATAAAGACACATTTTTAACATGTTGAGTTTGAAATACTGAGGAGATTTTCTTGTAAAGAGATTAATGATTGAAGCAAAGAACAGATGGAAATTTTTATGGTCATATGAAAAGTTCACTAATCCTAAGTAAATTCATGATTAGAAAGGTCACTTACCTCTTTTGTCCCTTTATACAAAGTCTTTGACTTTCATGGTTAATTCTGAGGCCAGGTCTACTGCTGTTTATAACTGTCAGGAAGGTTTTTATGGTGAAGAATGCTTCTTGTTCATGGCCACATCACTCCACCATCCCTCTTCACCAGAATTCTAATGAGAGGATATAGCCTTTGGCTAAGGTCAAGGGCAATGATGCTGGTAGGGATCTAATGGATAGCAATGACATGAAGCATTTGATGATATCTAGTCAAGTAAAACTTTAACTCAAGTATCAGCTTTCATTAAGGGATTCAGAACTAAATACAAATTGTCCATTAGTCTTCATTATTTTTCATGCATTTGGAGAAAATGAAAGAAAATATGATTTCTTTTTTTCTCATTGAGTAAATATCATAGCATGAAATAAAATGAAAGATGAGTTATATGATATATTCATTATATTAAGAACAGAAGTCATATGTTTTGTTTTATTAATTTTTAAATTAATTCAATTGGAAAACTTGTGAATCATATTGTTAAAGTGATGGCACTATACTTTCTAAGATTAAGATACCTTGAACATCTTCCTACTTTTAAATTTTGGACAGGAAGTTGGGAAGCTGTGTATACACACACACACACACACACACACACACACACACACACACATATATATACACACACACACGTTTATGTATGTGGAGAGAGAGACAGATAGAAAGAAATATTTAGTTCTACATGCAATCAATACTTCTTGCCTTCTGTAAGTTAATGTATTGAATGAAGTGGGAATTTAATAAAATTATTGACTGATTAACAAGTAATATCTTGTTTACTTCTTTCTGTTCCAATATATTTGTTTCTTTTAATAGAAAACCCTCAAATGCTGATACAATCTTCTATATGTTTTAGTGTATTGGTGAGGATGGGATCAGAGGTGGGGGACTGTTGTTTTAGGATATTAACAAATGCTTGCTTAACTGGAGAAATTATTAGACTTATCATAGTCCCAGAAATCTTCTGGGCATCTGTTTCCTTCCTCCAACTTCCTCCTTTCCTCCCCCTCCTTCTTCCTTCTTTCTTCTTTAACTTCTCCCTCCCTTCTCCCTCCCTTCTTCCTTCCTTCCTTCCTTCCTTCCTTCCTTCCTTCCTTCCTTCCTTCCTTCCTTCCTTTCCTCCTTCTTTTTATTATTAAGTGCTGCTATATCCAATGCATTGTGCTAGACGCAGAGGGAGATGCAAAGATAATTAAAACATAGACTTTTCATTACAGTAGGGGATATCATATTTTACATAAAACGTGTTGTGACTATTCAGTAACTTCAATAGTTATGATGAATAATGCAACATGATAAGAGATGTGAAGCCATATTTGAATAAGAAAATACCATTTCTAACTAGTGAATCTTGGAAGAAGTCCTGGGGAAGATAACTTTTGAGTTGGATATTGGAAGTCATGCAACTATTTATTAAATTTAAATGGCTGGTGAACAAGGGATACCAAGCATGGTAAATGCTATAAATAAGGCATAGACGTAGGGGAATGCTAAACATATATAAAGAAAACTGAGTAGCCTTATTTTGTAAGAGGATAGCATCCCATATAACCATTAAAATGAAGTAAGCCTAGAAAGATAGGATGATGCCATAATATCTTTGAATGACAGTTTGAGGGATTTAGACTTTGATTTGTACTCAAAAAAATGTTTAAATATGCTCTTGGGTATACATCCAAGATGATGTGAAAACCCAAGGTAAGCAAAGAGGAATGCAGCATTTAAATAATCCCAATAAGCTAAAGCCAAGAGATTCAGATAAACTACGTCTTAGAATATTAGAAAGGCTCCCAGATGTAATCACAACTGAGTGACTATTGTTGGACTTGAAAGATCATGAGGAAAAGGTGAGGTACCATAACACTGGCAAAAGGAAAATGATGTTCTGGTTTTCAAAAAAAGAAAGAAGGTGAAATCTACCACCTAAAAGATGGTAACTTTGGCTTCTATTTTAGGAAAAAATTCCAGAATATCTTACTAAAGGGATAGTTTTTTATCACTTAGAAATGGAAAGAATGACAACTAAAAGTGTGGCTTCATCAAGAAGAAGTTATGCCCAACTAAAACTTATTTATTTACATGATAAGGCAACTAGACTGCTAAATAATGGAAAATTTGTAGATCTAGTATACTTAGATTTTAACAACACAATTAAAAATCCTCTCACTATTTTTGAAAACAAGATCAGTGATATCAGTCAGATGTTATTATAGTTCATGTGGATTTAGAACTGGTCAAATGGCAAAGCCTAAAGAGAGTAATTGATGGGTTAATATTATCTTGGGAAGCTTCTAGTGGAGCACCCCAGAAATTGGACCTTGAAACTTTGCTGTGCAATGTTCTACTTCATGACCCAGGTGAAATCACAGATGACACACTTGTCAAATCTGTAGATGACATGGAACCTGGAGACATATTTCGCTAAGATGACCTCATGAATGGGAGGCAGACAAACTAACTCCCACATATCAACTTGAACAAAACCCAGAAATTCACACCAGAAACAGCAATGTTTAAGAAATCTAATGAGAAAGGAAAAAAGAAGCAATTTCTTCCCCCATCATTTTAAGAGGTCACTTAAGGACCATACTAAAGGATTTTACTTTGAGCAAAACCAGAGCCAACACAGGACACCTTCCCAGAACAATCAGAGTTGGGCCAGAGGCACTTATAGATTTAAAGGCTCTGAGTAAGTTGGAGTGAAGGGCTCTCCTAAAATGGCCTGTCATAGGCAGAAAGCCTTAGGTTGGGACCTTGGAACCCTTGTACTCAAATAAGGATATATCAACCCTAGGGCTTCAAGCACCCTGACATTGTCCTGAGATGTCAGATAGGTCTTTAAAGATCTAGCACTCTGATTTTCAAATATTGAAAAGACAGAAAGGAAGCAAGTTCCCCTCAAAAAAAAAACATAAAAGATTTTTCAAAAAACCAAAGGAGAACCAGACTGAAACCAACCAGTGCTGAACAACTCAAACAGAAGTGTAGCAAGGAATGGATGCTGACCTGTAATAAAGCCTCAGTTCTGTAACTAAAGTTAAGAGAAGGGGAAAAAATCAATGAAATCAACATCCAGTATTCATCTGGTATTTAAAAAAAAAGATATTATTGATCTAGAGATCCTCCAAAGAAGGAGTAACATTGTAAAAACTTCAGACTCAAAGAATGCAAACAGATTTTCCTTAAGGACAATGGATATACCTAGAAAAAATACAAGAGATTTAAAAACTGAATAAATGAAAGCTCAGGCGAAAAGAATTTGAAAGAGTAATAATAGCTTAGAAGAGTACATAGCAAATCATATCCTAGTGATGGACCCCCAAAAACTAGAAAACCCAAGAGAAAAATGACTCCACAAAAAAGCAAGAAATAAAACAATATCAAAACTTAAAAAGATAAAAAGAAAATTTATATCTGTCATCAGAATAAAGTGACCTGGAAAACAAATCAAGGAGAGATAATTTAAGAAAAAAATGAACTACCTTAAAGCGAAAATAAAAGTTTTGCACACTATATTAGAATAAATCATAAATAAGAACTTCCCACATTTATTAGAATCTGAGAGCAAAACCTTTTGGGTCATATGAACAACAAGATAGAGGACTAGACATTTTCTCTATAATTGTAGCTTTCTATACAGGCTATGACACCAAAATAAAGTTTTTATGAATTAATAACAGAGAAGGCTAATCCCTAATCTCTGATGCACTCACTCATAAATCGCTCTATCAGGAGACCTCAGACTCTGGCCAAAGAACTTGTGCTCTGGGATCTACTCAGCAATTACCTTGCTCCTGATGCAGTCCCTTCCAGATACCCCCATCACTCCACTGCTTGCATAACAGCATTTTGAAGCACCAGAGCTCAGTAACACCTTCCTTCTTCTCTGTTCATTTGGGGAAATAAAAGATCATGGGAAATAATTAAAAAAAAAAAAACAAATGTAGAGATACAAGAATAATACTTCCACACCCAAAACAATATTGTTTTAAAGTATTTTTTTAAAAATTTATTTTACCAGTCCCTTCCACTTTTGCCTCCCAATTAAATTACATGTGTGTATATTTCTATATATTTGTAATATATATATACACATATATACATGTATATATGTGTGTAAATATATACACATATATGTGTACATATATGCATATATACATAGATACACATATAAACTGGCAAAAGAAGTTTCCATGCTGGCCATGTCCAAAAATATGTTTTTTCTACATTTTCAATTAATCACCTCCCTGTCAGGCGGTAAGTAATCTGTTTTGCCTTCATTCTTTTGGGCTTATGATTTATCATGGCATTGACTATAGAGGTCTATGGGCTTTCAAAGTTATTTTTCTCTATAAAATTATTTTAATGTATGAATCATTTTCCAAGTTTTGATTACTCCACTTTATATCAGTTCATAAAGGTCTTTTCTTGTGGCATAGTTTTATTTTGCTTTTCCCTAAAAGGAAGACAGCTTCTTAGTTTCCAATTTTTGACCACCAGGGTAAGAACTGCTATAATTATTTCTCACACATAATTTTGGGCTATGGATCATGATAGGTTTGAGTCAAAGGATATCCTCAGTTTGGTTATTTTGTGAACAGACTTCCAAATTGCTTTCCAAAATGGTTGTACTAATTCACAGCTCCAGCAACAGCATAATATTGTATCTGTTTTTCCAAAGTCCCTCCAACATTTGTCATTTTCCTCTTTTGTCATCTTCTCCTGTTTGATAGGTGTGAAATGAAAAGAGGAATAACACTTTGAGACCTCAAATTATATTATAAAACAGCAGTCATCAAAAACATTTTGTATTAGTTAAAAACCAAAAGAAGACAAGTGGATCAATGGGACTGATTAGATAAGTTAAAATCAGAAATATTAGACCTCCATAGCTTAATGTTAGATAAACCAGAAGGCATAAATTACTCATGAAAGAATTCAGTAGTGAATAAAAAAAATGCTAGGAAAACTAGAAGAAATTAGACAAACATCTTATGCCATATTCAATAGTACATTAAAATGCATTATTTTGTATGACTTTGATATCAAAAATTATGACATTTAAGAAAAAAGATTAAACAATATTTAGATTTTTTTTTATACCTAAGAGTATGAGATGACACTTTAACCAAATAAGGAAGAGAGACTATTACAAAACAGAAAGCTTATGGACAAAACTGATACATCTACTATAAAAAAGAAGGTTCTAAAGAGGGGGAAAGTTGCATGAAACTTCTCAGACAAATATTTGGTAATACATATATATATATATATATATATATATATATACACATATATGTATTTGTATTTATATTTAAATTGTGTGTGCATATGTGTATGTATATGTGTGTTTGTGTGTGTGTGTGCACATGTACTTTCACAGGTCTATACAACATCTCTATCAATCTATCTATCTATCTATCTATCTATCTATCTATCTATCTATCTATCTATCTAACCAAAACTCATTCCTCAGTGGATAAATTGTCAATAGATCAAAATGATTTGCAAAAGAATTGCAAATTAATAGCATGAAGAAATGCTTCAAATCAATAATAACTAAAAAAATGCAAATCAGAACAACTTTGAGGTTTCATCTCCCAACTTCCAAATGAAAAAATATGACAAAAGATGAAAATAATCAATATTAGAGAGATTTTAGGAAGGTGGACACACTGTTGTGTTGTTGGTGTAGCAATGCATCAGTAAAACCATTTTAGAAAGCAATTTGGAACTATTTAATTAAAAAAAAAAACACATACTCTTTATCCAGAAATTTCATTATTAGGCTTACATCTAAGAAGTCACTGATAAAGAGAAAATTTCCTAATGCACCAAAATATTTATACAAGCAAGTGTGTGTGTGTGTGTGTGTGTGTGTGTGTGTCGGTAGTAAAAAATTAGAAAATCATTACTTGACGATTATTGGGAATTAGGTAAAAAAAATGTGGCACACAAATGTAACGAAATATTACTTTCATAAGAAATGATACTAAGGATAAATACAGAGAAGCATGGAAATATTTACATAATCTAATGTAGAGTGATAAGTAGAATTTAGAAAATTAATGAACACAGCACCACGAATGGAAAGCACTACAATAAATCAAAAAGAATGTGGCAAAATTGCAAAAACAAAAAATTGATCTCAAGAATTGATATGAAAAGACACCATCACAATCCTTTCCAATGTTCCATGTCTTCCATGGACATGCTAAAATGCATATATTTCCAGGTGCTTTGAAGAAATTGATAAGTTTGTTGACTTATTTTTTCTTCTTTCTTCAAAATATTATTTGTTGTAAGGAATGATTCTCTAGGAGGCAAAAGAAAATGAGTATGAAGAAAAATGCTGTCACTAAAATCTTATTTTAAAAAGAACTTGGGGGGCAAAGTGATGACTGAAAAATATGAGAGAAGACAAGACCAAGATGGTGTATTTTTTTTTATTTTTTTAATGTTTAACAATCACTGCCATACAATTGCGATTTTATCCCTCCCCACCCACCCCCCACTACCTCCCTCCCTCCCCACGACTGCATACAATTCTGTATAGATTCTACATATACTTTCCTATTGAGTATATTTTCATTATAGTCATGCTATGTAGTCAGACTAAGATAAATAAAAGAATCCGTATAACAAATCAGAACATGATACACAAACAGATACACATACACAAACATGATCTGCTACATTATGTGAGTGACTTCCATATTTCTCTCTCTGAGTGTGGAAGGCATTTTGCCTTGAGGTCCACCATTGGGATTTTTTTTTTTTTTTCAGAAGTTCTTGTGTTATTACAAAAATCTAAGTCTACCAGAAAAAACTCTCACACACTGTGGTTGTTGCTGTGCATAAAGTTCTCCTGGTTCTGCTCCTTTCACTCAGCATCAGGTCATATAAGTCCTTCCAGGCCTCTCTGAAGTCTTCTTGTTCATCATTTCTTATGGCACAATAGTACTCCATTACATTCATATACCATAATTTATTCAGCCATTCCCCAATTGATGGACATCCCCCTGACTTCCAGTTTTTGGCAACTACATAGAGTGCTGCTATAAATATTTTTGTACACGTGGGACCCTTTCCCATTTTTATGATCTCTTGGGGATATAGTCCTAGTAGTGATATTGCTGGGTCAAAGGGTATGCACATTTTTGTAGCCCTTTGGGCATAGTTCCAAATTGCTCTCCAGAATGGTTGGATGCGCTCACAGCTCCACCAACAATGAATTAGTGTTCCAACTCTCCCACATCCTCTCCAGCATTTATCATTTTCTTGTTCTGTCATGTTTGCCAATCTTATAGGTGTGATGTGGTACCTCAGAGTTGTTTTGATTTGCATCTCTCTAACCAATAGTGATTTAGAGCATTTTTTCATATGATTATAGATAGCTTTAATTTCTTCCTCTGAAAATTGCCTGTTCATATCCTTTGACCATTTATCAATTGGGGAATGACTTGTATGATTATACATTTGGGTCAGTTCTCTATATATTCTAGAAATGAGGCCTTTATCCCGGAGCTTAGCTGTAAAAATTTTTTCCCAATTTACTACATCCCTCCGGATTTTGGTTGCATTGGGTTTGGTTGTGCAAAAACTTCTCAGTTTAATGTAATCAAAGTTATCCATTTTGCATTTCATAATGCATTCTATCTCTCCTTTAGTAAAGAATTCTTCCCTTCTCCATAGATCTGATAAATACACTATTCCTTGCTTCTCCAGTTTATTCATGGTATCAATCTTTATACCTAAATCATGTACCCATTTGGACTTTATTCTTGTGTATGCTGTCAGGTATGGGTCTATGCCTAATTTCCGCCACACTGTTATCCAGTTTTCCCAGCAATTTTTGTCAAACAATGAGTTCTTATCCCAGAAGCTGGGGTCCTTGGGTTTATCAAACAGAAGGTTGCTATATTCCTTGCCTACTGCATCTTGAGTGCCAAGTCTATTCCACTTGTCTACCTCTCTGTTTCTTAGCCAATACCAAGTGGTTTTGATAATTGCTGCTTTATAGTACAGTTTAAGGTCTGGTAGCGCTAGGCCACCTTCCCAGGCATTTCTTTTCATTAGTCCCTTTGATATTCTGGACCTTTTGTTTTTCCAAATGAATTTTGATATTGTTTTATCCAGCTCTAGAAAGTAATTGTCTGATAGTTTAATTGGTATGGCACTAAATAAGTATATTAATTTGGGTAGAATTGTCATTTTTATTATATTAGAACGGCCTACCCATGAGCAACTAATGTTTTTCCACTTACTTAAATCTGACTTTATTTGTGCAAAAAGTGTCTTGTAATTGTGTTCATATAGTCCCTGGGTTTGTTTTGGCAGGTAGACTCCTAAGTATTTTATACTGTCTACCCTAACTTTAAATGGGATTTCTCTTTCTATCTCTTGCTGTTGAACTTTGTTGCTAATATATAGGAATGCAGAAGATTTGTGTGGGTTTATTTTGTACCCTGCAACTTTGCCAAAGTTGTTTATTAATTCAAGTAATTTTTTACTTGAATCTCTGGGATTTTCTAGGTAAATCATCATATCATCTGCAAAGAGTGATAACTTAGTTTCTTCTTTGGCTATTCTTATTCCTTGAATGACTTTATCTTGTCTAATTGCTACAGCTAACATTTCTAGTACCATATTGAATAATAGTGGTGATAATGGACATCCTTGTTTCACCCCTGAACTTACTGGGAATGCATCTAGCTTATCCCCATTGCATATAATGCTTGCTGAAGGTTTTAGATAGATACTGCTTATTATTTTATGGAAAGTTCCCTTTATTCCTACGTTCTCCAGTGTTTTTAGTAGGAATGGGTGTTGTATTTTATCAAAAGCTTTTTCTGCATCTATTGAGATAATCATGTGGTTTTTGTTAGCTTTGTTGTTGATGTGATCGATAATGCTAATAGTTTTCCTAATATTGAACCAGCCCTGTAGTCCTGGTATGAATCCTACCTGATCATAATGTATTAATCTCGTGATAAGATGCTGTATTCGTTTTGCTAAAATCTTATTTAAAATTTTTGCATCTATATTCATTAGGGAAATTGGTCTATAATTTTCTTTCTCTGTTTTGTCTCTTCCTGGTTTGGGTATCAAAACCATATTTGTATCATAGAAAGAATTTGGGAGGACTCCTTCTTCCCCAATTTTCAAAAATAGTCTATATAGTATTGGAATTAACTGTTCTTTAAATGTTTCACAGTATTCACTTGTGAATCCATCTGGCCATGGAGATTTTTTCCTAGGGAGTACATTGATGGCTTGTTCAATTTCTTTTTCTGAGATAGGGTGGTTTAAGTATTCAACTTCCTCTTCTGTTAATCTGGGCAATTTGTATTTTTTCAAATATTCATCCATCTCGTTTAAATTATCGAATTTGTGGGCATAAAGTTGGGCAAAGTAGTTTCTAATTATTGTTTTAATTTCCTCCTACTTGGAGGTGAGTTCACCCCTTTCATTTGTAATATTAGTAATTTGATTTTCTTCTTTCTTTTTTTCTAATCAGATTGACCAAAGGTTTATCAATTTTATTAGTTTTTTCATAAAACCAACTATTGGTTTTATTTATTAATTCAAGTTTTCTTAATTTCATTTTATTAATCTCTCCTTTGGTTTTCAGTATTTCTAATTTGGTATTTACTTGGAGATTTTCAATTTGTTCTTTTTCTAGCTTTTTCAACTGCAAGCCCGAGTCATTGATCTCCTCTTTCTCTATTTTATTTATGTAAGCATTCAAAGATATAAAACTTCCCCTAATAACTGCTTTTGCAGTATCCCATAAGATTTGGTATGTTGTCTCACTATTGTCATTCTCTTGAATGAAATTGTTGATTGTTTCTATGATTTCTTCTTTAACCCAACCCTTCTTTAGGATTAGATTATTTAGTTTCCAATTCATTTTTGGTTTATCTTTCCATAGCCTTTTATTACATGTAATTTTTAATGCATTATGATCTGAAAAGGATGCATTGATTATCTCTACCTTTCTGCACTGGATTGTGAGATTTTTATGTCCTAGTACATGGTCAATTTTTGTAAATGTTCCATGTACCGCTGAGAAAAAGGTATATTCCTTTCTATTCCCATTTAATTTTCTCCAAAGATCTATCATATCTACCTTATCCAGAGTTTTATTTACCTCCTTAACCTCTTTCTTGTTAATTTTGAGGTTGGATTTATCTAGTTCAGAGAGGGGGAGGTTGAGGTCCCCCACTAGTATAGTTTTGCTATCAATTTCTTCCTTCAACTCCCCCAACCTCTCCTCTAAGAATCTGGATGCTATACCACTTGGAGCATACATGCTTAGTAATGATATTGCTTCATTGTCTATGGTGCCTTTTAGTAAGATATAGTTTCCATCCCTATCCCTTTTGATTAGATCTATTTCTGCTTTTGCTTTGTCTGAGATTAGGATTGCTACTCCTGCCTTTCTTACATGAGCTGAAGCACAACATATTCTGCTCCATCCTTTGACCTTTATCCTATGTGTATCCCCCCGTTTCAAATGTGTTTCTTGTAAGCAGCATATTGTTGGATTATGGCTTTTAATCCATTCTGCTATCCGTCTCCGTTTTATGGGAGAGTTCATCCCATTCACATTCACAGTTATGATTACAATCTGTGTATTTCCCTCCACCCTCTTTCCCACCATTTGTGCTTTTAACTCTCCTGTCTCCCTTCCCCTCCTCAATAGTATTCACTTTTTTCCCCCTCCTCCTGCAACCTTCCCCTCCTTCTTTTAGCCCCCCTCCCTTTTAGTCCCCTTTACTCTTATTGCTTCTTTCCTCCCTTTTAGCCACCCTCCCCTTTCTTCCCCCTTCCCCTCCTACTACCTATAGAGCTAGTTAGGATTATCTGCTTAAGATTATTGTTCCCTCCTTTGAACAAATCAGATGAGAGTACCTCTCAAACAATGCTCATCTCCCTCCCCTCCTTCCCTCTACTATAGTTTTGTACTTCTTCCTGTGATATAATTTGCCATTTTCTGCTTACCCCTTTCCACACCTCCTATTACATTCCCTTCTCATACTTAAATCATATTTTTGACATGACATCATTTACTTTATGCCCGTTCCCTCTACATATATCCCTTTTATCATAATAGCTGCACAGTTCTCAAGATTAACAGGTATCATCTTCCCTTATAGGGAGGTAAACATATTGCCCTAATTGAGTTGCAAGTTTTTGTTTTTGTTTTTTCCCCTCTGTTTACCTTTTTATGATTCTCTGGAGACCTGCATTTGAAGATCAAATTGTCTATTGAGTTCTGGTGTTTTGGTCAGGAAGCTCTGGAAATCCCTTATTTCGTTGAATGACTTTCTCCTTGCCTGAAATGTTATGCTGAACTTTGCTGGGTAGTTGATCCTTGGTTGGAGTCCCAACTCCTTTGCCTTACGGAATATTGGGTTCCAATTCTTTTGATCTTTTAATGTAGAAGCTGCAAGGTCCTGTGTGATCCTGACTGTGTGACCTTGATATTTAAATTGTTTCTTTCTGGCTGCTTGTAGTATTTTCTCCTTCACTTGATAGCTCTGGAATTTGGCAACTATATTTCTTGGGGTTTTGAGTTTGGGATCCCTTTCCGGTGGGGAACGGTGGATTCTTTCGATGACTATTTTGCCCTCTGAGTCTAGTACTTCTGGGCAGTTTTCCTTGATGATTTCCTGGAAGATATTGTCCAGACTCTTTTCTTCATCATGGGTTTCTGGCAGGCCAATAATTCTTAGATTTTCTCTCCTGGATCTATTTTCCAGGTCAGTTGTTTTTCCAATTAAATATTTTAGATTTTCTTCTATCTTTTCATTCTTTAGATTTTGTTTGACTGATTCTTGTTGCCTCATTGAGTCACTAGTTTCTACTTGCCCAATTCTAATCTTGATCGTATTGTTTTCTTCAGTTAGCTTTCGCATCTCCTTTTCCATCTGGCCAATTTTTCCCTTTAAGGAGCTATTTTCTCCATTTAATTTTTGTACTTCTTTTTCCATTCGACCAATTTTCCCAGTTAGGTTTTGGGTTTCCTTTTCCATCTGATCAATTTTCCCTATTAGGTTTTGAGTTTCCTTTTCCGTTTGATTAACTCTTCCTTTTAGGGAATTATTCTCTCCAGTTAATTTTTGAACTTCCTTTTCCATTTCTTCAATTTTCTTTTTCAGATTGATGTTCTCATCAGTGAATTCTTTTTTTATAGTTTTAAAATCATTGGCCAGTTTTTCTTTTATATCCTTCTTCAGACGTTCCAGGTAATCTAGTTGTGCTTGCAAGAAATTCATAGTCCCATCTGAGGTTTCAGATGGAAGTACAGTCTCAGCTCTGACCTCTTTGGTGTTTGTGTTTTGGTCCTTATCCCCATAGAAAGATTCTATGGTTTTTTCACTTTTCGTCTGCTTTTTCCGATTCATGATGTTGGCTGAGTGTTGTAGCTTTTGGTTCTTTCAGTCAGAAGATACAGATCTTTTAAGTTGAGTTGATGTTTGTCTAGGCTAAAAGCAGGCTTTTTGTTGTTGTTGTTGTTGTTGTTGTTGTTGTTTCCCAGATCAACCCTGGGGTTAGCTTGATAGGTGTGTGGGAGGTGTGGTCTGGTCTCAGGATATCTCCTCAGCTGGCCTGAGGCAAAGGCAAGGTCCGGGGATGGTGATCCCAGCTTCCCTATTGTCTTCCCTTTCCCCTGGAGGGCTGGGGCACGCCTAGAGGCTAATGCGTGTTCCCGCCCCTCCTGGGGCTGGTCTCCCGGGCTGAGGCTTGCTTGGGTCTCAGTGCGAATTTTTTCTGCCCTGGGTCGTCTGTCCCTCCAGATCGCCTCCACCACGGTGGGAAGAATCCCCCTTTGCCACTTTTCCAGCCTCTGGTGTTATGAGACCACCCGCCGCCTTCTGCTGTTCCCACTGATCCAGGATTAATCTGGGGAAGAATTTTATGGTTCCCTCACGGTCATCGGGGGGGAGGGGAGAGCACTTACTGATCACTCCGGCATCCCAGCTCCTGAATGTTCAAGTAGTGACCCACTGAAGTCCCGTCTTCAGGCTGAAGATTTCAAAGGCTGTTGCGCTGATATCGTTGGCTCGGCCTGGCTTATCTCCTGCTCCGCTGGTCTCGCCCGCCACTCTCGGGCCCCTCGGGTCGCCTCCGCCCTGCCGCGCCGACCGCGCTGCGCTGTGCGCCGGGGTCTTACCCCCGCGGAACAGATCCCTCCCGTGGACCTTCCAGTCCAGCCTGGGCTCCGAATCTGTCAAAGTCCGTCTCCCACTGGATTCTACACCTCCAAAGTCTGGTCAGACTCTCCCCCCAGAGATATCCAAAGGAGTTTTTCCAGGAGCTTAGGTGAGTCGTTGCTTTCACTCCGCCATCTTGGCTCCGCCTCCAAGATGGTGTATTAAAGACAGTTAGTCACCTGAGTATTGCCAAATCTTCCAAACACCTTTATATGCCATGTACCACTGAGAAAAGGTATATTCCTTTCTATTCTCATTCAATTTGCTTCAAAGATCTATCGTATCTACCATATACAGAATTTTATTCATCTCCTTGATTTCTTTCTTGTTTAAGTTTAGATTTATCAAGTTCAGAGAGGGGGGGAGATTGAGATCCCTCACAAATATAGTTTTGCTGTCTATTTCTTCCTGTAACTCCCCTAACTTCACCTCTAAGAATTTGGATGCTATGCCACTTGGAGCATATATGCTTACTAATGATATTGCTTCATTTTCTTTGTTGCCTTTTAACAGGATATAGTTTCCTTCCTTATCTCTTTTGATTTAGACCTATTTCTGTTTTTGCTTTGTCAGAGATTAGAATTGCTACCCCTACTTTTCTTACATCAGCTGAAGCACAGTATATTCTGCTCCAACCTTTTACCTTTACCCTGTGTGTAGCCCCCATTTCAAATGTGTTTCTTGTAAACAGCATATTGTTGGATTATTGCTTTTAATCCAGTCTTCTATCAGTCTCTCTTCTACAGAAGTCATCCCAGTCACATTCACAGTTATGATTACTATCTGTGTCTTTCTCTCCATCCTCTTTTCCACTGTTTGTGCTTTTATCTGTCACTTCTCCGTTCCCCTCCACAACAAAGTTTAAAATTTTTACCACCACCTCCGACAATCTTCCCTTCCTTCTTTCAGCTCCCTCCATCCCTTTTACTGTCCTTTACACTTACTACTTCTTCCATCCCTTTTAGCATCCCCTCTCCTATCTTTCCCTCTTTCCCTCCTACTCCCTCTAGATCTAGTTACATTTATATACTTAATTAAATTTGTTGTTCTCTCCTTGAACCAAATAGGATGAGAGTATCTCTCAAATAATGCTCATCTCCCTCCCCTCTTTCCCTCTACTCCAAAATAATTTTGTACTTCTTCCTGTGATGTAATTTACCATTTTCTGCTTCCTCCTTTTCACATCTCTTGTTATAATCCCTTTGCACACTTAAATCACATTTTTATCATCATATAATTCACTTTATACCCCTTTCCCTATATCTCTGAATATCCCTTTTATATTTCATGTTAGATATACAATTTTTTAATTTAATTTTATTTATTTTTTTAATATTCTACAATCACTACCATAAAATTAAGATTTTTAACTCCCCCACATTTACTCCCCATTACCCGCCTCCATCCCCAAGATGGCATACAATTCTGTATAGGTTCTACATATACTTTTCTATTGAATACATTTTCACTTTAGTCATGCTATGTAGACAAAAAAAAATATAAATGGAAGAAATCATATAATAAATCAAAACATAACACACATGTGCACACACACACATACACACACACACACACAAACATGATCTGCTACATGCTGTGGTTGAATTCCATAGTTCTTTCTCTGAGTATGGAAGGCATTTTGCTTTTGAAAACCATTGGGATTTTTTTTTTTTTTTTTAGTTCTTGCGTTATTACGAAGTTCCAAGTCTACCAGAAAAAATTCTCGCACTCTGTGGTCATTGATGTGCATAAAGTTCTCTTGGTTCTGCTTCTTTCACTCAGCATCAGATCGTAGAAGTCCTTCCAGGCCTCCTTGAAGTCTTCTTGTCCATCATTTCTTATGGTGCAATAGTACTCCATTACATTCATATAGCATAAATTATTCAGTCACTCCCCAATTGATGGGCATCCCTTTGACTTTCAGTTTTTGTCAACTATAAAGAGTGCTGCTATAAATATTTTTGTACATGTGGGACCCTTTCCCATTTTTATGATCTCTTGGTGATAGTCCTTGTAGTCCTATTGCTGGGTCAAAGGGTATGCACATTTTTGTAGCCCTTTGGGCATAGTTCCAAATTACTCTCCAGAATGGTTAGATAAGCTCACAGCTCCACTAACAATGAATTAGTGTTCCAACTCTCCCACATCCTCTCCAGAATTTATCATTTTCTTGTTCTGTCATGTTTGCCAATTATAGGTGTGATGTGGTACCTCAGAGTTGTTTTGATTTGCATCTCTCTAATCAAAAGTGATTTAGAGCATTTTTTCATATGATGATAGATCTTTAATTTCTTCCTCTGAAAATTGCCTGTTCACATCCTTTGACCATTTATCAATTGGGGAATGACTTGTATAGTTATACATTTGAGCCAGTTCTCTATATATTCTAGAAATGAGGACTTTATCCCCGAGATCAACTGTAAAATTTTTTTCCCAATTTACTACATCCCTCTGAATTTTGGTTGCATTGGGTTTGGTTGTGCAAAAGCTTTTTAGTTTAATGTAATCAAAGTTATCCATCTTGCATTTCATAATGCTTTCTATCTCTTCTTTAGTAAAAAATTCTTCCCTTTTCCATAAATCTGATAAATATACTATTCTTTGCTCCTCCAGTTTGCTCATGGTATCAATCTTTTTACCCTAGATCATGTACCTATTTGGACTTTATTCTTGTGTACAGTGTCAGGCATGGGTCCATGCCGAGTTTCCACCACAGTTATCCAGTTTTCCTAGTAATTTTTGTCGAACAGTGAGTTCTTATCCCAGAAGCTGGGGTCCTTGGGTTTATCAAACAGGAGGTTGCTGTATTCCTTGCCTACTCTGTCTTCAGTGCCCAGTCTATTCCACTTGTCTACCCTTCTGTTTCTTAGCCAATACCAAGTGGTTTTGAAAATTGCTGCTTTATACTACAATTTGAGATCTGGTAGCACTAGGCCACCTTCCCAAGCATTTCTTTTCATTAGTCCCTTTGATATTCTGGACATTTTGTTCTTTCATATGAATTTTGAAATTATTTTATCCAGCTCTAGAAAATAATTATCAGATAGTTTAATTGGTATGGCACTAAATAAGTAAATTAATTTAGGTAGAATTGTCATTTTTGTTACATTAACTTGTCCTACCCGTGAGCAACTGATGTTTTTCCACTTACTTATATCTGACTTTATTTGTGCAAAAAGTGTCTTGTAATGGTGTTCATATAATCCCTGGGTTGCTTTTGGCAGATAAACTCCCAAGTATTTTATAGTGTCTACCCGAGTTTTAAGTGGGATTTCTCTTTCTACCCCTTGCTGTTGGTCTTTGCTGCAAATATATGTGAATGCAGAAGATTTGTGCAGGTTTATTTTGTAAACTGCAACTTTGCCAAAGTTGTTTATTAGTTCAAGTAGTTTTTTATTTGAATCTCTGGGATTCTCTAAGTATATTATCATATCATCTGCAAAGAGTGATAACTTAGTTTCTTCTTTGGCTGTTCTAATTCCTTCAATTTCTTTATCTTGTCCAATTGCTACAACTAACATTTCTAGTACCATATTGAATAATAGTGGTGATAATGGACAACCTTGTTTCAACCCTGATCTTACTGGAAATGCATATAGTTTACCTCTATTGCATATAATGCTTGCTGAAGGTTTTAGGTAGATACTGCTTGTTATTTTATGGAAAGTTTTCTTTATTCCTATGTTCTCCAGTGTTTTTAATAGGAATGGGTGTTGTATTTTGTCAAAAGCTTTTTCTGCATCTATTGAGATAATCATGTGGTTTTTGTTAGCTTTGTTGTTGATGTGATCAATAATGCTAATAGTTTTCCTAATATTGAACCAGCCCTGCACTCCTAGTATGAATCCTACCTAATCATAATGTATTATTCTTGTGATACGATGCTGTATTAGTTTTGCTAAAATTTTATTTAAAATTTTTACATCCATATTCATTAGAGAAATTGGTCTATAATTTTCTTTCTCTGTTTTGTCTCTTCCTGGTTTAGGTATCACAACCATATTGTGTCATGGAAAGAATTTGGGAGGACTCCTTCTTCCCCAATTTTCAAAAATAGTCTATATAATATTAGAATTAGCTGTTCTTTAAATGTTTGATAGAATTCACTTGTGAATCCATCTGGCCCTGGAGATTTTTTCCTAGGGAGTTCATTGATGGCTTGTTCAATTTCTTTTTCTGTGATGGGGTTGTTTAAGTATTCAATTTCCTCTTCTGTTAATCTGGGCAATTTGTATGTTTTAAAATACTCATCTATCTTGTTTAGATTATCGAATTTGTGGGCATAAAGTTGGGTAAAGTAGTTTCTAATTATTGTTTTAATTTCCTCCTCATTGGATTTGAGGTCACCCCTTTTTATTTTTAATATTAGTAATTTGATTTTCTTCTTTTTTTAAATCAAATTGGCCAAAGGTTTATCAATTTTATTACTTTTTTCATAAAACCTACTATTGGTTTTATTTGTTAATTCAACAGTTTTCTTAATTTCAGTTTTATTAATCTCTCCTTTGGTTTTCAGTATTTCTAATTTGGTATTTACTTGGGGATTTTCAATTTGTTCTTTTTCTAACTTTTTCAGCTGCATGCCCATGTCATTGATCTCCTCTTTCTCTATTTTATTTATGTAGGCATTCAAAGATATAAAACTTCCCCTAAGAACTGCTTTTGTCATATCCCATAAGATTTGGTAGGTTGTCTCATCATTGCCGTTCTCTTGAATGAAGTTGTTGATTGTTTCTTCGATTTCTTCTTTAACCCACTCCTTCTTTAGGATTAGATTATTTAGTTTTCAATTCATTCTTGGTCTATCTTTCCATGGCCTTTTATTACATATAATTTTCACTGCACTATGATCTGAGAAGGATGCATTGATTATCTCTGCCTTTCCACTCTGGATTGTGAGATTTTTATGTCCTAGTACATGGTCAATTTTTGTAAATGTTCCATGTACTGCTGAGAAAAAGATATATTCCTTTCTATTCCCATTCAATTTTCTCCAGAGATCAATCATATCTACATTATCCAGAGTTTTATTTACCTTATTAACCTCTTTTTTTGTTTATTTTGAGGTCAGATTTATCAAGTTCAGAGAGGGGGAGGTTAAGGTCCCCCACTTGTATTGTTTTGCTGTCAATTTCTTCCTTCAACTCCCTCAATTTCTCCTCTAAGAATATGGATTTTATACCACTTGGGAGCATACATGTTTAGTACTGATATTGCTTCATTGTCTATGGTGCCTTTTAGCAGGATATAGTTTCCATCCTTATCTCTTTTGATTAGATCTATTTCTGCTTTTGCTTTGTCTGAGATTATGATTGCTACTCCTGATTTTCTTACATCAACTGAAACACAATATATTCTGCTCCAACCTTTGACCTTTATCCTGTGTGTATCTCTCTGTTTCAAATGTGTTTCTTCTAAGCAACATGTTGTTGGATTATGGCTTTTAATCCATTCTGCTATCCACCTCCTTTTTATGGGAGAATTCATTCCATTCACATTCACAGTTATGATTACAATCTGTGTATTTCCCTCCATCTTCTTTCCCACCATTTGTGTTTTTAGCTCTCCCATCTCCCTTCCCCTCCTCAATAGTATTCATTTTTCCCCACCTCCTCCCACAGCCTTCCCTTCCTTCTTTTAGCTCCCCTCCCTTTTACTCCCCTTTACCCTTGTTGTTTCTTCCCTTCCTTTTAGCTTCCCTCTCCTTTCTTCCCCTTTCCCCTCTTACTGCCTATAGAGCTAGTTAGGATTATCTACTTAAGTTTATTGTTCCCTCCTTGAACCAAATCAGATGAGAGTACCTGTCAAACAATGCTCATCTCTCTCCCCCCTTTCTCTCCACTATAATTTTGTACTTCTTCCTGTGATGTAATTACCATTTTCTGCTTCCTCCTTTTTATACCTCTTGTTACAATCCCTTCTCATACTTAAATAATATTTTTAACATGACATTATTTACTTTATACCCATTCCGTCTATGTATATCCCTTTTATATTTCATAGTAGCTGCACAATTCTCAAGATTGACAGGTATCATCTTCCCTTATAGGGGGCTAAACAGTTTGCCTTAATTGAGTAACAAGTTTTTTTCTCCCCATTTACCTTTTTATGATTCTCTTGAGACCTGCATTTGCAGATCAAATTGTCTATTAAGTTCCGGCGTTTTGTGCAGGAAGCTCTGGAAATCCCTTACTTCCTTGTATGACTTTCTCCTTGCCTGAAATGTTATGCTGAACTTTGCTGGTTAGTTGATCCTTGCTTGTAGTCTCAACTCCTTTGCCTTACAGAATACTGGATCCCAATTGCTTCGATCTTTTAATGTAGAAGCTGCAAGGTCCTGTGTGATCCTGACTGTAACTCCTTGATTTTTGAATTGTTTCTTTCTGGCTGCCTGTAGTATTTTCTCCTTCACTTGATAGTTCTGGAATTTGGCAACAATATTTCTTGGAGTTTTGAGTCTGGGGTCCCTTTTGGGAGGTGAACAGTGGATTCTTTCAATGACTATTTTGCCCTCTGAATGTAACACTTCTGGGCAGTTTTCCTTGATGATTTCCTGGAAGATATTGTCCAGATTCTTTTTTCCATCATGGCTTTCTGGCAGGCCAATAGTTCCTAAATTTTCTCACTTGGATTTATTTTCCAGGTCAGTTGTTTCTCCAATTAGATATTTTATATTTTCTTCTATCTTTTCATTCTTTAGATTTTGTTTGACTGATTCTTGCTGTCTCATTGAGTCATTAGTTTCTACTTGCCCAATTCTAATCTTTATCAAATTGTTTTCTTCAGTTAACTTTTGTATCTCTTTTGCCATCTGTCCAATTTTTTCTTTTAAGGAGGTATTTTCTTCAGTTAAATTTTCTACTTCCTTTTCCATTTGACCAATTTTCCAAGTTAGGTTTTGTGTTTCCTTTTCCATTTGACCAACTGTTCCTTTTAGGGAGTTGTTATTTTCTCAGGTTAATTTTTGTACTTCCTTTTCCATTTGTTCAATTTTCCTTTTCAAAGAGATGTTCTCATCAGTGAATTCTTTTTTTATAATTTTAAAATCATTGCCCAGTTTTTCTTCTGTTTCCTTCTTCAGCTGTTCTAGGAGAGCTGCTTATGCTTGCAAGCAGTTCATAGTCCCTTCTGAAGTTTCAGATGGAAGTATAGTCTCAGCACTGATGTCTTTGGTATTTGTATTTTGGTCCTTATCTCCACAGAAAGATTTTATGGTTTTTTCACTCTTGTTTTTTATTTTATTTTATTTTTTTATTTTTATTCATGATGTTGATTATGTTTTGTGGCTTCTGGTTCTTTCAGTTAGTAGGTACAGAACTTTGTGTTGAGCTGACATGTGAAAAAGCTAAGAGCACATTTTTGTTTTGTGTTTCTCTGATCAGCATTTGGGTTAGCTTTTTAAGTGTGGGGGAGGAGTGGTCTGGTCCTGGGATTATCTCCTCAGCTGAACTGAGTCAAAGGCAAGCTCAGGGGATGGTGATCCCAGCTTCCCTATTGTCTTTCCATTTCCCCTGGAGTGCTGAGGCATGCCTAGAAGCTAATGCGAGTTCCCACCCCTCCTGGGGCTCCTTTCCTGGCACTGAGGCTTGCCTGGGTTCTAGTGTGAGTTCTCTGTACCCTGGGTCCTCTGTCCTTCAGGTTTGCCTCCACCACAGTAGGAGGAATCCCCCTCAGCTATTTTCCTTAGCCTCAGGTGTTATGAGACTATTAGCCCCTTCTGCTGTTCCCATTGATCCAGGATTTTTCTGGGGAAATATTTTATGGTTCTTTCATGGTCATCAAAGGGGGAGGAGAGAGCATTTACTGATCACTCCACCATCCTCACTCCCAGAACTTCAAGTAGGTGACTTACCGATGTTTAATCTTTGGGATGAAAGTCTCAAGAGCTTTTGCACTGATATCTGGCACTCAATGGCTCTCACAAGCTCGGCTCAGCTTGTCTCCTGTCTTTGGGAGCCACTCTGCAGGTTCCACCCACCACTCTCAGGTTTCTCGGACCCCTTCTGCTCCCCTGCACTGGACGTACTGCATTGTGTTCTGGTAGCTCACCCCTGTGGAACAAATCTTTCCCATGGACCTTCCAGTCTGTCCTGGGCTCTGAATCTGCCAGTCTGTCTCCCACCGGATTCTGCACCTCCAAAATTTGGTCAGAATCTCCTTTCAGAAGTATCCAAAGGAGTTTGTCCAAGAGCTTAGGTGAGTCATTGTTCTCACTCTGCCATCTTGGCTCCACCCCCTAGATATACAATTCTGAAGATTAATGAGTATCATCTTCCCTTACAGGGAGGTAAACAGCTTACCCAAATTGAGTAACAAGTTTTCTTTTCCCTTGTTTACCTTTTTATGCCTCACTTGACACTTGTGTTTGAAGATCGAATTTTCTATTGAGTTCTGACCTTTTTATCAGGAAGGTCTGGAAATAACATTTCATTGAATGTCCATCTCCTTGCCTGAAATGTTATGCTGAACTTTGCTGGGTAATTGATCCTTGGTTGTAGTCTCAGCTCCTTTGTCTTGTGAAATATTACATTCCAATTCCTTCAGTCTTTTAATATAGAAGCTACAAGGTCCTGTGTGATCCTGACTGTATCTCCTTGACATTTGAGTGGTTTCTTTCTAGCTGCTTGTAGTATTTTCTCCTTCACTTGATACTTCTGGAATTTGGCAAAAATATTTCTTGGTGTTTTTATTTTGGGGTTCCTTTCTGGAGGTGAACAGTGGATTCTTTCGATGACTATTTTGCCCTCTGGATCTTGCACTTCTGGGCAGTTTTCCTTGATTATTTCTTTAAAGATATTGCCCAGACTCTTTTTTTCATCATGGTTTTCTGGTAGGCCAATAATTCTTAAATTTTCTCTCCTGGATCTATTTTCCAAGTCAGTTCTTTTTCTAGTTAGATATTTTACATTTTCTTCTATCTTTTCATTCTTTAGATTTTGTTTGACTGATTCTTGATGTCTCATAGAACCATTAGCTTCTACTTCTCCAATTCTAATTTTAATCAGATTGTGTTCTTCAGTTAACTTTCGCATCTTCTTTTCCATCTGTCTAATTATTCCTTTTAAGGACTTATTTTCTCCAGTTAGTTTTTGTACTTCTTTTCCATTTGTTCAATTTTCCTTTTTAAAGAGCTATTCTCTTCAGTGAATTCTTTTTTTCATACTCGTAAAATCATTTGCCATTTTTTCCCACTATTTCCTTCTTCAGCTATTCAAGGTGTGCTCTCTTTGCATGCAAGCAGATCATAGTCCCTTCTGAAGTTTCAGATGGGAGTATAGTCTCAATACTGACCTCTTTGGTATTCGTGTTTTGATCCTTGTCCCCATAGAAAGATTCTATGGCTTTTTCCTGCTTGCTTTACTTTTCCTTGCTCATGATGGTGGGGCTTTGTGTATTGTGGCCTCTGCTTCTTTCAGTTAGAAGCTGGAGAACCTGATGTTAACCTTAATGTGTGAAAAAGCTAAGGTCAGGTACCTTTTATTCTTTTTGTTTTGTGTTTCCCTGGATCAGCCTTGGGGCTGGCTTGTTAAGTATGGGGGTGGGATTGTCTGGTCAAGGGGGAATCTCCTCAACTGAGCTAGAGCAAAAGTGAGCTCAGTTCTTAGTGATCCTGGCTGTCTTCCCGTTTCCCCTGGAGTGCTTAGGGATGCCTGGGTCCTAATGTGAGGCTCCATACCTCTGGAGCTTTGGCTGTCTGGGAATGCTCTGCTCCTCAGCCACAGTAAGGGGAATATTCCTTTGCTATTTTCCTAGCCTCACATTCTATGAGACTGTTTGCCCCTTCTGCTGATCCCATTGATTCAGGATTTTTCTGGGGAAATATTTTTTGGCTCTTTCAAAGTCAACAAGATCAACAGATCACTCTGCCATTTTTGTTCCCAGAAGTTCAAGTAGGTTACTTACAGACATTTAATCAGTAGGCTGAAACTCCAGTGCAGCTGCTGCAGTTACCTGGGCCTCCTTCCATGGCTTTCACTTGCTCAACTCCACTTGACTCTCACCCTGAGCTGTTATCCCACTGTGCTGTCACTTCCTCAGATTTCCCCAGGGCTTTCCTGCTTGACTGTGCAGTGGCAGGGATGCTGTTCTGTGTGTTGTATGCTCCTCCACTCTCATGGATTCTTCCCATCTATCTGCCAGTCTGTCCTGGATGGTAAAATGGCCAAAGTCCGTCTCCTATTGAATTCTGCACCTCCAAAGTTTGGTCAGATTCTCTTTTTAGAGGTTTCTGACAAGAGTTTGTCTAAGAGCATAGGTGAGTAGTTGCTTCACTCTACCATCTTGTCTTCACCCCCAATAAATCCTAAACAACTTTAAAATAAGACCTCAAATGATTTCTGGAGTGTCAGAACCATCAAAAGATTGCAGTGAAACAATTTTCCAACTGAAGACAACTTAACAAGTCTGCAGAAAATGTTTGTCTCACCAGAGTGAAAGTAGAGAACAGTGAAGTACAGACCATGCCACAGCAAGTCAGCAACAGACCTTGGGGATAGCCCCAAAGCAGCAGTGACTTACAGAGCTCTCAGGCCACAAAAACTAAGGGAGTCAGACAACTAGTCTGAAGGAAAATACTGCAGGTACTTTGCTGGCACTGGGTGCAGAACTCTGTTTTATTGCTCATACATATTTCTAGGTCATAGTCCCAGGGTGAAATGGATCACTAGTCCATTAAAGCTTGTGGCCACAGAAGTGCAGGGGCCTTCATCATGTTTTTAAGGCATAGAAAAGTTTTTGTGGTCACCCATGGATCAAAGTATAGCCTGGGAAATCAGTGACCACACATCTCCTTAGATCATACTTCATTAGAAGAACCAAAAACTTATGGACCCCCAAAACTAGTTCTGAAAATAGTAGCATGAAAAATCTGAAACTTGGAACAAAGCCCCCTCTACCTCCAGAGCAGAGTCTACCTTTAAGATAAAGTTAAAAGTCAAAAAATAAGCTAGACAAAATGAACAAAGAAAAATAAAAACAAGAATAGATTCTGACTATAGAAAGTTACTGTGGTTACAAGAAATATCAACACACAAACTCAGAAGACAATGAAGCCAAAACAGTTACATGCAATGCCTCAAAGAGAAATATTAATTCATCACAACCCTCCCCTAAAAAAGAATTATTCGAAGAGCTCAAAAAGGATTTTAGAAGTCAAATAATAGAAGGAGAAAAGAAATTGGGAAAAGAAATAAGGATTCAATAATGTTATGAAAATAGGTTAAATATCTTGATAAAGAAGGCATAAAAATGCTGAAGAAAATAACACCTTAAAAATACAGAACTGTCAAGTGCTAAGAGGCACAAAAATACACTGAAGAGAACACCTCCTTAAAAATGAGTAATGGTCAAATGGGAAAAGAGATACAAAAACTCACTGAAAAAAAGAACTCATTAAAATTAGAGATGGACAAGTGGAAGCTAATGATTCAATGAAACACCAAGAAACAATAAAACAAAATCAAATGAATGGAAAAAAAGTAGAAGAAAATGTAAAATATTTTGTTGGAAAAATGACTGACCCTAAAAACAGGCTAAGAAGAGGCAATTTAAGAATTGCTCAGTTAACTTAAAGCAATGATAAAGAAAAAGGAACACCCAAATACCAAATTTCAAAAAATTATAAATGCCCAAAGTCAGGTAAAAAAGTGGAAATAAAGACCTCATAAATGCTCAAAAAATTATCAAAAACAACTGTCTTGATATCCCAGAACAGACTTGCACAACTTGTAAACATCTTTGGCCTACAGATAGACTAGAAACAAACTGATGATGGTTGTTTTCCACATGTCATGTGATAGGTTAGATTAGAAACAGATGATGGTTGGTTGCCACAGGTCATGTCACAGCCACTTGAAATCCTTTGGGGGCTGCAAGTGGCTCATGGGCTGTAGATTGTGCAGCTCTGTCCTAGAACCAGATGGTAAAATAGAAAATGAAAGAATATACCTATGACCTCCTAAAAGAAGATTCTGAAATTAAAACTCCTAGGAATATTGTGACCAAATTCCATAGTTCCCAAGTCAAGGAGAAAAATCTGTTTACATTCTGAAAGAAACAATTCAAATATCAGGGAGCTATAAATCTCATAAAGGATTTAGCAGTTTCCACATTAAGGGATCAGAGAGCTTAAAATGCGATCTTCTGGAGGGCAAAGGAGTTAGGATTTCAAAAATGAGTATAATCCTTTGGGGGAAAATATGTATTTAATGAAATAAAAGATTTTCAAGCATTCCTGATGAAAAGACCTGAACTGAATAGAAAATGTGATTTTCAAATAAACCTCAAGAGGAGCATAAAAGACAAACATGAAAAATAAATCACAAGGGATTCAACATGGTTTAACTGTTTACATTACTACATGGGAACAATGATACTTTTAACTCCTAACAACTTTATTATTATTAGGACAGATAGAAGTTGTACACATAGACAGAGGACACAGTGTGAGTTGACAAGGATGGCATGATTTCAAAAAATAAATAAATAAAGCTAAGAGTTGAAAAAGAGGGAAGCAGTGGGCCAAGGGGGAATAGAGAGGGAAGAATGGGGTAAATTATATGATGTAAAAGGCACAAGAAAGGGAAAGATTTTGCAGTGGAGAGGAAGGAGACTGGTGGATAATACTTGAACTTTACTCTCAAAAGAATTTACGTGGAGAGAGAATAACATATACACACTGTTGTGTATAGTAATCTATCTTAACCTACAGTGAAAAAATAAAGGGAAGGGGATAGAAGAAAGGAGGGTGACTGATGAAAGGGATGATAGATTATGGGAGGCAGTGGTTAGAAGCAAGATACTTTTGAGGAAGAACAAGGGAAAAAGAGAGAAAGAGAAAGATAAACAAGGGAAAATAGATGGAGTAATAGTCATTTTAATTGTGAATATGAATGGGATAAACTCACCCATAACATAGTATAAGACAGTAGTAAATTAAAAATCAGAATTTGACAATATGTTGTTTACAAGAAGCAGACTTGAACCAGAAAAACTTCCAGACACTTTTCTCCTGATCTGTGCTCTGGTCTTTAGCCAGGAAGGAAATTTGTTCCCCTGTAGCCACCAGCACTAGCACTCTTCCTGTCCCTGGCACTGTAACCAGCTCTCCCTGCTCTCCTTCAGCTTCAATTGTTAGTGGTTGCCTTAGAATTGAGAACAGTGTCCTTACTCCCTGGTGGGGAATCAGAACCACTTCTCTTTGCCCTTGACCTAGCTACCTGCTTTTCTGTGTTATAAGTACAATCAGTACTTTTGGCCCTTGGATTACAATCCCAAACTGTGTGTGACAATGTAACAGGGTTTACAAATATAAATTGACAGACACAGAAAAGGGTCCCCTGTAATCTCTTTCAGACCAAACCTCTCCCCCCATCATCCATGGGCTATTAGCTCCCTAAATTGCTGATCTAGCCAATGGAGTCACCTAAAACTCAGAGCCTTGCATGGCCTCGCCTGTGCTCCCTGGGCCCACCACCACCCCCAGGAGACAAATCTTTCCTAGTGACCTAAGTTGTCTTGCATTCAAAAACTGTTTTACCTAAGACTTTTTTGGTTCTGTCACTTCAGAATTTGATTTGAGGTCTTATTTTAGAGTTGTCGGGAGGGGAATTTGAGAGAGCTCAGCTGAGAACTTCTGTACTTTGCATTCTTGGCTCTATCTCTTAACTTTTAGCTTTATGTTAACCTTGGGCTTTGATGCAGAGAGGGCACAAAATTCAGATTTTTCATGCTGCTGTTTTCAGAGGCAGTTCTGGAAGAATGTACATTTTCTAGGCTTACAAAGCAGTATGATCTAATGAGAGGTATGGTCACTGGTCTCCTGTTCTGTGCTCTGGTCCTTACCCAGGGAGGGACTTTGTCCTTCAATAGTCACAAAGGTTAATCTTCTTCAGGGCCCTGCAGCTGTGACCAAGTTATCTGCTCTCCCTCACTTCCTAGTGATAGTACTCTTTCCTGCCTTAGCATTCAGACTATGGCCCCTGCTTTCCTGTACTCACAAGACCTGGTGATATTCTTTACCCTGGAATTGCAACCTGAAACTACATATGGCTACTGAAACAGAGTCTTGCACCCAGTGCCAGCAGGGTCCCCTGTAATCTCTTTTCAACCAGTTAGCCAATTCCCTCACCCTGACCTTTAGTTATATCTGTCACTCTGGAATTTGATTTGAGGAATCATTTTAAAGTTGTTTGGAGGAAAATTTCAAAGAGTTGAGGTGAATTTCTGCCTCTACTCCTCTATGTTGGCTCTGATCCTCCCATTCTAAGGATTTTAAAAGGAGAAGGAAAAGTGAAAGCAACTGGAATACACTAGTGTAGAAAGCAAGAAGAAGATGGTAGAATTTGCATTTTTTCTCATATTTGAAGTAAGAACAGTACACAATATAGGGGAAATCAATAAGTTGGCATTAGATGACCCTCACTTTTCTCTGAAATAGACAAGGGAATATTGAACACAAATAAACAATTTGATAAAGAAATACATCAAACTCAACACACACACACACTCACACACACGCACACACAAACAAACAAACGAATACAAATGGAAAGTGAGATAGTGGATATTAGAAGGAATGATAAAATCCTGGAAAAGAACAGCAATATCTTCCACCTTAGAGCAGTTCCCTAAAATATAAAGCTATTGAATCTTTTTTTAAAGCACAGAAAAGAATATAGACAATGAAGACCATTTTGAAAGTAATACGTAGAATGTATTTATTCTTTTATAAAAAAGAAAATGATATGAAATATTCAAGATTTCATATGTATATATTCAGTTTTATATTGCATTGTCTCTATGGAAATATTTTTTTTTTGGTATTTATATCTGTTTTTTAAAAGAAAAAAAAGTCAACAGTATGATATGGTAGCACTTCACTAAGAAAATGTTAACATCTGAGATAAATGTGGCCATTATATATCACCCTGCTTAAATCACACCTAGACTACAATTGATATCTCTTTTTTTTGGTACATGAAACTGCAAATCGTTAATGAATAATTTGCTATTCCTTTTAAAAATATAATAAAGTTGCTGTGCAAATTTCTTTCTTTTTCTTTTTCTTCTCCCTCCCCCTCCCATGCCATCTGTAGATAGCTAACATCAGAAACAAATATGTTTGTGTTTTGTATGCATGCATATAAAATCATTATATACACAAACATATTTAACAGTTCTTTCTCTGGATACAGATATCATCTTCCTTCATGTGTCCTTTGTAGTTAATTTGGGTCTTTATAATACTCAAAATAACTGATTCACTGAAAGTTATTCTTAAAATGGTGTTGATTCTCATTTTGCTCTTCATTAGCTTGTGCAAGTTTTTCCATATTTTTCTAAGGTTATCATGCTCATCATTCTTTTAACTCAGTAATATTCCATTACAATCATATGCCATGATTTGTTTAGCCATTCTCAAATTGACAGATATTTCTAGTTCTTGGTCACCACAAAGAAAACTGCCATAAACATTTTAGGTTCTTTTCCTTTTTTCCTAATTATCTTTGGGGATACACCTAATAGTGGTATTGCTGAATCAGAGGATATAGGCAATTTAATAACTGTTTGGACACAATTGTAGATTGTTCTCCAAAATGGTTGAATGAGTTCACAATTCCTCCAACAATGAAACAATTTTCCCACATCCCCTCCAACATTTATTGCTTTCTTCTTCAATTATTTTACATAACCTAAAAGATATAAAATTATATCTCAAAGTTGTTTAATTTTCAGTTCTCTAATGAATAATGACAGATCAGTTTTATATAACTGTAAATTATTTTGATTTCATCGGAAAATTGCCTTTAAATATGATTTGACCATTAATCAACTATAGAATTATTTGTATTCTTGCAGATTTGTGAAAGTTCTTTATATATTTGAGATAAAATTTTATCTGAGAATCTGTCCATACGTTTTTTTTTTTCCTATGGATACTTATAGGTACCACATTTCAGAAAAGATACGTAGAAATTCAATTATGCCTAAAAGAGAAGAGCCAGGAATAAATGTTATGTGAAAATCATCCAGCCAAATAAATTGGTCGGGTGGGAAGGTTAGTTGTCAGAAGAAAAGATTTGGAATATAATGTCTATTTTTGAGTACTAAAAGTGCTTTCTTTCAAAGAAAAATCAGCAATGTTTGGTTTGGCCATAGAGGACAGAACAAAAGGCAATGCAATAAAACTTCAGAGAACCTGAAATGTTTTTTTTTTTTTTTTGCCTTTTAAAATATTTATTATTCATTTTTTATATTTTTTCTTTTGAAATTTTGAGTTTCAGATTCTCCCTACCTCCTACCACTTCCCAGAACAAAGATAAGAGATACTATTATACATGTGAAATCAGGCAAAGCATATTTCCCTATTTTGTTATTGCTGTTGTTCAATCATTTTCAGTTGTGACTGACTCTCCATGACCCTGATTAAGGTTTTCTTGCCAAAGATACTGGAGGATTTTGTCATTTTTTGCTCCACCTCATTTTTTTTTGTAGATAGGGTAGTTTTTTTCATATTAATTTTATTTATTTTTAGTGTTCTACAGTCACTACCATAAAACTTAGCTATTTTCCCCTCTACCTAAACCCCCATGGCCCTCCTCCCTCCCCAAGATGGCATACAATTCTATATATGATCTACACATACATTCCTACTGAATATATTTTCATTATAGTCATGCTGTGTAGAAGAATGAAAATAAATGGGAGAAATCATACAACAAACCAAAACATTAAACACACACACACACACACACACAATGATCTGCTACATTCTGCGGTTGAATTCCATAGTTCTTTCTCTGGATGTTGAAAGCATTTTGCCTTAGAAGATCATTAGGAGCTTTTTTTTAAAGCCCTTGCTCGCATTGCTATGAAGATCCAAGTCTACCAGAAAAACTCTTGCACACTGTGGTCGTTGATGTGCACAAAGCTCTCCTGGCTCTGCTTCTTTCAGTCAGCATCAGATCATATATGTCTTTTCCAGGCCTCTCTGAAGTCTTCCTGTTCATCATTTCTTATAGCACAATAGTAATCCACTACATTCATATACCGTTATTTATTCAGCCATTCCTGAATTGATGGACATCCCCTTGATTTCCAGTTTTTGTCAACTACAAAGAGTAGTGCTATAAATATTTTTGTACATATGGGACCCTTTCCCATTTTATGATCTCTTGGGGATACAGTCTTAGAAGCAATACTGCTGGGTCAAAGGATATGTACATTTTTGTAGACCTTTTGGTATAGTTCTAAATTGATCTCCAAAGTGGTTGGATGAGCTCACAGCTCCACCAACAAGGAGTTAGTGTTTCAACTCTCCCATATCCTCGCCAGCATTTATCATTTTACTATTCTGTCATGTTTGCCAATCTGATAGGTGTGATGTGCTGCCTCAGAGTTGTTTTGATTTGCATCTCTCTAATCAACAGTGGTATAGAGCATTTATTCAAATGATTATAGATATCTTTAATTTCTTCCTCTGAAAATTGCCTGTTCATATGCTTTGACCATTTATCAATTAGGGAACGACTTGAATTGTTGTACATTTGACTCAGTTCTCTATGTATTCTAGAAATGAGACCTTTATTCCTGAGATTAGCTGTAAAAATTCTTTCCCAATATACTACATCCTTATGAATTTTGGTTGCATCGGGTTTGGTTGGGTAAAAACTTTTCAGTTAATGTAATCAAAATTATCCATCTTGCACTTCATAATGCTTTCTATCTCTTCTTTAGTCAAAAGTTCTTCCCTTTTCCACAAATCTCATAAATACACTGTTCCTTGCTCCTCTAGTTTGTCCATGGTATCAATTCTTATACCTAGATCATGCACCCATTTGGACTTTGTTCTTGTATGTGGTGTCAGGCATTGGTCTATGCCTAGTTTCTGCCCCACTGTTATCCAGTTTTCCAAGCAATTTTTGTCACACAGTGAGTTCTTATCACAGAACTGAGGTCCTTGGGTTGATCAAACAGGAGATTTCTACGGTCATTGCCTACTGTGTCTTGAATATCTTGAGTACCTAGCATATTCCACTTGTCTACCTCTCTGTTTCTTAGCCAGTACCAAGAGATTTTGATAATTGCTGCTTTATAATACAATTTGAGATCTGGTAGCACTAGGCCACCTTCTCTAGCATTACTTTTCATTAGTCCCCTTAATATTCTGGACATTTTGTTCTTCCAGATGAATTTTAATATTATTTTATCCATCTCTAGAAAATAATTATCTGATAGTTTAATTGACATGGCACTAAATAAGTAAAATAATTTAGGAAGAATTGTCATTTTTATTATATTGGCTTGGCCTACCCATGAAACTGATGTTTTTCCACTTACTTATATCTGAATTTATTTGTGCAAAAAGTATCTTGCAATTGTCTTCATATAGTCCCTGGGTTTGTTTTGGCAGGTAAGCTCTCAAATATTTTATACTGTCTACCTTAGCTTTAAGTAGGATTTCTCTTTCTATCTCTTGCTGTTGGACTTTGTTACTAATATATAGGAATGCAAGAAGATTTGTGCAGGTTTATTTTGGAACCTGCAACTTTGCCAAAGTTGTTTATTATTTCAAGTAGTTTTTTAATTGAATCTCTGGGATTTTCTAAGTATATCATCATATCATCTGCAAAGAGTGATAACTTAGTTTCTTCTTTGGCTATTCTAATTCCTTCAATTTCTTTATCCTGTCTAATTGCTACAGCTAACAATTCTAGTGCCATATTGAATAATAGTGGTGAGAATTGACATTCTTGTTTCACCCCTGATCTTACTGGAAATTCATATAGCTTATCTCTATTGCATATAATGCTTGCTGAAGGTTTTAGGTAGATACTGCGTATCATTTTATGGAAAGTTCCCTTTATTCCTGTGTTCTCTAGAGTTTTTAATAGGATGGGTGTTGTATTTTGTAGAAAGTGTTTTCTGCAACTATTGAGATGATCATGTGGTTTCTGCTTAAGTTTGTAGTTGATATGATTGATAATACTAATAGTTTTCCTAATATTAAACCAGCTCTGCATTCCTGATATAAATGCTACCTGATCATAATGTATTGTTCTCATGATAAGATGCTGTATTCTTTTTCCTAAAATCTTATTTAAAATTGTTGCATCTATATTCATTAGAGAAATTGATCTATAATTTTCTTTCTGTTTTGTCTCTTCCTGGTTTAGTTATCAAAATCATTTTTGTATCATAAAAAGAATTTGGGAGGACTCCTTCTTCCCCAGTTTTCAAAATTACTCTAAATAGTACTAGAATTAGCTGTTCTTTAAATGTTTGACAGAATTCACCTGTAAATCCATCTGGCCCTGCAGATTTTTTCCTAGGGATTTCATTGATGGCTTGCTTAATTTCTTTTTCTGAGATGGGGTTGTTAAAGTATTCAAGTTCCTCTTCTGTGAATCAGGGCAATTTGTATTTTTTAAAATACTCATTAAAGTCATTTAGCTTGTTGGATTTATGGGCATAAAGTTGGGTAAAGTAATTTCTAATTATTGTTTTAATTTTCTCGTCATTGGAGGTAAGTCCACCCCTTTTATTTTTGATATTATAAATTTGATTTTCTTCTTTCTTTTTTTAATCAAATTGACCAAAGGTTTATTAATTTTATTAGTTTTTCCACAAAATCAACTATTGGTTTTGTTTATTAATTCAATAGTTTTCTTAATTTCAATTTTACTAATCTCTCCTTTGGTTTTCAGTATTTTTAATTTGGTATATACTTGGGGATTTTCAATTTGTTCTTTTTCTAGCTTTTTCAGCTGCATGCCCATGTCATTGGTCTCCTCTTTCTCTATTTTATTTATGTAGGTATTCAAAGATTTAAATTTTCTCCTAAAAACTGCTTTTGCAGTATCCCATAAGATTTGGTAGGTTGTCTCATTATTGTCATTTTCTTGAATGAAGTTGTTGATTGTTTCTATGATTTGTTGTTTAACCCATTGCTTCTTTAGGATTAGATTATTTAGTTTCCAATTCATTTTTGGTTTATCTTTCCATGGCCTTTTAGTACATATAATTTTTATTGCATTATGATCTGAGAAGGATGCATTGACTATCTCTGCCTTGCTGCACTAGATTGTGAGGTTTTTATGTCCTAGTACATGGTCAATTTTTGTATATGTGCCATGTGCTGCTGAGGAAAAGGTAGATGCTTTTCTATTCCCATTCATTTTTCTCCAGGGATCTAACATACCTACCTTATCCAGAGTTTTATTTACTTCCTCAACTTCTTTCTTGTTTATTTTGAGGTTAGACTTATCAAGTTCAGAGAGGAGTAATTTGAGGTCCCCCACTAGTACAGTTTTGTTGTGTATTTCTTCCTTCAATTCTGTCAACCCCCCCTCTAAGAATTTAGATTATATATCACTTGGAGCATACATGTTTAGTACTGATATTGCTTTATTGTCTGTGGTGCCTTTTAACAGGATATAGTTTCCTTCTTTATCTCTTTTGATTAGATCTATTTATGCTTTTGCTTTGTCAGAGATTAGGATTGCTACCCCTGCTTTTCTTACGTCAAGTGAAGCACACTGTATTCTGCTCCAACCTTTCACCTTCATCCTGTGTGTATCCCCCATTTTCAAATGTGTTTGTTGTAAACAACATATTGTTGGATTTTGGCTTTTAATTCATTCTGCTAACCATCTCCATTTTATGGGAGAGTTCATTCCATTGACATTCATGGTTATGATTACAATCTGTGTTTTTCCCTCTATCATCTTTCCCATTGCATGTGCTTCTAGTTCTTCCATCTCCCTTCCCTTCCTCAATAGTCTTCACTTTTCACCACCACCTCATGCAACCTTCCCTTTCTTCTTCTAGCCCCACTCCCTTTTACTCCCCTTTACCGTTACTACTTTTTCCCTCCCTTTTAACTGTCCTCCCTTTTCTTCTCCCTTCCACTCCTACTGCCTATAGAGCTAGTCAGAATTACATACTTGTTTGTTGTTCCCTCCTTGAGCCAAATCAGATGAGAGTACCTCTCAAACAATGCTCATCTCCTTCCCCTCTTTCCCTCTACTTTGATATAATTTTGTACCTCTTCCTATGAGGTAATTTACCATTTTCTGCTTCCTGCTTTTCACGTCTCCTGCTACAATCCCTTTGCATGCTTAAATCATGTTTTTATCATCACATCATTTACTTTATACCCGTTCCCTCTATGTACACCCCTTTTATATTTCATAATAGCTGTGCAATTCTCAAGATTAACAGGTATCATCTTCCATGATAGGGAGGCAAACAGTTTGCCCAAATTGAGCAACAAGTTTTTTGGTTTTTTTTCCCCTGTTTACCTTTTAATACTTCTCTTGATAACTGCATTTGAAAATTGAATTTTCTATTAAGTTCTAAGGTTTTTGTTAGGAAGGTCTGGAAATCCCTTACTTTCTTGAATGACCATCTCCTTGTCTGAAATGTTATTCCCAAATAAGTGTGTATATTATTCCACCTTTGAGCCAATTACAATGAGAATGAGGTTCAAGCATTTCTCACCATCCTGAAATTATAAAAAGTACTGTAAAAATTCTTCCTTACAGTCCCAAGATAGCTGAGTAGAAGCAGAGATCTGTTAGAGTTCTCCCCACAAAACCACAAAAAAACTTACAAAATGACTCTAAGTAAATTCTAGAGGAGCAGAAGCCACAAAATAACAGACTGAAGCAAATTTACAAGCCAAGATAATCTGGAAAGTTAACAGGAAGGGTCTATCACACCAGGCTGTGAGTGTAGTGCAGTTCAGTGTGGTTGGCACCAGCATGAATGGAGCTGGAATAGGCCTTAGTGGATTGAATCTTTGGCAGCTACAGTTTCCAGACTTCTCAATCCACAAATACCAGACAGCTTTGAAGGTCAGTGGGAAGAATCTCTCACTGGCTGAGAGGGAAGCATAGTCCAGCCTGAGTCCCAGCTCAGGCTTCAACTGCTGCCTGTGACCCAGTGTGGTGGCAGGCTGAAGTGGAGGCTGCTTCTGGAGCCCCTGGCTTAACAAAAGATCTCACAAATCAAGTAATTGGCTGAGCAGTTGTCTCTGGAGCCCTCCATTTAACAAAGAGCTCAAAAGTTAAGTAATTGACTGGAAAAATGAGATAAGAAATAGACTATAGAATCTTACGTTCTCAGTGAAGAGGTATTTTCTTATGTCATTGGTGATGAGGAAGAATACTAGAAGACAACAAAGCCAAAGCTCCTGAATTTAAAGCTTCCAAACAAAATAAGAATTGGTCTCAAACCATGGAAGAGCTCAAAAATAATTCTGAAAATCAACTAAGAGAAATGGAGGTAAACTTCAGAAGAGAAATGAGAGTGATGCAAGAAAATCATGAAAAATACGGCAACAACTTGCTAAAGGAAACCACCCCCCCAATGCTAAAGAAAATAAAACATTTAAAATTAGACTAACCTAAATGGCAAAAGAGGTCCAAAAAGCAAAGGAGGAGAAGAATACCTTAAAAAGCAGAATGGGTCAAAGTGATAAAAGAGATCTAAAAGTTCCCTGAAGAAAATAATTCCTTAAAAATCAGAATGCAGCAAATGGAAGCTAATGACTTTATGAGAAATCAAGAAATTATAAAACAAAAGCAAAAGAATGAAAAAAAAATAAGACAATGTGAAGTATATCATTGAAAAAATGCCTGTGCTGGAAAATGAAACCAGGACAGATAATTTAAAAATAATTGGACTACCTGAAAGTCATGATGGAAAAAGAGCCTAGACACCATCTCTCAAGAATTATCAAGGAAAACTGCCCAGATATTCTAGAACCTGAGGATAAAATACAAATGGAAAGAATTCACTGATCACCTCCAAAAAGGAAAACTCCTGGGAATATTATGGCAAATTGCAGAGTTCTCACGTCAAAAAGAAAGCATTACAAGCAGCCAACAAAGAAATAATTCAAGTATTGCAGAAACACAATCAGGATAACACAAGACTTAGCAGCCTTTACACTAAGGAATCAGAGGTCTTGGAATATGATCTTCCAGAAGTCAAAGGAGACAGGATTAAAACCAAGAATCACCTACCCAGCAAAACTGAGTATAATACTTCAGGGAAAAAATGGATAGTCAATGAAATAGAGGACTTCAAAGCATTCTTATTGAAAAGACCAGAACTGAAGAGAAAATTTGACTTTTAAATACAAGAATCAAGAAAATCCTGAAAAGGTAAAGAGGAGACAGAAATCATAATGAACTTGTTAAAGTTGGAATGTTTAGATTCCTACAAGGAAAAATGATATTTGTAACTCATGAGACCTTTCTCAGTGTTAAAAATAGTTGGAGGGAATATAGAAATGTATATTTGTATGTGTATGTATATATGTGTATGTGTAGGTATGTGTGTATGTGTGTGTTTATATATATATATATGTATACATATATATATACATATATATATATATATATATATATATATAGAGAGAGAGAGAGAGAGAGAGAGAGAGAGAGAGAGAGAGAGGAAGGGAGGGAGGGAGGGAGAAGTGGGGACAGTGGGAGACTTGGGGAGAAAATTTGAAAGTCAAAATTATGTGAAAGTAAATGTTGAAAACTAAAAATAAAATTTAAAATAAAATTTAAAAAATGCTTCCTTTCATACCTCCTTTATTTCTTTATTTAAGAAAATTTGCCCCATCCTACCTCTCCCTTTCCCCTTCCCCAAGTTCATCCCTCTTTTTCAACTCCTGATTTCTTTCTTTTTCTTTTTCTTTGCAATCATCCCAATATAATTGACTCACATTCATGCCCTCTTTCTATGTAGTCTCCTTCCAACTGCCATAATTATGGTAACATTCTTGAGTTACATATATAAACATGCTAAGTTCATGGAGTCTTTTATGATTACTCTCTTACATTTACCTTCTTATACATGTCTTCACCAAAGTCAAATTTTCTATTAAGCTCTGGTATTTTCATCTGTAATGCTGGACTCTCCTCTATTTCATTAAATATGAATTTTTGCCCTGAAAGATTATACTCGTTTTTTCTGGTAGAGAATTCCTGGTTGTAATCCTAGTTTTTTTGCCCTTTAGAATATTATATCTCAATCACTCTGATCTTTTCTTGTAGAAGCTGCTAAATCTTTTGTAATGCTGACTGTAGCTCCACAGTATTTGAATTGTTACTTTCTGACTGTTTATAAAATGTTCTCCTTGACCTGAAAGCTCTGAAATTTGGCTTTAATATTCCTGATGACTTTGTTTTGGTATCTCTTTCAGAAGATGATAGATTCCTTCAATTTCTATTTTACCCTTTGGATTTAGGATATCATGGCAGTTTTTCTTGGTAATTACTTAAAATATGTCTTGGCTCTTTTTTTCAATCATTACTTTCTGGTAGCCCAAAAATTACTAAATTATCTTCCCTATATCTCTTTTCCAGATCAGTTGTTTTTCCAATGAGGTATTTCAGATTTTGTTATATTTTTTAAAATATTCTTTTGACTTTGCTTTATTGTTTCTTGAAGTTTCATGGAATCATTAGCTTTCCCTTGCCAGTTCTAATTCTTAAGAAATTGTTTTCTTCAGTTAACTTTTCTCTCTCTCTCTTTTTACATTTAAAGAAGTTATTTTCTTTGGTGAAGTTTTGTGCTTCTTATCATTAGCCCAATTCTTTTTTTAAAAAGATATTATTTTCATGATTTTTATGACTCTTTTACCAAGCTATAAATTCTCTTTTCAAATTTTCTGGCATCATTCTCATTTCCTATTTCTTTCCTTTGCCACTCATCCTTCTTTAACTTTTCCAGTAGTTCTTTCTTGTCTTGGGTCTAATTAGCATTTTTCTTTTAGAATTTGCTTGTAACTTTTTACTTTTTTTTTTGTTATTTTTTCCAAGTATTCTAGGCTACCATAGTAGCTTTTTGTTCTTAGGTTCTTTACAGTGTTGTTTGCTCATTTTCACAGGTTATTTATTTTAAACTTTATTTTGGACTCTACTCACTTGCATTAGGAAATGCACTTTGCCAAGCTTAAGGATTTTCCTGCTGCTCCTTTCTGAGATAGTTCTGGAGATCTGTAAGTTGTTGATGGTTCCAAGATGCTCTTATTCTGGGAGAGGTGTGGCCACTATTCTTCTGGTTTGCAATCTGGTCCTTATAGGTTGTTGCTCACCTGCAGCCATAAGTACTATTGCATCCCTTGACCTTGAAACTATGAACAGATCCCCTGTTTTTCTTCAGCCACAAATGTTATCACTTTTCACGGTCCTTAACTCCTTACTATCTTTGGGCTGAGAGATCCCAAAGCTTCTACTGCTGCTGACATGCCTATGGCTGACTCCAAGACCCATTGCTTGTGCTTCTATGAGTCCTGGTGTGCCCACCCTTGTATCACATACATCTTCTGTGGACCTCCAAAATTGTCTTAAGCTGGAAAGATGTCTGTCTCCAACCTTTTGTGGACTCTGGCTCTGAAATGTGATTTAAAGGATCATTTTAAAGTAGTTTGGTGGGCAATGTTGATAGATTTTAGCTGGGTCCTGGGTTCTACTCCTCCATCCTAAAATAAGTTTAATGGGAGAAAATAATTCCTAACAGTTAACAAAATGCCAAGGTACAAAAGATTGCCTTAGAGCCTAGTGAACTTTGCTTTCATTAAAGATCCTGAAACAAAAATTGGCCCTTATTTGTTGGAGATATGAAGAGGAGTTATTGCTCAACTATGAATTAGATTAGATAGACTCATATGCATTTCATCTTTTAGAACCTTTGAATCTACGATTAATTTGAGTACAAGAGAGATGTTAAAAATCAAATTCTCAGATAAATATAGATTTTTTCCCCTGATATTCTCAATTCTGACACCTTGGTTATGATTTTGACATTAGCTTTTCTGTCAGTCATGCGTAAAAAGAGCTGATGCCATCTGGAACTTTTGTAGGTTGTTTGGACTTTGGGGTTTTTTAGAGTTCTCCTGTCTCTTTGGTGACTGTTGCTAGGATGTTACACAAAATGTCATGTGATTGTGAATAATTAAAATGCCTTGGGAGAAAAGCATTTCCCAGTGACTCATGGACATCTGTCTGTCCTTTGTGGGGTAGTGAAAATGCGGACTTGCTAAAATATTTGTTAGAATTTAATTATACACATTTAAAGGATTGTATGAGGACATGTTTTCTGAAGGAATGAGTTAGAGGAAATAATATTTACTGTAGTTGTTGTTGTTCAGTTGTTTCAATTGTATTCAATTCTTTGTGATCCCATTTGGGGTTATCTTGGCAAAGATACTGGAGTGATTTGTCATTTCCTTCTCCAGCTTATTTTATTTTTTTAGTTTATCTAGATTTTTAAATTTTTTTAAATTTTTTTTTTAGTTTTCAACTTCTTTTCCACAAAATTTTAAGTTCCAAATTTTCTCACCATCTCTCCTCTCTTCCCACCCCATAATGCCTTGCAACCTGATTACCCCTTCCCTCAATATGCCCTCCCTTCTATCACACCCCTCCCTTCCATTATTCCCTTCTTCTCTCCTTTCTTGTAGTGCAAGATAGATTTCTATGCCCCATTACCTGTATTTCTTATTTCCCAGTTGTATGCAAAAAGAATTCTCAACATTCATTCCCCATACTTTGAATTCCCACTTCTCTCCCTTCTTCTCTTCCCACCCATTCCCACTGAGAAGGCAAGCAATTCAGTAGAGGCTGTATATGTATAGTCTTGCAAAAGGCTTCCATAATAGTCATGTTGTGTAAGACTAACTATATTTTCCTCCATCCTATCCTGCCCCCCAGTTATTCTATTCTTTTTGACCTTGTCACTCACCAAAAGTGTTTACTTTTGATTACTCCCTTCTCTTCTATCACTCTCCTCATCCCACTTGTCCCAATCTCTCCTACCCTTCTGTAGTGCAAGATATACTTTCATATCAAACTGAGTGATCATGTCATTCCCTTGTTAAGCCAAATGTGAGGAGAGTAAGCTTCCTTTTTTTCCCTCTAACCTCATCCTTTTTCTTCTCCACAGAAAAAAGCTTTTTCTTGTCTACTTTATGAGTGATAATTTGCCCTATTCCATTTCTCCCTTTCTCCTCCCAATATATTCCTCTCTCACCCCTCAATTTTATTTCTTTAGGTATCATCCCTTCTTATTGAACTTACCCTGTGCTTTCCATCTAAGCGTGTGTGTGTGTGTGTGTGTGTGTGTGTGTGTGTGTGTGTGTAATCCTTCTGATTACCCAAATACTGAGAAAATTCTCAAGATATTTACAAATATTATTTTTCCATGTAGGAATGTAAACAGTTCAACTTTAGAAGGTCCTTTATGATTTCTCTTTCCTGTTGACCATTTCATGTTTCTCTTGATTCTTGTGTTTGAAAGTCAAATTTTCTATTCATTTCTTGTGTTTTCATCAAGAATGCTTCAAAGATCTCTATTTCATTAAATGACCATTTTTTACCCTGAAGTATTATACTCAGTTTTGCTGAGTAGATGATTCTTTATTTTAGTCCTAGTTTCTTTGACTTCTGGAATATCATATTCCAAGCCCTTCGATCCCTTAATGTAGAACCTTCTAGATCCTGTGTTATCCTGATTGTATTTCCACAATACTCAAATTATTTCTTCCTAGCTACTTGCAATATTTTCTACTTGACCTGAGAACTGTGGAATTTTGCTACAGTATTCCCAGGAGTTTCTCTTTTTTAGATCTCTTTTAGGAGGTGATCTGTGATTTCTTTCAATATTTGGCTTTCCCTCTAGTTCTAAGGTATCAGGGTAATTTTTCTTGATAATTTCATGAAAGATGTTGTTTAGGCTCCTTTTTTGATCATGGCTTTCAGGTATTCCCAAAATTTTTAAATTGTTTCTCCTGGATTTATTTTCCAGGTCAGATGTTTTTCCAATGAGATATTTCACATTATTTTCTATTTTTTCATTCTCTTAATTTTGTTTTGTAATTTCTTGCCTTCTTATAAAATCATTAGCTTCTGTCTGCTCCACTCTCATTTTTAAAGAATTATTTTCTTCAGTGAACTTTTGAGCCTCCTTTTCCATTTTACTAATTCTACTTTTTAAAGCATTGTTCTCCTGAATGACTTTTTGGACCTCTTTTGCCAGTTGAGTTAGCCTATTTTTAAAAGTGCTTGTTTTACTCAGTAGGTTTTTTCACTTGAACTTTTTTATCCTATTACCATCAGGATTGCAGTCCTAACATATTTTTTTCACTTTTTTTTTAAAGTAAAAGAATCTGTCCCTGTATTTTTTACAGTGATAGACTTGGTTTGGCACATACAATCAAAGTGAACAAATTGGTCCATGCCTAACTACCCTTTTAAAACACAATAAATCAATAAAAACTTTGCTGCTACCCTAAACCCATCTCCATATCTTTAAGAGATAGAATGAAACTGTAACATATAGCAGGTTGATGGTGAATGTGTGTCAGTAGAAAATAAATTTCTTTCCATTGCAAAGAAAAGAGCAAAAGTAATATCGTGTAATTTCTCCATTTGAGCTCCTTTGACTACAGATGGACAATATTCACAATAAAGGAGAAATTAGTTTTATTCTTAAATCTAACAATTTATTAACTCCAGATGTAGAAGAGATGATTTTGAGTTAAAATGAAGTCATAGGTTACATATTATTTTTTTCCCTAGAAAACTATTTTTTTCTACCATTTCTGACAATATTTTAGTTTTAAACTTTTGGGAACAAATGCCTACACATGGTAAAGCTGATAAAAAGACAAAATCCAATTGTTGGAGAAGATGGAGACATTAAGACACTATTGGTGGGGGAGAGGGGGTTGAATTGGTTAATCTTTCTTGAAAGCAATTCTGATTTTACATCAAAGACATTTTTTTCAATAACATCTCTCATATATATTGCCTTCTTTTGGTTCATATATTCACCACCCTAGTTTAGGATTCATTACCTCTAGTTTAGATTATTGCATTAGCTTTTTTAATTGTTTTCTCTATCTTAAGTCGTTGTCTCCCCCAATCCATTCTTAACTGAGATGACAAAGTGATTTCCGTGAAATGAAGGTCTAACCATGTTATCCTCCCTTATCACCTCCCCCTCTCCATTCAATAAATGCCACTGGCTCCATATTAATTTCAGTATCAAATATACAGAGCCTTTGTTTGGCATCTAACCTTCTTATAATTTGGCCTTTTTTAACTTTCCAGTCTTCTTATATTCTCACAGCTCAGTAGTATTCCATCACACCCATATGCCACAATCTACTTAACCATTTCCTAATTGATGGGTATTCCCTCATTTTCTGACTTTGGCCACCACAAAGAGAGCTGCTTTCAACTATTTTAGTTGTTTTTTCCCCAATTTTCTCTATAGACCTAATAGTGGTATTGTTGGGTCAAAGAGTATACTCAGTTTTATAATTCTTTTGGCATTATGCCAAATTACTCTCCAAAATGGGAGGATCAGTTCATAGTTCCACCTCCTTTCTAACATTTGGCATTTCCCCTAGTATCATTTTAGCCTATATTAATTATGGTATATCTCCAAATTGTTTTAATTTGAATTTCTCTAATCAATAATGATTTAGAGCACTTTTCATATGACTATATATAGTTTGAGTTCTTCACTGAAAACTGCCTGTTCATATATTTTGACCATTTATCAATTGCAGAATGACTTGTATTCTTATAAGTTTGGAAAATTTATCTATATGTTTGAGATACAAGATATTTATCAAAGAAACTGTCCATCAAAGTCTTTTATCCCAAATTTCTGCTTTCCTTCTAATTTTGGCTACATTGGTTTTTTTTTGTAGAAATCCTTCTCAATTTAATGTAATCAATTTTACATCTCACAATTATCTCTATCTTCTGTTTATTCAAAAATTTTTCTCCTGTCCACAAGTATGATAGGGAATGTGTTCCATGTTCTTCTAATTTTCTTATATCTCTTTTTTTATCTAGGTGCTATATCAATTTTGACCTTATCTTTGTAAATGGGAAAAAGATGTGGCAAATGGTTAAAAAATTCCATACCGAGTTTCTGCCAGACTACTTTCCAGTTTTTCCATCCTTTACAAAATAATGTATGCTTATCCCCAAAACTTAAATCTTTACATTTATCAAACACAAGGTTAGTAAAATCATTTTTTACTGGGTATTGTACATCTATTCTGTTCCACTGATCTACAATACTATTTCAATAGTTTTGATAATTACTTCCTCATAATATAGTTTAAGGTCTGGTACAGCTAAAGTTCCTTCCTTTACAGTGTTTTTTTTTTTTCATTAATTCCTTTGATATTCTTGACCTTTTGTTCTTTCAAATAACTGTCATAATTTTTTCTAGATCAGTGAAGTTTTTTGTTTGTTTTTTGGTAATTTTATTGGGATGCCATTGAATAAATAGATTCGTTTAGGTAGAATTGCCATTTTTATTATGTTGACTCTGCACATCCATGGATAATTGATATTTTTTCAATTATTTAAATTTGAAAGTATTTTTATCAAAAAGTGTTTTACAATTATGTTCCCATAGTTCCTATATTTTTCTTGGCAGATACACTCCCAACTATTTTATACCATCTATCATTATTTTAAATGGGTTAGCTCTTACATTCTTTTTCTGCAAAGTTTTGTTGGTGATACGTAGAAATGCTGATGATTGATGTGGACTTATTTTATATCTTACTATTCTACTAAAGTTAATAATTGTTTTACTAACTTTTTAGTTGAATCTTTACATTTTCCAACTATATCCTATCATATCACCTGCAAACAAATAGTTTTATTACCTGAATCCCCATTCTGGTTCCTTCACTTTTTTTCTCTTATTGCTATTGCTAGCATTTTTCAATAATGGGCATCCTTGTTTCACTCTTGATCTTGTTGGGAAAGTGAGTAGCTTATTCCTAATAACAAATAATGCTTGAGGATGGTTTCAGGTAGATGCTTCTTATCATTTTATGAAAAAAATCCATTTATGCCTACGTTGTCAAGTGTTTTTAATGAAACGAGCTTTGTCAAAAAGCTTTTTCTACATCTATTGATAAAATCATATGACTTTGTTATTTTTATTATTAATATAATGGATTACATAAATTTTTTTCTTTATGTTAAACTATCCTTACATTCCTGATGTAAATCTCACTTGGTCATCGTGTATAATTTCTGTTCTATCTTGTTGGAGTAATCTGGCTAGAATTTTATTTAGTATTTTTGAATCTATACTCATTAATGAAATTGATCTATAATTTTCTACTATAACTACTCTGTGTACATCTACATGTTTATATATATATATATATACACATATACGTACGTGTGTATAATTGTAGAGATAGAGTGCATGTGATGATTTATATGCATTATTTCACCATATTATGTTGCAAGTTCCTTTAGGACAGTGACTTTTGTTCTTGTTTTGGTTAGAAGTGTGAGTGGAGTATCCTTAATACTCCCAGCCTCATAGCAAATACTTAATAGACTTCCTGATTAATTGATCAAGTTTAGCATACTTTTTGATTTAGAAACATAGCTAGTAGGCATAAACCCAAAAAAGTGATCAAAGGTAGAAGGAAATGGCTCATAAATGCAAAGATATATATATATATAGCAGCATTTCATTTGTTTGTTTCAAAGAACTAGAATTTATGTGGGTACCTGTTGATTGAGGAATAGTTGAACAAATGATGGTATATGGATGTAATGAAAATTTTTAATAAGAAATAACAGATATTATAGCTTCAGAGAATGCTAGAATGATTCATATGAAGTGATGAAGTGAAGTGAGCAGAACCAGGTGAATGATAATTGTGATAACGTAAAGAAAATCAACTTTGAAAACTTACGTGCCTTGATCACTATGTTGTGATAAATAATGACTTCAGAAGACTGATGACGAAGCAAGTTTCCCATCTTTTGGCATAGAGATGATAGATTAGAGGTGCAGAATCAGATGATATTTTCTGACATTGCCAACATGTGTATTTGCTTTGTTATAGCATAGTATTTGTTAGAAGAGATATTAATTTGATAGGAAGGGATGCGGAAGGGGGGTTGTAATAGTAATGCCAAAAAGAAAAATAAAGAATGAAAGGAGTATCGATGATTTTTCTTAAAATACAAAGAAGAAAAGTAAATGGAATTCCAAAGATGACACAGAGTAGAAGAGATTTGAATGTCCATATTACATTTAATATCCTTTTTTAAAAAAAAACTGAACATAACAGTTCAAAGTTTCATATAAAACCTTTTTCCTTTGCATATTAAAATGTTTATATCTATTGATGTTTGCTAACTTAATTAAAAATATTTTAAATGACCTTGCTTCAGTGACATTACCAAAATATTTAAGATAAATGACCAATTAATCACATTTCATTATCATTCCCTGATGGTGGTATCAGAGTGATACAGTTTTCATGCTTCACATTCTTCTCCATCAGAATTCCTCCCTTTTGCCTGAGTACACAAATAATCCTTTATTAGTGATCTATGAATGAGTGGCTTTTTGGTAAAGAATAGAATTCTCTCTTTTTTTCTTTTGCCCTAAAAATCATTCAGGACTAGAGAAAAGAAAAGCATATTTCATTCATCCAATATCCCCTTCCTATTTTTGCCTCATTCCTTTCTTTTGTGTAGGACTGCTGCATTTGGGGGTGTAAACCTGATTTTAAAGGCTGTTTTTATTCAAACAATGGAGAGTCACTAATTGCTGAAGATACACAAGCTCTGCATAGTCCTGTGCAGCTGCTGGGTCACATTTTCAAATAAATGTCCTCATGCTCAGGTCTTTGGGATTCTATCCCTAATGCCCCTGTTAGGAGTTTTAGGATGATCATTATCTTGGACTGAAAAGGAAAGACAAGAAAAAAGGGATGAGCAACAGTTCCCCACAGAAATTGTGAACAATCATTAGCCAAGTCTTTCCTACTTTGTATCAGTGGATTCTTTCCTTGATAGATTTCTTTAAAAAGCAGTAATAACTGTCAGCAGTGATTCTGTGTTTCCACACAAACACAAAAAGTCAAGTACCACTTATGAAAAAGTGGGGCTTAAAGTTTGCACAAGATGAGGTTTTCCATTTCTTTTTTTCCTTCCTTCTTTTCATATGAAGTAAAAGCATTTAAAATATGCCAAACTAGTATATACCTTACTGTGATTTTCTTTTCTTTCTTCTTTCTTTTTTAAACTTGTTGAGGATGAAGAGAAAGACATGATTAGTGATTTGTGATTTAGTCCCATTCTGATTAAAGTGGATTTAAGATGCAATTTTTGCTATTATGAATTAAATGTCACAGTTCATTAGAGTAGAGCCCACTAGGTCCACTCCAGATTTTTATCCATGTTACCTATATTAAATTCTTTCTTCAGAATTTATTAACTTGGCATCAAGATGGCCCAAGAGTATTTTTTTTCAATTAAAGAAAAATATTGGCGCAAACCTTTTTCAGTTACATTAATGCCCCAAAGGTAAGTGTAGAGCTGGTGAGACTACATGAGCTATTGGAGTAATTGTAATGATCAAGTATGCCACAACGTTGCATCAGAAATTAGAAATGAGTGTACTTATAAACCTGCTTTTTCCCTGTTCTTGTAGTATGGTATCTACAATGTAGATAGGGAAGCTACTTGGTACAGTGGATAGAACACCAGTGCAGGAAGTCAGGAGAACCTGAGTTCTCACCTCAGACACTTGACACTCACTATCTGTGTGACCTTGGGCAAGTCACTTACCCCAATTGTGTAATCTCCAGTCATCCTGATGAATATCTGGTCATTGGATTCAGATGGCTCTGGAGAAGAAGTGAGGCTGGTGACCTGCGTAGCCCTCCCTCACTCAAAACAAAGTCAAGTGCAAGTCATGTCATTATTTCTCTGATTATGGTCTTCTTCAGCAATGAAGGATAAATGCACCACTAGAAACCTTTGTGATGTACCAGAAGACTTATAGTACATGGAATTATTAGACTATAGGCAAAGATAAGTTTTGGGGGGGGAAGTTTAAAAATTGAGAAAAGAGCTTGACTTGCTTTGACAAATTGTGATTCTTTGCTCAATGATGTGTTTGGGACTTGGGATGTATAATTTCCAAATAGTTCTCAAGAGCATGAGCAAATTAGCAGATGCCATTCTGAATACTAATCATGATTATTTCCTCTCTCTCACTGCCTGGATGTTGTTATCAAATATTTGGTCTCCTTCCCTACCATTCTGTTGGAATGATTTATCTATTATTGAGCCCAATGAGTTCTTTTCCATATTCATCTTTTTCAAGTTTTGTCTACCATTTAATCATCATCCATACAGACTCAATGGAGGATAGATTAGAATAGGAAGATATATTCTTTTGGTAGGCAAAATAACCAGAAGGCAATTACAATAGTAGGGACGTTAGGTGATGAAAGCCTATACCTGGGTGCTGCCAGTATCAAGGGAGAGAATGAGTACTTGAGAGATGTTGCAAAGGTGGAATGGACAGATCCTGGCAGCAGATTGGATATTTTATGTTTGTCACCAAGTAAGACTTTTCTGTGGCTTGTGCTGCTCTAGAATTTGTTTGGGGTCATTTTTTACTGGTATTTTATGGGCTATGAGAGGAGAGTTACAGTAGGAATGTCTACTCCACCATCTTGCCTCCACAGCCATAAGACCTTTCTAAAAAAAAAAAAAAAAAAGCTTATACTTATAGCACACTAGAAAGGTTTTGACAATGGTACTGACAAAGGATTATGTCTGATTTCTGAGAAATACCCAAGTAAGCTGCCTTGTTGTGGTGGTTCAGTTGCATCTGACACTTTGTGACATTGGGAGTTTTCTTTGCAAAGATGCTGGAGTGTTTTGCCATTTCTTTCTCCAACTCATTTTATAGATAAGGAAATTTAGGCAGTTGGGATAAGTGACTTGCCCAGGGTCACAGAGCTGGTTAAGTGTCTGAGGCTGGATTTGAAATCACATATTTCTGACTCCATACTCAGTGCTCTGTCTACTGTACCATCTAGCTGCCTCTGAGAATCTACTATTTGTGGTTAATTTTTTGGTCATGGCAACTCATTCAACACAGAAATCCTCACAAATGACTCAGTTTAATGAGATTCCTTCCTGCTTTTTTTAAGAACAGGCAGAGAGGTGAAAAGGGAGCAGGAGATAACATAGTTTTAAGGCTAATTATAAACAATAACCTAACAGTTGGTCCCCTCAATTACTCAATGTCCTCTAATACTCTTCCAACTGTTCATCTTTCAGCCTATGAGCTCATGAGTTTATTGCCATTCTCCAATGACTAATGAGTCAACATATTACTAGAGGAATTCAATTATGACAAACTAGATATTGTTTCTCAAAGCGAGACTGGACATAAGGAAAGGAAGTTGCAATTAAAGAGGAGGCTGATTTAGGGTGTGTTTTTCCCACTTAGAGAGGATAGAGATGGTTTTATCACGTGTCCAAATTTACTAGTCACCAAGGATTTACAAAAGACCTGGTATGTATCAAGCACTATTTAAGGTCTGGGGACACAAAGGCACAATGAAATAGAAAAGTCCTTTCTCTCAAGGAGCACATATTCTACAGGCGTAATGGTAGCAAGAAATCTCATTTCAATATGGCATAATGTATACAGTATTGAACTTTAAGTTCAGAAGTTGTTGTTCAGTCATTTTCAGTCTGACTCTTTGACCCCATTAGGAATTTTCTTGGTAAAAATACTAGAGTGGCTTGCCTTTCCTTCTCCAGCTCATTACAGATGAGGAAACTGAGACGAAAGGTTAAACAAAAGGGTTAAGTGACTTGCCCAGGGTCGCATAGTTAGAAGTGTCTCAGGTTGGATTTGAACTCAAGATGATGAGTTGTCTTCCTATCTGAAGATCTGGCATTCTATCCTCTAAGCCACCTACCTACCTGCCCTTAAGGTCAGAATACCTGGCTCCTAATTCTGTCTCTGAAACACAATTGTAAGCATCTGACACTTGAAAGAAACTAGAAAGCTATCTGAGGTGAAACAAGTCACTTAAACTTTGTCAGTCTCAGTTTACTCATCTGAAGAATGAGCATAATGATGGAATAACACATTTAGAGCTGGAAGAGACTTGAGAGACGACCAAACCCCTTTCTCTCGTTTTGCAGAGGCAGAAAATAAGGATAAACATCACATAGCCAGTAAGAGTCAGTAGTCAGGACTCAGGTCTACCTTCACTCCAAGCCCAGTGCTCTCTTCATTCTACCACTCAGCTATCTTTCCTCACAGGACTATTGTGAGGATCAAATGAGATAAAATAGGTAACTTACTCTGAAAATATTAATATGCTATATTTTTATTAGGGTTGCTTTCAGGATATTAGGTCTTCTTATTTTGCTATACTCATAATAATCATTTAAAAATTTATTATGAAATTCATTGCAGCTTATGTGCTAATATTGTTTGCAGTGAACGATGAAGTAGAAAGACGTGAACCTAGAAAAGTAACTTAAAGCCAGATTTTGTATAGCTTTAAATGTGAAGTTAAAGAATTCAGACCTAATTCAGTAGACAGATTCAGAAAACCTCATTCAGACCACAAGGATTTTTAAACAAGGTTTCATCTTGATTTGTTTTGGCTTTTTTTTTGCCTCATTTATTCTTTTTGGGGAGAGACCCTTAGCATTCCTATAGGGGGTGATTAGACTGGACACAGTGGATACTTTAGTGACCTGATTGTGATGTTAACAAACCCTCATGAGCACACGACTGCAGGGCAATGGTCTCATTAATAATGATTTAAAGAAGCATATTAAGAAGATATCATAAATCCTTTTCAGAAAAGCTGGGAGGGAAGGGAAAAAGAAGAATGGGTTTGTAAAGCATCACATTATTGATTTCTCTTAGTCAATGAAGTAAAACAAATGGTGACCTTTTCTCCATTTAGCAGTTCAAAATTGCTGGTTGAATACTAAAAAGAATGTCTAGAATTATGGCCATATGTTAATATCATGTATAATATTGCTTTTTGCACCTCAAAACATTTATTACTGCTCAAAAGAGAATGAAGCATCAGAGTTGATTTGAGAGGCAGGTCACGCATTTGGAGTTACCTTAATTGCCTATCTATAGATTACCTAAAATACCCAAATAAAGAGTGAGTGTTTTTAGGTTTCTTATATAACTGTGGTAATATTTAAAATGATGTGTAGTTAAAAAATTAAGCATTCTAATTAGCAAAATGATTTTTCTCCTCTGTATGTGACAAAGGTCTGTTTCTAAGGGTACTATGAATTTTAGCTTGAAAAATGTGGAGGGGATGGGGATCAGCATACTAGCTAAAGACACCGATAATTTCTTTGCAGGATATTTTTCTTCTTTAATAACAGGTCTGCTTCTTATCACTCTATTTTCTTAACTCACTAAAGTCTATAAACTCTGCTCCCTTGGTGGCTTACTCTGCAGCTATTGTCATGACCATGTTTTTTTTTTCTTTTTAAAGTTCATAGTAGCAAAAGATTTGTATCCATATATATCATGAAGTGACAATATCTTTAAATTCTCAGCGGATTGCCAAGACACAGATACCATCCTCATTGTGCATGCTTGTAGGATCGTAGATTTCTAGCTGAAAGAGACTTCTGGTGTCATATAATCCAACACCCTAATTTTAAAGATGAGAAAACTGAGGCCAAGGGATGTTCAAAGGTCACTAAAACAGTATACTCTGCATGACATAACAATTCCCTGAAATAGACATTCCTTCTCCTTCCAGAAAGGCAGGCTATTCTTGAGCCGCATTAAGCCACTCCCACATTTCTTCAATAATCCTCTTGACTCAGAAACTTGAAGACCGTTTTCCCAAGTTCCACATAGTTAAATTCTTGAGTAGAAATTTTCTGTCAGTGGAATAAAAATAACAATAATAATAGCACTAACGTAGTGCCTTAAAGTTTAGAAAGTACTTTACAAATACTAATCCTGCAATTAGGAACCTCATTGTGTAGATGAAAGTGAGGTAGACAGAGGTAAAATATCTTACCCAGGACCATATAGCATGTGTATCTGAGGCAAGACTTGAACACTAGCCTTCATAACTGCAGGTCAAGGGTTCAATCCACTGCGCCTCTTAGCTTCCTGACTTGGACCAACTTTACCCTTTCTGGGAGTTTGCTCTTCTCTGAATTTCCACAAGGTAACTTTCTATTGGAAGATACAAGTAAATAGTCATCAGGAGAATTGTGTAGTTAGGCTGAGACCTGGCTCTAGTTGAGGGGAAAGCTGTGTTCGCTAGATTAATACATTCATTCATTCATCAATCATTTTCAAAGTACCACTTGATTCTAAACAGTTTAATAGATTTGAGAAAGAGGGCAGTTAGATGAGTTGTCCAAAATCACATGACTCGTAAGCATCAGAAGTAAGGTTTATACCTAAATGATCTGTGCTTAAAGAAAATACATGTACACAGATGTGTACATTCAAAGCCTAAGCAAAATAAGTAAAAAAAAGAAAAAGTAATTTTTGATGTCAGTGTGTTAATAAGTGGAGATATCAGGATAGTTTACACATAAGAGGTGGCCCTTCAGTTAAGCTTTAAGAGGCAGCTAGGTGGTACACAGAATATAGCCTAGGAAGGGAGACTTGAATTCAAATTCAGCCTCAGATACTTACTAGCTATGTGACTGCTGAAGGGAGCTACATAACGTTCATAGAAAGTGATAAGGGCAAAACAGTAACCTGGACAAAGTGCTGAAAGTAATCAGTAGGAAGACTACATTTTCAATTAGAAGAATGTAAAAAAGTTGTGTAGACCTGAGTTGGTCCTTAAAGGAAGAAAAGAGGTTTTTGGCAGGTAATGATATGGAATGAATATGTTTAGTGCATGAGAGAGTCACTATAAATGTACAGTAATGGAAAACTTCAAGATAACATGAGGAGCAATTGTGCTCCAATTTAGAGTCAATGATAGTTCTTTGTTAATTTGGAAGAAGGGCTTCAGTTGCTTGTTGAACAAAGAGGTATCAAGGTCATATAAAGGTTGCAAGAAGATATTTTTGGTATCTTTGTATTGGAGGGATTGGAAAAGGGAGACACAGGACCTAAAAGGACCAATGAGAAGGCTCCTCCAGTAGGACAAGGAAGAATTGATGAGGACATGAACTGGAGTGGTGGTCATAGGCTGAGGTTCTAGGATAGATCCAAAGAAGATGTGAAGGTGCAGTTTCCAAGAGTTACTAACTGCTTGGTTAAGGAGGATGAGAGAGAGAGAAAAGCCAGAGATGAGGTCAAATATATATATGAACTTAGGTGAATGCAATAGTATATTAATGCAGAGGAGAAAGAAAATCATAACCCCAATCACTGATCTCCATTGTGCCATATATCTGCCACTTAAAAAACATAAACTTAAAAGGACGGAGGGACAAATCAGGCATGCTTTCTCAGGATTGTGCTTATATGGTAGACAAGGAATATGCTGTTCACATACTACTTTGTGATATTCATTAAGCATTGTAGAGAAAATACCATTTTGTGTCTGGTAACAGATCTATGCCACCTTGGGCATGTGTTTTGGATACCATGATTTATAATAGGTTAGAATTTATAGTTCAATGGAGTAAAAACTCTCTAGCAGTAAACTTAACTGATAACCAAGTTTCCATCAAAGTGCTATTTGGAATGTGTTCTTCTCAAGTTAAGAAACTATCCTACTGCAAAAATTGGACATCAGAGACTACTGAAGAAAGGCTGGAGATAGAGGTTTTTTAAAGTACTCTGATTGATGGTTGTTCAAATTTTGGTAACTAGTTTTCACTTAAATCAACAACAATATTGCATTCAAGAGATCTCCTGAAAAGCAAACGCCAAACTAGTCAGCAACCTATACTTCTTAAAGTTTTAAGAGGAAAGAGGACAGAAGTCCCCAGTATCCAAGTAATGAATTTCTACATCAGCTCAGAGAGATGGGTGCTTATTTGATTAAGGGAGTGAGGAGGAGCATTTAAAATTTATTTTGTTTTGAAAGTAAAGAATCCAATTACCTCCACCTATCCATTCCCCACAGAATTCAACATAATTACCTAAATAGGGTGGAATTTCTCACTTTAGTAGTTTCATAATTCTAGCCTCATGGGGTCGCTTTTGGTATTAAATAACCAGGGTGTTCAGGCAGCTGGTTGTCCCTGATACTACTATCTAAGCCCCTTTCTTTGGACCCTCAAGGATTCTAATATCAATTTTGACTGTGGCATGTCTACTAATCGAATAATCATCTCATCCCCCCACATACTTACCTCCTCCCATTCCTTCTTTTCTTGCATATTCTTTATCAAATCACTTTGATCAAAGTCAAAACTTTAAAAACTGTTGTTTTTTTTTTAAAGAATAAGTATAGTTTTTTTGTAACACTATCTTCACACATTACAGATTCCCTTTCATTTAGGCCCTGCCGCAAGCCCCTACGCAGCGGGGAAGACAAGAACCGGATAAGAGTTGCATTCTCATTTTCTTCTAGTCCCCATTCTCTCTTGCTCTTCAAGGAGATGACTAAAAGAAAATTAATTCATAAGCAGGTGTGGTCACTCAGCTGTTCTGAGTAGCACAGGAACAACAGGGTGTCTTTAACGTTTCGCCTAGATGCAATTAAGGAGGTAGGTGGTCCAAGTGGCAATGGTCTCTAGAAGCTGCCTTAGTTTCCCCTTCATGTCTCTTCTTTCTTCAGGTTCCATTTGGATTTGATAGTGCCTAGTTGTCTTCACTTTGGTCCCAGTGAGCTGCACTAATAGTTCTCAGTAGAACTGGCTCGTCCAGTACTCCTTTGGCCTCTGATGATCTCTTTGTAACTGCCTAACAGATATGGACTTCAGATTCCAAAACCCTGCGGCAAAGTTCTGACAGTATTGCCTATGTACTCTTTTTGTGTGATAACTATTGATATTGATATGGACATTTTACCTCCTCTAGTAGATTATGATAAATCCTGAAGGTTGAACAAAATGCCTTGCACATAAATAGTTGCTCAAAAATTATTTGTTGAATATGTCAATGATCAATTAATCAAAAAGTATATTTTAAGTATCTATTTCTGATGAATATTGGAGAAATGTTGTGAGAAGGGTTAAAAAAGGGTACTTGTTGCAAAGTACAAATATTCATAGCTAGACTCTCTAATGTTTTAACTCCTTCCTATTCTTCTTGATTTGAATAAGTTAGTATTTGTGCCAGTTGTCACGTTTACTCTGATTGGGGGAGAAGGCAGGGCATTTTAAATAAGTGCATTTGGATAAAGTAGATAAAATAAACTTTCATTTTAGATTCTTTCAGTTTATAAAGCTAAATGATAAGGTATCTACCAAATGTGTCCATGTTGGGGACTATCTCTAGGAACTGGACATATGACTTTAAACCATATCCTTGCCAGTGTATTTCAAATGAATACTTTGTGTTTCTTTCACTTCAGGGATTGTGTTGGCTTAGGATGTGTCTATTTGTACTTCTGTTCTGAATAATTGCTTGAAAATCTTCAGAGAATGTTTTCTAGGCATTGCAAAAGATTGGTTCTCATGGATCACTTCCGTTCTGGGCATTTATCAGTGACTGTCTAAGATTGTGCTATATAATGGATAAGGCATTGGATTTGAAGTTAGGAAAACCTGAGTTGTAACGCATATATAAATCTGTGTGTTTGTATGTGTGTTTGTGTATGTACACAATATATACATATGTGTGTATATGTATGTATGCATATAGGTATATTTGCACAAACACACACTATATATATATATGTATATATATATATACGTATCCATTTTTGAGCTGCATGATTGTGTATAAGGCATTTACTTTTCTCTGCTTCAGTCTCTTCATCTTTAAAATCAAGATTTGGGACTCGATGATCTCTAAGGTCTCTTCCAGCTCTAAATCTAGGATCCCAGGATTGTGTTGATAATTTTTGTCACCTTGAATATACAGTCTTCTCTGATGATGATATTTAGCATTTGATCGCTTTCTTTAAAACATATGTCAGGCACACCATCAAACAATTTTATTTTATAAACCACTTGATGAGGTCAATGTTGTATAGAAAGCAGATAAAAAGGGTTTTTTTTTCCTTTTTAGTTTTTTTACAAAGCTTGATTGAGGCCCTGTCTGACACATAACTGATAGTGGACCCTGGGTAAGTCACTTAACCCCTTGATGCCAAAGGCAACTCTCTAAACCCTTATTAACTGGGTGTCTGTGAACTTCTTTCCTTTAAAATAATTAATTAACTTTATTTCAGTATAACTGGTTTCCTTTGTAATCCTACGCAATTTACTTTTTGCATTGTAAAATCATTATTTTGAGAATGGGACATTACACTTCACCAGAAAAAAAGAGGTCCATGATACAATAGGGGTTAAAAATCCCTGCTCTGAGACTGTAAGTTGCATTGGACATGCCATGCTGCATGGAGAGAGGGCATTTTTCTCATCAAGAGCTCACTACATCTATAAAATCAGAGTTCAGAAAAAAAAAGACAAAGAGAGAATTGTGTCGAAGTCAAGAATGACGAGTATTTGCCTTATTCCCATATCTCCATATTTTATTAAGTGGTCCAGATAGTAATATTTAACAAAGAGAATTTCTATATGTTTATATATGTACATTCTATATATTCATACATGTACATTCTATGCATTATATACATACCTGTATACACAAATGTGTATGCGTGTGAATATATATATATATACATATATGTATGCAAGAGATAGACAGACTTTGGCACTTTATAACTCAACCTTGTCTTTATGCGCGTGTGGAGAGAGAGAGCGAAAGCGGGGGTGGGGGGGTGGGGGGGGCAAATAAATTTCTGTTTGCCCAAGGTCTCATGACTATTTTAGTGGCAAAACTAGGCATAGGCCTAATTAGCTTCTGTCCTCTGTTTGTTTGGTTGGTTGGTTGGTTGTTTTTGCCTCAGCCAGCTAGTCAATAAGCATTTAGTAAGCACCTATGCATCAGGATATGTGTTAAACATTGAGGATGAGGATACAAAGAAAGGAAAATGACAGGTACTTATGATTTGTTGTCACTGGAAATGTTTTTCATTTTTGCTGGATATATTTGCCCCCTCCTTTGATTTAATTGGCCTGCTCTTTTCAGATGATAAACATAGTGGGGTAGAAGAAAACATTTGTGAATATCTCTAGCCAAAGAACCCTTTACTGCAGTCAGAAAAACTTCAATTTCAGGTCATCAGGAAGAGTGGGCAGCAGGGTAAGACTGGTTTATTATTCCAGGTCAGGAAGACAAACCTGTCCTAAAGAAATACATCCAAGGTAATTCCTCTAGGCCATAAACAACCTATTTAGCACCACTGGCTGTCAGCAGTTGCAATATCAATAGATGAGTAATTCTCAGTGGCTCATAGAATGAAATAACTGTTGCCTTCCCCAAAGATAATAATATTTGAATGTAAAGCCAGGGGATTTGAGTTCCAGTTAGGTTTCAGGTTTATTTATTTATTTATTTCCATCGTAATATTGATATAATAGCTCAGTAGCTGAAAGGAAAGAACTCAGACAAATGGCTCATCATCCACCTGTATTATTGAAATGACTCTAGCAAGGTTGTGGTAGAATCATAGAAAGGTAGAGCTGCAAGGGAGCTTAGCAATTGTCAAGGTTAATGCATTCATTTTATAAAAGAGAAGCTTAAGAACCAGACTAGTGAAGGTACTTACTCAAGGTCACAAGATTAGAGATCTAAAGCTAGAAGTGTCTTCATAAGTCATCTTTTCCAACCTCTTTCTTTTAGAAATGAGGAAACTGAACCTGTGAGAAGTAAAGGGACTTAGCCAGGGTTACACATGTAGTACACATGATAGTTGAAATTTCAACTCATCAGGGCTTAAGGACTTAGGACCCAAGGCTCTTTCCAGGGCACCATGTTGTCTCTTTAATTTTTTGATAAGTAGTGTGGCAAAATGGATAGAGGCCTGGCCTTGAAGCCAGGAATGCCTCTGACACTTACTGACTATGTGACCCTGGGAAAATCATTCAAACTTACAATGTATTAAGAAGATCTTTAAGACTCTAAGTTATACAATAATCAACTGTGAAAGATTTAGTTACTCTGCTCAATACAGTGATCCATGACAACTCCAAAAGACTCAAGATGAAAAATTTTTTCACCTCCAGAGAGAACTAATGAACTCTGTGCAAAGGCTGAATTATATTTTTTCATTTTTGTTTTTACTTTTTATTTTTTGCGACATAGCTAATGAGGGAATGCATTTTGCATGACCTCATATGTATAATGACTATTGTATCTCTTGCTTTTTCAATGGGTGGGAGAAGGGCAGAGGGAGGCAAAGACAGGAATTTTAAAATTTTAATTTAAAAGAAAAAATTTTAAAAGTTTAAATTATGGAGAAGGTGCTGAATCATATTGGTAAATGGAGTTTACTCACTGCAGCGTTCCTTATAATCATGAAGTCACATGTCCAGTCTCTGCCTTTTCCTAGGAGGAAATGTCTGAGGAGCACACAATAAAAGAAACAAAAAATGAAAACTGGAAGAGATGAGTTTTAGTGAAGTACAGTGAAAAGGCCACCAGGTGTTCAATACTTATGGAAATTAAGTGTTCCAGGGAAAAATCCCTTAAATACTCTAACTTTCCCATATGCAAAATGGAAGTAATCATAATTGCCTTATCTTTTTTTACAAGGTCATTGTGAGGAAAGGGCTGTGTGAGGCTTAAAACTGTATGCTGCTGAAAATGTTGGTTCATTAACATTATTCCTGCTACCTGGGAGGCTGAGGCTGTGGCTGGCAAATGACTTGAGTTTGGGAACTCTGAGTTGCAGAAGGCCAGCAGGAGCAAGGGGCCATCAGGCTGCTAACAAGAGACAAACAAATCCAAGTCAGAAAGAAAACATGTCAACGCTTCCATACCCATCAGCAAGGCAATAGTGCCTGCAAATAGCTGTTGAACTTCCATCCTACATGGGATAGACCCAAGCTTAAAAAAAAATCATCAAACAACTACTCTTCCCTACTTCCAATGCCATCTCACTAGTCCCTTTGCCTTTAAATGGGTTGAATTTTTTCACTGAATAATGAAATACATACTTACTGACTTGTGAAACTCACCTGTGCTTTGGATCCATTTTCAGGGAGGGAAAGGGAAAAAGAAAATTTAAGTAAATCCTTAAACCCTGCCTAATAGCTTGGGATACTAGGAATTGACATGAGGTTTCTTGGAATTAGTTAAGTTCTGGCTATATTTATTTTGCTCAGGAACTAGGAGTACTAATTTATGAACGCTCTTAATTACCACTAAATATGAAATTTGAGGCAAGGTATTATTTTAGTTCTAACTTGACTTTGTATTTAAAAATTTAAATCTTGAAGTATTTTATGTAGATAGATAAATAGATTGGTAGATAAATAGATGTAGAAGTATAGGTATATAAATATAGATATCATAAGATTCCACATTAGGTAAGATTAATATATACTTATACTCAAATTTTGTGACAATTCAACTGGAATGGGATTTTAGGTCATAGTATATAGAATGTAAAGTAGGAAAAATCAGTGTTCTCCATTTCCTGTTTCCTTGCCTTTTCATTGGCAACCTTCATCTTTCATTCCTTCACTCCCCTCCCCCCCCCCACACACACTGAACTCCCCTAACCTTTGTCTTTTAGTCTGTTGTATAAAATGGGACCTGACTCTTATGACCTGGCACCTGCCTCTGAAGCATACTACCTGAGTGACCTTGGGAGAGTCTCTTAATCTCTTTACCTGTAAAATTTGTAGTTTGGACTGAGTGGCATCTAATGACCCTTCTAACTCTACAACTATGATCTTAGATTCCCTGGATTTCTTCAAGACTCATCCCCATCTCTACCTTTTATCTGAAGCCTTCCTGATTCTCTACAACTGCTTTTACTTCCCAAATAATGACCTATTTTGTTTTTATTTTGTATATATCTCCTAATATAATGAATCTCTACCCCAGTAAAATGAAAATTCCTCAAGGGCAGGAGCTGTTGGACTTTTGTCTTAGTATGCACAATATCCAGTAACATCCCTAATACATACTAGATGCTTAATGAATTGTTGTGGATTGCTTTAATATTTAGTTGAACATAATTGTTGGTTGCATTAATAGTCTGACCTACTTTACAATGTAAAAATCCTTGTTATAACATCCCCAATTGCTATCCAGCCTTGGCTCCAATACTTCTATTGATGGGTTGATCACTGCTTTAGAAAGCATTTCATTCTATTCTTGAACAGTTTTAATTGTTATAAAATTTGTCCTTGTTTAGCTGTCTCTCTGAAAATTCCCTTCTAGCACATTCTTTCCTCTACAACAATAGAGAGCAAATCAACTACCTCTTCCACATGGAAGGCATCTAGATATTTAAAGCCATCACCATGCCACCCTTTAATCTTCACTTCAAGTTAAATATTAACTATTCCTTAGGTGCCCTCTCTTTTAAGTTCATCACCATTCTGAATATTCGTTGATATTCTTAACACGAGAACTTTGTCAATCTTCAACATATGAGTTGTTACATTAGTGAATGGACTGAAGGGCAACTATAATCATATCTTCCCCAAATATTTAATGAGAAGACATAACATCAAGAAGTCTAAATCAAATGGAAGTGCCTCTTACAACTTCTCTTTGGAGAACTGAATAAAGGACGTGGGGATGTTGGCTTTATTTTCTAACCAAAAGATTATGGGAATTATTATTTTATGAAAAACATGGTAATCTAGACTTTCAGAGCCCAAATGCATGCAACATTTTCCCCAAAATCTTTTGTAGAGAATGCAGCAACAGAAAGATTCTATGAAGACTTTGACCATATCCTCCAGAAGAAGTCATCATATTTTGGAACAATTGGTGACTAGTGCAATATAATGCAATGGTCAGCATAGAGGATGAGTTAAGCTCAAGCAATGAAAGATTCCAAAGACTTAAAAATTATTCAAAAGACTTAAGCCTATGTTTCATAAATGTTTTCTCAGGGAAAGATTCAGAAGTTGCCTCATAAAGCTAACAAGATAAAAAAAATAGAAATTTCTCTTTTGTAACCACTGGCAAGTGATAGTATAATGATGTAATAGTAATAATGTAAGGTTTTTCAGAGCACTTAAATTATCCCATTTGTTGTTTACAAAGTCCTAAAAGGCAGGATATAGGAATTTTAATCATTTTTGGATGAAAAAACTGAGGATGAAAATAGTTATTGCCCCGCTTTTTCAGAGACAATGAATATATTTTTTCAAACAGAAGGCTGGTGATGGTATGGAAGATTTATCAGAGTTAACCATTTGCTCATAGTCAAATCATTTACTAATTAGAATATAAGTCAAAACCAATAACAAATTAAAAGGAAGTATAAAAATAAGAAGTCTTTATGAGAATAGCATTTCTAACTCAACACATTTATGAGTCATACACTATTAATTCTAGGCACCGTGAAATTGACAAAAGTAAATACATCGATCTAATTGTGACCTTTTCTAAAAGACACTTAACTAATGGAAAATGCTCAATGGAGTAGGGATATTCAAGGAGGCCAAAGGTCAGTCTAAGCAGCAAACACACCATCTGCTTCTCAAGTGTAAATAAAGACATGGAAAACTAAGTAATGGTTCCATGAGTTTCTTATGTGGATCTTTTTATCTCTTCAGGTTACTCCCCTTTTCCATTTCTTCAAAATTACCTAACTGATATTGTCCTCTCCGCTGTCAAATATATATAGAAAAAATTCTCTTGCCAACCTTTTCAATTTAAAGGCTGTTCAAGGAGATTTTCAAAATACCAGGGAAATACACATTTTACCAGTAAATTTAGGATGACTCTATCCCAGGCCACGTGCATGTTGTTATTTTTTTAGTCCATAAATCCAAATCCTATTCCCAAAGAGCATATTCTTAATGATCTGTCCACTTCATATCTACATATTATTCTAGATACATGCTAAGGGAATAGAATGAAATCCTGTCTGATTGTTAATGTCTGGAGCATGAAAAACTTTGAGAAGTGTCACCTCACAAACCAAAGGAAAATATATAAGAAGGAATTTAATCCACAGAGGACTTGGCATGAGATCCTATATCATGAGGATATATAGCACAGACAAGCTATATATTTCCACAAACATTTTCAGTAGAATTTTGGAAGGACAACAAATTTGCATGAAATGAATCCTCCAAATGCTATAAAACCATGTTGCCTCTTAATAAACTTCAGCATATTGTAACGTTATTTTTGCTTATGTACTTATTTCTCTCCATCCTATATTATAAACATCTTTACGTCAGGGATTTTGTTTTATTTCATGCTTGTGATCTCAGCACTTATGATAATGTCTTGTATGTACATGACAGGTGTTTAATAGTATTCATAGAGATAACTATGTGTTGAATAGCTGGAAATCATTCACCTTTACTATTGATCATAGCTGTATAATAGTAGTTACTAAATATGCCTCTTTTCTAGGCTCATTGGAAATAATTTTAACAAATTCAAGGTTGAGAAGAAATCATGCATAGCTATTAAAATATCCAAATAAATATTTCAAGTGGAGCATTTTAATGGAAGCATTTTTGCAATGTCTTCTGACTTGATTTCTCCTCCAGGAGGTACTGTATAATTTTCTAACATATGACAGAATGCTGGGGAAAGATAATTCTATACTACCAAGAAATTTTCAAGCATAATTGTAGAGCATGTTGGGTTACTGAGAAAATCTTTTGTCTACCATGCTTGCCCTTCAAAAAGCACAAAAATATACACACAATATTTCTTCCTTTAAAAGACAAAAACAGCAACAACAACAACAACAAAAAAGATGCATGAGAAAGAAACAAAGACATGTTTCAAAATTTGCCTTTAGGGCATAAAGCTAATGATCCAAAAATCTTTTGTATCCCTTGATGATTTTTTTTCATGTGATTGTGCTTTGTGAAGAATAATAAACAGAACAATAAAAAAATCATGTTTCTTGGCAAAGTTTTTGACATTCAAAATGTTTATGTTCTTGCATTTTTTTGTCTTTTGTTTTTTCTCTGCAAAGAAGGTGAATATAACCAAGACCTTTGGCTTAGGCATCCTTTACATTAAATAAAATGCTGTATGCAAAATCAAATGTCAAATTAGTGATATACTGGATAGCGTGCAAGACTCATGTGAGGGTTTGTGGATATAAATCAGATGAAAATTGGGATAATGAAAAACAGGAATAGATAAAAGAAGCATCATCAAACATTACCTGTACCTCACTCTCAAATTTTCTGTTGCCCTTCATAGTGTGGGAGTGCTTCCTGTTTTTTGAAGGCTGTCTCAGTAAGATATAGACTCTGCCTGGTCCTATCAAGCTGGATAAACTATATATAGTACAGGGCCAGGGGTGCACTGTTTATCTGAAGAGTAGTCTAAGGGTAGACAAAATCCTCCCTACCAGACATTTGGCTGCAAGGTACTTATTTTGAAGATAGAAATTCATTAAATCAACAATTAAAGTACAGGAAAGTTGTGATCTGCTCTGGTGAAAGGGACAGATACAATGAGGTTCAACCCAAGACTTAAAGTCTATTTTCATAAAACTCTTTTCATTAGTGGAGAATATGATTATTCAATGCTTCTCAAGTGAATGAGGAATGAATGGACTTGGGAGTGATCCTGGTCTTCTGGATTTTAGCCTCAAAAGAAAAGACACCACATTCTCGATTCTCTTCAACTCTCATCCACTCCACAAATTTTTGAAATACTAAAGCATGAATCACAAGAAAAAGAAAGTACATTTGGAAATAAAGCTCCCATTGTAGTGTTTATTCATGGCCTTAGTGCTCTTTCCAATGACACACATGAATCTGATACGCCAATCTTTGAAAGATCTCTAGTGTGATATTTAGAGGATACTGCATTCTAAAGAAAAAAGATGTTTTTTGACTAAGGAAAAAGTGCTTTGCAATTTGAATGAACAAAAATGAAATAGATTGCCTCAAAAGTATAAAAGGTTTCCTATCATATGAGAGCTTTGAGCAAAGGCTGAAAGAGCACTTGTCAAGAATATCATAGGTAGCATTATTTTTTTAGGAATTGGTTAAATCAGATGGCCATTGACATCCCTTTGAATTCTGAAATTCTGTGATTGTAGTTTGCTATGTAAACGCCTTTCAAAAAGCTTTATTGTTTCCATATCATATTTTCAATAAGAATATTATGAATGTATGTATGTATGTAGACATATATACGTGCACATACAGTTATAATCTATCATGCTTTAAAAGTTTTGTTTGTCAATTCATACAAACAAAATATTTCAATATATTTATGTATAATATGTATATACTTATATGAATATGTGTATATATGTAGCATACGTGTGTATCTATATCAAATCTTTATTTTTCCTACAAAGAGAGCAGAATATTACTAAGACCTTAGTCTAGATGTCATTTCCATTAAAAATAAATATTCTGTTGATCCACATATGTGAGTGTATGCATGTGTGTATACACATGTGGGTACATATGTATATACATATGTGTATATTATCTTTTATGAATAATAAATGTGCCAATAAATAACTTGTTTCTCTGCTGAGTTTTTATATGTATTATGTTTCAATATAATTACCTACTTCTTGTTGATCTTTTGCAGAGGGCAGAATATCACTAAGACCTTATTTCTTCATGTATTTTATATTAAAAAAACCTCAGCTGAAAAAGTGTGTGTGTCTATGTGTGAGTGAGTGAGTGTGTGTGTGTGTGTGCGTCAGCCATGAGGAATAACAAATATAATATTAAAATAATCTTTTTTCCTCAGCTTTTTTTTTTTAAATGTAGTCCTGCATTATATATCTACATTCTTTTTTTTCTTCAGAGGACATAAATTTCTAAATGTTCTTTGCATTAACTTTTTCTTTCCTTAACATTAATATTCTTTACATTAACATGACCTCCCTGACTGTCTGTGTAAATGCATATGGAAATCTCTCTTACAATTTAATGTAGATGACAAGATGAGTATATATGTGGATAGTTTTTTTTTATGACCTTTGGGTTTCTTATTCGTGGAAATGTATGTAATGTAATTCATGATTTCTTCAATGCTTTTGGTACCTATTTGGTACCCCTGACAACTTATAAAATAAAATCACAATTGTACTGGAATATTGAAAAATTATTTTCTGCTAGAGAAAAGTCAAAATAATGTTATTCTATTATTTATAGAACATTTTAAGATTCATAACATAGAGTGGGAGAAGAAGGGGGAATCCAGAGGTTCCCACTCCAGTCTAGTTGATGTAAATCCAGAAAATAAGGGGCACATAAGAGAGGAGATAGAATATTATTTTTTTTACATTGAAGTACAACACAGAGTCTATTCCCAATTATCCCTTTGAGAAGCTGGAAGAAATGGAGTTGGCAAGGCAGACAGTTATTTGCTGACCACAGACTGACTGTACCCCTAGTGACTTATGCACGTAAATCCTGGAAGTAGACAGGGGCACAGTCAAGTCAGGGACCATTTTTGTGAAGTGATCCCCTGTACATCTAATAGAGGGCAACACAGGAAGAGAGAAGAGTATATTTATCTTCCCTTTCCTCTAGTCCTTATTTCTTGCAACACTACTTCCCCAGAAGGAGTTACTGCATTAAGTAGGTTGTAGAGAGAGTTAGCATACAGACACTGAGATTTAGAGGGAGGAAACACCTTTAAGGTGTGTGACCCTGGCAGCAGAGAATGGAGTCAACTATAGATAAAAGAAACCACTGGCCCTAGCAGTTGAGACTTCATATCAGGCAACCAAGTGTCACATTGAATAGAATACTAGGCTTGAAATTGAGGAAACTCGAGTCCAAATCTGACTTCATAAACTTACTAGCTGGATAATCCTGTGCAATTCACTTAACAACCATTTATTATAATATCTTGGGAGGAGCCAGAATGGATAAATAGAGGAACCCACTTGCACTCTCCTAATTTCCTCTCTAAACAACTTTAAAATAACACTTCAAATAGAATTCGTGAGCGGCAGAGGCAACAAAGGGTCAGAGTGAAATAATTTTCCAGCCCAAGATAATAGGGAATCTGAAGGAAAGGTATGTCACACCAGGGTGGTGGTCAGCACTGGGGCACAGTGTCGACCTCACTGTGACAATATTAATAACAGACTTTGGCAGCTGCTGCCACAATTTCAGGAGCTCTCTGTCCACAAGCAGGAAGGGGATTGTACAACGGATTAGAAACAGATTACAAGGGACATTTTGCTAGGACCAGATGTAAGACATGTTGCCCATACACAGTTGTGTGCCCATAATTCATGAATCTGAAGTTTGGGACAGTGACCCCTCCACCCCAGATACAGAGTCCAACTTTAACATAAAGTTAAAAGTCAAGAAACAGATGTAGAGAAATAAATGTAAACCCCAAGTAAAAAAAAAAATAAGCTGATCATAAAACATTGCCATGATTACAGGGAAGATCAAGACACAAACTCAGAAGACAGGAGTATCAAAAGAGGTAAAAGCAAAGCTTTTTCTCAGCCACACAGGGTACCTCCACAAAAATTTACCATGTATGGGAGCAGAAGCACCACACAAAAATGCAGGAAAGGAGAAATATTAAATTCATCCTTTTCAGACCATAAAGCAAGAAAAAATGTATTCAATAATGTGCCATGGAGACAGATTACAATTAATTGGAAACTAAATAACCTAACCCTAAAGAATGTGTAGAGATAGCTAAGTAGTGAAGTGGAGAGAGTGCCAGGCCTGGAATAAGGAAGATTAATCTTCCTCAATTCTTCTGGTCTTAGGAACTTATTAGTTGTATGAAACTGAGCAAGTCACTTAACCCTGTTTGCTTTACTTTCCTTATCTGTAAAATGAGCTGGATAATGAAATGACAAACCTCTTCTCTATCTTTGACAAGAAAACTCAAAATGGGATCATGGAAAGAAACACATAATGCAAATGACTGAACAATAACAAAAGAGTGAGTCAAAGAACAAATCATAGAAATAATTGATAATTTCATTAAATAGAATGACAAAATGAGACAACATGCAAAAATTTGCCAGAACCAGAAAAAGCAGTACTTAGGGAAAAAATTTTATCTCTAATCATTATCTTTATCTTTTATCACTAATAAAATAGAAAACGAGCTAGTCAATGAATTGGACATGCAACTAAAAAGAACTAGAGAAAAAATTCATCTCCATTTTAAAACAAAATGGCAAAACCTGAAATTAAATTGAAGGAGTGATTAACAATGGCTTCGCCCTCTGCTATGATCATGTTTATTAACTTCTTGGTCACCATATCAGATTTTGCTTCCTGGTTCTGGGATTTGGCTTTCTGGTGTTTAAATAAATGTTTTTCTTCTGCCTTCTATATGGAGAGTCTTTTACATTTTGCAATTGAGAACTATACTGGTATACTCATAGTTATCACCAGTACTGTGAGTATTGCCTTGGTGATACACTTGGCATCATGAACAGGATCGCAAAGTAAAAAATCTCTATTTGAAGGCAGAAGTGATTTAGAGGAAGACATTAATATTTCAGGATGGGAGAATTTATCATTTTCCTCACTAGCAAAGGAGTGGACTAAAAGCAATGGACCCTGTGAAAAATTGGAAACGTGGTAACAGGATGTGGAACATGGAGATTTGGAAAGATGTTGCAAGGAATACCAATAAGATCAGGGAAGGAGTTGTAGGAGAAGTAAGTAGGAAAGGCTGAATTTTAGTAGCGGCTTATCATATTATGTGTAGAAACAGAGATGAGCTGCTTAAGGAAAAATTCAGATGGAAAAAGAGTAGAAGAGCAATCTGGGGGAGTCTCAGGTGGAAGGAAAGGCTGTTCATTTAGGTCAGAAGAAGCTGAAGGTTAATAAAAGAAATGCGCATCTGATCTTTGTGCAGACACAACCTAGTTGCCACAGTGACAAAGGAAGTGAAATAATTTTAGAGGAAGAAGTTTCTCAGTCAGAAGCACACCCAATAGTGAGGTGGAAACAGGAGAACAAAGGAAGTAACTCAGTGTTTAAGGCAATAATTGAGGTTTTTACTCAGCAGGAGGTCACAGAAATTTTGAGTAAATTCGTCTAAAGGATGGTAGAATTATTATTATCTTGGATGGTGAAAATCAGTGATGATAGAGCTGGAGGGATAGCTATTGATCCTACAGACTGCCTAAAATTTGTAGGTATAAGTCAGAATCCTTTTGTACACAAACTTTTAGACATTGCATTACATAAGAAGGTAACAATAGAACTAATCTGTTAGTTTTGGCTGCAGAAGGCTGCAGTAGGCAGTATCCTCCTGACTCTATGTGGCCTTGTGGAGACAGACCCTGGTATTCACTTAGAGACTGTATAAGAAAGTTAAAGGAGGAGGTAATGAAGACTGCCATAATGATCAGAAATGCAGATGCAGACTATGATACTCCCTTTGCAGTTTACCATGTGAATATAATAGTGAAGACAGTTCTTCCTACTTGCAAGTATTTGATTTTGACTCTAATAATTGGAGAAATAGGGCACCCTCTTTCAGAGGTGCTGGACAAGAGTTCACAGTTAGGTAACTTGGGAGACTGGGGAAAAGACAACTTTGCTAGAGAGAGAAGAGTAAATAACCAGTGGATTCAAAATCAGAAAAAATTGACAAGGAGAGAATTGCTTACTGCTTTATTGAGATCAGGAGTAGATTTTAGAAGCATAGATGATATTCCAACTAATGAACTATACAGAACGTACTGAGAAAAGGGACTTGATACTAGATGAAATAGAGAAGTAAGAACTGCCCCTACAGATCCTGTTGAACCCTTATATCCAAGTTTGTCATACCTTCAGGGAGAATAGGAAATTGGTCAGACCCCAGCTGAGATAAGAATTAGTAGCTTGAGGAATACATGTGTTGACTGGAGTGATAGATTCTAACTGTCAAGGAGAAATTATTTTACATTCCAAACTTTAGGTGATGGACCCATACAGTTTTGTAAATATGATAGAAGAGTTCAAGTGATTATTATTCCTTGTGAAACAAGGCTTGTGAGAACTTACCCTCCTTCTAAAATGACTAACAGAGGAACTGAAGGATTGTGTTCTACTGATAGAACAAAATTGGGAACTAAAGTGTGGGTAAAACGGAAGCCAAATGATGTTCCAAAGACTGCAGAAATTATAGCACATGGGGAAGATAATACCATAACTGTTGTTTATTTAGGAGATGATTACCAAATTGTACCCCTAACTCATATTCTACCCTGAATTAGGTTGTGATAGTATGGACTCCAGATCCACAGTTGACCCTATATCCATCCTGCTTCTGGTTATTGTTTTCTTGTTTTGTTTGTTTGTATTTTGTCTTTTCATCTGTTAAACTTATTTGCTAGATTTGTTTCCTATAGGCTTACTACCCTCCACCTGCAGATGCCTGATCATTTAAGCCGGATGTCACCTCTTATCCATGATGGTGATGTGTCACTTCTGGACCTGAAATTGACCACACTCCAGATGCCAGCTAAAGAACTCATCTCTCAAATGGGACCTCTTGGGCCAGGGACAACTCTATGTCCAGTCTCAGCAAGAAGTAGTTGTGAAAAAAGAGACCTTCACCTGTTACCCCAAGATTTTGAACCCCATTTGTTGAGGGAGAATAGTGGGGTGCTTGTAATACCAGTTGTCCCATCGACCTATGTAATGAATATGAAAGATCCTGGGGTCAAATGTAATAGTAATTTAAATGGAAAGATCTTTCTCATTAATTAATAGGCCCATACACTCTGCTTAAATTGCTCAGAAGACTGGGTCACATATGGTGGGAGAAGCTTGCTGAAGAGGCAGAACAGGAAGGGTGGAGTAGAATCAGGAAGAAGTGAGTGAGTAGGGTAAGGTCAGAAGAGGAAGAATGCAGGCCAATTGGCACATTGTGACAGTTGATAATGAGAAGGTCCTGGCTAAGGGGGGGACATTTGAGAATGGTTTTACCCTCTGCTGTGATCATGTACATTAACTTCTTTGTCACCATTACAGATTTTGCTTTCTGGTTCTGGGATTTGACTTTCTGGTGTTTAAGTAAATGTTTCTCTTTGCCTTCCATATGGAGAGTCTTTTATATTTTACAATTGAGAACTAAACTGGCATATTCATAGTCACCATAAGTGCTGTGAATATTGAGTTGCAGATACAATACTTACAGAACTCTATCTTAGAAAAAGAAATTGGACAAACCATCAATGAGTTCCCTAAGAACAATATCCCAATGATGAAATACAATCAGAAGTGAATTCTCACAAAAATTTAAAGAGCTAATTAATTATACTATATAAAATATTTGGGAAAATAAGCAAAAAGGGAGTCTTATAAAATTCCTTTTATGATTCAAACATGGTACTAATAAGCTGAACCAGATGAAACAAAAACAGAGAAGGAAAATCATGAACCAATTTTCCTAATGGATATTGTGCGAATATTTTAAACAAAATACTACCAAGGAGATTATTACAATATGTTACAAAGACTGTACACTATGACCAGGTGGAATTTATACCAAAAAGTGAGGGCTGTTTCAATATTAGGAAAACTATCAACATAATTAACCATATCATAACAAAAACAACAAAATCCATAAAATTATCTCAACAGATGCATAAAAAGCTTTCAACAAAATACAGCACTCATTCCTATTAGAAACAGTAGGATGCATAGTCATAAATGGAGCTTTCCTTAAAGTGATAAATAGTATCTATCTAAAACCATCAGCAAACATTATTTGTAAGAGGAATAAGTTAAAAGTCTTCCCACTCAGATTAGGGGTTAAAAAAAGGACACCCATTATCATCACTACTATTCAACATGTTACTGGAAATGCTAGCTATAGAAATAGCAAAAGAAAAAAAGGAATGTATTAGAACAGGCATCAAGATAAAAAATATACAATATTATTCTTTGCCAATGAAATGATATATACTTATAGGCATCCTAAAGAATCAACTGAAATAAAAAAAAAAAATTAGTTGAAGTAGTTGACAATGTCAGCAAAGTTGCAGGATATAAAATAAACCCACACAAATCACCAATATTTCTATATATTACCAGCAAATCAAAGAAAGAAGAAACAGAAAGAGAAATTCCATTTAAAATAACTGCAGATAATATTAAATTAATACCTGCCAAAACAACCTAGGACTACATGGACATAATACAAAAATTTCATACAAATAAACTCAGATATAAACTATTGCAGATTTATTAATTGCTTATTCATAGGCCAAACCAATATAATTAAAATGACAATTCTAAATATTAATTTTTTTATTCAGTGCCATATTTATAAGACTACCATAATTATTATATAGAACAAGAAAAAAAATTTAAAAATTCATCCGGAAGAACACAAGGTCAAGAAATTCAAGGGAATCAATGACAAAAAAAATTGAAGGAAGTTGGATTAGCAGTACTAGATCTCAAACTGTATTACAAAGTGGTAATCACTGAAACAATGTGGTATTGCCTAAGAAACATAGTGGTGGATCAGTGTACTCACGCATTGGTAAATAAGCATAGTAATCTACTGCTTGATAAACTCAAAGAGCCAAACTTTTTGGACAAGAACTCACTATTTCTCAGTTTGGGTGGGGGGAGGTAAAGAAAACATTTTAGAACAAACCAGATAGAAAACAACATCTCACATTGCAGAAAAAGTTAAAGTCAGAATGGATACATGATTGAGATACAAAGAGTAATATCATAATAAAAATATGGGAAGATGGAAATTTTACTTGGTAGATCTATTTCTAAAAGAATAATTCATAACCAAACAAGAGATATAGAGCCTTATGGGATATAAAATGGACAGTTTTGATGACATTAAATTATTAAGGGCTTGCACAAACAAAATCAGTGCAGCCAAGATTCTACCACAGCAGAATCCACAAAATGACAGAGTGAAACAAATCTGTACCCTAAATACAATCTGGAAGGAGGACAGGAAAGGTCTGTTGCACCAGTCTGAGAGAGGAACATAGTTTATCACAAAACACTCCAGCACAGACCAGGGCCCAGAAAACCTGGAGCAGACCTCAGGGGACTGAATCAGTGACAGATGTGATAGTTTCCAGCCTTCTCAACCCACAAATGCCAAAGATAACTTAGAAGATCAGTAGGAAAAGTCTTGCCAGACCTGGGTAGAGAGAAATGTGGTCCAGTTCCAGCTTCTGGGTGGAAGCAGCAGCAGCTGCTTCTGGAGTTCTTGGTTCATAGACAGTGTGTGGATCCAGCAGCTGATAAGAGGCAGATTGCAGGGATCACTTTGCTTGCACCAAGACTGGATTGCTTTGCTTTGCCTGTGCTTAGATCAAGGTTGGCGGCCCTGGGGCGAGGAGTAGTGCTGGTGTGCCAGAGCTTGTGGCAGCTATGGAGAAGGGATCATCTTCACAGTTCCAAGTCAGAAAAGAGTGCTTGTGGTCACTCACAGATGAGAACACAGACAAAGAGAGGAATAAATCTCTTTCCTTTGATCATGCAACCTTGGAATAACTGAAAATTTACAGGTTCCTAAAAGTTTCTAAGAAAATAGCGGCACAAAACTCCTAAAGCTTAGGACAATGCACCCTCCACATTGGAAGCAGAGTACTATATTAATAAAGAGTTAAAAAGTCAAAGCAAGGCTGGGAATATGAGCAAACAGTGAAAAAAAACCTCATACTATAAAATCTTACTTTGGTGACAAAGAAGATAAAAACACAGCAAAAGAAGACAACAAAGTCAAAGCTCCTCCAAGAAGCATAATCAATATATGCCAGAGTAAAAGCACTCCAAAAAATATGAAACGGTCACAGGAGATGGAGGGCCTCAGAAAGGATTTTGAAAATAGAGTAAAAGAAGTAGAGGAAAAATGTGAAGAGGAATGAGAGTGTTGCAAGAAAATCATGAAAAACAAGTCAACAGCTTGGTAAAAGAGACCCAAAAAATACTGAAGAAAATAACACCTTAAAAAACAGACTAACCTAAATGGTACAAGAGGTCCACAAAGCCAATGAGGAGAAAAAGGCCTTAAAAAAGAGAATTGGCCCAATGGAAAAGGAGGTTCAATAGCTCACTGAAGAATATATCTTAAAAAAATAGATGGTAGCAAATAGAAACAAATGACTCTATGAGAAATCAAGAAATTATTTAAAAATGAAAATAGAAGACAGAGGTGGTGAAGCCAAGATGTTGGAGTAGAAGGACAGATCTGCTCTAGCTCTAACTGATAGCCCATAAAATACCTGTAAAAAATGATTCTAAAAAACTTCTAGAGTGGCAGAAGCCACAAAACAACAGAAAAAAAGAGATTACAGTCCAAGGCAGCCTGGGAGGCCGACAGAAAAGGTCTGTTTCCTGGAGCTCAGAGCAGATGCAGACCAGCTTTGGCTGTAAGGCCATAAGGATTGGAGTAGGTTTCAGGATGCGAAATCACAAGCAGCAGCTGTGATTCCTAGATTTCTCAATACACAAACTCCAAAGATAGCTTGAAAGGTCAGTGAGAGAGCTTTTTCACCTAGGTGAGAAAGGAGCAGGGTCAGGCCATAGCCTGGCAGCAACAGTGTCCATTTTTGGAGCCCTCCACATAAAGACCCTCGGGGAATTGAGTGACTGATCTGAATCACAGTTCTGAGTGGTAGTCCTGGGATGAGGAGGAGTGCTGACTTAGTGGAACTGAGACTGTACAGAGGGAATCCTACTTGCAGATCCTGGGTAGAAAAGCTTGTGGTTGCTCCCAGACCAGAGTGCAGACCAGGAGAGGAGTAAACTCCTCTCCCTTGATTGTGCCTTCTTGAAGGAACTGATAATTTACAGGTCCCTTGAGTATACCCTCCACTTGACAAACGACTCAAAAGTCAAGTAACTGACTGGGAAAATGCCCAAAAGGGGAAAAATAAGACTGTAGAAGGTTACTTTCTTGGCAAAAAGGTATTTTCTCTCATCCTCTTGCATGAGAAAGAACAAAGCATACCATCAGAGGAAGACATAAAAGTCATGGCTTCTACATCTAAAACCTCCAAAAAAAAATATACGATGGTCTCAGGGCATGGAAGAGCGCGAAATGGATTTTCAAAATCAAGTAAGAGAGGTAGAGGAAAAATTGGGAAGAGAAATGAGTGTGATGCAAGAAAATCATGAAACATGGGTCAAAAAATAGAAGACAATGTGAAATCTCTCACTGAAAAAACAACTGACCTGAAAAACAGATTTAGGAGAGATATTTTTAAATTATTGGACTACCTGAATTCCAAAAGAGCCTCCACATCATCTTTCAATAAATTATCAAAGAAAACTGTCCTGATATTCTAGAAACAGAGAGGAAAATAGAAATTGAAAGAATTCACTAATCACCTCCTACAAGAGATTCCAAAAGGAAAACTCCTAGGAATACTATAGCCAAATATGAAAGTTCCCAGGTCAAGAAGAAAATATTACAAGGAGCCAGGAAGAAACAATTCAACTATTGTGGAAACACAATCAGGATAATAAGTTTTAGCAACTTCTAAATTAAAGGATTGTAAGGCTCAGAATATGATATTCCAGAGGCCAAAGGAGCTAGGATTAAAATCAAGAATCACCTACCCAGCAAAACTGATCCTTCAGGGGGAAAATTGTATATGCACTGAAACAGAGGACTTTCAAGCCTTCTTGATGAAAATGTCAGAGTTGAATAGAAAATTTGATTTTCAAATACAAGACTCAAGAGAAACATGAAAAGGAGAAATCATAAGGGGCTTATTAAAGTTGAACTGTTTGCATTCATACATGGTATGAATGTAACTCAAGAGATCAGTGTTAAAGTAGATGGAGGGAATATGTGTGCATATATGCATGTGTGCATATATGCAGGTACATATATTTGTGTATATGTTTATGTATATATGTATATACACATCTATATATACAGATATTCATATATACATATATGCACAGATAGATATGCACACATACACATATATACAGGCATACATACATATACATGTACATGCATATATATACATATTTTTGCATATATACATATATGTGTATATATGTACACACACAGGGCAAAGGGTAAATTGAATATGAAAAGATGATATCTAAAAACTAAAGTTAAGGGGTGAGACAGAGTAATGTACTAGGAAAAGGAGAAAGGGAGAGGCAGAATAAGGTAAATTATCTCACATAAAAGAGGAAATACAAAGCTCTTACCGTGGGGGGAAGAGGGTGAGAGGGAATGAGGGAACTGTCATCAGGTTTGGCTTGATAACATACACATTCATTTGGGTATGGAAATCTACATTACCCTCCAGGAAAGTTGGGGGAAAAAAGAAATAATGGAGGAGGGATGATAGAAGAGAGGGTAGATGGGGGAAGCGATAATCAAAATCAAATACTTTTGAGGAGGGACAGGATTAAAGGAGAGAATCAAAAAAAATGGGTTGTGGCATAGGATAGAGGGACATATAGTTAGTCTTTCACAGCATGACTCCTATGGAAGTGGTTTGCGTGACTACACATGTTTAACCTATATTCAATTACTTGCCATCTCAATGAGGGCTGGGGAGGGAGGATGGGAGAGAATTTGGAACTCAAAATTTTAAAAATGAATGTTAAAAAAATGTTTTTACCTGAAACTGGGAAATAAGATATACAGGTAATGGGGTACAGAAATCTATCTTGCCCTGCAGGGAAATAGAAGGGAAGCAGATAAGACAAGGAGGGAGGGTGGATATGAAAAGGAAGACAGAATACAGGAGGTGTAATCAGAATGCAACCTCTTGCAGTGGGAGGAGGGGAGAGATGAGGAGAATATTTGTAACCTGAAATCTTGTGGAAGTGAATGTTGAAAACTAAAATAAATAAAAAGGAAAAAAAAGTTTACAAAATACTGCAAAAAGGCAACACATACAAGTCAAGTAGGCAAAGGGAGTGATATGTGTTCAATGACATAGTTTGTAAATATCTGAGAAGAAATCTGGAGCCTTGACCTTTGCAAAAGTAAGGCAAAATTTCACCTATTAAAATTAGGTATCTTGGGATAAATATAAAGTTCTATTGGAAAGAAAATTAGGATTCCCAGAGTATGGGCAGAGTGGTTTGGAAATGACTGCTCAGTGACATGGCCACTTAGTTCTGGTAAAGAAAAGGCAAAAGTTCACCCATCAGGCGTAAGTGTGCTAGAATCATTGGTTAGGTCCTGTTTTGGAGGCAGATGAGGTAAATATGAAGATTTGTGGAATGTTATTAAAATAGTTTGGGCAACGAATCAGTAAAATAGGTAAATAATACATAGTAATAAATAAGCATAGTAATGAAGTGTGAGATAAACCCCAAATCCAAGTTTTTGCAATGAGATCTCACTGTTTGACAAAAAATGCTAGGACAACTAGAAAGCAGTTTGGCAAGAACTGATTATAGATGAACATCTCTCAGCAAATACCAAGATGACATCAAAATGGATACATAATTTAAGTATATAGGGTGAAAATATAAGTAAATTAGGGGAACATGGAAAATTGTTACCTGTCAGATCGATGCATAAAGTAAGAATTTCTGATCAAGTTAAAGGTAGAAAACATTATAGAATGTAAATGAAACAATTTTGCTTAAATTAAACTTTTGAAAGCATTTTGTGGAAAGAAAACTACAAAAGCCAAGAATTACGAACAATAAACTAGAAAAAATTACAGAAAGTGCCTATATCCAATAGATTTTAAAATTGTGCATATCCTTTGACTCAGCGATGCCATTACCAGTTCTGTATGCCAAAGAGATGTCTGAAAAAGGAAAATGGTTCATATGTACAAAAATAATTACAGTAGCACTCTTTTTGGGGGGAGCAATGAATTCGAAATCAAGTGGATGTCCATTTATTGGGGAATGATAGAATATAGTGTGGTAAATGACTGTGATGGAATACTTTGTGCTATAAGAAATTATGAGTGAGGAGTTTTCAGAAAAAAAAAAAAAAACCTGGAACAATTTCTATGAAGTGATATAAAGCGAAGTAAGTAGAATCAGGAGAATGCTTTATACCGTAACAGCAATATTGTATGATGATCAATTGTGAACAAGTTACCTATTTTCATCAATACAGTGATCTAAGACTATTTTGAAAGAGCCATGATGAAAAATGCTATCGACCTCCAGAGAAAAGACTGATAGAGGCTGAATACAGATGAAATATACTATTTTGACACTTTATTTTTTTTACCTTTTTTTGGTCTACATTTTCTTGTGCAACATAGATAATATGAAAATGTTTTACATGATAGAATACTTGTAACCAACATAAAAGTGCTTGCTTTCTCAATAATGGAGGAGGCTATAAACGATGAAGAGTACTTGGAACTAAAAATTTTTTTAAAAATGTTAAAAATTGTTTTACATGTAATTGGAAAAAATATTTGAGAATTAAATTGTTTTGGAAATGGTCAATAAGGACACACTTCCTCGATTCATATTTTCTTTTCCTCTACACACATTTTGCATTAATAATCTCTAATTAGAAAAGGCCTGTGCAAAGGCTCATCTGAATTCGCCCCTCCACACACACACATACATATATATTACTACCAAAGTTCAGCAGCAAGAGATAGAAAGAAAAATTCCATTTAAAATAAATACAGAAAATATATGATACTTTGAGCCCACCTGCGAAGGTAAACTCATGAACTATATGAATGCAATTACAAATCACTTTTCTTATAAACAAAGTCAGATTTAAACAATTGTAAAAATATTAATTGCTCATGGGTAGACCAAGTCAGTATAATCAAAATGGCAATTTCATCTAAATTAATAGGCTTATTCAATACCATACCAGTCAAATTACCAAAAAAAATTTTTTACAGAGCTAGAAAAATAATTTTAAAAATTATCTGGAAGAAAAAAAGGTTGGAAATCTCAAGGGAATCAATGACAAAAAAAATTATATAAAGGAAAGTACCTTAGCAGTACTAGATCTCAAATTGCATTAAAAATTGGAAACCTTCAAAACAGTCTTGTAGTGACTAAAAAATAGATTGGTGGATCAATGGAATAGATTAAGTACATAATATTGAATAATGAATGACCATAGCAATCCAGCATTTGACAAAGAAAAAAAATCAGAATTTTGAGATAAGAACTCACTAATTAATGAAACATTGTTGGGAAAACTGGAAAGCATTTTTAGCAGTAACTCGATATAGACCAATATCACACACAATATAATGAGATAAGCTCAAAGTAGGTGCATGATAAAGACAAAAAGGGTGATATCATAAACATATTAGTGTACCATAGAATATTTTACCTCTCAGATTTATGCATAAGGTAAGAATTCATGATCAGCCAAGAGGCAGAGAGCTTTACAGGATATAAGAAGGATTATTTTGATTAAATCAAATTGAAAAGTTTTTTTTTTTATAATTAAATTTATTTATTTAATTTTTAACATTCATTTTCACAAAATTTTGGGTTACAAATTTTCTCCCCTTTTATCCCCTCCCCCCCCAAACACCAAGCATTCTAATTGCCCCTATGACCAATCTGCTCTCTCTTCTATCATCCCTCTCTGCCCTTGTCTCCGTCTTCTCTTTTGTCCTGTAGGGCCAGATAGCTTTCTATACCCCTTTACCTGTATTTCTTATTTCCTAGTGGCAAGAACATTACAGTTGATCCTAACACTTTGAGTTTCAACTTCTTTACCTCCCTCCTTCTCCACCCCTTCCCTTTGGAAGGCAAGCAATTCAATATAGGCCAAATCTGTGTAGTTTTGCAAATGACTTCCATAATAGTTGTGTTGTATAGGACTAACTATAATTCCCTCCATCCTATCCTGTCCCCCATTACTTCTATTCTCTTTTGATCCTATCCCTCCCCATGAGTATCGACCTCGGATTGCACTCTCCTCCCCATGCCCTCCCTTCTATCATCCCCCCCATTCTGCTTGTCCCCTTATCCCCCACTTTCCTGTATTGGGAGATAAGTTTTTCTACCAAAATGAGTGTGCATTTTATTCTTTCCTTTAGTGGAATGTGATGAGAGTAGACTTCATGTTTTTCTCTCACCTCCCGTCTTTATCCCTCCACTAATGAGTCTTTTGCTTGCCTCTTTTATGAGAGATAATTTGCCCCATTCACTTTCTCCCTTTCTCCTCCCAATATATTTCTCTCTCACCACTTAATTTCATTTTTTTTTAAGATATGATCCCATCCTCTTCAATTCACTCTGTGCACTCTGTCTCTATGTATGTGTGCATGTGTGCATGTGTGTGTGTGTGTACTCCCACCCAGTACCCAGATACTGAAATGTTTCAAGAGTTACAAATATTGTCTTTCCATGTAGGAATGTAAACAGTCCAACTTTAGTAAGTCCCTTATGACTTCTCTTTGCTGTTCACCTTTTCATGCTTCTCTTCATTCTTGTGTTTGAAAGTCAAATTTTCTTTTCAGCTCTGGTCTTTTCATCAAGAATGCTTGAAAATCCTCTATTTCCTTGAAAGACCATTTTTTCCCCTGAAGTATTATACTCAGTTTTGCTGGGTAGGTGATTCTTGGTTTTAGTCCTAGTTCCTTTGACTTCTGGAATATCCTATTCCATGCCCTTCGATCCCTTAATGTAGAAGCTGCTAGATCTTGTGTTATCCTGATTGTATTTCTACGATACTTGAATTGTTTCTTTCTAGCTGTTTGCAATATTTTCTCCTTGACCTGGGAATTCTGGAATTTGGCCACAATGTTCCTAGGAGTTTCTCTTTTTCGATCTCTTTCAGGTGGTGTTCTGTGGATTCCTTGAATATTTATTTTGCCCTCCGGTTCTAGAATCTTAGGGTAGTTTTCCTTGATAATTTCATGACAGATGATGTCTAGGCTCTTCTTTTGATCATGGCTTTCAGATAGTCCCAAAATTTTTAAATTGTCTTTCCTGAATCTATTTTCCAGGTCAGTTGTTTTTCCAATGAGCTATTTCACATTATCTTCCATTTTTTCATTCTTTCGGTTTTGTATTGTGATATCTTGCTTTCTCACAAAGCCCTTAGCCTCCATCTGTGCCATTCCAATTTTGAAAGAACAATTTTCTTCAGTGAGCTTTTGAATCTCCTTTTCCATTTGGCTAATTCTGCTTTTGAAAGCATTCTTCTCCTCATTGGCTTTTTGAACCTCCTTTGCCAATTGAGTTAGGCTAGTTTTCAAGGTGTTATTTTCTTCAACATTTTTTTGGGTCTCCTTTAGCAGGGAGCTGATCTGCTGTTCCTGCTTTGACTTCAAGTCTCTCATTTCTCTTCCCAGCTTTTCCTCCACCTCTCTAACTTGATTTTCAAAATTCTTTTTGAGCTCTTCCATGGCCTGAGCCCATTGCGTGGGCTGGGACACAGAAGCCTTGATTTCTGTGTCTTTGCCTGATGGTAAGCATTGTTCTTCCTCATCAAAAAGGAAGGGAGGAAATGCCTGTTCACCAAGAAAGTAAGCTTCTATAGTCTTATTTCTTTTCCCTTTTCTGGGCATTTTCCCAGCCAGTGACTTGAGCTCTGAATATTCTCCTCACACCCACCTCACCTCCTGGTCCTCCCAGCCAGTGTTTGGGGTCTGAGATTCAAATGCTGCTTCCCGCCTTAGGGCTTTTGGTGGGGGCAGGGCTGCTATTCAGTGTGAGAATTAAGTTCAGGTGGTCAGGTCTGGGCAGGTCCGCCTCTCAGGCTCAGTTCCCTCAGGGGGTTTATGTACAGACCTTCCACAATGGATCCAGGGTCCCACCCGCTTGGGGAGCCCCGTTCTGCAGCCCCCTCTCAGCTTCTACCTCCTGCGGGGGGCCTGAATTATGGGGGCACCCCACTCCCCTCTCGACCCGCCAAAGAGACTCTCTCACCAACCCCCGTCAGCTGTGGGTGGAGGGACTTGTGTGGCCGCTGGAGATCCCGTCTCTGAAGCCTGCTCGGGTTTGTTTCTCTTGGTGCTGCGGCCGCGGCCACAGCAGGTCTGGGCTGGGCTCCGTGTCTGCAGCGCGACGGACCTTTTGCGAGAGGTTTGCAGGTCCCTCTGTGGGTGGAGGGACCCGCATGGCCACTGGAGATCCCGTCCCTGAAGCCCGCTCAGATTTTTTCCTCTCGGTGCTGCGGCCATGGCAGGGCTGCACTCAGCTCCCAGTCCCGGCACCCAGTCTGCAGCGTGAAGGACCCCCCGTGAGAGGTTTGCAGGTCTCTCTAGAACAGAAATCTCCCTCGCTCCAATGTTCCGTGACCTCTGGGTGCAGAATTCGCCGTGAGTTACTTCCCTGTAGCTGTTCTATGGGTTGTCGAAAAGTTTTTTGTTGTTGTTGTGTTTTGTGTGTGTGTATGTGTGTGTGTGTGTGTGTGCGTGTGAAAATGAAACCAATGAAGCCAAGATTAGCAGTAAAGCAGGAAACAGGAAAAAAAGTCACAGCAAGTTTCTCTGATAAAGGTCTCAATCCTTAAATATATAAATAGCTGGCTCAAGTTTATAAGAATATAAGTCATTTCCAAATTAATGAATAGCCAAGATATAAATAGACTGCTTTCAGAAGAAGAAATCAAAGCTATCCATAATCATATGAAAAAAATGTTCTAAATTGCTAATGATTAGAGAAATGCACATTGAAACAACTCTGAGGTACACCTTACACCTAGACAGAAAAGGAAAATGACAATGTGAAGGAATGTAAGAAAATCAGTACACTAAAAGTGTTGGTGGAGTTGTGAGCAGATCTAACCATTTTGGGAAGCAACTTGTAACAAGGCCCAGAGGGCTATAAAACTATGCACACTCTTGGACCCAGCAATACCACTACAAATTATCTATCCCAAAAAGATCAAAGGAAAAAGAAAATAATCTTTTTGTACAAGAACATAGCAGCTTTTTTGTGGTAACAAGGAATTAGAAATGGAGGGGTGTCCATCAATTGGGGAATGTCTGAACAAGTTGTGGTATATGATTGTGATCAGATACCATTGCATTATTAAAAAAGACAAGTAGGGTGCTTTTTGGAAAACCTAGGAACATTTACATGATCCAAGACAATAATGAAGGACTCATGATGAAAAATGTTATCCACATCTGGGGTGGGAGGATGTGGGAACAGATGGGTCAGAATACAGATTGAACCTTAGCATTTTGGTTTTATTTCCTTACTCTATTTTTCCTGGTGTGTTTTTGCCTGCATTTTCTTTGGTATCAAGGCTGATTTGAAGATGTTTTTCATAACACCACATATATAATCTATATCAAATTGTTTGTCTTTTCAACATGATGTAGGGAAAAGAGGAATGGAAAGAATGTGGAACTCAAAATTTAAAAAAAAAGAATGTTAATTTTTTCTGTTTACATGTAATTGAGAAAAAGAAAATAAAACCTATTGTAAAAAAAATCACAGTTTTTACTCTGTGTACTGACTAACACCCTATGGGATAAACTTAATATTATTAATACTGATGTGTATTTTAAGTGAAACTAGTGGGAAAAATTAATTTTCACTAAATAGATGGACACACCATGGACTGTTCAGGATATACAAAAGGCAACAAAAGAAAGTTTCTTATTTTGTAAGGTTTTGTGCATGATACATATTTTCAAAAAAGACATTACGAAAATAGTGCAGCTAATGTACCTATGCACGTGGTGGAAGATAATGAGGTAGAAAAATTCTTTAAGAACTCAGTGAGATCCTCTAAGTTAAATCAACTTAATACTTTGATGGTCAATGACTTTGGTACAAGGATAGAGATAGGTAGGGATGATAAGTATATGAAGGAAAATATAAATCTGTAGTAAGGAATGAGGGATAACTAAGAGGAGAATTGGATAAAGTGAGTGCTGAGTGATCTCATAAATCTGAAATGGATTAAATTGAAAAACATAACTATTGTGGGAGTCATTCTTAAATATATACAATGAGAACACTGACCATGTATATATATATACACACATATATGTGTGTATGTATTCGTATATATATTAAATATGTCTCAACGATGTTTTTGAAAATTTAATATTCTTTTTAAAAGGATTGAATTCCAAATTCACTCACTTCCTCCTGCATCTCCCCCATTTCTCAAGAAGGCAAGAAATGGAGTATGAGTTATATATATATATATATATATATATATATATATATATATATATATATATATATATATATATATATATATATATATATGGAGTTATGCAAAACAAATTTCCATATTAGCTGTATTGCTAAAGAAAGCACACACATTAAAAAAAAAAGAAAAATAAAAGAAAACTTAAAAAGTATTCTTCAATGTCACTCAGAGACCATCAGTATTTTTCTACAGGTAGATAACATTTTGTTTTGTCTTGAATCTTTTGGAATTGTCTTGGATCATTGTATTGATCAGAGTAGAAGTTTCACAATTGACCATTGTTACAATATTACTCTTATTGTGTACAGTGATTTCCTTGTTCTGCTCACTTCACTTTCTCTCAGTTCATTTAAAACTTCCCAGTTTTTCTGAAACCATCCCTTCACAATTTTTTTATAGTGCAATATTATTCCTATACTACAACTTGTTCAGTCATTCCCTCAATTTCCAATTTTTTTGCCCCCACCAAAAGAGCTACTATAAATATTTTTGTTCAATGAGATCTCCTCTTTGGAATACAGACCTTTTAATGGTATTGTTGGATCATACACAGATGGTAATTATTCTCTGGAATGCAGATCTTTGACGTTTTAAAGCAAATTTCAAAATTACTGAACTGCAAGAAGATAGGAAAAAATATGACAAGAATTTGAAGTAATTCTATCGTGACACTGAAACAAATCATTAATAATGAGAAATGGAACATGGCTTAAAGAATACAATTATATACAAATTAAAATAATTTTATAAGGAAATTTAATCAATGCAAATGAATTACCATGGGTGTTTGTCTTTTGTTGCCAAAGAAGACTATGCCATCAGAGAAATAATGACATGATTTGCACTTGAAATTGTTTTGAGTGAGGGAGGGCTGTGCAGGTCATCAGCCTCACCTCCTCCAGAACCATCTGAATCCAGTGACCAGATATTCATCAGGATAACGTGAGGCAATTGGGATTAAGTGATTTGGCCAAGGTCACAGAGCTAGTGAGTGTCAAGTGTCTGAGGTGAGATTTGAACTCAGGTCCTCCTGACTCCTGTACTGGTGCTCTATCCACTGCACTACCTAGCTGCCCCTGAATTAATTATCATAACATAGAGTTCAAAGAAGACTAAACCAGTCTAGTCGGCAAACACTTGATATATTTGACAAGAATGGAAGATATCTGCCAAAAACACAATAGAGTTAAACTACATGCTCATTTATAAACTCTTGAGGAGAAAGATGATGAAGAGAATTATGATAGAAACAATGTAATTATGAAGGTGTTGAGGAATCTAAGTGAGGAGAAGATACTAAAAGACGCGGAAAATATTTCAAATCATCATTACCTTCCCAAAAAGAAAATGAGAAAACATATATGAACTCCTATGCTCATTTTTCCCATGGTAAAATTTTCCTCTTAAATAAAAATATTATGAGAATAATTGCACTCACACTGATGACATTCTCAATAGAGGTAATAGCAAGGTATAGTCAGACTTCCACAAGTAACATTCTGCTGTATACCAAACATTTTTCACTATGCTTAGCATCACTTGATAATAGGGGGAAGAGGCTTTTGAGATGGGAGAGACAGAGATAGAGGGACAGAGACAGAAAAAGAGAGACCAACAGTGCCAGAGACAAAGAGACACACACACACAGAGAAAGAGAGAGAGAGAGAGAGAGAGAGAGAGAGAGAGAGAGAGAGAGAGAGAGAGAGAGAGAAAGAGAAACTGAGAGAGACAGATAAACACACATAGAGACAGAGATGATATCCATTTGAGTGTTGTATACCCAGAAATAAATGGAAAAGAATTAGTAAAATTACATTCTGCCATCTCTCATTGTGCTGTCATCTCCTACAGGGTGTTTGTTAAAAGTAATTCACCTATTCTAAATGAATACATTGCTCTTTAAGAGAGTAAATATTATTTGATTTCTGCCACAAGGGGAACATTTTTCTGAGTCTTCTAAAAGCTTGGCATCAAAAATTCTTTACCACTTTCAATATTACTACTCTGACCTACATTAATTGTAATGGCTGCTTCACTAACAACAATAGCAAACAAAACAACAGCAACAATAATTACTGTTTCTATAGTCCTTTACCATTTATGAAGGACTTTCTTTACCATAGCCCTGGACTGTGGGTAGTACAAGATATTAGTCTCTTGATTTTTGCAAATAAAGCTGTCAGTTATTCTTGAAAATCAAAACAAAGAAAACAAATTTCATTTCTAAGTTTCAGTTTGATTCTGCGCCTTTTCTTTATGGTTTCTGAACTAATCCTTATTTTTAATGTGACAATCTACAAAGTATGAATTATTTCTGAGTTTTTTATATGTTTACAATATCTCTGTGTACTAGTACATGATTAACTTTTGTAAAAGTTCCATCGTTCCTGAGCAATATGTATATTCTTCTGCTGTCTCATTTAGAAGGCCCCTCAACTCTTTTAACTCTAGTTTCTCCAGAAATTTGTTCAATTGAATATTTCATTTTTCTTTATCTTTCCTTGAGACTTATCCAAAATTGAGAGATGGATATTGAAGTTTTTGCCACTACCCATATTTTCTTATTGCTCAGATAATGTTTCCTTTCTGAATTTTCTCTTTAACGTATTTTGTGCATATGAAGTTATTACTGCTTTGGTGTATTATTTCTGCATCCTTTTAGTATATAATGATTTCCTTGTTTATTCCTTTTTTCCTTTTTTTAGATTTGTATAAGCTTCTCAGAAAGTATGATTGCAATTCCATTTTTCTTTTTTAATTCACTGGATGGTTCATATTATTTTACCTTCTCAGTTTTATTGTGCTTGTGTCTGTGTTTTGTAAATGTGTTTCTTGCGAGCAACTGATTGTAGAGTTTTGTTTTATATCCAATCTGTCACCCTGTTTCACTTTATTGAGTTGTTTAATCTATTCACATTTAAAGTCAGAAGAGTTAGGGTTATATTTTCCTCTACTTGTATCCTAATATTTTTTTCCAAGTTGTGATTTTCCTTTTTCTATGGTAAACACAGCATTATGTTCCTTTAATTATTAAGGTTGTTTTTTTTTTTTAAAGGTGGCCTTATTCCCACTGGCTTTTCCCCTCACTCTTGATTCCCTTTTCTCATTTGTTAACCCAATCCCTTTGAAATTTTGTTCATTAGTTCCTTTGTCTTGCCCGTTTCTTTCTTTCTTTCTTTCTTTCTTTCTTTCTTTCTTTCTTTCTTTCTTTCTTTCTTTCTTTCTTTCTTTCTTTCTTTCCTTCCTTCCTTCCTTCCTTCCTTCCTTCCTTCCTTCCTTCCTTCCTTCCTTCCTTCCTTCCTTCCTTCTTTCTTTCTTTCTTTCTTTCTTTCTTTCTTTCTTTCTTTCTTTCTTTCTTTCTTTCTTTCTTTCTTTCTTTCTTTCTTTCTTTCTTTCTTCCTTCCTTCCTTCTTTCCTTCTTTCCTTCTTTCCTTCTTTCTTTCTTTCTTTCTTTCTTTCTTTCTTTCTTTCTTTCTTTCTTTCTTTCTTTCTTTCTTTCTTTCTTTCTTTCTTTCTTTCTTTCTTTCTTTCTCCCCTTTTCCTCTTCTCATTTAGTCAAGTAGATTCCTTCCTTACTCTCCTTCCCTTGAACTAGTCCTATTCATAAATTTTTATTTTCATTTTTGTGCCTCACACCAGAAATAATTTTTCCCCCCCCTTCACTATTCATTCTCTCTTTCTTTCTACTCTAGGCCCTCATTCTCTGATTCATGACCATTGCAAGTATCAGAGATGATACTTTTTCATAACAAGGCTCTTCCTCTACAATGTACCTGATGATAGGGCCCATCATTGAAATATATCCTTTTCTGGTTACTTTATCCCCCTCATTTGCCTCAAAATTTCCTCCCTCTGTGCAAGCCCTTCCACTCCCCTAGCTTCCAGGACTTCTAGCTCTACATAATCTATGGAGATAGGGTGAATAGACTTTTCCATCACCAAATCCCCAGGACTCACACAGTACCAGGTTTCCTCTACTTCATAAAGTAGTCCTTTTCATCCATAGAATCATTCATAATACCCTCCTCCTACCACCAAAGCAAGGATTCCTTCCTTTCTCCCCCCTTTTTCAGTCCTTCCTCCTCCCTCTTCCTTAACCATTCTCCTTTACACTATTCTCTTTCTGAGATCACAGGATCACCTTCTTCTCCCTGCCAGCACTTGATGCTACCTGGTACATTGTATATATACTCTTCTCTATTCATTCTGTTTTCCTTCTCCCATTTTTACGTATTGTCACATGTTGTAATGTACCACACAGAAAAACATTGATTCATGGTATCACCAGATTCTGTCCATAATTCCACAGGCTTGACCCTTCATGGTTATCTCCACCAGACTTCTGCCTTCATCCATATCTCTTTGTATACATTCAGAAAGAGGTTTCCACCTAGCTATTTTATTCATTGAATGTGTGTATCTCACTCAAAGTTTGAATGTGGCCTGAAAGAGCCAGAGTCTCACATTGCATCTTGGGTCATCTCCAGTCATCCTGATGAATATCAAACCACTGAACCCAGATGGCTCAGGAGAATGAAGTGAGGTTGGTGACCTTGCACAGCCATCTCTCTCTCAAATCAAAGTCAACTGCAAGTCATGTCATCATCTTGATGTCATGGTCCTCTTCAAGAAGGACAAACACAACAACAACAACAATCTTACTAGATGCTCTTCTGTCATTCTGTTGCTATTTCTGCCTTTGCCCCCTGCATTTCTTCACTCCTCCTGCTCCTTACTTTCTTCCTTCCTTTCTTCCTTTTCTCCCTCTGTCCACATGGGGTGTCATACTTTGTATGTGTTTGCCCTATCCAAATGAATATAAATTTTGATCACTTATACTTCAGAAGATATCTTAGGGCTAGGTTATTTTTTTCTCTACTTTTTTATGATATCTTTAAACAAACTTTAATTAGCTGTAGCAATTAGACAAGATAAAGATATTCAAGGAATAAGAATAGCCAAAGAAGAAACTAAGTTATCACTCTTTGCAGACGATATGATGATTTACCTAAAGAATCCCAGAAATTCAAGTAAAAAATTACTTGAATTATTAAAAAACTTTGGCAAAGTTGCAGGTTACAAAATAAACCCACACAAATCTTCTGCGTTCCTATATATTAGCAACAAAGTCCAACAGCAAGAGATAGAAAGAGAAATCCCATTTAAAGCTAGGGTAGACAGTATAAAATACTTAGGAGTCTACCTGCCAAAACAAACCCAGGGATTATATGAACACAATTGCAAGACACTTATTGCACAAATAAAGTCAAATTTAAGTAAGTGGAAAAACATTAGTTGCTCATGGGTAGGCCATGCTAATATAATAAAAATGACAATTCTACCGAAATTAATATACTTATTTAGTGCCATACCAATTAAACTATCAGACAATTATTTTCTAGAGCTGGATAAAATAATATCAAAATTCATTTGGAAAAACAAAAGGTCCACAATATCAAAGGCACTAATGAAAAGAAATGCTTGGGAAGGTGGCCTAGAGCTACCAGACCTCAAACTGTACTATAAAGCAGCAATTATCAAAACCACTTGGTATTGGCTAAGAAACAGAGAGGCAGACAAGTGGAATAGACTTGGCACTCAAGATGCAGTAGGCAAGGAATATAGCAACCTTCTGTTTGATAAACCCAAGGACTCCAGCTTCTGGGATAAGAACTCATTGTTTGATAAAAATTGCTGGGAAAACTGGACAACAGTGTGGTGGAAATTAGGCATAGACCCATACCTGACACCATACACAAGAATAAAGTCCAAATGGGTACATGATTTAGGTAAAGATTGATACCATGAATAAACTGGAGAAGCAAGGAATAGTGTATTTAACAGATCTATGGAGAAGGGAAGAATTCTTTACTAAAGGAGAGATAGAAAGCATTATGAAATGCAAAATAGATAACTTTGATTACATTAAACTGAGAAGTTTTTGCACAACCAAACCCAATGCAACCAAAATCCGGATGGATGTAGTAAATTGGGAAAGAATTTTTACAGCTAAGCTCGGGGATAAAGGCCTCATTTCTAGAATATATAGAGAACTGACTCAAATGTATAATCATACAAGTCATTCCCCAATTGATAAACGGTCAAAGGATATGAACAGGCAATTTTCAGAGGAAGAAATTAAAGATATCTATAATCATATGAAAAAATGCTCTAAATCACTATTGATTAGAGAGATGCAAATCAAAACAACTCTGAGGTACCACATCACACCTATAAGATTGGCAAACATGACAGAGCAAGAAAATGATAAATGCTGGCGAGGATGTGGGAGAGTTGGAACACTAATTCATTGTTGGTGGAGCTGCGAGCGCATCCAACCATTCTGGAGAGCAATTTGGAACTATGCCCAAAGGGCTACAAAAATGTGCGTACCCTTTGACCCAGCAATATCGCTACCAGGACTATATCCCCAAGAGATCATAAAAATGGGAAAGGGTCCCACATGTACAAAAATATTTATAGCAGCACTCTATGTAGTTGCCAAAAACTGGAAGTCAAGGGGATGTCCATCAATTGGGGAATGGCTGAATAAATTATGGTATATGAATGTAATGGAGTACTATTGTGCCATAAGAAATGATGAACAAGAAGACTTCAGAGAGGCCTGGAAGGACTTATATGACCTGATGCTGAATGAAAGGAGCAGAACCAGGAGAACTTTGTGCACAGCGACAACCACAGTGTGCGAGAGTTTTTTCTGGTAGACTTGGAATTTTATAATAACGCAAAAACTTCTTATAAAGAAAAAAATCCCAAAGGTGGTTCTCAAGGCAAAATGCCTTCCACACTCAGAGAAAGAAATATGGAAGTCATTCACAAAATGTAGCAGATCATGTTTGTGTATGTGTATGTGTTTGTGTATCATGTTTTGATTTGTTATATGATTTCTTTCATTTATTTTAGTCTGACTACATAGCATGACTATAGTGAAAATATACTCAATAGGAAAGTATATGTAGAACCTACACAGAATTGTATGCAGTCGTGGGGAGGGAGGGGGGTCGAGCGGGGTAGGTGTGGGGGGGATAAAATCTCAATTGTATGGCAGTGATTGTTAAACATTAAAAAATAATTTAAAAAATAAACAAACTTTAAAAAGCACTTTGCCTTATGTAGTTTTATTTACTAATTTCTTGAAAAATAGCTCTAAAAACCAAGCTTTGATAAAACCCATTGGGATTCAAATGGACCTACTTAACTAAGCCTTTAAAACCAAATCGTTCTGGCTCTCAGTGGTCAATAACAGGTTCTAGCCCAAGCCTCCATTGCTGGTTGTTTGGTTTTGATTGCTCAGAGTAAGTGTAAATAGCGGTTGTTTCTATTCTAGCCAGAGAGTCTTCCCCTTCCAGTCTGATTCTTTTGGGAAGGCAAACTAGTCCATCTTTTTTCTCATTTCTTACTTAGCCTATAGTCACTGAATGGATGTTACCTTACACACACTGAGACCTTGGGAAGACCTTTGCTTAAAAAGACCCAGATCTCCCACTGCAGCCAGGACCATGCTAGTCTCCAGACCTATGTTTTGCTACTTTACTCTGATGGCTCAAAAAGAGAATGAATCTGATGACTTTGCATAACCATCTCACTGACATCCAATTCACTTGCAAGTCAAAATATCACCCTCCTGATGGCATTAGTCTTCTTTGAAAATGAAGGATGAACATTAATCTCTATAATTTGAGGGTATCTGATAAGTAATTAATCTCTTCATTTTTAGTTTTCTTTCTTTCTCATTTCATTTCTAAATGAAATATTTCATATTTGAAATGCCTCTCTGTTACTGAGTGTTATCTTTTGTCCTGTATAATCACACTGAAATTGTAAGCACTGATCACTTTGAACTCCATGGCTCTTAAGAATGCATTATCTCTTGCCCTTCTATGTTTTATGTTGGTTGCAGAAAAGTGTGGCAGTATTTAAATTTTCTCTCCTTTACGTTTAAGGTTATCTCTCCTGATTTTTTACAGAACTAGTTGTTTACAAAATGAATTGTTAAAATTAACCACTAAGTGTCTTGGAAATTGCGGTCATGAGATTTTTTTTTTTTTTTTTTTTTTTTTTGTGGAAGCAATCTGTGAGTCTTTCAATTAGAATTTCATTTTCAATGTTTTTAAGTTCTGGTTGTTTGTTTTATATTATTTTCTTCATTGTGGTCTTAAATTTTTATGCCCTGTTATATTTTTCTGGAGGACCTCATTCTAACATCTCTATGCATCCTATCTTTGAGACAGGAACTTTACTTGCATAGTGAACATGGTTTTTTTTAATGTTTTTCTTTCGTATCTCTTCTTGATTGTCCATAACTTCCATGTATTTTCATTACCAATTGTTTATTCTCTCTTTATTTCTTTTGTAATACTTGCCATTGTAGATTCTAGTTTTCTCTTCTGCCTTTTATTTTTACAGAACACGCCAGAAATTCTGCTATTATTTATGTCTTATTTCTCTTTTGAACTACTCAGGAACAGCATGTTATAGTTCCATGTACTCCTCATATTGCACAGGGTTTTCTGTCTCATCAAGTATTGGGTCATTTCCCTTTGTTTTGTATTATTTATTTATAGATGCCTGAACTCATTTACTACATATAAAGACAATATTCCCTTCTGTGCTTAATGTTTTCCCTGTTGACATAACAGCTTATATTCAAGGTCTTTGAGTTTTTTTCTTCCTGAGATTTTTGTTCACTTTAAACTTCTTTTTTGTTATTTTTCTATATTTGCTTTCTGACTCTTTTCCTTCTGATACTCATTTCTTTGGAGAATGCTTTTTAAAGTTTCTCAGCCTCCTCCCACATTCTGCTCCTGCTTAGGGTTCCTGTTACCGAATGTCTTTTGGGTGGTCAGAACTAGGATTAACTAGATGCTGTATTCTTTCCCTCAGGTTTACTAAAAGGTTACATAAGATTCTTCCTGGTTCCCCCTTCACAAACACACACACACACACACACACACACACACACACACACAAATACACAGCTATACAATGTCCTGTTCTTGTTTCCTATATTGCTCCCTCTGTTGCTCATTTCTCTGGCCCATCATAAGCAATTCAGGGAACTTCTGTGCTGGTGATCCAAGACTGTTCACCCCAGTACTGGCACAACTCTATCATGGATGCTATAGGATTCTCTATCATAAGGTTGTATATTTCAGCATCAGCAAAATTGACACTGTGAGGGTATGGGGTTGTCTACCATCCCATTAGTAGTTTAGAACTTTGCCATGCAGGTCTTACAGAGTTGTGTTCTCCAGCCTGCTTTTATTTCTAAACAGCTGATGCTTGCTACACTATCCAAACTGCCAAAGCCTGGAGTCACAGTGTCTATAACCCTGGGAAGAAGGAGAGAAGACAAAGATACAGGCTTGAATGTTGTTGCAAACTTATATATTAGAGTTTTTGGCTCTGCTAATGCAACCTCACTTCCAGGAGCTTGGGAGGAGTGGTAGGAATGTTGAGTGTGCTCAGGGTCATTGAGTTTCATTTCAGGGTTTTTTTCAATATTATGATTTTTTAACCTTTTTTGAATTCAAAGTGCCCAAAACCATGGAGGGAAATGAAGTTATCTCTATCTTTGGTACATTTTGTTCAGTTGTAGGAATCAGAGAAAATTCCTAGACTTCACTTTTGTTGCCCTCCATTTGGGTTTAAAAATAAATCTTAAATATAGATCAGGTAAACAATACTCCTTCTGAAAAATCCAGGAATTTTAGTGGAATACATGCTGAATATGAATCAATGATACTGATTTTAACATCGCTGACAAAAACAAATAAATGAAAACTATACTATCTTGAGCTGCCTTGAAAGTTTTATATTGTCTAGAATGAGGGCAATGACATTTACAAGATAATTTTCCCTGATCAGATTACAGATAGAGAATCATATTTAATTCATGGAAATTATATTCCATTCTAGCAAGCATAAGAGAACATTGAGGAGGTTGACCACCATAGTAAGAGAACTGCAGATCATGACATGAGAAGACCAGTCAAAGAACTGTTTAACTTTTTTTTTTAATTTTTTAATTTTTCATTTTTTAACACAGTTTATAATAGATAAAACAATTCAAACTTTTGGTCCGGTGATATTTCTTTTGAAAGCATTTACAATATGGACCACAAAAGATTTTTTTTTTTAACATTAACCAACTGAGACATAAATAATATTTAAGTGCTAACTTCACAAGCTCTGGACCTAATTGTCTCCACAGTATTACTAAGAATTAAAGGACCCTAACTTATTGTTGTTGGTCTAAAGTCGTATGCCTAATAGCTTAATTTTAGACTTAACGTTGTATGTTCCCCTTTCAATAATCTATAATTGAACAGATCTGGTATTAAGCTTACAAATCTTTTGAATATAAAAAATTGCCACCAAGAGCAGGGACATTGCAGAGATACAATATCTCCCCAAGTTCATGTCAGTTCCAGGCAGGATTAGATTATCCACTTGCATTCAGTCACGCCTAAGGTCTGCCAGGTGTCAGGGGGAAATTGAGTCAGGAGAATCCTACCTCAGCCAAGCCTGAACAGCCACTCTCCCACCCTTCCCATGAGATCATCTTTTGCAGTTCATACCAGCATCTTACCAGCTTACTGACATCATGGGTTGGAGACTCAGATCGCCTTTCTTGCTACCCATACCTGGAGTTAGATTCAGAAAAACAGTCACTTAATAGTCCCATAGCATCTAAAAAATGGCAAATTCCAATAACCGGGTTTCAAATATGATTATAATTTTCATTTTGGCTAAGAATATCTTTTGAGGCAAGTCTTAAGTAAGTGGCTTACATGTCTTTCTATACATATTCTAGTTCCTGATTAAATAGCGATCATAAAATCAAATTTACCATTAAAACCTTAACTTTTCCATCAATGCCAAATTTTACCTGAGGCTACCTTCCTCTAAGAAATTTAGACTGAAGTTCTTTTCCCCAAACTAAAGATGTCATTGATTTATTCTCAGTAATTAATTTTGTCAGTTGTTTTGATACTAATTGCTTTTACCTCACTTTGTAACATGTCCAATTTTTCTCCCCATCACTCCCCTCCCCCTGCTTCCTAACACCTTGCATTCTGATTGCTCCTTCCTTCAGCGTACCCTCCTTTCTATCATACTCCACCCTTCCCTTATCCCTATCTTCTCTCTTTTCTTGTAGGGCAAGATAAATTTCTATATTCCATTCCCTGTAGTTCTTATTTCCCAATTATATGCAGTAAAAATTCTCAACATTTGTTTCTAATACTTGGAATTCCAACTTCTTTCCTTCCCTCCCTCCCTCCCCAGCCCCCTGAGAAGGGAAGTAATTCAATATAGACTAAATATGTGTTCTTTTGCAAAAAACTTCCTTAATAATCATTCTGTGTAGTACTAATTATATTGTGCTCTGTCCTATTCTATCCCCCCTTATTTTTTCCCCTACAAGTGACCTTGTCCCTTCTCAAAAGTGTTTATTTCTAGTGACTCCCTTCTCTCATTTGCCCTCCTTTCGAACAATCCCCTCACCCCATTTGTCACCTCTTCTCCTTCTTTTCTGTGGTGTGATATAAATTTTCATATCAAATTTAGTAAGCATGTTATTCCCTCCTTCAGCCACATGTGGAGAGAGTAGTTTTCTTTTTCCCTCCTCTCCTCTTCTCCCTTATCTCCTCCATTGAATAAGATTTTTCTTATCTCTTTTATGAGTTATAGCCTGCCCTGTTCTATTTCTCCTTTTCTCTTCCCAGAATTTTCCTCCTTCACCCCTTAATTTTTTTATTTTATTTTATTTTTTTGTGTGAATATCCTCTCTTCTGATATAACACACCCTGTACTCTCTATCTATCTATGTGTATGTGTATGTACAATCTCTCCATCTACCCAAATACTGAGAAAAGATTCAAGAGTTAAAAATATTTTCTTTCCATACAGTAATGTAAACAGTTCAGCTTTAGAGAGTCTTTTATGATGTTTCTTTCCTGTTTACCTTTACATGTTTCTTTTGATTCTTGTGTTGGGAAGTCAAATTTTTCTATGCAGATCTGGTCTTTTCCTCCACAAAAATGATTGAAAGTCGTATACATCATTGAATGACCATTTTTTCCCTTGAAGTATTATACTCAGATTTTCTGGGTAGGTGATTCTTGGTTTCAATCCCAGTTCCTTTGACTTCTGAAATATCTCATTCCAAGCCCTTCAATCCCTTAATGTTAAAGCTGTCAGATCCTGTGTTATCCTGATTGCATTTCCACAGTACTCAAATTGTTTCTTTCAAGCTGCTTGCTGTATTTTCTCCTTGATCTAGGAACTCTGAAATTTGGCCACAATATTCCTAAGAGTTTTTCTGTTTGGGTCTTTTTCAGGAGGTGAATTCTTTCAATATTTATTTTGCCCTCTGATTCTAGAACATCAGGGTAGTTTTCCTTGATAATTTCATGAAAGATAAGTTTTAGGCTCTTTTTTTGATCATGGCTTTCAGGTAGTCCTATAATTTTTATATTATTTCTCCTGGATCTATTGTCCAGGTCAGTTGTTTTTCCAATGAGTTGTTTCACATTATCTTCTATTTTTTTCAAATTTTTGGTTTTGTTTACTAACTGCTTGGTTTGACTCAAAGTCATTAATTTCCTTAACTCAGTTCTCTCTTTCAATGAAGTGTTTTGTTCAGTGAGCTTTCAAACCTTCTCCTCCATTTGGCTAATTCTCCTTGTTAAAACCTCTTTCTCATCGTTGGCATTTTGGACCTCTTTTTTCCAATTGAGTTAGCCTCTTTTTAAAGCTGTTATTTTCCTGAGCATTTTTTTTTTTGGTTCTCCTTTAGTATGCTGCTAACTTGTATTTTAAGGTCTTCTATTGTCTGAGACCAATTTAAGTTCCCTTTGGAGGCAGAAGCCTTGACTTCCTCTGAAGTATGCCTTGTTCTTCCTCATCCAAAAGGATGAGGGGAGACACCTATTCCCCAAGAAAGTAACCTTCTATGGTCTTATTTTTTCCCTTTTTTGGGCATTTTCCCAGCCAGTTACTTGACTTCTCCACAACCACCTGGCCTCCAGCAAGCCAGCACTTGAGGGCTGAGATTCAAAGGAGCTGCTCCCAAGCTTCAGGGGCTTTTTGGTGGGGTTGGGGCTGCTATTCAGTGTGAGAGTAAATTCAGCTGCTCAGATGGGGGCAGGGCTGCCACACAAGTCTCGGTTCCCTCAGGTGCTTTTTGATGAGACCTTCAACAATGGATGTGGGCTACTGCCTGCTTTGGGAGCCTTGTCTGCTGCTGCCTCTACTGCTGCCCCCTGAGGAGGCCTGAGTTATGGGGAAACCCCACTCCCCTCTTGGCCAGCCAAAAAGACCCTCTCACTGACCTTTGGAGCCTGTGGGTTGAGGGATCTGCCCTGCAGCTGGAGATTCTGTCCCTGAAGCCTGCTTGGATCTGCTCCTTCTGATGTCACATGGCCAAGGCAGGTCTGGGCTCTACAGGTGCCCGACAGACCTTTCCCATTGGTCTTTCAGGTCTCTCTGGGACAGAAATCTCCTCCACTCTGTTGTTCTGTGGCTTCTGCTACTCTAGAAATTGTTTAGAGTTCTTCTTTACAGGTATTTTATGGGCTGCGGTGTAAGAGCTAAGCATATGTGCTTCTTTCTACTCCACCATCTTGGCTCCTCCCCCTGTTTAACTTTTTAAAGACCTCAAGGAGGTAAGGAAATGGTAGTTATTCTTAAGTATTTGAAGTTTATCATGTGGTAGGAGTCTTATTATCTGTAAGTAAAACAATATTTGTTAAGCATTTTCTACATACAAGGTACTGTGTTAAGTGCTAGAATACCCTATTTGGGGTTTTCCTGACAAAGATATTACAATGGTCTGCCATTTCCATCTCTATTTCCATTTACATATGAGAGATAGAGGCAAACATAGCTAAAGATCTTGTTCAGAGTCATACATCTACTAAATGTTTGAGGCTAGATTTGAAATCAAGAAGATGAGTCTTCCCTGACTCCAGGTCTGGCATTCTACCATTCTGCCATCTAGCTGTCCAACAGAGTCAGGTTGAGGTTTGAGGTGAGTTAGAGGGATGTTCAATATTAGAGTATGCTATGACAGGACATTATGTGATCCACCACGCTAAAAATTGTTAACTAAAAAGTAGATGGTAACTTGCTAAGAATTTCTGTTCAGGTATGAATTAGACTAGATGGTCTTATAAGTAATCATCAACTAACAGTTTTTGTGATTCTGTTAATCAACTACAAAGAAATGATGATTTAAATCTGTAGAAAAGTATTCAATTTTTATAGAAAAATGTAGACACAGAAGAGAACAGGGTTAAAGATAGAACCTTTGACAGCATGGGTATTTAAGGTTTGAGGTTAATTAATTCAGCAAAAATAATGGAAGAAAAAAGCAGCCAGAGAGAAAGGAGTAGAATCTAGACAATATTCAGGAAAATAAGAGGGTAGAACATTTTGTGAAAGACTGAGTGCTTAGTAACTTTAGATTCTTTAGACAAGTTAAGAAAGATAAGAACTTTAAAAAGTCTACCGATTTGCTTATTAGGGGCATGATAAGTAAATTTTTGAGCAGTTAGGTAGGGAAGTGGATAGAGGACTGGACCTAGAGTAAGAAATACTCACCTTTTTGCTTCAAACCCAGCCTCAGACACTAGCTGTGTGACTCTGGGCAAATCACTTAACCCTTTTTAACTCAGTTTCCTCATCTGCAAATGGACTGGAGAAGGAAATGGCAAACCTTTCCATTATTTCTATCAAAACTTCAAATGGAGTCATGAAGAGTCAGGCATGACTGAAATAATCTAACAATAACAAAATCTTTGCCAAGGAAACCCCAAAGAGGGTCATGAGGAGTTGGGTACAACTGAAATGACTGAACAAAAACAAGTTATTTTCTAAAATAGATGCTGTAGGAGAAATGAGAAAAAAAGTCATATTGCAAGGAATTGAAAGGAACTTGGACCATGAAAAGACATCAGGTAGAACAGATTTTCTGTTCTAAAAAAGTGCTAAACTAAAAAAAGAGAATAGAACAGGTGTGAGAAGGGCAGCAGTTTTAAGTAACAGCTTTATCCCTTTTTTTCTTTTCCCTTTTTGGTTGTTCTTTTTTTCCTTTTCTATTCTTTTTCATCGTAGGCTTTAACCATGATTTTCATTTATGTATTTATTCATTCATCTTATGTATTCTGGTAAAGAGACAGGAAGATGCCACCAAAGAAGAGATCAAATATGTCTCAGGGAGAAGAAATAATTGTGCCAGAAAAGTCTCTGAAGAAGTTGGAAGGAATTGGGTCAAAGGCATAGATGTTGAGGTTAGCCCTGTAAATGAAAAGGAATACATTTTCCATAGAGAAAGGTTAAAAAAGAGGAGATAATGGGAGATAGTGTTATCAACTAATAAAACCGTGCCTGGAAATTCAGAAGAAATGTAACCAACCTTGCCATGTAGGTTAATCTCTTGCCCAGCATATTAGTCTTTTTCTGGTAATACTATTTCTCTCCCTTTGAAAGGACATGAAGTTTAGCTATTTAGTCCTGTTGCATTAACAGATGGTACACTTTCTAGGTTGTCAATCTCATAGAAAGAGGCTAGCTATTATTTTAGGATTCTACTGCATACAAAATTATAGTTAGGAGGTTTAAAATATAAAATATCCTGGTTTTGCTCACATGGAAATGAGGAAACAGCAATGTAATGTTATACTGAAGGAAGACATTTTTAAAATAATATTTGCAATAAAAAATAAATTACATTTCATTTTTTTTTTGAAGAACTAAAACTTCTTAGCTAATTTTGATCAACACAACCTATTGTCCCTCACTCAAGGGACCTCTATAACATAACTCTCTTGGTCTTATGGGTGTTGGAGATTTCATGCTTTATAGAAAGATATTCTTTTGAATCCCTAGTCGATCTCTTGTGTTCCCTCTCCCACTTTTCCATGTTATTTGTTGACTTCCTTTGTCTTCTTCCTAGCCCTGGGCTTTCAAAGCATTTCTCTGGCTGGAAGCCTATAGATCTAAGTTTCTACAGGTAAAAAGTGTATAAATGGTAAGGATGCATAAAAGAACTTGGCTAAATGATTATTTTTCTAAAACTTAAAGAAAAAATCCACTTTGTTCACCATCACTATTACTCAGGGTAATAGAGGGAGAGAGAAAAGTTACAATCTGAATAGATGTAAAATTCTTATATTTCATTTACATTAATTTTACATTCCAATTTGTAAGAATTGTTTGAGTCCAAGATAAGAGGGATTTTTAGAACATAATTAACCTTTTGAAGATTTTTTTCCTCTCTAAAAAATATTTGTCAATGACATAACGAGATTTATGAACTCACTTTCTGTCTCCCTCTTTAAGAGGTAACTTCGTGATGTGCCCAGTGTAATCTTCCAAAACTCAGCCCACGTCCAAGTGAAGCCTATGATCAGGTATGAGGAATTGGAGGGAAAAGTCATTTTCTTCACCATATTCTTTTCCCCTATTACATTTACATCTATTTAATTTGGAGCAATTTTTCATCTACCACTTTAGAGAAATACTCTGGTTTTGAATATGAAACAGAAAACCAGATGCCCAAATGATCTTCTCACAGCAATATCATTAAAAGAACTAAAAAAGAATAAAGGTTAACTTAATGTAAATTTCCCCAACATGTCTTATTATGAAATTAGTCTTAAGTCCCATCATTCATTAAAAGAGCCCTGGTTCGTTTTGGATCTCTTGGCATTTAAAATTTATGAACCGATATTAAATGCTTTGGAATTTACCTGAGTATAATGTTCTCTTTCCTTTTTAAAAATGCATTTGACAGAAAGGATTTTATTTCCTAATCAACATATGAGCAGCATATTTCTTATTAAGCTTAATGGAACTTCCAAGGTTGCAGTCACACATACAGAACCAAGAACACTGGTCAAAAATTTGAGAAGTTCAAAGTGTAAGAATACTTCAGACAAAATGAAACTTTTCTCCAAACTTAAACCTTATCAAAATAGTTTTAATACCACAAAACTGAACTAAGAATCTCTGGAGAACATGGGCTGTTTTCCCATTCTTTTTTCAGTTCATGAGGAAGTCATAGAATGTCAAAAGAACAAATATAAAAATGAGTTTTGATGGGGGAGTTATCTCTTCTCCTCAATTTTATATCTCTTCAATTTTATATTTCCAGAAAAACTCAACATGGTTAGATAATACTTGTTTCAATGCAGAAAAATAAGGGTAAAAGAAAGCTCAATGTGGAAAACAAAAATTTGATAATATCAATATAATATTATACCTTTGCCCCTTGAATTTGAATAAAAATATAGCATGCACCTCTGTTATGCAAGAAATGTGAGGGTGGCAGTGTATAAAGAACATACTCAAAACCACAGAGATCCCAGTACAAGTGACACCTCTGAAACATAATGACTCTGGGACCCTCATAAAGTTTTAAGATGAAGTGAACAAGCATATATTGAGTACCTACTATGTGCCCACTACATACAGATGCTATATTAAAGTTCTTTTCAAATATCTTCCTTTGATCCTCAGAGCAACCATGGGAGATAGGTGCTTTAGAGTTGAAAAGAATGGATAGAGAGAGGTTATGTGATTTGCCTTGGGTCCCAGAGATAGTAAGAAGTGTCTGAAGCAAGATTTGAACTTAGATATTCCTGACTCCAGGTGTAGTACTCTAGTCAATATGACACATCGTTGTCCCTAGGCAGTTCTTTAAGGAGGATTCTTAGGTTCATTAAATAAATCTAAATTACAATTTAAGACATGTGAGAGAGTCATTCTTCACTCCTAAATTGAATACTTTTAAAATATTTTGGGGGGAGGCAGAGCCACCAATAAAGCAGAATAAAGGCAGATATTCACCTGAGCTGTCCCTCAAACTTCTCCCAATACCTTTAAATAATGACTTTAAACAACTGGTAGGAGATTAGAGGAATTTCTTTGCTAGCCCTGAGGTAAGGACTCTATTGCTTTGCTCATTTTCTGATCTGCATCATAGTCTTGCGTGGCAATCCCAGGGTGAGAAAGTGCACTAGCATAACAGAGCTTGTGGCCACAATGGAGGGGGCATCCTCCTAATAGTTCCAGGGCAGAAAGAGTGCTTGTGATCACTCAGACCACAGCATAGGCCAGAAGTTGAGTAAAAACCTCTCCTTAGATCATACCACCTTAGAAGAACAGAAAACTTACAGGTTCTTAGAAATATCTCCGAAGATGTCTGCACAAAATCCCAAAAGCATGGGACAGTACACCCTCCACACTGGAAGCAGAGCCCCACTTTAACAAAGAGTTAAGAATAAAGTAACAAGCTAGGAAAAGGAACAAACAATAAAAGAAAAAAAATCTCACCATAGAAAGTTACTATGGTGACAAGGAAGATCAAAACACAGGTTGAGAAGATAAAGTTAAAACTCCTACACCAAAAGCCCCCAAGAAAAATGTGAATTGGTCTCAGGTCAAAGAAGAGCTCAAAAAGGATTTTGAAAATCAAGAACCCCAGGTAACTGCAGAAACTGCTCCTGAGACTAGGAGCCTGCAGATTAAATGTCTCTAAGTCACCTTCTTGAACTTCCAGGAATCAAAATGGTGGAGTGATTTGGTAAACACTATCTCCTTCCCCTTGTCAACCTTGAAAAACTCAGAGAATATTTCCTCAGGAAAAATCTGGGAAGAGTGAGATTAGCCAAAGTGGTAAATAGTCTCTTAACCTGTGAGGGTAGGAAAATTGCAAAGGGGGATTATTCTTGCTGTGGCTGAAGGGGAACAGTGCAGGACCAGAGTTATCCAAGATAGCCCCACCTCAGTGAACCAGAAGGAAATCCTGAACCGCAGAAGGATGGAGCCCGCAAACGTCAACACTAGGACTCTAGGCATGCCTCAGCACAGCCAGGGGAATAGAGAAGAAACTAGTTCAAACACTAGTTCACCAACCACTGAGCCTGCCTGTGCTCAGGAGAGGAGACTTCTTTTGGGTAGACCACTCTTCCTCCACACTTAATGCAGCCAGCTCCAGGGCAATTCTGGGAAACTTAGAAAGAATTCAACTGGCCTCTGCTTTGGCACATCAGGCAGCTCAGTATGCTACAGCATTCTACCTCTACCTGGAAGAACCAGAGGCCACAATACACAAAGCCTCAAGTTCTAAACACAAGAATGGTGGCACAGAGCCCCTTGTGCCCCAGAAGCAGATATTCATTTTAAAAGTCAGGAAGAAAGTTATTATCATGAGTAAAAAGTGAAGCAGAAAAGATCTTAGACTCTTTCTTTGGGGACAAGGACCAAAAAACAATTACCAAAGAGGTCAGCATTGAGACTGTACTCCCATCTGAAGCTTCAAAAGGGAATATGAACTGGTCAGAAGAACAAAGAGCCTTCTTGGAAGAGCTCTGGAAGGATTTAAAAACCCAAATTAGAGAAATAGAAGAAAAATTGACCAATGATTTAAAAAATATGAAAAAAATCACAGAAGAATTTAAAAGGAAAATTGGACAAATGGAAAATTAAGTACCAAACCTAAGTGGGACAAATGAAAAAGGAAGTACAAAAATTAACCGGAGAAAATAACTCCTTAAAAGGAATAATTGTACAAAAGGAAAAGGAGACACAAAAGTTAACTGAAGAAAAAAAATTGTTAAAAATAAAAATTGGTCAAGTAGAAGCTAATGACTCTATGAGACATCAAGAATCAGTCAGAGAATCTAAAGAAGGAAAATAAGGAAAAAAATGCAAAATATCTCATTGGACAAACAATTGACCTGGAAAATAGATCCAGGAGAGAAAATCCAAAAATTATGGGTCTAACAGAGAGCCATGATGAAAAAAAAAGAGCCTGGACAATGTCTTCTAAGAAGTCATCAAGGAAAACTGCCCAGAGGTCCTAGATCCAGAGGGTAAAATAATCATCAAGAGAATCCACAGTTCACCTCCTGAAAGGGATCCTAAACTGAAAACACCAAGGAATATTGTTATCAAATTCCAGAACTATCAAATGAAGGAAAAATATTGCAGAAAGAAAAAAAAAACAGTTCAAATATCAAGCAGCTAAAGTCAGGATCACACAGGACCTTGAAGCTTCTACATTAAAAGATTGGAAGAAATTGAATATGATATTCCATCAGGAAAAGCAGCTGGGACTACAACCAAGGATCAATTGCCCAGCAAAACTGAGAACAATATTTCAAGCAAGGAGATGAACATTCAATGAAATAAAGGATTTCCAGACCCTCCTGATGAAAAGGTTAGAGCTCAATAGAAAATTCAATCTTCAAGCACAAGTCTCAAGACAGGCATAAAAGGTTAAAAATACAAAAATAAAACAAAATTTGTTATTCAGTATCATCCCTATAAGGGAAGATGATACTTGTTAATCTTGAGAAATGTATATTTTTATGATATGTAAAAGGGATATACATAGATAGAAGGAGTGGGTATAAATTAAATGACATGATGATAAAATGTAATTTAAGGGTGCAAAGGATTGTAACAGGAGATGGGAAAAGGAGGAGGCAGGACTGGTTCAATGTTAGGAAACCTGTCAGCATGATTGAAAAAATCAACAATAAAATTAACAGAAACCACATGATTATCTCAGTAGATGCATAAAAAGCCTTTGACAAAATATAACACCCATTCCTATTGAAAACATTGGAAAGCATAGGAATAAATGAAGTTTTCCATAAAATAATAAGCACTATCTAAACCATCAACAAGCATTATATGAAATGGGAATAAGCTGGATCCATTTCTAATAAGGTCAGGGGTTAAAAAACCACTGTTATTCAATATAGTACTAGAAATGTTAGCTTTAGCAATAAGAGAAGAAAAAAATTGAAGGAATAAGAGTAGGCAAAGAAGAAACAAAGTTGTCACTCCTTGCAGATCATACGATGACATACTTAAAGAATCCCAGAGAAGCAAGTAAAAAACTACTTGAAATAATCTCAGCAACTTTGGCAAAGTTGAAGATTACAAAAAAAGCCCACATAAATAATCTGCATTTCTTTATATTACTAACAAAGCCCAACAGCAAGAGATAGAAAAAGAAAGCCCATTTAAAGCTATGGTAGATACTATAAAATATTTGGGAGTCTACCTGCCAAAACAAACCCAATTTGTTTGGGAAATTATAAAACACTTTTTGGACAAATACAGTTAGATCTAAGTAACTTGAAGAACAGCAATTGCTCATGGGTAAGCTGAGCTAATATAATAAAAATGACAATCCTACCTAAATTAATTTACCTATTCAGTGCCATACCAATCAAACTGCCAGATAATTATTTCCTAGAGCTAGAAAAAAAACACTATCAAAATTCATCTGAAAGAACAAGTCTCAGAATATCAAGGGAACTAATGAAAAGAAATTGTAGGGAAGGTGGCCTAGCCCTACCAGATCTCAAATTGTATTATAAAGAGCAATCATGAAAACCACTTGGTACTGGCTAAGAAATAGAGACTAGAGCAGGGGAATAGGTTAGGGACTCAAGACATAGTAGTCAATGAATATAGCAATCAACTATTTGATAAGCCCGAGGACCCCAGCATCTTGCATAAAAATCCACTGCTTGACAACAATTTCTGGGAAAACTGGATAACACTGTGGCAGAAACTGGGCATAGACCAATGCCTGACACTGAACACAAGAATAAAGTTCTAAAGGATACAGGATGTAGGTATAAAAACTGATATTATAAACAAAATATGGGAACAAAGAATAGTGTATTTGTCAGATTTATGAAGAATGGAGAAATTTTTGACTGAACAAGAGGCAGAGAACATTATGAAGTGCAAAATGGATAATTTTGATTACATTAAATTGAAAAGTTTTTGCACAAACAAACCTAATGGAACCAAGATTAGAAGGGAAGCACAAAATTGAAAAAGAATTTTTGCAACTAGTGTATGTGATAAAGACTTCATTTCTAAAATGTATAGAGAATTGAGTCAAATGTGCAAGCACACAAGTCAATCCCCAATTGATAAATGGTCAAATCATATGAATAAGAAGTTTTCAGAGGAAGAAATTAAAGCTATAGTCATTCGAAAAAATGCTCTAAATCACTATTGATTAGAAAGATGTGAATCAAAGCAACTCTGAGGTAGTACTTCACACATACCAGATTAGTTAACATGACAAAACAAGAAGATGATAAATGTTGGAGACGTTATGGGAGAGTTGTAACACTAATTCATTGTTGGTGGATCTGTGAACTGATCCAACCATTCTGGAAAGCAATTTGGAACTATGCCCAAAGGGCTACAAAAATGCGTATATCCTTAGACACAGCAATATCAATTCTAGGACTGTATCCCAAAAAGATCATAAAAATGGGAAAGGGTCCCACATGTATAAAAATATTTATAGCAACTCTCTTTGTGGTGGCCAAGAACTGGAAATGGAGGGGATACCCATCAATTGGGGAATGGCTGAACAAGTTGTGATATATGAATGTAATGGAATACTATTGGGCTCACAAGAAATGATGAACAGGAAGACTTCAGAGATGCCTGGAAGGACTTATATGAACTGAAGCTGAGTGAAAAGAGCAGAAGCAGGAGAACTTTGTACACAGCAACAGCCACAGTGTGAGAGGAATTTTTCTGGTAGATTTAGCCCTTCACAGTAATGTAAAGACCTAAAAACTTCCCAATGGACTCTTGAGTCAAAATGCCTCCCACATCCAAAGAAAGTACTATGGAATTGGATAGCAGAATGATGCAGACCATTTTATTTTGTGTTATGTTTTGTTTTGTTTTCATGGTTTCTCCCATTCATTTTAATTCTTCTATGCAACATAACTAAGGTGAAAATGTATTTAATAAGAATGTATGTGTAGAACCTACATAAGATTGCATGCCATCTCAGGGAGGAAAGGGGAAGGAATGGGGAAGGAGGGGGGTGGAGGGGGTAAAATCTAAGTTATATGGAATTGATTGCAGAAAGCTGAAAATAAATAAATTAACTGAAAAAAATCAAGTAAGAGGAGGAGAAGAAAAGCTTGGAAGAGAAATACAAGTGATGCAAGAGAATCATGAAGAATGAGTTCACAGCTTAATAAAAGAGATGTAGAAACATTCTGAAGAAAATGACACCTTAAAAAAGAATCTAGATGAAATGGTTAAACTGGTTCTAATAGCCAAACAATAGAAAAATTCCTTAAAACATCAGAATTGACCAAATTAAAAAGAGGCACAAAAAATCACTGAAGAAAGGAATTTCTAAAAAAAATAGAATTGGCCAAATGGAAAAGGGGTACACATGCTCACTAAAGAAAATGACTCCTTAACAATTAGAATTTAGCAAATAGAAGCTAGCCACTTTAAGGGAACAAGTAAGTACAACAATAAAACAATGAATAAATAAATAGATAAAACCAAAAGACTGAAAAAATAGAAACAGGATGAAATATCTTATTGGAAAACAACTGACCTGAAAAATAGATCCAGGAAAGATAATTTAAAAATCATTGGTCCAGCTGAAAGCTGTGATCAAAAAAAAGAGATCATAGGCACTGTCTTTCAAAAAATTATCAAGGAAAGCTGTCCTGTTATTCCAGATCCAGAGGGTAAAGTAGAAATTGAAAGAATCCACCAATCACCTCCATAAAGATATCCTAAAATGCCAACTTCCAGGAATATTATAGCCAAATACCTGAGTTTCCAGATGAAGGAGGAAACATTACCAGCGGCCAGAAAGAAACAATTTAAGTATCATGGAGCCACAGTCAGGATAACACAAGATTTAGCAACTTCTACATTAAAGATTGGGAGGTATTGGAATATAATATTCTGGAGGGCACATGATCTAGAATTAGAACCAAGAGTCACCTACCTGGCAAAACTGAATGTAATCCTTTAGAGGAAAAAGAGGTATTCAATTAGATGGAAGACTTTTGAGAATTCTTGATGAGAAGACCACAGCTGAATGGGAAAATTTGCACTCAAATACAACTCTTGAGAGAAGCATAGAAAGGTAAACAGGAAAGAGAAATCATAAAGGACTGGTAAGGTTAAACTGTTTTGATTCCTACATGGGAAGGTGGTATTTGTAACCCATAGGGACATTCACATTATTAGGGCAGACAGAAGGACTACATACATATGTATGTAGTCCTTCTATCTGCCCTAATAATGTATACATATATACATATATTACATACATGTATATATGTACACACATATATGTGTGTGTATGTATACACAGAAGGCATAAGTGTGATGAATATGAAGGGATTATATAGAAAAAACATAAAATTAAGGTGTGAGAGAGGAATGTACTTGGTAAAAGGGAAAGAGAGAAGTAAAACGATAAATTATTTCAAACAAAAGAGGCAAGAACAAGGTTTTGCAGTGGAGGAAAATAAGAGGGAGTTAAGGGGGAGTGAGGGTATCTTGCTCTCATCAGAACTGACTTTAAGAGGGAACATACACATTCAATTGATTTAGAAACCTATCTTACTCTACAGAAAAGAAGGAGGGGAAAATATGAGCAAGGAGGGAGAGTCATAGAAGGAAGGGCAGATAGCAGGAGGAGGTAATCAGAAGCAAAACCCTTTTGAGGGGGAACAGGATGAAAAGAGAAGGGGAATAGAATAAACAAGGAGGAGGAATAGGATGGAGGGAGATACTGTTAAACAATAGCAATCATGGGGGAAAATTGAGTCAATTTTCTCTTATAAAGGCCTCATTTCTCAAAAATATAGAAAATTGAATAAAATGTATAAAAATATGAGTCATTCCCCAATTAAAAAATTATCAAAAGATATGAACAGTATTCAGGTGAAGAAATCAAAGCTATCTATAGCAATATGAAGAAAATGTTCTAACTCCCTATTGGTGCAAGAAATGCAAATTAAACAATCCTTAGGTACTACATCATACCTATTAGGTTGGTTATTAGGACAGGAAAGGAAGGTGACTGATAGTGGAGGACATGCGGGAAAATAAAACAGTAATGCACTATTGGTGAAGTTGTTACCTGATTCAATCACTCTGCAGAGCAATATGGAACTATGCCAAAAGGGCTATAAAACCACGCATATCCTTTGACCTAGCAATACCACTACTAGGTCCTTATAACAAAAGAGATTTATATAAAAGGAAAGAGCCTATGTGTGCAAAAATATTTATAGCAGCTCTTATCTGAGGGTAAAGCAGTGGAAATTGAAGGGATGCCTATCGATTGGAGAACGACTGAACAAATTGTGAGATGTGACTATGATAGAATACTATTGGGCTATAAGAAATGATGAGAAGGATGATCTCAGAAAAACCTGGGAAGACTTTGATAAGCTGATACAAAACGAAATCTACTGTGCACAAATTAACAGCAATATTGTAAGATGAAGATCTGTGAATGACTTAGCTATTCTAAGCAATGTCATGATCTGAAACAACTCTGAAGGCATTATGATGAAAAATCCATCCCCAGAGAAAGAATTGATGGTGTCTGAATACAGATTGAACTTTGGTTCAATCATTTTTTTTTATTCTGGGGAGATCTATATTTTCTTTCACATCATAACTATTATGCAAATTTTTTCATGACTACACAGTATAACCTATATCAAATTGTTTGCCTTCTCAATGACAGGGGTGGGGAGGGAGGAAGGGAGAGAATTTGTAACTCAAAGTTTTAAAAACAAATATTAAAAATTGTTTTTATATGTAAGTAGTTAAAAACAAAATACTAAATAAATAAAAATAGATGAGGAAAAAACAAAAATGGAAAGGCAAAACTGGAAAAATCTTTTGATACGTAGGATGGGTCCATATGATTACACTACAACTTCTGGTAAAGTGAACAATTAAGTCAGTCAGCTGCAACAAATACATTATCATTGCTGTTGACTGAACTGAGTGATGTCTTTGATTGAGTAGGATGAATTAACTGCAGGTTTTGGTATCATTTAGATGCAAAGGATCTGTGATTTTACCAGGATGGCAAACTCTTGCTTTCTGAACTTCCTCTTTTAAATTAACAGTTTATTGTTTATGATTCAGTAGATTAGTCTTTCAGTATTCTTTAAAAGAAACAAAGTTTAAGTGATATGCCTGGGATCTGGCGGCATGCTAAAGCCAGAACTGATTTTAAATTTTCAGTGAAAACATCCATATCTTGGAAATCAGCACATGCTACAAATCAGGTTCTGATTTGTGTTTGGTTCATTATCTTTACTTAAGAAGTGAGAGAAAAAATGCCAATGATACAGACTAAACTTTAAAAGTGTGTTATGTGAATATTTGTGTGGTGGGGAGGGTAGAGAAGTAAATAGGGTAAATGTGGTTAAACATTTATTAGAATTCTCCTGCTTGGATCACAGAGCTAATAAAAGCTTGTAACAAGATTTGAGTCTATAAAGTATTTTCTGATAACAAATGTAGCACTCTATCCTCTATGCTACAGCTGCTTTGCATATCTTATAAGTAAAAATTAAAAATTAAGCATTCTAACATTTTAAAAGAAGTACCCATTTTTATTTTCTCCAGAATAAAAATATGCATACCACCTGAGAAAGTGTGTGTGTGTGTGTGTGTGTGTGTGTGTGTGTGTGTGTGTGTGTGCCTTAAACAGAGCTGGAGAATAATTTTTGTTTGATAACCCAGTGCAGGGTGGGGGGTGGGGGGCGGATCTATACTGGTCAAATAGAAAATAATGTCTGGCTAAGAGAATAAAAGTTACTCTGTAGAATTAGGCAATTGAAGAGGCAAAGCAAAGGTTGAAATCAACATCAAAATTAGAAGAAAGATAAAAATGAGACAACATTGTGCAGAATCACAATAGCTCCAATCAGATCTATTTAAATGAGCAACTGGTGGCAGATCTGTCTTATCTTATCTTATCTTATCATCTACCTATCTGAGGCATTCATTTAGAGTATCACCACTTTCTATGCAGGTTGACCAATTTAAAAGTAATTTCCACAATAAAAAGATCAAAAGAGACCAGAAATGGTCTTTGCCAGAAAAATTTTCATTTCCCTAATAAATAAAGAAGAATGGCCAGCCAAGAGAAACAATAATTTAAAATAAAAATCTCGTTTGTAACAAATGATGGAGGTGTGGGTGGGGGGAAAACAGAGACAAAGCCCAAAGGCCATGTACATATTTGTGGCTTTTCAGTTGTAGCTACAGTAAGTCTTTTTAAAACCTAAGGAAACTTTGTGCTCATCTTTGTATCTGCAAAATATATAATCAATAAGACATTAATAAATACAATCACGTATACCTTATTTCTCAGAACTTTATGGGGACAACATATACATGTCAATTAAATTATTAGAAGGGAACAGAAAGACTTTCACATATGATTTTCTTCAGTTTATCACCTCTTCAGTCTCACTGTTGCCTGAATGATATAAATAATACAAGATTTCACTGTTTTTGTTTGTGGATTACCTCTTCCCAAATATTTGAATCTGTAGAGCAAAATGCAATCTTAAAAGTTCTTATCCAACATAATATCTCCCAAGAGTAAGTTATTGTCATATAAGATTCCTTGAAAAAAATACAAACACAGTAATAACTTTGTCCAATTGCTAGCATAAAACACAGAAATCTACACTAACGGTATTCTGGAAGACATCCTGAACAGAGTTTAAATAGAAAGTCAAATCTATTCAGCAAATATTGCTTTTTGTAGATGACATGGTGAATGTTTTTGGTATGCTTTAAAAATTCTGAGATCCTTGATTACTTAAAAGTAATTTGCCCAATAATACAGATGATTAGAAGAATGACTATATTCTAGACTATGAAAAGAATTAATTCATTCCTACATATATCTTGAATATAGGTACAACAGATTTCCAGTAACCTGGACTCCAAACCAAAAAGGAAGAAAAGAATGGGGTTATATTGTATTGAGAATATTTTGAAATACTTTCATTGATCCCTTGGTGTCCCCTGTCACAAAATCCCATCTTTTTTTTTAAGACTGATATTTTTCCAGTCATTCTTTGAGTCTGTTAAATGTGGAATACCACAATCTGTTAAGAATCATAATGGAGGCTTACCTATGGTAAAATGGAAACCATATGTCATAAGTTGGTGTAAGAAAACCATAGCATAGTACAAATAATGACTTGAATAGTCATATAATACAAGGACTGTTAGATATGACATTAAAGGACATGAGTTTGAATCTTACCTCTGATACTACTGGTATGATTTTGGATATCAGTAATGCTCTCTGAGCTTCAGTTGCCTTGTCTATTACATGATAACATGAAAAGAACTACTAGATTGATTCTAAAGTCTTTTCCCAAGCTAAAATCTGTAATCCTGTAATGCTAGAAAATGGTATATAAAATATCAACCAAAAATATATATGAATGGATGAGGAGAGACAGTAATACATCAAAAAGAAGGGTAATGAGTGCATAACCTCAATGCTTGAATAGAACCCAGAAAATATTAAATTACCTGAAGGAAAGACCCCAGAGCCCTTGGAAACTGCTTAATGGAGGATTTGTTGGAGTACATGGACCAACAGGTCATATGATGAGAAGGTATAGAGAGATGGTTGTGACTTGACCCATTGGTCAATTTAACACATTTTAAAATCTCATATTATCAGAATCTCAAAATATGTCTGGTATGCAACAGACAATAAGCAAATGTTTGTTAAATTAACTTTTGTTCACTTCTTTTTCTGTGAGACACTGATGCACATCCCCGGGTAAAGCTCAATGTGATTTTTCTGTAATAGCAATAAAAAAGATTCATTAGTAATTAAATTAAAAAAAAACATTTCTTTAAGTAGTCACTCTTTATCTTTTGTCCATGTAAGTTTAAAGGTTTATTGCCTACCAATACACCAATAATTGCTTTGAGATTCCATGAAATTAAAAAAGAAATTTCCAAAAGAGTGAAGAATGATTTGTGCTTTTTGGAGAGAGCAGAAGGGTGACTCTGAAAGATTCTACATCCAACAGCATTTTATATAGAACAGAGGTCCTTTTTTTCCTGCTAGATAACCTGGACTAATTCCAGTTTGGCTGAGTCCTTTCTCCCACCGCCTATTGGCCAATTAGATGAAACATTCTTGGATAGCTCTTCTAAACTGCCATGTATTACTGACAGGGTGTTGGCTATCTTTGGAATAAAGGAATATTGTTAGATATCTGAGAACAGAAATATTTCAATTAGGATAGAAGAATAAGAGAATTAAATGACATACTTGTGCAAAGCAGAGTCTTTGTCACAAGGAGAATTATTCTGCATTTAAGTTTATGGCATGCTATGGCAAAGAACATATGGAAAAGACATTTACTGAGCAATGTTAAGGAAAGAGTAGACCATTTAATAACTAATTTACGATCTCTTGTTATTAAGTGTAATGTGGTTTAAATGGACTATCTTATATAGTCATAGCCAAATACATTTTTTTAGTTTGAAATTATTATTTCATCTGTGTAGAGGATTCCCATTCTCAGGAGTCTTGTTTGCTGACAACATATACCAGTTACTTGCTTGTTACCTAGTAAATGAGAAAGCTATTTGTTGTGGTGAAAAACTGAATGACTTGACCATGGACACCTAGCCATTATACATGAGAGACAGGAACTGAAATCAAGACCAAAGCTCTAACAAACACATTCCCTGTCAAACTGCATACTTAGATGAATTACACAGATAAAGGCACAGGATAATACATCTAGAGCCAGTGGATATATAGTACAAGCTCTTCAGGTTGCAGAGAAGGAAAGTGAGGTTAAATGAGGTTAAGAGACTCACAAAAGGGAACTCAGGCACTATCAGAGGCAGTGTTTGAACACAGGTTTTTTGACTCAAAGTCAATTCTCTTTCCTCTGTACCTCTCCATTACTGAAGTTCTTGACTCAGCTTTTCAAAGTAACAAAATTAATCAAAAAAGAAAATAGAGAAGATATTCTACCTTGAACTGAAGCAGATCAGTTAATTTCACCTAATATGTGCATAAATTGAGTGTAAGTCTCTGTGCTTGGAACCAGAGGGGATGCAAAAATAAGGGAAATACGATCTCCATCCTCAATGACCTTTTAATATTATAATTGGTATGAAACAAATACACCAATAACTTGGAGACAAGGCAGAATGTGAGGCATTCCAGAAACCACAAACATTTTTTTAAAGTTTACCAGTATTTCAATTCCAGAATGAAGAAATCTTGAAAGTTTAGATAAAGTTCACTTCAGAAATAAGCAGCTGAACTTTCAAGTGCTTATCCAAACTGAACCTTTCCAAATCACAAATCACTTCCCTGTGTGTGATGTAATGTAATGTAATGTGGGCACAGACTAAGCTTCTTTGAGCACTGATTAATTTCCATGCTTTCTGGGCTTCCAAGATGATCAGGTCTTTTCTTCTGTTCATGACAGGAGATGCCTTGACATAAAGAAATATTCAAAACCTCCAGAAGAAACCAGAGCAGCTTGGCCCTCTTTTGAAGAGATCAGAGAATTTCTTTAACATGAACTGTCTATATACATAGACCTATATATAGTTCCCAGAAAACTGTGATATATTTAAGTATGTGAGTTAGTTCATTTTAATTAAAGTGAATGTAGCCTTTTGATCTAAAGAATAAACAATCTAACAATAGGAAAAATGCAATCTGTCGAGACATATTTGAGTTATTTTGCAGTAATTGGCTTGGCAGCAGCTTCAGTCACAGATTTCTGTTTCACAGATTGTCCCCAAATGAATAAAGGTTTGCTTTGAAATGTAATTAATATTACGTTCAGCTGCAAGACATTCTCAGGTTGTCAAAAGAATTTGAAGGAGGTAGCTTCAAAAAGTGAAGAAAATAGCAATGAAACTGAGAACTGAATTACGTCAAAGGAATGGCTGCTGTGTCAGTTAACTGGACTGACACAAAGTGTTGGTCTCATAGACTATATTTTGCCTTCTCGTCAACTTGCTAACACACACACACACACACACACACAAACACACACACACACAAATCCTGAAATATGTGACCAAAGGCTTTACCTTTTAATTCATTCCTCTGTCCTGGTTGGTACAATTAAGCAAATGCTATGCTATGGAGGCTGGGAAAGGTGAGTAAGGAGAAGTGGAGGATTAGGTTTGGTGAGATGACAGTGGCAAATATCCTACAATATAACCAGAAAAAGCAAACTGTAAAGCAGCATGACACTGTGCTGGTAGTCAGCCCACTTGAGTTTAGTACCTGCTTACCATGTGTTTATAGTGTGATATGGGTTTACTATTGAACTACTGAGAACCTTATTACCTAAGAGTCATTTTTCAATTAATAGATGGTTAAAGGATATGAATTTAGTTTTCAGAGAAAGAAATTAAAACTATCAATAAATTATATGAAAAAATTCCCCAAATAGTTATTAGGGAAATTAAACAACTCTATGATTCCTCTTGTGGTCATGTGAATGGCAAAATTACAAAAAAAGGAAAGTGATAAATTCTAGAGGGGATGAGGAAAAGCAAGAATGCTAATACATTATTTGTGGAGTTGTAAACTATACTAGCCATTCTGGAAAACAATTTTGAGCTATACTCTTAAATTTATTAAACTGTGTATAATCTTTGGATCAGGAATATCATTACTATGTTTATTTCCCAAAGAGATCAAAGGAAGAGGGAAGTGATCCAAATGTTAATATTTATATATATATATATATACATATATATACACACACATATATGTATGTATAAGAAATATAATAATTATAACACTATATCACTATATATAGTATGATATATAGACTCTTATCAGCTCTATTTGTGATGACAAAGAATTGTAATATATTTGCATGGACACATGTGTGTATGTGTGCACACATGTATGCATGTATAGTGCATATATATTCATATATGTGTGCATATATATGTATGTACCTATGCACACTCGTGTGTGTATATATATGTATATATAATTTTTTGTGATAGCAAAGAATTGTAATCTGAGGACTGCCCATCATTTGAAGAATGGTTATACAACTGGTGGTATATGTGTATAAAGGAATACTACTGCTCTATAAGCACTGATGAAGGGGATCATTTCAGAGAAAGATGAGAACACTTGTATGACCTGGTCCGGAGAGAGGGGGAGAAGAGCTGTACTAGGAGAGCAATTTATACAATGAAAGCAATATTATAAAGACAAACAACTTTGAAAGACTTAGGAATGTTGATCAATATAATGACTAACCAAAATTCCAGAGTACTAAAGATGAAACATGCTACCCACTTCTGATAGGGAGGAGATGGACTCAGAGTAGACATTAAAATATTTATTTTAGGAACCTGCCCAATATGGGAATTTACTGTGCTTGACTATACGTAACAATGATAGTTTTGTTTTCTTACTTTCTCACTTGACCAGGATGAAAGGAGGTAGGAAGGAAAGAATATAGACATGAAAATAAAACAAATTGAATTTTAAAAGAACCATATTTTTCCCTGCAATAAAATATTATTCATAATAGTAATAATTATGACCTGGTATATAGATAGAAAGCCAATCTCGGTCAGGAAGAATTGGGCTCAAGTCTTCTCTCCCTTCTCTTAATTCTTTCAAAGCTCAGTTCAAAAACTATGTCCTCTCTGAGGCCATATCTGATCTTCATAACTGCCAAACTGCCTTCCCAAAATTATAATGTATTTATTTAGTCTGTATTTATTTTTTATAAGGTGTATCCAGTATATTTTATATGCAATATATGTACATACTGCTTCCAATGGAATTTAAATTCTTTACATATAGAAGGTCTTTAATTTTTTTGTCATTGTATCCCTAATACCCAGGCTAAAATAATGTCTGTCACAGCAGACACTTATTTTTTGATTTATGTTAGTTGTATGACCTATACAAATCGATTAACATGCCTGTCTCCTAGTCAACATTCTAAGACTACAAATCACAGAACCCTGAACTTTCACATGAATAGGTAGATATCAGAGCACCAGATCATGCTCTGCTCTCTCTCTCTCTCTCTCTCTCTCTCTCTCTCTCTCTCTCTTGCTCTTCCAGAACTTGATCCACTATGTGAGCTCCTACTATTAGTACCCATTCAAAATGTTGTATTATTAAAACTTACTTCCACAATTTCAAAAAGCTTGAATATACTCACCCTTTCTTGTCCAGATCTAAGATTTAGCTCTATCTAACTCTATGCTAAGAAACCCCCTCTGCCTCTGCACATAAACAATCCTCTTTTAATTTATTTGTAGGTAGCTGCCTAGGTCACTGGGAGGTTGAGTAACTTGCTTAAGGTCACAGCATCCTGTAGGGGCATAGGTGAGACTTGAACCCTGACATTCTACCTATTTCCCTGTGCTTCCTCTATTTTAGTTGGACAGGGGGAGGAATGAGTAGATCCTCAAATATCCACAATAAATAGAGAAAATGTATTATTCATCCTAACATTTCCTCATGAAGTAGCACCTACCTAGTTCTGTGGTATCAGAAATCATAAAAAAATAAAATAAAACAAAAATATAGAATCACATGCTGACTTCACAGTTAAATCCAAAATCCTTGTATTTTTTTTACTTCCCAATGAGGAATTTGATAAATCTCTTAATTTTTCATTAAGTGAGGTGACTGCAGTAGCTAAAGTTTAAAACAAGAAACATAGCAAAAAGCTGGTCTGCAGATAGCATTAAGTCTATTTCTCCTCAGTTACAAGCTCCATGTCTGCTTGAGAGTTCTAAACATTTTGGTGTTTCCACAGGCTGAAGAGCTTCTTGGTTAAATTCTTTTTTTTTTTTTTTTTTATTAAAATAGTTCCATTAAAACGCTTTCTTTTTTTACATTTAGTCACATCAGATGGTGAACGTGCTCTTTGGCATAGCTGTGCATCTCAAAATTGATTTTGTCCTGTGGTAAGGATTAGTAGAAAACCAGGTACTTAGAGAATTTGATGTATAAAATGAAGCTGTTTCAGAAGGTTATTATGAAAAGAGGTGGGAGGGAGGATTGGAAATGTGGCCTACTGTATATCCTAAATCTGGCTGGAAGACGGGCTTTTGAACAAGCTGTTATTTTCCACATGGGAGTAGCATTGCTACAGTAAAATGCCAGATTTCATCCATCAAAATGTCATGGCTCATATTAAAATATCTTCAGGGACCTAAGGGAGGGATGGGCAAAAGACATCAAATCAATTTTCAGGCAATTGCTCCGGTTTTCAGAACCTAAGCCCTGTGGGATAGTGTTATGGCTATACAAAGGGAGGTTATAAATAAGGTCCATATATCAAGGGAGGAAGTAATTTGGGAAAAGGCAGCTGATTGGACTTGTGTGTGAGGCTGAACATATGGTCTGGGGACATCTGGGTTATCATTCTATACATTCCTACAAGAGACCAAAGCCAAATCAATACATCGGAGAAATGCGTTTATCGCTAGAGTTTGGGAGCCAATATTTTCAGACTTGTATCTATCTCTTCCAGATGAGAAAATAAATGCTGAGGGTTTTACTTTATATTTGTTGAAATTAGCATGAAACAAGCAGTCCCTATTAGGCATGTTAATATGGTGATGCCTACAAGTCTACTATGAACCTCTGCCTAGAGTTGTCCTTCTCATGGAACCATTCTTATAAGAGTCCAGTAGCTCTGGGAAAAGAAATTAGCATCATTTTAGAGCTCTTAATGAATAATGTCTTTGAATGTTAAAGTCCTTTAATGATTAAGAGGATTATTAGGAGGTTGATAATATGTAAGATTTTTCTGCATATTTTGAGTATTAATACTTGAACTCTGTTAACAAATTGTGTCCTCAAAGTATTGAACTGCTACAAGTAATCCTTGAAATTTGTTTTTAAAAAAATGACTGGAGTAGGACAGAAAGTGTAAGGTGGAAAGAAGGAATGCTGAGATGTAGAGGTTGCTCTTTCTGGGGAGTAGGGGGAGAGAACTAAGGTTAAAAATATGAAATGAATAGTCCAGTTGCATTCAAGGAGAAAATAAAGGTCAGAATAAGAACAAGAACTTAAGTGCTGCTGTGCTAATTTAAGTGCTATGTTCTGATCCTGTGCTAAGAACTGTCAATTACAATAGGATGTGAAATAACAATTTGCTGCTTATAACATTTAGTTTTTCTTTTCCTTTCAAGGAAAGTGTTTTGACAAAATGCTTCTAATGTTCAATTTTAACTAGTTAGTGGGAGTTTTTGGTCCAGGAAATAGGCCCATGTTCCATTTGTTATGATGTCATTGATTCCCTTCATTAAGAAGTTGGGCAAACCTCTGACCTCCTTATGCCTTATTTCAATCATCTGTCAAAGGAAGACAACATCTGTCCTATTTTATTTCCCAAGGATGCTACAAAAATCTTTTAGATAAGACACTGAACTAGTTACACTTCTAAGAAAGAAAAATAAAACAGAACAAATGTCTTTTAATCAATTTAATTTGTTTAGATTTATTTATCATGTGGGTTGTCTTTTTGTCATGGCAAAACAAAATCATGTATTGATGAAACAATACTGCCTAGATATGTTATAATAAGCAAGTTACTTGGTAATATTTCAGAAATTTAACTACTTTGTACAAAGGACAAAGAATAGAATAATTTAAACAAAGGAATTTATTTTTACATTTCTGTGCCTTTCTTTCTTCCATTTTCTTCCTCCCACACTGCCACTTTACTCTTCCTGTTTGTGGAAATTAAAAAGAAAAAATCAATTTACAAATACTCCAATAATTTTTTTTACTCCTGCAAAGGTCAGATTTGAAAAGATAGAAAGAGATTTTTGTTGGTTAGCCATCTTGATTTAAAACTATTGGGATGCTGTATCAAAAACGACATGATGTAGATTTTACTATATTTAGACATTTTGATATTGGATTTAAATTTAAATCTTCCTTGAATAATGTAATTTTAGCCCATCTGCAACTGAATAACAGGAATAGATGCATAAACATTGCATTTCCTGTTTCTCTGTGTGTTATGGATATAGACAGCACAGACTATATGGGTTTTTCTTTTAAATATCTACACTTTTATTTGAGAAGTGTGATGGAAGGAGACAGACTTTTCTGCAATATCTCTTGATAAAATACTGTGGCAGGAATGAAAATTTAAGTCTCCATTGGCAAATCTACTAGGAAAAAAATGTCATATAGAGAGTAGAGAGGCAGACTGTCATTGTGAATAGAGGACTAGCCTTAGAATAAAGAAATTTGGGTCTAAGTGCTACTTTTTTTCTCTGCTAGTCACTGGCTATACAAAGAAAGAAAGCAAAGTTTCCTTGGTGCCCAGGGAATGTAAATTTTGCTGAGCAAATGGTGATGCTAAGGAGTTATATAGCCCTTTAATGTTTGTGAAGCACTTTAAAAAGATCATGTCATCAGATCCTCAAAACCACCTTGTGATGGAGGTGCTATCATTTCCATTTTACTTATGTGGAAGCTAGGGCAAAGAGAGGTTAAGCAGCTTGTTTATGAGTGCAGCTAGGTGGTGTAGTGGATAGAGCACCAGTGCAGGAGTCAGGAGGACCTGCGTTCAAATCTCATCTCAGACACTTGACACTCACTAGCTGTGTGAACTTGGGTAAGTCACTTAACCCCAATTGCCTCATCCTGGGTCATCTCCAGTCATCCTGATGAATATCTGGTCACTGGATTCAGATAGCTGTGGAGGAGAAGTGAGGCTGGTGACCTGTACAGCCCTCACTCACTCAAAAATACAAAGTCAAGTGCAAGTCATGTCATTATTTCTCTGATGGCATGGTCCTCTTTGAAAATGAAGCATGATAACAGCAACAACGACAACAGCAACAACAACAACAGCTTATTTACGATCTCATAGTCAGTGAATATCTAAAGCTAGATTTGAACTCCTGATTATAGATACACTTATCCACTGTACCACCTCGCTTTCTTCATCCTAGCTTGGTACCACATAGATACATACAAGTGAATACAAGAAAATTTGGAGAGAAAGAGACAAATAGAGACAGAGATAGAGACACAGAAACAGAGAGAGAGAGAGAGAGAGAGAGAGAGAGAGAGAGAGAGAGAGAGAGAGAGAGAGAGAGAGAGAATTAACAAGTAAAGACACCAGGGAAATCTTCACCAATGTACCAGTGTGGTGGTGGTAAGTTGAACCTTGATGGAAAAAAGAGTCTGAGAGGTCAGAAGCAAGGAGACAGTACATTCCAAACATGGAAGATTGATTGTGGAAAGGTATGAAGTCAGGAAATGGAAAGAATTTGGCAAAATAGATATTAGTCTAGTTTGGTGAAGTACAAAGTGTGATGAGAATAGAAGATTAGTTTTGAATTACCTTGTGGACAACTTTAAGTACCAGGCTAAGGAGTTCAAATTTTATACTTAAGGCAAGGGAGAACCATTGAAGATTTTTGAATAATGGTCAAAATACATGGTTAGATCTATGGCTTAGGAACTTTATTTTGACAGTTATGTGAATGATAGATTGAAGCAGGGAGAGACTGTGGAAAGGAAACTAACCAAGATTTTACAAAAATAGCAGAGAGGATCAAGTTTATGAGGGGATGAAATGTGTTGGTTCTTTTTTTAATGGAAAGGGAAAGAATGCAAAATCTGTTATGGAGATAGAACAAGCAATTTATAGGCATGAACCACATTGGGACACAACAGCCAAAGAAACCCTCAGGGGACTGCATCATTGGCAGCTATGGCAGTTTCCCAACCTACAAACTCAAAAAAGGTCAGGGGGAAAACTCTATGGTACCTAGGAGAAAGAGTAGATCATAATCTGTCTGGGTCAGCCTCAGACTCAGGGTCCTGAGGATAGTGGCAATTGCAGCAGCAGCAGTTTTGTGGGCAGTGGTAGCAGATACTTCCAAAGCTTTAGGCTCACAGACACTAGGGGATGGAGCAGCTGAGATAAAATTCCTGAAGTCTGGGGAAGTACACCCACACCCCCACTAGAAGCAGAGGTCTACCTTGAATAAGTATTAGAAAGTCAAGTGTTTGACTGGGAAGATGAATAAACCTTGTAAAAGAACTCAGACTATAGAATCTTACTTTGGTGACAAGGAAAATCAGAGCATACAAGCAGAGGAGGACAGCAGAGTCAAAATTCCAACATCAAAGGCCTCTAAGAGGAATATGCATTGGTCACAGGTCATGGAGAAGCTCAAAAAGAATTTTGAAAATCAAATAAGAGAAGTAGAGGAAAAATTAGAATGAGAAATGAGAGTGATGCAAGAAAATCATGGAAACTGAGTCAACATCTTGCTAAAGGAAACCAGAAAAAATACTGAAGAAAATGACACCTTAGAGTAATGAAAATGATTAAAGAAGTCCAAAAAGTCAATGAGAAGAATGACTTTAAAAGCAAAATTGACCAAATACAAAAGGAGATCCAGAAACTCACTGAAGAAAATAATTCCTTCAAAATGAGAAAGGAGCAAATGGAAGCTAATGACTTTATGAGAAATCAAGAAATTATAAAACAGAACCAAAAGAATGAAAAAATAGAAGACAATGTGAAATATCTCGTTGGAATAAACCACTGACCTGGAAAGTAGATCCAGGAGAGCTAATTTAAAATATTTTGAACCACCTGAAGGCCATGATCTAAAAAAGATCCTTTCAAAAAATCATCGAGGAAAACTGCCCTAATATTCTAGAACCAGGGGGTAAAATAGAAATTAAAAGAATCCACTGATTGCCTCTGGAAAGAGATCCTAAAAGGAAAACTCCTAGGAATATTATAGACAAATTCCAGAGTTCCCAATTCAAGGTAAAAATATTGCAAGCAGCCAGAAAGAAATAATTTGAATATTGTGGAAATACAATGGGGATAACATAAGATCAAACAGCTTCTACATTAAGGGATTGAAGTGTTTGCAATGTGATATTCTGGAGGTCAGAGGAGCTAAGATTAAAATCAAGAATCACCTACACAACAAAATTGAAGATTATTCCTTCAGGAGAAAAAATGGATATTCAATGAAATAGAGAACTTTCAAGCATTCTTACTGAAAAGACCAGAGTTGAATAGAAAATTTGGCTTTCAAATACAAGAATCAAGAAAAGCGTGAAAAGATAAACAGGAAAGAGTATCATAAAAGATTTATAAGAGTTGAATTGTTTACATTCCTACATGGAAGATATTTGTAACTCATGAGATCTTTCTCAGTATTAGAGTAGTTGGAGGAAATTGAGAGATAGATAAATAGATACATAGATAGATAGTGCACACTGAGTTGAATATGAAAGGATGATATCTAAAAATAAAATTAAGGAGTGAGAGAGGAATGTATTTGGAGAAGGAGAGAGGGGGAGATAGAGTGGGATAAATTATCTCACATAATAGAGTCAAGAAAACGATTTTACAATTTAAGGGAAGAGGAGGGAGGTGAAAAGGAATGGGTGAACCTTACTCTCATGAGATTTGTCTTAAGGAGGGAATAACACTCAATTGGGTATCTTACCTTACAGGAAAGTAGCGGGGATGGTATTAGCAAGGGGAAGATAGAAGGGAGAGCAGTTTGGATGAGTAGTCAGAAACAAACATTTTAGAAAAGGAAGACAGTCTAAGGAGAAAAGAGAATAATTGAGGAAGGGGTGGGATAGGATGGAGGGAAATATAGTCTTTCACAACATGACTATTATGGAGGTGTTTTGCATAACTCTGCACGTATAACCTATATCAAATTGATTGTCTTCTCAGTGAGGGTGGGAGGAGAGGGGAGAAGGGATAGAAGTTGGAACTGAAAGTTTTAAAACCAAATGTTAAAAAATTGTTTTTATATGCAACTAGGAAATAAGATATACAGGCAATGGGTTATAGGAATCATCAATCTCTAAGAATGTAGCATTTAACTCCATCAAAAGTAAAGCAAGCAAAAGTTAGAAAGTTGGAGAAATCTTGGCTAAATAGAAAGGCAGATGAAATTCAATAGCAATCCCAAGTACTTTATAATGCTCCGAAGGCTTATTATGGGTCAAAGACCTATGGTGTATCTCACCTACCCAGTATTGATGGAGTCATGTTGATTAGTGATAAAGACATGATCCTGGAGAGATGGGCTGAATATTTCCATAGTGTTATTAACAGATTTTCATAAGTCACTGCTGAAGCCATTGAATGTTATCTCAGGTTGAAGTTAATTCCTCTCTAGCCAAACTTCTAACTGGAGGAAGTGATTTTTGAATGTCATTAGAGTCCTCTCATGTAGCAAAACACCTGGTGCTGACTCTATTCCACCTGAGATTTACAAGAAGAGGGGCAGGGAGGTTCACTGCTCACATAAAAGCTGACAGAAATTGTCTGAGTGATATGGAAAGAGAACATAATCTCCCAGGATATACCCCAGGAATTCAAGAATCCATTATCCATCTCTATAAAGAAAAGGAAAATTGGTTGTCTTGTGACAATCACAAGGGTGAGGGAGGAGGGGAGGTTCATTTGTCTTAGTCATTGCCAATAAGATTCTTGCCAGAATCCTCCTTAATAGGATGGTGCTTCATCTATAATATGGTCATCTTCCTGAGAGCCAGTGAAATTTTAGAAAGGGTCAAGGAATGCTCTATATGGAGTACCCTACTCATGAACTCATGAACTCTAGGAGAAATGCTAGGAGCAGTACAGAGGTCCATACACAGTGTCCATCAATCTAACAAAGGCCTTTGACATTGTTAGTCATGAGGGCTTTTGGAAAATTATGGCAAAATTTGGTTGCTTTGTAGAAGTTTATCAATATTTTACATCAGTTTCATGACAACATGCTTATCCAGGTTCTGGACAATAAACCTCAGTCATCAATGGAGTGAAACAGCGCTTTATGCTTTCTCCTATTCTTTTTAGCATGGTGTTTTCTACAATGTTGCTAATACCTTTTATGAGGGCAAAAATGGTATCAAGGTCAGCTACTACACTTAACTTGAAAAGGTTGTAAGCCAAGATTAAATAGAGAGATGGTTGGTATATGATTTTTTTTGTTTGCAAATGATTGTGTACTCCATGCATTCCCTGAGGCTGAGGAGCAATATAGTATAGATTGATTCTCTGCTATTTCAGCTAATTTTGGCCTAACAATTAACATAACAAAACAGAGGTCAGTATCATACCATTCATATAGGGCACCATCAATTACAGCAAATGGAGAAATTTTGAATGCCATGGATAATTTCACTTACCTTGGCAGTATATTTTCCAGAGATGTACTCATAGAAGATGAGGTTGACACATATATTGCCAGAACTAACTCAGTATTTAAGAGGCACAGAAGGAAAGTATGAGAGAGAAGCATTAGACTGCCCATGAAACTGAAATCTACAGAGCCATTCTGTCGACCTCATCATTGTGTGCCTGTGAAACCTGGATGGTATACCAGTGCCATACTAAGATACTGAATCACTCCCATTTGAATTGTCTTAGGAGGATTCTGAAGGTCACCTGGCAAGACAAGGTGCCAGACACTGAGGTCATTTCTTGAACTGAACTGCCAAATATTCAAACTCTACTGCAGCAAATGCAACTCTTATGGGCTGCCATTGTTCAAATGCCAAAACTATGTTTACCTAAAAGACTATTTTGTGGAGAACTCACACAAGGTCAGAAGAAACAAAGACACTCTCAAGGTCACTCTGATGAACTTTGGAATCAAAGGACATATGAGGAAAGACATTTTCTGCATTCAGAGAAAGAACTGATAAATAGAAGTAGGTGTAGAATAGTTTTATCCATGAATTGAAAATAAAATAAATTTTACAAACCTTGGGAATCAATTATGAGATATGGGAGACACTTGCACAGAACCACCCAGCATGGCTTGCTCTCATCAAAGGCTTTAGGAGAAAAGTAGAAAATTTCAGTAGCTCAAAAGAAACATGCAATGTGCAAATTCAAAGACATCTGCACTTAAAATATTCATAGAAACTGTTTGTGCCTGACCTGTGATAGATACATCCAAGATTGTATTGGTCTGGTCACTCACATTCAGACACATTGTACCTTAACCCCAACATAGTGATGACATTTTGGTCCTCTCTAAGAAGAAAGGACAAAAACCATCTATATATTGAAGAGGATGGAAAACAACCCTTAGTTTCATGTGAATCAAAACTGAGTATTTGGATCCAGTCACTTTAAGAAGCAAGAGAACTCTTGGTCAGTAGAAAACCTTGGGTCTGGACTGCTCCTAACTTTGGAACAGTATTCCTAGATGCCTTAATCAATATCCTCTAGTGGAAACAGAGCACAAGGTTAGGTTCCTGTATGCTGGATTTGGCATAGCTTTGCCCTGACATGCAGTTTCTCTCTGTTCTGGAATGTTCAATGGGTCCATTTTGGCTAGACTCCATCCCCAATGCCTGTTGACCTCTCTGTCTCTCTATGCCAACCTGTTCTGGGGAAACTACTCACTGCTCTTTTTTCTTGGATTTTCCAATCAAGAATCATTCTGGTGTGTTTTGTAGATCTGTTTGAAAAAGTTACAAGTTGGATCTCTCTATACTTTTGCCTGTTTCTCTTTTATCTTACTCTGATAACTTTCTCTTACTGTTTTCAATGAGCTCTGTTCAACTTATATATAAAAGTGTTTTCTTTTATTTTTGTAAACTATGTACTTTCAAGGAGAGTTTGTAGGATTAGAAATTAGGATGTAGAAATTTGAAATAGAACTAGACCAGGATTGGGGAATCTTTGGCCTCTAGTCCACATCTAGTTCTTTAGGTCCTCAGGTAAAGTCCTTTGACTTTTTTGTTGGTCCTTTAATGAAAGAACTTGTTCTGTAAAACTTGGACTCAGTCAAAAGGTCACACCCAAGGAACTAGAAGACCACATGTGGATTTGAGGTTGCAAGTTCCTCACCCCTGATCTAGACCTTGAAGGAACCTCAGCAATCCAATACCCTAAGGTAACACAGAAGGAAAATGAGTCTCTAGAAGGGAGGGACTTGTTGATAAAAATATTCTTCAATATCACACATTTAGTGATGTTCTCATCATTTCTAGGTTGGCCAGTGAACCAAAGTATAACTAGGTCCTTTGAGTCTAATACCAGGGATAAATGTAGTTATTTTCATGCATATATTGTATCTCCTGCTAGGCTTCAAGTTCCTACTGAGCATTAGATATCTTACTTTATTGTTCAGCACCTGATATAATATATATATATATATTTTCATTTCATTGACAGACCTATGATCATATGGATATAGGTATTGTCTCCAATGGTATACAAATTACAATGTATTCAGATGTCCATTTTTGATGGCCTCTTGTAAATGCTCCATTTCACATCCACCCAATATGCTAGAAGTCTTCCTCTAGGGCTTCTAACAAAACAGGGATACTAGTGCAAGACTCAGGATGTCTGTGCACTAGGCCTCATGTTTACTACATAAGCAGTGCACTTCTTCACAGCATACAACCTCTAGATGGGACCAAATTACTGCTCATCTTTTGCTTATGGTCATTTACATGCCCCTTACATCCATCTTTGGTACATTTATAACTTTTATTCCTTGCAGATCATAATACTGTGAATCACAATTATAAATCATCACGGAAAACACCTGCCTCAGAGGGTTTTGATGAGTATCAAATGAGATCATATTTATACATGTGTTCTGTACATAATAGGTGCTATATAAATGCTTTTTAAAAATCACTGGAAGGATATTGCTACTAAAAATGTGTGGGAGGGAGCTCAATGAGAACCTTAGAATTGCTAAAAGTACCATACAATTTTTCATTGACATCCAGATTGCTCTTCTTTCTCCTTTTCACTTCTGAGCCCATTTCCATCTACAGTATTTGTCCAAAACATATGTACTAATAGAATGTACTAATAGACTGTTCATTCATCTATTTGCTATCTAGTCAATATCTTTTCTGAACAGTAGGCATCCTTCAGACAGTTTTGTTTTTACCCCCTCAGGTATGTTGTTCAGCTGAACTCTTTGGGTCATTATGATTCTCAGTTTAGAGGCATTGTAGTGTTTAAAGGCTTGAAAAACAACAACAACATATATTTATCCACAAAAAAGTAATTACTTGCACACTTCTCTATCTATAATCCCTCTTCTATTGAGTGTTCAGTGGGAAAAAAACCTTCTCCACAACATGGGCATGCAATTTTAGTAGGGGGAATATCTCCTTCATATTTCATGCTTCCCTCAATGATGATCATCAGAGTATCATTGAACAAAGGTAGCTCTGTGGTTTCATTTGATATGATATTAATAAATACCTGGGAATCACCTTGATGAAAGACAGTCTGTAAGGCTGAATTTTGCTCTATCAAGTCAAAGACTATTTTGTAATGAACAAACATTAAACTATAAAATCTTACTTTCTCTACACATTTGAGTCAATTATTTGGCAGCGAATGTATGGTCAGGGGTAGAAAATCTACAAAAGCCTATTTACGCCCTTATATTAACAGAAGAATTTATATAATACTATAAGGTTTACAAAGTACTACATCTATCTGTCTATCTCTTTGTCTATCACCTGTCTCTCAGAACCATCAAGTGAAGAAAGATCTATAGCTGCTATCTTCAGATAACAGATAAGAAAACAAACTTAAAGTGCTTATTTTTGATCCCATAATCCTAAAATTGAAAGCCAATGAGGCTTTAGTGATCTCAAGTGAAGAACTGATGAAGGTGAAAGAGGATGGTGTAAAAGCCAGCTTGAAATTTAACATAAAAAAAGAAAAAAAAAACTAAGATCATGGGAAATGATCCCATCACTTTATGGTAAATAGAGGGAGAAGAAATGGAAGCAGTGTCAGATTTTATATTCTTAGGCTCAAAGACCACAGCAGACAGTGACTGCAGCCATGAAATTAAAAGACTTTTACTCCTTGGAAGGAAAGTTATGGCAAATCTACACAGCATGCTAAAAAGTAGAGATATGCCAGCAAAAATCCATGTAGTCAAAGCTGGTTTTATTTTTCCAGTAGCAATGTATGTCTGTAAGAGTTGGACTATTAAAAAAAAATGAACGGCCCAGATTCAATACTTATGAATTGTGGTACTGTGGGGGACTTTTAAGGGTGCCTTACACAACAAGGAGATCAAATAATTCTGTACTTAAAGAAATTAATTCAGAATATTTATTGGAAGGTTAAATACTTTGGCCATATGCTCACTGGAAAAGACCCTGAGGTTGAGAAAGTTTGATGGCAAAAGGAGAAGACAATGGCCTAGAATGAGAGGGATAGATAGCATCATGGAACAATGAACATGAACTTGGCTAGACTTTGGGAAATAGTGGAAGATAAAAAAAGCTGAAGTGTTATGGTCCATGGGATCACAAAGTGTTGTGCGCGCCTGAACAATAATAACTTACTGACTGCAAGTCAAGCCAGTAAACTTTTATTAAGTGCCTACTATGTGCCAGAAACTGTAATAATCACTGTAAATAAAAGGACAACAATAACAGTTCTTGCTCTTAAGGAGCTCACACTGTAATAGAAGATACAACATGCAAACAATTATATACTAACAGGATGAATTGGAAATAATCTTAGAAGAAAGATACTAAGATATAGGAGACCTGAGAAAAGGATTCTGAAGAAGAGATTTTATATAAGACCTGAATATAGCTAAGGGTAACTAGAAGACAAAGATAAGGAGGGAGGAAATTCAAGGCATGAAGCAGAACTAGAGAAAATGCCTAGATAGAATGAAGTATCTTATTTGAGGAATGGCAAGGAAACCACTGTCACTGGGTAACGGTGTCTGCAGTAAGGAGTAAAGTGCTGGATGATAAGAAAGTTCAGAAGGGATAAGGTCTTCAAGCTCTTTAAAGGAAAATACAGGATTTTAAATTTGATCCTGAAGGTAACAAGGAAACACTCGGCTGTATTGAGAGACAGAGAGAGAGAGATGGCCATACCTTCCCTTTTGGAAGAGTAGTTGATTCAGGAAGATCAATTAGACAGCTGACTGGAGTGAGGAGAGACTTAAGGATGGGGATCAATCAGCAGACTATGTCAATAATACAAGTGTGATGAAAAGCAGGTCTGCACCAAGGTGATAGCAATGTAAAAAGAGACAGGGGGGCCTATACAAGATGTTCTTATCACTTTATTCAGTATCTAAACAAAACTGCCCCTCTAAATATAAACAAATTTGTCTCATAAAAACATTAGAATTTTGTCAAATATGTTTGTATTTATTGATGTACTCTCAATTAACTATTTTTTGTTTGCTCATAATAATCTGATACTTTTCCCCAGTAATTCAGAATCATTCTTTTATATCTTTTGAAAACTGCAAATAGATCACTCAATGCTTTCAAAGTATTATTACCACCAAAGCATATTTCTCCTATATTTGCTTGTCCTGGATCAACCACTCTTCCATTTTTCATCTTCTTTATTGTCATTTGCACTGTTTCATATACTGTATCAAGATTGAAATGTTAGAATGCAAAAGTGGTAGACTTGCTGTCATTGATGATAAAGTTAACTTCTTATAGATATGCTGACAATATATTCCATTTTTTGTTCATTGATTTTGTTATAGTTTAATCTTTAAATGTTTCTATATCTAACATTAATCTTTTTTAAAACTTGTTTTCCTCTAACACTTTTCTTTGCTAGTCTTTATAAATATTTGTAACACATTTTGAACTTGTCTGCTACATCTGTTCTTGGTAAAGAGATTCAGAGTTTTCTGGCTAAGGCTAGGAGTTTTATAGAATTTATATTATAATAGTAATCATATATTAATTTAACTTCAACAGCAAATGGTGATAACCAGTGATACCAGCTTTCCTGTATTTATTTCATTTGTTTTGGTGTCAGTTGCTTTTTTGAATAGGACTCCTTGCAGTTGTAATTGAATGACATATCATTTTCTTATATTTATTCTTTTTTTCTGTTTTCGTAATAATTTTGTATCTTTTCTGTAATACGTCAGTGATCTGTACACACTGATAGCTAATTAGATATAACGAACCTCAGAAGCTTGCACTTTCCTGCCTGATAAAATATGGTCAATTACATATTTTCAGGTTGTGTGGTACTTTCAATATTCAATGCCTTCTCTCACTTTTCATGAAGTACTAATAATATATAGTGTGAAATGTGTGACTTATGTGGAATCTATGATCCCCTGAATTCTCTTTTTTCTTACAACTGAAGTATATGTTTTATCTACACTAAATCCAACATTTCATTTATATCTAATCTATTATGCCATAAATTGACTTACTTTGGAGGATCTTATTAAATTTCTCATAGAATTTCATCATCCTCTCTAATGGATATCAGTGAATAATCTGTCATCTTCAGGGTGGTCTTTTTTATGCTCATCATGATTACCACAAGTTGAGAAAATCAAATATCTCATAATGAAATGCTTCTTAGTTACCTTGGGCCCATGATAAAGTTAACCCACCCTGTTCCTTTATAATCCTCTCCAAAGAAGATTAAGATATATATTTTCTATTTTTTTTCTTTTTTAAAAATTTATTTATTTTCAGTGTTAGACAATCGCTACCATATAACTTGGATTTTTCCCCCTCCCTCCCCACACTCCCCCATCCCTCACCAAGATAGCATATAATTTTACATAGGTTCTACACATACATTCCTATTAAATACATTTTCACTATAGTCATGTTGTGTAGAAGAATTAAAATGAATGGGAATCATATGAAAAACCAAAATGTAAAACATAAAAAAAAATGATCTACTACATTCTGCAACTGAATTCCATTGTTTTTTCTCTGGACATGGAAGGCATTTTGCCTTAAAAGGCCATTAGGAATTTTTTTAGGTCTTTGCATTGCAATGAAGTTTCAAGACTACCAGAAAAAAACTCTCATGCAATGTGGTCATTGCTGTGCACAGAATTCTCCTGGTTCTTTGCCTTTCACTCAGAATCAGATCACATAATTCTTTCCAGGCCTTTCTGAAGTTTTCCTGTTCATCATTTCTAGTATCATATTGAATAATAGTGGTGATAATGGACATCCTTATTTTATCACTGATCTTACTGGAAATGAATCTAGCTTATCTCCAATGCTTGCTGAAGGTTTTAGGGAGATGTTGCTTATTATTTATGGAAAGTCCCCTTTATTTCTATGCTCTCCAAACTTTTTAATAGCAATGGGTGTTGTATTTTGTCAAAAGCTTTTTCTGCATCTATTGAGATAATCGTGGTTTCTGTTAGTTTTGTTGTTGATATAATCAATATTGCTAATAGTTTTCTTAATATTGAACCAGACCTGCATTGTTGGTATGAATCCTACATGGTCATAATGTATTATTCTTGTGATAAGTTGCTGTATTCTTTTTGCTAAAATCTTATGTAAAATTTTTGCATTTATATTCATTAGAGAAACTGGCCTATAATTTTCTTTCTCTGTTGTGTCTCTTCCTGGTTTACTTATCAAAACCATATTTGCATCATAAAATGAATTTAGGAAGACTCCTTCCCCAATTTTCCCAAAAAGTCTGTATAGTATTGGAATTAACTGTTCTTTAAATGTTTGATATAATTCTCTTGTAAATTCACCCAGCCCTGTATATTTTTTCCTAAGGAGTTCATTGATGGCTTGTTCAACTTATTTTTCTGAGATGGGATTGCTGAAGTATTCAAATTCCTCTTCTGTTAATCTGTGCAACTTATATTTTTTTAAAATACTCATCCATCTCATTTAGGTGGTTGAATTTATGGGCATAAAGTAATTTATGATTATTGTTTTAATTTCCTCCATATTGCCAGTGAATTCACCCCTTTCATTTTTGATATTGGTAATTTGGTTTTCCTCTTTACTTTTTTTTAAGAAAATTCACCAAAGGTTTATCAATTTTATTAGTTTTTTTCATAAAACCAACTATTAGCTTTATTTGTCAGTTCAATAGTTTTCATAATTTCAATTTTATTAGTCTCTCCTTTGGTTTTCAGCATTCCTAATTTGGTATTTACTTGGGGATTTTCAATTTTTTCTTTTTCTAGCTTTTTCACCTGCATTCCCAAGTCATTGATCTCCTCTTTCTCTATTTTATTCATGTAAGTATTAGGCAGCTAGTTGGTGCAATGGATAGAGCACCAGTACAGGAGTCAGGAGGACTTGAGTTCAAATCTCACCTCAGATACCTGGCACTTACTAGCTGTGTAACCTTGGACAAGTCCCTTAACCCCAATTGCCTCATCCTGGGTCATCTCCAGTCATCCTGCTGAATATCTGGTCACTGGATTCAGATAGCTCTGGAGGAGAAGTGAGGCTGGTGACCTGCACAGCCCTCCATCACTCAAAACAAAGTCAAGTGCAAGTCTTGTCATCATTTCTCTGATGCAGTGGTCTTCTTCAGCAATGAAGCATGAACACACACATGTAAGCATTCAAAAATATAAAACTTCCCTTAGGATCTGCTTTTGCAGTGTCCCATAAGATTTGGTAGGTTGTTTCATTATTGTCATTCTCTTCAATGAAGTTCTTGATTGTTTCTATGATTTTCTTTTTAACCCACTCCTTCTTTAGTATTAGATTATTTAGTTTCCTATTAATTTTTGGTTTATCTTTCCATGGCCTTTTATTACATATAATGTTTATTGCATTATGATCTGAGAAGGATGCACTGACTATCTCTGCCTTTCTGCACTCGAATGTGAGGATTTTATGCCCTAGAACATGGTTAATTTTTGTATATGTGCCATGTTCTGCTGCGAAAAAGGTATATTCCTTTCTATCCCCATTCAGTTTTCTCCAGAGATCTGCCATGTCTACCTTATCCAGAGTTTTATTTACGTCCAACCACCCCAGGGATTTCCTGCTTGGCAGTGCAGCTATGGCTCGACACGCTGTGCTTTGGGTTCACCCCTGCAGAACAGATCCTTTCTATCCACATTCCAGTCTGTCCTGGTCTGTGAATCTGCCACAGTCTGTCTCCTATTGGATTCTGCGCCTCCAAAATTTGGTCAGATTCTCTTTTCAGAGGTATTTGAAGTAGTTTGTGTAAGAGCTTAGGTGAGTAGTTGCTCTCACTCAGCCATCTTGGCTCTGCCCTGCTATATTTTCAATTATTGTAAACTTTTTTTATATTTTCTGATAGCATTCAAAACAAGAACATAGTGTTAATATATGCATGTTTCACCACAACATTGGCTAAAAATGGCTATTCCTTGTAGTATTTAACGTATTCAGAAAAGGGGTCCTTTCAGTTTATTACTTTTTATTTTTAATTTATGAAAAAAACAATCATTTCTATAACATTACTACAAAAAAGATGATTGCCTATGAAACCGCAAATCTACTATGCACAACTTGCTCTTCTTTTCAAATATACAGCAATATTATCATGTAAATTTCTTTTTTTCCTTCGGTTCACTCTCTCACCCTAGAGATGGCTACCATTAGATGTGTGTGTGTGTATCAAATTATCCTACACATACATTCTTTCTCTGAATGTAGATAGTGTCTGTCTTTATATGTTTTTTATGGTTAATTTAGACATTGATAATAGACAAAATAACTTATTCACTCAAAGTCATTCTTAAACATTATTGTTACTATATACAATGTTCTCTTGATTCTGCTCATTTTGCTCTTCATTATTTTTTATCTTTCTCTGTTTTTCTAAAATCGTAGAACTTATCATTTCTTAGCAATATTCCATCACAATCATATACCACAACTTGTTTAGCCCTTTCCCAAATGATGGGCATCCCTGTAATTTTGAATTCTTTTGAAAGCTATTTTGTTGTTAAATATTTTGGTTCATATTCAGAGGAAAATAAACTGGTAAAAAAATCCACTCCTACCCTAAAGAGTAATCTCAAGTAGTTACAAGCCTAAAAAGAACTATTGGAAAAGTTAAAAAGAAATTAAAAAATCAAATAATAGAGAATGAGGAAAAATTAGGAAAAAATAAATCAAAAATTATGAAAAAGTTAACCAATTTGAAAAAAATATACAAAATCATAGGGAAGAAAATAACTCCTTGAAAACAACAGTTGGGCTAGTGGAATCAAATGACATTATAAGACACTAAGAAATAATAAAAAATGGAAAAGAATAGAAGAGATTCTGAATCATCCCAGAAAAAAACTGATATGGAGAACAGATTGAGGACAGACAATATAAGTATTGTCAGAAATACCTGAAAGTTATTATTTTAAAAAGAATCTGAATACAATACTACAAGAAATTATTAAGGAAAATTGTTCTTAAGTTCTAGAATAAGAAGGTAAAATAGAAACAAAAAATCCATTGATCATCAACTGAAAGAGTTCCCAAGGGAAAAACACACACACATACATACACACACACACACACGCGTGCGCACACACACACAACACAGAAAAATAAATCTGCTAAGAACCCCCATTCTAAGTTGTGTGTTCTTAGCACACAATGGGGGTTCTTAACAGATTTATTTTTCTGTGTGTGTGTGCGGGTGTGTGTGTGTGTGTGTGTGACAGACCCCTTTGGCAGACCAGTGCAGCCTGTGGATGTTCTAATATTTTTAAATCCATAAAATTATATTGAAAGACAATTGTCACATCTTTTTAAAGTTCTTGGAACCTAGATTAAAAATTAATCTTGATTTATGATAACAGTGGGTCAATTAGTGCTTTAGGAAATGATTTATAAAAATTGGGTTACTCTTAACATCTTTGCTTTTTCCATTTCTCTTTCATCACCACTACCAACAAAGGATGTGGGCAAGCAAAATTGAAGAATATTTTAATTATTTTTTCTTTATTTCCAGAATTTTTATGGCCGAAGAATTCAGCACTTATTAGCCAACTTTCCGATTATGAGTTTTTCCAAAATTAGCTAAACTGGTCCTTGGTCAATAGACAAAGTCTGTCATTGGGACCATACTCAAAGATTTCAGAACATGGTAGATACTTGCCAGATTCTGTACTCTACTGGCATAGCTTTTGAGATACAACTCACCTCCACACCGTGATATGCCATCAGTTCTGAGATCTGTCCTTGTAGTAGATAAGTAATAAATATTTGTTGAGTTACTGAGTTACTATATTAATTTTTTTCTTAAATTGTCAGAGAAAAAAACTATTTTGAGATAGAAATCTCTGTGAGGGACATAGATTTAATTATTTATTAACTTTGCTGTATTTAACATGCTTGGCTTTGTAGTTGTGTTTCTAATGATAGAAATGTAGCCAGAGAGGTTCAGGAGTAGTCATATGTTTTGTTTTTCAATTATATATATATATATATATATGTGTGTGTGTGTGTGTGTGTGTGTGTGTATGTGTGTGTGTATACATATATACATATATATATATACATATATATATATCACATTACCAGAAAACGTATTCCTAAAAGATTCATCTAAATGTTGTTGCTGCTTTTTAAATGTAATCCAAATTCTATTTAGAAAAAGAAATATTGACTTTATCTCTTTTTGGAGGGAGTATCATTTGATAATGAAAATAATTCTCTTCTCTTCACAATTACATATAAATATCATTTAATCATATTGTGATATTAGTTTAAGTGCTTTCTTAAAGTTGGACAGTTAAAGTTCATGTGAAAAAATTTGAAATACTAAAGCCCACAGTGAGTCCTTCTAGGTCTTCAAAACCTCCTTGATCTCTTTGCTCTAGGTTCAAATGAATGAAATTCAACAGGATTATCTCTGGTTTCTGTTTATTCCAATTCTTTGGATAAGTCTCACTGCCTTTTATTTCCAAATGCACATGTGTGGTTGGCATTCAGCTAATCAGTCCATGATGGTAGGAACTGGTTCCACAATTTCCATGGAGAATGTCCATCTCTAATCACAAAGCCACCTGTGATGGGACATTTCAACGCCTTTCTCTACTGGAAGGGGAGAGCTAGAAAATTAGAACTGAAAATACCACCTTGGTATCCCATTGATTTCCTGGACATATGAAATTTATATCTATGGGAGTCTAAGTCAAAGAAACATTTGGTTCAGTTACTCATTGAGCCTTTTGTACTGAGTAATTGAATGCCTTCAATTTTTACAGTAGCCAGGCTATATATCCATTGTCTTTGATCTCACCTTTCTTTGTCTGTTCAGTTTGATTTAATGAACTAATGATCATTTTTCTCTCTGGGTAATGTTTTAAAGTGACCCTGTCTTGCTACATTACTTGCCCCATCCAATGTCTCCAGTGCTCATCTAATACTCTTGAACCTTTCCCCTGTACGAATTGCCAAACATGACAGGAAATTAGAGAGCCCATTGTCTCATGCCCATTCAAGTTAAGCACAAGACATGATTATTCATTTGTTTAAAGTTACCATGCACTATTTGACTTAGAAATAGAAAAGGACATATATGAAAGAAAACTTTATGTCCTTTATTTTGCTAGGCCTTTAACTTAAAAAAAAAGACCTTATGAGGATAAAACATTGTAAGCCTCCAGTCTTTCTATTACAACAACTTTAATTTTAGTTGTTCAGCCTTTTCCATGTGCAAATCCCTCTGTTTGGTGGTGAAATAAAATTGCTAAATCACACATGTTTTCTGGCCTTGTGAAGCTTACATATAATTAGACAAAGAAGGATACTATGCATATACAACAAACACTAATAAGATACAAAAAATGACAGCTGTGTGAGGTGGATGGAAATCATGTTTTTAAATAATTCCAAAACTAGATAAATGAAACAAATGAGTGATCTTTGTAAAATTAACTGTTTCAATCTAAAAAGCCACTAAGTTATGTTTATGTATGTCTAATCAGATGAGAACTTATAATAATTAAACAATGATTATAGTCTTCGGACAATTACTATTTGAAAGTTTGTTAAAGATCATTTTGCAGGTCATTCATTCAACTGGTGTTTACACAAGGCACCATGCTAGGTTTTTTTTGAAGGATACAGAAATGAGCATAGTATCTGCCCCAAAGGGACTTATTAACTAATAATGGGACCTAAAAGGGAAACAAAAGAGGTTTACATAAAGCATGTCCATGCTTCTTCCAATGAAGTTATCTTAGAAAGATGGCTATAAAAAAATAAAGTTTCAAAGTCTTGAGGTTTTAGATACATTAGTATTACAGCAAAGAAATTCTGAATTTTTTCCTATGAATTAAATTTCAATCCCTATGTTTTATCCTCAAGGGAAAATTCAAATAGATGTTTAGTGAGTTAACTTTCCATACATTCAGAAATCATCATTTACCTTCCTTCAGTCTTTCCTTCTTCTAGCCATCATGGGTAGACTGTAGCAAATATTCTTGGGTTTGCCAGAACTGAAATATTTCTCATTACTCTCTAGTACCCCATGGTCCTGATCCAGGACCAAGTAGAAATGATGCTAAACCATTACCCTCATATTTCCATGAACAGAAGGAGCTATGAAGAGAGTTCTCATTCCTATGCTGTCATTCAGGTCTCATTTTAGTTGCCTATAAGGCCCCCAATTCAAGTGACTCTAAATGAAGCATATATGGCAAACATGATATTAGTCAACTTCATCATTTCAATCAATCAGTGATCTATCACTGACAAAGGTAAATAAAATTCACAAGGTTAGGGAGAATGTTCCTTCCCACTACTACTCACTATAACTAATCTGTGCCTGTGTAGCTCTTATGAACATGATCCCATTATTTCAACATCAGCTCATTGTATTGGAGGGGGTCTTTACTTTTTTTTGATTTTGAGTTTATCAGTACAACATTTGGGCTCCCCATTTGTTGTCCTTCACTTTTGCCAAAATAAATAAATAAATATAGGCATATATAAATACACACATAAAAATCATACATTTATTCAATGATGTCTTTTAAACTACTTCTGGGTTAGTCATAATTAGCCATATAGTACAGCATACCTTCATCGACCATGCATCTTTCCATTGCCATTTGGGTCATCCACATGTTCAGTGATTTTGGTGTTCTCAGATTCACAATTATACAGCATTGCCAAGAGAAGACATAATTAGAATAATGGTTGCGGTTTGGGGTTTCTTTTTTTTTTTTATTATTTTGGAAGAAGTTTATGATTACGAAAAGTACTCTGCCCTAGTGTTTATTATAATCATATAAATAATATCATGCATTATATCAGAATCAGCATGTTACATTAGAGGAAATGTGGTAGAAAGAAAGACCTGGATTCAAATCCTTTTGAGGAGAATTGCCCAATTATGGGCAAATAACTGAACCTCAGTGTACCTTAGGCAACTCTTTAAATCAAGGTCTTAGATCGTTTGTGATCTGTATCGGTAGCGGAGGGACAGGTAGGTGGCACTGAGTTCATCTTCCTGAGTTGAAATCTTCCCTTAGACTCTTATTGTGTAACCTTGGGGAGGTCATTTATCCTTGTGTCCCTTAGTTGCCTCATCTGTAAAGTGATCTGGAGAAGGGAATGCCAAAACACTCCAATATCTTGTCACAAAAACCCCAAATGGGGTCATGAAGAATTGGACACAACTGAAAAAAGAGAACAACACTGGCATAGGAAGTTGCTTCATTAGGAGTTCTCTATACTGAGGTAATGAAAACATCATAGATCTCTGAAATTAGAAGGAATCTCAAAGGTCATTTAGTCCAAACCACTCATTTTACATACAATGAAATTGAGGCCCAGGGAGTTTAAGTGAGTTGTCCAAGGTCACATAGCTAGGAGCTGTCAGAGGTAATATTTGGAACTAAGTCAGCATTCTTTCACAATACCACACAATACCTCCAAGTCATAGAACTTTTGTGCTTTATTCTTATGTTAATAACATTAATTTTAATTAAAAATTTAATGATGACTGATGGAAATGATCAAACTAAAGTAACAGGGGAATAAAATCCAATCCAAATCTCCACCTTTCAAGAAGAAAAATAAATGAATTCACAAATTGGCAAGAAAATATTTTTGTTCTTTTTTCCTTTCCAGCTTTATATATTAATTTCTGCCAAATTTGCTTTTGCTCTTCCATCTTTTTAGTTAAAAGGTACACAGTTATGCTTCTACAATTTTTTTCTTCTCCACCTCACATAATTCTTTCCATATTTCTTTTCTTGATTCTATATATTTTATTAACATTTTTATACTTTATGCAGACAGTGTCCAATTGTTTTCCACATGGACTTTTGCCAATCTTCTGCTACTATAAATAGAACAATTATAATTATATTTCACGTATAAAATCCATTTATCATTTGATTTTTTTAGATTTGTGGCAGTAGAAATCATTCAGTCAAAAGGTATTCTATTTTCTAAATAGTTGTATATTGCCATATTTCTTTCTCCAAAGTGTTTTAGCTTGTGTACAGTTCCACTAGCAATGTATTACTGCCTGTTTTCCCTTATCCAGTATTGGATTTAACATTTTAGAACATTTTGCCATTATACTGGATTTAGTGTGGTATTTTAAATCTTTTTTCCCATTGATTTTCACTTTGAGATTACATTATACATCTCCTTTCCCCTTTTATTTTCCCCCTTTATTTTACTGAAATGTCTTTCTCAAAGAATTAGTCAGTAAAGTGTTCTGAGAACTCCCAAATCTTGTTAAAAATCTGTTTTATCTTGATTGTTTTAAGTAATTATTACTTTGCTTTGGAGTCTTACTAGTTATTGAAGTAGCTATATTGCTTGAAGTAGCTATATTTCTGCCTGATTTCAGTTAGCTGAATATAATTGGCTATGACTATCAGACTGCCAGACTGTCCTTATCAGGTAGAGGTTTTAGTCAATATATTATAGTAGATTGGAACTTAGATGGCTTAGTGGTCCCTTAATAAATGAATGAGCAGACTTAAAGCCAATAGATTCCAATGGAATGATGTACCCAGAAAGAAGCAAACCCAAGAGAGAGACTTTGCCCCCAGAGGAATAGGTCCTCTGTTTCTGAAGAGTAAAGCTTCTAGAGGAATTATGTACCCAACAAAGATAAGCCAGTGAGGAACAGGCCTAATGACAGCAGCAAAAAGGCAACAACTGAAAATGCAAATGTTCATGCAGCCCATTTCTCAAAAGCCATTAAAAATATGTAGACTCTTTGTCAGTGGCACTAGAGACCTATTAGTCTGATAACACTTGACTTGGTTGGAGTAAATGCAGTGAGGAGGATATGAGAAAATATCATTTTTCACCCAAGACAGGGGTAGGAACATACTCTCATGCACACTTCTACCCCTACCACAAACAAACATATATACTGCTATGATTTGGAGGATGGGAGGCATGGCAAGAGGACAAGCTTAACAATCTTAATTTGGGGTAAGGGAGGTGAGGCTTGAAAATGGAAATAAAGGAATAGATTATTACCTAAATGTCAGGTCACATCAGAAACTAGAATGACTACAGTATAGTGATATTCAAGGAGCTGAAATGAGTGAAAGAACCAAGATTGTTCAGTCAAAAATAGTGTAATTGTGTTGAGGAGTAGGGATTCAAAATGAAGGCTATGACATGGAAATGATGCTTTTTTTAACATGATGGCTGCTAAATAGAAGTTATAGGCATTTGTATTCTGGAGACTTTCATGACCTGTTAGCTCTTCTTCTCTCAGATGGGTCCAAATGATTTCCATGGACTCAGTCAACATTACCAAGACATGGGGATCTGTAGAAAGAAGCAAAGAGGGCTTGAGTGTTTTCCCTGTCTCTCTTCCTCTGTCTCTCTGTCTCTCTGTTTCTGTCTGTCTTTGTTTCTTTCCCTCTCTGCCTCTCTGTTTCATTCTCTCTCTCTTTCTGTCTCTGCCTCTCTATGTTTCTGTATCTGTCTTTCTGTTTCTCTCTGACTTTCTGTCTTTATCTCTGTTTCTCTCTGTACCTATCTCTCTCCCTCTCTCACTCTTTCTTCCTTTCTCTTTCAAACCAAAGGCCACATTATTCTTTGTACAACTGGGGCTCATAGCCATACTAAGCTTCAGCTCTTTCTATACTTTCTACAAATTCTCTGTTTCGTTTGGATCTGGTAGGTCAAATAAAGCAGATCAGTGATGCTCCAGGAGTGGCCCTGGTTTGTAATATAAACTGATCTTCTCCATGTTTCTTTAAGGTTATTTTTAATAACTGTTATTTTTACTTATTTTGAACTTTACAAACACCAAATAAAATGAATATGTCCATATATACAGGACACCTTAAAAAAAGTTTGTACTTAAAATCATCCATCTCTATGAAGTACAGCTTTCTTTTTATTTAAAAATATGTAACAAGTTTAACAGGCAATATTCAAAGCTGTCCTATTTGTGATCCTTTTTGGACCTTCTGAAAACTTAAATTTTAAATTTCAGAAAGCATATGTGATAGATGTGTTTGATGAAGCCTGTCATGGAAGCAAATTAGGTTAGGTTTTCCTTAAAAGGTATCTTCAAAACTTAATTAACTTGTCAGACTATAGGCTTGAACCATTAATACCACTTACTATTCACCTAAGTGTAAGCAGACAAAAGGAAGTCCAGCCTCTTTCTGATTTTTGGCTAGTGGACTACAATGGGCCACTAGAAGGCAAGGAAGCTTCACTCAATTGGAAAAAAAATGTTGTGTACTTGCTGAGGCTACATAAGCCTCCATTGTTAATATTTGAATTATCTATGAGCATCTCATTTCTTTTCAGCAGCAGACCTAAACCACCAGTGGACTGACCTGTGTTACACCCATCACAGATCAGGATCTTAGTGCATGTTAACTTTATGCTTACAGAATGATTTCAGCACTATGTCACTTTGCCCATAAATCAAAGACTGAACAAGGGGAAAAGTGAAAGAGGAAAGAGAAGAGGTGATAGAAATGGGCTAATGACATTCATAAATTACCTCCTTTTCTAGAAGACAGTAAGAGTTTATTTTTCCCTGTACTATAGAATTTGGATAATTGAGAAAACATCCAGTCTCCAGACTTGGGATTTATCCTGCTTCCTGGTTTTGGACTCAACGGAATCTTGCCCTTCTAGAAATCACTACATACACACACACCCACACCCACACACACACACAGTTTATGTGTATATGCATATATGTAAATATACATATATATGTGTGCTTATATATATAGAATTGCTTACACATACACATATACATATGCATATATATTAATATACACATTAATAAAGATATATTGATAGATAAATGTATATATACAGAGATAGCATAGATATATAGAAAGATACGCAGGAGTAATCAATCTGCAGTCCATGTGATGAACAATGGAGACAGCCATCGAGATGAAATCTATTTCAAATACATCTGAGGAACAAAATTTTGGCTTTTTTTTTCTTTTAACCTCTTTGGACTGAAATCACAACCTTCTGCTCCTAAGAGTTTGGAAGAAGGTAAGTTGTTTGGTTTAGGAATAAGACCTTTTGCTCAGGAAAAAGTCCCCTTCTGTGACAGTAGTAGAAAGCCTTAGGATACCAAAGGTCCTTTAGGATACCTGTTCCTCCCAACTCTCACCTATGGCTCCAAGAAGCTGCAGCATACGCAACATCCATGTTTTACAGATGGACCAAACCAGGTTGAGGGTAACCAAGAAGTCTGAAACCCATTGGTGAATTAGGGGCATGTCTACCCCAAGCATATGAAGACTTCCTCTGGTGGAATGGGTGGATAAGAACAATTTGTTGCAATGGCCAGAAAGGCAGCTGAAGCAGGCATTGTGGAGCACTTAGAACTTGGTTAGACATCAAAGATCCCAAGGTCATCCACTGTACCTTGCACCATCACCAGTCATCTTGACTCTGTCCTGCCACTGGACTGTGATGACTCTGAAGGAGAGAATGAGGCTGACAACTTTGTGCAACTCTGCCTCACTTAAATCCAATTCACGCATGAATCAAAAGATATCACCTATAGCATTTTATTATTATGCCTCAAAGTCCTGTGGTGTGAGGCAAGTGATGAAGCAGCAAGTGTGGGTACACTAGGAGCTGTAGTTACAACCCTGCACAAGGAGGCCCAGGCCACAGGGTTGTTTCTCACTGGAAACAGCAATGGGATCTAGCAGCCCCCTGAGTGTCTGAGAAGCCTTTTAAAGATCACAGTGCTCACCTCCTGATGTGAAGAAGGGGACTAGAAAAAGTGCTCTAAAATTGTCTGCTTACCCAACCCTGACCTGATAATCACGGCAGGCAGGAAATAACACTCTGTGGTTGAAACATAAAAAAATGTACACAATGTACAAAACCATCTGTAAAGATGATTCCACTCACCATTGACACATGGAATGTGTATATACTTATAGACAACACAAAATCCAGTAGACTTGAAAGATGAACTTTTCTTGTTGAAAGAGAACTCAAGAGGTATCACATACAAATAGGAGGGCTGAATGAAACAAGACTGGCAAATAAAGGTCAGCTTACTGAAGCTGGAGTTGGATACACATTTTTCTGGAGTGACTACAGTGAAGGGGAGCACTGTGAAGCTGGCATAGGTTTTGTAGTCAAAACTAATCTAGCCGACAAGCTGGTATGCCTGCCAAAAGGAGTGAATGACAGGCTTATGACAACGAGATTGCCACTTGCAGTAAAATGCCATGCCACCATGATCAGTGCCTATGCTCCAACCACGAAAACGTCTGATGAGTTCAAAGAAAAATTTTATGAAGACCTAGAGACCCTTATCATCAATGTGCCAAAAGAGAACAAGTTCATAATTCTGAGTGACTTTAATGCTAGAGTAGGCTCAGACTACCAGACTGGACAGGGAATGCCAACAGCATTGGAAACAGCAACAGCATTGGTCATTTACTGCTGAAGACTTGTGCATCACCTGACCTCATCATCAACACTGTTTTCAATTTAAGTAAACACAATAAAACTTCATAAATCTACCCTTGCAGCAAATATTGGCATCTAATAGAAAATGAGATTTTAAAGAGAGGAGAGACAGACAACATGTCTGAGTGACGAAGGCAATATGTAGTACAAAGTGCTTGACTGATCATAGACTTATCCTTTCCAAGCTAAATATTTTCATTCATGAAAAGTGCCATGCCCAAGGCAAAATGACTACTGGAAGAATTAATGTCAACAAATTACAGATCTTCTCTGACCATGAACAGTTTGTTGCTAACTTGGATGGAAAGTTGAGTCAGCACACAGTTGGCAACACTGGAGCAGAAAAGGAGTAGGTAGCTTTCAGAGATTTGATGTACAGCCCTACATTTGTTTATTTGGGTCAGAACACTCACATACACCAAGAATGGTTTGATGAAAATGATGGGGAAATTCAGAAACTGCTAAATGAAAAACAAGAATTCCACAGGATTTACCAGAAGACTATTTTATCAAGAACCTGCATGGGACAGCCAATCACATGGTAGTCAGAAGAAGCAATGCAAAGACATTCTCAAGGTCTCTCTCAAGAACTTTGGATTTGATTGTGTGACGTGGGAGACACTGGCACAGGACTACTCAGCATGATGTGCCTGCATCAGAAAGGGTACTGTCCTCTCTGAGCAAAAAAGAATTGAAACAGCAAAAAGGAAATGTAGGATGCAGAAATTTGGAGTATCCACTCCAAATGCTCATATGGACTGTCTGTGCCCAATGTGTGGTAGAGTATTCCAAGCTCATATTGGTCTGATCACCACCTTGGACACACTAAAGCTTGACTTTATTATGGTGATGTCATTTTGGTCCTCTTTGTGACTGAGGGATGACAACTAAGCAGAAAACCGTAACTGTTTTATTCAGAGCCAACCAGTCTAACAGTCTATTAGTTACCTGCCTCCCTTCCTCCACTAAGAAAAGGAACAGGGTTTCTGATTAAGAAGGAGTGTCAAATGAATCCCTTCCCAAGGCCTCACACAAAAGTCTCACAGTAGAAGTGACTTTTTAGGAACTGCTGAGACCTGTGTGAAAAAGCCAGACTTGAAAAAGTGGCAGTTCCCAGTTATCCTTGAACAAGCGTCTAGTTGATTTTGCACTCTAGCCTAGACATTGACCTTACTGTCTTGCTTCTTTGAGTACACCACAACTGAATTGCCTTCTCATCACTATATAGAAACAATTCTACAAGGGATCCTACTTTAAACTTAGAGATGATCAGATAATCTCTATGTTTCTTGATTGTCATATGTCATATGTGTTCCTTGTCCTTGATTGTCATATGTGTTCCTTGTCCATTTGCCCATACAGACAATATCTTTACTACAAGGTGATTATGGCTTGAGATTTCCATACTTTCCTCTGGTTCCCACTGCAGCAGCCATTAAAATTTGATATACCTCCCTCCAGAAGAAATGACTGGTTCAAGGTATCAAAGGCTGTAAGTGTCAGAGATGGAGTTTGAATCAAGGTCCTCTCATTCCAAGTAGATCTTTTTTCTTTGCCACCTCTTTGCAGATGTATCTCAATCCACTTTTCCATCTCTAACCTCTCTGCTGACTTTTAATCTTACATCTCCAATTGTCTATTAGATATCTCAAATAAGATGTGCTATAGATATCTTAAAATCAGTGTAACTGAAAAGGAATTCATCAGCTTTGGAATTTTCCTATCAATCTCAAAAGCACCATCATTCTTTTTACCTAGGAGTGAAACACAGAAACATAGACATCATCCTTGACTCTTCTTTCTCAGCCCCCACATATTCAATCGATTACTGAGTCTTGTTGATTTTATTTACTTCTTTCATATACAATCCTTTCTGTCTTCTGACAGTAACACTCCCCCAGTGCAGTTCTTAATTACCTCATTCATGTACTTTTACAACAGCTTGCTGATTGGTTTCCTCTTTCCTGTCCACCCTCCATTCAGCTATCAAATGAGTCTTCCTAAAGTGAAGCTCTGACAATGTCATTTCTCTTAGTGAATGAAGTCCAGTAATGGCTCCTTAGCACCTCCAGGATCAATTTTAAAATTGTCAGGTATTGTTGTTTTTTGTGCTCAGTCATTATTGTTTTCAGTTGTGTCATAGTCTTTGTGATCCCATTTAAGGTTTTCTTGGCAAATATATGGTACTGGTTTGCCATTTCCTTCTCCAGTTCATTTTACATATGAGAAAACTGAGGCAAATGAGTGAGTTACTTGTGCAGGATCACACAGCTAATATTGGACTTGAACTCAGGTCTTCCTGATTCTAGACCCAGCAGTCCATCGACTGTGCCATGACTGGCATTAAAGGTCTTCATAACTTAGCTGCTTCATACCTTTCAAGTTTTCCTACACTTTACCACACACACTGCTACTTAGCGACAATGACCTCCTTGCTGATCCTTGTACTTTATACTCTTACATCTATCCTTTTAATATCATTGTCACTGTTTTCATTGCTTCATTCCCTGAACCAAAGTTTAGCAAGAGAGGCAGATGCCTAAGGTGTAGCACTCGAAGTATTATAGGAAGATGCTTTTTAATATTCTTTTTAAAAAATAGATTTATGTGACTTAAGACTGACTTAATTCTAGACAATTATTCTCTACACAGGAGGCTATGAGAGTTCCATAGACGTGGCCTTTTTCATTATTTCTGAGCCACCTCTGCTAGAGGTCAGAAGGCCAGTTTTTTAAAAGCTTGTTTTCCTTAAGCACATTTAAGGAATATGGGAGTACAAGACAATTCCCTTGATCACTACAGATGTCAATTATCTAATTTAGTAGAATAGTTATTGGAAATTTCCTGAGTTTAATTAATTAAATACAGTTTAATTGCTTCACCAAGGGTCATATACCTATATCAGAAGCAAGATAAAACCTATGTCTTCTTGACTTCACATTTCAGTATGCTATCCAATACCTTGGTCTATCTCTCTTAAGTACATTATATAAGGTATGTGTGTTGCTTATGTAAATTACATAAGTTCAGTTGGAGTTGTCTATATGAGGCTTGCTTTGTTGTTCAGTCATTTCAGTTGTGTTCAACTCTTCAAGTCCCTATTTGGGCTTTTTTTTGGCAAACATGCTGAATTTCAATTCAGGTCTTTCTGACTCTAGGCCTGTCACTCTATTCATTCTGCCAACTACTTGCCCCAAATGAGGCTTGCATGGAGGTAGGAATGGATATTCCTTAGAAAGAAGTAAGGAAACAAGTATTTATTAAGCACTTACTGTTTATCAGTCATTGTGCTGAGTGCAGAAGATACTGGAAACTAAAAAAAAGCTAAAAGAGAATTCTTGCCCACAAAAAACTTAAAATGAAGACAACACATGCAAGGTAGCTTAAAAAAGGATGAGGATAAACTTAAATGATTATCCTTATCTATAATGAGAGATGCTAATAATTTTATACTATCCTCCAAATGGAGATAAAAAATAGCACCTATCTCACAGAGTTATTGTGGGGATCAAGTGAGATAGCAGAAGCACTTATCAGTCTTGGGTACCTAGAAAATAAATAATAAAGGTTTGTTTATACCCTCTCCCTTTTTTAGAAGGGAGATGCCCAACTAAAATTTTATTTATCTTGGGGGCATACTCATTGGAAGTGTTTGGCCAGATAAGATTCTGGGGAGGCTTTGAAAACCCAGATGTTGGTGCTTCTCTCTCTGTTAACTGTATTTATGTAGGGTCAGAAAGTTGGATCTGTTTGTTGATCTGTGATGTATGTGTTGCTTATGGTTAGACAGTTGGAAGCCCTGTCTGTTGATCTTTCTGAAGTTCAGGATACTGACTTTTCCCGCTGAACTAAGTAAATGATATATGTGCTTGATTGAAGTGATTGTTAACCCTTCAAAAAACTTATTTATCTTTTTTCTCCCACTACCAAGTATCATTAGTCTAGAGTGTATACACATATACACACATATACACATGTATGTGATATATATGTGTGTACGCACACACATACAGAGAGAGAGAGAGAGAGAGAGAGAGAGAGAGAGAGAGAGATGGTTCAAGCTATGCTACTACTTACTATGCCTTAACTGGAAAGGCATATTCCATGTATATAATCAGACTTTATTTCCTTCCCACCTAATGACAGTTACATAAGATCATCTCACATAGTGAATACCAAACAAATCAATTTATCCAGGCTGATATCTAACAGATAACAGATATTGTACAGGAAACAGATGTTGTATACAATAGAATATATCCAATAATACAGAGTGAATGAGCTCTCCCACTGGGAATGAGATAACTGATTTCATCAGAGAGAAAGAGTTCTCCATTCTACTCAAGGAAAAATTCCAAGGAGTCTCTAATATGACCATATAAGATTAGAAGTTGTGAACCGGAATAGGTGTAAGGCACCAACTCCACTACATGCCAACTTCTTCTATGATTCTTTGTCTTCCTCCAAAGGCCTCTTCCTGAAGGGAACCTGGAATTATGTTTGACTTCTTTCAAAGGTGGAAACCAGAAGTCCAGGTTCTCTCCTTTTCCAACTTCTTTCCAATTTCACTTATTGTACAGAGACATATCATCCAGTGATCATTCTCTCCACCAGTGAGAAGATCTTCATTTAATTACTGAGCTTGAGCCTTGCATTGCCAATAAAAAGTGAAAATTAAAGTAGGGGAGAGAAATTTTCAGAAAGTTTTCTTTTTTTTCTAGTAATGGAAGTTTGCTCAACATACTAAAAGTCCTCCTGAGTCAACTGATTTCTTTGACTAGTCATCACTAATTAAAAGCAAACTTACTGTATTTGGAGAAGAAGCCTGGTATTGGGTATAGAGCGCTGCACTTGGAGTCATGAAGACCTGGTTTCTGGTCCTACTTCTAATAATTTCTAGTTGTGTGGACTTAGGTAAGCCATCTAACCTCTCTAAATCTGAGTTTCCTTAGTTTAATAAGATCACTGTATGAGTTAAATACTTAAGAGGAGAACAATGTGTGAGCTAATCTCACAGCCCTCTTTGTGTAGTTCAAGGAGATAGAGGTGATTCCTCTCATGACTCATGGCCCTTCTTCCCCACCAAGATGGTCAGCTGCATATCATCTCAGTCAAAGCTCTAATCACTGGGAATCAGTCAAAGGAGTTATTGTAGGCTCAGATATAATGTTCTATATAAGGTATTTTGCAAATTTTAAAGTGCATATCAAGAAGGAAGAGGAGGAGTTATGTTGTTCAGTTGTTTCAGATGAATCCAATTCTGCCCACATTTGGGTTTTCTTGGGAAACATATAAGAATGGTTTGCGATTTTCTTCTCTAGCTCATTTTACAGATAAGGAAATGGAGTCAAACAAGGTTAAGTGCCTTACCTAGGGTCACACAGCTAGTAAATGTCTGAGGCCAGATGTGAACTCAGTAACATTGGTCTTCCTGATTGCAGGCTCAGCAATCTATCCACTGTGCCACTTACCTGCACTAGAAGTAGGAATAGTAATAACTGACAATTATATATTGCTTACTATGTGCTAGGCACTTTATAATTATTATCTCCCTTGATCCTCACAACAACCCAGAGAGGTAGGTGCTATTTCTACCACCCATCCCCACCCCTATTTTGCAGATGAGAAAACAGAAGAACAGAACTTAAGTGACTTATCCTAGGTTACACAGCTAATGTGAGTTCAAATTTGACTTTCTGACTCCATTCCTAGTGCTCTGGGTATTGAATCACTTAGGTAAAAAGCATTTACTCTACCAGTTTCATGTTGCTGAGGACTTCTCTCCTTACTGGACTCAGCTATCTGCAAAATCTCTCCACTTAGCATCTACTGCCCTCTCAGGATAAGCTCATCACTTCAAAACCATAACTGAAGCTTTGATTGACACCACATCCTTCAGCCTTATCTCTCCTCTAACTGGGAGGCTAGAGGGTGGAGTAGCAAACTTCGCAATGCCTTCCTTTATAGAGGGCAGAAACTGGACTCGTAGCACTCTACTTTGCATCTACTCTCTTGCCTTTTTTCAACTGGGTAGTCCCTGATGTTCTGGCTTCAACTTCCTTCCCATTTCCCCCCTCCTCACCTTTCCTGCAACTTTTTGTATGTTGTCTCGCCCTTCAGATTGTAATCTTCTGTAAGGCAGGGACTGTCTTTCTTTTAATTAATTTTATCACCAACTTAGGATGGTGTCTGACATGTTGTAGGTGCTTCATGCATATTTATTGGGTTGGATTACTGGAAAGAGCAAAGGTAAAAAAGCAAAGAACAGAGGCCACATGTTAGTTTGAACAGTGATATAAAAGCATGAAACCTCTCTCTCCTTCTAGAGCTTCTGCAGGTGTTAAGGCCAAGCAAAGTAGAATCTTTTGCTGTTTTTGTTTTACTAAAAATATCTCTGAGTAATGTGATCAAAGAGGATCTTTCTCACCCATTGTCAGACCTGGGGAGATTTGTAGGAACATCCACACTTTTCCTTAATGAGTCACTGGTTCTCTAAGGATGCGATGCCCTCTGGCTCTAAAAAGTGTTTAAAGACTCTAAGATGTGGTTGTATTTGGGGGCTTACTGATTGGAAGTGTTTGTTTGTCCATACAAGGACTCTAGGAAGTCACTAAGGAGCCCTCTGACTTTGAAAACCAATGTTGGTGCTTCCTTCTCTGGTAACTATGGTCAGTTGGACCCATCTGTTGAATTGATCTATTTATGTATGTATTGATTATGGTCAAGCAGAGGAAGCCATGTCTGTTGATCTTTGATTTCTCTGTGTTTTCTTTGAAGTTCAGGGTGCTAACTCCCCTCAACTAGGTGAATCATATATGTACTTGGTTAAAGGAATGGTACATGTGCTTGATTAAAGTGATTGTTAACACCTCAAAAGTTGCCTTTCGTTTTATGAAAGCAGATCTAAGAACCTGTGATAGCAGAACCCCCCGTGTATGTTGGGGTACTTACTGATAAAGCAGGAAAAAGTTTCCAATCATGGGCCCTTTTATAATTGTGGCTTCTATTAGTAAACATTCTTCATTCAAGCTCAGCATACCCCCCAAAATAAACAAACAAAAACAACCCTTCTCTTCTGGAAGAGGCTAAGAAAATAGAAATAAAGCCCATCCATGCTCTAAAGTAGTATGTAGATTGTATCAGCAGAGACCATGGGGCATGCTCATAATGATCAAATTATCATTGGCTAATCCTAGCCTTCTTTTCCCTAAAAGGGCCTGAGGAACTGCCTTCCCCCAGAAGACAATAAAGATTCCATTTTAAAAAAAATATCAGATTTAAGAAATTTGACCATTTTGAGGATACCAGCACAATGATGAAAAGTTTTGCAAAACTGATCTGTATTTGAAAATTTATCTAGATTCTGTGTAAGTTTATATATTTAATAGGTACAAATATGTCTGACCTACATTTTGTAACCCTTTCTAATGACAAGTTCACTATAGTTCAAATCCTCATTATAGTATCAAATAAAAATAAATTGCTTGTCTTTCATCTCCATATTCATCTGGTGAGCATTTGCTGGCAAACTCTCTTCCATAGCTAATGGGTTTGGTTTGCTGCACAAAGATTATCCTGGGAAAATGAATTTGTTTTCATAATTTCAAACACAGTGGAAATAATAGGAATCTTATCTTTCTCACTCTGAGAAAGCTAACTCTTAATCCTATATGCAACAGAGTTAAATAGGAGAATTCAGACAAAAACATTATCATTTTAGAAGGTAGAAATGTACTCTTTTTGGTTTCATTCCCAACTCTGCAACTGACTCGACTGAAAAACAGCTGGGTATAATGGATAGGACACTGACTTTGGAGGCAGAAAGATATTAGCTTAAAGCTGGCCTTAGACATTAACTGTGTGACCTGGGGCACATTACTTGACTTCTCTGTGCCTCAGTGTGTTTACTTGTAGTATGAAGAGATTGGACTCATTGGTCTCTATGGTCTTTTCTAGCTCTAAATTCGTGATTTTAGGATGTTTTATGCAACCTGAAAACGGGTCTTATTAAGTAATACAATAACCATTTTAAAATCTATTACCTTGCAGGAAAATTTACTGAAGAAAGATATTTTCCATTGAAAATTTGTCCTCAATTTATTCATTATAATCAATTATTTTATTATCCATATTTATATTATACCTCCTCCCAAATTTGATTTAGATTTATGATTGTATCGTGAGGATCTCCTAATATGAAAACTCCTTCTAGTGATACAGTGATGCAACTCACATACAGCATACAGTCATTCAATGTTCTAGGAAACAATGGGAGGATAAATGACTTGTTGAAGGTAACAAATCTAGCATGCGTCAGAGGCAAGATTTGAACTCAGGTCTTTCTGACTCCAAGGCTGGCTTTACAGTCACTCAGTGCAATGCCTCATACTTATATGGAACTTTATGTTTCTTTAAAAATAATAAATATACTTTACTTACAACAATACTAGTAAGTGAAAGAAAATAAAATAATATTGATAAGTGAAAAAAGTAAAAAAAAAAATAGTGCTTTATGTTGTGACAGTTGGACGATGGAATCATCAACTCACTATTGATGCCAGTATTATTAACCACTTAGTTACTAAGAAAGGAAGGACATCATTTGCCAGGATCTTGGTTTGAAAAAAAATCTTCAGAAGAAAAAACATCAAATGAGACAATAATTGTGAAAAAGAATTGCATAGAATATAGCATATTAAAGATATGCAAACTGCTATTTTTATTCAAGTTACTACTACTACTACTATTACTACTACTACTACTACTACTACTACTACTACTACTACTACTACTACCACTACTACTACTACTACTACTACTACTACTAATCTTGTTTTCATCTTTTCTTTCATGAACTACTTTGTTAGTTTATGAGAGATATCAAGCTTGTGACCTATATTGCAGGCAATCAGCTGATGGATTTCTCAATAAATATTCAGTAGGTGCTAAATTTGTACAACTGGCTATAATGTGTTACAGTTTCTACTATTTCCTTTTACAATTTGCATTGATCAATAATATAGGACTCCTTAAGGAAAACCTTCTGACGTTTCTAGTGGGCATGTCTTGATCCTGTGTTACCATTGTAAAACTTTTTTTCATAAACAAATCTAAATTCCTTAGCCATTATGTGCCACTTTTTTCTCAATGTATTGTTAACTGAGTTCATGTGAATGTCATTCACTGATAATCTTTTATTTTTCTTCTTTCATACTGGCTGTTTCATAGATTTCATGTGGAACGAAACATTATATTCGACAAATCCAGTGGCTTAAAGTTGTTATTATTCTTTACTATTGCTCAGTAAAGTTAGATTTGTTTACATTAAAAGTTATTCTGAAACATTTGAAAATTATTTACGACATACTTTATTATCACCTACCAATCTCATCCTCACTTTTTAATGAGTAACCCATTTTCTTTCTATAACCATATTAAGACTGACAGGTTCTGTGTTTTGTTAGTGTTTTACCAATTTTTGTTGCAATACTTTGCAAAATTGTTATTGTCAAGCTTTTTTCCTATTATTATTAATGTTATTATTAAATATCTCATCCATTTAATCTTTTTTCATATAGGTAAGATAGAATAGATCCTGAAAAATTTGCTAACTTGCTTTTATTATTTTTATACTTAAAAATCTGTGGATTATTACATGTGCAAAAAATTAATATTTTTTAAAAATTGGAAAAAAAGTATTGAGATATAAGTTCAGTTTTTACAAGATCACTGGAAGTATTTTTGGAATAACCCCAGGAGCAATTTTTTTAAAGTTTCTTTTACTAGCCCTCTATATTTTAAAATCTTTTCATTTCACATAGCATGAAGATTATGAGTATTGGTAATGATAATTTCCATGTAAAATGTTGTTAAATTCATGTGTCAATGTCATAGTCTTAGTGACGATGAACAACAGTTCTCCCATAATACACTGCTTCAAGTACACCTTAATTATCAAAATTTCAAAAATATTTTGAGGTCTCTTATTATGTTGTAGATTTTTGTCTGTTGGCTTATGAAAGATAAAGACCAACTAATGTATTATTCTTGCTACCAGGGCATGTCTGATGAGTAATTCAAGCCAATAGATATTCAGCACATGCTAAATTTTGCAGTGATGTGGAAATAGTATAGGGAAGCAGAAAGAATGCTCTAAATTTAGAGTTGTGGAAAACTGGACAACATTGTGGCAGAACCTGGGCATAGGCCAATACCTGACACCATACACAAGATTAAAGTTCAAATGGATTCTTTTGGTATAAAGGCTGATACTACAAACAAATTAGGGGAGCAAGCAATAGAGTATTTGTTAGATTTATGGAGAATGGAGAAATTTATGAGGAAACAAGAGATAGAGTACATTATGAAGTGCAAAATGGATAATTTTGATGACATTAAATTGAAAAGCTTTTGCACAAATAAATCCAATGCAATCAAGATTCGGAGGGAAGCAGACAACTGGGAAAATATTTTTGCAACTAGTATCTGCAATAAAGGCCTCCTTTCTAAAATAAATAGAGAACTGAGTCAAATGTACAAGAATACAAATCATTCCCCAATTGACAAATGGTCAAAGGATATGAAGAGGCAGTTTTCAGAGGAAGAAATTAAAGCTATCCATAGTTACATGAAAAAATGCTCTAAATTACTATTGGTTGAAGAGATGTAAATCAAAATGACTCTGAGGTACCACATTGCACTTATCAGATCGGCTAACATGACAAAAGAGGAAGATGATAAATTTTGGAGAAGATATGGGAGAGTTGGAACACTAAATCATTGTTAGTGAAATAATCTAACCATTCTGGAGAGCAATTTGAAACTATGCCTAAAGGGCTACAAAATGTGCATACCCTTTGAACCACCAATATCAATTCTAGGACTATCACCCAAAGAAATCATAAAAATGGGAAAAGGTCCCACATGTAAAAAAATATTTATAGCAATTATCTTTGTGGTGGCCAGGGACTGGAAATCTAGGGGATGTCCATCAATTGGGGAATGGCGAGTTGTGGTGTGTGAATGTAATGGAATACCATTGTGCTATAAGAAATGATGAACAGGAAGACTTCATAGAGGCCTGGAAGAACTTATATGAACTGATGCTGAGTGAAAGGAGTAGAACCAGGAGAACTTCGTGCACAGCAACAATTACAGTGTGCGAGGCATTTTTCTGGTAAACTTAGTCCTTCACAGCAATGTAAGGACCTAAAACAATCCCAAAGGACTCTTGAGGGAAAATGCCATCCCTATCCAGAGAAAGAATTATGGAATTAGAAAGCAGAATGAAACAGAATATTTTCTCTTGTGTTATGTTATGTTTTGTTTTATTTGGGTTTTTCTCATAGTTTCTCCCATTCATTTTAATTATTCTATGCAACATGACTAATGTGAAAAAGTGTTTAATAAGAATGTACGTGTAGAACTCTTACAAGATTGCACAATGTTTGGGGGAGAGAGTTGGGGGGGACGGAAATCTAAGAGTTATGGAAGTGATTGTAGAAAACTGAAAATAAATGTTAGTAAAATAAATAAATAAATTTATAGTCATGAAACTTGAATTCCATTCTTATCTCTTTGACTTACTACCTGTGTGACCATAAGCCACTTGGCTACTTTGACCTCAGTTTCCATGTCTGTAAAATGAAATGAGTTAAGTGATCTATAAGTTTCCTTCCAGCTCTAGAACTATGATTCTATACATTGCAAAATCACTAATTCTCTGTATAATATTAATTGATCAATAAAATTTATATTCCTTAAGGGTAGCCCATTTGTATTCTGCTGTTGCTAATTTAGTCATGGATTGTCATCATAAATTCTTTCACTTCTATAAATAAATCATGACTGCCATTTATTTGATTCTCCTTTTTTAATGGTTTGTTGGTTAATTTAAAGTTAATGTTAACCATGAGAAATCTCTTGCTTTCACTCTTCGGTCTTGGCTCATTCACAGGTACCACCTGTAGTAAGTCATTTGTTATTATTTAGTGATCTCAATGGCATGTACCCTCTGTTTTCCTTTATTATTACTTGGCGTGATGATATCTATTTGTTCCAAAAGTATGTCTGTAAGTTTTGTTCATTCCTGTTGTTGTTGTGCTTGCTCTATGCTCTGAGAGTATCGATAAATCCTTTTCCTCACTTTTGATGAGTGTTAATTTCTCCACATATGACATAACAAGATACATTTAATTTACTATTGTATGGAATTTTGTTGGGATGCTTTTAAAGTTAGTAATGGCTCATTTGACAGTTTAAAAATGTATGTTAAAATGGATATTGCATAGGTGTGAATTACTTTATACATGTTCTTTTTATGGAGTTTAGATGGCAGATTGTCAGCAAGTCTTTTAACATGTATAGCCATAGCTTCTCTTTGAGTGATTATTAATTCCTTGAGCATAGGGATTGTTTCGCGCCTTTCTTTGAATCTCCAGCATTTAACACAGTATCAGGCATAGAGTAAGTGTTTAACAAATGTCTCTTTACTTGATCGGACTTAACTTGAAATCTCTCAGATGAACTTCAGGGAAAGTTTAGTTATTCTAATTTTGCTTGCTATGTATTGATTAGAAGACTCCAAAGAATTTAGACATTTGTCCTTTGTTCATTTTTACAATTTGACCTCAATATTCAAACTCAAGGCCTTCAACTGCTATCTTTCCTTTTTACACATTTATGATTTTATACTTATCAAGTCCAAATGCTACTTTGATACATTTGGAGAATATTGGGGAGGATGAAGGAACTGTTTAACATGTTTTTCAATGGAGTCATATAATTTCATATGATCTATTTATAACTAGTGACTAATAGAATGTTTTGGTTCAGCTCTCTTTAATGTGGAATCCTTATTTAATAACTATTTATGTGACATGATATTGAATTTGAGGCTCAGTGTTACTATAATGGACTTATGAAAATGTAACCTTAAAAAAATACTATATTTTAGATGACTTGTTAGCATTGTTGTGTTGGCACCATGTTTTAAACAAAGAACAGCTTTCTGTGTGAACACCAAATACTCTCACATTATCACTACATTTTGACATCCATATTTATACCCCAATGCATTTTGTATTTGAAAGAGAGTTCATGGGTGAAGAACTGAGTTAAAGAATTTGGGATAATTAATAAAGTCAGTATAAATGATGGTTTTCAGGCAACTTGTTCCAAAATTACCCAGCAAATATTTAGTTTTGCTATAAACCTCTGGACTGTTCCAGAGTGCTGCTTTTGCTTCATAGGAGGCAACTGGTTGGCACAGCATATAGAGCTCTGGTCCTAGAGGTAGGAAGATTTCATTTCAGATCTAGCCTATGACACTATCTGTGTGACCACAGGCAAGACAAACCTCTGTCAACCTCAGTTTTCTTAACTGTAAAATGAGGATATCCCATGAGGTTGTTGTAAGGTTCAAATAAGATAATTGGAAAGCAATTAGCACAATACCTGGCATAATGTAAGTATTTAATACATGTATTTTCCTCTCCTCAGATAGAATATTATTTTTATAGTCATATAAAATGAGATAGCTTGGTGTAAAGTACATTAGCATGTGTTTAGGTTATATTTGGAGTCATCACCAGTGTTCTTGTATTTTGATAATGGATGTAGGGAACCTTTGAGATAGTAGAGTGTAATCTGGCTTGCATCTGACACAGAACTTGTGAAGTACTTTGCTAATTAGTCATGTATCACTGTCAAGAGTCAATAATTGTGGATCTTATTTGACTCTGTCACTTTATAGTTTTGCAAAGAAGTGGTTCAGTCACTGCTGATATCACTATTCTGTCATTCATACTATTAACACTGCACAAAGTTTCTGTTTCTCGTTTGATCCAACGTGACTTTTAATTGAGTTGGAGATTTTTAGACCACATAGATTACCAGAAAATTTGTACATCCTCCTTCTAAGGGAGTTCTTTTATGCTTCAGATTTATTTCCTTCTCAAGCCTTTGTAGAAAAAAAATTGATTGATGTTGAATTATTTATTTTGATCCTTGTACTGCTTTAACACTCCTTGAATTGCCTTAACCTTTTGTCTCTCGCTTTCAATTGTTGATCAAAAGAGTTTCTGCAATGTTTTTGTTTTCCACATTCCTTTCCATATGCTTCTTTAATTGGACAATGTGGTATTAAGGTTTTCTATTGCATGTACCAGTTTGATATCGAAATAATCTTCCAGTGTCTTCCCAAAGATACTTAATAATTCCCTCAAAGCATTTTGCCATTCTATGGTATTTTTTGATGGCTGTCCTGAAATATTTTTACATTTTTTGTCAAATACTATGGAACAACGCATTTGTTTCATGATAGTCATAGCAGTTGCTCTATGTTGATAAAATTGGTCTACTAGCTGAATTTATACAATCAAATTTAAATAAGTTTATTTGAAAGTCCATTCTAAATATGTCCCTCTCCTCTTTGAAATCATTTGAGATCAACAGTAATTTTGCTGCCAGTTTCATTATTTAGTATAACTTATGGATGTTTCATTAGGTGTTGATTTCCCCTGGCCTCAGCATCTTCAATATTTCCTAACACAGATTTTAGCATCAACTTAATTTTATGTTATCTTTTGATTTACTTTGAGCTTTGGGATAAAAAGTTGTTTGGTTTTTTTTTGTTTTTTTTTTTTTTTTGCTCTTATGATTGTCCTGCACTAATTGGCAATATGATATCGTTATTTGAAACTAAGTTGATGAAAAGCATTATGGAGATTTGCCTCAGTGATAAATGGTGAAATCTATTTCTAATTCTCATTTTTAATGATAACTGGTACTAATGCATAATAAAAGAATGTCCTCAGAACATTTTATTCCACACCTGTGGTTCATCCACTTTAGTGGTCAACACTGTCTATATTAAATTATTTCCCTCTGATATTTCTGATTAGTTCAAGTGTGTTTTCTTTTCTTTTGGTAACAGAACATGGAGGAGCACCATTCTCTCAGCCATCCTCCATCTCAAATGATCATAATGGTTTCAAAAAGGCCAATCTACACAGCAGTATATTTATGAGTCAGGAAAAATGTCATTGCACAAACTAAAGGAATATCACAGTCAGTAATGTTACCAGAACCTGATTGGACAGGCTTTTAGAGATTCTGCCAGCTACCACAGTGATCTCAGGGCACACAGAGTCACAATTGTACATGATTCAGCAACCATTCCCTGCCTCCACCCTAATAGTGTATTTGGTGGACTGAACTTTTAGGAAGATATTATTACTACTTGCATTGATGTCATTGTTATTATCATAACTATTTATTATTAGGAATTTAGTATACTAGAGAACCGAAACTGGAGTCAAGAAGCCCTTGACAGTAACTACGGTACTCAGTAAAACTGGAATATTAATATGTTTCATAGAGTTATTGAATAATCAAAAAAAGAGATTAAACATACAAAATACTTTGCCAACCTTAAAGCATCAAGGTATTTGTGTTATTTTTTTTTGTCATTTGATATAGTTCAAATAGAGAAAGTGCTAGACCAAGTCAGCATTGAACTATTATTCTTTTACGTTTAATGCTCAGTAGACTATTGAGGATCCTTCCAACTGAAGACATATAAAAAAAACATTTTTGTAGTTGAGTAAAATTTCTAGAATTGAGGCTTATCTTTTCTAGATTAAATTGTAGCAGCTTTAGGAAAATTTGTATTGAAGGGGATAGATAGTATGTATTCCTTCCTACCAATATTTGATTCTTTATTTTAAGTCTCTAGTTTTTGAGAATTTTTCATTCTCTGTAGTTAGGAGATTATAATATTGGTATGGTGACATCTATTACAAAAGATATTCTTAAAATATCATGGGTCACTATTACGTCCAGGAAATTATGCTCAATCACTTTGTTTGTGACAACATCCTAGCTATAGAACAGTTGATTTATTTTTAATCCTCAAATATATTTTGAGAACTATCTTTTAGTAAAATATTTGTCACTGGTTAACTAATAAAAAATAGAAATCTTCTCACACATGATTCTAGTCACTTAAATATTTAATTCCAGGTATTCAGGAGGTTCTAACTTGTTTTTTAAACTCAGTAATAGGCTATATGGTTTCTGCTGTTTCTGTGCGTAAGCTGAATCAATTAATCAATAAATAACCAATCAACCAATCAACAAGAATTTATTGTTTACTATGTGCCAGGCACTTTGGTAACCTCTGGAGATATAGAGAAATTGCAAAAACGGTGCTTGCTATCAAGAAGGTCAAATTCATATAGGAAAACAATTTATGCAGTAATTCTGAGCTCCTCACAGATTGCTTTTCTATAATTTCTAGTAGTATATACATGATCTTGTATCACTTCTTTTAACTTCTCTGTTATTATATTTACAACTATACAATTCAGTCATTTCTTTGATAGCTCTTTATTAACATATTGCTAGTTAAGTTCATGTGACTATTGCCCATGATGGACTTTTGATTCCACTCTTAGATCTTAGCTATTTTATGGATTTCATATGTTAGTAATTAAGCAATGAATTAATAAGCATTTATTTGGCACCCACCCTACTGGGTGTTGATTAGAAATTGTGCTAGTTAGTGGGACAAAGACTAAGATCAAACTGTCTCTACTTTTGTGGACTTCAAAATCTATCTAACATAACTCTAGTTATTTGTCATTGTGACTTCTATCTTCTTATCTCTTATACCAATTGTTATGCAAGTCATAGACTTTTAGAAAGGGAGACACTGTCTAAGCTCTTCTAACTCAGTTCCTCCATTTTGGACCAATGTTATGATTATCAGTTCTTACTGTAACAGCACCCAAATTTGATATATTCATCAAGGAAAAGCAAGGAATGCCTAGTCTCCATTACTTTTTGTATTGTCCTAGGCAATAGTTCTATTAGGAGCAGTAAGAGTTGGTTATCCCACGTCACAGCTTTTCCACCACTCTCCCATCTGTACCACAGCTCTTGCCATTGGCAGCTCTCCTTTACTCCCAGCAGGCTGTGGACCTTCTCATTGCCTCTGTCTTCTGCAGCCTTTGCCTCTTGTGATTCAATTTCACTATTTCTCTCATTTTAGCTCTCCTCTCACAGATGGTACCCATCACCCATCTATCTGCTTAGCTCTGCTCATCACTCTATAAAGTTCTGCTTTTCTTCAAAAGGTGATGTTTATCCACCATCTGCCACTCAGCTCTGCATGTTATTTTCGTTACTGAATTCTTCTCCAGAGGATGGCACTCTTTCCCTTTCTCAGGGGACTGAGTCCTTAACTTAGCTTACAGTGGGCCAGTCCTTGAGTACATTCATGGTGCAAAAACAGACACACATCTCCACTCTTAAGAATACTTTCCTATGTGATTTTTGTTGTCTCAGTCCTCACATGAAAAAACTTACTTGAGGGATATGTAAACTCTTTTTTATCAATCTAGTCAAATGAATATCTTCAGTCTCTTGAAGGGATATGACTATCCAGTATCAGTCTTCCTTCAGTGTGTAGAAGAACACCTATACTTATATTCTTCTTATATTCTCTACTTTCCCTAGGATTCTGGACTAAGTTATTCAAATTATCCCCGCAGCTGCTTTATGAACACTGATCCCTCCCTCTCCCCACAGATGCCAAGTGGAAGAAGAATATAACCAGATATTCCAGCCTTGAGTTGCACTAGAGAGAAGGAAAATGTATAGTCTTTCATAGAGCATTTCACTCTAGTGTAAATTATCCCAAACAAAATTGCCAATGAGGTGCTGGGATTCACACAGTTACTAGTCTCATAATGATCTCTAAACTATTGTGGTTCAAAAAGAAAGTGATCCTCAGAATCAGGGGTCAGGCTTATGATTCCATCTTGGACAATGAACTCTATGCTACTGGACAAATCTATCCCCCCATACCTCAGATTTCTCATCTATAAAATAAAGAATCTGTAATATATGATCTCTGATAAAAAAGATTCTTTGTGCTCCTCAATGCTACTTGTTCAGACCATTGCAGATGACCTAAATATTTGCTGGAAGGAGAGAAGTGTAAAGCAACAATAATAAACCTTCATATTTGTATACTGGTTTATACTATTCACGATGTTTTCACATTTCTCATCTCATTTGTTATAATTCTCATTTCAGGGATGGCCCAGCTGAGACAGAGAGTGGATAAGTGCCTTGTCCTAGATCACACATCCTAGCCACTGGGCCCTAGAATCATATCCCATGATTCCCAGTCATTTGTGAATTTCTTTTACTGTGTTTATATTTATAAACAAGGAGATGGAGGTGAGAGAGAATAGAAGTTGTATTGACATATAGTATTGAAATAGCTGAGGACTGTGAGGAAATCAGGCCTGTAGACAGACTTGGGGAGCAGATGACAGGACAGAGTGAGGTGAAGCCACAGAAGCAGAATAACAGATAACATTTGGTCCTGAAAACAAGAGTTAGAGCTTGACCAGAATGAAACTTGTAACAAGCCTGGGTAAGAAAGATGACTGGTCACATACCACTCCTTTTTTTCACTCACCCCCAGATGGGTAGGAAGGAACACTGACACAACAATACAAGATATTGTTTAAAAAAGGCAATTCCCTCAAAAGAATGATTCAATCAGCTTTAAACAATTCCCAATAAAAATAAAAGTTATGCTGTCAATGCTCATTAGATAATTTTTATTAAAAATAAATGTCAAACTCTAAGTACAAATTGCATTTTTTCTGTCTTAACTGGAAGAGAATATTTTAGATATTTTTCAGCTCTGTTAAACATGAGTTCGTACTAAAAAAGTGGATGCCTAGGTGGGTGTTGATTAATGGTGCTAAGAACACTTTGTGTAGGATTTTATGCTAATTACCCTTTATACCCTAACTCGTGTCAATTTTAACAATCTAAATTAGCATTTTCTCCTAGGACTCAGGAATGTGAGAATTGTGAAATTGGCTCAGTAAGCTGAGTTAGCAGTGAGAAAATTGAGATGTTCTATATTTCCATATTAACATCTGCTGCTCATGCAAAGCGTGATACATTCAAAATGATGAAGATATTGGGGGAAATGGAGGGGGAGGGGAGAAGTACCTCAATGTCTTATAAAAAAGTGTAATTTAAGGCAATTGTGATCAGTCGTTCCAGGTAATCATGCCTGGAATAATGGATTTTTGACACGCAATGCTTGAAAATTGGTTGCATTATTGTTGCTGCAAACAGTTTAGTGTCTTTGTGATTATGGCAGCTGTATAATAGAACAAAAATCTCAAAGACAGTAATGGGGGGAAAACATTCATAGAATTTGGTTAAGTCTCAAGTAAAAATTAAATTTCATTTAGTATATTTTGCATATATTTTTAAAAAAGTAAGCATAGGTATTTTCATCAGTTGTTTATAAAATAAAACACCAAATCTGTATAGGGAACTAGAATAATAATTTCCTTCTATTTCATAAAATTTATGTGGATTTAGTCATTTTAAAGTCAGATACTGTACTTGTTACCTTCATGAGAGAACAAAATCTTATTCATACACTTGATAAACTCTCATATATTGGTGAGCAGTCTATAACCTCCCATCATTATATAATCTGTATGACCTAAAGTATTTGAATAATTGTAGGGTGACATTTTATTAGGAAGCAGGCAGAAAAGTGCAGACATTTTATCTAATATACACAACTTAGCCAGGCAGTTCTTTTTACTAGGAATTCCAGTACATGGCACAAATTCATTAGTTAAAATGAGGACTATATTATGTATAAGATAGACTAGAGACAGAGTTTATGGGAGTTCCGGCATCTGAGCAGCTGAGTAACAAAGGGTTCAAGCTGAGAAGGCAGTAGGAATAATAAAAATATTATGAACCACATCTAACTGAGAAGAAAGTCCTAGTCTGTCGAAGGTAACAGGGACAAGAATATAGATGGCTGATAAATCTTTGAATGAAAATTCGTTGTCAAGTGATGATAAACAGAGGAAGGGTGTGAAAGGAGCATGAGTGAGCAAGCAGTGGGTCAATTTCTCCTGCCCCTGTGTTCATGGAGACATGAAAGAAGGTACCACTAACTCTTGAAATAGGTCCAAGAGATATGGTATCTTCAAGAAAAAGCTAGATTTTATCTAGCCCTAGAAGATGGAAAGAATATAAGAGGAATGAAGATTTCTTTTAGGATAAAGAGTAGTTTGCAGTTATACAGAAAATCAAAGTCTACAGACTGGTTTCCAGGAAAATATATATACAATAAAGACAAAAATTTGGAGAAAGGAAATTTTTGTTCCTTGACTTTCCCTGTTTTTCACTTGTGTAAAAGATCCAAGTAATCTCTAGATAAGGAAAAACCATGGTGTCTGAGGCCTACTTAAACTTCTATGTGACTTCTTTGATAGTGCACTGCTAATGGACTTCAAAAGTCAAAGACCTCCATAAATGAACAATGCAGACATTACAGAGAATTTCTAATTCTGTTAGATTTGTAAAATAAATTCTTGCCCCGAGTGAGCAGAGGAGAGGTTCGAAGACAAATGAAATGCTGGTAAATGCTAATTCTGTGTCTGATTGGTTTGTGTTCCAAAAGAACAATGTAATATTTGAAGTTGAAGATTATTCTGAAGAGAAGCACTGACCACAACAAAGGCTGCAGAAAATGACAGATATCCCTCTCAATATGAAAGTCACTAAGGATTTTCCCTTGTCTGATACAGGGTATAGAAAGGACCTTCCTAAAAAAAGTTGAAGCTTAATTATCTGGGCTTTTTGCTAATAAGGTAGTGGAAGACACTATTTTTCCACAAGGAAGATTCAGTCCTTCATTTGATTGATTGGTTGTTGTCCTTCATTTTTGAAGATGATCGAAATGACATCACTGTGTGATAGTCAAGTTACAGCCCTCCCTCATTCAAAACAAAAGTCAAGTGCAAGTCATGTCATTATTCCTCTGATGGCATGGTCTTCTTTGGCAATGAAGGACGAACACACACAGTGTATCTGACTGTGGCTGATCAGACCAACACAAGGTCAGAATGCTCTATCACAGGTCAGGCACAAACAGTCCACATGAACATCTGGGGTGGATTTTCTAAATTTGCACCTCGCATGTTTCTTTTGAGCTACCCAAAAGACATCACTCATTTCTTCAATAGAAGTTAGGAGTTTAAAGCAGAGCTATTCTTTGGACATATATCTAGAATAGTTATATCTGGACCTGATTATACCAATGAAGCTCCTCTCAAAAATGAGGTTATGCCATGTTATGCTGGTTGAGTCAGTTCCTAAAAGAACAGTGAATCTTTATTTCTATCACCAGAGATTGGAGATGCTCATCTACATAAATGCCCTGACCACATAGACACCCAGATGTTCTATGTACTTGCCCTAATAATATCTACTCTCTCCCTAGATGGTACAAGTATTTCAGTATTTGTGAGAGAATATGAGCAAAGTATTCTATAATTAGATTTTTATACTATTTCATTAAATATTTTTATTTTTAAATATTTTTATTTTTAAATATTTATATTCAGTTGTATAGTCTAGCTGATTACTAAAAGTAAACATGTAGGCAAGGGTTCATTAGTCATGACTTTGAGTAGAGGTGAACCCAGAGAACTTTGAGCATGAAATATTTTCTTTTTCCTGAACATCCCATTTTTGAAACGTTGTCTTTGGTGCTATATTACTAATAAATGAAGGTTCTAGTTGATACCATAGAAAAGAAAGAAGCAGGAGGATAGGCACTGAGAAGTACCAGGACTGAACTGAATAGGTTTGAGTGTGTGGAGAGGTAGCCAAGGAAAGTGGTTTGAAAGGCATGGAAAATTCAGAGAGAAAGTCTTACCATGTTTATCGTCATCAATAGACAAGTAGTCATCCTTTCTTGTTCACCCTCTTCCACTGCTGATTTTGACCTCTTGTGCAGCCTCAACAAGACCATGGGCCATGAGAAAACCATTCTAGTTGCAACTTTTTAGTCAGGAATAGAAATCATGAACTGCCTGATCCTGAAAGACACTTAGTTTATAATTGGATACACCCAGACTTTTCAACTATGAAAGCACTGGGCAGGGATTCAGAAGACAAAGTTTATATTTCCTGGATTCACTACTTATTAATCGCATGACTGACCAAATCATTTAACCTATGTGAGCCTCAGTTTTCTCAGCAGAAAAATAAGAATAGCAATAATTACACTATTAGTTACCACACAACATTATTTTAGAAGTCAAATGAAATAAAGTATGTAAAGCACTTTGTGAACTGTCGAGTCAAATGTATGACTAAGTTCTATATGTATTCCTATTGATTCTGTTTTCATTTTTATGCAGACGATTTTAAGATCTCTTTATACAGCCCTAACTTCTCTTCTAATCTTTAGTCTCCCATAACCAGCTGCATATTGGATATCTCAAACTGGATGTACTAGAGACATCCTAAATTCAACATATCCACAACAAAATTCATCTTTTCCCTAAAATTCACCCTGATTCTTAACTTGCTTATCAGTATCTAGGGCACCATTATTCTTCAGTCACTTTACCTTGAAAGCTAAGTGTCATCTTCAACTCCTTCTACTCACCTTCACTGCACATTTCCAGTCTGTTACTAAGTCCTCTTTCTAAGTTTCTCTTATACATGCCCTCTTTTTCTCCACTCATACAACCACTACCTTGGTACAAATCATTATCTCCTCATACCTGGACTAATAATCCAATGTAGTCCTCTTTGCTTCAAGTTTACTCCGTTGCAGTCCATCTTCCACTCAGTGGCTAAAATGATCTTCCTTGAGTTCAAGTTTGTTCATTTCACTTCCCTAATCTATGAACTCCAGTGGCTCCCTATTACCTCTGGCATTAAATATAAAATCCTCTGTTTGTCTTTTAATGTTATTCATAAATTGGCTACTCCCTACATTTCTGGTCTTTTTATATTTTACTTCCTTCCACATACTCTAATATCCATCAACATTGGTCTTCTTTACTTTTTCTCAGACATGACAGTCCTTTGCCCAACTCCAAATCATTTATCTGACTGAACCCTGTCTAGAATGTTCCCTCAACTTCATCTGTAGTTCCTGGTTTCTCTGACCTCCTTCAAGTACCAACTAAACTCCGACCATTTACAGGAAATCTTTCCCAATTCCTCTTAATTCTGCCTTCTTCTGTTCATTACTTCCCTTTTATCCTGTGCCTAACTTGTTTGTACGTCTTTGTTTACTTATAGTCTCCCTGTCAGAATTGTTTGCTTATAATCTAACTAATGAAAGCTCCTTGAGAGCAGGGATTGTCTTTTATTTTTCTTTGCATGCCCAGTGCTTATCACAGTGCATGGCACATAGTAAACACTTACTCATTTATGTTATGATAATCATTTATATTTGAATTTATGTTTACATATATTTTTATCAATCATAATATTTTTTTTATTATAATAAGCATTAATTAAAGCTTATGGACTGATTCCCTGGAATGTACTCTTTCATTGTTTCTATCTCTTGACTTTCCTGGCTTCCTTCAGGACTCAGCTCCAATGGGCCCAGCTTCCGTAAGAGGATTGTCTTGTTCCTTCTCAACTTTAAAGCCTTCCTTTTGAGATTATTTCCAATTTATCCTGTATATTTCATTGTGCATATGATTGTTTGCATGTTGTCTCCACTATTAGAATATGAGTTGCTTGAGGGAAAGAATAATTTTTGCCTTTCCTCACACCTAGCACAGTGATTAGTATAAAATAAGCATTTAATAAAAGCCTGTTAACTGATAGAGATATTACTATTTTCGATTGTTATGCTATATTCAAAGTCAACCAAAGACAGGTGGCATAGAAGCAACTAGGAATATCACAGAGAGAGTGCTGGATTTGGAATCTGGGAGATCTGAGTTCAAATCCTTCTTTAGAAACTTACTAGCACTTTGACACAAGTCAAATCTCTTAATCTATCAACCTCACTTTTGTCATCTTTAAAATTCAAATAATAATAACATTTACCTCCCAAGGCTATTGTGAAGGCTAAATGAGATTAAAGTATATGACTGCTAGATACTATCATTACTATCTATGGATAATGGAAACCTGTGTGTTAGTTATCTAGGTCCTTGTTTAAATTCACTTTCCCCCTGATGCGGGAGAGAGAACACATTCCTGAAAATTGAATGTGGGAGAAAAGTCTTCAATACAACTTCTAGCCTCAGAGAAAAGAGAAATTGAATCTCCTTCCTTCTGGAACACTCAAATGTGTAAAGAAGTAATGAAGGAAGAACTAAGGGCAATTCTGATGCCTGATAAATTTTAGAGAATACATGTCACTGAAATTAAAGGGCAGGGCTGCTTCACATGCCAGCCAAAATAAAAATCTGCCACAAAACTATGGTCCACTCAACTTTAATGCTTCAGTGAACTGATAGATATAAATTACTTTGCAAACCTTAATCATATAATATATATACATATATATGAACTTGTCTTATTATTGCTGTAATTAGTACCTAATCAATGATCGTATCTTCTTTGCTTCTATCTCTCTTTTCCAAGTTGGCTACAGCTAGCTTATGAATGTGATCTCCAGAGGTCATCCCCTTATGCTCAGTTTGCTTGGGGAGTTTCACTAGATTTCTATCTCTCCACCATAGAATGAATCTCTTGATTGGTGAGTGACTAAAAATTCATTATATTTAACAAACTTCATGCTCATGCTTCATATCTCAATCAACAATAATTGACCAGGAAACAGGGTCTTGCCCAGTCATTTTTCCATTTGCTCTGCTGCTTGGCTCATACCATATATTCTTCCTTACTCATCTTGAATTTCCATCCTCATTCTAAGGCAATAAAATCAAACCAACAGTACACTGATTCTGGAAAGGATGTGACAATTGTCTTTTGACATAAATTTTAAAAAACCTAATTTTGTTATCTCATGTCAAAAACTTAAGGTCTTTCTTACCTATGCTTCCCCTACCAAAACTTCCTAAACTGCTACATCCTTGTATGTACTATATTTTCCTGTTAGAATGTAAACTTCATAACATCAGAGACTGTCTCACTTTTATATTTGTAAAATATTTTTCATTCATTCATTCTTTCATTTATCTATTCAAGGTGCTATGAAGCTCTGTGCTACTTCCATCTCATTCAGAATAACTATCACCTTCCTTCTGAATTCTTGCTGCCCCAACTTTCTTCCTCTTATTTTTCACTCTAGTTTTATGTGTTTTCTCAAGATTAAATCAGCCTTCCCTTGTAATCTTCAGAGACAATTCAGAGCTCAATTCCTTCCTGGATCAAGTCATCAAAAGATTCCTCCCCTTTTGAAATACCTTTTCAGACTGTCCAATGACATGCACATTTGCACAATTCACAGCTTGTATTCCAGGTTATACTAATATTTTAACACATTTAGTTCTAGATTCCTAAAGACATGTAGTTATCTGCTTTTGAGAGAGAGAGAGAGAGAGAGAGAGAGAGAGAGAGAGAGAGAGAGAGAGAGAGAGAGAGAGAGAGAGAGATTTATTGAACACTGTTGACTACAGGGATAGAATATACTCTAAGATATCCTGACATAATGGACAGGGTGCTAGATGTGGAGTCTCAAAAAATCTGAATTCAAATTTCACCTCCAACACTTAACTAGCTGTTTAATTATAAATAAGCTGCTTAACTACTACTCTGCCTCAGTTCCCTTAGCTGCTAAATGGGGATGATAAGTTGTATACCTCAGAAGGTTACTGTGAGTCTCAGATTAGTTATTATATAATAATTGGTCTTCAGGCTCTAAAATGGTGTTCTACATACTAACTCCCTTAGTAGGGAAAGAACAGGAAGAAAGATATATTATCCCACTCCTTGATTCCCAGAGGCTTCTTAAACTTTATGACTGGAACACAATATTAAATTCTCTGTCTTTGTACCTTTGTACTGACTATCTCCTATTCCTAATTACTTTTTATCTTAAAAGACACAACTCAAATACCTCCTTCTGTATGAAGCCTTCCATGATTCCCCCAAATGTCACTAACTGCCCTCCCTACTTTGTATTTTATCTATTTTAGATACATTTATATATGTAATCTCAAATGCTCTGTATAACTTTAGATCTATGATACTCGGTACATATTATCTACATATAAGCTCCTTGACAGTTGAGATTTGCATCCATGGAACCTAGCTGGTGTCTTTTACATAGTGGACCTTTGATAAATTATTGTTGAATGATTAATTCACAATGGAAACACTAATTCACAATCCAAGAAATAACATGAATAAACCTTAAAACATTTCCCTGGTCATCAGCTATGACCTAGAGAAGGCCACCAGTGGTCATTCTCTTTGGTCAAAAGACCAAAATATAGTAATCCCCTAAAATTGCCAATGTCCCTAATGGTATTACTTCATGATAGATTCTATAGATTGAGCTCTAAAGATAAATGAAATACCAAATGGGGATTTGGTTTATTTTCTGCCCTGATCCCAACAAGTTAGAATGGTAGATGACATTCTCTTCCTTCCATTTTTTTCTGTGTGAGAGCTGCTAAGTAATACAGTAATAATGAGAATTTGGCCTATGTTCCTTCTTTCATTAAAATAAAACTAGCTTCCTGCCAAGTCTGAGTGTAATCTTTAAAAAGCTCCTCAGTCTTTAGAATAAACTTTTGCCCTCTTTTCTAGCCAGGAAAACTTCAATCATCCTGTTTTTATATTATAGGAGAGTTACTCTATTATTTTCCATATCTGTAAGTTCCTAGGATCTTATTAAAAATGATATTGTTGAATTTAAAGGGGATTTAGTGACAAAATAACTCACAAATAAATACCTAATGCTCATAAAAGCACTTTTCCAAGTTAAGCAATAGTTCAGCTTTCTTTTTTTTAATTGAAAGCAAGGAATGGCACCTGACACAAGCGTAATGACAATGAGAATGTAATGAAATGACTAAACTCATAAATCTGTCACATTTAAATACTGCAGAAAACTTACCTAGCTCCAAACTCCATTTTCCCCTCTCCATTCTTCATTTTTTTCTGGGAGTATATTCAGAATTATACAAAGAGTTGTCTTTATTTCTTTTATTGGAACACTTACATGCCTGAAAGTCAGAGCTATTTTCTTGCCAACTTGATCTTTATTAAATATATCTGATTTATATTCTTCAGGATTTAGAAAGGTCAAATTAATTTCATCATAGTTTCACTTTCCAGGGGCATCTGCTAGGCAGCCTGGTACTGCTGTTATAAATAATGCTTTCTTCTGAGTAACAATGTGATGTCTTAAATTATATTCAGCCACACAAAAGATTCCAGGACCATTCTAATCAGGTCCTCTTGTTTTAAAAGCATGTCTTTGGCATATCACACATGGCACCATTTTGGAATTTGTACCAATACATTATTGTCTTCTAAAGGATTATGCATCAGAAGGTAATTTAAAAGAAAGAAATTGCAAGAAAAGCATGAGAAAAGATAAACTTCTAAAAAAGAAAACCAGATAAAATGTCATTTGGAGAAATGAGCTGTGTAGGTGGATTTACCTATGCATGTGTTTGTTACTACTGTTTGTGGAACCTTTTGTCAGCTAACGTTTCGGTCTACAAATGGACCCCTAAAACTATGGAGCCATTCAGAATTACACTGAATGTCAATACATTTTGAAAACAGCCTATTAGTGATTCAGATGTGAAATTATCTGTGCTCCTGATGAGCACAATCAATTAAACAGGACAAGATATGCAAACCTTGAAAACCTGGCTTTAATGAGTAAGAAAGGAGAAAAAAGCAACAGCACAGCTTCCCAGTTGGGCCTCAGCTTTAAAAAAATGTTGCTTATCAGAAGTCAATGCCAATAATCCTAATGGGTTTGAATAGCCTTAAATGTTCCTTAGAGTCTATCTATAAATGGTCCAGTGTCTGTATAATAGCCATAATATGTCATCGTCCTTTACCTCTCTATTGCAGCTGCTGCTCCTAGTGTTGCTGCCAGTATATACTAGTGTGTTAAATACACACATAGAGACATAAACACACTCACACAAACATGCACAATGGCCATTAGGTCTTTTCCTGTAGTCTGAAGGTGTGTCTTTAGTTTGTGGCCCTAGGACTTCCTTCTCCTACCTCTTTGACTTCCAGGCTAAGCAGTGATTTTAATAAATCTAAGCTGTTCCTTGAAAGCTAATCCCCAGCTTTCTGTAATTATGCCACTTTTTCCTGTTATGTTTGTGCCAGTGACAGCTATTTATGAATCTGAAGGATTATCTACTCAGTAAAACATAAACTCCTGAGGGTGAGGGAGATTTCTTTTCTGACTTTGTATCCCTAGAGCAAGGCACAAAACAGGGGCTTAATAACAGCAAGTCAAATTGAATTGATTCAAATCTGAAAATTAGTTATTTATTGACATTTTAAAGAGACAGCAATTCAAGGAAAAAAAGCAGTGGTTTTAGAGTCAGTCTACCTAGGTTCAAATCTTGCCTTTCTCATTTACAAGTTACGTGACTTTGAGCAAGTTTCATTGGAATTCAGTTTCTTCTTTGTCTAATGAAGGGATTTTAACTAGCTCAGTCAAATCTCTTCTAGCTCTGAATCCATGATCTATGATTTTCTTTTACTCATTATAATAAATATTAAAGGCTTGCTGTAGATCGCTATATTTTTCACAATAATTTTCTGATGAGAAAAAACAGGGTTCAGAAGAATTAAAGACAATGTCGAAGGTAGCCCAAAGCAGACATTGAAATGCTTTTTAAAACAATAGAGTGAGGTCTGTGTGGAAGGAAAATAGGGAGAGTTAATTGTAGTTATTAAAAAAGTAACATATACAAAAATTGCATTCATAGTAGCAGTGCTTTTGGTGTGGCACATAAATTCTGCCTATTCAACATATATTCTAAGTTCTGATCAGTAACAATAATGAATCTCCTGAAGTGGTCTCATTTAAATTCATATTGCATATTTCCTTTGGACCCAAACCAAAGATCATATTTTATATAATTACAACTTCAAATAGTGTAAATTTGAATACATACAACTACTTCAGGGGATTCATTACTCTCACTATTTGGGATATGGCTGTATATCCTACTGGTTATCACTAGATGAAAATATCAAGAATCTGTGAGTTGTAGGCAGCCTAGGACACTGATAATGGGCCTTAAATATAATTGTAGCTGATATTTAAATATCCTTACATTTATAACCACATTACCTCCATTATTTTTTGATCTTCAAAATGCCCTTGTGAGGTAATCTATTACCTGCATTTTACAAATGAGGAAACTGAGGCTCACAATTAAAGACCAATACTAGGTTGTACAGGTACTAAATTAGAGTCAAGATTCAATCTAGGTTGTTTTCTTATCTAACATGTGATGTTACTGTTTTCATTATACTGCACACTTCATAAAAATGAGTTACCTAAGATACCTGGATCAGCAATGGTAGACCAGGTATGGGCAAAGGGCCCTGTAGAATGGGGACATTTTTAATAGGATCATACTTCTTGGTCATGCTACAAGAGTAGAAGCAATTCTTTCTCCTTCCCTTCCTATATGTAAGCTTTTTATTTATGAGATTACTACTGATACTCATTTATTTTTCATTCATTTAATACTAATTAATGGAATTCCTCCAAATTAAGAATTCAATATAGGTTAGTTAACTCATTAAAACCATCATGATCCAGCAAAGCATCTAAATCAGCTTACTACTAACTCTGTCTTCCTATGCAATCAGATTAAGCTTTTATTATATTGGCAGTAATTATTATCTTCTTTGTGATCAGTAATGCCATAATTATTATCACTATAATAATACAGAAATATCATAAATGACATACTGACTTTAAGTGTTTAAAGCCAAATAGAGTGGCGTATGGATTTGTTATTGTTGTTGTTGATCTTTTGTTCTCAGAGGACCATGACATCAGAGAGGTGATTCCATGATATGAGGGTGAACTGGATGTAAATGGGAGGTGGGTGGGGGAGGCTGTACAAAGTTACTAGCCTCATTTTCTCCTCTGGAGTCATCTGGGTCCAGTGGCAAGATATAGATCAGAATGACTCGACATGACCCTGAATGAAATGGAAGAACTTGGTCATTTTAAGCTAAAGCTTTAACAGGTCTCAGTGTGACTGAGACAATTCTCATTCAGTGATTAAGGCTAGGGAAGAAATGAGGCAGAGGAAGAGATGATTCTGGGAAGATGGCAGAATAGATCAGGAAATTCCAAGCTCTCCAGATTTCTCTTACAAACAAGACAAAATACCTCCTCAGGGCAAATGTAGAGTAGTAAAAATAAACAAGTTAGGATAGAAGAGTGATCCTGCTGGGACAACCAGAGAAGGATGGAAGTTTTGTCCCAATGAAGTATAAATGCCTCCAGGCTAGTTCCACTGAAATAGGAAACTGTGAGACATGGAACTAGCTGGCTTGGGAGGTAGCTTTGACTTCAGACACAGGAGTTTTCACCTCCTGGACAGTTTTGGGAGTAGGGCTTCTGATCTGGGGAAAATTGAGGGAACCTATGCTGATAAATGACACCAGACTCAGCTGTGCCACTAAGACATGGCCCTGGGCATGGAGGAGCCAGTACACAACCAGCAAGTACAGAAGCAGTGTGACAAGGATACTGCTGACTATGGACACTTACAGGAGGGTGGAATTCATGGTTTCAGTTTCAGGCCAAAAGGGATAACTGAAGGAGGACCAGAGACCAGACACACCATGCCCCATAAACCAGGATTAGAGGGGATTATAATAAGTCACTATAATTTTTAAATGAGCTGAAAAAGAGAAAAAAAGCCAACCATACAAAGTTACTATGAGAATAGAGAAGTCCAGGGTTCTTCTTCAGAGGAGGATTCTGAAGCAATAAAAAAAGCCTCCCCTACCCCAAAGAGTAACATCAAATGGTCACCTGCCCCAAAAAAATTCATAGAAGAACTTTAGAAAAGACTTTAAAAATCAAATGAGAGAGGTGAGGAAAAATTTTAAAAATAAGAGCAATCCAAGAAAACAAAGGATATTAGAAAAAAATCCACCAAGTGGAAATGGAGATCCAGAATCTTAAGGAAGAAAATGATTCCTTGAAAATCAGAAAATCAGTGAAGTTATAAGAAATGAAGATATATGTGTGTGTATATGTATATATATATATATACATATATATAATGTGTATATGCATATATATGTATGTGTGAGTATGCATATATATGTGTTTGTATGTATATATACGCATATAGTATGAAAAATAGAAGAGAATGTGAAACATCTCATAAGAAGAATAACTGATCTGGAGAACAGACCAAGAACAGAAAATATAAAAATAATCAGACTAACTGAAAGCTAAGATCAAAAAAGAATCACAATACAATAACACAAGAAAGAATTAAAGAAAATTGTCCAGTAGTATTAAAACAAAAGGGAAAAATAGAAATAGAAAAGTCCACTGATCAATACCTGAAAGAGATTCTGTGAGGAAAACCTATGGGAATATGACAGTCAAATTCTGAAAACCCCAGCTTACAGATGAAATATGATGAACAGGAAAAAATAATTTAACTATGGTGGTACCAGAAATAGAATCACACAAGACCTAGCAGCCATGATCCTAAAAGAATACAGGTCTTCAAACATTATATACTGGATTGTAAAAGAACTGGTGTTGCAGCCAAAATATCATGCCCAACAAAGTTAAACATAATTATAAATGAAAAAAAATGGATATTTAATGAATTGCGAGACTTTCAGGATTTTGTTTAAAATCTAAGATATAAAATCTAAGCGAAATATAATGAACAAATCAAAGACTAATTACAAGAGACTCAATAAAGAGAGAATTATTATTATAAATTAATTTAAATTTATTTTAAAATATTAAAAAAAACAAATGAGGTAGAGAATGGCCTTTTTTACCTTGTCAAAAAATCATCAGTCTGGGAGGGGAAGATCCTCAGCTTCTCTCTATCCATCCTGAGCCAATCAGGGTCCAAACAATGACCTAGTGGGGCTTGGTCTGAGACCTATTGCTAGTCAATCAATGAGAGCACTGTTAGCAATAATCTATGGATTGAATAATGAATCACAGGTCAAGGCCATATTCTATTTTCAGCTCCTAAGTAATAATTATAATATTTTGAGAATGGAATCAGAGAATTTTAGAATAAAAAGAGATGTCAGCAGCTACCTGTCCTAATACATAACCCCATAAGAGTCAACTCTGTAATATACCTGACATGTGAGCATCTTCCTTCTGCTTGAAGGTTTCCAGTGAGGTAGGATCTACCATCTTCCTAAGGAGGCCATTCTGCTTTTAGAGAGTTTATAGTCTTAGGAAGAATTTTTTTTATTAATTTCTTTTTTACTCCTTATCTAAATTTAAATTTAAATCTAAATTTGCCTCTCTGCAACTTCTTTCCATTATTCTTAGAACTACTCTTAAAAGGTAAATGTGATATGTCTAATCTTTCTACCATGGGGTGGATCTTCCAACACATAAAGAAAATGGCTCATCTGTCCTGAGTCTTCTCTTTGACCTAAACATTTCTAGTTCCAAAAGCTTATAGGACTCAAGCTCTTTCACCATCCTCTGTACCTTTCTCTGGACACCTTTCCTCTGAAACTGAACCTAGTCCTTCAGAAGGGATCTGATCAGATTTGAGTACAGAAATATTATTACCTTTTTGTTACAGGAAGTTATGACTCTATTAGTGAAGTTCAATATCATATTAGCATTTTGACTGCCACACTGTTGACTTATATTGATTTTCTTCACTAAAAGCCCCAAATCGTCTTCAGACAAGATGCTACTCAACAATAACTTTCTCATCATTTAGTTGTGGGTGTGATTATGCTCTCAAATTAAATTACTTACTAAATTCATTATTTTTATCCCAATGGTTTTTTTTGCCTGTTGAGTTCTATTTTTATATACTGATGCTGCTATCTAGTGTGTTAAACATGTTTTCTAGCTTTTTTCCATCTAGAAAATGATAATGCATGGTATTTATGTCTTCCCCCAATTCATAAAAATGTTAAACAGCATAGGACCAAGCAGATATCCCTAGATTACTCCACTAGATACCTCCTACTAAGCTGACATGACATCACTAGTAATCATATTTTGAGTGCAGGCATTTATTTAATGAATTCAGAATTTATCTAATTATAATGTGATACAGTTCATATCTCTCCATCTTTTCCGCATAATAGCAGATGATACATTATTAACTGCTCTACTAAAGTTCAAGAAATGACTATCGATTGTATCTATCTGATGTACCTAGTCAATGATCTTGTTGAAAGAAAATAATATTAAATGTGGTTCAACCTTTTCTTGGTGAAACAGTGCTCATTCTTTGAGATTATCTTGCCTTTTTCTAGATGATCATTAACCATAGCTTTTATAATCTGTTTTAGAATTTTACTAAGGATGGAAATCAAGCTCAATGACCTAATGTTTGCCTTCTTTATCCTCTTTCTCCCCCTGCCCTTCCTCCTTTTCCCCTCTTCTTCCTTCTCTTCATCTCCCTTTCTTCTCCTCACTTCTTCCTCCTCGTTCTTCTTCCTCCTCCTGCCCTTCCTCCTCTTTCCCCTCTTCCCCTTTCTTCTCTTCTTTCTCCTTTTCTTCTTCATCTTTCTTCTCTTTCTCCTCTTCCTCCCCTCCCCTTCTCTTTCTCCTTGACCTAATTTCTCATTGCCTGATTTCCCACTATCCTTCCAATCTCCTGTTTTCCCATCCTTACCTCTTCATTCCCTCTTATTTCACCACCTAAAATTATATGCTAGATTGTCTAGATTCTAACTTCACAACATCGCCAATATCTATTCTATTCCTTTCAACCACAGAACTATTACCCTCATACATGTTCTTATATTGTCATTTCTGGACCAATACAACAGCCTCCTCACTGATCTTTCTATACCCATTCTCTTCTCTCTCCAACCCATCTTCCATTCATTTGTCAAATTAGTATTTCTACAGCAAAGAGTTAGCCACATCACTCCTGTCTTCACAAAACTCCCTCTTGCCTCTATCCTAAAGTACATACTCTTATTATCAGAATTTAAAGATTTTCAAAAGCTTGCTGTAGTTTTCTTTCCAGACTGAAGACATATTTACTTACCATTACACATTCTGCATTCCATACAAACTGGCCTACTTCTTCTTCCCCCCTCATGAAATTCCTTCTCTAGGTTTTTACACATATTGTATTCATAACTAGAAGTATTCTTGCCCCTCATTTCCACCTCTTGGGAAACTTGCCTCCTTTAGGCTCAACCCAATTTCCTTTCACAAATCCACTAGTCATTAGTGTTCTGCCTCCTTCCCCCAAACCAGTTTACTTTGCATTTATTTTGTATTTACCTTATTTGGTTACTTACCTGTATAAATGCTGTTTCTCCCTACCTAAATTTCACTACATGTATATACAATCTCCTTCTAGTAAAATTTGAGCACCTTGAACACAGAGACTTTTGTTTTTGTCTTTGTTCCCTAGCACAAAGCCTGGCACATAGAACGCTTGTTAAATTGGATTATATGGAATCATTTCCTTTGTCCTAATATGGCCTTAAAAATATTTTTTTTTCATGTTAGTCACTTTCCTAGCCAGCTTCAGATTATTCTGACCTTTAGCACTCATTATGTTGCTGTTCTCACTTTTGTACTGTCTTCTGCTATCTATACTTGTTTCTATATTCAATACACATATTTATAGGCACATATACATATATGTCTATAGATATATATGTATGTGTGTATGTAAATATACATATTTATATAATATATTTTATATATATGAATAATATTATATATATGTATATCTAGATTATGTATACATCTATCTACCTATTTATGTGGTGATTGCTGTTTTTCTGTGAATCTACATTGGTCTCTTTAGACAATCTCATTTTTCTCTTCATCAGACATATTTCCCTTTATTTCATTGTAATTTCACTTTTGAGATTTCCCATACTTCCTGGGATAAAGCTCCTTTGAAAATATTAGTCCATTGGATTCTTACTTGTTTTCCTCTGACCACTTTGAAATGTGTCCTCCTCAAATCTAGCTCATCCAAGTCTGTCCAACTTTATTTTCCTTCTCTAAAACAAACTCTAAAAAACAATAAACATGTTCCCCCATGGTTCCTGCCATTTCCATCACTGAAAATCTAAATTTTCTAGGTAGTGAGAATGAGGTCCACAATCAAATTTCCCCTTGTTGATTCTTCCATATTTTTAAAGATGAAATCATCACAAAGTCAAGCCAAGAAGAATTAGCTTTTTGCTTTGATATCAATCAACACGAATTTAATAAGTGCTTGCTACGTGCCATTCATTGTAGTGTGAGTACAGTTGGTATGCACAAAAGGACATTATTTTTTAAAGAATCCCTGCCCTCAAGGAGATTACATTTCGAAGTTGAAGGTAACTTGTAAATTAATAATTATATACAAGATTCATACAGAGTAGAAAGAAGGGAATCTTAGAGGGTAAGGTACTAGCATTTTGGGTGAGTTGGTATAAAAGACAGTCTCAGAGAATCAGACAAGAAGAGATAGTTCAGGCATGGTGGCTATATTATACCTCATATGCTTCACTTCTTGACCTCTTTTTTTAAAATTATTATTTCTGTCAAGGTTTTCACTATTGTAACAACAAAATTACTTCATTAAAATTCATTAAAACTTCATTAAAATGCATTCCTTCATGGTTTCCTCATTCTGCTTTTGGTATTGCTGTCATTAGAAATCATGCTACTATGAATATTTTGGTGTATACAGTCCATTCTTGCTTTCAGTGACTTCCTTGGGGAAAAACCTGGTAGTAGAAGAAATCTCTATGCAGTATAAAAGACTGAGGAATTTTTCTGCCATAATTCTTAGTTGCTTCTCGGGAAGTCTGAACTAATTTTCAATTTGTCAAGCAGTGAGTAAATATGCATGTCTTTCCTCAGTCTTTTCCATCATTGACATTTTTTCATGTTTTATAATGTTTGCAGGTTTGATGGCTTTGAGATGATAACTCTAAGTTGTTTTAATTTGGATTTTCTCTAATTAGTCATCCCTTTGAAAATGTTTTCATGTGGTTATTGATAGTTTATATTTCCTCTTTTTAGAGCCATTCATCGCCTTTTACAACTTATTGGTTGAAGAATGACTTTATTTAGGCTTCTATGTGTATGTTCTATGTGTATGTTTTAGATTCATTCTTGTATCAAAAGATTGTAAGGAAAATGGTATTTTATTGCTATGTATATATTGCTTTTAGCTATATTGCTTTTATTTGTTCAGCTTTAATGCTTTAAAATTGAAATTTTCTATTATGGTTTTCTTGTTCTTTTTTTTAATCATTAATTTTTCCCTGAGAAAAGAGAGCACTTACCATGGTACCTACTTAATGGATGTTCATTAATTGATTGTTTATTGAAAGATTTAAGTTTTTATTTACCTCTATGTTGTGACTTTTCAAATTTAAATCATTTAATGATTAAGCATTTGTCATGGTACCTGGTAAAAGATGCCAAGCTAAATCTATTTTCATGATAATTCTTTCTAATTTTCCCAGCATTTGTTGCTTCTGTTGAATGTTTTTTTGTCTAGTAGGATGCGTTTTCAGAGTCTTTTAACACTAGGCCATTGTGTGTAATTTTTGGTTTTGTTTTGATTGTGGGATTTATGGGGTTAGCTTCATTTGTAGGGTTTCTCAACTTTTTATCACAGACTCCTTTGGTAGTTTTTTGAAGCACATAGATCCCCTTGACTCAAATATTCCCTTGATCTCAAGATGCACCATTTATCTTTTTAAATTTTGTTTTGTTATTTTTCATTTCACCTCACAGTTTTGTTCCATTCTATTTCTCAGAGAATACACCCTTTATCAGTTTTTTCTACTCTTACAAGCTTATTCTAATGTTTGTTATTTTAATAGTTTTCTTTTACTTAATTTATATTTTTGTCTTTATTTCACTATTAAAACATATTAAATATTTTAGTGTCTTGAGGTAGTTTTATTGACCTCTTTCTGTCCTGAATATGAGGTGAAATGTATTCATTACATTATGTATTTTCCTTTTTAATGGCTCATTCTTAATTTTCACTTTTTTGGTGTGATTTTTTCCCTTGTAAGGTATATCTATCTATCTATCTATCTATCTATCTATCTATCTATCTATCTATCTATCTATCTATCTATCTATCTATCATTTACTGTCAATCATTCAGTTTTCTTAGAACACAATTGTTCTTAACAAGTAATATTCATTCTCATTCACTTTGCAGCCTTTGGTGAGCTTACTTCTGATGACATCACTCTATTGAACCTACTGTCTCAAAGAAAACCATTTATCTATACTGTTTATCCTCCTTGACTTTTCTATGAGCTTTGATACTGTCAACATTTTCTCCACCTATATGCTCTCACTTCGATTTCTGTGACACTGCCCTCTTCTGGTTATAATATTAACAATTTGACTATTCAGTTTCCTTTGATTATTATCCATATTCTTCTCACTAATAAATAATGATCCCTAAAGCTCTAGTCTGGGCTCTTTGATTCTCTGTACAGTTCTATTGGTTCAGTTATTATCTCTATAAAAATGACTTCCAAATCCATCTTATCTATGTATCTATCTGTCTATATATCTTCTGTCATATTTTTTTTCATTGACCTTCAGGTCTATGCCATTCAATGACTCCTATACATTTTTGTCACTATGTACAATTATCATTTCAAACTCAGTTTGTGCAAACAAACTCACTCTATTTCTCCTCTAATCCTATACCACCCCCAAAATTCTCTATTAGGATTATCTTGAGTTTTCTTAATCACTCAGGGTAAATATCACAATCATTCTCAAGTCCTACTTTCCTTTTCACCAAATCAATTTCTAATTCTTTTTAAATTCTACTTCCTCAGTACTTTTTACATTGTTCCCCTTGTCTTCACAAAAATGGTCACTATTTGAGGTTTAGCCTTCATATCCCTTTGCTAAGACCATCTCTGCCATGGCTTACTAAACTCCCAAGTGAAGTCTAACTAGATTAAAATTGATTTGTGAAATGTTTAACAAATAAATAAAAAAAAAGATGGATAATGTTAATTTGTGGCTTTCTAAGTTAAATATACTATCTTCAGCTGTCCTTTTTCTATTTGAGTTTGACACTCTTCAGACAATTGCCTATTAATTAGAGTACCTTAATTCAATATCTGCCTTCTTTAGTCCATACTATATAACTGTTAATATGATATTCGCAAGAGAGTCTGAATCAATGATTACCCTATTCAAAGTTCTTCAGTGGTTTCTTATTATTTGTCTCTAGCATTAAAATGAAAACTACTCAGCCTGACACTAAAATTCTTATATAATGTGGTTTCAAGCAATATTTCCAGCTTTATTTCATGCTACTTCCTTTTATATTTTTTCATTATAGACCAACTTACTTATTAGATGTTTCATGAACTTAACATTTCCATCATTCTTTTCTAGGTTTCTAACTGGAATTTATTCTGTCCTCCCCTCTGCTACCAAGAATCTTCATCTACTTTTGTATATAAACCCAGACACACATAGCAGGAACTTAATAAGTGAATATTGCTTTTTGGCCAAGTTACTATAGAAGAGAATTGTGTTTTTCTAAATGTTTTTAAATACTGTATGCACATCAACTACAAAGAAAACCCTTTTATTGTTCATGATAATAACACTTTTCCTGGCTTTTAAAGTAGATCTCTGCATCAGGGGCACAGGGAGCTCTATCCCACAGTTCCTGTACCTAAAACTTGAGGCTTTGTGTGTTGTGGTCTCTGGTTCTTTCATATAGAGGCTAAAATGCGGCAACTTACCTGGTGCTGAGCTGGCTTGTGTTAGAAAGCAGAGGCCAGGTGAGGTCTTTTTGAGTTTCCCCACAGTTACCCTGGAGCTAGATTGTTAAGTGTGGGGGAGAGGTGGTCTGGACACCAGGAGTCTCCTCTGCTGAGGTAGAGCATAGGCAAGCTCAGAGGTTGGTGATCCCATCTGCACTAGTGTCTTCTCAATTCCCCTGGGGTGCTGAGGCACACCTGGGGTTCTGGTGTTGGCAGTTGCTGGGTTCACCCCTTAGGGTTCAGGAACTTCTCCTAGTTTGTTACAGTGGAGCTGTCTGGGACAGCTCTGATCCTGCACTGCTCCCCTTTGGCTACAGCAAGAGGAAACCTCCTTAGTAATCTTCCTAGCCTCATGGGCTGAGAATCTGTTTGCCCCTTCTGCTGCTCCCACTGTACCAGGGTTTCTCCTGGGGAGATATTTTCTTGGCTCCCCAAGATCGACAAGGGGAGGGACATAGCAATTACCAATCACTCCACCATCTTGGCTCCCAGAACCATAAATCAAACTCAAAAACCCTTTTTATAATTAAAACTGCATCTTGCACCTGTGTTCCTATAATTGATATTTATTTAATCTTCATTGTGAGTGAAGTAGTGTGCAGCATACAAAGCTAAAGAAGCCAAATATAGCCCATTTTATGTGTGGGCAGGAGGAAAGAAAACATTCATACATTCACAACATTTTATTAGTATATAGAAGACCTCAAGTTTAGAGAGACCTACCTGTTTCAAGGGTTGTCCTTGTATGGTATAGCTCAAAAGAAGGAAAAATAGTAATCTCTAGCATCTTCTCTCCCTATGCTTTTCCAAGGGAGACTTTCATTCCTGTCAGGAAAGGAAGTAGGGAGATGAGGCTAGAAGACTTTCTGCTCTCCTCAGAGAGAGAGGAGGTAGCATGCTAGGATTATACTTATATTTTCCCTAAATATTATTAATCTAGAGCAAATGATCAGGTCCTGTCTAACTTCTGATGACCATTCTTAGTGGGGAGAAGGAAGACCCCAAGCTCTACAGTAAAGGCTTCACCCCTTTATAACCAAACAACAGTTCACAATGAATAAACATAGTGAGTAGCAAAGAAAATCTGTTTGTCCAAATCAGCAGCAAAACAGAAATCAGAGAAAGTATACATAGGAGAATATAGAGCAGACAACACAAAGTTAAGTAGCTCTCTTACTGGGAGTGAAATAATTCAACTCAACCAAAAGAAAGAGCTCTAAATATCACCCAAGGGGAAATTTCCCTAAATCTCAACTGTAGCTAGCTGAGAATATGACATGATGGAGACTGCCAGTCTCTCATATTTTCCCAATCTTTTTCTTTGGCAATGTGAAGTGAAGTTGATTTCTTATATCTTACTCCTCAAAGTGGAAAGGCAGGGATGCTTGAAGTGATTCTCCACCTGAAGAGTCCTGAAGAAGAAGAGATTGAGGCAAGATGACAGAGAAAACTCCTGGAAGTTGCCTGAACTCTCCCCATTTCACCTCAGAAACCATGTTGAATCAAACTTCTGACTGGATTCTGGATCATCAGACCCTATACAAAGACAAAGGGAAATAATTTTCCAGCTTAAGAAAACTTAGAAGGAATTCAAGAAATATCTGTCTCACTTGGGTAGAAAAGGAGAATAGCCTAATACAGAGAGTGTCTTAGCAAGCAAGAGGAAGCCTCTTAGACACAGCACAAATCAGCAAATGAGGCTCCATGGTTCTATTTCAACAGGCCAGTGACACAACAGGAAAACTATGAGGCCTGCAGCTCCAACACAGAAGGCAAATTGCAACCCTCAGAACCCAGAGCACAATAGGCACAACTAGCCCAGGCCATGCCAGTTCATTGGGCAACCTAATATTACCTCTTGCCCTGGAGTGGAAAGCTACTATTCAGGCTCCTGGTTCCCAGTGCACGAAGTTTGATAAAGTTTCTCTTGTGCCCCAGGAGAAGAGCTCAGTTTTAAAAGGTGCAAAATTGACTTTAAAAATGAGCAAGAAACAGAAGAGAGTGCTGACTATAGAAAGGTACTATGACAACAGAGAAGATTAAAACACAAGCTTAGAAGAGGACAAGAATGTCACACTGCTAATATGTGAAACCCTAAAGGAGAATATGAATTGGTCTCAAACCCAAAAAGCCTTCTAGGAAGACCTCAAAAAATTTTTAAAAGTCAGAGAGAAGAAAAATTGAGAAGAGAATAGAGAAATATGGAGGACAAAGTAAATAGCCTGGGAATGGAAGGACAAAAATTGACAGAATGAAACTCTTCCTTAAAAAATACAATTGGCCAAACTGGGGGGGTGGGGGGTGGGGAAGGGAATCCACTGGAAAAAAACAGCTCCTTAAAAAGTAGGAAAATGGAATTGGAAAATAGCTGAGTGGAAAAAGGGATACAGAAGTTAAGTGAAGAAAATAACTCCTTAAAAATTAGAATTGGACAAATGGAAGCTAACGATTGTATGAGACATCAAGAATTAGTCCAGGGAGAGAATTCTGGGAAGATGGAAGAGTAGGTCAGAAACATCCAAGTTCTCAAGATTTTCCTCCATAAAGGAGATCAAATAGTACCTCTGGGTGAACATAGAGCCATGAAAACAATTTTGAAGATGTTTACACTCCTCTAGATGCATATGTATTTTTCCCTCTTAAACCCACTCTCAATGACGGTAGGTTTTCAGAAGGTAGGCACAGATCTCTTTTTATCCTATCTCTTCTAACTCCTCTACTTTATTTCTGCTTACTACCTTACCATCCTATTACTTAAGCTATCCCCACTTCAGCAATCCCTCCTTAACCTTCTGATTTTCCTAAATCTAAGCACCTTTCAATAACCTGCTTTAAATCTATTCCCTCATGCTCCTCTGTAAGAATCCCACGTTTATACTCTCTCCCTTCATATCCCTTAAGAGTTTCATTTCTTTCAAAATTTAGAACACTTCGACCCACAGAATGGCTACAGGGGAGTAACTCACGGCGAATTCTGTACCCAGAGGCCACGGAATATTGGAGCGAGGGAGATTTCTGTTCCGGAGGGACCTGCAAACTTCTCGCGGGGGTTCCTTTGCACTGAGGACTGGGTGCCGGGACTGGGAGCTGAGGGCAGCCCTGCAGCAGCCGCGGCACTGAGAAGAAAAGATCCGAGTGGGCTTCGGGGACAGGATCTCCAGTGGCCACATGGGTCCCTCCACCCACAGAGGGACCTGCAAACCTCTCGCAAAAGGTCTGTCGCGCTGCAGAGGCGGAGCCCAGCCCAGCCCAGACCTGCTGTGGCCGCGGCCACGGCACCAAGAGAAATAGACCCGAGCAGGCTTCAGGGACGGGATCTCCAGTGGCCACACAAATCCCTCCACCCACAGGTGATGGGGGTCGGTGAGAGAGTCTCTTTGGTGGTCAAGAGGAGAGTGGGGTGCCCCCATGATTCGGGCCCCCTCGGGAGGTAGAAGCTGAGAGGCGGCTGCAGAACAGGGCTCCCCAAGCGGGCGGGAGCCTGGATCCATTGTGGAACATCTGTGAATAAACCCCCTGAGGGAACTGAGCCTGAGAGGCAGCCCTGCCCCTGACCTGACCACCTGAACTTAATTATTACACTGAATAGCAGCCCTGCCCCCGCCAAAAGCCCTAAGGCTGGAAGCAGCATTTGAATCTCAGACCCCAAATGCTGGCTGGGAGGACCAAGAGGTGAGGTGGGTGTGAGGAGAATATTCAGAGGTCAAGTCACTGGCTGGGACAATGCCCAGAAAAGGGAAAAGAAATAAGACTATTGAAGGCTACTTTTTTGGAGAACAGACATTTCCTCCCTTCCTTTCTGATGAGGAAGAACAATGCTTATCATCAGGCAAAGACACAGAAATCAAGGCTTCTGTGTCCCAGCCCACGCAATGGGCTCAGGCCATGGAAGAGCTCAAAAGGAATTTTGAAAATCAAGTTAGAGAGGTGAAGGAAAAACTGGGAAGAGAAATGAGAGAGATGAAAGAAAAGCATGAAAAGCAGATCAGCTCCCTGCTAAAGGAGAACCAAAAAAATGTTGAAGAAATTAACACCTTGAAAACTAGCCTAACTCAATTGGCAAAAGAGGTTCAAAAAGCCAATGAGGAGAATGCTTTCAAAAGCAGAATTAGCCAAATGGAAAAGGAGATTCAAAAGCTCACTGAAGAAAATAGTTCTTTCAAAACTAGAATGGCACAGATGGAGGCTAAGGACTTTGCGAGAAAGCATGATATCACAGAACAAAGAGAGAAGAATGGAAAAATGGAAGATAATGTGAAATATCTCATTGGAAAAACAACTGACCTGGAAAATAGATTCAGGAGAGACAATTTAAAAATTTTGGGACTACCTGAAAGCCATGATCAAAAGAAAAGCCTAGACATCATCTTCCATGAAATTATCAAGGAAAACTGCCCTGAGATTCTAGAGCCAGAGGGCAAAATAAATATTCAAGGAATCCACAGAACACCGCATGAAAGAGATCCAAAAAGAGAAACTCCTAGGAACATTGTGGCCAAATTCCAGAGTTCCCAGGTCAAGGAGAAAATATTGCAAGCAGCTAGAAAGAAACAATTCAAGTATTGTGGAAATACAATCAGGATAACACAAGATCTAGCAGCCTCTACATTAAGGGATCGAAGGGCATGGAATAGGATATTCCAGAAGTCAAAGGAACTAGGACTAAAACCAAGAATCACCTACCCAGCAAAACTGAGTATAATACTTGAGGGGAAAAAATGGTCTTTCAATGAAATAGAGGATTTTCAAATTTTCTTGATGAAAAGACCAGAGCTGAAAAGAAAATTTGACTTTCAAACACAAGAATGAAGAGAACCATGAAAAAGTGAACAGCAAAGAGAAGTCATAAGGGACTTACTAAAGTTGAACTGTTTACATTCCTACATGGAAAGACAATATTTGTAACTCTTGAAACATTTCAGTATCTGGGTACTGGGTGGGAGTACACACATACACATGCACACACACACACACATAGAGACAGAGTGCACAGAGTGAATTGAAGAGGATGGGATCATATCTTAAAAAAAAAAATGAAATCAAGCAGTGAGAGAGAAATATATTGGGAGGAGAAAGGGAGAAATTGAATGGGGCAAATTATCTCTCATAAAAGAGGCAAGCAAAAGACTTATTAGTGGAGGGATAAAGAGGGGAGGTGAGAGAAAAACATGAAGTCTACTCTCATCACATTCCACTAAAGGAAAGAGTAAAATGCACACTCATTTTGATAGGAAAACCTATCTCACAATACAGGAAAGTGGGGGACAAGGGGACAAGCAGGGTGGGGGGGATGATAGAAGGGAGGGCATGGGGAGGAGAATGCAATTTGAGGTCGACACTCATGGGGAGGGATAGGATCAAAAGAGAATAGAAATAATGGGGGACAAGATAGGATGGAGGGAAATATAGTTAATCCTATACAACACAACTATTATGGAAGTCATTTGCAAAACTACACAGATTTGGCCTATATTGAATTGCTTGCCTTCCAAAGGGAAGGGGTGGAGAGGGAGGGAGGTAAAGAAGTTGGAACTCAAAGTGTTAGGATCAACTGTAATGTTCTTACCACTAGGAAATAAGAAATACAGGTAAAGGGGTAAAGAAAGCTATCTGGACCTACAAGACAAAAGAGAAGACAGAGACAAGGGCAGAGAGGGATAATAGAAGAGAGAGCAGATTGGTCACAGGGGCAATTAGATTGCTTGGGTTTGGGGGGGGAGGAGATAAAAGGGGAGAAAATTTGTAACCCAAAATTTTGTGAAAATAAATGTTAAAAGTTAAATAAATAAAAGAATATTTAAAATAAAAAAAAAATTTAGAACACTTCTATGCTCTTCCCTACGTATATGTATTTTTCCCACTTAAACCCATTCCTGATGAAAGTAGGTTTCCCAAACTAACAGCTCTCCTCTCCTATCTAATTTCTCTGCAGCGGTTCTTCTTCCTGCATCTCATTTGTATAAGAAAGCTACTTTTTCAGCTGTTCTTGAACAGTTTTACTTTTTAAAGTTGCATCATATTAAGTCTCCCTAATTTGTTTTTAAGATTGCTTTGTTTTTTCAATGTATTTATTTTTAGTTTTCAGCATTCATTTGCACAAAATTTTGTGGTCTAAATTTTCTCCCCATCGCTCCACTCGCTCTACCACAAAACACCAAGTATTATGATTATCCCTTCCCCCAATTTGCCCTCCCTTCTATCACACTCCTCCCTTCCTTTATCCCCATCTTCTCACTTTTCTTTTTTTATTTTTAAAAAAACAAATTGCTTTATTTTGATTATTATTGTTAGAACAATGGCAATTCTTTCTTTTAGCTCAAAAAAAGTCTCAAGAAAGGTAGTGAGTTTCACAAATATAGAGAAATTCTATCCCCTGTTGTCATACAATTTTGCAAAGCATTTTTTTCTAATATGTTATTCTTTTTTTAATTTTATTTTTCATTTTTAACACAGTTTATAACAGATAAAACAATTCAAACTTTTGGTCGGGTGATATACCTTTTTAAAGCATTTATAATATGGACCACAAAAGAATTTTTTTTAAACCATTAACCAAGTGAGACACAATATTTATATTGCTAACTTCACAAGCTCTTGACCTCTTGACCTTGTCTCCACAGTATTACTAAGAATGAAAGGATCCTAACTTATTGTTGTTGATCTAAAGTCCTAAGCCTAATAGCTTAATTTTGGACTTACCGTTAGATGTTCCCCTACCAATAATCTATAATTTAACAGATCTGGTATTAAGATTACAAACCTTTTGACTACAGCAAATTGTCACCAAGAGTAGGGACATTGCAGGGATACAATATCTCCCCAAATTCATGTCAATTCCAGGCAGGATTAGATTGTCCACTTGCATTCAGTCAGGCTTAAAATCTGCCAGATGTCAGTGGGGAAACTGAGTCAGGAGAATCCTACCTCAGCCCAAGCTGAACAGCCACTCTCCCACCCTTCCCATGAGATCACCTTTTGCAGTTGATACCAGCATCTCACAGGCTTACTGGCATCATGGATTGGAGGCTCAGACTGCCTTTCTTACTATCCATACCTGGAGTTAGACTCAGAAAAACTGTCACTTAATAGTCCTATAGCATCTAAAAATGATGAGTTCCAATAACCAGGTTTCAAATATGATCATAATTTCACTTTGGCTAAGGAACATCTTTTGAGGCAAGTCTTAAGTGGCTTACATGCCTTTCCATACATGTTCTAGTTCCTGATTAGACAGTAATCATAAAATCAAATTTACCATTAAAACCTCAGCTTTTCCACTAATGCCAAATTTTACCCAAGGTTACCTTCCTCTAGAAATTTAGACTAAAATTCTTTTCCCCAAACTAAAGATGTCATTGATTTATTCTCAGTAATTAATTCAGTCAATTGTTTTAATACTAATTGTTTTTACCTCACATTGTAACATGTTCAATTTTTCTCCCCATCACTCCCCTCCCTCCGCTTCCTAACAGCTTGCATTCTGATTCCTCCTTCTCTCAATGTACCCTCCCTTCTATCACACCCCACCCTTCCCTTATTGCCATCTTCTCACTTTTCTTGTAGGGCAAGATGAATTTCTATACCTCATTCCCTGTATTTCTTATTTCCCAATTTTGCAATAAAAATTCTCAGCATTCATTGCTAATACTTTGAATTCCATCTTCTCTCCCTCCCCCTCCCTCCTCAACCCCACTGAGAAGGCAATCAATTCAATACAGACTAAATATGTATAGTTTTGCAAAAGACTTCCATAATAATTATGTTGTTTAATGCTAATTATATTGCCCTCTGTCCTATTCTATTCCTTTTTATTTTCCCCCCACAATTGACTTTGTCCCTTCTCAAAAGTCTTTATTTCTAGGAACTCCCTTCTCCCATTTGCCCTCCCTTCTATCATTCCCCTCACCCCACTAGTCTCCTCCTCCCCTACTTTCCTGTGGTGTGATATAAATTTTCATGTCAAATTTAGTGAGCATGTTATTCCTTCCTTCAGTCACACGTGGAGAAAGTAGCTTCATTTTTCTCCTCTCCTCTTCTTCCTTTTCTCTTCCATGGAACAAGATTTTTTAATCTCTTTTTTGAGTTATAGCCTGCCTGATTCCATTTCTCCCTTTCTCTTCTTGATATTTTCCTCCCTCACCCCTTAATTTTTATTTTATTTTTTTTGTGTGGATATCATCTTTTCTGATTCAACACACCCTGTACTTTCTATCTAAATATATATATATATGTATATATATATATACATATATACATATATATATATATGTATATGTGTGTGTGTGTATGTGCAATCCCTCCATCTGCCCAAATACTGAAAAAAGATTCACGAGTTATAAATATTTTCTTTTCAGGTAGTAATGTAAACAGTTCAGCTTTAGAGGGTCTTTTATGATTTTTCTTTCCTGTTTACCTTTACATGCTTCTCTTAATTCTTGTCTTGGGAAGTCAAATTTTCTATACAGATCTGGTCTTTTCCTCAATATGAATGATTGAAAGTCCTCTATATCACTGAATGACAATTTATTCCTTTGAAGTATTATACTCGTATTTGCTGGGTAGGTGATTCTTGGTTTCAATCCTAGTTCTTTTGACTTCTGAAATATCCCATTCCAAGCCATTTGATCCCTTAATGTTGAAGCTTCCAGATCCTGTGTCGTCCTGATTGTATTTCCACAATACTCAGATTGTTTCTTTCTAGCTGTTTGCAGGATTTTCTCCTTGATTTGGGAATTCTGAAATTTGGGCACAATATTTGTAGGAGTTTCTCTGTTTGGGTCTCTTTCAGGAGGTGATATGTGGATTCTTTCAATATTATTTTGCCCTCTGTTTCTAGAATATCAGGGCAGTTTTCCTTGATAATTTCATGGAAGATAATGTCTAGGCTCTTTTTTTGATCATGGCTTTCAGATAGTCCCATAATTTTTAAATTGTTTCTCCTGGATCTGTTTTTCAGGTCAGTTGTTTTTCCAAGAAGATGTTTTACATTGTCTTCTATTTTTTCAAACTTTTGGTTTTGTTTACTAACTTCTTGGTTTAACTCATAGTCATTCGTTTCCCTGAACTCAATTCTCTCTTTCAACGAATTATTTTGTTTGGTGAGCTTTTGGACCTTCTCCTCCATTTAGCTAATTCTCCTTTTTAAAGCCTCCTTCTCCTCATTGGCTTTTTGGATCTCTTTTTCCAATTGAGTTAGCCTCTTTTTAAAGCTGTTATTTTCCATCACATTTTCTTAGTTCTCCTTTAGTAAGGTGCTTACTGGTTTTTTAAAATCTTCTGTTGCCTGGGCCCAATTTAAGTTCCCTTTGGAGTCCCTGGAGGCAGAGGCCTTGACTTCTTCTGAGAGTATGCTTTGTTCTTCCTCATCTGAAAGGATGGGGGGAGACACCTGTTTCCCAAGAAAGTAACCTTCTATGGTCTTATTTTTTTTCCCTTTCTTGGGCATTTTCCCAGCCAGTTACTTGATTTCTGAGTTTCTTCTCCACAACTATCTTGCCTCCAATTTCACCAAGAAAACATTGGAGGTTGAGATTCAGATGAGCTGCTCCAAATTCTCAGAGGCAAGGTCAGGGCTGCTATTCAGTGTAAGATTAAGATCAGTGGCTCAGGTCGGGGCAGGGCTGCCACATAGGGCTCAGATTCCTCAAGGGCTTTACGATGAGACCTACTACAATGAATGAGGGCTGCTGCCTGCTTTGGGAGCCCCTGTCTGCTGCTGCCACCACTGTTGCCACTTGAGGAAGCCCAAGTTATGGCTTCACCTTGCTCCCTTCTCGGCCAGCCAAAAAAACCCTCTCACTGACCGTTGGTGTCTATGAGTTGAGGGATCTGCACTGCCACTGGAGATTCTGTCCCTGAAGCCTGCTCAGGTCTGCTCCTCTCCATGCCACATGGCCAAGGCTGGGCTGGGCTCTGCTCTGGATCTGGTGGGACAAACTTTTCCTGTTGGTCTTTCAGGTTACTCTGGGCTAGAAATCTCCTCCACTCCATTTTTCTGTAGCTTTTGATGCTCTAGACTTTGTTGAGAATTCTTCTTTATAGGTATTTTATGGGCTGTGGTGTAAGAGCTAGTGTATGTGCACCTTTCTACTCCACAATCTTGGCTCCTCCCTCTAACTACCCAGATACTGAGAAAAGTTAAAAGACTTTCAAATATTATCTTTCCTTGTAGAAATGTAAACAGTTCAACTTTAGCAAGTCCCTTGTGATTTTTCTTTCCTGTCTACTTTCCATGCTTCTCTTGATTCTTGTGTTTGAAAGACAAATTTTCTTTTCAGCTCTGGTCTTTTCATCAAGAATGCTTTTTATTGAATGACCACTTTTCCCCCTGAAGTATTATAGTGAGTTTAACTGAGTAGATAATTCTTGGTTTTAATCCTAGTTCCTTTAACTTCTCGAATATCATATTCCAAGTCCTTCTATCCCTTACTGTAGAAGCTACTAGATCTTGTGTTATCCTGATTGTATTTGCACAATGCTTGAATTGTTTCTTTCTAGCTGCTTGCAAAATTTTCTCCTTGACTTGACAACTTTGGAATTTGGCTACAATATTCCTAGAAATTTCTCTTTTTGGATAGCTTTCACAAGGTGTTCAGTGGATTCTTTTTTATTTTAATTTGTTTATTTAACTTTTAACATTCATTTTCACAAAATTTTGGGTTCCAAATTTTCTCCCCATTTGTCCCCTCCCCCCCAAAACACTGAGCATTTTAATTGCCCCTATCACCAATCTGCCCTCTCTTCTATCATCCCTCGCTTCCCTTGTCCCCATCTTGTCTTTTGTCTTGTAGGGGCAGATAACTTTCTATACCCCTTTACCTGTATTTCCCAGTAGCAAGAACAGAACTCAACAGTTGTTCCTAAAACTTTGAGTTCCAACTTCTCTTCATCCCTCCCTCCCCACCCATTCCCTTTGGGAAGGCAAGCAATTCAATATAGGCCATATCTGTGTAATTTTGCAAATGACTTCCATAATAGTTGTGTTGTGTAAGACTAACTATATTTCCCTCCATCCTATCCTGCCTCCCATTGCTTCTATTCTCTCTTTTGATCCTGTCCTTCCCCAAGTGTGTTGACTTCAAATTGCTCCTTCCTCCCATTGCTCTCCCTTCCATCATCACCCCCACCCTGCGTATCCCCTTCTCCCCCACTTTCCTGTATTGTAAGATAGGTTTTCATACCAAAATGAGTGTGCATTTTATTCATTCCTTTACTGGAATGTGATGAGAGTAAACTTCATGTTTTTCTCTCACCTCCCCTCTTTTTCCCTCCACTAAAAAGTTTTTTGCTTGCCTCTTTTATGAGAGATAATTTGCCCCATTCCATTTCTCCCTTTCTCCTCCCAATATATTTCTCTCTCACCACTTAATTTCATTTTTTTAAGATGAGATCACATCCTATTCAATTCATTCTGTGCTTTCTCTGTGTATGTGTGTGTGTGTGTGTGTGTGTGTGTGTGTGTGTGTGTGTGTGTGTGTGTGTGTGTAATCCCAACCATTACCCAGGTACTGAAAAGTTTCAAGAGTTACAAATATTGTCTTTCCATGTAGGAATGTAGACAGTTCAACTTTAGTAAGTCCCTTATGACTTCTCTTTGCTGTTTACCTTTTCATGCTTCTCTTCATTCTTGTGTTTCAAAGTCAAATTTTCTTTTCAGCTCTGGTCTTTTCATCAAGAATGTTTGAAAGTCCTCAATTTCATTGAAAGACCATTTTTTCCCCTGAAGCATTACATTCAGTTTTGCTGGGTATGTGATTCTTGGTTTTAGTCATAGTTTCTTTACCTTCTGGAATGTCATATCCCACGCCCTTCGATCCCTTAATGTAGAAGCTACTAGATCTTGTGTTATCCTGATTGTATTTCCACAATACTTGAATTCTTCTTTCTCTTTTCTTCTTGACCAGGGAACTCTGGAATTTGGCCACAATGTTCCTAGGAGTTTCTCTTTTTGAATCTCTTTCAGGTGGTGATCTATGGATTCCTTGAATACTTATTTTGCCCTCTGGTTCTAGAATCTCAGGGCAGTTTTCCTTGATAATTTCATGAAAGATGATGTCTAAGCTCTTTTTTTGATCATGGCTTTCAGTTAGTCCCATAATTTTCAAATTGTCTCTCCTGGATCTATTTTCCAGGTCAGTTGTTTTTCCAATGAGATATTTCACACTATCTTCCATTTTTTTCATTCTTTTGGTTTTGTTTTGTGATTTCTTGGTTTCTCATAAAGTCATTAGCCTCCATCTGTTCCATTCTAATTTTGAAAGAACTATTTTCTTCAGTGAGCTTTTGAACCTTGTTTTCCATTTGTCTAATTCTGCTTTTGAAAGTATTCTTCTCCTCATTGGCTTTTTGAACCTCTTTTGTCAATTGAAGTAGCCTATTTTTAAAGGTATTATTTTCTTCACCATTTTACTGAGTCTCCTTTAGCACACTGTTGACTCACTTTTCATGCTTTTCTTTCATCTCTCTCATTTCTCTTCCCAGTTTTTCCTCCACCTCCCTTACTTGGTTTTCAAAATCTTTTTTGAGCTCTTTCATGTCCTGAGCCCATTGAATATTTATTTTGGATGTTTGGTATACAGAAGCCTTGATTTCTATGTCTTTCCCTGATGGTAAGCATTGTTCTTCCTCATCACAAAGGGAGGGAGGAGATATCTGTTCACCAAGAAAGTAACCTTCTATGGTCTTATTTTTTTTCCTTTTTTCTGGGCATTTTGCCAGCCAGTTACTTGACTTCTGAGTGTGCTTTCCACACGTACCTCACCTCCAGATCAGCCCAGCTAGTATTTGGGGGCTGAGATTCAAATGCTGCTTCCCAGCCTCAGGGCTTTGGGCAGGGGTGGGGCTGCTATTAAGTGTGAGATTAAGTTCAGCTGCTCAGGTGGGGGCAGGCCCACCACTTGGGCCTCAGTTCCCTCAGAGGGTTTTTGCAGAGACCTTCAACAATAGATCTGATCTCCTGCCTGCTTTGGGAGCCCTTGTCTGCTGCTGCCTCTGCTGCTGCCTCCCAAGGGGGTCTGAGTTATGGGGAACACCCCACTCCCATCTCAGCCAGCCAAAGAGACCCTCTCACTGACCTTCAGCACCTGTGGGTGGAGGGACCTGCACAGCCACTGGAGATCTCATCCCTGAAGCCAGCTCACATCTGCTCCTCTCGGTGTTGCATGGCCAAGGCAGGGCTGGGCTCAGCTCAGGGTCAGGTGCGTGATGGACCTTTAGTGTTGGGTTTTCCAGGTCTCTCTGGAACAGAAATCTCCTCCACTCTGTTGTTCTGTGGCTTCTACTGCTCCAGAAGTTGTTGGGAGTTCTTCTTTACAGGTATTTTATGGGCTATGAGTTTGGAGCTAGCATATGTGTACCTTTCTACTCCGCCATCTTGGCTCCTCCCCCAGATTCTTTCATTAATTATTTTGCCATCTGGTTCTAGAATGTCAGGGCAGTTTTCTTTGATAATTTCATGAAGGATGATGTCTATGTTCTTTTTTTGATCATGGCTTTCAGTTAGTCCCATAATTTTTAAATTGTCTCTCCTGGATCTATTTTCCAGGTCAGTTGTTTGTCCAGTGAGATATTTCACATTATCTTGTATTTTTTCATCCTTTTGGTTTTGTTTTATAATTTCTTGGTTTCTCATAAAGTCATTAGCTTCCACCTGTTCAATTCTAATTTTTAAAGAACTATTTTCTTCAGTGAGCTTTTTTACCTCCTTTTCCAGTTGGCTAATTTTACTTTTCATAGCATTCTTCTCCTCATTGACTTTTTGGACCTCTTTTGCCAATTGAAGGAGCCTAATTTTAAAGGTATTATTTTCTTCACCATTTTACTGAGTCTCCTTTAGCACGCTGTTGACTCACTTTTCATGATTTTCTTGCATTTCTCACATTTCTCTCCCCAATTTTTCCTCCACCTCTCTTACTTGAGTTTAAAAATCCTTTTTGAGCTTGTCCATGGCCTGGGACAATTGCATATTTATTTTGGAGGTTTTGGATGCAGAAGATTTGAATTTTATTTCTTCCCCTGATGGTAAACATTGTTATTCCTCATCTGAAAAGATGGGAGAGAATATCTGTTGATCAAGAAAGTAACCATCTATAGTCTTATTTTTTCTCTCTTTTGGGCATTTTCCCAACCAATTACTTGACTTTTGGGTCTTTGTTAAGTATAGGGTAAACTCTGAGGACCTATAAGTTCTCAGTTCCTCCAAGGTAGAGGAGTTTACTCCCTGGCCTGGCTCCAGGCTGAGTTTCAGATTGGCTGCTCAGTTACCATAGGGGCTTTAAGCTGAGGGCTTCAACAATGGAAGCTGGCTTCTGCCTTCTGTGGCCACCTCCACCTCAGCTGCTGCCTACTGCTCCTGCCACCACCACCTGGGGCCAGGGCTAGGGGAAGACCCTGCTCTCTTGTCATGAAGGTAAAAAAATCTCTCTCACTGACCTTTGGAATATCTTTGGCGCCTGTGGGTTGAGGGATCTGGGAACCTCTGCTGCTGATGGGAATTCTGCCCCTGAGACCTGCTGTGTTCTTGCTCTGCCTGGCACCATGTGGCCAATGCTGGGCTGTTCTCCACTCTGTGTCCAGTGTGACAGACCTGTAGGTCTTCCAGGTCACCCTGGGCTGGAAATCTCCTCCACTTCGTTGTTCTGTGGCTTCTGCTACTCTAGAGTTTGTTGAGAGTCTTTCATTATAGTTGTTTTATGGGCTATGGGGGAAGAGCTAGAATATGTGCATCTTTCTCCTCTGCCATCTTGACTCTGCCCCCGTGGGAAACAATTTTTACAGGCAGTTTCTCTGATAAAGGCCTCATTTCTAAAATATATAGAGAACTGAGTCAAGTTTATAAGAATACAAGTCATTCCCCAACTGGTAAAGGTCAAAGGATGTGAATAGGCAGTTTTCCAGTGAAGGAGTTAAAGCTACCTCTGGTCATATAAAAATGCCCTAACTCACTATTGATGAGAAAAATGCAACTTAAAACAACTCTAAATTATTATCTCACACTCATTAAATTGGCTAATATGACAAAAAAAAGGAAAATTATAATTATTGGAGAAGATGTGAGGAAAATTGGAATACTCATGCATTATTGGTAGAGTTGTAAACTGATCCAACCATTCTGGAGAGCAATTTGGAACTATGCCCAAAAGTCAATAAAAATGTGTATACCCTTTAGTCCAGTAGTACCACTACTAAAACTGCATCCCAAAGAGATTATAAAAAAAGGAAAAGCACCCATATATACAAAAAATATTTATGGCAGCTTTCTTTGTGGTAGCCAAGAATTGGAAATTGAGGGGATGTTAATCAGTTGGGGAATGACTGAACAAGTTGTTTTGCTATAAGAAATGATGAATATGCAGATTTCAGAAAAGTCTGGAAATACTTATGTGAATTTATGCCAAGTCAAGTGACCAGAACCAGGAGAACACTGTACATAGCAGTAACATTTTGTGATGGTCATCTTTGATGGAATTAGTTCTTCTCAATAATACAATGATCTAAGACAATTCCAAAAGACTCCTAATGGAAATATTTTTCCACATCCAGAAAAAGAACTATGGAGTCTGAATGCAGATCAAGGTATACAAGGTATACAATTTTTATTTGTTATATTTATATACATATAACAGGTTGCTTGCTGTCTTAGGGAAGGGAGTGGGAAAGATAGGAGGGGAAAATTTGGAAATCAAAATCTTATGAAAGTGAATGTTGAACACTAACCATGCAATTGAAAAAAACATACTACTAAGTGGGGAAAATTTCTTTTTTGAAAGAAAGAGTCCTGAAGAAGGATTAAAGCTGCAAGAATTGTAAAGGAAGCTGAGAAGACTGGTCCTTTAGCTAGTGTAAGATACTCATCTCCACCAAGGAGAGAGTCAGATACCAATGGACTTTGAGAGAAGGGTTATATTCACATACTAAGAGATGTTCACAGTGATAGGTCTGCAACAAGGAAGATTTTCTGAAATCTAAATAACAAAAATATACACCTGAACTCTGGAAGCTCATTTGGGTTTGAGTCCCTTGTTCAAAAAAAATACAAACTTCTTCAAGTCTCTACAATAGTATCTAATGCTAGGAGTGAGATGTATTCTTCCTCCTTAACCCTCCACCTAAACCTCATTCTCACAGGATCACAATTGGCAATACAACCCAACTCAGCCGCTATTGCTTTTGCCATTGTGCTGACTTAGCTCTCAGTCCTCATCTCTCATACCCAATCAGGGTGCTGAGAAATATAACATTGCACAAATAAATATAATTTCTGCCAAAACAAGAGTGAAATCCTAGCTGCGTTAAACAGAGTTCTTGATGGATACTGCAAGCAAAAAAGCTCAAGAATGTTCAGGTCATTTTAGAAAGCATGCACAGTCCCCTGTGAGTGAGACTTCAGGAGCTTTTTCAATACCTTTTATTTCTATGAAACCTTCTTCTAAGTGGTACTTTGGAGATCACATTTAATGTACATCACCTTTTGGAAATAGGAAATTAGAATCCCCATATTATAGGGAAATGAATTCGCAGAAAGTTGCAGTAACTTTGCCAGGGCAATAGGTAAGTAAGTTTACCTACTGGATTATATTGTGAATGTCCAGGAAAATGTAATGAGGAAAGAATAAATGACCTCCAAATGACAAAAAAAAAATGTTCCTTTTCTAAAAATGTACTTTCTTCTAAAACCTTCATCTTTTGTTCTGATACATCCTTCGAGGCATGGTTTTATTCACTTTTTTACTGAGGGAGTGGGGATGGGCAAAAAGGGAAACAAAAAGAAGAGAAGGGAAAGGGAATTAAAGGGAAGGAAGAAGAGGAAAGGTAAGAAAAAAAATTTTGATCCAATATGCTTCGTTATATTTTTAACCCTTTTCTGGACAAATTTAGTTAACATGTAGAAAGGTCTCCTACTCTGGCTCTTTCTTGGTTCCCACTCTTAGTGAGCGTCCTCATTCTTGGTCTCCAGGCTCCACACATCAATAGAGATTTTGTTTCATAAATCCATCAGTATTTTTTCCCTTCTTTTCCTCCTTCTCTCTTCTTCAATGAGAATGAATCAGAGTAGCAAGGAACATTCCTTAGAAAGTTAGTTAACGCAACAATTAATTCCTAATCACAGAGTCAAAGAATGATTCTGCCCCACCCACCCCTATTCATGTGGATATCATAAAAGTTCTCATCTGTTTTGCAATTAGGTATTTTTTGATTAAGTATTTTATGGTGATTCTTTACCTATACTTTGAATTATATACAAGTTCCTCTGATCAGTGTATCATATTAAATCAGTAAACAGCTATTTGTTAATTTTCGCCCTTCCATTCCATTCATCAAACTAAAAGATTTCAGTTTATGCAGACTCCCTGGTCCATCCAGTATTTATATGTGACCCTCATTTTTTTTTTTTTTTACACAATTAAGTCATAGACCATAAAATGTGTCAAAATAAATTGAAGCATTAAAAACAGATCATGTTTCCCATATGAATAATATAATTATTGGGTTTGGATCTTTCATGATAGATGCATTGAGAATTTAAAAAAAAAAAAACAGCAGCTATTTCAAGTAATGAAGCTAGAATTTTAAAGCCTGAACAGGTAAAGGCAGCCTACATACCAGCTTACATCCAAATATAATTCTTAGCATATAAAACACACACACACACACATACACACACACACACACACACACACACACACCTGTTTCTACATAGGAAGTTCTTTTTTATTTAGTATTCTACAATTCAAATTTTCCATTAACCAACATTTGCATGGTATTTACTTAAAGTTCAGGTTAATTGAATTAAAGAAACATCAATTAAATGTGTAAGCCACCTGCAAGTTTTTGAAGATATAAATGCACAAATGAAAAGGTGAAATAGAATCTACCCTGCAGTGTGGATTCAACATATACACAGGCATGTAAACAGAAAGTTAATTTAAAGAGGGAGACAGCAGAAACTGGTAGAGAGGATGAGAAGAGCTGTCAGTGCTGCTTTACTTGGGGATTTTATTCTCCTGTGTATCTTCCAAATCTTCTCCCAAAATGGGATATAAGCTTCTTGAGGGTAAAGCTTACTTTTGTCTTTGAATCCCTAGAGCCCCAAATATTGCCAAATGTTTGATTAATTGAATTTAAAATTTTCTTGAAATGCAAAAATGAAAAAATTCTGACTCTGTACTGCCAATATACAATTAGGAATGAAAAGAAAACTTTAAGTAAAAGTCCTAAAGATCAAAGAAATGGAAAATGAAAAGCATAAAGCAATAGATTTCTGATCACCAACATAAGAAATTAAATTCAAATACAACCATTAAGTGCATATTATGTACAAGGCATTCTTCTGAGACACTGGGACTACTACAGAGACAAAAAAAAGACAGTTCCTGCCTTCAGGAAGTACATGATCTATGCTGAAAAGTAACTATTTTAGCAAATACATTCAATAAATTTGAGAATGCAAGGGAGCACTAACGCCCAGAGGAAGCAGGAAATGCATCTCTTTTGAGGGTGTCGCCATAGCTTTGAAGAAAGCTAAGTGTACATATATATATATATATATATATATATATATATATATATATATATATATATATATATATATATATATATATATATATATAATATATGTAGTATTTAATTTCTCCAAGTTACACGTAAAAACATTTTTTAACATTTATTTTTAAAACTTTGAATTCCAAATTCTCTCTCTTCTTCCCTCCCCACCACCTGTCACTGAGAAGGCAAGCAATTACATATAGGTTGTATATGTGTAGTCATCTGTAATAGTCATGTTGTGAAAGAAAACATAAAGAAATAAACTCAAGAAAAATAAAGTTAAAAACAAAACAAAAGTGTGTTTCAATGTGTCTTAGGACATCATTTCTTTCTCTGGGGATGGATAGCATTTTTCATCCCAAGGCCTTCAGAGCCATCAAGGATCCTTATATTGCTGAGAATAGTGAAGTCATTCACAATTGATCATTTTACAATATTGCTGTTACTTTGTACCCAGTACATTTCACTTTGCATCAACCAATGCAAGTTGTTCCAGGTTTTTCTGAGAGCACCTTGCTCATTATTCCTCATAGTGCAATAGGATTCCATCATAATTACATACTACAACTTGTTCAGTCATTCCCTAAGTGATGGGTATCCCATCAATTCCTAATTCTTTACCCCAAGAAAAGAGCTATTATAAATATTTTTGTACATACAAGTTCTTCTTATTTTTGCTTTTTAACCTCTTCTGAGCTAAAGACCTAATAGTGGTATTGCTAGGTCAAAGGGTACGCATGGTTTTATAGCCCTTTAGGCACAGTTCCAAATTGTTACATAGAATTGTTTAATCAATTCCTACAACAGTATATTAATATCTCATTTTTCCTTCATCTCCTCCAACATTTGTCATTTAGCTTTTCTATCCTATGAGCTAATCTAATAGGTACGAGGTAATACCTCAGGATTGTTTTAATTTACATTTCTCCAATCAATAGGGAGTCAAAATATTTTTTCATTTTTATTGAATTATTTTGTTTTTGGTGTTCAACAATCACTTCCATATATGTTAGATTTTTTCCACTCCCTCCTTCTTATTCCCATCTCCTTCCCCACTCCCTCCTTGAGACAGCATACAATCTTACATAGATCCTACACATGCATTCCTATTAAATATACGTTGCATAGAAGAATTAAAATGAATGAGGGAAATCATAAAACAAAACATAACATAATACAAAAAAGTGATCTGTTTATGTCTGCTATTCAATTCCATAGCTCTTTCTCTGGATGTGGAAGGTGCTTTGCATCAAGAGGTCGTTGGAAGTTTTTTAAGGCCATGCATTTCAATGAAGTACTAAGTCTACCAGAAAAATTCCTCTCACACTAAGGTTGTTGCTATGTACAAAGTTCTCCTGGTTCTACTCTTTTCCTTAGCATCAGATCATATAAGCCTTTTAGGCTTCTCTGAAGTCTTCCTGTTCATCGTTTCTTATAGAACAATAGTATTCCATTACATTCACAACTTGTTCAGTCATTTCTCAATTGATGGGCATTGCCTTGATTTCCAGTGTTTGGCTACCACAAAGAGTGCTGCTATAAATATTTTTGTACATGTGGGATCCTTTTCCATTTCTATGATCTCTTTGGGATAGAGTCCTAGAAGTGATATTACTGGATCAAAGGGTATGCACATTTTTGTAGCCCTTTGGGCAGAGTTCCAAATTGCTCTCCAGAATGGTTGGATCAGCTCACAGCTCCACAAACAATGAATTAGTGGTTCCAACTCTCCCCACATCTTCTCCAACATTTATCATCTTCTTGTTTTGTCATGTTGGTCAGTCTGATAGGTGTGATGTGGTACTTCAGAGTTGTTTTGATTGATTTGTATCTCTCCAATCAATAGTGATTTAGAACATTTTTTATATGATTATAGATAGCTTTAATTTCTTCCTCTGAAAATTCCCTATTCATATCATTTGACCATTTATCAATTGGGAAATGACTTGTATTCTTCTACAGTTGACTCAGTTCTCTATATATTTTAGAAATGAGGCCTGTATCACAAATACTCATTGCAAAAATTCTTTCCCAGTTTTCTGCTTCTCTCTTAATCTTGGTTACATTGGGCTTGTTTGTACAAAAACTTTTCAATTTAATGTAATCAAAGTTATCTATTTTGTACTGCATAATGTTCTCTATCTCTTGTTCGGTCATAAATATCTCCATTCTCCACAGATCTGCCAAATACACTATCCTCTGCTCCCTAATTTGTTTACAGTATCAGTCTTTATACTTAGATCATGTATCCATTTGGCCTTTATTCCTGTGTACAGTGTCAGGCATTGGTCTATGTCCAGTTTCTGCCACACTATTATCCAGGTTTCCCAGCAATTTTTGTTAAACAGAGAGTTCTTATCCCAGAAGCTGGGGTCTTTGGGTTCATCAAACAGGAGATTGCTATATTCATTAGCTACTGTGTCTTGAGTATGTAACTTATTCCACTGGTCTATCCCTCTGTTTCTTAGCTAGTACCAAGTGGTCAAAATATTTTTTTTTCATATGGCTATAGATCGCTGTAATTACTTAATTTGAAAATTGTTTATATCTTTTGATCATTAAATCAGCTGGGGAATGGCTCTTATTTTTTATAAATTTGACACATTTCTCTATGTGTTAGAGAAATAAGGCCTTTATCAGAGAAACTTGCTTCACATTTTTTTCACAGTAACTATTGGTAACTATATTTTCCTCCATCCTATTTTCCCAACCCCCATTTATTCTATTCTCTTTCTTGAGGATACATATTTTTTAAAAGTATAAAGAATAAGCATCCTTATAAGGAAGTAAGTAGAGACACTTAGCCCATTTCTGACAGTGAGAAATAGTATGTTAAGCGAAAAAGTATATTCAGGGATTATTGAAGTATATGTTCATTCAATTAGCATGAATGCCTCCAACTTGACAGATATGTTAAACTATCACATTCTGATAATAAGAAAGTTTTCTCTGTCCTGGCTCCACTGTCTTCTAGTTGCCTTTTCAATCCAGTTCTATTTCTGATGCCCCTTGTATGAACTATATAGGGGTATTTATGTCCCAAGTAAATCTTGGTGGGAAGAAAATATCATAAAAAATTGCTAAATAATTTATAAACAGGAAAAATATTCCATAGATCATGCACAGTAATAGCTAGACCCCTGACTTCTATGCCTGCTGCTTGTGGTCTTAAGAACTAGCATATAGAAGGGAAAAATAGTTACAAAAGACCATGGCACATGTGTTCACTTGGATGTTTAGCACAGTTCCTCAAAGTCTGGTCACTTAAGAAGAGTAATAAAAGTCTTCCAACAGGCCCACTTCATGTTACACAGAGTCTATTGGCTTTTAGAACAGAAATCAGATTAAAGCAGCACTGAATATATGCATATTTTTGGGAGTGATGCAAGAATGATGTCTTAAACATTTGTTACTGAAATAAAAAATACACCAGTGACATTCAGATGATTCAAGTATGCTCATCAGGTTCATAAGTTAAAATCAATAATGAGACATTAAGTGTTTGCATCTTGCTTTCTTTAAAACATAATGTTTACCATTTGTTAGCTCTCCAATGTGCAAGGCCTTTGTAGATACAAAAGCAGCAAAAGACTTCATCAAACATGATTTCCCTGAGTTTTAGGGAAGGCACTAGAAAAGTAACACATTAAAACAATACTTAGGGAACAATCTAAAGTGGAAAGGGCAGCACTACGAAAGGGAAATTTGGTGAGTGGGTAACACAGATATAAATTCCTAAGGGAAATGTTGAGATTGGGGAAACACGTATTGAAGGCTGCTGTTTGGGAATGGAGACACAAAGAATCACACAGCCAAGTCTAGACATAGTCTAGAGATCCAAAGCATTTTGTTGTCGGGATGAACAAATTTAGAGCCTCAAACTATAATTACTTTAAAAGTAGTTTCAGGAGCATAGAAGGGGGCAGGACTGAGAAACTTGCCAGAGATATCTGAGGCCCCCTTCTCACCTACCCACTCCAATCCTGCCACCAAGTAATCTACTAATATTTCAGAATGAAGAAACTGTCCATGGTTCTCTGTCTATAGATCTTCACAGATTATCTGTGCACAAGGTCAGGTGAATGGAGTACAGGACTATTTCTTGCTCACTTTGATTTTTGTTGCTAATGGCTAGCAACAAAATTGCTAAGTGGGTTTTGTAAGCCCTTCTGAAGCGGATATATGAAAGCAAAGCTTAAAAGCAGATTACCAATTTGAAAAGCTTTGTAGTTACCTAAGCAAAAGATGAGTTCCTTGTTTTCAGTCATGTATACACACACATATGTATACATAGATATATATTGTACATTCATATTGCTATATACATATGCATATAAACCTATGTATGTGTGTATGTGTACATATATTTGTAGCAATAAAGTATATTGCCACATTTCAAATGCTACACGTTCATTTGTATTCCCAGTGCAGGACTGATATACATTATAACAAATCAAACTGTTTTTATTTTAAGCATGTGTTGAGAAGTAACTTTACATGACTGCTAGTTCTGAATCAGATGCTGGCAGGACATTTGTGGTCCTGTTATAATGCTCCATTTCCAAGATTTATTGGCATTTGAACACTCTCAGGAAATGAGAATTCTTTTCATAAGTACAAAGATAGTCCCATAAATATCACCAATGATGGCTTACAATGTCAGCCTTTATTGTTTAGCTGTATGTATTGTCTAAACTTTATAGGACAAGTTTATAAAAAAAGAAAACAGGATGGGAGTTTTGGAGAACTGAAAATATTTTTCATAAAGGTTTTTTTTTTCTAAATTTTCTTTGAACCAAGTTCATTTTAGCTAAATGGTGCTAAGAATATTGCTACATGTCTATTTTAAATAATAGATAATTCTGGGCAAAATTGAACGTACATAGGAAGGGAAGAGTATTTCCATAAAATATTATCTTACATATTCCATCATAGTATGCATACTATAAAATTTTTATGATCAATTCACAAGCATTTTTTAAAGTAACTACTATGTGCTAGGAATACAAAGATAAAAATAAAAGTGTTTGCCTCACCTAAAACCTTAAAATAAGCACGGAAATAAATAAAATATGTAAATGAAAGATATCTACAAATTAAATACAAAATAATTTCAGTGTGGAGAAAGTACTAACAACTAGAGAGATGAAGTCTCATGTTGGAAACTCTAATAGAGCTGGGGGTTCTAGAACCCTAAAGGAGGAAGACATCTTGTGCAAAGGCACAGAGGAGGGTGATTGCGACATGTTATGTACCTGGAATTGTAAATAAAACAGTTTGTTAGGAACAGAGACTATGTGAGGAAAGTTAAATCAAATCAATGAGGGGAGGGGAAGGGTGGAATTAGATCTTGATGGATTTTAAATAGCAAGTAGAGGAATTAGTATTTTATCCTGGAGGGAATATGAAACTACAGCTGAAACTTCTTGAGAAAGGATGTATCATAGATACATATGTTTGGCATCACTATGAAGGATAGTTTAGAGAGGACAGAGAATGGAGGCAAGGAAATAGATAAAGAGTCTATTAAAAATAGTACTGGAGAGTGATCATGAGGGCCTGACCAATGGGCGTGTGTGAGTGTGTGTGTGTGTGTGTGTGTGTGTGGCAGAGAAAAAGGGACAGAAAGAGAAAAGAGAAGAGAAGTGAGGACGTGAGACAGGCATAGAGAGACATAGAGAAAAACTGTTGCAAAAGATGTCATAGCATAACCAGTAACACTTGGTAAATAATTGGATTAGGTGGGAGAAAAAATAAAAGTTGTGGTAAAAGTAACCCTTTGGTTTTGATTTTGGGTGAAGGAAGCTTCAATGGAGATAAAGAATACAGAAAGAGGGACCAGTGTGGTGAGGAGGACATATAATAAGTAATGTTTCAGTGTTTTGCGCTTGAGGTTCCTATGGAAAGAATGTCTTAAGTGTAAAAGTATACAATAAGTAGTTGGTGATGCCTTCAAGCTCACAAGAAAAATATGGGGTGCATGTATAAATTTGATGGTTAATATGCATGGAGACAACCCAAGGGAGTTGAAGAGATCACTGAGAGAGAGAAAAGGCAAGGAAAGTTGTAAGGTACACCTGTGCCTTTGAGGTGGGACACAAATGATGATTCAGCAAAGACTACTGAGAAGAGGACAGAGAGGTATGAAAAGCATTGAGAGATCAATACCATGAAATCTCAGAGAGGAGGCAGTATGAAGAAGAGATGCTCAGTACCGCCAAATTTCAACAGGTCAGAAAGAGTGAAAACTGTAGAAAGATTTTTATACTTAACAGTTAAGACTTCATTAATGACCATGGATAGAGCAGTTCCAATTAAATAGTAGATTATGAAGCCAAACTTTAAAGGGTTAAAAAGTGAGGGGGAACGTGAGGAGGTTGAGGCCATGCGCATAAGCAGATTTCTCTTAGCACTTTGGCAGCAAAACAGGAAAGACATAGGTATTGTCACTGTGTGACCTAGTTTTACACTTGGCAAGTGCCTTCATGACACTAATGATGGCAAAAACTGCCTATATCACATTCACACCCTGGTTTTTTGAGACTTATAGAAAAGCAAGTCACCACTCAATTAATTTTAGATATAAATTAGTTAGCTAGTTTATGTCTCATAAAATTTAGCCAACAGTCAAAAGTCACTAGCCAAGTCAGAGATTTCACTATACACACTGGGAGCATCTTCAAATCTGCAGTATATTTATTATTCACTGGAGGGTGCTTACCTTCAGGCTCATAGTTGACTCTCCCTTCCCACTATCACAAAGTCCATGATATTCAAATGGTGACTGTAATTCAGTATTGATTCAATTCAGGGGTTCTTAACCTTAGGTCTACAGATACAAAGGATTCCATGGATAGATTACAGGGGATCTGTGGACTTGGAACTTTTACTATATTGATAACTGTTTTTTAATATATTTAATTATTTTTCTAATCCTATGCATTTTGTTTTATTCATTTAAAAACATGATTCTAAGTAGAGATCCATAGACCTTACTAGACTGCCAGAGGATTCCATGACAAGAAAAATATTAAGAAAACTTAACTTAGTGGTAGAAAAAAATGCAATTGGGATGTCAATCTGAATTATTAAAAAAAGTGAATTTTTTTATTTTTCTCCTCTAAGATGTGCCACATATCTTAAATATCTCTTGCTCACCAACCATACAGCTTTGTTAATAAGACTCATTCAATTGACTTGAGTGACCACATGACTTTCTAAAAGCAAAATAAAGTGAATAACCATAAGAAAATTGTTGCCTAGCAAAAATCTGAAATAATTTCTTCATTCATTCATCAATATACACCCCTCCCCCCAGCACTTTCTTATTTGAAAGAATGAAAGGTAAAGAGTTGGAGGTTTGGAATTTGGTCAAATAGCTCTTCAAACCAATTGGAAAGACAAGGGGGAAAGTGTTCAGAACAGAAGGAGTTAGAATTAGTTCTATGTCCTAATCTCAAAAATAGTGAGATTTCATGACAACTGCCAGTTTGGTCTTACACAGAAACTCTGGTCTCTCCCCAAAGCACAATGGCCTGGTGCTATCTTTCTGCTAGGAGCCTCTAACTGATCACTAAAGCATTTCAGGATCTATGTCAGCTCTTCATTCACCTTGCATCTGCTAATGAGCAATGGCAGGAGTTTCTTCAAGGAGACATAAAAAGGAAACTCAAGGATTTGCCATTTCCTGCCATTCTTCATTGCTGATATATTTCCTTTAGTCAAATTTCTGTGTAACATTATGAACATGAGATTATTATTTTAAAGGACAGTGAAGCACAGCAACATATTATGTATTTGACTATTTTAGGAGACAGAGAGAGTCCTTGCAGAAAGAGAGACAGATGATTAGAATATGAGAGAAGAAGATCAAAAAGATAAGGGTAGGTGAGAAGGTATGGAATGGAGTATAAGGAAAAGGGGTTACCAAGTTTGCCTTGGTAAGAAAGACCACTTCTTCCTCTGAATGTGAAAGAAAAAAAGGGAAAAAATGGGCAATGATGGTGAGGGAAGGTAAGTTTCAAAATGGGGAAGAAATGGAAGTTTATGATACATGACATCAATTATATTTTAATAAAATTCTAAATGAAATTCTCTACTGAGAGGGAGAGGAGAGGTAATATAAGTCACTTGAGAAGAGAAAAGGTTTTGTACAGATGCTATGGAGAGTGTGACAGTATGTCAATCAGGGAAAGGTAAAAGGGTTGCTATGTAGCAGTGAGGATGCAATTGGGATTAGATAATACATTTGTAATAGGTTGTACTCAGCATGATTTTGTGACTTCTTCCAGTGTAGTTCAGCAATATGTAAATAGAAACAGAGAAGGGAGGTGGTGAGGATTATTCATAACTGATGTTTGGGAAGGGATAATTGGGGGTAGGTTATAAAGGCGAGCAATTTGAGGATTAAAGAATATATAAATTTAGACCAGTTAACTAAAATATCAGACTACAAAAGGAGAAAATGAGGTGAGAGTAGGAGAAAAAAGCCAAGAAATCAATAATTATGGGTGTAATTGGTCTGAAGGTTGTAGAGCAGATGGAGAATAAGTTTTTAGAAGGATAAGGCAAAAGAAGAGATGGAATAACAGAAGGTATGGGTAAAATTGAAGAATTTCAGAATTTTAGAGATAGCAAGAGGAGCAAGGACTCCTTTCACAGATCACTGGATTTCTTCCTGTGAGCTAACAAATCATTTCATATATCAATGTAAATACAACTGCACTCAGTATTGCATCACTGAGCATCTTAATAGTCCTAGTCTTGATTTCATACTGGTCATCATTGATAAAGATGTGAGAAAAAATAGGCCCTAAAATGCCAATATACCGTGGACTACCACTTAGTATGATGATTTCCACCTGCACCACCATCTGTATTTACATTGAACCTCTGAGATACAGCTTTTGAGAGTGATTGGCTATGAACCACATCATAAAAAAAATATCATAAAATTTTCCATTATTTTCATTCAGCAGTATACGTTTACATGTGTGAATCTGTCATAGTTCAGTCCAGGGGGAAATCTCATGGTCTACCTAGAAAAAATGCTGTATGAGGATAGGGTAAGATATGGAATGGACTTCTGGGAGTGGGTAGTTGGAATGAAGGGTAGAAAAACACATGTGGCAGTGATTTTAAAAAGGAATGTAAAGGAAAAAAATAAAAGAGAGGCAATTTTAGAACTAGAAATTGCAGAACTAGAATTTGTGAAAATGAAGAGACATACCCACAGGTGATTGATATTCATAGAGTTTACAATGGGAAGGAAACTTAAAAGATTATTTCATACAACTCACTCATATTGTGGATGAGAAAACTCTTTCCCAGAGGTGGATACCACGTAAAGTAATAAGGTTAATAAGTGTCCAAGTAATATAAGTGAAGAATAAAGCAGTATTAGTACCAGTAGTTCTAGAAGGAAAACAAAACAAAATAAAATAAAAGTGAGTGCATTGCAGGGAAGTGTAACCAATGAATTTTTTTGCAATAAGTGGGTATGTCCTCATATATCAGTTATGCTCCATGTCAGAAACAAATCATCAGTCCATGACAAAAATGTACTTTCTCTTTTTTCAAATACACCCTCCAGGTATTTCCAATTATGCACATAAACTTTTCCAAACTGGTTGATGGGTCCAGTGCATTCTGCATGCCTAGACTCCATCACTGTGTGTAAGAAAACAAAGGAAATGACTTAGAACATTTTTTCCCAAGTGATTCTTGGCCAAATTAGTAAACAGAGTTTCTCTTTAAGTGGACCTGCCTTTTAAGTAAGAGAAATAAGTATCCTGGTGTAAATTCAATTCAGTTCCCAGTCAATCCCCAGTCAGATTAGCTTTAGACTTCTTGTGCCTTATTGGTGATGTTCTAATGAAATTAGGTGCCTGAAGCTTGTCATTTCCTTGTTAATAGGCTTCTGGGTATGCCCGTAGGCCCTTGAGCTGGAGAAGACTGTAATTCACTTGACATCTGTGAGTTATTTATAGAAAATTGGCTTGGGAACTGCAACCAATATAAAATCAGATTCCGCTTTATTTCCTGTATGAAGTTGTGTTTGCCTAAAATCTTTATGTGTTTGAAATGTTAGGTGGAAGTTGACATGCTGTTCATTTTATATTTGACTAATGCTAGGTGTTCACAAAGTTATAAGACAAGTTTTAACTTTCGAAGTTAGTTCTTCCACAAAATATTATAATTAGTATTTTGGACTTTATTCCCATCACCTTTATATTTTTCATTCCCCACTTGTGTGTGTGTGTGTGTGTGTGTGTATGTCTGCCTTTTGAAAGGTTAGTTTATATTTCACCTCTTGCTAAGGTATAAGATTGGTTTCAGTTAGAAATAAATTAATTTTCTAACCACAGCCGACACATGCCCAACAAATTTAGTTTTACATTGCATAAGTTAAATTGGTTTAATTTGTGAAAGTAAGAATGAATCTTTTACCATTGTCATTTATGTTTCTTTAGGTCCTTTATGTATAATTTAAAATATCTTGAGCATTACAAATGTGAGGCTTTAGTAAACTCACCTGCAATTTGAAATATGGAAGATTTTCTGAAGTCATGTATTTAAATCCCATCTAGCCTGTATTCACCAACTAATGTAGAGATGTTGAGTTTTGTATTTATCATAGGTACTATACCTTACTAATCATTTTTATATATGTGTGTGTATATATGTATATACATGTATACATATATGTGTATATGTGTATATATATGTGAATATGTATATATGTATATACTATATATTCAAAAATCTTCAATTCCTCTAATGCTTCTATAACACAAAATAATTTCCCCTAACTTTTCCATAATTTATATATTGTCTGCATTGGAAGGGACCTTAAAATACCATCCTCCCCAGCCTTTTTTTTTTATTACATATTATGAAACTAGAGGCTAGAGAAGTTACAGATGAGGAAACTGAAAAAAAAAGCTTAAGTGATTTGACTAAAATCACAATGGCAAAAGTAGGATAATAATAATTATTGTTATTATTGTAGCTAATCTTTATATAACATAATAAGGTGTACAAGACACTTTACAAATATAATCTCATTTTATCATCACAATAAAACTGAGTTATTAAGGTCAAATGACTTGCTCACGCACACAGCCAGTAATGGTCTGAGGCAAGGTTTAAATTCAGGTCTTCCTAACTCCATATCCCACACACTCTGTCCTCTGTGCCACCTAAGGATCCAAACCCAAGTCTCCTGACTCCTAAACAATATCCACTCTTCTGAATTATCTACTTAGTCTAAAATAGGATTTAGTTTACTATCATAATAAGTAATTTTGCAATGATTTTTTGCACGATTATCAAAAATTTTAATTTTTGGATTTATTTAGGGCTCATCACAATATATTTAATGGCATAGGCTAGTATATTTAAAGTGGCATTGGTATCGGTAGGGCTAGTTTCTTTTTAAGACTTAAAGAAGGCTATTTCTAGGAGTTGATCAATCCAGGAAAAGATGACTTTAAATATTTTGGGTTCCTGGTCCCCAAAGGCATAAAATTTCCAGCCTATGGGAAATTGGCTTACCTGACCAGTATATAAATTGATGTGACTTTCTCTTCTTCACACAGTAATGTGCAGAGAACAAAAAAATAAATAATTCCTTAAAACCACCATTATCTTATCTTTAAAACAGGAACAATGCAGACGTATTTCACTAGACATAATGATTAAGACAGCTAACTAGCAATTAGAATAGCATTTTATAAGCATGTTGCTGTATGTAAATGTTAACTTGTCTTGTGTTTGGGGTTTTGATGAGAAACCCGAACTACAATAGGACATGCAATTTTAAAAGATAAAAGGCTAAATACACTTAAAATGATACACTTAAAGTAGGTAAAGTATTGCTTATCAGTGCTATCACCATAAAGAGAATTTAATAAAAATGAAAGTACTAAACAGATAGACATACTCATCCTAATTATGCATTACTTCCTTTCATAAATAATCTTACTTAAATCATGAAGTTCAGTTGTGTTTACATGTATTATTTATCATCAAAAGCAAGTGTACTACATATTTTTATATATTTATGCATTTTTTCAAAAAAATTAAAAAACTGATTTATTCATGATGTGTTCAGGAGACACAGAAATCCCCAAAGTGATGCTAATTTAAAAATTAAATATACATAAATTAAATGAAATCTCCACATTACTCTGGGAGAGAAATAATTCTTGGAAAATACATGGAATTCATTATGAACCATTAAAGAGGCATTTGGTAATTTCTAACAGTGAGAACGATTTATAAAATAAACTTGCACTTTCTTCTATTTGATAATCATGAAGCTTATTTAGTTTGATAGAATCCAAAAGCTTTTTGGAGTACTGTTTTATAAATCTAATATCATTTTCTTTTTTGCCCTCTTTGTCTTTCTCCCTCTCTCTCTTTATCTCTATCTGTCTTTCTGTGTGTTCCTATCTCTATTTATTTGTTTCTCTTTGTTTCTGTTTCTGTCTCTCTGTGCCTCTACGTTTGACTCTGTCTCTGTCCACTTGGATGGCATCCAAGGCAGACTTTCCTTACTTCAAATTTCCCCTTTTCTTAAAAATTTGTTAAAAAGGACATTTCTGTAACTCACTCTTATTGCTGTTCTTCAGCCTGCTGCTATTTTGGTATCATTCAATCAGCAAGCACTTATTAGACACCTAGGATAATATGTGCCTATCTCTATGCTAGGCATTGGCAATAGAAGTACAAAAGGGAGACATTCCCTGCCCTCAGAATTCTTATATTCTGCGAAAATGGTATTGAGACCTTCCTGAAATATTTGTAGTTTATGTCTGTTACATGTTTAGGGAAAATTGCTATTTAAGTATTCTATCTGCTCTACATATTGGAACTTCTATTTGTTCTCAAAAGCTGCCTTTCAAGATTTAAAGTCATCACTAATTCTTCTGGAACAAGTCCTTATTCATTCACACATAATTGCAAATTAGGATTTTTCTTCCCCTCTTCCTCTGTAAAATAGTATTTCATCTTTTCCATTATTTTTTTATCTCCTTTGTGGCAATCCTATCCCTTTCATCCTCAAGACATAACCTGCCATTTGTTATCCCATTTCCCTGCTTTTACAGTTGTATTTAATGTATCAATTGTTTGCTTTTCTCCCTTTTTTATAACTATCTAATTATTTCCCTGTTTTTTCCTCAGTTAAGTAGTTATCTAATCTCCTCCCCTCCTCCTTTTCAACTTGTTTTATATTGGTTTTTAGAAAATATTTTTTTCTGCAGCGTCCTGTAAAAAGTATGCCTTTTCCTCATTCTACTCATCATTTCTTTTCCCTTTCCATCTGTTCTAGCGTTTTGTTCTTTTGTTCTATGACAATCAAGTTTCTTTACTCCTTTTAAAATCTCTGTTTCTTAGGAAATTAAAGCTTCTAAGGTAACAATTTTATTGCCCTCTTCTACACAGTTCCTAGGGTATGACTTTGTAGACCTTACCACTTTCTGTTGTGCCCTTTACTTGAAAATACCAGTTCCTGTAGGTGTTAGAGAAGATATTGCTCCATGGTAGAAATTTTCTAATATACTTGATTGTGGAGTTTATTATTAACTTTTGTCCTCTGCATGGTCATTTCTTTCCCATTTGCCATGCAATCTCCTCCTCACAATTCAGAGTATGTTGACCTTGAGAACTCTGATTCTGCTTTTCCTGGAACTGGGATTCTGTGCACTGGATCCCTACATATCACTCTGAATGCAAAATATCCATTTCCTCTTAAAGTATATCTCTCTTCCTCCATAGTAGCATTCATGAGTGGGAACCTGCTCTTGCCACTGAAACAAAATATATCCTTACTTTCCCTCTGCCAATCCCTCTCCTTGTCTTTTTGTAAATTATCTGTATTTTTTTTCTTAGAGACAACAGGAATTATTTACCATTCAATGTTAATCTTTGATTTTATTAGGATATAACTCCTGCTGAACTCTCTGTACTTTCTTCCCTCTTTCCATTTATTAACCCTCCAATTTTACAATTTAATCAAATAAAAATATTAATTTACCTGTAGGCAGGGTGATTTGAGGATTAGTTCATAACATTTTAAGCATGTTCCTCCAAGATGACTTCTGTTTAACTCTATGTTCACCTTGTTGCCTTTTGTAATCTCTTAATGGTATCTTTTTGATTATTATTTTGTCCTTGTTGCTGTTAATCCCATGACTGTATTTCCTTTTTTTACCTTTTAATTTTTCCCAGAAGTAATTTATGTTGTTACCTGTGCCTTCCTGGTTTGTTATTTTGGCTTACCTTTCTTGTATTTTTGTTATATGTCAAGTCTAAAAGCAAATAATCTGCTCAGGTATGGCTTTCTCTGTAGGGATGATTCAAATGTTTCTTTTTTACTGAACATTTTTTGCCTTTATGGTTAGACTCAAATTTCAGGGTATGTCACCTTAGATTCTATCTTGACCTAATTTCCTGTTCTGAACATATTATTCCATTCCCTCTTGTAGCTTCCAGTAGATGCAAAATATTCTTGTCTTAATTGAATTTTCTTTGGTTTACAGAATTTGTTGTTGCTATTTGAACAAATAAATTTATTTAACTAACACTGATCTTTTAAAAAAATTCCCTGAAGGACATCTGTGGATTTCTTGGCTTGGCACTTTGGTTTTTATGTTCAGAAGTTCTAGAACATTTTCTTGTTTTGTTTCTTTGCATTACAGTATTCGGGTTTCAGTCATGTTCTTCTGCTTTCACAATTCTTATTTATCCCTTAAGTCATTTAGGATAATATTTCTGTGATTTAATAAAGTTTTGGGAATACACAGGACCCCCTGCCTTATCAAGTGTTAATTCATTTTCTATTATTTTTTAATGTTCTCACATAGACTTCTGGGCCCATTTAGTAGAACTGGAGGACATATTCTGTGCTGTTATGGAAATCATTCCTTCTGGCTTATTTGCTTAAGCTCAAGGCTTTTAGCTAGGTTTTTATTCCTTCAGAGATCTTTGGCAATTTTAGGTTATTTCTTTACCTTAAATTCCCTTATTGTTCCTTTTTTGACTTTTTCCTCTTTGGCAGCAGTTTCCCAGAGACTTGGACATCAAAGAAGTTCTAGCCTCCTCCCAGACTGAGCAATACATGTTTCACCACCTTTGATCTGTGTTGCTTCTGAGGGCAGAGAAATGAACAAAACTGAATGGCAAGATCCTTTAGTTTTCAGTCCTATTAGAGCTACATAGACATGCTGGTATCCTTCCCCAGACTTCTTTGTTCCTCAGTTCTCTATATAATCACTTTTAAAATACACAGAACTGATATGTTTTTATCCCAGCCAGAGCAAGTTTCTGACTTTTTACTTTGTGAAGTGCAAGTAGTGCAGAAGTGGAGGATACTTGAGTTGTATTGCAAGCCTTTGTGTTGCCTTGTGCCATACTGCTATAGTATGTTGTCCAAAGAGTAGGGTGGGGGAGTATATTGAGTGAGCTCATTAGAGATTAGGAATTAACCTTCTCTGCTGTTTGTTCATTATATTGTTGCCTTGTCAGGGTTCTTGGTATCTTATACTATGGAGATGGATGACTTATTTTTCTTGCACATAATTTCTATTCTGGAGTTGTATAAAAGACTATGAGGATAAGAGGAAGTATCTAGTCCACCACCTTACCTCATATTATTCCTTTCAGGATTTTATCTTCTTAAACATATCCAAAGCATACTTCCTCCAGGCAGGTAATGTATTTTAAATCACTTTTCACCACCAATCCAATGCATGCCAATATCATTACTACCATAACCATAACCACTACCACCTCCACTACCAAAAGTAACAATAACAAAATAAAAATGTCAATAAAATAAGAATGTCATATTATAGGTTGTTGTGGTGATAAGGTGATTTGATCCATTTGTGATAAGATAATTTGATCCATTAGAATTTGAGTTGAGGGCAGGAACTATACTTTGCCTTTCCTTATACGCCTAGTTCTTAGTACAGAACCTGACACATAATAATTATTTAATAAATGCTTGTTGATTGGTTTCTTGGGTGCTATTCAGTTTCCCAAATGTTGATCAATCACGATCTCCTGTTCCCATTAAATTATAGACCTATTTCTTTTCACTTTGTCTTGCATGTCCCATCTTCTAATGGATTAACTCAGTGAATTGATAACATAATTTTCATTCACTTTGTCTTTCCAGTATGGATGGCAAAACCAATATCTTTGGAATGACTGTAAATCTAATCAAATAGTCCCTATCACACTATCATTGGGGGGTGGAGGGTGTCAATGCAATAGGGAAATCACTGTCAGTTTGTGTGCTAAGAACATCTTTAATAGCATTTGAAAACAACTTAATTGAGTGTGTCCCTCTATTTGTACTCTTTATTTAATGCGTACACTCACAAGACAGTTGAACAAAATAATCTCTGTGGATTTTTCTGTGACAAACTGTTTTGCAATCCTGGCATATGAGAGGGAAAGATTTTATTTGATGTTAGTGTGTAAAGCTAGAGACCAATTGTTTTTTCCAGATTAAACACTTTTTCCTCCTGAAATCTATATGGTAGCCACAGAAGAACCTTATATTTTCAATATCTTTCAATTTTATGTTTATGAAGACATGGAATACTATAGAAAATCCATGAACACCTGTGAATTCTCACTTCTTGTTTTCATCTAGAAAGCTTAGGAAATGTATAGGTCATCATTCTTATAAAAAATATAAAGACAAAAAGGCAGCATACAGGGTGGTAGTTAATAATGTTTTCTTGGTCATGCTTTTAAAAACTGTGAACTTTTCCATTGCTTTGAGATAGCTTGAAATATGTTCAAAGTGTCTTTAAAATCATGTTTTCTTTAATGTATTTAGTGAGGTGCAGCTGCTCCTTCTGACTTCATTTTCTTAAGTGCTGTCTATAACTTCTTCACACAGTAAATCTATTACTGAAGTGGTGAAACATATTTTGGTTTAATGTCCCCTAAATGTGTTACGTGACAATTGACCATAGTGAAACTCACCTGCCAATTCATGCAATGCAAGCTTGTAGGTCCTTCTTTGCACCTGATCCTAGGGAGAATGATCTTTGACAATAATGATCACAGAATGTCAGAACTGAAAGGGCTTCAGAGGCAATCTAATATCCAATACACAGGGTATTTTAGAGCAAGATCAAGTTCAAACCTGAGTCAATTTTTAAATTTTCATTGTGTGCATTTACACCTCAACAAATGCAGTATTAGTAATGCAAAATTAAATGTGTGTATATATCTATTAATCAATGATCAATGTGTGTATATACACACACATACACAAACACATGAGTCTGTTCTTAAACCTTTATCAACATACTACTTTTATGACAATATCTCTGACATTGCTTGAAGATCTCTAGTGAGAGTAAGCTAACCCCCTTCCCAAAGTAGCCTGTTCCACTTTTTCTAAAGCTATAATTGTTTGAAACTTTATTCTTATGTCTAATTTAACTGTACCTGTCTGCAACCTTAATCAGTTTTTCTTATTTCTATCTCCTGAGGCCAAGTAGATTAAGCTGAATCACTCCTTCAAATTATAGCCCTTTGACTACTTGAAGACAACTACCAGGTCATTCCTAAGTTCTCTATAGTAAATATTACTAGGTCTTTCAACCAATATTCCATTAGCAAACACTGAGACCCTTCACTAACCTGTTTGCTCTTCTCACATCCTAGTTGCTTTACAATTGATCAGTAAAGTTCCTAAAATGCTGTACTCTGACATATATGTGTGTGTACACGTGTATATTACTATATGCACACATATACATGTACATTTACATGCATGCATATACATACATAGACATACACTGGTATTATTACCTTATATTGATCTGGTAGTATCTTACACTACTGGGAATTTTTTTTCAGATGAACTATTTTCCAGCCACTCCTCTTCATGTTACACTTATATATTATATATCATGAACTCAAGTTTAGGCTTTACATTTGTCCCAGTTATATTTCATATCATTATATTCAGCCTCATGTTTTTGAACCTTACGACTGTTTTTAATCTCAAATTTAATCCAATATTTTTATCTAGGACACCTACCTTTCTGTCATTTATTCTGTGACTTATTTTTCCAAGACACTGATAAAAATACTGAACAGCATGGAGTCAAAGACAACACTTTGGGCATTCCAGTTAAGTTCTGCATCAAAGTTGGTTTCAACCATTAATCAGTCAGCCAAAAAATATTTATTAAGCTTTGACTATGTGCCAGGCACTGTGTTAAGCAATGGGGATATGAAGAGAGGCAAAAGACTGTCCCTGCACTCAAGGGGCTTATAATCTAATAGGGGAAACAACAAGCAAATAAACACGTAAAACCAACTTACATATAAGACAAATGGGAAGAAAATAAGAGATTGGAGATGTTAAAATTAAGAGGAGTTAGGAAAGACTTCCTGTAGAAAATGTGATTTTGGTTGGGATTTGAAGGAAACCAGAGAAATCAGTGAGCAAAGATGAGGAGAGAGAACATTCCAGGAATGTAGGACAGTGGAAAGACTGTGTGGAGCTAAAAAATGAAGTGACACATTCATGGGAGTGCAAAGAATACAGCAGTACTAGACTGAAGAATACATGGCAGGGATTATGGTATAAGAAGACTGGAAAAGTAGGGAAGGCTACATTATGAAGGGCTTTGAATGTCAAACAGATATATATTTTTTTCTCCTAGAGGTAATAGGAAACAATTAGAGTTTATTGATGGATGGCATAATTGAACTATGCTTAAGGAAGATCACTTTGGTGTCAGAACGGAGGATGGATTGGAGTGAGGAGAGATTTGAGGCATTGTAGAACTACCAGCAGGGAATTGCAATAATCAAGGTGTGAGGTGATGTGAAACTCAATAGAAGAGTGGCAGGGTTAGAAGAGAAGAAGAAAATGCAAAGGAAGGTAGCCCCAGACAGTGGAAGTGTGCTGGTTCTGGAACCAGAAGACCTGAATTCAAATCTTTCTGCTGATGCTTAATATCTGTGTGCCCTTGAATAAGTTATTTCCCTTTCTTAGGTCTCAATTTCCTCATCTATAAAATAACAGTTCCTATCAGGTAAGGTAGCATTTTGTCTCTCTATTAACAGAGAGGTTATTGATTGACTTGGAGTACAAAATTAGACATTATTTTGGGACACGACTAATGAGGGAATTTCTTTTGAATAATAATATTTATTACAAGGGTTTTATTTCTCTCCTTTTTTCCATTTGAGGAGGTGGGAAGGAAAGAAAATAGATATTAGTTTATGAAAAAATAGCAATAAAGTTAGTAGTTTGGGACTACTGAAGTCCCTTCGAGGTCTATATATCTGACCTGCTTGTTTTTTTCTAATCTTTCTTTAAAATTTATTTTCAGTATTCTACAATCACTACCATATAACTTAGATATTTTTCCCTCCCTACCCCTCCTTCCTCCTTACCTCCTCCCTGTTCCCCGAGACAACATACAATTTACTATAGGTTCTACACATATATTCCTATTAAATACATTTTCACCACAGTCATATTGCATGGAAGAATTAAAATGAGTGGAAGAAACCATATAACAAACCAAAACATAATACAAAAGAAAATGATCTACAACCTGTGATTGAATTCCATAGTTCTTTGTCTGCATGTGAAAGGCATTTTGCCTTAAAAGACCACTGGGAATTTTTTTAAGTCCTTGCATTACAATGAAGTTCTATGTCTACCAGAAAAAGTCTTCCCCCACTGTGGTTATTGCTGTGTACAAAGTTCTCCTGGTTCTGCTCCTTTCACTCAACATCAGTTCATATAAGTCTTTTCAGGCCTCTGTGAAGTCTTCCTGTTCATCATTTCTTATGGCACAATAGTATTCCATTACATTCATATACCATAATTTTATTCAGCCATTCCTCTTTTGATGGGCATCCCATTGATTTCCAGTTTTGGGCCACCACAAGGATTACTGCTATAAATATTTTTGTACATGTAGAACCCTTTCCCATTTTTGTGATCTCTTGGGGATACAGTCCTAGAAACGGTATTGCTGGATCAAAGAATATGCACATTTTTGTGAGTTCTTATCCCAGAAGCTAGAGTCCTTGGGTTTATCAAACAGTAGATTGCTATATTCCTTGCCTACTATGCCTTGAGTGACTAACATATTCCATTTGTCTACCATTCTGTTTCTTAGCCAGTATCAAGTGGTTTTGATAATTGCTGCTTTATAATACAATCTGAGATGTGGTAGAGCTAGGCCACCTTCTCTAGCATTTCTTTTCATTAGTTCCCTTGATATTCTGGATCTTTTGTTCTTCCAGATAAATTTTGATACGATTTCTTCTAGCTCTAGAAAATAACGATCTGATACTTTGATCAGTATGGCACTAGATAAGTTAATTAATTTAGGTAAAATTGTCATTTTTATTATACTGGCTCAGCCTACCCATGAACAACCGATGCTTTTCCATTTACTTGGATTTGACTTTATTTGTGCAAAAAGTGTCTTATAATTGTGTTCATATAGTCTCTGAATTTGTTTTGGCAGGTAGACTCCCAAATATTTTATTAAATGGGATTTCTCTTTCTATTTCTTGCTATTGGGCTTTGTTAGTAATGTATAGAACTGCAATAGATTTGTGTGGGTTTATTTTGTAACCTGCAACTTTGCCAAAGTTGTTTATTATTTCAAGTAGTTTTTTTTTACTTGATTCTCTGAGATTCTCTAAGTACATCATCATATCATTTGCAAAGAGCAATGACTTATTTTCTTCTTTGCCTGTTCTAATTCCTATTGAATAATAGTGGTGATAATGCACATCCTTGTTTCACCACTGATCTTATTGGAAATCTATCTAGCTTATCTCCATTGCATATAATGACTGTTGAAGATTTTAGGTAAATACTGCTTATTATTTTATGTAAAGTTCCATTTATTTCTATGCTCTCCAGTGTTTTCAATAGAAATGGGTGTGGTATTTTGTCCAAAGCTTTTTCTGCATCTATTGAGATAATGATGTGTTTTCTGTTAGATTTGTTGTTGACATGATGCTAAGTTTTCCTAATATTGAACCGGCCCTGCATTCCTAGTATGAATCCTACCTGGTAATAATGTATTATTCTCATGATAAGTTGTTGTATTCTTTTTGCTAAAATCTTACTTAAAAATTTTGCATCTATATTCATTAGAGAAATTAGTCTATAATTTTGTTTCTCTGTTTTGGCTCTTCTGGGTTAGGTATCAAAACCATATTTGCATCATAAAAAAAAATTTGGAAGGACTCCGTCTTCCCCAATTTTCCCAAATAGTCTGTATAGATTTAGAGTTAAATGTTCTTTAGATGTTTGATAGAATTCACTTGTAAATCTATTTACCTTGGGGATTTTTTTCCTACAGAATTCATTGATGGCTTATTCAACTTCTTTTCCTGAGATGAGGTTGTTTAAGTATTCTACTTCCTCTTCTGTTAATCTGGGCAATTTATATATTTTTTAAAATCATCCATCTCACTTACATTGTCAAATTTATGAGCATAAAGTTGTGCAAAATAATTTCTAATTATTGTGTCAAATTCCTCCTCACTGGAGGTAAGTTCACCCCTTTCAATTTTGACACTGGTAATTTGGTTTTCTTCTTTCTTTTTTTAAATCAAATTGACTAACGTTTTATCAATTTTATTTTTTTATCACAAAACCAACACTTAGTGATATTTATTAGTTCAATAGTTTTCTTAATTCCAATTTTATTGATCCCTCCTTTGGTTTTCAGTATTTCTAATTTGGTATTTACTTGCGGATTTTCAATTTGTTCTTTTTTGAGCTTTCTCAGCTGCATGCCAAATTTATTGATCTCTTCTTTCTATATTTTATTCATGTAGGTATTCTATCTGACCTACTTGTGACTAATTACTTGATGAGTCTAGCTATTCAGTTCTGGATGCAACTACCTGGAATACATGCAGCCTACATCATGATTTACCTTTATCATTCTCCATAATCTTTAAAATGCCACTGACTGATTCAGTGAGTACATCTCCCAGTTCTGTCATTTGCCTGGGAAACTGTTCATATGGGTTTTGTTTTATGAGCGGAATTCATTAAAGGCAGTTAATTTTCTCATTATTTGACTACTTGTCTTGCTTTTCAACTTCCTTTTAATATGAGAATAAAGGGAAAGAAGCATTTGTAGAATACCTACTATATGCTGGACATTGTATTGAGGAGCTTTTTAAACATATAATCCCATTTGATCATCAAAACCCTTTGGAGATAAGTGTTCTTTTTATGCCTGTTTTCCACTTAAGGCATCTGAGGCAAATAGAGGTTAAGTGATATTTCCCAGAGTAACTTGGCTGGTAAGTGTCTGAGACCAGATTTGAACCCAAAACTCACTGACTCTAGATCCAGAGCTCTATCTAATGTCTCTTCTAGTTTTTTACAAGAACTAGAAGATCAGGCTTTAAGTTTAGTGTTTATGGCTATGTGTGATTTGCTTAACCAGTCTGCAATATATCGCATTTCTCACGTTTGCTAAAATGGCTAAATAAACTTGAATTAACTTTCCTACTTACAGATGGCCCAAAGCTGTCATCTATCAACAGTTAACTCCTCACAGAGTAATTCATCAAGAGGTCAGTAGAAAAAGGGTGTATGAGTGGGATGTAAAATAGGTGAATATGGACCAGGTTGATTAAATATCAGAGATATACCCATAGTTCTTACTTGCTCTTCTCAGAACATAAGGTATTCCAACAAACACCTTGTAATTTATAATTGGCCGTAGAATAATGAAGATAATGATAATGATGATCAAGAACTTTATGAAATGAATATTACAAGTTTTATTATCCAAATTTTATTAATGAGGAAACTGACACTCAGAGAATCACAGAGTTTGAGAATTAGAGTCATTTACTCTAATCCATATACAGACGGACCTCACATTATACTATACCTGAGAAGTTTTCATAAAACCTATGCTTGAAGAGGTCTTGAATTTCATCTCACCAAGGATCAGATACCTGTGAAATCAAAACTGTCTCCTTTCATTAAGACTTAATTTCTCTGATTTCTTTAATAAGCTTTAGGCATATATATATATATATATATATATATATATATATATATATATATATATATATATATATATATATATATATATACACACACACATTTCAAACTATGCATTCTACCACTTTTTAACATTGTTTCTGAGTAACTCATTTGCTAATTTTTTTCTTTCTTCTTCATAGTTAATTGCTATGGCAGCTGGTTTAAAAATATATATGGACCATTTTTCCCTTTTCACTATCCTTTTAGTATAAAACCCTGTTGATTAGATCTATAAGATATCCAGAAGATATATATTTTACAAGCTTTTGTCAGGTATATTCAATCTCTGGCCAGTAATCTGCCATCCACATATTTTAAATCATAATCCACAAGTTCAAATCCCTTTTTCAGATATCATCATAGCCAGCTCTTCATTTCACAAATTGATCTTTATCTTTTGGACCCTATTAATTTAAAGGACTACAGCAAGGAAAGTGTTGTCTGTATCCCTGCTGCTCTTCAGTTGCTTGCACAGGAATTCTAGACTATAACTTCTTCCTGCTCCACTTTCCCTGTTCCATCCATTCAGCAAACTCCTCAAACCACAGGCTCCATGTGACTCAGACTCATGTGTCTCAGGCTTCCATGTGACCCAGGCAGGTCACATGGGCCTATTAATGAATGGGAAAGATCTTTCCATTTAAATTACCATTGCATGTGGCCCAAAGAACTTTCATATTTATTACATAGGTCAATGGGGCAACTGGTATCAACAGAACTTTAATAGGGATAACAGAAAATAGGCATATAAAACAATATCTTCGGCAACCAGTGTCAATAAAACTTTACAACAATGTAACAGGGATCATGTAAAGTAAGCACATAAAATAATAACCTAGGGTAGGACTTGAGCACAGTACCCCATCATTTCCCCCCTCAAATGAATGGGGCCCAAAATCTTAGGGTAAGGGGCAAAGCTCTCTTCTTCCATAGCTACTTCCTACTGGGATTGGACGTAGAGATGTCTGTGACCCAAGGGGCCATATTCGAGGGTTTAGTTCTTTAGCTGGCATTCACAACTTGGTCAAAGTCAGGTCCAGGGATGACATATCATAGTCATGGACACGGGGTGGCATCCGGCTTAAGCAATCAGATATCTGCAAGTGGAGTGTACTAACCCTGCAGGAAACAAATCTGACAAACAAGGTGAATGGAAAAAAAAGCCAAAAATAAAAAAGTAGACAATAGCCAGAAGCAGGGTATATACAGGGTGATCCATGCTTCTGGAATTCTCATACACCATTGCTTACTGCTTTCCAGTGTTCAGTTTGGGAGTCATCATTCTGGCTAGAGGTACACCCTCTTTAATCTCAGCTGGGACCTGATGAATCCCCCATTCTCCCTGCAGGTGTGACAAACATGGATACAATGTTTCAGGAGGATCAGCAGGGACAATTTTCTCTGCTCAGTCTAATATCAAGCCTCCTTCCTCAATACATTTCATATTAGCTCACTATTTGGGATGCCATCTATTCTTTACTGCTCTCACAGAGCACTAAACAATTCTTTTCTTGTCAGTCTACCCTGACTTTGAATCTGCTGGCTATTTACTCTTCTCTCATGAAGAGAGTCATCTTTTCCACTGATTCTCACCATCCAAGATACCAATAATTCTCCCAAACTTTGGGTGAACCACCTCAAAATAAAAATCCTCACTTACCTCCCCAAATACTGTGGAAGCCTCCAGATTCTCCTGCTTCTTTTTACTGGATGAACCTCAGCCTCCTCATTGGCTTCATTCTTCTCCCATGCAACAACCTGGCCTGTGTTTGGGCCCCAATGAAGTCCAGCCTGTGTAAAGGCTGCATTCACTTTCCTATTGTTAACTTTTTGCCTCCTCCTGTGAGCAAAACCTACCACAGCTTTTTCTTCCAGTACTTGATCATTTTTAGCCTGCTCTTCTAAAGGAGAGTTCAGAGTAGAAATCTTCTCTTGCAAATCAGCTAACTCCTTTTCCATCTGAGCTTTCTCCTCTAACAGATTGTGTCTGCTTTTACATATAATCCCATAGCTTCTAACAATTCCCAGCCTCTTCTAGATACCCCTGTCATTTTTCCCTGTTTCTATTGATATTCCCTGCAAACATCTTTATAAGTCTCAGGGTTCTGAGACTTCTATAGCCTTATTTCCTAGTTTTCATAGAGCCCTGTGCCTTTAGTCTATTCTCTTGGTAGGGAGGAGTAAGGCAAATTCTTCCGCCCTAGGACATTCATTACATCCTCTGTCCCCTCTGCTTTTCTGTCTCCAGATAGAGGTCTGATATTTTGCAATCCCATCCTCATCACCATTTTTGATGCCAAGCACCCCAGCATACACAGAAGGGCCTGCTGCACAGGTTCTGTCTCATATCTGCTTTACTAAAAAGAAAGCAACGTCAAAAGGGGTAAACAATCTTACTTTAATTACATATACCAACAGAGAAAATACAAACAAGAACCAACAGTCTTCCAACTGTCTGAACAGAAGTAATACGTTCATCATTACCAGAGAGAAAAGATCAATATCTGTGTTTTCAAAGCCTGGGGGCTTCTTAAAATGACTGCCCAGATTCTCATCTGTCACACAAACCTACTGCCCAAAACTAAGTCCCAAAGGAAAACCTCACCGCAGAGTATATATGCTCTTTTCAGAACCGGAGGGCAGAACTGGTAACCCAGTGCCTCATGAGCAATCAGCAAAAGGTGTGAGTCTTCATAGGAAATAAGCCTCCCCTAATCAAGTGTCCCTCAATAGTCCAACCTGAGGCCTATCAATAGACAGAGAAGACTTTTAGCTCCCATTACATCTATCCATGAACAATTAATATTTCTCTAGTTATTTAGGTAAAGAATATTTTATAATTACATTCATATCATTACTGTACATACACACACATTTGTGTGTGTGTGTGTGTGTATATATATATATGTACATAGATTCTCAAATATCTTATATATCCCTTAGTTATTCTGAATGGTGTTTTTCTCTCTTCCTGCTGAGTTGTGTTACTAATATATAGAAATTGTGATAATATATATATAAGTATATATATATATATACACAAATACATATGCATAGATACATATGTATATGTATATATTTATGTATATATGTATATACATACATACACATATGTGTATGTTTCATATCCTGCAACTTCTCTAAAATTCCTAATTATTTTAATTAATTTTAGCTGACTCTCTAAGATTCTTATGTTGTCATCTGCAAAAAAAGTAATTTGATTTCTTCTTTTGCCTATATATATTTTCTCAAATTTTTTCTTGCTTTATCTCTGTAGCATTTCTAGAACTATATGAATTCATGATGACAATTGAAATCCTTATTTTAATTTTGATTTTACTGTAAAGATCACTAATATGAATTAGTAAAATTACATATAATTCTGTCTCTTGGTATAAGATCTATGCAATTTACTATGTTAAGATAGAGTTCTATTCTGTTCCTCTTAGGAAAACTTGATTTTTCCTAAAAACCTAGATTATTTTTCACCTTTTCTCCCAGAAAAGAGATCTATATACATTTGGAACACAGAAAACAACTTTGGCTAGGGAAGTAACACTTGATGCAAGTGATAATATAATTTCACTTATTTTTCATACTGGTTGAGATTTTTCAACTTTTTTAAAGTATTTAAGGGTATTTTTACCTCAGCATTAAGCACCTGGTTAACATTTCTATAGCCAATTATAACATCTTAATAACTTGACAGCCCCATTTAACTTTCTTTCATTACAATCCACAAGAACTTCACATTCCTACCCACTTCTCCTTCATCCCAAAACCAACATCCTGATTATTCACCAATTTGTCCCAACCACCAAACTATTCTAACAATTTGCTTAAACCTCTAATTGTTTCATTTATCAGCTCTTACTTACCTAACTTCAACTTAATGACTGCTTTCCCCTTTTGCTTCTCAATATTATATTTCTCTCTTCAGGTTCTACCCCTTTATCCTCCTTATTGTCCTTTAATTCTCTTTATCCTTTTCCTCTTTTAACCTAAAGAAGATTATAGATAAAGATCTAGACATAGAAATTCTTCCTCTTGAAATTGTCTTCAAAATTTATTCTCTTTCTTTTTAAAATTTATTTTTAGTTTTCACCATTCACTTCTTTAAGATTTTGAGCTCTAAATTTTCCCTTTTCCCTCTATTCCTTTCTCCTCAAAATGGCATGCAGTCTAATATAGGCTACACATGTACAATTATATTAAACATATTTTCAAATTACTCATGTTTATCTATGCTTATTCTTTTTCACAGAAGCCAGAAGTGAAGTAATTTGCCCAAGAGTATTATAAAGTTAGTCAGTTTCTGAGTTGGGTCTAGAATCCAAGTCTTCTGACTTCAGGGCCAATATATTTTTTCTATATATTTCATAAAGACATTTGTCTCATCATTGTATCATAAGGTCAACGACAATAGTAAACATAGGATAATAGGAATGAAATTATTATTTGTTGAGGGACCCTGATGTTCTATTTGTCTTAGTCAGATTTTGGAGCTTTCTTAGAAAGACAGAAGTGCAAAAGAAATACACTGAATGTAGGTTTAATACCAAGTTTGTCATTAATTAGCTCTTTGGATTAGGCAAATCACTTAGCCCTTCTTATAGCAAGCTTTCTAATCTGTAAAACTGATAAAGAAAGAGTAGGAGTCAATGGTTTGGTTACATGATCACTGAGACGTCTTCCAAATAGAAACTTCTGTGAAAATATGAAAGTATGTGCTACCTATTCCAAAGGAATTTTTCCTTTTTGCCCCATCTGAAAGTGTCATTTCTCACCTTAAATTTAATGTGGATTTTTTGATGCTTTTCTCTTGTATAAGAATTATTTGTGTTCATGAATTATACCATTGTTAAAAGGAAAACAACAATTCCTGGAGGGTAAGGGCTGTTATTTTTATTTTCTTCTATGTGAAAATAGGCATTCCATACATATACATGCAAACATAAACACACAGACATACACACACATACACACCTTAGTCAGTGGAGGAAGACACATCTACTCAGAAAAGACATTGCACCCTAGGGGAGCCTGCTGATCTTTCAAAAACTGAAAGGATTTCTAGTCACTCAGAATCATAGTTTGTGAGTTGACTTTGTCACACGTATATTCTATATTTGTTTCCCCCTACTCCCATATTCCAGTATTGAGTTCAATTTTCCCATAGGTACTGTGTAGAAGAACTGGGGTCTCTTTCAACTTCCTGTACAAGATAGAAGCATCAAAAAGTATACATAAAATTTGAGGTGGGAAATGACACTTTTAGATAGGGTAAAAAGGAAAAATTCCCATGGAATAGGTAGCACCTGCTTTGGGTCAGAAAAGAATGAGAATGCCTTTTAGGAACAGATAATGTCCTAGGGGATAAGTGGATAGGAGTTGGAGAGTACAATAAAAGATTAATAATGTGTACATTGCATGAAAAATTAGAGTATAAAAGACAGTCATTGGAAATAAAACTAAAACAGTTAAGTTGGATACAGACTATAAAAGGCTGTAAGTGTCAATATAAGGAGTTTGAATTTTATCCTGGAAGAGATGGGAAGACAATTATGAATGCCTTTTAAATAGTGCAAAAACATGTTTTTATGGGACTTGTGCATGAGGTTGGTTATTTGGGCAGCTGTGTAAAGAATTTTTAGCAGATATTTCTTGGACTAGCTTTGCAAATGGATGAGAGGCTCTGCCCTGAATTGAATAAGAAGAAGGAAGTAGGATGGATATGAAATATATTTGATCCCTTATAAAATTATCCTTTAGGCAAAAATTCACCCTTTTGAAACTAATATTCTTTTGATTACACCATATGGCTTAACATTTTGAAACATTACAATCACTTAACAATCAATATTATAGATGACCAAAATTCCAGTGAAGAGATACACAACAAGAATAGGTAGGTTGTGATAAAGTATCATAGAATACAATTTGTAAAGAAACTTAAAGAAGTAGTCCAACTACTTAAATTTAACAGATGAGGAAATTGGAGTGCAAAGAAGTGAAGTGACTTGCCAGAATTCACATATTTAATAAGTGGCAGAGCTGAAACTCAAAAACAGCTCTCCTTAGTCTATATCCAGAAAATTTTCCTCTATACTCTCCTTCCTATATGATCCCATTTACACATGGGGTGCTATAAGAGATGCCATCCAGGTAAGCTAGGATATGAAAATAGACTGCATTAGTTATTGAGGGCGAAAATAACAGACAGCAACTTAGAATATTGCATTACTACATTAGAATATTCAAAAAACAAAAATAAGATGAAAGACTCTAGAATGTAGCATAGTTCCTCTACAGAGCATATAAAGGACATTGATTACTACTACTACTATTACTGTGGAGGAGGAGGAGGAGAAAATGCAAACTAAAAAGGTGTAGAAGGGCTACGGGCACATCACAACGTACTATCTGCATTTGATGAGGTCACACATTCAGTAATGTTTTGAATTATTGGAGTATAAAGAATTGAAAGAGAGCAAATGAAAGGGCAGGGATTCCAGTTAGGAGACTTATGCAATATTATATGTCCATTTGATGGTGGTGATGGAGTTGGCAGCAGTGGTGAGAAGACAGAAAACAATAGGCCATGAGAGACATCCTGGAAGTAGAATAAACAAGACTTGGACAACTATATGAATATGGGCAAAGAAGAAGAAAAAATCAGGGATGATCCTGGAGGTTTCCAATCTGTGTGATATGCAAATAGGACCCCACGAACAACTCTGTTCTCATAGTTCCCTAAATAAATATGCTAACTGATTCTAACAAAGACCCTGGCTTACATTAAGATGCAAAATCATTCTTCAAATTAATTTTGGGAAATGAATTTTTAAAATTGGGAAAACAGTAGGTTCAAAAATGGAAATCTGAAAATTTACCAAGATAGAACACCTTTTGATCTGTTAAACTAGTATCAATTTTTTTCAAAGACAAAAGATCTATATCACAGTAGTTTCAGGAGATGAACAAAATTAATGTTACTCTCTACTTATAAGAGTACAAAAAGCAAAAACACCCTGGGAAATCAAAGTGCAAATATGTTTAAGATGACACCTTGCCTCATTACAGTGGAAAAACCACAACATGGTAAGGTTGCTGTCAATGGGACAACTTTACCCCGCCCCTCCTGCTATAAGGCTGCGTCCAGCATTGAAGGTTAAAAATGTCAAAACACAAGAATTATCTCCCAGGGTGAACCCAACAGCTCCTTCATATTTCCTAGGCATTTTATCCTCTCCATCATGTACAAGCACAATCTCATCAGAACAGTAACATCTAATAATGACCCACACATATATAGGGCTTTAGTTTACAAAGCACTTTCATAAAGCTTTCTCACATTTAATTCAAGACTACTTATGTGGTTTGTTTAATCTTCATTTTACAGAGGAGAGAAAAGAAAATTTAATCTGTGTGTGTTGATATTTGTTGATGTCTATTTATACGGGCAGCTAGGTAACATAGTGAACAGAGTACCAGACCTAGAGTCAGGAGGACTCATCGTTCTGGGTTCCAATTCATCCACAGATACTTACTAGATGTGTAACTCTAAGCAAGTCACTTATGGTTGCCTCAGTTTCTGGAAAATGAGCTGGCAAAAGTAATGCTAAACCACTCCAGTATCTTTGCTAAGAAAACCTCAAATAAGGTCATGAAAGTCAGACACGAGTGAAAAATGACTGAACAATAATGTCTAGTCATCTAAACACAAATTTATTTCAAATGGTATCACTATCATCTCTGAAGAGGATCAGGTAAGGCTTCAGTTAATGTAAATTATGATAATTTTATATATATATATATATATATATATATATATATATAATGAAAAGTAAAGTTTGCTAATTGAATATTTGAATGGATACATGCTTCACTGATGTAAACATTACCTCAACCTCCCTATCTTCTGCATTCAATCAGCTCCCAGATTATTTGAGAGATGATTACAGAGGATTCTAAGAATAGTCATTTCTTCATTCCCATCATAACCCATTGGACTAAACACCTTCATGCTCCCAGGAACTTCATTATCAGGAAATTCATCACCTTGCTAGGTTACATTGTCCTCCATACTCACACATCATCAATATTCTCTGCCTATCTGATTGAAAGGCTAGAGAGCAGAGCAAAATCTCCTTTCAAATCTTATATCTAAAGAGTGTTCTCACTTAGGGGAAACTTTATATCTCTAGATGCCTGCATCAATAAACAGAGAAAGAAGACATCAATGAATTTGACATGCAACTAGGCAACAAGAATATAAAAAGAATACATTAAAAACCCTTAATTAAACACAAAGTTAGAAATCCTGAAAATCAAAGAGGATATAAATAAAATTAAAAGTAGGAAAACCATTGAAATAATAAGTAAAACTAGAAGCCAAGTTTATTTAAAAACAAATAAAGCAGATAAATCCCTGGTTAATTAGATGGAAAAAAAAGAAAGAAGAAAACCAAATTACCAGCATCAAAAAAAAAATGATGAATGTACCACCAAATGAAGAGAAAATTAAAGCAATTGTTTGAAACTACCTTGTTCAACTATATGCCAATAAATCTGACAATCTAAGTGAAATGGATGAAATTTACAAATATATACATCACCAGATTAAGAGAAGAAATAGAATACTTAAATAACATAATCTAAGAAAAAGAATTTGATCAAGGCATCAATGAACTCCCTAAGAAAAAATCTCTAGTGCCAGATGGATTTATAAGTGAATTTAACTACACATTAGAAGAATAATTAATTCCGATACAATGTAATTTTTGGAAGAATAGGCAATACTCAATTCTTTTTATGAAGCAAATATGATGCTAACATGCAAAACAGAGTGAGGAAAAACAGAAAGGAAATTATAGACCAATTTCCCTAATGAATATTGATACAAACAAATTTTAAATAAAATATTAGCAACTTGATCACATCATTATATCACAATGATCATACATGATCACCAAGTGGAATTTGTACCAGAGATGCAGAGATGGTAAATCTTAGGAAAACAATAAGCATAAATGACAGTAACAAAAAACAGCTAAAATTGTATGATACAGTAAAGACTTTTGACAAAATACAAACCTCATTCCAAAAAAAAAATTCTAGAAAGCATAGGAATAAATGGAGTTTCCTCAAATTGATAAGGGTTGCTGATCTAGGATATCAGCAGGTTTATTTATAAAGAAGATAATCTATAAGCCTTCCCAATAAAATCAGAAGGGAAGCAAGAATGCCTATTATCACCACTATTATTCAATATTGAACATAAATGTTACCTTAGCAATAAGGGAAGAAAAATAAATTGAAGAAATTAGGATAGAAATGAGAAAATAAAGCTATAAATCTTTTCAGATGATATGGTATAGTTAGAGAATCCTAGAGAATCAGCTAAAAAGCTACATAAGTTAATTAACAACATTGACAAATATCAGGATAAAAAATAGTTCCACACAAATAATCAGCATTGTTACATATTACCAACAAAGTTCAACAACAAGAGATAAAAAGAGAGATTCCAGTTAAAATAATTTCAAGGAGCATAAATGACTTGAGAATCTACTTGCCAAGATAAACCCAGGAAGCCATATGAACACAATTACAAAACACTTTTAACACCAAGTCAGAACTAAACAACTGGAAAAAATATCAATTGCTCATGGATAGGCTGAGCCAATATAATAAAAATGACAATTCTACCTAAAGTAATTTGCCATACCAATTAAACTAACAAAAATTATTTTATAAAAGTAGACAACAAAATTTTTTCAGAAGAACAAAAAGTCAATAATATCAAAGGAATTAATGGGAAAAAATATGAATGAATATGATTTAGGTGCACCAGATTTCAAACTATACTATAAAGTGATAATTATCAAAACAATCTGGTGGTGGCTAAGATATAGAGTGGCAGATTAGAGGAATAGATTAAGTACACCAGACATAGCAATAAATGACCCTATAATCTAGGTGTTGATAAGGCCAAAGACCTAAGATTTTGTGGATAAGAATGGCAGGGAAATTTGACAAAAACTGGATAATAGTAAAGCAGAAGCTACATATATAACAATATTTTACACTGTACCAAAAAAATGTCAAAAATGATCCATGATTTAGACACAAAATGTGATATCAGAAAATTAGGGGATCAAGGAATAGTTTACTGGTTATGGGAAGGAATTATGATGAAATGAGATATAGAGCATTTCAATACGTAACATGTATAATTTTGATTTTGTTAAATAAGAGTTTTTGTACAAAAAAAAAAACTAAAACAATTGAATACAGATTTGAAGGAAAGCATGAAGCTGGGGGAAATGTTTTACAACAGTTGTTTCTTAACAAGGCCTTATTTCTCAAGTGTCAAATTTATCAGAATCCAAGTCATAATCCAATTGATAAAGTCAAAGGATATTACAGGCAGTTTTCAGATGAATATATCAAAGCTATTGATAGTCATATAAAATGCACTGAATAACTTTTGATTAGAGAAATGCACTTTAAAATAACTCTGAGGTACAAATTCACAACTATCAGATTGTTTGTTATAACAGAGAAGGAAAATGATAGATGTTAATGAGGATGTAGGAAAATTGTTGGAGTTTTGGATTAATCCAACCATTCTGGAAAGAAATTCAGAATTATGCCAAAAGAGCTAGATAACTGTGCTCCTACCTTTTGACACAACAATACCATACTAGGTCTATAATCCAAAGAAATAAAAACAAAGAAAGAAACCAAAAGGACCAATATGTACAAATACATTTATAGCAGTTCTTTTTTGTGGTGGCAAAGAATTGGAAATTGAGGGAATGTCCATCACTTGGGAAATCACTGAAAAAAATAGTGGTATAAAATTTTAATGTAATACTACTGTGCTAAAAATGATGAGTAGGGGGTGGAGCCAAGATGGCAGAATAAAAGCAGGGACTTCCCTGATTTCTCCCCAAAAGGCCTCCAAATACCTGTAAAAAATGACTCTAAACAAATTCTAGAGTTACAGATCCCAGAAAATGACAGAGTGAAACAAATCCCCAGTGCAAGACAAACTGGAAAGTCAATAGGAAGGGTCTTTTGCACTGGGCAGGGAGAACACCATAGTCAGTGTTGGCCATACCAGCACAGATGGGCCAAGTAGGCTTCAGGGGACTGAATCATTGGTAGCTGTGATGGTTTCCAGACTTTGCAACCCACAAATGCCAAAAAGTCCAGTGGGAAAACTTGTCTGAACATAAGTGAAAGAGGAGGAAGAATCTTATTGAGTCAGCCCCATCTCTGGGGCAGTGAGGGTGCTGGTAGCAGCATCTAGCAGTGGCAGCAGTGGCGGCAGCAGAAGCAGCACTCCCTAGAAGCAGCCCAGGCTTCTTCTGGACTTCTGGACCTATAGATGGTAGGGGATAGAGCCGCTAATACAAAATCCCTGAAGCCTGGCACAGTACACCCATGCCCACCACCATCCCCACCAGAAGCAGAGTTGTACCTTGACAGAGTTAAAAAGTCAAATGTTTGGCTGAGAAGATAATAAACTTCATAAAAGAACTCAGACTATAGAATCTTACTTTGGTAACGAGGAAGATCAGGGCATACAACCAGAGGAAGATGGCAGAGTCAAAGCTGGTACATCAAAAGTCTCCAAGAGTAATATGAATTGGTTGCAGGCCATGGAGGGGCTCAAAAAGGATTTTTAAAATCAAGTAAGAGAAGCAGAGGAATAATTAGGAAGAGAAATAGGAGTGATGCAAGACAATCAAGAAAAATGAGCCAACTACTTGCTAAAGGAGATCCAAAAATATACTGAAGAAAATAGTGCCTTGGAGGATGGAGCCAAGATGGCAGAGTAGAAGCAGAGAATTGCTAGAGTGCTCCCCCCAAGTCCAGCCAAATACCTGTAAAAATGACTCTAAACAAATTCGGGAGCTGTAGAACTCAAAGAATGATGGAGTGAAGCAAATCACCAGCCCAAGACACCCTAAAAGGTCAAAGAGAAGTGTCAATCATGCCAAAATGCAAGAAGAGTGCAGTCCAGTGTGGGCTGCACCTGTGTATACAGGACCTGAGGAAGCCTGGGCAGGAGGGACTGATTCTCTGGCACCTCTGAGAGTTTCCAGACATCACAATGCCAACACTGAGGACAAATTGGAAAGTCACTGGAAAAAACCTGTGTGAGAGAGTAGAGTGGTCCTGCCCCAGCCCCAAGGTGGCTGAGGGGGTAGAGGAGCCCGAAGCAGACACAGCAGCAACATGGGCAGCAGCTTTTTCTAGAGCTCTAGGACCACAGATTTTGTGGAGATCTAGCTGCTAACAGTACACCCTCCCACCTCCACAGGAAGCAGAGAACTACCTTGACAAAGAACTCAAAAGTCAAGTAAATGACTGCAGAAATGAGCATAAACCAGAAAAAAGGCCCAGACTATAGAATCTTACTTTAGTGACAAGAAAGACCAAAATATACAAATAGAAGAAAACAAAGTCAAAGCTCCTACATCCAAAGCCACCAAGAAAAATATGAATTTGTCTCAGGCCATGGAAGAGCTCGAAAGGGATTTTGAAAATCAAGTAAGTAGAGCAAAAATTTGGAAGGGACATGAGAATGGTGCAAGAAAATCATGAATAACAAGTAAACTGCTTGCTAAAGGGGACCCAAAAATGTTAAAGAAAATATCACCTTAAAAACAGACTAACCCAAATGGCAAAAGAGATCCAAAAAGCCAATAAGGAGAAGAATGCCTTAAAAAACAGATGTGATCAGATGGAAAAGGTCGTCCGAAAGCTCACCGAAAAAAATAATTCCTTAAAAATTAGAATCGAGCAGATGGAAACTAATGACTTTATGAAAAATCAAGAAATTATAAAACAAAACCAAAGGAATGAAAAATATAGTAGAAAGTGTGAAGTACCTCATTGGAAAAAAACAACTGACCTGGATAATATATCCAGGAGAGATCATGTAAATATTGTTGAACTACCTGAAAGTCAAGACAGAAAAAGAGCCTAGACATCATCTTTCAAGAAATTATCGAGGAAAACTGTTCTGATATTCTAGTACCAGAGAGTAAAATGGATGTTGGAAAAATCCACCAATGGCTTCCTGAAGAAGATCCCAAGAAGGAAAACTCCTAGGAATGTTGTAGCCAAATTCCAGAACTCCTAGATCAATGAGAAAATACAATAAGCAGCCAGAAAGAAACAATTCTAGTACTGTGGAAATACAGTCAGGATAACACAAGATCTAACAGCTTCTATATTAAGGGATAACAGTGTTTAGCATATGATATTCCAGAGTTCAAAAGAGCTAGGATTAAAACCAAGAATCACCTGCCCAGCGAAATTGAGTATAATACTTCAGGCAAAAAAATGGTTATTCAATGAAATAGAGGACTTTCAAGCAGTCTTGATGAAAAGACCAGAGCTGAATAGAAAATGTGGATTTCAAACACAAGAATCAAGAGAAACATGAAAAGAGAAATAGGAAATAGAAATCACAAGGGACTTACTAAAGTTGAACTGTTAACATTCCTATATGGAAAGATAATATTTATAACTCATGAGATCTTTCTCAGTTTTAAGGTAGTTGAAGGAAATGATAGAGAGAGAGAGAGAGAGAGAGAGCACAGAGAGTTAAATATGAAGGAATGATATAAAAAATTAAATTAAGGGTGAGAGAGAATTATATTGGAAAAAGTAAAAAGGGAGGGATAGAATGAAGTAAATTATCTCCCATAAAAGAAGCAAGATAAAGGTCTTACAATGGAGGGGAAGAGGTGGGAGGTGAGTAAGAATGAGTGAACCTTACTCTCATCAGATTTGGTATATGGAAGGAATAATATGAATACTCAATTGGGTATCTTACCCTAAAGGAAAGTTGGGGGAAGGGTATGTAAGAGAGGGGGTATGATAGAAGGGAGGGAAGATTGAGAGAGGGGTAGTAAGAAACAAATACTTTTAAAAAGGGCAGGTCAAAAGAGAAAATAGAATATTTGGTGGGGGTGGGGTAGGATGGAAGGAAATATAGCTAGTCTTTCACAATATGACTATTATGCATAATTATACATGTATAACCTATATTGAATTGCTTTCCTTCTCAATGGGGGTGGGTGGAGAGAGAAGAAGGGAGAAAATTTGGAACTGAAAATTTTAAAAACAAATGTTAAAAAAATTTGTTTTTACATGTGACTTGGAAATAAAGTGTACAGACAATGGGGTATAGGAATCTATCTTGCCCTTCAAGAAAGTAACTTGTCACACTGGGGGAAAGGGATAATCAGAATGCATGCCATCTTGGGTAGGAGGAGAGGAGAAAGATGGTTGGAACTCAAAATCTTGTGGAAATGAATGTTGAAACCTAAAAATAAGTAAATAAATTTAAATCTTAAAAAAAGAAAAGAAAAACAAATTATGAGCAGAATGCTTTCAGAAAAAGTGGGAAAGATTTACCTGAAGTGTTACTAAATGAAGTAAGCAGAACCTGGAGAACATTGTGTACAGTAGCAGTAATATTGTATGGTGATCCACTATATATGACTTAGCTATTCTCAGTAATACAATGATCAACATAATTCAGAAGGACTGAGTCACTGACCAAATTATCTTCTTAATGAAAATGTCTGATTATGTCATTCCTCTCCTCAAAATACCTCAATCACTCCCCTTTGTCTCTGATAAGTATTTGTGATTTCAGGGATGTGGGTATTCCCTCCAACAGTGCAGATCATAAAATCTCCACACCTTTGTATCTCTTGCAGTTCTTTTCCATATACTCCCATAAATCTTCCAGAGGGCATCTCTCCATCATGCTCAACACATACACACACATATACACTTGTATATATGCATATATATGTTTTAGAAATCGATGTATCAAGTGGTTAGTTTACTGTTTTTTCTTTACAGAATCTACATCATCAATAAGTGGTTTTCTAAGCTGATATGTGGCCTGCAGGAATCCTTATACCTAGTCTAGTATATATTGAAGCCTACTCTTATACACAAAATGTGCTTCTGAGTTTTCCTTTGGGTAACCTACAATTTAAGTCTTCAGTGGCTATAACATTTCATGATTTATGACTGGCATAACATTACTGAAAGAATATTGATGCTAAAGTAATTGGGCCTTTGATTTACCGAGTAGCACTATAGAAATTTCCCAAAGGTAATCCAGTACTTCTCTTCTTCAAATCAGGACTCAATTCTTTGTCCATTGACTTACTCTTGTACACACACACACACACCATATATACATATATATGTATATTCTGTCTATTGATCTGTACAGTATGGTATGAACAACAGATTGCTTAGTGATTTAGAATTTCCTATTTGAATGGTTAGGCAATAATCTTTTGAAGGATATTGCACAATTACTCATCTTCCATTTTGTTGGTCTTGCTTTTGTTTCATGTTGATTTATTTAAAGAATCTCTTTTTACTAGTTTCAGAGTCCCTTACAAGGTGAGATTCTATATGGTGCAATGAAAAGTTCATTAAACTTATACTTAGATGACCTGATTTTTGAACCTTGTTCCTACTCCTGGCTAGTTATGTGGTCTTATGTATCACTCAAGTTCTCAGCACTTCAGTTTCCTTATCCCTAAAATGAGAGGCTTGCAGAAACCAAGTCTAAGCCAATATCTTACACAGTATACCAGGATAAGATCAAAATGAGTACATGATTTAGTCATAAAAGGAAAGATTATAAGTAAACTAAGAGAACATTAGGGATGCAAAACGGATAATTTTGATTACATTAAACGAAAAGGTTTTCCCACAAACAAAGCCAATGCAACCAAGATGAGAAGGGAAGTAGAAGGAAACAATTTTTACAGACAGTGTCTCTGACAACGACCTCATTTCTAAAAATATATACAGAACTGGGTCAAATTTATAAGAATACAAGTCATTCTCCAACTGATAAATGATCATAGCATATGAACAGGCAGTTTTCAAATGAAGAAATCAAAGCCACCTATAGTCATATGAAAAAATGCTTGAAATCACTATTGATTAGAGAAATGCAAATTAAAACAACTGTGAGCTACTGCTTCACACCTATCAGATTAGCTAACGTTAGAAAATAGGAAAATGAAAAATGTTGGAGAGCATTTTTGAACTGTTTCCAAAAAACTGTTTCACTTTTAGGTCTATATCCCAAAGAGATCATAAAAGATGGGAGAAAGGACCCACATGTACAAAAATATTTATAGTAGCTCTTTGTGTGGTGGCAAAGAATTGGAAACTGAGGCAATACTCATCAATTGGGGAATGGCTGAACAAGTCATGGTATATGAATGTAATGGAATTGTATTGTTCCATAAGAAATGATGAGCAGGCCGACTTCGGAAAATGCTGGAAAGACTTACATGAACTGAAGCAGAATCAAGTGAGCAAACCAGGAGAACAATGCATGATGACCAACTTTGATAGACCTAACTCTTCTCAGCAATACAAGGACCTAAGAAAATTCCAAAAGACTTGTGATGGAAAGCTATCCACTTTCAGAGAAAAAACAATGTAGTCTGAATGCAGATTGAAGCATACTATTCTCTCCTTTTGTTTTTTTTGTTTTGTTGTTTTCTTTTTTGGTTTCTTCTTTCTCCTGGTTTTTCTCTTTGGTACTAAATCTTCTGTACAACATGACTAATGTGCAAATATGTTTAATGCGGTTGTACGTGTATATAACATATCAGATTGCATGCCATCTTAGGGAGGAAGGGAGCAGAGGAATAGGGGGAAAATTTAGAACTCAAAATTTTATACAAGTGAATTTATAAAACTAAAAACAAAATTTTAAAAATAAAAGGAAAGCCTTGGATTAGATCCTTCTAGATATGACATCTTGCTCTATTTTTTGGGGAGGGGCATTAATTTAATTCCTAATTTCTTCCTCATCTAGTATATAGGTCTCCCTGATCATTATTTAAATGATGCCTTTCAGTTCCTGCTCATTATTTTGTGAGCTGCAAGGGTGAAAATAAAACAAAAATATTTTTATAATCCCATGTTACATACTTCATAAATTCTTCATAAGTGTTTGATGGTGATGATGTCAAATTGCCTTGAGGTAATCCTTCTGTCGCTACAGAGGAAACAGCAGTGTTGATATTGAATCCTTCTATACCTCTAATGTTGATGGGTCCTAATGGTTTGATGCCTTAATGGAGAACATTGTACACAAATCAGTGGGCAAAATAAATTTCATACCAATTCTCTGACTGGTACAGGGATGCCAGTGCTTTACAGATGGACTTTGCATCACCTCCTGACACCTATCACTAGACGAGGGAGCTGGGTTGACAATCTCACGATTTATCAGAATATTTACTGCATGAATTTACCATGACATTAGGAAGAGCAGTTCTCAAATTCCCTAATCCATCCAAGTAAACTGACTAATACCAAGAAAATAACAAAGCATATTTACAAAATGAGCACATCAAGCCCAGCTGTGCAGGCAATGGAATCTATACTTCAAATGATTAGCTCATCCTTTGGCTCTCATTTCAGTATGTACTATATTTCCTGTGGCTTTTGTATGCCTCTTCACAGCATAATAGTGTAACACTCCAGTCCAAAATTTCTGGACTGAACGTTAAAGTGGCATCTAGGGGCTACTATGCAGGGGTCCTCAGGAATGGAAGATTCTGTCAAGGAAATTTATGACCATCAGGAAGCTTATGAAAAAATTGAATAAGGACTGACAATCATTCATAGGAGAGGGATTAAGGAGAGAAATAGAAGGGGAAAACACACAGTTCTCCAGGTCACCTTTTCAAACTAAAGACACATCTCTCCTTTCAGACTCCATTCCCAGCTTGTTAAGAAACCTCCCTACAATATCTTTGGCAATTATTTCTTCTTCCTCAACCTCCAAACCTTGCCTTATTAAAAGAAAAACTGAGGGGTTTTGTTTATATTTAAGAAAACATATCTATCTACTCTTACAAGACTTTTTCATTGAGGACAAGAATTGTAGTTTTAGGCATTCTGAACAGAAGTCTACATGTAAGATAGTCTCAATACATTATTAGTAGTAGTAATAATAATTCACTATTATTTATAGACTGTTTTATGACTTACAAAAAACTTTACATATTAAGTAACAATGAAATGGTATAAATAAGAGAAGCTGGCAAATTTAGACTATTTTCTCAGAAAAAATTTCCAGTTTAAAAGTGGGACATTGTATCATTTTGTAATCTGGAATCCAAACAAATGTCAGCCCTCACAGATTCAAATAATGGGGATTTTTTAATAGTAATTTTCCTCCATGTTTTGTTTTTAATTATACACAGTTAGAAAAGTCAAAACTTCTTGAGCTATCTCAGCTGTGGGTGTTCAACTGCTCACCATATGAACAGGAATAAAGAATGACAATGAAACAGTAAAATATTTAATAGAGTAGAAAATGGAATAGTAATGAAAATGGAATGAATATGAGCACAAATTTACTAAATTAGTACAATCTCAGAACTTCCCTCAAAGAGTAATTAAAGAAATAAGATCCTCCAAACTTCCTACTCCTTAAAGAAAGGGAGGAACATAGATTCTATATATGATAAAAATGAGAAGTTTGGAGCCGCTAAACTTCCCACTCTTACAGGAAAGACAGGAACATCTTTTATTTTATGGTAAAAATGAGGAGTTTGTGGCATGTAGTACAGGTAGTCTTAGCAAATCTGCTTGAAAAATGTTCCTTCAGCCCTTTTCTCTTGTTCCTCATTTTTGTGATTCCCTATCCACCTTTTAGTTCAGCTTGTTTCAGGTGTTACTTTTAACCCACAAGTCACTGTTGTCTCTATGCTATTGTACTGCTATATCTCTGTGCTCTGTTCTCTTGTGTTACATACTTATCTGCCTGTGAACCTGTCAGACTTTCAGACCTGTCAGACTGTTCCTCAGTCTTCCCAGCAGTCTCCTCACCCAATCCAAAGCTATGGTAAGAAAGTATAACCTTATGGGAAATGGAATCCTCATTCTCCAATAAGTATTTGTTCTCTGAGCTGATGGATCCTGGGAAATAGAGCTTTTCTCACTACAATTCATATGATATAGTTCATATAATAAGTCAATGTGTACAAACGTAGAAATGCCTCCTGCAGTTTTGCATTTCCATATTTAATCATTCTTACAATTAATTAGAGATGTTTTTGCTTGAATCTGGTACACTATGTGGATGCCCTGAACCCCAAGAGAAATGCCACAATAAGTCTCAGATTTTCATATTGTTTCAGGTGATTGTTACAGATCAAGTGGGGGCACTAATACATTGATTACTCTTTGTTCCAAATTCCTATCGAAAAAAGGTGTATGTTTTTACTTTTGACTAAATGGTCCTTCCAGATTTTCAGAGTAAATTGAGTTAGAAATGATTTTTCCCACTAAATTAAATTCAAGTATGGAATAGGTAAACAAACATAATGTTAAGAAAGCCATAAAGAGAGGTTTCAGTCAGAATGTGACCTTGAATGCCAGGATTAAGGGGTAGTTTCTGTTGTTCTGTTTTTTGATGTTTTTTTTTAATCTTATAGATAATGAGAAGGTATGGTGACTGTTCTATACGTTACTAGGACCCTCTTCCCTACTAAGTTGAGGAAGAAATCAGCTGTGTGCTAGAGCCTGCTTATATGGACTCAGGAGAGTCAACTGTTAAATTTTCCATGTGAACATTTACACATTGGAAATAAGCAAATGCTGCACAAGTCAGGACTTGATTTATAGTTTTATTGATGATATAGACAAGAAAGTGATGAGGAAAATGTTAATTGTTGTTGTTGTTCAGTCATTTCAGTTGTGTCTGACTCTTAGTTAACCCATGTGCAGTTTTCTTGGCAAAGCAGCTGGAACAGTTTGCCATTTCCATCTCCATCATTGTTAATAATGCAAATTAAACTTAAAATTGTAATGTACGTACTTTTTGGGCAAAGGAAAAAGAGTCCCTTCTTATTTAACTCTTTACCGAGAGGCAAGGAGAGTATAGATAAAAGAAATAGACTTTTACCATTTCTTAAGGAAGTTGAACTTGTAAATCTGTCACCACAATGAGATAAAAGAGCTAAGAAACTGCTTCAACCAGCAAAAACTTCTCCTTGTCAAGCATGAAAGATAGGAAAGTCAAGGGAAACAGCAATTTAAAATATAAATTTATATAAAAGCTTATATGGAGGATGATGGCGAAGAAGTTTATGAAAAACTTGGTGGAGCCCAAATTAATTTGTGTGATCCCAATATTATATAAGGATTAAACAGAAAAAATAAACAGGTTAAAAAGTGAAATGATCAATCAAAAATTTGTTGTAACAAAATATTTTCTGTGCCAAATGAGATAATGAATTAAAGCAATTTGCAAAACTGTAAGTGCTATATAATTACCTATTACTATTTATCAATAGAAATAATAGAGTGGGAGAGTTGACCAATTAGCCCTCTCCAAGAAGCAGCAAGAGTGCTTCCAATGGTAAGTCATAACAATTCACGTGGACCACTCATTTTGTTGAATATAATGCTACTCCCTTGCTTATTAATATTTTGTTCAAGGAGAAAAGAAGACAATAATTTTTTGCTTCCTTTTCCCCTTTAAAATTTAATGGTCAGTGTATTTCTGGAGTGAAATATGGAGTAATTTTTTTAATAATTATAATCTGACCACTATTTTCTACTTCACTGTAAGGACAGATTTAGAAACTATTTGCTAATGGATAGATAGCTCCTTAAGTGCTCAGACTCTTTGCAAAGTATATGGATTGCTTAAGAGCTTTCCTTTTTTTTTTTTTTCCTAAGGCCTCTACAGGTGTTAATTAAGTGATCTTCCCTAACCTACTCAAGTAGATAAATATTATTAAGAGCACTTTACAAAGGAGTTTCCTGAGAGTTTAAGGAATATCCAAAGTCAATAAGTAATGTGATGTCACAGGTAGGCTTATAACTCTCATTTTCTTGGCCATGTATATACTTCATCCAGGTGTTATTGATAAGAAGAATATATTGCTGAGTATAAGTGTCTTGGTTTCATCATCACATATCATTTAAAAAATATATTATATATAATGTATATATACTTATAATAATGTGTCTTATCTTTTTTCTTTCCTCTTATAAAATTTTTTAAATATATCTTTCTAATATGAAGTTCATTGAATGAGTGTTATCCATGGATATCACTATTCTCCCATCAACTACATGAGTAAAGATTATTTAAGGAAATCTTCATCTCTTGTTTTAAACTTAAGGTAAATTTGAACTGAGATCTCCTTTCCCCAGCTTGAAGATAAAATTTTGAAGACTGAACCTGGATACCCCACCAGGGTTTCTTTGATTTCTATTAAGAATTTCAACTAATCCAAAAATATTTTTCGGGGACTAAAGCTTTAACTACGACAAAGTAAGTTGATAAAAGGCTCTTCATAACTTGCTGAGATGTGTGTATATGAAAGAAGTAAACAACCATTTATGGAACATCATCCATGTGCCAGGAACTATGATAAATACCTTAAAAATAGTATCCCTTTTGATCCTCACAAAAACTCTGGGAGGCAGATGCTATTATTATCACCCCATTGTACAGTTGAGCAAACTGAGGCTGACAGAAGTTAAATCATTTGGCCACAATAAGCACATTACTGCGTGTCGTCTATAAATAAGCTCGACAGAGTCTTTGGATTCATAAAGCTTACCTGGCATTAAACTTGCCTGTGATGAACCAATCGGTAGAATAAAACAATGATGATAATAACATTGACATTTATATGGTGCTTTGGGATTTGCAAGATTCTTTATATATATAATTTCATTTGACCCTTACAGCACCCTTCTGAGACAGGTACTAGTTTGGAATTTTAACCCAGGTCTTCCAGTTTCCAAGTCCTGTGGCAAGTCTATGATGCTGTGCTACTAGAAGACACCCTTCATTCACCAATGCAAACAATAAGTCGATTTTTTTTTAAACCTGTGTCATTCTTGCTCTTGTTTTCCTCTAAATCCTTACAAGAGGTTATAATTAATGGAAAATATTCTGGAACCACACTTGTTGAAGCATACCTGTGACACCTGCAACCAGGAGGCTGAGGTTGCTGTATATCTTTAACTTAGGAACTCTGAACTACAATAGGATCAAAGCTGTTCAGGTTTCTAAATGAAGTCTGACACTTTCCTGGTTAGTCTCAAGGAACAAAGGAGTGAATCCTTTATAAGGGAGAGGGGGGCAAGTAGCCCAGGTCAAGAACAGAGCAGGTCAAGGCCTCTATGCCAGTCAGGAGCAGGAGCAGGTGCATGTACGAATACTTCACTGACAGCATGGGTACAATATAGAAATTGAGTTTGAAAAGAATAAATAAAATAAAAATTTAGCACCCTTCCACTTGATTTTTTTGTGTTGTGCAGGTGCCAGTGCACTATTTAGATTTTCCATGCTTTGTCTTATTCTTGTTACATCACTAATATAACCCCTTTTAAGTTAATGCATACTCAAAAAGACCTTATGCCCCCATTTTTTTTTTGCATGAAAGTAATGGTTAATAAAATGCTTATTACCACCATATATCTCCATTAAATTCTGAGCTATCTGAAATTTTGATTCTTTGGATATTATGTTATTTCAAGATTTGTAGTCATGTGGCATCATTTTGAAAATGTTTGTATTAAAGAAGATTTACCAAAAAGAGAAATATTTTGTAATTATTGAAATCACTGTGCAGTTTCCATCACTATCCAATTCTTACCCAAAGTCATTATTGATATTTAAGACATATATTCATATTCTTTGCATACTACTATGCAGGTTTTCAAAATGAATCTCTAAGTTTATTTAAAAGATCATAAATACATCTGTAGTTCTGTAGCTATATCAATTATATTTATCTGTCTATCTATCCATCTATAGTTATCTATTCTCTTGGTCCCCCATTAGAATATAAATTCCTAGAGAACAGGGTTATTTCATCCATTGTATCAGTGAAGTTAACCATGTGCTTGACACATAGTAGGCACTTAAGCACTTTAATACCTACTTACTGATAAATCAATACTGTCATTTGCAGAAAAGGAGACAAAGATTGCTAAGAATAACAGTTTTATACAGCATTAAAAACATTCATTTGAGTATTGGTGCTCTGAATGTTCTTCAATAATCAGCAAGTGAATATATTCCAGAGGAACAGAACCTCACCACTGATCATATTCTTGCCCTGAGTGAAGAAATACATCATTGGCAAGCTGCACTTAGTGTAACAGGAGGAAATGGGGTTTCACAGTTTCACAATGGAGATCTAAATATAGTAGCTGGTAGAATTCATTTTATCTTGTACTAAAAGGCAATAAAAGTACAGTGGGAAAAGCCTTGAAGTTGTACCCAGAGGACCTGGGTTTAAGTTCTGCTTGGCTCTGCCTCTTACCCCCTGTGTGGTCCTATATGGATCATTTATCTTCCATGCTTCTTCACCTTTGAAAATAAAAGGGATGAAGTAAATGATCTAGAATGTTCCTTCCAACTCTGAATGTATGGGCCTGTGATCCCAAGATAAACATTATTCTGTGAGATAATTAATTAATAATTAATCATCTTACCTCACTATGATTGTTATGCGCATAAGCAAAAAGACCACGCCAAATACAATTAGAGTTTATGAACTAATATCACTTATAAAGGATAAAGAATAAACATTTCTGGGGGGGCGGAGCCAAGATGGTGGAGTAGAAAGATGCACGTACACATAGCTCCGAACCCACAACATATAGAATGGCTACAAGGAAGTAACTCATGGAGAATTCTGCACCCAGAGGCCACGGAACATTGGAGCGAGGGAGATTTCTGTTCCAGAGAGACCTGCAAACCTCTCGCAAAAGGTCCTTCGTGCTGCGGACTGGGCGCTGGGACTGGGAGCTGAGTACAGCCTTGCCGCGGCCACGGCACTGAGAGGAAAAGATCCGAGCGGGCTTCAGGGACGGAATCTCCAGCGGCCACGTGGGTCCCTCCACCCACAGGACACAGGGGTCGGTGAGAGGGTCTCTATGGCGGATCGAGAGGGGAGTGGGGTGCCCCCATAACTCAGGCCCCCTCAGGAGGCAACAGCGGAGACGGGAGCAGACCAGGACTCACCAAGCAGGCAGGAGCCCGGATCCATTGTTGAAGGTCTCTGCATAAATCCCCTGAGGGAACTGAGCCCATGAGGCGGCCCTGCCCTGACCTGAGCACCTGAACTTAAACTCACACTGAATAGCAGCCCTGCCCCTGCCAAAGGCCCTGAGGCTGGCAAGCAGCATTTGAATCACAAACCCCAAGCGCTGGCTGGGAGGATCAGGAAGCAAAGTGGGTGTGAAGAGAATATTCAGAATTCAAATCACTGACTGGGAAAATGCCCAGAAAAGGGAAAAGAAATAAGACTATAGAAGGTTACTTTCTTGGGGAACAGGCATTTCCTCCCTTCCTTTCTGATGAGGTAGAACAATGCTTACCATCAGGCAAAGACACAGAAATCAAGGCCTCTATATCCCAGCCCACTCAATGGACTCAGGCCATAGAAGAGCTCATAGAAAATCAAGTTAGGGAGGTGGAAGAAAAGCTGGGAAGAGAAATGAGAGACATGCAGTCAAAGCATGAACAGCAGATCAGCACCCTGCTAAAGGAGACCCCAAAAAATGCTAAAGAAAATAACACCCTGAAAAGTAGGCTAACTCTATTGGCAAAAGAGGTTCAAGAAGCCAATGAGGAGAAGAATGCTTTCAAAAGCAGAACTAGCCAAATGGAAAAGGAGATTCAAAAGCTCACTGAAGAAAATAATTCTTTCAAAATTAGAATGGAACAGATGGAGGCTAATGACTTTATGAGAAACCAAGAAATCACAAAACAAAACCAAAAGAATGAAAAAATGGAAGATAATGTGAAATATCTCATTGGAAAAACAACTGACCTGGAGAATAGATCCAGGAGAGACAATTTAAAAATTATGGGCCTACCTGAAAGCCATGATCAAAAAAAGAGCCTAGACATCATCTTTCATGAAATTATCAAGGAAAACTGCCCTGAGATTCTAGAACCAGAGGGCAAAATAAGTATTCAAGGAATCCACAGATCACCACCTGAAAGAGACACAAAAAGAGAAACTCCTAGGAACATTGTGGCCAAATTCCAGAGTTCCCAGATCAAGGAGAAAATATTTCAAGCAGCTAGAAAGAAACAATTCAAGTATTGTGGAAATACAATCAGGATAACACAAGATCTAGCAGCCTCTACATTAAGGGATCGAAGGGCATGGAATAGGATATTCCAGAAGTCAAAGGAACTAGGACTAAAACCAAGAATCACCTACCCAGCAAAACTGAATATAATACTTCAGGGGAAAAATTGGTCTTTCAATGAAATAGAGGACTTTCAAGCATTCTTGATGAAAAGACCAGAGCTGAAAAGAAAATTTGACTTTCAAACACAAGAATGAAGAGAAGCATGAAAAAGTAAATAGCAAAGAGAAGTCATAAGGGACTTTACAAAAGCTGAACTGTTTACATTCCTACATGGAAAGACAATATTTGTAACTCTTGAAACTATTCAGCATCTGGGTACAGGGTGAGATAACACACACACACATGCACATGCACATGCACACACACATAGAGACAGAGTGCACAGAGTGAACTGAAGAGGAGGGGATCATATCTTAAAAAAAAAATGAAATCAAGCAGTGAGAGAGAAATATATTGGGAGGAGAAAGGGAGAAATGGAATGGGGCAAATTATCTCTCATAAAAGAGGCAAGCAAAAGACTTTTTAGTGAAGGGAAAAAGAGGGGAGGTGAGAGAAAAACATGAAGTTTACTCTCATCACATTCCACTAAAGGAAGGAATAAAATGCACAGTCATTTTGGCATGAAAACCTATCTTAAAATACAGGAAAGTGGGGGAGAAGGGGATAAGCAGAGTGGGGGGGGGGATGATGGAAGGGAGGGCACGGGGAGGAGGGAGCAATTTGAGGTCAACACTCATGGGGAGGGTCAGGATCAAAAGGGAGAACAGAAGTAATGGGGGACAGGATAGGATGGAGGGAAATATAATTAGTTCTTACAGAACACTACTATTATGGAAGTCATTTGCAAAACTACACAGATCTGGCCTATATTGAATTGCTTGCCTTCCAAAGGGAAAGGGTGGGGAGGGAGGGAGGGCAGATTGGCAGACGGGGGGGGGGGGGGGGGGCGGAGCCAAGATGGCGGAGTAGAAAGACGCACATACACATAGCTCCGAACCCACAACATATAGAACGGCTACAAGGAAGTAACTCACAGAGAATTCTGCACCCAGAGGCCACGGAACATTGGAGCGAGGGAGATTTCTGTTCCAGAGAGACCTGCAAAGCTCTCGCGGGGGGTCCTTCGTGCTGTGGACTGGGCGCCGGGACTGGGAGCTGAGTGCAGCCCTGCCACGGCCGCGGCACCGAGAGGAAAAGATCCGAGCGGGCTTCAGGGACGGGATCTCCAGCGGCCACGTGGGTCCCTCCATCCACAGAGAGACCTGCAAACCTCTCGCAAAAGGTTCGTCGCGCTGCAGACGCGGAGCCCAGCCCAGACCTGCTGCGGCAGCAGCACCGAGAGATACAGATCTGAGCAGGCTTCAGGGACGGGATGTCCAGCGGCCGCACAAGTCCCTCTGCCCACAGGTGACGGGGGTCGATGAGAGAGTCTCTTTGGCAGGTCGAGAGGGGAGTGGGGTGCCCCCATGATTCGGGCCCCCCCGGGAGGTAGAAGCTGAGAGGCGGCTGCAGACTGGGTCTCCTCAAGTGGGCGGGAGCCTGGATCCATTGTGGAAGGTCTGTGCATAAACCCCCTGAGGGAATTGAGCTTGAGAGGCAGCCCTGCCCAGACCTGACCACCTGAACTTAATTCTCACACTGAATAGCAGCCCTGACCCTGCCAAAAGCCCTAAGGCTGGAAGCAGCATTTGAATCTCAATCCCCAAACACTGGCTGGGAGGACCAGGAGGTGAGGTGGGTGTGAGGAGAATATTCAGAGGTCAAGTCACTGGCTGGGAAAATGCCCAGAAAAGGGAAAAGAAATAAGACTATTGAAGGCTACTTTCTTGGAGAACAGACATTTCCTCCCTTCCTTTCTGATGAGGAAGAACAATGCTTACCATCAGGCAAAGACACAGAAATCAAGGCTTCTGTGTCCCAGCCCACCCAATGGGCTCAGGCCATGGAAGAGCTCAAAAAGAATTTTGAAAATCAAGTTAGAGAGGTGGAGGAGAAACTGGGAAGAGAAATGAGAGGGATGAAAGAAAAGCATGAAAAGCAGATCAGCTCCCTGCTAAAGGAGAACCAAAAAAATGTTGAAGAAATTAACACCTTGAAAACTAGCCTAATTCAATTGGCAAAAGAGGTTCAAAAAGCCAATGAGGAGAAGAATGCTTTCAAAAGCAGAATTAGCCAAATGGAAAAGGAAATTCAAAAGATTGGCAGACAGGGGCAATTAGAACGCTCGGTGTTTTGGGGTGGGGGGAGGGGACAAAAGGGGAGAAAATGTGGAACCCAAAATTTTGTGAAAATGAATGTTAAAAGCTAAATAAATTAATAAAAAAAGAATAAAAATATCTTTGAAGACTTTAGCGAGATAATTAAAACCAAATCAAATTGTATCTTAATACATTGTACCCTTCACATAAAGGTGGGGATGAAGCTGGATAATAGAAAAAAATATGTTGAAAACAGAACACAATTTCTGGCATTTCTTTAGGAACCTATTCTTATTGATGGAAGTGTAACATTTGGGCAATGACACATCATTGCTATATATGAGAGAGTGGAGTTTGCCATTTAAAAATATGAAATCAGAGACAGACCAAGCATGTATAAAAGTGCATTCAGGAAGTGACATAATTTTGAAAACACTTTTGAATTTTAAAATGTTGAAATCATTTTTTCATCTCAAAGAAGGGGAAGCTCTTAAAGCACCCCAAAACCTAGGAAAAAGCAGTGAACAGCATCATTAATCAACAATTAATCAAGCTACAGTTATTTTTTAAGCAATTAGAATATGCTAGACACTGTACTAAGTGCCAGCTACACATGTATGAAGAATGAAAAATCTTTCTTCATGTTGATTTTACATTCTAAATGGGGAGATGACAAGTATGTGTAAAAATGTTTACAGTATAAATAAAATTTCAGTAAATATAAATATATTAAAAAGCAGTTAAAAACAAGGTAGCTAAAAGAGAGGGAAGGGGGACTGAATGTGGGATCAGGAACATGGTTCCTGAATTGCCTCTTAAACCAACAGAGAGATCTTATGAGCTGGGGTGCACTCCAGACATGGGGACAGCCAGTGGAAAGACTTGGCAAGAGGAGATGAGAGTGTTATGTGCAAGAAAGAGAAAAGGTCAGTTTTGATGGAGAAAGCATCAGCCTATTTTCTCATGTCTACAAAATCATTATTCTAATAATCTAAATATGCTGTGATAATAACTTTAATAAAATATAAGAAGGAAACAAGCCAGCTTTCACAGATGATTTTCCATCATCCTGAAAATCATATATTGACTAAAATGTGCAAAGTATACAATATTATAAATAGTTCAGTATTTGGTTTTTTTTAATTGACAATAGGGCAAAGCACAGCTTTAATAATTTTTCCATATAGGGGTTAAATATGTATATGCTAGGTTCATATAAGAATGCTTAATAAGTACACCCACAGAAATACATTTATTCAGTTATCTTCTGATTATCAATATCAAGTTAACAGTGACACATACTTGCCCAAGTTGTTCCCTCACTCTCGTAGAGAATGTCTTGGACAGATCACAAATCAAAAAGGAATCTTCTAGAAATGGTGAGACACTATATATGATTTTTTTTTTATGTGAAGGTACCACTGTGTTGATTGTCATCAAGGCCAAGAATGCTAGTAAGCTTCCATACTGAGATCAATGACTACTTAAACTATGTTAATTCAATGAATAATTTGTGAATGAATCCTTAGAAAGGTAAGCAGTTATTTCTAAAAGCCAATATGACTTTACTAAGAATATCTATATTGATATCAATATAGACATTTATTAGGGAAAATGGAGAAGAGCCTTTATGTTCTAAAATATTTCTAGCAATTCTCTTTGTGGTAGCAAAGAACTGGAAATTGTGAGGATGCCCATCAATTGGTGAATGGCTGAAAAAGTTGTAGAATATGATTGTAACGGAATACTGTGCTATAAGAAATGATGAACTTTATGACCTTAGAAGAAACAAGGATAGACTTGTACAAAATAATGAAGATCAAAATAAGCAGAAGCAAGAGAACATTGAAAATAGTAATGGCATTGTTTTAAGAACAACTTTGAGCTAACAAGTCATTTTGACTAGAATAAACATCCATATTGACTTAAAAGGACAAATGAAGGAAGAAACTTTCTGCATACAGAGAAAGAACTGAAAAATAGAAGTATGTATAAAATGATTTCATATATACATATTCATGCCTTTGTGTCTAATGGTAGTCATCTCTAAGGTGGGAGGAGAGATGAAAAAAAAGAAATTTGCATGGTAACTCTATTATGTATTTAAAAGGAATAGCAACTTTTACATAATGGATTTGCAGTTTCATATGCAAGCATCTTTATTTTATTATACTATGCTGTGGAAATCCTTCTTTTATTGTAGAAACTAATAATAAAATAAATACAAATTTTAAAAATCTATATCTATATCTAAGATCAGACTGGCTAAAGTTTTCATTATAACAAGCACAAATCAGACTGATGCAAGGATTCTGCCATATTCTGCTACTACCTTGAATACGGCTTTGAAGACCCTGTTGGATTGTAACTTGGGGCCCTGAAGGTCACTACATTTCTTTTGGGTTGTTTATTTTGTGCCAGGCTAATAATTCAAGAACAAATATTCTTAAGTATTTATTACTTTGCTGAGTATGTTCTTGTAGATTCAATGTCTGAAAACGTAAAGAAGGTGAATTATTTTCAACTATGTAGAATGAGGCCTTATTCTGGAGATATTTTTAAAATAATCTTTATATATCTGACATGGATATTTTTTACATAAACAAAATGGTATTTCAGCTAATAAAATAAGAGCAAGTCATGCCACATTAATTTCATTTTGTCAGTTCCTTATTTTAAAAGTCATATATAAAATATACATTTTTATACACATATACATATACACACATATGCATGTACATACATATGCATAAATACAAATATATACATATACTTTTATATATAATCATATAAATATATGTGCATATGTACACTAAAATTATGATGATGCAGAGATTAGTCAAGGTCTCTATAAGTTTGATATTCAAATTGGTCAAATATTCACTTTTTAAAACTATGTTAAAGGCTCCCTTTTTTCTATGAACACTAGATAGCAGTTTGGCAGAAATTGGGATTAGAATAGCATCTTTAGTGTATGCCATAATAAGCTCAAATGGATAAATAAACTGAATATCAAAGATCAAAGGTCACAACATTAAAAAACAAGAACCAGATTAGATTACTTTTACAACTCTGCCTAAAGGGAGAATATAAAAATGGTCCTTCTTCTCAAATAGCCCTTACTCACATCATATCTCTTGTGCTAGGCAAAGTTTCTGACTATAGAAAATCCTAGTTACAGCTTTGTCTTCATTCAGTGATTAGCATTGTGCCTGGCATATAGTAGACACTTAATAAATGTAGACTGATTGATCCAACCTACAATACTCAAGTCATACATGCATTTATTTTCAGCTTATTGGGGGAGTTGCACAATTAAAGACATTAATTTCATTCCATTTGTTCCAGCATTCCTAGTAGTCTTTTCAAAAAGGAGTACTTTCTTCAGTTTAAAGAAGGAAAAATCCTGAAAGACCTGAAATACTTCACTAATGTATATGTCATACTTACATACAGACCATACCAATATTCCATGTATTACTTCAAATTGTGTTAACATATATGATACTAAAATAAAGACCTACTTATTCTTTCAAAAAGAAAACTATGAAATGCATTTTGGCATAATTTACTCTTTTTAAAATCCAACTGAAATACAATTTATTATAATTTATGCAAAGCAAAAGATTTGTGAATGAAAAATAAGGTGATCTTTGTTATGAGGGACTATTTTCTGGAAGGGGAATAGAGAAGGATATTGGGCAAAATTTAGACACTGTAAAAAGGACATATTACTAAAATTTATTTTTAAAAAGAAGAGAGGCTTGGAAACATGGGCTGGCCCACATTTGAGAATAAAATTATATCTATCATGAGACTCGTGCTATCTACTCCAATTTTAACTGTAATCCTATTGTGCTGGCTCTAGAGAATCATTATTAACTGAGAAAAAGTATATCAAGATCATATAGTTTGGTCTCTATATGTTCCCTGGCTGTGGAATCAAAGGCTGTGGAAAGATCAATGCAAGCTGCAAATAGCCTTAAGTTGCTCTTAGGTGTTTTTAAGATGAAAGGGGTATAAAAGTGGTTAGTGGAGGGGAATGATTATATTTCAAATTTTCTTGCTCCTTGTGCAAGATATTACTTTGGAAAATCCAGTCCCATATTGTTGAGAAGAAAGCTGTTACCACAATGATAGAAGACCAAGACAGTTGAGCTGAGTGAGTTGGAACAGGGCAGTTACTGCTAATAGATCTAATGAGAGAATGAGTCTGTCTCCCAGTCTGAGGCTGGCTATAGTGAGCATACAAAAATGGATAGCACCCCCATCTCTAGATTGATATTCCTAAATTGGCCCTTATATTGGGGCTATAGAGATAAATATGGTAGAACAAAGAGTCCATGTGGAATGAGTGAGACTTCTTAATTGCAAGGCATTATGGCATAGGGTAAATCTTATTACTGGTGTGACTTTTTCTGTATGTCTAGACTCAGTTGCATTTTTTGCCTAAGAAAATCTAGTACAAATGCTTAAATATTTTAAGAACACCAAAGAGTTGTTTAAATGCTAAAATCTTCATAATTTCAGTAATGTGTGTGTTCGTCCTTCATTGCTGAAGAAGACCATGCCATCAGAGAAATAACAACATGACTTGTACTTGACTTTGTTTTGAGTGAGGGAGGGCTTTGCAGGTTACCAACCTCACTTCTCTTCCATAGTCATCTGAATTCAGTGACCAGATATTTATCAGGATGACTGAAGCTGACCCAGGATAAGGCAGTTGGGGTTAAGTGACTTGCCTAAGGTCACACAGCTAGTGAGTGTCAAGTGTCTGAGGTGAGATTTGAACTCAGGTCCTCCTGACTCCTGCACTGGTGCTGTATCCACTGCCCCACCTAGCTGTCCCCTCAGTAATGACTATATCTTTGATGATACCTTTTGAGTCCTTTATTCTTCTTGGGGGATACTTGGAGAAACAGAAGGTCTGGTATGCTGGTACAGCAGATGTTATATACTGGTAGTGGAAAGATGAAGAAAATAATTAATCTATAATGTGAAGGGTGTGTTAGGAGCAATATTTTCTCTAATTAAGTAGGTTTGTTCTTGAAAGGGAATGGCAGAAGTAAGAAAAAATTATGGTGAGATGTTTTTCCAGGCTAAGAAAGCTTAAGAGACTCATAGGAGAGATCTTTGACATAGGGATAGAGGCTTGTGTGGAGTACACACATGACAGCAGCATCAGAGGCTACAGCATTAGCTTCAGGAGCCCTCCGCCCAGAGACGGCAAGAAAACTGGTCAGGGATTACAGGGGACCTATTGCTGGCACTGCATGTAACTGGTGCTTATTGCACATATGCAGTTTGGAGTCACAGTTCCAGGGCCAAGTGGGGCAGTAACACTTATAGCACCAGAGGAACAGGGGACATGGTCACAGTTCCAGGGCAAGAAGAGCACTAGTCCTTGTGGCTACAGAAGAGCAGATGTTATTCCTGAATAAAGAATAGAGCAAGACTAGAAAAGCTTTGACCAAACATCTCCCCAAATCACACCATCTTGGAAGCACCAAAACAGCAATATTATACAAAAAAGAATTGTTAATGACAGATATTCTCAGGAATACAATGATCCAAGACAACGCCAAAGGCTTAATGATAAAGTATATCTACTTCCCAAGAAAAAAAAATGGTGTTCTCTGAATACAAATTGATGCACACTATTTTTTCATTTTCTTTTACTTTCTTCTTTCTTTCCTTTTCTTTCCCTTTCTTTCCTCCTTTTATCCTTCCTTCTTTCCTTCCTTCCTTCCTTCCTTCCTTCCTTCCTTCCTTCCTTCCTTCCTTCCTTCCTTCCTTCCTTCTTACTTTCTCTTTTTTATTCAAGTCTTCCTGTACAAAATTACTAATATGGAAATGTTTTTACATGACTGCACATGGATAACCTATATCGGAATGTTTACCATCTCAGGGAGGAGGGAGAGAGTGAGTGAGAGAGGGATCAAATTCAAAACTTAATGTTAAAATTTGTTTAATATACAATTGGGGGAAATGAAATACTATTAAAAATGAAAGTCCCTTACAAAAGAAACAAAACAAAAGCAAAATGAATTTCTGGAAACCCTAAAGAAAGTGACAAAAATGGCAGAGGAAAAATTGAGGAAAGAAATGAGAGTGATGCAAGAAAACTATGAAAAGAGCTAGGTAAAAAAGACACAACAATTGAAGAAAATAATACTTTAAAACAGAATTGATCTAATGGCAAAAGAGACACAATACTTTACTGAAGAAAAAACTTAAAAATAGAATTGGCAAAATGAGAAAAGACATACAAACGCTCTCTGAAAAGAATAATTCCTTAAAAACTGCAATTGGGCAAGCAGAAGCTAATGACTCCCTGAGAAATCAAGAAACAATAAAACAAAATCAAAATATAAGCAAATAGAAAAAAAAAATGAAATGCCTTATTGGAAAAAATTGACCTAGAAAATAGATGAGGAAGAGATAATTTAAAAAAAATTATTGGACTACTTGAAAGCCATGTTCAAAAGAAGAAGCAATATATTATATTTCAAGAAATTATCAAGGACCACTGCACTGATATCCTAGAATCAGAAGGTAAAAACAGAAATTGAAACAAGCCACTTAATAACACACCAATGGACTATTAGTGGAGTAGTAAACTGGTCCAACTATTCTGGAAAACAATTTGGAAATATGCCCCAATGGTAATACCATTACTAGGTCTGTATCCCAAAGAGTTCAAAGAAAAAGGAGAGGGACCTATATTTACAAATATGTTTATATCTGTCCTTTTTATGGTGGAAAAGAATCGGAAATCAAGAAGATGTCATCAATTTAGAAATGGCTGGACAAATTGTGGCATATAATTATGATGGAGTACTACTGTTTTATAAGAAATGATGAGGGAAATAGTTTCAGAAGGACATGGAAAGATAACTATGAACTGAAGCAAAGTGAAGACAAACGAACTAGGAGATCATTGTGCAGAGTAATAGCAACATTGAAATGGTGATCAACTTGGCTACTGTAATCAGTGCAATGATCCAAGACAATTTCAAAGGACTTATGATGAAAAATGCTCCCCACTTCTAGAGAGAAAACTGTTGAACTCTGAATGCAAAGTGAAGTATGATTTTCTTATATTTTGTTTTGTTTTGTTTGGTTTGGTTTGGTTTTGCTTTTCTTGCAATGTGGCTTACTTGGAAATATGTCTTGCATGATTTCAAATGTATACTTGATATTATATTGTTTAACTTCTCAGTGACTAGGGTAGGCTGTGGAAGTGATGAGATAATTTGGATTGCAAATTTAAAAATAAAGGAATGTAAAAAAGTAATTAATTAATTGAAATTAAGGATGATTCACAGAGGGGAAAAGGCTTAAGAAGAAACAAAAAAATCAGCAAAATTATTTTTAAATGTAAAGAATATAATAATAAAATATGTGCTCTTCCTAATACATTTTCTACTAAACAACCCTTGGAATTAAGTGGTGCCACTATTGGTGTGGTTATAAATGAAAAAATAATGAAAAAGGAGATTCAGAGAAATTAAGTGAATTGTTCATTTTTACTTAGTAAGAAAAAGAGCCAGGTTTGATTTTATTTAAGTCCAGCAAACATTCAACCCAAATACAATGTCTCTTTAAGAGATGTATAGAATACATGTTCTAACTATCTTAAGCAAATTATGACTATATAACTAGTGTAAATTGTGTGACAAGAATTGGACTTTCCACTGAGTTCAGATATTTAACAATTCTGTTAATAAGAGATTTACTCCTGGCACCTTTTTTCAATTTTATGTTATCTTTCAGATGGTTTATACTGAAAGAATGGCAGACTCTCAGATGAACAAGTTCTCTTCACATAAAAAAAATGAGAAACTTCTTTAGCAGCTAGAATTGAGTGATATAAAAGATACATTCAACTATATACTTCCTTGTTTCTATAATTCTTTTGCAAAAGTCTTTCCACTGGTCTCTTGGATAGATATTTTATCGAATTCCCCCTACTCCCTTTGATCTACTTCAAAGGATACTATTTAATATAATATGATACTGAAAATATGTTAATTTGGGGCAAAGCCAAGATGGCAGAATAAAGGCAGGGACTTGCCTGAGCTCTTTCAAATTTCCCTCCAAACAACTTTAAAATAATGTTTTAAAAATGAAATTTGGAGTAGCAGAACAAAGATGAAGCAATTCTCCAGGGTAGAACAATTTCTCAGCTCAGGACAACTTAGAAGGATGATAAGAAAGGTTTGGCTAATTGGGGTATGAATAAAGCCCAGTCCAGCACAGGACACAACAGTGCAGGCAGGTTTCAATGACTACTTCCAGTCTCTCAAACCACAGATATTAAGGGGATCAGACTACTGGCCAGAAGGAGAGTACAGGGGATCCTTTGCTGACACTGAAAGCAGGACTCTGTTGTATTGGCCATACTCAGGTCTAAGTAATGGTCTTATTGTGAGGAGGAACATTAGGAGGAACTAGGCCCCTGCTTACTGTTCCAGGATGGAAAAAAAGTTCTTCTGGTCACTCACAGGTCAAGAGAGCATTGACTACTCTTCTCTTTAGATCAAACAACCTTAAAAGAACTGAAAATTACACATCCTCAGAAATAGCTCTCAGAAAAGCAGCAAGAAATGTCTGATGCCTGGGACAGTGTGCCCTCCATCCTAGAAGCAGAACTCAAGTTTAACATAAAGTCAAAAAATTAACTGGAAAAGTAAGAAGATAACAACAATAAAAGAACCTGACCATACCAAGTTACTATGGTGACAGGAAACATCAAAACACAACCTCAGAGGAAGGCAATAATATTAAAGCAGCTACAGGCAAAACAACAAAAAAGTGTCTGAATGTGTTCCAGGACAAAAAAAAAATCCCTGGAGGAGCTCAATTTATTTAATCAAGCAAGACAGGTAGAGGAAAATTTGGGGGACAAAAGAAACCAAAGTTATGGGAAAAAATCATAAAAATATAATCAACATCTTGGTAAAAGAGATACAAAAATATTTAAGAAAAAAATCACCTTAAAAATAGACCAGATGATTATGATAGAATGATATCTAAAAACCACTAAAATGATAAAATGATAAAAGAGGAACAAAATTCCACTGATGGAAACACCTTGAAAAGTAGAATTGGCCAAATGAAAAAAGAGGTGCAAGACCACATTGAAGAAAAGAATTCCTTAAAAATTAGAATTGGTCTTCTACATTAAAATAAATATGATATTCTGATGTGCAAAGGAGCTAAAATTACAATCAAGAATCATCTACTCAGAAAAAATGTGTATAATACTTCAAGGTGGAAATAGATATTTAATGAAATTTGAAATATAGGACTTTCAAGCATTCCCAATGTAAAGATCAGAGCTGAATAAAAAATTTGACCTTCAAATACAAGACCCAAGAGAAGCACAAAAGAAGTAAATAGCAAAGAGAAAGAGAAAGCATAAAGGATTCAGTAAGCTTAAACTCTTTACTTTGCTATATGGGAAGATGACACTTGTAACTCTTAAGAAATTTATCATTCTTAGGGCACTAAGAAGGAACGTAAAGACAGAGCGACTGACTGTGATGGAATGATATCTAAAAACCATTAAATTACAGAGTGAGAAAGAAAGGTGCAGTAGTCAGAAGTAAAAGTATTTTTGAGGGTGGACAGAATAAAAGGAAAGAATGGAGGATATAAAGGGGAGGAAGTGGATTGAGCAAAATATTGTTGGCAATCCTAACCAAGAATGTGAATGGGATGAATACACTCATAAAATGGAAGCATGTAGGAGAATGGATTAAAAACCAGAATCCTACAATACATGGTTTACAAGAAACACACTTAAAGCACAGAAACACACACGGAGCAAAGGTAATAGGTTGGAGCAGAATGTATTATGCAAAAGAAGCAGGGGTAGCAATCATGTTCTCAGACAAAGCTAAAGCAAAAATACATCTAATTAGAAGAGCTAAGCCACAAAAATACATTTGGTTAAAAGGTATCATAGATAAAGAAATAATATTAATACTAATCATATATGCACCAAATGGTATAGCAACCAAAGTCTTCAAGGAAAAAATTAAAAGAGGTAAAAGAAAAAAATAGACAGTAGAACTCTTACTAGGGGGTGGAGTCTCAATTTTCTCTTCTCAGAACTGGATACATCTATAGAAATAAAAATGGGAAAGAATTAAAGAGATTAATATTATTTTAGGAAAGCCTGATATGAAATACCTCTGGAGAAACCGTAAACAAAGCACAAATGAATATACTTTTTTCCTAGTAGTACATGGCACCTACACAAATATTGTCCATTTCTTAGGGCATTAAAATATCAGAACCACGGAAAAGTAGGAATATTAAATGCACCTTTTCAGATAATATTGCAATATGAATTATATTAAATAAAGGATCATAAAAAGATGTAATAAAAATTAATTGGAAACTAAATAATCTAGTACTGAAGAATGAGCAGATCAAAAAATAAATCATACAAAAATTAATTTCATCAAGAATGACAATGAGAGAATATACCAAAATTTATGGCATGCAACCAAAGTAGTGCTTAGGAAAAAATATATTGCTGAATGTTTACATGAATAAAATAGAAAAAGAAAAGATCAATGAATTGGGCATGAAAATAAAAAAGGAATAAATTGAAAATTCCTTATTAACCATCAAATTGGAAATCCTTAAATCAAAAAAGAGATTAGTAAAATTGTAAGTAAGGAAAGAGGGGATGGTTTATGAAAAAATTTTATAAAATAGATAAACCATTTATCATTTTTTTCAAAAAAAGAAAGAAAACTAAATTACCAGTATCAAAAATTTAAAAGGTAAATTGAATACCAATGAAGGTGAAATTAATGCAACTATTGAGCTATTTTTCCAATTATATGGCAATATAGCTGACAATCTAAATAAAATGATTGAATATGTAAAAAAAAATAACAATTCCAAAAATTAACAGAAGAGAAAATTAAAGCACTTGAAAAACTCTGGTCAAGTAAAAAGAATTTGCACATGCTATCAATGAGATTTCTAAAAAAAAAATCATCAGTACCAGATGGATTCACCAGTGAATTCTACCAAAAATTCAAAGAACAAATATTACATTTTTGGGGGGAAAATAGGTGAAGATGGAATCACACCATATTCCTTCTAAGATACAAATGTGGGATTGATATCTAAACCAGGAACAGCAAAAACAGAAAAAGAAAACTATAAACCATTTTCTTAATGAATATGGAAGCAAATGTTCTAAATAAAATACTAGAAAGGTTAAAGCAATGTGTTACAAAGAGCATACAACATCATCATGGGGCATTTATAAAGGAAATTTAGGGCTGGTTCAATATTAGAAAAACCATCAGCATAATTGACCATATCAATAACAAAACTAACAAAATCATATGAATTATCTCAATAGATACAAAAAAAGCAAAAGCTTTTTTTTTGAGGGGCTTTCATACCCATCATCATGACTGTAACACAGTATTATACTACAAACACTAGCTAGGGCACCATTTATTACAAGAAAAAAATCAAAGGAATTAGAAGAGACAATGAGGAAACAAAATTATCATTCTTTGAAGATACATGAAAATATACCTAGAGAAACCTAGAGAATCAATTGAAAGACTAATTGAAACAATGAATGACCAACCAAAATTGTAGGATAAAATAAATCCACATAAATCATTGGTATTTCTATATATTACCAACAAAATCCAATAACAAAAGATGGAAAGAGAAATTCCATTTAAAATAATTGTAGACAATATAAAATATATACAAATTTGCCTGCCAAGACAAACTCAGAAACTACATGAAACACATTACAAAACTTTTTTCACATGAATAAAGTCAGATCTATATAAATGGAAAAATACTAGTTACTCAAGTAAATCAAATCAGTTTAGAATTTGTTTATTTTTATCTTACAACATTCAGTTCAAGCTTCGAGTTCCAAGTTTTTTCCCCTTCCTTCCCTGTCCCCCCTCCACCTTCCCAAGACAGAATGCAATCTGCTATAGACTCTATAAATACATTTACAATAAACATATTTTCACATTAGTCGTCTTGCGAAGAATTATAACCAATAGGATGAACTATGAGAAAGAAGAAACAAAACAATAAAGAGAATAAAGAGTATGCTTCAATCTTCATTCAGCAAGTCAGTACTTTTAAAAAATAACAATTTTACCTAAATTAATTTACTAATTCAGGTTCATACCAAGAAAATACCAAAAAGTTATTTTTAGAGGTAGAAAAAATAACAAAATTCATCTGAAAGAAGAAAATGTCAAGAGGATCAAGGGAATTGATGAAAAAAACTAAAAAGAAAGGTGGCTTAGCCACACCGGATCCAAAATTATTTCATAAAGTTCTAATCATCAAAACAATCTACTAGTGGCTAAGAAAATAGAATGATGGATAAGAGGAATGAATTAGGTGAGAAATACACAGTAGTATATAACCATAATAACCTAGTGTTTTTGAATGTCATGATGAAAAATGCTATTCACCTCCAGATAAAAAAAACAAAAAAACAATGGATTCTGGGTGCAGATTGCAGTATACTTTCTGCCTTTTTTTATTTTTCTTGGTGGTGGTTTTTTTGATGAGGAGACGCTATTTCTTTCACAACACAACAAATATGAAAATATGTTTTGCAATACTGCACATGTATAACCTACATGAAATTGTGTGCCTTGCCAATGAGAGCAAAGGGTAGTGAAGGATGGAGAAAATTTGTAACTCGGGGGTGGAGCCAAGATGGCAGAGTAGAAAGACGCACATACACATAGCTCCAAACCCACAACCCATAGAACATCTGTAAAAAGGAACTCACGGTGAATTCTGGAGAAGTAAAGGCCACAGAACATTGGAGCAGCAAAGAGAAGTCATAAGGGACTTACTAAAGTTGAACTGTTTACATTCCTACATGGAAAGACAATATTTGTAACTCTTGAAACTTTTCAGTATCTGGGTACTGGGTGGGATTACACACACACACATGCACACACGCACAGACACATAGAGACAGTGCACAGAGTGAATTGAAGAGGATGGGATCATATCTTTAAAAAATGAAATCAAGCAGTGAGAGAGAAATATATTGGGAGGAGAAAGGGAGAAATGGAATGGGGCAAACTACCTCTCATAAAAGAGGCAAGCAAAAGACTTATTAGTGGAGGGATAAAGAGGGGAGGTGAGAGAAAAACATGAAGTTTACTCTCATCACATTCCACTAAAGAAAAGAATAAAATGCACACTCATTTTGGTATGAAAACCTATCTTACAATACAGGAAAGTGGGGGATAAGGGGATAAGCAGGGTGGGGGGATGATGGAAGGGAGGGCATGGGGAGGAGGGAGCAATTTGAGGTCGACACTCACGGGGAGGGACAGAATCAAAAGAGAGAATAGAAGTAATTGGAGGCAGGATAGGATGGAGGGAAATATAGTTAGTCTTATACAACACAACTATTATGGAAGTCACTTGCAAAACTACACAGATTTGGCCTATATTGAATTGCTTGCCTTCCAAAGGGAAGGGGTGGGGATGGAGGGAGGTAAAGAAGTTGGAACTCAAAGTGTTAGGAACAACTGTCGAGTAATGTTCTTGACACTAGGAAATAAGAAATACAGGTAAAGGGGTATAGAAAGTTATCTGGCCCTACAGGACAAAAGAGAAGATGGAGACAAGGGCAGAGAGGGATAATAGAAGAGAGAACAGATTAGTTATAGGGGCAATTAGAATGCTTGGTGTTTGGGGGGGGAGAAAAGGGGAGAAAATTTGGAACCCAAAATTTTGTTAAAATGAGTGTCAAATAGATAGATAGATAGATAGATAGATAGATAGATAGATAGATAGATAGATAGATAGATGGATGGATAGATAGATAAATAAATAAATAAAACGAAACTTTGGAACTCAAAACTTAAACAAAAATTAATAATTGTTTTTACATGTAATTGGAAAAATTAAGGATTTAAATGAAAAGAAGACACTATGCTAATTTGACTTCAAATTTATCTTTCTATCGTGATTAATTTTATTTAGAGTACCATTTCTCAACTGCTAAAACAACATCAGACCCTTTCAGAGAGTCTGTAAGGTCAAAGATATTTTCATAATCATACTGTGATAATTTAATTTCTATTATTAATATATCACAAATATAAATCAATATGATTCCTATAAACTACATAACAATTATGTTATTATAGATCCAAATATCAATGACATAGCTCCAATAGACAAAAGATATTTTAGGTCCTTAGTACTTTTTAGGAATATAATGTTTTCTACTACCAAAAATTTTGAGGACAAGTGGCATAGAGTGATGGGGCTTCTTAAATTATACTTTCTTAAAGGTATCAATCTAAATTTATCAGAAATTAATCTGTTGCAGAGCTACTGCTCAATCTCATGTTAAATTTTCCCAAAATGATGTTGGCTAATTGGTATTTGGATAACATTATGTTCTTAGGTCTATTGATTTACTTTTGAGATAGCTGAAGGATTTTTGTAGAATGAAATATAAATGTCAGGACATAGCAAAGTGGTTTTTAAAAGGAATCTATATATAGGAATTTGAAAAATATATTCTTCTATGTATCATATAGATCAGAGATTGAGTTATGACTTTAACTGAAATCAAGATGGTTAATCCATCATAGTTCTTTGAGACTGAAGGCTCTGAGAAGACAAAAATCTTGAAACGACATGCTAGTAGACTATTTAAAGGCTAGAAAATCAAAATGGCTCTATTTCTACCTTTTTTGTTTTGCCCCTGAATAGGACCATCAGTCACTGACAAATGTGACTGAAAATACCCTTGGAATCTAAGAAAATGAAGTACACTGCTCCATTTCCTCATAGGGAAGAAGTTAGTGAATTTCTTTGTACAAATGAAGATGACTAGAGCAAGGGTTAACCAAAGGCACACACTAAAGACCACATGTATGCCAACAGAGGGTAAAATTAAACAAGAAACATCCTGAGGAGCAAAATACTTGGGATTCTATCCAGCAAGGTATACAGAAAAACTAGACATGCTACTACAAACCACTATTTACGGAAGCTGACGTAAGCTTAAGTATTTATACAAAAGGCAATTGCTCATGGTTAGTCTGAGACAATATGATAAAATTATACATTATAAATTAATTTATTTACTCATTGCTATGCCAATCCAACTGTCAAAATACTACTTTACTAAACTAGAAAACATAATAATGTAACTTATATTGAGGCACAAAAGGTGAAGAATCTCAAGGAAAATAATGGGGGAAAAACACGGGGGTTAAAAGGAGTTTAGCAGCACCAGTTTTTTGCCCTTTGTTTTCAAAGATGACCAATGGCATCAAAATGTGATCACTGACAACTTCACGTGTGCACAAATTCGATTTAAGTAAGACAGAGTTGCAAAAAACTCATCAGCCTCATTATCCCTTCCAGTCTCGTTAAAGTCCAGTTGCAGGACAAAATTTAGGATGATTAGTGATCATCCAGGATGCATAGGATGATTTTGGTTTCATAGATGTCCAACCAAGCTCTAAACACTTCACAGTACCTCCTTCAGTCACCTTCATATACATTCAGAAGACAACAAATTCAAAACTCCTATATCCAAAGCCTCCAAGAAAAATATGAATAGGTATCAGGCTATAGATGAGCTCAAAAAGAGCTTTTAAATTCAAGTAAGTAGATGAAAAATTGGGAAGATATATGAGTGATACAAGAAAATCAAGAAAAACAAATCAGCAGCTTGGTAAAAGAGACTCCCCCCTCCCGCAAATACTGAAAACAATAACACCTTAAAACAGACTATACGAAATGGCAAAAAAGGTCCAAAAAGCCAAATGAAGAGAGGAATGCCTTAAAAAGAAGAATTGGCCAAAAGGAAAAGGAAGCTTGAGGGACTATGGGAAAACAGGTAACTTTTTAAAATATTGTTGGCTATATAATCTTTTGTCTTCATTCTGGGAAGTAATTTTGAATGACATGCAATAAGTTACTTAAGAGTACATGTTCTTTGACCTAGCTATAACATTGCTAAGCCTATACCCTGAGGAAATAAAGAAAGAGGAAATAAAAAGGTCTTACACAAATATATTTATAGAAACACTTATTTTTTTTGGTGTCAAAAGCACTTAGAAGGTAAAGGAATGCATATCAGTTTGTGAATATCTGAACACATTATGGCTTATGAATGTCATGGATTACTAATGTTCTATAACAATGAGTAAAAATTTAAAAGAGATATGAAATGATTTGCATGAATTGATACAAAATGAAATGATGAGACATAAAAGAATCATTCATACTATAACATAAGTAGTATAAAAAGAAACAATTTTGAAAACTGAAAATGAGCTGAAAAATGAAATTAACAAAACCAAGATAATAATATATACATTAATGACAATACCATAAAAACAAATAACTTTGGAAACCAAAAGAACTCCTCTCACCTTTGTGCCCATCCAGGATTCCAGAAGACCAGAAATGAAGAATGCTACCCATTTCCTGATGGAGAGAAATTGGGGACTCAGAAGGCAGAATGAGACAAGTATTTTGGAAAGCACCATTGATGGTCTTTGCATTGTTTGACTATATTTGATACAGAAATTTTACTTTCCATTTTTTTGCTTGTTTCCACCAAATGTAAGGGGATAGTAGGGAGAGAAGCTAGATGAATATTAATTTAAAAAATAAAATTGAATTCAAAAATTAAATCAGTCAACCTAACTGAGATATAGAGGTAAAAAAGGAACACATGTGGCTGTCACAAGAAAGGATAATGCAATTTCTGGCTTTAGGTGTCATCAGGAATGATAGAGTTTGAAACAGTACCAGAGTTAATGTAACATTAGGTAACACAGTGGATTGGAAATAGGCTTGGACTTGGGAAACCTCACAACTTCCCGTTTTCAAATCCAGCTTTAGATACTTACCAGCTGTGTGACACTGAACAACTCATTCTTATTTGCTCCAATTCCTCATCTGTAAGCTGAGATGAAGAAGAAAATTACAAACCATACCAGTATCTTTGCCAAGAAAACCTCAAATAGAGTCATGAAAAGTTGGACATGACTGAACAATGCTAACATTTTTCTTGGCACATATTGTTGAATTTTTTGATATAAGGATCAGTTTGACTGCTTGTTTCTTTTTTCCTCTTTTAAAATTTTATCTTATAAGAGATTGCTTTCTAGGACAGGCAAGGAAAAGTGATGCAGTAAATTTAGGAGATGCAAGAAGAAAAAGATAATAATAAAATTTATTTCCAAAAATTATTTTTTTTCAGTTTTCTACAATCACTTCCATAAGTCTTAGATTTTCTTCCCCCGAGATGGCATGTAATCTTCTATGGGTTCTACATGCATTCTTATTAAATACATTTTCACATTAGTCATGTTGCATAGAAGAAATGAAATGAATGGGAGAAACCATGAGAAAAAAAACAAACCAAAATAAAGCATAATACAAAAGAAAATATTATGTTTCATTCTGTATTGCATTTCCATAGTTCTTTCTCTGGATGTGGATAAGATTTTGACTCTAGAATCCTTTGGGAATGTTTTAGGTCCTTGCATTGCTATGAAGGGCTAGGTCTACCAGAAACAGTTTTCACACACTGCTGCTTTTTTTTAACGTAACAATAACTTATTTATTTATTTATTTTTCGGTTTCGACATTCATTTCCACAAAATTTTGAGTTCCAATTTTTCATCCCATCCCTCCCCTCCCCCACCCCATAATATCTTGCATTGTGATTATCCCTTCCCTCAGTGTACCCTCCCTTCTATCACACCCCACCCTTCTCTTATCTCCATCTTCTCTCTTTTCTTGTAGGGCAAGATAGATTTCTATACCCCATTGTCTGTATTTCTTATTTCCCAGTTATATTCAATAATAATTCTCAATATTAGTTTCCAATACTTTGAATTCCAACTTCTCTCCCTCCTTCCCTCCCTACCCATCCCTACTGAGAAGGCAAGCAATTCAATACAGGCTATGTATGTATCGTTTTGCACAAGACTTCCATAATAATCATGTTGTGTAAGACTAACTATATTTCCCTCCATCCCTCCCTGACCCCTCTTTGCTTCTATTCTCTCATTTGACCTTGTCACTACCCAAAAGTGTTTACTTCTAGTTACTCCCTTCATCCATTTGCCCTCCCTTCTATTATCCCCCTCACCCCCACTTGTCCGCTTCCTCCCTACTTTCATGTAGTGTATGATAGATTTTCATACCAAACTGAGTGATCATGCTATTCCCTCAAGCCATATGTGAAGACAGTAAGCTTCACTTTTCCCCTTTCACCTCCTCCATTTTCTTCTCCATTGAATGAGACTTTTCTTAACTCCTTTGTGAGTGATAGCCTGCCCCATTCCATTTCTCCCTTTCTCCTCCCAATATTTTCCTCTCACCCCTTAATTTTAATTATTTATGGATATCATCTCTTCTGATTCAACTCAACCTGTACTCTCTGTCTATGGGTGTGTTTGTAATCCTTCCACCTACCCAAATACTGAGAAAAGTCTCAAAAGTTACAAATGTTATCTTTCCATATAAGAATGTAACCAGTTCAGCTTTAGAAAGTCCTTTATGTTTTCTCTTTCCTGTTTACCTTTTCATGCTTCTCTTGATTCTTGTGTCTGAAAGTCAAATTTTCTATTCAATTCTGGTCTTTTCATCAAGAATGCTTGAAAGTCCTCTATATGATTGAATGATCATTTATTCCCTTGAAGTATTATAGTCAGTTTTTCTGAGTAGGTGATTCTTGGTTTTAATCCCAGTTCCTTTGACTTCTGGAATATCCTATTTCAAGCCCTTTGATCCCTTAATGTTGAAGCTTCCAGATCTTATGTTATCCTGATTGTATTTCCACAATGCTTGAATTATTTCTTTCTAGCTGCTTGTAATGTTTTCTCCTTGACCTGTGAACTCTGAAATTTGGTCACAATATTCCTAGGAGTTTCTATTTTTGGTTCTCTTTCAGGAGGTGATAGGTGAATTCTTTCAATATTTATTTTGCCCTCTGGTTCTAGAATATCAGGAAAGTTTTCCTTGATAATTTCATAAAAGATAATATCTAGGCTCTTTTTTCATCATGGCTTTTAGGCATTCCCATAATTTTTAAATTGTCTCTCTTAGATCTATTTTCCAGGTCAATTGTTTTTCTGGTGAGATGTTTCACATTATCTTCTTTTTTTTTTCAATCTTTTGATTTTGTTTTTCTAACTTCTTGGTTTATCTCATAGTCATTTGCTTGGGGTTAAGGCCCGAGCCCCCTGGATCCCCCTGACCCACGGGCCTCTAATCTGTGGGCCCTGAGGGAAGGAGACCAGAGACAGGATGATCCAAGCAACAACTCTCTTTATTCAGCTGAGGGTTAGGGTTTATAAAGGCTTATCCTCCAATCACATACATGCTGAGCTCATCCCATTACTTCACCATCTCATGACTATTCCACATCCTTACACCCGCAGTAAGGAAGGAAGCTTATCTTGTTCCTGCAGCTAGTTCCTGGGTTCCCAGGCTCACTTGTAACTTTTACTGTACAAGACATTGGTATCTGCAGGAACATCAGGTTCCAGGGTCACACAGAGCTTCTTCCAGGGTGTGCATCAGCACCGTTCCCACGGGAACAGGCTTTGCCTCTGACTTGCACCCCCTGGGACCCTCTGGGCCCCTTACAGTCATTAGCTTCCCTGAACTCCACTCTCTCTTTTAAAAAGCTATTTTGTTCAGTGAGCTTTTGAACCTTCTTTTCCATTTGACTAATTCTGCTTTTTAAAGCCTCTTTCTCCTCATTGACTTTTTGGGCCTCTTTTTCCATTTGAGTTAGTATATGTTAAAACGTGTTATTATCATCATATTTTTGGTTCTCCTTTAGCAAGCTGCTGACTCCTTTTCAAGTTTTTCTATGACCTGAACCCATTTCATATTCATTTTGGAGGTACTGGAGGCAAAAGCCTTGACCTCCTCTGACAGTATGCTTTGATCTTCCTCAAATGAAAGGATGGAAAGAGACACCTGTTCACCAAGAAACTAACTTTCTGTGCTCTTATTTTTTTTCTGTTTTTGGTCATTTTTCCAACCTGTTACTTGACTTCTGAATCATTTGTCAAGAGGAGGGTCCTAGTGTTCCTCCTTCCCCCAGCACCATGCTCAAAGTTGAGATTCAGATCAGATGCTCAATTCCCCCAGGGCCTTTGGGTGGGGGCAGGGCTACCACTGAGGGCGGAGGTTCAAATCAGCTGTTCAATTCCCCCAGAAGCTTTAAGCTGAGCTGTCTGGACAATGGATCCAGGCTGCTTCCAGGGCCACTGCAGCCACCTGGGTCCAGTGGTGGGGTACCCTGATCCCCTCTTGTTCATCTTAGAAAGCCCTCCCACACTGACCTTTAGAGTTTTCTTTGTTGCTTGTGGGTTGTGGGATCTTGGACCCTTCCTGCTGAGAATTCTGCCCCAGTCTGTTTAGGTCCTGTTCCTCACAGTGCTGCACAGCCAGGGCTGGGCTCAGCTCAGCTCAGTATCCCTTGAGATAGACCTTTCCTGTCAGCATTCCAGGTTACCTTTGGCTGAAAACTTTTTTCATTCTGTTGCTCTGTGGCTTCTGCTACTCTAGAATTTGTTGAGAGTCATTTTTACAGGTACTTTATGGGTTGTGGGGGAAGTGCTAGAGTATATGTGTCTTTCTATTCCACCATCTTTGCTTCGCCACCCCTGCCCCCCCCACCCCCATGATCACTCATTCTAATCTCCGGGATAATAAGCCCAATGTTATCAGAATACATTATTTTACTTCAAACTCCAGCTCTGTCCTTGACTTCCTGTGTGACTTGGAAAAGTCATTTAATTTCTTTCTCTAAGCCTCAGTTTCTTAAATTGAATATCTAGATGATCTTGATAATCTCTAAATCAACCTAATTTCAATCTCTAGCATTCTATCTTTCTACAAAGTTTAGATGAGCCTTAGGGTACTTTCAGAGTAACACACTGATTTCATACTTTTCAAATATAAATACACCTTTTTAAAAGTTAGGGAATCCCACTTGATATTAGTTATAATGCATGACATTAAAGACCATGAGATGTAGTACCTATTGTTGAGAAGAAACAATGAAAATGATTGCTGTGCAGGTGGATTTGTGGAGCATTGAAAAAAATCTGTGAATATTTTAGGGGTCCAAGGCCACAGGCTGGGAAAGACAATATATAAAGACAAGGGAAGAAGAATCAAGTAGGCCTGTGTGACAGAGAAGTAGTGGGGATGATCATTGTGGTCAAGGATTTCCAAATATAGTTCCTCCAATGTGTGAGTTTTTGCATTTTCCTCAAAATATTCCCTTCAACCAACTCTCCACTCACTGCCCCCAGACATACACAGAAAGGAAAACCAGTGTGCTTTTTCCCTTCCACCCTTCAATTGATTCCAAGTACTTGAGCCTACATTGCAAAACTCTCTGAAGCCTTGGGTGTGTCTAACATCTAACACCATGTAGAACAGTCTGTGATCTCTATAAATTTCACCTTAATAGAAACTGTAGCCATGATTAGTGCTATATTTAAAGGAAATTTTCTTTTTGTTTCTTTTTTATTGATTATGTAGTTTTAGTTTTCAAAATTCACTTCCACAAGATTTTGAGTTCCAAATTTTCTCCCCATCTCTACCCTTCACCTATCCCAAGAGAGTGTGCATTCTGATTACCCTTTCCCCCAAGCTGCCCTTCCTTTTATCACAGCCCTCCCTTCTCTTATCCCCTTTCCTTCTATTTTTTTAGAGCAAGAGAGATTTCTGTACCCCATTGCCTTTTTGTCTTATTTCCCACTTGTATGTAAATACAATTTTTAACATTCATTTTAAAACTTTGAATTCCAGATTTTCTCCCTTCCTCCTTCCCCACCTACCCCCATTGAGAAGGCAAGTAATTTAAAAGATATTATATATGTGTAATCATGCAAAACACTTCCATAGCAATCACGATGTGAAAGACTGTATTTCCCTCCATACCACCCTGCCCATTTATTCTATTCTCTCCTTTGACCCTGTCCCTCCTCAAAAGTGTTTACTTCTAATTACCTCTTCTTCCCATTTGAACCCTCTCCCCCCTTTATCCACTTCTCCACTACTTTCCTGTAGTGTAAGATAGATTTTCATACTTAATAGAGCATGCATGTTATTCCCTCCTTAAACTAAATCCAATGAGAATTAGGTTCACTCTTTCCCTCTCAACTCCCCCATTTTCCCCTCCATTGAAAAAAATTTTCTTGTCTATTTTGTGCGAGAAATAATTTATCCATTCTAGTTCTCCCTTTTTCCTTCTCCCAATATATTCTTCTCTCACTCCTTAATTTTATTTTATAGATATCATCCCTTCATATTCAACTCACCCTGTGTCCTCTCTGTGTGTGCATGTGTGTGTATTTGTGTGTGTGTGTGTAATTCCTCCCACTACTCTAATATTGAGAAAGGTCTCAAGAGTTATAAATATTATCTTTCCACGTAAAAATATAAACAGTTCAACTTTTGTAAGTCCCTTGTGATTTTTCTTTCCTGTTTGCTTTTTCGTGCTTCTCTTGATTCTTGTGTTTGAAAGCCAAATTTTCTATTTAGCTCCAGTTTTTTCATCAATAATGCTTGAACATCCTCTATTTCACTGAATGACCATTTTTTCTCTTGAATTATTATACTCAGCTTTGCTGGGTAGGTGATTCTTGGTTTTAATCCTGGCTCCTTTGACCTCAGAAGTATCATATTACAAGTTCACTAATCCTTTAAGGTAGAAGCTGCTAAATCTTGTGTTATCCAGATTGTGTTTCCACAATGCTTGAATTATTTCTTTCTGGATACTTGTAATATTTTCTCTTTGACCTGGGAGCTCTGGAATTTGGCTACAATATTCCTAGGGGTTTTCCTTTTGGGATTTTTCAGGAGGAGTTTTCCTTGATAACTTCTTGAAAGATGATGTCTAGGCTCTTTTTTGATCATGGCTTTCATGTAGTTCAACCATTTTTAAACCATTTCTCCTGGATCTATTTTCCAGTTCAGTTGTTTTTCCAATGAGACATTTAACATTGTCTGGTATTTTTTTTTCATTTTTTTTTGCTTTTGTTTTATAATTTTTCAATTAGTTATAAGGTCATTACCTTCCATATGATCCATTCTAATCTTTAAGAAATTATTTTCTTTAATGAGCTTTTGGACCTCCTTTTCCATCTGGCCAGTTCTGCTTTATAAGGAATTCTTCTCTTCATTGAGTTTTGGATCTCTTTTGTCATTTGAGCTACTCTGTTTTTAAGGTGTTATTTTCTTTAGCATGTTTGGCAAGCAGTTGACTCTGTTTTCATAATTTTCTTGCATCATTCACATTTCTCTTCTCAATTTTTCCTCTACTTCTCTTACTTGATTTTCAAAATCTTTTTTGAGCTCTTCCTTGGTCTGCTACCAATTAATATTTTTCTTGGAGGCTTTAGATATAGGAGCTTTGACTTATTTGTCTTTTTCTGTTTGTGTATTTTGGTCTTTCTTGCCACCAAAGTAAGATTTTACACTATCATTCTTTCTTTCTGTTTTTTGCACATTTCCCCATCCATTTACTTAATTTTTGAGCTCTTTGTCTTTTTTTTCTGCTTCCAGTGAGGGTGCGAGAATGTACGGTCACACGCTTGGTCCTCCCACACTCTGTGGGCCTAGAGCTCTGGAAGTAACAGCAACCATTGCTGCTGCTGCTACTGTTGTGGCTGCTACAGGTTCCTTCACTCCCTCCACCACTCTGGGGCTGGGGCTGGACCATGCTACTCTCTTACACAGGTCAAAAAGGTTTTCTCACCAACCTTCCAATTTATCCTTTGCATTTTGGGGTTGTGAAGTCTGGAACCTGCCATAGGTGCCAGTGATTCAGTACCCCCAAAACCTGGTCAGGTCCTCTCTGTGCTGGCATGGCCCATGCTGGACTTCCTTCTTCTTGGTAGCATGAAATTAGGGACTGACTGGTAGATTACGATACAATTATAATCTAATAAATTTCATATTTTATAAGTTTATTTTATTTACTTTTATATTAATATAATATATATTATGTATATAATTTATTTGATTTAAATAATTTGAAATTTATTTTATAAATTACTTATATATGTAGATAAATAAATTATAGTGAGCTCTCTACTAGCACCAAGATAATGCTGCTTTCTGTGGAGAAATACATTTGTAATAAGTAAGCATTCTAGGTAAAATACAGTTTTAATAATTTTATGGAAAATCAAGACAGGTTTTCTAAATCAAAATAATAATAAAATTTCATAATATCAGAATACACTTACGTCATATACATAATGTCTCTCCCTTGTACCCTAACTGCAATGTAAGCTCCTTGAGGACAGGTATGGTTTCAGTTTTGCCTTTGCATCTCTTGTGACTTGCATAGTGCCTGAAACAGAAATGTTTAATAAATGCTTGATCAGTTATTTAGAGACAATACCACTATCTCCCTCATTTTAAAGAAGGTAACCCAGCAAGATGAAATGGCTTGTGCAAGGGTCACATGGCTACAATTTATGTTTGTCTATGTCTTTTTATCCCACACTTCACTACCTTTCTTGCAAGGTGGCGTTCAATTGCTTTGAATTTCATATCCTTAAATCCTAGTTTTGATAATTATCCAGTTGTGTACTCTGCTAAGTTCAGGACATGGCCCATTAATAGCTCTACCCTAACAGAACTTTTGGACTCTTCAGCAGGTTTTAATACTCTAGCCCTTTCTATCCAGACCTTAAAACACTGACAACTTTGAGAGGACTGCCATGTTTTATTAACTTACATTCAACTCAAACATAATTACCACACAAATCATAAATAGAAAATGGAAAAGTCTTCATTAGATTGATTTACTACTTCATGGACAGGAAATCAGAAAGACATTTGTCATTTGGGATTTTTTATTTAATAAAAATATTAGCAACAGATCATCAAAATACAGGCCCTTCTGCTAGGACATGGAAATAACCTTACAATATAGGAAGCACCAACATGATGGAATTTTTTAACACTGGATTCCAGTCGATATTCTACAAGTGTAAATTATGAAAAATATTCCACATTTGTATGCTATAGATTAAAGGAGAATGAGAAATTTCCACAGAAATTAATAAAAATAATGAAATTAAATGATTAAATTTGTGCTTTAATTCTAAGGGTTCACTGTTTAAAATAGTCTCATTGTTAGCTTCTATAGTTAAATCACCTATATTGTCTTCTGAATTCCACCCCTCATTCATTCAAAGAGAAGTATTCCTTATGAGAAAGATTGTCTTAAGAAATGAAAGAAGACAAAACCAAAATGGTACAGTTAATGAAGAGACTCACCTGACCTCATCAAAATTTTCCTCCAAACAATTTTATTTTATTTTTTTTTCATGCAAATAAAGATACAATCTTTAATTTATTTTCCATCCCAGTTCACAGACCTCCTGAAATCTCTCCATTGACTCATTATGGGTTAACCCCAGGTTAAGAAGCTCTGATTTAGAGTGATTTTTTTTTTATTTTGTAATGTTTAACAATCACTGCCATAAAATTGTGATTTTATCCCCCCCACCTGCCCCCCACTCCCCCCCTCCCTCCCCACGACTGCATACAATTCTGTATAGATTCTACATATACTTTCCTATTGAGTATATTTTCACTATAGTCATGCTATGTAGTCAGACTAAGATAAATGAAAGAAATCGTATAACAAATCAGAACATGATACACAAACACATACACATACACAAACATGATCTGCTACAATATGTGAGTGACTTCCATATTTCTCTCTCTGAGTGTGGCAGGCATTTTGCCTTGAGATCCTCCATTGGGATTTTTTTTTTTTTTTTTTTTTTTGGTAAGAAGTTCTTGTGTTATTACAAAAATCTAAGTCTACCAGAAAAAACTCTCACACACTGTGGTTGTCGCTGTGCACAAAGTTCTCCTGGTTCTGCTCCTTTCACTCAGCATCAGGTCATATAAGTCCTTCCAGGCCTCTCTGAAGTCTTCTTGTTCATCATTTCTTATGGCACAATAGTACTCCATTACATTCATATACCATAATTTATTCAGCCATTCCCCAATTGATGGACATCCCCTTGACTTCCAGTTTTTGGCAACTACATAGAGTGCTGCTATAAATATTTTTGTACATGTGGGACCCTTTCCCATTTTTATGATCTCTTGGGGATATAGTCCTAGTAGCGATATTGCTGGGTCAAAGGGTATGCACATTTTTGTAGCCCTTTGGGCATAGTTCCAAATTGCTCTCCAGAATGGTTGGATGCGCTCGCAGCTCCACCAACAATGAATTAGTGTTCCAACTTTCCCACATCCTCTCCAGCATTTATCATTTTCTTGTTCTGTCATGTTTGCCAATCTTATAGGTGTGATGTGGTACCTCAGAGTTGTTTTGATTTGCATCTCTCTAACCAATAGTGATTTAGAGCATTTTTTCATATTATTATAGATAGCCTTAACCTCTTCCCCTGAAAATTGCCTGTTCATATCCTTTGACCATTTATCAATTGGGGAATGACTTGTATGATTATACATTTGGATCAGTTCTCTATATATTCTAGAAATGAGGCCTTTATCCCGGAGCTTAGCTGTAAAAATTCTTTCCCAATTTACTACATCCCTCCGGATTTTGGTTGCATTGGGTTTGGTTGTGCAAAAACTTCTCAGTTTAATGTAATCAAAGTGATCCATTTTGCATTTCATAATGCATTCTGTCTCTCCTTTAGTAAAGAATTCTTCCCTTCTCCATAGATCTGATAAATACACTATTCCTTGCTTCTCCAGTTTATTCATGGTATCAATCTTTATACCTAAATCATGTACCCATTTGGACTTTATTCTTGTGTACGGTGTCAGGTATGGGTCTATGCCTAATTTCCGCCACACTGTTATCCAGTTTTCCCAGCAATTTTTGTCAAACAATGAGTTCTTATCCCAGAAGCTGGGGTCCTTGGGTTTATCAAACAGAAGGTTGCTATATTCCTTGCCTACTGCATCTTGAGTGCCAAGTCTATTCCACTTGTCTACCTCTCTGTTTCTTAGCCAATACCAAGTGGTTTTGATAATTGCTGCTTTATAGTACAGTTTGAGGTCTGGTAGCGCTAGGCCACCTTCCCAAGCATTTCTTTTCATTAGTCCCTTTGATATTCTGGACCTTTTGTTTTTCCAAATGAATTTTGATATTATTTTATCCAGCTCTAGAAAGTAATTGTCTGATAGTTTAATTGGTATGGCACTAAATAAGTATATTAATTTGGGTAGAATTGTCATTTTTATTATATTAGCACGGCCTATCCATGAGCAACTAATGTTTTTCCACTTACTTAAATCTGACTTTATTTGTGCAAAAAGTGTCTTGAAATTGTGTTCATATAATCCCTGGGTTTGTTTTGGCAGGTAGACTCCTAAGTATTTTATACTGTCTACCCTAACTTTAAATGGGATTTCTCTTTCTATCTCTTGCTGTTGGACTTTGTTGCTAATATATAGGAATGCAGAAGATTTGTGTGGGTTTATTTTGTACCCTGCAACTTTGCCAAAGTTGTTTATTAATTCTAGTAATTTTTTACTTGAATCTCTGGGATTCTCGAGGTAAATCATCATATCATCTGCAAAGAGTGATAACTTAGTTTCTTCTTTGGCTATTTTAATTCCTTGGATATCTTTATCTTGTCTAATTGCTACAGCTAACATTTCTAGTACCATATTAAATAATAGTGGTGATAATGGACAACCTTGTTTCACCCCTGATCTTATTGGGAATGCATCTAGCTTATCCCCATTGCATATAATGCTTGCTGAAGGTTTTAGATAGATACTGCTTATTATTTTATGGAAAGTTCCCTTTATTACTACATTCTCCAATGTTTTTAGTAGGAATGGATGTTGTATTTTGTCAAAAGCTTTTTCTGCATCTATTGAGATAATCATGTGGTTTTTGTTAGCTTTGTTGTTGATGTGATCAATAATGCTAATAGTTTTCCTAATATTGAACCAGCCCTGTAGTCCTGGTATGAATCCTACCTGATCATAATGTATTAATCTCGTGATAAGATGCTGTATTCGTTTTGCTAGAATCTTATTTAAAATTTTTGCATCTATATTCATTAGGGAAATTGGTCTATAATTTTCTTTCTCTGTTTTCTCTCTTCCTGGTTTGGGTATCAAAACCATATTTGTATCATAGAAAGAATTTGGGAGGACTCCTTCTTCCCCAATTTTCAAGAATGGTGTATGTAGTATTGGAATTAACTGTTCTTTAAATGTTTGATAGAATTCATTTGTGAATCCATCTGGCCCTGGAGATTTTTTCCTAGGGAGTTCATTGATGGCTTGTTCAATTTCTTTTTCTGAGATGGGGTTGTTTAAGTATTCAACTTCCTCTTCTGTTAATCTGGGCAATTTGTATTTTTTAAAATATTCATCCATCTCGTTTAGATTATCGAATTTGTGGGCATAAAGTTGGGCAAAGTAGTTTCTAATTATTGTTTTAATTTCCTCCTCATTGGAGGTGAGTTCACCCCTTTCATTTTTAATATTAGTAATTTGGTTTTCTTCTTTCTTTTTTTTAATCAGATTGACCAAAGGTTTATCAATTTTATTAGTTTTTTCATAAAACCCACTATTGGTTTTATTTATTAATTCAATAGTTTTCTTAATTTCAATTTTATTAATCTCTCCTTTGGTTTTCAGTATTTCTAATTTGATATTTACTTGGGGATTTTCAATTTGTTCTTTTTCTAGCTTTTTCAACTGCAAGCCTAAGTCATTGATCTCCTCTTTCTCTATTTTATTTATGTAAGCATTCAGAGATATAAAACTTCCCCTAATAACTGCTTTTGCAGTATCCCATAAGTTTTGGTATGTTGTCTCACTATTGTCATTCTCTTGAATGAAATTGTTGATTGTTTCTATGATTTCTTCTTTAACCCAACCCTTCTTTAGAATTACATTATTTAGTTTCCAATTGATTTTTGGTTTCTCTTTCCATGGCCTTTTATTACATGTAATTTTTAATGCATTATGATCTGAAAAGGATGCATTGATTATCTCTACCTTTCTGCACTGGATTGTGAGATTTTTATGTCCTAGTACATGGTCAATTTTTGTAAATGTTCCATGTACCGCTGAGAAAAAAGTATATTCCTTTCTATTCCCATTTAATTTTCTCCAAAGATCTATCATATCTACCTTATCCAGAGTTTTATTTACCTCCTTAACCTCTTTCTTGTTTATTTTGAGGTTGGATTTATCGAGTTCAGAGAGGGGGAGGTTGAGGTCCCCCACTAGTATAGTTTTGCTATCAATTTCTTCCTTCAACTCCCCCAACCTCTCCTCTAAGAATCTGGATGCTATACCACTTGGAGCATACATGTTTAGTAATGATATTGCTTCATTGTCTATGGTGCCTTTTAGCAGGATATAGTTTCCATCCCTATCCCTTTTGATTAGATCTATTTCTGCTTTTGCTTTGTCTGAGATTAGGATTGCTACTCCTGCCTTTCTTACATGAGCTGAAGCACAATATATTCTGCTCCATCCTTTGACCTTTATCCTATGTGTATCCCCCCGTTTCAAATGTGTTTCTTGTAAGCAGCATATTGTTGGATTATGGCTTTTAATCCATTCTGCTATCCGTCTCCGTTTTATGGGAGAGTTCATTTCTTTCACTTTCACAGTTATGATTACAATCTGTGTATTTCCCTCCAACCTCTTTCTCACCATTTGTGCTTTTAGCTCTCCCGTCTCCCTTCCCCTCCTCAATAGTATTCACTTTTCTCCCCCTCCTCCTGCAGCCTTCCCCTCCTTCTTTTGACCCCACTCCCTTTTAGTCCCCTTTACTCTTATTGCTTCTTTCCTCCCTTTTAGCCACCCTCCCCTTTCTTCCCCCTTCCCCTCCTACTACCTATAGAGCTAGTTAGGATTATCTACTTAAGATTATTGTTCCCTCCTTTGAACAAATCAGATGAGAGTACCTCTCAAACAATGCTCATCTCCCTCCCCTCCTTCCCTCTACTATAGTTTTGTACTTCTTCCTGTGATATAATTTGCCATTTTCTGCTTTCCCCTTTCCACACCTCCTATTACATTCCCTTCTCATACTTAAATCATATTTTTGACATGACATCATTTACTTTATGCCCGTTCCCTCTACATATATCCCTTTTATCATAACAGCTGCACAGTTCTCAAGATTAACAGGTATCATCTTCCCTTATAGGGAGGGTAACAGTTTGCCCTAATTGAGTAGCAAGTTTTTGTTTTTGTTTTTTCCCTTCTGTTTACCTTTTTATGATTCTCTGGAGACCTGCATTTGAAGATCAAATAGTCTATTGAGTTCTGGTGTTTTGGTCAGGAAGCTCTGGAAATCCCTTATTTCGTTGAATGACTTTCTCCTTGCCTGAAATGTTATGCTGAACTTTGCTGGGTAGTTGATCCTTGGTTGAAGTCCCAACTCCTTTGCCTTACGGAATATTGGGTTCCAATTCTTTCAGTCTTTTAATGTAGAAGCTGCAAGGTCCTGTGTGATCCTGACTGTGTGTCCTTGATATTTGAATTGTTTCTTTCTGGCTGCTTGTAGTATTTTCTCCTTCACTTGATAGCTCTGGAATTTGGCAACTATATTTCTTGGGGTTTTGAGTTTGGGATCCCTTTCGGGAGGGGAACGGTGGATTCTTTCGATGACTATTTTGCCCTCTGAGTCTAGTACTTCTGGACAGTTTTCCTTGATGATTTCCTGGAAGATATTGTCCAGACTCTTTTCTTCATCATGGGTTTCTGGCAGGCCAATAATTCTTAGATTTTCTCTCCTGGATCTATTTTCCAGGTCAGTTGTTTTTCCAATTAAATATTTTACATTTTCTTCTATCTTTTCATTCTTTAGATTTTGTTTGACTGATTCTTGTTGCCTCATTGAGTCATTAGTTTCTACTTGCCCAATTCTAATCTTCATCGTAGTGTTTTCTTCAGTTAGCTTTTCCATCTCCTTTTTCATCTGACCAATTTTTCCCTTTAAGGAGCTATTTTCTCCATTTAATTTTTGTACTTCTTTTTCCATTCGACCAATTTTCCCAGTTAGGTTTTGGGTTTCCTTTTCCATCTGATCAATTTTCCCAATTAGGTTTTGGGTTTCCTTTTCAATTTGATTAGCTCTTCCTTTTAGGGAATTATTCTCTCCAGTTAATTTTTGAACTTCCTTTTCCATTTCTTCAATTTTCTTTTTCAGGGTGATGTTCTCATCAGTGAATTCTTTTTTTATAGTTTTAAAATCATTGACCAGTTTTTCTTTTATATCCTTCTTCAGACGTTCCAGGTAATCTAGTTGTGCTTGCGAGAAATTCATAGTCCCATCTGAGGTTTCAGATGGAAGTACAGTCTCAGCTCTAACCTCTTTGGTGTTTGTGTTTTGGTCCTTATCCCCATAGAAAGATTCTATGGTTTTTTCACTTTTCGTCTGCTTTTTCCGATTCATGATGTTGGCTGAGTGTTGTAGCTTTTGGTTCTTTCAGTCAGAAGGTACAGATCTTTAAGTTGAGCTGATGTGTGTCTAGGCTAAAAGCAGGCTTTTGTTTTTTGTTTCCCAGATCAACCCTGTGGTTAGCTTGTTAGGTATGTGGGAGGGGTGGTCTGTCCTCAGGATATCTCCTCAGCTGACTTGAGGCAAAGGCATGGTCAGGGGATGGTGATCCCAGCTTCCCTATTGTCTTCCCTTTTCCCCTGGATGGCTGGGGCATGCCTAGAAGCTAACGCGTGTTCCCGCCCCTCCTTGGGCTCGTCTCCTGGCTCTGAGGCTTGCCTGGGTCTCAGTGCGAATTTTCTCTGCCCTGGGTCGTCTGTCCCTCCAGCCTTCTCCGCTACTGTAGGAAGAATCTCCCTTTGCCACTTTTCCAGCCTCTGGTGTTATGAGACCACCCGCCCCCCTCTGCTGTTCCCGCTGATCCAGGATTAATCTGGGGAAGAATTTTATGGTTCCCTCACGGTCATCAGGGGGGAGGAGAGAGCACTTACTGATCACTCTGCCATCCCAGTTCCTGGAAGTTCAAGTAGTGAACCACCGAAGTCCGTCTTCAGGCTGAAGATTTCAAGGGCTGCTGCGCTGATGTCTGGCACTCAGCGGCTCTCACCGGCTCGGCCTGGCTTATCTCCTGCTCCGCTGGTCTCGCCCGCCACTCTCGGGCTCCTCTGGTCCCCTCCGCCCTGCCGCGCTGACCGCGCTGCGCTGTGCGCCGGGGTCTTACCCCCGCGGAACAGATCCCTCCCGTGGACCCTCCGGTCCAGCCTGGGCTCCGAATCCGTCAAAGTCCGTCACCCACTGGATTCTACACCTCCAAAGTCTGGTCAGACTCTCCCCCCAGAGATATCCAGAGGAGTTTTTCCAGGAGCTTAGGTGAGTCGTTGCTTTCACTCCGCCATCTTGGCTCCGCCCTCCAAACAATTTTAAATAACACCTCAAAATGAATTCTGGAGAAGCAAACCCAACAAAAGGATGGGATGAAACAATTTTCCTACCCAAGATAATGAAGAAGAATGATAGGATAAGTCTATCTCACTGGAGAGAGAGTGCAGCATGGTCTATGACAGGCAGTACTCTGGTAAGACAGCAGGAGGCCACTTCAAAGCTTTGTAAGCCAATGAACTGATAAGGGATATTTCTGGAACTCACTATTCACAGATGATAAGGGAATTAGAAAAGAAATTACAAGGAATATTTTTCTGCTACTAGGTGTAGGACTCTGTCGTGTTGCCCCTACACAATTCTGGGTTGCAGTTCTAAGTCAATGAATCATACTAGTAAGTAACTAGTGCTCATAGCTGGAGGAAAGTGGGAAGTCTGGTCACAGTTCCAGGGATTGAAAGTGTTTGTAATCACTCATAGAGCATGAGCCAAGAGAGCAGTGACTACACCTCTCCAAAGACCAGCTCCTTGGAAGAAATAAAAACATACAAACCACAACAATTAGCTCAGAAAACATCACTAGAAAAAAAACCTGAAGGTTAGGACAGTGCCCCTTCTACCCTGGAAGAGAGGCCAGCTTTAACATAAAATTAAAAGTCAAGTAATGTGCTGGAAAAATTAACAAACAACAGCAAGAAAAAAAATCTGATTATATAAAGTTACTATGGTGAAAGAGAAGATAACAGAAACTTATAAGAGAAAAACTTGATAAAATAACTAGATGCAAAGGCTGATAGAAAACTATGAATTAGTGTTAGACTCAGAAAGACTTCTGGGAAGAGCTCCAAACAGATTTTTATTATCACATAAGAGTGGTAGAGAAAAAATAATGAAAAGAAATGAGAGTGATACAAAAGAATAATGGGGGATTTGAGGGGGGAGGAGTGAAGATGGCAGAGTAGAAAGATACACATATGCTACCTCCTAACCCCCATCCCATAAAATACCTGTAAAGAACTCCCAACAAATTCTGAAGCAGCAGAAGCCACAGAACAACATAGTGGAGGAGATTTCTGTTCCAGAGAGACCTGAAAAACTGACCTGAAAGGTGTGTCGTGCACTGGACTGGAGCAGAGCCCAGCCCTGCCTTGGCTACACAGCACTGAGGGGACCATATTCGAGCAGGGTCCAGGGACAGAATCTCCAGCTGCAGCGCAGGTCCTCCACCCACAGGCACCAAAGGTCAGTGAGAGGGTCTTTCCAGCTCGCTGAGAGGGGACTGGGGTGCCCCCATAACTCAGGCCCCGTCGGGAGGCAGCTGCAGAGGCGGGAGCAGACCTGGGCTCCCCAAGCAGGCAGGAACCTGGATCCATTGTTGAAGGTCTCTGCATAAACCCCCTGAGGGAACTGAGCCCGTAAGGTGGCCCTGCCCCCACCTGAGCACCTGAACTTGATCTCACACTGAATAGCAGCCCTGACCCTGCTGAAAGTCCTGAGGCTGGAAGCAGCATTTGAATCTCAGACCCCAAGCACTAGCTGGGCAGATCTGAAGGTGAGATGGGTGTGGATAGGAAATTCAGAAGTCAAGTAACTGGCTGGGAAAATGCCCAGAAAAGGAGGGGGAAATAAGACAATAGAAGGTTACTTTCCTGGGGAACAGATATCTCCTCCCATCCTTTCAGATGAGGAAGAACAATCGTTACCATCAGGGAAAGACATAGAAGTCAAGGCTTCTGTATCCCAAACATCCAAAATAAATATTCAATGGGCTCAGGCCATGGAAGAGCTCAAAAAGGATTTTGAAAATCAAGTTAGAGAGGTGGAGAAAAACCTGGGAAGAGAAATGAGAGAGATGCAAGAAAAACATGAAAAGCAGGTCAACACCCTGCTAAAGGAGACCAAAAAAAATGCTGAAGAAAATAATACCTTGAAAAATAGACTAACTCAATTGGAAAAAGAGGTTCAAAAAACCAATGAGGAGAAGAATGCTTTAAAAGGCAGAAGCAGTCAAATGGAAAAAGAGGTTCAAAAGGTTGCTGGAGAAAATACTTCTTTCAAAATAAGAATGGAACAGATGGAGGCTAATGACTTTATGAGAAACCAAGAAATCACAAAACAATACCAAAAGAATGAAAAAAATGGAAGATAATGTGAAATATCTCATTGGAAAAACAACTGACCTGGAAAACAGATCCAGGAGAGACAATTTAAAAATTATGGGACTACCTGAAAGCCATGATCAAAAAAAGAGCCTAGACATCATTTTTCTTGAAATTATCAAGGAAAACTGCCCTGAGATTCTAGAACCAGGGGGCAAAATAAGTATTCAAGGAATCCACAGATCACCACCTGAAAGAGACTCAAAAAAAGCAACTCCCAGGAACATTGTGGCCAAATTCCAGAGCCCCCTGGTCAAGGAGAAAATATTGCAAGCAGCTGTAAAGAAGCAATTCAAGTATTGTGGAAATACAATCAGGATAACACAAGACCCAGCAACTTCTACATTAAGGGATTGAAGGGTGTGGAATATGATATTCCAGAAGTCAAAGGAACTAGGACTAAAACCAAGAATCACCTACCCAGCAAAACTGAGTATAATACTTCAGGGGAAAATTTGGTGTTTCAATAAAATAGAGGACTTTCAAGCATTCTTGATGAAAAGACCAGAGCTGAAAAGAAAATTTTACTTTCAAACACAAGAATGAAGAGAAGCATGAAAAGGTAAACAGCAAAGAGAAGTCATAAGGGACTTACTAAAGTTGAACTGTCTACATTCCTACATGGAAAGACAATATTTGTAACTCTTGAAACTTTTCAGTATCTGGGTAGTAGGTGGGATTACACACACACACACACACACACACACACACACACAGCACAGAATGAATCGAATACGATGGGATCATATCTTAAAAAAAATGAAATCAAGCAGTGAGAGAGAAACATATTGGGAGGAGAAAGGGAGAAATGGAATGGGGCAAATTATCTCTCATAAAAGAGGCAAGCAAAGGACTTTTTAGTGGAGGGAAAAAGAGGGGAGGTAAGAGAAAAAACATGAAGTTTACTCTCATTACATTAGACTAAAGGAAGGAATAAAATGCACCCACATTTTGGTATGAAAGCCTATCTTATAATACAGGAAAGTGGGGGAGAAGGGGATAAGCAGGGTGTGGGGGATGATGGAAGGCAGGGCAATGGGAGGAGGGAGTAATTTGAAGTCAACACACTTGGGGAGGGACAGGATCAAAAGAGAGAATAGAAGTAATGGTGGGCAGGATAGGATGGAGGGAAATACAGTTAGTCTTACACAACATGACTATTATGGAAGTCATTTGCAAAACTACACAGGTATGGCCTATATTGAATTGGTTGCCTTCCCAAAGGAAATGGGTGGGAAGGAAGGGATGAAGAGAAGTTGGAACTCAAAGTTTTAGGATCAACTGTAGAGTACTGTTCTTGCTACTAGGAAATAAGAAATATGGGTAATGGGGTATAGAAAGTTATCTGACCCTACAGGACAAAAGAGAAGATGGGGACAAGGGAAAGGAGGGATGATAGAAGAGAGGGCAGATTGGTGATAAGAGTAATTAGAATACTCAGTGTTTTGGGGTGGGGGGAGGGGACAAATGGGGAGAAAATTTGGAACCCAAAATTTTGTGAAAGTGAATGTTAAACGTTAAATAGATTTTTTTTTAAAAAAAAGTCATTCTTAAAAACGAAAAGAATAATGGGAAAATAAATCGGTTAATTAAGGAAGCACAAAGAAAACCTTGCAAATTGTACAAAAAAAATTTCACTTAAGGAGACAGCTCCTTAAAAAATAGAATTGGCCAAATGGAAAAAGAAGTACAAAAATTCATTGAAGAAAATAATATCTTAAAAATTAGATTTGACAAGTGAAAGGTTTGACTCCATGAGACATCAAGAAACAATAAAGAAAATCAAAATAATAGAAAGGAAGAAAGTGTGAAATATGTCATTGGAAAAACAACTGATGTGGAAAAGAGATTAAGATCTGCGAATAAGGGATGGATTTGTGGTCACACAGGAGGTAAGGGATCATTATAAGATGAAAACCCAATCATCTTGATTTCATTAAATTCAAAAGTTTTTTTTTTTTTTTCCAAAACAAAATCAATGCAACTAAGATTAGAAAGAAAGTAGAAAACGGGGAAAATATTTTGTAGCAGATTTCCAAGACTTCATTTCTCAAATACATGGAGAACTGAGTCAAATTCACCAGAATATTAGTCACAATTAGAAAATATTGACAGGATATGAACAGGTAGTTTTGCAATGAAGAAATCAACGATGTGTATAGTCATATGAATACATGCTGTAAATCACTCGATTACAGAAATGCAAATTGAAAGAACTCTGAGGTCCTGCCTCTCATCTATCAGATTGCCTAAAAGAATCAAAAAGAAAAAGGATAAATATTGAAGGAGATGGAGGAAATTGGGACAATAATGCACTGCTGGAAGAGCTATGAACTGATCCAACCATTCTGGAGAGTAATTTGGAATTATGTCTAAAAGGTTATAAAACTGCATGGTCTTTCACCCAGCAGTACCACGACTAGTTGTATATCCCAAAGAGATTTAAAAAAAGTTAAAGGACCTATAGGTACAAAAATATTTATAGAAAGTCTTTTTTTGTGGTGTCAAAGAACTAGAAATTGAGGGGATGCCCATCAGTTGAGAAATGTATTAACAAGTTCTGGTACACAATTGTGATGAAATACAATTGTGCCATAAGAAATTATGAGTAGGATGATTTCAGAAAAAAAAAACTTTTAAAATTAACATTAACTGATGCAAAGTTCAGCGAGAAGAATCAGGAAAATAGTCTATATACATTAACAGCAATATTTTATAATGGTAAACTTTGAATGACTAGCTATTCTCAGCAATACAATGAAAAAGACAATTCTAAAGGACTTAGAATGAAAAATGATATCCATGTCTAGAGAAATAGTTGAAAGAGTTTGAAATCAGATTGAATCATGTTATTTTTTTTTTCACTTTTTGGTAGAGGGGTCTGCTTTCTTTGATGATGTGAGTAATATAGAAATATGTTTTGCATGGTTGCATATGCATAGTGTTATTAAATTACTAGTCTTCTCAATATAAAGTGTAAGGTAACAAGGGAAGGGGAGAAATTAGTGCTTTTAAAAATGTATTTTAAAATTGGTTTTATGTATAATTGGATAAATATTTATAAAATGAAGAAAGAGTGAAAAGAAAACAATTCAGCAAAGCCTAGTCATATGTGAAAAAAAATCTGATTTTTTATGCAGTCATCCATCCACATGGAATCCCCCAATTCTGAAAAGAAGAATGTTTCTTACCCACAATTCTTCTAGAGAGCCAGGCTTTATCATGTCAATTTTTCAGAATTAAGTTTTAATTATTTTATTTTGTTGTATGTATGCACATGTGTATGTATAGACACATACATATGTATGTTATATACAAAATGTTTACTGTGTATATGCATAGAAACACACACATATTTGTCTTTCCATGTTTCTCAGCATGTCATATGTATCATTTTATAGCATTGCAATCTTTTCTTAAATCCATGCTCCAAAATTTGTTTATTCATTCCACAATCAATGTATCTACTCTAAAATTTAAATGTTAACATGCTTTTTCGTGCTCCTTAACTTAAGTTAAAGAGTTTCTATAAGAAACTGTCTATTAAGCATAGCTCCATATGTGAAATTGAAATAATTTTTGAAATTATGTTTTTATCATTAATGTCCATCAATGGCAAATAATCAAAAAATAATTCGATTAGTAATCAGTTTAGCCTGAATTATAATTGAAGGATTTGCTAGTTCTTCTTCCCAGTGGTTATACCTTCAATCATGACACTGTTTTTAATATAATAGAGAGGGAGTGTCATATAATTTAAAGAACATTGGGGTGATGAGTCGGGTTGCACTGAAGAACTAGGTAATACTTCTGGATTGACAATTACATGACCTTGGGCAGCCCATTTCATCTGGTGATTCAAGTGGTTATCACATATTAAACACTTTTCATAGATTCTTATTTAATGACTGATAGCTGACCATATTAACTTTTAAAACTTTTTCTTGATTTTAAAATAGAATATTTCCTGCAAGAATATTAAATAATTTTATAGACAACTTTGAATTTGAATTCAGTATGTTTCTTTGTGGGATATTATATGCAATGGTTTATTATAAATTTAAGATATTTTACAGTGTTCTCAAAGTCATACAAATTACATGAAAACCAGAAGTATAATTTAGCTGTTTAGATCATTCATATTAGTTATATTGCAATATGGCAGTTATATGGGAGACTGGATAAAATACTAGATTTGGAGGCAGGAGTTCCTGAATTCAAATATAGACTTATGCACTAATTAGCTACGTGGCACTGAGCAAGTCAATTAATCCCTGTGTGCCTCAGTTTCCTCTCCAGTAGAAGGTATATAAGAGTAGCATATGCCTCCCTGCGATTTGTGATTATAAAATGAGATGATATTTAAAAAATGCTTTACAAAGCTTTAAAACACTATAAAAATGCTAGCTATTAGCAATAGACAGGAAACAATGCAATACAATATTCAACAGGAGAATCATGCAGCAAGCCTTATTCACAAATGAACATCATGTAAATTATTCTCCACTTGTATGTCTTTCAACATACACATGTATTGAGAGCTGTCAGCACCACTGGGAGAGAGTAAGAGAACCAATCCATTTTTATAGCACTTTATATATAGCACTTTAATGCCGTATTATTGGATTATTTTAGTATAATCAGTATAATGTGCCATGCTATAAAAACTATCATTAAGTCCTCTCTAGAATAAAAAGACATCAACAAAACACTTCTCCAAAAAAAAAATCTATATTCTTGTCATACAAAAAAAGACCAGGTGATAGTTAAATTTCACCTCATTGGACATTTTAAAATATCTCTAAGAATTATTTCCTTTACTACTTCCTCATTAAATAAGGCAACACGAATTTTTACAATTTTATTTTATAGTAAAACATTTCTCTAATGTTCAGTGGAATTCCTTTGACTAGGATTTTTCATTTTCAAAATCCTTTAAACAAGAGACGTCAAGAGCAATAAAACCAGTGCTAGCTTCAGTGTTTGGCCTAGGCTCCCCCATATTAACAATGTTATAACCCAACAGTTTTATCTTCAATAATATATAGTAATAATTTCTTTTAATGTCTCATGCTGCAAAGGTAGAGGAAACCAAAATGTCTCTAAACTGTTTGTGTAGCTCCAAACATCACTAGAGAGGAGCATTAGTCATATTTGTAATTCAGTTTTATGGTGCCAATTTAGCTGAAAGGATATATATGTATCTATCTTTTATGGCGTTTTCACTTCAGAGGATTAGAAATGACTTGTTTGTGTAATTCTGGCTAAAAGGGAATGGTTCCTTTGCTGGCATAACTTGCTATTAAGAATGTTTAATCTTGTTGGAAGGAGTGGGCCTTAAATGTAACAGAGGTCACATCTCAAAAAAGACAATAAAGGTTTAAGAAATATATGGGGAAATGCTGGTAAATTGTGAGACCAATTTCAGTCTCCTTATAAGAAAAAGAAATATATAGAAGATATTTGTTAGACCACCAGATGTTCTAGGAGGCTCAATGTGGCTTTCAGCTGCAAGACAAATATATTGACATGGGGTAGGTGGGGGTGGGGCAGAATTCCTTTCCCCTACTCCCTCTGCTGTGGTCCTATTTTTATAATTTAAGGCTACAAAAAGCAAAAAAACTTTCTATTGATTATTCATCCTACACAAGGTCTCGTCACATTCATTATGTGTATGTACCTTCATGGAGGAGTGTTGGGTTTTTTTTGTTTTGTTTTGAGAGGGGAGTGATTCGCCTTTATTTACAGTTTGGAAGTTTCCAATTTTCTGAATGTACAGAGTTTCTAAGCATAATTAAATATTATTGGTATTGGATGACTTGAGTCCTAGTTTTGCTCCACACAAACTCATTCCCTTACTAACACACATTATTATGCTCTGAATAGAAGTTTAGAGCTGGACAGAACTCAAGTGAACATGTAATCAAAACCCCTCAGTTTATGAAGGAAGTGTGACCAACGTACACATGCATTTTTTAATCTTATATCCCACTCTTCCCTTCCATACAATATACATTTCAACTACACTCTACACTAAATTTCTCACCACTCACCCCAAAATATACCATGATTTGTTGTTTGTTCTTTACTAAAGCTCTGCCTAGAAGGCTTCCTCACATTCCACCACCACACCTTACCTGTCCATCCCTAACCATCTTTGAAGGCTGAAATACGCCCCTCTTCAGGAACCATTTCCCCGATCCTACCTATCAGAAGAAATGTCACTTCTAAGAACTTCTATATTGTTTGTTTATATACCTTTTATTGTGTTTTCATGCCCTAGTTTGTAGTACAGATATTTATATTTATGTATTCTAACATGCCATGGACTCTGAGTATAGGGGCCATTTCTTATTCATCTTTGTCATCTTCTCTGACATTTTTAAACAACTTTAAACAAAAATTTTGATTTCCAAACACTTTTGCCTGTCCTCTTCTTCCTCCCCCTTCCCCAAATGAGAAGGCAAAAAATTGGATATAGATTATACAGGTGAAGTCATACAAAATATATTTCCATATTAGTCATGTTGTAAAAGAAGATACAAACCAAACCAGAACAAACAAGAATCGTAAAGTTTAAAGAAAAGTATGCTTTGATCCTCATTCAGACTACATCAGTTTACTAAGTCCTTCAGAACTGTCTCTGCTCTTTGTATTGTTGAAAAGAGTTAAGTCATTTAGAGTTGATAATTATAAAATATTATTGTTAGTGTGTACAAAGTTCTCCTGGTTTTCCTCACTTTACATTAGTTCAAGTGAGTCTTTCCAGGTTTTTTCTGACAACATCATGCTCATCATTTCTTCTATCATAATGGCATTCTATCACAATCATGTACCATAGCTTGCTCAGCCATTCACCAATTAGTGGACATCCCTCAATTTCTACTACAAAAAGAGCTTCTATTTTTGTACATGGAGATCCCTTTAAATTTATTTTATTTTGATCTTTTTGGCATACACGGTATTTCCTGATGAAATAATGTATGCAGTTTTTTAGTCCTTTTGGCAAAATTACAAATTATTCTTCAGAGGGCAGAGCAAAATAGTAAAGCAGAAGCAGGGAACTGCTTGAGCTCTCCCCAAAAACCCCTCAAAGGAAGAGTAAAAAAATTACCCTAAACAAATTCTAGAGTAGCTGGAGCCACAAAATGACAGACTGAAGCATTTCCAGCCCAAGTCAATCTGGGAGTTTGATAGGAAGAGCGCATGGGCTACACTGGGCTACAAGCATAGTGCAGCTCAGCATAGGCCATGCTTGGGTGGGTGAAGCTGGAGCAGGCCTAACAGAACTTAATTTTGGGTGACTATGGCAATTTCCAGACTTTTCAACCCCAAAATGACAAATATAGCTTTGAAGGTCATTGGGAAGGGTCGATCACCTGACAGAGAGGGGACTGTGATCTGGCCCCAGCCCCACTCCAGGGTTGCAGCAGGCACTGTTGAAGCAGGGGCTGCTTCTGGAGCTCTATCTTTAACAAAGAGCTCAAAAGTCAACTAACTGGCAGGGAAAATGAGAAAACAGATTTTAAAAAACCCCAACTATAGATTCTTACTTCCTCAGTGAAAAGGTATTTTTTTATGTCACTGGTGATGAGTAATATCAAAACATACAACAGAAGAAGATGGCAAAGTCAAAGATCATGATTCCAAAAGCCTCCAAGAAAATATGAATTGTTCTAAGGCCATGAAAGAGCTCAAAGATGATTTTGAAAATAAAATAAGAGAAATAGAGGGAAAATTGGGAAGAGAAAGATAACATTTGTAATTTATAAGACCATTCTCAGTATTAGGATAGTTAGAGGGAATATATATGTGTGTATGTGTGTGTATGTGCGTATGTGTATGTATATATATATGTGTGTGTGTATACATACATACACATATACATCTACAGAGAGAGAGAGGGCCCAAGGTAAGCTGAATATGAAGGGATGATATCTAAAAACATAAAATTAAGTATTGAGAGGAATGTACTGGGAGAAAAAGAGAGAGGTAGAACATAGTCAATAATCTCACATAGAAGAAGCAAGAAAGAGCTTTTACAATAGAGGGGAACAGGGGAAAGATGAGAGGGAAAAAGTGAGCCTTCCGTTCATTGAATTTGGCTTCAAGAGGGAATAACATATATATTCTATTGCATATGGAAGTTTATCTCATCCTACAGGATAATAGGGAGAAGAGGAATGTTAGAAGGGGTGGCAAATTGGGTGAAGGGGTAATTAGAATGAAACCCTTTTGTAGAGAGACAGGTCAAAGGAGAGACTAGAATAAATGGAGATGGGAAAGGATAGACGAAAATGTAGTTAGTCTTTCACAACATGACTATTATGGAAGTGTTTTGCATGCCTACACATGTATAATCTCTATCAACTTGCTTGTCTTCTCAATCAGGGTGGGTGGAGAGGAAGGAAGAGAAAAGATGTGGAACTCAAAGCTTTAAAAATGGAAGTTTAAAATTGTTTTTACATGCAACTAGGCAATAAGATAAGTAGGCAATGAGTTATTGAAGTCTATTTTACCCTACAGGAAAATGGAAGGAGAAGGGATAACGGGGAGTGGGGTGTGGAGGAGGGGAAACTTGGTGATAGAAGGAAGGGCAGACTGGAGAAAAATGTAATCAGAATACACACTGTCCTTGGGTGGTGGGAGGGGGAAGATTGGGAGAAAATTTGAAATTCAAAATTTTGTGAAAGTGAATGTTAAAATTTGAAAATAAATGAATTTAATAAAAAAAATACTCTTCAGAATGAATGGATCAGTTCACATCTCCACCAACAGTGCATTTGGATCCCAATTTTCCTACTCTTCATTTCTCATTTTCCTTTTCTGTCATATTAGCCATCTGATAGATTTGGGGTGTAGATCAGTTCTTTTGATTTGCATTTCTCTAATCAATAGTGATTTATAGCACTTTGTATATGATGATAGCTTTGTGTTTTTTTTTACATCTGAAAGCTACCTATTTGTATCCACTAACCAGCTGGGAAATGACTTGTATTCTTGTAAATTTAGCTCATTTCTCTACATATTTGAGAAATGAAGGCTTTAATCAGAGAAATTCTCTGTAAATTTTCTTCTAGTTTTCTGTTTTCTTTCTATTTGTTATGAATTGGTTTTGTTTGTGCAAAAATGTTTAAATTTAATGTAAACAAAATTATCTATTTTTCATTCTGTAGTTCTCTCTATCCCTTGTTTATCACAAAGTCTTCCCTTCTTCAAGGATCTGATAGGTAAAATGCCCCACGGAACCCCAAATTGCTGATGGTAACATCCTTTACGACTAAATCATGTACCCATTTTGAATTAATCTTGGTATATAGTGCAAAATGTTGGTCTATGTCTAGTTTTGCCATTCTGTTTTCCAGTTTTCCCAGCAGTTTTTTTTCAAATAGTGAGTTCTTATCCAGAAAAGTTATTTGAGTTCATCAAAAACTAGATTACTACAATCATTTACTACTCTGTGTTGCATAGCTATTTCATTGATCCATCACTCTACTTCTTGACCAGTAACAGATTATTTTGATGATTACTGATTTGTAATGTATTTTAAGATCTCATTTGTCTGGTCCAGCTTCCTTCATTTTTTTTTACTGATTCACTTAATATCCTTTGTCTTTCCAGATAGATTTTGTTATTATTCTGTTTATAGTTCTAGAAAATAATTTTGGTAGTTTGGTATTGCACTGAATAAGTAATTAATTTACATAGAATTATCCTTCCTATAATATTGTCTTGAACAATTCATATTCTTTTCTAATCATTTGTATCTGACTTTATTTGTATGCAAAGTGTTTTATATTTATGTTCATTTAGTTTCTGTGTTTGTCTTAGTACACAGAATCCAAGTATTTTAAATAGTCTACAATTATATTAAACAGAATTTCTCTATTTGTTGATAAAACGTAGAAATGCTGATGTTGTTTTATATCTTGCAACTGTGTTAAAGTTGTTCTTTTTTCCACCTATTCTGTTAGTTGATTATGATTCTCTAAGTATGTTATCATGTCACATGCAGAGTGATAGTTTTGTTTCCTCATGGCTATTCTACTTCCTTCGAATTATTTTTCTTCTATTACTATGGCTAGAATTTTTAGAACAATCTATAATAATAGTTGCAATAATCAGTAACTTTGCTTCAGTCTTGATTCTATTAAGATTTCTTACTCATCCCTGTTACAAATAATACTTGTTGATGGTTTTAGATAGACGCTACTTAAAATGTTAAAGAAAGTTCTATTCATTCCTCTTCACTCTAATGTTTTTCATAGGAATGAATGATGTATTTTGTCAAAAGGTTTTTCTTCATCTATTGAGTAATCATATGATTTCTGTTGATTTTGTTTTTGTTATGGTCTATTTTGTTGATAGTTTTCCTAATATTGTACCAGCCCTGAATTCCTAATATAAATCTCACCTGGTCATGTTGTGTGATCTTTGTGATATATTTCTGTAACATTTTTTGCTAATGCTATTTTTAAAATTTTGGCATTAATATACATTAGGAGAATTAGCCTTTTTCTTTTCTCTGTTTTCACTCTTCCTGGCTTAGGTTGTCAGTACTGTATTTGTGTCATAAAAGTAATTTGGTAAGACTCTTTCTTTTCTTTGTTTATTTAATTAATTTTTGATTCATAATGTTCACTTTTATAAGATTTTCAGTTAAGTTCACCCCTACTTGTCAAGATGCCATAAAATATGATATAGGCTCTATGTACATGATCATATTAAACATATTTAGACAATAGTGATGTTATGAAAGAATCGAAAAAAGGGTAAAAAGCATGAGAAATGAAAACAAAACATCAAAACAACAAAAAAGAGAAATGTGTTCTTCAATCTGCATACTCCACAATCCTTTCTCTGGATCTAGAACAGGATTTCTTCCTGTAACCAACTTTACTTCTCTAAAAATTTGGAAGTAATAACACTTGATATATATATATATATATGTATATTATTGATACTTCATTGTGTATGGTATCTTTGCAGCAATATGTAGTTTCCTCCCTTATCCATTTTAATTAAACCTATTTATGGTATTGCTTTGTCTGAGATCAAGATTGCTATCCCTGCTTTTTTAAAACTTCAGTTGAAGCATAATATATTCTGTTACAGTCTTTTACCTTTACTCTGTGCATATCTCTTCATCAAATGTGTTTCTTGTAAACAACATATTGTAGCATTCTGATTTTTAGTACACTCTGTTATCTACTTCCATTTTGTGGGAGAGTTCATCCCATTTACATTTACAATTAGGATTATTAACTGTCCTTTCCTCCATCTTATTTTTCTCCATTTGTACTTTTATCTCTCCTTTCACATTTTCCATCCTCACACTTGTTTTGCTTCTGACCACCACCTCCCTTAACATCCCTTCCCTTCTATCACCTTCTCCCTTTTCTTTCTCCTTTCCCCTATTACTTATTCCTTCCCTTCTTCCCTGCTTTCTATTCAACCTCTACTTTTTCTTTCCCCTTTCTTCTTCTTTTTCCCTATTTAAGAGGTTTCCATAACCAATTGAATGAGTATGTGATTTCCTTTTTGATTCAATCCGATGTGACTAAGGTTCAAACAATGCTTGTCCTCTTTCCCTTCTTTCCCTCTAGGGAAATTATAGGAAAATCTATAATATGTCTTTGCACTTCTTTCTATGACATAATTTAATTTATCCTGCCTCCCTCTTTCCTCTTATCCCAGTACTATAATTTTTTAAACCACTTAATTATTTTTTATCATCACATCAAATTTAACTTATTCCCACACCATCTGTCTATGTATATGCCTTCCAAATGCCATAATAAAAATATAGTTCTCAAGAGTTACATCTTCCTGTGGCATGGATGAAAACAATTTTACCTTATTAAATAGTGTATTTTTTTTGTATTCTTCTCTTGAGTTGTATTTGAAGATTGAATTTTCTGTTCACGTTTGTTCATTTGTTTTATAATTAGGAATGATTGAAAGCTCCTTATGTCATTGAATGTCTACCTTCTCCCTTGAAAGATTACGTTCAACTTTGGTGTATAGTTGATACCTGTTCATAATCCAAGTTCCTTTGCCTTTCAGAATATCATATTCCAGGCCCTGAAACCCTTTAATAGAGAAACTTCTAATTCCTTCATAATCCTGACTGCGGTTTCACTATATTTATATTGCTTCTTTCTGGCTATTTGTAACAATTTTTCTTTGACCTTATACTTCTGGAGTTTGGCTACAATTATTCCTTGGAATTTTCATTTTAGAGTCTATTTCAGGAGGTGATTGCAGCATTCTTTCAATGACTTACTCTGGTTTTATGGTATCAGAACAATTTTCTTTCATAATTTCTTAAAGGATCCTGCCCAGGCCCTTTTTTGATTATGGCTTTCAGGTACACCTATAATTCTTAAAGTATCTTTACTGGATCTACTTTCCATGTCAGTTGTTTTTCCAATCAGTACTTCACATTTTCTTCTATTTTTTTCTATTCTTTTGATTTTGTTTGATTGACTCTTGATGTCTCATAGAGTTATTGACGTGGTCAATTCTAATTTTTTAATGAATTAATTTTTTCAGTGAGCTTGTGTACCTCCTTTTCCATCTAGCCAATTCTATTTTTTAAGAAGTTGTTTTCTTCAGTGATTTTTTTCCCTATTTGGCAAATTGTATTTTTTAATGAATTGTGTTCTACAGTCAATTTTTGTCCTTTTTGTAAGCTGTTGATTCTCTCTTGTATATTTTTCATTTCTTTCCCCAATTTTTCTTCTACCTCTCTTATTTGACTTTTTAAAGCCTTCTTGATCTCTTCCAAGAAGACTTTTAAAGCTTGAAATCAATTCATATTCCCCTTTGAGGTTTTGGATGTGGGTATATTGACAATGCTGTCTTCTTTCAAGTTTGTGTTTTGATCTTCTGTCCCCACAGAAACAGTGTATGATCAGTGTTTGTTTTTGCTTCTTTCTCATGATGTTTGCCTATTTTGTGATTTTTAAAGTTGAACTCTCCTAATGGAGCACAGGGGTCACTGTCTCAAGCTTCTTCTGAGGAGATCCTAGGGCCAAGTCACTTACTTTGTGCCCTGGGGCTCAGGTGCTGAGCACTGGAGGCTGTAGGGGTTTGGCAGCTTACCTGGTGATTAGCTGGGGTCCTAGTGTTGGTGTCTGGCATTAACTGAGCCCAAGTAGTATTTTTCTTTGTTTTGCCAGGTTTGAGCTGAACACAGGGAGGTTTGGCTGCAGAAGACACCTGTCCACCTGGGGCTGAACTAAGGCATGCAATGACTCACTTCTGGGGGGACATCTGCCCACATGGGACTACACTAAAACACAAGATTTTCAGCTGCCAGAGGGCATCTGCCTGTCTGGGGTTCTGCAGTGCACATGGTGGTTCTCTTGTCTGTGCTTAGACACATGGGAGGGCTTTGACCTGCTCCACCACATTGGAATTTAGAATCTGTCACTGGTTTATTGAGGTGAAGTCTATCACTGATTTTCTGGGATATCACCTTTCCTGGACTGTGCTCCCCTTTTATCCAAGTGAGAGAGACCTTATTTGCTGATCCACTAAGTCTCCTGGATCACAAAATTACTGTCTCTTTCTTCTGGCTCCACTTTTCCAGGATTTGTTCTAGGGCACTTTTAATGAGTGTTAGGGAATGAGAATGAGGTAAGGACAGCAATTAACTGCTTACTCTGCCATCTTGGCTTCCAGAATTTGGTAGAACTTAGTCTATTTTTCCAAATAGTTTAAGATTTAAAATTGATTGGAATTAATTTTTTCTTTAAATATTTGGTAGAGTTCACTTGTAAATCCTCCTGGTCCTGTTGGGTTTTCTGAGGAGTTTAATTTTTTAAGAGTGATTCATTTAAGTATTCAATTTTCTCTTCATTAAATTCACCCTTTTCATTTTGATTCTGGTCATTTGGTTTTCTTCTTTTTTAAAATCAAATTAACCAAATGTTTATCTATTTTATTGTTTTTTCCATAAAATAATCTTTTAGTTTTATTTATTACTTCAATAGTTTTCATACTTTCAATTTGATTAATCTCTCCTTTGATTTTCAGAATTTCTAATCCAGTTTTTAATTTGGGAATTCTACTCCCTTCTTTTTCCTTTTTTTTAGTTGCATCTCAATTCATTGATCTCTTCTATCTATATTTTGTTTATGAAACTTTTTACAGTTTTACATTTTCACATAAATACTGCTTTGGCTGCATTCCACAAACTTTAGCATGTTAGATCACTGTTGTCATTCTCTTTAGTGAAATTATTGATTGTTTTGATGACTTGTTCTTTGATCCAGTCAATATTTATGAGTAGAATTATTTTCTTCAGGGTGCACTTGTGCCTTTTATTTCATCTGGGCAATTCTGCTTTTTAATGAGTTACCAAGGAAAGGCCCTTGCTCCCCTGTAGCTGGAAGAGCTGGTGTTGATTTTGGCCCTGGGACTGCAACCAAATGTCTTGCTCTCTTATAGCCATAAGAGCTAGTGCTCCTCTCTGACTTTGAAGGGGGCCCTTGCTCCCATATTACTAACCAGAGCTACTCCACTCCTCCTGGGAATTTTGACTCAAAACTTAATATGGGTAATGTTGTTGCTAAACAAGATGAACTTCGTGGGGGTCTAGCCAAGATGAAAGAGTAACAGCACATACTTTCTAGAGCACTGCCCCCAAGTCCAGTCAAATACCTGTCAAAATGGTTCTAAAGAAATTCTGGAGCTGTAGAACCCACAGAATGATAGAGTGAAGCAAATCTCCAGCCCAGGATAGACTGAAAGGTTGCAGGGAAGTGCAGCAGGCAGGGTGCAGTCCAGAGTGGACTGTGTAGGCACAGACAGGACCTGAACAGGCTTTGGGAAGACTGAATCTCTCCCACTTGTGGCAGTTCTCAGACTTCAGGACACCAAAAAGCTGAGGACAAATTGGAAGGTGAGTGGGAAAAGGTTGTGGGACCAATGTGTGAGAGTGGAGTGGTCTGGAGAAAGAACCAGGGTGGGGGAAGGGGGTGGAGGAACTAGCAGCAGCAGCAGGGGCAGAGACAGTGACTGTTTTTGGAGCTCTAGGCCCACAGATTGTGGGGGAATTGAGTGGCTGTCAGTACAATCCCCCACTCCCACAGGAAGAAGAGATATACCTTGAGAAAGAGCTCAAAAGTCAAGTAAAGGACTGGGGAAAGGAGCAAAAATCAAAAGAAGAATCAGATTATAGAATCTTACTTTGGTGACAAGGAAGACCAAAACATGCAAACAGAAGACAACAAAGTCAAAGCCAAAGCTCATCCACCCAAAGCTTCCAAGAAAAATATGAATTGTTCTCAGGCTATGAAAGAGCTCAAAAAAGATTTTGACAATCAAGTAAGAGAAGTATAGCAAAAACTGGGAAGAGAAATGAGAGTGATGCAAGAAAATTATGAAAAACTAATCAACTGCTTGCTAAAGGAGACTGAAAAAAATACTGAATAAAAATAACATTGTAAAAAAATAGACTAACCCAAATGACAAAAGAGATAGAAAAAAACCAATGAAGAAGAAGAGAATGCCCTAAAAAGAAGAACTAGTCAGATGGAAAAGGAGGTCCAAAAGCTCACTGAAGATAATAATTCTTTAAACATTAGAATGGAACAGATAAAAGGTAATGACTTTATGAAAAATAAAAAAAAAACCGAAACTATAAAACAAAACCAAAGAATGGAAAAAAATAGAAAACAATGTAAAATAACTTATGGAAAGAGCAACTGACCTGGAAAATAGATCCAAGACAGGCAATTTAAAAATTAGGGGACTACCTAAAAGCCATAATCAAAGAAAGAGCCTTGACATCACTTTTCAAGACATTATCAAGGAAAACTACCCTGATATTCTAGAAGCAGAATGTAAAATAAACATTGAAAGAATCCACCCATCATCTCCTGAAAGAGATACCAAAAGAAAAACTGCTAGGAAGATTGTAGCTAAATTCCAGAACTCCTAGGTCAAGGAGAAAATATTTCAAGCAGCCAGAAAGAAAAAATTCTGATACTGTGGAAATATAATCAGGATAGCACAAGATCTAGAAGCTTCTACATAAAGGGACTGTAGGGCTTTGAATACGATATTCCAGAAATCAAAGGAACTAGGACTAAAACCAAGAATCACCTACACATAAATTTGAGTATAACACTTCAGGGGAAAAAATGGTCATTCAGGACCAAATATGACAGAGTGAGAGCAACTACACACCTAACCTCTAAGATAAACACCTTCAGATACATCAAAAAAGAGAATCTGAATGAATTTTGGAGGGGCAAAATCCAATAATAGACAGATTTTGGCAGATTCAAAGCCCAGCACACACTGGAAGGTCAACGGGAAGGATCCCTTGTGCAGGCCTGGAGGAATGCACAGAGCACACCACACAGGCTGTACAAGTACAGTTCTGCCATGGTAGGGAAGAGCAGGAATCCCTGGGAGGCAGTGGGTGCACTGAGGAATCTCAGGCATATGAGCCCAGGACAGGAGTCCACTGGAACCGAGCAAGTGAGAGCCATGGAGCCCCAGGTAACTGCAGTAGCTGCTCCTGAGACTATCAGTCTGCAGATTAAATGTCTGTAAGATACCTACTTGAGCTTCCAGTAGCCAAGATGGCCAAGTGAAGGCCAACAAATGGTCTACCTCTCACCTTGTTAACCTTGAAAGATCCATAAAATGTTTGCTCAGGAAAAATCCCGGAACAGTGGGATCACCTGAAGGGTCAAACAGTCTCTTACCTGGTGAGGCTAGGAAAATCGCAAAGGGGGGTCCCTCTTGCTGTGGCTGAAGGGGACCAATGAAAGACTGGAGCTATCTCAGAAAACCCCACCTCAGCGAACCGGGAGGACATCCTGAGCCCCAGGGGTTTGAGACATCCAATGGTGAACACCAGGACCCCAGGCATGCCTCAGCACCCTAGTGTGTTCATCATTTGTTGCTGAAAAAAGACCATGCCATCAGAGAAATGATGACATGACTTGCATTTGACATTGTTTTGAGTGATTGAAGACTGTACAGGGTACCAGCCTCACTTTTCCTCCAGAGTCATCTGAATCCAGTCACCAGATATTCATCAGGATGACTGGAGATGACACCCAGGATGAGACATTTGGGGTTAAATGACTTGCCCAAGGTCACACAGCTAGTGAGTGTCAAGTGTCTGAGGTGAGATTTGAACTCAAGTCCTCCTGACTCCTGCACTGGTGCTCTATCTACTGCACCATTGGGAAGACACTAGGACAGATGGGCTCATCAGCCACTGAGCTTGTTTATGTTCTTGCTCAGCAAAGGAGACCTCCTGTGGCCAGATTACCACTCTTCCACACTTGATATAGCTAGGTCCAGGATAATACAAAAAGACTTCACTTGACTTCTGCTTTCCAACACCAGCCAGCATAGCATCATAGTTACTAGCTGAAAGAACCAGAGGCCACAACACACAAAGCCTCAAGTTTAAGGCACAAGAACAGTGAGACAGAGCCCCTTGGGTACCAGAAGCAGATATCTACTTTAAAAGCCAGGAAAAGGGTGATCACCATGAGTAAGAAGCAAAGCAGAAAGGCAAAAACCACAGAATATTTCTATGGGTAAAAGGACCAAAACATGAATACCAAAGAGGTCAGCATTGAGACTGTATTCCCATCTGAAACTTCAGTAGGGAATATAAACTGGTCTCAAGCACAAAAAGCATTTTTGAAGAGCTGAAGTAAGATTTTGAAAGTCAATTAGAGAAACAGAAGAAAAACAGGCTAATGATTTTAAAAACAGGAAAAAAGAATTCACTGAAGAGAACATCTCCTTAAAAAGAAAAACTGGACAAATGTAAAAGGAGGTACAAAACATAACTAGAGAAAAGAACTCCTTAAAAGGAACAATTGGACAGATGGAAAAGGAGATGCAAAAACTAACTGAAGCAAACAATTTCATAAAAAATAGAATCAGGCAAGTAGAAGCTAATGATTCTATGAGATATTAAGAGTGAGTCAAACATATTCTAAGGAACAAAAGATAGAAGAAAATGTAAAATATCTAACTGGAAAAAGAACTGATCTAAAAAGTAAATCCAGGAGAAAAATGCTAAGAATTATTGGTGTACCAGAAATCCATGATGAAAAAAAGAGCCTGGACAGTATTTTCCAAGAAATCATCAAGGAAAACTGCCAAGAAGTCCTAGATCCAGAGGACAAAATAGTCACCAAAAGAACCCACCATTCAACTCCTGAAGGGGATCCTAAAGTAAAAACACCAAGGAATATTGTTGCCAAATTCCAGAACTGTCAAGTGAAGGAGAAAATACATCAGACAGCCTGAAAGAAACCATTCAAATATTGAGGAGCTACAGTCAGGATCACACAGGACCTTAGAGCTTCTACATTAAAAGATCAAAGAAATTGAAATATGATATTCTGAAAGGCAAAGAAGCTGGGGCTACATCCAAGGACCAATTACCCAGCAAAGTTCAGCATAACATTTCAGGAAAGGAGATGGACATTCAATGAAATAAGAGATTTCCAGACCTTCATAATGAAAAGGCCAGAGCACAATAGAAAATTCAATCTTCAAATGCAGGTCTCAAGAGAGGCATTCTAAGGTAAACATGGGGGAAAAAAAGACTTTGTTATTCAATATGCGAAAACTGTTTCTGTCTCTATAAGGGAAGATGATACTTGCTAATCTTGAAAACTGTATATTTATTATGATACATGAAGGAGATATGCATAGACAAAAGGAGTGGTATATAGTAAAGGATATCATGATAAAAATGTGATTTAAGAGTGCAAAGGGACTGTAATGGGAGACATGAAAAAGAGGAGTCAGAAAGTGGTAAATTACATCAGAGGAAGACAATAATATATTATAGTAGAGGGAAAGAGGGGAGGGAGACTAGCATTGCTTGAGAGTTATTCTCATCTGATTGGGTACAGGGAGAGAACAACAAATTCAGTTAAGTATAGAAATACAACTAGCTCTACAGGCAATAGGAAGAGAAGAGGGAAAGAAAAGGGAGGGGTAGCTAAAAGGGAGGAGAGACTTAGTAAGGGAAAAGGTATTTAAAAGGGAGAAGGACTGAAAGAAGAGAGGGAAGACTGAGGGAGGTGGTGGTCAAAAATTAAAACTATTGTGGAGGGATAAGGAGAAGGGAGAACTAAAAGAATAAATGGGGGGAAAAGGGACAGAGGGAAAGACACAGATAGTAATCATAACTGTGAATGTGAATAGGATGAACTCTCCTATAAAATGAAGATGGATAGCAGAATGGAATAAAAATGACAATCCAACAATATGTTGTTGTTTACAAGAAACATATTTGAAACGGATGCATACACACAGAGTAAAGGTAAAAGTTTAGAGCAAAATAGATTGTGCTTCAGCAGATGTAAAAAAGCAGGGGTAGCAATCTTAATCTCAGACAAACAAAAGCAGAAATAGATCTAATCAAAAGCAATACGGAAGAAAACTATACCCTATTAAAAGGCACCATAGACAACGGTGCAATTTCAATACTGAACGTATATGCTCCAAGTAGTATAGTATCCAGATTCTTAGAGGAAATGTTAAGGGAGTTGCAGGAAGAAATAGACAGCAAAGCTATACTGGGAGGTTGGAGAGACTTCAAACTACCCGTCTCTGAACTTCAAAAATCTAACCTCGAAAGAAACAAGAAAGAAGTTAAGGTGGTGAATAAAGCTCTGGATAAGGTAGACACGATACATCTCTGGAGAAAACTGAATGGGGACAGGAAGGAATATACTTTTTTCTCAGTGGTACATGGCACATATACAAAAACTGACCATGTACTAGGCCATAAAAAGCCTCACAACCTAGTGCAGAGATAGTCAATGCATTCTTCTCTGATAATAATGCCATAAAAATTACATGTAATCAAAGGTCATGGAAATATAAATCAAAAATTAATTGGAAACTGAACAATCTAATAGTAAAGAATGACTGGGTTAAACAACAAATTGTAGAAACAATCAACAACTTCATTCAAGAGAATGATAATAATGAGACAACTTACCAAATCTTATGGGATACCACAAAAGCAGTTCTTAGGACAAGTTTTATATCTTTGAATACCTACATGATTAAAAGAGAGAAAGAGGAGATCAATGAATTGGGCATGCAGCTGAAGAAGCTAGAAAAAGAACAAATCGAAAATTCCCAAGTAAATGCCAAAGTAGAGATACTGAAAACCAAAGGAGAGATTAATAAAATTGAAATTAAGAAAACTATTGAACTAATGAAAAAAACTAAGAGTTGGTTTTATGAAAAAAAATAAAATTGATAAACCTTTGATTAATTTGATGAAAAAAGAGGAAAACCAAACTACCAATATCAAAAATGAAAAGGGTGAACTAACCTCCAAAGAGGAGGAAATTAAAACAACAATTAGAAATTACTTTCCCCAAATGTATGCCCATAAATTCAACAATCTAAAGGAGATGAATGATTATTTAAAAAAAAAATAAATTGCTCATATTAAGAGAAGAGGAAGTTGAATACTTAAATAACCCCATGTCAGAAAAAGAAATTAAAGATATCACCAACGAACTCCCTGGGAAAAAATCTCGAGGGCTGGATGGATTTATTCTGTCAAACATTTAAAGAACAGTTAACTCCAATACTGTAGAGACTACCTGGAAAAATTAGTGAAGAAGGACTCCACCTAAATTTTTTTTGTGATCTAAATATAGTTCTGATACCTAAACCAGGAAGAACCAAAACAGAGAAAGAAAATTATAGACCAATATCTGTAATGAATGTAGATGCAAAAATTTAAATAAGATTTTAGCAAAAAAAATTAAACAATGAATCACAAGATTAATACATTATGATCAGTTAAGATTTAGACCAGGCATGCAAAGCTGGTTCAATATTAGGAAAACTATCAACATTACTGATCATATCAACAACAAAACTAACAGAAACCATATGATTATCAGAACAGATACAGAAAAAGCTTTTCACAAAATACAACACCCATTCCTATTAAAAACACTGGCAAGCATAGGAATAAATTGAACCTTCCTTAAAATAATAAGCAGTATCTACCTAAAACCTTCAACAAGCATTATATGCAATGGGGATAAGCTAGATGCATTTCCAGCAAGATCAAGGGTGAAATAAGGATGCCCATTACCACTACTGTTATTCAATATGGTAATAGAAATGTTAGCTATAGCAATAAGAGAAGAAAAAGAAATTGAAGGAAATAGAATAGGCAAAGAAGAAACTAAGTTATCATCCTTTGCAGATGGTATGATGATATACTTAGAGAATCCCAGAGACTCAAGTAAAAAACTACTTGAAATAATAAACAACTTTGGCAAGGTTGCAGGTTACAAAATAGACCCAGATAAATCATCTGTGTTTCTACATATTACTAACAAAACCCAACAAGAGATAGAAAGAGAAATTCCATTTAAAGCTATGGTAGATACTATTACATATGTGAGAGTCTAACTGATAAAACAAATCCAGGGACTTTGAACACAATTACAAAACTCTTTTAGCACAAAAATGTCATATCTAAGTAAGTGGAGAAACATTAGTTCCTCACGGGTAGGCTGAGACAATATAATAAAAGTGGCAATTCTACCTAAATTAATTTACTTATTCAGTGCCATATCAATTAAACTACCAAATAATTGTTTTCCAGAGCTAGAAAAAATAATATAATATTTTATCTGGAAGAAGAAACAGTAGAGAATGTCAAGGGAACTAATGAAAAGCAATGTTTGGGACGGTGACCTAGCCCTATCAGATCTCAAATTGTATTATGAAGCAGAAATTATCAAATTTTTTGGAAATGAATGTTGGAAACTAAAAATAAAGTGGAATTAAAAAAAAGAAAACAATTGAACTTCACCCAGAGTCACCAAAGGGTCACCTGTAATCTCTTTCTGTCTAGTGGTCTGTCGCCTTTATCCAATCTATGCTGAGAACTTCTGAAGCTGTTGATGTTGTAGCCACCATCACTGTTGCTGCTATAGTGTGCACTCTGACTCAGCCCTGCTAGGTGTCACAAACCTCCCCATAAGACAACAGACTGAAGATGTCTTAGGCTAGAAAAATATTTGATGCTGACCTTTTGTTGGTTCTACTGCTCCAGAATGCTTCTTGAGGCATTATTTTAAAGTTGTTAGGAAGGGAATCTTGGGAGAATTTTGCCTCTACTCACTGATGGTTGTTCTTATTGTGTTTAGTTTCTCCTGAGCCTTTTGCAAACCTTTACAAATATAGGAGAATATGATAAAATTGGATCCCACTGACTTGCCCTATAAATCAAATTTTATATGAATATTCCACACTCTAATGAAATGTTCAAGCTTGGCTGAGGCTCTGTGATGTGACTCACAAGAAAACTAATGCAAACTTAGGTTTCATTAAGAAATGTATGATATCCAGAGCAAGGGAGGTGATAGCCCCACTATATCTTGTTTTTGTCAGACCACAGCTGAGGTACTAAGTTTAAGTTTGGATTTCAAGATTTATGAAAAATCTTGATAGGTTTGAGAATGTCTCAAAGAAGGGAACAGTGACAGAGAAGAGCTTAACTTGAGATCAGATATAATTTGCACCACTGAAACAAAAATGAAGGCATCAGACCAGATAGGTACTTAACTCTAATAAATTAGATTCATTTGTGCTGGTTGGCAGGGAGTAAAAAAGAGAAGAGAAGATTAATGAGGCCAACTTGTTGGATCTGTAGATTTATGGTTTTTCCCTTCCTTCTCTCTAGTATGTTTGTATTCATATTTTCTTTCCTTCAGTGTTTATAACAATTCTCTTTGCCTGAGTGTCTTGCCTTCCACCAAGCGCAGTAGATGAGCTCCCTGCATTTGAAATGTCCATAGAGGTTTCTCTGACAAATATGTTTTACTGGTCATTGCACTGGAAAAAATTACAAAATTCCAGAAAAACTAAAATTTAGATTTGAAACTTCAAATGAGTATTCATGTAAAGTATTGATTTATAGTACCATAGGACAATAGATTTGAAGCTGAGAGACCCTAAGTTGAACCTCTTAATTTTACTGGCTTAGATAGGATAAGAGTATTGCCCAAATTTACCCAGATATTATAAAATACAGCTGGTATTTGAATCCAATTTCTCTGATTTCAAATCCAGTTCCCTTTCCACCAGTCCATTTATTAGTGCTGTAAATATTCACTGAGTGACACAGTTGTGTGAGATATTGTTTAAAATAGTGATAAGGATCCCAGAACAGGCTAGAAAAGTCTTAATTCAGAACATATTTGAAAAAAAAAAAAGCTTACATCATATGGATTACACCTGAAATCAAATTACCATTTATACAGTGGTTTCTATGATAAAATGAATTGTGAATTCTAAGCAACTGTTCATAACTGAAGAAGTGCCTCTGTATTTACTTTGGCTAACATCAATATTAACTAACATATCTTAGATTAGTCAGACAGGTCTGACTAACATTGAAATCTTGCTAAGAACAAACACAGAGGGTTTGCTCATTAACTAGGCTTAAAGAGGAATCACTCACATTCCTGAAGTGTTAATAATTGCCAGTCTTTAATGATCCTAATTAGTGATAATCATGTTGTAAATGTGTTTGTTCTTTGCAAGATTTAACATTATGTAGACTTCCCTACTTGTACTGATACTTTCTAAACCTTATGATGTGTTTTTGAACTGTTTTAAACTGAATGCCAATAATACAGATTGATTTCTCCGCCAACTTATGTTGGCAATAATCATAACTTGAATTTTAGCCATTATGTGATAAATGTAATTTACATTCAAAAATGATAGTGCTTGCTGTTGCAGTATGAGGATCTAATGAGAAAGGTCAATGGATAGCTAAAAGTCTTTTCATATTATGTACCAGAGAAGACTGTTTCTTGATTTGCAACTGAAACTGTTGTATCTTTTCTTTTGTCATTCAGTGATGTCTGACTGTGCAGAGTTTTCTTGGAAAGGTTAGTGGAGTGGTTTGCTGTTTCTTTCTCCCATGGATTAAGGTAAACAGAAGTTAAATGATTTGCCTAGGGTCACACAACTAGTAAGTGTTTGACCCTGGATTTGGATTCAAGTCTTCCTGACTCCTGGCCCAGAGCTCTATCCACTGAGCCATCTAGCTCCCCCTACTTCTGTCTTGTTCATGTTAAATTCATGGTCAGATCTAAGACTTCATGCAAACAGAGCTTTTTAAAAGTTTCCATATGCCAGCTTACTCTTTTTTGGACACTGGTCCTATAGGTAAGGCTTGCTGTTTAGATATAGTCTTTGATGTATTATTAAAGAGTTTAGCATATTCTCCCTGCTTGTTATTATCACCATTTCATCTCCTCATATGCAATATTCTTGGAGATATTACTGTTATTTTTTAAGTTTTTCAAGGCTAGTCAAGCAGATGATGTATTTCAAAGAACTTGTTAATGGTGATTTCATCTGAAGGGTGGAGTATTCATCATGTCCCACTGCAGACAGAGCTAATTACAGATATCAAATAAGTCCCTGGATAGTGAGAAGAGTAATCCTCACCTAAGGCTGAGGAGACAAGAGTTGAGTTGGAAGGAGAATAAGCATTAAATGAATCTTGGTATATTCATAGGAAAATTACATAAAACTTTTAAAGAAAAAGAAATACCAATGCTAGACAAATCATTGTAGCAAATAGAGAAAGTAATAACTCTACCAGATTTCCTTTATGAGACAATTATAGTCTTAATATCTAAAACAAGGAAGAATGAAACATAGAAGAGCTAAACAAAGAGTATCATCAAATTAAATACCATCCAAAAGATAACAGCAATTTACTTAAGAAATTATTCCCTATAGGGGTGGAGCCAAGATGGCAGAGTAGAAAGACACACATATTCCGGCTGTCCCCACACAGCCCATAAAATACTGTAGAGAAGGACTCTCTACAAATTTTGGAGCAGCAGAAGTGGAGAACAACAGGGTAGGAGATTTCCAGCCCACGGTGACCTGAAAAGCCCACAGGAAACTTCTGTTGCAACGAACATGGACTAAAACCAAGAATCACCTACCCAGCAAAAGTGAGTATAATACTTCAGGAGAAAAATGGTTTTTCAATGAAATAGAGGGCTTTCAAGCATTCTTGAGGAAAGGCCAGAGCTGAAAAAAAAATTTGACTTTCAAACACAAGAATCAAGAGAAGTATGAAAAGGTAAACAGCAAAGAGAAATCATAAGGGACTTACTAAATTTGAACTGTTTACATTCCTACATGGAAAGACAATATTTGTAACTCTTGAAACATTTTTCAATAACTGGGTACTTGGTGGGATTACACACACACACACACACACACACTCACACACACAAACACACACACACATAGAGAGAGAGAGACAGCACAGGGTGAATTGAATAGGATGGGATCATAGATCATATCTTGAAAAAATGAAATTAAGGGGTTAGAGAGAAATATACTGGGAGGAGAAAATGAGAAATGGAATGGGGCAAATTATCTCTCATAAAAGAGGCAAGTAAAATACTTTTCAGTGGAGGGAAAAAGGAGGGAGGTGAGAGAAAAATATGAAGCTTACTCTCATCACATTCCACTAAAGGAAGGAATAAAATTCACCCTCATTTTGGTATGAAAACCTATCTTACAATACAGGAAGGGGATAAGCTGGGTGGGGGGATGATGGAAGGGAAGGCAAGGGAGGATGGAGTAATTTGAAGTCAACATTCTTGGGGAGGGACAGGATCAAAAGAGAGAATAGAAGAAATGGGGGGCAGGATAGGATGGAGGGAAATATAATCAGTCTTACACAACACAGCTATTATGGAAGTCATTTGCAAAACTACACAGATATGACCTATATTGAATTGCTTGCCTTCTGAAAGGGGATGGTTGGGGAGAGAGGGAGGAAGAGAAGTTGGAACTCAAAGTTTTAGGAACAACTGTTGAGTATTATTCTTGCATGCAACTAGAAAGTAAGAAATACAGACAATGGAGTATAGAAAGTTATCTTGCCCTACAGGACAAAAGAGAAGATGGGGATAAGGGAAGGGAAGGATGTTAGAAGGGAGGGCAGATTGGTGATAGGGGTAATTAGAATGCTTGGCATTTTGGGGTGGCAGGAGGGGAGAAATGGGGAGAAAATTTGGAATCCAAAATTTTGAGGAAATGAATGTTTAGAACTTAAATAAATAAATTTATATACTATTGTTCCATATGAAATGATGAGCAGGTGGACTTCAGAAAAACCTGGAAAGACTTTCATGAACTAATGCTGAGTGGAATGAGTAGAACCAGGAAAATACTGTACATAGTAACAGCAACGTTGTACAATGGCCATCTTTGACATATGTTGGGGATGGAAGCTCAATTCCATGTGGACAGTCTCGGGCGGGTAAAGGTGGGAACTTCTAAATCTTAGAGTTCTCATGAGGCCCCCCAGATAACAGCAGGGAATCGAGGAGTGAGACCAAGCAATCTCGTGTATTTCCGCCTCTTCCCATGAGAAACGTGATGGGAGGAGCATCCCCCTCGAGACTGTCCCGGATCTGGGCACACCTATTGTTATCTAACAGGCACGGTATTCAGGTGCAAACTATGCGGCGGAGAGCTTAAGTAGGGTCAGGAAAGCCTGAAGGCACTCTTAGTGCTGAGGGGCCCTTAGAGGACAGAAGGCCCCTCTTCCCTCTTTCCTCTCTTCGCTCCTCCCTCTCCCCTCTCTCCCCACTTACACTTCTACTTCCAATCTCTTATTATAAGATCTTTGCCTCCTTGGGAGATTCTTCGCTCCCTCCTAAGGAAGAATTCCCCCTGCACTTGTAACCAGGACCCTGAATAAAGCTTAACCCTTGTTTGACTCCAGAAAGTCTCTTCTCTCATACGTTTATCTGGCTTGGCCAGCCGAAGACCTGCGATAGAGGTAAGGTAAGACTCGGGTAGCCCTCAGGCCTCTAGGCCTGGCAGACATATTTAGCTCTTCTTAGCACTGCAATGATCTAAGACAATTCCAACACTCATGATGGAGAATGTTGTTCACATCCAGAGAAAGAACACTGGAGTCTGAATGCAGATTGAAACGTACTATTTTTCCTTTGTTGTTGTTGTTTTTTTCTTTCTCATGGTTTTTCCCTTTGTTTCTAATTCTTCTTTACAACAAGACTAATATGGAAATATGTTTACTATGACTGTACATGTATGGCCTATATCAGATCACATGCCACCTTGGGGAGCAGGGAGAGAAAGGAGGGGGAGAAAATTTACAACTCAAAATTTTATAAAAGTGAATGTTGAAAACTATAAATAAATAAATATTTTTAAAACCTTAAAAAAAAGGAATTATTCCTTATGGTCAACTTCAATTTATATCAAAGTTGTAAGGATTATTCAAACATTAGGGATATAATTAATATATTTAATTCTAAAATTTAAATAAAAATTAAATTACATTTAAAAATTAATTAAATTTTAATGGGTAATTAAATTAATATATTACATATTTGTTATATATAATATATTATATTTACATTTATATATAATATATAATATTTAAAACAATCCTGCAAAACCACATGATTATCTCAGAGAATGCAGTAAAAAATCTTTGACAAAATAAAAATACCCAATCTTTACAGCTGTAGGCACAGAGGGTTTTTTTTTTAATACTATAAAAAAGTACCAAAAAAAAAAATCATTTCATATACAATGAGAATATACTACTTTTCCAGTAAATGCAGGAGTAAAGCAAGGATGTCTGGAAATACTTGTGATAGCAATTACCCAAAAGAAACAAATTAAAAATTTAAAGATAGACAAAGGGGAGATGAAACTATCCCTATTTGTTGATAAAATGATGGCTTACATAAAAAATCCTAGGGAATCAACAAATATACTAATTGATATGATTAGTGACTTTGACAAAATTATATCTGAGGACACAGAAGAGAAACTTATTGCTAACAAAGTTCTTGACGATGACAAATGGTTTAACACAAGAAACTGACATGGTTTTGTCGATGGAAATACCTTAAAGAGAGAGACATTACCATGTATATTGACATTGTAGCCCAAGGACATTGAAATATTTTCATCTAACTTGCATCTGAAACCTTGCAAATATGACTTCTCCTTTTTTAGAATACGAGCTCTTTGATAGAAATGGTTAAATTATTTTTAATTTTTATTTACAGTTCCTTTCACATAGTAAGCACTTAAAATGCTTCATCAGCTATATCTGTATCTATACATAGATACGCTACTTATACTATATAGACACATATACACACATATATGTACATAGAATCCATATTTGTTTAGAGATACACAGATACAAAAATATAATCAAAAGTTAATCTTCTATTCATAAAGTGCCAAAGGACATGAACAAAAATGTCACCAAAGAAGAATTGGAAACTGTTTAGAGTCATATGAAAGAATGCTGCAAATCATGAATAATGCAAAAAATGTAAATTATAACAACCTAACTCCTGATAAAGATGACAAAAACAATCAATACTGAGGAAGATTGTGGAAATATAGGCACAGTAATGTATTGCTGGGGAAATTGTTAACCAATGAACCATTTTGTATATCAATTTAGAATTACATGAATAAAACAGTTAAAATGTCTATAGTTTTCACTCAGAGATTCCACTACTAGTTTTATACCCAAAGGACTTCCTCAATAAGAAGAAAGTCCTCATATAAACTAAAACATTTATAACAGTACTTTTTGTGGTAGCAAATAATTGGAAATAAAGCGAATAATTCACCCATCTATTAGGTAAAACTGAGCAATTGGTAAATAAATGTAATGAAACATTATTATTCTATAACAAGCAACAAATATGATGACAACAGAGAAATATGGAAAGATTTACATGATCTGATGCAGAGCAAAGTAAAAAAGAGCAACGAAAACAATATACACTGTGACTATAACAATGTGAAGGGAAAGAACAACTACAAAACCAATGAAAAAGTGTTGCAAAATTGCAAAGAACAATCATGAACTCAAGGAAGAGGTATGAGAAGGTTCCCTTCCCCAGAGCTTTGCAAAGGTGGGAAGTCAATGACTGTGGTATACTGCTCAAATTTTCAGACTTTCAACCTATTAATTGGTTCTGCTGATCTTTTCCTCTTCATTCTCTTAAGCTTTCTTTAAAAGAGAATTTATTTTTGTGATGGCCCTCTTGGGCTGAGGTGATGAGAGACGTTTTGGTGATGTGAATAAACAAAGCATATCAATAAAACGTTACTTAATTTTTTTAAAAAGCCAGACTAGGTCAGTATACTTGAATTACTTGCATTTGTGAATGTGAGATGATTCAATGTGTCAGGGAAAAGTGATTCAAAGCTTAAGGAATTCATGTTTGGTCAGAAAAACAAAATGTAGAAAATGAGTAAGAATCAATGAATCACAACTTCAAAGCTAGAGAAGGCCTTAGAGATCATCTAGACAAAACTTCTCAGTTTATTGATGAGGGAATTGAAAACTTAAAAGGTAAGATGACTTGCTTAAAATCATATACATACTAAATGGCAGGGCCAGGATTCAAACTTTTGATTACATCTAGATTCCTTATTTTTTTGTACCAAGTGATTTCATTTCTTACAAGGCTCCTTTTGGTTTGCCATAACTTGTCTATGCCCATTCCAGTTCCAAAATCCTATTATATTAATGCTAAGCCTCCTTCTGGCTCATCAATCCTAGGCAGCCCATTTTATATATATATATGTATGTATATATGTATATATGTATATATATACATATATATATGTATGTATATATGTATATATATACATATATATGTATGTATATATACATACACACACATATATATATGTATATATATATAATTTTATACTATTAATGAAAATTTGTAAGATCATAAAATTTGAGCTAGAAGAGATTTTGGAGACCATCAAATCTAATCCTCTTACCTTAAAAATGACTGAGATTAATGACTTGTCTAGGATTACACAGCTTGTATCTGAAATAGTATTTGAACCCAGGTCTTCCTGACTCTTGGTCCAGTGTCCTATCCAGTATATTACACTGAGTCTCCATTCAATAGGACTCATAGAAAAAGATGATAAAGGAGTATAATGAGCCATATGTGACAACTACATTTGATGTCCATATGCCAAAGGAAATACTGAACTTCTTGATTAAGTTCTCTACTTCTTAATTAGCCATTTTCACATAAAACAGTTTATTGACTGAATTGCTGTATTTGGTGATAGATCACTCTTAAATACGGTATTAACAATGTAATTCTTTGGTCTGATAAAGCCATGTTTGTTAAACCTTTCTTCAAATCATGTATGAGCTTATATTATTGTACAACCCTTTAGTAAATGTAAGGGCAAGCAAAGTAGGATCTTTTCCTTTTTTTGTTTTACTAAAAGTGCTTCTGTATAGTGTGATTAAAAAGGGTCTTTCACACCCATCATCCTGGGAAGATTTGTAGGAAGGTATATGCCTTTTGTTAATGAGGCACCGTCTCTCAAGGGATGTGATGCCCTCTGGCTCTAAAAAGTATATTAAGACTCAGCTGCAGGTTTTATTTTGGGGCTTACTGACTAAAAATGTTTGTATGGCCAGACGAGACTCTGGGAAGCCACTAAAGAGCTTCCCCTACTCCCCCGCCCCTACTTGGGGTGCTTCTGTCTCTGATAACTATCCTCAGACAGTTGGACCTGTATGTTAATGGTCCAGAAGAGGAAGCTATGTCTGTTGACTTTTGATTTCTCTGTATTTTCTTTGAAGTTCAGGGTTCTGACTACCCTGAACTAGGTGAATGATATATGTTCTTGGTTAAAGGAATGATACATGTGCTTAATTAAAGTGATTGTTAGCCCCTCAAAAGCTTCCTTTCCTTTTGTGAATCTCTGGAGATCTAAAAACCTGTGATAGCAAGCCCTCCATGTAGGTTGGGGTGCTTACTGATACACTAAACTGCAAATATTCATTTGTGCCTTACCTTTTGTGTTTAGTTTAAAAGCTGTTGGTAATACATCAGTCCCTGGATCACTACTTGTTGATGCTATTTTACTCCAAAATCATGTAGCAAAATACCTGTGTGACCTTAGATTGGTCCCATAAATTCCCTGAACCTCAGTTTCCTCAGTTGTAAAGATAATAATGCTTACATTATGTATCTCATAACATTGTAAGTGAGGCACAAATGAGCTAATAAATGTAATATATTTTTAGCCATAAAGCATTATGTGTATTTACAGTTGTTCTTATTTCCATTGTGTTCAGTGAATAAAAAGGTAATAATTTTCGTGTGTGCACATCAACATAATTTGACATTCTCTGAGGAATCATATTGCCTTCCATTTAATCAGCGACCATACAGGACAGAAGTATGTAAAACTCATCTTCAACGCATCACCAGCAAGATGATTTTAAAGAAAACTATATTTGAAGTCATCTTTTGAGAGCCTTGGGTATATTCTCTGTCTCTAGAAAGTTGGAGAGTAACAAGCAATTCATCACCCTTCACTGAGGGGTCAACTGGCAAATGAGCACGGAAGATCAGGAGCCATGCCTTCCAGCCTCGTTAGAATTGTTCCATCAACAAGACCCTGTCACTGAAGCATGCACTAGACATTAGAAATGTAACTCCAGTGATGTTTCTTTGACAGCACATGGAACAAATACTTTTCACTGAAATTTCAAGGGGGTAGAAAATAGATTTTGAAGTCAAAGGAAAGGTATGGGTGAAATTTTCCTTTGTTGAGTTCACATGCTTAATAAGTCAACACACATTCTAACCAACCAACCATACTGGGACATCATATCTTTCAGCTGAAGGACAAATCAGGTTATTTTTTTAAAGCAATATTATAACTGTCAGCAGGAGCATTAGCAAGGCAACAGGGGCACCGAACATTCAGCAGATAGGTTATGTGAAAGGAAGGCCTGCTTCAAAAGGGGCTGCATTATGTCCTCATCCTTTTGTCTCATCTTGACTCAACTTTTAATTGATATTTCCAAAGAAAAGAAAAATCTCTACTCTCTGCCCTGAAATCTCTCATTTTTTTTCTGTTGGTCAAGTAAAGGAAGAAATAGATGACATATGCTTTTGCTTCAGAAGTAAATTATTGTGGCTAAATTCTTCAGCAGATGTGTCTTTTTTTGGAAAGTAATACAAAAGTGGAACCTATCACTTGATCCACTGAGCTTGTCCTCTTGTGCTAGGTGATATTTTGTAGATGAAGGAAGGCTTTCTAAGAGGATAACATGAAAAGAGTAAGCTCTTTTTCTCTTCATAGTTCTAACATTATATCATGCGCTTCCTTGGGGGAGCATTGTATCTATAACAGCTAGATGATTTACTGAAGAAAGATGAGAAAGATACCAGTGTATGATTTATGAAAGAGGCTCTAAATAAATTCAGGTTGGAATGTTATTTTGAGGTGCAATTGCATGGGCAGATGCATGACACATTGGCATGCATATGTGTACATGTACTAATGTACAGGCATTAATATATATTTACCTGAAATAACCATAGCAACAGAGTAAGCTTAGGTTAAATAAATATTGCTCATTTAAAAAAAGTATCTTATAGGTAAATTGATTACTTTATTGACAAAGATGTAAAATTTAGTAATAAAAATGACTTATCCTTCTTCCTGAATGACAGAGTAATGATAAGGTCTTTTGACTTTATTTTCTAAATTGACCATTTAACTTAGGAATTCAGCTCCAATATCTTGTGTTTACTTTAATACCCAAAACATCTTTTGGGTAACTGCTTAGGTATGCTTTAGATAAGTACTCAATTGTTTCCATAATAGCATATGCACTTCCGTAAAAAACAAAAGATAAGTAGAATAGCTATCTCCCTTTTTCCCCCAAGAAAACATGCCAAAGGAAGCAATTTTAAAGCAATTAAATACAATACTGTGTCCTTTTGGGTACTGTTCTACTTTGAGAAGCTCATGGAATTTATGCTGGCACCCCTGATTCTGAGAAACTCGCATGAGCTATATTTTAATGTAGCTTTATATGTAGCATGAGCAATTATGATGAGATTGTATAATGTTACATAAAGTTAAGACATGATGGATCTTATATAATACTCTTCTGGCAAGGGTACAGTACCCCATGTTTTCTTTGTCTGGCCAGGATGGCTATCCATCCCAAAGACTAGGAGGAAAAAAAAGGGGGTTATCCTGCTTTTTTCTATGAAGTTTTCCAGCTAGCTATTACTCATAGTGTAAGAAAATTATATGAAAGAGGAAGGGAGGGAAGGAAAAACTACAGAGGAAGAGAGACAAAGTACTATCTCTGCTATAAATTGATATATGATAGCTATATCTATATACCAGCTACATCTATGGATTCTATAAAAGTAGTGGCTATATCTCTTTGATTATCCATGCCAATTAGGGAAAAATTAAATCCTTTGATTAACCCCAGAATTTATTCTCATCATGAGTTTCTACATTTTTTCTCATGCCTAATCTTTTGTTTTATTGAATTTTCAGAGAGCAAAGATAAAAAAGAACAAAAAGAGGTGCATAGCTGTACCATGCCCTATAGATTTATAGATCACACACTATTTGATCTGGAAGAGAACACAGAGTTCAAAAGCTCAACTTCATCAGTTTATTAATGAGGAAGCAGAACTTCAGAGAGGTTAATTTTTCCAAGGTCACATAGCATGGAAGGATCAACATCAATCCCATGGCGGTTAGTGTGATTTTTCCCTTGAAGGCAATTAAACTGTCCCTCCAATCAAGTGGCCCAGAGGACTAAGGCTTAGATTGATGACCAAACTTCATGACTGTCTAATTATAAAATCCTAACAGGAGAGGACTCTGAGGCTTCTCAATCTTGGTATACCCTATTGATAAGGAGTACCCCTGAAGAAAATTTGGAAGGCTTCATCGAATTGTATCAATGTAGTATCCTTGATGAATAACTTTTCCATACTATTATTAAGTTCTTTTTTGTTAAATATTAGATGACCTAAAATATTTTTTTTTGTTCTTATCTCAAGCTCAAAACATCAGACCAGCCTCAGTTAAGCCCAGTCCAGAATACAAAATTGGGTCTTGGATAAAGCAAATGTTAATAACAAATCCCCTGAAATCTACCTTAATTTGGACTCTCAGTATTAAGGGTGGCTAAAGAAATCAAATGTAGTTCATCAATCAATCAATATTTATTATTTGTACATAGTAAAAGACTGGCTTATCTAGAGATAATCTTTCAGGAACTATTCCTTATCAACCTAGAAATTACTGGACAAGTATGGGAGGAGGGGAAAACAGCAACCCCTTTGTTGACAAAAAGGAAACTCATAAGTATTTGACCTTCCAAAAATTCATGAAGATCGCCAAAAAGAGACGGACACCCAAATGTTATGCCTAAACCACTCCAGGTAGTCTTTTCCTTGCATAAAAGGGGAAAAAATTACTCTCATTTACTAGCCATCAAACAATATCATTATTTCCACAAAAGCAAAATAGTGTGGTTTGGACAATGATAGCCACAGCAGTTCTGTGGGCAGGCATTATAGGTAGCAGCAGTTGGAACTCCTTTAGCAGAGGGAAAGGATACAGCAACATCTAAACTGAAGAAAGAAGAGCTTTGCATTTCAGTTTGGGAACAAAAATGATCAAGGTAGCTGTCAACAGCCTCTAAAGATATCATTGGATTTCTCTAAGGATCCTTCATCTAAATGATAGGTATTCTATTGCGAGGCATTGAAGAGATAATCTTGAAATTCAATGACTTCAGTTAGAAGGTGACTATGGGAATGGTGGTGAAAACTACATTATAAAATGTATTTCAGGATTAAGGAAAGCAAGATGCCAAAGGTGTGAAAATTACTCAGAAGCCACAGAACTATAAACCACAAATACTTCTGCAAGAACAGAGTAGGAAGGTGTTAGATGTAAGGGAGCAGGAAAAGACATTCATTTAAAAAAATGCTATCTATACTTCAGGCAGTGTGCCAAGGGATTTGCAAGTATTTCCTTATCTGATGATCACAAAACCCCTAGAAGCAGATGGTGTTATTATCCTACTTTTAAAGGTGACAAACTGAAACAAAGGCTAAGTGACTTGTCTAGAGTCACCCTGCCAGTTAGGGACTGAAGCCAGCTTTGAACTCAAGTCTTTCTGACTCCAGGCCTAGTGGCCTTATCCAGTGGGCCACCTTGCTTTCCCTAGGCATATTGAACAACACAGCAAGAATAGGAAATTTGTATCTGAACAGAAAGGAGAAAAAAAATCACATTACCAATGTGAGAATCAAGTCAGAATTAGTTGCTTTTGTGCATTCAGATAAGTGGTTGTTGGATCAGGGGTCAAGTTAGGTGCCAGATTCTAACAAAGGGCAAAGCAAGAAAAAAAGTTTTGCATGTAATAATAGCAGCCTTGACCTGACCTGTCTCAAGTATAACAACTCCAAGTTTTCAGTCAGTCAATCAATAAAGATTTATTAAACACCTACCATATATGCCAGAAACTATTCTAAGTGCTGAGGATGGAAAAAGACACAGCACCTAACTTCAAGGAGCTCACAGTCCAATGAGGGAAACAACAAGCAAGCAATCACGTGCAAACAAGTTCTATACAATAAAAAAAGAAATAGTTACCAGAGGGAAGCCAATAGAATTGAGATATTGGGAAAAGCCTTCTAGAGAAGAATGGATTTTAATTGGGGCATAAAGGAAGTCATGTAAGTGAGTAGGCAGAAATAAGAAGGGAGAGCTTTACAGGGATAAGAGACAGCCAGACAAAATGTTCCTTGGCAAGAGGTTATGTGTCTCGTTCGTGGGACAGCCAGGAGGCCAGTGGCATTAGCTGGAAGAGTAATATGGAAGGATGTGAGACATAAAAAAGACTGCACAGGGAGGAAGCACTATGAATACCAAATGGAAGATTTTCATGTCTGGTCCTAGAAGGGATAGAGAGTCACTGGCATTTACTGAATAGGTGGTAAGGGGGAAATAATATGGTCAGAATAATGCTTTAGGAAAATCACCTTGGAGGTTAAATGGAGGACAGGTTGGCATTGGAAGAGAATGGAAGCAGTCAGAACCAGCAGCAGGCTATTGCAATAGTTCAGCCACGAGGTAATGAGGGCAAACACTAGAGTGGTAGCAGTGTCAGAAGAAGGAAGGGGGCATATTCAAGGGATGTTTCAAAGGTGAAAACAACAGGCCTTTGCAACATGGGGAGGAAGGAGGTGAGAGATAATGAGTATTCAGGATTTCTTCTAGAGGGTGAGACTGAAAGATTGGGAGCATGGTGTTGTTCTCTACATTAATAGGTAATACAGGAGCAGGGAAGATTTAGGAGGAAAAATAATCGGTTTTGTTTTGGACATATTGAATTTACGATGTCTACTGGAAATACAGCTTGAGATGTCCGAAAGAGAGTTAGAGATGCCAGGTGGAGGCCAGCAGAGAAGTAGATTTGAGAATAAAATCCAAGGGAGCTAATGAGAATACCAAGTGAAGTAGTATAGAAGAAAAAGAGAGAATCCAGGCCAGAACCTTTACTGACACCTATGGTTGAAAGGTGAAATCTGAATGGGGATCTAGCAAAGGAGGCTAAGCAGCAATCAGATAGCTAGAAAAAGAACTAGGAGAGCAAATTATCCCATAAACTTAGAGAGAAGAGAATATCAAAAAGGGTGATCATTGGTGCCAAAGGGCACAGAGAGGTTCAAGGGAATGCATGCTGAGAAAAATTCATTTGATCTGGCAATAAATAGATGATTGGTAACATTGGAGATGACAGTTTTAGTGGAATGATCAGGTTAATGTCAAACAGTAAGAGCCAAAGAGGAGAGAATAGTACTTTATAGTTTACAGAACGTTTCTCCTTACAATATCCCTATGAAGTAGGAATAAGTATCGCAAATTTACATGTAAAGAAACAGGAAATGTTAAATATCTTGGCCAAGATGATGCAGCATGTGTCACAACCAGAATAAGTATGGGTTTTCTTACTCCAAGTCTAGTATACAATGTTGCTTCACAATATGTGGACTGAAAAAAGTGATAGATAAAATAATTGATTCAATCAGCATTTAGTAGATAAGCATATCCAGGGTAGAACAATTAGCTAACATGATGAGAATAAAAGAGAACAAAAATTCCCTCAGCCATCAACCTTTTTCGTTTTTATTTTGACTAAGAGATACAATTCCCAAAGACAATGCCAGTGTAAAGTATAAGTATGTTCATGAAGCACTATGGTGAAGGAGGATGGAAAATTATTAACATTATTAACAGTATAGTCTCAGAAAATATCACGGATACACACATATTAAGAAAATGGTCCTGTTGAACACTGAACATGGGATTTTGCTGAAAGAGATCATATTGAGAAACTTTGTAAGTGAAAATGGAAAGATCACAAGGAGATGAGAAATTAAACAGATCTACTAACCTTTATGAAATGATTTATGGACATCGAGGAAAAGGCATAAATGCCATTATTTACACATCCAGAACTCTCGCCATGTAAGGATGGTGAGAGCATTTAAAATAAAATCTGAAAAAGCCACTGCATTTGAACAGGTACATACAGAGAAATAAGTATTTGAGTCAGTACAATTTTGAACACACTTAAGGATCAGTTATCAAAAATGTGAAAGGAGGAAGAACTTGTAAGAATGAGGGGGAATGTTTAAAAAAAAGACTGGTAATAAATATACTTAATCTAGTAAAAGAGATTACTATATTGCCCACATCAAAAATGGGGTATATTTCATTCTGCATCTTGAGTCCATCATGTCTCTATGTTAATAAAGTCTAGCAAATTGACTGTCAGAAGGTGGGTCGCATGATTGTGATTGGTTCATACAGCATTCAGAATCAGAGTTCATGAGTCTTTAAAAGTTGTGGTAAGGTAATTGTTAATATATGAATTGTTCTCCAGGTTCTCACTTAACTCTATATTAGATTAAAAAATAATAATAAATAAATAAACAAAAAAGTGAAGAGATAAATATTCAAACAAAAACAGTGGGAAAAGACTATATTGTTCTATCATCAAAAGCAAGTACCTGGAGAATTCTGAAAATATTGTGTAATATTTATGTATTCTCATGTGCATAAAGTCATTATGAGAAATGCAGCTGACATTTCAGAAGTTTAGATCAAGAATTGCAAGGAAATTTAGAAATCATCTAATGCCACTCCATTTATTTTATAAATCAATAAAGTATGGCTGAATCAATCAATCAATGGGCATTTATTAAGTAGTTCCTGTTGTGTGCCAGACATTGAGCTAAATACTGAGTATAAAATTACAAAAATTAAATAGTCCTCACCTTTTAAAAATTTACAACTTATTGAGAGAAACATCATGCACAGATATAACTATATCCACAATAAATATGAGATATTTGGAGGAAGAATTAGTAGCATTTGGGAAACTGAGATTCTTTAAAGAAGATAAAGCTTGAACTAAATGTTTCAGGAACAAAGAGATTCTGAGAGTTAGAGGTGAGAAGTTAGTACATTCCAGGGCTGGGGACAGTTCTGCAGAAGGTTTTAGGGATGAGAAATGGAATGTCCTGTGTGAGGAGCAACAAACAGGTCAATTTGGCTGGACTGTAAAGTGCATGAAGGGAAGGAATTTTGGATTAAAAGATGAGACAGATTGTGAAGAGCTCTGAATAATAGTGGCTGATAGGCAGACAGAGAGATAGATAGATAGACAGACAGACAGAGTATTCAATTCTAGAAGGCACTGAAAGCCATTACAGATAATCAGCTAGGGGAAAGACATGGTCAGACCTGTGATCTAGGAAAATTACTTTGGTAGCTGTGGGAAAGGATTGGAGAGGGAAAATATTTGAGTCACACTGATTAGGAAGCTATTTTAATTGACAAGGTGATGAAGTCCTGAACTAGGGTTATTGTAGTTCAAGTAAAGAAAAAGGAACAAATAAAAAGGATGTTGTTAAGGAAGAAATGACAAGACTTATCTGAAGAAGGAAGGGAGTGAGAATAAAGAGTTGGGGATGATTCCTACATTACAAACATGGATAACTGAAGTAATGGTTATACCCTCAACACAGAAGTAGGTCATTTAAAGGGGTGGGGAGAGTGATTTAAACAGAGAAAAAGATAAAGCACTCTTCTTTTTTTTTACATATTGCCTTTGCCACTGATTGACTAATTTTGCAGAAATGTAAATTCACAGGTCATATTGCTATTCACTAGGGCCACACTCTTAAACTGACTTTTCTCTTTCAACCTTGTCTTACTTCTGGAACTTAACTCTGTTTGTCTGATGATTGTTCTCTTAGTCAGCACCTTGTATGATGCCTGGAACATAGTTGGTGCTTAGCAACTGCTTACTGATTGGTGTTCTGCAAAAGGGGTGCCCTTATTGCTCCCCAATTGCTTTACTGTCACTTGAAAATTTGTTTGTCATGAATAACTTAGTTCCTTAGATATTCCATAGTAGTTCTAAAGTTGGAAATTAAAAAAAAAATCCAGTGAGTTTTATGCCTCCAAACATAACCCTAGGCAAACATCTTTTTTTTTTTTTTTTACTAAAAAACAAAAATTAGATGGAAGATCACAGCCTTCATAGATTACATGTCATTTAAATAATTTGCTATGAAAAACAGGCACTAGCTGTCCATTATTTCAAATTTCTTTCTGAATGTATACAAGAGTCTTTGTGAATGTCCCTCATTATCAACTGATCCAAACCTCTGAGAATATCCTAGCTTCGTCTGTATGTGGGAACATGAATAAAGATAGGGACCAAATGTGAGAAAATTCTTTCTATCAATGCAGACTGGCATCTTCTTTGGACTGCATAGTCTTAGAGTTGCCTTGGTCACTGAAAAGTTAAGAAACTTTGCCACAGTGACATAGTTAATATGTACCCACAGCTGGACTTGAACACAAGTCTATTTGGTTCTGAGGCCAGCTCTCTATCCACTATACCATGCTGTCTAGTATGAACATGATGAGTAGAAAATGGGATTATAAGTAGGGCATGGACTTTTGTGATATTGTGTCATGCTGTTGAAAGTATTCAGTGTCCTGGCAGCCTTCCAAAACTCTGTTAATGACATCCTTAGAGACTTCCTTGACAGTTTCATAGACAAAGAACTAGATGACATTTTGATTATTTCCTCTACATTAGTGGAGCATGCCCAGCATGTCTATGTGTGTCATTCTTCAGGGCCTCTGAGGGCAGACACTCTACATTAAACTATAAAAAAAGCACAATTGCTCAGGAGATCATGAAACTCGGTGATTTTTTCATCTCATTTGAAGGACTGCAGATGGGGCCTAGGAAAAAGTATATTCCTAAGCAAACTAGGAGCCACCTTTGATGGTGCAGTGCAGTACTTGTTCATTTGCATCAATTTTTACCAAACTTTTAAATGGATTTCCTCCTAAAATAAATCTCATCATTATAATTTTGAAGGGGAAAGAAAAGATATACTATGAACTTACTATGGACATAAACTGCTCAAAGATTTTCAATGAGATAAAAGCAACTTAACTACTGTTTTACTCCAACCAAATCCTTCAAAACATGCATTGTGGGAGCAAATTCCTGCATTCAAGTGATTGGGCAATTCACCCTAGTGTTCAGGATCTCGGAATTCAGGATCACAGAATTTTAGAGTTGAAAGAAATTGGAAGGATCTTCAGAGGTCAATTAATTAACAAATTTTATTAAATGCTGACTATGTGCCAGATAGTGAGTTAAGTCGTAGGGATATAAATGCAAAGAAAAATAGAATAATTCAGAATCTCAAGGAGATTACTTTTGAATGGGCTTCTCTTCAGAATTGACTCCAAATGTGTGGAGAGAGAAACATGTAGAAAATGTTGGGTCCTCAACATATCTATGATGTCTACCCTGTCTTCCTAGAGACTTTAGGGAATTTTCTCTTGGATATCAGAATATTTTCTGGCATATTTAAATTTTTATATCTTCCCCAATTAATACTTATTAATTACTTGGATAAATGAGTTTTGCTACTATTTATTTATGATTATGAGAGGATGTGTATGTGTGTGTATGTGTGTGTGTGTGTGTGTGTGTGTCTGTGGTTTGTGCTTTGGTGGGAAGCTGTCAGGAAGAAACTTGGGGCAACCATCCCTGAAGAGCGATCAAGGAAATAGATTTTGTTTTGAAGCCAGTACACTCCAAAATCATCAATATTTAGAGGGGAAAATAGATATAATTCTAATTTATCATGTCACAAGAAAATAGTACCCAGCCTGTTGGGGCTTAGGAGTTTGTTTGAACTTCCCTACCTCAACAAATCCCCAACCTTGATCCCCCAGCAATTCTACTGACTTTAATCCTATATCAAGCATTGTTCAAACTCAATCTCATATACATACATACATACATATATGTATATACATATATATATTTCCTGTGAGTCATATTTAGACAATCCATAAGAACCTATATATTTTTCTTTGAAACACACACTCATCTTAAACTAGCGTATTTGTTGCCCCTTCTAAGAAGTCTGTATGACAGAAATCATGAGTAAAAGTAGAAATTGGTAATCATCTGATACTAGATAACCCAATATTTCTCTCACCCCTTCTTTTGTCAAGTATATAGTCTTCTCCCTAAAATTTTAATTTTGATAATTTACAACTAACAAATCAATTTCTATTCTTTTCTTTTGTAAAAATACATTGTTTCATTAAAAATTTCTCAACTATATGTAAAAGATTTTTTAAAATTTTGAAATCCAAATTCTCTCCCTCCCCCCTGCTGCTCAGACATCCCTTAAAAAGGCAAATAATGCAATATTAATTATACAAGTGAAGCTATGAAAAACATATTTCAATGTTGTTTTTTCTACATTCTCCAACAGAACCAATGACATAAGGAAGGTGATATCCTGACTTGCAAATGAATTGGTTTTAAGTGAGACAAGACTGTGCAAAATCAATAAGCTCACTCTCTCCTTCAGAGTCATCCTGGTCCAGTGGCAATACATAGATTAAGACAACTGGAGATTGCCCCAGAAGCAGTGGGGACCTTGGCCTTTTTAAACTAAGGTCTTTCCCAGATCTCAGTTTCTCTGAGGCAACAGTTATTCAGTGAATAATGTTAGGTAAGAAATGAGGCTAAAAAAAATAGCCTCTTTCACCTATTAAAACAAATCAATCTGGCAGTGGAAGACTCTCAGGGTTTTTGTTGAGAACAGAAACAATTGCTATTTTCACTCACTCTAGGCCATTAAAACCCAAATAATGACCATGTGAGACTTGCCTGGGACCTATTGTGGGCCAATCAGCGAAAGCCAGAGTAATTTAAATGGTTTAAGACTTATTCAAGTAGCTCCATTTCAATTCCAATGGGCTTTATAAAAGCTTATTTTTTCCATGCTGTATTTCAATTAAGTGAAGTTATGAAAAATATATTTCCATATTAGCCATGTTGCAAAAGAAAACACAAAAATGAAGAAAGATGAATAAAATTAAATGTATACTTCGATTTATGCTCAGAATTCTTCAGTTCCCTCCCTGGAGATATACAATACATTTCATCCTGGGTCCTTTGAAATTATCTTGGATCATTTTATTGATCACAGTATATAAGTCAGAGTAAACTACATTATTGTTGTTACTCTGTACAATTTACTCCTGATTCTGCTCACTTAACTGTGCATAAGTTCAGATCTTCCCAGGTTTTTCCTGCTCATCATTTCTTATAGCATAATAGTATTCTATCACAATCAAAATTCCCAACTATTCAGCCATTCTTCAATTGATGGGCATCTTATCATTTTAAAATTCTTTGCCTCCACAAAAAAGACTGTTATACATTTTTTTGGTACAAATAGATCCTTTTCCCCTTTTTTCTGATCTCTTTGGCTTATAGACTTAGTAGTGAGTTAGGTGGCTCAGTGGAGTACTAAATCTGGAGCCAAGAAAATTTGACAGCTTACTAGTGTCTTTTAAGTATCTAAGATGCTTACACTACTGTTTCAGAGAAAAAATTAAGACATAGGTGTTCTAAACATAAAGGCAGCTAGGTGGCTGAGAGGATAGAATGCTAGACCTTGAGTCAAGAAGACTCACCTCCCTGAATTCAAATTTGGCCTCAGACACTTACTAGCTTTGTCATCCTGGGCAAGTCATTTAATCTCTGTTTGCCTTTATCCACTGAAGAAGGAAATGGGAAAATATTCCAGTATGTTTGCCAAGAAAAACTCATGAACAACATTGATATACTATGGTCCAAATGTCACAGAGTTAGACCTGAGTCATTAACAGCAATAACAGTAGTTTGAGGTTATAGCTCTTTTTTTATGTTTTTAACTCTTTGGGCATAATTACAAATTGTTCTCCAAAATGGTTAAACTAGTTCAGTACTCCAACAGGAGAGTATGTGTACCAAATTTTCCACATTCCCTCCAGAATTTGTCATTTTTCCCTTTGTGTCATGTTAACCAATCTGACAAATATGAGATGATATCTAAAAATTGTTTTAATTTACATTTTTCTAATGAATAGAGATTTAGACTTAAACTTTTTCTACACTCAACTCCTTCACCGCTTGTTATCACAACCCACAGTTTAAGAAGTACAAGTATTTTTCATGTGACAATTGATAGCTTTGATTTCTTCATCTGAAAACTACCTCTTCATAACATTTGACCATTTATCATTTGGAGAAGGCTCTTAGTTTTGTAAACTTGACTCAGTTCCCTATATAATTGAGAAATGAGGTCTTTATCAAAGAAATGTATTTTTTTCACTGCTTCTGTTATAATCTTAGCTGCATTGATTTTGTTTGAGCAAAACCATTATTTTTTTTTTTCATGGAATCAAAATTTTCCATTTTACTTCCTGGGATCCTCTCTATCTCTTGTTTTGTCATAAAATCTTCTCATAGATCTAACAGGTACAGTTTTTTTCTATGCTCCCTTAATTTATTTGTGATGCTGTCCTTTATGTCACAATCATTTATCTCTTTTGTCCTTATCTTGGTATGTAGTATGATATATCGTTCTATGCCAAGTTTCTTTCGAATTGCTTCCCAGTTTTCCTGGCAGTTTTTGTCAAATGTTGAGTTATTACTCCAAAGGCAAGGATCTTTTGGTTTATCAAACATTAGATTATTGCTGTCATTCCCTACTGTGAACTGTGTACCTAATTTATACTACTGATCCACTACTCTATTTCTTGGCCAACAAGAGATAATTTTAATGATAACTGCTTTGTAATATAGTTTGAGATCTGGTATTAGGAAGCCATTTCATTTTACATTTTTTCATTAATTCCCTTGATTATTAATTATCAATAAATTAATTTTGTTCTTCCAGATGAATTTTGATATTATTTTTTCTAGCCCTATAAAATAATTTGTGGTGGCTTAGTATGACAACAAGTAAGCAAATTATCTTAGGTAGAATTGCCATTTTTATTACGTTGGCTTGTTTCTACCAATGAAGAATTAATACTCCTCCAGTAGATCTGTCTTTATTTGTGTGAAATATGTTTTGTAATTGTGGTTTTATAGTTCCTGGATTTTTCTAACAGGTAGACTTTGAAGAATTTTACATTGTCTACAATTATTTTAAACGTAATTCCTCTTTCTATTTCTTTCTGCAGGGGGTTGTTGGTAGTATAGAGAAATGCTGATAATTTATTGGGATTTTTTTTTTACTGTCATTTTCTAGGAAAGCTCTTTCCCATTGGGATATATAGATTTCATAGTTAAAATTGCTCCATTTGTTTCAGGATTTGTCTTCAAACCTTAAAGAGTCTTTCTAAGAATACAAAGAGGAAATATTTTTTTTTATTTTAATGAATTAATTTGTTTTCAGTTTTCAACAATCACTTCCATAAGTCTTAAAATTATCCCCTTCCCTCCATCCTCCCTCCATGACATGGCATGCAATCTTATATGGATTCTACAGATACATTCTTATTAAACACATTTTCACATTAGTCATGTTGCATAGAAGAACTAAAATGAATGGGGGAAACAATGAGAAAAAACAAAACATAACAAGAGAAAATGTTCTGCTTCATTCTGCATTCCAGTTCCACAGTTCTTTCTCAGGATGTGGATGACATTTTTGCCTCAAGAGTCCTTTGGGAATATTTTGTGTTCTTCCATTGCTGTGAAGAGCTAGGTTTACCAGAAACAGTCCTCGCACACTGTGACTATATTGTGTACAATATTCTTCTACTTCTGCTTATTTCACTCAACATGAGTTCATATAAGTCCTTCCAAGTCTCTTTGAAGTCTGACTGTTCATCATTTCTTATATCACAATAGTATTCCATCACATTCATACACCACAACTTGTTCAGCCATTCCCAAATGATAGGCATGCCTTTGATTTTCGGTACTTGGTCACCACGAAGAGAGTTGCTAAAATAATTTTGCGCATGTGGGATCATATCCCAATTTTTATGATTTCTATGGAACATAGTCCTAAAAGTGATATTGTTGGGTCAAATGGTATACACATTTTTGTAGCCTTTTGGGCATAGTTCCGAATTGCTCTCCAGAATGGTTGGTTCAGCTCACAGCTCCACCAACAATGAATTAGGGTTCCAACTCTCCCACATCTTCTCCAACATTTATCAACTTACTATTTTGTCATATTAGTCAATCTGATAGGTGTGACGTGAGTTGTTTTGATTTTCATCTCTCTAGTCAATAATGACTAAGTGCATTTTTATATGACTATAGATAGCTTTAATTTCTTCCTCTGAAAATTGCCTGTTCATATCTGTTGACCATTTATCAATTGGGGACTCACTTGTATTCCTGTAAATTTGACTCAGTTCTCTATATATTTTAGAAATGAGGTGTATATCACAGACCCTAGTGGCAAATTTTTTTTCTAAGTTTTCAGTTTCCATCGTAATCTTCACTACATTCAGTTTGTTTAAGCGAAAAATTTTCAATTTAATGTCATTGAAATTACCCATTTTGCATTTCATAATGTTCTCTATCTTTTGCTTGGCCATAAATTTCTCCATTCTCCATAAATACACTATTCCTTTCTCCCCTAAATTTTTTATACTCTCTGTCTTTAAACCCAAATCTTGTATCCATTTGAATTTTATCCTTGTGTACAGTGTTAGACATTGGTCTATGCATAGTTTCCACCATGCTGTTATCCAGTTTTTGCAAGTGATTTTATTAAACAGTGAGTTCTTATCCCAGAAGCTGGGATCCTTGGATTTATCAAACAGTAGACTGCTATACTCATTGACTATTGTGTCTTGTGTACCTACTCGTATTCCACTGATCTATTCCTATATATCTTAGCCACTACTAAGTGGTTTTGATGATTGCATATATAAAGATGTATAATAGAATTTGAGATGTGGTAGGGCTAGGCCAACTTCCCTAGCATTTCTTTTCATTAATTCCCTTGATATTCTAGACCTTTTTTTCCAGATAAATTTTGATGTTATCTTTTTCTAGCTATAGAAAATAATTTTCTGTTAGTTTGATCTGTATGGCACTGAATAGTTATATTAGTTTAGATACAATTGTCATTTTTATTATATTAGCTCAGCCTACCCATGAGCAATTGATGTTTTTCCATTTACTTAGATCTGATTTTATTTGTGCAAAAAGTATTTTTGTAATTGTGTTCATATAGCCGCTGGATTTGTTTAGTCAGGTAGATTCTCAGCTATTTTGTAGTGCCTGCCATAACTTTAAATAGAATTTTTCTTTCTATCTTTTTCTGCTGGACTTTGTTGGTAATATATAGAAATGCAGAAAATTTATTTGGGTTTATTTTGTAACCTGCAACTTTGCCAAAGTTGTTTATTTTTTCAAGTAGTTTTTTACTTGATTCTCTGGAATTCTCTAAGTATATTATCATAGAATCTGCAAAGAGTGACAGCTTAAGTTTTTCTTTGCCTATTCTAATTACTTGATTTTCTTTTTCTTTTCTTACTGCTAATGCTAGCATATCTACTACCATATTGAATAACAATGGTCATAATGGGCATCCTTTTTTCACTACTGATGTTACTGGAAATGCATTGAGCTTATCCGCATAGCATATAATACTTCATAGTGGCTTTAGATAGATACTGTTTATTATTTTAAGGAAGGTTTGATTTATTCCTATGGTCTCCAGTGTTTTCAATAGGAATAGGTATTGTATTTTGTCAAAAGCTTTTTCTGCAACTATTGACATAATCATATGGTTTCTGTTAGTTTTGTTGTTGATATGATCAATCATGCTCATGGTTTTCCTAATATTGAACCACCCTACTTTCCTAGTATAAATCCTGCCTGATCGCAATGTATAATTCTCATGATAAGTTGCTATATTCATTTGGCTAATCTCATCATTTAAAATGTTTTCATCTATACTCAGTAGAGAAATTGTTCTATAATTTTCTTTCTCTGATTTGGCTCTTCCTGGTTTAGGTATCAGAATCATATTGTATCAAAAGAAGAATTTGGTAGAACTCCTTCTTCGGCAGTTTTCTCAAACAGTCTATATAGTGTTGTAATTAACTGTTCTTTAGTTGTTTGATAGAATTCACTTATAAATCCATCTAGCCATGGAGACTTTTTCCTAGGGAGGTCACCAATGGCTTGTTCAATTTCTTTTTCTAAGATGGGGTTATTTAAGTATTCAACTTCCTCTTCTGTTAATCTGGGCAATTTATATATATATATATATATATACATATATATTTAATTTTTATTTATCTCACTTAGCTAGTTAAATTTAGTGGCATACAGCTGAGCAAAGTAATTTCTAATTTTTGTTTTAATTTCCTCTTCAGTAGAGGTGACTTCACCTTTTTAATTCTTGATATTGGTAATTTGGTTTTCTACTGTCTTTTTAAAATCAAATTGACCAAATGTTTATCAATTTTATTGCTTTTTTTCATAAAGCCCATCCTCAATTTTATGTATTGTTGGGACTGGAAGCTCAATTCCGTGTGGACGGTCTCGGGCAGGTAAAAGTGGGACTTCTAAATCTTAGAGTCTTACGAGGCCCTCCATGAACAGCGGGGGTTCGAGAAGGTCAGACTGAGCTAGCTCGGCTAGCTCGGGTATTTCCGCCTCTCCCCCGGAGATACCTGATGGGTGGAGTCTCCCTGCCCTCGAGGTCGTCCCGGATTGGAGCACACCTAGTTACCTAACAGCACGGTATTGAGATGCAAACTGTGTGGATGAAGATTAAGTAGGATTGAGGAAGCCAGAAAGCTCTCTCTTAGCACGTGTGGAGCCAAGAGGACAGTAGGGCTCCGCTTCTCTTCTTTCCTCTCTCCCCTCCCCCTCTCTCCCCGCTTGTACTTCTACTTCTAATCCCTTAAGCTTAGCCTCCTTAGGAAATCTCCCCCTCTTCCTCCTAAGGAAGACTTCCCTGCACTTGCAACCGAAACCCTGAAATAAAGCTCAACCCCTGTTTGACTCTGGAACGTCCTTTCTCTCATACGTTTATCCGGTTTGGCCAACCGAAGACCTGGGACAGGTAAGAAAGACTCGGGTAGCCCAATACAGGCCTCTAGGCTTGGCAATGTATTAGTTCAATAGTCTTCTTAATTTAAATTTTATTAATCTCTCCTTTGGTTGTCAGTATTTCTAATTTGGTATTTACTTGGAGATTTTCAATTTGTTCTTTTTCAAGCTTTTTCAGCTGCATGCCCAATTCATTGATCTCTTCTTTCTCTATTTTATTCATGTAGGAGTTCAAAGCTATAAAACATCCCCTAAGAACTATTTTTTGTAGCATCCTATAAGTTTGGGTAGATTGTCCATTATTGTCATTCCCTTGAATGAAGTTCTTCATTGTTTCTATGACTTTTATGTAATGCACTCATACATTACTATTAGGTTATTTAGTTTCCAATTAATTTTTGATTTTATCTTTCCATGGCATTTTATTACATAAAATTTTTATTGTATCATGATCTGAGAAGGATGCATTGAATATCTCTGCCTTTCTCACTGGATTTTGAGGTTTTATGCCCTAGTACATGCTCAATTTTTTGTATTTATGCCATGTACCGCTGAGTAAAAAGTATATTCCTTTCTATCTTCATTCAGTTTTCTCCAGAGATCTATTATATCTACCTTACCCAGTGTTCTATTAACCTCCTTAACTTCTTTCTTGCTTATTTTGAGGTTAGATTTGTCAAGTTCAGAGAGAAGGAGGTTAAGGTTTCCCAGTAGAATAGTTTTGCTGTCTATTTCTTCCTGTAACTCCTAACTTCTCCTCTGAGAATTAGGATGCTAGGCATTTTCAGTTTGGGATCTGTTTAGGAAGCAATTGATGGATTCTTTTGATCATTATTTTGCCTTCTAGATCTAGGACCTCAGGGCAGTTTTCCTTTATGATTCTTGGAAGATATTGTTCAGGCTCTTTTTTCATTGTGGCTTTCCAATAGATCAATAATCCTTAAATTTTTCTCTCCTGGATCCATTTCCTAGGTCAATTGTTTTGTCAATTATATATTTTACATTTTCTACAATTTTGTCATTCTTTCCATTCTGTTTGACTGATTCTTGATGTCTCATAGAGTCATTAGCTTCTACTTGCCCAATTCTAATTTTTAATAGATTGTTTTCTTTAGTTAATTTTTGCACTTTCCTTTCCATTTGTCCAATTGTTCCTTTTAAGGAGCTATTTTCTTCAATTAGGTTATGTACTTCCTTTTCCCTTTGTCCAGTATTCTTTTCTGTGAATTCTATTTACATATTTTTAAAATCATTGGACAGTTTTTCATCTACCTCTCTAATTTGGCTTTCAAAATCATTCTTGAGAGGGAGGCAGAGCCAAGATGGCTGAGTGAGAGCAACTACTCACCTAAGCTCTTAGAAAAACTCCTTCGGATACCTCTAAAAAGAGAATCTGACCAAATTTTGGAGGTGGAGAATCCTATATTTGACAGACTGTGGCAGATTTACAGCCCAGGACAGACTGGAAAGTTGATGGGAAGGATCTGTTCCATGGGGATGGAGGAGCACACAGAACACAATGCAGCACTTCTCTGTGTGAGGGTCAAATAGGAAAGCTATAGGGCAGCCTGAGGCAGTGGCAGCACAGTGGAATAGCAGCACAGGATGGGAGTACAACAGAGTTAAGCAAGTAAGAGCCATGGACAGAGCCCCAGGTAACTGCAGCAGCTATGCTTGAGACTATCAGCTCACAGATGAAATGCCTATAAGTCACCTACTTGAACTTTCAGGAGCCAAAATGGCAGAGTGATCAGTAAATGCTCTCTCAACCTCCCATTATAGATCTTGAAAGAATCATAAAATATTTCCTCAGAAAAATCCTGGATTAGTGGGGTCATCAGAAGGGGCAAAAAGGCTTGTAGCATGTGAGGCTAGGAATATTCCTAAGGAGGATTCCTCTTACTGTGGCAGAGGACCAAAGCTTTCCCAGACAGACCCACCTTAGCAACACAACTGAGAGGAGATCTGGAGCTCAAGGGGCTTGGAGCCTCACAACCACCAACAGCAGGAGCTCAGGAATGCCTCAGCATTCCAGGGAAAATGGGAAGACACCAGGGAATAACAACAACAACAAAAAAAGAATCCAGCCAGTCTTTGCTTTCTCACACCAGGCAGCTCAGCACCAGGTCCTTTAGCTTCTAACTGAAAGAACCATAAGCTGCAATACACAAAGGGTCACCACTGTGAGGAAAAAGAAGCAAAGCAAGAAGGAAAAGACCAATGATTATTCTATGGGGACAAGGACCAAAACACGAATGCCAAAGTGGTCAGAATTGAGACTGTACTCACAACTGAAACTTCAGAAGGAAGTATGAACTGATCACATGCACAAAGAACACTCTTGGAAGAGATGAAGAAGGAAATAGAAGAAAAACTGGCCAATAATTTCAAAAGTGTGAAAGAATTCACTGAAGAGAACAGCTCTTTAAAAAGGAAAATTAAGCAAATGGAAAAGGAAGTACAAAAAGGAACTGGAGAAAATAATTCCTTAAAAGGAATAATTGGACAGATGGAAAAGGAGAGGCAAAAGTTAACTGAAGAAAACAATTTCATAAAAATTAGAATTGGGAAAGTAGAAGCTAATGACTCTATCAGTCATCAAAAATCAGTCAAACAAAATCTAAAGAATGAAAAGATAAAAGAAAATGTAAAATATCTCATTCAAAAAACAACTGACCTGGAAAATAGATCCAGGAGAGAAAATTTAAGAATTATTCACCTACCAGAAAGTCATCATGAAAAAAAGAGCCTGGACAATATCTGCCAAGAAATCATCAAGGAAACTGCCCAGAAGTGCTAGGTGCAAAGGATCTAAAGAATCCATCATTCACCCCCAAAAGAGATTCCAAACTAAAAACACCAAGAAATATTGTTGCCAAATTCCAGAACTATCTAGTGAAGGAGAAAATACTACAGGCAACCAGAAAGAATCTATTCAAATGTCGAGGAGCTACAGTCAGGATCACACAGGACCTTGCAGATTCTCTATTAAAAGAATGAAGGTACTGAACTATGACATTCCATAAGCCAAGGGAGCTGGGACAACAATCAAGGATCAATTACCCAGCAAAGTTCAACTTAATATTTCAGCAAAGGAGATGGACATTCAATGAAATAGGGATGTCCAGATATTCCTGATAAAAAGGCCAGAACTCAATAGAAAATTCGATCTTCAAACACAGGTCTCAAGAGAGGCATAAAAAGGTAAACAAGAGAAAAGAAAAACTTGTTACTCAATATGGGCAAACTGTTTACTTCCCTGTAAAGGAAGGTTGATACTTGTTAATCTTGCGAATTGTGTATCTATTATGAAATATAAAAGGGATACATAGATAGAGGGAGTGGGTATAAAGTAAATGATGTGATAATAAAAATTACTTAAGCATGTGAAGGGATTGTAAAAGGAGATGTGAAAAGGAAGAAGTAAAAAATGGTAAATTACATCACAGGAAGAAATACAAAATTATATTACAATAGAGGAAAAGGGGAGGGAGATGAGTGGTAACTGAGAAGTGCTCTCATCTGATTCAGTTCAAGGGAAGAACAAACTTAATTAAGTATATAAATCTAACTAGTTCTATAGGCAGTAGGAGGGGAAGGGGAAAAGAAAGTATATATATAAGAATGAAAAAATGGAAGATAATGTGAAATATCTCATTGGAAAAACAACTGACCTGGAAATATATATATCTTTTCATGTCCTTTAATTGCATGTAGTTTTTATTGCATTATGAGCTGAGAATGATGCATTGACTATTTCAACCTTTCCGCACTAGATTGTGAGGTTTTTATGTCCTAGTACGTGGTCAATTTTTATATGTGTGCCATATTCCACTGAGAAAAAGGTATATTCCTTTCTACCCCCATTCAGTTTTCTCTAGAGAGCTATGATATCTACCTTATCCAGAATTTTGTTCACTTCCTTAACTTCTTTCTTGTTTATTTTAAGGTTAGATTTATCAAGTTTAGAGAAGGGGAGGTTGAGGGTCCCCACTAGTATACTTTTATTGTCTATTTCTTCCTGTAACTCCCTTACCTTCTCCTCTACAAATTTGGATGCTATACCACTTGGAATATATAGGTTTAGCAATGATATTACTTCATTGTTTATAGTGTCTTTTATCAGGATAGAGTTTCCTTCCTTATCTCTTTTGATTAGACGTATTTCAGCTTTTGTTTTGTTTGAGATTAGCATTTTTACCCTTGCTTTTCTTACAGCAGCTGAAACACAATATATTGTGCTCCAATCTTTCACCTTTACCGTATGTGTATCTCCCTGTTTCAAATGTGTTTCTTGTAAACAACGTATTGTTGGATTACTGCTTTTAATCCATTCTGCTATCCATCTCTGTTTTATGGGAGAGTTCATCCCAGTCACATTCACAGTTATGATTACAATCTGTGTCTTTCTCTCCATCCTCTTTCCTACCATTTGTGCTTTTAGTTTTCCCTTCTCCCTTCCTCTCCCTATTAGAGTTTTAATTTTTGAAGACTACCACCTCCTGCTGTCTTCCCTTCCTTCTTTCATGCCCCCTCCCGTTTACTCCCCTTTACCCTTACTATCTTTTCCCTCCCTTTTCACCTCCCCCTCTCTTTCTATCTACTGTTTGATAAACCCAAGGACCTCAGCTTCTGGGATAAGAACTCACTGTTCTACAAAAATTGCTAGGAGAACTGGATAACTGTGTGGCAGGAATTATGCATAGATGAATGCCTGACACTCTACACGAGAATAAAGTACAAATGGGAACATGATCTAGGTATAAAGTTTGATACTATAAACAAAGTAGTGGAGCAAGGAATAGTGCATTTATCAGATTTGGGGAGAAGGGAAGAACTGTTGACTAAACAAGAGATATAAAGTATTATGAAGTGCAAAATGGATATATTAAACTGAAAAGTTTTTGCACAGCCAAACCCAATGCAACCAAGATTTGGAGGGAAGCAGAAAACTGGGAAAGAATTTTCGCAACGAGTTTCCATGATAAAGGCCTCATCTATAAAATATATAGAGAACTTAGTCAAATGTACGAGAATACAAGCCATTCCCCAATAAATAAATGGTCAAAGGATATGAACAAGCAGTTTTCAGAAGAAGAAATAAAAGATATCTATAGTCATATGACAAAATGCTCTAAATCACCATTGATTAGAGAGATGTAAATCAAAACAACTCTGAGATACTACATCACACCTATCAGATTGGCTAACATGACAAAACGGGAAGATGATAAATGTTGGAGAGGATGTGGGAGAGTTGGAACACTAATTCACTGTTGGTGGAGCTGTGATCTGATCCAACCATTCTGGAGAGCAATTTAGAACTATGCACAAAGGGCTACAAAAATGTGCATACCCTTTTACCCAGCAATACTGCTTCTAGGACTATATTCTCAATAGAACATAAAAATGGGAAAGGATCCCACATGTACAAAAATATTTATAGCAGCCCTCTTTGTGGTAGCCAAAAACTGGAAATCAAGGGGTTGTCCATCAATTGGGGAACGGCTGAATGAATTGTGACATATGAATGTAATGGAATACTATTGTGCCATAAGAAATGATGAACAGGAAGACTTCAGAGACACCTGAAAAGACTTATATGATCTGATGCTGAGTGAAAGGAACAGAAACAGGAGAACTTTGTACACAGCAACAACGACAGTGTGGGAGGATTTTTTCTGGTAGACTTAGAACTTCACTGCAATGCAATTACTTAAAAAATCCCCAATGTTCTTTCAAGGCAAAATGCCTTCCACATCCAGAGAAAGAACTATGGAATTCAATTGCAGAACATAGCAGATCATTGTCTTCTTTGTTACATTTTGGTTTGTTATATGGTTTCTTCCATTCATTTTAATTCTTCTATGCAACATGACTATGGTGAAAATGCATTTAATAGGAATGTATGTGTAGAACCTATATTAAATTGTATGCCATCTCGGGGAGGGAAGGTGAAGATAGGGAGGAAGGAGGAGGAGGGTGGGAACAAAATCTAAGTTATCTGGTAGTGGTTGTGGAACACTGAATATAAATAAAATAATAAACAAAATAAACAAAAAAAAATATCCTTCCTGAGCCCTTCCAAGAATGCTCTTTGAGCTTGACACCAGTTCATATTCCCTTCTAAGGTTTCAGATGCTAGTACAATCTCAATGCTGACCTCTTCCACATTCTTGTTTTGTACTTTGTCCTCATAGTAAGATTCTATGGTCCTTTCTTTTCTGGTTTGCTTCCTGCTAATGATGATTGCCTTTTTCCTGGCTTTTAGAATAGATCTTTGCTTCTGGGGCACAAGGAGCTCTATTCTACTGTTCCTGGGCTGAGAACTTGAGGCTTTGTGTGTTGTAGCCTCTGGTTCTTTCAGGTAGAAGCTAGAATGCTGCAACTTACCTGGTGCTGAGCTAACTGGTGTACCAAGGCAGAGGCCAAGTGAAGTGTTTCTGAGTTTCCCCAGAGTTACCCTGGAGCTTGCTGCATGAGAGTGTGTGAGAGGAGTGGTCTGACTGCAGGAGGTTTCCCCTCCTGAGCTAGAGAACAGGTAGGCTCTGTGATTGATTAACCTCCATCTGCACTAGTGTCTTCCTGATTCCCCTGGCTGTGATAAGGCATGCTTGGGAACCTGGTGTTGAAGCTTACATGCTCTATCCTCTGGGGCTTAGGATCCTGGTTTGCTGAGGTCATGCTGTCTGGGACAGCTCCAGTCCTGTACTGGGCTCCTTCAGTCACAGCAAGAGGGTCTCTCCTTAATGATTTTCCTAGTTTCTCAAGCTGATCCCACTATTCCAGAAGTTTTCTGGGTTTTTCAAGGTCATCAAGAGGAGAGGGAGAGCATTAACAGATCATTCCACCATCTTGGCTCCTGGAAGTTCAAATAGATAACTTATGGACATTTAATCTGTGGGCTGTCACAGAACCAGTTGCTGTTGTTACTGGGTGTCTTGCACTTCTCTCGCTCTCTGTTCTGCTAGACTCCCATCCTGGGCTAATATGTTTGAGAATCTGCACTGGTGCTTCTACTTCAGTCTGCCCCAGTACTCTGCTATGCTGTGGTCTGCTCTGGTGCAGCTTGTGTGCTTTCCACTCCCACAGCCCTATGTATTAGATCCTTCCCATCAACCTTCCAGGCTGTCCTGGGTTGGAAATCTGCCACACTCTGTCTCCTAATGGATTCTACCACTGCGAAATTTCTTCAAATTCTCTTTTTAGAGGTAACCAAAGGAATCTGTGGTAGAACTAAGGTGAGTCTATGAGTCCATGCTCTCACTCTGCCATCTTGATTCTGCCCCTCCATAGAGCAAAGTTTTAGATTTACCCCATAAAATAGAGGGACAGAGTAAATGTGTTTCAAAGAAATAAAGATGGAAACAAAGATTTATATGCAACCTAAAAAGTACTAGATTACAAGGGTGGAGAACTTGCAGCCTCAAGGCCTCAGGTGGCCTTCTAGGTCCTTGGACCTTGGATGTGGCCTTTTGACCAAGTCCAAGTTTTACAGATTAAATCCTTTTATTAAAAGGACTTACTCTGTGAAGTTTGGATTCAAAGGGTTACATCTGAGTGATCAGAGGTTAAGTCTGTAAATTTACTAAGATCTAGATCACTAAGTGAAAATAAGCTGATCTGGAAACAGTCAAACTAGCACAGTGAATTGAAAGGATTATATGCACATATGGAACTCTGAAAATTAATTGAGAAAAATTAAAATAATTAATTTATTGACTTTCAAAAACCTTAACAATTATACACTAAATTTTTTTAATATGCAATATGTTCTCCTTTTGCTACAATCACTTTTCTTTACTCATTTTGGCATTGAACATATAAAATTTTCACACATGCCTTTATTCTTTGACATGAAACTATTCCTTTATTATAATTTAATCTTAATCATACCTTTTTCCTATTAAGTCTAATCTTGATTATAAGGCTATAGGTGATCAAAGGAGTTTCCAGGACAATGAAGTATGCTTAATTCCATCTTTCAGATACATAGCTTAATATTTCATGATATGTGGCATGCTGAAAGCTACATTACAGTATTCCACTTCCTTTAGGCATCTTCTGTAATTCTGGAGCAATTTTTCTTCCTGCTATTTAATACTAATATCAAAGTTCATAATTCCATCAATGGGGACAAGGCTTCCAAGCCTATTGGAAGTGGAAATTTATATACATATACACATACATACATACATACATATACATATGCATATACATATATGTGTATATATATATATATATATATATATATATATATATATATATATATATATATATATATATATATATATATATATATATATATATATATATTGGGGTGAAGTCTTAACAGTAAGATAAAGATATCCAGATCTTAAAGATTTACCTGGATTTCTTCAGAAAATAGTTTTGATATAATCTTGAATGAACAATGAGTTAAATAAGCACATTTTCTCATCCATCCCAGTCTTTCTACTGTCTTGACTACCAAATCCATTGTTTTTCACAGCAAAGGTTTGCAGCTCTTAAAAAGTATCACAATTCTTCCTGCTGTTCTTCCAAATTCAAGAAACTTATGCTATGTGGATAAAGAAATTATTAATATTCCAATTTAGCTACTAGGTCTCTTAGTCAGGCCTTTGTTTTGTGAAAATCAATTTGGTTTATTTGAAGAAATGCTTTATCAGTACTTGGAGACATTTTTCATGTTCAACAGCACTTTGCACTCAGGTACAATTGGTCATATTTATTGAATGGCTTCTTGGTGCTTAGATGATTCTTGAAATGCTTGACAACTAACAGTCTCTGTGACATGTCTAACAGACACTGAAGTGTGCTCACTTTTAAGAGTTACAAGTTTTACATCTTTCTTTGATATATTCTAAGAATGTAGTGAAAGCAAAATGAAATATACCTGTATGGCTTAATGCCTTGCACTCTAGTGAGAGAGAAGTACATTGGGTAGAGATACTAGATTAATCTAGATTCATCTAATCCAGGTCACAGATTTGGAAGTGGCCCAAAGAATGTAAAAGTACACAGAAGTGGTCACTCCTGTCTAGCCCCCAACAAATACATCAAAATTATTGTTTGTCCCAAACAATTTACATAGTACCATAAGACATGTTGGTTTAAGTGATTTTGATATCTCAATAAAACCAGGTTGGGTAGAAGGTGGCTTTATCTTGGATCTTGGAGTAAACACATGACTTCTCTAAGGTGGGTCACAGCATAGACTACAAGGAGGACTTCAACCTTCAGTTTCTTATTTTTCATCAATATGTAAAAGAATAAACCATAATAAACAACTTCAGTAGCCATTTATTTTTTCCTAGCTCAATTATAGTAACCAGGTTTGTTGAATTACTTTAATTAGGTAACTACACCTATTCTAAGATTATTCTTAGTGTATTGTGCAAAAGTCATGTTGACTTTTTTCTAACAACCTGACAACGTTAGTGGATTCATTGCTAAAAATAACTTTGTTCTTTTAGCATTTTTTTTTGCTTTTAAAAATCAAGCTTCTATGGCCTACATTGTGGAATTTTTGAGTCTTTAGCCAATTCATGAAGCGTGTCAAATAAATAATTCTATGTCAACAGTCATAGTTCATATTATGTTCTTATTATCCTTGTGCTGTTTGTCCTTCATTCTTGAAGAGGACCATGACATCAGGAAGTCAATGACCTCTTCTACCTAGTCAAAAAAATAAAATCAATTTGGGAGGGGAGGACCCCTCGGGATTACTGACTAAAACAGAAATGATTGCTATTTACACTCACTCTGAGCTATCAGAATCCAAAAAATGACCAAGTGAAGCTCGGGCTAGGACCTATTTTTGACCAATCAATGAGAACTAGAAATGATTCAGGTTTAAGGCATGGTCCATAAAAAAGAAATCTAGCTTGTAAACCCCAATATATTTTGCTAAGTTTCAGTACTCTACTCCAGAGTCACCTGGATCCAGTGGCAAGATATAGGTCAAGATGATTGAGATTGACCTGAATGCAGTGGGAGGCCTTGACTGTTTTGAGCTAATTTCTTTTCTAGGTCTCAGGTTATTTGAGGCAAAGTTCATTCAGTAATTAAGGGTAGGTAAAAATGAGGCTTGCCTTTGTCTCATTATAATATAAACTATACAATGAATTTTTGTTTTTTAGTGTTTTGTAGACCAAGTTCCTACTCTCCTTCATCCTCAACTATTTCTTTCTGCCTATAGAATTCCCTTTAATTGTAATTAATGCCTGATTTCCTTGATTTCATGTTATAATTTGTTTCTTGATTTTGAGGGAGTAAGGTAAGTAGGATTACCTCTAATTTCTTAGGTATAGGGAAATCCCAGTCTATAAACAAGTATTTGTTAATTATTTATTCAACATTAGGCATTATGCTCAGAGTTGGGGAACATAAAAAATGGCCAAAAAAAAAGTCCTTACCTTCAAGGAGCTCAAATTCTAACAGGGTATTAGAATAGCAAAAACTCTACCAAAAACCAAGACATACAGGACAAATTAGAGATAAATCTCAGAAGGCAGTCACTAGAATTATTGTAATTAAATTAATTTGTTTTATTTTTAATTTATGAAATCAATAAAAGCATTTCTATAATAAAGAATAAAAAGGATGGTATAATAAAATAGATGGTTGCACATGAAACTGTGGATTTATTATGTACAACTTGCTATTCCTTTCAAATATACAACAAAATTAATCATGTAAATGCCATTTTTTTCTAAACTCATTGAGCTCTTCATTTCTTATAGTACAGCATTACATCACAAACACATAACACAGCTGGTTTAGTCATTCCCCAACTGATGGACATTTCAAAAATTTCCATTTCTTTGTCACTACAAAGAAAACTGCTAGAAACATTTTAGAACAAGTAAGTTCTTTTCTATTTCCCCTAATCATCTTCGGAAATAGACTAAGTACTAATATTGCTGAGTCAAAGGGTATAGGTAGTTTAATAACTCTTTGAGAATAATTCCAGATTGCCCTACAAAATATCTGGATCAGTCACAATTCTACCAACAATGAAATAGTGTTCCAACTTTTCCACACCCCTTCCAATTTTTGCTACTTTCTCCTTCTATCATTTTAGCTAATCTTGTTGGTGTAAAATTATATGCCAAAGTTGTTTTAATTTGCATTCCTCTAACCAAAAATGATTTAGATTTTTAACTACTATAGAGAATTTTTATTTCTTTTTGTGAAAGAAGAAGTTGTCTGTTCATATCCTTTGATCATTTATTAATTGAGGAATAGATCATATTCTTAAAGATTTGACAAAGTTCTTCACATATTTTAGATATGAGACTTTTATTTAATAAACTGTCTATAATTTTTCCCCAATTTTCTACTTTTCTTCTGATTTTGGCTACATTTGTTTTATTTTTACAAAAACTTGTTTTTATTTTAATACAATCAAAATTATTCATTTTACACCTAATTTTGCTACCTTTTTTATTCAAAAATTGTTCACCTATCCATAATTCTGATAAGTAATATGTTTCATATTCTTCTAATTTTCTTGTAAAAATCTCAACATTTAGGTTATGTATTCATTTTGACCTTATCTTAGTAAATGGTGTGAGATATTAGTCTAAGCACAATTTTTGCTATATTGCTTTCTAGTTTTCCTAACTTATTTTTTTTTTACCAAACAATGAATTCTTATCTCAAAATCTTAAGTTTTTACACTTGTCACTAGAATTAATAAGGAGCATGAAAGGATTCTTGTTGAAGGCAAGACTTTAGCTAACACTTGAAGGAAACCAGAGAAGACAGGATGCAGAGGTAAGGAGGCAGAGCGTTTCAAGCAAGGAGGATAACCAGTGAAAATTCAAGAAGTTTAGAAATAAAGTGCCTTGTGTGAGAAAAAGAAAGAAGGCATGTCACTGGATGGAGGATATGTGGAAATGAATACAGTTGAAAAAGACAGGAAAATTAGGGAAGGGTTATGTTATCAAGGGATTTACAAAGCAAATTGAGGGGGTTTTGTTTGTTTTATCCTAGAGGAAATAGGAAACCATCAAAGTTTCTTGAATAGGGGAGTAACATGATCAGACCTGTGCTGTAGAAAGACCATTTAGGCAGCTGAATGGAATATGGCCTGGAATGACGAGAGACTTGAGACACAGAGACCAACCGAAGGACTGTTACATAAGTCAGTATGGGAGGTGATTAGTGCCTGCACCAAGGTGATAGAGGTGACACAGGAAAGAATAGGATTCTTATGAGAGATTGAGAAGGTAGTACAATTGCCAAGAGTTGGCAATAAGTTGTATATGGGGATGGTAGACAGTGAGAAGTAGAGACCTAGGTTGTAAGCTTGGATGACTAGAAGGATGATGGTACCACTGACTATAATAGGAAATTGCGGAAAAGGGGAAGTTTTTAGGAAAAAGGTGTTGGGTTCAGATTGGGCATGTTGAATTTGAGGTGGCTATGAAACATCCAGTTTGGGATATCTAATAGGAAACTGGAGATTCAAGAGTAGATGTCAGGAGAGATGTTATGACCAGATAAATATATTTTAGAATCATCTGTATAGAGACGATAATTGAATCCTTTGGATATAATGAGATCACTTAGTGAAATAATAAATAGAGAGCAAAAAGAAGAGGTTCTAGGGAAATACGTGGTGGACACCAAAAGACAAAGCTCTGTTGGGGAAATATAAATCTACCTATTATTTATGTATTTTATTATTTATTTACAATAATTATTTATAATATAATTCATTGTATTATTATATAAATAATATATAAATAAATATATAATTTATTTATATTATATAATATGAATAAATATGATGTATTCATATAAATCACATAAATTACAACCTATGAATATATATATATAATATTTATAAATAAATATATAATATGAAAATTAATATAAAATAATTTATAATAATTATTTATTAGAATTAATATGGGTTTATTAGCAGTGTCAGAGGCTGAGGATGGGTCAAGAAAAATGAGGATTAATAAAAAAGCCATTAGATAATAGGAAAATTCACTAGATCACTAATAATTAGAAAAATGCAAATTAAAAAAATTAGATAGCACCTCACACTCATCATACTGGTTAAGGCGACAGAAAAGGAAGATAACAAACATGGGAGAGGATATAGGAAAAATAGGTACACTAATGCACTATTGGTAGAGATGTGAACTCTTCTAACCATTCTGGAGAACAATTTGGAGCCATGCTGAAAGAAATACAAAAATATGTACACCCTTTATCCCAGCATTACCACTACTAGATCTTTTCAAGGAGATTTTTTTTTAAAGGAAAGTACTCATATATGTGCAAAACATATTTACAGCAACTCTTTTTCTGTGAGGAGATGTGCATCAACTGGGTAATGACTGAATAAGTTATGCTATATGAATTAGATAGAATACTACAGTATTATAAAAAATGATGATAAAGGGAATGGTTTCAGAAAAACCTGGGAAAATTTATGTGAATTAATGCAAATTGAAGTGAATAGAATCAAGAGAATAATATATACAATAACTAAAATATTGTAGAGATAACCAACTGTGAAAGATTTATTATCTCTGATCAGTATAATGATCTACCCCATAATCCAAAACAACTCCAAAAGAATTGTGATGAAAAATGTTATCAACCTATACACAGAGCACTGATGGACTCAGAACACAGATTAAAGCATATTTTCTTGCCCCACCCATCAGTTTTGCATAACTTAATATGTATATGACTTCATATCCTATTTCTTGCCTTCTCAATATGTGGGGGAAGGGTCAAGAAAAAGAATGAATTTGAAACTTAAAATAAATTCATTTTTAAAGGTCTCTAGATGTGACAATAAAGAGATCACTGGTAACTTTGGAGAGAGTGGATTGAGCTATGTGAAGTAAGAAGCCAGACTTAACAAGAGAGTGAGAGGAACAGAAATGCAGGCAGTGATTGCTGACACCTTTGGCATGGAGTTTAGCTATACATACACACACACACACACACACACACACACACACACACACACACGGGAATATAAAGGAAAATAGCGAATGGCTATGGCCTCAAGTGAGGAAATTATACAACTTCAGGTCATCACATATTCCTTATCATACATCCTTATTGATTTGTCTGGAGCATGGAATGGTTACATGATTTATATGGACCACTTAGCCAGTAAGTGTCCAAGATACAGCTTGAACCCAAGTCCTCTTGACTCCAAAGACAGTTTTCTATCCATTATCCTATGCTGCCTTTAACTGAATGTTAGGCAGTTTTTAAATCGTGAACAATGTGGTCTGAAATGACTGGTATGTAGATACTATGTAAAATGTATTAGCTCTGAAAATTGTTGGGAAAATTGAAAGCTTGAGGTTCTCACTTTTTCTCTATTTACAGTGACTTTCCTAATTTAGTTCACTGTAACAGAAAGTCAAATTCAAATTAAGGTTGGATTCATGAGCCCACATTAACAAAAATTTTAAGATGGTACTTCTTTTGCCATCTTTGTAATTTTATTCTCAAGTGACTTCATGGCCCCATCACATGAAGATTTATCAGTAGATAATACATTTCTATACAGGCAAAAGTTCAATGATTTGTCAGGTATTGGATATTGTCATGCACCTTATAGTATATTTCTCAATGTGTAATTATAGATTTACAAGGGAAAAAAAAACAGAATTCAAAGCACTTAGAAAAATCACAACTGGTTAATTTTACTTAACATATTGTTGCGCTATTTTCCCAAAAGAAATATTCCACAAAAAGTATAAAGAATTCAGAAGTGATCTGAGATATTGCAACACCATAGAATAACACTTGAGTGTGAGCTATCGTTATGGCATGTATTGCTTAGAGGAAAAAAACTTTCTTTAGGTTGCACAATCTGTTCTTCTTGTTACTGTTGTAATTTTATGTAAATTATTTTTGCTCCTTGGAGGAAAAAAACAAGTTTGTATTTGGTTATCAAAAAGCTACTGCATCTGCAGAATCATTTTTACATCCCTTGTACCAACTTTTTAAAAGCTTGCTACTCAAGTAGAAAAATATTTCTACCATCATGAATAAAGGCCTACATACACCTGGTAAGAATAAGGTCATTGTGGCTCAAACCAATGCCACTTTCCACGTTTTTAAGGTGTTAACTGTGAGAGAGAAAGCTGTATAGTATCCATAATTAAGTAGATACCATTTATTTCACTGAATAGGGAGGCTGAGGAGGTGCATCAATGAATTTTTTTTAGCCAAAAGAGGGGCTAAATCTAAGGGCATAAAACTACTAGGAGTAATGGCATGAAACCAATTAAAGGAACATTTAGGCAATCTTCCTAATAGTTAAAGGTACTGGATTGTGCAATGATAATCTGAAGGACATATGAGATGCCTCATCACTCCAAACACCAAATGCTAAATTGAAGAAATCTCCTAAAATACAATGGAAAAAAATAAGCTGGCTAGCTTGAGGCACCTAGGTGTCACAGTGAATAGACCACTGGGTCTGGCATCAGGGAGAACTGAGTTCAAATTTTCCCTCAGATCATTACTTGCTGGGGATGGAAGCTCAATTCCATGTGGACAGTCTCAGGCGGGTAAAGGTGGGAACTTCTAAATCTTAGAGTTCTCATGAGGCCCCCCCATAATACAGCAGGGAATCGAGGAGTGAGACCGAGCAATCTCGTGTATTTCCGCCTCTTCCCGTGAGAAACGTGATGGGAGGAGCATCCCCCTTGAGACTGTCCCGGGTCTGGGCACACCTATTGTTATCTAACAGGCACGGTATTCAGATGCAAACTACGTGGCCGGAGAGCTTAATTGGGATCAGGAAAGCCTGAAAGCGCTCTTAGCGCGGGAGGGGCGCGGACAGGACAGAAGGCTCCGTTTTTCCTCTCTTCGCTCTCCCCTCCCCCTCTCTCCCCACTTACACTTCTGCTTCCAATCTCTTATTATAAGATCTTTGCCTCCTTGGGAGATTCCTCACTCCCTCCTAAGGAAGAATTCTCCCTGCACTTGTAACCAGGACCCTGAATAAAAGCCTAACCCTTGTTCGACTCCGTACAGTCTCTTCTCTCATACGTTTATCCGGTTTGGCCAGACAAAGACCTGCGATACAGGTAAGGTAAGACTCGGGTAGCCCTCAGGCCTCTAGGCCTGGAAATTACTGACCAAGTCACCGAAGAGCTATTTGCTTAAGTATCTTCCACTGTAAGATGCTGATAATAGCAGCATCTATTTCATCCTATTTTGAGGATTAAATGAGATAATATTTGTAAAGTGCGTAGTACAGTGCCTGGCACATAGTAGGTACTATATGCATGATTATTCCCTTCCTCTTTCCCAATAAAAGGGTCAGGAGTGGCATGAAGAGCCTGAGAAGAATGCTTCTTGATTCAAAACAGTAAGCAGATAACTGAGAAAAGAGATCATCACTGGAAAATTAAATCTCAAAGTCACTGGAATAGAGATAATAATGAACCTGATTATAGAAACTGATCTAGAAAACCTGATATAGAAACTGATGGAACTCTGGAGATTGGGAGCTTGAGGGGGGAAATGATTGTGTATACTCACAGATTAAGAGACAACATGGATGATAAGCCAGAAAAGCAGAAGGAGAAGGAGAAAGCAAATGGGTAGGAGGAAAACCAAAAGAGAACTACATCAGCAAAACTCACAGAGGAGAAATGTATATATTTATAAAATAAGAGAGCAGTCAACGAAGCCAAGTCCCAAGCCCACGTGACACTCGTGTCTATAGTCCTCAACTTTGGGAGAATTAATTTCCTTTTTAAAAAAAATATCTACTGTTAGTATTCTTTGCTTAGTTCCTGACTATTGTAAAAACATTTCCCTTGAGAGAACTTTCTGTCATTTAGTAGTTGAAATCATCATCCCTATTTCTGGTGGTACAATTCCCAGTTATTTGTTGATGGTGCCTGGACAAGGCATAACTGTTTGGAATGCTTGTGTAGGGCCTTCAAGTGGACCATACTCATTACATTTGAGGGTGCAGTTTTGTATTACTTCATTAAACTTCAGTTAGCTACCTAATAGTAATTGTCTCATGGAGTCATTTGCTATACACAGGCTTTTCAAATCTATCTTTGAGAACAGAAATAAGATCAACACTTATCCCCGAAAAGTATGAATCAATAAATTCCTTGTGACATCTCTGTCAATAACACTCTTCTGCAGACATCCCCCTGCCATATTTGTTGCCTTTCTTCTTTATAGTGTAAGCCTAAAAACTGTCTTGCTTGCTTTTATTTATATCTCTAATGTTAACACAGTACCTGACAAATAGTAAGCATTTAATAAATGCCATTTTAAAAAAATTCTTGTGTGTTATCTATCCCCATGAATTATTAATTCCTTGAGAGCAGAGACTACTTGTTTTTGTCTTTCCAAACTATACCATAATAGATTCATAGGTTCATAATAGATAAGTATTAAATGCTTGTTGTGTGATTAATGTGTGGTCAGACTTTTATGGAACTCTACCCAGTATTATGTAAGAAGAGGATATGTTGAGAGTATTCTAAGCTTTGGTTTGCTCCTTATTTACTTAGTTATTATATCCCATTCATATACTGTGCTTCAGTATAAGCCCAGTGCGATTGACCTTTCCTGTTGGTCTTCCAGGCTATCTTGGGCTGGAAATCTTTTTTACTCTGACGTTTTGTGGCTTCTGCTGCTCTAGAATTTGTTTAGAGTCATTTTTACAGGTATTTTATGGTCTATGTGGGGAGAGCTAGAGCAGGTCAGTCATTCTAGTTGGGCATATTGGTTCCTCCTCCATTCTAATTTTGAAGGATTTATTTTCTTCAGTGAGCTTTTGGAACTCTTTTTTCATTTGTTCCAGTCTGTCTTTTAAGGCATCCTTCTCCTCATTGGCTTCTCTTTTGCCATTTGGGTTAGTCTAGTTTTAAATATGTTATTGTCTTCTACACTTTTGGGGGTTTCCTTTACAAGCTGTTAACTCCTTTGCATGATTTTTTTGCATTGCTTTCATTTCTCTTCCCAATTTTTCCCCTACTTCTCTTACTTGACTTTTGAAATCATTTTTGAGTTCCTCCATGACCTTTGACCAATTCATATTTTTCTTGGAGGCTTTGCATGCAGGAACTTTGGCTTTGTTGTTTTCTTCTGGTTATATGTTTTGATCTCCCTCATCACCAATGACATAATGAAATAACTCTTCACCAAGAATCAATAGTCTGGTTTTTTGTCCCCTGTTTGCTCATTTTCCCAGTCAATTCCTTAACTTTTGTGCTCTTTCTTAAAGGAAGAGCTCTCGGGGGCGGAGACAAGATGGCGGAGTGAAAGCAACGACTCACCTAAGCTCCTGGAAAAACTCCTCTGGATATTTCTGGGGGGAGAGTCTGACCAGACTTTGGAGGTGTAAAATCCTGTGGGTGACGGACTTTGACGGATTCGGAGCCCAGGCTGGACCGGAGAGTCCACGGGAGGGATCTGTTCCGCGGGGGCAAGACCCCGGCGCACAGCGCAGCGTGGTCAGCGCGGCAGGGCGGAGGGGACCAGAGGAGCCCGAGAGTGGCGGGCGAGACCAGCGGAGCAGGAGATAAGCCAGGCCGAGCCGGTGAGAGCCGCTGAGTGCCAGACATCAGCGCAGCAGCCCTTGAAATCTTCAGCCTGAAGACGGACTTCGGTGGGTCACTACTTGAACTTCCAGGAACTGGGATGGCAGAGTGATCAGTAAGTGCTCTCTCCTCCCCCCTGATGACCGTGAGGGAACCATAAAATTCTTCCCCAGATTAATCCTGGATCAGCAGGAACAGTAGAAGGGGGCGGGTGGTCTCATAACACCAGAGGCGGGAAAAGTGGCAAAGGGGGATTCTTCCTACTGTGGTGGAGGCAATCTGGAGGGACAGACGACCCAGGGCAGAGAAAATTCGCACTGAGACCCAGGCAAGCCTCAGAGCCAGGAGACGAGCCTCAGGAGGGGCGGGAACACGAGTTAGCTTCTAGGCGTGCCCCAGCCCTCCAGGGGAAAAGGGAAGACAATAAGGAAGCTGGGATTACCATCCCCTGACCTTGCCTTTGCCTCAAGTCAGCTGAGGAGATAGCCTGAGACCAGACCACACCTCCCACACACCTAACAAGCTAACCCCAGGGTTGATCGGGGAAACAAAATACAAAAGCCTGCTTTTAGCCCAGACACACATCGGCTCAACTTAAAGATCTGTACCTTCTGACTGAAAGAACCAAAAGCTACAACACTCAGCCAACATCATGAATCGGAAAAAGCAGACGAAAAGTGAAAAAAACATAGAATCTTTCTATGGGGATAAGGACCAAAACACAAACATCAAAGAGGTTAGAGCTGAGACTGTACTTCCATCTGAAACCTCAGATGGGACTATGAATTTCTCGCAAGCACAACTAGATTACCTGGAACGTCTGAAGAAGGATATAAAAGAAAAACTGGCCAATGATTTTAAAACTATAAAAAAAGAATTCACTGATGAGAACATCACACTGAAAAAGAAAATTGAAGAAATGGAAAAGGAAGTTCAAAAATTAACTGGAGAGAATAATTCCCTAAAAGGAAGAGCTAATCAAATTGAAAAGGAAACCCAAAACCTAATTGGGAAAATTGATCAGATGGAAAAGGAAACCCAAAACCTAACTGGGAAAATTGGTCGATTGGAAAAAGAAGTACAAAAATTAAATGGAGAAAATAGCTCCTTAAGGGAAAAATTGGTCAGATGGAAAAGGAGATGGAAAAGCTAACTGAAGAAAACACTACGATGAAGATTAGAATTGGGCAAGTAGAAACTAATGACACAATGAGGCAACAAGAATCAGTCAAACAAAATCTAAAGAAAGAAAAGATAGAAGAAAATGTAAAATATTTAATTGGAAAAACAACTGACCTGGAAAATAGATCCAGGAGAGAAAATCTAAGAATTATTGGCCTGCCAGAAACCCATGATGAAGAAAAGAGTCTGGACAATATCTTCCAGGAAATCATCAAGGAAAACTGTCCAGAAGTACTAGACTCAGAGGGCAAAATAGTCATCAAAAGGACCCACCGTTCCCCTCCCGAAAGGGATCCCAAACTCAAAACCCCAAGAAATATAGTTGCCAAATTCCAGAGCTATCAAGTGAAGGAGAAAATACTACAAGCAGCCAGAAAGAAACAATTCAAATATCAAGGACACACAGTCAGGATCACACAGGACCTTGCAGCTTCTACATTAAAAGATCGAAAGAATTGGAACCCAATATTCCGTAAGGCAAAGGAGTTGAGACTTCAACCAAGGATCAACTACCCAGCAAAGTTCAGCATAACATTTCAGACAAGGAGAAAGTCATTCAACGAAATAAGGGATTTCCAGAGCTTCCTGACCAAAACACCAGAACTCAATAGACTATTTGATCTTCAAATGCAGGTCTCCAGAGAATCATAAAAAGGTAAACAGAGGGGAAAAAACAAAAACAAAAACTTGCTACTCAATTAGGGCAAACTGTTTACCTCCCTATAAGGGAAGATGATACCTGTTAATCTTGAGAACTGTGCAGCTATTATGATAAAAGGGATATATGTAGAGGGAACGGGCATAAAGTAAATGATGTCATGTCAAAAATATGATTTAAGTATGAGAAGGGAATGTAATAGGAGGTGTGGAAAGGGGGAAGCAGAAAATGGCAAATTATATCACAGGAAGAAGTACAAAACTATAGTAGAGGGAAGGAGGGGAGGGAGATGAGCATTGTTTGAGAGGTACTCTCATCTGATTTGTTCAAAGGAGGGAACAATAATCTTAAGTAGATAATCCTAACTAGCTCTATAGGTAGTAGGAGGGGAAGGGGGAAGAAAGGGGAGGGTGGCTAAAAGGGAGGAAAGAAGCAATAAGAGTAAAGGGAACTAAAAGGGAGGGGGGTCAAAAGAAGGAGGGGAAGGCTGCAGGAGGAGGGGGAGAAAAGTGAATACTATTGAGGAGGGGAAGGGAGACGGGAGAGCTAAAAGCACAAATGGTGGGAAAGAGGTTGGAGGGAAATACACAGATTGTAATCATAACTGTGAATGTGAATGGAATGAACTCTCCCATAAAACGGAGACGGATAGCAGAATGGATTAAAAGCCATAATCCAACAATATGCTGCTTACAAGAAACACATTTGAAACGGGGGGATACACATAGGATAAAGGTCAAAGGATGGAGCAGAATATATTGTGCTTCAGCTCATGTAAGAAAGGCAGGAGTAGCAATCCTAATCTCAGACAAAGCAAAAGCAGAAATAGATCTAATCAAAAGGGTAAGGATGGAAACTATATCCTGCTAAAAGGCACCATAGACAATGAAGCAATATCATTACTAAACATGTATGCTCCAAGTGGTATAGCATCCAGATTCTTAGAGGAGAGGTTGGGGGAGTTGAAGGAAGAAATTGATAGCAAAACTATACTAGTGGGGGACCTCAACCTCCCCCTCTCTGAACTAGATAAATCCAACCTCAAAATAAACAAGAAAGAGGTTAAGGAGGTAAATAAAACTCTGGATAAGGTAGATATGATAGATCTTTGGAGAAAATTAAATGGGAATAGAAAGGAATATACTTTTTTCTCAGCGGTACATGGAACATTTACAAAAATTGACCATGTACTAGGACATAAAAATCTCACAATCCAGTGCAGAAAGGTAGAGATAATCAATGCATCCTTTTCAGATCATAATGCATTAAAAATTACATGTAATAAAAGGCCATGGAAAGAGAAACCAAAAATCAATTGGAAACTAAATAATGTAATTCTAAAGAAGGGTTGGGTTAAAGAAGAAATCATAGAAACAATCAACAATTTCATTCGAGAGAATGACAATAGTGAGACAACATACCAAAACTTATGGGATACTGCAAAAGCAGTTATTAGGGGAAGTTTTATATCTCTGAATGCTTACATAAATAAAATAGAGAAAGAGGAGATCAATGACTTAGGCTTGCAGTTGAAAAAGCTAGAAAAAGAACAAATTGAAAATCCCCAAGTAAATACCAAATTAGAAATACTGAAAACCAAAGGAGAGATTAATAAAATTGAAATTAATAAAACTATTGAATTAATAAATAAAACCAATAGTTGGTTTTATGAAAAAACTAATAAAATTGATAAACCTTTGGTAAATCTGATTAAAAAAAAAGAAAGAAGAAAACCAAATTACTAATATTAAAAATGAAAGGGGTGAACTCACCTCCAAGTGGGAGGAAATTAAAACAATAATTAGAAACTACTTTGCCCAACTTTATGCCCACAAATTCGATAATCTAAATGAGATGGATGAATATTTTAAAAAATACAAATTGCCCAGATTAACAGAAGAGGAAGTTGAATACTTAAACAACCCCATCTCAGAAAAAGAAATTGAACAAGCCATCAATGAACTCCCTAGGAAAAAATCTCCAGGGCCAGATGGATTCACAAGTGAATTCTATAAAATATTTAAAGAACAGTTAATTCCAATACTACATACACTATTCTTGAAAATTGGGGAAGAAGGAGTCCTCCCAAATTCTTTCTATGATACAAATATGGTTTTGATACCCAAACCAGGAAGAGACAAAACAGAGAAAGAAAATTATAGACCAATTTCCCTAATGAATATAGATGCAAAAATTTTAAATAAGATGCTAGCAAAACGAATACAGCACCTTATCACGAGATTAATACATTATGATCAGGTAGGATTCATACCAGGACTACAGGGCTGGTTCAATATTAGGAAAACTATTAGCATTATCGATCACATCAACAACAAAGCTAACAAAAACCACATGATTATCTCAATAGATGCAGAAAAAGCTTTTGACAAAATACAACATCCATTCCTACTAAAAACAATGGAGAATGTAGGAATAAAGGGAACTTTCCATAAAATAATAAGCAGTATCTATCTAAAACCTTCAGCAAGCATTATATGCAATGGGGATAAGCTAGATGCATTCCCAATAAGATCAGGGGTGAAACAAGGTTGTCCATTATCACCACTATTATTTAATATGGTACTAGAAATGTTAGCTGTAGCAATTAGACAAGATAAAGATATCCAAGGAATCAAAATAGCCAAAGAAGAAACTAAGTTATCACTCTTTGCAGATGATATGATGATTTACCTAGAGAATCCCAGAGATTCAAGTAAAAAATTACTAGAATTAATAAACAACTTTGGCAAAGTTGCAGGGTACAAAATAAACCCACACAAATCTTCTGCATTCCTATATATTAGCCACAAAGTCCAACAGCAAGAGATAGAAAGAGAAATCCCATTTAAAGTTAGGGTAGACAGTATAAAATACTTAGGAGTCTACCTGCCAAAACAAACCCAGGGATTATATGAACACAATTACAAGACACTTTTTGCACAAATAAAGTCAGATTTAAGTAAATGGAAAAACATTAGTTGCTCATGGGTAGGCCGGGCTAATATAATAAAGATGACAATTCTACCCAAATTAATATACTTATTTAGTGCCATACCAATTAAACTATCAGACAATTACTTTCTGGAGCTGGACAAAATAATATCAAAATTCATTTGGAAAAACAAAAGGTCCAGAATATCAAAGGGACTAATGAAAAGAAATGCTTGGGAAGGTGGCCTAGCGCTACCAGACCTCAAACTGTACTATAAAGCAGCAATTATCAAAACCACTTGGTATTGGCTAAGAAACACAGAGGTAGACAAGTGGAATAGACTTGGCACTCAAGATGCAGTAGGCAAGGAATATAGCAACCTTCTGTTTGATAAACCCAAGGACCCCAGCTTCTGGGATAAGAACTCATTGTTTGACAAAAATTGCTGGGAAAACTGGATAACAGTGTGGCGGAAATTAGGCATAGACCCATACCTGACACCGTACACAAGAATAAAGTCCAAATGGGTACATGATTTAGGTATAAAGTTTGATACCATGAATAAACTGGAGAAGCAAGGAATAGTGTATTTATCAGATTTATGAAGAAGGGAAGAATTCTTTACTAAAGGAGAGATAGAAAGCATTATGAAATGCAAAATGGATAACTTTGATTACATTAAACTGAGAAGTTTTTGCACAACCAAACCCAATGCAACGAAAATCCGGAGGGATGTAGTAAATTAGGAAAGAATTTTTACAGCTAAGCTCGGGGATAAAGGCCTCATTTCTAGAATATATAGAGAACTGATCCAAATGTATAATCATACAAGTCATTCCCCAATTGATAAATGGTCAAAGGATATGAACAGGCAATTTTCAGAGGAAGAAATTAAAGCTATCTATAATCATATGAAAAAATGCTCTAAATCACTATTGATTAGAGAGATGCAAATCAAAACAACTCTGAGGTACCACATCACACCTATAAGATTGGCAAACATGACAGAACAAGAAAATGATAATTGCTGGAGAGGATGTGGGAAAGTTGGAACACTAATTCATTGTTGGTGGAGCTGCGAGCGCATCCAACCATTCTGGAGAGCAATTTGGAACTATGACCAAAGGGCTACAAAAATGTGCATACCCTTTGACCCAGCAATATCGCTACTAGGACTATATCCCCAAGAGATCATAAAAATGGGAAAGGGTCCCACATGTACAAAAATATTTATAGCAGCATTCTATGTAGTTGCCAAAAACTGGAAGTCAAGGGGATGTCCATCAATTGGGGAATGGCTGAATAAATTATGGTATATGAATGTAATGGAGTACTATTGTGCCATAAGAAATGATGAACAAGAAGACTTCAGAGAGGCCTGGAAGGACTTATATGACCTGATGCTGAGTGAAAGGAGCAGAACCAGGAGAACTTTATGCACAGCAACAACCACAGTGTGCGAGAGTTTTTTCTGGTAGACTTAGATTTTTGTAATAACACAAGAACTTCTTACCAAAAAAAAAAAAATAGTCCCAATGGAGGATCTCAAGGCAAAATGCCTGCCACACTCAGAGAGAGAAATATGGAAGTCACTCACATATTGTAGCAGATCATGTTTGTGTATGTGTTTGTGTTTGTGTATCATGTTCTGATTTGTTATACGATTTCTTTCATTTATCTTAGTCTGACTACATAGCATGACTATAGTGAAAATATACTCAATAGGAAAGTATATGTAGAATCTATACAGAATTGTACGCAGTCATGGGGAGGGAGGGGGGGAGTGGGCGGTTAGTGGGGGGGATAAAATCACAATTGTATGGCAGTGATTGTTAAACATTAAAAAATTAAAAAAAAAAAAAAAGGAAGAGCTCTCAAAGCATCCTCTGCTTCATCAGTGGCTCTTGTCACCCTTGGGCTGGGCCTGGGGCTGAGGACAGGTCTAGGGCCAGAACTGGGACTGGGGCCAGACCACAGCCCCCTTCAGCAGGTGAGATACTCTTCTCACTGACCTTTGAAGCTGTCTGGTGTTTGTGGGTTGAAAAGAATGGAAACTTCAGCTGCCTCCAGTGATTTACTCATCTAAGGTCTGCTCCAGCTCCATCCATTCTGGTATGGCCCATGCTAAAGTGTGCTCCTCTCCCAGCCTGGTACAATACACCCTTCCTGTTGACTTTCCAGATTATCTTCAGCTGAAAATGTGCTTTATTCTGTCATTTTGTGGCTTCTGCTCCTCTAGAATTTGTTTAGAGTCATTTTTACAGGTTTTTTGAGGCGTTTGGGAAGAGAACTCTTATAGGTCCCTGCTTTTACTCTGCCATCTTGGCTCTGCTTCCTTCAAATAATTTGATACAATGAAAATGTGTACTCTTTGGAAGAGCACCCATATTTTTAAAGGGTATGATTCCCCATTTGGACAGAAGGAGAGGAAGAAGGAAGGAAGTCAGGAAAGAAGGAAATAGTATCATTGCCTAACTGGAACTAGTCAGTTGGGTCCCCAGTGAACAGCTACTACAACTCACAAATGAAGAATGTCACTTAGAAAAGGAATATTCTGCAACAATGAAAACCTAGTTAGTAGTAGTTATAATTGATTTGCAGTGGTTCAAAACAGCATAGTTTTCTCAGTTTCCTCCAGAACTATTCAGCCTCATATATAGGAGCAAAAGAGGATGATGGTTGAATAATCCAAAGTTTTACCTGGGCAAGTGCTTTAGAGTAAATGTAGATAGTTGAACTGGTTAATTATAAAGGTAAAGACTGAGAAGGAAGAAAAAGTGTGGACCTCCTTTAATGTTTTATTTAAATGTTTTTATTACCTTCTTCTATGTACTGATATATATCTTCTGAAGGTAAATGCTATGAATTAGTCTGTAAAATCTAAAATATATACAAGTTCTGTCCTATCTGCAAGCCAAAAAGCTAAATTAATTTTACAACTAACTATAAATAATCATTATATTATATATTCTTTCTTCTACTATAAAAATTAATAGAACAAATTTCATGAAATAAATACTGAGATTAGCTACTACATATGCTTCTGGAGAGGAGCAGCTTCTCATTTTAGAAAACTTCTTGAGGACAGGATTGTAATTTCTATTATTGACTGAGCTAATATTTGTAATATTGGGCAAATCACTATACCTGTCTGTATTGGTTTTTATCATTATATAAATTAACTCTTCTAGTTATTTAAATGTGCTATGCACTGAATTGCTACCATGATATTAAAAATATTTATGCTACAATAACTTAATGAATTTTAGTGACTTCTTTAAAAGAAATGTTTTAACAATTCACCATATACGACTTTTAAAAATCACTTTTATGTCTATATTGAAAAAAACCTCATCCTAAACAGATTTTTTGTTTCTTCCCTAATATCATCATTGAACAAAAGTTTGTGTTTCTCTTACCAGGGTTTATTAGATTCATTCATACTGAACAGCTGTTTAAAATACAGATTGTTAACCTGATTGTGTACATAAATCTATTTACCAGACTCTTAAACCTTGTCTTCATATTATTGGCTTCATAAATAGTGAGGTGTTCTTTGGAGCTATAATGCTCCATTGTGTAAATCTTATAAATACAAATTTTATATGCAAATCTGTTACATGGATCATCACAATGTTACCAGAGCCCTGTGCACTGCTTTATGACAAATGTTGCAGGAATTGTATAAAGACTTGAGATTTTAATTCTTTAAAGTGAAGAGGCTTTTTACTTGCAGATGCACAAATTAACTCATTTTTCTGTACTCAAATGCCATACATAGGCTTAAAAGGATGTTTTGGTGTCTTATTTAAAAATAATTCTTATAAGAATATGTTCATTCTGGGTCCAGCAAGAAAGATCTGTTGCACCAGGATGAGAGAGGAGCATAGTCCAGCATAGGCCACATCAGCCCAGATTGGCCCCAGCAAACCAGAAGCAGGAGCCACTCAATCAGGAGCAGTGGTGGTTGCTTCTAGTGTTCTCAATTCACATATGGTAAAGGGGTAGATTATGGTGGAATACTATTGTGCTATATAAGAAAGGATGAGTAGGGTGTTCTCAGAAAACCTTGGAAAGACTTACATGAGCTTAATTAAAGTGTAATGCACTGTGTACAAAGTAACAGTAATATGACCAGCTGTGAATAACTTAACTATTCTCAGCAATATCATGATCAAGCCCACTCTGAAAAACTTATGATGAAAAATGTTATCCATCACCAGAAAAAGAATTGATGGTGTCTGTATAAATATTGAAGCATACCTTTTTTTTTTCACCTTCTTTATTTTTCTTGATGTTTCCCCCCCTTTGGGCTATGTTTTCTTTCACAGCAGGACTATTATGGAAATACATTGCATGACTACACATGTATAACATCAAATTGCTTGCCTTCTCATTGAGGCAATGGAGGAAGGAAAAGAATTTCAAACTCAAAGTTTAAAAACCAATTTTTAAAATTGTTTTTTCAATATCAGTGGGGAAAGTAAATAAATAAAATGAAAAGAAATAAAAAGTTCTATTTATTCCTGTCTTTTCTATTTTTAATAGGAAAGTGCCGTATTTTGGTAAAATCATTTTTTTCTGCCACTGCAGATATAATCATATGCTTTTTGTAATTTTTGTTACTGATATGATCAATTATATTTATATTTTCCTAACATTTAACTAGGTCAGCCATGCAGATATTAATCTCAATGTGATATATTGTTGTAGTCTCTTGTAACTAATTTTGCATCAATACTCATTAAGAAAATTTATCTACAGTTTATTTTCCTTGGTATTGCTCTTGTTGGTTTAGATATAAAAAACATTATTATATCATAAAAAATTTTTGGTAGGAATCCTTTCCCTATTTTTTCGAATAGTTAATATGGTATTGGGATTGGTTACTCTCTAAATGTTTTAAAGAATCTGCTTGTTAGCTATCGTCCTGAAGATTTTTTCTTAGGCAACTCAATTTATTAGTAATAGGAAACACAATTTATTTTTCTAAGATTTTTTTAAATATCTCATTTCAAGTTCTGTTAATCTGGGCAATTTACAGTTTTGAAAATGCTCACATATTTAATTGAGACTATCAGATTTATAAGCATACAATTGGGTGGAATAGCTCCTGATAATTACATTAATTTTATCTTCTTTTGTAGTGCATTCATTTTTTTCATTTTTTGATACTGGTAATTTAGTTTATTTTTAAAAAGAAGTAAACCAATGATTTATTTATTTTACTACTTTTATTTTCACAAAACTACCTCCTAGTTTTACTTAATATCTCAGTGTTTATTTTTTACTTTAAATTTCATTAGTCTCTCCTTTGATTTTTCAAGATATCTATTTTGATGTTTATTTGAGAATTTTAATTTTGTTCTTTTTATGTATTTTTTAATTTTAGTTCCATGTTCAATTAGTTAAACTGCTCTTTTTTTTCTTTTTATTCTCATACAGGCATTAGAAATATTAAATTCTCCTTAAATATGGTTTTGGATGCTTCACACAAATTTTGGTGTGCCATCTCATTCTTGTATTTATCTTTAATGCAATTATTGATTATTTCTATGAATTGTTCCTTGATTCATCCCTTAGGATTAGATTACTTGGTTTCCAAATTTTTATTTGTTTATTTTATTATAATTTTTAATCTATGCTGCCAAGACTCTTCAGTGAATATAATTTATATTGCATCATGGTGCAGTGATAAACAATTTAATATTTCTGCATTTCTGTATTTGTTTGTAAAATTTTGTGCCCTAACATATGGTCAATTTTTATGAAGAGGAAAAAGGAGTATGCTCCATTCTATTCTAAACCATTTTTTCCAGAGGCCTATCATACCCAACTTTTCTAAAAATCTTTTCATCTCCTTTACTGCTTCCTTACTTAATTTATGGTTAAATTTATCTAGTTCTGAGAGGGTTAAATTGAAATGTCTCACTAGTATTGCCTATTTCCTCCTATAATTCATTTAGCATTTTCTTTAGGAATTTGAACCCTATACTTTTTGTGCATATGTTTAGTATTGATATTACTTCATTATCTGTTGTACTTTGCAGCAAAATTTAGGTTACCTGATTATGTACCTTAATTGCACCTATATTTGCTTCTCTTATGTCTGAGATCATGATTTTTATCCCTGCCTTTTTAATTTTAGTTGAAGCGTAATACATGTCTTGGGGCTACAAGTATTTTTCTTGTAAATAATATTTTGTTGTATTCTGGTTTCTAATTCCTCCTACTATCCACTCTTTTGTGTAGGTGAGTTCATCACATTCACTTTCACAGTAATGAATGATAACTGTCTATTTCCCTCCATCCTACTTTTTTTGAATATTCTCTTTCTCTTTATGACCCTGTTCCTCCTCAAAAATCTGTTTTGCCTTCAGTAACTGCTTCCCTCAGTCTGCCCTTCTTATCAATCCCATCTTCCTCTTACCTCATTTTTCGCCTACTTCACTATTAGAGAATTTCTGTTCCCAGTTGAAAATGGACATATGCTATTCTTTTTTAACTACTTGAGTTGAACATGAGATTCAAGCATTGGCTGTTTCTTCATATTCTCCACTGTAAAACTTGTTTCATGCATACCTTTTATATGTGAAATACAGCCCCCCATTTTCCTCTACCTTCTTCCTTCTACCAGGATATTCCTCTTTTTCAGTCTTCCACTGTTTTGAGATCATCCCAACATAATAGTCTCACATTTATGCCCTATGTCTATGTAGAAAAAATTCTAAGTTCCCTAACATAACAATAAAGTTCTTGAGAGTGACATATATCATCTTCCCATTTGGGAATGTAAATAATTTAACTTTATCCTCATTAGTTCTCACTCACGTTTACCTTTTATGCCTCTCTTGAATTTTGTATTTGAATGTCAAATTTTTCACTTGGCTTTGGTCTTTTCATTAGAAATTCTGGCACATTTTCTATTTCATTAAATGCCATTTTCCCTCTGCATGGTTAGATTTAGTTTTTCTGAGTAGGTTATTCTTGGTTGTAATTCTAATTCCTTTGCTTCCCAGAATATAATTTTCTAAGCCCTCTGTTCCTTGTTGCAGTTGCTAAATTCTGTATCATCCAGACCGTGGCTCTGTGACATTTCAATTTTTTTCCTTCTGAGTCTTTTTAAGAAAAAATTATTGGGAATTTGGGAACTCTCAAATTTGTCTCTGATAGTCCTAGGAGTTTTCATTTTGGGATCTCTTTCAGGAGCTGATTGGTGAACTTTTAATTTTTTTTGCCCTCTGTTTCTAAGATATTTGAGCAATTTTTCTTCATAATTTCTTCAAATATGATATCTAAACTCTTTTACTGATCATTGCTTTCAGATATTACAGTAATTCTTTTTATGGTGTAATTTTTAAATAAATTTTATTCTCCAGGATAATTGCATTTCCACTTGTTTACAGTATTGATAAAGTGCAATGCTGGAATGAGTCAATCACAATACTGGACTTGAAAGGGTACACTTTGCATGTTCACAAGTGATTCAAAGATGGTAAACATCCCTCTTGTTTTCACTGATGTCCTCCTTGTGCTTTCACTTGAACTTGGCAATGAAATGGTTGACCATTTACTAGTCAAAATCCTCCCAACCTAAGAGTGTGTTATACAGATATGGACTTGACCTCAAAAATGCTATCTTCAATGGTAAGAATGGAGACATTGAAAGTACCATCTCCAAAATCAAAGATGAAGACATTTCTCTGGGCATCAACCTTTTTGTCCAAGCCAGAAGCAATAGCAGCTGCAGTTGGCTCATTGATGACTCAGAGCACATTGAGACCAGTGATGGTTCCAACATCTTTGGTGGCCTGACAATGAGAATAATCAGTGAAATAGGCTGGTACTTTGACCACAGCATTAGTATCAGTATTCCCAAGGTAAGCTTCAGCAATTTCTTTCATCTTGGTCAAGAAGAGAGATGACGTTTCTGGATAGAAACTTTTGGTATCCCCTTTGTAATCCACTTAGACCTTATGCCTACCTGCATCATTTGCCACTGTAAAATGCCAATGTTTCATGTTTGACTTTGCAACTGCATCATCAAATCTGTAACCAATCAGATGTTTGGCATCAAAAACTGTGTTGGTGGTGTTCATTGTAACTTGAGATTTTGCAGCATCACCAATTAAAGTTTTGAGTCAGTGAAGGAGACATATCTTGAGGTGATCCCATTCCCTTAGTCATTAGCAATGATCTCTACTTTCTCATGTTGGAAGATTCTCACACTGGAGTAAGTGGTCCCAAGATCAATGCCAATTGTGCATCCCTTTGACATGGTTGCTGGTGAGTTGGAGTTCATAGCTGACCACTGTGGAAGAAGAAGGGATGCTACTGTGTTGAACAGAATCCAATAATTCTTAAATGATCTCTGCTCAAAATATTTTCCAAATTAGTTGCTTTTCCAAAGAGTTATTTCACATTTTTTTCTATTTTTTCATTATTTTGACTTTGCTTTTATCATATCATACTGTCTCGTGGAGTCATTAACTTCAATTTGACCAATTTTTAAATTTTAAGGAATTATTTTCTTTGGTGATATTTTGCACTTCTTTTTCCATTTGGCCACTTTTTTAAAGGAGTTATTTTCTTCATTATTTTGTGCCTCTTACCATGCTGTTAATTCTCTTTTCATAAACTTTGTATGTTTCTCTTAACTCCCAAATTTTCCTCTACTTTTAAAATTCTTTGGTTCTGTTTTCTACCTCTTTTTTTAAGCACTTTTAGAAATGCTTATTGTCATTTTTCCAATGCATTTCTAAAATGCACTTTTCTTTGGGACTTTGCTTCTAGATGTCTTCATTTGGTTGTCATTTGAGTCTGTCTTGAGGTTTCCTGTCAATATAATAGCTTTTTATGGTCATGTTCGTTGTTGTTGCTGTTATGCAATCTTTTTTTTTTTTCCAGCCTATTTCTTGACTTTCAATTTTATGTTGGTGTTTGGCTCTGCTAACTCCTGTGGGATTGGGGGATATGGAGGGATTATGGTCCTAAGATTCAGTCTTTTTCCTCCATGATGCCTTCACTACTAGCTCTGGGGGTCTATAAGGTTTCAATGCTTCCAGGGAGGAATATGGTCACTGTTCTCCTGGTTCAGACTCTGGTCCTTACCCAGGCAGGACCTCTGTTCCCCTGTAACTGGCCAAATTGTTGCTCTCCACCATGGAACTGTGACCCAGATTTGAGTAATGGGCAAGTTTGCCAAATGTTGTCCAGTTCTGTGTCTATTCCTAGCACAAGAGTTGCCTGTAATCTTTTTTATCTGACCAGGAGTTCAACTCCCTTATTGTCACTGGTTGGTAAGAGCTCCTGGTATTACTGCTACTGCTGCTGCCACCTCCACTGTCTTTAAGGCCCCCAGATGGTATAGCCATTACACTCCTAGCAAGCCCTCATCTCAGTGCCATATACCTCTTCACCTCCAAAGTTATTCTGGGAAGAAAAAATGTCCTACCCTAACCATTTGTTGTGTATGCTACTTTAGAATTCAACTTGCTACACCATTTTAAATTTGTTTAGAGAGCTATTTTGAAAGAGTTTGGCTTCAATGTCCCCTTTAAAGCACCATCTTTGCTCCTCCTAACCTCTTCTTTATAAATCCCTCCACCATAAAGTTGCCAAAATTCCTAAACTACATATCTTATATGCTAATGACATTTCAGTAACTCACTTTGATCTTTAGGATAAAATACAAACTCCACAGGCTTCCAATTAAAGTATTACAAGTTTTGATTTCAACTGACCTCTCTCAATTTATTGTATTACTATGTGACCCTTCCATATACTTGCTGTTCCAACCAAACTTTTTTACTTGACAGAACATGACATTCTATCTCCTGCTTCTGTGCTTTTGCACATGATGATCTCAATATCTGGAATGCATTCCCTCAGCACCTCTGTCACTTAGAATCTCTAATTTTCTTCATAATTCAAGTAAAATTCCCTATTTTGTTCTTGTTTCCTCAGGGCCTAGAACATTTTGGTGAATAGTGAGTGCTTAATAAATGCTTATGGATCAATGCATCAATAATACCCATATTTGAATATCAGTAAAGTATGCCTGAAAATAGATATTTTAAATTAAATGTATGAGAAAAAAGCATACAGAAAAAAGAATATCTTTACTGAATTTTTACCTATATATTTTATTTTACCTATATATTCCCAAATAACTACTGATTTTTACATTTTGATATAAAAATTTCCCCTCAGTAAGTATCACATATTTTCCTTTTAAAAGAAAAACTAAACAAAGTTATATGACATGCATGTAACTTTTTCATAATGACAGTTTACTATTTCGTAACAAAAATGTATAAAATATTTTATGTCAGTCATGTGGAAATAACATTTGCTGTTATATTTCACTTGAATTCTGTTGTCTTCATTTACATTGTTTTAGTAATAGTGTCTATGGTTTTAATGACCCTGATTTTACTTCGTATATATTTTCACCTATTTTTCTGCCTTCTTAGTAGTCATCATTGCCAAGAAGTCAATAATATTCCACTATATTCACTAACCACAATATTTAGTCATTACATAATAAATGAGCACACAATTTGTTTTCCATCTTTTGCTACTATCAATTTTATTTCTATAAATATGTGTGCATATGTACATATGGGTCCTATCTTTCTGTCATTGATATTGGAGTATAAGTCTAGTAGTGGAATTGCCAGATCAAATGCTGTGAATAGTTTACTATCTTTCTTTGAACAATTGCAATTTTTTTAGAAAAAATATATAATAATATAACAGTCATGTGTATAATAAAACTTTTCAAAATTGATGATAAATATATTTTAATCAGAATTGCCCATTTAGCGGATTAGAATTGATACATCAGTGTTATATTTTGAATTACTATTGTTAGGGATTTGAAATATTTTTTCTTATTAAAGGTTTTTATTTCTTGTAAAAATTATTAATATGTTCTTACTACTTATCAGTTAAGAAATGGCATTCATATATTTATGTCAGTTCCCTAAAGGATTTTGTATATCAAATTTTATCACATGTATTTGATGTAATTTTTTGACCAACTCATAACTTTTCTAATTCTACCTCTATTGATTGTGTTGATGTAAAAATATTTCTATTTCTCATGAAGGAAATTATACTTTCTCTCTTATGATTCTTCAATATCCCATCATATAGTGTTGTTTCTTAACAAAAAGAGTGCTCATATGTTTCTTTTCTTGCTTATCTAATCTATTCTGATGGTCTAATTTTCTATTCCTATTCCTATTCCATACAACTACATCTTAAAACAAAGATTATTTTTTAGAAAAGAGAAAAAAACAGCAATATCCATTAATACATAAAACAACCTATTTTTATTCTATTGTATGCAATTTTCTTACTGATAGACTCCTCACTGAAAAGGAGTAGGGGGAAAGGTATCATCTTATTTATCTTCTGTCAGACTATTCTGGTTCTTTGTAATTTTGTTACATTCCTTTTTCATTTGTTCTGTGGTAATTGTTCTTTCCATTGTTATATCTTTGTGAATATTGTTTATTTGGCTTCACTTTACATCAATTGATGGAAGATTTTTCATGCTGACCAATGTCTGTCATATTCAACATTTCTTAGAGCAAAGTAAGTATCCCATTAGAATACATGCCATAATTTGTTTGATCATTCTTCAAATCAACATCCACTTGGTTTCCAGTTCTTCACTATCACAAAAATTACTGCTATAAATATTTCAGAATAGAGGGAACTTTTATTTTTTATCAGTAACTCTCTTCCCTCCACCCCCACCCAATGTCTGTTTGGAGCAGTGGGTCAAATTATATGGACATTTTAGCCAAATTGCATGAATTCAAATTGCTCTCCAGAATGTTTAAATTCATAGCACCACCAATAATATATTAGTGTGCCTCTTTTTAAACAACTCTTCCAGTGCTGACTGTTGCTATCTTTTGTCACCTTTCCCAACTTTAAATATGAGAAACTGAAAACTCAGGATTGTACTATCCTATCTAAAAAAATCTAATAATTTTAATAATTGCTACTTTATATTATTATATGAGATATCCCTCTTAAAAATCACCAGTAATCTATTAATTGCTAAATCTGATGAACCCTTCTCCATGCTCATCTCCTGGATATTTCTTTAGAAATTGATAAATGGTCAAAAGATATGAACAAGCAGTTTTCAGAGGAAGAAATCAAAGCTATCTATAGTTATATGAAAAAATGCTTGAATTCACTATTGATTAGAGAAATGCAAATCAAAGCAACTTTGAGATACCACATCACACCTATCAGATTGGCTAACATGAAAAAACAGAATAATGATAAATGTTGGAGAAGATGTGGGAGAGTTGGAGCACTGATTCACTTTTGGTGGAGCTGTGAGTTTACACAACCATTTTGGAGAGCAATTTGGAACTATGCCCAAAGGTCTACAAAAATGTGCATACTCTTTCACCCAGCAATACTGCTTCTAGGACTGTATCACTAAGAGATCATAAAAATGGGAAAAAATGCCACATGTACAAAAATATAGCAGCACTTCTGTAGTGGCCAAAAACTATAAATCAAGGTGATGCCCATCAATTGGGGAATGGCTGAAGAAATTGTGCCATATGAATGTAATGGAATGCTATTGTGCTATAACAATGACGAACAGGAAGACTTCAGAGGGACCTGGAAAGATTCATTTGAATTTATGGTGAGTGAAAGGAGCAGAACCAGGATGAGTTTGTACACAGCAACAACCACAGCATGTGAGGATTTTTTCTGCTAGACTTAGAACTTCATTGCAATGCAAAGACTCAAAAACTTCCCAATGGTGTCTTAAGGCAAAATGCCCTCCACATACAGAGAAAGAACTATGGAATTTGATCACAAAATGTAGCATATTGTTTTCTTTTGTATTACATTTTCGTTTGTTTTATGATTTCTCTCATTCATTTTAATTCTTCTATGCAACATGACTAAGGTGAAAATGTATTTAGTAGAAATGCATGTGTATAACTTATATAAAATTGTATGCTGTCTCAGGGAAGGAGAGAGGAGGGAGGAAGGAGGGGGGTGAGGGAGAGGGAGGGGAAAACAATCTAAGTTATATGGAGGTGATTGTAGAACACATGAAAACAAGTGACATGATAATAATAATAAAGAAACTGATAATGCTTACTCTCCTCTGAAATACTCTCTTGTCTCTGCAATTTCATAACAATGCTCTTTTAGATCTTTTCCCTCTATGACCACTCATTTTCAGTATCCTGTGTTGTCTCATTATTCTGTTTCCACTCCACATATCACTCTGACTTTTGGAACCAGTCCCTCTTTTCTCCTTTTGATGGACTTTCTCTGTCAGAGGAATTTTAATGCCCAAACAGATGATTTCTGGATCTACATTTTTTTTCTTTTTCTTACAGTTCTGCATCAGAATCTAACTATAGGATATTCCCAAAGGAATCTCAAATAGAAATCACAAAATTAACATCTTCCAAAGTGACACAATTTTCTGCCTCTATCAAGTTAATCCTTCTTCCAAGCTTCCATATTTCTCTTAAGGACATTTCTCCATTGTTCTCTTCACAAGGCTGTTAAATGATTTTCCTACAGTTTATGTCACAGTGGATGCCAATGAAGACAAGCCATCAAGGAAGAGTAAAAAGAGTAGAGCTCAATTCCTCCCGTGACTCCTCCAAAAAGAACTAAATAAGATGTTGAAAATTAATTGTAATTAGAAAATCTCATGGGGTGGAGGGAGCATGATAGCACAGTAGTATTCTTTTACAATGACATACCACATAAGTGTTTGTCCACTCTTCAATTAATGGATGTCCCATTAATTTCCAATTCTTTGCCAACACAAAAAGAGACAGTATAAATATTATATATTTTTGTAAAAATAGGTCATTTAAAAAAAAAATCTCTGAGATAGTAGTGCCATTGCTGCTTTGAAGGGTATGTGCAGTTTTATAGTCTTTTGGGCAAAGATTATAATTTGCTCTCCAGAATTGTTTGATCTATTCACAATTCCACCAACAGTGCTTTAGTATTAGTAGAAATGTGTTCAACTCAATATGCAAACAGAAGTCAATGTGCAGGTAGAAAAAGAGGAATAAAAAGGAGAAAAGAGTCAGAGAGGGATTAGTGGAAATCATGACAAACCCTATTTTCAGAGGTGGGGATTGTGAAGAAAAATTTAAAAGGAAAGAAAAAAGATACAATATTAGGATTAAGGGAAAAGGAAAAGCAAAGAGCAAAATATGAGAATAAGAAGATGAGGAATATATAGTTAATTATAATTATGTGAAAGCAAATGGGATGAACACAGCCATAAAATGGAAGAAGATAGCAGAATGGATTAGCAAGTAGAATTAAGCAATGTTATTCACAGAAAACACATTCAGAGAATATGTCACAAAGTTGAAATAAAAATTAGATTACAATCTATTACAATTAAACTGGATTAAAAAATTTTGTTTAGCAATCATGCTCACAGATAAGGAAATAGCAAAAATAATCTTAATTAAAAGTGATTAAAAATAGAAACTAGATTTTCTTGAAATGTACTACATAAAATGATCTAATTTAAATATATATGTACACATATATGTATATATATATATAGTACAAATACTTAAAGACAAAGGTAAAGGAGCTATAGGAATAAACAGACAGCAAAATTATAATAGAAAGGGACATAAATGCACTATTTGCAGTTATAAAAATCTAGCCAAAATTAAGCAAGAATTAATATAAATACTTGAATAGAATTTTAGAAAAATAATCTCTGTTAGATATTTGACAATTTTAAAATGGAGTTTCTCTCCATTAGGAGTGAATGTCATTTGTAAAAATGGCTGTTTATTAGGGTATAAAAACACCAAAAATTCAGAAAATCAGTAATATTAAACACAGACTTTACCGATTGGAATCCAATAAAACATACTCATTAAAATGTCATTGAAGAAAAAAAGGGTAACTAACTGAGGCATAAATAATTTAGTCCTAAACAATTGGTGGGTCACAGAACAAATCAAATATGATGAATAATTTCATCGCATGTGATGACAAAATAAAGCATCATGCCAAAATTTGTGATATTCAGTCAAAGTAGTGTTAAGAGGAAAATTTATATTTTAAATACTTTAATCAATGAAAGAATAGATCTTGATACTTAATACTAGAAAAATTAAGAGAAAGAAAATAATCTAACAAACACTAATGCAAATATTTAAAATAAACACTATTAAAGATGATACAGCATATCACAAAAATTATTCACTATGACAAGATTGATTTATGTATGAGGAATGTAGAATTATTTCATTATTGAACATAATGACATATGAACATAATTGACAATATTAATAAAGACAACAAAATCATATGTCAATAGATGCATAAATAGATTTTTAACTAAATATATCAATTTATTTATTTTAAAACCTGGAAAACAGAGGAATAAAAGGATTTTCCCCTACATGGCAAACAATGAACAAAGTAAACCACATTTACTACAGTGTCTGGCACATGGGAAGGATATTTAATAAATGCTTATTGTCTGACTGACTAGTATATACAAGATGTTCCAAAAGAACTATGGCTTTGAGGATACCATGTACAGTACATATGTAAAACTAAAAGTTAATATTGAATGTAAAGGGGATAAATTAGAACTCTTTCCAATAAGATCAAAGTCTTAGCAATATTCTGCAGAAGAATAATGTTGAAGAATGCTATTCACCTACTGAAAGAAAGGTAATGAACTGAATATGCAGAATGACACACTTTCTTAGATGTGGCCAATATGGGAATTTGTTTTGTTTTACTACACATATTTGATATAACATTGTCTTCTCTCTTTTTTTTTCCCATTCAGAACTTAGGAAGAAGAAAAACATGATTAACAGTTGAAAGAAATAAACCTGTTAGTGTTTCTTATATACTGCATAGACTCTAATGGATTACTGTTACTTCTAGGATCAAAAAATAACTTTTCTCTTTGGCATCTGAAACTCTTTCAAATATAGCCTTAATCTGTTTTTACAGACTTATTACACATTGGTAACCTTTATTTAGCACTGATTCAGCCAATTTGGCCTTTTTACCATTCTTCATATACATCACTTTGTGATTTTAAACTATTCTACATGCCTAGCGTTCACTCTCTTTTCACTTTTTTTTTAATTTCTAATTGCCTCCACCATGAAGTGGTCTTTGCAGCTTTTCCAAGATGTGATTGCCATTCTCAAATATTCACCTTGGATCTATTTTGTGTGTATATATATATACATATATATATAATGCCAAGATACATACAGATGGTGTCCTTTAGTTACACCACAAGCTCCTTAAAGGCAGGGACTGTTTTTACGTATCTCTTTGTACCCATGCTTAGTGGACTGCTTGACATGTATTAGTTGCTTTAAAAAATATGCATGTTGGTTAGTTAATTCCCCTGCCCCTCCCACATTTCCTACTTTTTTCCTATTATTTCTCATAAAACTGCTTAATTTTGCTTACAAATTACATTTTTTCTAGTTCTATAAAGTATCTCTTATATAACTGGAATAACACTAAATCCAAACAGCAATTTAGGTAGTGTTTTGTTGGGGTTTTTTTGGTTTTTTTTTTTATCATTTTTACATTTCACAGATCAGTCTTGAACACTAAACATTTCACCAATTATTTATTTCTATAAATTCTGTTTTCATTAAAGTCCCATCTTTATCTTGGTAATATAACTCTCAGATATTTTCTAATTTTTGAAATTTTAAATGAATTATCTTTTTGTTAAACTCTTAGTGATATAAAATGATACTGATACTGATTACTTTTTTGGATTTATTTTCATAACATACTTTTTAATGAAGGTATTTATTCTCTTCATTAAATAACAAGTGATTTCTAAGTAAACTATCAAATTATCTACAAAAAAGATAATTTTGCTTCCTTTCTCCTAATTGTATCCCTCATTTTCTTTCACTTTCTTTGTTTTAATTAGCATGACTAGTACTAAGGATTTCTTGCTTTACCTCTGCAATTTCAAAAGGCTTCTAGTATTTCTAGGATTTTTGTTGTTATTGTGTATTTATTTCTGACTCTATGGTTCCATTTGAGGTTTTCTTTCCAAAGATCCTTGAGTGGTTTGCATTTCCTTCCCCAGTTCATTACACAGATGAAGAAACTAAGGCAAACAGGGGTAAGTGACTTGCACAGGGTCACACAGCTAGTAAGTGCCTGAGGCCACAGTAGAAGTCAGGAAGATGAGTCTTTCTAACTTCAGGTCTGGCATTCTATCCACTGTGCCACCTAGCTATCCTGCTTTTCATATTCTATAAATGTTTTTAATCATGTCAAGGATGAAAGGATCCATCCAAAATACTACGTTTTGAAGTTTGGCTGTATTTTAGGGTTTTTGTTTTGTTTTCTTTTTTTGCATCAAGTGCTATATTTTATTAAGATTTTTTTCTACCATATATTTTTGGTTTTTTGTCATATATATTATTTGATATCTTCGTGACATCAAATTATTCTTTCATTTCTGGTATAATACTGTCATATTTAATGAGTTTTATATATAAATATCTAAGAAAGAGTTGTTAATTGATAAGCTCTTTACTGTAATTGTATTTAATATTTTTGAATTAATAGTCATGAATGATACTGGTCTACTTATTTCTTCTGTGTGTTATTTCACCCTGATTTAGGAATCAGGATTGTATTTATCTCACAAAAGACTTTAGGAGAGTACCTAAAATGCATGTAGTATAAGAACTAATTATTCATCAAATATATGATGGAATTTGCTTGTAAATCTACATGATCATGCTAGTGTTTTTTTTTTTCCTTTGGGATTCCATTTATGTCTGTGATAGTTCTCTTTTTAGATTAGGTTGTTTAGAATTTCTCTATTATTTTTTATTTGGGTATTTACATGCCTGTAGTTATTAATCTAGTTCCCTCAATTCTCAGTTTTGTTGATATAAAATTGTTTATAGTACCTTATGAGAGTTCACTCCTCCTACCAGTGATCAATTTGTATTTCACTATGTTAATTTTTATTATTGGCAATATGGCTTTTATTTCTCTTTTTTCTGGATCAAATTAGCCATCAGGTTTTTCTTTTCTGTTTGATTATCTTTGAAAGAGTGAGTTCTAGAAAACCAAAATCTTTTCTTCTTCATGCCATGCCCAAAACAGCAGTAAAGCATTTATGACTTCAAATATTTCCTACTCTTCCCTTTCTTTTCTAATTGTTTGGAAATTTTCATATATATAGTTTAATCCCAGCAATATTTAGTCATAAACGGAAAATTCTTTGGAAACAGAGATGACCTGTTCAGGATGTAGACTCTGTCATTCTTCACTTTTAAGACCTAGGACCACCCTTTTTATCCATTAAACCTCAATCACTTCCATTCATAAAACTTTTTTTCCTCTCTCTAAGTTCATATACTAAGTAATGATTTCATTCTTCATACTGTTTTCAAATCCTAAGAAAATGCCTATTTATGATGCTTGATAATTTTTTTCTCTTAAGGAGATTCACGCAAGGTGAAATTTCCAAAAGATGTTTTCTCATGTTTTGCTTACACTTGATGGTTTTAATTTGAGTTGCTTGGACTAACTCTCCCCTACCCTAAATGAATCTATGGATGAATTTAAAGTAGTTGGTGACCTTGGGTGGGGGAAACTATTACACCTTTATTTTCACTATGCTTTAAATGAAAGTTAGTGTTTTTTTCAATTATTTAAAATCAATATTCTCAGAAGGGGTCTATAAGCTTCGCCAGACTACAAAAGTGTCCATGATAAAAGAAAGGCTAAGAACCCCTTCTCTAGATGTTTCCCTGCTTATTCTCATTATTATTATTTTGTGATTTTACTAATTCTTGTCTTTCTCCTGTTTTCCAGAAATATTAATTTAGCTTTTGGTCTTCTCTAGTGTATTCTGTGGCTCCAGTTTATGAAGTTTGCTTACAAATATAATGCACTTTCTTCATAAAATGACCTTCAGGGAACATGCAATTCTTTTTATTTTAAATCATCGTTTGTTCGTTTCTTTTGGCCAGGACACATAGGACAGTGTCTCTGGAACCCCTTTCTTTCTTCTCCATGTCTTTGTTTGAAAGATAATTTACTTAAAGTACCAATCTCAGAAATGCTATTTTATAAAAGACTGATTGTGATATGGAGAGTAGAGACAGATTAAGTCAGAAGATACAGGACTTTCTGCTTTATCTCTATCTGTTCTACTTCTTACTCCATCTTTGAGGACAACAGTTTCCACATCCAACAAATAAGGAGGATGTAGGAGACTATCCCCTGGTTCTCCTTCTTCTTTAATTCTATGAACTAAATAATGCATTTCCACCTCTGCTTAACTCCTTGCAACTTCTAGAATAATTTTTGTTCCATGGTATTTGCCATCTGTCTCACTGTCTCCCCATTCCCATTCCAGCTTATCACTTAGATCACCTCAGCATAAGTTTTCTAAGGAGGAAATTTCTTATGTCCTTTGTTTACACTAGAAAGGAATGTATTTCTTGACTGTGTTAACTTTTTCTCCCCTTTCTCCCACTTGTTAACTTAATATTAAATTGATCTAAAGCAAAAGGGAATCTTAGCAGTTTGTCTGGCCCAAATCTTTCATTTTCCAAATAAGGAAATGGAAGCCAAGAGGGATATAATGCATGAGATCACAAATGATATTTAAGTGAACTCATGTGGTACACCATTCAGAGAAATGATTATTTAATTCTTCTTTCGTCCTACTCCTTTCAGGCTATTTTTCTTTGATTTTCTTTCTGTAAATCCCAACCATAAAATCTTTTATTTTTCTCAAAGGTCCTCTGCCAAGGTACAAATTATTTTTTAAAGCCTCATATCAAGTAAATATTGATTTATCTTTTCTGCTTTTTCCATGTATGTGGAAAATTTACTTTTCTTTAACTTCCTTCTTTGGGGTAAATTGTCAAGCTAAATATTCCAATTACATTGAGCTCCTTCAGTAGGAAGGAACACTTCAAGTCTCTAGAATTTTCTAAAAATCCATCTTTTTGCATTACTGATTATTAAACTTTGCTTTCTAGACTATGCAATTTAGGGTGATTTCTTTAACTTTTTATTCTGGTTTACTCCAGCCTTTTCCTTTTATTTCTTATGGACAAAGAATACTCTTATGTAATTCATAATGTTTTCTTTTGGGTATATGAAAGGAATTTTTCTATTTTGGATTTGCTATCTACTATTACATTTCATAGCTTGAAACTATATTTTGAGTTAATGTACTTGGAAGATTCTCTCAAATAATTGATCATCAGTTTCTATTTGTTTGAATTTTGCCCACCATTTCTATTATTTCAGGACAGGTCTTATGTTATTTCATTAAATATTTTAGCCAGACTTTTATCATTATGCGTTTTTTTGAGGACACCAGTCATTTTGTGGTTTATTATCACATTCTGTCTTCTAGATCAATTATTTTTCTTTGTAGAGACCTCAAGTATTATTCTTCAGTTGTTTTGGTATTTTTTTCTTTCCTCATTATTTTTGAGTTATGAATTTGCCAACTTCCTTTTTATAGAATTCATCATTTAGAAAAATTCTCCATCACATTTCTAGGTATAATGTTTTTATTAATAAAAATTATATTTGAGAATTGTAAATGCTATTCCAAGTTTCTTTCTTTTTTCCTTCCTTCCTACATTATAACCTTTCATCTTTACTCCCACATCCCTTTGCCTTCCTTCATTCCCCCTTTCTCTTCTTGCCTTTCTTTTCATTCTTCCTCTTTTTCTTTTCTTTCTTCTCTCCTTTACTTTATCTTTCCTTTCCTTTCTTTTCTTCATTTATCCCTCCCTTCATTTTATCTTTCTTCTTCCCCATTCTTCTTTCCTTCCCTCCTTCCTTCCCTCCTTCCTTCTTTCCTTTCTCCTCTCCTCCTTTCTCCCTCTTTATTTTCTTTCATGATTCCTTCCTCATCCTCCTCACTCCATCCCTCTTTCCTTTCTATTTCCCTCCCTTTCACCCTCTCTTTCCTTTTTAATGTCTTTGTATCCTTTTATTGTGCTAAATGCATTTGCTGTCTCTGCTGATGTTTAAATATCTCTTTCTCTTCTCCCATACTATTTATCCATCAAATTAAGATTGTATTAATTTTTTTTGTTTTTCCATGCTATATGTCCTCAGAAACCATTTTCCTATCTTGTCTTTACTTTTCATGTTATTTGATGTACTTCTTGCTATTTTGAGGTATAAAGGTAGACTGGCACACCTCTCTCATCAAAATCATCAATACCATCAATATAAATTCCATAAAAACATTAATATTTTAAAGATTTTTTGCATAAGTACAGTGATCAGTGACTGGAAAATGCTGGAGGAGAGAAGAATATATTCTTTCCTTTTTATAGCCAAGGTACTTATATCCAAAAGCCAAGTATGCCGCTATAACACTAAGACCTATGGTAAAACTTTGAAGAAGAGTTTGAAAGACTTTTTCAGTGTGCTTATGACACTGAACTCTTAGTAGAATGCCTAACATTTGGGAAAAAACTGATCCTATGGACTGCTATTGCCTTAGATAACATCACTTGGTTAGGTGGGTGAAGGAGTTGCTATGGTGGTCATTAACTACTGCTCTTCACCTTACATACTTTGTGAAATTGCAAAATTGTTCATGTTACTCAGCAAGCTGCTTGACAAATGTTCAAAAGCCTTAAGGAGACAGCCCGACCTGGCTTAAAAAAATCTCCTATGAAAACCCTGCTGAGAAACTGTTTCTTTTAAAGCAAAATAGAAAGTGTTTCATAATAGAGGCTACTGTACATTACTTTTTAATGTCTTTGCAAAGTATGTGTGATGGGGTACTTACTGCAGTCTGACTTTCTAGTTGAATGTCCTAGGTAATGATCATAATTTTCTCTGCAATTACTTTCACCAAATGGAAGGACTAGAAGTTTAAGGCCTCCTCCAGTCAGTTCTAACTTATAATTTATCCCTCAAGTGAAAATACACGCATGAGCTATGTGCCACAAGGTTCAAGGACACATCCCCTTTCCATAAGATTTTTGGTGTTGTATGCTGCCAAAATTAGAAGCAAACAAGTACTTCAAGGGCAAAAAACTTTCTTTATCTTGGCCATTGCAGAAGAAAAATGAAATCCAAATGCACAGGAATTAAAGAAAACCCAGGAAAACATAAAGAAAATCAGGAAAGAGCTCATATCTTGCCTATTCTATACACTGGATATAAGACACTTGCTTAGCCACTTAACAAGGCTACTGTGATAATAAATTAGAAAATATGTGCTAATTTCTATTGGTAGAAGGAGTTTCCACTTGAGCAGTATTCTATAGCAATGAAATAGCATATGAATAAGGAAGAAAAAGATACATACAGAAACACAAGAACAAAAATACAGAGAGAGACAAAAAGGGCAGAGACATAAATATTGTGCTTCATTTGTGTAACAACCCTTTGGGATTTGATTTACATGAGGATTAGGATATGAATGATCTCTAGACTTTATGCTAAAAAGGTTTATTTTATTTTAATGTAACCAAAGATATATGAAATATTAAAAAGGCCAAATCATTATGAAAAGTTAGAAAGAGCTCTACAAAATGAAAGATTATTGATCTTGCATTCCTAATAATTTTACTGACCCCCTCCCCTTAATTATTTTTTTATTTTTCCTGTAAAATGAAGAATATAGAATGTGTATTTTTCTTCCTTAACTATAATATCTCCTATCCTCATCTAGAATATTTCAGGGAACCAGCAACAAAACTTTACACTCAGTTGATCTAATTACATGAATTGTTGAAAATATTGAGGTGGATCTGGTAGGCCAAAGGAAAGTGAGGTGTGCTCTGTTTCCTAGCAATGTACATTCCATTTCTTTGGTTTTGGTCCTACAAGAAATAATAAAATTCACCAGGATAAACCAATCCTTCCCAATTAGTTGTGATTTAGTGCATTTTTATATGACTTAGGTAGCTTTGATTTCTTTGTCTGAAAACAACTTGTTCATATCATTTGTTCATTTGTCAATTGGGGAATGGTATCTAACTCCTTATAGAGGTTTAGGGACAAAGTTACCTCTTCCGCTGTTTAAGCTGTGCACTAGACTTGTTCACTACCTTCATTATGGAGTTGCTTTCTCCTTTAAGGGACAAATCGATTTGGGATAAAAATGGTCCTGTCCTGTCATCAGCAAAAAGCTGCTCCTTTGAATCATTCACATGGTTCACCAAAATGTCCCTCTCTAAAATCTTTGATGCTGAGAAAAGGCATATTCCTTACTGTTCCCATTCAGTTTTCTTCAAATGTCTGTCATACCTAAATTTCCCATATACTATTAACATTGGCAATCACTTTCTTGTTTTGGCTTGTTTTATCAGGTTCTGAGAGGTGACAGTTGAAGTCCCCTACTAGTATAGCTTTGCTGTCTATTTCTTCCCATAACTCATTTAATTTCTCATTTAGGAATATGTATTTTAGGGAGCCAAGATGGTGGAGAGAAGCCAGGAAGGTGTGTGAGCTTTCTCCAGTTTCCCTCAGAAATGTTAAATCAGGTTTCCAAATGGATTCCAGAGTAACAGAACCCACACAGACAGAGTGGAAAAATATTAAGATAACTTAGAAAGATATCAGGAAAGGTCTGTCTTACTTGGGCAAAGGGGGAGCACAGCCTAGCACAAATGGTATCCTAGTGAAACACCAGGGGCTCTTAGCTACAGAACAGATCAGAAACTGAAACATCTCTGTCTTGGCTCAGCAGGCTAGCAATGAGGCCTCCAATCCCAGAGCAGAAGGCAAATTGAAAGCCCTGGACCCTGACACAACAAGCACAACTAGGCTTAGCTACCCCAGTTCAGTTCACAAGCCACAGGCACCTGAGTCCCCAGAGCAGAAAGTCAGTAACCAGGCTCCTGACCCCCAGCAAAAGAAGCTTGGGACAGCTCCCCCTATGCCCCAGAAGCATAGCTCAACTTTAAAAGTCATGAAATAGGCTTAAAATGAGCAAGAAACAGAAAAGAGCCCTGACCATAGAAAGTTACTATGGCCACAGGGAAGACCAAAACACAGACTCAGAAGAGGAAAACTCTGTCACATTGACCACATATGAAGCCTCAAAGGGAATATGAATTGTTCTCAAGTTCAAAAAGTCCTCTTGGAAGAGCTCAAAAAGGGTTTTAAAAATCCAATAAGAGAGGTAGAATAAAATTGGGAAAAGAAAGGAGACTTTTTCAGGAGAATTATGAAAAAAGAATCAACAGCTTGGAAAAGAAAGCATGAAAATTGACTGAAGAAAACAACACCTTTAAAAGTAGTACTGGCCAAATGTTAAAGGATGTACAAAAGCTAACTGAAGAAAATAATTTCTTAAACATCAGAATTGGCAAGTAGACACATATACTTACTCTATGACACATCAAGAATCAGTCAAACAATCAAAAGAATGAAAAAGTAAAAGAAAATGTAAATTACCTCATTGGAAAAACAAATGATCTAGAAAATAGATGTAGGAATGATAAATTAAGGGTTATTGAACCAGAAGACCATGATCAAAAAAAGAACCAGGACAACATCTTTAGAGAAATCATCAAGGAAAACTGCCCTCATATCCTAGAACCAGAGGATAAAATAGTCATTGAAAAAATGCACCATTCACCTACTGAAAGAAAATTAAAAACCAAAAAACTCTGAGGAATATTATAGCCAAATTATTAGGTCAAGTAAAAAATAACTAAAAGTATCCAGAAAGAAACAATTCAAATATCAAGGAGCCACAGATAGGATTATACAGGACTGAGTTTCTTCTATATTAAAGGATCAGAAAGCTTGTAATACGATGTTCTAGAAGGCAAAGAGATTGAATTACAATCAAGAATCAATTACCTAGCAAAACCATACATAATATTTCAAAGGAAAAGATGGACATTCAATGATATAAGAGACTTTCAGACTTTACCAATAAAAAGACCAGAGGTGGATAGAAAATTCGATCTTCAAATATGGGACTTGGAGAAGCATAACAAAGGCAAGCAGGAAAGACAGACTGTCAGAATGAGAATGACAGCCTTGCCACTTGCTACTTGTATAAATCTGCCAACATCTCTTAATCCCTTTGCTCCTCAGGTTCCTCACCTGAAAAATGGGAAAGGTTAAAATAGATGGCTTTTATGATCCCTTGCGTGTCTAAACTCACAACCTTTTGAATCTTGTTATTATCATTTGTTCCATTTCTGTTATCCTTTGTAACCTTTGAATATGTGGTTGTTCTTGTCAAGATAAGCCATTATGCTTTTACCCATAATTACATCTTCTTCTTTCTCTCCTGGGAATTTTATTCCATTGCTCTCATTTACAATCTCCTCCTAACTATAGATTCTTACCTATGAAAGTTATGAACAGAATCAAATCTTCGCAATCCTTAAAAATCATTTACTTAGGGGATGGCTTCAGAAAAAAAATGAAAGAAAAACATGGAGAAGTTTACATTAATCGATGCAAATCCAGGTGAACAAAACCAGTAGAAAATCTAAACAGTAACAATAATATTTTAAGCATAACGAACTGCGAAACACATAATAACTCTGATAAATACAATGATACAATGATCCAGAAGAATTCTAAAGAACTCATGAGAAAAGCTTCCATCTACTTCCAGGTAGGGAATGAACTGATAGATGCTAAATGCTGATTAAAGGGTTTTTCTTCATTCCTTTTATCTTTTATTTCTTTCTCTTATTTTCTGGAACATGGCTAATGTGGAAATATTTCATATGGCTTCTTGCTTTCTCAATGGGTTAGGGAGAGAGTGAAGGGGAGGAGAGCATTTGAAACTGAATATAAAAATCAAATTGAATTTAAATCAAGAAAAAAATATTTTACTTGGCCATGTCATTTTCTCAAGCTACCATCCTATTCTATATTTCTTTCTCCTTTAACTAACAGTCTCTTCTCATTCCCCCTTTTCCACCAGCTGGACACTAGTCAGTGCCTATGAAATTAGCTTCAGGTCTTAACATACTTCGATAATTTCTCTCTGAAAAGTCACAGATGATCTTTTAACTAATTACTCTGATTATTTTTTCCTTTAGTCCTTCTTTTTGTTTTTTTTTTTTTTGAAGCTATTTTCCACCTTCTCCTCCTAGAAAGAAACTTACTCCTGTAGCTTCTATGACACTGTTTTCTACCACTGTTTCTCATATTCTGTATTCTTGGTGATCTCCAAGGCAAAGAACTCGACCCTCTTCTTTTCTTTCTTTTTTTTCCTCTTCATATACTTTCCCTTAATGTTCTCATCTGGTACCAAAGTTTCACTCTCAAATCAACATATATAGCAATAATTTCACTTCTGAATACCAATGCTACATCAGTAATTCTCTGCTGAGCATCTCACCTGCATGTCCCATTGACAACTTATGTCAATAAGCCTAAAATGGAACTCATTGTCTAATCCCACCCCAGCTACTGTGAGTAGACCTTTCTTTCAAATTTCTGTATTTTTGTATGGGAGGGGTGGGGGGCATTATCCTCTCAGTTATCCAGATGCATAACTTCAGAGTTATCATTAGTTTTTCTCTGCTTATATATTTTAAAAAATCAACTAAGCAAGTCTTGTAGATATTACCTTACATTGTTATGTAAGTTGCTTCAATTATCTCTTCTCTGCTTATACAGGCTTCATTAATAGTAATATACTGATTCTTTCCTGAACTTTTATAATAACCTCATATTTGTATCTCTGTTTCCAGCCTGTTTCTTTTCTATTCAACTCTGTACACAGCTGTTCAATTATTTTTCTTTAAGCAAACATGATTATGGCACTTGCTTGTTCTGAAATCTACATTGGCTTCCTGTTGTAACTACTATAAAATTTAATTCCCTCAGCTTAGATTTCAAGACTCTCCACTAACTGGGTCTAACTTACCATTATAGTCATTTCACAGAAATTCACTAACTCTTCCTCAAACTTGTTCATCCATGTCCCATCTGAGAACATTCACACAAACCATCCTCCTGAAGAGCACTTCCTATTCATCTTTAACCTTCACAATCTATCTTTTTTCAAGGATTAGCTCAAATGTCACACTCTTTGGGAAGCACTCTTGAACCTACCACATTGTTACTACGTTTTTGCCTGCCAAAATTACCTTAAATGCATTTTTGCCTACCAAAATACCTTATGCATTTATGTAAATGCATAAAAATATAATCACTATGCCTTCCTTACTGTTGTAAGATTTAAAGGACTGTGTTGGAAGAGTGATAAGATTAGGAAATCCCTTGGTTTACTAGATATCAAAACTATTTACTAAATGTTTTCAAGTGTGCCCACGTTACCATTGCTACTCTTGTGCTGAAAATTACAAATCTATCACTAAAAAGCTGCCTTCTCTCTCTTTTTGATTGTATCTCTTCATATTTTGTTTCACTCACTATAAATGTTAATTGGGAACTGCTTTAGGCAGAGCTCACATGACTGTCAGGGGAAACTCTGCAGGCTTATGTCTCTCCCTGCAATTGCTTGTCCGTCTAATTGCTTGCATCATGAATAAAATACCTTTGTCAGACTTTAACTAAAGTGCAGAGTGAAGCATGTTTTCTTCTATTCTTAATGGTATGCAATTTGTATGCTCCCAATCAAATATAATCTGTGTCTCTAGTGCTTCATACAGTACCTAGTAGGTGTTTAGTATATGGCTTTAAAATTCAATCAAATTGAACTGAATTAGGTACAGTGATTGGTGGTACTCTTAAATACCAGGAATAATAAGTGGGGCTGCTAGGAGAGTATAATGATTTCACCACCTTCAATTTCTATACAGTCCACAGACTTGGGAGGCATAAAATACTGTTACCACATGGAGTAAAGAAGACAATTGGAGTTGACTAGAAAGATTTGTGAAGTATGGAATTCGATTCAATATATGGGCAATTTACAAAATTAGTCATATTTACTTAGTGAGTAAAAATGACCTAGGTATTTAGGTCAGGGGAAGAGTTCACATAAGAGCTTATGTAAAGGATAAAGAAGGAAGTTCACTATATAGGATCCAATATTCACTATCAATATCCTAGAGAAAATGAAAAACAATGTATTAAGATTAGTTAGAACTAAGGAAAATATGATTCCCAAGGGAGGAATTCAGTTAGGACTCTGATCTATAGTAGAAGAATCAGAATTAGAATAATTGAGAGTGAGGAATGAATGAGTTTGGCCTCTTGTTTATGATGGCTTCTTAGGGAAGGTCAAGAAGATATAATAAGTTCCTGGAATCATAAGATTGCATATTTATACTTGCATGAGACTATAGATATCATCTAGTACCTCCAATTAAGAAACAAAAAAACTGAGACCAAAATGGAAGAGTGACTTTTTCATATAACTACCACATAGTACCACCATTTTACGTTACTTTTTAAATAAATTTTGTTAATGCATTTTATATTTTGTTTTAATTGTTTGGAGCATTCACTTCACTGATACAGGTGCCTACTGATGAAGAAACTTTCTCTACAAGTATAGGGAGGCAACTATCAAACCTAAGTAGCTTGGAACGTTGACAAGTCAGGAAATTTGCTTCAGCTCAAGGAGCTGATATGTGTCAAAAGTTGACCTTAAACCAAAATTTTCCTGACTCTGAAGCCATCTTTCTATCCACTCCCCAATGATTACTGTCTTTTAGTTTTAAATGACAATTGCTTCTAGCTAGAGAGAATACAAAATGTAGTGGTTTGAGAGCTCACCTTAGAGCAAGGAAAAATTGGATTAAGTCTTATCTCTGGTACATTTTAGCACATGACCTGGGTAAATCATTTATTCTTTCAGGACTCTGGGCAACTCTTTAAGATTGTAAGTTGTCTAGAATATGTTAACCTATATGCATAAAGGGAATATACTTATCCAGGAGCCCTAAAATCACAAGTGAAGTCCCTATCCAAGTGTCTGCTTATTAAATGCATCCCAAATTGAACTGTCCTATAACAAAGAAAAAGGACTAAGCCAAAATGACCACATCTGGCAACCCATGAAACACTTTACCCATCTAATCCTCTGACTGTATTCCAGAAGAGAATAATGTATTTTGTTGTTGTTGTTTTCTGAAGTCACAATTGAGTATTACAATTATTCATTTAAGCTTCCTTTCAGTCCTTTTTTCTTTATGGTAGCTTTTTATTACTCTAGCAACTGTGGACACTATATTTTTCTTATTCAGAGTAGCATAGATTTAGAGTGATTTTTGCTAAAATCTTGGTCAGATTTATTCAATTATCAGTGGTACTAAAGGGAATTATGCAATAGGGAAAAATGAAATTGAAATTCATCTGAAGTCCTCAGACTTCATCTCAGCCAAGAGTTTCAACTTCTTGTTCTACCAAACTTTGGAGAAAGGCAATAACAATTAGTGAACAAAATAGATTTTTGTGCCTCCACACCATTGAGCAGAAGCTCAAAAGAAATGAAATAGGTTAAGAAACAGAGAGGTATAAGAAATAGCAGCAAAGTTTATGAGAAATACATAAAATAAGTAATGTACTCTTAAGCATGGTTGAATTCAGGTCAAGCCCAACACTTATAACTATATGCAATGTAGGATCAGCACCTTCTGACTGGAGATTTTGAAGGGATTTGCTGAAAGCCTTGAAAAGATTTCTTGAGGTAATATAAATCTCCTGTGTGGCAGTAGGGGGTCCCTTCAAGCCACCTTTATTCACCTTGTGATTTGATGAAACGCCTCATTTTTTTGACCTCTCAGCAAAGTAAAACCAAGTTGTTCACCAGCTGAATATAAAGTTTCTCCTACCTACAGATCTCTGAAGAAACGCCTGTTGGGGGCTTTGAATCCTTTCAGGATGTACAGAGACCTTTTATAATAAATTGTGTTTTTCATGTTAAAAGAAAACTTCAAAAGAAGGTGTTAATATAATTGAGGTATGATAAGTTTGACAGTAAGTGTCATTATCAGAGTTCCACTGGCAGGTTTTTGAAGTCAAGAAAAAGTCTTCCTACATAGAAATGATGACTCTTACAATATTTAAACAATTCCAACAATATACTTTAATATTGTACTCCTGCTCCCATCATTCTGTGGATTATCCAAGTGAAATAGCATTCATATTATTTGGATTTATGACTTATTGAGCAGAGATAGAATGTTTTATTCTATTGACCCTGAAATGTCAAATGTGTTTGTTAAAACTAGTTCAAGTTGGCTGGGGCAGAGCCAAGATAGTGGAGTAGAAAGACAGACCTGCTGTAGCTTTCCCGCTATAATTCATAAAATACCTGTAAAAATTACTCTAAACAAATTCTAGAGCAGCAGAAGATACAAAACTATAGAGTGAAAGAGACTTCCAGCCCAAGGCAACTTGGAAGGTCAAAAGGAAAGGTCTATGGCATCTGGCTCAGAGAGGAAAGCAGCTCAGCCTTGGTCAGGCAGCACAGACAAAACCAACACAAGCTTCAGGGCATAGAATCACCGAAAGCAGCTGTGATTTCCAGATTTCTCAACCCACAAACAACAAAGACAGCTTGAAATGTTAGTGAGAAAGCTCTTTCACCTGGGTGAGAATGGCAGCAAGGTCCACTGGGTCCCAGGGTGGTAGCAGCCATTGCCACAACAGCATCCATGTTTGGAGCCCTCACTCTAAAGACCTAGGGGAGTCAAGCAGCTAATCTGGATCTTAGCCCTGAGTGGTGGCCCTAGGGTGAGGAAGAGTGCTGGCATGGTGGAGCTGGTAAAGACTTTGGAGAGGATCCTGGGCAGAAAAGTTTGGGGTTGCTCCCAGACCAAAGTACAAGCCAGGAGAGGAGTAAACCCCTCTCCCTTGACTGTACCGCCTTGGAGGAATTGGGAACTTACCAGTCCCTAGAGTATACCTTCCACTTGACAAAGGAATCAAAAGTCAAATAATTGACTGGGAAAGTGCCCCAAAACAGGGAAAGGAAAAGACTACAGAAGCTTATTTTCTTGAGGAAAAGGTATTTTCTTCCATTCATTCAGATGATGAAGAATAAAGCATACCATCAGAGAAAGGCAAAAAATGAAGGTTTCTACATCATAAACCTCCAAAAAACATATGCAGTGGTCTCAGACCATGGAAGAGCTCAAAAAGGATTTTGAAAATTAAGTAAGACAGGTGGACAAAAAATTGGGAAAAGAAATGAGAGTGATGCAAGAAAATCATGAAAAAGAAGTCAACAGCTTGCTAAAAGGAGACCCCAAAATTTTCTGAAGAATGTAACACCTTTAAAAATAGACTAACCCAAATGGCAAAAGAGGTACCAAAAGTCAATGAGGAGAAGAATTCTTTACAAAACAGAAATGGTCAAGTGAAAAAGGAGGTTCAAAAGCTCACTGAAGAAAAGAGTTTGTTTGTTTTTTAAATCAGAATGAAGCAGATGGAAGCTAATGACTTTATGAGAAACCAAGAAGTTACAAAACAAAGCAAAAAAATAAAAAAAATAAAATACAATGTGAAATATCTCATTGGAAAAACAACTGATCTGTAAAACAGACCCAGGAGAGACAAATAGGCTAACTCAAATGGAAAAAGAGGTACAGAAAGCAAATGAGGAGAAGGAGGCTTTAAAAAGCAGAATTAGCCAAATGGAAAAGAAGGTTCAAAAGCTCACTGAATAAAATAGTTCTTTAAAAGAGAGAGTTCAGGGAAGCTAATGACTATTAGATAAACCAAGAAGTGAGAAAACAAAACCAAAAGACTGAAAAAAAAGAAGATAATGTTAAACATCTCACTGGGAAAATAACTGACCTGGAAAATAGGTCCAGGAGAGACAATTTAAAAGTTATGGGACTACCTGAAAGCCATGATCAAAAAAAAAGAGCCTAGACATTATCTTTCATGAAATTATCAAGGAAAATTTTCCTGATATTCTAGAACCAGAAGGCAAAATAAATATTGAAAGAATTTACCTATCACCTCCTGAAAGAGATCTGAAAAGAAAAACTCCTAGGAATATTGTAGCCATATTCCAGAGTTCCCAGGTCAAGGAGAAAATATTACAAGCAGCTAGAAAGAAACAATTCAAGTACTGTAGAAATACAATCAGGACAACACAAGATCTAGCAGTTTCTACATTAAGGGATAGAAGGGCTTGGAATATGATATTCCAGAAGTCAAAGGAACTAAGATTAAAACCAAGAATCACTTTCCCAGCAAAACTGAATATAATACTTCAGGGGGAAAAAATAGTCATTCAATGAAATAAAGGACTTTTAAGCATTCTTGATGAAAAAACCAGAGCTGAATAGAAAATTTAACATTCAAACACATGAACCAAGAGAAATAGGAAAGAGAAATCATAACAGACTCACTAAATTTGAACTATTTACATTAACACATGAAAAAATAATATCTGTAACTCTTGAGATGATTCTCAGTATTTGGGTAGTTAGAGGGATTATATACATTTAGACAGGGGGTACAGGGTGAGTTGAATAGAAAGGGATGATATCTAAATATATAAAAGTAAGGGATGAAAGAGGAATATATTGGAAGGAGAAAGGGAGAGATGGAATAGGGCAAATTATTTCTCATAAAAGAGGCAAGAAAAAGCTTTTTCAATGGAGGAAAAAAGGGGGAGGTGAGAGGGAAAAAGTGCAGCTTACTCTCATCACATTTGCCTTCAGGAGGAAAAAACATGCACACTCAATTCGGTAGGAAAATCTATCTTACACTCCAAGAAAGTAGGGGAGAAGTGGAAAAGTGGGATGTGTGAGGAATGATGGAAGGGAGGGCAAATGGGAGGAAGGAGTAATTAGAAGTAAACACTTTTGGGGATAGAGAATGTCAAAAGAGAATAATAGAACAAAATAGAATAAATGAGGGGCAGTATAGGATGAAGGGAAATATAGTTAGTCTTCCACAACATGACTCTTAACAAGTCTTTTGCATAACTACACATGTATAGGCTATATTGAATTGCTTGCCTTCTCAGTAGAGATATGTGGGGATGGAGGAAGGGAAAGAGGCTGTAACTCAAAGTTTTAGGAATGAATGTTGAGAATTGCTTTTACAGGCAACTGGGAAATAAGAAATGCAAATAATAAGGTATAGAAATATATCTTGCCCTACAATAAAAGAAAGAAGATGGGGATAAGGGAAGGGAGGGGTGTGATAGAAGGGAAGGCAGATTGGGGAAGGGGTAATCAGAATGTATGGTGTCTTGGAGTGGGAGAGGGGAGAGATGGGGAGAAAATTAGGAACTCAAAATCTTGTGGAAGTGAATGTTGAAAACTAAAACTAAATAAATAAATGAAAGAAAAAAAATTATTTCACCTTGATAGTTGGATAATAATCTGAACCACCCTTTCCCTACCCCTACCACCAAAAACTCTTATGTACAGTTATTACTGTATTTTTTGATAATTTTATTGAATATATATCCATCCGATCACTGAAGCAATTCAGTTAAAAAAAAAGTTCTTAAGGATTTTTTTCCTTACCTGAATCATCCAGTACTTCTGTTGACATTCTTTACAGGCTGTCCTAATTAAAAAACTCACTATCTATCTATTATTCCAAGACCTTATTTTTACATGTGAATATTTTGGAGTGTTTTCTTTGCTTTCTTTACCAATATTCCTCCATGCTTACTTTTTTATTTCTTAAAGTATCAACTTTTTCTTTTTATTTTCTCTTAATAAATAAATTATCCATTTCAAGCCTCAAGGAAGCAAGAAAAGAATTAAGAGAAAATAAGGGGGAAACAACCTGGCTGAGAGGTTATTTGAAAGAAGAGAGAAGAAGAAACATAATGGTAGAGAAAGACAATGAAAGGAATCTGTGGGACATTGAAGTAAAGAAAAATATCATAAACTTTTATTGCTCCTGTTATTCACTATGTTCATTCATGTATGTGTGTATATAATTATGTGTCTCTGTGGGTGTCTTTATGTGTGTGTGTGTGTGTGTGTGTGTGTGTGTTACAATTTACCAAGTCAATCAATACAATTGGTTGGTTTCTTTAACAGAGGCAAAATGACTAAATGATCACTAAATAATGTAATGACTTTAGAGCTGGATTAGAATCAGGAAAACCTGAGTGTAAATACTTACTTATGCACTTCCCAGCTGTATGATGCTGAGTAAGCCCCTTGCCCTCTCTGTGCCTTACAGATAAGTTTCCTTCTCTATAAAACAAGGATTTGGATTCAAATACCTTTAATAACCTCCTAAATCAGGCATGATAAATCTTTTTTAGTCATTCTAGACACATTTGGGAGTCTGGCCAAGTCTCTGTACTTCATTCTTAGAAAATTTATTGTTAAATGCATAAAATAAAATATACAAGATTAGCAAGAAAACAAATTATATTAAAATAAAGATAACAAAACATTTTTTAAGTCCATGGATGTCAAGTTAAAAACTTTCTAAATGTATGATTTGGTATAAACAGAATCATATAATGCTATTATGTTAAGTTCATGTGGGCAAAATTCTGCATGAGGATCTAATTACAAAAAATTCATAGTATATCATTTAAAATTGGAGTATATGAATTTGTAAAATTCAACTTTTACTAAATTTCAGTTCAGCAACTTTCAGTTATCTGACTCTTTGTGACCCCATTTGAGGTTTTCTTGGCAAAGATACTAGACTGGTTTGCCATTTCCTTCTCTAGTTCATGTTACAGATGAAGAACTCAGGCAAACAGAGTTCAGTGACTTGCCTAGGGTCACAAAGCAATTAAGTATCTGAGGGCAGATTTGAACTCAGGAAGATGAGCCTTCGAGACTTCAGATTTGGCACTCTATCCACTGCAGCATCTAGCTACCCTTTTACTAGCCTATCGCTTATTAAATAAAGCTAATGGAATCACCTTACTCTCCTTACCCTCTGATTTTGGCCTAGTTTCTTCTCCAACTAATTCCCTGATTGCAATCATAGTTTTAAAGAAGGAAGGGATTTCAGAGTCCTTTTAATCCAATTCCATCATTTCACAGCTGGGGAAACTCTGATTCATATATATTAAATGGAATGCCCAATGTCTCAATGGTAGTATCATAAACAGAATTGGAATCCAGGTCTTATGACTCTAGAGCCTATGGTTCTGCATACCTAGACCCAGTATATTACTTTCATTTTTGACTATTTTTCATCTCTCTGCATTCATGCTCATTCATACACTAAAAGGGAACCTAATTCTGAGTAATTTTAATGACCAATTGAGGCTCCAGAGGAAAAGAAATCTACTTCCTCCATCTTATCTACCAGTTCCTTGGGGATGACATCAGAGTCTATTTAAAGGATTGGGCATATACTTCCGTATTGTTCTCCAGGGAACCAGTTCCCTCTCCTCCACAGGAACGGAAAGGTAATTTTTCCTTTCCTATTCTGGCCTGGTTTTCTGCCATAAAAGCTTAACATCTTTCATGTTCCAGTCTCTCTCTACAACTACTTCAATTCCACAGTGATGGCCTTGCCCTAACCAGGATAAAGCTACCCTTCCAACTGCACTCCATTACCTTCCTAGCTATGCACTGTCATCTGACACCCTAGGACAACTCTACCCCTGGATCCAAACCCATTGACCCCCATGGATTCAAACTCATTTCTTAATGATTAATCTAATACCACCCTTCTTCCCTCCCTCCTTCCTTCTCTTCCTTCCCTCACTCCCTGCTTCCTTCCTTTCTTCCTTCTTTCCTTTTATCCCTCCCTTTACTGCAACTATATACAAAGGTTGTCATAATCTTGGTGTTGCTATCACCCACAAATGCAACACTTCCATGTTCATGAACTCTGACATTATTTTATCTAATCATGATCTGTTCTCATCCCACCTCTCCCTTTCCCTTGCAATTCCCAAACCAGTTCTTCCTCTCCAGTGCAACCTCTTATCCCTCAACTCCTTTGTTATTTCCCAGGTCATCCTACATTTACTAGCTACACTCTCTCTCTTTGCCCATCTTGATTCTTGATGAACCAGTTCAACTGTACTATCTGATTCTCTTGAGTCATTTCCCCCATATCCTATTGCTAATTTTGTTGTTCCCAGATTCTGCCTTGGGATACTCACATCATCCACTACCATTGTTCTTTCTCACCAGCTACTGAATAAAGATGGAGAAACTCACAGAATTGTCCTTCCTGGGTCCACTACAAATATGTATTATATAATCTGAAGTGGTTTCTCATTTGAGCTACACAATCCTTTCTAATCTCCCTCATTTATTCAGCATCCCATTTACTACAGAAAGGTCTGGCTTTTCTAAACCTTTCAATCTCCCTTCAAATCTCCCCTTGTATCCCCTCTTCCAAACCTTTCTGCTGAGAACCTTGCCTAATATTTCACTAAAAAAAAATGCCCTGCCCGAAAACCACCCTTGCTTCTCCTCCTCATTATCTCATATCTTTCAGATTCTCCCCTTTCTCTTTCATCCCTTTCTCATGAGAATAGGTGGCCCTTCTTCTCAAGATAAATCCCTCTCTATGCACAAGGGATACCATTCTATCTAGTCTTCTCCAAGATTGCCCTGTCCATCATGCCTCCTTTCTCACTAATCTTTTATCTTTCCCTGTCTACTTGTTATTTCCCCACTTCCTACAACCATATCTATGTCTCCTCCACATTCTCTTCACATTCTCACTTGATTCATTGATCTCTGCTAGCTATTGTCTTATTCTCCCTTTTGTGACTAATATCCTTGAGGTCATCTATAATAGATATCAGTACTTCCTTTCCTCTCATTCTCTTCTTTACTGTCTAAAGTTTAGCTTCAAACCTCATTATTCAACTGAAAATGTTCTCCACAAAGTTCCTAATAATCTTTTAATTGTCATATGTAATGACCTTTTCTCAATCCTCATCCTTCTTGATAATTTCTATAGTCTTTGACAGTGTTGACTACTCTCTTCTTGTAAGCATGCTGCTATTTTCTCTAGGCTTTTCCTGATACTACTTTCTTTTGTTTCTCTTCAGTCTCCTTTTCTGAATCTTCATTCATGCCATGTTTGAAAATAGCAGATGGCCCCCCAAACTCTGGCATAGATCTCCTTCATTTTTTCCTCTATACTATATCATTTGTACATCTCAATAGCTCTTGTAGATTCAAGTACAAACTCTGTGCAGATGATTTTCAGATCTATTCTTTCTAGCTCTAATCTTCCTTCTGACCTCTAACATATTCAACTGGAATAACTCCCTCTGCCCCACCATTTTTGCTTTTTTAGTTTCCCTTATTTCCTTCAACTTCCACATTCTACAAAAAGGCTTTCCCAGTCCTCCTTAATCTTAGTATTTTCTTTGTGAGATTCTTTATAATTTACCCTCTACATATCTTGTTTTACACAGTTGTTTGCATACTGCTTCCCCTCATTAAAGTGTGAGTTCCTTCAGAACAGTGTCTTTCCCCCCATCTTTCTTTGTATCCTTAGCACTTAGCACAGTGTCTAGCATATAGTGGACACTTAATAAAGGCTAGTTGACTGATTATTAAGAGATAGAAAGATTGATTGAAAGGAAGATAAACAGACAGAGAAAGAAAAGGAAAATATTAATATCAAATATTGCTAAATGTCACCTTTTTAATGTGACATTCAAATTTTATGATTTATGTTAATTTACATAATTTTTTTCAGGAAATTTTCTGATTCACCAAGAAAAATAAATTAAATTAGTTTCTGCAAAATTTTGGAAGTAAATGAGAATATTGTCATTTAGTTTACATCTATTGTCTGGTTTCTGAGTGGGATTATCTATAATTGTTATTTCATTTTCAAGAAATCTTATTTTGTACTGTCTTTGTAGAGATTGCTGATATGCCTATGAATTTGGTTAATGTGATTGTGGCTCATCTAAGTTTTTTTTTTTTTAATTCTACAACCCTTCATTCTACAGGACACCTTAAAAAGTTAGTATTTTCTGGATTTTTTAAATAACTATTATGCTTTTTTTCAGATAATTGACCTTGACTTCAGTCTCTGGTTGTTTCTCAGTGTAGGAAACAAGCTACACTAGAACCTAAAAATGTGTGAACTCAATTTTCCTCATCCTTCATACACTGTATGTCAGGTCTGGATCTCTGACAAAATAAAAATCCAACTTTGGATTTTTCCACAACTAAACTCTATGGATCATATTCTATATCTAAGACCTTGGGAGCATCAGAACTATCTTATGTCTCCCAAAAACTCCTGTGGTGCCTTGAAGTATTCAGATTAACAAAGGCATTATACACATGCCACACTTAGTTAAGACAATAAAGAATAGGATCTCCACATTTTATGGAAGTTAAAATTCTGAATTTTCCTTGAGAAGAAAGTAAACTGGACAATGAGTAAAAAGAAACTACTGTGTCACCAAAGAAGTTGGGAAAGTCATCCCAATATGATATTTTTCTCTCCTGAAGCCTTTGGTTCATACTCTTTGCAAAGTAATAGCACCAATTTTTGAAGTCCTTGAATTTGAGAGTATATCATGACACTGTTGATCATGCAGTTTCATCACTTCCCTCTGCTGATATATGGCTCCGGTAAATAGCTGCAGCTCTTGTTCTCAGTCTCTTCAGAAACCTCAATTTCATCTCAACCCTATACACTTTCAGCATCGCTGCTGAAGTCTGCAGAGAGCACCCACCAATTCGATGGAATACTTTCAGGTGCTCATCTGACAACATGAGTGGAGCCCTGAAAAACCTAATCAGTGCTTTTGATCTACCCTCAAGTTTCCCTTCTGCTCTTTACAGTGTGGAGAGAGGTTGCATCAACTTATATCCTCTACATCTTCTTTTCACTTAGAAATAAATATTCTTGTAGATTAAACTGCATGTAAATGTTCAATCCTAGGCCTTTATAATTTTTTTCCTACTCCATTTTGGATCAGATCTGTGATATTGTTGATGGAGAGAACTCCAACAGTAAGAACTCCTTCCACCAATAAAGATTAGCAACATTTCTATACACTATAAACTTTGATAATTTCCTGGAACACCAAGAATTAACTTTGGTTACTAGGATTTGTCAAATACAGCATTCCAATTCAGGCCTTACTTTCTCCAAAGGTGGCCAACTGTCCAAACTGCCTAGAGACTACAGTTTGAATCTCACTTCAAAGATTTATTACTTATGTCACTTTGGGCAAGTTATTTTACCCCTTTGAGGTTCATCTTCTTCTATAAAAAGAATAATAATAGTTACAAGGATCAAATGAGAAAATTATGCAAAGTGCCACTGTAAAAATTTTTAAAAGACTTATATAAATGTAAGCAAGGAGGAGTGGGAAAAAGGAGAAGGATCCATTTAGGTATCTAAAAGTTATACATACACCTAATATATACTATAAAACCCAAAGCCCTCATTTTTAAAATTTCCATAAACACAAACTATATTTTTGATCCTGGCCCCATATTCCCAGGGTCACATAAACATCAATTCTGTATTATCTCCTCTGTTTTTCAGGGTAATCAGTGAGAATTTAACCTTCCTTTTTCCAAAGAATTGTTTATTTTATTGTTCTCCTTAATAATGACCTTTAAATTGTGCTTATCCCAAATATTGGCTTAATTTCAGTAGCTTTATAATAAATTTTTTCAACCATCTTGCAGTATACCTAAAGGTCATAAAACATGAGAGTTTACTGAGTAAGGAGTTAAGTAAAAGGAAATCTTTTCCTGGGTCTTTAGAAATGCAGCCAAGAGAACAGCAATCATTTTCCTTCTCAATGGGGATTTTCCAAATGAACAGATGCTGTCTTTCTTGATGATGTCAATGCCAAACTTCTTGGGGATTTTAATGTTGCAAATGATTATACTATTCTGACACTATTGGTAATAATGAAATGGAGGACCAGAAATGGTCCAGGTAAAAATGTTCATTTCTCCTGAATGCATTTCCAGGCTGTTTGCAAAATAGAGATAGAAGTATGTAAAAGAATATTTTTGGAAGAATATATATGTATATATTCTGTAATTTTATATCAATTTAAAATGTATCCATCATTCAATTCAATGAATGCAATAATCTTATACTTATTGGTTAGCCTTGCAAAATGGAAACAGAAAAACCAAATTCATTATTGAAAACTGACTATTGAATAACAAGAATTTAAAATGATTCAAAAATATTCTATGTAAGATAAATGAACTATAACCTACATATATAAGGCATATAAAAATGTTTGTTGTACTTTTTGTACACAGCAATTCATTTTACTTAGAACATATTTAATTCTTCATGCTTCTGTGCTGGAAAAATTTTTTAAAATTATCTTCCAGCATCAAAAACTTAAAGATATGTAGATTTCAAGATTCAAGAAATTAGCTCTCTCCATTATATATCTTGAAAGTTTAATTGTTTTAAACAACCAGCTGAATAGATAGGAACTCCTTTCCTGTAGGATCAAAATAAGTGAGTCTTTTTAATATTTAGGTAATGGATTGTTAATAATTATGCTAACTTGTACTTAGATTTACATGGTTTCTTTTTGTAATATATAATTTATTTACATAAATAAATATAAAGAATGTTAATTCAAAATTTTCTCCCTATCTCTCCCCACCCCCCACCCCAGGACAGCATGCACCTTATCCACCCCTTCCACCAGTCTGTTCTCCCTTCTATTACTCATCCTTCTTCCATCCCCCTTCTCCTCTATCTTACCATAGGATAAAATAGATTTCTGTACTCCATTGACTGTACAGCTTAATTTCCAGTTTCATGCTAAAACAATTTTTAACATAAATTTTTAAAGCCTTTAGTTTCATATTTTTTCCCTCCCTTCCCACCCACTCTCGTTGAGAAAACAAGCACTTCAATATAGGTCACACATGTGTAACAATGCAAAGCACTTCCATAATAGTTATGTTGTAAAAGAGTAATCACATTTCTCTCTGTCCTATTCTCCCCTTCATTTATTCCATTCTCTCCCTTGACCTGTCCTCCCACAATAGTGTTTGCTTCTGATTATATCTTTCCCCAATTTGCTGTCCATTCTGTTATCTTCCCTCTCTTATCTCCTTTCCCCTTACCTTCATGCAGGGTAAAATAGATTTCCATGTCCAATTGCATATCCAGTCCCTCCTTAAGATAAATCCCATGTGAGTAAAGTTCAAGTATTTCCTTTCATCTCCCCCCTCTTCCCATCCATTATAGAAAGTCTTTCTTCCCTCTCGTAGGTGAGATGATTTGCTACATTCTCCCTCTCCTCTTTTCTTACTCTTGGTACATCCCATTCAACAGTAAATATTTTTTTAGGTATTCTCCGTTCATATTCAGATCACCCTGTGCCCTCTGTAGATAGAGAAATAGATTATATATATATATGCCAGGCCTAGAGGCCTGAGGGCTACCCGAGTCTTCTTACCTCTATCCCAAGGTCTTCGGTTGGCCAAACAGGATGCTCGTATGAGAGAAAGGACGTTCCAGAGTCGAACAAGGGTTGAGCTTTATTTCAGGGTCTAGTTACAAGTGCAGGGGAATTCTTCCTAAGGAGGGAGCGAAGAATGTCCCAAGGAGGCAAAGATCTTACAATAAGAGATTGGAAGTAGAAGTATAAGTGGGGAGAGAGGGGGAGGGGAGAGAAGAGAGAGGAAAAGCGGAGCCTTGTTGTCCTCATCGCTCCGCGCCCCTCCGCCCAAGAGAGCTTTCAGGCTTTCCTGATCCTACTTAAACTCTCCCGTCGCGTAGTTTGCACGTCAATACTGAGCCTGTTAGGTAACAACAGGTGTGCTCCAATCCGGGACAATCTCGAGGGTGGGGAGAGCTCTCTCCCATCACGTTTCTCACGGGAAGAGGCGGAAATACACAAGATAGCTCGGTTCACCTCGATTCCCAGTCATTTCCTGGGGGGTCTCGTGAGAACTCTAAGATTTAGAAGTTCCCACCTTTACCCGCCCGAGACTGTCCACCTGGAATTGAGCTTCCATCCCCAGCATCTATATATATATATATACACACACACACACACACACACACACATAGATATAGGTATAGATATATTTATCTATCTATACACACATGTACACATATATACCTACACATATATAATATACATATACATACCCTAACATACCTACATATGTATATCTATCTATATCTATCTCTATCTATCTATCTATCTATCTATCTATCTATCTATCTATCTATTCCCACTAAAAACCCTAATAGTGAAAAAGGTCTCATGAGTTACAAATAACATCTTTTCATAAAGGAATGTAAACAGTTCAACTTTAATGAGTTTCTTAAGACTTCTCTGTCCTGTTTACCTTTTCATGTTTCTCTTGATTCTTGTATTTGAAAGTCAACTTTTCTATTCAGCTCTGGTTTTTTTCAACAAGAATGCTTGGAATCCCTTTATTTCATTGAAATTCCATTTTCCCTGAAGTATTACACTCAGTTACCTCCAGAATATCATCTTCCAAGCCCTGTGGTCCCTTAGTGTAGACGTTGCTAAATCCTGTGTTATCTTGATTGCATTTCCACAATACTTGAGTTATTTCTTTCTGGCTTCTTGTAATATTTTCTCCATGACCAGAGAACTCTGGATTTTGGCTACAATATTACTAGGAGTTTTCCTTTTGGGATGTCTTTCAGGGGGTAATTGATGAATTCTTTCTTCTTCTATTTTCCCTTCTAGTCCTAAAATATCAGGACAGCTTCCTTGATTATTGTGTGGATGATGTCTACGTTCTTCTTTGATCATGGTTTTCAGGCAGACCAATAATTTTTAAATTCTTTCTCCTGGATCTATTTTCAGTTCAGTTCTTTTTGTATTTTTTCATTCTTTTGGTTTTGTTCTATAATTTCTTGCTTTCCCATAAAATCATTAGCTTCCATGGGCTCTATTATAATTTTTAAAGAAGTATTTTCTTCAGTGAACTTTTGAACCTTCTTCTTTTCCATTTCGCTACTTCTATTTTTCAAAGCATTCTTCTCCTTGTCAGTTTTTTTGGACCTCTTTTGCCAATTGAGTTAGCCTATTTATAAAGGTGTTGGGTTTTTTCAGCATTTTGGGGGGTCTCCTTTAGCAAGGTGTTGACTTGCTTTTCATGATTTTCTTGCATTGCTCTCATTTCTCTTCCCAATTTTTCCTCCACCTCTCTTACTTGATTTTCACAATCCTTTCTGAGTTCTTCCATGGTCTGAGACTATTGCATATTTTTTGTAGGTTTTGGATGTAGATTTTGATGTCTACCTCTGATCTTATGCTTTGTTCTTCCTCATCTGAAAGGATGGAAGAAATTAACTTTCCACCAAAAAAGTAACCTTCTATAGTCTTATTTTTTCCCTTTTTGGGGCATTTTCCCAGTCAGTTACTTGACTTTTGAATCCTTTGTCAAGTGGAGGGTATACTCTAGCGAGCTGTAAGTTCTCAGTTCTTCCAAAATGGCACAATCAAGGGAGAGGAGCTTACTCCTCTCCTGGCTTGGGCTCTGGTCGGTGAGCAACCACAAGCACTCTTTTATGTTCAGGATCTGTGAGTAGGATTCCCTCTCCAGAGCCTCCACCAGCTCCACCACAGCAGTGCTTCTCCTTACCCAAGTACTGCCACTCAGGACTGAAATCCAGATTAGCCTGCTTGATTCCCCAGAGTCTTTAGGCCAAGGGCTCCAAAAGTGGATGCTGCTACTGTAGTGACTGCTGCCACCCTGGGGCTTAGGCTGGGGCCAGACTGCACTCCTCTCTCACCTAAGTGAAAGAGCTTTCTCATTGACTTTGAAGCTGTTTTTGGCATCTGTGGGTTGAGAAATCTGGAGACCAGATTTATATGGTTTCTATTTTTAGTGAGGCCAACATAGTGGAGTAAACACATGAACTCATCTGACCTCTCCCAACATTCCCTTCCAAATAATTTTAAAATAAAGCCTCAAACTGAATTCTGGAGTGGCAGTGCCAATAAAAGTTTGGAATGAGACCGTTTTCCAACCTATGATAACTTAGAATATTGTCGGGAGAAGTCTATTACACCATGGTGGTGATCCATCCAGAATACAGCTCAGAATGCACCTAGGCAACACCAGATATGATGTTGGATATGGTTGCAACAACAGCAGCATCTTAGGTCTTAGATCTGAGATCACATACAGTAAAGGGACTGGACTACTGGTCAGAAAGAGATTGTAGGGGCCCTTTCCTGGCACTGAGCTCAGGAACCTGTTCAATTTCCCATATTCCATGTTAGGTCACAGTTCCAGGGCAAAGAAGAGCACTAGTACTTGCAGTCACAGGGGTGCAGGGACCTAGTCACAGTTCCTGGACAGCAATGAATAGTTGGGGATCACTTACAAGGAAGCAGGAACCTAGTACTTGTGACTGTAGGAGACCTGGTCAAAGTTCTAAGGCAGACAGGAACACTAGCACTAGTGGAAATGGAGGAAGAAAGTCTCTTCTTGGTTAAAGACCACAGAATAGGCCAGGAAAGCAGTGACCATATGTTTACTTTTCACACAACCTTGAAAACACCGCAAATTATAGACCCTCAATATGAGCTCTGAAAACAGGAACAATAAAAAGCCTGAAGCCTGGAGCGGTGCCTCCCTTGGGTAAGCAAAACCCAATTCTAACATAAAGCTAAAAGTCAAGTAATACACTGGACAATTAAAAAATGATCAAAAAAACCTAACCATTAAAAGTTATTATGATAACAGAGAAGATCAAGACACAAACCCAGAAGGAGACAGCAGTTCCAAAATACCTGCAAACAAAACTTCGAAAGAAAAATTTGTATTAGACATAAGCCAAACAAGAATTCCTGGAATTACTCACAAAGAATTTTACAAATCAAGTAAGAGACGTATGTGAAAAATAGGGGAAAGAAATTAGAAGGATGTAAGAAATTTTGAGAAGGGTATCAATTGTTTGGTAAAAGAAGCACAATAAAATCCTGAAGAAAATAATGCCTTAGGAAAATCGGTCAGGAATAAGAAAAAGCCACAAAAGTTCACTGAAGAGAACTCCCTAAAAAGAAGAACTGGCTAAAAGGAAAAAAGAGATAACAAAGCTCACTAAAGAAAATAATTCCTTAAAAATTAGCAGGTAGAAACTGCACACTGATTTCATTAAAAGACTATGCAGTACCAGAATGTTTGAAAATTCCTGTCAGATTCTCCCATAAGGATCTAATATTTCAAGGTGGAAACTTGTACAGTGGAAATAGGAGTGGAAAGGAGAGAGAAGATGAAAGAACAGCAACACAGAGAAAAAAACAACTGACATGCATTTGGTCATTATGCCTTGAACTTAGGCATCCCATATGAACAGTGATGATGGCTGTAAGAACACTACCATGAGATTGCAGAGATGTAGGTGGAATGTGGAATTCAAAATGTAACAAAAAGAATGTTAAAATATTTCCATCTAAATAATAAAAAATTTTTTTGAAGATCTAAGGACAACATATATAACCCCTCTCTTGGATCACTTCCCCTAAATAACTCTTTCCTTCACAGGTTGGAGTTCTCCAGAAAGATAGCTGGTAGCTTCTGTTATAGGGGTAATTGCTGCAGGTAAATACATGCCTAATCTATTTGCAAACTTCTACCTCAATCTTCACACTGATCTTGGGTCACACCTTGCCACACTAAGCCTGAACAGTAAGCTGTGTAGGCAGAGAATCTTTGGATTCTAAAATTCAAAGACAATGGAATGTGCTTGATCTAAATGTGCATCTCTTCTGCTATTTTGGGGATATGTTGGATATATATTTTAGGGTTAAATAGGGATTGGAGGAGCACTTCCCTTTAAGTATTGGAGTCATTTATGCATAAGTAGAGGAAACATTTATTATCTGATTCAGTTTCTTATTATTTGCCTTGTTATTCAGTTTTGATTAAATGCTATTTGTCTTTGTATATATGTATAGACAGACAGACACATAGACAGGTAGATGAAATAGATGAATTGATAGACATTTGTACATATCAGAAAGTTATTGCAATAGTTCAGATATAAAAGGTTTGCCCCAGGGTGGTGGCAGTGTCAGAGAAGGGAAGGGGTTATATTCAAGAAATGTTAATCATACCTGAAATACACATCCTTTGTATCTCTGATTCTGAGAAGCCTTAATTCCTTCATTGCTCAGCTACTCCTTTTGCATTGTCAATTTGATGAGAATTTGTATTGGCTGATTTCATGAAAACAGAACACTTTGTGTAGCCACCATTACATTAATTATTATTTACTGAACTTATCTTAAAATTTACTGCTATAGGGGGTACAAGACCCATATTTTCTTTCAGCAAGGTAATGTATAAGCACAAGAAAAGCAAATCAAGAGAAAGTAGATAGATAAAAACAAATGTGTGTGCATGCTTGTGTGTGTGTATATGTAAACATATACGTATACATGCATGTGTGTATTTGTATGTATGCATATCTCATTTAGTATGAACTGAGACAGAGATGTAGTGATGCAGTTGAACAATGTTCTTGAATAGATGATGATCCAAACTGTACTCTCAACCTAGATCATGTAAGGGGTTTCCACATTTTCTCCTGCTTCTTCCCTGCTTACTTATGATTTTTTTAAAAATACAATTCAAAATTTTAGTTCTGATCAAGAAAACCTATTATATTTAGAGTTATGGTGATTTTAAAATTGGTCTCTTTCTTTCATCACTATATTTTGGTTACGTTTGGAATGGATACCAAAATGTAGTCTTTGAACTATAAAGAAGACATTTTCTTATAGAGATTTACTTTCTCCAACAAACTTCAGTACAGCCACACTTGGTTTCCATAACCTTTAGGGCACAGCATCAGTAACATGTTTTTATACGTTAAGTGAAGGAGGTAGTTTTTATTGGAAACTTCTTTTGGCTAAAATTTGAAGTGATTTGAAAATAATTTTTAAAATTTTTAAATCTTTTCTCGGTAAAATTATGCTGGTTCTAAATAGTAGCAATCCATATTTATTCTTCCTTTCTAAAGTTGTTAAAAAAACAATAAAAGTATTCTTGTTTATATTATGATTGTTATATACTTTGCCCCCTCTAGTTGTGTGAGGAAGTAAATTTTTTTTGATCAATTTAAATTAGTTGAATTTTTTATTAAAAAAGTATCTCTTTTGCTAGCTACCAGGCTTTTGACAATTGAGAAAGCCCTCCCAGAGCCAGAGTAGCCATTAGCACTTTGATTTCCACAATACCTTTTTTTATTTAATAGGCCTGAAATATTGATTAACATTTACAGATCCAATTCCAAGCATTGGACAGAGGTTAGAGAAAGCCAGAGTGAGCTGCTTGTGCCAGTCAAATTCTAAGGTGTAATGAAACCCCCTGCTGTGCCTGTCAGCTTATCCAGTGTACAGGTCATTTCCCACAAGGTTTCTAGTATTGAAAAAAGCCATTTCCACTTCAAATATTTCATAGACAATGGGAAAAATGATACAATTCTAATATTGTGTTTTTCCCCCACTGTGGGGAATTGAATAGACTCCATTATGTGAGTAATGCTCTTTTAAAAAAGAAAGGTTTGGATCTGAAGGGATTTTGTGAAGTCCTAGAAATGGCATTTCATACGGACACAAGCACATTTCACTCTTTGTTTTCCTGCTAGTCCAAATTTTTAAGGGGTAAGGTTTAAGGTTGTGCTGGGCTAGATTAATCTATCTTGTCTAGACTGGACTAGATAGAATTGGATTGGATTTGAGATGCTGTGGCAAGGTAGTGGGGGAGGAGGGTAGGGAGACATCAGCTTCATTTAACAAGGATTATGACCTCACAAGACAAAACCTTCAGGATTTGGTTGGTTGACCAAAGAAAGCTGACTTACAAGTAAGGTACTGCAGGCTCAGGAAGAGAGGTGGGTCTCTGCTGAGAGCCACTAGCTCAGAGAAGGCCAAGTCTTATACCCAAGAGGGACTCAAGAGGTACTTGTTGATTAATTGATCTTATACTAATCAATCAATCAGCAAATATGTATTAAGTGCCCAGTTACGTTCCAAGCATTGCTCTTAGTTCTGAGTGGTACTAAGTCAAAAATTGAATAACTCTGTCCTCAAGGAGTTCACATTTTACTTTGAGAAATGATATATACAAAGCAAAGCTGCTATGAAGAGAAGCAGGGGTCAGAGAGGTCCTGGAATATCTTTGTTTACCTATAAGGGAAAATTTATCTCTTAGCAGGGGAAGGACCATGATAAATATTGATTCATCTATATACCCCACCCCTCCCCTCGTTGCAAGGATATTCTAGATCAATTGTATCAAAATGAAACAGAAATGGATCCCTTTGGCAGTATATTGACTTAGAAAACCACAAATGAACATTATCTGTGTTACAATGTATTTTTATTTGTTTTGTTAAGCATTTCTCAATTCCATTTTAATCTGCTTAGGCAACACTTTGGAATTTTGTAGGCTGGGTGAAAATTGACACCTCTGTTCCAGAGAATTTTTCACCTTTTAAGTACTCTCAGGGTTTTTAATGGATAATCTTCTCAGTATAGTCAATACTAATAAGAAAAAAAGAAAGATAATTTCACTGCATTCCACCCCAAAAGAATTACCATAAAGAAAAGGAAGAAGGAAAGCAATGGTAAGAAAAGCCAGAAATCCTATGCTTTTGCTCCTCTACTCAGAAGGAGTGAGCCTCAGATCTCAATAACCTGATCAACATGATACTACCTCTTTGAAGTTCAACTGATGAAAGAGGGCAGCATCAGGAGCATAAGGGACACAGAAGAAATGATGAAGCTTCTGGTATAGTGAACATGTATCAGTGTCATCAGTAGTAAAATGGTTTAAACTTGTTGCAAGATCTAAATTGACATAATACCCCTACCCACTCATTATTCCCTGAGTCACCCACAAAACTTCCCCCCTAATCTGAGAGCCAAATCAGGAGAATAACAGGAAGTTTTTGTTTTTTCTGAGACCTTTTGTAGAGGGGTTGGTACCTTTTTTTCACAGGAGCTAAAGATTTTCTCTTACTCCCGTCCAGGGATTTAGAATTGCCCCCAAGTTAAGTCTCTTTCCTCCAAGTAAATATGAATTCATCATAGTTACGTATTGACTATTTCATTACCTACATGCTATCAGAAAGTAAAGTAAATCCCAATAACATTACCCCTTGTTTCCTCAAACTCTTTCTGAGGAGTTGTCTGAAACAACCATGAGGAAAAAAAAATGCTCACTGACAGTGAACCAAGCTACTTACCCAAGAGGGATAGTTTCTCTGACGGGACAAATACAGTGAGGCCACAGTGACTCTTGGGGATGGAATAAAAAAGAGATAGAAAAGGTCAGATGGAACTATGTCCAAAACATATCTATTCTTAGCAATTAAATCTTCCTGGAGACTGGGTACCAGAAACTACTGAAACATGTAGCCCTTCCCCTTTTTAGACATATGTGGACTTGTGTTGCTGTGGCTTCTCGGAAAATGGACACCTGAAAAGGGCAGTCAAGTGCATAATTATGCAGCTATTGATAACAGGAGAATGCTTCTTGCCCTGAAATGGGAGAGTGTTATTTTGTTGGGGACAAACTGAGGACCAGATAGGTTAGGTGGTGATCCAACTGACTCAAGGAGTCTGGTTGAATAGAATAACTGCTTAATCCCTAGTTTGGGGAATCACACATCCTATGCACAGCACAATTTGTATCACTCCATGGTCCATATTGGCAAGTGATCCACTCCACAATGTCTGCAGTTCTTATAATAGCTCCTGTTGGTTTGCTTAGCATTTAATGTCACTGAGGGAACTGATATACCCCACAAAAGCTAGGTTAAGTGGGAGGCATTAGTAAAATGCCTTCTTCCATCTTGACACCACCTAAGAGCCATTGATTATCCAGTCCTATGAGGGTTGGATGATAAGTGGATACCAAAGGTGGATGAACAACCCCTGAAAAAAGCTTGACTAATAAATAGTGCCATATCTATGATCCTATGATTTGTTCTTTGCATATGTTCACAATAAATCTCATTGTGAAATGTACTTGTTGCAATCTATATTCAAAATCTAGAAGTGAAACTCCCACTATCACCCTCCGTGGATATTTGGCACTTTGACAATTCAACAATACTTTATTAAATGCTTATTCAGCATTAGCTGCTGGGAGTACAAAGATAAAAACAACAACATGGTTTCTGCCCTTAATAAAACTAAAAATCAAAGATTTACAGTGCTGAATATTAAGTTTCTCTGTCTCTAACTTAGACACTATTCCTTGCTGCCCAGTGATTATCAAGGGATGGGGGAGTCATCTTCTGAGTTCAAATATTTATTACAAATATAACTCAATTGGCTATCATTAAGATAGACTTAAACCTTTAAATCTTGATTTGTTTCATTTAACTGTTCAAGAAAACAATGAATTTGTGCTGATCTCCTTGACCTCCCTCCCTTCAATTAAAAAAAAAAAATCCATCACCAGTACCACTCACCAGCCAGGCCTTTTGGATAGACTTACCTATAATATATTCAAAACCATTGTCAGTATGTTGACACTATCAGAACCCAAGATACCTCTGGCTACAGCAATGCTATGGGCATGAATTCTAACATTTTTGCTGGGGGCAAAATTGTAAAGTAGGCTGTAATTGGGTGATTGGGCATAGCTGCATAAATCAAATGTGATGAATTTCAACTGTTATTGCTGAATGCATTTACCTGGAACTAAGGAGAAGAGACTGTTGTTTTAAAAATAATTTCAGCATTAATACCATCCTTTTGCCTGTTTTTTGCTTTTCTGGGGAATAGGGGGATATAACTAGGGAAGGGACAGTGAGAAAGGAAGAACATTATAAAAAGGCTAGAACACAATAATTATAACCTTCCTACAGACACTGGTTGGTGAAGCATGCTCCACAACCTACTCATTTGGCCATGAGCAAAGAGCTTTTTTCCTCCATACCTTAGTCACTTCATGACTAGTGAAAAGCTCAAGGGTCATATTTTGGGTATACAGGTAATAGAGAGGAAATAAATGAACCATTGGAATTGACTACTATTGGGAAAGGAACTATCCTCCATAACTTTCCCTAATGCTAGAAGACTGCCTCTCAGCCCTCATTGCAACCCCTTCCCATCCCCATCTGAAAGCCCTGATTTGGTATGAAGCTAACTATCTTAAGCAAAATAGAGAGTGCTCCTAGCTCAAGGGAGATGGTCATGCCCTGTTATTTTACAACTCCCTAGGCAGTAATTTTAACTCACATTGAAATCTCTAAAAGCTGTCCAACATGACCCATTATTCTGCCCCTTCAGTTAAACTGGTACTTATTAGTATAAGCTATAACTGAAGTGAAGTGGAGAATTAAAGGAATTATCTCTGTCATTCAAGCAAAGCACTTGCCTTCACCTATATTACCCAGGTAATTAGAATTCCAGAGTTCTGGTATTTCAGGTAAAAGTAAGGTTTTTTTCAAGATGCTCCAGTTATTTGTTTCTGCATGGCTTAGAGCATGCCTTGCTACAATTATATCATGCTACATTCATTTTCCAAATATCTTTTGGGTTCTTATTATGTGTCTAGTATTTTGTGAATCCCTTAGAACCATAGGTTAATAGCTCTAAAGGTGGGAGGGATCTCATAAACTATGTAGTCATTACTTTAAAGATAAGGAAACTGAGGTCTAAAGAAGTTAAGGGATTTGACCAAAATCACACAGGTAGTAAGCATCACAGGTAGGATTTTAACCCAGTGCCTTATCCTCTTCAGACTTACTTTGTTGTTACTGTTGTTCACTCATGTCCAACCCTTCATGACCTCATGGATTATGGTCCACAGGGTTTTCTTGGCAAAGATACTGGAATGGTTTTCCATTTGCTTCTCAAGTAAATTAAGACAAATAGAGGTTAAGGACTTACCCAGGGTCACACAGCTAGTAAGTGTCTGAGACCACATTTGAATTCAGGTCTTCCTTACTCCAGGGCCAGGGTTCCCTCCACTGAGCCATCAAGCTGCCTCCAGATCTAGTTACCTAAATAAGAGAGCGCTTGCTGTCATCTGGGTAGATGAGATATTCCACATAAGAAATTCAAATAGGGTATAAGGCTACTTTCATTATCATTGTCACCTTGGAAGTCCATCCATGAATGAATCACATAGCACTTGAGAGAAGTGAGAGTGTTAAGCTATCATAATGGGGGAAGGTTTTCAAGGCAAGTAGGTGACAGAGAAGACAGAACAGGGATGATCAGAGGGCAGTGGGAGGAGGGAGCAATTTGAAGTCAACACTCTTGGGGAGGGACAGGAACAAAAGAGAGAATAGAAGCAATGTGGGACAGGATAGGATGGAGGGAAATATAGTTAGTCTTACACAACACGACTATTATGGAAGTCATTTGCAAAACTACACAGATATGGCCTATATTGAATTGCTTGCCTTCCAAAGGGAATGGGTGGGGAGGGAGGGATGAAGAGAAGTTGGAACTGAAAGTTTTAGGAACAACTGTTGAGTACTGTTCTTGCTACTAGGAAATAAGAAATACAGGTAAAGGGGTATAGAAAGTTATCTGGCCCTACAGAGAAGATGGGGACTAGGGAAGGGAGGGATGATAGAAGAGAGCGCAGATTGGTGATAGGGGCAATTAGAATGCTCGTTGCACTGGGGTGAGGGGAGGGGACAAATGGGGAGAAAATTTGGAACCCAAAAATTTGTGAAAATGAATGTTAAAAGTTAAATAAATAAATTTTTAAAAAAGAAAGCTTTTTCTTGCTTCTTTTATAAGAGATAATTGGCACCATTCCATTTCTCCCTTTCTCCTCCCAATATATTCCTCTATCACCCCTTAATTTTGTTTTTTTAGATATCATTCCTTCCCACTCAACTCACCCTGTGCTCTTGGTCTATATATATGAGTGTGTGTGTGTGTGTGTGTTTGTGTGTGTGTGTGTGTGTGTGTGTGTGTATAATCCCTTCAACTACTCAAATACTGAGAAAAGTTTCAAGAATTACAAATGTTATCTTTCCATGTAGGAATGTACACAGTTCAGCTTTAGTAAGTCCCTTATGAATTCTCTTTCCTATTTACCTTTCCATACTTCTCTTAATTCTTATGTTTGAAAGTCAGATTTTCTTTTCAGCTCTGGTCTTTCATCAAGAATGCTCAAAAGCCTTCTATTTCATTGAATGACGATTTTTCCCCTGAAATATTATACTCATTTTTCCTGGGTAGGTGATTCTTGGTTTTCATCCTAGTTCCTTTGACTTCTGGAATATCATATTCCACACCTTTGGATCCCTTAATGTAGAAATTGCTAGATCTTGTGTTATCTTGATTGTATTTTCACAATTCTTGAATTGTTTCTTTCTAGCGGCATGCAATATTTTCTCCTTGACCTGAAAACTATGGAATTTAGCCACAATATTCCTAGAAGTTTTTCTTTTTGGATCCTTTTCAGGACGTGATTAGTGGATTCTTTCAATATTTATTTTACCCTCTGGTTCTAGAATTTCAGGGCAGTTTTCCTTGATAATTTTATGAAAGATGATGTCTAGGCTCTTTTTTGATCATGGCTTTCAGGTAGTCCAACAATTTTTAACTTGTCTCTCCTAGATCTATTTTCCAGGTTAGTTGTTTTTCCAATGAGATATTTCACATTATCTACTATTTTTTTTTCATTCTTTTCCTTTTGATTTGTAATTTCTTGGTTTCTCATAAAGTCATTAACTTCTATCTGTTCCATTCTAATTTTTAAAGAACTGTTTTCTTCAGTGAACCTCCTTTTCCATTTGGGTAATTCTGCTTTTCAAAACATTCTTCTCCTCATAGACTTTTTGGACCTCTTTTGCCAGTTAAGTTAGCCAATTTTTAAAGGTGGTATTTTCTTCATCATTTTTTTTTGGATTTCCTTTAGCAACAGTTGACTTGCTTTTCATGATTTTCTTGCAATGCTCTCATTTCTCTTCCCAATTTTTCCTCCACCTCTCTTACTTGATTTTCAAAATCCTTTTTGACCTCTTCCATGACCTTGACTTGAGAACATTGCATATTTATTTTGGAGGTTTTGGAGGCAGAAGCCTTGACTTTTACATCTTCCTCTGATGGTATGCATTGTTCTTCATCATCCAAAAGGATGGAAGAAAATTCCTGCTCACCAAGAAAGTAACCTTCTATTGTCATATTCTTTTTCCCTTTTTTGGGCATTTTCCCAGAGAGTTACTTGACTTTTGAGTCCTCTGTCAAGAGGAGGGTATATTCTAGAAATCTGTAAGTTTTCAGTTCCTCCAAGGTGGCACAGTCAAGGGAGAGGAGCTTACTACTCTCCTTGCCTGCACTCTGGTCTAGTAGCAACCAGAAGCACTCTGTTGTGCCCAGGATCTGCCAGTACAGTTCCCTCTCCAGAGCCACTGCCATTTCCCCCACCAGCACTTTTCCTCAACCCAGAACTACCACTCAAAGCTGAGACGCAGATCAGAGTCTAATTTCCTCCAGTGGCTTTAGACCAAGGTCTCCTAAAATGGATGCAGCCACTGCAGAAGCTGCTGCTGGTGGGTCTAAATCATGCCCCCTTCCCCTCCAGGTGAAAGAGCCTTTTCATTGACCTTTGAAGCTGCCTTTGGTATTTGTGGGTTTAGCATTCTGGGAGCCCCAGCTGCTGCCAGGGATTCTGCCCCCTGAACCCTGTTGTGGCCCTGTCCCTGCCATGCCATGGCTAAGGCTAGACTGTGCTCTGCTCTGAGACCTGCGGGATAGAGCTCTTCTGCCCAGAATCTGTGAATTAGGTTCCCTCTCCACAACTGCTTCCAGCTGCACCATGCCAGAGTGCTCCTCCTCACCCCAGAGCCACCATGTTGCCACTCAGGGCTGAGATCCAGAACAGCTACATGATTTTCCCTTTAGACTGAGGGCTCCTAAAATGGATGCTTTGCCATAGCAACTGTTGCTTCCCTGGGGACATTAGGGCCAAACCATATTCCCTGAATGTGTTTTCTCATACAGCTGAAAGTGTTTTCTCACTTACCTTTGCAGCTGTCTTCGGTGTTTGTGGGTCGAGCATTCTGGGAACCTCAGCTGCTACTTAGGATTCTGTCCTTGAGGCCTGTTTGCACCATGTGGCCAAGGCTGGGCTGCACTCTGCTCAGTGTCCAGTATGATTCCTATCTGCCTTCCAGGCTGTCTTGGACTGAAAATCTCTTTCACTCTGTCGTTTTGTGGCTTCTGCTACTCTAGAATTTGTTTAGGGTCATTTTTACAGGTATTTTATAGGCTATGGAGGGAGAGCTAGAGTAGGTGTGTCGCTTTACTCTGCTACATTGGCTCTGCCCCCTCAGATACAATTTTTCTCATCTGTAAAATGAAGGAGTTGAATTCAATGATCTCCAGCTTTCTTTTAGCTATAAATCTATGATTCAAGAGAAGCCAACTTCAACTAAACGGCATCTGAAAAAGAATTGAGGGGTAAGGCAGGACAACATAAAACTTATACCATGTCAGTGCCATATACTGTGTGTGATAAAGATAGTTAAAGTTACATTAATGTATCCTTCATGCCAAGCCAGATACCGACTGCTTTCTTCCTCAGCCATTTAATCTGTGTCTCACAAATTTTTAGGTTATAGAAGATATAGTTCAGTAGATGAAAAAGGTAAAGTAATGGAAGTCTGAATCCAAGGGTTATGATTGTACCAATAATTTGTTATTGTGTGAGTTTGGTTATCACTTTTGTTCTTTGGACCTCGGTGTCCTCATTTATCCAAACCTGGAGATTGGAATAGTTTATCTCTGAGGTTCAATATTCTACCCTATTTCAGTGAAAATAAATATATGATTTATGAAAAAAGCAAACATCCACAGACACAAGGCATGGATTGAATTACCCAGGTAATGGAAGCAAAAACTGACCAGTTAGATTATCGAGCTTTCATTTTATTTGTATGTTACAAATTTAGCATCAGTTTGCTAAACAGAGTCCCCCATTTACATTTTCTTAAAGGACTGAATTTAAATTGGAATATACCATTAAACTCAACCTAGAAGCCTATACAAGTTTCTTTTAGAATCACAGAATCTGAGATTTGAAAGCCACCTCAAAGGCCATCTAATTTAGAGGTGTCAAACACAAAGTAGGCAACATCTCCTAGTTCATTGGAAACAGATTAATATGCAATTGGAAAATAATGAACTGATAAAATATACTGGAACATAAATAATGTTAATATGTGGTTTTAAAAGTAAATATGAAGCCCACAGGGATATTTATGTATACATTAGAGGCCTCTATTTCTATGAGTTTGATTACTAGTCTAAAACAGTTACCTAATTAGGAATCTTCTCCCTAACATCCTCACTATATGATTATTCAGTTTACATATGAAGACTTCCAATGCAGGGAAACTGATCATTCTAAAGGCAATCTATTCCATTGAAGTACAGATTTAATTATAAAGATTTCCCACCTTTTCTTGCAGATTAAAGTAGCTTTGCTCTTGCTCTTCAGTCTGCCCTTCACAGGCAAACAAAACAAATCTAATCCCTCTTCTATCCTTTTCATTATACTTTTTTCAAGCTACACCCAATATTCTCCTCTCTATGCTAAACATCTTCAGTTCCTTCAACTGATCCTCACATGAGATACATCTCAGGACCTTAACCTCACTGCCCAAATTTCTCTGAACAGTCCTTAGTTTGTCAATGACATTTCTATTATGTTATATTTGAAATTGAACATTGTCCACAACCGGTAATCTGCTCAAGGAAGATTAAAGAACTATCACCTTTTTCTGGACATCACTCTTCTGCCAACATAGCTGATGATCATTTCTGTTTTCCATGTTATATTTCTGACTTATTTTAAGCTTTCTATCCACTAAAATGTCCAGTTCTTTTTCACCTAAGCTGTTGACTAACTACTCTTCCATCACCACATACTTTTGCGCTTGACATACATATTCTTTAATCTGAATATACATCTCTCAAAGTGTGACTGTCACAGGTACTCCTGGGAATCTCTTTAGATGTCAGTGAAGGCTGCCAGTGTTCCAGGTAGAACAGAATGTTGCCTGATAAACAGAAGACAGCTGTGCTGTGTTGATGAGCCCCAGAGAGAACATTTTTTTTCTGCTCTATTCATCTCAGTTAGGCACTATATATTTCCTGTTTGTCAAGAATGGTTTTGTTTTACAGTAAAACTTGTGCCCTGCACAGCAAGATACATGTAAATAAACTTCCTATGAGCACATGGAAAAAAAGTTATTTGTAGAAAAAAACTTTAAATAGTAAAAGAGCTAAGGTACCCCCAAACCATATTGACATATATCAGAGGAAGAGATCGCGTTCTCTTCAGGGAGAAGGTCCATGGCTTACTGTCAGGCGGCAGAGACAAACATCTGTAGTTGAAGTGTTGAATGTTGCTTCAGAATGTCTTTTCTTGGAATTTGGAACCATTAATCCTAGAATTTCAATGGCCTCATGCTTATTCTAATTTTATTTGGGTGCTTAGACAATTTTTTTTTAGTTTCTCATGTAGCAAAAAGAGAGGACAGGAATAATGTAGGTTCAAGTCCCACCTCTGACATTTCTCTGGTTATAAGACTCTAAGCATGTGGCTTAAACTCTCAGTTTTCCCGGCAACTCTCTAAGATTATAAGTTGTTGATCAGTTAGAAATAGGTATTGGAAGAAAAGTTTTCTCTATGTGAAATTCCTTACAATGATGAAATAACAGATCCAGACCAAAAAAAACCCAAACAAACCCAAATCATGTATATATTATCTGCCTTTCTACCATTAAATTACTTGAAAGAAATGAAAATGAATGATTCCTGCAAGGACTGAGTCAAAATTATTATCAACTATAGCATTTTTTATATCCCTCCCCCCTCCCCCACCAAACAAAAATCCTCCAACAGCAATTGAAAATTGAGGAGCAAAAGTGAAAACATTAAAATGTAAATATCTTGTCTTTAGAAGTTTCAAATATTATAGAAGCAAATGAATTGGAACTTCTTCAGACAATATGATACTTATCTTTGACATGCTTTTGTGTATGTGCAGTACCTCCCCAACGGAGACGGGAGATCAAGACCTCTCATGTAGCATAATAATATCACTAGGCATAGAGCTACAAAAATTGCCTGATGTTTTGGACAACCGTGAAATCAGAAAGAACTCAGGCTGAGCAGACCCTTAATGAAGCACCCAAATGAAGGAATTGGATTAGATGACCATAAAGTCCTTTCCCACTAGAGGTCAATGTTCCTAAGCATATTCTGTCTCATTAAAGGGCAGATTTTTTAGTTTTGGAGATAAGTAGGACACTAGTACTTTAGAAAAGCATGCAACAGAATACATTTCATCCTTGAGGAGGGAGAATAACAAGACAAAAGCAGAATTAGAACACCTTTATCTAGAAATTTTGGTACCTAGGGCAAATAGCACAGAAAAACACTCAGATCACTTATAATTCATGAAGCTAAAATAATATAAGAACCAACTAAATGAAATTTGGCAAAGCAATACTCAACTCTAATTGGTTATTATAGGGGTTCACAGATGTGTATTATTAGCAATGTGTTCCATCTGAGAGCTTTCCATTTAAACTACTCTTCTTGCTAAACTCAGTAGATTCAATGCTACTCTAGGTAGCATGAGGAAAACTTGTAAATGTAACAGTTTTACTGTTACAGATAGACAGACAGACAGACAGACAGACATAGATAGACAGATATCTGTGTGAGTATAAAGAGAAAGAGAGAATGTTATGACTTCTAAATATTAGTGCCCTAAGTCAAAGTCCTGATCACACTACTTTTGTTATCTAGTCTAGTTAGGCATTAATAAAATGAAAATTAGGTAGAAACAAAGTTTCAAAGAGCTAACTAAATCTGTAAATCAGGAATAGGAAAAGGAACCCCTTAAGTCTTAGTTTCCAGAATGACCAATATCATGAACTCATCTTCAAATTAGTTGAAGTATCTATCTAGCTGAACCAAGAGTGCAAAATACTACTATTAACGATGTTAATTTACAAAAACAGGGTATCACAAAAGTCTTAGTTTAGTTTTAAAATTTGTAGTAAGACTTTGGGGGCACCCTGTATAGTGCTTTAAAAGATTACAAGATGATACACATATGTATATATACATATGTATATATGTGTATGTTTGTATATACATATACACACACACACATATTGCATCATTTGGGTCTCATTACAATGTTGTAAGGTAGACACTATAGGTGTTATTGACAGGTAAGGAAATGAAATAAAGCTTTACCATCTTACCTTCTGTAATTGCATTTTGATCAGGTTTCATTTCAGGCCTGAGGACATAAGCATAGAGGCTTAGGAAGACATAACAAGGACTTGTCCTTGGAAATGAGAGTGAAAACATGAAGCTTCTGAAAAAAAATGTCTCATATTTTAAACCTTGACCCAAATCATTAAGAAAGGTGAATATATATATATATATGTATGTATGTATGTATATAGATATACATATATATATAAAATTAAGAAAGGTGAATATACATACATATATATACATACATATATATATATGAGGTATATATACATATATGGGGTATAGTTCCATTTGAAAATTTGTAACCTGGATTTCTTCAAGCTAAAATAATTGCCATTCATTTGATAGGACTGTAAGGATTTATAATATGGTGGACATATTCATCATCTGTGATAGAGTTAGGATGTAATTAGAAAACAGACCTTCAGAGTTGGAAAATGAAGAAAAACTATGAAACCAAATGGGAATCTGTGAAAAAGAATTTCTTCTGAATTTTTCAGTTGCCATGGCAAAAAATTAACTAAGAAATGTGAGGATAGGGAATCTGACCAGGGTTGTAGAGTCAAAATAAGGTTAGAGCAGCTTGGGCTTTGTAGCAAAAATTAACACTAAGGGATCAAGAAGGTAGAATAAAGGCAGGAAAGCTCTCCCAAATTCCTTTCAAACTGCTTTGACAAATGCCTTAAAACAAATTCCAGAGTGGAGAAACCAAACGAAGAATGGGTTTAAACAATTTTCCAACCCAAAATAATGTATGTCAGCAGAAAAGGTCTGTCTTATTGAGGTGAGAGTGGAGCTCAGTCCATTGTAGGATGTTTCCTGGCATCCAGGAGAAAGAATTGGCAGTGACTGAATCTGCAGTACCAGTTTCCATAGCTCTTAGCCCACTCATGGTAAAAAAGATTTGACACCTGGTCTGAAGGAGATTAGAGGGGACCCTTTGCTGGCACTGAATGGAGGACTCTGTTATATTGGCCATATGCAGTTCTAGATCATAGTCCCAGGCCAAGGAAGAGCACTAAAGCATGAGGCAGAGGAAGGCAGGGGCCCTGCTCAAAGCTTAAGGTATTTAAAGATTACTTGGAGTGAATCTCAGTGGGGATGGATGGGGAGGGAAGAAAGCAGAGAAGTTGGAACTCAAAGTTTTGGGAACGAATATTGAGAATTGTTTTTGCATGCAACTGGGAAATAAGAAATACAGGTTGTGGGGTACAGAAATCTATCTTGCCCTACAAGAAAGAAAGAAGATGGGTAAAATGGAAGGGAGGGGTGTAATAGAAATGAGGGCAGATTGGGGGAAGGGTTAATCAGAATGCATGGTGTCTTGACATGGGCGGAGGGGAGAGATGAGAAGAAAGTTTGGAACTCAAAATCTTGTGGAGATGAATGTCAAAAAACTAAAAATTAATGAATTAATTATTTTTTAAAAAGGAGTGAAAATGAAATCTTAAAAAAAAGAACTATATGATGATTTGGGCATTAGAAGTAATATATATACATAAACAAAGGGAATGGATGTAAGTTGATGAAGATGGTATATCTAAAAAATCAAAGTAAGGAGTGAGGAAAAAGTTTGTTGGGAAAAGGAGAAGTAAAAAGGTGTGTGCATACACACACACACACACACACACACACATATTCAGGTGTGCATGGAAGTCTATCTTACACTGTAAGGAAGTAGGAGGGAAGAGAGCAGTTTGGGGTAATGGTGATCCAAAGCCAAATATTTTTGAAGATGGACAGGCTGAAAGAAGAGAAGGAGAGAAAGGTAACCAGGGGAAAATAAGATAAAGTGAAATACACAATTAGTAATCATAAATGAAAATTATTTTACAGCAAATTTCTCTGACAAAGGCCTCATTTCTCAAATATATAGAAAACTGAATCAAATTTATAAAAAGCCAAGTCATTCCCAAATTAATAAATTGTCAAAGAATATAAATAAGCAGTTTCTAAATGAAAAAATCAAATCCATGTATAGTCATAAAACATGTTGTAGTTTACTATTGATTAGAGAAATCCAAATTTTAAAAACTCTGTGGTAGCACCTCATATCTATTGGAATAGCTAATATGACAAAAAATGGAAATGATTAATATTAGAAGGGATGTGGGAAAACTGGGACACTACAGCACTTTTGGTGGAGTTGTGAAGTAATTCAATCATTCTGATAAACAATTTAGAACTATGCCGAAAGGGCTATAAAACTGTGCACAAACTTTCCCTCAGCAACCACTACTGAGTATGTATCCAAGAACAAAAGAAAAGAAAGAAAGAAAAAGAGGAAGGAAGGAAGGAAGGAAGGAAGGAAGGAAGGAAGGAAGGAAGGAAGGAAGGAAGGAAGGAAGGAAGAAAAGGACCTAATGTGCAAAAATATCACAGCTCTTTTTGTGGTGGCAAAGAACTGGAAACTAAAGTGATGCCCATCATTTCAAGAAGAGCTGAATAACTTGTGGTATGTGCTTATGATGGAACATTATTGTGCTATAAGAAATGATGAGCTGTATGTTTTCAGAAAAATCTGGAAAGACTTATATGAATTGTTGTAAAGTGAAGTGAGAAGAACCAGGAGAACCATGTACACAGTCCCAACAGTATTTGACAATGATCAACTATGAATGACTTAGCTATTTGCAGCAATGCAATGAAAGAGACAATTCCACCTCCAGAGAAAGGATTGATGGGGATATGAATGCATATGAAAGCATACTTTTTTCTTTCTTAAAAAAAATCCAGGGGACTGAGAATTTGGAACTCAAAGTTTTAAAAACAAATGTTAAAAATTATTTTTACAGGGGCAGAGCCAAGATGACAGAGTAGAAAGACACACATATGCTAGCTCCGAACACACAGCCCATAAAATACCTGTAAAAAGGAACTCCCAACAAATTCTGGAGCAGCAGAAGTCACAGAACAACAGAGCAGATGAGATTTCTGTTCCAGAGAGCCCTGAAAACCTCTCGCAAAAGGTCCGTAGAGTTGCGGACCTGGAGCTCAGCTCAGCCACGCCTTGGCCGCGTGGCACCAAGAGGAGCAGATCAGAGCAGGCTTCAGGGATGGAATCTCCAGTGGCCGTGCAGGTGCCTCCACCCACGGGCCCCAAAGGTTGGTGAGAGGGTGTTCCCAGCTTGCTGAGAGGGAAGTGGGGTGCCCCCAAAACTCAGGCACCCTCGGGAGGCAGCAGCAGAGGCAGGAGCAGACCTGGGCTCCCCAAGCAGGCAGGAGTCAGGATCCATTGTTGAAGGTCTCCACATAAACCCCTTGAGGGAACTGAGCCCGTGAGGTGGCCCTGCCCTGACATGAGCACCTGAACTTAATCTCACACTGAATAGCAGCCCTGCCCCCACTGAAGCCCTGAGGCTGGGAAGCAGCATTTGAATCTCAGACCCCAAGTGCTGGCTGGGCAGATCTGGAGGTCAAGTGGGTGTGAAGAGAATATTCAGAAGTCAAGTCACTGGCTGGGAAAATGCCCAAAAAAGGGAAAAAAATGAGACTATAGAAGGTTACTTTCTTGGTGAACAGGTATTTCCTCCCTTCCTTTTGGATGAGGAAGAACAATGCTAACCATCAGGGAAAGACACAGAAGTCAAGGCTTCTGTATCCCAGCCCACTCAATGGGCTCAGGCCATGGAAGAGCTCAAAAAGGATTTTGAAAATCAAGTTAGAGAGGTGGAGGAAAAACTGGGAAGACAAATGAGAGACATGCAAGTAAAGCATGAAAAACAAGTAAACACCCTGCTAAACGAGACCCAAAAAATGCTGAAGAAAATAACACCTTGAAAAATAGGCTAACTCAATTGGCAAAAGAGGTTCAAAAAGCCAGTGAGGAGAAAAATGCTTTCAAAAGCAGAATTACCCAAATGGAAAAGGAACTTCAAAAGCTCACCGAAGAAAATAATTCTTTCAAAATTAGAATGGAACAGATGGAGGCTAATGACTTTATGAGAAACCAAGAAATCACAAAACAAAACCAAAAGAATGAAAAAATGGAAGATAATGTGAAATATCTCATTGGAAAAACAACTGACCTGGAAAATAGATCCAGGAGAGACAATTTAAAAATTATGGGACTACCTGAAAGCCATGATCAAAAAAAGAGCCTAAACATCATCTTTCATGAAATTATCAAGGAAAACTGCCCTGAGATTCTAGAACCAGAGGGCAAAATAAGTATTCAAGGAATCCACAGATCACTGCCTGAAAGAGATCCAAAAAGAGAAACTCCTAGGAACATTGTGGCCAAATTCCAGAGTTCCCAGGTCAAGGAGAAAATATCGCAAGCAGCTAGAAAGAAACAATTCAAGTATTGTGGAAATACAATCAGGATAACACAAGATCTAGCAGCTTCTACATTAAGGGACTGAAGGGCATGGAATATGATATTCCAGAAGTCAAAGGAACTAGGACTAAAACCAAGAATCACTTACCCAGCAAAACTGAGTATAATACTTCAGGGGAAAAACTGGTCTTTCAATGAAATAGAGGACTTTCAAGCATTCTTGATGAAAAGACCAGAGCTGAAAAGAAAATTTGACTTTCAAACACAAGAATGAAGAGAAGCATGAAAAGGTAAACAGTAAAGAGAAGTCATAGGGGACTTACTAAAGTTGAACTGATTACATTCTTACATGGAAAGACAATATTTGTAACTCTTGAAACTTTTCAGTATCTGGGTACTGGGTGGGATTACACACACACACATGCACACGCACACACACATATAGACAGAGTGCACAGAGTGAATTGAAGAGGATGGGATCATATCTTAAAAAAATGAAATCAAGCAGTGAGAGAGAAATATATTGGGAAGAGAAAGGGAAAAATGGAATGGGGCAAATTATCTCTCATAAAAGAGGCAAGCAAAACACTTATTAGTGGAGGGAAAAAGAGGGGAGGTGAGAGAAAAACATGAAGTTTACTCTTATCACATTCGACTAAAGGAAGGAATAAAATGCATACTCATTTTTGGTATGAAAACCTATCTTGCAATACAGGAAAGTGGGGGAAAAGGAGATAAGCAGGGAAGTGATGATGGGAAGGCAGTGGGAAGAGGGAGCAAATTGAAGTCAACACTCTTGGGGAGGGACAGAATCAAAAGAGAGAATAGAAGTAATGGGGGGTAGGATAGGATGGAGGGAAATATAGTTAGTCTTACACAACACAACTATTATGGAAGTCATTTGCAAAACTACAGGAGATTTCCATCGCTGAAGCCTGCTCTGATCTGCTCCAATCAGTGCCGTGCAGCCAAGTCAGGGCTGGGCTCGGCTCCGGGTCCGCAGCACGACGGACCTTTAGCAAGAGGTTTTCAGGGCTCTCTGGAACAGTAATCTCATCCGCTCTGTTGTTCTGTAGCTTCTGCTGCTCCAGAATTTGTTGGGAGTTCTTTTTTACAGATATTTTATGGGCTGTGGGTTCGGAGCTAGCATATGTGTGTCTTTCTACTCTGTCATCTTGGCTCTGCCCCTGTAAAAATAATTTTTAACATTTGTTTTTACAACTTTGAGTTCCAAATTCTCTCCCCTCTTCTTTCCCCACTCACCCCCAGAGAGAAGGCAAGCAATTCACCACAAGCTATACATGTGTATTCATACAAAGCATTTCACAATAGTCATGTTGTGAAGGACTAATTATATTTCCCTCCATCCTATTCTGTCCCCCAATTATTCTATTTTTTCCAACCACCCTAACACTGAGAAAAGTCTCACAAGTTACAAATATCATCCTTCCATGTAAGAATGTAAAGAATTCTACTTTAATAAGACTTATGATTTCTCTTTCCTGTTTACCTTTTCATGCAACTCTTGATTCTTGCATTTGAAAGTCAAATTTTCTATTGAAATTTCTTTTGAATTTTCTATTGAAATATTATTCTTTTCATCAAGAAGTCTTGAAAATCTTCTATTTCATTGAATATCCATTATTTCCCCCAGAAGGATCATACTCAGTTTTGCTAGGTAGGTGATTCTTGGTTTTATTCCAAGCTCCTCTAATCTCCAGAATATCCAAGCCCTTTGATCCCTTAGATCATGTGTTATCCTGATTATATTTGCACAGTACCCAAATTGTTTCTTTCTGGAAGCTTGCAATATTTTCTCCTTGACCTTGGAATTCTGAAATTTATCTACAATATTCATAGGAGTTTTCCTTTTAGGATCTCTTTCTAGAGGTAATTGGTAGATTCTTTCCATTTATATTTTACCCTCTAGTTCTAGAATATCAGGGCAGTTTTCCTTGATAAATTCTTTTAAATATACGTATAATTTATTTATTTTTTCAGTTCACAGCATGCACTTCCACAAGAATTTGATTTCAAAATTTCCTCCCCATTTCTCCCCATCCCCACCACAGTACTGCATGCATTCCATCCACCCCTTTCAACAGTCTGTCCTCCCTTCTATTACCCACCCTGTATCCATCCGTCTTCCCCTCTACTTTCCAGTAGGGCAAATTAGATTTCTATACTTCATTGTATATCTTAATTTCCAATTGCATGCTAAAACAATTTTTAACATTCATTACTAAAACTTTGAGTTCCATGTTCTCTCCCTCCCTCCCCACCCACCTTCATTGAGAAAACAAGCAATTCAATATAGGACATAGTTGTGTAACAATGCAAAGCACTCCCATAATAGTTATGTTGTAAAAGAATAATCACATTTCTCTCTGTCCTATTCTGCCTTTAATTTATTTCATTCTCTCCCTTGACCTGTCCTCCCACAATAGTGTTTCCTTCTTATCATTGCTTTCCCCAATTTGCTGTCCCTTTTGTTATATCAGATCAGCTGCTCAATTCCCCCAGGGGCTTTATGCTGAGCACTCCATCAGTAGAACAATGGATACTGGCTGGGGCCTGCTCAGCCCAGTCAGTCACAGTCAGTCACAGCCAGCCACCACAGCTGCTACTGCTACCATTGCCACAGCCTGGGTTCAGGCCTAGGAGTGGATCTCATTCCCTTGTCAAAGAGGTGAAAAAGCCCTCTCACTGACCTTTGAAGCTGCCCTTGACACCTGTAGATTGAGGGATCTGTGGTCCTCTGCTGCTGGGGATTCCACCCCGGAGGCCTCCTCCTCCCGGAGCAGGGCAGCCCCCTCCTGCTAGCCCTCCAGATCATCCTGGGCTGGAAATCTCCTACCCTCTGTCACCATGCAACCTCTGCTGCTCCAGAATCTTCTGAGAGTCTTTCTTCACAGGCATTTTATGGGTGGTCGGGGAAGAGCTAGAGTATGTGCATCTTTCTACTCCATCTTGGCTCTGCCCCCACTCCTAGTACATTCTATTCAATAGTAAATTTTATTTTTTTAGGTATTCTCCCTTCATATTCAGCTCACCCTGTGCCCTCTGTCTATGTATATATACATATATACATATATACACCCACATATACATATATACATATACATATATATGTACACACAAACACCCAAGTACATATTCATACTTACACATATATAATATACATACATCCATACATATGTACATATATACATATATATGTATATATACATATGTGTATACCCATAGACACCTACATATACATATATATGTCTGTGTGTATGTTTGTGTGTGTTTGTATATGTGTGTATACATATTCCCACTAACTACCATAATACTCAAAAAGGTCTCATGAGTTACAAGTAACATCTTTCCATGTAGAAATGTAAACAGTTCAACTTTAATGAGATCCTTAAGGCTTCTCTTTCCTGTTTACCTTTTCATGCTTCTCTTGATTCTTGTACTTAAAAGACAATTTTTTCTATTCACCTCTGGTCTTTTCAACAAGAATGTTTGGAAGTTCTCAGTTTCATTGAAATTCCATTTTTTCACCTGAATTATTATACTCAGTATTGCTGTGTAGGTAATTCTTGGTTTTAATTCTATCTCCTTTGACCTTTGGAATTTCATATTCCAAGCCCTTTGATCTCTTAGCGTAGAAGCTTCCAAATCCTATGTTATCCTGATTGTATTTCCACAATACTTGAATTATTTTGTTCTGGCTTCTGGTAATATTTTCTCCCTGACCTGGGAACTCTGGAATTTAGCTACAATATTCCTAGGAGTTTTCCTTTGGGGATCTCTTTCAGTGGGTGATCAATGAATTCTTTCCATTTCTATTTGAACTGCTGGTTCTGGAATATCAAGGCAGTGTTCCTTAATAATTTCTTGCAAGATGATGTCTAGGCTTTTTTTTTCTTTTCATCATGGTTTTAAGGAAGGCCAGTAATTTTTAAGTTATTTCTCCTGGATCTATTTTCCATGTCAGTGTTTTCTCCAATGCGATATTTCATATTGTCTTCGATTTTTTTTTCATTCCACAAGAACTCTTTTCTGCCCTGGAACTGCAAATAGGTTTCACTCCCCACAGCAGCTACCAGCTCCACAACACCAGCTCTCCTCCTCACCCCAGGACCACCACTGAGGACCCAGATCACCTTCTAGATTCCCCCAGGGTCTTTAGGCTGAAGACTCCAAAACTGGACTTGCTACCTCAGGGGCTACTAGCACCCTGGGGCTGGGACTGGGGCTGGGGCCAGACTACTCTCCCCTCTCAACCAAATGAAATAGCTTTCTTACTTTTGAAGCTGTCTTTGGTATTAGTGGTTTGAAAAATCTGGGAACTGCTTCTGCTATCAATGAGTCCATGCCATGAAGCCTGCTTCCATCCTGTCTGTGCTGCATGGCCCAGGTTGGACTGCACTCCACTCCACTTCTGGTATGATATATCCTTCCTGTCATCCTTCAGAACTGTCTTGTACTGGAAATCTGTTTCACTCTGTCATTTTGTGGCTTCTGCTGCTCTAGAATTTGTTTAGTGTCATTTTTACAGGTATTTATAGGTTATTGGGGGGAGAGATAGAACAGGTCCATCCTTCCACTCCACCATCTTGGCAGCACACTCCTCAATAATTTCTTGAAAGATCATGTTTAGGGTCTTTTTTGATTCTGATTTTCAGGTAGTCCAATATTTTTTACATTATCTCTCCTGGTTCTATTTTCTATGGCAGTGCTTTTTGCAAGGAGATATTTCACACTATCTTCTATTTTTTCATTCTTTTTGTTCTGTTTTATAATTTCTTGATTTCTCATAAAGTTATTAACTTCCATTTGTTTCATTCTAATTTTGAAGAAATTATAGTCTCTTCAGTGAGTTTTTGGACCTCCATTTCCATTTGATCAATTCTGCTTTTTAAAGACATTCTTCTCCTCATTGGGTATTTCAACTTCTTTTGGCATTTGGGTTGGTTTATTTTTTAAAGTGTTATTTTCTTCAGTAACTTTTTGGATCTCCTCTAACAAGCTGTAGACTTGATTTTCATGATTTTCTTGTATCACTCTCATTTCTCTTCCTAATTTTTCCTCTACTTCTCTTACATGATTTTCAAAATCCTTTCTGACCTCTTCCATGACCTGTGACCAATTCATGCTCCTCTTGGAGGCTTTTGATGTAGGAGCTTTGACTCTACTATTCTCTGGTTGTATGCCCTGATTTTCCTTGTCCCCAAGGTAAGACTCTATAGTCTGAGTTCTTTTATGATATTTACTTACCTTCCCAGCCAAATACTTGCCTTTCTAAGTCTTTGTCAAAGTAGGACTCTGCAGGATGTACTGTCCCAGTCTTCAGGGATTTTATGTCAGTCCCTTGATTCCCTACCATCTGTGGGCCCAGAGCTCCAGAAGCAGCCTGAGCCACTGCTGCCCCCACAACCACCACCACCATCCGGGTACTTGGACTGTACCTGGTCAAATTTCATGCTTCTCTTTCACCAGGCCTCACAGAGTATTCCCACTGACATTTAATGCATCTCTGGGTCAAGAATTCTGGACACTTCCATAGCTGCTAACTATTCAGTCCCCTGAGGCCTGCTCTGGCTGATCTGTGCCTGTGTGGTGCAGTCCATGCCAGACTGTGCTCCTCTCCCTGCCCAGTACAAAAAACCCTTCCTGTCAACTTTCCAAGTTGTCTTGGGTTGGAAATTTGTTTCACTCTGCCATTATGGGCTCTGTAGCTTTTTGTGGTTAGGTTTTATGGTTGATGTTACTGTCGTTGTTTGATTATTTTTAAAACCAATTTCCTGACTTTTTCATGTTAAAGTTGGTCTCAGCTCCCCAGGTAGAGTGGACACTGTCTGAAGCTTTTGGGTTTTTTTTCTGTTGCTGTTTTCAGAGCTGGTTCTGGGGAATGTTGGTTTTCAGTGCTTCCAAGGCAATATGATCCAAGGACAGTTGTGACCATTGCTCCCTGGGCCTGTACTGTAGTCTTTACTTAGGAAAATTTCTTGTTCCCCTGAACTCAAAGGTCCTAGCACTCTTCTTGGTCCTGGAAGTCTGGCCAGGGCCTCTGGTCCTCTGGAGCTGCAAACACTAGCACTCCTTTTTGCCCACATATTGCAACCCAGAACTATGATCTAGAACTGCATATAGTCCGTGAAACAAGCATCTTGGACCATGTGACACCAAAGATCCCTTGTGAATTTTGTTTAATGTTTATTTATTTATTTTTTAGTATTCATTATACATTTCCACAAAATTTTGATTTCCAAATTTTCTCCCCATCTCTCCCCCTCCACCCAATCAAAATCACTGAGCATTCTGATTACCCCTTCTATCAATCTTCTCTCCCTTTTAACACTCCCTCTCTTTCCTTATCCCCATCTTCTCTCTTGTCTTGTAGGAGAAGATAAATTTCTATACCTTGTATTTCTTATTTCCCAGTTGTATGCAAAAACAATTCTCAACATTTTTTCCTAAAACTTTGAGTTCCAACTTCTCTTCCTTCCTCACTCCCCACCCATCCCCACTGTAAAGGCAAGCAATTCAATATAGACTATATATGTGTAGTTTGCAAATGACTTCCATAATAGTCATATTGTGTAAGACTAATTATGTTTCCTTCCATCCTATCCTGCCCCCCATTTCTTCTATTCTCTCTTTTGACCCTGTCCCTCCCAAGAGTGTTTAATTCTAATTGCTCCCCCTTCCCATTTGGCCTCCCTTCCATCATCCCCTCCACTCTCCTTATCCCATTCTTCCCTACAATCCTATAGTGCAAGACAAGTTTTCATACCAAATTGAGTGTGCATGTTACTTTTCCTGAAACCAAATGTGATGATAGTAAGCTTCACTTTTCCCCTCTCACCTCCTCCCTTTTCCCCTCCACTGAAAAACCTTTTTCTTGCCTCTTTTATGAGCAATAATTTGCCCCAACCCATTGCTCGTTTTCTCTTCCCAATATATTCCTCTCTCACCCCTTAATTTTATTTTTTTAGATATGATCCCTTCCTATTCATCTCACCCTGTAGTCTCCTCTCTCTCTCTCTCTCTCTCTCTCTCTCTCTCTCTATATATATATATATATATATATATATATATATATATATATATATATATACATATATATATTATATATATATACACACACACATATGTATATGTATGTGTGTGTCTGTGTCTGTGGATAATCCCTCCAACTATGCAAATACTGAGAAAAGTTTCAAGATTTACAGATATTACCTTTCCATGTAGGAATGTAAACAACTTAACTTTAGTAAGTTCCTTATGATTTCTATTTCATGTTTGCCTTTTCATGCTTCTCTTGATTCTTGTGTTTGAAAGTCAAATTTTCTTTTAAGCTCTTTTATCAAGAATGCTTGAAAGCTCTCTATTTCATTGAATGATCATTTTTTCCCCTAAAGTATTATACTCAGTTTTGCTAGGCAGGTGATTCTTGGTTTTAATCCTAGTTCCTTTGAATTCTGGAGTATCATATCCTACACCTTTGGATTGCTTAATGCAGAAATTGCTAGATCTTCTGTTATCCTGATTGTATTTCTGCAATACTCGAATTGTTTCTAGCTGCTTTTTTTTGATCATGGCTTTCAGGTAGTTTCATAATTTTTAAATTGTCTCTCCTGGATCTATTTTCCAGGTCAGTTGTTTTTCCAATGAGATATTTCATATTATCTTCCATTTTTTTATTCTTTTAGTTTTGTCTTATAATTTCTTGGTTTCTCATAAAGTCATTAGTTTCCATCTGCTCCATTCTAATTTTTAAAGAACTATTTTCTTCAGTGAGCTTTTGAACCTCCTTTTCCATTTGACTCATTCTGCTTTTTAAAGCGTTCTTCTCCTCATTGGTTTTTGGACCTCTTTTATCAATTGAGTTAGTCTATTTTTAAAGGTGTTACTTTTTTCAGCATTTTTTGAGGTCTCTTTTAGCAAGCTGTTGACTCACTTTTCATGATTTTCTTACATCACTCTCATTTCTTTTCCCAACTTTTCCTCCACCTCTCTTACTCAGTTTTCAAAATCCTTTTTGAGCTCTTCCATGGCCTGGGACAATTGCATATTTATTTTGGAGGTACTGGAACCCTTGACTTCCTTTGAAGGTATGCATTGCTCTTTCTCATCCAAAAAGATGAAAAAAAAATACTTGTTCACCAAGAAAGTAATCTTCTATCGTCTTATTTTTTCCCCCTTTTTGGGCATTTTCCCAGCCAGTTATTTGACTTTTGAGTCCTTTGTCAAGAGCAAGGTATATTCTTGGGATCTGTAAGTTCTCAGTTCCTCCAAGGTGGCACCACCAAGGGAGAGGAGTTTACTCTTCTCCTGGCCTATACACTGATCTAGGAGCAAACACAAACTTTTCTGCCCATAATTTGCGAGTAGTAAAATTCCCTCCCCACAACCACCTCCAGCTCCTCCAAGCCAACACTCCTTCTCCTCTCTCCAGGACCATGCTCTGGGGTGGAGTGCAAGGCTGCCACTCAGGGGCTGAGACCCAGATCAGTGGCTCAATTCCCTCAGGGACTTTAGGCTGAAGGTTCCACAAATGGCTGCTGCTGCTGTTGCCTCTGCTGCTGCTGCCACCTGGGGCTGGGGGTAGGGGAGGACCTTGCTTCCTTGTCATAGTTGAAAAAGCTTTCTCACTGACCTTTGAAGTTGTCTTTGGTGTTTGTGGGTTGAGGGATCTGAGAACTGCCGCTGCTGCTAGGGATTCTGCCCTCAAGTCCTGTTCAGGTCCTGTTCCTCTCAGTGCTAGGCAGCCAAGGCTGAACTGTGTTCTGCTCCACACCCCTTTTGACAGACCTTTCCTGTATGTCTTCCAGGCTACCTTGGGCTGGAAATCTCTTTCACTCTGTCATTCTGTGGATTCTGCTGCTCTAGAATTTGTTGAGAGGCATTTTTTACAGGTATTTTATGGGCTGTGGGGGGGATAGCTAGAGTATGTGTGTCTTTCTGTTCTGCCATCTTGCCCCGCCTCCCCCCCCACCCAACTGTAATTTTTCTGACCGGTTATCTGACCCCATCACCATCTCTTGGTTGAGAGCTCCTGAACATGCTGCTACTACTGTTGTAGCTGCTTCCAAGGCTATTGTTGCTCTTTTGATATGTGCTCTCTACTCTGGGTCAGTCTCTATAATAGCAAGCAAAGTGGGATATTTTGTTGTTTTTCTGGATTGAGTTTTAGCCAATCAGACATGTGTAAGTGGGCTGAGTCAATCAGATGCATGTATGTGGGTTCTAGCCAATAACATGCTGAGTAGAACTAGTGTTGAGAAAGCAGATATTAAGAGAGCCAGTGTTGAAAGGTGAGCCAGGGTTGAGGAAAAGAGAATGCAGAGAGAAGACTTCTGAGAGGGGGGTGGAGCCAAGGTAGTGGAGTAGAAGGACAATCTGTAAGAGCTCTCCCCCCACAGCTCATAAAATACCTGTAAAAAATTACTCTAAACATATTCTAGAGTAGCAGAAGCCACAAAACAACAGAGTGAAAGAGATTTCCAGCCAAAGGCAGCCTGGGATACCAACAGGAAATGTCTATCATACTGGGCTCAGAGTGCAGCCCAGCCCAACCTTGGCCACACAGCATGACAGCAACAGGACTAGAGCAGTCTTCAGGGCACCACTGGCAGCAGCTGCAGTTCCCAGATCCTCAACCCACAAATGCCTGAAGCAGCTTTCAAAGGTCAGTGAGAAAGCTCTTTCACCTGAGTGAGAAGGGAGCAGGGTCCTCCTGCCCTAGCCTTTGCCCCCCTGAAAATTCGGGGCAGAAAAGCTTGTGGTAGCACCAGACCAGAGCACAGGCCAGGAGAATAGAAGAGTTTCAAGCACTTTTGATGAAAAGACCAGAAAAGATCTCTAACAGGAGACCTCTCAGTGTAGAAAGGACACCTCTCATGGCAGAGACTTGCTGAAGGAGCCTCTGAACTTTGAAAGCAAATAGAGATATAGAGCAGAAATCTGCCCACGGGAAGGAGCCTCAGCTTTCTTCTTTTAAGATCTGTTAAAGTGAACTAAGTTTTTATCACAGAATCTCTGGACTTTGAAGGTGAATTGACAATGATGGTGCTGGTGATATGTGTCAGTATTGTTGCTGCCCTGTTGAACTTTGTTTCTCCAGAGGAAGAAGTTGTGGATAGGAGTCAGGAGAGTTTGGAGTAGTCCCCATGAGCTGAGACGTTGGGCAGGAGTGGAGAGCTGCCTATGTGTGAATCTAGGCAAGAATTAGGAGTCTTCAGACCACAGACAGAGAGGCATTGAATTTGGGGGTCACCCTTGAGTTAAGATGAAAGAAGACTTTACTTGAACAGTTGGTATTGATTAAAGAGATTGTCCTTACTGTGACATAGGGGTGTATGGTGTGGTATTTTCTGTTATCCCTTAAGGGTCTTGCTAGGAAACGACCTTAACTTGGAGCCCACTGATTGTGTAAACAAGTATTTTGGGGAATATTACTGAATGCAATGATATATCCTATGTGCCATATGACATACTGAGTGTTATGAGATATGCTTCAGTATGTTGCTATGAATGTTATGCCTTACTTTATTGAACAATGTTTAGTTTATTGCTGCATAAATAGAGAATTAATTATACTATGCAATTAGACCCTAAAACTTATTCACAGCAGCAGTCCTCAGGTGTGCTGCTGTGATTGGCATGACAGCCTCCACCTTGGAGTCACAAACCTACTTACCTCCGCAGTTGTCTTAGGCTGGAAAAATACCTTATTCAAACCTTTCATTGGTCCTGTGATTTGAGGTGTTGCTGTAAAGTTGTTTGGAGAGGAATGTTCACAGAATTCAGCCTAGTGATTTTATGTATTTTGCCATCTTGGCTCTCTGTTTTCAATTATAATACTTTAAACCACTGTACCATAAATACTGCCTATTCCCTGCTCATTAGTTTGAAAAAAAATCATGGAAACATCAGTTTAGATTTTGAAAGGACATTAGAAATCATATGATGCAACCTCATTTTATATATGAGGAAACTGAGTCCTAGGGAGATTGAGTGACTTTTTCAAGGTTATGCAGAATGTTAATGAAAGACCTACGATTAAAATTGAGATCATCTGACTGCATAACAGAATTGACTTGAAATTTCTTCCTGGTAAATATATTCAGGTTAAGATTTTGCAGACCTTTGTCATACTACCATACTGATCTAGTTTGTGTCTAGTCAGGGCCAAAGAAACATAAATACAAGTTTCTTTTTTTTCAAATTGAAACACTGTATGATGGAAAGAATGCTGGATTTTGAGTCAGACACCCTGTTGATTATGTCTTGTTTGAGGTTAAACAAATTAACTAATCTCTTTGGACCTAAGTTTTCTCACCTATAAAATGAAGGGATTAGACTAGATGGCTTCAAAATAATCTTCCCCATCTATATATTTATGAAGTATAAGTAAGCAGCTATAAAATTTCCATAAAGTGATTGAAAGTGTAACTTAAAAAAATTTTTACAGCTCAAAAACAGAAAACCACACAAAATAATCATCAGAAAAAGAAAATATTATTCCAGTTCTCCAGTTTCTTTTTCCAACAAGTGGTTCTTAAGTGACGATGCAAAGGTGGGTATGAAAGTCAGTGCCACATAAAATAAATTACTGTTTGCAGCCTCCAGCCTGCTGTTTACCACACAGTGCAGAGGAACTCCCTATTCCCGGAGGTAACCATTCAAATTTTGAATTGACACAAGAAGATTTTCCTTATATGTCCCTCCTGTAACTTTCATCTACTTGTACCAGTTCTGTGCTCTGGGGCCAAGCAGAATAAGTTTTCCAGACAACATTCTTTCAAATATGTGTAGTATGCAAAGGTGGTTACTCTTTTGCCCATACTAAATCTTTCCTTCTCCCATCTAAACATTCACAACCTATTCTTCTGTCACAGTTTCCAGTTCACTCCCCATCCTTGTTTTCTCTGGACACATTTCCATTTCATCAATTTATTTCCTAAATGTGAGACCAGAAGTGAGCCCAGCACTCTAGAAAGAATCTGAAAAGGGCATCATTACAGCAGGATGAACACCTCCCTGAACTGACCACTGATCCTCTCTCAGTGTGTCTAAGAGATTGAAGACACTGAATACAATACACGTTTATCTCTTCTTCCTTAGCATTTCCATGGTCATGGCAATTTCCTTCACCTTCTGACATCCTGTCAACCCAGATGTGATGTTTTAGCAGCCCTCACAAAATCTTCCCATGAGTAGATCCAGTTTTTACAGCTTCACAGGAGCTCATTAGCCTATCCACATGTTCACTTGCATGCTTCTGTGCTCCAGTCCCCATTTCACTTAATGGGTCACCATTTTATTCCTGATATCTGATTATATTGTCAGTTGTGCAGATTAAGTGATGCGGATGGAAGACAGCTTCCTACTGGCTTATTTTTTTCTCAAACCTATGCCATTTTAATTTACTTTGGGAAGAATTGTCTGCACCTACAATATGTTCTTTCACAGTCCATATCATATCCGGTTACTCAGGGCAAAACATGTTAATATTTAGTTGTTTGGGGATTAGAGAAATGAGACATAATATGATCACCTGTTAGACAGAGCAGCCAAATCTGATGTACTATTTTTTTCTTTCCTCTTTTGAAAATCAGCTAATGTGAAAGCATTTCAAGATGAAGGTCTTTATTTTTGAGGAACAAAAACAGAGGGATACTGTAATATTGTGTGAGAGAACTACATTTACCCTGAGGCATTTATCAAAAAATGCACTTTATTTCTGATTACATCACTTTGACAGCTGGGATGGGAAAGAGAACACACTGGGATGTTGTCAGGAACTATCACTGACTTCTTTTGATATCTATCAGATTGCGTTTTTCTTCTGCTGACCAGAAAATTCATCTGGTTCAATTCCATCTGAATGTCAATAACAAAAAAAGTAATAATGAAAAATAAAAAAAAATCCAGCTAAGCTTTATGACCAAAAAAAAGAAAGAAAAATCAAAGTTGCAGACCTTCCCATTTCTTTCTATGTACTTGTCTAAAGACACAGTTCTGTTTGATGTACACATACAATTTAATATGACCTTCTACAAAGATGCACTGTTCAGAATGAGAAAATCTACCCCTTGAAATATTTGAAAAAAAAGTTCATTGTCCCCCCTTTATTCTGCCTGCAACTTTTTAAAGAAAATACATTCTTGGCAAATACAGAAAGAACATCGATCAGTTTTGGTTAAAATAGAAATCTATAAAGTTGTCTTTTAATTTACCTTTGTGTTGCAGTACCAGGACACAAAACACTAAGAGCTTTTGCTTATAGAACTTCCCAGATGAAGCGATTATGTGACATTTTAAAACAATCAATATAATGATCCAACAATAATGTCCTGTCTCTGTGCCTTGTACTGATATGTAAGGTGTCCCTAAATTCTTGAAGACTAGGCCATCTAGTAGATCTTATCAAGATAGAAAGGCTTTGGAACAATGGCTGGGAGTTGCAAAGTAACAACTATAGGATTTTGGTTAGGAATTGATTGATTTCCCATTTAGCAGAAACATCCCAAAGGAGAAGAGGCTACTTCAGTTTGGTAATGTCCCCTGTAAGGGGCCCAGAGGGTCTCAGGGGGTGCAAGTCAGAGGCAAAGCCTGTTCCCGTGGGATTGGTGCTGATGCACACCCTGGCAGAAGCTCTGTGTGACCCTGGAACCTGATGTTCCTGCAGATACCGATGTCCTGTACAATAAAGTTACAAATGAGCCTGGGAACCCAGGAACTAGCTGCAGGAACAAGATAAGCTACCTTCCTTACTGAGGATGTAAGGATGTGGGATAGTCATGAGATGGTGAAGTAATGGGATGAGCTCAGCATGTATGTGATTGGTGGATCAGCTTTTATAAACCCTAACCCTCAGCTGAATAAAGAGTTGTTGCCTGGATCATCTTGTCTCCAGTCTCCTTCCTTCAGGGCCCACAGATTAGAGGCCCGTGGGTCAGGGGGATCCAGGGGGCTCGGGCCTTGACCCCAAGCAGTCCCCCCTTTGCCCTCTCCTTACTTCCTCCAAGCAAAGATTGGGTTATCACTTGTTAGCTATGTTTCAGAGGGGATTAATGGGGAGGAAGGGAATAAGGGTTTATATTAGATGACTGAACTCCCTTGTAGTTCTGAAAGTCTGTGATTTTAAGTACTGTGACAGAATATATGTTTGCCATTCTATGATCTTCTGACCTATATATGCAGAGTCTAGTTAACAGGTGAAAAATGTTTTTGGCTACTGTAGCCCATGAAGCTACCTACTGAAGGATAGTGGGGTTGAATTTACATTGGTAGATATTGGTAGTACTCATACCAGTGAAGGCATGGGCCTTTGACAATACTAAAAAAGGAAATATAAGGCCATTAATCATCTCTAATAAAGAGCTTTCAATGTGTTAATGATATGTATCTCTGCCCAAGTTGCCTTATAGATCTGTAATTCATTTCACACTCAAAATGTCCAAGAAGTCATTATATTTACCTGCAATTCTATATCTCTTCTGAACTTCCCTGTCTCTATTGAGAGCACCATAATCTTTCCAGGAATCTAGATTTACAACATCAGATTCCTCTTCACCACCTTCTTGAGTTTCCTTCACCCAATATGTTCAATTGTTTGCCTGCCATGTTTTGTTTGCATTTGTCCTTTTCTCTCCATATACATGGCCACTATTCTTCTTCATGACATCCTCACTCCTCAGTTAACAGTTAACAACCTCTTATTTCATCTCCTGACCTCAAGTCTACCTTCTCTTCAAACCATCCTCCACACAGCTGCCAAACTGGTAGGATGGTCCTAAACTGCCAGTGTGAACCTGTCAATAGGATCAAAAAAACAAGTTCTTCTGGGACTTAAAATTCTTTATGATTTGGCTCCATTCTTCTTTTCTAGTCCTATTATATGCCACTTTCCTTCACATATTTTATGTTCCAATCAAATCAGTTTTCCTGTTGCTTCCATCTCATTTCTCTGATTTTGCATAGGGCCTCTCTCATGCCTGAAATGCCTTGCATTCCATCTTCGTATATACTTCAGAATCCTGAGCTTTTTTCAAAGCTCAGCTTAACAGGTACCTCTTAAATAAGACCACTCTAGACCACCATCCCTATGTTAATATCCCTCTCCAAAACAAAAAAACAAAAAATTTCCTTGTATTTAGTCAGTATAGGCTGCTAATTAAAAGCCAAAAATGACAAAATAAATGTACATTGATAGAGGAAGTTTCTCACTTGGATTGGCTTACACAATCAGATCATAGGTCTGATTCAAAAGGCAAGTGAACTTACATATGTATCATTGATATCTATATTTACCTTTTATTCTCTGTCTTTATCTCTAACTGTATTTTACAGGTAACTAGTGACTGTTGAAGTACAGTACCTATGAACATGCATTGTACATGAAGGAGAGAAGTATTAACACAAAGCCATAAACATGTTAGGGTCTGTGTTTGGCACTCATCCCAAATGTCATGCCATTCTAACACAGGTAATAATGTAATTTTTATATGCACTTTTGGAGCGTATGAAGGTATATGACGGTTTCTGTATACTAATCATGTATGAAATGAACTTTTGGTTGCTGAGCTGGAAGAGAGCATGTTAAAAAGTCACTTAAGTGACCGATGTGGGCCTCTTGCACTCTCTTTCCTAATTGTGTTTGGTTGCAGAGGCAAGTAATGCTAGAAGTCTCAGTGTGGAGGGCCTTGGATCTTTGCTCCCCATCCAAGATACAGTAGCCTTTTGGCCTGAGTGATTGCCTTGCTTTTGCTTCTAAGTCTTATGTCTATTCTTTTCTGACTGTATGTAAAGGAATATCAGAGATGGCAATGTCTTTGTGAGCTTCAAAAGGTTGGCATGACACATCATAAAAATGTCCATGCCAGAGTATATAGTCATCCAAGACTGGTCCACCAATGTAGCCTTGTAATGGGTTAAGCACTGATGCCAGGATGGTAGACCTGAGAAGATGAGTACTAAGTATGCTGAATTTGGAAGTGAACTTGGTAGGATGAATACTCATAACAGCTGTATCCTGAATAGTGTAAATGAATGAATCCCAAAATTTGAACTGTACATTTCCTTTGGGCCAGAAGGAATTATCAAATTTTACATAATTGTAACTTCAAATAGTGTGAATTCAGATACATGAGATCACGTCATGGGATCCACCATTTTCATTAATTGGAACCTAGATTTCTTAGCCCATTCTCCCTGCTTAGAGGATAAGGTCATAAAAGGGAAAGTACCCCCCCCAAACCAGATTTGAGGAGTTATGTTTCTACTCTAGTTTTTGCTTTAATTTCTCATTAAATATTTCTTTATAAAAGCTAATTGATGCATTTGCTTGAAATGATACTGGTACACTAATCACTGTTGATTGGTATTGGGGGAGTATTCACCAGAAGAGGTATTTGAGATAATAATATTACAGGGAATCATTTCAACTTCTCAAGAGTAGCTCGAGAACCCTGAAGGGGAATTGCAGCTAGTCGTGCTAGGGAATCAACTTATCTTTGAGAGTCACAGGGTGATAAGGATTGTTTGAGCTTAAAGAGGCTACATGGTATATACATACACACTTTCCCCAGTATGAAGAAAGATCCTTAACAGCATAGGCAAATCTATCTTTCTCTGTATGTCCCAATGTAGCATGGGGATTGGCATGCAGTCATCACTCATTTCAGTCCTACCCAACTCTTAATGACCCCATTAAGGGTTTCGTGACAAAGATACTGAAATTGTGTGCTGTTTCCTTCTCCAGCTCATTTTACAAATGAAAGAATTGCAAACAGGGTTAAGTGACTTGCTGGGATCACATAGCTAGTAAGGTTCTGGGGCTGGATGGCACACAGTAGGTACATAATAAATGCTTATTGATGGTTCATTTACAATTTTCATTATTTGATTTGATTGATTTGAATCTTAATAATGGAAGATTCCTTTTGGTTCTGTAATTCTGCAGCTAGTTTTTATAAGCATTTAAAAAAATTAGCTGTAGCTTAGATCAGCACTTTTTTAATATTAAAAAGAAATGCCAGGGCCTACAACCCAGCAGGGTCTGAAAGTGATTAGACCCAAGTGAAGCTCCATTAGGAAATGGAAATGTGTTAGAATGGCATGACATTTTGAATGAGCGCTGAACACAGACCCTAACGTGTTTGGCTTTGTGCTTGTACTTTTCCCTTGATATTTAAACCTTTCTTCTCCTTAGAAGAAAATGTACTTCCCTGAGACAACTAATAGGATGCTTCACAGGTCATATGCTGTTTTCAGTGCTAAAGAAGAGAAGAATATGTAATGGACGGAGGAAACTAACACCAGTTCTGCATTTCCTGGATTTTGTTAGCCCAGGTCAAAACATTACCTCAGATTTCACTTTTCAGTTGTTATTTCTTTTCCTCTCCTTTTTTCTCTTTGGTTATTTTATGAGTTTTCTCCATCAATCATTCTTGATGCATTTGTCCACAATGGACTGCCTAAGGCAATCTTCCTAATAGTTGTAATGTGTGGACGTGGTTTTTTTTGGGGGGGCGGAGGGTCTCTCATCTACTTCAAATGTATGTGCCTAATTCAGGTACATGAACCAGAACACTTCTAGGCCTGTCATGTGTTAAAATGTCTGAGAGAAGAGTGAAAATGATTTCATGAGAAGGTTGTTGGTCATCTATCCCACTTCTTTACTCTGCACTATGGAAAATTTTATTTCTTCCTCATCTTAGACCCTTGTGCCTATATTAATTGAAGAATTGTCCGGTGATTTTGAGTCATTTGCCAAAATTATTTATATTGTACATTGACTCCTAATTCCCTTAGTCATTGGTTCCCCATCCATTCCAATTCCACGATTGGAATGTGTATTTACTGTGTGTGTGTGTGTGTGTGTGTGTGTGTGTGTAATTTTTCCCCTGACAGGATAAAATTGAAGTTCTCATTGATGGCTGACAGTTGATTTTTTTGTCTTAGAATCCCCCAGCATCTAGTAGATTTCCTGGTATAAAGTAAGCATTTAAAAATTCTTGGTGATGGATTGATTGGTCTTTAGTCATCCTGGATTTACTGAATTTTGAGCAACACTAAATTCATGTTGTCAGTCTAACTCTTGTCATTATAAGGCACACGAAATAAAGGGTAATGAGTGATAGTTTTGAGTTCTCTTACTAAATCAAACATTCATTGAGGTCCTCTCATTGAGGTTTGGAGAAAACTGGGTTTGTGAAGGTTGTGCCCGTTGTGGCCAAGCCCTGGCTGGTTGTACTGATCTAATGAGTTTTCAAGAACGAGAATTGGGATGTACTCTATGTTCTTAGACTCAAAAACAACTCAAATACTTTTATGGAGGCTTACTACCAGATGGACCACAGGGAAATGGGTTTCAGTCCCAACAACTTTGCAAGACCTCATTAATAAGTCATAGAGAAAATGTCTTCTGCATTGGTGGACTGAACTGACGGAATTGATATATCTATCTCAAAAGTAAAAACTTCACTAACTCTCATTATTTAAAGACAATATACCAGAAATATTAAATGCAAATGCTATTTTCTTTCTTCCAAAGACAAGGAAACGGGTTCAGAAAGGTTTTCTAAGGTCATACTGATAACGATGAGAGAGCTAAAGACTAAAATCTCAGCATACTGACTTTAAGTCCACTATTATTTCCAGTACGCTATCCTTGACCTTATGGCTAAGATATTGGCACATAGATATTGGCACTTCCCATGGTATAGATGTTGCTATTCTTAATTTAGAACATGCATACATTAAAATGTAGTATCTTTATCACTTTCAATTTTGTTTCAAATTTGTACATAATGTTCCACATGCATTATGTGCCTAGGATACAACTAGAAAGAATCTAACAACCGTAGCTCTCAAGGAGCTTATATTGTAACTGGGAAGAAAAGTATATATTTATCTACATTGATATGCTGGAGATATCTGTATATATGTGTATATTTATATATGTGTGTGTATGTGTGTTTATGTACATGTATAGGTGTGTATATACATATATGTGTGTATATACACATGCATACACATGTTTTTGTGTTTATCCTTCATTTTTGAAGAGGACCATGGCATCAGGGAAATGATTAAATGATTTGTAGTTGACTTTGATTTGAGTGAGAGAGGGCTGTGCAAGGTCACCAACCTCACTTTCTCCAGAAACATCTGGATCCAGTGACCAAATATTCATCAGGATGACTGAAGATGGTCCAGGATGCAGTGGAAGTCCTGGGCCCTATTAGGATATGACCCTTACAGTGAGGTAACTCCCATTCAGTGAATAGGCCTCTTTAAGAACTGAGTCAAGGAATGGCTCCTTTAATCAAAAAAAAAAAAAAGAAAAGAATCAAGCTGGGAGGGGAAGACCTTCAGCGTTGCTGTTCCAAAGAGAAATAGTTACCCTTGACATTCACATTGTATCTACACACACACTTATACATGTATACATGCATGTACATCTTTGAAGATGTTTATGATGTATGTATAGCTCTCTATGTAACTATATGCATCTATGCAGATTGCATAAAGATGTGTATGTCTCTCTCTATATTTATATCTATATTATATATGCATATATCATGTTCTATATCTTTCGTCAATCTTTATAGATGTTAGAGATGTCTCTATAGCTATATATCATATTTACTTATGGCTACATATGTACATATATAAAAATATCTCTAGTATATCTATATAGACAGATACAGAAATGATAGATATGTACACAGAATGAATATAAAGTGAATCACTATAAAAATTCAAAATATATAAATGTAAAATGGGGAGAAGATAACTAGATGGGATAAGGAAAACTGCTAATATTTGAGATGCAGTATAAAGGAAGAGAAAAATTGGCAGAAGTAAAGAAAGACAACATTCCAAACATGTGGAAAGGCCAGTGAAAAGATACAAAGATGGAAGAAAGAGAACCGTGAATGAAGATTAGAGAAACCAGTGTGGGGCATGATGTTAGAGTACAGGGCAAGGAGTAGTATACATTGAGTTTGATGAGATATGTTGAGAATGATTATGGTGGGCTTTTAAAGCTAAAGCAAGGAGTTTATATTTTATCTCAGAGGTAACAGACAACCTCCAGAGTTTATTGAGTTAGGTGAGTTATATGGTCAGGTTCCTGTTTAAGGAAAAACACTTGGGGACTGGTGTGGAGTATATGTTGGTATGAGAAGAGACATGAGGTAGACAAATGAATTAGGAATCAGTTGAAATAATCTAGGCAAGAAATAATGAGAGCATACACTGAGAGGTTGGTTAAATGAGTAAAGATACAGGATGCAAGGGTGGCAGAGGTGACAAGCACTGGCAAAAGACTGCAAGTTAATCAGGAAGACCAGAAAAATGTCTGCAACAGACATAGGGAAGTTTGGAAAAAGGGTGAATTTAGAGGAAAAGAAAATTAATTTAAACCTGTTTAATTTGAGACTGCATATTTTCTTTGCAATGATTTGAAAATTCTAGTAGGTAATTAATGATATGGGACTGAAGTTCAAGGAAGATACTGAGACTGGTCTTTTAGAACTTCTGGTCAGTTTTATACAAATGATAATTAAACTAATGTGAACTGATAAAACTGCAGGGAAAAAAAGAGAAAAGGGTTTAGGATAGTGCTTTGGGCAACAACCACCATAACTTAGTGTGAAATAGAATATGTAAGAAGACTGAGAAGAAGATAAGGAGGAGGGAGTAACTCTTTATAGGAGAGAAAAGCCAGGACAAGAGAATTTTCAACAATTTCCAATGCATCATGGAGTTCAAGAAGGATGAAAATTGTAAAAAGGACAATGAGATATGGCAATGAAGAGATCACTGGTAACTAATTTGTATTAAAGATCCTTTTTTTTTTTAGTTTCTTGACAGAATCACACCCATATATGTGTGTATGTATATGTGCATATTATATATATATACACACACACATGCATGTATACATATACACACACACGTATATGTATATGTATATGTGAATTTGTATCTGCAAGGGACCTTAGAGAACACCATCTAACTGTTAGGGACAGCTAGGTGGTGCAGTGAATAGAATACTGGGCCTGCAATCACGATGATCTGAGTTTAATTCTGGTCTCAGATCTTTACTAGCTGTGTGACCCTGGGCAAGTCACAAGTCTCTGTGTCTTCATGTGTAAAGTGATCTGGAGAAGGAAATGGCAAACCACCACAATGTCTTTGCCAAGAAAACCCCAGATGGGGTCATGATGAGTTGGACATGACTGAAACAACTGAACAAATCCAATCCTTTTATTTTATTAATAAGGAAACCAAGGCTCAGGCAGCTAAGTAATTTATCATTGAAAGTCAAATCTGGGTTCTCAGACTCCAAAATGAGTGATCTTTTCATTGCATTATGCATCTTTGTTTAATTCATAACAAATCAAAATTCTTTGATTTTGAGCAACGCTTACAAAGTGTATGATCCTGGGCAAGTCAAATAACCTTCTCTGTGTCAGTTTCCAGAACAACAGGAAGCTACTTGCTGAGCAATGTGATGTAGCAAGCTATTAACAATACTCTGTAAAATAAAAATAATAGCAACACCTAGATTAGAGGTTTGTTGTGAAGATCAAATGAGATACTATGTAAAATACTACGTAAATCTTAAAGGTCTAGATAAATCAGCTATCATGACCATCATCATCTCAAAACTCTTGATAATTAACTATTGAAATGTTAATATCTAAATAGGACTGTCATGCTGTCATCTCTGATAAGTATAAAATATCACATATGTACGGAAAGTACGTCAGCTGGAAACATATTAGGGCTTTGGTCTTTATTTCAACCGGATGTACATGAGCAAATGTTTATTTCAACACTTTGTGATGAGCTCTTACAGTGCATTTGCCTGAAAAGTAAAGGGATAGCAGATGAGATGACTAGGAGAGTGAACAATGAAATATACAGTCTTATCAGAGTTGCTGCAGAAATAATGCCAGGCAAGGAGAGTTTATGAAAAGAATGAATAGCAGTAATACTTGCTGATGCATAAGTTGGACTTCCTTTCAATTCCCCTTTGAAGGCTCACTTCTTTCATAAAACCTTTCCGGAGTCATGATATAGCAGTGGCCTTGATCACACAATGCTCAGGGCATAACAGTACAAGAAAGAAAGACTGAAGAGGGTGTGCAGCTTTAAGATTCTATGATTCTGGAAACATCAAGGTGATGATTTCTCAACGGATGAGAGCTACTCTTTCAACAGGCTTACAGAGAAAGCACAATAGGGAGCTACTTGCTAAGCAAAATGAAACAGCAAGCTGTTCCCATAATAGGGCATCAGGCAAGAATGGATGTGAAGAGTGCCATAACTTCTAGCTCATGGTGGCCACCCAACTTTGAGGATGGTAGGATGTCTAAACCCACTGACCAGTCTTTGTCCCAAGAAGTTTGGCTAAGTCATAACCATACACACACATACACACACACACACATACACACGGCTAGGACCCTGAAGAGAAAAGCATACAGAAATCTTGCTGAGTATGCATAATATCTACTGGGTAAATAGAAAACACCCACATAAACTAGGGGCTCTCAGAATCAGATAAAATATAAAGAGACCTTTATACAATTTTTAAAGAAAAGAAGAAAGATCTAAGGAAGCAACTAGTGCATTGTAAACCTGTACAAAAGGAGGATCAGCTAAACTGAGAAATAAGCATCATTCCCTGATAGTAGAGAGGAGAGAATTCTGATAAGTTATGGAAATGTTCTGGGGAAGTACTGCAGGAGGCACAATCTGTGTTGAGCCAAAATGTCAAATTCTTCACTTATAATTACTACCTGCTTTTTATGATGTTTAACCACATAAAGGTTTAGTATTAGAGGAAAGAATGAATTATTTAATTTTCAGCTGTGTGGAATTGACCAGAAGTGAAGTAGGAGCCCATATTTCTTCTAGCCTGATGTCTAGCATGCCCTGCACATATGCCCACAGGGCCAAGAGAGTCCAGGCTTATGCAGGACTGAATGGTGTTCAAATGAGAGAGTCAGGTTATAACCTATTCTCTTTCCTTGACTATGATTTCCAAGTTTGTCCAGGTCAGCATCTCTCTGTTCCATAAAGGAAAATTTGTCTATCTCTAAAAGGATGGGAGAGTATATCCCTAAACAGGAAAAAAATCAGGAAATAACCTATTTCAAAGGCCTTAATCAAATAAAAGACACCTAAGCACTGACACAGAAATGCATTTTCTTCTGGAAAGGAAGTGAATAAGGCAAAAAAGGGGAGAAGGGAAATCAAGTTCAGAGACTTAAATTAGAATTCTAGGTAAGAGAAAAATAGCAGTGCAGCAGCTCTTAAATTAAACTTAATTGAACTAGATTAAGCTGAATTAAAATTGATTAGCCAGAACCTGACATCATTATGAATATGAATAATAATAATTAATAATGTTTATTGAGCACAAACTGGATATAGGATAAGACACAGTTCTTTCCCAGGAGCTTACATTCCAAATTAGGGAGACAGACCAAAGGTACACTGAGAAGAATTAAGAGGAATAGACTCTGAGGAGAAAAAGGTGCCCATAGGGAAAAAGAGTACCTAATAGCACTAAATCTATTAGGAGACTTTTTTTAATGTTCTTGGAGAAGATTATAGAATAATTGGTTTCTCCAATGAGATCCATGTAAGAAAAGGGGAAAACTGAATATTATTCAATATATGCATATGGCAGGAAAAAGAGAAATGAAAATGTGAAAGGATCTCAAAGAATCAGATGCAAATTATTACTGGTCATTCATTCACATGATTGCACGCCTCATTTGAGAGAAAGAACAAACAGTTATCAGTCAGTAAATACACTTTCTAAAAATTACCTAACATGTGCCATGAACTAAACCCCTCTCACCCAGCCATCACTCATATATGCATGGCATTCCTCTAGTAAATGTAAGGTTCTTGATGATAGGGATTATTTCACCTTTATATTTGTGTACCCAGAACATAGCACAGTACCTGGGTCATATTAGATGTTAAGTAAATGTTTACTGATTGACTGATTAATGCATTAAATATAGTCATCGATGCATTATATAGTTTTGCATCTATAGTAAACACACGGCAGCCCCAATTATCATCATTTTGTAGTAATAATTTGATGTATCTTTAACCAAATCACACCATATCATTGTAAAACTCCATTGTACTGTCATGCTGATTGCCAATTTATAGCAGGGTTCCTAGGGAACTAGCCACCCAATGTGATGTCATTTTTCCCATAATCAAGTTTTAGTAGAATCAATGAGCAGCATTAAATAGGTCATGCCTCTATTCAATGATCACAAATTATTAATTTTTTCATGTGTTTGGCTTAGGTTTTTAGTTTTATTAATAACATGCAGTAGAAATTAGGTGATTCATTTAGTTGCTCATTTCTCTATAAGCCAAATTTAGGATCATGAAGGGGGCTCTAAAAAGACTGATTTTCTCATCTCACTCATAACCTGAATCCAAAGGTAATTCCAGAAAAGTTGCCAGTGAAGTCAATAACATTGGAACAAATGTGTATCCATATTACTATAAATACACATCTAATTAATTGATTGGGTACATTTGTTAAGAAAATAGGTATCATTAATTTATTATCTAGTACTATGAATAAGGACCATTAATTGCTCATAAATATATATCCAGTACTACAATTTTCAGCCATTTATTAACCTTTCAAAGAGGAAGAAACCTCTTCTCAATACTAGTTTTTTTTTTCTTGACTAGTATTGAGAACTCATTTTCTATTGTCATTTGTGAAGGTTATTGGCAGTCTGTCCAATTAAGTTAACCTAAAGGCTTAATGAAATGGCATTAGTCAAGTAACTTCTGTCAGCCTCTTAAAAGGTAGCTATCTTCCATGCTGGATGACCATTTCCTATAAATGCTGTAGAGGAGACATTGGCTTTAGGAAGTAGCTGAATGAAATGACCAACAAAACACTAAGATTTTATGACAATTTTCTCTAAGTCACATTGTGGGAAAGTTTCCAATACTTCTGGTGCTTCTTCCTCTGTCACTTAATTTCTTGGAGTAGATTTTGTATTTCTGGAGACAGCATAGTATAGTTCAAGAATAAACAAAATATTACCTGGGGGAGGGGAACAATAAATTCTGTGTAAAAATATAAATTCTTACTGTGTTTAAAAATATATTTAAAGAGGCAAAACCAAGACGGAGGGAAAAAAGTAGGGATTCACCTGAGCTCTCCCAAATTCCCCTGCAAATACCTTTAAAATAATAACTCAAAACAAATTCTGTAGTGACAGAATCCATGAAAGGACAGGGTGAAACAATTTTCCAGCCTAAGGCAATTTAGAAGGTTGGCAACAAATGTCAACTGCACTTTGGTGAGAGTAAAGTGCAGTCCAGTGTAGGTCATGCCAGCAGAGACTAGGTCCCAGTAAACTGGGAGCAAGCCTTAAAAGTGACTGAATCAGTAATGGCAATGACTGTTTCTAGAACTCTCAGCCCACAGATTTGAAGAAAATTGAAGAGACTTGAAGAGAATTGATCAGAAGGAGTTCACAGGTGTCCTTTTGCTTGGATTAGGGAAAAAATTCTGTTGCATTGCCAATACTCAGGCACAGGTTGCAGTTCTAGGTGGCAGTCCAAGGGTGAAGAAGAGGACAAGGACAGCAGAGCTTGCAGTTCCAGGGGAGCAGAGACCTTCCTCACAGAAAAGAGTGCTTATGATCACTCATAGACCAGAACACAGGGCAGGAGAGAAATGCACACAGCTTTCCCTAGATTATACCACATTGGAAGAACTAAAAACATATGGATCAATAGAAATAGCTCTGAAAGCAGCTGCACAAAAAACCTGATGCTTGGGAAAGTGCAACTGCAACCCCAGAAGCAGAACCCTACTTTAGAAGGGAATTAAAACTCAAGATATAGGCTGGGAAAATGAGCAAAAAAGAAAAACTGACTATAGAAAGTTACTATGGTGACAAAAAGAGATCAAAACACACATTCAGAAGAAGACCACATGGCCAAAGCCTCAAAGAAAAATGTGAATTCATCTCAGGTCATGAAAGAGCTCAAAAATATTTTAAAAATCAAGTAAGAGAGGTAAAAGAAAAATTGGGAAGAAAAATGAAAATGATGCAAGAAATCATGAAAAAAGTGTCAACACCCTGGTAAAGGAGGCACAAAAAACTTACTAAAAATAACACCTTAAAAATCAGAATTGTCCAAATGGAAAAGGAGGTACAAAAGCTCACTGAAGAAAATAATTCCTTAAAAATCAGAATTGGGTAAGTGGAAGTGAATGATTGCATGAGACATCAAAAAATAATAAAACAAAATCAAAAGAATGAAAAAAATAAAAGGAAATATGAAAAATCTCGATGGAAAAACACCTGACCTGGAAAATAGATCCAAGGATAATTTAAAAATTATTGTACTACCTGAAAGCCATGACAAAAAAAAGAGCCTTGACATGATCTTTCAAGAAATCATCAAGGAAAACTGCTTTAATATCCTAGAACCAGAAGAAATAATTAGAATTAAGGTCTACCAATCACCTCCTGAAATAAATCTCCAAATGTAAACTCTCAGGAATATTATAGGCAAATTCCACAGCTCTCAAGTCAAGGAGAAAATATTGCAAGAAGCAGAAAGAAACAATTCAAATACAGAAGGATTAGATGGGGGAAGAGGGCTGGTAGTTCTGGAACAATACACTCATTAGGAATAGGTTAAAGAAGGAACATTGCATATATGTCTAGAAGAGCATAAAAGTCTTTGAACTTCAGAAACCAATAAAAGGCTAAGGAATAGGGAGGGGAGAAGATAGGGAAGGGACTTTTATGGGAGTGGATACGTGAGGGATCTTTGATGGGGGGGTAGGTTAAGCAACAGGAGGTGAAGGTACAAGGAGAGTAGAGGATACAGGAGGGATAGGAAATAGAAGATACACACAAACATAAACTAAGGATCAGAACTAGAATTCATTAGAGAAAAAAGCAGGGATAATAATCATGATCTCAGACAAAGTTAAACTTGAAATAGATTTACTCAAAAGAGAAAAAAACTACACTCTATGTCAGCCACATTCAATATTATTTAAACTACTTAAAATAATTACACAAAATAAAGTTCAAATATTGATGTGGTATAGGAAACAATGAGTTGGTAGACCTAGAATAACAAGAAAAAACCTGGAAATACATTAATAGGAATGCAAATGTCTATCTATGAGTATGATCATAGATATCTAAGTATATGAATATCTATGTAATTGTATGTATGTGTATATGTATGTGTGTATATATGTTTGTGTGTATGTTTATATATGTATATATACATCTGTGCTTAATTGTGTATATGTATATGTATGTATGTATACATACATACGTATATAACTACATATAAAACACTATTTTTATATATCTATATACCTATACATATATATAACTAAATAACACTATTTAAAACTCTGACACTGTATATGTATATATTATGTTTCATATGTGTGTGCACACATGTATGTGTTTGTATATGCTTAATTGTAGCCTTGTAGAGGAGGAAGAAGTAATAAAAGAATAAAGTACAAAGTGCAAAACAGAAAAAAGAAAACTTACAAGTAAATAAAGATGTGCAGAATACAATATGTACTCTTTATTACATAGACTTTCTGGAAATAGGAATTTATTGCTGTATATTTTGAAACCTCTTATGTTCTGCTGTCCACAAGGCAATGCTTTTTTTTTTTCTTTTTCTCATTTTATATTTAAATTTTAATATTTAAGTGTATGTTTATTTTTCTTCTTTTATTATGCATTTTTTATTGTGTTTGTCCTTCATTGCCAAAGAACACGATGCCATCAGAGAAAAGATGACATGACATGCATGACTGGAGATGGCCTAGTCATTGTGATGAATATCTGGTCACTGGATCCAGATGGCTCTGGAGGTAAAAGTGAGGCTGGTAACCTTGCACAGCCCTCCTTACACAAAATAAAGTCAAGTGTAAGTCATGTCATCATTTCTCTGACGGCATGGTCTTCTTTGGCAATGAAGGACAAACAACAATCTGTGAGTAGACTCAGCTGCCTGAATGGGGACTCAGCTAGCTGGGACTCAGCTCCTCCTCTCCTGTCTGTCTCCCCCTCCCCTTCCTTCTCCTATGGAATGGAAGGTAAATTTGGATGGTCAGAGGACATCCGGTTAACTTGGGGTTTACTGGCTAGTTCCTTCCCTTCCCTTCCCTTTACTGCACTATGAAGCTCAAACATCATGGCACTCCTGCCCCCTGCATAAAGTCTCTCTTCTGGACTCTCCTGGCTTCAGAGTGGCTATCAATAGTAACTGTTGCTGTTTCCCTCCCAGCATGAGGTCTTTCTTTTCTTTGCCTCATTAAAGGGACCATGCCCTGGCTACTTCTTAAACAGGTCTATGCAATGAATGGGTGCTACCTCATCCTCAGTGACTACCTTCATAGAGCTTAGCCTAAAGGACCAAGGTCTCCCAGTGCATCTTGGGTCATCTCCAGTCATTCTGCGAAATATCAGGTCACCGGTTTCAGATGGCTCTGGAAGAGAAGTGAGGCTGGTGACCTTGCACAGCCCTCTCTCACTAAAAATAAAGTCATGTTCAAGTCATGTCATCATTTCTCTGATGGCATGGTCTTCTTCAACAAAGGACAAACACAATCCTGTGAGTAGATTCAGCTCCTCCTCTCCTGTCTGTCTTACCCTTCCCTTCCTTCTCCTCTCCAAAGGAAAGTAAATTTGGATGACCAAAAGGTGGCCAGTTGACGTGGGTTTTACTGGCTATTCTCCCTTCCCTACCCTTCCCTTCTCTTCCATTCCCTTCCCTTTCCATCTCTTCCTTTCTCTTCCCTGAACCTTGAGCCTACTGCACTGTGAAGCTCAGACACCATGGGGCCCCTGGCTAAAGGCTGTCTTCTGGACCCCCCTGACTTCAGAGTGATTATCAATAATAACTGTTGCTGTTTCCCTCCCAGCCTGAGATCTTTCTTTTCTTTACCTCATTAAATGGGCCATGCCCTGGCTACTTCTTAAATAGACCAATTCAATGAATGGGCATTACCTCACATTAAGTGGGTATACAAAGATAAAAAGAAAAGAAAAGAACAAAAAATTGTTTATTAATAAGAGCAACTTATTCACATCCCTACAAGGAAAGATGACACTTTTAACTCTAGAAAAGTGTATCATTATTGCACCATTTAAAAGGAATATACATAGACAGAGGGCATGGATATAAGTTAACTTCGATGTGATGATAAAAAATCTAAATGATGAAAAGGAATTGTACTGGGAGAAGAGAAAAGGAGGGAGCAGACAAGGGTAAATTACATCACATGAAAAGACACAAAAATCTATTGCAGTAGAGGGAAAGAAGGGAAGGAGATGATCATGGTTTGAACCTTACTCTCATCAGATTTGGTTCAGAGGGAATAACATAATCAGATATAGAAATCTAACTTACCCTCCAGAAAGTGGGAGGACAAAGGGGAAAGAAAAGGGGAGGCATAGAGAGAAGGGAGGGAAGAAGTAGTAAGGGTAAAGGAGAAAAAAAGGAAGGGGACTAATAGAAGGGAAAGCAAACTAAAGAAGGCTGTGGTCCAGAGCAAAACTCTAGTGAGGGAAAATAGGGTGGAGAGAAAGACACAGACAGTAATCATAAATGTGAATGTGATGAACTCACCAATAAAATGGAAGCAGATAGCAGAATGGATTAAAGACCACAATCCTACAAATGTTTACAACAAACACATTTGAAGCAAAGGGATACACACAGAGTAAAGGCAAAAAGTTGAAGCAGAATATATTCTGCTTCAGCTAAGGTGAAAAAAAAAAGCAGGCATAGCAATTCTGACCTCAGACAAAGCAAAGGTACATCTAATTAAGAGATAAGGAAGGAAACTATAACCTGCTGAAAGGTACCATAACAATGAAGACTAAAATGACAATAATACTAAACATATATGCACCAATTGGTATAGCAGGAAAATTCTTAGAGGAGAAGTTTAGGGGATTCGCAGGAAGAACAAGATAACAAAATTATACTAGTATAGGACCTCAATTTCCCCCTCTCAGAACTAGATAAATTTAAACACAAAACAAACAAGAAAGAAGTTAAAGAGATGAATATAATTTTAGAAAAGTTAGATATGGTTGAACTGTGGAGAAAAGTGAATTCGGATAGAAAAGAATATAACTTTTTCTCAGTGGTACATGGCATGTACACAAAAATTGACCATGTATTAGGGCATAGAAACCTCACAATCCAATGCAGAAAGGCAGGAATATTAAATGCATCTTTTCAGATAATGATGCAATAAAAATTATATGTAATAAAGGGCCATGGAAAGAAAGACTAAAATTAAACTAAATAATCTAAGCCTACAGAATGAATGCATTTACCCTTTGACCCAGCAACACCACTTCTAGGACTGTATCTTCAAGAGATCATAAAAATGAGAAAGGGTTCCACATGTACAAAAATATTTATAGCAGCTCTCTTTGTGGTGGTCAAAAACTGGAAATCAAGGGGATGTCCATCAACTGGGGAATGGCTGAATAAATCGTGGTATATGAATGTAATGGAATACTATTGTTCTATAAGAAATGATGAACAAGAAGACTTCAGAGAGACCTGGAAAGATTTATATGATAAATATAACTGATATATATATATATATATATATATATATATATATATATATATATATATATATATATATATATACATACATATATTTATTTACATATGCTGACATATAACTGATGCTGAGTGAAAGGAACAGAACCAGGAAAACTTTGTGCACAACCATAACCATAGTATGTGAGGAATTTTTCTGGTAGACTTAGTACTTCATTTCAATGCAAGGACTTAAAAAATTCCCAATGGACTCTTGAGGCAAAATGCCTTCCACATCCCGAGAAAGAACCATGGAATTTTATTGCAGAATGAAGCAGACCATTTTCTTTTGTATTATGTTTGTTTTGTTTTGTTTTATGATTTCTCCCATTCATTTTAATTCTTCTATGCAACATGACTATGGTGAAAATGTATTTAATAGGAATGTATGTGTAGAACCTATACAAAATTGTATGCTCTCTCAGGGAGGGAGTGGGAATGTAGGGGGGATGAAGGGAGAGGGAGGAGAAAAATATCTAAGATATGTGGAAGTGGTTGTAGAACACTGAAAACAAATAAAATATTTTTTTAAAATTTTAAAAAAGAATGCATCAAACAACAAATCATAGAAACAATTAATAAATTCTTCAAAGAAAACGACAGTAATGAGACAGCATATCAAAACCTGTGGGATGCAGCAAAAGTGGTTCCTATGGGAAGCTTTATATCTCTAAATACTAACATGAATAAAATAGAGAAAGAAGAGATCAATGAATTGGGCATGCAACTAAAACAGCTAGAAAAAGAACGAATTAAAATTCTGAAAACCAAAGCAGAGCTTAAGAAAACTGAAATTAAGAAAACTATTGAAGTAATAAAACAAAGAGCTAGTTTTATGTGAAAAACACAATAAAATAGATAAAGCATTGGTTAGTTTGTCTTTTTAATAAGATAAATATGAAATTACCAACATCAAAAACAATGAAGAGGAAATCAAAACAATAATTAGCAGCTATTTTGCACATCTTTATGCCAATAAATATGACATTCTTATTGAAATGAATGTTTTTACAAATATAAATCACCCAGATTAGCAGAAGAGCAAATAAAATGTTTAAATAACCCCATTTCAGAAAAAGAAATTGAACAAGCCATTAATGAACTCCCTAAAAAAAGTCACCATTGTTGGATGGATTCATAAGTGATTTATCAAACATTTTAAGAATAACTAATTCCAATACTATTTAAACTCTTTGGGAAAATAATCTAAGAAAGAGTCCTACAGAATTATTTCTGTGATACAAACATGGTGCTGATACCTAAATCAGGAAGAGCCAAAACAGAGAAAGAAAATGATAGACTAATTTCCCTAGTGCACATAGAAGCAAAACTTTTAAATGAAATATTAGCAAAGAGATTACAGCAATTTATCTTGAGAATAATATACTATGACTAGGTAAGATTCATACCAGAAATATAAGGTTGGTTTCATATTAGAAAAACTATCAGCATAATTGACAATATCAACAACAAACTAAAAGAAATCATATGATTATCTCAACAAATGCAGAAAAAAAGTTTTTTGACCAAAAACATCCATTCCTATTAAAGACACTAGAGATCACATGAATAAATGAAGTATTTTTTAAAATGAGAGATAGCATCTATCTGAAACCATCACCAAGCATTATATGTAATGAAGATAAACTAGAAGCATTTCCAATAAGATCTGGGATGAAACAAGGATGTCCATTATCCCAACTGTTATTCAACATTATACCAGAAATTAGCTTTAACAATGAAGAGGAAAGAAATTGAAGAAATTGGAAGAGGCAATGAAGATACAAAGCTATCACTCTTTGCAGATGACATGATGGTATAGTTAGAGAATCCTAGAAAAGCATGTAAAAAATTACTTGAAATGATAAACAAATTTAGCAAAGTTGCAGGATATAAAATCAACCTACATAAATCACTAACATTCATAAATATGTGTGTGTGTGTATAATATAAAGACCACCAGCAAGAAATATAGAGAAATTCCATTTGACATTACTATAGACATTATAAAACATTTGGGAGTCTACCTGCCAAAACAAACACAGAAACTATATGAACACAATTACAAAACACATTTCACACAAATAAAGTCAGATCTGAACAATTGGAAAAATGTCAGCTGCTCATGGATAGGTCAAGCTAATACAATAAAAATGACAATTCTATCTAAATTAAATTACTCATACAATGCCATACTAATCAAACTGTCAAAAATATTTTATAGAGATGGAAAAAACAATGATAAAATTCATCAGGAAGAGCAGAAGGTCCAGAGCATCAAGAGGACTGATGAGGGGAGGTGCCAGGGAGGGAGAACTAACTGTGTCATGTTCAATTGTGTTATGCGGCAATGATTGAGGCTATTTGGTGCTGGCTAGGAGATGGAGTAGCGGATCAGTGAAATGGGTTGGGTATGCAGGACACAGTAGTCAACAACTATAGCAATGTACTATTTGATAAACCCAAGGACTCCAACTTCTGGTATAGGAACTCAGTGTCTGCAGGAAGTGCTGGGAAAACTGGAAAGTAGTGTGGCACAGACCAGCATCTTATACTCTGTACCAAGATGGAGCAAAAATGGATACATGATTTATGTATAAAGATTGATGCTATAAGCAAACTAGGAGAGCAAGGAATAGTTCCCCTGTTAGACTGATGGAGAAGAGAAGAATTTTTGACCAAATAAGAGACAAAGAGCATTATGGAATGAAAAATGGATGATGGAATGAAAAATGGATGATTTTGATTACAATGAATTAAAGAAATACAGATTAAAACAACTTTGAGCAACCACATACTTGTCAAATTAGCTAATATTACAGAAAAGGAAAATGACAAATGTTGGAGTAGATATGGGAAAATTAAGATACTAATGCACTGTTGGTGAAGTTGTTTACTGATCCAACCATTCTGTAAAGCAATGTAGAACTCTGCCCATAGGGCAATAAAACCATGCGTAAGCTTTTGCCAGGTAATACCACTACCTGATATATGTTCCAAAGAGATAAAAAAAAAGATGCACAAAAACCTTTATAGCATCTCTTTTAATGATGGCAAAGAACTGAAAATTGAATTGATGTCCATCAATTGGGGAATGGTTGAACAAATTGTTTTACATGATTATGATGGAATACTATTGTGCTATAAGCAGTGATGAACAGGATTCTCTCAGAAAACCTTGGAAAAACTTACATGAACTGATGCAAAGTGAAATGAGTAGAATAAAACATCGTACACAATAACAGCATATTGTATGATGATGAACTGAGAATGAAAGCTATTCGCAGCAATAATATGATACATGACAATTCCAAAGGACTTATGATGAAAAATACTATCCATCTCCAGAGAAAGAACTAATGAAATCAATGTAAATTGAAGCACACTTTTTCTTTATACTTTCTTTTCTTTTTTTTTGGTTATTTGCCACAACATGACTAACGTGGAAATATATTTTGCATTAGTGCATATGTATACACCATATAAAACTGCGTGCCTTCTCAATTGGAGGTGGGGAGAAGAGAGGTAGGGACAGAGAGAACTTGAAACTCAAAAATTTTTTAAAAGAATGTTAAAAATTATTTTTACTTTTGATGGGGAAAATAAAATATTAAATCACAAAACTATGTATGTATATGGATACATATACACATGTATACATATGTATCTGCATGTGTATGTATATACATATGCACACATGTATGTATATGTGTGTGACTGTGTATGTATATATATGCACATATACATACATACACACACATTCTTAGTTCACAAACCCTATAAAAGTAGGTTGAGGGGTAAGTTTGTCCCTTTTGTCTTAGTTTGCTCTCCCCTAGAAATAGTGGAATGGGGGCTCGAATTTGGGTGAAGAGGGCATGGGTTCAAATCTTTCCTTCAAATATTAACTCTATAATCCTTGAAAAAGTCACTTACATTCTCTGGGCCTCAATTTCCTCATCTATATGATGAAGGGATTGTTTTTGATAACCTGTAAGTATCATTCACCTACCAGTTAATGATCCTATGAATTGATGGTCCAACAAACAAAATTTCTATAAATGCTCAAAGGCATTTGTATGGGAGTCCTAGTATCACCATATCTGAATACACTGCAGTGAACACTCTAAATTGTTTCAGAATTAACTTCATTAATTAATCTTATAGTAGGAAGGGAGAATTAATGAATGTGCTACATAACAAAATGTAATATAAACAAATCATTTGATAAAGGAGATTAGCTAGTGACAAGAAAATCTACATATAGACACCCAATGTTCTCCATGTAAAGAGTTAACAAATACCTTTTGCTTTTTTCTTTTACTAACATTATGTTTTTTTCAATTACAAGCATTTTCCTTTCATTCACACCTATCTCCTACTGAAAGAAAAAGAAAACTATTTTTAAAAAGAAGCATGATTAAACAAAACAAATTTCTACATTGGTCACTTTCAAAGATATATAGTTTATTCTTGGCAAATGTTGCAAAGTCTATAAGAAAACACAGGGTATTTATTAAAGTACTGGAGTTAAAGTTTTTAATTGATCCAGTGATACTAGAAAGCAATTTGGAATTAGTCCCTCAAATTTAGCAAATGGTGCAAACCCTTTAACAGATAATACCTCTGCTGAGCAAAAAGTTCAGGGAAAGATGGAAAGAATCCATAAGTACAAAAATATATCCATAGGAGCTTTTTCTGTGGAAAAAAAGAACTGAAAATTAAGACAGGGTGACCATCAATTGGATATTGGTTAAAAAAATTATGGTCCATGAATATAATTGATTACCATTGGTCTATAGGAAATGACACATTCAGAAAAATTTGAGAGGATGTATAAAATGGTATTGAGTGAAGTGAGCAGACTTAGAACAACTTTCATTATCAGTACTGTAAACATGAACAATTCTGAAAGACATAAGAACTCTAATCAATGTAGTGACTAATAGTGAGTCCAGAATGTCAGTGAGGAAAAATGCTACAAACTTCCTAACAGAGAGGTGATCAATTAAGTGTGTACATATGTGTGTATGTATGTATGTATATATATATGTATATATATATATATACATGTATAATTCTTATAATGCTTATTATACCAAGGCACAGTTAGTATTTTATGGTAGGATTAGTGAGTGAGTGGTGACAAAGTCCACTTCTTTTATCATTTATCATTACAGCTGGAAAAGAAACATCTAGATCATCTAACCCCAAATCTTTATTTATACTTCAATCTGCATTCAATCAGTTCTCTCTCTGGAGGCGCATAGAGTTTTTCATTAATAGTACTTTGGAATGATCTTGAATCACTGTTTTGATCAGAAGATATAAGTCTTTCACAGTTGATCAAAATCATTTCCTTGGTTTTTCTAAAACCATCCTGTTCATCATCTCTTAAAGCACAATAGTATTCACTGTTTCACAGTTCCAACCAACAATGCATTTTCACTTAGTGGAGTTCTGCCCAAAACAATTTCAAAGAATTTATGATAAAATATGCTTTCTACCTCCAGAGAGAGAACTGATGGAGTTTGAATGCAGATTGAAGCATAATTTTTCACTTCTTTTCATTTCTTGCTTTTTTTGCACATGGCTAATATGGAAATGTTTTGCATGATTTTACATGTATAATTAGTGCTGCATTTCTTATCTCACAATAGGTGGGGAAGGGTGATAGGGAAATAATTTAAAACTCAAAATTTTAAAAAATGAATATTAAAAATAAATTAAATAAACACATACATTTTTTTAAAAAGTGTTCCTATTTTTTGCCACATCCCCTCCAGCATTTGTGATTTTGCTTTTCTTTCATGCGACCAATTTGATATGTGTGAGATCATATCTCAGAGTTATTTAACTGGCATTTCTTTAATCAGTAGTGATTTAAAGCCCTATTTTATGTGACTTGATAGCTACAATTTTTCATTCTAAAAACTGCCTGTTCATATCCTTTGATCTTTCATCAACAAGGAAATGGCTCTTACTTTTTTAAGTTTGACTGAATTTCCTATATATCTGAGAAATAAGACCTTTATCAGAGAAATTTGCTCTCAAAATTTTTCCCATTTACCTGTTTTTCTTCTAATTCTGTCTGCATTGGTTTTGTTTGTGAAAAAAAAAAAGCTTTTTAATTTCATGTAATCAAATTTATCTATTTTTCTTCTTGGGATCTTTTCTATCTCATGATTGGTCATAAACCTTTCCATTATCCATAGATCTGATAGGTACATTTTTCCATGCTCCCCTAATTTACTTATATCACCTTTTATATCTAAATCATTTGTCCACTTTGATCTTGTCTTGGCATACAGTATGAAATATTTCTACCCAACTGTTTTCTAGTTTTCTAAGGAATTATTTGTAAAAAGGTAAGTTCTTATTGCAAAAGCTTGGATTGTTGGGATGGTCAAACACTAGATTATCATAATCATTTACTATTTTCTGTTGTGTACTTGATCTATTCCACTGATCCACCCCTCTATTTCTTAGACAGTACCAGACTCTTTTGATGTTTACCATTGTATAATACAGTTTGAGATGTGGTATGACTAGACCAACACCTTCCATTTTTTTTATTGATTACCTTGATATTCTCGAACTTTTGTTCTGCCAGATGAATTTTATTAGGGTTATTTGAGCTCTATATAATGATTCTTTGATATTTTGATTAGTATAGCACTGAATAAATAAAATTAACTTTGGTAGAACTGTTATTTTTACTGTATTACTTCAGTCATCTCATGAACAATGAGTATTCCTCCAACTGATTAGATCTGTCTTTATTTGTACAAAAAGTGTTTGTTAACAATTGTATTCATACAATAATATGCAATTCATATAATATATAATGATATATAATTCTTAACTGGGTTTCTCTTTGAAGGTAGAATTCCAAATATTTTAGATCATCTGCAGTTATTTTGTATGGGATTTCTCTTCCTGCTTGGTTTTGTGGGTAGTATATTGAAATGATGTTGATTTACATGGGTTTTATTTTATGTCATTCAGTGTTGCTAGAATTGTTAATTGTTTCAACTACTTTGGTTTTTTTTAGATAATTCTTTAGGGTTCTCTAAGTATACCATCATTTCATCTGCAGAGTTATAGTATTATTTTTTCATTGCCTGTTTTTATTCTTCCAATTTATTTTCTTGTCTTACTTCCATAGTTATCATTTCTAGTATAATGTTGAAAAATAGTGGTCATGATGGAGATCCTTGCTTCACCTTTGATCTTATTGGAAAGGCTTCAAGATTATTCTCATTACAAATAATTCTCACTCTTGGTTTTAGGTACATACAACTTATTTAAAGAAAGACTTCACTGGTTCCTATGTTTCTTAATGTTTTTAATAAGAATGGATGTTGTATTTTGTCAAAGATGATTTCTTCATCTATTGAAATAATCATATGGTTTTTGTTGCTTTTGTTGTTGATGTGGTTGATTATGCTGTTTTCCTAATATTGAGCAAACAGTGCTTTCCTCGTATAAATCCCACCTGATCATGATGTATGAGCTTTCTGATATGTTGTTGTAATGTCTTCTCTAGAATTTTATTTAAATTTTGTCATCAATAGTCCTTAATTAGTCTGTAGTTTTCTTTCTAAGGTATTACTCTCCCTGGTTTAGGTATCAAAACCATATTTGTGTCATAGGAGAAATTTGGGAGTAGTTCTTTACATTTTTTTCAAATAGTGTGCATAGTATTCAGATTAACTGTTCTTTAAATGTTTAGTTGAATGAGATGAATTAGAACTGTATATATTTTTATCTGGAAATTGAATCTAACTCAGTCATTGTTTACCCTCCCCAAGTTAAACTCTTCTAGCTCTTGTACTATAAAGGCCTCTATTATTATTTTGTTTTACTCTTTGTGATCATATTTGGGTAACAAGTGTTTGAGCCTGGATTTGAACTCAGGTGACACACTGGCTGGAGTCCTGGGCCGGGTGTCAGAAAGACATCTTCCTGAGTTCAAATACACCATAAGATACCTATTAGCTGTGTGAACCTAGGCAAGTCACTTAAGTCCATTTTGTCTATTTCCTCATCCTGGAGAAAGAAATGGCAAACCATTTCCATATCTTTACAAAGAAAACTCCAAATGGAATCATACACAGTCAGACACAATTGAAACAACTCAACAGCAAAATATATTTGAAAGAATTTACTTAGGAATTTAGTCTTTGGGATTTTTTTCTTAGAGAGTTCATTGATGATTTGTTCAGTTTCTTTTTCTAAGGCAGGGTTGTTTAAGTATTCTATTTCCTATTCTGTTCATCTGGACAGTCTATATTTTTTATAAGTATGAATCCATTTCACTTGGATTGTCAATTATATTGGCATGTAATTGAGCAAAATAGCTCCTAATAATTGCTTTAAATTCAGCATTCAATCTTTTCATTTTTGATGCTAGTAATTTGGTTTTAATCAAATTAATCAATGGTTTATCTATTTTATTGATTTTTTTTCACAAAACTGACTTCCAATGTAATTTATTAGTTCATTTTTTTACTTTTAATTTCATTCCATTCAATTTTATTAATCTCTTTTTTATTTTCAGGATCTTATTTTGGTTGTTAATTGTCCTCTTTCTAATTTTTTAATTGTGTGTCCAATTCATTGATCTGCTCTTTCTCAATCTTTAGGATTATTTAGTTTTCAAATTAACTTTTAATCCATCCTTCCACAGATATTTTCTGGATGTAGTATGAATAACATTATTCTCAGAAAAGTATGCATTTAATATTTCTGTTTCATGCATTTGGTCACAAGGTTTAATGCACTCATACATGTTCAGTTTTTGTGAAGGTGTTATGAACAGCTGAAACAAAAGCTTCACCCCTTTGTATTACTATTCAGTTTTCTTAAGAAGACTATCATATCTAACTTTTCTAAAAGTCTATTAAATCTACTTAAATTCTTTCTTAATTATTTTATGGTTAGATTTATCTCATTCTGAGAGGAGAAAGTTGATGTCCCCCAATCATATAGTTTACTGTCAAATTCCTCCTCTAATTCATTTAACATATTCCTTTACGAATTTGGAAGCTATGCCATTTGGTACATGTATGTTTACTGTTCATATTACTTCATTATCTACAGAAACTTTTATTAAAATGTAGTTTCCCTGCTTTTTTTCTTTTTAATTACCTATATAATGATTCTCTTTGTCTGAGATCAGGACTACAACCCCTGCATTTTTTATCATCACCAGATGCATAATAGATTCTGCTCCAGTCTGTTATTTAGCTCTGTATGTCTCTTTTTCAATTGTCTTTCTTTTAAATGACATATTTTTGGATTCTGATTTCAAATCTATTCTGCCATTCACTTCCATTTTATGAGTGAGTATACTCTGTTCACATTCACAGTTATATTCGCCAAATGTGCGTTTTCCCCCATATTATATTCTTTTGTTTATCTTTCTCACCGTCTTTTTATCCTATCCCTCTAAAGACTATTTTGCATTTGACCATTTCCCCCTTTTCGTTATCCCCTACCTGTCCTTTCCCTTTGGGTAGTATAGATTTCTATGACCAACTGATTGGCTAGGCATTTTCTCCCCTTTTTCAAATTTAGGTATGAGGTTCAAGTTTTGCCTGCCCCACCACCATTTCCCCTTCCATTGCAAAAGCTTGTCCTTGTGCACTTCTTTTTTGTTGAATATTTTTTCTGCATTCCTTCTGTCCTTTCTCCCTTCTCCCAGTGCATTCCTCTTTTTCAACCCTTCATATTTTGAGATCATCCTAATCTATTTGACCTACTCATGGACCCTCTTTCTATGTAAAATCCTTCTGACTGCCCTAATAATAATAATAATAATTAAATTCTATGTACGTTATTCTTGGCTTTAATTCTAGTTCTTTTGCTTTCTGGATATATAAAATATCATGTTCCAAACCCTCTGCTCCTTCAATGTGGTAGCTACTAAATCATGTGCTATCCTCACCTGTGTCTCTACAGTATTTGAATTATTTCTAGCTCCTCATAATATTTTCTGCTTGACATGGGAGCTCTGAATTTTGGCTATAATATTCCTAGGAGTTTTCCTTTTATGATCTCTTTCAAGAGGTGATCAGTGGATTTTTCAATTTCTTTTTTACCCTCTGGCTCCAGGACATCTGTGCAGTTTTCCGATTGCAGTAATACTCTAAGTCCAATAATCCTTATATTATCTTTCCTCAATCTCTTTTCCAGATCAATTGGGTTTTTCTCAATGATACATTTCATATTTTCTTTTATTTTTTTCATTCTTTTAATTTTGTTCTTGATGTGTGATGGAATCATTGGCTTCCACTTGTCCAATTATAATTTTTTGTAATTACTTTCTTCAGTAAGCTTTTGTACTACCTGTTTTTCTATTTGACCAATTTTGTTTTTAATGTGTTATTGTTTTTCAGAATTTCTGTACTCTTTTAGCAAGTTATTAGTTATCTTTTCATAATTTTTTTCCTTTGCTCTCATTTCTTACCTATTTTCCCATTGCCACTCATATGATTCTGAAAATAATTTTTAATCTCTTCCTGGAATGTTTGTTGATTTTATGCCCAGTTCACATTTTTTCTTTGAGGTTTTACTTGCAGTTATTTTGATTTCATCGTCTCTCTCTAACTTTGTATGTTGACCTTCCCTGTCAGCATAAAAGATTTTTAGGTCAAGTTCTTTTTTGTTGTTTGCTCACTTTTGTACCATTTTTTTTATTTTGAGTTTTCTGTTATGTTAGGCTCTGTTTCTGGTATGGTGGTGGGAATGGAGAATGAGCACTTTCTAAAGCTTCAGACATTTTTTGCCCAGCTGTTTCAGAGTTACTTCCAGAGGTAGGGAAGCTTCAGCGCTTCCAAGAGTTGGAGAGAGGTTTAGTCACTGCTCTTCTGGTCTGTACTCTGGTCCTTGCCCAGAATCTGTCCCTGATTTCTTAGGTTTCCAACTGATATTTCTCCTTAAGGCTCCCTGCTCCCTTGGGACCTGGAGTGACCTCGTGGTCCTTGATTCTTTTCAACAAAAAGCATACTACTTTTCAGGGCTCTCACTCCCTCTTGTCCAAAAGTGTTCCTATCTACCCCTGAACCATGACCCAGAACAGGATTTGCCAAACATCTGGTCTTACATCCAGTGCTAGAACAGGGGTCCCATGTAATTTCTTTCTGATCATTTGCTAGTTCCCCTTACTTTTCTGGCTTGAGAGCTCCCTGAGTTGCTGCTTCTCCTGTCAATATCACCTAGTTCTACCACTGGAGTTTCATATATATATTCTCCAGGCCAGCCTCCACCCCTGGGTCACATATCTCTTATGTGCACATCCTTAGTTGTTTGACCTGGAGCAATGTTTCACTTTGACTCTGTCACTCCAGAAGTCAATTTGAGATATTACTTTAAAGTTGTTTGCAAGGGAATGTTGGGAGGGGTCAGTTGAGTGTTTTCTTTACTCTACCATCTTGGCTCCACCACAGCCACCATCCCCACACTGCCCACCCCTACCCCCGGAACCACCAATGTCCTCTTAAACTAAAAAATCAAAGTCTATTTTTAGTCCTTCAGAACTCCTTGATAAGCTCTCTTCTTCACCTTTAAGAAAACTGTTTTCTTGGTTTGTTGTATGATTTCTCCCATTTATTTTAGTTCTTCTACACAGCATGACTATAATGAAAATGTATTCAATAGGAATGTATGTGTAGATCCTATATAGAATTGTATACTGTCTTGGGGAGGGAGGGGGTGGTGGGGGGTAGGCAAGGGGGAAAAAAATCTAAGTTATATGGTAGAAATTTTAGATCATTAAAAATAAATAAAATGAATATATTAAAAAAAAGAAAACTGTTTTCTTCATGGTGTCTTTCTACATATGTGAACAGACCTTTTAATCCTCTCAATTGATTCATCTGTCCACTCATATCCACAAAGTATCAATGTCCACCTAGATTTTTTCCTTAGTCTTTGTTTTTCCCCCTCCGTATAAACTTTCTTCCTTGACTATCTAATGGCTTTAATTATCGTATTAATAAAGATTTTTCTCAAAACATAGATGCCAAGTCCCAATCTCTTTACTTGGTTTAAGGGAAGAGATTGGATCTTGGCATTTGGGTTTAAGAGACAAGGGTAATACTTCAACCAAAATTAGATGTTTAAAAGATATACATAGTAGCTAGAACCAGGGAAATTGATATTTATAGAAAATATTGGACTTGTCTTACGTATCAGGAACTTCAGAATAACATGAGGCTGGTATAAAGTAAAGGATAAAAAAGGGGCTCTTAAAGTTGCATTGGAGAGTGGGGCAAAAAGATCAATGAAAAGTTAAACATATGCTAAAGATGAGTGAGATATTGATATTAAAAAGGAAGAGAATCCAAGTACTTATTCTGTATTTTGCATCTCTTTTCTATGTCATATAGTATTATCTTCACATTGGGAAGATTGGAACAAAAAAAATGGATATGCAATGATTGAAACCCAAGATGTTGTCAGGCTTACCAAGAAGAACTGCTAAGTGTGATTGCACAATCAATCATCACTGATTTTGGAAGATTGTGAGGAATGGGAAAGAAACTAATTTTTTTTTTCAAGTTTAAGGAAAAAGAAGAAAAGGTAGAATATACCATCTCTCTTTCATCATGTCTTCATTATAGCACTGTAAAAAACATCCTGATTGGTCTCCCATATTCCAGTTTCTCTACCTCACCAGTCTATCCTTTAAAAAACTGTCAAAATGATCCTTTTAATATACAGGCTTCATCCTTTCACCATGGTAATAATATACTTGTTACCTGTTGATTCAAGCTGTGGCTATCCAATAAACCTTCATTTACCATCCAGGGTTCAGAGTTTCATGGAGGAAACCTAGATTTATCTAAGTGTTATATAATGTCCTTATGCCTCTAATGTAAAGCAATGGGAAGTACTGGATGTGGCATACATAATCATGTAATATATATGTTACTCTCCTCAACTTTCCATATCCTCACATTCTCTGCATATCTCAAGGCTATTTTTATAGCAATGGAAACAGGACAAAAAGGGGTGGAGGTTTTCTGTTGTACTAATAACAATCTTATTGTGCTAAAGGATTGATGACTTGGTTCATTCTCTTTCACAAGACCTCTGCTGATTTGTGTGGTCTACTTGTGAGTACTGACCTACTGGCTTCTTGTTATTTCTGTTGTATTAGGCCCCAAGGAACAAGAATATACTTTCATCACGGCTCTCCTACCTCTTCTGTATCCTTGAGATAATGTGCTCATAATAATATACTTAAAAAAAATGAACCTAGCAAGGGATCCTTGGGCCTAAACTAGCTGCTTGTTCATGAGTAAGCAGCTTAACTCTTTAACTAATTTAACCACTTGGCCACTATAATACATCACCTTTTATCAAATGGAACAACAACAATACTCTTACATCCCCAGTACACATTCAATTACAAGAAAAGTCATTTTATTCTCTAGTGCAACAGTCATAATATTAAATATATAAGAATAAGAATAGGATAGCAACTTACCCTCAGTTCATTTCTATTTGAACCCCATCAAAAAGATTGGAACGATATAACCATGATGATAATGATGATGATAGCTGACATTTACGTAGCATTTTAAGGTTTCTAAAGTACTTTAATATACTTCTCGATTGAGCCTCTTAAGAACTCCATAAGGATGGTGCTATTATGATCCCCAATTTATAGATGGTTTCAGAAAGGTTAAGTGATTTGCCCGAGGTTACATAGCTAGTAATCAGAAACTTATAAAGCACAATAAATAGGACCTGTAGTATGTGGTCCATCTAAATTTCTGTACTGGAACTTATACGAGGAAGATTCCATCTCCCCTATTGAGAGAATGCATCAATCTCTATCAGTGTAATGTCCTGGCCAGTAGAATATTACTTTTGCATTTACAGGATCTATAAATTAAAAAAAAAAGTCAAGCTATATTCGGTTATCTCAAAGTAATGGTGACAACAGATAGGTCACTGATATTCACTCATGTAGTCCTGGAAACAGAGACTCCCAGTTGATGTAGTAGATAAAGTGAGATTTGGAATCAGAAAGATGTTAGTTTAAATCTTCTGTTATCCTGGGCAAGTCATTTTATCTCTGTGAGGCTGTTTCTTCATCCATAAAATAAGTATAGAGATAGTATCTTTATTACATGATTTATAATATATGTAAAGGGCTCTCTACATCTTAAAATGCAGAAAATTAGCTAGTTTGCATTGATAGAGGGAGTTTCCTCATCAGTTCTCTATACTAATGAAAATCACAAATCCAGTAGAGAGAGATAGACAGAGACAGAGGGAGGCATAGAATGAGGGAGGAAAGAAGGAAAGAAGGGATGGAGGGAGAGAGAGAGGAAGGGAAGAAAGGAGAAAGAGAGAGAGAGAGAGAGAGAGAGAGAGAGAGAGAGAGAGAGAGAGAGACTATTCTCATTGTCTCCTCTACACTATAGACAAACACAAAAGAGGAATTAGCACAACCCTAATCCAAATATTCATCATTTTATCATAGCTCTAGAAGGGTAAGTTACATCAGAGGTCATTTAACACAAAAGGTACTTTACTAAGTGTTTTAAAATATTATCTATGTGAATCTCAATACAAATATATAAGGTAAGTACCATTATTTTCCCCATTTTATAGTGGAGGAAAGTGACAAAAGTTAAATGATTTGTCGAGGGTTAGAAAGTCAGTTAATGTCTAAGGCTAGAGTTGAATTAAAAGATTACTCCTTACTGGAGTCCTTCAAGAAGAGGCTAGATGAGAACTTTCTTGGAAGGGTTGGGGAGGATTTGGAAAGACCAAACCTTACTCCAAATGTTCTCTCTCAGATTTTAGATCCTGTAGATCTATGAAGATCCAATAGACCTGGTTCTTTTCTACAAAATATTTCATGATTTATTATGACCCATCTGTGTGTTCTGGTACCTGAATAGTAATACCTGAACTAGAAACATAATTATTCATCTAGTGTATTCACAGAGATTCAAGACCCTTTTGGGATTCAGCTCACATACTACTTCATCCAGCTCTCCATTTTCTTTTTTTTCTAAGTAAACTATCATTTTATTTTTTTTTTTTCTATTCAACAAGCTTTCAAAATTATTTTATTTTTCCCTGTTACATATAAAAATAATTTTTAGCATTCATTTTCAAAACTTTGAGTTCCAAATTAACTCTATTCTTTCTTTCCTATACACCTTCACTGAGAAGGCAAGCAATTCAACATAAGTTATGTATGTGTAGTCCTACAACATAATAGTCATGTTGTAAAAGAAAACACCGAACCAAACAAACCAGAAACAAAACAAAAAATTAAGCCTCAAGAAAAATGAAGAAAGACAAAAATAAGCATGCTTCAAACTATATTCAGACAACACTAGTTCTTCCTCTTGGAATGAGTAGCATTTTTTCATCATGAGTCCTTCAGAGTTGTCTTGGATCATCATATTGCTTAGAATAGTGAAGTCTTCACAGTTGATCATCTTAAAATATTTGTTACTTTGTACACAGTGCATCTTACTTTGTATCAGTTCATGTAAGTCTCCAGGCTTTTCTGAGAGCACCACGCTCATCATTTCCCTTAGTGCAATAGTATTCCATCACAATCACATACCACAACTTGTTCAGTCATTTCCCATTTGGTGGCCATCCCCTCAGTTTCCCTTTTTTTGTCCCCAGAAAAGCAACTCTCCATTTCCAATGGGTATAAACCACAAACTCCTTAATTTGTTACTTAAAGGCATCAAAATACTGACGCTAACTTCCATTTTGAAGAAATTTCATTGTCTTTCTCTGCAAACATTTTTCACTCCAGCCAAACTCTATCTGTTGTTCATCAGTCTCACCTTGTCTTTCTCCATCTCTATGATTTCATGAAAACCTATTTTCACTGTTAAAACAGGTAAATCTGTCTAATTTTCATGATTTACTTCATAGCCTGTCAATATCTGTTCAAGCCTAGCTTCAGTACCATCTCTCCTTTGTCTAGAGCCTTTCATTTCTCCAATCATAATACCTTATACTGACTTGTGTACCTATTTTAGCCCCCTTATTAGACTGTAAATTTGCCATGAACTTTGTATTATTGGAGTCTCATAACAGTAATATACATAGATAGAAAGACTGATAGATATACTATAATATGAATATAATATACATATATAGTAAATACATGCATACATATATGTAAAGCACATATATGTTATAAATTTTACAAATCTTAAATTGCTAGATACAAATGTTTGAACTAATATTAATACAATACTTGTAAGTTTGCCTTAGTTTTATCTATTTGAGCCTCACAGAAGTATAAGGAAAGGTATTATTATCCTTATGTTATAGATTAAGAAATGGAGTTTTAGGGAGTTTAAGTCACTTGTCCAAGGTCACACAGATATGCCACAGAGCATTGTGACCATTTAGTCTCTCTATGCCTTTATTTTCTCATATGTAAAATGAAACTAAATTTGCCTAAATGTATGCTGGGGTTGCTTTTATCTCAAAAATCTATGTTTCTGAGGGGAGGAGCCAAGATGCAGAGTAGAAAGATACACATATGCTAGCTCCTAACCCAAAGCCCATAAAATACGTGTAAAGAAGATCTCCCAACAAATTCTGGAGCAGCAGAAGTCACAGAACAATGGAGTGGAGGAGATTTCTGTTCCAGAGAGACCTGAAAAACCAACACAAAAGGTCTGTTGTGCACCAGACCTGGAGCAGAGCCTAACCCTGCCTTGGCTGAACGGCACTGAGAGGAGCAGATCTGAGCAGGCTTGAGGGGCAGAATCTACAGCTGCAGCACAGGTCCCTTCACCCACAGGTGCCAAAGATCAGTGAGAGAGTCTTTTTGGCTGGCAGAGAGGGAAACAGGGTGTCCCCATAACTCAAGAGCCCTCGGGAGGCAGCAGTGCAGGCAGCAGCAGACAGGGGCTCCCTAAGCAGGCAGGAGCCCGGATCCATTTTTGAAGGTCTCCTCATAAACCCATTGAGGGAACTGAGCCCTGTGTGGTGGCCCTGCCCAGACCTGAGCAGCTGAACTTAATCTCACACCGAATAGCATCCTAGCCTATGCCAAAAGCCCTGAGGATTGGGAGCAGCATTTAAATCTCAGCCCCCAAACAATGACTGGGTGGAACTGGAGGCCAGATGGGTGTGAAGAGGAAACTCAGAAGTCAAGTAACTGGCTGGGAAAAAGCCCAGAAAAGGGGGGGAAAAAAAAGACCACAGAAGGTTACTTTCTTGGGGAACATCCCTTCAGATGAGGAAGAACAAGGCATACTGTCAGAGGAAGCCAAGGGCCCTCCCTCCAAAGGGGATTTAGACTTGGCTCAGGCAATAGAAGACCTTAAAAAACCAGTTAGCAGCTTACTAAAGGAGAACCAAAAAAATACTAAGGAAAATAGCTGCTTTAAAAAGAGGCTAACTCAGTTGGAAAAAGAGGTCCAAAAAGACAATGAGGAGAAGGAGGTTTTAAAAAGCAGAATTAGCCAAATGGAGGAGAAGTTTCAAAAGCTCACTGAACAAAATAATTTGTTGAAAGAAAGAACTGAGTCCAGGGAAATGAATGACTATGAGCTAAACCAAGCAGTTAGTAAACAAAACCAAAAATTTGAAAAAAATAGAAGATGAGGTGAAAGAACTCATTGGAAAAACACCTGACCTGGAAAATAGATCCAGGAGAAACAATTTAAACATTAATGGACTACATGAAAGCCATGATCAGAAAAAGCCTAGACACTATCTTTCATGAAATTATCAAGGAAAACTGCCCTGATGCTATCAAATCAGAGGGCAAAATGGATATTGAAAAAATTCATTGCTCACCCCCTGAAAGAAATCCTGAACAGAGAAACTCATAGGAATATTGTAGCCAAATTTCAGTTCCCAGATCAAGGAGAAAATACTGCAAGCAACTAGAAAGAAATAATTTGAGTACTGTGGAAATACAATCAGGATAACACAGGATCTGGCAGCTTCAACATTAGGTGACTGAAGGGCTTGGAGTAGGATATTTCAGAAATGAAAGGAACTGGGATTGAAGCCAAGAATCACCTACCCAGCAAAGGGAAAAAAAATGGTCATTTAGTGATATAGATAAATTTGACGATTTCATGTTGAGGAAAAAACCGGATCAGTATTTAAAAATTTGACTTCCCAAGACAAGAATCAAGAGAAGCATGAAAAGGCAAACAGGGAAAAAATAAAAATCATAAAAGACTCTCTAAAGCTGAACTGCTGACATTACTACATGGAAAGAAAATATTTTTAACTCTTGAATTTTTTCCCAGTATTTGGATAGTTGGAGAGATTGTACACACACACACACACACACACACACACACACACATATACATAGATAGATGGAAAGTAAAGGGTGTGTTACATCAGAAGAGATGATATCCACATATACACACAAAAAAAATAAAATAAAATAAAATAAAAATTAAGGGGTGAAGGAGAAAAATTCCAGGAAGAGAAAAAGGGAGTAATGGAATGGGGTAGGCTATAACTCATAAAAGAGATAAGAAAAATCTTATTCAATGGAGGTGATAAGGGAGAAGGGGAGGAGGATGAAAAATAAAACTACTTTCCCCACATGTGGCTGAAGGAAGGAATAACATGCTCACTAAATTTGATATGAAAATTTATATACACCACAGGAAAATAGGAGAGGAGGCAACAAGTGGAGTGAAGGGAATGTTAGAAGGGAGGGCAAATGGGAGAAGGGAGTCCCTAGAAATAAACACTTTTGAGAGGGGACAAGGTCAATTGTAGGGGGGAAAAATAAGGGGCATAGGGTAGGTCAGAGGGCAATATAATTAGTATTACACAACATAATTACTATGGAAGTCTTTTGCAAAACAACATATATTTAGTCTGTATTGAATTACTTCCCTTCTTAGCAGAGCTGGGGAGGGAGGGGGGGAGGAAGAGAAGTTGGAATTCAAAGTATTAAAAACGAATGTTGAGAATTTTTATTGCATATAATCAGGAAATAAGAACTACAGGGATAGGAGTATGGAAATTCATATTGCCCTGCAAGAAAAGAGAGACTATGGGGATAGGATGGGAGGGGAGTGTGATGGAGGGGAGGGCACATTGAGGAAAGGACTAATCAGAATGCAAGGTATTAGGAAGCGGGGGGAGGGGGGTGATGGGGAGAAAAACTGGTCATGTTACAAAGTGAGGTAAAAGCAATTAGTATTAAAACAATAGACTGAATTAATTATTGAGAATAAATCAATGACATCTTTGGTTTGGAGAAAAGAATTTCAGTCTAAATTTTTTAGAGGAAGGTAACCTCCAGTAAAATTTGGCATTGATGAAAAAGTCAAGGTTTTAATGGTAAATCTGATTTTATGATTGCCATTTAATCAGAAACTAAGGCATATATAGAAAGACATGTAAGCCACTTAAGACTTGCCTCAAAAGATGTTCCTTACCCAAAGTGAAACTATAATCATATTTGAAACCTGATCATTGGAATTTGTCATTTTTAGATGCTATGGGACTATGAAGTGACTCTTCTTCTGAGTCTAACTCCAGCTATGGGTAGCAAGAAAGATGATTTGAGCCTCCAATCTATGATGCCAGTAAGCTCATGAGATGCTGGTATGAACTGCATAGGTGATCTCAAGGGAAAGGTGGGAGAGCGGCTGTTCAGCATGGGCTGAGGTGGGATTCTCCTGACTCAATTTCCCCACTGACACCTGGCAGACTTTAAGCCTGACTGAATGCAAGTGGACAATTTACTCCTGCCTGGAACTGACATGAAGTTGGGGAGATATTGTTTCCCTGCAATGTGCCTACTCTTGGTGGCAATTTCCTATAGTCAAAAGGTTTTTTAAGCTTAATACCAGATCTATTCAATTATAGATTATGGGTAGAGGAATATCTGAGGCTGTCTAAAATTAAGCTATTTGGCATAGGACTTTAGACCAACAACAATAAGTTAGGGTCCTTTAATTCTTAGTAATACTGTGGAGACAATTAGGTCAAGAGATTGTGAGGTTAGCAACATAAATATTATCTGTGTCTCAGCTGGTTTATGTTTAAAAAAAAATTCTTTTGTGGTCCATATTGCAAATGCTTTAAAAAGGTGTATCACCTGACCAAAAGTTTGAATTGCTTTATCTGTTATAAACTGTGTTAAAAATTAAAAAAAACTATGTTCTTATGATATTTTTCCCCATCTACGTATGAACTAATCAATGTTAGATGTACAAGCTGAAGTCAGGTTTCTCAGGACCTCAAGTTCAGTTCTCTTTATATGATTCCATGCCATCTATCAGGGAACTGCTGGTTGTATAAACATAGAATTTGAACTCAACACCAAATCTTTCTCAACACCAAAATGCTTTCTTAATCTTAAGCATCTCTTTGGCATTTTCTGTGGCTTTACTTATATCCATTGTGATTGGTAAATCATTTTTTTATTAGATTGAAGAATTCACACACCAAAGTAAAATTTTTGTCCTGGTGAATATGTGGTTGCATGTAGCAGTTGAAGGACAGAAAGACAAGAAGACACATACCCAACTTCTGTAGTCAAGATATTTGAGATGTGGAGATGACTTCAGCAGTGGACTATTGATATATTTTGACAAATTATATCCAAATTTCTGAAAATGCAAAGGTTATAAAAAACTCAAAACAGAAGGGTCCAGAAATTATAAATTAACACCTAGCATCTTTCTACTATTGATTTGTGCTGCACATGAATATCTAATGGAGAAATGAAGACACACAGAAATTTATTGGCCTTTCATTGACGGAACCTTCCTCCTATAAGATTATTAGCATTCCCTCTATGTAGAATAGATACCAACCACTTCTTACATTGGGCTTGGCACACATTTTTACTGCCATACACACATACACACACATATATGTTTGTATAAATAATTTTACTGTGTGTGAATATGTACCTGTGATTTGTGGATATATGTATATGTTCATACATATATACATAACACAGTGTGTGATATGTGTATATATATTATATAATCTTGTGTATCTGTTCACGTATATGTGTGTGTATGTGTATATATATTTATATGTATATGAATATATATTTATATGTATGTATGAATTTCCTATTGTCCTGTTGTACACTTACCTTTACTCATTACACTATTATGTAGAAAAGTTACTTAGAAATCACCTACTAAAAGAAGGCAGACTTCACACTCAACGGAGAGAGACAGTATGAGCCTCCTTCTATTACTTTAAGTTTTGTGTCATTTTTTTCCCCAGGAGGGCTAATTTCTCATAGCACTCTTGAGTCAGATGACAGATAATTAGGAAATCTGGTCAGGCTTTTGTGGGTGCCACAGTTCTGCAATTTTTATATTGTTATAAAATAGCTTCAGGGGAGACACACACACGCACACAATATAATAAGGGTTAGGGTGCATTAGCCTAAAGTATAATTTTATTGTTTTTCCATCTGTTGTAATTATGAAAATAAACTCTTTTGTACCCTGATCAGCAGGATAAATCATCCAAAAGATGCTTGTGTCTAGTAACTTATCTTGTATCCTCTGATAAATAAAAACCTCTTATCTGCCACATTATTTTTTTTTCATTTCCCCTTAGGAAAAGAGATACTGCAATTCCTCCATTAAAAGAATCTAAAGGTTTTTGTTTTTTTCCCTCTCCTCAAACTAGTACAGCTTTAGGGGATAGTATTTTTTTCGGTCAATTTTTGAATATGAATTTTTGGTTTACAATTGCATGCTTTTCAAAGGAAACCATAAAACCATGATTTTGAGAACTGAGCAATTCAAATATTACATAGATAATGTGGTTTCTTTCACATATGGATACATGATACTTTCACATGAGGATACACACACATATTTAAAATACTAAGGTATGTGGTAAATAATATTCAAGTAAACTTTACAAGGGCAAAGAAATTTGTATGTGGATAATGGTACCTTATCTTTATCTCGCATTCTTTTTCCTTACCACCTTTCTCTCATGAGTTTCTGCCCCTATTCCATTTCTAAACTGCTTCAGGGTAGCTACATGAGTAGCCATATTGATCCTTTCAGGACAGTAAAGAATTGATTTTATCTATTAAATAATAGCTCCATTGCCTGGGGGAGTTAAGGCACTTTCAATGATTCATAACTTGTTCCTTAGCCACTGAGGTACAGGAGTCATTTTTAAAACCAGTATTCTTTCTTTGTATAATTTGTTTATTTGCCCAGCCTACTCACCAGGTATTTTAATGAGCTAAACCCTCATCACTCAATAATTTTGTTGTCTTGTGGATAACCCATTCACTTACTTCACATTCTCCCCAATTCTGTCACAACAATTTGCATGCCTCTTCAGTATACATACTTCTCCACTATGCTTACTGGATTCAGTTTCTGGATTGTAGATGTTATCCACCTCATCCCCTGCTTTCCTCTTCATCCCTTCAAACCATACTAATGACTCTTTTCATATATGATTTTGCAGTTCCTTACCCCCTTCAACAATGATGACGTTCTCCTCCATTCAATTCCTCTCACAGGTCACACAATTGTGATCCCTTTTTATATTTTCTTCAAAAAGTTCTGGAATTATCAGTCCTTGACGTAGTCACATGGTTTCTACATCAGTTGGTTTCTCAAGCTTCCAGATGGTAAGTTCCAAAGTCATCTTTTTCGCACCATGAACTCATATGTTCTGATATCTTCCTTATATATTTAGAGAATTTATTCTTTGTCATCATCATCAACATTTTCCCTTTTCTCAATACACCAATATCTTTCTGGATTCACTTGCATTTTTGCAAAAACTCATTCTAACACAGTGAGCCTCTATAAAATTTTAGAATCCATTTGTTCCTCCCACACCCACCTTTCTAGTCCTAATCCTAAGTAATGCCTCCATATACGTTCTTTGCTCCCCTTACCTGAGCAATTAGGAGGAAAATGTTTTGAAAGTTTAATTGATTGGACTCTACAAGTTCACGGTCTTTAACCTCATATAAGTTGTTATGGCTTCTCATTAACAATTTTCTCCTTGTATTATTTACAGGAAATAATCATTTAAGAAAAAAAAAACTTTAAAACCTGCTTTAAAATTTTTCTGACGTGCTTAAGCCTTCATCCCCCTTTCAAATTCGTAATTGTCTCTGGATAATTTTGATTCATGCTTTTTTGAAAACATTAGATTCATAAGATATGGACTCACCTTTTCATTCACATCTAAAAATTTCCTTCTGCTACTATTGGCTTTTTGGAGAGCAGTGTTCTGGAAAGTCCCCATAATTTTGCCACTCATTAAGCACTATTACTTCATTTTTCTTCTATTATAATATTTACTAAGAATGTTTTTAAAAGTATTATTATTTCATTATTTAGTATTTTCTATGTTAATTTATCTGTCTTCCACCAGTATTTTAGCTTTTTCCTCACTTCAGGGTCATGTGACAAACAAAATGGAGGACTAGATATTTTCTCCCATTTTAACAACCTCTCCAACCTCCACCAAAATGAGAATTGTATGCAAAGGATAAAACAATTACATCTGTCTTCACAGGCTAGGACAACAAGAACCCTACTGAGGCAATAACTCAGTGAACTAACAGAAAAGACTAATCCCTAACTCCAAGATTGCTTACTTGGAAACACCTCACCCCCCACCCCACTTCCCACCACAAAGGCAGGACTGTATGAATCAACCGTAGTTTAATGCAACTTTACCACTCTCTCCTCCTAGTGCTAGGGAAAACCAAAGGGTGGAAGCTTGCTCTCACTGGGACAGTGGTATGGCAGCTCTGTTTTGCAACAAAGCTGGCTCAGAGAACTGAGGAGATGAAGGAACTGGGGCAGGTCACATATATGGTGCTGCGTGATACTTTATTACTCCTAAGCAAGCAAGCCTAGCATCCAGCTGGGGCCCTACCTGTCTACCTTTACCTTCAAATTAACTTGGGGAAGAAAGTGAGCCTAGTGAAACATGAACTTCCCAGCATGAGAGGAAGATTAGTGAGCTTTAAGGAAAAGTACCTCGGAAACTGTAATCAAAATGAAATTCGGAGAGTTAGTAGTAGGGGAAAAAACACCAAAAATGTCTAAGATCTCAGGAGGAAGAAAACTTGGGTAAAGATGTTGAGCTTAGCATATAAAACCAACAAAGAAGATATTCATAACTGAAGGAATATGACCTCCAGATCAGCTAAAATATTACAGGCATCTATGGCAAAATGTTGCAAGACAAAAAGGAATCATCATTTGATAAAGCAGAAAAAGTTTGATTCTCAAGAGGGCATGGAACAATATGATGTTCCCAATGGTATAAAACAGAAAATGAATGGTGAAAGCAGAATTAATGGCACTCACAGTAATAAATGGTAGAATAGAATAATTTGAATCCATGTTAGCAATGTCATCAGAGAAACAAAGAACATAAGTCATTCAGAATGCAAATATACGCAAATGAAGAATAATTTGGATGGAGAGAATCAAAAAACAATAACTATAAAGAATACATGACATCTGTATGAGCAAACATAGCGATCTTTACGAAAAGATGTATAAAGACAGTATAATGACTACAGGTCTCCCAGAAAAGTATAATAAATCAAAAATCCCGAAAACCACAATGCAAGAAATAAACAAAGAAAAATTCCCAGATCTTTTGAACAAAGAAAACAAAGTGCTAATTGAAAGAATCCATAGATTGACTCATGGAGGTGGAGAAAGAATGGGACTACGTCATTATTTTCAAAACAAACCATGGTTAAATTTAATAACTCCAATGGTAAAGAATAAATTGTGCAAGTAAACCAGAGAAAGACCTTCAAACATAAAGGAAAGGAAATTCAAATAACACAAGTCTATTCTACACATACTAGAACCTTGCAGGAGGGAATGGAATAATGTGTTTCAAAGTGTAAGGTAGTTCAAGATCTAAATGAAGATAAGATACCCTATAAACATGAGCCTAAAAATTAATAAAAATATATTGTAAGTTCAATTTTAAAAGAAATGTTCAGAACATTTCTAGAATGAGTCAGACCTGAACAAATTATTTTCTTTTCAAACTCCCCAGACAACAGAAATAAAAGGATGACATATATATATGTATATATATATGTATGTATATATATATGCACACAAATATACACACATATACATATGTAAAATTTGTTATATTGCATACACGTAGCAATTGTGTATATATATATATATATATTTATGTGTATATGCACGCGCACACACACACACACACACACACACACACACACACACACACACACACACACACCAAGGACAACAAGAACAAAAATAAAAACAGATCTACCCCTTTGATGGAGAACTGACACCTGAAGTAAGACTTCAAGGATCCCTCAGCCTTCTTGTCTACTGGAATATAGAATTTCTATTCCTGACCCCTTTTCCTGAATATATACTAGACCTCCTCACCGGTTTTCAACAACCTTCTTATTTATCCATTTACTTATGTATTTAACATTCATGTGTTCTGACACACTACCTGATTCCTCCTTTGTTTTTTTTTTTTTTCCGTTCCTTCACATGGATGATCAAAAGTACCATTAGCTGACTTTTGATAAAGGGATAAAACTGGGCCATAGGTGAACTGAGTTACTACAACCTAGAGGGGTTCCTACCCTAGGCTTGGTAAAAAGGCACCAGAGCTACTCTTCCACTCTTTTCAATCAAATAGAATCTGTTTGTTCTGGCCTGTAGTTTTCTCTTCCACGAGGCCTGAAAGTAAAATTTCTCTAAGAGTCTTTTCTGAGACCAAGAGATGACAGCAGATGATAATGGTGGTCTATTCCAGAGATTAATTTTTTTTCTCACATATTCCAGAAGAAAGTACATGTGTAAGTATCTGAAGCCCCTGATTTCCTACTCAGAGGAGAAGGAAAACATTTCAGACAGTGTGATCCCAGAATCTATCCTGACGGTAGAAGAAAATTTCTTGACTATTAATAGCCTGTGAGGCTCAGAAGTGATCATAAATTTAAGAGCTTGGATGGTGATTTTTCAATAGAAAAAAGGAGAGTTGGTTATTATCATTCTTAGGGGTTAATGGTGGAAAAGAGTGGACAGAGGCTTTCCCTTTTGTATTTTGCATCTGATTGATCAACACAGCCCAAATACCAATGCAGTCGTAGTATGAAGAAATAGAAAACTTGTGCTTTGCTTCCCACCTGCTGTCTGAGTTAGCAATCCATCTCAATTCATTATCCTCAAAGTATATTTTCTAGGATTGGGGGGAAATGGAGGATGGTGAAGAGAAAATTATCCAAACAATACGATGGCACTGTAAGTCTATGTGGTATCATCCATGATGAAGTAGGAGAGCAAGTAAATAAGTAATATGTTAGCACTGCCCATTACAACATCACAATCCAGTTGTCTTGTAAGGGGAATTATTTTCATTATTTATTGCTTAGTATAAGTGCTTTGTAAATTTTCTGTATGTGTCATACAGAAATGACATACAAATGTTTCCCTGAGTTTTCAGCATTTCCCAGGAGTGAAAAAAAGATTAGAAACAAAACTTTCCTCCATTCAATATTAATATCTTACCTCAAATACTTATATAAAACTTGGGAACCCAGATTTCTACACTTCTTGAAAACTGGACATATGTATGGAAAAATCTATATTTGCAGAATTCCAAAAGCAAATTTTGAGTTGGGACACAAGGAACCAAATAAATATTCACTTTTAAAGAATTTTCCTAAGATTAGACACATTCCAAATGAGTCCCAGAGCTATCAGAGGAACCTTGAAACATGGGTTGTACAGATGGATTTCATCTTTGAATAGGAATATTTGGCAACTTTATCATAAATTGGATATCCTTCTTTTGTTTGGATAACAACAGTGGAACAGTATTTTAGAGTCACTTTGGAAGCTGGAAGTGAGTAGAGATAATTTCACACATGAATACTCTGAGGTAGTTTTATACCAATGTCTACATTTCATTTATTTACTATTTAAAAAATATAAAATCTAGATGAACAAATCCTGTAGCCTTATTGGTGTTAGTATCATGCCCCAGCAACTGAGAGAAATAACAAAAAGTTCTGGAAGCCAAGTGTTCCTGTTATTCTTACCATTAGACAACATTTCACTTTTGATTTTTAACATATCTATTTTAAGGCCACAAAAGAGGATTTCCATTATAGAAAATATTGCCATGCACTGTATAATCAAAGAAATGATCATAGAACCTTCAAATATTAATTTGAAGTTTTAGCATCATAAAAGGCTTAACATAGGTATTAATTACACTATTGCAAAATTAATCAAAATATATTAAATTGTGTAGTTGATCGAATTACGGGATTTGGACTCAAGAAGATCCAAGATTAAACCCTTACTCTGATACTAGCCAATATCAGACAAGGGTCTGTATTTAGACTCTCTGAGCTTCACCCTGGTGGCAAAGTGAATAGAAAACTGGGCCTGGAATCAGGAAGACCTGAGTTCAAATCTGGTCTTAGATATTTCCTAGAAATGTGACCCTGGGCAAGTCACTTAAACCTGTTTGCCTCAGTTTCTTCATCTATAAAAGTTCCTGGTAAAGGAATTGGCAAACCACTCCAGTATTATTGCCAAGAAAACTCCACTGGGGTCATGAAGAACTAGACATGATCAACAACAAGGAAGATTTACCTACAGAGTTATAGCTAGCTTATAATCTACATCTGTTGTTTTCTAAGGAAATTACATTTTTAAGCACCTATCACATTGCAGAAACTATGCAAGGTGCTGGAGATACAAGTACAAAGTAAAATGATCGCTGGTATATTTATTACATTACTTTCCAAATCCATCTCTGAAGGGGAAAAATTCCTGAGGTCTCTCCCCAAAGTTGGTTAAAAAGAAATGTCATTGACTTCTCTTGGGGTGTTTTGTTTATACAGTAGTAGGTTTGATGATATGAACTCATTGGAATAGTGAAGTTTAAGAAGTTTTGATTTGGGGGACTGACTGTTGAGAGGATTTGAATTGTTTTTAGTGTCTCTAAATGACCCTGCTGTAAAGAATGACTTCCAGATCTCCTGGCCAATGTCCAGAACAGGAGGAGATTCTAGCAGAGGACAACAGGCAACACTGCCCACAGGGAAGGAGACAGGAAGTGCTGTTCACTCTAAATCCCAGTTACTGTTTCATCATTCCATTGGAGTCATCCACAAAATCTGAATAGTTTATCCTTTCTGAGTTTTTGAGTGACTACTTTTTAGATCATCTCCAGTAACATTTTCCTAGATTCTGTAACCCTATCTTTTGCATATCCTGTTTCTGCTGCACTTTTCATATCTGAACAAAAAGCAGGAAAGAGAGAAACAGATTATGCTTGATATATATATATATATATATATATACATACACACATATGTATGTATGTATGTATGTATGTATGTATGTATGTATGTAATTTCCTCTTCCTTTCTTTTCAGGAGAACAACTAATGCATTGCCTTGTATACTCTGATACTTTGAAAAAAATCTGTGATTTCAGCAATATGGACACATCCTTCAAAAAAATATGTCAAAGCACTATCATATTTCATGAGTTTCCTTCCTCCATTTCTACTTTTCCCTTCCCCTAAATTCTTCTCTCCTCCTCTGTTCTCCCTTCCCCTCCTCCCCTCTCTCTTCTTTTTCTCTCTCTCCTTCTTTCCTTCCATACTGCTCCATAGAAGACAGAATCCAGAGTCAATTTATATTTACATGCTTAGACCTGGACAATTTATGTTTGCATTGCCATGTCCTTTGAGAACCCAGAGTTCCAGGCACATCATTAAGATGAGTATGATTCTTCAGTAAAGGACCTTGTACACTGAGGGAAAATCAAGCACACTTAGTCTTAACTCTTTCTCTTCTCTTTCTTTTGTTTCTCCAGTGTTTTAAAAACACTAATTTAGTAAGAACTTAATGGCCATTTCTAACTAATTTCTCTTCCTCAACCCTATATGTATCTTATTTACCTTGTATCTTATTTACCTTGTATCTTATTGCATCAAAGAATCTTGAATCTTATTATAACAAAGGGAATATGAGCAGAATTAGTTCTTTGAGGATGAACAAATATACAGACTTGACAAAAAGAATTACTCATCAATTCATATATCTATATATTTTAAAATTTCATTCACATTTTAAGCCCATAAGTGATTATTATTTATATTTTTAATATATTTGTGTACTAAGTTGTGCTTGTCTAAGTTCAATGCAATCTCTATAATGCTGAAGTCTGAAAATAGGATCAGCACTTCTTTTGCAGGTGACCTGTGTTTTATCAGACTTTCACTATGCACATTTTTTAGTATTTCATAGGACAGGGCAACCTATGTTAATCTAAACTTGTGCAATGAATTTTTACGACATTCTATAATTTGTAAAAAAAAAATTTTCTCAGTCCATAAGCAAATCATTGTATTTAATCTGTGTCTTATCAAGTTCTGCTTTATCCACTATTTTTCACCCGTTCTCTTAACTTCCTTTGTTTTCTTTCCTATTGTCCAAAAAAAAAGCATTAACTTTATATGACATTTCCCTTAAATATGTAAAAGATTAGAACATGACTTCACAACCAATGAACATGGAATTTTAAAGAACATTCTTGTTCTTTTCTCAAAGTGATAAATCAGAGAAGAAATATTTACGGATTTGAAGAAAATCTTTTCCAATAAAACCAATCCTGGCAAGATTAAGGGGGTGTGGCGTTACTGACCTGCCAGAAATGACTTCCAAGACGAATGAGTGATTGGACGCAAAGCCTGTGGAAAGTCTTGGTTTTATTCTGGACCTCTGCCACTGACTTATATGGATAATATAAGTTCACCACATTTATCTCATTTGTAAAAAAGAAGATAAGAAAAGAAAAAAAGAAAACAACAATTTTTGCTGTTTTAATAGACAATTTATGTCTATTTTATTGACTAAATGGCTACAACACAATATTAAAATATTCTGACAAGATGACATTAAAATACATTTCAAACAGGACAATAAAATTCATATTTAAGAAAATACGCTTAGAATATAGAAGACAAAAATTATTTTGTGTTGCTATAACTATTGGAGTAGTCAAATTCTCACAAACAGCAAATAATTTAGGCTTTGTAAGTAACACACATGAAAAAGTAGAACATTATGAACAATAAGACATCTCCATTAAAAATATTTAGGCCTCACTTAATTTCATATTTCAAAAAGGTAAGTGGAAAAGAAAAATCTCATCACAGTAGACTACTTAGGTTTAAGAAGATGCAGGGCTAAAAAATGGAAGGTCTGACTTAAAGGAAGATTCTAGGAAGATGGAAGAATAAGGCAGGAAATTATCTAGCTTTCCCGAATTCTCCTACATATAATTAAAATAAGACCTTAGAGTGAGCTTGAGAGCAGCACAAAATAATTAAAATTGGAGTAAAGCAGTTGTTCAGCATAGGATAATTTTGGAGGGCCTTCAGATAAACCTGACCAACAGGGGGTGGTCTTGCTTGATAGAAGTACACGTATCTCAGGGCAAATTCCACTGAATCGATGAACAATAATGCCTGGAAATACTGTGTTGGCAGCAGCTTCAGTTTCAGGAACTTTTGCCCTACAGTCTGAGAGACACTGTGGAGACAACTGATCAAGGGAAGATTGCACGTCCCTCCACTGGTGCTGGACTTCTGCTTTAGCTACATTAACCAGATGTGGTCCCATACTGAGGGTATGGGCAAGGAGGAAACGGCACAGATCAGTGAGGGCAATCCTCAGAGGCAAAGGACCATGCTGGTTATGCTTACTCACAGGAGAGGGAATATCCTGATTCTGGCTTGAGTGAAGAGGTAGAGCTGAAGTTGCAGCAGTCAAGGGTTCACAGGGAGTAACAATATTTGCAGATACAGAGATGCTGATGGCCTCCTTGACTCAGGGGTGGAAGAGGAATATATGAGATCAAGCATTGGATAGAATTCAAAAAACAAACAAAAAGCATGAAAAAGCTAAATCCTGAGACAGTGTTCCCCATACCTTGAGACTAGATTCTGACTATAACATAAGGTTAACTGCCAAGAAATAAGACACTAAAAATGAGTGAGCAAAACTGAAAAATGCTATCATAGATAGGTAATTGGGTAATAGAGAAGACTAGAGTTTAAATACGGGTTCTGCAGATTAGGAAATAAGAGGGCAAAGTAGATGATAAGATAGGGACTCTTAGAACAGTGGTTAGTTAAGAAAAAAGAGAGGAAAAGAATAGGATATGGTAAGAATTCTGAAGGATGGTGAATTAGGGAGGCAGTGTTCCAAAGTAAATTGTAGGTCAGAGGAGTGAGAAGGTAAAAAAGGAGGGAGAGAACAATAAACGGTGAGGAAAAATAGACATGGAGGAAAATATAAAACTATTAATTATAACTTTTAAAGTGAATGGGACACAAACATGAGTTAGAGAACATGAAATACAAAACTGATCATTTTGATTACATTAAATTTAAAAGTTTTTGCACAAACAAAACCAATACAATAAAGATTATAAGGAAAGCAGAAAGTTGAGAAATAATTTTTAAAGTCAGGGTTTCTGATAAAGCCCTCATTTCTTAAATAAATGGAGAACTGAATAAAATTTATCACAATACAAGTCATTCCTCAATTAATAAATGGCCAAAGGATATGAACAGACAGTTTGCAGATGAAAAGTTAAAGCTATATAGAGTTATATAAAAATGCTCCAAAGTACCATTGGTTAGAGAAATATAAATTAAAACAACTCTGAAGTAACACCTCACACCTATCAGATTGACTAATATGACAGGAAAAGGAAAATTACAATTGTTGGAGAAAATGTGGGAAAATTGTTACACTACAACATTGTTGGTGGAGTTGTGAACTGATCCAACAAATCTGGAGAGTAATTTAGAACTACACCCAAAGGGCTTTAAAACTATGCATACCCTTTGATCCAACAAGGACATTACTAGGTCAATTTCTGAAAGAGATCATAAAAAAGGGAAAAGGTCCCACATGTGTAAAAATATTTATAGCAGCTCTTTTTGTGGTGGTTCAAAACTAGAAATTGAGGGAAAGTCCATCAATTGGTGAATGACTGAACATGCTATGGCATATGAATATAACAGAATACTGTTGTTCTATAAGAAATGATGAGCAGGCAGATTTGAGAAGAACTTGGAAAGACTTAAAAGAACCAACACTGAGTGAAGTGAGCAGAACCAGTAGAACACTGTACACAGCAATAGCAACATTGTGCAATGATCTACTATGATAGACTTAACTCTTCTCAGCAAAACAATGATCCAAGATAATTCCAAAGAGCTCATAAAGGAAAATGGTAACCATACCCATAGAAAGAACTATGGAATCTGAGTGTAAATTAAAGCATATTTTTTCATTTTTATTATTTTTTTCTCTCTTCCGATTATTCTTTCACAACATAGCTAATGTGGAAATATGTTGAAAATGATTGTACAAGTATAAAAGAAAAAAGTAAGTAAATGGGATCTACAGAAAGGAATAGAAGAATGGCTTTAAAGATAGAAAATAACAGTATGCTGTTTCTTAGGAAACACGTTTGAAATGAGAGACAGAGAAAGAAAATTATAGACCAATTTCCCTAGTGAACATAGATGCAAAATTCTATATAAATTATTAGTAAAAAGATTACAGTGACTAATCACGAGAAAAATACACTTTGATCAGATAGGATTTATATCAGGAATGCAGGGTTGGTTCAATATTAAGAAAACTATTAGCATAATTGATCATATCCATAACAAAACTAACAGAAACCATATGATTATCTCTATAGATGAAGAAAAAGACAACTGAAAACAATGGAGAGCACAGAAATGAATGAGGCCTTCCTTAATATAATAAGTCGTATCTACCTAAAATCAACAAGCATTGTAAGTAATGGGGATAAGCTAGATGATTTTCAATAAGATTGAGGGTGAAACAAGGATGTCCTTTATCACCACTGTTATTCAATATGGTACAAGAAATGTTAGTGTTAGCAATAAGAAAAGAAAGAGAGAGTCATTCCCCAAGTGATAAATGGTCAAAGGATATGAACAGGCAATTTTTGGAAGAAGAAATTAAAGGTATCTATAATCATATGAAAAAATGCTCTAAATCACTTTTGACTAGAGAGATGCAAATCAAAACAACTCTGGGGTACCACATCACACCTATAAGATTGGCAAACATGACAGAACAAGAAAATGATAAATGCTGGAGAGGATGTGGGAGAGTTGGAACACTAATTCATTGTTGGTGGAGTTGTGAGCGCATCCAACCATTCTGGAGAGCAATTTGGAACTATGCCCAAAGGGCTACAAAAATGTGCATACCCTTTGACCCAGCAATATCGCTACGAGGACTGTATCCCCAAAAGATCGTAAAAATGGGAAAGGGTCCCACATGTACAAAAATATTTATAGCAGCACTCTTTGTAGTTGCCAAAAACTAGAATTCAAGGGGATGCCCCTCAATTGGGGAATGGCTGAATAAATTGTGGAATATGAATGTAATGGAGTACTATTGTGCCATAAGAAATGATGAACAAGAAGACTTCAGAGGGGCCTGGAAGGACTTATATGATCTGATGCTGAGTGAAAGGAGCAGAACCAGGAGAACTTTGTGCACAGCAACAACCACAGTGTGTGAGAGTTTTTTTCTGGTAGACTTGGAATTTCGTAATAACAAACGAACTTATTTAAAAAAAAAAAATCCCAATGGTGGTTTTCTAAGGCAAAATGCCTTCCACACTCAGAGAAAGAAATATGGAAGTCATTCACAGAATGTAACAGATCATGTTTGTGTGTGAGCGTGTTTTTGCGTATCATGTTGTGATTTGTTATATGATTTCTTCCATTTATTTTAGTTCGACTACATAGCATGACTATAGTGAAAATGTACTCAATAGGAAAGTATACGTAGAACCTATACAGAATTGTATGTGGTCGTGGGGAGGGAGGGGGGTAGTGGGAGATAGGTGTGGGGGGCATAAAACTTTAATTTTATGGCAGTGATTATAAAACATTAAAAAATAATTATAATAAAATAAAATTTAAAAAAAGAAATTGAAAGAATTAGAATAGGCAAAGAAGAAACTAAGTTATCACTCTTTACAGATGATATGATAATATACCTAGAGAATCCCAGAGAATCAGGTAAAAAACTACTTGATATAGTAACCAACTTTGGCAAAGTTGCAGATTATAAAATAAACCCACACAAATCTTCTGTCTTTCTATGTATTACTAACAAAGTCCAACATCAAGAAATAGAAAGGGAAATCCTATTTAAAACTATGGTAGACACTATCAAATATTTAGAAGTCTACCTGCCAAAACAAACCCAGGGACTATATGAACACAATTACAAAACGCTTTTCTCACAAATAAAGTCAGATCTATGTAAGTAGAAAAACATCAGTAGCTCATGAGTGGGGCAAGCCAATATATTCTGTCTAAATTAATTTACTTATTCAGTGCCATGCCAATCAAACTATCAGATAATTATTTTGTAGAGGTAGAAAAAAATCATATCAGAATTCATCTGGAAGACCCAAAGGTCCAGAATATCAAGGAAACTAATCAAAAGAAATACTAGGGAAGGTGGCCTAGCTCTACCACCTCTCAAATTGTATTATAAAGTAGCAATTATCAAAACCACTTGTTCTTGGCTAATAAACAAAATGTAGACCAGTGGAATAGGTTAGGTGCTCAAGACACAGTAGTCAATGAATATAGCAATCTACTGTTTGATAAACATAAGGACCCCAGCTTCTGGGATAAGAACTCACTGTCTGACAAAAGTTGCTGGGAAAACTGGATAACAGTATGGCAGAAGCTAGGTATAGACCAATGCCTGATACCATACACAAGAATAAAGTCCAAATGGGTACATGATCTAGGTACAAAGAATGATACTATAAACAAATTAGTGGAGTAAGGAATAGTGTATTTATCAGAATTATGGAAAAGGGAAGAATTTTTGACTAAAGAGGAGACAGAACACAATATGAAGCGCAAAATAGATAATTTTCATTACATTAAACTGAAAGGTTTTTGCCCAATTAAACCAAATGCAACCAAGATTAGGAGGGAAGCAGAAAACTGGGAAAGAATTTTTGCAATTAGTGTCTGTGATAAAGGCCTCATTTCTAAAATATAGAGAGAACTGAGTCAAATGTACAAGAATACAAGTCATTCCCTAATCAATAAATAGTCAAAGGATAGGAACAGGCAGTTTTCAGAGGAAGAAATTAAAGCTATGTATAGCCATATGAAAAAATGCTCTAAATCACTATTGATTAGAGTGATGTAAATCAAACAACTCTGAGGTACTACATTACTCCTACCAGATTGGCTAACATGAAAAAAGAAGGAAAATGATACATGTTGGAGAAGATGTGGAAGAGTTGGAACACTAATTCATTGTTGGAGCTGTGAGTTGATCCAAACATTCTGTAGAGCAATTTGGAACTATGCACAAAGCATTATAAAAATGTGCATATCCTTTTACCCAGCAATACCTCTTCTAGGGCTGTATCCCCAGGACATCATAAAAATGGGAAAAGGACCTACCTCTACAAAAATATTTCTAGCAGCTTTTTTTTTTTTTTTTTTTGTGGAGGCCAAGAACTGGAAATTGAGGAGATACCCAGCAATTGCGTCATGGCTGAACAAGTTGTGGGTTATGAATATAATGGAATACCACTGTGCTGCACAAAATGACAAACAGGCAGATTTCAGAAAAAAAGCTGGAAAGACTTATATGAACTGAAGTTGATGGAAGTGAGAAGAACCAGGAGAACATTATGCACAATAACAGCCACAATGAACGAGGACTGTTTTTGATACACTTAGTCTTTCACAGTAATGTAAGGACCTAAAACATTTCCAAAAGACTCATGATGTAAAATGCCATCAGCATCAAGAGAGAGAAATATGGAGTCAGAATGCAGAATAAAGCAGACTGTTTTCTCTTTTGTTATATTTTGTTTTGTTTTTCTCATGGTTTCTTCCATTCATTTTAATTCTTCTATTCAACATGACTAATTTGAAAATGTGGTTAGTTGGAATGTCCATGTAGAGTCCACATAAGATTGCATGCCATCTTGGGAAGGAGATAGAAGGCAGGGGGAGAAAATTTGGAAATTATGGAAGTGATTGTTGAAAATTGAAAACAAATAAATTAATAAATTTGGGGAAAAAATTTAAAAATAAAATAACAATAAGATACACATAGAACAAAGACAAAGTGCTGTTATAGAGTTTGTTATACTTCAACTGACATAAAAGAATAAGGATAGCAATCATATTCTCAAATAAAGTTAAAGTTTAAGTAGATTTAAGTAAAAGAGATAAATAGGTAAAATACTTTATGTTAAAAGTTACCATAGATGATGAAGTCATAACAATATTACACCTATATGGACAAAATACAACAGCATCCAAATTCTTAAAGGAAAAACTAAATAAATTGCAGTGGAAACAGATACAGATGATGTGATGATATACTTAGAGAATCCCAGAGATTCAAGTAAATAACTACTTGAAATAATAAACAGTTTTGGCAAAGTTGCAGGTTATAAAATAAACCCACACAAACTTTCTACCTTCCTATATGATAGCAACAAAGTCCAACAGCAAGAGGTAGAAAGAGAAATCCCATTTAAAGGTAAGGTAGACACTATAAAATATTTGGGAGTCTACCTGGCAAACCAAACCCAGGAGCTATATGAACACAATTACAAAACACTTTTCACACAAATAAAGTCAGATCTAAGTAAGTCAAAAACATCAGTTGCTCATGGGTCCATCTAGCCAATATAATAAAAATGACAATTCTATCTAAATTAATTTACTTATTCAGTGTCATATCAATTAAACTATCACATAATTATTTTGTAGAGGTAGTAAAAATCATATCAGAATTCATCTGAAAGAACAAAAGGTCCAGAATATCAAGGGAACTAATGAAAAGAAATGCTAGGAAAGGTGGCCTAGCTCTACCAAATCTCAAATTGTATTGTAAAGTAGAAATTATCAGTACCACTTGGTACTGGCTAAGAATCAGAAGGGAAGACCAGTGGAATACGTTAGTTCCCCAACACACGGTAGTCAAGGAATATAGTAATTTTACCATTTGATAAACCCAAGGACCCCAGCTTCTGAGATAAAAACTCACTGTTTGACAAAAATTGCTGAGAAAACTGGATGACAGTGTGGCAGAAACCAGGCACAGACCAATGTCTGACACCACACACAAGAATAGTCCAAATGGGCACATGATCTAGGTATACAAATTGACACTATAAATAGACTAGTGGAACAAGGAGTGGTATATTCATCAGATTTATGGGAAAGGGAAGAATGTTTAACTACGCAAGAGATAAAAAATATTATGAAGTGCAAAGTGGATAATTCTGATTACATTAAATTGAAAAGATTTTGCAAAACCAAATCCAATGCAACCAAGATTAGGAGGGAAGCAAAAAACTGGGAAAGAATTTTTACAACTAGTATCTGTGATAAAGCCCTAAAATATGTAGAGAACTGAGTCAAATGTACAAGAATACAAGTCATTCCCCAATTGATAAATGGAGAATGTATCCTCATGATATCATAAAAATGGAAAGGGTGAGGTGGAGCCTATATGGCAGCGCAGAATGAAGCACATACTCTAGCTCTCCCCCCCATAGCCCATAAAATACCTGCAAAAAATGACTCTCAACAGACTCTAGAGCAGCAGAAGCCATAGAATGATAGAATGAAAGAGATTTCTAGCCCAAGGGAGCCTGGGAGGCAGATAGGAAAAGTAAATCCCAGAGGACATGGAGCAGAGAGCAGCCCAGCCTTGTCATATGAAAAAATGCTCTAAATCATTATTGATTAGAGAAATGAAAATTATATTAACACATATCTACCAGATTGGGAGGAAAATGACAGGGAAAAATTGGGAAGATATTGGTGCAACTACTAATTAATCCAACCATTTGGAGAGCAATCTGCAATTATTCCTAAAGAGATATAACAGTATGTATGTATGTATGTATGTATGTACGCATGTATGTATGTATATGCATGTATCGTGTGTATATATGTTGGGACTGGAAGCTCAATTCCGTGTGGACAGTCTCGGGCAGGTAAAAGTGGGACTTCTAAATCTTAGAGTCTTACGAGGCCCTCCATGAACAGCGGGGGTTCGAGAAGGTCAGACTGAGCTAGCTCAGCTAGCTCGGGTATTTCCGCCTCTCCCCCGGAGATACCTGATGGGTGGAGTCTCCCTGCCCTCGAGGTCGTCCCGGATTGGAGCACACCTAGTTACCTAACAGCATGGTATTGAGATGCAAACTGTGTGGCTGAAGATTAAGTAGGATTGAGGAAGCCAGAAAGCTCTCTCTTAGCACGTGTGGAGCCAAAGAGAAAAGTAGGGCTCCGCTTCTTTTCTTTCCTCTCTCCCCTCCCCCTCTCTCCCTGCTTGTACTTCTACTTCCAATCCCTTAAGCTTAGCCTCCTTAGGAAATCTCCCCCTCTTCCTCCTAAGGAAGACTCCCCTGCATTTGTAACCCGGACCCTGAAATAAAGCTCAACCCCTGTTTGACTCTGGAACGACCTTTCTCTCATACGTTTATCCGGTTTGGCCAACCGAAGACCTGGGACAGGTAAGAAAGACTCGGGTAGCCCAATACAGGCCTCTAGGCTTGGCATATATATGTATTCATATGTATTTGGTATGTACATGTAGAAGCATATAAGCACACAGATGTGTCTGTGTATGCCTTTTGACCCAGAAATATGATAATTGTTTCCCAAACTGATTAGGGAAAACAGGAAAAGAACCTTTATGTTCTAAAATAATTATAGCAGCTCCCCTCATGGTGGGAAAGAACTGGAAATTGAGAGGATACCCATCAAGTAGGGAATGGTTAAACAAGTTGTGGTATATGATTGTGATGGAATGCTACTATGCTATAAGAAATGATGAGCTGGTTGATTTTAGAGTGGGTAAAACCAAGTAAAGGCACATAAAATAATGAAGAAAGAATTGAGCACAACCAAGAGAACACTGTATACAACAACAACAATATTGTTTGAAGAATAACTATGAATAAGCTATTCTGAATATTCCAACCATTCATATCAACTACACAATGATCTATGATGGGAGATATCAACAACCCAACCAGAAAAAATTGATAAATACAAGTATGTATAGTATACTTTTTCATAGGTGTATGTGCATATGTGTATATTTATATGTATGCATGCATGCGTATGGGCATGTCTATGTGTGTATATACATTTGTGTGTATACATATATGTATGATTATGTTGAACAGAGACCAAAATTAATGTAAAATTCAAAGTCAAGAAATACTCTTGTAAAATGAGTAAACAACAAAAATAGAATTTGACATTAAAATGCTACTAAAATGGTAAGGAAAATCAAGGAATAAACTCAGAAGAAGTCAATAATGTGAGAAAATACTAATTAAACCTAAATCAAAAGAGAATTCCTGGAAGAGTTCAAGAAAGAGATAAGAATGCTAAAGTAAAAATTGGGAAAAAGAAATGAAAGTGATGCAACAAATTATGAAAAGAATGTTAAAAGAGGAAAAAGATACTGGAGAAAACACCTTAAAATGGAATTGGTCTGATACAAAAGAGGAACAAAAATTCACTAAACAAAAAAAGCTCATTAAAAAAAATAAGTGGACAATTTTTTAAAGTACAAAACATCTTAGAAGAAATGAATTTCTTAAAATTACAGTGGGTGAAGTGGAAACTGATAACTCTATGGGACATAAATAAACAATAAAACAAAGTCAAAAGAATGAAAAAAATAGAAAGGTAAAATATTTCATCAGAAAAACAAGTGATCTGAAAATAAATTAGTGAGAGATAATTTAAGAATTACTGAAGTACCTAAAGGTCAAGTTCAAAGAAAAGACAGAGACAACATATTTCAAGAAATCATGAAGAAAAACTGCTCCAATACCTTATCCAGAGGGCAAAATAGAAATCAAAACAATCCACTAATTACCTCCTGAAAGAAATTCCCAAATGAAAATTCTCAAGAATGTAGCCAAATTCCAGTGCTCTCAGGTCAAAAAGAAAGTACTTCAAGCAACCAAAAAGAAACAATTCAAACATTGTGAAGTTCCAGTGTATTGCCAGGCAATGTTCACAGCACTGAACATGACTATAAATATGTTGGCATAATTCTGAATCACAAAGTGTAACAGACTATCCATATAGAAGGCAAAAGAAAAACATTTATTCAGACACCAGAAAGTCAAATCCCAATGCCAGAAAGCCAAATTATCACTGCAGGGGACAACATAATTCCCAAGCCTTCTCCCCAACCCCCCCTCCACTGGGGCCTTCCCACAAACAAATATTTACAAGGCTAGCTGTGCCTTCCTGTGTCCTCTCTCCTCCACTCCTAACCAAATTATCTATAAAGGACATCTGAAGAAAGATGCTATCTGCATCCAGAGAAAGAAGTGACAAATAGAAGTATATATAGAATGGTTTTTACATACAAACACACATATACATATATATGTCATACACACAAATCATACATCTCTCTCTCTCTCTCTCTCTCTCTCTCTCTCTCTCTCTCTGTCTCTCCCCATATATATATATATATATATATATATACACATATGCCCATACACATATATACATTCTCATTTGTATTTAATGATAGTCATTTATAGCAGGGGAGGAAGAAAGAGAAGAAAGAGAAAAAGAAATTTATATAACTGTGTTATATATTTAAAAGGAATAGCAAGTTGTACATAATAGATTTTCAACTTCATGTTCAGCCATCTTTTTATTATACTGTTATAAAAATGCCTTATTCCATAAATTTAAAATAAAATTTAAAAAACATAAAGTGGGATGGTTTCAGAAAAAAAATATTGAACACCCATTGGCAGAGTAGAGTGAGTAGAATGAGGAGATAATTTTACACAATGACAGTAATAGTGTAATAATGATCAACTTTGCAACAGACTCAGATACTCTGATCAATACAATGATCCAAGATAAATACAAATGACTTGCAATGAAAAAAATGCTATCTACCTCCAGAGGATGTACTGATGAACTCTACATACAAATTGAAATATAGTTTCCTCCATATATTTTTCTTGCTTTTTCAAAAGAATGACTAATATGGAAGTACATTTTGCATGATTTCGCATGTATAATTGATATCCTATTGCCTGCCTTCTCATTGAGTAGGGGAGAGGAGGAGTAAGGCTGAGAATTTAGAACTCAAAATTTAAAAATAGAAGAATGTTAAAAAGATAAATACATATTTTTTTAAATCACAAAATTTAATCCTAATTCTGCCACCACTTCACTGTGACCTTTAAAGATGAGAGAGGGAATCCTACTTTGAGGACTCTTATTCAAGTATTTGAACATACGTCAGGATCCAGAGGCATGAAACAATTACCCATTCTGTTAGCTTTATCTTACTGTAGACATGAAGTTTCTGGACCTTTCCAGTTTTAAATTCCAGTAACTTCTCCTACACAAAGAGATACCAGCATAGCTCAGTTAAGACAACCTCAAAACAAAAGGCAACAGGAAAAGTGTAAATTAAACCACTTCAATGTGGAAGAGACTTCAAAGTCATTTCAGAAATCAAGTTATTAAACTAGGTGTTTCAATCTAACAAAGGCCCTCTGAAATCCAAACACTTCCCTTTTAACACCTTGTCAGTACTATTGAACCATACATGAGATTTAGCTATAGTGTCCATGGTCAAAATGTTGAATGGGACTTAGAGAACTGGATTTTATTACTAAGTCACTGGAAAACTGTGGCTACTTTTTCTTGTTTCTCCTTACCTGGGTTACTCCATTTCCAAAGCAGAAACCATAATGTTAACCATTTATCTACTTCCAAGGCATTGCAAGATGAAAGTTGAGAAAAGAGCACCTGTCTTAAGCCCTGATAAAGTTTAAGTTGACAAGAATTGTATTAACATACTTTAGATGACACTGAATGTCCTGGAAGTATAATCATCTTATACTATCAACGAACCCCTTTAGAATAATGTGAAATGGAGTAAAAAATGTTTGTATATTTTAAAGGCATTAAACCTACTTCTACATTATTCCAGAGTAGAGGTTAATTTTATTTTGTTTTATTTTTTATATCAGCTATCCTGTTTGGTTTTGATACAGAACATCATACCTCTCCCAAGATAAGGTCATCATTTGAAATTTCATCTCACCCCTCAGGCTCTGGCAGCACCCCCTCTGTCTCCTTTCTTTTTCCTTTTGTGTATTGTATTCCTCCATTAGATTTTTGACTGTCCCATTTTTTCTTCATTCTATCCCTAATGCTTAGAACACTGCCCGGTTCATAATAGGTATTTTAATAAATGTTAGTTGATTATTGAAATAAAACATCCAACTCAGGTCCCTTGACTGTAAATCCACTATTTTTTTCACTTTTTACAAGTTAAGTATTTATACAATAACCAATTAAGTTCAAAAACAATTAATTTCATATAATCATAGAATAGATCATTCTCCTTCATTTCTCAAAGTGCTTCATACCTAATTTACAGTTTTTAGCTCTGCTATAGTTTCTAAAGTGGGGGACTTCAATTTACATATCAATATGCCTTTAAATACCTTTAGCTCCCATTTCATCAATCTTTTCAGTGTGTATGATCTACACATTCAGTCCAACTTCAACTATACATAGGCTTTGGCATTACCATGACTATCACCCAGAAGTGTTCTAACACCTACTGCTCACAACTAAAATTCCTCTAGTTGTCCATATTCTGTTTCCATTTCTCCTCATGCTCTTTATTCTCAAGACATACAATGTGAGAATATTCTCACAGCATACAGTCATTGTTCTCCCTCCACTTTCATTTCCCAATCAATAGATGCAGTTCTGATTTTAAATGCCACCCTACAAATCTTGATCCTCTATTTAGTCAGTTCAACTTTATATTAATTTCCCCTTTATCTTATTACTGCTCAACCCTTTTCCAAATCCTAACCCTGGATTGCTGCCACTATCTACCTAGTCCAATTCTCTACTTATGCTGCTTAAAGGCCCTTGGAGGAAACCACACAATTATGTTGATTGAGCCTACTATACAACCACAATATTTAGTACTAATTGTGTCCTCATTGCTACATGTCAATCCTTTTACTTTTCCTTGATTGGCTCCCTTCCCCTAAGCATATGTTCTAACTCTTGCCCTATTTCATGAAAACACTTATAATGATATCACAACACAGTACCACCAGGAAATTTTTTTAAACATACATTACAGTGAAAGCATTGAATCCATCAATCTGAAGCTTCTTTAATACTTCGAACTACAAAATTCCATTAGATACTCTCCTACTTGAATTTTCTTGACACTGCTCTTCTCTAGTTCTCCTTCCTGTGTGGCTACTCTTTAGTCTCCTTTGTTGAAAAATCATTAATCTCCCAACCCTTATTTATGAGTGTAACAGTGAAACTGTACTGGATCTTCTCTTCTTTCTCTATATTATTTGTTGATAATATTTTCAGCTTTCATGGACTCAGACATAATACCTAGGCAGAGATCTCTTAAATCTATGGATCCAGTAACAGTTTTTCAAAGTCTAGTTCTACATCACTAGCTACCTATTAGATATCTCCATCTGAATGTCCTCTGGACATCTCCAATTTCAATTCTGTCCAAAACAGAACCCATTATCTTTTCTCCCAACTTTTCTTCCCTTCCTAACTTGTCTGTTTCTCCTGAAGACACCACGACCCTTCACTTCTATATCAAATTGTTATTCCTTTCTGATTCTTTCACTACAACATTTCTTATAATCATCTATATGCCTCTATCCACTCTCATATCCATCATTCTAGCTCAGGCCCACATTATTACCTACCTGAACTACCACAATAACATTATTTTTGTCCCTTCCTTTTTCACCTTTCCCATGAATTCTTCACAAAGCAATGAAATTGCTGTTTCTAGAAGACTCATCTGACCATGCTCAGGAGCTGTCAATGACTTCCTTTTTCCCTATGGGAAAAAAGACAAACTCCTCTGTTTAATACAAAGCCTTTAACAATATGGTTCCAACATGGTTTTCCAAGCTTCCTGCATATTTTTCTCTTTCACACCATCTGTGTTCCAGCCAAAGAGGGCAATTTATTGCTCCCCATACCTGATGGTCATTTCCCATTTCCCTTCCTTGGCAAAAGCTTTTCTCCATGTCTGGAATGAATTCCCTCCTCATTTTTTCTTCATAAAATTATTAGTTTCTTTCAAAGCTCAGCTCAAGATTCACTTTCTATTGGAAGCCTATCTTCATGTCTCCTATCTTCACCACTCCTCCTGCATATAACTTTGTATCAATCTAGTACACATTTTGTATTTACTTGTTTGAGCACATATTGCTATCCTATACCTCCTCCCAACTTTGAGAAAATAAGTACTGTGTAATTTTTATCTTTGTACCCTCAGCATCTACCTTGTGTTTTAAAAAATCAGAAAGACAAACAGAGACAAAAGGAGATGGAGAGACAGAGGGAGGTGAGGAGGGGAAGGGAGAGGAGAAAAAAAGAGGGAAGAAGGAAAAAGAGGGAGGGAGGGAGAAAGAAAAAATGGATTGATCACCTAACCTATACCCACTGTAATCAATTTTTTTTAATTTGATATGGAAATGCAAAAGATGAAGACAACACTAACAAGTTAAGAATAAGGTAACCTATATGTAGCATGGTCCCTTGAACACAGTAGGTATTAATAAAATGTTGACTAATTGTCCACTGAAGTCAGACAGCTAGGAAGCTACTTTTGAAATTAAAGGGTATTTTTAGCTTTAAATAAAAGGGAAACATAAGAAATTGGCTTTTGAACCTTCTAGGAACTTTTCTTTTTTTTCCCTTTTGATAGATTTTCAGAATATTTGCCCCCTAAAATGTCATTTCTTCGTTTCCAGATTGTATACTCTCTCTAGTTTCTTATTTATGTGTAGTTTAAAATATATTATTACTGTGATGACTCAGTGCTGATTGTTCTCTGTAACACAACCTCCTCAGACATCATCTGCAAAGATCCTTAATATGCTATTTACCCTCATTCAGGGAACATTCACGGAGATGTCACTTTTGACCAGACTTCAACCAGCTTTATCCTTCCTCCTTGAAATAGTTCCATTCACCATTTTTCTTTGCTTGGAATCCCTTGTCTAATTTTCATATTTAACCAAAATGAGTTAATTTTATAAGGATCATTTATTAAAATAAATATATATATGCATGAATATATATTCTCATTATAGTCTTCAATCCCTTCCTGAAAGTTCAATTATTTTTTTCCAGAGCATTTTTTTCCTTATAGATTCATTAGGGAAATAGAAACAGTCCTCCACATGCCACTAATACATAATCTCTTTCTCTCTCTCTCTCTCTCTCTCTCTCTCTCTCTCTCTCTCTCTCTCTCTCTCTCTCTCTCTCTCTTTCACACACACACACACACACACACACACACACTTAACTCATACTCACACTCACGTACCACATACTTTCAGCACTATATGGGCACATACTGCTGCTAGAAGTTCTCTTAACTTTACACCAGTACAGGTGTTTGTATGATGTTTGTTCCTTTTTACTAGTGTATAAAATGGTAATAATTAACTTGCAGATTATTCTTTTTGTTCTTTCCCTCATCTACACCCATACAAGAATCACACTGACTTCTTTCTTCTAGTCTTCCTACATGGCACCTCCCCAATTTTAAGAGACTTTTCGAAAATAATTGCCAGTGCTTCACTAAGTTGGTTAGCTAATTCCCTTAGCACCCTGGTGAGTATGTCATCCAGAGCTACAGGAATGATACAATTCAGTAATTTGAGAGGAAATTGGGGTCAGATTCTCTGCAGCATCTTGGATTTTTTTTCTCACTTTCTTTGCTATTTTCCTCCATTTCTAGTATTTTTCCATTTTCTTTACAGCTCTTCTATACACAGCTTTTTCAGGCTTTGATTTTCTCTCAAACTGATGTGTTTTCTCAGGCTTTCAACACTCTTGGAGCTTCTATCTAACACTCCTCTTTCTCCCACTAATTAGGTAAACAGTCTCACCTTTTCAGCCACTAACACGTTATCATTGAAAGGAATATTCTAGTGTGTCAAGTTATCTTGAAAATCTTTTGCCTCTTTGGACAACAACACAATCCTAATAGTCTTTGGATGAGAGCTAAAATGTGTTATTTATTTCCGGTATGAAGGAATATAAACACGGTGGGATTGCTTCATGCAATCTGACCTTCTAAAGGTTATTGAAAAGGGAAATTGTTCATGTCAGTGTGCTTTTTCCTCTTTAAAAAATGAAATCCTACAAATTTAAACAACTTTCATCAACAGCAAAACATAAAGAATCTTAGCACAATAAAACTGAAGTAGACAAGCACATCTTCTTTAATTGACTATTTGGCCATATTCCTAAAAGAATCAAAAATGTAATTTTATAATTTGGATGTTTAATGTTATAAGTATAAGAAGTTATAAGGTTTGGCAATAGGAGGCTATGTGAATGTGATTTTTTTAAAAAAAATAGACCACAAATATCCTTAGACTGTCACTATTTTAGAGTTGGAAGTGACCTTAGCCATTACCTTAGTCCACAGATATGAAGTGATTTGTGTAATGCCACAAAGCTTGCAAGAGTTATATGTGTGACTGAAACCTGGGTGTCTCAATATCAGTTCCAATATTCTTTCAACTATACCAAGATTTAATGTGTTAGGACACTGTTTTCCCTTTCAAACAGTTTTTTTTTTTTAATAAGAAACTGCTAACCATAAATTCAGGCTTTAAAAAAAATCTTAATTGTAAATTTAGTTCAATTTGATTTGACGTCAAGTAAAAATATCTTATTTGACCACCATGACCCAACTCCTTCCTATGAGTGATCTTAACTAGTTTCTTAACTTTAGTGTGTACACAATCCTCTAAGAACCAAATCATTATTACATAAAATCAATATACATAAAGCATTTTAACCACTCAGTCAAAAATTAATACAAATTTGGGACTCAACTATTCCAAAATAAAGGCTTCTCAAGGCTTTTTATAAAGCCAAGATTTTGTTATCAGTGATATAAGAACATAAGTAATTTCACAATGATTGAGACTCTGTATTTCTCTTTATCATTTATGAAACATTGAATGCATCAAAGGTAATAAAAACACCATTCAGTTATCAAAAATTCACCTAAGGTTTGAACTGGAAAAATTCATGAACTGAATGACAAAAGATATATAGGGAACTTTTAAAATAATAAGAAATGGGACTCTAAACTGGGGGGAGTGGAACAAATATTGTGAAGTGTTCATGTCATTATTTCCCCCAGCTATTACCACTTGGAAAACTCATAGTCCTCTGTATTGCATTATAGTTAACCTGTAATAACTGACTAATTTCTATTGATAGTCAGAGCTGTGATGGCTTCAATAAACATAATTTTCACTTCCTAGTGAAGCCTTCACAGGATAAAGATCGCAAACCATCTGCACTAAATAAGCCAGCATTTGACTTAGGAATCGTCTTCCAACATAGGCAACTTTACTAATGGAAGGCAACATGAAATATTAATCATTGAAAATACTGTTCACTTTTGAACAATGTTATTAAAATATTTGTGAAAGTTTTCTTTCTATGTTCAGAATGGTGGTTAATTTGTGTGCCCCCAAATATATAACTTTGCCTTCTAAGAATATGATTTTAAAGAATTGTTACATTTTATACATACTGTCTGATGTAGACACAAATGGTGCTCTATAAGGGTTAGTAAGGGTCACTTTTCCAGGCTCTTGGAAAGCCTTGAGGGTATCCTAATGCCCTTTTCCCATTAACATACCAAAAGAATTGCTTTTGTCTCCCTTATCCTGTGTTCCTTTTCCTGTTATTCATCTTCCTAATCTTGTCCCTAAATCTCCAACCCCCATTAGAAACAATAAAAATTACATCATCATCCTACAGCCTGTGTATGTAAGTCTGATCCTTTTCTTATATCACTGCCTTTGTTTAGCTCCTTGCTAAATCTCAGGTCCATGTGCTTTTGCGTCAATAAAGTTCCCCATTGGGAGTGAATTCTTTCACATCTGAACCAGCGCTAACAATTCTGAAACCCAACATATCCATATGTATGTAAATATATTTCTAGGAATGTTTGTTTTTACATCACCTATACTTAACACTATATATCTTCCCCTACCTCCTTCCACACAACCATCTCTAAAAACAAACTACAAAAAGGAGGGAGGGAAATTAAATAATACTAACCAATATACTGAGAAGGTCTGATGAAATATGTGATATTCCACACTCATCATCCCTCACTTCTGAAAGAAGCAGGGGGAAAAGTCTCGCAGCTCTTCCTTGGGGACTAGATCAGACAGCAAATTTTCACAGTATTCAATTTTAATTATTTTGTTGTTCATACTATTTATATTGTTGTAATAATTTTGCATGCTGCTTCCCTGGTTCTACTTTTTTCATGTTTCTTCAATTCATATAATTCTTTCCATGCTACTCAGTATTCATCATTTTCATCATTTCTTACAACATAGTATTATTTTATTATACTCATAACCCACAATTTACTTCTTAATCAATGGATATCTACTTCATTTCCAGATTTTTACTACCACAAAAAGTGCTGCTACAAATTCTCTGGTTTAATATATTTTATTTATTTGCTTGTTTGTCATTGTCCTCCTTGGAATATCTACCTAGCAGCCAAATGCATGGGCCAAAAGGTAAAAACAAACATTGTATTCACTCTTTAAATGATTACAAATTGCTTTCCAGGATGGATGGACCAATTCACAACTCCAATGAAAATCTGTTAGAGTACTAATCTTTCCATGATTTTTCCAAAAATAACTACTCAGATATTTATCATCTTTCACAATTTCATGGATATGAGGTAACAGTTCAGTTTGATTTCATTATTCTTATTTTAGAGATTTGGAGCTTTCATTTGTATGATTATGAATATTTTTTCATTTGAGAATAATTTATTTATATCTTCTGAATATTTATTTATGGAGGAATAACATTTGTTTTTATGTATTTCTGTTAGTTGTCTGTATCTCTTAGATATCAGACCTTTATCAGAAATATGTGATAAAAAGATTATTTTTTTCTAATCAACAGTTTCTTGTTGACTTGCTTTTCAATATCAGGGAATAAAAATTAACTCTTTTAATCCTCTGTAACAGCTTCTACAATTGGTTAATTTAAGGATTTGTCCTCTATTCCTAACTGATATATTATCTGATTTTCTCTTTCTTTTTTATGATTTACTTGTCATTATAATTATATCCATTTTGAATACATTATAGTTTATTGTATGATATATTTGTTAAAAAAAATTTTTTTCAGCTTGCTTTCCAGTTTTACTAACAATTCTTGTCAAATAGGGAGTTCTTTCTTAGTTGCTTTTGTACTTCAAGTTTGTAAAATATTTATTTTATTTCAATTTATCCTCAAAGCCATGCTTGGAGCTAAGTATAATTATTATCCCCATTTTTCAGTTGAAGAAACTGAGGAAGGGGTAATTTAAGTAATAGATTTGGAGTCAAAGAGATAATAAATGTCTGAGGCAGGATTTGAACTCAAGTCTTCCTGACTACAAATCCCAGCACTCCATCTACTATGTTTCTGTACAAAAATAATTATGATCACTGCTAGTTTATAAAATAGTTTGAAGTCTGGATGTGCTATTGGCCCTTCACTCTCATTTTTTATTTTCATTATTTCCACAGATATTTCTGGTATTTTGTTCTTCCTTATTCATTTGTCTACCTTTATCAATAGTAACTGTTGCTCTTTCCCTCCCAGCGTGATTTATTTATTTTTTTCTTTTGCTTATTAAAAAGTCCATTCCATAATTATTTCTTAGAGAGACTTATTCACTCAATGGCCTGTCCTCACTCTAAGTGAGTATCTGAAAAGGCCAAGGTCTCCTATTGTACCCTGGACCTTCTTCAGTCATCCTGATGAATATCTGGTAGCTGCATCCAGATCACTCAGGAGGGGAAAGTGAGGCTAGTAACCTTGCACAGGCCTCCCTCACTCAAAACAAAGTCAAGTGCAAGTCATATCATCATTTCTCTGACGTCATGGTCTACTTCAAAAATGAAGGAAGAACACAGTCTACCTTTATAACTTATTTCTTTTGTAGTTTGGTTGCTTTAGAATTAAAATTACAAATTATATTCAATAATATTGTTATTTGTATTATATTAGTATAACATGGCCATATATATTGAATATTCATTCAATTAGTGTAGCTGATCTGTATTTCTTTAAGACTTTTTTTTATAACAGCATCTATGTACTGAGTGTGGTTTGACAGAAAGTCAGTTTGACAGAAATGTTTTATAATTATTGTAAATGGTATTTCCATATCTTTTATTGACTTTACCTTAGAATTTTCTTATTTATTATTGTTACATAGAAAATAATATAGACTTTTTCGTGAATTTATTTTATAGCCTTCAAGCCAACCAAAGCCACTGTCTCAATTAGTTTATTGCTTATTCCCTAATATTTTCTAATCTATCACCATGTCATTAACAAATATTTGGATTTTTTTCTCCTCTTTGCTGACCTTTATGTATTTGATATCTCCCTCCAGTCTCATTGCTATTGATAGTTTTATGGCAAATAAAAGGGTAAAAGGACATCCTTGCTTTATTCCTACATTTATTGGGAAAACTTCTAGTGTTTAATGCTTATATATAATATGAGCTTTTGATTTTAAATATATTCTTTTATCAAATTAAAATAAATTTTCTCATAGCCATGGTTTTTTAAAAAAAAGCAAAATTAAGTGTTGCACTTCTCCATTTTTATTAATCTCTTGATATAATCATGTGATAGGTTTTTTATGCTTTTAATATGACTAAAGTTTTTTTTGTTTTGTTTTTATATGACTAATGGATTTCCTAATGTTGCATCTCTGGTACAAATTCACAACTTAATCATAATGACTGCTTTTTTGGTAATATTAATGTTATCATGGATTTACACTTTTTGAATCAGTATTCATTTATGATATGTGCCTGTAGTTCTATCATTTATCCTCCACTCTCAAGGAATTATAGAATTTCTGTGGTGTGCTGAGAAGTTTAGCCTTGCCCAGGGACACAGTTAATATATGCTAGAGAAAAAATTTTAACCTATTTTGAAAACTGAAGATCAACCAATCTACTATGTTCTGCCTCTCTTGTACACATATCTTAGTTAACATGCAAATGATAAATTGACATAAATTTGTGAAGACAACTTAGACTAAGCTTCACAGTTATTTCTTCAACCCTCAAGTTCCTACTGGAAAGTTACTGTCTGATCTCCTCCTCCTCTAGCTGCTTTTGACCTTCCTTTTTTTTCACTTCACACAACATGAAATGTTTAATTGCCTTGTTAAGGAAGGTTGGCAGCTGACAATTGTTTTGTTCATAATCATAGAGCAGATAATGTCTTGTCCATGAGAGTGAGGATTCTAATGATTCAGAGGTTGACAGAGTCTCATACTTGATTGTGCACAATGTACTTCATGATTTGAGCTTGTCATTTTCATTCTGTGAGGGAAAAAAAGCTCTTATCCCTTCATGGTACACTTCACTATCAGTGTATAATTATATCTTGATGTTTCCTATGATTTATGTCTTGTTCCACTGATCTGAAAGATTTTAAACACATTTCTGTATTTCATAAAATATTTTCTCTTAAAAATAATGAATTTCTCATGTTTCTTATTTTTACATAATTTACTGTTTGTGTGATTTATTACTAACACTGATAATTCCATATGAGAAAGAAAGCTCTTAATGTGATTTAAAGCTAAATCTGAAGCAGTGACATAGACTCAACTACAGATAAGTGATCCCGACAAGCAGGAAAACATGGATTCTTACATCTATCACTGATTATTATAGGTATTTTCCCTCAATGGAGGCTCAGTTATTCTAGCACTAAAAGGAAGCTTAGAGTCAGGATTTGAGACACCTTTAAAAGAAGCAATGTGGTGAAGTGAAAAGTGCATTGAAACAGGAGTCAAAAGATTGACTCCTTTTTGTCACAAGAAACTGTGTGACCTTGGGAAAGTCACAATTGTTTTGAAACTCATTTTCTTTACCCTAAAAATGGAAGAGTTTGGACTAGATGACTTCTAAATTCTCTCCAAAATATTCTGTTTCACTCTCTTTTCATTGTTTATCCAGTCGTGTGTGTGTGTGTGTGTGTGTGTGTGTTCCAAATAGAGACTGAGTTCCATTATATCTGAAAAGTAGATAGAAAATACATACTTTGGGTTTTTTCTTGATGAACTAGAGAACATCCAAAGGAAGGTGACCAAGTTGATAAATGGCCTTAAAACTATGCTATGTTCTATTTGCAACGAAATTTTTTAATGATTACCATTATGAAAAGGGAGTGGATACATTCAATTTGGTTATAGAAGGTGGAGAAAGGGGAGGGAAAAGGGTAGGGAAAGGAGTAAGGGAGAGAGATACACAGAGACAGAGACAGACAGACTCAGAAACAGAGACAGAGAGTGAATAATAAAGTTTGAGGGACTATGTTAAGTGTTTAAAAATATCCTATCATGATCTTCACAATAACACAGAGAGGTAGATATTGTTAATTTACATTGAAGCAACTGAGGCAAACAGAGGCTTAGTGACTTGTCCTGGATCGTGGAGCTAGAAGTCACACAAACAGGAGCAGCGGTTGGAGGAGAGGAGAAAGAGAAAGAGATGGAAACAAATAGACATTTAATAGGAATATTGGCACAACTTGCACATGGACTACAGGTGTAATTTTCAACTCAGTGTATTATCTAAACTTATAAATATAAGAGAACATACAAACATATAGATTGATAAGAAATGATTCCAATGTAAGTGTAATAGAATATATTTTAATCTTAAATTTTATTTTATTAAAAAATTATTTTAGCTTCTGAATTCTCTCTCTTTTGTTCTGTTCCTATGGAGAAGGGAAGAAATACAATACCTGTGATACAATTGAAGTCATGCAAAATGTTTTTCCAAATAAACCATGTTACAAAAGAAAAAAAAGAAAAATAAAGTGAAAAAAAATATGCTTCAATCTGCAATTAGAGTTCATTAGTTCTTTCTCTAAAGGTAGATAGCATTTTTCAGCAAGAGCCATTTGGAATTGTCTTGGATCATTGTATTGACCAGAGTAGCTAAGTCTTTCACAGTAGATTGTCATTACAATATTGCTGTTATGTGCACACTGTTCTCCTTAATCTGATCACTTCACTTTACTGAAGCTCATATAAGTCTTTGCAACTTTTTTTTAAAACCACCCACTTCATCATTCCTTACTGTTCAATAGTATTCCATTACGATCATGTACCACAATTTGTTTAGTCATTCATCAGTTAATGGGCAGCCCCTCAGTTTCCAATTCTACGATATCACAAAAAGAGTTGTAATTTTTTAAAATTATTTTTTAATGTTTAACAATCACTGCCATACAATTGAGATTTTATACCCCCCCCTTCCCTCCCCACGACTGCATACAATTCTGTATAGGTTCAACACATACTTTCCTATTGAGTATATTTTCACTATAGTCATGCTATGTAGTCAGACTAAAATAAATGAAAGAAATCATATAACAAATCAAAACATGATACACAAAAACATACACATACACAAACATGATCTGCTATATTTTGCGAATTACTTCCATATTTCTTTCTCTGAATGTGGAAGGCATTTTGCCTTAGAGAACCACCTTTGGGATTTTTTTTTTTTAAGAAGTTCTTGCGTTATTACGAAATTCCAAGTCTACCAGAAAAAACTCTCACACACTGTGGTCGTTGCTGTGCACAAAGTTCTCCTGGTTCTGCTCCTTTCATTCAGCATCAGGTCATATAAGTCCTTCCAGGCCTCTCTGAAATCCTCTTGTTCATCATTTCTTATGGCACAATAGTACTCCATTACATTCATATACCATAATTTATTCAGCCATTCCCCATTGAGGGGCATCCCCTTGACTTCCAGTTTTTGGCAACTACAAAGAGTACTGGTATAAATATTTTTGTACATGTGGGACCCTATCCCACTTTTATGATCTTTTGGGGATACAGTCCTCGTAGCGATATTGCTGGGTCAAAGGGTAGGCACATTTTTGTAGCCCTTTGGGCATGGTTCCAAATTGCTCTCCAGAATGGTTGGATGCGCTCACAACTCCACCAACAATGAATTAGTGTTCCAACTCTCCCACATCCTCTCCAGCATTTATCATTTTCTTGTTCTGTCATGTTTGCCAATCTTATAGGTGTGATGTGGTACCTCAGAGTTGTTTTGATTGGCATCTCTCTAATCAATAGTGATTTAGAGCATTTCTTCATATGATTATAGATATCTTTAATTTCTTCTTCCGAAAATTGCCTGTTCATATCCTTTGACCATTTATCAATTGGGGAGTGACTTGTATGATTATACATTTGAGTCAGTTCTCTATATATTCTGGAAATGAGGCCTTTATCCCCGAGCTCAGCTGTAAAAATTCTTTCCTAATTTACTACATCCCTCTAGATTTTCATTGCATTGGGTTTGGTTGTGCAAAAACTTCTCAGTTTAATGTAATCAAAGTTATCCATTTTGCATTTCATAATGCTTTCTATCTCTCCTTCAGTAAAGAATTCTTCCCTTCTTCATAAATCTGATAAATACACTATTCCTTGCTTCTCCAGTTTATTCATGGTATCAAACTTTATACCTAAATCATGTACCCATTTGGACTTTATTCTTGTGTACGGTGTCAGGTATGGGTCTATGCCTAATTTCCGCCACACTGTTATCCAGTTTTCCCAGCAATTTTTGTCAAACAGTGAGTTCTTATCCCAGAAGCTGGGGTCCTTGGGTTTATCAAACAGAAGGTTGCTATATTCCTTGCCTACTGCGTCTTGAGTGCCAAGTCTATTCCACTTGTCTGCCTCTCTGTTTCTTAGCCAATACGAAGTGGTTTTGATAATTGCTGCTTTATAGTAGAGTTTGAGGTCTGCTAGCGCTAGGCCACCTTCCCAAGCATTTCTTTTCATTAGTCCCTTTGATATTCTGGACCTTTTGTTTTTCCAAATGAATTTTGATATTATTTTATCCAGCTCTACAAAATAATTGTCTGATAGTTTAATTGGTATGGCACTAAATAAGTAAATTAATTTAGGTAGAATTGTTATTTTTATTATATTAGCATGGCCTACCCATGAGCAACTAATGTTTTTCCACTTACTTAAATCTGACTTTATTTGTGCAAAAAGTGTCTTGTAATTATGTTCATATACTCCCTGGGTTTGTTTTGGCAGGTAAACTCCTAAGTATTTTATACTGTCTACCCTAGCTTTAAATGGGATTTCTCTTTCTATCTCTTGCTTTTGGACTTTGTTGCTAATATATAGGAATGCAGAAGATTTGTGTGGGTTTATTTTGTAACCTGCAACTTTGCCAAAGTTGTTTATTAATTCTAGTAATTTTTTACTTGAATCTCTGGGATTCTCTAAGTAAATCATCGTATCATCTGCAAAGAGTGATAACTTAGTTTCTTCTTTGGCTATTCTTATTCCTTCAATATCTTTATCTTGTCTAATGCTACAGCTAACATTTCTAGTACCATATTGAATAATAGTGGTGATAATAGACAACCTTGTTTCACCCCTGATCTTATTGGGAATGCATCTAGCTTATCCCCATTGCATATAATGCTTCCTGAAGGTTTTAGATAGATACTGCTTATTATTTTATGGAAAGTTCCCTTTATTCCTACGTTCTCCAGTGTTTTTAGTAGGAATGGGTGTTGTATTTTGTCAAAAGCTTTTTCTGCATCTATTGAGATAATCATGTGGTTTTTGTTAGCTTTGTTGTTGATGTGATCGATAATGCTAACAGTTTGCCTAATATTGAACCAGCCCTGTAATCCTGGTATGAATCCTACCTGATCATAATGTATTAATCTCGTGATAAGATGCTGTATTCGTTTTGCTAAAATCTTATTTAAAATTTTTGCATCTGTATTCATTAGGGAAATTGGTCTATAATTTTCTTTCTCTGTTTTGTCTCTTCCTGGTTTGGGTATCAAAACCATATTTGTATCATAGAAAGAATTTGGGAGGACTCCTTCTTCCCCAATTTTCAAAAGTAGTCTATATAGTATTGGAATTAAATGTTCTTTAAATGTTTGATAGTATTCACTTGTGAATCCATCTGGCCCTGGAGATTTTTTCTTAGGGAGTACATTGATGGCTTGTTCAATTTCTTTTTCTGAGATAGGGTGGTTTAAGTATTCAACTTCCTCTTCTGTTAATCTGGGCAATTTGTATTTTTTCAAATATTCATCAATCTAGTTTAAATTATCGAATTTGTGGGCATAAAGTTGGGCAAAGTAGTTTCTAATTATTGTTTTAATTTCCTCCCACTTGGAGGTGAGTTCACCCCTTTCATTTGTAATATTAGTAATTTGATTTTCTTCTTTCTTTTTTTTAATCAGATTGACCAAAGGTTTATCAATTTTATTAGTTTTTTCATAAAACCAACTATTGGTTTTATTTATTAATTCAAGTTTTCTTAATTTCAATTTTATTAATCTCTCCTTTGTTTTCAGTATTTCTAATTTGGTATTTACCTGGAGATTTTCAATTTGTTCTTTTTCTAGCTTTTTCAACTGCAAGCCCGAGTCATTGATCTCCTCTTTCTCTATTTTATTTATGTAAGCATTCAAAGATATAAAACTTCCCCTAATAACTGCTTTTGCAGTATCCCATAAGATTTGGTATGTTGTCTCACTATTGTCATTCTCTTGAATGAAATTGTTGATTGTTTTTATGATTTCTTCTTTAACCCAACCCTCCTTTAGGATTAGATTATTTAGTTTCCAATTCATTTTTGGTTTATCTTTCCATAGCCTCTTATTACATGTAATTTTTAATGCATTATGATCTGAGAAGGATGCATTGATTATCTCTACCTTTCTGCACTGAATTGTGAGATTTTTATGTCCTAGTACATGGTCAATTTTTGTAAATGTTCCATGTACCGCTGAGAAAAAAGTATATTCCTTTCTATTCCCATTTAATTTTCTCCAAAGATCTATCATATCTACCTTATCCAGAGTTTTATTTACCTCCTTAACCTCTTTCTTGTTTATTTTGAGGTTAGATTAATCGAGTTCAGAGAGGGGGAGGTTGAGGTCCCCCACTAGTATAGTTTTGCTATCAATTTCTTCCTTCAACTCCCCCAACCTCTCCTCTAAGAATCTGGATGCTATACCACTTGGAGCATACATGTTTAGTAATGATATTGCTTCATTGTCTATGGTGCCTTTTAGCAGGATATAGTTTCCATCCTTATCCTTTTTGATTAGATCTATTTCTGCTTTTGCTTTGTCTGAGATTAGGATTGCTACTCCTGCCTTTCTTACATGAGCTGAAGCACAATATATTCTGCTCCATCCTTTGACCTTTATCCTATGTGTATCCCCCCGTTTCAAATGTGTTTCTTGTAAGCAGCATATTGTTGGATTATGGCTTTTAATCCATTCTGCTATCCGTCTCCGTTTTATGGGAGAGTTCATTCCATTCACATTCACAGTTATGATTACAATCTGTGTATTTCCCTCCATCCTCTTTCCCACCATTTGTGCTTTTAGCTCTCCTGTCTCCTTTCCCCTCCTCAATAGTATCCACTTTTTCCCCCTCCTCCTGCAGCCTTCCCCTCCTTCTTTCAGCCCCCCTCCCTTTTACTCCCCTTTGCTCTTATTGCTTCTTCCCTCCCTTTTAGCCTCCCTCCCCTTTCTTCCCCCTTACCCTCCTACTACCTATAGAGCTAGTTAGGCTTATCTACTTAAGATTATTGTTCCCTCCTTTGAACAAATCAGATGAGAGTACCTCTCAAACAATGCTCATCTCCCTCCCCTCCTTCCCTCTACTATAGTTTTGTACTTCTTCCTGTGATATAATTTGCCATTTTCTGCTTACCCCTTTTCACACCTCCTATTACAATCCCTTCTCATACTTAAATCATATTTTTGACATGACATAATTTACTTTATACCCGTTCCCTCTACATATATCCCTTTTATCATAATAGCTGCACAGTTCTCAAGATTTACAAGTATCATCTTCCCTTATAGGGAGGTAAACAGTTTGCCCTAATTGAGTAGCAAGTTTTTGTTTTTGTTTTTTCCCTCCTGTTTACCTTTTTATGATTCTCTTGAGACCTGCATTTGAAGATCAAATTGTCTATTGAGTTCTGGCATTTTGGTCAGGAAGCTCTGGAAATCCCTTATTTCGTTGAATGACTTTCTCCTTGCCTGAAATGCTATGCTGAACTTTGCTGGGTTGCTGATCCTTGGTTGAAGTCCCAACTCCTTTGCCTTACGGAATATTGGGTTCCAATTCTTTCAGTCTTTTAATGTAGAAGCTGCAAGGTCCTGTGTGATCCTGACTATGTGTCCTTGATATTTGAATTGTTTCTTTCTGGCTGCTTGTAGTATTTTCTCCTTCACTTGATAGCTCTGGAATTTGGCAACTATATTTCTTGGGGTTTTGAGTTTGGGATCCCTTTCGGGAGGGGAACGGTGGATTCTTTCGATGACAATTTTGCCCTCTGAGTCTAGTACTTCTGGTCAGTTTTCCTTGATGATTTCCTGGAAGATATTGTCCAGACTCTTTTCTTCATCATGGGTTTCTGGCAGGCCAATAATTCTTAAATTTTCTCTCCTGGATCTATTTTCCAGGTCAGTTGTTTTTCCAATTAAATATTTTACATTTTCTTCTATCTTTTCATTCTTTAGATTTTGTTTCACTGATTCTTGTTGCCTCATTGAGTCATTAGTTTCTACTTGCCCAATTCTAATCTTCACCGTATTGTTTTCTTCAGTTAGCTTTTACATCTCCTTTCCCATCTGACCAATTTTTCCCTTTAAGGAGCTATTTTCTCCATTTAATTTTTGTACTTCTTTTTCCATTCGACCAATTTTCCCAGTTAGGTTTTGGGTTTCCTTTTCCATCTGATCAATTTTCCCAATTAGGTTTTGGGTTTCCTTTTCCATTTGATTAACTCTTCCTTTTAGGGAATTATTGTCTCCAGTTAATTTTTGAACTTCCTTTTTCATTTGTTCAATTTTCCTTTTCAGAGTGATGTTCTCATCAGTGAATTCTTTTTTTATAATTTTAAAATCATTGGCCAGTTTTTCTTTTATTTCCTTCTTCAGATGTTCCAGGTAATCTAGTTGTGCTTGCGAGAAATTCATAGTCCCTTCTGAGGTTTCACATGGAAGTACAGTCTCAGCTCTGACCTCTTTGGTGTTTGTGTTTTGGTCCTTATCCCCATAGAAATTCTATGGTTTTTTCACTTTTCGTCTGCTTTTTCCTATTCATGATGTTGGCTGAGTGTTGTAGGTTCTGGTTCTTTCAGTCAGAAGGTACAGATATTTAAGTTGAGCTGATGTGTGTCTAGGCTAAAAGCAGGCTTTTGTTTTTTTGTTTCCCAGATCAACCCTGGGGTTAACTTGTTAGGTGTGTGGGAGGGGTGGTCTGGTCTCAGGAGATCTCCTCAGCTGGGGATGGTGATCCCAGCTTCCCAATTGTCTTCCCTTTTCCCCTGGAGGGCTGAGGCACGCCTAGAAGCTAATGCATGTTCCCGCCCCCCCTGGGGCTCGTCTCCAGGCACTGAGGCTTGCCTGGGTCTCAGTGCAAATTTTCTCTACCCTGGGTTGTCTGTCCTTCCAGATCGCCTCCGCCACAGTAGGAAGAATCCCTCTTTGCTATTTTTCTAGCCTCTGGTGTTATGAGACTATTTGCCCCCTTCTGCTGTTCCTGCTGATCCAGGATTTATCTGGGGAAGTATTTTATGGTTCTTTCACGGTCATCAGAGGGGAGCAGAGAGCATTTACTGATCACTCTGCCATCCTGGTTCCTGGAAGTTCAAGTAGATGACTTACCGAAGTTTAGTCTTCAGGCTGAAGGTTTCAAGGGCTGCTGCGCTGATATCTGGCGCTCAGCGGCTCTCACTGGCTCGGTTTGGCTTGTCTCCTGCTCCGCTGGTTTCGCCTGCCACTCTCGGGCTTCTCAGGTCCCTTCTGCCCTGCTGCACTGACCGCGCTGCACTGTGCGCTGGGGACTTACCCCCGTGGAACAGATCCTTCCCGTGGACCTTCCAGTCCAACCTGGGCTCTGAATCTGTCAAAGTCTGTCACCCACTGGATTCTACACCTCCAAAGTCTGGTCAGATTCTCCTTTCAGAGATATCCAGAGGAGTTTGTCCAGGAGCTTAGGTGAGTCGTTGCTTTCACTCCACCATTTTGGCTCCGCCCCCTCAAAGATTCAAGTAAAAGGCTATTTGAAATAATAAACAACTTTGGCAAAGTTGCAGGTTACAAAACAAACCTGCATAATCTTCTGCATTCCTATATAACAGCAACAAAGTCCAACAGCAAGAGGTAGAAAGAGAAATCCCATTAAAAGCTAAGGTAGACACTATAAAATGTTTGGGAGTATACCTGCCAAAACAAACCCAGGGGCTATATGAATACAACTACAAAACTGTTTTCACACAAATAAAGTCAGATATAAGTAAGTGGAAGAACATCAGTTGCTCATGGGTTGGCCGAACCAATATAATAAAAATGACAATTCTACCTAAATTAATTTACTTATTTAGTGTCATACCAATTGAACGATCAGACAATTATTTTCTAGAGCTGGAAAAAATGATATCAAAATTCATCTGGAAGAACAAAAGATCTAGAATAGCAAGGGGACTAATGAAAAGAAATGCTAGGGAAGGTGGCCTAGTGCTACCAGACCTCAAATTGTATTATAAAGCAGCAATTATCAAAACCATTTGGTACTGGCTAAGAAACAGAAGGGTAGACAAGTAGAATAAGCTAGGTACTCAAGACACACTACACAATGAATATAGCAATCTACTATTTGATAAACCCAAGGACCCCAGCTTCTGAGATAAAAACTCACTGTTTGACAAAAATTGCTGGGAAAACTGGGTAAAAGTGTGGCAGAAACTAGGCAAAGACCAATGCCTGACACCATAAACAAGAATAAAGTCCAAATGGGTACACGATCTAGGTATCAAAATTGATACCATGGACAACCTGGAGGAATAAAGAATAGTGTATTTAGCAGATTTATGGACAACGGAAGAATTTTTGACTAAAGAAGAGATATAAAGCATTATGAAGTACAAAATGGATAATTTTGATAGCACTAAAATGAAAAGTTTTTGCACAACCAAACTCAATGCAACCAAAGTTCAGAGGGATGTGGAAAACTGGGAAAGAATTTTTACAGCTACTGCTGGTGATAACGGCCTCATTTCTAGAATATATAGAGAATTGAGTCAAATGTACAAAAATACAAGTCATTACACAATGGATAAATGGTTAAAGGATATGAACAGGCAATTTTCAGAGGAAGAAATTAAAGCTATCTGTAGTCATATGAAAAGATGTTCTAAATCACTTTTGATTAGAGAGATGCAAAACAAAACAACTCTGAGGTACCACATCACACCTATCAGATTGGCAAACATGACAGAACAGGAAGATGATAAATGTTGGTGAGGATGTGGGAGATTTGGAACACTAATGCACAGTTGGTGGAGCTGTGAGCTTATCCAACCATTCTGGAAAGCAATTAGGAACTATGCCCAAAGGGCTACAAAAATGTGCATATCCTTTGACCCAGCAATAGCACTTCTAGGACTATATCCCAAAGAGATCATAAAAATGGGAAAGGGTCCCACAAGTACAAAAATATTTATAGCAGTGTTCTTTGTCATGGCCAAAAACTGGAAACCAAGGAGACACCTATCAATTGGGGAATGGCTGAACATGTTGTGGTATATGAATGTAATGGAATACTGTTGTGCTGTAAGAAATGATGAGCAGGAAGACTGCAGAGAGATCTGGAATTACTTATATGATCTGATGCTAAGGGAAAGGAGCAGAACCAGGAGAACTTTGTGCACAGCAAGGACCACAGTGTGTGAGATTTTTTTCTGGTAGACTTGGAACTTGGAATGCAGAAACTTAAAAGAACTCCCAATGATCTTCTAAGGCAAAATACCTTTCACATCAAGAGAAAGAACTATGGAATTCAACCACAGAATGTAGCAGATCATTTTGTGTGTGTGTGTGTGTGTGTATTGCGTTTTGGTTTGTCAGATGATTTCTCCCACTCATTTTAATTCTTCAATACAGCATGACTATAAATGAAAATGTATTTAATATGAATGTATGTGTAGAAACTATAGAAAATTGTATGCCTTCTGGGGAAGAATGGGGGAAGTAGGGGAGATGGAGGAGAGAGGGAGGGATAAATAATAATCTAAGTTATATCGTAGTGATTGTAGAACGCTGAAAATAAATAAAATTAATTAATAAAGAAAATAAATTAAGAAAAGTAGAGGAAAAATGGGGAAGAGAAATGAGGGTGATAAAAGAAAATCATGAAAATTGAGTTAACAACTTGCTAAAGGAGACCCAAAAAAATACTGAAAAAAATGATACCTTAAAAACAGACTAATCCAAATGGCAAAAGAGATCCAAAAAGCCAATGAGGAGAATAACGTTTTAAAAAGCTGAATTGGCCAAATGCAAAAGGAGGTCCAAAAGGTCACTGAAGAAACTAATTCCTTTAAAATTAGAATGGAGCAAATGGAAGCTAATGATTTTATGAGAAATTAAGAAATTATAAAACAGAACCAAAAGAATGGAAAAAAATAAAAGACAATGTGAAATATCTCACTGGAAAAACCTCTGACCTTGAAAAGAGATCCAGGAGAGAAAATTTTAAAATTATTGGACTACATGAAAACCATGATCAAAAAAAAGGGGGGCTACACATCATCTTTCAAGAAATTATCAAGGCAAACTGCCCTGATATTCTAAAACCAGAGGGTAAAATGGAAATGTAAAGAATCTACTAATTGCCTCTGGAAAGAGATCCTAATAAGAAAACTCCTAGGAACATAGTAGCCAAATTCTAGAGTTCTCATGTCAAGGACAATATATTGCAACCATCTAGAAAGAAACAATTTGAATATTGTCGAAATAAAATCAGGATAACCACAGACCTAGCAGCTTCCACATAAATGGATCAAAGGGCTTGGAATATTCTGGAGGTTAGAGGAGCTAGGTCTAAAACCAAGAATCAACTACCCAGCAATACCAAGTATAATCCTTCAGAGGAAAAAGTGAATATTCAATGAAATAGAAGCCCTCCAAGCATTCTAGATGAAAAGACCAGAGCTGAATAGAAAATTTAACTTTCAAATAAAAAGAATCAATAGAAACATGAAAAGGTAAAGAGTAAAGAGAAATCACAAGAGACTTTAGTTAAAGTTGAATTGTTTTCGTTCCTACATGGAAATATGATATTTGTAACTCATGAGACCTTTCTCAGTATTAGGATAGTTGGAGGAGATAGACAGACAGACAGACAGACAGACAGACAGACAGACAGACAGACAGACAGACAGACAGACAGATAGATAGATAGATAGATAGATAGATAGATAGATAGATAGATAGATAGATAGATAGATAGACAGACAGACACATGGCACAGGATAAGTTGAATATGAAGTGATGATGTCTAAAAAATAAAATTAAGGGGTGAGAGAGGAATATATTCAGAAGAGAAAGGGACAGATAGAATGGGGTAAATTACCTCACCTAAAAGAATTAAGAAAAGATTTCACAATGGAGGGGAAGAAGGGGGAGTTGAGAAGAAATGAGTGTTCTTTACCCTCATTGGATTTGGCTTAAGCAGGGAATAACATATACACTCAGCTGGGTATATTATCCTACAGAAAAGAAGAGGGAAGGGGGAAAAAGGAGGGATGATAGAAGGTAGGACAGATTGGGGGAGGTGTAGTCAGATGCATACACTTTAGAAAAGGGATAGGGTCAAAGTAGAAAATAGAATAATTGGGGACAGAATAGTATGGAGGGAAATAGTCTTTCACAACAGGACTATTGTGGAGGTGTTTTGCATGACTACACATGTATAACCAATATTGAATTGCTTTCCTTCTTAGTGGGGCTGGGTGGGAAGGGAAGGAGAGAAAGAATGTGGAACTCAAGGTTTTAAAAACAAATGTTAAAAAATTGTTTTTTCCATGCAACTGGGAAATAAGATACATAGGCAATAGGGTCTAGAAATCAGTTTTGCCTTTCAGAAAGTAAAGGGGAAGGGGATAAGAGAGAGGGATAATAAAAGGGAAGGCTGACTAGGAGTTGAGGTAGTCAGAATGCATGCCATCCTGGGGAGGGGGAAGGGAAAGATGGGGACAAAATTTGGAACTCATAGTCTTCTGGAAATTAATGTTGAAAACTAAAAGTCATAAAAAAAACAAAAATCAACTTAAGTACCAAAAAGGATGAATTTGGATTCTATGTCATTTAGTGTGCATACGTTTAGTGTTGATTCTACTTCTCCATGATGAAAGTAACTATTTAAAAGTTAGAATTGGGCAAGTGGAAGCTAATTACTCTATGAGACATCAAGAAACAATCAAGCATATTCAAAAGAATCAAAAATGGAGGGAAATGGAAAATACCTCATGGGAAGAAACAACTGACCTGAAAAATAGATCCAGGAAAGATAATTCCAGAATCAGTGTACTACCTGAAAGGCATTATCAAAAGAAGGACCTGGACAGCATCTTTCAAGAAATTAACAAGGAAATCTGACCTTGGTTACTGGAGGGCAAAATAGGTATTGAAAGAACACCAATCACCTCAGAAAAGAGATCACAAAATAAAAGGAATATTATAGCCAAATTTCAGAACTATTAGGGCAAGGAAAAAATACACAAGTGGACAGAAAGAAATTATTCAAATGTGAGATAGCCATAATTAGAATTAGAAAAGACTTAGCAACTGCAATATTAAAAGTTCAGAGTTCATGTAACATGATATTCCAGATGGCAAAGAAGCTAGGACTACAACCAAAAATGACTTATCTGGCAAAATTAAGCATAATACATTAATGAGGAAAATGGTCATTCATTTTGTGAAAAAGAAGGATTTCAAACTTTCGTAAGGAGAAGACCAGAATTAAATTTTAAAAAATTGATTTTCAAAATCAATACACAAGAGAAGCATACAAAGTAAAAAGAGGAAAGAAAACAAAATAAACTCAACAGAGGTAAGCAGTTTACATCTCTACATGGGGAACTGATTGTTATAATTCTTAAAAATTGTATCACTAATAGTATAGCTAGAAGGAATATATATAGAAATGGGACATGAGTATAATTTGAGGAAATGAGATGAAAAAAACTAAAGGATGAGAAAGACGAGTATACTGAGTGCAGAAGGAAAAGAGAAACAGAATGTGGCAAATTATTCTACATGAAGAGGCATGAAAGACCTGTTGCAGGAGTGCAGAACCTGCAGCCTCAGGGTCATATGTGGCCCCCTAGGTCCTCAAGTGGGGCCCTTTGACTGACTCCAAACTTCAGAGAACAAATCCTTTTTTATAAAGGAGTTTTCTAAAGGATTTTTTAAATTTAAAAAAAAGATTTTTTTTAAAAAGAATTTGTTCTGTGAAGTATGGATTCAGTCAAAGGGTCCCCCTTGAAGACCTAGAGAGCCACATTTGGTCTCAAGACAGGGTCCCTACTTCTGAATAGGGGAAGATGGACACTGCTTGAACCTTACTCTCATCAGTAGTGGCTCGAAGAGGGAATAATATACATAATCAGATGAATATAGAAATTTATCTCACCCAAAAGGGAATTAGAAGGGGAAGAAATTAAGTAAAGGATGGGGTTGGGGACTGACAGAAAGGAGGGTAGACTTGGAGAAGTGGTAGAGAGAAACAAAACACTGGTGAGAAACAAAAGGGGGAAAGGAGAGAGCGGACAAACAGGAGGAAGAATAGGTTGAAGGGGAATACAGAGGTAGCAAACATAACTGAATATGAATAGATGAATTCTCCCATAAAACAAAATTGGATAGCAGAGTGGATCAAAAACTATAAAATACGTTATTTAAAAGAAACACACTTAAAGTAGAGAGATACACGTAGAATAAAGTTGAAGGGCTAGAACAGAATCTACTAGACTTCAACTAAAGTAAAATTAAAAAACTGGGGTAGCAATCCTGATCTCAGATAAAGCAGAAGCAAAAATACACAATTAAAAGAGATAAGGAGGGAACTGTAACTTGTTAAAAGGTACCATTGACAATATCAGTACTAAACATATGTTCATGTGTTCATCCTTTGTTGCCGAAGAACACCATGATATCAGAGAAATGATGACATGACTTGCACTTGACTTTGTTTTGAGTGAGGGAGGGCTGTGCAGGTCACCAGCTTCACTTCTCCTTCAGAGCCATCTGAATCCAGTGACCAGATATTCATCAGGATGACTGGAGATGACCCAGGATGAGGTAATTTGGGTTAAGTGACTTGCCCAACATCACACAGCTGGTGAGTGTCAAGTGTCTGAGGTGATATTTGAACTCAGGTCCTCCTGACTCCTGTACTGGTGCTCCACCCACTGCACCACCTAGCTGCACACTAAACATATATGCACTGATATAACATCCATATTTTTAAAGGAGAAGTGTTATAGTAGTGGAGGTCTCAACTATCCCCTCTCAGAACTTGATAAATCCAACCAAAAAATAAACAAGAAAGAAATTAAGGATATAAATATACTATTAGACAAGATAAATGTAACAGACATTTGGAGAAAACTGAAAGGGAAAAGAAAGGAATATCCATTTTTGTCAGTAGCAGATAGCACCTACAAAATATGTGAAATTTAATATGGCATTAAAAACTACAAAATAAAAGGTAAAAAGGAAGATGCACTCTTGGGATCATAATGCATTAAAAATAACATTCAACAAAAGTCAGTGAAAAGATATTAAAAATTAATTTGAAACTAAATAACCTAATCCTAAAGAATCAGTGGGTCAAAGAAAAAAATCATGGAAACAATTAATAATTACATTAAAGAGAATGACAGCAAAAAGACAACATACCAAAATATATGAGATACAGTCAAAGCAATACTTAGTGGAAAATATATTTCTCTAAATTCTTACATCACCAAAATGGAAAAAAAAAGAAGAGATCAGTGAATTGGGTATGCAACAACAACAAAAAAAAAATAGAAAAAAAAACCAAATTAAAAATCCCCAGTTGAGTACCAAATTGGAAATCCTGAATATCAAAGGTGAGATTAATAAGATTGAAAGAGAAAAATATATTAAGCTAACAAATATAGGGGCTGGTTTTATGAAAAAAACAAAAGATCAATAAACCAGTGGTTAATTTGATTATGAAAATAATAAATAAGAAAACCAAATATCAAAAATGAAAAGAGTGAAATCATCACAAATGAAGAAGAAATTAAAGCAATCACCAGGAAATATTTTGCCTAATTATATGCCAATCAAGTTGATAATATGATTAAAATCAATGAATACTTATGAAACTATAAATTACTTAGATTAACAGATTAGGAAATAGAATGCCTAAATAACCTTATTTTACAAAAAGATATTGAACAAGTCACTAATGAACTGCCTAGGAAGAAAATCCCAGGACCAGATGGGTCTATGAGTAAATTCTACCAAACTTTTAAAGGATAATTGATTCCAATACTATATAAAGTATTTGGGAAAAAATAGATGAAGAAGGAATCTTGCCAAACTCCCTTTAAGACACAAAAATCGTGCTGATACCAAAACTAGGAAGAGCTAAAATAGAGAAAGAAAATTATAGACAAATTTTCCTAATAAATATGGATGCAAAAATTTTGAACAAAATACTCAGGAGGTGATTGCAGCAATATATGACAAGGTTTATACACTATGACCAGGTGGGATTCACACAGGGAGTGCAAGCCTTGTTCAATATTAAGAAAACTATCAACATAACTTATTACATCTATAACAAAATCAACAGAACTCATGATTATCTCAGCAGATGCTGAAAAAGTTTTGACAAACTATAGCACCCATTCCTAGTAAAAACCCTAGAGGGCATAGGAACAAAAAGAGGATTTCTTAAAATGATAAGCTGTATATGTCTAAAATTATCAGCAAGCATTATCTATAACAGAGACAAGCAAGAAACCTTCTTAATAAGGTCAGGAGTGAAGCAAGGATGCCCATTTTCACCATTACAGTACTAGAAATATTAGCTATAGCAATAAGAGAAGAAAGAGAAATTGAAGTAATTATAATTGACAATGAGAAAACAAGACTATCACTGCTTGCAGATTATATGATGGTAAGCTTAGATAATCAATTTAAAAAACTATTTGAAATATTTAACAAGTTTAGGAGAGTCATAGTATATAAGCTGAACCCACATAAATCATCAGCATTTCTTTATATGCACAACAAGACAGAACATCAAGATGTAGAAAAGCAAATTCCATTAAAATAACTGTAAACAATATAAAATACTTGGGAGTCTACTGCCAAGCACAATTACAAAGCACATTTCATACAAATAAAGTCAGATATAAACAAATAGAAAAATATCAATTGCTCATGGGTAGGCTGAATCAATATAATAAAATGACAATTTTACTTAAATTAATTTACTTATTCAGTGTAATACCAGTCAAACTACCAACAAAGTATAGAGCTAGAAAAAATAACAACAAAATTCATCTAGAAGAACAAAGTTCAAAGTTATCAAGGTAATTAATGAAAAAATATACAAAAGAAAGTGGCCTAGCAATATCAAATCTCAAATTATATTAGAAAGTAGTAATCATCAAGACAATCTGGTGCTGGTAGATTAGGTACAGAAGATACAGTGGTCAATGACCATAGAAACCTAGAGTTTGAAAAACCCAAAGACTCCAGTTCTGGGATAAGAACTCACTAGTTGACAAAACTTCTGGGAAAACTGAAAAACAACAGGGCAGAAACTAAATAGAGACCAACATCTCAGCTGATATACCAAGAGAAAGTCAAAATAGGTGAATGATTCGGACATAAAAGGTGACAATATAAGCATATCTGAACAGCAAAGAATAATCTACGTGTTGGAAGGGACATATATGGAGAAGGGAAGAATATGTGAATACAAAAGAGACAGAGAGCATTACAAAATGTAAAATAGATCATTTTGACTATATGAAATTAAAAAGCTTTTGTACAAAGAAAACCAATGCAACCAGGTTTAGAATCCTAAAATATAAGGTCCTTAATTATTTATGAAAGTAGAAGATAAATAAACAAACTTCCTAAATCTTGATACTATCCCAAAATGGAATGAACTGTCTCAAACATAGTGAGTTCTTTCATGTTGCTCTTTAAGCAAATACTCAATGAGTACTCAATACGTGTGCATTTTAATAACAATTTTTTTTAAAGGAGGGCTTGGACTAGAGACAATGAAGCCATTTCAAATTTCAGATTTTGTTATTTTGTGACATCTTTCCCAAAAGAAAAGTTGAAGATTCACTATGTTCCCTACTCTGTTCATGCTCCAGAATGCAAAACCGAGCAGCCTCAGGAGAACAGGACCAATAGTCTCTGCTTTCCTGGCCACTGAGGAGAGAAAGGCATTAGAGTCCAATAAGGACTTTGATTAACAAAAGTTGATTAGTAAGGAAGAATAAAAAGATCCTGGAAATAATTTTCCTTAAAGTACTGCCTATTTATTCTAGTCAAGTCAGAACTCATTCCATTTTGCTCTTGTGGTTTGGGGTTTTTTGGGGGCAGGGAGAACAGAAATATGGACAATTCTGAGAGAACCTCTACTAAAGTTGCCCGTTAGAGAAATGAACTTGGGGAGAAACAGACATTTCTGATAGCACCTGAGAAAAAGTATCCCTTGGGCAATGGGGTAAATAAGTACTGAAAGCAAAGATAGTTGAAGAATGTTGTTTCTCTGTAAATAAATTACGTGTGACCATTATGAAAACTTTGAGATTACCATATGAGAAAATATAATAACTGGAATACTTTGGTAACTGTGAGACAATTATGTGTTGCCTGTTAGTAGCATATCTTACAGAGGCGAAATTTTTGACTTCTTTTTCTTTTTTACCATGAGATAAGGTAATTCATTTCAAAAAAGGAGATTCTGCTTTGAGGAAAGAGTTCAAGAAAGAAGAGTAATAACAGAAGGAATGAAGACCAAAGTCTTAGAAGAAGAAAAAGCAAAGACATCAAATATAAACAGAGGAAATAAAACAGAAGAGAGTGGAGTCCAACTGAGCAGAAGCTTCAGAAGAGAGCCCCCTATGCCCCACACACATACATACATCTTAAAAAGGAGCCAAGTCAATCTGATTGCTGGGAGATTAGAATTTGCATTGCCTCCCCTGCTGAGCTACATGGTGGAAGACAGTTCAGATAATTGAGGCAAAATGTCATTCTGAGGATTTGATGATATGAAGAATCCTCTGCCATTAACTGAGTTGACTGGGAATAAGAGAGGGCTTTTTGCCAAGACTTTCACTGCCACATCTAACTGTTTCACTGCCACCTAGAGAAGGAGAAAAACCCTCAGTGGCTTATCTGTCTTGCCTACCTATAGCTTGACAAAGGAAATACAACAGTGCTGAGCCAAGAGACCAGAATGAATAATTTTGTATACCATAGGCTTAGGGGGATCTCTTTGGCTAAGAGAGTAAAACAAAACTGTATAGCTTTACTGAGAAACCATTTAAGAAGAGTCAAAAGAGAAATGGTTGTACCTAGCAAGTCACTTGTGGTAAAGACTGTACCCTAAGGAAACAAATGATATCAAGGTCTACAGATTAGTGTCACCAGGTAGTCTTAGATGTGTGAATTTCCCTCCTCCTTTACCTCCCTACTTGTTTTTTTACATTTTTGTGTCTACTTTTCACAATGAACGTTGTGTGCATTTGTGGGAGGGTGTGACATAGTATTCTAAGTGACCTGTTATATTCTGATTACTCTCTTCATTCTGTTTGGTAAATATTATATGATTGAGTTAATGAAGTCATTGGCTAATTTTTGTAAATAGAAAGCACATTCATGGGGGCTCAGGAACTTTAGCTGTGAAGAGTAGACATATAGCTTCTCCACACAAGGGGTACTACAAAACTATGGGTAAATTGTAGACATATGGCCTCCCTTATTTGGTCAACCACATTGTCTCTGTCATTATGTATGTAGATTAATATTAGGGAAGAAGCCTAGATAGAATAAAGATTTGGGGGTAGGGTGCTATGTCCATGGTCATACCCATGTATACTGGAATATAAGTCTAGGCATATCCTTTTGTAGGGTGGAATAAATCTTTTCATTTGGGTAGGGTGAGCAGTTAAATATATTTTGTTTTAGATAACACACATGACATATTTTGTTTTGTTTTGACTTTTTATGTAATGTATCCACTTCAAATTAATCAAGGTAAAAAATAAATGAATAAATCTCAAGATGACATTAATCTAAGTTTATTCAAGTCCTTGTGTATAGATGACAAAAAGCAGTAGCCAGTTTTGATGACAGGTGATTCAAAGTAATAAGGTGAATTTGTTAACATTTCTCCAATTCTAAACCATCTTTAAAGAAAATCATACATGGGTTCACACCATCTTTATGGAAGTCTAAGAGAGCCATTACGCCATATAGATTCATGTTTTTGCCTATGAAGAAATGATAGTTTTAAAATCAGCAAGGATATGTTTCATTTATTCAGCAACTTTATAGGGCTTTTAGCATAAATGAATCTTGTGTTTTGCCAAAACAAAAAAAATTCTGCATAAATTTAGATAACCATATGGTTTAGATATTTCCATTTTCAATGATTAATATTTTTTTTGTTTTCTTAAAATTTTTGGTTGTTTTTTTTTGTTTGTTTCCTTAACATTGAGTTATTCTTGCATCTTTGGTATATATACTTTGTCATAATGAATAATTTGTTGGTTAATTCATAGTAGTTTCTTTGATAAGATTATGTTTAAAATTTTTCAAACAATATTCATTAATGATATTGATCTACACTATTTTTCATTGTTTTCCTTTCCTGATTTAGATATTAGGATTATATTTGTCTTATAAATAAATTTTGGTAGGATGCTTTCTTAAATTTTGAAAATAATTTGTGTAGTGTGAATACTGTTCATCTTTTAGAATTAGTATTAGTATTTACTCATTAGTAATTAGTATTAGTATTAGTATTTACTCATTTTTCCCTCCTCCTGCCCCCACATTTCAATTTATTTATCTTAATTTTCAACATTCACTTGCGTAAAAATTTTGCATTCCACATTTTCTCCCCATCTCTCCCCTCTCCCTATTCTATCACAGTGTGCATTCTGATTAAGCCTTTCTCAGTCTGATCTCCCTTCTATCACTGCCCCCCTTTCTCCTTTCCCCTTCCCCTTCTATTTTCCTGTAAGGTAAGCTAGATTTCTGTACTCCATTGCCTATTTACCTTTTTTTCCCCACTTGCATGTAAAAATTTTTTTAACATTCATTTTTTAAAACTTTGAGTTCTGAATTTTGTCAATTCCTCCCTCCTCACCTACCCTCTTGAGAGGACAAGCAATTTGATATAGGTTGTACATGTGTAGTCATGGGAAACACTTCCATAATGGTCGTGCTGTGAAAGACTATTTCTCTCCATCCTATTCTGACCCCCAGTTATTCTATTCCTCCTTTGACACTTTCCCACTTGAAAAGCTTTTCTTTCTGATTACTCCTTCCCCCATCTGCCCTCCCTTGCCTTATCTACTTTCCCCTAGTTTCCTATAGGGCAAGATAGATTCCCATACCCAACTGAGCATACATTAAGCCAAATCCAATGAGAGTAAAGCTCACTCCTTCCCTCTTACTTCTTACCCTCTACTGTAAAAGTTCTTTCCTGTGTCTTTTAAGTGAGATAATTTACCTCATTCTACCTCTCCCTTTCTCCTTCTCCCAGCACATTCCTCTCACTTCCCTTAATATATTCCTTCCAACTACCCTAATAATGAGAAAGGTCTCATGAGTTACAAATGTTAACTTCCCATATAGGAATGTGGACAGTTCAATTGTAATAAGTAACTTATGAGTTCTCTTTCCTGTTTACCTTTTCATGCTTCCCTTGAGTCTTATATTTGAAAGTCAAATTTTCTATTTGGCTCTGGCTTCTCAAGAATGCATTAAATTCCTCTATGTCACTGAATATCAATTTTCACCCCTCATTAATTACACTCAGTTTTGCTGGGTAGGTGATTTTTGGTTTTATTCATAGTTCCTTTTACCTCCATAATGTCACATTGTAAGCCCTCTGATCTTTTAATATAGAAGCTGCTAAATCTTGTGTTATTTGAATTGTGGTTCCACAATACCTGTTTTCTTTCTGACTGCTTGCAATATTTTCTCCTTGACCTGAGAATTCTGAAATTTGGTTATAATATTCCTGGGAGTTCTCTTTTTGGGGTCTCTTTCCAGAGGTGATCAGTGGAGTCGGTCAATTTCTATTTCATCCTCTAGTTCTTGAATATCAGGGTAGTTTTCCTGGACATTTTTTGGAAAGATGATGTCTGGGCTACTTTTTTGATCATGACTTTCAGGTAGTCCAATAATTTTTAAATTCTTTGTCCTCGATTCATTTTCCAGGTCTGTGATTTTTCCAATGAGATTTTTCAAATTGTCATCTATTTTTTTCATTCTTCTGTTTTTGGTTTATTGTTTCTTGATTTCTCATAAATTCATTAGATTCCATTTGCTCCATTCTAATTTTGAAGGAATTATTTTCTTCAATGAGCTGTTGGACCTCCTTTTTCATTTGACCAGTTCTGCTTTTGAAGTCATTCCTCTCCTCGTTGGCTTTGTGGACCCTTTTGCCATTTCATCTAATCTATTTTTAAGTGTTATTTTCTTTATTTTTGGGGTCTCCTTTAGCAAACTTTTGACTCATTTTTCATGATTTTCTTGCATTGCTCTCATTTCTCTTCCCAATTTTTCCTGTGCTTCTCTTACTTGATTTTCAACATCCTTTTTCAACTCTTCCATGACCTAAGACCTATTCATATTTTTCTTGGAGGCTTCTGATGTAAGAGCTTTGAATTTGTTGTCTTCTTCTGAGTGTTTGTTTTGGTCTTCCTTGTCACCAAAGTAAATTTCTATAGTCTGGGGGTTTTATGCTGTTTGCTAATTTTCTCAGCCAATTACTTGAGTTTTTAACTCTTTGTTAAGATAGGACTCTGCCCCCTGCACGGAGGGTATAATGTCCCAAGTTTCAGGGGTTTTGTGCAGCTGTTTTCACAGATACTTCTAGGGACCTGTAAGCTTTCATTTCTTCTAAGATAGTTATGATCTAAGGAGAAGTCTTTGCTGCTCTCTAGCCTGTGCAATATTTGAGTGATCACAAGCACTCTTTTCTGCCCTGTAACTGTAAGGAGGGTTCTTTCTCCACTGCTGCCATAAACTCTGCTATGCTAGTGTTCCTCCTCACTTCCTCACCTGGGTTGCAGGATTGCAACCCAGATCAAAGTATGGGCTAAGCAACAGAATCCTGCCTCAGTGCCAGCAAAGAGATCTCTGTAATCTTCTGATCAGTTGTTCAATCCCCTCATTGTCTGTGGGCTGAAAGCTCTAGAAGCGGCTGCTACTGCCACTAGCACCACCACCATGGGCTGCACTGGGGATAGTCTTGCTCTTTTCTCACCCAGGTCCAAGAGATCTTTTCCAATGACCTTCCAAGTTGGTTTTGGTGTTTGAGGGTTGAGAAGTCTGGAAACTGCCTCAACTGCCAGTGATTCAGTCCACTGAGACCTGCTCTGGTTAAGCAGGGATTCATTCTGTGCCAGCATGGCCCACACTGGACTGAGCTCCTCTACCAGTCTGGTACAAGACACTTTTCTCATCAGTCATCCAGGTTGTCTTTGGCTGGAAATCTGTTTCACTACATTATTGTTCTGCTTATTTTATTTTGTATCATTTAGTGTCAGTCTTTCTAGGTATTTCTGAAAGCATCCTGCTAGTCATTTCTTTTAGTATAATAGTATTCCATCATAATCACATATCACAATTAATTAGCTATTTCCAAATGGACTGGCACCCCCCCCCCCCCTTGATTTTCAATTCTTTGTCACCAGACAAAAAGAAGAGCTGCTCTCAGTATTTTTGTACATACAGGTCCTTTTCCATTTTTTTTTATCTCTTTGGGATGCAAACCTAGTAGTGGGATTGCTGGGTACCTACAATTTACAGAACTTTGGGCTTTGTTCCAAATTGCTCTCCAGAATTGGCGAATCAGTTCATAGCTCACTCACAGTTTATTGTTTCAATTTTCACAAGTGCCTCTGGCATTTATCATTTTTCTTTTCTGTCATATTAGCCAATCTGATAGGTGTGGGGTCATACTTCAGAGTTGTCTTAATGTGCATTTCTCTAATTTCGTATAACTATCGATAGTTTTGATTATTTCATCTGGAAACTAACTGTGTGTGTTCTTTTACCATTTATCAATTGGGGAATGACTTTTATTCTAAAAATCTAAGTTCTTTATATATTTGAGATTCCCTCATTTAACCTACTCTCTCTCCCTCCTTTCACTCTATCCATCCTCAAAAGTATTTGCTTCTAACACTTCTACAATCCACTCTCCCTTCTATCAGTTTCCCCTTCTCTTATTCCCTTCACCTCTTCCTTTCCTGTAGGATAAGATAGATTTTTATACCCAAGTGAGTGTGTATGTTATTCCTTGTTTGAGCCAATTCTGATAAAAGTAAGGTTCACCTGCTGTCCCTCTCTTTCCCCATCATCCCCTCCACTGTGAAAGATCTTTCATTTCTCTTATATGTGAGATAATTTGCCCCATTCTACCTCTCTCTTCCCCCCTTTCCAGTGTATTTCTCTTTCTGACACTTTTATTTTTTTTTAAGATATCACCTCACTGTATTTGACTCATACCCATGCCCTCTATTTATGTGTACTCCTTCTAACTGCCCTAATAATGATACAGTTCTTAGGAGTCATAAGTATCATCTTCCTATATAGGAATATAAACAACTTAACCTTATAGAATCCCTTATAGTTTCTCTTTCCCTTTTGGTTTCTCTTTCCTATTTACCTTGTGCTTCTCCTGAGTTTGAAAGTCAAATTTTCTACTCATCTGTAATCTTTTCATCAGGAATGCTTGAAAGTCTGATATTTCATTGAATATCCTTTTTTTTCCCTAAAAAAATTATACTCAGTTTTGCTAGGTAGGTGATTCTTGGATGCAATATCAAACCAAGAGGGGCTCTGTTGAGTCAACTTCTAAATAGTCAAAATAGGCTGAAAATCACATTTATACATCTAAAAGTACACAAAATGCTAAATATAGAATAGCCATTTTTTTGCTTTAAGATTTAATACATAAGAATTTAAAAATCATTCCCAATGTTGTACAGAATTTTTATAACAGAACTAGAACAAACTACTGAAATAAAAAGCAAGGTTTCTATAAACAAAATGGGATATATTAAGCAAGGCATTATATTAGATAACATTTCCATTTAATGTTAGAAATTGGCTTTTGAATAAAACACTTTAAAATCAAAGCTTTCAATTTTTTGTAGTTTCTAAATTGATTAAAGTAGAAAAGAGAAATGAGAGTGAAAGAAACATTTCAGAAATATAGAGTTGAAATCTCTCTTTTTTTTTCCTTTGGGGGGTTACTTTGTTTTCATAGAAAAAAGGAGGAAAAAAACTGCACCTAAAAGTGTGTCCAATAAATATGTCAGAAGAAAAGTACTTGCACCATGGTTTTATAGACCTTCCAGTAATTATAAGGTAAAAGCTTGAAATAAACCAGAATATGAAAGAATATCACTTTTCCTTTAGAGTACCAGATCAGAAAAAGTGAATGTTTTCTCAGAATCATGAGGGACAGCCTCCTGAGTGTTCTGTGATCAAAAATGACGAAACCACTCATCTGGCAAGACCCATCCCAGTATTTTGCAAAGGCTGGTTTTCACTATCTTTGGTGTTAATAGAAAGAGAATTTATACACTAGATTTCTTCATGGGGAGCAGAGGAAACTTTAAAGAAAATTCAAGTGCTCTAATATATAGCATTTCCATTATAAGAATATATCTTTGCTAATTAGCACCAATCCTTAATTGTGTTAATTGGATTTGAAAAAAAGTGTAAAATAACACTTTTTTTCCATTTAAATTCAGCAATTCAATTAGAAAAACAAGTATTTCATTACCATACCATGCTTCTAGCTCTCCAGACATCATACTAACCTCTCCCTTGTCACCAGAACTGTGGACTCTGCCTTGAACTACAAGACTTTGATAGATTAGTTTCCCATTTTATCTTTCCTGCATTCAGGTCTCCACATAACATTTAACCATTTGCCCATCATGCCACTGAATGCTGAGCTCTATACCCTTCTGGCTTTTCTTTATGTGTTGTTTCCACATGCTAAAATATAAAAATCTTGAGGGAAAGGTTTATCTTACTTGCTTGCTTGCTTAATACAGTGCCTGGAACACAGTAAGCACTTAATAAATGCTTTGTTTATTTATATATGCTTCTACAATATTCCTAGTCACTGTGCTTAAGCTATGTAGAGACAAGAAAAAAAAAAACAAGCAAGTAAACAAAACCTCCCTTCACTCAAAGAACAGGGATACATCATTAAGTTCATATATAGTATACATGTAGTAGGAATGATGAAACCCTTGATCCACTAGAATGTAGTAACTCTCCTGGAGTTGGGCATATTGTTCAGTTTCTTGATGAGTGACTTTCACCTTGGTGGGATAACACAGAGAATTCCTAATTAGCCCCCACTGCCTAGGCAGGTACCAAAAAGATTGCCTGCTAATAGTCAGGAAGAAAGACTTCTCAGAAGATGGTGGCTATTCCATAGTCTATAAAAGCAATGAGTAGAAGCTGCTGTGATTTTCCTTTTTTGAGTTGTTGTTTTTTTTTTTCTCAGCATTTTTTCTCTCTTAGGCTTCTAGTGGGTTGGGGGAAAGGTGGGGATATAACTTTCTCTTCCCCATTCCCCTACCAGTAACAATCATGTCTTGGGAGACATGTGTTTGCTTCAATGGACCTGAAATGATACCTTGACTCATTGTAAGGTAACAGAAGCTAGTGAGAAAATGACCAGTCTCAGCAATAAGACAATCTCAGTTCAAGTCCTGCTTCTTATACATGTTATCTGTGAAACCAAGTCAGTAAGTCACTAAACCTCCTACTGTCTCCAGGCAACCAAAATAAGATGAAAACCAGTGTTAAATCTGCAGTATTAGAAAAAGTTTCTTTACGGCAAACTCCTTAGACAAATGAAATCACAAGTTCGGAAAAAAATCATACCGAAAGAAAAAAAAATAATCTCAAGAGGAAGAAAATGCTAATCATTTGTGCGCATGGATGTGTTTGTGTTGGGGGAGGAAGATCCAGGAAATGGCTCATCAAGTAACTGAGCTGCACACTGAGCAAAGCCAGAGATTCTGGAATGTGGAGGTGAAAAGAAAGTGTATTTCAGATGTGGTAAAATTGTGCATGAAGGTGGAAGATTGAATAGCATGTGTAAGAAACAGTTAACGGGTCAGTTTGGCTGTAGCAGAGAAGTTGGAAAGAAGAACCATATAGACAACAGAGGCAGGTAGGTGGCAGTGAATAGAATACCCAGACTGGAGTCAGAAATACTTAAATTTAAATACTTCCTCAGATACTTAGTAGCTGTGTGACCCGGGCAATTCATTTAAACAGCTTGTCTCAGTTTCCTCATCTCTAAAATGGGGATGATAGCATCTACTTCTCAGAGTTGTGAGTTTCAGATGAAGTAACAATTTTAAAGCACTGAGCACAGTACCTAGCTATATAAATGTTAGCTATTATTATATGAAATATTTGAAAAACTAAAAAGGAGGATTAGAGACAAACTGTCAAAGATATTCAAGTCAACATGGAGTCATTGAAAGATTTTGAGTACACGAGTACATAAGACATTTTCAGATCTGTGTTTTTAGAATTTTATTTTGGCATCTTTGTGGAAGCTTTGTGGAAGAAACTGAAGGCATGGACTCAAGACATTTGTGTAACAATTTAAGGTTGATAAAGTGCATTCCTCATAATAATACCACTGTAAATTAGGCAGTCCTTGCTCTATTATCTCCACTATATATAAGGAGAAATTAAGGGTCAGAAAAATTGTCATTTGACCAAAGTAACATAGCTAATAATCAGAGGAATTACTAACTAAACAAAGGTCAGCTTTTCAGAGTTCTTTTTACTAAACCATACTGCCTTCTAGAGGCAAGCCTATTTAAAGCGAGAAGTAACTTTTATTAAAAATCTTACAAATGAGTGATCATTCAAATGACATTACTGAGAGGATTTCCTGACACTAAAAATTGGGTTGGCTTTTTGTTTGTGTGTTTATATATTAGCAATATTTTTATGAAGTGATGTTGCTCAGGCAATGTATGTTTCTCATGCTAATCCAGGAACCTGAGGAGAAAGGTAAATAGAGGAAGGAGGGATATGATAAACTCAAAACAGGTAATAGGTCGCCAAACAAGCATTGTTTTCTTCTGCATATGTTATGAATTCTTCAATGAAAATTATAAATGACCTGAATTCTTGTTTGAGCTTCAAATATGTTAGGTGACCAATAAGATGGTTGATTAGGTGATAAGATGTAAGACTAGACATTTTCTCTTATCCTCATGACCCCACAAACCTCTCAAAAACATAAAATATGGGCCTGTTGGAGAGCAATTTCAGTTGCTACCATGATCTAGAACACCAAGAACCCAAATAATGCAATAATTTCATGAATATATGCTTCACTTGTGTTCACTCAGCAACATCTTCCCCATTACCGATCCTACAATAGAACAAAACATTATACCTTGAAGACTTCTCCTGTCTAGTGCCATGGAGATCTAAGCTCCAAACCGTAGAAGTGTGCTCTACCTCAGATAGCTAGCACTGAGAAAGTGTTCTGAGTTACAAGATAAATATTCAAGAGCCACGAAGGACGAGGGGAAAAGGGGCAGAACATGTGATGGGTTTGTAATTAGTTGAAATCTACAAGACCCTTGCCTCATCACAAAGACATGGAGATTAAACTCCAAAGGACACTGGAAAAAATGTTAGAGGGAGCCAAGATGTTAGAGTAAAGTAAAAGATTCATCTGAGCTCTCCCAAATTCCCCTCCAAACAACTATAAAATAATGTCTCAAAGAGAATTCTGGAGAGGCAAAACCAACAAGAGGACAAGGTGAAACAAATTTCCAGCCCAAGACAATGATGAAGATTGGCAGGAAAGATCTGTCTCATTGGCAGGTGAGAGTGGAACAGAGTTCCATGCAAGCCAGCAGCAGATGTTGGGGGTGACTGAAACTGCAGCAGCACTTTCTGGATCTCTGAACCCACAGACAACAAGGGGATGAAACAACTGCTTAGAACAAGATTATAGGGGACCATTTTCTGGTACACAATATAGAAGGTTCTGGGTCACAATCCCAGGGTGAAGAAAAGCTCTATCAAATTATAGCATGTGGCCACAGGGGAATGGGAACCCTGGTCTCAGTTTCAGGACAGAAAAGTTCTGGTTGATCATAGATCACAACACAGACCAGGGCATCTGTAACTGCACCTCTCCTTAGATAATAACACCACAGAAGATCTGAAAACCTACAGACTCCCAGAACTCACTCTGAAAATGGCAACACAAAAAACCTAAAGCTTGATCTAAAAAAAATTACTATTGTGACAGGGAAGATCAAAACAGAAACTCAAAAAAAAAAAAAAAGAAAAGAAAAACATCTTATTTAAAGTTACATGCAACATCTTAAGGAAAAATATGAATTAGCCTCAGGGCTCCAAAAGAATTCCTGCAAGTACCCATAAAGGATTTTTTTTAATCAAATAAGAGATACAGAGGAAACATTGAATGGAGAAATGAGAGTGATGTAAGAATATCTTGAAAAAAGAGTCAACAACTTGGAGACAGAAAAATACTGAAAAAAAGTAATACCCCAGAACAGAATATGATAAAAAGAGTCATATACAAAATCCATTGAAGAGAACTCCTTGAAAAGCAGGATTGACTAAATGGGAAAAAAAAGCTCAAAAGCTCACTGAAGAAAAGAATTCCTTAAAAATTAGAATTGGGCAAGTGAAAACATGATTCTATTAGACTTCAAGAAACAATAAAACAAAATCAAAGGAATGAAAAAAATAGAAGAGAATGTGAAATACTCTCATTAGAAAAACAAGTGACTTTGCAAACAGATTGAGGAAAGATAACTCAAGAATCATTGGACTATGAGAAATCCATGAATAAAACAAGAGCCTATATACCAGATTTCAAGAAATTATTAGGGAATGGGGTGGATTTATGTGGCAGATAAAAGGCAGGGCTGGCTGAGCTCTCCCAAATTGCCCTCCAAATAACTTTAAAATTATGCCTTAAAATAAGTCCTGGAGCAACAGAATACACAAAAGGATGGGGTAAAACAATTTTCTATCCCAAGATAACTTAGGATGTTGGCAGGAAAGGTCTTTCACACAAGCAGGGAGAGAGGAAACAGAGTTCAACTCAAGTCTTGATGGTGACCAAATTGGTGGCTTTCAGAGCTCTCAGCCCACAGATGGTAAGGGTTTGGAAAGCTGATCAGAAAGACATTATAGGAATCCATTTGCTGGCATTGGGTACAGGACTCTATGCCACTGACCATACATAGATCTGGGTAACAGTACTGGGTTGCAGTCCCAGAGCAAGGAAGGGCACTAAGTCCTAAATATTCTGCCACAGAAGAGCAGATTACAGTTCCAGGTTACAGTTCCAGGTAGAAGAAAGTGTTTGTGGTCACTCACAGATTAAAGAACAGTCCAGGAGAATAGTAAACACACTTCTTAGCTCACATTACCTTGGAAGAAGTGAAAACTTAAAAACCCCGGCACTAGCTCTGAAAAAAAGCTGCAAAAAAAACAAAACAAAACAAAAAAATCCTGAAGCTTAGGACAGTGTCATTTCCAACCTTGGTGCAGAGGCTAACTTTAACCTAAAGTTGAAAGTCAAGAAACAAGCTGGAGAAATGAGTAAACAACACAAAAAGAACTTTAACAGAGACAGTTATTACAGTGCCGGGGAAGATCAAAACACAAACTTAAAAAAAGATAACAAAGTAAAAACTGGTACATCTAAAGCCTCAAAGGAAAAAAATTGTAAAAGAAACTGAACATAACATCAACGAGCTTTCTAAGAAAAAATTCCCAAGGTCAGGAGAATTTACAAGCAAATTCTATCAAACATTTAAAGAACAATTAATCCCAATACTACATAAACTATTTGAGAAAACAAGGAAAGAAGGAATCCTAGCAAATTAGTTTTATGATCCAAATATGATATTGATTCTTAAACGAGAAAGAGCAGAACAGAGAAAAAAATTATAGACCAATTTCCTGAACACATACTGATGAGAAATGTAAATAAAGAAAATACTAGCAAGAAGATTATAGCTAATATCAAATGGATCATACAATATGATCAAGTGGGATTTATAACAGGAATATAGGGCTGGTTCAATATAAGGAAAACTATCAGCATAATTGACCATGTCAATAACAAAAGCAACAAAAATAATGATTATCTCAACAGATGCAGAAAAAACCTTTGAGAAAATACAACACCCACTCTTATTAAAAACAGCAGGAAGAATAGAGAGCAATCCATAAAAATGATAAATAATATATCAAAAATTATCAGGAAGCATTATTGGCAATAGGGATACTTATAAGCTTTCCCAGTAGAATCAGGGGTGAAGCAAGGATGCCCATTATCTCCTATATTATTCAATATCAGATTGGAAATGCTAGCTAAAGCAATAAAAGAAGAAAAGAAAATTGAAGGAATTAAAATAGGCAATGAAGAAACAAAACTACTACACTTTGCAGATGATATCATGGTATTCTTAGAGAATCAACTGAAAAACTAGTGGAAATAATTAACAACTTTGCACAGCTGTAGGATACAAATAAACCTGTATAAATCATCAGCATTTCTATATATTTCCAACAAAGTCCAGCATCAAGAGAAAGAAAGAGAGATTCCATTTAAAATAACTGTATCCAACATGAAATACTTAGGTCAGGAACTATGTAAACACTGTTGCAAGGCACTTTTCACAAAAATAAAGTCAGATATAAACAATTAATTTAAAAAATATCAATTACTCATGAGTAGGCTAAGCTAATATAATAAAAAATTAATTCTAAGTAAATTCATTTTTCAGGGTTATATCTGTTATTTTATAGAGCTAGAAAAATAATAACAAAATTCATCTAGAAGAATACATGGTCAAGAAAAAATGATAAAAATGTGAAGGAAAATGGTTTAGCTATACCAGATCCTAAACTGTATTATAAAGTAGTATTTATCAAAACAAGTCAGTACTGGCTAAGAAATAAAGTGATGGATCTGTGAAACAGATTGGGTACACAAAACATATTACAGTAAATGACCATAGTAATCTAGTACTTGATAAAAACCAAAGATCCAAGCCTTTGAAACAAAAACTCATTATTTAACAAAAACTGCTGGGAAAATTGAAAAACACTATGGCAGAAACCAAGTATACCACATTCACATCATATACCAAGTTTAAGTTCAAAATGAGCACATTACATACATATAAAGAGTGCTACCATAACCAAATAAAATGAGCATCTAATAGTTTATTTGTCAGATTGACAGACAAGGGAAGAATTTAGGATCAAGCATGCCAGCAACTGGCGGATTGGAGGCGTGGCAGTTATAGAAAAAAAAGATATAACAGCAGGAGGGGCTAGGCGAGCCTGTACCATCTGTACATGACTGGTTTATTGATCTGAGGGTCAAGATTTATATAATCTCTTAAGTAAGCAAGAAAGCAACATTTTTCCCATGAGAACATTTTTAGTTTACATCTTTTACTTCCATACCTTAGTTCTTTCTGCGTAACAATTTTGGGGTACACAATCAGAATCAGGTTGATCTCATCCTTGCTTATCAAGAGTGGAATGGTGAGCCAATTTCCTGCAAATATCAGCCTTTATGCTAGTACAAGTCCCCAAGTACCTTACATTTCGAACTCCATCAGTACTGGCTCTCTTCAAAGCAAAATGGAGAAAGTATTACAAAATGCAAAACAGATAATTTTTATTATGTAAAATGTAAAGTTTTGTACAAAGAAAAACATTGAAAACAAAATTAGAAGGAAAACAGATAACTGGAGGAAAATTTGCAACAAATATCTCTGATAAAGGTCTCATTTCTCTAATATATATAAAGAACTGATTCAACTTTATAAGAATACAAAACGTTCTCCAACTGATAAGGGGTCAAAAGATGTGAACAGATGTTTTCAGATGAATAAATCAAAGCTATCTATAGGGAATATGAAAAAAAGCCCAAAATCACTACTGATTACAGAAATCAAATTAAAACATCACTGAGGTATCACCTTACACCTATCAGGTTGGCTTATATAGCAAAAAAGGAAAATGAATTTTTTCATCTTTTTTTCTTAATAGTATTTTTGCAATTACATGTAAAGATTGTAACACACATTTCTGTAAAATTTTGAGTTCCAATTTTTCTCACTCACTCACTTTTCTGCCCTCCCTAAGACAGCACATACCACAACTTGGTCAGCCATTCCCCAATTGATGGGCATTCCCTCAATTTCTAATTCTTTGCCATGACAAAAAGAGCTATTATAAATATTTTTGCACATGTAGATCCTTTTCCCTTTTTCACGATCTCTTTGGGATACAGAAAAAGTAGGAATATTGCTGCATTAGAGGTTACCCACAGTTTTATGACCCTCTGGGCATAGTTCCAAATTGCTCTCCAGAATGGTTGGATCACTTTACAACTCCAGCAACAATGCATTAGTGTTCCATTTTTCCCATATGTCCTGCAGCATTTATCATTTTCCTGATATAGAGATTGAGGGCATTTTTTCATATGCCTATAGATAGCTTTGATTTCTTCATTGAAAACTGCCTGTAAAGAACCTTTAACCATTTTTCAGTTGTGGAATGACTTATTCTTACTTATTTATTTTATCTTATTTATTCTTATAAATTTTAGTCAATTCTCTATATATTTTAGAAATGAGTTTTCTATCAGAAACACTGGCTGTAAAAACTGATTCTTAGCATTCTACTTTCTTTCTAACCTTGGTTACATTGGCATTGTTTTGCAAAAACCTTTTAATGTAATCCACATTATCCATTTTGCATCTCATAATGTTCTCCATCCACTCTTCGGTCATAAGTTCTGTTCTCCATTGATTTGACAGTTAAACTATTCCTTGCTCTCCTAATTTGTTTGTGGTATCACTCTTTGTGTCTAAATTATGTACCCATTTTGACATTATCTTGGTATATGGTGCAAGATGTTGCCTATGCCTAGTTTCTGCCATACTCTTTTCCAGTTTTCCCAGCAGTTTTTGTCAAGTAGTGAGTTCTTATCTCAGAAGCTGGAATCAAACAGTAAATTACTATAGTCTTTCACTAAAGTGGCTTGTGTACCTACCCTATCCCACTGATCCACCACTGTATTTCTTATCCAGTACCAAATATTTTTCATGATTGCTGCTTTATAATACAGTTTTAGATCTGGTATGACTAAGTCACCTTCCCTTGCATTTCTTTTCCTTAATTTCCATGATATCCTGGAAATTTGTTCCTCCACTTGAATTTTGCTATTTTTTCTACCTCTATAATTTTTTGTTTAGTTTGATTTGTGTAGCACTGAATAAGTAAATTAATTCAGGCAGAATTGTCATTTTTATTATATTAGCTTGGCCTACCCATGTGCAACTGATATTTTTCTAATTATTTGGATCTGACTTTATTTGTGTGTAAATTGTTTTATAGTTGTTTTCATATAGCTCCTAGTTTTGTCTTGGCAGTTAAACTCACAAATATTTTATATTGTCTATAGCTATTCTAAAGGATATTTCTCTTTCTATCTCTTGCTACTGGGTTTTGTTGGTAACATATAGAAATAGCAATGATTTATGTGGGTTTATTTTATACTCTGCAGCTTTGCTAAAGTTGCTTATTATTTCAAGTAGTTTTTAATTGATTCTCTAGGATTCTCTAAGCAGACCATCATATCATCTGAGAAGATAGCTTGGTTTCTTCATTGCCTTTTCTAATTCCATCAATTTCTTTTTCTTCTCTTATTGCTAAAGCTTACATAACTAGTACAACACTGAATAGCAATGGTGATAATGGACATCCTAATTTCACCCCTGATCTTACTGGAAATGCTTCTAGCTTATTCCCATTACATATAATGCTTTCTGATGGTTTTAGTTAGATGTTACTTATCATTTTAAGGACTGTGCTCTCTAGGATTTTTAATAAGAATGAGTGGTGTAATTTGTCAAAAGCTTTTTCTTCAGCAATTGAGACAATCATATCATTTCTGTTAGTTTGTTGCTGATATGGTCAATTATGCTGATAGTTTTCTTAATATTGAACCAGCCCTGTATTCCTAGTGAAAATGATAAATGTTGGAGGAAACATGGGAAAAATGGGACACTAATGCTCCATTGGTGAACTGACCCAACCATTCTGGAGGCAAATTTGGAACTATGCCCAAAGGGCTTTAAATTTTTGTGCATAATTGTGCATAATTTTGACTCACTAATACCACTGTTAAATCTGTATCCCAAAGAGAATTTTTTAAAAAAGAAAAAGGATATCTCCAAATTTTTGTAGCAGCTTTTTTTGTGTTGGCAAAGACTTGGAAATTGAAACGATGCTCATCAATTGGAAAATGGCTGAGCAGGCTATGGTATATGATTGTTATGCACTATTATTTTGCTATAAGAAAAAACAAGAAGGATGGTTTCAGATTCACCTGGAAATACTTACATATGCTGATACAAAGTAAAGTGAGCAGAACTAGGAGAACATTGTACATAGCAACAGCAATACTGCATAATGTAGAACTGTGAATGACTTAACTATTCTCAGAATACAGTGATCCAAGATGATCCCAAAGCACTCATGATGAAACCTGCTGTCTCCAGAGAAAGAACCGATGTTATCTGAACACAGACTGAAGCATACTACTTTTCACTTTTTTGTTTGTTTGAATCTTCTTGTACAAAATGAATAATATAGAAATGCTTTACCTGCTTGCATATATATAACTAAATTAGATTGTTTACCATCTCAGGAAGTGAAAAGGGCAGTGAGAGAGGTGGGGACAGAATACAGAACTCAAATCATCATTTAAAAAATGTTAAAAGTTGTTTTAACATGTAATTGAGGGAAAATAAAGTACTTAAAGAGGTAAAATGCTTCTCAATTGAAAAATAAAATAGTTATCTTAAATACTTTATTTTATTCAGAAGCATGAACAATAACTTTTAAAATGGTAAAAATCCTTTAATGAAAAGTAAAGCTTCTTTCTTGTGAAGTGACCATTATTAGTGAACAATCCCAAAAGATAATAATGAAAAAATAGACGTATTTCAACACAAAGTTTGTTTTGAGACATTTTGTAATAAAGTGGCATTTCTAATAAAAAGAAAACATGAAATTTGTCACTGGATAAACAACTGACCTGGAAAACAGATCAAGGAGAGATAATTTAAGAATTCTTGGACTATCTGAAAGCCATGATCAAAGAAAGAGGCTAGATTTCATGTTTCAAAAAATTAACAAAGAAAAGTGCCCCAATATCTTAGATCTAGAAGGTAGAAATTGAAAGAATCTACTGATCATCTCATGCAAAAGATTCCCAAATGAAAACTCCCAGGAACATTATAGCCAATTCCAGAGCTCCCAGGTCAAGGAGAAAATAGTGCAAGCAGCCAGAAAGAAACAATTCAAATATTGTGAAGCTGTAGTCAGAAAAATACAAGATTTATCATCTCCTACATTAAAGGATCAGAGGGTTTGGTTTAAAATAACACATCAGACTGAAATCTGTAGTAGCAGAGACATCAGAAGGTCAAAGTGAGACATTCTTCCAGCAAAGACAACAAATTGAATGGAAATAGAAAGGAATATACTTTTTTTTTTTAGCTATAAATAGCACTTTCACTAAAACTGACCATGGATCAGAACATAAAACCTTACAATCAAATGTAGAAAAGCAGCAATATCAAATGTACCTTTTCCAGATCTAATGTAATAAAAATTATGTTCAATAATTGACCAAGGAAGCATAGATTAAAAATTAATTGTAAACAAATTATAACTCAACAAGAATTTCCTCTACATTACTGGTAAGTTTTAGATTTAGTTTGATGACCTCTAGCTAAGAGGAAGCCGTTTTCTGCAGAAGTAACCCATTCTACTTTTGGATAAATCAAATATTATGAAATTATTCCTTACAGTGAACCTATCTTTGCCTCTTTGCCACTTCCATACTGGACCCTAGTTTTTCCGTATGCAGCAATATAATGCACTTTCATCTCAGGAATATGTTAGTCCATAGAATACATGAAGTAAACTATCATATTCCTCCTAAGTCTTTCTCTTCATATTGGATATTCCTATCTCTTACTAATATTTCTTCTAAAACTAATCAAAGACAGCTGGGAACCCTTCCTTCTTTTACTTGCTCTTTGATTCTCCTCCACTTCCAAAGTGCAGACTGTCTGTGATTTTGAGCACCCTATTCTCTGCCTTTGTTTCCTGGCTCCCATACTACCTAGTACCCATCTAGGCTACTTGATTGCTAATGTGACTTGCATGAGAAGTGAATCTTTATATTTGTTCCATCGGAAGAGTTGGTATAACCTTCAGGCATTATCATCTGTGCTTCCCCGCCTTCTTAAAAATCATCCAGATGCTGTGCTCTACACCCACCAGTACCCCTGTCACTAAAGCATTGTGAAGAGCTGACCCCACCTTCCTTATCATCACCAGCATAAATTGGTAACCAATTGCCACCACCAGGCAGATAGACATAGGATTTCTGGGAGAGGCATCATGCTACAGACCACCATTCCTACATCTAAGACAGACCTTACATTTATCATTTAAGGAAGTTACTTCTTTGGAGAAGGGCCCAACCATTCCTACCAACTGTCAAACAACTGTCATACACAGGACAGACAAGAGAGTCTACGTGAAGCAGCAAGGCACCCTCAGTAGAATATTCTAGGCGAGTCAAATCAGCACCATCATCTTAAACACCATTTCCCCTCAGATCCTGATTAAAAACCATCCCTAGTACCCTGAAAGAGAGCCTTGAGAATAGATCTGATTTCAGCACAGTGCCCAAAACAATCATTCAGCGAGGCAGTCCTCATGGAGATGTACCCTCTTCTTGCAGGTCCTATAGTCAGAGCTCCTAATGACTCAGAGAACAGTCTAAACACCAACATCACTGACATTTTCAAAAGATTTACCATCAGAAACTGTTATTTTTTGGTGGAAATTACATTAAAGAAGATGCATAAACATCTGCTTCACCACTACACCCTAAACATCACAACATTTTTTCATCTGATTTGCAGATAAAATCTTTCTTATACTTTGTCTTCTCTAGAATGTAAACTCTTTGAGAGTAGGAAATTCCATATTTTTTTCTTTGCATCCACATCTCTTAGCATAAAGTATTTAATAGATGTTTCATTCATCCATCCATCCATTCATTTTTACCTATTATCCTTTACCTAAGGATCCTTGTGTTTTGTAAACCAACGCATCCTTGCACCTGAAAGTTTCTAGTCCTTTCTGTTTGTCCTACAAATGAACATTTAGTGTTGCCTTCCTATGAGTGATATGTATGAATGATCTTATGTTTTTAATTTCTATCTCAAGCACTTAGCATAATGTTCTCATACAATACACCCTAAGTAATTGATTTTTTTTCTTTCATTCATTCACAATATGAAGGTCATTCAAGATAATGTCCTTCCTAAAATGTAGCACCCAGTACTGAACACAGTACTATAGATGTTATCTGTCCAGAGCAGACTACAGCAGGACTTCTGTCTTTGTCATCCTGGATTCTGTTCCTTTTTAACAAAGTTTAAAACAGCATTAGATTATTTGTCTATATACCAGATGGCTTGATACAGGTTCAGCCTAGTGTACACTGAAACCTCTAGGTCTCTTTTTTTCTTCAGATAAACCAATGTCAAGCTATGTCTCCATCATTTTGTACTTTCACTGTTGAATTTTTAAGAAAAGTGAGAGGCTTGACATGTATCCTTATGGAATTTTGACTTAATAGCTTTGACTCAACATTCTTATCTTCATAGATACTGAATATTTCACCTGACATTTAAGCTATTCCTTCAGGTTTGGGGCCTGGTGCAAATTTGATAAGTATGTCACATATGCTTTCATCCAAGACATTGATTAAAAATGTTAAACAACATGGAGCAAAGGAAAGATTCTTACAAATTTTGTATTAGAGATCTCCTTCCAAGTTACTAATTTTGGTATCTCTGGATCTAGCCATTCAACAAGGTCTGATTTTGCCCAGTTATAGTTTTATCTATCATTGCTTCCAAAACAGAAAAGACTGAGTCAAAAAGTTTTGCTAAAAGTCTAGATAAACTAAATTTATAATCTATTGTAATATATAATATAATATATAATATAAACAAAATCTAATAATCTAATAAAATCTAATCTAATGTACCAGTCTAGCAACTCTGTCCAAAAGGAAATGAGATTTGTCTAGCATGACGTGATCTTGATGAACCCATGCTAAATATTGGTAATGTCAGATTATTTTACTAGATATTCACTAACCGCCACATTAATGGCATGAAAACTTTTATTGTCCATTTTTGTTTATTGTATAACATAAAACATGTTTATAAGTGAGATATATACTATGCATATACTATGCACAGTGCCTGGCACATAGTTATATCTTAATAAATACTTTATATATCTTTATCTAATTATAATATTTCCCTAATGTGACTCATTTAACTTCTGAGACCAGGCACTTACTATAAATTTTAATTCTGTGCAATTCAATAGGAATTTCCCAAATACTTACTTATTCCATGCAGAGCCCTATTGGGGTACAAAAGAAATACAACAGATGGTCTCTAACCCCCTAAAGGAATTAATAAACCTGTTATAGAGACAAGATAGATGTATATGAATTAGTTAAATGCATTCATTCACCCATTCATCCATTCATTCATTCAACATTCTTTAAGTGCTCTCCATGTGCAATGCACTATGCTCGGTGCAGAACAGTGTTTTGCTAAGTGTCAAAATGACTAGTATATGGAAGAAATGCCAGCATTCAGAAGAAGAGGACATCAATGAGGATTTGAATAGTAGGTAAGGGTGTTATAGAGCAAATTGAATTTTGTCTACATCCTGAAAGGTAATTGTAAACATTTGTATAGTTGATATATTGACCTGCATTTTTAATAAACAGCTCTGTTTGAGAATTTGAGGCACACTAGTTAAAATATAATGGTGTCTTTTTTTGTGGAAAGGCATAGTCAGCAAAGTGTAGAGAATTTTACTTACTTATTGCTACAAGGAAAAAAAAATTCCAAATTTATGTAAGCTTTTTTAAACTTTGTGGAGACTGCTCTAAATGTGGCCTAAAATGAAACTTAGAAACGAAAATGAAAACATTCTATTTACAAGAGGCCAGGGAGGTTGGAGAAATTAAGACATTCTATCTTTCTATGAATTAGAAGATGGGACTACTTTGTAATCTGAACCAGATGGCTAATTTCATTTCTTCTAGTTTGCAATGTATTTGATGGTTCCAGAAGTCTTTCAGCCGTGAGCTGTGGATGTTAAAGCCTCACAACATGTAGGAAGTGTTACCCTCTTGCATCTTATCAGAAATCCTGAACTATATAAGGGTTCATACAACATGCCCAGCATATCTGTTGTTACTTCTCCAGAAATGTCTATGTGCTCAAACAATTTAGATTTCAAAATAATCACATTAGTATTTTTCACTCTCCAATTAAGCAATATTTGGATGTAGAGAGAAACTAGCTGATGTTTTTGTATCTCAGTTTTGGACAAGCTGGCAAAGACTGCAAGAAACAACATTTTCCACTCAAGTCCTAGGCATAAAGGTAACAAGCCAAACTCAATAAGTACTTAAAAAATTTCTACTCTCTGTAAACAAAGATCCATGACTCCCCCAGGGAGATTTGACAGTTCCCTAAAAGACATCCCTGCAATGTTGGGTGCTATACAAACATAAGAAGAGTACTAAGCCCTCCATGCTATGTACCTACAAAAGTAGAGAACAGATTTTTGATTCAAAGAAACATTAGAGGAGAGAAAAGAAAGTAATTCTGAGGGAAATTAATGAAAGAAAAAATGTACATTTTTGAACTGGGAACCCTAGACCTCTACTTTTGAGAAGTTGGTCTTTGACTGTCCCTTGCTTCCTAGCACTCACATGGATTTTTAAGAAAGCTCTTTCCATTATTCAGTAAAATAACTGCATCTGTGCTTGGGCTGAGGTTTTATTTTGAACCAAAGCCCATTTACTTTCATATATTCTATTATGTACTCTAATTTCTGTAACCTCCCCAAATTCTAGTTACTGTTTGTTTACATAAATGTATTCTCTCCTATGCTGACAAGAGTAAACTATCTATTACTTAATCCCATTATGGGGACCATGAAAAGTGGCTTTTCTTCTGAACCCCTAGAATATTATTTCCCTACAATACCAATAGTTGAGAGTGTGGTAAATAGAAACAATTCTAACTCTGTGATACAGGAGAGGGAAGAAATGATTACTCAATCACATACTCAGTCTGAATCCTGGCTTCTTCTATTAGCCAAATCCCTCCTCTTATGCTCCACAAAAGTGGAAATTATTTTTTCTCTTTGGAGATGTAAAGCAAAACTTTCCATATCTCAGATCAAATACCTCTCTATGCCTTGCATGGGCCAGTTATTTTAAGCTAGATACATTAACATCTACAAGTTGGGTACCCCCCTGTCTAATGCCTTAAGCCTCTTGAGAGCAAGCACTGTCTTTTGCCTTTGTTTTCCCAACACTCATTACACATAGTTCCTGGTACATAGTAGACAATGAATAACTTTTTATTGACTTATTGACTGGAAAGTACAGAGTCTCACTACATAAGTCAGGGACATACAAACAATATGATGTTTTATGGGACAAATAATTCACTTAATTTGTTGTCAAAGAATCTGAGTTTAGAACTGTAATGATAATTTAAATGGGGAGATCTTTCTCATTCATTAATAGGCCCATGTCACCTGCCTGGGTCACATGGAAGTCTGAGTCACATAGAGCTTATGGTGGGAGGAGTTGGCTGAATGGGTAGAACAGGAAGAGGAGAGCTGGAGCAGAGTTGAAAGGAAGTTAGTCTTGAGAGCAGTCAGAGCTAGGAAGGATGCAGGCTGCTGGTTAGTGTGAGTGAAAGAGCTTCTTTGTGATTTGTGTAATGGAGCTGGTTTGTGGGAAGTCTACCTGAAGGAAGTTTTGGGGATGGTGTTGTTCTCTGCATTGTTAATGTGTACAGAATTTTGTTACTATGATGGATTTGGCTTTCTGGTGTCTGAATAAATGTTTTGGTTCTGTCTTCCATGTGAGAAGTCTATGGTATTTAATGGTTCAGAATAGTGCTGGGATATTAATGGCTGTGGTAGGCACTATGAATATGCATTGGTGCTACAAGAATTGTCACCTACCCCCCAGTAACTAAATAAATAAACTTGAAAAACTTAACCCTTATGAGCTGCAGTTTCTTCATTTATAAAATGCAAAGAGTTGGACTACTTGACTCCTGAGTTGCCTTTTAGATATAAATCTGACCTAAGGCATGATTCCTTTTCTAAAAATTTTCAATGTATTTGGGAAAACAGGATATAAAGGCAAGAAAAAATAAATAAACATATAGGTTATGCCTATACAAAGCTTCCCCAATGATATTCCATAATAATATTAATATATCATAGAATCTCTATTTAACCACTGTGAAACTACACTCTAACACTGCACTTAGTCCAATGATAGGATTCAGAGCTTTCATGTCATTTGGTCCAAGCCTCTCATTTTATAAATGAAGTCCTAAGAGTCTGAGAATTAAAATATAGTTATTCTAACTCTAAATTCAGTGGCCTTTCCCCTCTGCTGTCATCCCTCTCTCATTGGAAACCTACCCAGCTCTTCTCAATTCCCCTTTCTTCAGCTCTTTGTGCCAAGAGCTATCTAGCTGAGCTACTGATGGCAGAGCTAATGCATAGTGTGACTATAAAGTAATGAGATGAAATTTTGTTAGAAAAATTTTCCCACTTGTTTATGCATTCAAATGATTGCTGTGACCTTGGTAGAACTCTACAAAAGGTTCAACAACGCTTCCTTTGCTCAAAATAATTTTAAAAGGACTCTTTTGGAAATGTCTTAGGAGCTCCTGACACATTCTTTTTAGTATGCAAAAAAGAGAAAAACTTTTCTGAAGGAAGGGGTGCAAATTAGATTTTTTTTAAAGAATGGGTAGTAAGCATTCAGAATCAAATCTGTTGAGTGAGGATAGCTATCAGTGTGCAGTCAAAAATGTGATGTCACCATAAAGTAAAAGATCAGTGTGTGTGTGTGTGTGTGTGTATCTCAGGAAGATAATTCACAAAGTATCTGAGCTATAGCAATAAAATTAATTGATTATTAAACATTTATCAAGTGCCTACTGCCTATAAAACTTTATGTTAAGTTTTGAGAATCAAAAAACAAAGAAGGGACAGTTTTATAGTTTCATGAAAGATAATGTCTGGGCTCTTTTTTTGATCATGGCTTTCAGGCAGTCCCATAATTTTTGAATTGTCTCTCCTGGATCTATTTTCCAGGTCAGTTGTTTTTTCCAATGAGATGTTCCACATTATCTTCTATTTTTTCAATCCTTTGGTTTTGTTTTGTAACTTGATTTATCACATAGTCATTAGCTTCTGAACTTCTGAACTCCACTCTCATTTTTAAAGAACTGTTTTTTCCAGTGAGCTTTAGAATGTCCTTTTCCATTTGGCTAATTCTGCTCTTTAAAGTCTTCTTCTCCTTATTGGCTTTTTGGACCTCTTTTTTTTCCAATTGTTAGCCTATTTTTAAAGGTGTTATTTTCCTCAGAACTTTTTTGGTTCTCCTTTAGCAAGCTGCTGACTCACTTTTCTTCTATGGCCTGAGCCCATTTCATACTCATTTTGGAGGTACTAGAGGCAGAAGCTTTGACTTCCTTCGATAGTATGCCTTGTTCTTCCTCATCTGAAAGGATGGAAGGAGATACCTGTTCACCAAGAAAGTAACCTTCTATGGTCTTATTCTTTTCACCTTTTCAGCATTTTCCCAGCCAGTTACTTGACTTCTGAATCCTTTGTCAAGAGGAGGATCCCAGTGTTCCTCCTCCCCCTGGGACCATGTTCAGGACTGAGATTCATATCAGCTGTTCAATTACCCCAGGGGATCTAGGTGGGGGCAAGTCCACTGAGGACTGAAGTTCAGATCCCCTGCTTAATTTCCCCAGAGGCTTTAAGCTAAGCCTCTTGGACAATGGACCCAAGCTGCATCTGTGGTCACAGTAGCTGCCCACCACTCACTGCTGCTGCTGCTGCCTCCTCTTCTGCCACCATCTGGGGCCACTGCTGGGGAGACCTCACTCCCCTTTCACCCACCTGGGAAAGCCCTCCCTCACTGACCTTTGAAGCTCTCTCTGGCACTTGTGGGTTGAGGGATCTGGGACCCTCCTTGCTGGGGATTCTGCCCTTGAGGCCTGTTCTGGTCCTGTTCTTCCCCATGCCCCATGGCCAGGGTTGAGCTCCTCTCTGCTCAGTCTTGTGAGATAAACCTTTCCTGTAGGCCTTCCAGGTTACCTTTGGATGGAAATCTCTTTCACTTTGTCAATCTGTGGCTTCTGCTGCTCTAGAATTTTCTGAGAGTCATTTTTTCAGGTATTTTGTGGGCTATGGGGGAAGTGCTAGAATATATTCATCTTTCTACTCCACCATCTTGGCTCTGTCCCCATAATAAATTCAAGGAAATTTGAGGTGGAGGAAATATTAGAAGCTGGGGTAATCAGGAATGGCCTCATGACAAGATGGTATTTGAGTTGAACTCTGAAGAAAAGCGGGGGATCCAAAACACAAAAGTGAAAAGTAATTGCATTCTAGGAAGCATGGACAGCCCGTACAAAGTCACTGAAGTGGGAGATCAAATGCTGTATATGAGAAACAGAAAGGTCAGTTTGACTGAACCAAACAGTGCAATAAGAATTTTTCAATAAGTATATGAGCTTGTACAGTGTATGCTGTGAAAAATAATATGTATCTGAATCTTGATAAATATATGATGTCCTCACTTTCACATCATTTAAGTTTTAGTTTTGTTTTGTTTTTTGAGGGCAGATTATCATTGGCGGGGGGAGGGGAGGAGAAAGCCTTGGAAATTCTTTGATTTACCATACATTGGCCCCATTGGTACTTGGAGTCAAAAGACCTGTATTCAAATACTGCTTCAGACACTTGTATGACCTTAGTCAAGTTATTTAACTTTTTGCAGCCTTAATTTCCTCAACTATATGATGGATATAATAACAGCACTCACCTACCTAACAAGAGGAGGTAGTTTACTTCATGTTAAGTGCTCTAACATTCAAATCTTTCAAAGCTGTATTTTTCTATAACATTGTTTTCATTATATAAATTGTTCCCCTGGTTCTGCTGTTTTAACTCTGCATCATTTCACAGTTTTTACCAGTTTCATCTGAAATTGTGCATTTTGATATTAAATATGGTACAATATTATATTATATCTATATCCCATAATTAGTTTAGCAACTGACTAATTGATGGACACTAATTTAGTTTCTGGTTTGTAGTAACTACAAAAAAATTTGCTCTAAATATTTTTGTACATATGGGTAATTTTTCTCTTCCTCTGACTTCTTTGAGGTATAAGCTGTTAAGATCAAAGGATATGGGCATTTTAGTAACTTTTAGGATGTAGTTAAAAGTTGTTTTACTGAATACCTGGAGCAATCCACAATGTTGCAGTTTCACTAATGTGCCTATTTATTGCTGATTTTGATAGTCAAGTCAACAAGTCAAAAAAAGCACTTGTTAAACATTCACTATATGCAAGGAATTGTACTTCTAATTTTTTTTTCATTTTGTTAAATTCTTTGTTATACTGGGTGTCTCTCCTGGGGGGACAAAGAGAAATAAATACAGGGGGAATTCTAAGGCATGAAGAAACAAAATATTGATAAGATTTTGAAAAAAAATTTAAATAAATTTAATTGAGAACAGGTTGTTTAATGGAGAGAAAAAAATAGGAAAACTGGAAGGTAGGTTTGTGGGGAGAGGTAGCATAGGGTTTAGATTTGGGATAGCTATAAGAAAAACTGTATTCTATGCAGAAAGGATCCTGGAATAAGTCTGTGCAATATAAGAAGTCCAGAAGAGGCAGAAAAAGTCTATTGGAATCTATTGAAACAAATTCTAACTGTTGGTAGTATCTCTAATATTTATTCATTCTAGGAATCAAGTGACAACAACACAGCATTTTTCCTCAAAAAACATAATTCAGAGTGTAGTTTTGAAATCAGTATGATTTTTCCCAATTCCTTTTTATAGATGTTTCTATTATATATTTTCTTTGCTTATAGCTTTATCTTCAGCTTTAATTCCTAATTCTTTGATCAAACTTAAAGGAATTCTCACCTTCCGTAAGTAAATTCATATAATAGAACCATCATGGATTCCTAGGTGCCCTTTTCATCTTATCTTACCCATTCATTTTTACTTTATTTTTATCCTTTTTGCAAAATCACGTTCTTCAGATGTAATTTATCTTCTTTAAAGCAACTATGAATAACAATTTTCATACAATAATCATCAACTGACATCATTTTGAGGAGTAGGAGTAGGTGGTACATAAATGAATTATTAAATGAATATATATGTATATGTATGCATGTGTCTGTGTGTATAACATGCATACACACACGCATATATAATTGCTGGGTTTCTTATATATCAACATCTTGCATTTAGCAACAGTTGTAAATATTCAACCTAGATATTTTATAAATTGTTTAATTAAACAGTAACAATATAACATAATACACTAGAATGAATCAAGGAGACTTCAGTTAGCACAGTTCCTAAAATATGCACTAGCCAGTTGTACAATCCTGAGTGAGTCACTAATGCCCTTGCACTTAAGTTTTCAATTCTATGATTTGAGAAGATTGAACTCAATTACCTCTGGTGTCACTTGCACCTCCAAATCAGTGATTCTAAGAAATGTCCCAACAATTTTAAAACCTAAAGTAGGTTTGAAATGGAATTTGAAGAGCAAATTGAATAAAAAGGTTATTTGAGAGTTTAAAACTAGTTTCACTATACTACTTTAATGGAATTTGTGGTTGTTAAAAATTTTATGCTATTTAGTTTGGAGAAGAGACATCTGAGAAATATCTCAGCATTAGAACACTGCATGGTAATGAAGATTCAAAAAAGAACTCTGCATTTTTAAAGAAGATTAGGAAAAATGAGAAGCTGCAAGTAAGGAAAAAGAAGAACTTTTTACTGTTTAATATTTTAAAAAGTGTTCGCTGGATGCCACAAAGTTCTGTAGTATACTGGAAAGAGCAATGGATTTGAAATCAGAAAATCTAAATTGGAAATCCAGCTTTGACTTTGTGACTTAAGGAAAGTCATAGAACCTCTCTGGACCTCATTTGTTTTTCTTTATTTATAAAATTAGAAGACTAGACTGGATGATCTCTAAAATCCCTTCTGACTGTAAAACTCAAAGGATCTTTAAGGGCTTTGACACCATAGAGGTATTATAAAGCTCCTGAAATACAACTTAGAAACTATGCAGATTGCCCAGAAAGATTCTACTAATCATGGAATCAAACTGCTTAAAGGGACTCAACAAGTCCATCCTCTCTCTAGTAGTCTCAAATATAAATAATTTTTAAAGAAACTGGTTTTCCCTATGTTCAAAAAACCCTGGATTTTCAGAGCATAAGTAAAGTTCAATTTGGCTAATACAAGGTTTATTTTTTAAAGTTTCAATTGATGAATATGGAAAAAGATGCTTCTATTCCTTTACAACAAGCTCAGAAGTATGGGGAAAATATATTTTAAGAATTCACCATGTTAGTTATTTATAATAAGTTCTAGTATTAGAAATGATGCCATAGGTAGACCACCAGATTCCCTTTTAAAGCAGTCCAAAGATTCTTGACAATTTTAGATCAGAGAAACAGAGATTTAGAAATGCAATGGACCTTAGAGGTCATCCAGTTCACCAGGCACATTTTACAGATGAAGAACTGAGGCCCAGGGAGGCTAAGTGACTTCCCCAGGGTCACAGAGGCAAGTGTTAAAGCAGAGATTCAAATTCAGATCTCAATACTTAAACTGTGGGGATGTTTTTTCCATTCACTATACCAATTTACATCTCACTCTTTATTAATCAATGGGCTATACCATTATTTAAAAAAAAACATCAGTCCTTGAATTTCACTTTAATGGATAACTTCATGAGCAGCTACTGTTGTCTGACATAAAATTCTAAATCATTATGGCTAGAATGAAAAAAAAATTAAATAACTTTTAAGATCCACACTTTGAATGATTTTGGTTTCATTAATCACCATCCCATGAAATATGTGTATCATTTTGAAATGTGCCCTCTTTAAATATTTTGAAAAATTTATACAACAGCATGCAGTTTTAATTACAATTTATAGTCTCGCATGTTAATTGCATTTTAAACTAATTTGGTTTGTTCTTAAAGTTAATTAAATTCATTGGGAAAATGTGACTTGATGCAAGTGAAAGGATTGAACAGATGTAGTGATTTAGTGGTGTCTTTGAAAACAGCCTAAACTCTGAAGCATTCTTAGCCATATATTTAAACAGCTTTTAAGACTATGCCTTTTTTCCCCTGAAAATCATCCAACTAAGTAGAAAGAGGATCATCATACCAGCAGACTGGCCAAAGGATGAAATCCATCATTTTAAACCTAGATCTTCTAAACTCCAAGTTCTCTTCCCTATCTGTGATACCAAAATAGCATGCAACTCCTAAAAGACAAAGGAAGTTGCATCTAGGTGAAAAGATTTTTTCCAATTCTCCTTGGACAGGCAAAATGAAATTTTTGGAGGAATTAGTTTTTATCATGTATACAAACACAAAAAAACCAATTTCCCAGAGCATTGGTCATCTCATATTTTGATAAATATTTGTGATGACCAGTAATTACAGCTTACTGCCAACACTTTTTGCAGAGGATTTGGAGGAAAAGAAATTCTACAAAGAACTAGGTAGGATCCTGTAAATAAAATTAATCCATATTTGAATAGTTAGTAATATCAAGGCAAAAGTGGACATAGGGAGAAAAGTGGATTTACTTTTATTAGACTTCATTCACCATATGGCAAACATACTGATCAAACCAGTTTCACTGTAGTATTGAAATCTTCATAATGAAAGAGATTCTGCCTCTTTGAATAAATGCACATAGGATGCAAATGCCTAAATTCATTGCAAGAAATCAGGTCTAAGAAGGTAAAGCCAAGCATGGAACTGAATAATTATTGAATAACTGTCAAAGACAAAGAAAGTAAAATGACCACATTCTAGCCATCAATATGTGAATGGGCCACCTGCATTGCTTAAATTTCTATTTTGTATTATTATTTCATTTGTTTTCAGTGTTCAATAATCACTTCCATATATCGCATAATTTTCCCCTCCCTTCCCCCCTTCCCTCTATCTTCCCCTCCCTTCCTGAGCATACAGTTTTATATAGAATCTACACATACATTACTATTAAATACAGTTTCACCTTAGTCATGTTGCATAGAAGAATTAAAATGAATGGGAGAAATCATAAAACAAACCAATACATAATACAAAAGAAAATGATCTGCTTCATTCTGTGATAAAATTCTATAGTCTATTCCTTTGATGTGGAAGGCATTTTTCCTTAAGACAACACTGGGAATTATTTAAGCCCTTGCATTGCAATGAAGTACTAAGTCTACAAGAAAAATTCCTCACACACTATAGTTATTGCTGTGTATAAATTTCTCTTAGTTCTGCTCCTCTCACTCAGCATCAGTTCATATAAGTCTCTCCAGGACTCTCTGAAGCCTTTCTGTTCATCATTTCTTAAAGCAAAATAGTATTCCATTACATTCATATAGCACAATTTATTCAGTCATTCCCTAACTGATGGGCATCGCTTTGATTTCTAGTTTTTGGGTCACCACAAAGAGAGTAGCTATAAATATTTTTGTACACGTGGGAGCCTTTCCCATTTTTGTGATCTCTTGGGGATACAATCCTAGAAGCAGTATTGCTGGGTCAAAGGATATGGACATTTTTGTAGCCCTTTGAGCATAGTTCCAAATTGCTCTCCAGAATGGTTGGAACAACTCATAGCTCCACCAACAACGAATTAGTGTTCCAACTCTCCCACATCTTCTACAACATTTATCATCTTCCTTTTCTGTCGTGCTGGCCAATCTGATAGGTATGATATGGTATCTCAGAGTTGGTTTGCTTTGCATGTCTCATCAGTAGTGATTTAGAGCATTTTTTCATATGACTGTAGCTTTAATTTCTTCCTCTGAAAACTGCCTGTTCATGTCCTTTGACCATGCATCAATTGGGGAATGATTTTTATTCTTGTATATTTGAATAAGTTCTCTATATATTTTAGAAATTAGGCCTTTATCACAGACACAAGTTGTCAAAATTTTTTCCCAGTTTTCTGCTTCCCTCCCAATCTTGGTTGCATTGGGTTTGGTTGTGCAAAAACTTTTCAGATTAATGTGATAGAAAATTACCCATTTTGCACTTCATAATGCTTTCTATCTCTTCTTTAGTCAAAAATTCTTCCCTTCTCCATAAATCCGATAAATATACCATTGCTTGCTCCACTAATTTGTTTATAGTGTCAATTTTTATAACTATACCATGTGTCCATTTGGACTGTATTCTTGTGGATGGTGTCAGGCATTGTTCTATACCATGTTTCTGCCACACTGTTATCCAATTTTCCCAGCAATTTTTGTCAAATAGTGAGTTCATATCCCAGAAGCTGGGGTCCTTGGGTTTATCAAACAGTAGATTGCTATATTCATTGACTACTGTATCTTGAGTACCTGACATATTCTGCTGTTCTACCCTTCTGCCAGTAACAAGTGGTTTTGATAATTGCTACCTTATAATAAATTTGAGATCTGGTAGAGCTAGGCCACCTTTAGTGGCCTAGCATTTCTTTTCATTGGTTCCCTTGCTATTGTGGACTTTTTGTTCTTCCAGATGAATTTTGATATTATTTTTTCTTACTCTAGAAAATAGTTATCTGATAGTTTGATTGGTATGACACTAAATAAGTAAATTAATTTAGATAGAATTATCATTTTTATTATATTGGCTCGGCCTACCTGCGACCAAATGATGTGTTCCAACTTACTTAAATCTGACTTTATTTGTGCAAAAAGTTTCATAATTTTGTTATATAGTCCCTGCCTTTGTTTGGACAGGTAGACCTTAAGTGTTTTATAGTGTCCACCCTACCTTAAAATGGGATTTCTCTTTCTGTCTTTTTCTGTTGGACTTTGTTAGTAATGTATAGAAATGCAGAAGATTTGTGTGGGTTTATTTTGTAACCTACAACTTTGCCAAAGTTGTTTATTATTTCAAGTAGCTTTTTAGTTGAATCCCTGGGATTCACTAAGTATATCATCATATCATCTTAAAAGAGTGATAATGTAGTTTCTTCCTTGCTTATTCAAATTTCTTCAATTTCTTTTCCTTCTTGTTGCTTCAGCTAATATTTCTAGTACCATATTGAATAATAGTGGTGATAATGAACATCCTTGTTTCACCCCTGATCTTACTAGAAATGCATCTAGCTTATATCCCTTTCAAGCACTGCTTGCTGAAAGTTTTAGGTAAATAATGCTTATTATTTTATGGAAAGTTCCATTTGTTCTTGTGCTTTCCAGTGTTTTCAACACGAATGGGTGTTGTGTTTTGTTCAAAGCTTTTCCTGCAGCTATTGAGAAAATCGTGTGGTTTCTGTTAGTTTTCTTGTTGATATGATCAATAATTCTAATAGTTTTCCTAATATTGAACCAGTCCTGCATTCCTGGTATACATCCTACCAGATCATAATGTATTATTCTCATGAAAAGTTGCTGTATTCTTTTTGCTAAAATCTTATTTAAAATTTTTGCATCTATATTCATTAGAGAAATTGGTCTATAATTTTCTTTCTCTGTTTTGTCTCTTCCTGGTTTAACTATCAAAACCATATTTGTATCATAAAAAGAATTTGGGAGGACTACTTCTTCAATTTTGCAAAATAGTCTATATAGTATTGGAATTAAATCTTCTTTAAATGTTTTATAGAATTAACTTATGAATCCATCTGGCCCTGGAGATCTTTTCCTAGGGAGTTCATTAATGGCTTGTTCAATTTCTTTTTCTGAGATGGGGTCATTTAGGTATTCAATTTCCTCTTCTGTTAATCTGGGCCATTTGCAGTTTTTAAAATAATCATCCATCTCATTAAATTGTCAAATTTATGGGCCTACAGCTGGGCAAATAAATTTCTAATTATTGGTTTAATTTCCTCCTCATTGGAGGTGAGTTCACCCTTTTCATTTTTGATATTGATAATTTGGTTTTCTTCTTTCTTTTTTTAATCAAGTTGACCAAATATTTATCAATTTTATTGGTTTTTAATAAAACCAACTCTTAGTTTTATTTACTAGTTCAAAAGTTTTCTGAATTTCAATTTTATTAATCTCTCCTTTGGTTCTGAGTATTTCTAATTTGGTATTTACTTGGGGATTTTCAATTTGTTCTTTTTCAAGCTTTAATGCCCAGTTCATTGATCTCCTCTTTCTTTATTTTATTCATGTAGGCATTTAAAGATATAAAGCATCCCCTAAGACCTGTTTTTGCTATATCCCATAAGAACTGGTAAGTTGTCTCATTATTGTAATTGTCTTGAATGAAGTTGTTGATTGTTCCTGCTATATGTTGTTTAACTCACTCCTTCTTTAAGATTAGATTATTTAATTTCCAATTAATTTTTGGTCTATCTTTCCATGGCCTTTTACTACACATAATTTTTTTTTTGCATTATGATCTGAGAAGAATGCATTGAGTATCTCTGCCTTTCTGCACTGGATTGTGAGATTTTTATGCCCTAGTATATTGCCAACTTTTGTATATGTGCCATGTATTGCTGATAAAAAGGTATATTCCTTTCTGTCCCCACTCAATTTTCTCCAGAGATCCATCATATGTACCTTATCCAGAGTTTTATTCACCTCCTTAACTTCTTTTTTGTTTATTTCAGGTTAGATTTATCAAGTTCAGAGAGGGGAAGGTTGAGGTCCCCCACTAGTATAGTTTTGCTGTCTATTTCATCCTGTAACTCCCTTAACTTCCCCTCTAAGAAGCTGGATGCTATACCACTTGGAGCATATATGCTTAGTAATGATATTGCTTTGTTGCCTATGGTGCCTTTTTGCAGGATATAATTTCCTGTCTTATGTCTTTGACTAGATCTATTTCTGCTTTTCCTTTGTCTGAGATCAGGATTGCTATCCCTGCTCTTTCTATATCCAATGAAGCACAATATATTCTCCTTCAACCTTTCACCTTTAGCCTGTATGTATCCCCCTATTTCATATGTGTTTCTTGTGAATAATATATTGTTGAACTATGGTTTTTAGTTCATTGTGCTATTCATCTCTGTTTTATGGAAGAGTTCATCCCATTCACATTCACAGTTACGATTACTATCTGTGTCTTTCCCTCCATCCTCTTTTCCACCATTTTTGCTTTTAATTTTCCCTTCTATCTTCCCCTCCACAATGGAGTTTTAATTTTTGACCACCACCTCCCTCAATCTTCTCTCCTTTCAGGCCCCCTCCTTTTCACTTCCCTTTACCCTTATTACTTTTTCTCTCCCTTTTAGCCTCCCCTCCCCTTTTTCCCCCTTCCACTCCTACTGCCTGTAGAGCTAGTTAGATTTATATACTCAATTAAGTTTGCTGTTCCCTCCTTAAACCAAATCAGATGAGAGTACCTCTTAAACAATGATCATCTCCCTCCCCTCTTTCTCTATATTGTAATATAATTTTGTGCCTCTTCCTGTGGTGCAGTTTACCATATTGTGCCTCCTCCTTTTCACGTCTCCTATTCCAATCCCTTTGCACCCTTAAATCATATTGTTATCATCACATCATTTACTTTATACCTGCTCCCTCCAGCTATGTATATTCCTTTTGTATTTCATAATAAATATACAATTTTCAAGTTTAACAAGTATCATCTTCACTTATAGGGATTTACAGTTTGCCCATATTGAGTAACATGTTTGTTTGTTTTGTTTTGTTTTTATCCCGTTTACCTTTTTGTGCCTCTTTTGAGACCTGCGTTTGAAGATCGAATTTTCTATTGAGTCTGGCCTTTTTATCAAGACGGTCTGGAAATCCCTTATTTCACTGAATGCCCATCTCCATGCCTGAAATATCATGTTCAACTTTGCTGGGTAATTGATTCTTGGTTGTAGTCCCAGTTCCTTTGCCTTAAAGAATATCATATTCCAATTCTTGATCTTTTTAATGTAGAAGCTGCAAGGTCCTGTGTGATTCTGACTGTAGCTCCTCAATCTTTGAATGGGTTCTTTCTGGCTGCTTGTATTATTTTCTCTTTCACTTGACAGTTCTGGAATTTGGCAATGACATTCCTTGGTATTTTTGGTTTGGGATCCCTTTCAGGAGGTGAATGATGGATTCTTTTGATGACTATTTTGCCCTTTGGATTTATGATTTCTGGGAAACTTTCCTTGATAATTTCTTGGAAGATATTTTCCAGGCTCTTTTTTTCATCATGGCTTTCTGGTAAGCCAATAATTCTTAGACTTTCTCTCCTGGATCTATGTTTCAAGTCAGTTGTTTTTCCACTTAGACATTTTACATTTTCTTCTGTCTTTTCATTCTTTAAATTTTGCTTAACTGATTCTTGATGTCTCATAGAGTCATTTGTTTCTACTTGCCCATCTCTAATTTTTATTATATTGTTTTCTTTAGGTAACTTTTACATCTCCTTTTCCATCTGTCCAATTATTCCTTTTAAAGAATTATTTTCTCCAGTTAGTTTTTGTTCTTCCTTTTCCATTTGTCCAATTTTCCTTTTTAAGGAGCTGTTCTCTTCAGTGAATGTTTTTTTCATACTTTTAACATCGTTGGCCAGTTTTTCTTCTATTTCTCTAATTTGGTTTTTAAAATCCTTCTTCAACTCTTCCAAGAGTGCTTTTTGTGCTTGCGACTAGTTCATAGTCCCTTCTCGAGTTTCTGATGGGAGTACAGTCTCAATACTGACTCTTTAGGATCCGTGTTTTTGTCCTTGTCCCCACAGAAAGATTCTATGGTCTTTTTCTTCCTGCTTTGCTTCTTACTCATGATGATGAGGCTTTGTGTGTTGTAGCCTCTGCTTCTTTTAGCTACAAGCTAAAGAACCTGTAGGTAGGTGACTTGCACACATTTAATCTGTGGGTTGATAGTCTCAGGAGTACCCCTGCAGATAACTGGGGCTCCATGGTTCTCACTCACTCGGTTCCATGGGGTTCCTGTCCTGGGCTGATATGCCTGAGATTTCTCAGTGCAATTCACTGCCTCAGACTTCCTGGGGCTTCCTGCTCATCTTTACTGTGTGCTGTGTGCTCCATCACCCCTTTGGAACAGAATCTTCCCGTTGACCTTCCTGTCTGTCCAGGGCGCAAATCTGCCACAATCTGTCTCCTATTGGATTTGCCCCTCCAAATTTGGTCAGATTCTCTTTTAAATTTCTAAGGTAAGTTGTTCATCTTTGTCACACTGTAGCTATATAAGCATTTTTTTTTTCTCGTAGAAAGAATAAAATATAAATGATGAAGATGATGGCAATAATGATCAATAATGAACATTCACTAGTCTCCAATCAATTTAAACTCATGGTATTTATTTTCTAACTCTCCTTGCCACTTCTTATTTTCTGCCCTTTAAAATACTGAGTGACATTACAATTTTTGTCTCATTCCCATCATTTTCATGAATGTTGATGACTTTTCTAATACCACTCTCTCTATATATATCAATCTCTTTCACTGGGCCTTCTAGCATTCCCATTCTTTAATTAAGAAAATTCTCTTAATTTTATTTTTTTTAATTTTTTGAATATTTTCATTTTTTTATTAATTTTTAACATTTATTTTCACACAATTTTGGGTTACAAATTTTCTCCCCTTTTATCCCCTCCCCCCTAAATCCGAGCTTTCTAATTGCCCCTGTGACCTATCTGCTCTCTCCTCTATCCTCCCTCCCTGCCCTTGTCTCCGTCTTCTCTTTTGTCCTGTAGGACCAGATAGCTTTCTTGACCCCTTAACCTGTATTTCTTGTTACCCAGTGGTTAGAACATTACATTTGGTCCTAACACTTTGAGTTCCAACCTCCTTAGCTCCCTCCCTCTCCACCCCTTCCCCTTGAAAGACAGGCAATTCAATATAGGCCATATCTGTTTAGTTTTGCAAATGATTTCCATACTAGTTGTGTTGTATAGGACTAACTATATTTCCCTCCATCCTATCCTGTCCCCCTTTACTTCTATTTTCTTATGGTCCTTTCCCTCCCCATGAGTGTCGACCTTGTATTGCATTCTCCTCCCCATGCCCTCCCCTCCATCCTCCCCCCCACCCTGCTTGTGCCCCTGTCCCCCACTCTCCTGTATTATGAGATAGGTTTTCCTATCAAAATGAGTGTACATTATATTCTTTCCTTTAGTGGAATGTGATGAGAGTAGACCTCATGTTTTTCTCTTGCCTCCCCTCTTTATCCCACCACTAATAAGTCTTTTGCTTGCTCTTTTATGAGAGATAATTTGCCCGATATAACTTCTCCCTTTCTCCTCCCAATATCTTTCTCTCTCACTGCTTGATTTCATTTTTTTTTTAATATATGATCCCATCCTCTTCAATTCACTCTGTGCACTCTGTCTCTATGTATGTGTGCGTGTGTGCATGTGTGTGTGTGTACTCCCACCCAGTGCCCAGATACTGAAATGTTTCAAGAGTTATAAATATTGTCTTTCCATGTAGGAATGTAAACAGTTCAACTTTAGTAAGTCCCTTATGATTTCTCTTTGCTGTTTGCCTTTTCATGGTTCTCTTCATTCTTGTGTTAGAAAGTCAAATTTTCTTTCCAGCTCTGGTCTTTTCATCAGGAAAATTTGAAAGTCTTCTATTTCATTGAAAGACCATTTTTTCTCCTGAAGTATTATACTCAGTTTTGCTGGGTAGGTGATTGTTGGCTTCAGTCCTAGTTCCTTTGACTTCTGGAATATCCTATTCCATTCCCCTCTGTCCCTCAATGTAGAGGGTGCCAGATCTTGTGCTATCCTGATTGTATTTCCACAATACTTGAATTGTTTCTTTCTAGCTGCTTGCAATATTTTCTCTTTCACCTGGGAATTCTGGAATTTGGCCACAATGCTCCTAGGAGTTTCTCTTTTTGGATCTCTTTCAGGCGGTGTTCTGCGGATTCTTTGAATATTTATTTTGCCTTCTAGTTCTAGAATCTCAGGGCAGTTTTCCTTGATAATTTCATGGAAGATGATGTCTAGGCTCTTCTTTTGATTATGGTTTTCAGGTAGTCCCAGAATTTTTACATTGTCTCTCCTGATTCTATTTTCCAGGTCAGTTGTTTTTCCAATAAGATATTTCACATTATCTTCCATTTTTTGAATCTGCGCGGTATGTTCTGAGATATCTGTCTTTCTCGAAAAGTCCTTAGCATCCATCCGTACCATTCCAGTTTTGAAAGGTCTATTTTCTTCAGTGAGCTTTTGAATCTCCTTTTCCATTTGGTTAATTCTGCTTTTGAAAGCATTCTTCTCCTCATTGGCCCCTTGCACCTCCCTTGCCAGCTGAGTTAGGCTAGTTCTCAAGGTGCCAATTTCTTCAAGATTTTTTTGGTTCTCCTTTAGCAGGGAGCTGATCTGTTTTTCATGCTCCTCCCTCATCCCTCTCATTTCCCTTCCCAGTCTTTCCTCCATCTCTCTAACTTGATTTTCAAAATTCCTCTTGAGCTCTTCCATGGCCCGAGCCCATTGGGTGGGCTGGGACACAGAATCCTCGATTTCTGTGTCTTTGCCTGATGGCAAGCATTGTTCCTCCCCATCAGAAAGGAAGGGAGGAAGTGTCTTTTCTCCGATAAAGTACCCTTCAATAGTTTTATTTCTTTTCCCTTTTCTTGGCATTTTCTCCAACCAGTGGCCTGACCTCTGAATGTTCTCCTCACACCCACCTCGCCTCCTGGTCCTCCCAGCCAGCATTTGGGGACTAAGATTCAAATGCTGCTTCCCGCCTTAGGATTTTTGGTGGGGGCAGGGCTGCTATTCAGTGTGAGAATTAAGTTCAGGTGGTCAGGGGCAGGGCCGCCTCTCAGGCATTGTTCCCTCTGGGGGTTTATGCACAGACCTTCCACAATGGATCCAGGCTCCTGCCCATTTGGGGAGCCCCCGTCCGCAGCCGCCTCTCAGCCCCCACCTCCCGGGGGGGCCCGAGCCATGGGGGCACCCCACTCCCCTCTCAACCCGCCAAAGAGATTCTCTCACCCACCCCCATCAGGCACCTGTTGGTGGGGGGGGTCCGTGCCGCCGCTGAAGATCCCGCCTCCGGAGCCCTCTCAGATCTGTGCCTCTCGGATCTGCGGCCGCCGCCGCAGGTCCGGGCTGGGCTCCGCATCTGCAGCACGACGGACCTTTTGCGAGAGGTTTGCAGGTCCCTCTGTGGGTGGGGGGACCCGAGTGGCTGCTGGAGATCCTGTCCCCGTAGCCCTCTCGGATCTCCTCCCCTCAGTGTTGCGGCAGCGGCAGGGCCGCACTCTGCTCCCCATCCTGGCGCCCAGTCCGCGGCACGAAGGACCCCCCGCGAGAGGTTCGCAGGTCTCTCCGGAGCAGGAATCTCCCTCGCTCCAATACTCCGTGGTCTCTGGGTGCAGAATTCGCCCTGGCTTGGTCCCATCTAGCCGTTCTGTGGTTTGTGTGTTCGGAGCTATGTGTATGTGCGTCTATCTACTTTGCCATCTTGGCTCCGCCCCCTGAATATTTTCCCAATTACACATAAAACACAATTTTTAACATTCTGTTTTTTTTAAGTTTCATATTCTCTTTTTCTCTCCTTCCCTTTGCTCCTCACATCCAGCTAGGTTATACATGTTCAACCATGCAAAATAAATTTCCAATGTAGTCATGTTGTGAAATAAACCACACATACACACACACACACACACACACACACACACACACACACACACACATGCACGTGTGCAAGCACACACACACACAAACACAAGACAAAACAGCATGCTTGGATTTGCATTCAGACTCCATAAATTCTTTCTTTGGAGGTGGATAGCATGTTTCATCATGAGTCCTTTGAAAATGTCTTGAATAACTACATTATTGAGAATACCTGTCATTCACAGCTAATCATAATATAATATTACAATTACTATGTATACTGTTCTCCTACTTCTCACTTCACTTTGCATCAGTTCATGTATTTCCAGTTTTTTTTAATCAGCCTGCTCATCATTTCTTATAGAATAATATTCCATTACAATCATATACCACAACATGTTCTGTGATTTCCAGTTGTTGGGCATCCTTTCAATTTCCAATTCTTTGCCAACACCAAAAGAGCTGCTATAAATAGTTTTGTACAAATAATTTTCCCCTTTTTATTGATCTCTTTGGTATGCACAACTGGTAGTGGTACCACTGGATCAAAAGGTACTCATGGTTTTATAATCCCTTGGGTATAGATCTAAATTGCTCTGAAAAATGGTTGGACCAATTCATAACTCTACCAACAAGGCATTAGGGTCCCAATTTTCCCACATCCTGTCCAACATTTATCATTTTCTGTTTTGTCATATTAGCCAATCTGACAAGTATCAGGTACTACCTCAGAGTTGTTTTAATTTACATTTTTTCTAATCAATAGTTATTTGCAACATTTTTTCATATGACTATAGATAGCTTTGATTTCTTTGTCTGAAAACTGCATTTTCTATCCTTTGACCACTAATCAATAGGAAAACTATTTCTATTCTTATAAATTTGATTCAGTTCTCTGTATATTTGAGGAAGGAGGCCTTTTTCAGAGATATTTGCTGTACAAAAATTCTCCAGTTTTCTGCTTTCCTTCTAATCTTGGTTGCATTGGTTTTGTTTAGGCAAAATCCTTTTAATGTAATATAATCAAAATTATCCATTGTACATTTTATGATGCTTTCTAGCTCTCTTTTTGTCACAAATTCTTCCTTTCTCTATACATCTAACAGAAAAGTATTTCCTGGTGTTCTGATTTATTCACAATATCATAACCTTTTATGTCTAAATCACATACGCATTTTGAACTTATCAATTCCTTCAATTTTAAACTTTTTATCCTCCTTCCATCATCAGGCTGTCCCTGAAATTTGGTTCTTCCCAGATAGTACCACAGAGTCCTTTCTTGCCTGGACTGATTTACCTTCTCTCTTATCCCCAAACTCACCCAGTGAGAAGAGTTAAAATACTCTATTCCACAACTACCACTTTCAGATTTTACTTCTAAAAGCATTAATCAGTAACTTCTTATGCTGCCTCACCTAAAATCCCTGTATTATTAGCAGTTAGCCTATCACTTTCTTAAGTAAAGACAATCAACAAAACAATAACTGAATAAATGAGATTAGCAAGAAAATAGTGTAAAAAGGGAAGAGAAACAGGTTGAGGAAACAATTATAAGCTCTCTTTATGGTATCAAGAAGAGACTTAGGAGTCAACAGAGAAGATAGCTTTAGAGAGGTAAAACTAGGAAAACACAGTTTTTGAAATCAAAGGAGTCATAAATATCCATTAGGGAGATGTGATCAACAGTGTATCTTGTGTTTCAGAGTCATCAAGGAAAATAAGAACTAGAAAATGTCTTTGGACTATGGTGATTATTAAGGAGTCATTAGATGAACTGGAAGGACAATTTTAGAATGGGAGTGTGGAGTAGAAATCAAATTGCATGAATTTGAAGATTGAATGGATAGAAAGAAAATATTATTATCCATGTAAATTTGAACATATAGATAAGGAAAAATTCAGATAATTCAATAAGTAGGTAAGGATCAAATTTATATCACTTTATTTCTACTTCCACACCTGGATATAGGCTACACATGGCTTCTGACTCAAATACCTTATATTCTACTTGGACAAGACATATGCATGGCTAGTTATAATCATACAAGCTTCAATATGAAAGAAACAAATTGGACACCAGTAATATCATGAATCACAAATATACTTGAAGTGATCTATGATTTTATTAATTTAGATGTGCTAACATAAATTATGCAGTTCTAGTCCAAATATTATGAGCAGAAACACTGAGGAGAGAACTAGCATGAAACGTGTAGACAGGTGAATAGTACAAAGCATTCATGTTGTGAAGCAAAGGGAAATAATATATTTGACTAGGTAGAATATAGCCAGATCTTAGAAGGTCTTGAGAACTCTGGAAATAAATATAGAGCTGACAATGAGAACCCATTATAACTGTTTATGTATTAGAATAATATGATGAAAATGTTTCCTAGAAAGTTTTTTAGCTTGGCAGTAATTTGCATAATGAATGACTTTTTCCCTCTCTTCCTAAACCTTGTATCACCATACCAACCCTAAAAAATGAAATACATGTGAAGAGATATGACTTCAATTCAATTCAAGAAATATTTGTCTTCTGTACTCTTCTAATCTGCCTACCTCCATGATACTGAGAAAACTCTGACTTTGGAGAAAAAAGATCACAGATTTAGGGACCTCAGGGGCAGTATAGTTCTACTGCCTCATTTTACAGTTAAGGGTTTAGTCATTCACTGAAGGTCACACATCTAATAAATAACAAATCTAGAGTTTAAACCCTGATGCTCTTTTTCTAAACTCAGCACATTTTCCACTATCTATTTTATTTCTGGTATTTTTCATCTTGGATTTCCAAAAGTAAAATAACTTTATGAAAATATTTTCAAAGATTGAATCTGTTCAAAATCCAGTGAAGTAAAATTTTAGTAATTGTTATCAGCAGAGGCAGATAAGCAATTTGATTCAGCCCCCAAAGTTGATCTGTAAAATTTGAATTATTCAGTTTGGTTGTCCACAGTGATTATATTCATTAGGTAATTGCCAGATCACCATTTATTTGACAGGGTATAAACACAACTAACAGCTGTCTCTCTGAACACTGGCAAATTAAAAGTGACTAACCTATTCATTCCAAAATGAATAAAAAGTATCATGGAAACTAAGAAATACCAGTACCACCAACTATGAATCACTGGCATGATCCCAAGTGAATCAGAAAACTTCAGACCTAGTCTGATCATTATCTTACATGGTACTTATCTGTTGTTATCTTACATGGTACTTAGCTCTTTTAAAGAATTTTACACACCAGATTCTGATTTCAATCAAATTTGTTTATCTGATACATTAGAGTTATATTTTAGATAAATCACACTATTAGAATATAGATTTATTAGAATATTAGAAAATGATTTCATTAGTACTCACTCAGATTTTCTTTGAGTGTAAATTCATCACTTTGACAAAAATCTAAACCTACACTTATTCCTCCAAAACTGTTTCAAAAAAATAGCACTTTGATATTATTTACTGATATCAAAAGAAAACAAAAATAAGAAATGGGATACAATAAGATGTATGTCTAACAGACATATCTTTCCTGTTTGCTTGGTTGGGAGGTGAGGTAGGAGTGTTTTCTTTTTATTTTGTTTTATTTTCCAGTGGGTTAGGTAAGTCCTTCACTTGAGTGAAATTTCCTGGACAAAGTGAAATTTTCAACAAAGAATGAACTTGCTTTTGCAGCAACTCCCTTGATGAAGAAGAGAGTCCTAACAGGAGGATGGAACAATTTTCTGGACTTTTTCTGGGCTTAGGCATAATTATTTCTCTGTTGTTTTACTGAACCAATTAAAACTCTTCATATACGTCTTGTTAGCTTGAATGCTTATATGGAAAATGAGGGTCAAATTCTGACGTATCAGGGGAATCCTTGAATAAAACAAAATGAGGCATATAGTTATTATTGAAAAGCCTCAAAGATGAATCCGGTCTGTGTCACCCCTGAGCTTTAGTGATGAGCCTTTGGCTACATGTACATACACTTTACCTCTGATTAAAAATAATAACTTTATCCATCTGGACATATCCAGGTTGCAAATGATAGAGACATTACCAGAACAGGTGTATATATGTATATATATGATGATTGACTATACGCCTGAATTAGATCCAAAACAAAATATGTGATTTAGTATTCATCTTCATCAATAATTCTTTACATTTGGCTTAGTTAATCAGGAAAAAAGTTGACTAACAATAAGGGATTTCTCACAAGGCTCACCAGACTATTATTATGCATGATTTATTATGGCCCACAGGAAATCTTTTGACCTGTCAGTGATGAGACAGTTGGGGACTTAGTGTCAAGGTACCTGTTATAGTGCCAGCTCTTCTACTTATTCATTGTGTGACTTTGGACAAGTTGTTTACATAGATATTCCATATTTATTTAAAAAAAAAAAAGGAAAAGGGGGTAAGATGTATAATTGATTGAGTGCTGAGTTTGGATTCATAATGACATGAATTCAAATCTTGCTCCTGGCACTGATTAGCTGTGTCACTGTAAGCAGCTTATTAAACTTTTATATGGCTAATGTAATTCCCTAAAACTTAGCTAAGTCAGGGCTGGATTGCAACTTGCATTGGTGAATGAACCCATCAATCTATGGTCTTTTCTAGTCATAATATTCTCTGATCTATGGTCCGATGAAATTTTACATTTAAATTCTTTTACAAAATGATTTAAAATTAAGTTATTAATAAAATATTAGACTTAAGATAGGCCTTAGAGATCAACTATCCTTCATGAAGAAACTAAGAGACAGAGAAGTTAGGTCACTTGATTTGCTACTTCTGTTATATAAGAGCTTATTCTTACTAAAGTTAGTACTATTCTTTTTAATACAATGAGGAACTAGCCAATGGAGCCCGTCTTTTTCTTTATAGCATTTTCAACAGGCTCTGCTGCTGCCAGACCATTTAGAAGAATGAACAGAGGCCAGTTCTAGAAAGTGAATTGATATGCTTTGGAAGGGCTCTCTAATTTGGAGCATGCCTGGGTACTCTCTTTCTGATCCCTCTATCTTGTGAAGATGAGCCATTTGATTGACTTCTGAATTGGAATTGAGAATACTTAACACAATATACTAAATGGCCAAGACATTTTTTCATTCTCAGGAGTCTGGTTGACATGACAGAGTCAAACTATATAACTATAGATAGAAAGCAATCTCACATTTTCTCCACTCATGGCTTATGATAGATCTGTGATTATGGACTTTAATTCTCAACCTCTTTCAGAGTTTTTTATGCTTTCAAGAGAGGTGGCACTGAAAATATCATTGTCACCATCAAAAAGTCTACATGTATTAAGTACTTACTATATTTCAGGCACCATGCTAAGTTCTGATAATACAAAAAGAGACAAAAGAAAGTGCCTGCCCTCACAATCTATCTAATGGGTTCACAATCTTATCTAATCATCACTATCAAGATAGCATTTATAAAGCATTTTAAGGTTGGAAAACACTTTTCAAATACTATTTCCTTTCACTTTCTCAACAATCCTGGGGGATAGGTGCTACTATAGTATCCCAATTTTACACATGAGAAAATCTGAAGCAGACAGATGTGACCTAACTAGGGTCGCATAGCTAATAAATCCACTGAGGTCTTCTTGACTCCAGGTCAAGTTATAACTTTGTGAGCTACAAAATATATGGAGAGTTAGTCACCATAAATCCAGTGAAGAGGACTTGGGTCAGAATTTGCTTCTAACAGACATCAGCATAGTCCCAAAGAATGGGATCCAGTGGTAACTCAGTGGTACCTGTGGTATCTACTGGCCCACTGATAGGCAAAACTCAGAAGTGAATTTGGTGAGGAAAATGCTGTGTAGAAATTGCTTGAAGTTTGAGCTTTCCAGGATGTGAGGTGTAGAAAAGAGGTTTTGTTTTTTCCTAGTGTCTGCGGAAATATTTGTATCGCTGTTCTTGCTATATCATATTAGTAAATATTCCCCTGCAAAAGCTAATCAATGTTAGTGGGTTAAATGAAATGGGATGATATGGAGAAATACTATGACTGAAGATTGCTATTGGGGGAAAAGAAATTGGAATGAGGGATGAAGTTACTATTATTAGGAAAAAAAACAACTTGACCCATCAAATGCTCCACCTCCCTGAAGGGAGATGAAGCTTTACTCTAGGAGATCTGACTCATCAGTGTGAATGTGACTTTGATTTGGGATACATTAACGACAGTTATTCTATGATCATTTTTTAAAAATGCTTTCTTCATAACATCATCATAATAAAGATAATGAAAGTGTTGCCCCACCCATTCTTTGATGAGGAACCTAAAGCTCAGAGGAGTTAAGTGACTTCCTTCAGGCAAATATTTAATGATTATTAGAACTAGAATTTGAACCATTTCTTCTGATTCCAAGACCATTTTCCTCTACATCATGCCACACTATAATTTATATTGACACGTTATTGTGAAGCCTTTAATTTGCTTCCATCTATGTGAGATCACCTCCTTTTAAATGAAATGAAACTTTTCTTTATATCATTGTTCATTATCACCTAATAATATTTCATAGTCCAGATACATAATGATATTTTATCTTCATTAAGTAAGGAATTTCAGTAGAGTAACTGTTAGCAATTATATTGTAAATCACTAAAATTATAGAATCTCTCACTTATCAAAATTGGCACTGGGGGCAACTGAAACCTTTCTAAACACTTCATTCTTACTGTATGAATTTACAGAATACTTTCCTTATGATAACTGTTATGATTACTCCAAAACTCAAATGGATTCATGATTTCATTAATGTAGTTTTTCCCCTCTACTAAAGCAAATCACAACTTAACCATGCCTGCCCATCATCCTATGCAATTTTTTTGTCAACCCACCACGCTTGATGCCTTCTTCATGTTTTCTTGACATTTCAAGGATACCAATGGGGCATGAGTTATCCTTCTGTATTGGTATTTGACTGATTTCAATAATACCTTTCTTTTATTACATCATTTGCATCATGTCTCGAATATAAATCTTTGTTTGCAATGTGGCATCTCAACTCATGAAATGGTTAATGTCTCACCAAACACTCAGAGTTACTATGAGTCATTATAAAGTTCTGAATGACCATTACAAGCTATTCATTAGAGCTGACAGATAAAGGAGATTAAACCAAACAAGCCAAGAAAAGAAGTTTTCATGGCTATACAAATGAGAACAATAGCCAGTGCATTTACTTTCTTTTCTCAAATATAATTCAAGTGACATCCAAGTTCTCAGAACCCAAATGCTTACTATACCCAGCATTTATGGGTCAGTGACTTGGAAGTCCTAGATACTGTGGTATGGGTTTTAAACAATGAGATTACAGTTAGCCTTTGCTTCTATTATTGCAGCAGAAACAAGCTTGCCACTGGTTTGTTAGCTTGTTTTGATTCTGCTATACTCTTGTTTCATTGACGTGCATAAGGCTGATATCCAGAGACACTCTTCTTGGGCAGTCATGTGTATCAGCCCTGGCACTCTCACTGTCAGCTTGATAGGCCCACTAAATGACTGTGCATTGATCCAGAAGCAGTTATTCTTCATACTGTGGAACTTGTTTGAGGTTTTATGCATACCTTACTGCATGACAGCTACTTTTTTGTTATTCATTATATTGAAATCTAAAATCCCCAACTGTCTTTTTTCTCTATCATACAAATTTTAAGGATTCTTCTAAACCTCTCTCAGGAAGCTTCATATTTGCTATACAAGTCTAAGACTTATCCTTCCTCTTAAGATTCCATTATACCCTCTGTAAGATTTATTTTTATGAAGAATGATCATTTTATGTACTTGTATATAAGAAAGTATTTTATCTTTGGGAGAAAAGTCCATAAGGGTAACAAAGTGAAGGTGGAATACTGTATAGAGTGTTGGATTTGAAATTGTAATGAGCCAGGTTCAAAACCCACCTTAGACATTTAATAGCTATGTCATGATGAATAAGTCACTGAGACTTTGTAGCTTCAGTTTATTCATAGCAATGATGTCACAGGATTGTTGAATGAATGAATGTGCAAAACACTGTTATGCACCAGGGATACAATTAAAAAAGATAGTCCTTGTACTCAAGGAGCTTACATTGTAAGGGAAAGACAACACATATGGAAGTTTTCAACTGAAGGTCAAAACTCATGGCTATACTGTTAACATATTTTTGGCTTATTTGAAGATATTTTCCACCCATTAATAGACCCATGTGACCTGCTTAAATCACATAGAAGCTTAAGTTACATGTGGTGGAAGGAGCTTGCTGAAAGGGTGGAGCAGTAATGGTGGAGCAGAGCTGAGGAAGTTGATCAGACTAGTCCAAGCTGGGAAGGACAGAGGAAGTAGGCAGCTAGGATTGTGTTTCTTTGTGGGAAGACTTGATAAAATGTATACACTTCTTAGTTACTATGGTGGATTTCTTTGTTGCTATGATGGATTTGGCTTTGGCTTTCTAGTCTCTGAATAAACGTTTTTTCTTCTGCCTTCTATATAGAGAGTCTGTTATATTTTATGATTCAGAACTACACCAGCATATTTATAGTTGTCCTCAGTGCTGTAAATATTGCCTTGGTGATACAATGGCCAGGCAGGAAGGAATGAAGGAAGGAAGGAAAGAAAAGAGTAAGAAGCACTTACTTAATAAGCATTTAGTAATATCAGAACTAAACATATATGTACCAAATGGCATAACATCCAAATTCTCAAAGGAAAAGTTAAATGAACTATGGGAGGAAATAGTCAGTAAAACTATACTAGCAGGGGATCTCAACTTTCCCCCTCTCAGAGGTAGATATATCTTACCATAAAATAAATAAGAAAGAAATCAAGGAGATGGATAGAATTTTTGAAAAGTTAAATCTGATTGACCTCTGGAGAAAAGTGAATAGGGATAGAAAAGAGTATATTTTTTCTTACCTATATGCCTTCACAAAAACTGACCAAGTATAGAATATAAAATAGCTTCACAACTAAAGACAAATAGGTATGAGTATGTATATATGTGTGTATGCACATGTGTGTATACATATATACAGATACATATGTGTATGTGTGTATATATACATATATGTACATGCGCACGCGCACACACACACACACATATCATCCTTTTCAGACCCTAAAGCAAAAGAATGCATTTAATAAAGAGTCATGGAAGCTGAGATTAAAAGTTAATTGAAAATTAAAAGATCTAATCTTAAAGAATGAGTGAATTAGAGGTCCAAATGATAGAAACAATCGATCATTTCATCAAAGAGAATGACAACAATGAGTCAACATTTCAAAATCTGGAGGATGCAACCAAAACAGTACTTATGGGGAAATTTATACCATTAAATGCATACATCAATATGAGAGAAAAAGCAGATCAATGAACTGGGCATGCAACTAAAAAATAGAAAAACAACAAATAAAAAATCCTTATCTAAACATCAATTAGAAAATTCTGAAAACCAAAGGAAAGATTTTTAAAACTGAAACAAATGAACTAATAAATAAAACTGGAAGCTGGTTTATGAAAAAATAAGCAATTAACCACTGATTAATATTATTTTTTAAAAGAGGAAGAACAAATTACTAGAATCAAAACTGAATAGCTGAAAACACCATGAAAGAAGACAAAATTAAAGAAATTATTAGGAGTTATTTTGTTCAACTATATGTCAGTAAAACTGACAACAGAAGTGGAATGGATGAATATTTACAAAAATATAAACTGTCCACATTAGCAAAAAAGGAAATAAAAAAGTTAAATAGACCTATCTTAAAAAAAGAAATTGAATAAGCCATCAATGAGCAGCTTAAAAAAAATTCTCAGGGACAGATGGATTCACAAGTGAATTCTATCAAACATGTAAGAAACAATTCAATCCTATATAAACTATTTGAAGAAAAAAAAAATGGGGGAGGAGCTGCAGGAGCCAGGATGGTAGAGAAAAGACAGGAAGTTGCCTGAGCTCTACCCAGCAGAATTAGTAGAATATCGAATGCTGTAACAACAATACTGCAGTTATAGTCAATTTTGGAAAATTTAGCTGCTCTGGTCAATACAAGGATCCAAGATAATTGAAAAAAGATTCATGATGAAAAATGCTATCCACCTCCAGAAAGAGAACCAATGAACTCAGTGCATATTGAAGTATATTTTTTCCTGTTCTTTCTTGCTTTTGACTATGTTTTCTTCCCCCAACATGAATAATTTGGAAATGTTTTGCATGACTTCATATATATAACTGATATCTTTTTATAGCAGAGTTCATATTCATGATTACTGTGTATTTCCCTCCATCATATTTTTCCTCCTGTTTGTCCTCTCTCTCATTTCAGCCTCTCAGTTCTCACCAGTGTTTTGCTTCTATCTGCCACTTCCCCCAATCTGCCTTCCATTCTATCAGTTTCCCTCCCCATTTTATTTAGTCTCCTCCTCTCCTGTTTCCCTGTGAGGTAAGACAATTTTTTGTATTCAATTGGTTGTGTATATTATTCCTTCTTTGATCCAATACTTATAAGGGTAAGGTTCAAACGAGGCCACTGCCCATCTTCCAATCTTCCCTTCCACTGTAATATGTCTTTCCCACCTCTTCACGGGAAATAATTTACCCTAATATACTTCTCCCTTCTTTTTCTATGCAGTGTACTCATTTTACCAATCCCTTAATTATTATTTATGTCACTCCCTCAAAATCACCTCACACTTAAACTCCATCTATGCATATTCCTTCTTGTTGTACTACTAGTGATATATTTAAGAATGATAAGTATCATCTTCCCATGGAAGAATATAAACAGTTTAGCTCAATTGAATCCTTTATGTTTTCTTTTCCCTTTTTACCTGTTTATGCTTCTCTTGGGTCTTGATACTGGAAATCAAATTTTTGTTTTAATTCTGGTTTTCTGATGAAAGCTTGAAATCCTTCTGTTTCACTGAATGACCATTTTTCCCTTTGATGTATTATGCTTATGTAATTCTTGATTGTAGTCCTAGCTCCCTTGCGTTCTGGACTCCCTTCCGTGACCTAAAATCTTTTGATGTGGCAGTTGGTAAATCCTGTGTAAGCCTAATTGCAGCTCCCCAATAGTTGAATTGTTTCTTTCTGGCCACTTTCCCTGACCCTGATAGTTCTGAAACTTGGCTATGATATTTTTATTTTGGGATCTCCTGAAGTGATCAGAAGATTCTTTCAATTCCTATTTTGCTCTCTGCTTCCAGTAAATCAAGGAAGTTTTCTTTGCTAATTTCTTGAAAGATATTGTCCAGGTTTTTCTTTTGACTACGGCTTTCAACTAGTCCAAAGATTCTGACATTTTCGCTCCTGGATATATTTTTCTGGTCAATTGTATTTCCCAAGAGGTATTTTACATTTTCTTCCACTTTTTTCATTCTTTTGAATTTGTTGAATTGATTCTTGATATCTCCTGAAGTCATTGGCTTCTACTTGCCCAATTCTAATTTTTAAGGAGGTGTTTTCCTCAAAAAGCTTCTGCAATTTCCTTTCCATTTCACCAACTGTACTTTTTAGACTTGTTTCTTTCTATGGATTTTTGTATCTCTTTTTCCATTTGGTTAATTCTACTTTTCAAATAATCGTTTTCTTTTTCCAAGCCACTGATTCTTTTCTTCATGTTTCATTTCTATCATCATTTCTTTTTCCAATTTTTCTTCTGCTTCTCTTATATGACTTTTAAGCTCAGCTTTGAACTCTTCCATGAGTTCTTTCTGGGCTTGAAATCATTTCCCATATTTCTTTGGGGTTTCATCCATAGGTGTTTTGATATTGTGGTCCTCTTCTGAGGTTATATCTTAATCTTCCTTGTCACCATAATAACTTTCTATAGTCAGATTCTTTTTGCTGCTGTTATTTTTTGCTCATCTATTTTGGCCTTCTTCCTTTTCTGTGAATTTGAGTTCTGCTCCCAGTGTGGAAGAGACACTGTCTCACACTTCTTGTGTTAGGGGCTGCAGGCCCTGGCTGTTTACCTGGTGTTTACCACTGATGTTGCCCTAAGAGTCATGCAGCAGTCTCCTGTCTGGTACTGTGCCAAGGGAGTAGGGTGGTGCTGAGCTGGGGTCCTAGTGCTGGTGCCTGGTGTGTGTTGAGTCTGATGGGTTGTTTCTTCATTTCCCAGGGTTACACTGAAACTCTCCATTAAGTGGTGCTTATATAAGAACCTACTGCTATCCAGTCAATAAGATCTAGAGAAAATTGTGTTTAAGGCTTGATCTTTGAGAAAGAAATCTAACCAGTAACACTCAAGTTATTTAGATACCCTTTAGCCATCAAAATTTACACTCCTTTGGGCAGTACACCTTTAGGTGAGGGGAGAGCAGAAGATAGGGAAGGGAGGGCAAGGGAGAGAAAGGGAGGGGAGGGAGAAGGAGAGGAGAGGAGAGGAGAAGAGAGGAGAGGAGAGGAGAGGAGAGGAGAGGAGAGGAGAGGAGAGGAGGAGCTAAGTTGCCCAACTGAAACTGGCCAACTGGGTCAGGTTGTGGTTTATCCTTCATTCTGGAAGAGGACTGTGATATCAGGGAGATGATGATATAACCTGTAATTCAATTTAATCTGAGTGAGGGAAGTATGTGCAAAGTCACCAGTCTCACATTCTCCCCTAGAGCTAGCTGGGTCCAAGTGACCAGATATTGTTTAGGATGACTGGAGAAGGCCCAGGATGCAGTGAAAGATCTTGGATTTTTTTGAGACCCTCCTGGCTTATAGTGAATGTAAGTAGTAATTCCTTTTTTGGCCAGTAACCCTGTGGGTCTTCCTTTCACAGTTTGATTTTTGTGTTGTTAATTAAAGGGGCCACCCCATAACTCAGTTCTTAAAGAGATTTATTCATTGAATGGATGTTGCCTCACTCAAAGTGAGAACCTGGAAATACCTTAGATTAAAAGGACCAAGATCCAGTAAAAGCACACACTTTCTAGAGCTCTGCCTCCAATTCCAGCTAAATACATATAAAAAAGGTCTCTAAACAGCTTCTGGAGCTGCAGAACCCACAGAATGATGGAGGGAGGCAAATCTTCAGCCCAAGATAGTCTGGAAAGTCACTGGGAATTGTCTATTGTGCCATGCTGGGAATAGGGCACAGTCTAACATGAGCCATGCTGGTACAGACAGGAGCCGAGCAGGCCTTGGGGAGATGGAATCTCTCACACTTACGGCAGTTTCCAGACTTTAGAACACCCAAATGCCAAGAAAAAATGGAAAGGTCAGTGGGAAAAGCCTGTGGGACCAGTGTGGGAGAGTAAAGTGGTCTGTCCCCAGCCCTAGGGTAGCAGAGGGGGAAGGAGGTGGAGAAACCTGAAGCAGCCACAGCAGCAGCAGGGACAGAGGCACAGACTGTTTCTAGGCCCTCAGATTGTGGGGGAATCCAGGTGCTGCCAGTATACCTCCCCACCCTCACTGGAAGCAGAGAAATACCTTAACAAAGAGCTTACAAGTCAAGTAAGTGACTGGGGAAATCAGCATAAACCAAAAAAAGAATCAGACTATAGAATCCTACTTTGGTGACAAGGAAGACCAAAACATGCAAACAGAAGACAACAAAGTCTTCTCCTCCTCTACCAAAAGCCTTCAAGAAAAATATGAATTGGTCTCAGGCCATGGAAGAGCTCAAAGGGGATTTAGAAAATCAAGCAAGAGAAGTAGAGCAAAAATTGGGGAAAAAATGAGAATGATGCAAGAAAATTATGAAAAACAAGCAACTGCCTGCTAAAGGAGACCCAAAAAATTGATGAAGAAAATAACCTCTTTAAAAATAGGCTAACTCGGGGGGTGGAGCCAAGATGGCAGAGTAGAAAGATATACATATGCTAGCTCTGAACCCACAGCCCATAAAATACTTGTAAAGAAGAACTCCCAACAAATTCTGGAGCAGCAGAAGCCACAGAACAACAGAGTGGAGGAGATATCTGTTCCAGAGAGACCTGAAAAACCAACACTAAAGGTCCATCATGCCCTAGACCCAGAGCATAGCCCAGCCCTGCCTTGGCTGCACAGCACTGAGAGGAGCAGATCTGAGCACACTCCAGGGACAGAATCTCCAGTGGCCATGCAGGTCCCTCCACCCACAGGTGCTAAAGGTCAGTGAGAGAGTCTCTTTGGCTGGCTGAGAGGGGACTGGGGTGTCCCCATAACTCAGGACCCTCGGGAGGCAGCAGCGGAGGCAGCACCAGACAAGGGCTCCCCAAGCAGGCAGGAGCTTGGATCCATTGTTGAAGGTCTCCACATAAACCCCCTGAGGTGTGGCAGCCCTGCCCCCACCTGAGCACCTGAACTTAATCTTACACTGAATAGCAGCCTCACCCCTGTCAAAAGCCCTGAGGCTGGGAAGCAGCATTTGAATCTCAGACCCCAAACACTAGCTGGGCAGATCTGGAGGCAAGGTAGGTGTGGAGAGGAAACTCAGAAGTCAAGCAACTCATTGAGAAAATGCCCAGAAAAAGGGGAAAGAAAAATAAGACCACAGAAGGTTACTTTCTTGGTGAACAGATATCTTCTCCCTTCCTTTCACATGAAGAAGAACAATGCTTACTGTCAGGTAAAGACATAGAAATCAAGGCTTCTGTATCCAAAACATCCAAAATAAATATTCAATGGGCTCAGGCCATGGAAGAACTCAAAAGGGATTTTGAAAATCAAGTTAGAGAGATGGAGGAAAAACTGGGAAGATAAATGAGAGAGATGCAAGAAAAGCATGAAAAGCAGGTCAACACCTTGCTAAAGGAGACCCAAAAAAATGCTGTAGAAAATAACACCTTGAAAAATAGGCTAATTCAGTTGGCAAAAGAGGTTCAAAAAGCCAATGAGGAGAAGAATGATTTCAAAAGCAGAATTAGCCAAATGGAAAAGGAGGTTCAAAAGGTCACTGAAGAAAATAGTTCTTTAAAAATAAGAATCAAGCAGATGGAGGCTAATGACTTTATGAGAAACCAAGAAATCACAAAACAAAACCAAAAGAATGAAACAATGGAAGATAATGTGAAATATCTCATTGGAAAAACAATTGACCTGGAAAATAGATTCAGGAGAGACAATTTAAAAATTATGGGACTACCTGAAAGCCATGATCAAAAAAAGAGCCTAGACATCATCTTTCATGAAATTTTCAAGGAAAACTGCCCTGATATTCTAGAACCAGAGAGCAAAATAAGTATTCAAGTAATCCACCGATCACCGCCTGAAAGAGATCCAAAAAGAGAAACTGCTAGGAACGTTGTGGCCAAATTCCAGAGTTCCCTGATCAAGGAGAAAATATTGCAAGCAGCCAGAAAGAAGCAATTCAAGTACTGTGGAAATACAATCAGAGTAACACAAGATCCAGCAGTTTCTACATTAAGGGATCGAAGGGCATGGAATAGGATATTTCAGAAGTCAAAGAAAGTAGGACTACAACCAAGAATCACCTACCCAGCAAAACTGAGTATAATACTTCATGGGAAAAAAATGGTCTTTCAATGAAATAGAGGACTTTCAAACATTCTTAATGAAAAGACCAGAGCTGAAAAGAAAATTTGACTTTCAAACACAAGAATGAAGAGAAGCATGAAAAGGTAAACAGCAAAGAGAAGTCATAAGGGACTTACTAAAGTTGAACTGTTTACATTCCTACATGGAAAGACAATATTTGTAACTCTTGAAACTTTTCAGTATCTGGGTAGTTGGTGGGATTACATACACACATACACACACACACACACACACACAGAGCACAGAGTGAATGGAATAGGATGGGATCATATCTTAAAAAAATGAAATTAAGGGGTGAGAGAGGAATATATTGGGAGGAAAAAGGAAAAAATAGAATGGGGCAATTATCTCTCACATAAAATAGGCAAGAAAAAGCTTTTTCAATGGAAGGGAAGCAAGGGGAAGTGAAAGGGAAAAAGTGAACCTATTCTCATCATAGTTGGCTTAAGGAGGGAAAATATGCATACTCAATTTGCTACGAAAATCTATCTTACACTACAGGAAAGTAGGGGAGAAGGGGATAAGTAGGGCATGGGGGGATGATAGAAGGGAGGGGAAACAGGGGGAGGGCTTAATTAGAAGTAAACACTTTTGAGGAGGAATAGGGTCAAAGGAGAGAATAAATAGGGAGGCATGATAAGATGGAGGACAATATAGTTAGTCTTACACAACATGACTTTTATGGAAGTCTTCTGCATAACTACACATGCATAACATAAATTGCTTGTCTTCTCAGTGGGGATGGGTGGGGAGGGAGGAAGGGAGAGAAGTTGGAACTCAAAGTTTTAAAAACGAATGATCAGAATTGTTTTTACATGCAACTGAGAAATAAGACATACAGGCAATGGGGTATAAAAATCTATCTTGTATTCCAAGAAAATAGAGGGGATAGGGATAAGAGAAGTGAGGGATGTGATGGAAGGGAGGGCAGATTAGGAGAAGGGGTAAACAGAATGCATGCTGTCTTGGGGTGGGGGAGGGGAGAGATGGGGAGAAAATTTGGAACTCAAAATCTTGAAATAAATGTTGAAAACTAAAAATAAAGAAATAAATTGGAATTTTAAAAAAGACCAAGAGCTCCCACTGCATCTTGGGCCATCTCCAGTCATCCTGATCAATATCTGGCCACTATACACAGATGGCTCTGGAGGAGAAAGTGAAGCTGGTGACTTTGCAAAGTCCTCACTCCCTCAAACCAAATTCAGTTGCAAGTTATGTCATTACCTCCTTGATGTTTTGGTCTTCTTTGATAATGAAAGACAAACCACAATTTTCTCAAGACTGTTAGCTATTTTAAATGTCTTGCTCATAATTCCATGCATAGCTAAATAAAAAATTAAAGTTTAACAATTTCATTAAGGGGTTTTCCAAAACGTATATCAAGGGCTAAATAGACATGAATCAGTATTGAATGAATAACACTGGACAGTGTCAAAAGCTTACGTAAACAGCATTTGAATGGTGCTTACCAATTTCCTGCCCTTCCCCTGCCAGTTTGCAATATGTCTGAAATTTTTATCATTAAAGATTAAGTTCTTTGTGATAAAAGACAGTGTTTATAAGAGTCTCATTATGAAGTTCTAATACCAATATAACAAACTATTTTCAACACTCAATACCTTGCTTTTGCTAATATTAACAGTCATGGAACTGTTTTTGTTGTTCAGTTGTTTTTCAGTCTTATCTCATTCTTTGTGATCCCAATTGGAGTTTTCTTGGCAGAGATACTTGAGTTGTTTGCCATTTCCTTCACTGGCTCATTTTGTAGATGATCAACTGGAGTAAATGAAGAATTAAGTTAAATAAAGTTAAGTGACTTGCGCAGGGTCACAAAGGCAGTAAGTGTCTGAAATAAAATTTGAATATAAATCTACCTGATTCCAAGAACAGTATGCTACTCACTTTGTCACCTACCCACCCATTAACAACTGTTTTGTTTTGTTTTGTTTTAATATGCATAATACAAGGACTGATAAATTTTGAGATTGTGTAGCACTAACATGATACTCACTGTGCCTGCTGCTGCTGGCTTAATATTGAATAATGAAATACAACAGACTCTTCACATGGAAGATAGAACCAAAACATTTATTCAAACACCAGAAAGCTGAATCCCACTATCACAAAGCCAAATCCATCATAGCAACAAAGAAATCCACCATAGTAACCAAGAAGTCTATACACATTGTTATGTCTTCCTACAAGCAAACACTCACAATCCTATCTGCCTGCTTCCTCTGCCCTTTGCATCTCTGACTAGTCTGACCAACTTCTACTAACCTATTCTCTGCCTATTCCTGTTTCACCCTTCCTGCTCCACTCATTTCTGTTCTACCCATTCAGAAAGTGTCTCCTACCCCAGGCTTCATGTGATTCAAACTCATGTGACTTGGGCTTCTATGTGACTTAAGCACATTACATGAGCCTATTATTGGATGGGAAAGTCCTTCCCATTTAAATTACCATTAAAATTACGTTAATTACATTAAAATACATTTACAATACATATGGGAGAACTGAAAGGGTACTACTGTAGCAGGGGCTTATGATCAGGAATGAGAGACCTATGGAAAGATGATGCTAATGTCAGAGACCCCGAGCTTCTAAGAGGCAGCTTTAGGGACTGGCCATCTAGAGATGTGAAAAGTAATAAAATACAAGAGAGCAATAAAGAAAAGTAAGAAAGAAATTAAGAAGGAAAAATATACTTTAAAAATTTGCAAAAGTGTGCTCTAATCTGATGAATTTAAGCAGCATAAATAAGCAATATACAAATTCAGCCTAGAAAGTAGACTTTTTAAACTAATTAAGGCTGTCATTTTATACTAATTAGATATGTCTAATAACAACAAAAGCTTTATCTGAAAACAATATAATTTGGACCTTTTCCCTGTAGCTTGAGAAATTTTATCTCATTTTTTATTTCAATAATATTCCCATAAGATAAGAAGAAAATCTTTCTATGATACTTTGACTATGAAGGCTCATCAGAATGTGTTTCAGCAGTTTTATTTCATTTCTGTTCTGCCCTTGCAATTTGAGTTATATGAGGACCAAATTTTATCAAGAAAAAATTTCACAAGTTGATAATTTTATTAAAGATAGATATTCAGATAGTCTTTAAAATGAGAGTAAAATCTAGATGAAATAAAGAGAAATGGAAATTCTCCAGTATTTTGCATGAGACAAAATGAGTTTAAATTTAACAATTTGTCAAAATCTGAGGATTTTTTCTTGTTATGGGAAGTTGTGTTTCTTTTAATTTTCTGCATATTGTTGAGACAAAAAGTTGAAGTATTTTTAAAATTTAATTATTTTTCTTCTGTGGCTTTTTTTTAAAAAAGTAAAACCAACATAAGTATTTCTATGATTTTTTTTCTTGTTTGTGTTTCAATGATGCTACACAGCTCTGGTTTTGAAATACTGTGGAACAAAAACACAGTTAATAAGTGCTTACTATGTGCCAATCACTAGACTAAATCCTAGAGATACAAATAAAAAATCAAGACAGTGCCTTCTTTCAAGAAGCTTTTGCTCTGAGAGATATAACAAATAAAATGGACTTATAGTACAGTTCTTTGAAGATAGAAATGACAAATTCTAGCAGGGAAAATAGTCAGGCAGATGGCAGGATTGGAGAGAGAAGGTAAGGGGATAAGGATTTATATAGCATTTAATATGTGCCAATAACTGTGCTGTTTTTACAGATACTGTCTTATTTTATCATATCAACAACGTTGAGAGGTATATACTATTATTATCACTATTTCATTGTTGAGGAAAATGAGGTAAGCAGTGTATAAGTAAGTTGCCCAGGGTCATACAATGTGATGGCAATCAAATTAGGATATTTTGCTGTTTTTGTTTTACTAAAAGTGCCTCTGATTGAATAATTGATTAAAGAAGATCTTTCCCATCCATTGATGGGCCTGCCCATTGTGGGAAGATTGAGTAGGGGAGTTATTTTGTAGGAGGGTCCAAGTATCTTTTGGTTTTTTCTATTGAGGCATTGGGTCAGAGGGTTATGCCTTCTGGCCCTAAAATGTATGTAAATACTCTGAGGGTGAGGTTTTATTTTGGGACTTATTGGAAGTGTTTGTTTGACCAGATAAGGATTCTGGGAAGACACTGAAGGAGCCCCCTGGCTTTGAAAACCCAGATGTCTGTGTTTCCTTCTCTGGTAACTATGGTCAGACAGTTGGGCCTGTCTGTTGATGCTCAGGCAGAGGAAGTGATGCCTGTTGATCACTGATTTCTCTGTATTCTTTTTTGAAGTTCAGGGTGCTGACTCCTCTGAACTAGGTGAATGATATATATGTACTTGGTTAAAGGAATGACACATGTGCTTGATTAAAGTGATTGTTAACCCCTTGAAAGTTGCTTTCCTTTTATGTATGCAGATTTAAGAACCTGTAATAGCATGTCACCCCCGTATGTTGGGGTGCTTACTGTTACACACAACTAGTAAGTAAGTGATGTTGGATTTGAAGCCAAGTCTTCAAGACTGTAGAACCAGTGCTTTAGCCATTGAGTCACTAGTTACCTCTCACAAGACCCCAAACACTTTACAGAACACGAGATGAATAGATGTCCCCAAACAGTAGGACATAAGTTACTAAGGTCAGAGTGGAATGGAACTTGGGATACTTTCAGCAGAATGGAGTATATGAGGATCACAATGTAGCTGAAAGTGATTGCCCTATTTTGGGGAGAAACCAGGCAAGGGGGCAGAAAGGGCAGAGTTGGGAAATGAAAAAGACCATTGTTGCCATCAGCAGTGTTAGGTAATCCTGTTTTCTTTCCTCCTAGCCACTTGCAGTGTTTTTTCTTTGACTTAGAAATTTGAAATTTGCAAATGACATATGGGGTGCTTAATTTGGAAATTATTTGGGAAATAACCTGCGAATTCATTCTATTTTTATTTTCTATCTGTAAACAATTTGGGGCATTTTTTTATAATATGGTATACAGGGTTAGGTTTTGTTTTTTATTTTAATCATAATTTTAGGCAATAAAGTGGTTCTTTAAATGGTGGACAACAGGCAGGGACCTGCTAGAGCTCTCCCTCCAAACCTCTCAAAAACCTGTAAAAGATGACTCTAAACAAATTACAGAGCAGCAGAAGACAAAAAATGACAGACTGAAGAAATTTTTAGCCCAAGACAATCTGTAAAGTCAATAGGAAGGATCTATCTTACCTGGCTGGGAGTGGAGTACAGTTTGGCATGGGCTGCACCAGAGTGGACAGAGTTGGAGTAGGGCTTAGGGGACTGAGTCTATGGTAGCAGCTTTACTTTCCAGACTTTTCAACCCACAAACACCAGACAACATTGAAGGTCAGTGGGAATGGTCTCTCACCTGGCTAAGAGGGGATTCACCCATTCTGTAGAGCAATTTGGAACTATACCCAAAGGGCTATAAAATCATGCATACACCTTTATCAAATAATACCGCTACTAGGTATGTATCTCAAAGACATAAAAAAAATTGTAAAGGAAAAAGCCTTAAATATATATAATATATTTATAACAACTTTTTTTTGTGGTTGCTAAAAAGTGGAAGTAGAGGTGGTATTTGTCCATCAATTGGAGAATGGATGAACAATTTGTTCTATATGATTGTGACAAAATACTATGGTGCTATAAGAAATGATGAACAGGCTGTTCTCATAAAAATCTAGAAGAACTTAAATGAACTAATTCAAAGTGAAATGAACAGAACCAAGAGAACACTGGACACAGTAAAAGAAATATTGTATGATGATCAACTGAATGATTTAGCTATACTCAGCAACACAATGATTCAAGACAATTCCAAAGGACTCATGGTGAAAAATGCTCTCTATCCCTAGAGAAAGAATTCATGGAATGGGAATGGAGATTGAAGCATACTTTTTTCTTCGCTTTCTTTTTCTTTTATTTTTTAAATTTTTTTGGTCTATTATCTTTTTGACAACATAAATAACAGAAATTTGTTTTGCATGACTGCACATATCAAATCACTTCCCTTCTCAATGGGGGGTGGGAGTGGACAGAGGGAGACAATTTGGAACTCAATTTTTAAAAAATAAATATTAAAGATTGTTTTGCATGTAACTTGGAGAAAATAAAATATTGAATCATTTAAAAATAAAACAATAGATTTTTAAATGTTTATTAATAAATAGAATAACTGATAAATTTTAGGGAAAAAATCATAGCTCCAGCATCACTGACAGTATACTTATTTCTTCACAAATCCACCAAAAGTGATTTTTTTTCTATCTTTCACAATTTTGTAGGCGTGAGGTCATTCTTTATCTTGTTTATAACATGCTGATTTTAGGGATTTTTCAAACTGTTGTTTTTAATACCAAAACCACATACAAAATTGACATATGGCTGAAAGCTATGGAATAAAACAGTCTCTGAAAATTTGAAAAAGAAAACATCACACAGAGTGAAATGGAGAAATTCACATAAAAACATATAATCTATGAAGAATTTTAAGGAAAAAAGTAAAAGATATCAGGGAAATATATGTTAAGAATGTGAAAGATATTGAAAAAACTGCAAGACTTATTAGCTACATAGCTAAAGTATTTCACTCATATTCTTGTGACGTCAGAAAAAAATCAAGGAAGGGATCCAGTATATTAGGAGGACGTGTAGTTGTGAACTTATGGGAGGACTTGGGCCAGAGCTACATATGACTGGTAGGCATGAAGGGACTGTGATCTGTTTATTAGAAAAAAATATTCCAAATTATGAGATTCCTGTTCCCTTTCAATCTAATGCAGAGAAAAAGAACTTGAAATGGTATTGCTGTGAAGAACATACTTTGTAAATTTTAAAACATGTAAAAATGTGAATTATTTTTCTTCTTAGTTGTAAATGCCTATGTGTGTTAGACAGAGACAACAAATGGATGATAAACTGGATCTAGATATGAATGAAAAGTAAGGAGTGGCCTATACTGCATTTTTGAAATCAGAAACTACCTTTACACACTCTAATGTCAATCAAATTAGAATCTTTTGCTGTTTTTCTTTTACTAAAAGTGCCTCTGATTGAATAATGTGATTGGGGAGGGTCTTTCCCACTTATTGACGGGTCTGCCCATTGTGGGAAGCTTGATTAGAGGAGTTGTTTGGTAGGAGGGTTCCAAGTACTTTTTGTGTTTTCTATAGAGGCATTGGATCAGAGGGTTATGCCTTCTGACTCTAAAAAGTGTATAAAGGCGGAGCCAAGATGGCGGAGTAGAAAGACGCACATACACATAGCTCCGAACCCACAGCCCATAGAACATCTGTAAAAAAGAACTCCTGGCGAATTCTGGAGCAGCTGAGACCACAGAACGGTGGAGCAGAGGAGATTTCTGTTCCAGAGAGCCCTGCAAACCTCTCACAAAAGGTCCTTCGCTCTGCGGATGCGGAGCCGAGTCCAGCCCAGCTGTGGCCCCAAGAGGAGCAGATCCGAGAAGGCTTCGGGCATGGAATCTCCAGCGGCTGCATGGGTCCCTCCACCCACAGGTGATGGGGGTCAGTGAGAGGGTCTCTTTGGCGGGTCAAGAAGGGAGTGGGGTGCCCCCATAACTCAGGGCCCCTCGGGAGGCAGCAGTGGAGGCGGGAGCAGACCAGGGCTCCCCAAGCAGGCAGGAGCTTGGATACATTGTTGAAGGTCTCTGCATAAATCCCCTGAGGGAACTGAACCCTAGAGGTGGCCCTGCCCCCACCTGACCACCTGAACTTAATCTCACACTGACTAGCAGCCTTGCCCCTGCCCAAAGCCCTGAGGCTGGGAAGCAGCATTTGAATCTCAGACCCCAAGTGCTGGCTGGGAGTGGGTGTGGAGAGGACACTCAGAAGTCAAGTCACTGGCTGGGAAAATGCCCAGAAAAGGGAAAAGAAATAAGACTATAGAAGGTTACTTTCTTGGTGAACAGGCATTTCCTCCCTTCCTTTCTGATGAGGAAGAACAATGCTTACCATCAGGCAAAGACACAGAAGTCAAGGCTTCTGTATCCCAGCCCACTCAATGGGCTCAGGCCATGGAAGAGCTCAAAAAGGATTTTGAAAATCAAGTTAGAGAGATGGAGGAAAAGCTGGGAAGAGAAATGAGAGACATGCAGTCAAAGCATGAACAGCAGGTCAGCACCCTGCTAAAGGAGACCCAAAAAAATGCTGAAGAAAATAACACCTTGAAAAATAGGCTAATTCAATTGGCAAAAGAGGTTCAAAAAGCCAATGAGGAGAAGAATGATTTCAAAAGCAGAATTAGCCAAATGGAAAAGGAGGTTCAAAAGGTCACTGAAGAAAATAGTTCTTTAAAAATCAGAATCAAGCAGATGGAAGCTAATGACTTTATGAGAAACCAAGAAATCACAAAACAAAACCAAAAGAATGAAACAATGGAAGATAATGTGAAATATCTCATTGGAAAAACAACTGACCTGGAAAATAGATCCAGGAGAGACAATTTAAAAATTATGGGACTACCTGAAAGCCATGATCAAAAAAAGAGCCTAAACATCATCTTTCATGAAATTATCAAGGAAAACTGCCCTGAGATTCTAGAACCAGGGGCAAAGTAAATATTGAAAGAATCCACCGATCACCTCCTGAAAGAGATCCAAAAAGAGACACTCCTGGGAACATTGTGGTCAAATTCCAGAGATCCCTGGTTAAGGAGAAAATATTTCAAGCAGCTAGAAAGAAACAATTCAAGTATTGTGGAAATACAATCAGGATAACACAAGATCTAGCAGCTTCTACATTAAGGGATCAAAGGGCATGGAATAGGATATTCCAGAAGTCAAAGGAACTAGGACTAAAACCAAGAATCACCCAGCAAAACTGAGTATAATACTTCAGGGGAAAATTGGTCTTTCAATGAAATAGAGGATTTTCAAGCATTCTTGATGAAAAGACCAGAGCTGAAAAGAAAATTTGACTTTCAAACACAAGAATGAAGAGAAGCATGAAAAGGTAAACAGCAAAGAGAAGTCATAAGGGACTTATAAAAGTTGAACTGTTTACATCCCTACATGGAAAGACAGTATTAGTAACTCTTGAAACTATTCAGTATCTGGGTACTTGGTGGGATTACACACATACACATGCACATGCACGCACACACACTCATAGAGACAGAGTGTGCAGAGTGAATTGAAGAGGATAGGATCATATCTTTTTTTTTGTTTGTTTTTTGTTTGTTTTTTGTTTTTTTTTTTGTTTTTTGGGGGTTTTTTGGGGTTTTTTTGTTTGTTTGTTTGTTTTTTTATTGGCTGTTTTTAGGATCATATCTTAAAAAAATGAAATCAAGCAGTGAGAGAGAAATATATTGGGAGGAGAAAGGGAGAAATGGAATGGGGCAAATTATTTCTCATAAAAGAGGCAAGCAAAAGACTTATTAGTGGAGGCATAAAGAGGGGAGGTGAGAGAAAAACATGAAGTTTACTCTCATCACATTCCACTAAAGGAAGAAATAAAATGCACACTCATTTTGGTATGAAAACCTATCTTACAATACAGGAAAGTGGGGGATAAAGGGATAAGCAGGGTGGGGGGGTGATGGAAGGGAGGGCATGGGGAGGAGGGAGCAATTTGAGGTTGACACTCATGGGGAGGGACAGGATAGGATGGAGGGAAGTATAGTTAGTCTTATACAACACGACTATTATGGAAGTCATTTGCAAAACTACACAGATTTGGCCTATATTGAATTGCCTGCCTTCCAAAGGGAAGGGGTGGGGAGGGAGGGAGGTAAAGAAGTTGAAACTCAAAGTTTTAGGAACAACTGTTGAGTACTGTTCTTGCCACTAGGAGATAAGAAATACAGGTAAAGGGGTTTAGAAAGTTATCTGGCCCTACAGGACAAAAGAGAAGATGGAGACAAGCGCAGAGAGGGATGATAGAAAAGAGAGCAGATTGGTGATAGGAGCAATTAGAATGTTGGTGTTTTGGGGGGGAGGGGACAAAAGGGAAGAAAATTTGGAACCCAAAATTTTGTTAAAATGAATGTTAAAAGTTAAATTAAATAAATAAATAAGAAAAGTGACAAAAAAAAATGAATGCACATCTAAGAACCTGTGGTAGCAGGTCCCCCTGTGTATGTTGGGGTGCTTACTGTTACACACATGCGTACATGTGCACTCACACACACATCTCCTCAGAGTTACGGATGAACTTTACAAGCTATCCATTCAATTGTATGTGATAGTCTGGACTACAGGCACTCTTCATGTAATTTTTTCTTCTTAGAAAATTAGGCAAACTCTAATTTATGAGGCTTTGCAGCATCCTATGGTTTAATGAAAATCAGTACAATATCATTCACAAATAGTAGTACATGGAAAAACTCAGCATCTTTATAGAACACCCCCTTGTACATAGTAGATATGTAATGTTGGTTAAATTCATTTTATTTTAATTCATCTTTACCATTTTTTATGCTATACATTACCTACAGAAAGTGGAGAAAAAAATTATATCATTGAATGATAGGGAAGAAACAGTATTGGGGAGTTAGATGTCAAAAACCTAAGTTCAAGTCTCTAATTTATGTGACCTTGAGGAAGTACCTTCAATTCCCTGAGCCTGAGATTCCTCAACTATAAAATGAAAGGGTTGTGGTAGATGGCCTTGATGGTCTTTTCTATTTCTAAATCTACAATTCCATCGTTCTCTGAAAATAGCTAGCTAGCAATAGTGGGTATTTCCGTTGAAGTACTACAACAAAGTTAGGAGACATCAGTAGACATTTCCCAATTCTCAGAGAAAGAAAATGACTCAAAGGATATGTCCAAGTTCACTTTAAGACTCATAGGTTCCCAAAGTGAGTGACATGTCCTCTGGGGTATAGGGGTGAGACTGGAACAATCTAAGGGAGCAATGGTAGACTCTGGTACAATTGGGGGTCATTGAATAAAAAATAAGGGGTCAGTGGAAACATAAGAAAAGAAGAGAAGAAAATTTCTTTATTGGGTTGTAAATCTAAATTCATATGATTACACATTTTAAGCTTTATGGCAAAATATTAGTATTATGGTGACTGGCATTATATATAAATGTATAAACATATGGAGAAGGAGACAGGGAGCTACAGCAACTTTTAACCAGGATTAAAAACAATAAACTTTCATAGTTATAGGTTTGGGGTGATTCTCCTTCCTGAGATCTTTATATCATTTTGTATATACTTGCTGGCTAATAACTTAGAAGACTAGATTGTAAACTTCTGGATAGGAACTGTGTTATAGTCATTGTTTTATTCAGAATCTCACATATTTTTAAACTTCATACTTATAACATTTCAATAACCCAGAAAATGATTGACCTAGATACATAACTGGTAGATTTTAATAAACAGGGTAAGTTGGGGCTCCCATTTATGGATGATACTACATTAATTATATCAAACCTTAGAATTATAGATCCTCCTAAATAGGAGAAAAATTCTGATTTTATGCACTGTGAAGCCAAGACAACTCTTATTCCATGAGTATACTATTGAATCAATTACCCCATCAACAATTTTTTATTAAGTACCTAGTCTATGCCAGGCATTATACACTGAAGATTTAAAGACATAAATGAAATAGTCCCTACTCACAAGGACCTTATATTCTAATGAAAGATACACTAAGTCTATTCAAAAGTATATGCAAAATAAATACAAAGAAATACAAATCAATTGAATAAAAAGCAGTTTGGGAAGGAGGGCAATCAGTAATATTTGGGGGATCAGGAAAGGCTTCATGTGGGTGATGTTTGAGATATGTCTTAAAGCAAAGGGGAATTTTATGAAGTGAAGGTAAACAGGGTGTGTATTCCAGGCATGGTGAGTGTCCAGTGCAAAGGCACAGAGATGGGTGATAGAGGGAACCTTATGAAAAACAGTCTATAGGTTCTTATAGCTAGATCACAAAGTATGGGAGGATGAATTATGGGAAACTGGGAATGAGGCTGGGAAGATAGTTTGGGGTCGGGTTGCAAAGGGCTTCAGAAGCTATGAGAGAAATTTATATTTCATCCTAGAGGCAATAAGGAACTCCTCAAGTTGACTGGGTAGGGAAGTAATATAGTCAGATCTGTTCAAAAGGAAAATAATTTTGTTAGCAGTGTATAAGATAGATTAGAAAGGGGAGAGACTTGAAGCAGTGAGACCAATTAGGAATCTTCTGTGCGTAGAAAGAATGGCCTGGTCACAAGATATATAATAGAAGCAGAAACAAGAAATCGGGCAAATATTTATATGTGTAAGATAAAGAAGAGTTAGGAATTGAGGATAATGAAGAGGTTATAAACCAGGAAGAGTGGAAGTGGGAGGTGTTCTCTACAGTAGTAATCCAATTAGAAATATCTAATAGGCAACTGATAATACAGGACTGCTGCGAAGAGAACGGTTCCATATACACAGATCTATTTGCACAGAGTTAATAATTAAATTCTTTATTACCAATTAAAATCTAGTATGGCCCTCATAATGTCAGGAGTTTGTCCTATAATGGGTTTGTACTTCAAAGACTATAACTTAACTACAAATGAATTTTAAATGATAAAGTATATCATATTAATAATAATATATCATTTCAAGTGTCTTTCCCACCTGTCCTGGTGCTTTTTTGGAGATAAATGGACAGTAGCCTGTCAGTTCCAAAGTAAGTTCAGGTACCCAGGTGTTCTTTACTTATACAGGTGTTAAATATTCTTTTGCTTGCTTTCTATGTATCTAACTGGCTCTAGTCAATATCCAGTAAGTTTAATTTTTCCATCTGGAGTTCAGAGGCTAGGCTGTCATAAAACCACCAAAAAGAGACTCTTGGAATTTCTCAGACTTCTTGAATCTGGTAAGGAAAATAAAGCTCATCAAATGTTGTCCCACTTACTTCATGAAGAAATCAAGGCCAATTGAGGTAAGTAGAGTTTCTAAGGACATTGTACCAGTTGCCCAAGGCAATTAAAAAAATAAAAACTTCAATAAGCATTTATCAAGCAGAGACTATAGGTAATTCTGACTGGTCCCTTCTTTGAGGGATCTTATACTCTAAACCATTTTGTATTCCTTTAGCAGAATGAGATCAACAAATGTTACAATAAAGTGATTCTTATTGAATAAGTACAGCTAGGTACAGTCAATGAACCCTGTGAAGTGGTCCATATATTTCAATTTGCACTGCATATTTTCATTGGATTGGAATTAATTATCCAATTTTACATAATTATAAATTGAATAGTGTACCTTTGGATACATAGGACCACTTCAGGGTACTCATTATTCTCATTAATGAGGACCTACCTGTGTTCATTCAAAATATTTACTGAGTATACCAATTGCTACTCTAAGCCACCGTTTTTGTTTTACAAAGCAATTCCAAACTACAAAGACTTTAAGTGACTTTGTGGAAGATTATGAAAGTAGAAAGATGAGTATTAGGAGGGTCACATATGACCTCAAGGCTGTAGGTTCATCACTCCTGGTATAGAAATGAAAATTAAAACAACTTTGAGGTACCACCTTACACCTATCAGATTGGCTAACATGGCAGAAAAGGAAAATGTCAAATACTAGAGGGAATATTGAAAAATTAGGACACTAATACACTGTTGGTGGAGCTGTGAACTAGTCTAACCATTCTGGAGAACAATTTGAAACTATGTCCAAAGGACTATATAGTTGTACAAAGAGATCAATAAAGAGAAAAGGACCTATTTGTTCAAAAATATTTACAGCAGCTCTTTTTATGATAGCAAAGAATTAGAAATTGAGGGATGCTTATCAATTGGAAAATGACTGAATAAGTTATGGCATATTGTGATTGTGATGGAGAATGATCATACTATAAGAAATCATGAGCAGGATGCAAAGTGAAGTGAGTAGAAAGAGGAGAGCATTATACATAGTAATAGCTATACTGTATGATGATCAACTGTGGATGACAGCTACTCTCAGGAACAAAATGATCTAAGACAATTTCAAAGGACTTATGATGAAAAATGTTATCCACTTCCAGAGAAAGAAATGATGAACTCTGAAGACAGATTGAAGCATACCTTTTTTAACTCTATTTGTCTTGGGATTTTTTATCTGTTTTCTTTTGTGACATGACTAATATAAAAATATGTATTGCATTACAGTACATGTTACAAACTATCAAATTGCTTGCCTTCTCAAAGAAGGGGAAGAGGGGCAGGGAGCTAGAGAATTTGGAATTCAATTTTTTAAAATGAATGTTTAAAATTAATCAGAGAACTGATCAACTCTGAGTGCAAATTGATGCGTAATTTTCTTACTTTATTTTTCTTTTGTTTTATTTTTTGAAATTGGCTAATATAAAATATGTTTTACATGTATAATTATCTTCTCAGTGGGTGTAGGAGAGAACAGAGTAAATTTGAATATATAAAGAAAAGAATCTCAAAAATAAATAATAAATTAAAATGTTTTCTAAAAAAGAAAAAGACAATTAACAACCTTGTTAAGAGGCACAAAAAAATTACTGAAGAAACCAACACCTTAAAAAAACTGAATTGGTCAAATGGAAAAAAGAAGTAACAAAAAATTCACTGATGAAAACAACTCCTTAGAATGGAAAATGAGTCACAAAAGCTCACTGAAAGAAATAATTCCTTAAAAAACTGGAAATCTGGGGGATGTCCATCAACTGGGGAATGGCTGAATAAGTTGTGGTATATGATTGTGCTGGAATACTATTGTGCTATAAGAAATTATGAGTAGGATGATTTCAGAAAAACCTGTGAATACTTATGTGCACTCATGTAAAACTAAGTGAGCAGAATGAGGAGAATACTTTACATAGTAACAGCAATGCTGTTATGGATCACCAATTGTAAAAGACTACTCTGATCAAAACAATGATCCAAGACAATTCCAAAGGATCCATAATGGAAAATGCTATCCACTCCAGAAAGAGAACTGATGAACTGTAAAGGCAGACTGAAGTATATTTTTTAAATTTTTCTTTATTTTTATTGTTTGTGTCTTCTTTTATAATATGGCTAAGATGGAATGGTTTTGCATAGCTTCATATGTATTTTCAAAATCAAATTGCTTGCCTTCTCAAGAAGGAGGTAGGGATGGGCAGGAGGGAGAAAATGTGAAACTCATAATTTTTTAAAAAATATTAAAATTTGTAACGTAATTTAAACAATATGAAATAAAAATATTTTAAAACAGAAATGAAAAAAGACATTCCTTCAGAAAAAACAGGGAAAATTCATATGAATTGATGCCATGAGAACCATAAGAACAATCTACACAGTAACAGTAATGTTTTAAGGATAACCAATTGTATAAGACTTAACAATTTTAATCAATACAGTGGTCCACAAGGACCAAAAAGCCTCATGATGTAAAATTCTATCCATCTCAAGATGTAGAAGTGATGTACTCAAACTGGAGGTGTAAGCATATTATTTTCCTTTCTTTTTCTTTTTTTTTCTTTCCTGAACAAGGCTAATGAAGAAATGCTTTGCATTACTTCATATGTATAATGGATATCACATTTCTGGCCTTATAGATCAGTGGGAGAGGGCCTATAGGAAGGCAGAAAATTCGAATCAAAAATAAAACGTAAATTTAAAAGAAAAGAGAGACATGTCTAAGTAAGCTACATGGGCTAAATAAGTTTATCTGAATTTACTTCAAATTGTGGGAAGATGAAATGCCATTTCATAATTAAAATAATGATCTCCAAGCTGAGTCATCCTCAATTGTCCTAACCTATATCTTGCCACAGGACTCAAATGGCTCTGGAAGGGAAAGTGAGGTTGGTGACTTTGCACAACACTGCCTCATCCATATCCGATTCAGTTGCAAGTCATAACATCATCTTCTTGATGTCATGGTCCTCTTAGAGAACAAAGGGCAAACCACACACACACACACACACACACACACACACACACACAATGATCTTTAATCATCAAGTATTTATTAAGCATATAATGTGTGTTAGACACTGTGGGAGATGTTGGGGATGGGAAATTTTAAAATGAAATAGTCCTTGGAAGTATGCTGGCTTCTCAGGACTTCCATACTGGGCATGTTACAATATCTGACTTGGAAACCTGGGTTCCAGGAAACCACACACTCAAACACCAACACACACACAATGGAAAGACATTAATGATGTTCAATGAACTGCACCTAGAATTAAATGGGAGGATAATGGACTGGACTGTATTTAGGAAATTATTCATTGATTTTTAGTAACCCCAAAATCCTTCTTGAAACAGATGCCTGTCCTTTCAATACCAGTATTTTTCCAATGAACAAAAATGAAGCATAGCACCACAGCCATTATAAAATTCATATTGAAGTCTGTGTAAGGGCAATAAAGAAACACATGGTTGACATGAATAGGCAATCCTATATTATAGATGTAGGATTTTGCAGGAAAAGTACTATAAAATATATTATTGATGATCTTTTGCCAGGAAAGAAGAAGATCTGGTTCAGTAAAGTGAGCAATTAGACAGATAGTAAAATCCATGTAGAATCACTTAATATCAACAGATCTAAAACAAGACTCCCATGAACATGAACAGAAATTTCACAAGAGAACAAGATAGGAAAAGATTTCCATCTATGCTATTGGAAGTTGTTCCTGTATAGATAAGATCTCAAGTCTATACAAGTATTGAAATATCAATCTATTGTCTTACTGAACTTGTATTTTGAACTCTACTACACGGTTGAGTGAAAGGTGTTAAAATAAAATAAATCCAGGCTACTAGGTTCCCCCCAAATACTTAACTTGTTGCTTGACACTTCCATTGGGTTAACAATCATTCCTTCTTTTTTTGATCCTCACGAATAATCAACATTCTTTTCAGGGAGCCAAGATTGCAGAATAAGTAGTAAATCACTGTAACTCTACCATATTCACCTGAAAAACAACCACAAAATAATGCTCCAAAACAAATCCTGAAGAACAGAACCAATAAAAAATTGGGCAAAACAATCTTTGAAGCAAATAAACTTGGAAGATAGAAAAGAAAGGTCTTAGTTAAAGAGTAACACAGGCCAGGACAGAAAGTATCCCAGCAAGCTAGTAGAAAGCTCCACCTCAGGAAACTAGTGGTAGATCTGGAGCCCCAGAGGGGTGGAGCTGGCCAATACTAACATCATGATCTACCACATGCCTCAGCACAGCCAAGGGAACAGCAAATTCCAAATTACAGAACCACCACATGCTTCAGCATAGCCCCTGGAATACAGAAATACTTCATCAGCCTCAGCAAATGAGAGACAACAACAATACCACCCCAGCTCAGCATCAGGTAAGCTCATAGACCCTTAAAGCATCCAGCAGTGCCAGCCACCCCACCCCATCCCTCAGCACAGCACCAGACAGGAGGCTCCCATGTAGGCTGCAGAGCAACATCAGTGGAACACCAGGAAAACAGCCCCTGGCACAAGAAGACTAGGACAGTTGCCCTTCCACACTGGGAGCAGAGTTCAAATTCAAAATAAAGGAAAAAGAACTAAAAAGAGATGAGCAACAGAAAAGAATCTAATGATAGAAAGTTATTATGGAGATAGTTATTATGATGATCAAGACACAAGCTCAGAAGAGGATAGCAATGGCAAAATACCTATGGGCAAAATCCCAAAGAAAAATGGGAAACTGTTTGATACCCAGAAAGAATTCATGGAAGAGCTCAAAAAGAAGCTAAAAAAATCATATAAAAGAGGTAAAAGAAAAATTGGGAAAAGATATGAGAGAGATACAAGAGAATTATGAAAAAAACAGTCAAGAGCTTGGAAAAAGAAAACAACTTCTTAAAAAGTAGAATTGGAGATACAAAAATCCACTGAAGAAAGCAACTTTAAAAGTACAATTGATCAAATGGAAAAGAAAGCACAAAAGCTAATTGAGGAAAACAAATACTTAAAAGTTAAAAATGGGCAAGTGAAAGCCCATGACTTCTAGAGACATCAAGAATAAATCAAATAAATTTAAAAGAATGAAAAAATATAAGAAAATGTAAAACACCACATTGAAAAAACAATTGACCTGGAAAACAGATCTAGGAGAGACAATGTCAGAATCATTGGACCACCTGAAAGCCTTAATCAAAAGGAGGACTTTGACATCATCTTTCAAAATATTATCAAGGAAAACTCAGCTGATATCCTTGAATAAGAGGGTAAAACAGGCATTGAAAGAATCTACCAATTACCTCAGGGAAGAGATTCCAGAATAAAAACTCTAATGAGCATTATAGCTAAATTTCAGAATTATCAGGTAAAGGATAAAATGCTGCAAGTAGCCAGAAATAAACAATTCAACTATGAGTTATCCACTGTCAGGATTACACAGGATTTAATCGCTGTAACATTAAAAGATCAGAGCTCACAGAACATGATATTCCAGAAGGAAAAGGAGCTATGACCACTTACCTGGCAAAATTAAGCATACTACTTCAAGGGAAAAATGAACATTCAATGAAATAGAAGGATTTCCATGCTTCACAAGGAGTAGAACAGAATTAAACTAAAAACCTGATCTCCAATATCAAGATGTAAAAGAAGCAAAAACAGGTTAAAAGGGAAAAGAAAATACAAGGGATTCAGTAGAGCTAAATTTTTATATCCCTACATGGGAAGATGATACAATTAAAAATCATATTACTAATAGTATATGAAGAAGGAATATACATAGACAGAGGGTAGGAGTATAAGATGAATTTGAGGGAATGTCATAAAAAAATGGAGAGATAGGAGAACAATGAGTGCAGAAGGAAGGGAAAGGTAGATTGGGGTAAATTATTTCAGAAGAAGAGGTGCAAAAGAACTATTACAGTTGAAGGGAAGATGAGAGGGTGAGCAGTGGACATAGCTTGAACCTTACTCTCATCAGTATCAGTAAAACAAAGGAATAATATACACAATCATTTGAATATGAAAATCTATCTTACCTGACAGGGAATTAGGAAGGGGAGAAGATAAAGTAAAGAGGTGGGGGGAGTGACAGAAGGGAAGGCAGACTGGGGGAAGTGTTAGACAGAAGCAAAACATTTGTCAGGAGGGGAAGGGAAAAATGAGAGCAAGGACAAATGAGAAAAATTGGAAAGAGGGAAATACACAGTTAGTAATCAGAACTGTGAATGTGAATGGGATGAACTCTCCCATAAAACAGACAGATCCTATAATATGTTGTTTATAAGAAATATTTTTGAATCAGAGAGACACACACAGAGTAAAGGTAAGGTCCTGGAACAGAATATATTGTGCTTCAGCTAAAGTTAAAAAAAAAATAAAAGCAGGGGTAGCAATCCTAATCTCAGACAAAATAAAAATAAAAAACATATCTTGCAAAAAGGTACCACAGACAACACCAATACTTAACATATATGTTCTAAGTGGTATAGCATCCAAATTTTTAAAGGAGAAATGAATTACAGGAAGAAACAGAGAGCAAAACTATATTAGTGGAGGACTTTAACTGTCCCCTCTCAGAATGCAACAAATTCAATCAAAAATAAACAAGAAAGAGACTAATGAGGTAAATATAATATCATAAAAGACAGATGTGACAGACCTTTGGAGAAAATTAATAGAAACAGAAAGGAATATATATTTTCCTCAGCAGCAAATGGAACCTACACAAAACACAAAACTGACCATGTAATAGGGCATGAAAACCTCAAAATCAAATGTAGAAAGGAAAAAATACTAAATGTATTGTTTTTGGATCATAATACAGTAAAAAATACATTCAATTAAGGGCAGTGGAAAGATAAATATTCATTGAAAACTAATCTAATCCTAAAGAATAAATGGGTCAATGAACAAATCACAGAAACAATTAATAATTTCATTAAAGAAAATGGCAACAATGACAGTCTCAGTATCAGTAAGCACCCCAACATACATAGGGGGTCTGCTACCACAGGTTCTCATATCTGCATTCATAAAAGGAAGGCAACTTTCAAGAGTTTAACAATCACTCTAATCAAGCACATGTATTATCCCTTTAACCAAGCACATATCGTCATTCCCTTTGTTCAGGGGAGTCAGCACCCTGAAATTCAAAGAAAATACAGGGAAATCAAAGATCAGCAGACATGGTTTCCTCTGCCTGAATTCAACAGATAGGTTCAACTGTGTGACTATAGTTACCAGAGAGGGAAGCACCAATATTTGGGTTTTCAAAGCTGGGAGGCTCCTTTAGTGGCTTCCGAGAGACCTCACCTAGTTAGACAAACACTTCCAGTCAGTAAGCCTCAAAAGAAAACCTGTACCTCACTATCTTTATACACTTTTTAGGGCTAGAGGGCATCACATCCCATGAGCTTCAGTACTTCATTAACAAAAGGCATGGACCTTCCTACAAATCTTCCCAAGCCTGACAATGGGTGGGAAAGATCCTCCTTAATCACATTCAAATAGAGGCATTATAGTTCTTGGTTATAGTAAAACAAAAACAGCAAAAGATCTTATTTTGCTTGACCTTACATGGAAGAATTTTATTTCTCTAAATTCTGACATCAACAAAATAGAAAAAAAAAATCAATGAATTTGACATGCAGTTAAAAAAAAACTAGAAAAAGAACAAATTAAAAATCTCCAATTGAGCACCATATTAGAAATCCTTAAAATGAATTAAGCCAGTTTTATGAAAAAAAACAATTAGACAAGTCATTAGTCAATTTGATTTTTTTAAAAAAGGAAGATAATCAAATATCCACTATCAAAAATGAAAAGGGTGAAAGAAGAAATTAAAGCAATCACCAGAAAATAATATTTTACCCAATTATATGCCAATAAATGTGACAATCTTATAGAAATCCATGAATATTTATGAAAATATAGATTACCCAGATTAACAGATGAGGAAATAGAATGCCAAAACAAACCTGTCTTAGAAAAAGAAATTGAACAAGCCATTAATGAACTCCCTAAGGAAAATCCTCCAGAGACAGATGGGTTCACAAGTGAATTTTACCAAGTATTTAAAGAATAATTAATTTCAGTACTATATAAACTATTTGGAAAAACAGGTGAAAAGGAGGCCTTCCAAACTCCTTTTCTGACACACATATGGTGCTGATACCTAAACCAGGAAGAACTAAAGCAGAGAAAGAAAATCATAGACCAATTTCCCTGATGAATATTGATGCAAAAATTTTGAACAAAATATGAGCAAGGCCATTACAGTAATATATCTCAACAATTAAACTAGGTAAGATTTATACCAGGAATGCAGGATTGGTTCAATATTAGGAAAACTATCAATGTAACTGACTACATAAACAACAAAACCAACAGAAATAATATGATTATCTCAATAGATGCACAAAAAGCTTTTGACAAAAAAGGAGCACCCATTCCTATTAAAGGACACTAGAGAGCATAGGAATAATGGGAATGTTCCTTAAAATGATAAGTAGTATCTATCAAAAACCATTAGCAAGTATTATCTATAATAAGGATAAGCTAGAAACCTTCCCAGTACGGTGAAAGGTGAAGCAAGGATGCCCATTATCACCATTAATATTCAATATAGCACTAGTAATGTTGGCTATAGCAATGAGAAGAAAAAGAATTTGAAGGAATTAGAACCAGCAATGAGAAAACAAAACCATCACTCTTTACAGATGATATGATGGTATACTTAGAGAATGTTAGAGAATCAACAACAAATAAAAGCCTACTTAAAATAATTAACAACTTTAGCAAAGTTGGAGAATATAAAATAAATCCACATAAATCATCAGCATTTCTTTATGACCAACAAAGCCCAGCACCAAGAGTTAGAAAGTGAAATGTAAAATAACTGTTGACAAAATAAAATACTTGGGTGTCTACATGCCAAGACAAACCTAGTAACTATATAAACAGAATTCCAAAACCCTTTTCACACAAATAAAGTAAAATCTAAATATTGGAAAAAATCAATTAGTCGTGGGTAGGCTGAGTCAATATAATAAAATTGACAATTCTATCTAAACGTATTTACTTATTCACTACCATACAATCAAATATCAAATACATGCATACATACATGCATCTATACATACATACACACACACACACACACACACACACACACATATATATATATAAAATAGAGCTAGAAAAGTTTATAACAAAATTCATCTGGAAGAAAAATGGTCAAGAATATTATGAGAATTAATGAAAAAAATACAAAGTAAAGTGGCCTAGCAATACCCTAACAAACTGTATCATAAAGCAGTAATCATCAAAACTATCTGGTATTGGCTAAGAAATAGCATGGTAGATAAGTAGAATAGATTAGGTTTGTAAGACCTAGTGTTTGATAAACACAAAGACCCCAGCCTTTGAGATAAGAATTCACTATCTGACAAAAATTTTGAGAAAACTGGAAAATAATAGGACACAAACTAGGAATAAACTAACATCTCACACCATATACCAAGATAGGGTCAAAAATGAGCTCAGGAATTAAACATAAAGGGTGCACAAATTGGAGAAGCAAGGAATAGTTTACCTAACAGATCTATGCGGAAGAATTAATGACCAAACAAGACATGGTATTACAATATATAAAATATATAATTTTGGTTATAATAAATTGAAAAGCTTTTCTATCAACAAAACCAATGCAACCAAGATTAGAAGGAAAACAAAGCTGGGAAACATTCTTTACAGCAAGTTTCTTCCAATAGAGGCCTCATTTCTCAAATATATAGATAATGGAGTCAAATTTATAAGAATACAAGACATCTCCCAATTGAAAAATGGGTGAAGGATATGAAGAGTCAATTTTCAGATGAAGAAATCAAAGCTATCTAAAGTCATATTAAAAAATATTCTAAAGAAATGCAAATTAAAACAACTCTGAGGTACCACCTCACACCTATCAGATTGACTTATATGACAAAAAAAAGGAAATAACAACAAAAAATGTTGAAGAGAAGGTGGGAAAATTGGGATATAATGCAGTGTTGGTGGAGTTCTGAACTGATCATATGCAAAAATATTTCTAGCAGTCTTTTCATATTGGCAAAATATTGGAAATTGAGGGTATGCCCATCAATTGGTGAATGGCTGAACAAGTTGTGGTACATGAATGCAATGGAATACTATTGTGTAATGGTACTATTGTATAATGGAACAGGAAGATTTCAGAAAAAAGAAATGAAAAGACAATGCAAAGTGAAACGAGCAGAACCAGAAAATCATTGTACACCGTGTCAACAACATTGTGTAATATCAACTATGAATGAGTCAGTTCTTCTCAGATCCCAGACAAGTACAAAGAACTCAGGAAGGAAAATGCTATTCACATTCAGATAAAGAATGGATGGACAATGAATACAGATCAAAGCATATTTTTTTTCACTTACTTTATTCTTTTTCATGATTTTTTCCCTTTTGATCTGTTTTTTTCTTTCACAATTGTAACTAATACAAAAATAGTTTTACCTATATCAAATTGTCTACGATTTTCAGAAAATGGGAATGGAGGAAGAGAGGGAGAAAAATTTGGAACTCAAAATCTGGTAAAAATGAATGCTAAAAATTGTCTTAACATTCAGTTGGGGGAAAATACTATTAAGAAAAAAACAAATAATCAATGATCTCTTTCTAATTACAAGATAATTTTAAATCCATTATTAGGCATTGGCACTCTTAGAAGATATTAAGATTCTTTGTTTAGTATGGGCATTTTAAATACCTCATATTTAAAGTGTGATAAGGTACAATGTAATCAGCTCCAGAAGTGATCATTTTTAACATACTACACAACTTTCTATTTCTATAGTTAGACCTATCCTTCTTCCCATTCTTGTTAAAATAAGATTGACCCAAGAAGTTTTGAATGGCAGTAGATAATTTTATAGTATCTGCCCAATTTATCTCTTGTGAGTTAGTCTTGTGAGTGCCCTTTAATCTGCCCCCCTTTTGTACATATTCTTCCTGTCTTTCTATGTGTATATGTCTCAATCTCTCCTTCAAATTGTCCTTTTTAGTATACTGCCTAGGTCTTAACTATGGTCCTTACTCTTTACCTCTATCATATCACCTCCTTCTTTAGCCCTGGTCAGTTCTTCTAGCTCTCTATTTTTGGGTATTTCTAATGACAGGAAACAGAAAGAGCATCAGCTTACAGGAATAAAAAAAAAAGAAAGTGGAAATTAATAGATAAAAAAAATCCCTTTCTCTGTTTAATACATTGAACATTTCTTTTCTCCAATCCTCTACATTTTTCTATATCTATTTTGTCCTATATGTTTTGGGTTTGTTTTTTTTTTTTTCTTTTTTGCTTTCTTCACTTTTATTAAAGAAAAACTGGTTCAATTTTGATTAAATTTAAGTGTTGCACAACACTTTTATATTAGTACACGATATGGTTATTGAATCATATATACCTCATATGCTTCACCAACTGGTAACCCAGGAGTAGATGAAATTCAACACCATGGTATATTTTATGAAAAATGTATTCTGTACAAGAGTAATAATACTGAAGGTACAGCTATATCCTGGAGCATCACTTGTTATTTTTTCAAAACACAATACATTTAAAATTTTTAAATGACTCTTCTTTTCCAGACAATCTGCTAACTTTTAAGTAATATTGAACATATATCTGTAGGAATCTCCTAGGAAAAGCTATGGGCTTGCTTTGGTAGTCAAATAGTGAGAATGAAGTTTTGTTTGGGAATTAAAGGAGGTGGATGAATTTGAAAGTCTGTCATGGAGATCAGACTGAGAGGCCACCTATTGCCTAGTGTGTCAGAGAAAGTGTTCATTTCATTCCAAACATAACACTGGCTTTATTAGGTTAATCTCTATGCAGCTCCTCCTTTTAGCAGCTTAGGAATTTGTGTCTCCATTTATTTAGTACTGCCTAATGAAGCCCTACACTTCATTGACTTTTACCCATGCATTTAATAGTTTTAACATCATCAGAACTGATGAAAACACTAGGACATGGCATATTGGATTTCATCATATGGTCATCTACTGTAGCATACATTTTGAAAAAAATGGACTATTTCTAAAAGCAAGAATACACTGCTCAAGAGACAGCATGGTAAGGTGAAAACAGCCTAGGTCTGGAAGTTTGGGGTTCAATTCTGAGGTCTTCCACTTACTAGGGAGGTAACCTTGCCAAGTTCCTTCTTTTCTCTATACCTTAATTTCTTCATCTGTAAAGGAAAATTGTGGTTCTAACCTACCTACTTCATAAAGTTAGTGTAAAGATCAAGTAATATGTGAATGCCAATTGCTATTAATGTTTGCCATAGCTATAAGTGTACATCTCCATAACTGCATATATTTGCGGGTCTCTGTGTGTATATATAGATATGCACATATGCATCTTTCTGACTCCAGGCCTAGCACTCCATTCAGTGTGCCATCTAACTTCTTACATATGTCTGTGTGTACATAGACATATACATATATTATATGTGTCTATATATACATATATACATATATAGTATCTATATATACATATAGATATACATATATGTGTGTACATATATATAAAGAAAGGGAAATACTAGCTGTATGACCCTTCACAAGTCACTTAACCCCTATTTGCCTCAGTTCCCTCATCTGTAAAATGAGCTGGAGAAGAAAATGGTAAACCACTCAAAAAGGAGGTAATATTATAGAGGCAAGGAGCAAGGATCATAGTTAAGATGTATGAAGTATACTAGAGTCTGAATGAGAGATTGAGACATATATTTCTACATATATTCCTATATTCCTATTCTTTTAATCTTCTGATTAAACATACCTAGTTAATTCAATAGGTCCCTATGAATCCAAGGTCCTTCGCTATCGTAACTGCTCTTCTCCAGATCCAATGTCTTTGTCAAAATGTGGCAGCCCAAAATGAGCACAGTACTTTTGAAAGATAGGCAGAATATGTACAAAAAGGAGGGGGCAGACTGAAGGGGAGGTTAAGAAAAGCACACTCACAAGAGACAGATTGGGGTGGGGGATACTATAAAATCATCTACTGCCATTCAAAGCTTCTTTATTTTAAAAAGCATGGCAAGAAGGATAAGTTTAACTATAAAAATGTAAAGGTGCCAAGAAAACTTCAAATGGGGTCATGCACATAACTGAACAACAAATACATATTGTATATATAATTATTCAAACCTATTTATTGACCAAGAGACATTATGTCATAATGGATAGAGGGTGGTTATTGGAGTCAGGAAGACCAGGTTCAAGTGCTGGCATGTACAAATCACTTAATCTCTCAGTATAACTAGACAACTCTCTATGATTAACAGTTACAAAGAGTTGCTATCACTGAAGGCATTTCCACACTGGCAATTGCCTATGCCAATTAAATAAAAAGTTTTTCTTTTCATTAAATCAAACTTACTATCATTTAAGCTCTGAGAAACTCATTTACTCTCTACAGACTCAATTTCTTCATCCTTGGGCTGCATTTGTGACAATCCTAACACAAGAGGTTGATCTGTGATAGGCCTGGTGAATCAGTCTTCTACTATATATGGTATATGTGTGATAAATGAAGAAAGAGATCATTTCCAGGAAAAAGACATTAAGGATCTGATTGTACTTTTCTTGATTACTGTATATGAAGTATTCATAGACATACACATATTTTAGGCTACGTGTGCCAACCCACATGGCCCAACTTTTATGCATACCTATAAAAATATTGTGCTCATTTTGGGATGCCATATTTTAAGAAGGACATTGGATCCAGAGAAGGGTGATTACAAGAGTGAATTGAATTCATAAGGACCAACTGAATTAACTGGGTATATTTAATCAGAAGAGTAAAAGAGTTACAGGGAATAGGATAGTTATCTTTAGATTTAAAGATGTCTGAAAAGCTATCACCAGAACTATCGCCAGGCCGTGACACATATGGATGGCCTCAAGCACCACTGAACACAATTGAGATCAAATGACAACTGTCTCCTTTGCTCTTATCTACAGGACCTAGACACATCAGGAGGTGGTGAAAACTATAAAACTGCCAAAAAGTCTAGCTCCACTGAATCAAAATCACCTTTCCATTGGCATCTGGAGAAGTCAAAGGCAAAAAGTTCTTTTTCTTATAGTACCACTCAAGCCAAAGTCAGATCGGAACATTGGGAGCTGTCTAAATCTTTAAACTTCTGTACTCAGGGGCATCATGTTGGGAATTCAAGCACAGGAATGAAGGAAAGTGTGAATTAAATTAAGGGTTATATATAAGCACCTCATCTACACATTACTTCGTCTGCCCTGGATATTCTCCTATTCTAGAAAGAAGACTAAGACATGGGGGAAGCACAGAAGGGCTACAAAGAAGGTAGGAAACATGCCAGTTAGGTTCCAGAGCTCTGGCTTGTAAGTTTTCGAAGCACTGTCCAGCGTCACAAAGCATAGGAGATATCCTACATCTATCTTTGTGTACAAGTCCCCCCCACCACCTACCTATGTCTTTAATGCACTTCCTTTCCATTGCCAACTTTTACACTTCTTAGATTTCTTCAAGACACAATTTTAATGCCACCAGTACATAGCTCTCTGATTGTAATAATGCTCTGGCTCCCTCTTTAATTTTGTTCACATTAACAATAATAATAATAACAGATATTGTACAACCTGGCTTGCAAGCAAGATTCAGGTTTTTTGTATGTGGCTAGTATTTAGAGAGAGACATGACTCCATATTGTTGGAGAAAAGACTGAAGAAATGCTGAATACTTGTGCAAGGAGAAGTGGTAGGGCCAGAGTTTTTTAAGAGAAAAACACACACACATGGTTCTAAAGACTCTTGATGAGAGAGGCGTACAAACAGAAGACACTGTAGTAAGTGACGAGGAAAAGACATTGAAAGCTGAAGATCTTAGGTAAAGTCTTTTTGATATGGCTTTGATTTTCAGCCTGCCTCCTGAAGACTCTCTTGAGTGGGATCACACCCTCTCTCTTGGTGTGAGTTGTAATTTTTTCTGACTCTCAGTTAAAGAGATCATCCTCTCATGTATTTTCTCATCTATTCTAATCTGCATAGCTTCATAACTTTTTGTTGCTGCTTTCCAATGCATAACCAATGTTATACATTTCTTTGACAGATGGATATTTACAATGATCTTTTTTGTCTAACCCATGTTTTTGGGGAAAGTGGCTAAGCTGGAAAGTATAAGCTCAGAGCCATCTGCCTTTCAAAGAGTGAATAGGAAATAGGTTTTGTTCTGAACCTATTATAACCTCAAATCAATAATGTTTTGGGGATAGGCATATAGTTGTAATTTCTGTCCTATTATACACACACAAAGAGGGTCCAAATTCATAGTAATCCTGGTGCTTGTCTGCCTCCTCTTCACCCAACCAACAATTTGCGGACAATACAGATATGGTCCCTGCCTCTCATCCTCTCCATAGAGGTGGAGCAGACTTCATAAATACCTAGTCGTGCTTCCAGTAAGACTCATTTAGACTAAACATCTAGATTACCTATGCAGATGTACGTCTAGGTCCCAATTAATGTAAATTATGAATCTCATGAAGTGGTCACATTTTCACATTGGCACTGTGTATTTTCTTTGGGAAAGAACTAATTTTTACATATAATGATAACTCCAAATAATGCAAATTCATATAATGTGACCACAGGGTTCACGCTCACACTAATTTGGATGGAATTATATATATATCTTACATAGGTGTATGCATACACACACCGACATATGTGTTGTTGTTTTTTTCAGTCATGTCCAACTCTTTGTGATTCCATGTGGGGTTTTCTTGGCAAAGATACTGGAGTGGTTTGCATTTCCTTCTCCAGTTCATTTTACAGATGAGGAAATGGAGGCAAAGAAAGTTAAATGACATGCCCAGTATGACACAACAAGCAAGCGTCTGAGGCCAGACTTGAATACAGGAAGGTGAGTCTTCCTGACTCCAGGCCTGGCACTACCTACTGCTCCACTTAGCTGCCCCCAAGCACACACACACACACACACACACACACACACACACACACACACACACACATACACATACACATACATGTGCGTGTGTGTGTCTGTATAATCTTACATTTGTAGTTATATGATGAGGGGATGCCACAGATGAGGAAGTACTAAGATTCTACCTCACCCCACATGGGGCTTGGTCAAAGAGAGGCTTTATCAGGATCCTCCCCTCATGAAAATTATTTTTTCTAAGCTTTTATTTTCCTCAAGGGCTTACCTGTGGCAAGTCAAGGGGTATACAAATTATGGCCTGTTTATATAATTTTTCTACTTTGAGGAAACTTGTGTTTCCCTAGGAGAGATGAAATCTCTTGATTGTGGGAAATTCTAATAAGGTAGGTATCCACCCCTTCATCTATAACTTAGCCTCTGCTGAAGGGATAATGCTTTCCATCTCTTAAAAGAGGATCAAAATCTCTTCTCAAAACTCTAGCTATAGTGCTTTTAATTGTAATTAGGCATATAAACACATACAATAATACAGATATCAACAACAGATATAAGCACAGGCCCCTTTTGTTCTGGATAACAACCATGAATGAGGGTGTGTGACCTCCTCCCCCCGCCTCTGCTTTCTCTTTGACTAAACAGGGAGTAGGATGGAATGTGTTGCAAGCATCACATAGCTCTGAGTGTCACTTTGTTGAAGTCTAATTGTGCCAGTCTCAGAGAAAAGTAGGGCTGAGGAACTAGAAGCCAGAGATCACTCAAACCTGTACCCACTCATACCTGCCTGCCTCCCTTTTTTCTGCTGGACACCAAAGATGGAAAATCTGACTTTCTCTTCCCACAAGTCCCAGTGCCCAGTTCAAAAAAAAAAAAATGTCATCAACCTAATGAACTCAGGAACAGGTCCTATTCAGCCATTTCCAATGTCTAGCACCTCTATGACAACACTTTTTAGGCAGCAGTCCTGGAACTGAGGGATTACAATTATTTCTATACATGTTATATCCCTACCCCCAGCAGAACATAAGCTCTTTGAGGATAGAATCTGCTTTGTTATTGAATTCCCAGCACTCACTACATGTTTCATATGGTAGTCACTAATAAATGCTTCTTGAACTGAATTGAAAAGCAAGTTATCCTTAACTTTGCCAAACAGGAGAGGGTGGTAATGGTAAGGGAAGTCCTGCAAACAAAACCACTGCAGCAAGGTAGATAGATACCCCAATCCCCACAGAAAACTTGTTTATTTTTCCATTAACAAAGCACAAGAAAAGAAAACCCTCTCTGAAATCTTGGCTCAGGGCACCCTCCAATAGTTAAATCTGTGCCACTGATAGAAGCCATACTGTTTCCCAGAGTTAAGTAGGCAGCTGTACAGCTAAGCTACTTATCTTTTATTTCTGGTCAAGCAGTTCATTTTCCTGAGAGAATCCTAAAGTCAAATTCTATCTAAAAGATCTTAGCTTACAGCTCGCTTCCCAGAAATGAGTTCTCAAGCAATTTAAGACAGAGTGCAGACTCCTGCCAGCAGATTGATGCCCTTGCTGAACGAAGGTTGTCACCTATTCAGACGGTGTTGTACCCACTAGGTTAAAAAAGATGCCCTAGGTCCTCTTGGGGCAAGGCACTCATTGCACTGTGTCTCTTAATATTGGATATTTGCTTTTCAACACCTCAGACCATGAAATGAAATTTCTGAAGTTCTTTGGAAACAGACCCTTCTTTTTAACACTGCAAGTTCAATCATTTCCACCCTTTGCTAGCTAGGGTACTTGTCTATTATCCCACATTTGTCACAGAGAGAGGATGACTCCCTCCCTAAAAGGTGAAGGAGGGTATTCCTTGCAAAACAGAATCGTTCCATTCAGCTGGCATTGCCTGCATGCTATCCTCTTGCCTCCCAGGCTCTTGTAAAATTCACATTCTCCCCCATCTCCCCTACACAGACACATACATTTGTTTCTTCATTTTAACTTCCAAATGTTAAAATGAATCCATCACAGAAACTTCAGATAGCATGATGGTGCAAAAGAGAATTAAAATTCAAATGGTAGCTAGGATCATATCAACAAATTCAACTTCCCTGTCATTTTTGGTTTAGTAAACTGTGTGAACAAATGTCTAGTTTGATTCTAGAAGCAGAGACATTTTCATAACTCAGTCTTAGAATAAACAGTGGCCATTCTAGTTGTCTTTCTCATGTTGAATTTTAAAACACATTTGTGATCAATTATCCTTCAACATGGAAATTGCTGTCTCTCTCAAATACATCTGATAAGAAAAAGAATGTGGTCAACATCTTTAGGATGGAGAAGGCATAATATTCTCCTATCTATGTAACTTTGAAAAAGATCCTTCATTTTTCTGGTTCTCATTTCTTACAAATATAAAATTAAAAGCTTAAATCTGATGATACCAGAGATCTTTTCCAATTCTAAGATGCTATAATTCTAAGTAGTATGTTCCTAAGAAGGAACTTAGTGTAGTCAATAATATGGATGGATGGAGAGATGAATAACATTAAGTATTCATGAAATGCCAAGCACTGTGTTAAACATTATGATTATAAATAGATAAGTGAAAACAGTCCTTGACAACAAGGAGCTTTTATTCAAAGTGAAGAAAGTAACTTAACTAGAAGAATGATAACCAGAAAGAAATTATATAGCTGGTGAGTCTGACTGTCATAGAAGAGCAGATTGACACATATCTACAGGGAGCAAAGGAAGAATAGATTTTATTATGGCTCTAGAAAAGATCTTAGTTTCTTTAAGAACTGGGTTCAATTTCTACCCCATATATTTACTAGAGGTGTGACTGGGCAAGTCAATTAATTTCTCAGAACATGTTTCTTCATCTGTAAACACTGTAAGGAAATTGTAAACTTCTGTAAATATTCCCTACCTCACAGGGTTGCCAGGAGGGTGAAAAGAGATTAATATATGTAATTTGTAAATCTCAAATCCCATAAAATGTGAGCTAATGTTATTATTCCCTAACTCCTTTCTTCCCAGTCCCAAAATAGTAGATTAGTTTCAATGGTCATTATAGCCCTGCATCTAGTCATACCCATGTCAACAGAGAAAGCTAAAGAATGTTCTTTGTGGATGTTTCCTCAATCAGTGGCTCAGAAAGAAGAGGAAAAAAAAAAGCTAATGGAATGTTCAAAGTCCTTTACCAGACTCTCTAACCTTGATGGGATTTTTTTTTCCTTTAAAACACATCTATAAAATAGGATAAAAAAAAGATAATGTGAGTATTTCACAAATCTTAATATGTTACATAAATGGCAGCTACTGGGGGGAGGGTGCAGAAGGATAGATGTTATTATTTCTTCAGCATTGATACTTCCCTCCACTGATGCACATCAGTAACTCCTCTATAACTTACAGTTCTACTTGGACAAATGGAAGGTCAAGCAACTTACCAGCCAGTATACAACAGAGGTAAGATATGAACCCCAGGTCTTGCAGACTGAGACTGGCCTTCTGTCCTCTATGCAGAAATGTCAAAGTGGCTGGCTATTCTGTGGACTGATCAGTTTGTGAGACAAATGTGTTAAACTGAGTTTTCTTCTTCTGCCTGCTTTAAAAGGAAAGCTTAAGTTATATTTAGTGTTCCTTTTGGATGTCCACCCAGAATCTATCACATTAGTATATTGGTTGAGTTAGGATCCTCAGTATATTGAATAAGGTCTGCCCTATAGGCTCAGATTTTTTTCCCCTTATCTTTCAAAGCATTTGAGTGGCACTGGACGCCCCTTTGGAGATTTTACTGCATTCAAGTTGGGGGTAAAAAAATAAAAGGATTTTTGTTGTTGCTGTTGATGACTAGCAAACCTCAGTCTTCATTATTACTTGGTATAATGTCGAGATGCAGTTTTTAAAGTTGCCAGAAAAGCATTAATACTTTACAAATTAACTCCACTAAGTACTCAAAGTGTGTATTTGATGGAGAATGTGACTCTTGAATTGACTGGCATATCTGAAAGAGGAAAATTCCTAAGAAACTTTATGGGAAAGGTCTGACAAATATGTCCACTGTGGAACCGATGACTATAATCCCATTTATGGCAGGAGCACAGGGAGCAATCCTACACATAGTTAAACATCACAAACAAATTTATCTTTAATTTTGGCAAATGTTTTTTTAAGGGAAGTGGGATATATAATTCTAAAATGTTTTTCTTTTCCGGAAATTTTGAGAGATTCCATCTTTCCAGTTCTCTAGAATTGAAAACAATTAAGAGCAATATTGGGGGGAGATGCAATACTAAGCAGAAATATTTAACTGTTAGTGTAATCCTCCTTGGGAAATATGTGTTTGTGTGTAAAATACATATATACATATGTGTGTATGTATGTGTGTATATGCATACATATGTACATATATGTATATACATTATAGAACTGAGTAGGTCACACAAATACCAATTAGAAAGTTCAAGATACTAAAATAATTGGAGAGGGGGAGTAATTAGTCAGAACATCTTGCATCTGGGTGGAGAACCTGCAGCTTTGAGGCCACATGAACAAATAGTTTGTACTGGATCAAAGGGCCGCCCTTGGAGCAAGCTCTAGAAAGGCCACATGTGGCCTCAGGCCACAGGTTCTCCGCAGGACTAGATCAATAATTCCTCACATTCACACCTTCCATCCCTAGCCCAACTGATGGAATCCGGGAATAGGAAAGGAACAAACAATAATTTGTTCAAGTGTTAAAGAAAGACCAAAGGAGGATTTACACGCACGTCCACGGGGAGGCTGCAGGCCCCGCCAGGAAGCCCTGGGATCACAACGTGACCTGAATCTCCAGCACCCGGGGGCCCCGTGTCAGCCTGCTCGAGGTCCCCCAGGCCCGGCCGCGGCCTGCAGCCAAGCTCGAGGCCGGAGCTGAGCCCCCGACTCAGGCCTCTTTCCGCCCCGACGCCTCCTGGCGCTTGTTTGGGGCCTCTCGCTGCGCTCAGTCACCCTCTCCCCCACGCCCAGCCCTCGCTGGGGCCGCCACTCATCGTCGGGGCGCTGGTCTCGTGCCCCCTGCCCGGGCCCTCTACCACCTGGAGCCCGACACTCATCGTCGGGGCGCTGGTCTCGTGCCCCCCGCCCGGGCCCTCTACCACCTGGAGCCCGAGCTGTTCTCTCGGACCCGCAGCCGCCGGCTTTTGGGCTCCAGGTCTAAAATCCGGGCCGGACACGGAACAGATTCCGAACCTGCGGCCACAGCTCAAGACCCCCCGCTGAGACTGGACGGGCCAGAGCCACACGGGCCTTGCCCCGGCCCAGGCGGAGAAGCGCCATTGTCAGAGACGGGCCATCCTGGGCCAGTGTGGTCCGTGGGAGAGGAGGCATGGAGGCCAGCGCCCTTGGCACCCCAATGCCCCCCTTAATGTCCTGTGAAATGCTCCTCTGCTCCAAGGGGTGGGGCCTGCCCCCATCCTGCAGTTATCCCCAAGGGGCAGGAGGAGGTAGGAGAAGCCTAAGTTGTTTTGGGATAAAAAAAACCAAAACACTCCGCTCCCCTCATTTCCCCTACCCCAATTCTTCTTTTTAAGTTTGTTTAAGGCTCCATCTCCCTTCCTTGAGAGACTCTGGGAAAGTCACTCCCTTCCATGACCTCCTTTGCTGTGTTAAATAAAAAAGCAAATCTTTGTACAAAGTCCTTAAAATGGTATTTTAATGAATTTGAAATGATTAAATTTCAAATGAGTCTGAAAAAAAAAAGCTAGCTTGCCATCCTGGGACACACAGGCAACACAGGAGAGTCTATGGAGTGTGACTCTTGCAAGGCAGAGAGGAGAACAAGTTCTGAAGGGAGAACCAAGCTTTCCAGAAGTAATTCCTCTTTGCCTTTCCCCTTTCACCTAAAGCAGAAAACAATGCAAGTGTGTTAGGGTTTCTCTCTCCTCATCCTCACAACACACACAGAGCACTCTGCAGAGTCAAAAAAAGAGTCAGTGGAGTTAAGCCTAAGGAGCATGATGCTTAACAGTGGAGATTTAAGCCAGCAATAGAATCCAAAGATAATTAAGATAATTAGCCCTGGCTGTCAGAAGTTCATTTGTGGAGAAAAACTGGCTCCAGGCATCTACCTGAATAACCACCCGGCAGATACTTGCTCAGGGGCAACATGCCTATATCGCTTTAAGGAAAAGAACCACAAAACCCCTAAAGTTCTGGAAGTGTGAGTTTCCTAGACTCTAGATACGGGTCTACTATTCCACTAACAATGTACTTGTGGGAGAGTGTACTCCAGGTTTAAGGAGGGGATGCTTTGTGGCTACTGTTCTTATAATACCATCTCAGCTAAATTAGCCTTTATTTGAGATAACTGTGTCTACCGGTTGCCTATTAAAGGTCAGTCCATGAGTGGGCACTCATGAGCCATTGTTTTAGGAACATGAACATCCAGGGTACCTTTGAATTTGAAAGTAGCAGCCTTTCTAGCCTACTGGAGCAAGGGTACTAGAGCTAAGTTGGAAGAATCTTTGAGTACTTATTATCTTTGTACAGACCTAAGTATAAATGGCTAAAATTAAAATTAATACATGTATAATTTTATATGTATTATATTTAGTATAGTTAATAAAGATTTTCCCCCTTCAAAAAAGGGGGTTAGGACTCAAGTGAAAGATTGGAGCAAATAGGCAAGGAGGAGCAGTATATAGTCGTGAAGGATATGATCCATAATACTGCGTATCATTTTTATAACTAGAAAGTGGAGAAGACCTGGGTCAAATTACAGCTCTGATGCTTACTAATATGACTTAAGGCAAATTACTTTAGGTGTTCACATTTTCTGTAGCTGAAATAATGAACATTTTCTAATGTGTGTGTATTTGTCCTTCGTTGCCAAAGAAGACCAATTTTCTAATGTAGTAATTCTGAAAAATAATAACACCCTGTACTATGGTGCACTTGCCAGTTGCTTGGTTTGGTTTTTTAAAGTAGTATAATATCTAAATCTTTTCAGGAATTTCTAGGACCTATAGAAAGTAAGATTTTTCAGGGCAGGAACATTTTTTTTTGATTTGTATTCCAACTGCTTACGGGTATAGAAATTTAATAAATACTTTGTTAGATTCGTTGGTTGATTGGTCAATCTAGCATCCAGTTGTTGAATTATGACACAAAACTTTTAGTTTTTAGTGCGTGTACACAAAGTTGATGTCCAGTTTGGATCTATCATACACATAACTCAGTCTAAGAATTTAGATTTGCTCTACTAAAATTGTAGTCCAGGGGGAAGTTGTCTGCTGTCCTTGATGCTTTCAGTAGTGGTGGGTGGCAGAAAGACAGTGGGAGATTGTGTCCTATATCTAAAAGGTGTCTCTATGAAATTTCACCCCAAATGACCAGAAATGAGCACATTGGTGAATGAATTGCATTCATCAACTGATTATTTTTTCTTTTTATATGTATTTTTGTTTTATAAAGACTGAATAGTCTTTCGTTGAGTTTTATTTGTTAAACAGGATTTCAAGACATAAAATATTAACAGAACTAAATCAAAGCACCCTTCACAATGCTGTTTGCTTATACAATTATATAGGTTTTCAAGGAATTGAGAGTTTAATTTCAAGACGTTCTGAATAGCAGCTGCCACAGTTAAGGGTACATAATATATGATGGGTGAATAGCATGAGGAGATTCTAACTAACTGTGATGTGTGGGCATTCTCAGGTTCCTATTCATTAAGCTTACTCTGACAAGTGAAAGAATAAATGAAGACCACTTCTGAAAGCTAACATTTTCTTTTTTCCCCTCAAGTATGAAGCCGTGCTAAAGTATCAACCTTTAATAGGGAACATGCTTGTCAATTTTTAGCTTTATAAAACTCACTGTGAAATCTCTCAGAAGCAAGGGCTTTCTTGATTGGGCCAGAACCAGATAACTCTTGTGATGTACCCAGATACAAGGCTTTGTAGCCCCTGTTCCACCAGTAACTTCTGGGTCAGAATGACCAAGACGAAAACCCCTTGTCTTTCTAGGGCTAGGCTATAAAGTCAAATGCCTGTTTCTAGTCTTCTGTACCAGGGCTTTTGTGAAGGAAAATTTAATAAGCCCTTTTCTATAAAGCATTTGAGCTGCTAGGAGAAGGGCATTATGTAAATATGATTTACTATAATAGAAATCCTTAATACTGCTCATAATTATTTTTATGCATCATCATGAACAATTATTTGATATTGATAATGTACCTAAATTGTTAGTGAAAATGTGAAATGTAACTGAAAATGTTTATTTTCAGCATTTCTCTGTAAGCTCAATAAGCTCTAGTCTTTTTTTATTCTGTCAAACAGTCCACAAATATGAACCCATATGGTTCTTTTCTTGCCACATCTCCTACTTTGCCTAGTAGAATTAAAAAGGACGATCTAATCACCCCTGGAGCAAATGCATTTTATTTTTATCTACTCTACAATTTTAAAATTCTTTCATTTTTTCCCCCTGCAAGGGAAGTTTAATGAGGCATATTTGCTTGTTTCCATGGTATTTCAAAGAAGGATTACTAGCTGAAGGCAAGAAAATATATAAGGAAAAAGCAAGGGATAAATGATAGTGCTTACAAAGAAAAGACAAACTTTAGTTTCCAAATGAATTCCAATGGATAGGGGTTATTCATTTGTAAGCTGTAAAACAATGTCAATCACTGTGAGTGTTGCTTAAGGACCGATGTTTCTTAGGAAAATGAATAGTAGACGGTAAGTTCTTCATTTATCTTTGCAAAAATGCAAAGAAAATATATGTTCAGCTCTAAATAGAAATAAATTTACTTCTAAATGGAAATATTTCAAGAGACAGAGGAGGGAACAAAATGCAATTTGCATTACGCTTGTTTTCAAAGAGTCACAGGAAGTCAAAGCTGGAAAGGACCTCAGAGACCATTTAATACAACTTGGGCCTGCACAGGAGCCCCCTCTCTAAAATATACCTAATGAACCTTCATTCACAGGACCAGTAAGCCAATCAACTTGCAATTACTAAATACCTGCTATGTGCCAAACCCTATGCAACCTCTGTGAGAAAAAGGAAGGTATAGCATATTTTCTGCTCTCAAGGATCCATGTTCTAATGGAGGAGACAACAGGCAAATAACTAATTAGAAACACAAAATATACAGGATAAAATAGAGGCAATCTTGGAGGGAAGGCACAAGTATTAAGGAAGGCTTGATAAAGGCTTCTTGAAGGAGGGAGGTTAGCTCATATTTGAAAGAAATCAGGGAAGCTGATAAACAGAGATGAAGAGGGATAGAGTTGCAGGCATGGGAGACAGCAAGTGAAAATGATCAGAGTTGGGAGATGGAGTGTCTTTTTGAGGAACAGCAAGGAGGCTAGTGTCACTGAACCCTTCAGTTCAGTATACAAAGGGGAGTAAGGTCTAAGAAGGTGAAAAGATGATGGGGGCTAGGTTATGAAGGTTTTTGAAAGAGGATTTTATATTTGATCCTAGAGGTAATAGGGACCCTGGAAGGGGGTGAGGGAAATAACATGCTCAGACTTGCACTTTAGTAGGATCAATATGACAGCTGTTAAGAGTTGAGAGAAACTTGAGGCAGGGAAACCAACCAACAGGTTATTGCAGTAGTCCAGGCAGAAATGATAAGGCCTTGAGTCATGATGTCAGAGAAGATAAGGGAGCAAAAGGAAAGATGTTGTAAAGGTAGAAATGACAAGATTTGATTACTGATTGGATACCAGGAGGTGAGAGTCAGGATGACACCTAGGTTGTGAGCCTACGTAAGTAGAAGTTTTAATATTAACTCGCAAACACAAATTTTGTATTTAAAGTTAGCTTCACAAAACAATCCTGGAGTAAGCAACATGAAATTTGCCTTCAAATTTAATTTATACAACAAACTCAGTTGTAGAAGGGAAGCAGATGTATAGTGGAACCCAGAGACATAAATGAAAATGGTTGATTCCTATTTTAATTAATTTTTCTTGCTAATTTCTGGGTGAATTTTGGTTCTTTCTATGCTTCTGAAGGAGTCAACACATTTTAAATTTCTGTGCCTTTGGGCAAGACCCCAGGTCACCCATTCCTAGCCCTTTCACCTCTAGACATGATCACTTCAGTTAAAAATTACTCTTGCTAGCTCATAGGCAGCAGCTGTTTGCATTAGAAATGTGGTCCAGGCAAATTATATTTGCTTATTTTTAAGTAGGTGTGCCAGGCCTAGAGGCCTGTGGGCTACCCGAGTCTTCTTACCTTACCTCTATCGGAGGTCTTCGGCTGGCCAAACCGGATAGTCGTATGAGAGAAGAGACCTTCCAGAGTCAAACAAGGGTTGAGCTTTATTCAGGGTCTCGGTTACAAGTGCAGGGGGAATTCTTCCTTAGGAGGGAGAGAGAAAGATCTCCCAAGGAGGCAAAGATCTTACAATAAGAGATTGGAAGTAGAAGTGTAAGTGGGGAGAGAGGGGGACGGGAGAGAAGAAAGAGGAAATGCGGAGCCTTCTGTCCACACACGTGGCCCCTCTGCCCAAGAGAGCTTTCAGGCTTTCCTGACCCTACTTAAGCTCTCCCGTCCCGTAGTTTGCACGTCAATACCGAGCCTGTTAGGTAACAACAGGTGTGCTCCAATCCAGGGCAATCTCGAGGGCGGGGAGAACTCTCTCCCATCACGTTTCTCATGGGAAGAGGCGGAAATACACGAGATAGCTCGGTTCACCTCGATTCCCAGTCGTTTCCTGGGGGGCCTCGTGAGAACTCTAAGATTTAGAAGTTCCCACCTTTACCCGCCCGAGACCGCCCACACGGAATTGAGCTTCTAATCCCAGCATAGGTGTAATAGAAAGATTAAGTCTCTGAGAAAGGGAAGAAGGAAGGAAGGGAGGAAGGAAGGAAGGAAGGAAGGAAGGAAGGAAGGAAGGAAGGAAGGAAGGAAGGAAGGAAGGGGGAGGGAAGAAAAGTAATGGGGAAGGGAAAAAGAAAGAAAAGAGATTTCTGCCCATATTGTTTTAAGTTTAGAATAATGAAAAAATGAAGATGAAGTTATAATGGAGAAATGTTAAGTTTAAATGCATATTTGTTTAGCCAAATTTATGAACACAAAGTATTTTGTGCAGTTCCTTTTTCTTTTCATATGTTTTCTGGAACATGAAATAGAAAGCATGCTAATGGTAGATAGAGATGTTAAAGATTAAAATAATCTCCTTCACTCAGAATTCAGATCCCAGAAGTTCCATTCATGAAAGACCATCAAGCAATATGAGCCATTTGAATTTTTTGCATGTTATCGAAATGATTAAAATTTCCTTATGTATTTGTATTTCCTTTTGCATTTGGGGAAAAATACGAAAGGACTATTCAACTAAAGTGTTAAATATTCTCCAATATCTAGAGCAAGCAACTTCTCGGCATGGGTTGAGCTGAATTTCAAAACCATTGTCATTCTGGAGACAACCTGTAGTTTTAAATGACTAGGCTGTCAGCTCTTTAGTTCTCTGCATTTGCCTTTTCTGCTTTGCTGAATAGTAACAATTACATTGCAAACAGCATGTTATTTCCAACTGTTTTTTGACAGAAATCTTTGTGTTACAAATATTGCAAACTTCAGTTAGTTTGCATGATTAATTTTTTATGTATATTTTAAGGGGTGAAGGATTTTCTTTAAACTGTTGCGATGCGTTTTGGACTTTGCGGTGATATTGACTTCTCTAGCTTGAAAAACTTTTAAATAGGAAGTCTGTAAAGGGTGACAGAAGTTTGGAAACACATTCATGTAATACTCAGGTTAGTGTTGTAGAGCTTTGGGTAGCTAGAGTTCATTTGTCACTCTTGAACAGAAAGGTAATCTCAGAGCAAGGAAGTTAGAGATTAATTTGTTTTTCAATTGAATTCACAAAACATTTCCAAACATCTACTATGTGCAAAACAGTGTGCTAAGTACCGGGAATACATAAAGCAGTGAAACAGTTTTTACCCTCCTATGACTTAAATCTACCTGGACAATGTAATATGTATAGATATAGGTAAAGACAATGTATTTATAGAGGAATTTCTGAAGAAAATGTAGGGAAATGTTTCACAGTTATAATGGAGAAGCCCCTGCCTTTCATTTGTTTGGTTAGTTTGACCCAGGTATAACTGAAATTAGAATTTTTTTTCCATTTTCCCTTCTTTAAAAAACAGGAGTCATATAAACTGGAACAGATTGGGCCTGGAACCAGCTCCTGAGGTGGATGACATAGTTTCACCTTAAAATTGCATCTTGCAAACACTCAGCAGGACTAAAAATTGTTAAAAGGATTTATTTTTGTTATCACTTCATTGCCTACAACTTATAGTTATGTTCTTATTCTCTATTCATATTACTTATTATTTATTCATCTCTTTAGGTTCCTGATCTCTAGAATTAGGGGGTAGGTATATGATGATCGTAGTTGTGGTGGTGATAATATTAATAATAATTTATATAGTTCCTATCATCTCTAAGATCCCTTCTAGCTCTAATAGTCTGTGGCTCTGTGAAATATTTCTTGAGCAAGGCATTGCGCTAGGCCCTGTATGGGACAAAAAGGCATATTAAACATGGTAACCTTGACCAAGTCACTTTCCTGGGCCTCAGTTTCCTCATCTGTAATATGAGAAAATGAAAGCCCTAGATGGGTTTTTGGATTGCTTTCATTTCTGAATTTATGACCTGTGATTCAATCATCTATGATCATAAGGGGATATAAAGCATGTACACAAGTATAGTACAAGACATGATAAGTAACATGTGAGTTTAGTACAAACACAGATGGTCAGAAAAGTTATAAATCACTTTATCATGATTACAAATATATATGTATGTGTGTATATTTATATATATAACCATAGATGATCAGAAAAGAGATAAATCATTATCACAATTGCAAATATATGTGTGTTTGTACTGTGTATTTTTGCAAGGTTGTTTATATACATATATATTATGGACACATTTAGTTTTGCAGTTTTGAAAACAGTGATCTCTGAATTTGTGTAGTACAAAGTCACATACAAATGTGTCTGTATATATTTTTGTCCCAAGGAAACTCATTCCATTGGGAAAAAAACTCATTTCATGTGTAACTCAATTTTAGAGACTTGTCTGGAAGCAATAAGGGGTTGTTAAGTGGCTTGCCTAGAATCACTTGGGTAGTAAATAATAGAGGCTGAATTTGAACACAGAGCTTCTTAACACCAAGCCTGACTACCTCATGTTGCCTCTCTAGTATGCAGAACAATATATGCATATATATATGTTTTGTCCATGTATTGATTAATCTGTAAATCAGGATTCCTCTTATAATACTTTCATAATAATAACACTAATAATAGCTTGTATTCTGTCCTTTGACAGCTCTAAAGCACTTTCCTCAGAACTCTCAAGTAGATAATATGAGCATTTATGATCCCATTTTATGGACTTGCAAACAGAAGCTTATTGCTCACATAATTAAGAAATGTCAGAGCCTTTCTACAGATCTAGCAAACTAAGAACTACACCACACTGTCTTCTTTGAACAACTCTTGGTTGGCAGTAGGGAATCATTGAAGATTTTTTAGTGGATGGTAGAGAAAGACAATTCTTTTCATTCGGTCTAAGTCAGGCGAACCTGGCATTCAACCACCCAAGCTTGTCATTTTGGATCCCTTTCTGTACTTATTCTGTACAGTTGTTAATATAAGCAAAAGCTTTAGATCTCTAAGGCTAGATCTATATATAAAGAAATAATGTGGAGATTAGAAGTTGTATGGATGACAAATGTTTAAATTTCACATTCTCACCCATGATTCCAGATAATTAAAGAGAAAGTATTTGGCATATGAATTAGTTGGATAATTACTTCCACTGCATTTTACTTTATATACATACAGTCTGATTGCCTTCAGCTTCTTCCTCCATTTTCAGGTTAAAGATTTCCAGAAGACTTTGGCTGGTACTCTCTCACATTCATATCTATATGTGTACTCTCAGTCAATTATCATGTACGAAAATAAACTTTGTCAAAAGACAAATATGAAATCCTTCTCCAGCTCCCACCCCCCTCAAACCCCAGAATAACGTCTGGGTTGGAACAGACTTGTGTGATTAATCAGTCTTAAACGTGTATATGTGTGTGTTGATAGATGTATTTCTAGTTCATTCTTATACATTTCTTTTTCAAAATTTTCATCCACCAAACTGCTTAGGAAAACAGATGCTGTTTATCATTGTCTGTGCTTTCTCCAAGCTACTGTTAATTTTAGAAGTCAATGAGAAACATTAACTGTAAAAGCTAAAAACCTTTGTCAAATTAAATGTGGCAAAGAAGACATCAGAATATTATAGCAGTATATTGAAAATGTATCTGCTCATTGGTTCCTGTACAGTCTTCTTCCTGTGGAGATCTATACTTATGCACATTGCTTGTTTGCTTCCTTAGAAATCTATAAATTATATCTATATCTGTCAGCCTGACGAATGTATTACCCTATACACCAAAGGAGAATTTTATCAGAAGAATTTTAATGGCCGACAGTTATTGAACATAGGCAGTGACAAACCATTTCTTCTAATATTGACTACACTTTTAAAACAACATAGTAGAGTACCCAACAAAAGCTACAATTGGTACATTAAATTACAATTAGAAATTGTAGCAGGGAAAAATGCAGACATCCTCAACTTCTGTGTTTTGCTTGAATTACAATTACATGATAGAGTTCACATTAATGCCTTGGTTCAACTTAAAAGAAAAGAATGGATGAGATGACCTCTTATCATCTCCTCTAGCCCAGCAATTTTTTGTCATCTTTTCACAATGCCCAATTAAACAAACGTTTATGTTTGACTATTTGAAAGGAATACTTAATTCTAACTCTCTTATCCACCCGAAGACTTTCCTTATTCTGGGTTTTCTGGCCTTTGATGACTCATTAACAATCAGTGCTCTTGGCAAACAAGAAGAAACAGAGGTGAAATTCAAACCAGATTTCTCTCACTTCAAACTAACCCATCAGAGAAAGGAGAGAGCATTATGAGCCATGAAAGTTCAGTTTTATGGTGGAAGTAAGGCATAAACTGGGGTTTGGATGCGGTGGGAGAAAAGAAGGCTTTCTAGATGGAGTAAATTACCTAAGAAAAGTCTCAAATCCAGCAAATACCTTGACATTCAGAGGACAGTGAAGATACTAGCCTTCCTGGAAAGGCAGCTAGTGATGGGAAATAAAGTTGGGTCAATAGATTAGGAGCAGTTTGTGGAAGGACTTGAAAACCAGACTGAGGATTATTGACTGTTTTCTATGCCTTCCCTATCTTAACTATTTCCTATTTATCCTATATATTGCTTGCTTCATATGTATTTATTTGCATCTTGTCTACTCCATTAGATTGGGGGGGGAGGGCTCACAAAGGCAGGGGCGTTATTTTGTCTCTTTTTATATTTTCAGTGCTCACCACAGTGCCTGACCCATACAAGAGACTTAATAAATGTTTATTGGTTGATTAATTGAGTCTCTTGAGTGTAAGACTGACAATAAGATACTTTAGAGAGACTGATGTTGTATTTGAGGTTAACAGTTGCATGGTTTCTATTCTAGTTCACTAGGTTTTAAGCTTTAAGAGTACAGCAAAAACCTAGTTGGGAGGTAGAATTAGTGTAAAGCCAAGGAACAGTACAGAGGTGAAACAGCCTTAGTCTGAGGATCTGAGACAGTGTCTGAGGAGTCCACAGGACTTCACTGAGCCTGGAGTCAAAGAGTTAATAATATAATAAAGCTCTCTGGGGCCTATTGTAACAACAGAGATATCTGTGACAACAGCTAATTTAACAGTTATCTTTGCTTGGGTTTATTGGGTCTGTCCAGTTGTATATGACTGGTTGGTCTGGGTTTAAAACGTCCTTTTATATCTCTGGCTTGGCTCCTTCAATGTCAATATCCAGGATTCTCTAGATGATAGGAGGATTCTACAGTGGATTACAGGAGCTCACTAAGAACTCTAGGACATAATCCTCAACACCTTCCTCATCATAGTGGTCTTCTATTCCTTGGAAAGGGACCCCAGTCACAAGAAGCATGATAATTAGGAGAGGGCTTATGTAAGAAAATGTATAAGGGATAGGAGAGGTACAGTGCATTTTAATCTCACCTCAGTGTCCAGAATGACTAGGTTTCAGATTCTACCTTTAGCATATATTGGCAACTCACTTAATCCACACTAGTACTCCAGGTAACTTTCTAAGACTAGTAGCAGTCAATCTGCATTGGTAGAGGAAGCATCTCACAGGGAAGTTTCTATCCTGGTAAGACCACAGTTAAAGCCAAAACAATAATAATAAACAAGAAGGGAACTGGCTCAGATATATTTATAGTATTTTAAGCATGACTTGAAGAGCACCAAGAATCAGGTGGTGGGAATGGAGAGAGGAAGAAATACAAGAGAAATTTTGAAGGAAAAATAAACAGGATTTATACTGAAGTCTCATTGAATGAGGATTGGGGGTGGGCGGCAGGATTAGGGGACAGGCCAGAGATGGAGTTGAGGATATCGCCAGGCTTGTGCAAGTGAAAAATCATGGAAATAAGGAACTCTGGGGGCCGTGCTGATTTTATGAAGATGCAGCTTTGTAGATAGAGCACTGGGCCCAGAATCAGGAAGACCAGTTGAAATCTGACCTCAGATACTACCTGTGTGACCCTGGGCAAGTCACTTAACCCTTGTCTGCATAAAACTGGAGGAGTAAATGACAAACACCTCCAGTTTCTTTGCCAAAAAAACTCCATAGACAGTTATGGTCCATGGCGTCATGAAGAATTAGACATGATTGAACAAGAAGTTGATTTTACAACTAAGACAATGATTTCTGTTTTAGACATAATAATTGTAAAGTTAACTTACTGGTGAGAATGAATGAACAAAACAATGAATGGATGAGTGGGTATTTAGATGAATGAAAATAACATTTATTAAGTCCTTAATATGAAAAAAAAGACTATTCTAAGGACTAGTAATATAAATACAAAAGTAAAATAGTCTCTGCTGTCCAAGACCAGATGAAACAACATATATGGATGTTTTCAGTTGCAGGTCTGATCCCTTAATGTCATTTCCACTGATAAAATCCTATCAGTTTTCTCATGGTGAACCATTGGACTGAGCCAAGGACTTTGGTGTCAAGAACTTTTTTTCTTGGGTTATCCATAGATGTGTATGCAGTACCTGCATGAGCATTTGACAGGCTGAATCTTCACAGGGATCATTTCCCAAAATGGTGACTGTGGGCACTATGATGGAAACACTGTTATTCCTGGGGCTCTTGGGTTCAAGATTCTGCTCTGGCTCCAGAAGAACCTGAGAGGAGATGACAGACAAGGCTTCCTCCTTTCTCCCTCAGGGTGTCCTGCCACTTCAACTAGGCTGGGCTGCCTGACTTATGGGTCAGTTGATTAGCAGTTATTTGTACCTAGTAAGAAGGTGCGTGTATGTGTGTGTGTATAGAGAAATAGAGTTTGATAGCAGTCTGAATGGTAGTGCCATATGCAGTGTTTTTATACCTAGTAAAAAGTTCAGTAGTAAGAAGTTGGGTGGGGGGGTAGGGCGTGTGTGTGTGTGTGTGTGTGTGTGTGTGTGTGTGTGTGTGTGTATGTATGTATAGAAATACAGTTTAACAGCCCTGATGAAAATTTATTCATCAAGACCATAGACAATAGAAGACAAACATTGAACATGCGGTCTTTATGGGAGTGTGTGGAGTGGAGATCACACATATTTATACTTTTTTGCCTAACATAATGAAATAACCTTTAGGGTTTTATGGGAGCTTCACGATTAGAAAGTTTGTATGAGTTTCTTACATTTCTTAAATGAAATGCTACCTTGATAGGACCTCAGGCATAGACATCCAATTCCAAGTCCACAGTAGACACAATAAATATTTATGGATTAATTGGAAATTTATAGAACAGATGGATTCCTGACGGACACAGGGGACATTGAATGTATTCATACACTCTCTAAGCTATTTCCCTCATTTGAAAATTTCCTTTTTTTCCCAAATATTTTCTGAAACTTATTCCTTGCTTTCCTCTATTATTCTGTCTTTCTCATCCTCTAGATGTTGTCATCCTCTAGAAAGTTGTCATCTTCGAGTCGTATGTGAACATTTGCAAGTACTAACTACTTTGATGAAGAGATCAAAGATGTCTTTAGAGGTTAAATGGCTTAGCTAAAGTAACATGGTGTTTGAGATTATTCTACATTGTACCCCAGTGAAGAAAAAAAGCTATGACTTCAAATCAGGTCTCTTCTGCCATTCTGCTTTTGTGGACTCAGTCAAGTCAATTCAACTTTTCCACCCTTTATTTCCTGATCTCTAAACTTTTTATCATGGGAGTTTGACTCTGGGGTCTGTAGTAATCCCACTACATATCGCCAACATCCTCAGTGTTACAAATATATAAACTGAAGCAGTGAAAAGATTTAATGATTTGCCAAAAGTCCCTCAGCTTTTAAGTGTCAGAATCTCAGTGAGATCTTCTTCAATCAGTAGAACAGCTATAAGATCCTTAAAATGAAGAACTGTATTTTGTTTTTTATTTATCCTAGCCTTTTCATAGTGCCTGAAACATAGTAAGTGCTTAATATATGCTTGTTGACTGATTGACTCAACAAAACAAAAACAAAACCTTCAGTGATTCAGGGACTGACTAACCATACCTATGCTTGGGTACAATATGTGTGGCTGTGATGTTTGATAAATACAGGACTTTGGTTTTATGTGAAAATATTCAAGCCAAAAGTCCACCTTTCATTTAATTTTTGCATAAAGTAAGTGCATTGTCTTGATAGAGAAAGAGAAGAAACTCCATTCCATTTCAGGGTTCTTTTGCATGTCAAATATCAACTGATAAATAAAACATCATTTATTAATAAGTACACACTATGTGCCAATCAAAAGACAGCAAGGTGGCTCAGTGACAGAATATTGTACCTGAAGTCAGGAAGATCTGAGTTCAGTTCCAGCCTAAAATACTTACTCATTATGTGACTCTGGGCAAGTCACTTAACTTCTGTTTGCTTTAATCCACTGGAGAATGAAATAGCAAACCTCGGTAATATCTATGCCAATAAAACTCCATGAATAGCTTTGGCGTGCTGTGGTCCACAGGGTCATAAAGAGTTAGACACAACGGAAGGACTGAACCACAACATGTGCCAGTCACCGTACAGGGGGCTGGGAATACAAACACAAAAATTAAACAGTCCCTTTCCTAATATATTATAATCTATAGGAGAAGACAACACATATATACATGAGACCATGTGGAATATATTAAAAATAAATCCCTAAGGCCCCCTGGACATCTTCTCTTAATCTGGGAAATCATTAGTAAACTCACCTAATATAATTCAGAAGGGCAGAGCTAGGCTGGAGATGACTATAGCTTCTACCATGTACTTCATCAGTTCTGGTTTTACCTTCCACGCATGCTCTGGAGCAGAAAAAACAGATGGCTGTACATATCCCCTGCACCATAATGACTACACAAGGGAAAGAGATACCAGAGATACTGCACCCCCCAACCTTCTGTCTAAAATAACACTTTCTCTATATATAATATTATACATACATAATATTATACATGTATGTAAGTGTATATAGTATGTATTTATTTATATTGTATAATATCTGATATATACACATATCATACATGCATAAACATCTGCAAGTACGTTATATATGCTTATGATATGTATATAAATATGCATATATGTATATGTATAGATATAGATAATATATGATAGAAACATAGTTTTCATTCCTTTCATTCATTCTCAGCATTTAGGGCAATGTCTGGAACATAGTAAATGCCTCTTGACTTGACTTGACCAGACTAAACATTGCAGGTAGCTTGGTTTCACATATACCTCCCAGCCTCAACCAGCCTGTGCCCTGAACTCAGTCACTAAAAGCTTAGTATTATTTCATATCCTTAAATATCCTTGCATTCAGTTATCACTCTCTTCAGTATCTTCTAGCAATTGGAGTGGTATTCAGAGGATCCCAGGGGGCTGGACAATGCCTATTACAAAGCAAGTCATATATTCCCTTCTACCCTTATAAATTACAATGTCCTCTTCTTCCTACTACCTTTACAATGTCAATGAGTGAACCATACTATTTAAGCTAGAACTTATGTGGCAGCTAGGTGAACACACTAGAGCGCTGGCTACAGAGGAAGGAAGATTCATTTCAAATCCTGCCTCAGACACTTGCATGCTGTGTGAAGTCACTTAATCTCCATTCAACTCAGTTCCTTCATCTATACAATAATAGCACCTGTGTCCCAGGGTAGTCATGAAGATAAAATGAGATAATATTTGTGAAGTATATTGAAAATATTAAAGAGCTATATATAAGTGCTCTCTATTACAGAACTATGCATAATATATAGTCTTTTTCTTTTTTCTGAGTATATGACACCAAAAATGTAATTGTCTTTGCCCTTAAGATCCTCTCATTCTAGTGTGGAGAGGGAAGAGATTTGTACATTTTTGTACCTACAAAATATATACAAAGTAGATATAAGTTAATTCGTTATGGCAGGGGGAGGGCCCCTGTACCTGGAAAGATCAGGAAAGTTTTCATGTAGAAAGTGGCACTTGAATTCAAGTTTGTTAAATGCCCCAAATTCTAAAAGGCAGAAGAGTTCTTCTAGACAGAAGGTTCTGTTGAGAAATAATGTGAAGACTAGTTAGACTGGCTGAAACACAGAATGTGTAGAGTTTAACTTCTCTTATACAAATCATCCTGTAAAATGCCATAGAGTAGAAAAAGCACTGAATTTGGTTTCAGATGACCCAGATTCAAATACATCCTTCCTTTGTCATCATGTCATCTTAGTCAAGTCTCTTCACCTCTAGAAATATCTAGGTGGAGTAGTGTATAAAACGCTGGGTCTGAAATTAGGAAGACCTGAGTACAGATTTAGCCTCAGGCACTTACTAGTGTGTGACCCTGGACAAGTTACTCAATCTCTGTTTGTCTCAGTTTCCTCAACTGTAAAATGAGGATAATAGCAGCACTTGTCTTGTACAGTTGTTTCTGAATATCAAATGAGATAGTATAGAATAGTGTCTGGCACATAAAAGGCACTAAATGCTTAGTCTCTTCTCTGGTCCTCATCTATAAAATCTGGTTTCTCATCTATAAAATCATAGAGGTGAATTAAGTGGCTTCTAAGTTTCTTTCCAGTTCTATTTCTGTCATTTTATGATCCTTTCTTCTTGTCTCCTCTCCAGTGTATACCATGGGATGGTTTCCTATCCTGATATTAGCCTGTTTTCTTTTAGCTTGGCCTACTCTAGACTGACAATATCTGTCCAAAATATTGTCCCTAGAACTAAATAAAATTCTTCAGAAGTGGTCAGACTAAAGTAGAGTGCAACAACTCTTCATTCTGGACACTATACTTTTATTGCTTTCTCCCTCTCCATACATTCCCATACCATCTTTTGCCAACACACCTATTTTGATCACTCAGTGACATGGAGATCACTAGTTAATGTGGGAGTGCTGTAATGGATACTTTCATATGAAGATGGAAATCTGTAGAATCCGTGTCAGCCCAATGATTTGAGCATTCTTAGGGGATGCATCAAAATGTTAAAACTGACAGGAGAAGCAACAACAAAATAAAGCAAAAAACCTGCTTATGCCATTTGAGAGTTTTAAACACCTAGCTCTCCCCCAGGAAAAATCAAGAAAAGGATTTTGCTTCAAACTATTTTAATGCAAGCAGTTTCCCCTTAACGATGCAACATTGATTTTGTAATATCTAATTTGAAAGAGTGGTCAGTATGCTACATAGTTTTGTATAAAAGAAGGACAAGATTATTTATGTTACCAAGCTCCAGATGCAATGTTAAAGTTCGCATGTACTAACAAGTACATAATTCACACCAAATGCCATTAAGGAATTTTGTGCAAAACTCAGGAAGCTCCGCAAGGACTGTGGCAGAGATCTCTAAGTATCTACCCCAAGGCTCAGCAAGGCACATTGCATAGCAACCAATTAAAAAACCTGTTCTGAGGCTGGCACTCTTCTAGGCATTGAGGATAAAAATACAAAAAGGTAACACTGGATCTATGACATTCCTGCTATGAATATTCCAATAATAGGCATCCCAAGTCATTCATGCTTTCATTTTACATGATTTAATTTACATGATTATTCTCCACCTTCTCTTTTAGACCCTCCATAGATGCTTCAAACAATGTGCTAGATGCCTTTCTTTATGTGTTTTAGGTGTTTTAACTTTATCTAAGTATCTCTACAACAGACAGGCTTTTTCTTATTCCTCATTTTTTTTTCTTACTTAGAGTCTGATCTACTCCTGTGTGGTCATATACCTCCCTGGCCACCTTTGGTCTTGTCACCATGATGCTCCTGCTGCTCTTATCGTCTCCAAAATAGAACTCCTGGCCAAGGGACCTGTGTTCTCTGAACTGATGAGAGGCTACTCTTTCTAACCAGCCCCAGACCTGTTCACAGCCCTTTAACCTGGCCATCTTCTTCCCTGAGTAGCCCTGCCCTGTCCAACATACAGTTCATACTTTGGGACTTACAATGAAGTCAACACTACCGATGTTCTGGAAAGCACACAACAATTGCTTACCATATTGTTTGTTCTCGATCTCTGTGACTTCATGCCCTATTCTTCCTCCAACAAAACCTCTCCCGGATCTTTCATTCTCACTAAGGAAATGATTAATAAATGTTTAAACATTACCTTTCCTAGGATCGCGTACATTTTGAACATGAATCAGTGAGCTAAAATGACTTGATTAATTTCAAGTATCAATTAAGTGGGCAGCAAAGAGAAGAGATATGAGAGTGAGAAATAATTCCTTCCTGGAATGTCTGAAATCATACTGTGATTTCAAACTGTGTTTATACCTACTTCACCTCTACTGAAGGCTACAGGGTAGGAGGTCATGAAGTAGAGATAAAAAACTGTTGACTAAGCATGTTCTCTTAGAATTGCTCTGCTCACCTGATTCTCTTAATGTGTTTCACAGAGGCTGAAAAGCCAACCCATTTTCATGTACTCAATATTTTAAGTTTACTACAGTTTAGCAGCAGGGGTTTTAAAAATTATTTAACATAATGAGGTAAAGTCTAATAACTATTTCATTGAAGTTACCATGAAGTCAAAAAGAACTGGACTCATATGCCACCTCTGATATAAACTGGCTCTATGACCTTGGAAAAGTTACTTAAACTTTTTATGCCTCAGTTTCCTCCTCTGGAAAATAGAGATAATAATAGTACCTATATCCCATGGTACTTGTAAGGATAAAGTGAGGTAATATTGGCAAAAACCTTTGAAAAATTTATGGTGCTTGTAAATGCTAATTACTATCATGAATATTTTCCATTGCTAATTATTGCTTAATTTTCAGTGCTCTAGAAAAGTCAAAGATTATAAATCTGAAAGAGGGTACCAACCTGAAAGGCTAGAAAATTTTTTTTTCACTTGAGAATTCTTTTTGCCAATGAAACCACAGGTGCAGTCCCTCTCTCTATCCCTGCTTTGTATAGGGATAGAGATAGGGTCACATTAACATAATACTTTATAATTTTAAAAAAGCAGTTTGATGCAAGTGCCTACCATGTTCCAGGAATAGTACTAAGATCTGGGGACAAAAGAAAGACAATGCTTACCCTCAAATAGCTTGTGATCTAATGAGGGGAGGCAACACATGAAAGGAAGATCAAAAGTAGGGAGGGGTCAAAAAGGGAGAGACCATCAAGCGGTATGATGTTCCATGAAGTCCAAATAAAGCATTTTCTTCATAGTAGTCCTATGGGGTAGATAATACAAGTATTATTAACTGCATTTTAAGGATGAGAAAACAGATGCTCAGAAATAGTAGGTACGTTGCCATTTCAACAGGATTGTATTTACATAAATAAGCAGGATTCAATTCCAGGTCTTCTAGCTCCCAAGTCTGATATTCTTTTTTTTTTTTTATATTTATTTGTTTTAAGTTTTCACCATTTATTTCCACAAAATTTTGAGTTCCAAATTTTCTCCCCACGTCTCCCCTACCCCTACCTCAAAATGCCTTGCATTCTGATTGTCCCTTCCACCAATGTGCCCTCTCTTCTAACACCCCTCCTTAGCTTCCATCTGTTCCATTCTAATTTTTAAAGAACTATTTTCTTCAGTGAGCTTCTGAACCTCCTTTTCCATTTGGCTAATTCTGCTTTTAATAGCATTCTTCTCCTCATTGGCTTTTTGGACCTCTTTTACCAATTGAGTTAGTCTATTTGTAAAGGTGTTATTTTCTTCAGCATTTTGGAGGGTCTCCTTTAGTAAGCTGTTGATGCACTTTACATGATTTTCTCGCAGCACTCTCATTTCTCTTCACAAATTTCCTCCAGCTCTCTTACTTGATTTTCAAAATCCTTTTTAAGCTCTTCCATAGCCTGGGATCATTGCATATTTATTTTGGAGGTTTTAGATGGAAAATCCTTGACTTTGATGTCTTTTCCTGATGGTAAACATCGTTCTTCCTCATCTGAAAGTATGGGAGAGAATACCTGTTCACCAAGGAAGTAACCTTCTATAGTCTTATTTTTTTTCCCTTTTTTGGGCATTTTCCCAACCAGTTACTTGACTTTTGGATCCTTTGTCAAGAGTAGGGTATACTCTGGGGACCTGTAAGTTCTCAGTTCCTCCAAGGTGGCACAGTCAAGGGAGAGGAGTTTACTCCCTGGCCTGGTTGGTGGCTGAGATTTAAATCAGCTGCTCAATTACCTCAGGGCCTTTAGGTGGAGGGGGAGGCCATCACTCAAGGCTGAGATTCAGATGAGCTGCTCAGTTCCCCCAGGGGCTTTAAGCTGAGACTTCAACAATGGAGGCTGACTGCTGCCTGCCATGGCCACCTTCACAGCCAGCCCTCTGCTGTGCCACTGCAACCATCTGGGGCCAGGACTCAGGGAAGACCCTGCTCTCTTGTCTCAGAGGTGAAAAAACCTTCTCACTGACCTTTGAAGTGTCTTTGGTGCCTATGGGTTGAAGGATCTTTAGACCTCTGCTGCTGCTGCTGGAGAATCCACTCCCAAGGCCTGCTTGAGCTGTGCTCCACTCCACATTTGGAGTGACAGACTTTTCCCATTAGCCTTCTAGCTTACCCTGGGCTGGAAATCTCCTCCACTCTGTCATTCTGTGGCTTCTGCTGCTCTAGAGTTTGTTGAGAGTCATTCTTTACAGGTATTCTATGGGCTGTGGGGGAAGAGCTAGAGTATGTGCATCTTTCTATTCCACCATCTTGGTTCTGCCCCAAGTCTGATACTCTTTGAACCATAGTGAAGGTGAAATATCTGAAATAGGATTGAATAAAAAACAAATTAATAGGTAACAACAAACAACATACCTCCAGAAAATATTATGACTGAACATATAAGCATCACAAGCCACAGCTATGTGGTGAACAGTGACTGTTCAGGAGCCTAGGGATTCCAAGTAACAGAGATGAAACATTCCTGTCTTTACCCCATCCTTCATTTATTTGTACAACATAATTATCTTCCCTCATCTCCCTGTCCCATTCCCTTCTTTCTATCAGTTGGGTGGAATAGTGGATAGAAGGCCAAGCCTGGAGTCAGGAAGACTTAAGGTCAAATCTACCCTTAGACTCTCACTAGCTATTTGATCTTGGGCAAATTACTTAACCTTTGTCTATTTGAGTTTCCTCAACTGTATTATAGGGATATCAATAGCACCTACCTCACAGAGATGTTGTGAGGATCAAATAAAAACATTGGCAAAATGCTTATCACAGTGCTTGGCATATAACAGGCACATAATACATACTGGTTTCATTTTTCTCTCCCTGCCTACCCATTACCTTTACTTAACTTTAATTCCTTTACATCACCTTAGCAATAACTAAGCCCTCATTCCTTATTCCACTAGCTTTTTTTTGGCTAACTCAAGAACAGGGCTAATAGGAAAAGGAAGCTTATTAACTTAATAAGATCAAATAACTTTTTATTGATGGTGACAAGAGAGTTGAATTCAGATATTTGAAGAATTGTCATTGGGAGTGGGAAAAGATTTATTCTATGTAACTACAACATAGAATTAAAATTAATAGGCAGAAGTTACCCAGAAACTGGATGTCATGAAGTACATCTACATACACAGTCTCTTCTTGATGTGTCCAGGTAGTTTCAACAACTATCTATATCTTGATGTTATAGAAAAGATAGGATTTCTGCATTAGTTGGGGACTGAAGTAAAGAACTGCTAAGATCCCTTTCAGTTTTGAGATCTTGTATTGTTGTCTCACAATATTTGTGCACATAATTTGAAGTTGATACACTGGGGAACGGGCTTTTACTCTGAAAGGTAGGACTTAGAGGATTCTTATTATACAAAGATAGAGCTGAACTCAATGTGCCCCTTCTCTTATTTCTTCCTCCACCCACCATAACCAGCTCTTCTTTTCAACTTTTTGATGCTTTCAAATGGCACTGTCATTTTCCAGGTCCCAAGACTCACAGTCTTGGCATCATCTTTGATTACTCCTTTTCCTCACCCCCTCCCTGTCATTTCAAATGTGTCATAAAGCTTTGCTGGTTCTTTTTATACCATGCTTCTGAGATTTGGCTCTTCTTTTTAAAATTCTCTAGACATACAACCTCTCCAAGTTCTCATTCACTGACCATTGGATTATTTCAATAGATTTTTAGTGCATCTCTCTGCATGTAATCTCCTTGTTTTAATTTATTTTATTTACCAATAACAGATTCATCTCTTTTTTTAGACCTGCCTTCTTTAAACTTTTATAATCATATTACTCTTATATTTAAAAATCTAAATGGAGGTTTACTCCATTTAACAAATTTACCCCATTAACAAATTTCTTAGCATGGTATGTCCTGCCTTCTATTAAGGACTCATGCTTACTTAACTATTTTTGTCTCTCACCTTGGATTTCCCATTCTAGTTAGACCCAAGTTCCCCAACAGTATCTTTGCTCATACAGTTTTCTGACTGAAATGTCATTCATTTTTCTTTCTATCCCAAAATAAATCCTTCAAAACAAAGATCAATATTTACTTCCTTCATGAAACTTTTCTTTCTAACCCATATTTTAATAAAATTTTCATTGCTTTGAGTTCTTCCTTTATTTACATGTCCACTGTGTATCAAAACATCACATACTTGCTTACCGGATGCTTTTGGAATGTTTTCAGGTTTAGTCAACAAGTAATAACTACACATTTATTCTATCCTTAGGATAATGCTGGACTGTGTTCTGATTTATTAATATGAATCAGTACTGTATTATCTCTCCAAGTGGACAGTGAACTCTTTAATGACAAGGGTTTGGGTTTTCTACTTCTATTTTCTCTATGGTGTTTCAAATACTACTGGTTGCATCTATATACTCCATAAATGTTTAAATAATGAATTCACAACCCCTCCTCTGGTCTGTTAGAGCCCAAACTAAATTTTCTGTATTCAGAACATGGTCTCTATCTATTTTTCAAAGAGGAAACTGGACCAGAGATAATAGTGAGTTTAGTAATGGAATGATTTAAGGTTGATATTCACACTATTGTCATCCTATTCCCTGAGTCTTTTAAACTTTGTATTCATTTTCTAAGTCAATATAATAAGTCAATAAATAAAAGAAAGCAAGAAAGAGATTGGTTTATTGAGATCCTTATTTTCACACAAATGACAATGAGTCTATTAAGGAGATTTCTTTATAGCTTCATTGTGAAAATAATAGCTGTTGTATTTCTTTCCACTAAAGTATGGAGCACAAATTGCCCCATAGACTCAAAAGCATTCCATTTGACTCTCGGAGGCATAGGCCTTTTCATTTTCCAAGAGGAATGATTTAGTGGTTTAGTCCCTGCTGTTTGAAATTTTGTATTCCCCATTTAAAGTGTCAAAAAGTTATGTCTAATTATTCTCATCACAATGATAATCATACCAATTATGATTCTTAAAAGAACTGAGTAGACAAAAGTACAGATAAGGCTCACAAAGACAAGACAGATTAGGAAAAAAAAGAGTGATCTCAAAAGTTGAAAACCTGCACAGTCTTTTCCCTTTGGAAAAGAATAACAATTACAATTTTATGAAAGGTCCAAATTATCCCCATTAAATCCACTGAAGATGGGTAAACCATTTTTGTCATCATCATAGCTACTTCTACATGTGAGGGCTACTGCCAGCTTCATGGCGGCTTTCAAAACATTGTCTTCTTTTATTCCAAAATATCACAAAAACACACCAGCAACTTCACCAAAAATACAAATGTTATAAAAGGAAACTCAAATAATTACCTTGAACGCGTACATCATGCCATGACTTCATCTCTAAGTAACTTTTTTTCTGTTTCCCACCCCCCGAGCCCCAACAGGTAACTTTAGAAGTTACAAAGAACAGAGAATTTGAGCTTTTACACCTCATATAACAGTTCAGAGTCTACACACTTATATCCATATGAATCTATACCTACTTTCTTATCTTAAAACCACAGAGACAATAGGTACCAGTATCAAAAAGACTCCTAGAAAAGAAGTCACAATAAACCATACCAAACCATACCTCTATTATTTTATACACTATGGAAAAATGGATTTTCTTAAATTTTAAAGCAGTGGTTCTCAAGGTGTGGTATAGTTACCCCTGGTGTCCTTGAGACCCTTTCAAGAGATCATTGAGATAAAACTATTTTTATAATAATTCTAAAATATTTAATTTGTAATGTGGTAAATATTAATGGATGGGATTCACATCAACAAAAGCTCTTTGGGGGTAGACAATAATTTTAAGATTGTTAAGATTCTGAGTTCAAGAAGTTTTGAGAACTGCACATCAAAGCATTAGAACGTGGCACAGGTGTTTTCATGAAGCTGAAGAAAGGAAGTTTTTAAGTTAATATCAGGGAAAAAAAAACTTCCTATAAATTAGAGCTACCTAAAAATGAAATGTGCTCCCTTGAGACAGGAGTTTCTCATTAGTTGAAGTTTTCAAAGAAAGGAAAAATGATTACTAGGTAAAAATGTCTTAGATGGTCCTCCTGCTCAGTAATGAGTAGAAAAAGATGGTCTTTGAGGTCCTTCTCAACTGATGTTAGGATTCATCTGTTATTGATTAAACATTTTAGATAAATTAGAAGTAGAACTTTTAGTAAAATTAGAAATATTCACAGTAGATTATAGACTAAGCCCAAAACATTTCTTTCAGGTACAAGTTCTAATGGTTCAGAATATAAATAAAGCATAACTCTAGATCAATGGTGTTCAAAATTTGGGTCTTAAGTCCCCTTTGCAATCTTAAAAATTGTTAAGGACTGGCAATGAAGTCAACATGGTACAGTGAGAGCTGGCATGTTTGCCTTAGCTTCTCCAAAACAACACAGAAAGCTCATCAGACAAAATCCTGATTGACAAAACCAAGGAAAAGTCATACTGAGTATTTTTTTCCTCAGTCCAAGGCAGCTTAGGAAGAGAGACAGAGAGGTCTGTAGACACTAAGGGCAGGTCTATCCAGGAATGCAGTATAGTAGCACAGTCTTGGGTAGTGGTAGGGAACATTCGGGCACTGAAGAACAGTAAGGGGACTTAACACAGCAGAAAAAGATCCCAGGGGACACCTGTGCTACCACTGGAAGCAGGAACAAGTGCCATCTGCAGTTCTGTCACCCAGTACCAGGTCACAATTATAGGATACAGTGGAGTGGTCAGGAGGGAATAGGGGCCCTTCCTGTGAAAGAGTTTCACCTCAATCTTAAATCTGTAGTAGAATAACTAGGGTAGGAGATCAAAACCAAAGGAGAGTCAGCAATTCAGTTGCTTAACTGCAGAACCTACTGCTGTCCAATAACAGAAGCCTGAAACTCAACCACACATAAGCTAACAGACTCAAAATAAGTCAGGAACTTGCATAGCATAACCCAAAAGGGCAGTAACCGGTCTCTCCCCAAATCATACCACTTTGAAAGCACCAAAAACTTAACAGAAGGATAAAAACAAGACAGAACATTAGAAAGCTATGATGAAACTATGAAGAAAAGGAAAATCAAGACACAAAGGCAGAAGATAATGACTTGAAAATAATTACAAGCAAAGTCTCAAAGAAAAATTCAGAGTGGGCACAAGACTAACAAGAATTGAAGAGATTAAAAAGGAAAAAATATTTTAAAAATCAAATAAGTGTGATAGATGCAAAATGAGGAAAGAAATGAAAATTTTGCAAGAAAATTATGAAAAGAAAATTAATAGCTTGGTAAAAGGCACAAAACAATGGAGAAAATGACTCCTTAAAAATTGAAAATGTGGCAAAACATCACTGAAGAATACGATTTAAAAATTAGAATTGGCCAAGTGGAAGCTAATGCTTCACAAGACATCAAGAAACAGTAAAGCAAAATCAAAAGACTGAAAAATAGAAGATGTAAAGTCTCATAGTTAAAACAGCCAACCTCAAAAATAGATTAATGAGAGATCATTTAAGAATCATTGGACCACCTCAAAGCCAGCAACAACAAAAAGAGCCTAGATATAATATTTTGAGAAATTGTAACAGAAAATTGGCCAGATATGTTAAAACCAGAGAGCAAAGTAGAAATTGAAAGAAGTCCCAAAGCAAAAATACCTGGAAATATTTTATCCAAATTCCAGAACTATCATCTAAGTAAGAAAATGCTACAAGCAGCTAGAAAGAAATAATTCAAATACCAGTGAGCCACAGTCAAGATCACACAAGATTGAGAAGCTGCCACTATAAAGGATCCAAGAGCTTAGAATATGATATTCTGGAAAGAAAAGGAGCTAAGATTACAACCAAGAATAACTTACACAGTAAAACTGAGTATAATTGTTTAGGGAGGAAAATGAATATTTAATGAAATGGAGGACTTTCAAGAATTCCTGATGAAAATGCTACAAATGAATAGAAAATTTGACATTCAAACACAATAATTAAGGGAAGTACAAAAAAGGTAAATATAAGGGAAAAATCATAAGGGATTAATAAAAGTTAAACTATTTATATTGTTATATGGGAATATGATCCCTAAAAATTTTTCATCACAAGGATAGAAGAATGGAGAATATTACCTCACATAAAGAGGTGCACAAGGAAGCATTTATAGAAAGGGAGCCTAAGGGATAAGGGAAACACTTAAAAGGTTACTTAGGCCCCCAAAGAACTTGTGTTTGTGTGTGTGTGTGTGTGTGTGTGTGTGTGTGTGTATTTTATACCTATTAATATCCATGACATCAGAAATTAAAACTGACAAATTTTAAAATATGTATTTATTAGCTCATTTAAAGTAACATACTCATTAAATAATAACATATGTAACATATATTTAGGAAAAATAACTATTTTTCAAAATAAACTGTTTGGCTTAATAGAAGATAGGTTCTCATATCTGCCATTGCATTCACACTACTATGGTATGTAATTTTCGTTGAAGTATATGAAGAAAATCTGACCTTGCATGGATATGTAGTTTATGCATATTTTAATAGGCAAATAACATCTTAGTGTTATTATAACTGGAAATATTTTTTACCTCATGGGAACCACAGAAAGAGTGATAGACAACACTTTGAAAACTCCTATTATAGAGGTATTTTCTGTGTTAGGTGTAAGTACATTATCTCAGAAGTCCCTTACAACTCTGACATTATACTGTATACTTCTGTAAAAGAAATGGACATAGGTAATTTTCCAGGTGAGACAAGATATTAACAATAGTCTCAGGAAATTGTAAAGATGTGAATTTTTTGAATTAGAGAAGCAATTCCACTTTTCATGATTCCTAAGTTCATACGTGAAGCTGACCCAAACAGAGAATTCTAGTTCCTTAAATCCATACATTCCACCTTCTTCTCTCTCCTTAACATGTGAATGTTAGCTGATCCATACATTTCAGTGTGAGGTGTGTGTTATGTGGCAATGATAAAAGACAAGGGAGAATGAGATGATGAATGAAATAGAGATGATTTACTCATGCTTCAGGGAATAATACCAATGGAGACTGTCAGCTGCAAGGTTTGGAAATGGAGAGTAAGAGACAACTAAATTTCTTTTGATAGTTTAGTGACAACATTACTGGGAAATAGAGGTCTAGTTGTTCCTTCTAACTTAGAGGAGAGATATTTACATGACGTTACCAAACCAATGTGTGCAACTAGCCTAAGCTTCAAAGCAATCTGGTGTTAATAATAAATGTATCCCTATCTTGTGTGATATAGACATCAGTGTATTCAATAGCTGATATTTTCTATCTTAATAATAGGAATATTGGGGACCTCAACCTCCCCCTCTCTGAACTTGATAAATCTAACCTTAAAATAAACAAAAAAGAAGATAAAGAGGTGAATAAAACTCTGGATAAGGTAGATATGGTAGATCTCTGGAGAAAATTGAATGGGGATAGAAAGGAATATACCTCTTTCTCAGTGGTACATGGCAAATAAAAAAAAAGTTAACCATGTATGAGGGCATAAAAACCTCACAATCCAGTGCAGAAAGGCAGAGATAGTCAATGCATCCTTCTCATAATACAATAAAAATTATATGTAATAAAAAACCATGGAAAGACAGACCAAAAATTAATTGGAAATTAAATAATCTAATCCTAAAGAAGGAATGGGTTGAATGACAAATCATAGAAACAATAAACAACTTCATTCAAGAAAATGACAATAATGAGACAACCTACCAAATTTTATGGGATATGCAAAAGCAGTTCTTAGGAGAAGCTTCTTATCTTTGCATGTTTACATGGGCATGCACATAAAAAAGCTAGAAAAAGAACAAATTCTCCTAGTAAATACCAAATTAGAAATACTGAAAAGCAAAGGAGAGAGTAGTAAACTTGAAATTAAGAAAACAATTGAACTAATAAATAAAACTAAGAGTTGGTTTTATGAAAAAACCAATAAAATTGATAAACCTTTGGTCAATTTGATTTAAAAAAAAGAAAGAAGAAAGCCAAATTACCGATATCAAAAATGAAAGAGGTGCACTCACCTCCAATGAGGAGGAAATTAAAACAATAATTAGAAATTACTTTCCTCAACTTTATGTCCACAAATTTGATAATCTAAATGATATGGGTGATTATTTTTAAAAAAATATAAATTCCCATATTAACAGAAGAGGAATTTGAATACTTAAATAACCCCATCTCAGAAAATGAAATTGAACAAGACATCAATGAACTTCCTACGAAAAAAATCTCCAGGGCTGGATGGATTGACAAGTGAATTCTCTCAAACACTTAAAGAAGAGTTAATTCCAATACTATATAGAATATTTGGGAAAATTGGGGAAGGAGTTCTCACAAATTCTTTTTATGATACAAATATGGTTTTGATACCCAAACCAGGAAGAGACAAAACAGAGAAAGAAAATATAGACCAATTTGTCTAGTGAATGTAGATGCAAAAATTTGAAATAAGATTTTAGCAAAAAGAATACAGCATGAGAATAATACATTATGATCAGGTAGGATCCATACCAGGAATGTGGGGCTGGTTCAATATTAGAAAAACTATTAGCATTAGGAATCATATCAACAAACCTAACAGAAACCACATGATTATCTCAATGGATGCAAAATACAACACCCATTCTTATTAAAAAACACTGAAGATCATAGGAATAAATTGAACTTTTCATAAATTAATAAGCAGTATCTACCTAAAATCTTGAGCAAGCATTATATGCAATGAAGATAAGCTAGATGCATTTCCAGTAAGATCAGGGGTGAAACAAGGATATCCATTATCACTATTTTTATTCAATTTGGTTTTAGAAATATTAGTTACAGCAGTAAGAGAAGAAAAAGAAATTGAAGGAATTAGAATAGGCAAAGAAGAAACTAAGTTATCCTTCTTTGCAGATGATATGATGATATACTTAGAGAATCCCAGAGATTCAAGTAAAAAACTACCTGAAATAATAACCAACTTTGGCAAAGTTGCAGGTTATATAATGAACACACACAAATCTTCGGCATTTCTAGATATTAGTAACAAAGCCCAGCAGCATGAGATAGAAAGAGAAATCCCATTTAAAACCAAGGTAGACACTGTAAAATATTTGGGAGTCTGTCTGCCAAAACAAATCCGGGGATTATATGAACACAACTACAAGATATTTTTCAAACAAATAAAGTCAGATCTAAGTGGAGAAACATCAGTTGTTCATGGATACACCTAGCCAATATAATAAAAATGACAATTCTACCTAAATTAATTTACTTATTTGAGTGCCATACCAATCAAACTATCAGATAATTATTTTCTAGAGCTGGAAAAAATAATATCAACATTCAGCTAGAAGAACAAAAGGTCCAGAATATCAAGGGAACTAATGAAAACAAATGCTAGGGAAGCTGGCCTAGCTCTATCAGATCTCATATTGTATTATGAAGCAACAATTATCAAAACCACTTCATACTGGCTAAGAAACAGAAAGGTAGACCAGTGGAATATGCTAGGTACTCAAGACACAGTCATCAGTGAATATAGCAGTCTCCTGTTTCATAAAGCCAAGGACCCCAGCTTCTGGGATAAGAACTCACTGTTCAACAAAAATTGCTGGGAAACTGGATAACAGCGTGGCAGAAACTAGGCATAGTCCAATACCTGACACCATCCTTGAGAATAAAGTTCAAATGGGTACATGATCTAGCTATAAAGATTAACAGTATAGACAAATTAGGAGAGCAAAAATTTATGGAGAAGGGAAGAATTTTTGACTAAATAAGTACATTATGAAGTAAAAAATGGATAATTTTGATTGCATTAAACTGAAAAGTTTTTGCACAACCAAACTCAATGCAACCAAGATTAGGAGGGAAGCAGAAAACTGCAAAAGAATTTTTGCAACTAATGTCTGTGACAAAAGCCTCATTTCTAAAATATATAGAGAACTGAGTCAAATGTACAAGAATATCAGTCATTCCCCAACTGATAAATGGTCAAAGCATATGAACAGGCAGTTTTCAAAAGAAGAAATTAAAGATCTCTATAGTCACATGAAAAAATACTCTAAATCACTACTGATTAGAGAGAAGCAAATCAAAACAACTCTGAGATACTACATCACACCTATCAGATTGGCTAGCATGACAGAACAGGAAGCTGGTAAATGTTGGAGAAAATGTGGAAGAGTTGGAACACTAATTCATTGTTGGCAGAGCTGTGATCTGATCCAACCATTCTGGAGAGCAATTTGGAACTATGCTCAAAGGGCTACAAAAATGTGCATACCTTTTGACCCAGCAATAGCGCTTCTAGGACTGTATCACCAAGAGATCATAAAAATGGGTAAGGGTCCCACATATCCAAAAATATTTATAGCAGCACTCTTTGTGGTGGTCAAAAACTGGAAATTAAGGGGATGCCCATCAATTGGGGAATGGCTGGACACATTGTGGTATATGAATGCAATGGAATACTATTGTGCTATAAGAAATGATGAACAGGAAGACTTCAGAAAGGCCTGGAAAGACTTATATGATCTGATGCTGAGCAAAAGGAGCAGAACCAGAACTTTTTATACAGCAACAACCACAGTGTGCAAGGATTTTTTTCTGTTAGACTTAGAACTTCATTGCATGCGAGGACCTAAAAAATTCCCAATGGTCTTTTAAGGCAAAATGCCTTCCACATTCAGAGAAAGAATGACGGCATTCAATTGCAGAATGTAGCAGATCATCTTCGTTTGTATTACGGTTTGGTTTGTTATATGATCTCTCCCATTCATGTTAATTCTTCTATGCAACATGACTATGGTGAAAACGTATTTAATAGGAATGTATGTGTAGAAACTATATAAAACCTAGAGAAATAAGGGGAGGGAGGGGAAAAAAATCTAAGTTATATGGTAGTGATTGTAGAACACTGGAAATAAAAAAAAATAAAATATGTAAAAAAATTAATGGAACACAGGTTTTAGAATAGGAAGGGACCTTAAGGGTCATCTAATCAAATTCTCTCCTTTTTACAAGTGAGAAAACTGAGGCCTAGAAATGATAAGTGACTTGCTTAAGGTCACACACATGGCTACTGTAGTATTCAAATTGAGGCTTCTGACTTCAAACTTACATTCTTTACACTATGCCATGTGGATTTTTAGAGGTAGCCAGGTCATGCAGTTGATAGAGGCTGAGAGTTAGAAAGGGCTGACTTCAAAGATGATCTCACACTCTCACTGGCATGGTGACTCTGGACAAGTCCATTATTTCCTCATGTATAAAATGGGAATAATAATATCTTCCTCCCAGAGTTGTCATGAGGATAAAATGAAATACTATTTGTAAAGCACTTAGCACGGTGCCTGTCACATAGTAAGTACTTTAATAAATGCCTATTTTCTTCCTTCCAGTTTTTAAAGAAACTGAGTCTCTTGCCTGCTGCCTCTGTTACAGATGCTTCTGATGGGCTTCTCCTTTCATGACCCATTTGTTTTTGCAAAATGAGGGGAAAAACCCTGGTGGTTAAAGGAGCTATTTTGCCACCTGACTGAAATGCAGGACTTTCTGAGAGATGTTGCCAAGAAGGGTGCTGAGAGAAATCATCCCTGTGTGAAAATCTATTCAGTCACTTCTTACCTTCTTCCTCACTCCCCCACAAGCCCACCCCTCCTTCCACCCTCCCCTCAAATGGATTTTCTGTAGCTGTCAGGTTTCTTTTATAGAAATAAGTGAAATTATAATGAGGCAAGAGATAGACGTGCTGAAGATGAAAAGAATGAGACTTAGTAAAAAAAGTTCCTATGCCATTTGAAAGCCTTTAAGAGGACTGGGATTAGGTGGAGGGTGTTACCATGCTCAGGGAGCTGTCTCATTGCACATTTGGCTTTAAGAGAAGCCCCTCATCATTTCCCAGGAGGCAGAAGACTCATGTCGGCACCTGATTCATCTGGTTCCTGACAAACAGTACTGCCATGCTTCCAGGATTAAATGAACTTTAAATGGGGCACATCTCTCCTCAAGGGCCAGTCTCCAGCTGCCCTAGAAGCTTCTTGTCCATGGTTTCCTAACATTAAAATATTCTTAAATTCACTCATAGTTATTTAGTGGAGCACAGACCCAGGCTACAGGTCAGCAGGATTCCACTTGACTTGGAGTCAAGAAGGCATGAGTTTGAGTCCTGCCTCAGACATTAACTTGTTATGTGGCTCCAGGAAGGTCCCATAACCTTTTTAATCTTCAGTTTCCTCATCTGTAAAATAAAAATAATTAACAACAGTAATAATAACAACACAAAAATCTCATGAGGATCAAATGAAATAATATACGAAAAACACTTTGCCAACCTAAAAGTGCTGCATAAATGTTAGGGATCATTAGTATTATCCTTATCATATTCAAAGATTGTGTTCCTTATAAAAGATTAAAGTCAGATAATTTAGGTATCAATCCTAGAACTGATATACAGTATACAATGTCCTGGACCCTTTCTCTTTTCCTTATATGTGATTTTACTTAATGCTCTCATAAGCTCCTATGGTTTCAAATATGCTTTCTTTGTTGATGATTCTCATAGCTACTTATCCCACTGTAGCCTCTCTCCTAACCTCCAGAATCACATCTCCAGCTGCCTAATACCTATATCAAAGTGCATATCTTATAGACATCTTATACCCAGCATGACCTGAGCTCATTATCTTTCTCTCCAAACCCTCCCCCTCTTTCTATACTTTTCTGTTACTGTCAAGGTTATTGCCCAGTCACCCAGGCTCACAACTAAGATGTCATCTTCTACTCTTTACTCTTTTAGATCCCTAAGCAATATATTGCCAAGTGGTGTTGATTTTACCTTTGTAGCATCTATCATATGAATCCTTCTCTTCTTTGATTACTGCCACCACCCTTGTCCAGACCTTTCTCACTTCATGCCTGAACTATTGCAATAGCTAACTGATGAGTCACTGCCTTGATTCTCTCAACTTCAGTCTACCTTTCATGATTAATCTTCTTCAACAACATGTCATATGCATTCCCTAGCCATGTCACATGCATCCTTCTCCCAATTAAATAAACTCCAATAGTCCAATTTGTAGGTGAAGAAACTGAAATCCAAAGAAGAATTGTACAAATAAATTTAGGAAGATAAAGCACTAAGAGTTAGATTTCCACCTTTTTAATGCCAAAGTTGAAATGCAAAGCCCTGGTTCTCTTAACTCCCAGACTCTTTCCACCACCTCTTAACTACAAGATGAAAATAACTCTAAAACTCTCTCTCCCTTTGTTTCTCTGTCCCTGATTTTTTCTCTTTTTCCTTCTTTTAATAAAGATAAATGTACATAGAATGACTGCAGTCTTAATTTAGTTTTAAGTTTTAATAACTACTTAAGTATAAATGCTACAAAGTTACAAAAATATCACTTGAAAATTTATTTATAGTTTTGTACTATTTACTTTAGGAAATTTTAATCACACACATACAAACACATTTTAATTTTTGGAGGACATGACAACACCCTGTCATTATGAAGTGCATGTCCCTGGGTGACACTTTCTTGACTTCATGGTTGGGTAGAGGAGGTGCTCTTATTTGGCTACTTTGGTGACTTAATCTATCTCTATTAGACATTTACTTGTGAGATCATGTTCAGACTGTCAGGTATGTAACAAAACCTCATCCTTTGATAATCTTATGGCTAAAATTACATGTGCAATCCTTTCAATTACTAAACAGCAGATGATGAGTGATGTATAATAGCACAAGATGGTGATTCTGTTGAATTTTAATAAGAAACATTTCAATATTTTAAAATTTTCAAGAACTGACCTTTCAAATGATTTTTTTGTTAAGTTTGTAGCACTTATACTTCTGAAATTATCAAAGGTTAAAATTGTTCCAAGTTTTTGGACTATTCACTAGTCTACTAAGTTCATTCCTTGAACCTAGATTTAAGCTTTGATTCACTAGGCTATTCTACCTTAATTACAGGTGTAAAATGAGTCAAGATCCCAGAGGAGGTTATAGGTTGTATCTGTGCTGTGAACTAACCTCAAGCACTTTGGCAATTCAGTCATTGTAAAACTTAGTTTGCATATTTGTAAAAGGAAGGTGGTTGAACTACATCAAAATCTCCTAACCTTTTTTAAAGTCATGAATCCCATTGGTGGTCTGGTAGAATCTATGGACCTTTTCTCAGAATAATGTTGTTAAAAGCATAAAGTAAAACATGTAGGATGACAAAGAAAATAAATTATGTCAGAAAACAATTATCAAAATATTGGAGGGAAAAAAGTCAACAGACTTCTGGGAGCCATGGTGGTAAAGTAAGCGGTAAATTGTTGTCACTGTCCTTTACTGACCTCTGGAAAAAAACAGAAAATAGTACCCTCAACAAATCCTGGAATAGCAGAGCCAGTGGAAATATAGAGAGGAACAGTCTTTTAACCCCTGGAAGCATAGAGGATCAGCAAGAAAGATATATCTCACTAGGGTAAAAGGGGAGCTCATTCCAGGGCAGGAACCATCAGAGCAAGTCAGCAATAAGCCCCACCTCAGCAAACCAGTGGGAGATCCTGAGCCAAAGAATGGTGGAGCAAGTAAACTCCAACACCAGGACCCCCTAAATGCCTTAGCTTAGCCAGGGGATCCAGCAGACTCTAGCTCAGAGAACCACCATGTGCTTCAGAGCATGATCAAAAAAAAAAAAAAGAGCTGACCCAACATCTTTCAAGAAACTATCAAGGAAAACTGCCCTGAGGTCCTAAAACTAGGGGGTAAAATAGTCATTACTGATCACCTTCTGAAAGACATTCAAAATGAAAACTAGAAGGAATAATGTAGCCAAATTCTAGAATTATCAGGTCAAGGAATAAATACTGCAAATGGCAAGAAAGAAACAATCTAAAAATCGCAGAACCCCAATCAGTATTATTCAGGACCTAAGCTTCTACATTAAAGGTTAAAGGACTTAGAATATGAAGGGCTTAGAATATGATACTCCAGAAGGCAAAAAAAAAAGCTTGGTTTAAAACCAAGAATCAACTACCCAGCAAAATTAAGAATAATCTTTCCAAGGAAGAGATAGGCATTCAATGAAATAACAGAACTTCTAAACTTTCCAGATGAAAAAACTAGAACTGAACAGAAAATTCGATCTTCAAATATAAGACTCAAGAGAAATATAAAATGGTAAACAGAAAAGAAAAAACAAACATTTTCGTTTTTAACTCTTAAGAACTATCTCTTTTAGGGCAGTTAGAAGGAGTATACTTAGACAAAGGGTATGGGTATAAGTTGACTTTATGTGACGATAAATTTAATTAAGGTGTTAAAAAAGGATTATACTTGGAGAAGAGGAAATGAGGAGGCAGAAAAGGGTAAATTACATCACATGAGGAGACACAAAGACCTATTACAATAAAGGTAAAGAAGGGAGAGGGACAAGCATTGTTTGAACCTTACACTCTTTGAATTTGGCTCAAAGATGGAATAACATACACACTAAACTGGGTGTAGAAAGCTATGTTATAGGAAGTAGGGGGGCAAAAAAGGAAAAAAAGGAGGTGAGACAAAAGGGAGGACAGAAGTAGTAGGGGAAAGGGTAAAGAAAAGAGAGGGTAGGTTCAGGGATGCAATGCTCAGAAGCAAAACACTAGTGAAGAGGGAAAGAGAGAAAGGAGAAAGCATAAATGGAGAAAAATAGAATGGAGAGAAAGACACATATAGTAATCATAACTGTGAATGTGAATGGAATGAATTCTCCTACGTAACTGAAGGGGATAGCAGAGTAGATTAAAAAACACATGTTGTTTACAATATACACATTTGAAGAAGAGAGACACACTTGGAGTTAAAGTAAAAGACTGGCGCATAATATATTTTGCTTCAGCGGAAGTTAAAAATAAAGCAGGGGTAACAATTTTGATCTCAGATGAAGCAAAGGCAAAAACAGATCTAATTAAAAGGGATAAGGAAGGAAACTACAAAAACAAGGTATCATAGAAAATGAAGTAATATCAACACTAAACGTAAATGTACCACGTGGTATAGCAATCAAATTCTTAGAGAACGTGAGTCACAGGAAGAGAGAGCAAAACTGTACTAGTGGAGGACCTCAGTCTCCCCTTTTCAGAACTAGATAAATCTAACCACAAAATAAACAAGAAGTTAAGGAGGTGAATTGAATTTTAGAAAAGTTAGATATGGCAAACCTCTGGAAAAAACTGAATGGGAATAGAAAGGAAAATACCTTTTTCTCAGGATTATATGGCACCTATACAAAAATTGACCTTGTACTAAGGCATAAAAACCTCACAATCCAATGCAGAAAGGCAGAAATATTAAATCTATCCTTTTCTGATCATGATGCAATAAAAATTGCATGTAATAAAGGACAAGGGAAAGATAGACTAAAAATTCATTGGAAACTAAATAATCAAATCCTAAAAGATGTGGGAGTCACTGACATCTTACACCATATACCAAGATGAAGTCAAAATGGGTACAATATTTAGATATAAAGGCTAGTACTATAAGCAAACTAGGAGAACAAAGTATAGTTTACCTGTCAGATTTATGGAGAAGGGAAGAATCTGTAATCAAACAAGAGCTAGAAAACGTTATGAAATACAAAATGGATAATTGTGATTACATTAAATTGAAAAGTTTTTGCACAAGGTCAATACAACCAAGTTAAGAAGAGAAGCAGAAAGCTGGGAAGCAATTTTTTTATAGCTAGTGCATATGAGAAAGGCCTTATTTCTAAAATATATAGACAAGTGAGTCAAATTTATAACAATATAGAAGATATACAGTAATAGCAACAATTATGTGATAACTAATTTTGATAGACTTACTTCTTTTCAGCAATGCAATGATTTAAGACAATTCCAAAAGATTCATGATGGAAAATGCTATCCACATTCAAAGAAAGAATTACAGAGTCTGAATGCAGATCAAAGCATAATATTTCCTCTTTCTTTTTTTTTCTTTCTCATGATTATTCTCTCTTTCTGATTCTTCTTTCACATGACTAATGTGGAAATATGTTTAATATGATTGTACATGTATAACTTATATCAGATTGAATAACATCCTTGGGGAGGGAGAGGGGAAAATTTTAAAACTCAAAATCTTATAAAAATGAATATTGAAAACCAAAAATTAATTAATCAATTAATTGATTGATTTTTTCTTTTAAAAAAAAAAGTTGACAGAATCCAGGCCAAGAATCAGATTAAGTTATTATCTAAGATTCTTCCAGTTCTAACTTTTACAATCTAAATACTCTGTAATTTGTCAATATCTCAGAGGTAGGCAGATTGTAAAGAAGGCCATGGAAACTAGTGCAGTCAATTAATTAGTCAACAAATGTTTATTAAGCATTAATTATGTGCCAGTCACTGTTATACTGAATAAAACAGAGGGAGTTCAATCATGAATCTTTTTTCAGTAGTTTTTCAGTTGTGTCCAATTCTTTGTGACCCCATTTAAGGTTTTCTTAGCAAAGTCTGGAGAAGTATGCAATTTCCTTCTCCAGCTCACTTTATAGATGAGGAAACTGAGGAAAACAGGGTGAAGTGATTTGCCTAGGGTCACACAGAAGTGTCTGAGATCAGACTTGAACTTATGAAGATGAGGTTTCCTGACTTGAGGCCTGGTACTCTATCTACTAGGCCACCTAGCTGTCCTACAGTCAGGAATCCCCGAGTTTAAATTCTGCCTCAGATATTCACTGGTTAGGTGACACTGGGCAAGCATTTAACCTCCCTGAGCCTCACTTTCCTCATCTATAAAATGCAGAGTTTGGACTTCATGACTTCTGATCTCTAAGACTATGATTGACATTAAAATTTTGATTTTTTAAGAGTATCATTCCTAATGTTGTTGAGGTTGAGGTGGTGTACCCCAAAATATCAACATGCTGGGTCCTGCTCAAATGAATTTGACACAAGCCTTCGTAAAGCCAAAGAAAAACAAACTTAATCAAACATTCACCATACTGGGTTGATTCTTAAGGAACCTAAGCATTTGTAATGCCTGTATTCACAAGTGGGTCAGACAGAATCTCAGCTAGACAGAGTCTGAGCCGGATTGAATCTGAGCACCAGGCAAGATGGACCTTAAATATAGAAAACGATTCAGGGAAGAATCCAGGTGCAGCCAACTAGTTTGGGGCCCCAGGAATGGTCTTGATGGGGTAGTATGAGAATCACCTGTACCCTGGGGTGAATACAGATAGACGACTCTAGGAAGGGTCTAGATGGGAGTGGCTGGTAATACAATCAAAGGGAGGAATATCAAAAGAGTGCTAAATAGAAGATAGGGAGTATCTGGCCTGGGAGAAATGGAAGGGGAATCCAAGGAGCCCCCCCCAAAGGTCAGACTTTTGGGGGGGCCCTTCAGACAAATGGGACAAAAGCACTCCTGATCCAAGGGAAAAAGGTCTTGGCTTGGGCTTATACCTCATCAATGTGGTTTCTTAAATTCCGAAAGTGTTCTGAGATCCCTTGTAAGTTTTGACCTTTTTGATAACTATTATCCACCCCTCTCTGTGGGAATTGCAAGAATAAACTCTCCCTGCCCCCACTACATCTCCTGGGACATGGCTTTACTTACTTTAGTAAGTAGCTTACTTCAGATAAGGTTTTCCTATGTCCAGTTGAGTACTAGAATACCTACCAACATTAGCACATAGGGTTTCATGAAATTCCCACCTGATCATTGCCTTGGTTGAACCTTGGCATTAAGAAAGCACTTAGGAAGCTCTGTTTCTTTCAGTGAGCCCCACAGATTGCATCTCTGTTCTCTGTGCTTCTGATTTTCAGCCACTACCAGGTAAAATCCAGGTGCCACCTGAATACTCCTGCTCAGCTGTGGTTGGGTATTTTCTCTGAGTTAAAGGGATGGGGGCTATGTGAACAGACCATACCTTGCTTTAAGGAGGGGCAGCTGCAACCTGGCTGCCCACTTGGTAAGGAACAGAAAACCAAGCATCAGCCAAGCAGAACACTCAAAGCCTCAAAGAACTGTTAGTCACAAGGCATTTGTGACCAGTTTAGAATATGTGTGCACCAGCCACAGGAGGGAATCTGAAGGAAAGGCAGTTTTGTTTTTCCAACCAATTAGAAGCCTTTATGACATTCATGTGGCAGGCAAACCTACATGACTTGAGATTTCTAAGACCCAGTATGTCTCTCATATGCCACATATAATACTTTCCTTTTGTCCCAAGCTACAGATTTACACAAGGGGAAAAAAATCATAAGAATATAGCCTCTGGGAATGTTATTGATATGGAGTCAATCACTCAAAGACTGCAGCAGCCCTCAGAAATGACACCAGTGTGAGAGACCTGCATTCCTTCTCTCTTGGCTCCCCATATTTCTAATTATTCTGTTTAATTTAGATAATAAGACAACTAGATAGGGTATCCTGCAAGGTATGCCTCTTTCAATGGACTGTCTTGAAATTATTTACTTTGGCAACTTCGCTAAATTACTGCTAATCCCTTTGAATACTAAAAATGCATAGCAGCAAGGACCCTGAGGTCCCAGAATTTTCTGCCCACCCCTCCTCTAGCTCCCCATTCCCACCCCTGAAGGGTGGTGTTCTTGTCATTATGAGAGGGAAAACCTGCTATGAAGAGGAATAATAAATTAAGAAGACAATTAGACCATGGCTCAAGTCAGTTTCCTTTCATATAAAAAGAAGGGTTGGATTCAATGATTTCTAAAGCCCTTTCTCATTCAAAAAGACTGAGATTCTTTCTTCCTCTATGAATAATAAAGCACTTATTGGGCTTTAACTCGAGCCATGAATAAGAGTCCTGGTTACTAGGCAAGTTCCATAGCATCACTTCAAGCTTCTCAGTGAGATCTGTGCTGACCTCAACAAGGTCACCTCTGTGTGAGTTCCACAGCTCTGAGATAAAATCATTACAAAACAGGCAGCCTTTCACATGTTATTCTTGTATCATGACACATGCATTACATCAGCTCTCCAATGTATTGCTGAGTATAAGCTATCTTCAGGGTGGCAGACATATGTTCTCCTAGCTGAAGAGGTTAGAAGAGTTTTTCCCACCCCATATATTTCTGCATCCATCAGATATCTATTAACTGTCTTTTATGTTATAGATTATTACAATAGGTTCCTAATTATTCTCTTTGCCTCAACTGTCTCCCCATACCAGTATGTCTTAGTGTATCACCAAGGCAATATTCATAGTACTGACAGTGACTATGAATATGCCAGCATAGTTCTGATTAAAAAAATGTAACAGACTCTCCATAGAAGACAGAAGAAAAACATTTATTCAAAGCAAAGCTGAATCCCAACACCATAAAGCCAAACCCATCATAGTAACCAAGAAGTCAATACACATTATCACTGCAGAGGATACCATCATTCCCAAGCCTCCCTCACCCCTGCTGGGGCCTTCCCACAAGCAGTCACAATCCTAACTGTCTGCCTGCCTTGGTCTTCTCTCTCCCTCTACTCTAACTATTCTTACTCACTTCCTCCCAATTCTGCTCTACCCTTCCTGTTCAACCCTTCAGCAAACTCCTCCTACCATATGTGACTTAGGCTTCCATGTGATTTAAGCAGGTCACATGGGTCTATTAATGGTTGAGAAAGATCTTCAAATTAAGCAAAAATACATGAACAATACACCTACACATTGCTGCCAAAGTAATTTTCCCTAAGGAAAAATATAAACATGTGCTTCCCCTGCTCAGTTCACCTCAGTGACTCCCTGTTACCTCCAAGATCAAATACAAATTCTTCTGTTTTGCTTTTAAAGCCCTATGTGACTTGGCTTCAACCTGTCTTTCCTGTATCATTGGGAAATTATTCTTTATATCATTGGCCATCATTGAAAACATGCTACAGCATACCATGTGTTTTTTCCATTGATCTTCGAGATATCTGCAATTTTATTCTTTGGGGATTGTGTTGTTCCAAGATTTGCAACTGCAAAACATTCACTGGAGAAAATATTTAAAAGTTGTTTTGTGATACCAGGAAATATATTGGAATCTTTTAAAGAGTTGTGAACTTTTCCAAATGCAATCCTGCAAATTCTTTTTTTTTTTTGAGGTTTAATATTTTTTTTTTTAATTTAACTTTTAACATTCATTTTCACAGAATTTTGGGGCTCCAAATTTTCTCCCCCCTTGTCCCCTCCCCCCACCCTAAAACACCGAGCATTCCAATTGCCTCCATCACCACTCCACTCTCTCCTCCATCATTCCTCTCTGCCCTTGTCTCCATCCTCTCCTCTGTCTGGTTGGGCCAAATAACTTTCTATACCCCTTTACCTGTATTTCTTGTTTCCTAGCGGCAAGAACAGTACTCTACAGTCATTCCTAAAACTTTGAGTTCTAACTTCTTTTCCTCCCTCCCTCCCTACTCCCTCCCTTTGGAAGGTAAGCGATTCAATATAGGCCAAATCTGTGTAGTTTTGCAAATGACTTCCATAATAGTTGTGTTGTATAAGACTAACTATATTTCCCTCCATCCTATCCTGCCTCCAATTACTTCTATTCTCTCTTTTGATCCTGTCACTCCCCGTGAGTGTTCACCTCAGATTGCATCCTCCTCCCCATGCCCTCCCTTCCATCATCCCCCCCACCCTGTTTATCCCCTTATCCCCCACTTTCCTGTATTGGAAGATAGGTTTTCATACCAAAATGAGTGTGCATTTTATTCCTTCCTTTAGTGGAATGTGATGAGAGTAAACTTCATGTTTTTCCCTCACCTCCCCTCTTTTTCCCCAAATTAAAAGTCTTTTGCTTGCCTCTTTTATGAGAGATAATTTGCCCCATTCCATTTCTCCCTTTCTCCTCCCATATATTTCTCTCTCACTGCTTGATTTCATTTTTTTTTAAGATATGATCCCATCCTCTTCAATTCACTCTGCGCACTCTGTCTCTATGTGTGTGTGTGTGTGTGTGTGTGTGTGCATGTGTGTTTGTGTAATCCCACCCAGTACCCAGAAACTGAATAGTTTCAAGAGTTACTAATATTGTCTTTCCATGTAGGGATGTAAACAGTTCAACTTTTATAAGTCCCTTATGACTTCTCTTTGCTGTTTACCTTTTCATGCTTCTCTTCATTCTTGTGTTTGAAAGTCAAATTTTCTTTTTGGCTCTGGTCTTTTCATCAAGAATGCTTGAAAATCCTCTATTTCATTGAAAGACCAATTTTCCCCCTGAAGTATTATACTCAGTTTTGCTGGGTAGGTGATTCTTGGTTTTAGTCCTAGTTCCTTTGATTTCTGGAATATCCTATTCCATGCCCTTTGATCCCTTAATGTAGAAGCTGCTAGATCTTGTGTTATCCTGATTGTATTTCCACAATACTTGAGTTGTTTCTTTCTAGCTCCTTGCAATATTTTCTCCTTGACCTGGGAATTCTGGAATTTGGCCACAATATTCCTAGGAGTTTCTCTTTTTGGATCTTTTTCAGGTGGTGATTGGTGGATTCTTTCAATATTTATTTTGCCCTCTGGTTCTAGAATCTCAGGTCAGTTTTCCTTGATAATTTCATGAAAGATGATGTCTAGGCTCTTTTTTTAATCATGGCTTTCAGGTACACCCATAATTTTTAAATTGTCTCTCCTGGATCTATTTTCCAGGTCAGTTGTTTTTCCAGTGAGATATTTCACATTATCTCCCATTTTTTCATTCTTTTGGTTTTGTTTTGTGATTTCTTGGTTTCTCACAAAGTCATTAGCCTCCATCTGTTCCATTCTAATTTTGAAAGAACTATTTTCTTCAGTGAGCTTTTGAATCTCCTTTTCCATTTGGCCAATTCTGCTTTTGAAATCATTCTTCTCCTCATTGGCTTCTTGAACCTCCTTTGCCAATTGAGTTAGCCTATTTTTTAGGATGTTACTTTCTTCAGCATTTTTTTGGGTCTCCTTTAGCAGGGTGCTGATCTGCTGTTCATACTTTGCTTGCAAGTCTTTTATTTCTCTTCCCAGTTTTTCCTCCACCTCTCTAACATAATTTTCAAAATTTTCTGAGCTCTTTTTGTGCTTTTCCCAGGTCTGATCCCATTGAGTGGGCTGGGATACAGAAGTCCTCACTTCCGTGTCTTTCCCTGATGGTGAGCACTGCTCTTCCTCATCAGAAAGGAGGGGAGGAGAAACCTGCTCACCAAGAAAGTAACCCTCTATAGTCTTGGTTTTTTTCCCTTTTCTGGGCATTTTCCCAGCCAGTGACTTGACCTCTGAATATTCTCCTCACACCCACCTCGCCTCCTGATCCTCCCAGCCAGCGCTTGGGGTTTGAGACTCAAATGCTGCCTCCCAGCCTCAGGGCTTTTGGCTGGGGCAGGGCTGCTATTCAGTGTGAGATCAAGTTCAGCTGCCTGGATGGGGACAGGGCTGCTTCACGGGCTCAGTTCCCTCAGAGGGTTTATGCAGACACCTTCAACAATGGATCTGGGCTCCTGCCTGCTTGGGGAGCCCTGGTCTGCTCCCACCTCTGCTGGTGCCTCCCAAGGGGGCCTGAGTCATGGGGGCTCCCCACTCTCCTCTTGACCTCTTGACCAACCCTTGTCACCTGTGGGTGGAGGGACCCACGTGGCTGCTGGAGATTCTGTCCCTGAAGCCTGCTCGGATCTGCTCCCCGCTTGCATCTGCTCCTCTTGGCACCAGGCGGCCGCGGCATGGCTGTGCTCGGCTCCCAGTCCACGGTGCAAAGAACCTTTTGCGAGAGGTTTTCGGGCTCTCTGGAACAGAAATCTTGTCTGCTCCGCTGTTATGTGGCTTCTCCTGCTCCCGAATTTATTGGCAGCTCTTTTCTACAGATATTTCATGGGCTGTGGGTTCGGAGCTAGCGTATTTGTGTGTTTCTACACCGCCATCTTGTCTCCACCCCCCAATCCTGCAAATTCTTAAGTCTGTGATCAACTCACTATTCTTCTGCAACAACTGTACCAGATATATGGGTGACTGTGATTATGCAATAGACTAGCTCATATTTGAATATTAGGACATTTCAATCCTTTTAGTTTTTCCTAAGTGGATTGTTGTTGGTTTCTTTTGAAAATAATAATAATAATCCACTTCTGACATATATTAGCTGTGTGGTCCTAGACAAGTTAATGATCTCTTCCTTGCTTACTTCACAAACTATTTTCATGGATCAAATGAGGAAATGACTAGAAAGTATTTGGTTCACTTCCATTATTTGGGTGTTGTCTTTATATTCTCAACAGGTGCTAAATGAAAGTTTGTTAATAGACTGTTTGGTTATTCTCTCCATCATATTACTTTGACCAAAGACCAGTAGAATATAAACTCCTTGAGAGCAGAGATTGCTTTGTACTTTGTATTTATATTCTCAATCCTGAGCATAGTATCTTGTACAGACTACAAACTTAACAAATGGTGGTTTGAGTGAATCAATTTTTTAAATAATTTCATTAGTATATTAATACACAATAGCAATGTGGTATAGTGGACAAACCGTGTGTGAAACTGTTCTGACTGAAACAGCGGGGAGGATGCAAGAGATCAAGCAAATAAACTATAACAATAATGATAATAATCAACTAGAACTTCAACGACTAACATAGCCATCAAATATTACCTCTTGTGATTCTTTTTTTCAGTATAACAATTTTGAGGCTTCTATCATCATCTTCAAAAAATTAGACAAGTCCTAATTGCCCAAGAGAACAGTATTGCCAGCTAGCAATAGCCACATCTATCACAACAGTGATACAAAAAGGACTTTATCTAGCATCCTTTTTTACATCATGGTTTCCTCCAACCTTTGTCCAGCACTTTTTCCCATAACACACAGAAAAAAGAAGTATGACCATTCCGATGCTATTTTAAAACATTAAGGAAAATGTTACCCTTCAGACTTTCAACTTCTCTCTAATGTTTAGATGAAAGAGATGGACTGAGGATTTTTTTTCCTTAAAATTGGACCCAGTTCATTCTCCAATTTCCTTGTTATGCCATTGTTGTAGGCATGTCTCTAAAGCCAATGCGCTCTTAAATCAGGAATCTCTAGACTAAATTAGGCATTTGTGAACATTTAACAAAGAAACAGGTTTATTTTGTCCTAACAAAGTACAGATATGCAAGAAGTATACAATGAAATTTAGCTTCTCTGGACAACTTCTCCTTCACCTCCATCTGGAAACCCACCTGGTCACACAGTCGTCAGGGTATGGGTACCCAATAAGTTTGAAAGGTATAAAGTCCACATGACTTGGACTTTTTATTAACCTTAAGCCAGGAAGGTACATTAGAGAAGCTGAGGCCAATCAGGTTTTATGGGGAGAGGAAGTTTTACCAGGGAAGCCACTAGGGAAAGTAAGGTCAAAATATGTATAGGAATTATGTGTGTAGAGGAAGCTTTGTCAAGGTAAGAGAAGTTGCATCAAGAAAACTACTATCCCACCACAGCTGGTTTGTCAACAGAATAGAACTCAGTACAGCCGAATGACTCATGAAAATGTCCATTCTAAATAGATTCCTTATGTTTTGCTAACTCACTTCAAAGGCAGATGGGTTAGGAAGGAAGATCCATTTGCTTGTTTCATTGGAAAATTTATGATACTTCATCCAAAAACTGAGAAGCTTCCAAAGGCACTAGACTTGCTACTTGTCATCTGCAGTCCTGTGCTTTGCCCAACTGCTTCTTAAACCCAGAGCCTGTCACAGGACAAAATAAGCTCTAAAGTCTATGTGGACATCCCAGTTATGTCCTAAATTCAACATGCCTGAAAGAAAACTCATCTTCGTCCTGACTGCCCAATTTCTGTTAATGGTGTCATCATTTTTCCAGTCATCCAAAATTGATATACTGCAAGTCACATTTAATATCCTTTATCATCCCATTTGAATTATCTCCTAGTCCTACTTATACTTTCTTTGCTATGTCTTTCATGCCTTCCCTTCTTTTTCATTCTGATTGCCACAAATCTTATCTAGGTCTTTTCTATCCTCATCAATACAATTGTTGTAGTATCCTAAAGCTATCCTTGGCTTCCAACCCTTCTAATCAACCTTACACAGTGCTATGAGATTAATCACCCACCCCTCTATTCAAATATTTTCCTTATCATTGCCTATGAAATAAAATGTGAACTTCATAGACTGGACTCCAAGGTATATCACTTTAGTTTGACTGCAAGTCAAAGCCCTATATTACATTATCTGTATGCTACACTCCACTCAAATTGAACAACTCTCTTATTCCCTCATAGGATTTCTACTTTCCTACTTCAGAGATATTTCATATACCATTTTCTCTTCCAGGAAATCCCACCCTTATCTCTTATCTATTCAGATTAGATAAAGTAAAGCATACTTTTCTTGTGGCATTGATGCAGATATTCAGACTAAATGAAAATGACTCTAGAGATTCAGAATAGTTATATGAAAAGAATGGTAATTAATGGTCCAGTGTCAATCCTGTAGGATGAGTCCCAGGTTGGGAACTGTCCTTGGTTTGGGGTTGTTTAACCTTTATTAAATCAATGACTCAGATAAAAGCATAGATACAATGTTCTTCAGATTTTCAGTTAATACAAAGCTGGAAGGAAGAGCTCACAGAATAGATGGCAGAGTTAGGATTCCAAAAGTTCTTTAAAGGGTTCCAAAGAGCATTGGGCTAAATGTAATGAAATGAAATTCAGGTGGAGGAAATAACAAATTCTTTCACTTAAATACAAAAATTCCATTTCAGAGTTACAAGATAAAAGATTTATGGTTAGATAGCAATTTTACTGAAAAAGATCTATATAGGTTTTAGTGGGCTTCAAGTTTAATAGCAGGTCAGCAATAAGATAATGTATGACCGTGAAAAAAAGTAACATGACCTTGAACTTCATTAAGGGCAGTATGGTTTCTCCAAAAATGGAGGTGATAATCCTCTTGTACTCTTCCCTAGTAAGAACACACTTGCAGTTTAATATCCAGTTCTAATTACAACAGATGATGAAACCCATTAGTAAAATGGAGAAGATACAGTGGAGTGCTGGTGGAAAGTGAAGGGGCTTGAGTCTATATTTTGTGAAGTACAAATGAAGAAACTGGGTTACTTTTGGATGTTCTTATGATCTGGAGAAGACTGAAGTTAGATGTAATACAGTAGCTATCTTCAAGTATTCATAGGTTTTCCAGGAAGAAGGAAGATCAGATTTGTTTAATTTGATTTCAGGGGGTCAAACCAGGAGCAACGGATGGAAGCTGCAAGTTAGGCTTGATGTCAAGACAACTTCCTTATTACCAGCACTTTCCAAAAGTCGAACTGATTGCCTTGAGAAGTCATGGGATTCCCTTCACTAGACATCTATATTCAAAAAATCAACAAATTCTTGTCAGCTATGTAACAATGAAGGTTTCCTTTTAGCTGTAAGTTAGACTAGATGGCTACCTCTAATTCATAAACTCTGTTTTTATAATTCTGTGACATAATACTAAATCTCAAGATCCCCTTCAACTGTTCTCTATTTCAGGAAGTATTCACTGAGAAACAGCCTGGTCTAGTGAAAGAAGCATTGATTATGGAGTCAGAAGTCTTAGGTATAAGCTATGTTTCTACCACATACCAGTTATGTTGTGAACTAGTTAATCTCTCTGAGACTGCATTCCCCCATTTATACATTGAGATAATGGTGTTAACATTGCATTCTCTTTGGTATTTTTGCAAGGATCAAATTAAAGTAAAGAGTAGATAGAAAGGAATAAGTTATGTACATTCACTAAGCTAGATAAAATAAAGGGTAGCTATGATAAAGAAGAAGATCTATGATCAAAGCAATACTGCTGTTGCTATTCAAAAGTGCATGCAAATATATTTCTCTATGAATCCATTAATCATCCCTGAAACTTCCCAAACCAAAGTACCCTAGGCCTGGAAACTACTTCCCTAGGTATGCTGTTCCTAGCCTTCACCTTCTACCCTCACCCTTTTAAAGATGCAGTAATCTTCTTAAGGGCAGAGATTATCTTTTTTTTTTATTTTCCATTTCTCCCTATTAACACAGTGCTTAATAAATGCCTTTTAATTTACTCATTCAAAAATAGCAGTCCAGATACCTAAAAGTTTATAGGAGACAAAATCCAAGAAAAAGGGCAATAGTAAAACTTTCAAATACATATAAATAAATGTCCAAACTTTTGAGAACAAGCAAAGTGAATCACATTTGTAATATAGTGAGGCAAATTTCCCTAAATAGTTATGATTGAGAATTGGTAAGCTTATGGCTGAAATATGACTCTAGATGGTTATAGCTTATTCAAAAGAAAGACAGTGGTGTAGTGGATAGTGTTGGCTTTGAAGTCAGAAAGACCTAGGTTAACATCCAGTTTCTCTTACTAGCTATGTGACCCTGGACAAATAAGTTAACCTTTCTAGGTCTCAGTTATTTATTATATAAACTGGGGTTGTTGGACCATATAGTTTCAGGTTCTCTCTGACTCTAAATCTATGGTCATCCAACAAGCTAAAGCAGGTGAGGTGGAAAAACATATATTAAGAAGACATACTCATACAAAGAACTTCTAAAGGAAGTCTAGTGGATGAAGATCAAGGGAAGGAGAAACAGAAGTGAATTTCTCATCAGAAAAAAAAAATACAGACCAGATAAACCAACAGAAAGTCACTGAGACAGACAGAGATGCAGAGACAGAAAGAAAGACATAGAGATAAAGAAGAGAGAAACAGAAAGAGATGGAGAGACAGAATCAGAGAGAGACAGAGGCCAAGAGGAGATTGAAAAACAGATCACAGAAATGACAGAGACATGATATAGTAAATGATGGGTCTCCAGTTATCCTATCTGCTATAGTCTTCCTATTCTCCCTTCAGTGAAAGCAGATAAGCACATAACTTGATTTTTTTACATTTATTTAAAAATATGGCCTCTTCCACCTCCCCTGTCCTACAAGTCATCCCTTATAACAAAGATTTTAAAATAAAGATAAAAATATATTTAACAAAGCAAATCAAAGCCATATATGACAACATCTGACAGTATATGTAATCTGTGCCCATGATCTCCCATCTCTGCAGTGAACAGGTGTGTTTTCTCAAATCTTCTCAGCAATCAAAATTGATCTTTTTACTTAGAATGTTCAATTTTGTTTAACTATTCTTTCTGTTTTAGTTGTTATAAACATGGTGTGTGTTGTTTTCTGGTTCTGCTTACTTTATTCTGCGTCAGTTTATATGCCTTCCAATCATCCTTTGAATCAATGTTCATTCATGTTTCAAACACTTACAGGATGGATATATTTTTTACATGTATGTACACTTTGTTTAGTTATTCCCCAATCCATGCACAACTATTTTGTTTCCAGTTCTTCATTACTATAGAAAGGATTGCTGTGATTACATTGGCATAAATTGAAAGTCTCTTTTTGTCTTTGACCTTCTTCAAACAAAATTGCTTTCTAATTTTTTAAAATTATTTTATTTGTTTTCAGTTTTCTACAATCACTTTCATATATCTTAGATTTTTCCCCTTCCTCTCCCTCATTCCCCCTCCTTTCCCACTCCCTCCCCAAGATGGTGTGCAGTCTTGTATAGGTTCTACACATACATTCTTATTAAATACATTTTCACCTTAGTCATGTTGCACAGAAGAATTAAAATGAATGGGAGAAATTATAAAACAAAACAAACTATGACCCAAGATAAAATGGTCTACTTCATTCTGTGATCCAATTCCACAGATGTTTCCCTGGATGTGGAAAGTGTTTTCGCTCAAGAGTTCATCGGAAATCTTTTAGGTCCTTGTATTGTTGTGAAGGACTAAGTCTACCAGAAAAATTCCTTACACATCATGGTTGTTACTATGTACAGTGTTCTCCTGGTTCTGATCCTTTCTCTCAGCTTCAGTTCATATAAGTCCTTGCAGGCCTCTATGAAAGTCTTCCTGTTCATCATTTCTTATGGCACAATAGTATTCCATTACATTCATATACCACAACTTGTTCAGCCATTCCCCAATTGATGGGCATCACCTTGATTTCTAGTTTTTGGCCACCACAAAGATAACTGCTATAAATATTTTTGTACATGTGGGACCTTTTCCTATTTTTATGATATCTTTGGGATACAGTACTAGAAGCAATATTGCTAGGTCAAAGTAATTTTTAGTAATCTTTTTTTAGTAATTTTAGTAATCCTTTGGGCATAGTTCCAAATTGCTCTCCAGAATGGTTGGATCAGCTCACAGCTCTACCAACAATGAGTTAGTGTTCCAACTCTCCCACATCTTCTCTAACACTTATCATCTTCCTGTTTGTCATGTTAGCCAATCTGATAGGTGTTATGCAGTACCTCAGAGTTATTTTGATTTGCATCTCTCTAATCAATAGTGATTTAGAGTATTTTTTCATATGGCTATTGGGGAATGACTTGTACTCTTGTAAATTTGACTCAGGTCTCTATATATTTTAGAAATGAGGTCTTTATCACAGATGTTAGTTGCAAAAATTCTCTCCCAGTTTTCTGCTTCCCTCCTAATCTTGGTTGCATTGGGTTGGTTTGTGCAAAAACTTTTCAGTTTAATGTAATCAAAATTATCTATTTTGTACTTCATAATGTTCTTTATTTCTTGTTTGGTCAAAAATTTCTCCACTCTCCACAAATCTGACAAATTCACTATTCCTTGTTCCCCTAAAGTGTTTACAGTGTCAGTCTTTATAACTAGATCGTGTATCCATTTAGACTTTATTTCTTTGTATGGTGTCTGGCATTGGTCTATACCCAGTTTCCACCACACTGTTATCCAGTTTACCTGTCAATTTTTTGTCAAACAGTGACTTCTTATCCCAGAAACAGTAGTCCTTGGGTTTATCGAACAGCAGACTGCTATATTCATTGACTACTGAGTCTTGAGTGCCTAACATATTCCACTGGTCTACTCCTCTATTTCTTAGCCAGTACCAAGTGGTTTTGATGATTGCTGCTTTATAATACAATTTGAGATCTCTTAGGGCTAGGCCACCTTTCCTAGTATTCCTTTTCATTAGTTCCCTTGATATTCTGAACCTTTTTTTCCTTCCACATGAATTTTGATATTATTGTTTTCTAGCTCTAGAAAATAATTATCTGGTAGTTTGATTGGTATAGCACTGAATAAGTAAATTAATTTAGGTAGAATTGTCATTTTTATTATATTGGCTTGGCCTACCTACAAGCAACTGATGTTTTTCCACTTTCTTAAATCTGACTTTATTTATGGGAAAAGTGTTTTGTAATTGTGTTCATATAGTCCCTGGGTTTGTTTTGGCAGATAGACTCTCAGATATTTTATAGTATCTACTGTAACTTTAAATGGGATTGCTCTTTCTATCTCTTGATGTTTGACTTTGTTAGTAATATATGGAAATGCAGGTGATTTATCTGGGTTTATTTAGTACCCTGCAACTTTGCCAAAGTTGTTTATTATTTAAAGTAGTTTTTTTACTTGATTCTCTGAGGTTCTTTAAGTATATCATCATATCATCTGCAAAGAGTGACAACTTAGTTTCTTTGCCTGTTCTAATTCCTTCAATTTCTTTTTCTTCTCTTATTGCTAAAGCTTACATTTCTATTACCATGTTGAATAACAGTGACAATAATGGATAAAATTTCTGTCACTTTAAATATCTACCAACAATGTAGTAGTGTGCCTGTCTTCCTACAGTCCCCTTTATTGTGATCTTTGCCAGTTTGCTGATTATGAGATGAAACCTCACACTTGATTTGATTTGAATTTTCTTAATATTAATGGTTTCATTGGGGAATAGTTCTTGGTCTTTTATATTTGTGTTAGCTTTCTGAAGATTTTAGATATAGGATGCTTATAAGAAATAGTTTATGCAGATGTTTTATTTCCTAAGCAAGTTTCTTTTCTTCTCTGAGCTACACTGATTGCATTTATATAAAATATTTTTAATTTCATGTATTCAAAATTTTTATATTTATTCTGACTTTTGCATTATTTTCTCTAATTCCATAAATTAAACTCCTTTCTTGGTAGATGAATTGATAGATCACTGATTCTATAATGAATTTAAGTGGTATCATGTTTTCCAATATATCAATGTGGTAGAATTATGAACAATTAATATCCCTTAATTAAATCATCATTTCTTTTTTTAAAAAGTCTTGTAATGATATTAATGTCTCTTGACAGATTGACTCCGATATTTTATGTATTTTTGTAGTTATTTTTAATATTTTTCCCCTTAATTGTATAATTGCTATATAGAAATAATGAATACTTCTGTTGATTTCATTTGGTCACTAACACTTTACTGAAGCTAGTAAGTGAGTGACCTATTCTCATTTCATTATGCTAATAACAGAGCTCTTAATATCAGAGATGGCACTTGAACAAAAACCTTTGTTGACTCCAAGGGTGTCACCCTAAATGCTAGGTCATCCTGCCTCAATCATCCCAGGTATTAATGAAAATAAATATAAGTAATTCTCAGTGTTGCATAGTGGTTAGAGACCTATTCTCAGAGGCAAGAACATTCAAAGAGTTTGTAAAGATCAGCAAGGGTATGATATCCCAAGGTATTTGGAATCCTGGAGAAAATGAAGCCTAAAAGTATCTTGAGCTAGGGGAAAAGGATAATGATGTTATCATGGAGGAGGAAGAAGAGTTGGAGACAGGGGTGGAAATGTCAGTCCTTATTTACACTAGCATTTGAAATTAACATTTAAACCTTCTAGAAGTCACAGGTTTGTAGTATATTTGGGGGATCTGAGAACAAAATCTTCATCATATATCTTAGCATGTACAATAGTAGCTTTTTGCCTTCTGTAAGAACTGTTCTTAATACAATTTTTAAAAGAAATTTTAAAATCAACAGAACATCTAAAACGTATATATAACTTTTTAGCATTATATAGAAGTTCAGTCATTATTACTAAGTTGAAAATTGTATCAAAAGGGCAATATCTTTGTTAAATAAGGAGATTGAATTCTTAATAGAAAGTTTTGTGATAATAATCTATTTCATAGGATTTTTATTAAATAGAAGTTATAGCCACATCAGCAAAATAGGGGTAGTGTCAAGGAGGAAAAGGAAAATACTCTCGTTGTGTAGAACTGGTTTGTTGAATGAACAAATTCCTTTAAATAGAAAGAACTATTATCATTTAATTTAGAAGTGATTCAACTGGAAATAAGGAAGCCTGGGTCCTAGTTCTAACTCTGATGTGAACTATTAGATCTTTGGTAAGATGTCTAAAATCTTTGAACATCAATTTAATTTTCCATTAAATAAAGAGAATGGAAAATATCCTATGGTGGAGTAGATGGATGGGTGGATTATGGATGGAAGAATGACATTGGTATCATGCTTTAAACTTACAAGTTGGTCTTCCATTACGTCACAAGAATCTGTTGATTTCATCAACATGGCAGTTGCTTCCACCAGTGTAGAACACAACATGTGCAAGTTAATAGATATATGTTAGGAAGTTGCCTGGGGTTCAGAGAAATTAAATGACATTTATGATCATAACAGAGCTCTTAAGCATCAGAGGTGGCACTTGAACCAAAACCTTCGTTGAGATCCTGACTACTATACCATTCTACCTCAATCTTCCCAGGTAATTAATGAAGATAAATGTAAGTAAGTATTAATATGACATAGTGGTTAGAGACCTATTCTCAGAGGCAAGAACACTCAGCAGTATCACTGACACATACTGACTGTGTGACTCTGGAGAAGTCGCTTAAATTTTCAGTGCCTCCAGGCAACTCTCCAAGAAAACTAAGTTGTAGAATAGTTGTGAATTTGCATTGATAGAATTCCTCATAAAGATTTCATTATATCCATGATATTGTAGATACAGATTATAATGATAATGATAGTGAGAGTGGTAGTGGTAGTAGACAATGATTTAAAATTAACAAAGAAATTTATGTATATTTTCTCACCTAAACCTCTCAATAAACCTGTGAGCTAGATATTATGGGTACAAATAACCCTGTTTTACAGATGGGGAAGCTGACATTTAATTAAAATGATAAGATTTTGATAAAGCTTGATGTCCCACCATGGTTGGAGGTGTTATTTTCATCTTAGAATTCCATTTGTTTCATACATGAAGAAACTAAAGCTTAGAAAAGTCAAATTAGTGCCCTGTCCTTCCCAGACAAGGGAGTTTTAAAGCCAGAAATAAAACATGACTCACTTTTTTTTTTTTCTGGAAAAGAGAAACTAAACTCTCTCCTCAAACTTTAAAGTAGATATTACTATTACAACTATTAGCATAATGATCATTACTATTTATAATAGTAATCAAAAATGAATTTCATTTCACCCCTTTCTATCCAGTGTCCCCTTAAAAATCACACTATAATGTGAGGATGAATTATCCCTCCAATGAATTGGAGGGTCCTATCGACTGTTTTATTCTTGTACTTTTGTCCCCAAACAGGAAACTTCTACAGCATGTCTCCTTTAATAGATCATCATTTAATGTAATATATGTTACCTTATTCTTCACTTCTCTAGTGAGATTTTCTGCCACTGATGGGCTGATAGCAGCATCTTTCTATATAAAATGGAGACAGTTTACAGTTTTATTTGTATCGATCTATAATCATAGATCCATACATCATTTCTTTCTACTTTCAATTACTGCTTTAGTATTTTCTAGCAATTGCAAGAGGCAACAAAGCAAAGGTAAGAGAATGTACTCAGTCTTCAAGAATGCATTGCTTCTTCATACAAGGACAGTCATTATGAATAGCAAATTGTTTCAGCAACGTTTTAGTTGAAAATTTTGAAAGATTAGCTTGTTGTTGTTTTCGCTTCAGATAGATTTCCAGTGTGTTGCAGATGTTTAAAAATTCCTCTTAACCAGGATGTTTTTGACTTTTTCACTTTATAGATTAGTTTCCCTCACTATAGTACTATATTCAGTCTATTAAGATGAAGAGGTAGATTTTGGTATATTTTCAGATAAATTAGACAATGAAATTATGAGGGCAAAATTTTTGGTGGGAAAGGAAAACATCATTTAGGAAGAAGGTGGTACTAAGGCTGAATTGCTCCTGGGCTGGAGTGAGGGGAAAAAAAATTAACAAAAACCATTTTTAGAATTATATTAAAATATAATTGTTTTCCAATGTAATCCAATATGTTTCACTAAAATAGCAATCTGAGGAGAGCTCTGTAGGCTTCATAACATTTCTAAAAGTGTCTATGGCATAGAAAAGGTTAAGAACTCCTACTCTATACATTTTTTATGTGATCATGTTAAAGGTAACTTTCCCTGTACTTTGTTCTAAAGAGCTCGATGGCAATGACTGAAGATCTCCTCTTCTGGAGATGAAAAGCTCAGTATCAGCCAAGCCTCTGAGGTAACAAGAGAGGAGAGGCTTTTTCTGGAGCTTCTGGGACAAAGGCATTTTGCCTTTTCTAAGAGAGCTGGAGAAAGCTATAATCTTTAAGCTAAGAAAACCTGGCAAAGCCTTAATGGATGATTTCAGCTGAGCCAGAAGCTAGAGATGAAAGAGATTACAGCCAAGCAACATCCTGCATCAGTGCAAGAGAGCAGTATTAGACAATGCCTAGTAAAGTAATATCCTGCTGAGACTGGAAGAACAACATCAGCAGAGATTATAAACTGGGAAATGAACTGGCCTAGAGAGAGTATGAGATCAGTGTCAGCCATAGAAGTGTGATGACATCACTAGAAGAATTCTGCAGCCCTGTAACACTGAAAGACCCCCTTCTCTATCCCTTTATACATACACGATGGCCATCCACATTCTGAACATGTGTCTTGGCCATACACGATCGCTATGTGTGTGCCTTTCCATATATATCCCCAATATTTATCAGTTTCTGTTTGGTAACTGTGTGGCATATGGGAAAGTAAAGTCAAAATTTGTGGGAGTAAATGTGCTATTTCTATTTCTATTGTTATACCTTTTCATTAAATGACTTCGTTTTGAATTGTGGCCTTAAGCTATTCAGTGTAAAAATATCAGAAAGAGCACATAAGCTACATTTTTAGGCATATCTACATAGTGTCTTGAACCTGATGTCAATATCTATTAGAAGATCGAACCTCCAAGTTAGATAGGGATCTGTGCCCAGATCCCACATTGTAGGGGAATATTTAGGATCTCCACCATGGCTGTCCTTGTATTTCAGGGCTCTTTGGGGGTGGGGGAGATGGGTAAAGATAGCATTTTTCTGATATATTTTTTAGAGTTAGTCAATAAAAATGTGTTCAGATCCCACTACGTGCTCTGGGGATATAAAATCAAAGACAGACCCAGCTCTCAAGGAGCTCACAGTCTAATTAAAGAAACAGTACCCAAACAACTATGTACAAACAAGCTATATACAGTATAAAATCTAAATAATCAACTCAGAGAAGTCATTAGAAATAAATGGATTAAGAAAAACTTCATTAAAATTATGAGATTTTATCACTGTTGATTACAGAAATGCAAATCAAGACAACTGAGGTACCACATCACAGCTATCAAATTGGCTAACATGACAAAACAGGAAAATGATAAATGTTGGAGAAGATGTGGAAAAATTGGGACACTAATGCTTTGTTGATGGAGTTGTGAACTGATCCAACCATTATGGAGAACAATTTGGAACTATAACCAAAGGGCTATAAAGCTGTACATGCCCTTTGACCCAACAAGATCACTTCTAGGTCTATATAGCAAAGAGATCATAAAAATGGAAAAAGGACCCACATGTACAAAAATATTTATAGTAGCAGGTCTTTTTGTGGTGGCCAAGAATTGGAAATTGAGGGGATGCCCATCAAGTGGGGAATGGCTGAACAAGTTAGAGGATATGAAAATAATGGAATACTACTCTTTCATAAGAAATGTTGAGCAGGTGGACTTCAGAAAAATCTGGAAAGATGTACATGAAGTGATTCAACTGATGCTGAGTGAAGTGAGCAGAACCAGGAGAACACTGTATACAGTAACGGCAGCATTGTGTGATGACTACCTTTAATAGATTTACTTTTTCTCAGAAATTCAAGGATCTAAAACAACTCCAAAGCTCATGAGGGAAAATGTTATCCATCTCCAGAAAAAGAACTTTGGAGTCTCAATGCAGATCAAAGCATACTATTTGCTCTCTTGCTCTCTTTTTCTATTGGCTCTCCCATTGGTTCTAATTCTTCTTTACAACATGACTAATGTGAAAATATATTTAATATGAATGTATATGTAGAACCTATATCAGATTGTATCCTGTCTTTGGGAGAGGGAGGAGAGGTTGAATAGAATATTTAGATCTCAAAATCTTATGAAAGTGAATGCTGAAAACTAAATATAAATTAATTAATTAGTTAAAATTTTAGAAAGGAAGATGGGATTTTAGCTAAGACTTGAAGGAATCTAGGATATCACACTAATTGCTTTAGGATAGTACATGGCTGAATATGTACTAATAGCTATTGTGTGACTATGACCATTATGAGTATAGAAACTGAAATGAACAGTATGAACATTGAATTCCTAGAATACTATATCTCACAAATGTGCCTAAAACCAAGTTGAATGCTGCCAGCTAAAGAAGTTCCCACATGAATTAAGTAATAAGTATATTGAGTTCATCATGTGATATACTCTGAAAATATGTGAAGTATTCACTAAATCAGAGATAAACTAACTCATAGAAGTTGCTTCATAGACCCCTATTCTTTTTGAAAGTATCCATGGAACTATTCATGATGTTGTATACTTGTAATCCCCACTACCAGGGATGCTGAGACTGAGAATACTTGAATTCTGACATTCTGTTCTTCTGTAGAACTAATGCCAATCAAATGTCTACACTAAGTCTTACATAAATATGAAAAGATCAAAGGGCTCCTAGACTACCTAAGAGGGATGACCTATTTCAAGTTAGAAAATTGGGAGCAAGATGAAGCTTCCACGCCAATAAGTATTGAATTGGTCCTGTTGTACTTCCAGCTTGTACAATATGGTGATAGGAAGAATTGTGCATGTGTGTGTATGTGTGTCTATCTGTCTGTGTATATACATGTGTAGAGAGAGAGAGATAAATACTCAATGGTGAATGGAAGAGCTCAGATACAGTGTTATCTAAAAGAACTTTGATCAACAGACTCATCAATAAATCCAGTACTCTATATGCATTGTATATAGTAGTGGTATGGAAGAATACTGGGAAATTCTAGTATAAAGATGATCAGACTCTGAACAATAAAACTATAGTAGACTGATACATTAAACCAAGAGTGGAAGGTGGTGACCTAAACAATTTTCTAAACAGTCAGGGATTTTCAGTATTAGATTTGTAGTATATATTAGCACATTTTGATAGCAGAGAAAAGACAAAGGGAAGGTAAATTGAATCTGCTTAGCTGGGTTTTACTACTTTGAATATATGTCACAATATGTCTTGGGAGGACCTGCCATTTTATGATAACTTGTAGAGAGTATAACTGGGGTGATAATCAAACCGCTGATTGATTTGCTGGAGTAGAGCATCTACAATGGACTGATATATACACCCTGACCATTTCTGAAGGACCTGAGCTTTACTGGGAGGATACAAGAAACTGTTGACTGGTACCTATCACAGGGGTTCTCCTGACAAATGACAGCTGAGAGTCAGAGAAATAGACTTTTGTTGGAGGAGCATCCCTTTTCTATGGTGAACTATGGAACTATGGAAATAGCTACATCTCTTTTTAGAGACCCTTTCCCCACACTTTATCATCTGGACCAGAATTCACCAGTATAAGTAGGGGTGAGTGGGGAGTGGAAGGGACACAGGGAATTTCTCTCCCCCCCATTCTTCCAATAAAAACGACAACTTACAGCAAAAGCACATAGCAGTAAAAGTCATGTGACTACCCAGGAGAGGATGAAACTTGGGTCTTTAGACCTTGCAAACCAAGCTTCCTTATTTTAACTTTCTATTTTATTTTTCATTGACTAATAATCCTGAAGAAAAAAAAAGCCTTGGGGGCTGCCTCAAAGACATTCTTGAGTTTATGAGTGCCTTAATTTTAGAGTTGGGCACCAACTGCCCAGAATGAGAAGATTTTAAGAATAGTGCATTTTTAGAAAAAGAGGACATTTGAGGAGTTCATTCTGCCCCTGAAGGGCTAAAGTCATGCAATGAGGGGAAAGTAGATACAAATCTTGATAACTCTGCATTACAATTGCTGTGAATTGCATAGTACTGTATTACAGGTCCACAGTGAATATGAAATATCTGTTCACAGTCCCCAAAATAATTTATTCATATTGTGTGACTTAAGTGATTTATGTTAATTATGTTTATAGCTGTTAAGTCCTTTGTGTCTTAAGCACTTACTAAGATAGAGGAAAAATTTAAATTTGTCTCATACATACTGTACAACCAGTGTGGGAATGTCACATGTTACTTTCATGCATTCATACCCTAGACATTAACTATAACTTGGCTTTATTTTACACATTTCCTGGGATTTGTACCATGGAGTGGTGGCAGAGCTAGAGCCAGAACCAGATTCCTTTTGGAATTAGGTCTCCAGGATCATTTTTGGTTTATATGAACTTAGAGCACTTTGTGTGAGGCACTTGGGTCACAGAGCAAATTTATACATGTATGTATGTGTGTGTGTGTGTATATATACATATATATACACACATATAATATGTTTGTGTATATATACATACATATAATATGTATGTATGTATATGTATTGTATGTATGTGTATACATATATATAATGTGTATGTGTGTGTGTGTATATATATATATATATATATATATATATATATATATATATATATATATATATATATATATTCTCCTCCAATAGAGCATGCAGTGATTAAGGACAAGGTCTAATTTTTGTCTCTACATCACTGGCTCCTAATATTGTGCCTGGCACTTAGCAGGTCCTTAATAAATACTAGTAGATTGATTGATATTGCCTTACCAGTTGAAGAAGTTAGGATTATAGGATCATAGATCTAGAATTAGAAAGGACCTCAGAAGCCATTTAATTCAGCTCCGTAATTTTATTTATGAGAAAAGAGGTTCACAAAGTTTGAGTGATTTGAACAAGATCACACAAATAATAAGACTCAGAAGCAAGATTTGGACCTAGGTCTTCTGACTATAAAGCCAATGTTTTCCCTCACTATGTCATGCTGCCTCCTAATATCCACGAACACAGGCTTAGGAAATGTTTGTTCTACTATCATAAAATGAATTAATGTCAAAGAATGCATAAGAATGTATGCCTCAATGAATAACCATCAATGAAGACTATATTCTCAGAAAAAAATGACCTATCTCTTATTTTTTTCTTAAATATCTATAACTGTACCTCTGGGAGAGGTATACATGTCAAAAAAGCTAAGGAACAATAAGTTTCCTTTCATGAGTTCATTTTTGCCTTCTAAGATGGATTAAAACAATAACATTTCCTTGCTGTTTCAGCATAGCTGCTATTATAATAGGAAAAACAAATATATTTGTCCTATTTATTTGTGAAAACATGAAAGCAAATTAATATAGTCACTTATTAAGATGTACACTTCATTGAAAGCTCCTCCCCTCCAATATTCCTTCCACATTAAAGGACATAATAGTCAAGATATACTATATGTTAATAATCCCCCACATCTTTATGGGTACTGATTTTTCACCCACCCACCCTTCTCACATCCTGACTCTCCATAATATTTGAGTAGTATATTTTTATATTGCCATGATACTTTATAATTATGTTAGGTGTTTTTTACAGGGATGAAATATCAGTTTCAAGTACTTAAATAACTGTCAAATTGTCATAACAGTGTCACTGTCTCATCATATTACCACGGTAAATTCACTTAAACTCTGTAGGTCATGTCTGTGTACATTTAGTGAAATCTAAAGCAACTGGAAACCTCTAAAAGGCCCATAACACATTGTTCCAGTTTCAGCCTTCTAGTAGATAGCCCACTACCTAGGGCACCTTCAAACCACAAACTCCTTTGGTCAACCTTGTGGCTACAACCTAACACTAAAAAGGGCCCTTCCTTGAGATCACAACTTTGCCCCATTCAGCTATTTCAGTTTTTTCTAATGTGTCACTGACACATTTTAAACATAATTAACAATTGAGAGAAACTATTATAATAGAAAGAACACCAGACAAATAATCAGAAATCTAGGTTCTAGGTCTAGATCTAAGAACGGAACTTTTAATCCAGAACTGAGTTTCTTTGTCTAGAAAGTGAAGGGACTGGTCAATAAAAACCCTAAATTTCTTTCTAGGAGTAACATCCACTTGTCAAAACTACTTCTTTTTAAGCCTACAGGCAATGTAATGGTCCCTAAGCTCTACCTGGTTTTTTCTCTTTGATTTTGGAGTGTGTATTTTAGATGAAATGTTTTATACTTGATAACAATCGCTCTGAGCCCCCAATTAGGGGAAAATGGTAACACTTAGACCTCCTCTTATTTTCATATCTATCTCTAGTAAATTCCTGGCATTCTGGTAGTTCAATTAAGTGGAAACAAAGACTAAATACTAAATAGTAACTATTTCTCTTTCACCCAGGAAGCCCAAGGGTCTTCCCTTCCCACTTTGATTTTTTTTTTTTTTTTAAAGGCTCATCCCTTGAGTAACTACTTAAAGAAGCCTGTTCTTTGAATGGGTGTATCTCACTAAAAGTGAGAATCTGATGAGACCTTAGCCTAAAATGGCCAGGGTCTCACATTGCATCCTGGGCCATCTCCAGTCGTCCTGTTAAATGTCTAGTCACTGGATCCAGATGACTCTAGGGAAGAAAGTGAGGCTGGTGACTATGTACAGCCCTCCCTCAGTCAAATCAAAGTCAACTGCAAGTTGCATCATTATCTCGATGTCACGATCCTCTTTGAGAATGAAGGACAAACACAACCTGTGAAGGAGTAGCAGCTCACTTTTTCTCTCCTCCATTCTGAGATAACTTCTCCTTTTTATGTAAAGTACCTGTGTTGTTATGATTTAGTCTCATGTGATAGCTTTGGTTGAATCATTGAGATAAACAGGCTCTTTTTATACCTAGTTCTGATTGTTTGGTTCAATTTTTTAAAAATTAGGTTTTGTGCCTAGTCAAAGCACCAGAGCCATATGGGGTAATTTTGACACCGGTCTTAAATCAGACAAAAGTTTTATGAGTTTTACAGACCATTCCTTAAGGCTCAGTTCAACTGCTACTTCTCATGAAAATATTAAGTCTTTAACCATTAATTCTCTCCTTTGAGCCATTACAGAACTTTGTACATCCCATATGCACTTATTTCTCTTAACTTTGCATTATGTTTGTGTATTTGATTTATTTTGCATACTAGATAAGGTTTCTAGTTCATACCTTACTTATCTTTGTAACTCCTAAGCATATAGCATAATGATTTCTACATATTAAGTATTTTATAAATTTCAATTAATAAATGAATAATTTCCTACCTGCATTTAATGCCTGTTTTTAATATATGATGAACCTCTGTTATTTTGATGCATTAAAGGTAAGGGTCACTCAAAGAGAAATAAGTACCTTATCAATATGAGTAGATTACATTATATTACGTACAAAGAATTGCATAGGAGAATCAACATAGAGAATTTCATCAGTGAAATATATTGCAAGAAAAAAAATGGACCAGTTGTACAGTGAGATTAAGAAATAACTGAAAGAATAATAATATAATGAGCAGAGCCAATATAGTGGATTAGGGGGAGACATCTAACTGAACTCTCCTTATATTCCTCCCCAAAGAACTTTAAATAATACCTCACATCAAATTTTGGAATTGTAGAGACACCAAAAAATTGGGGTGAGGTTTTTTTCAACCTTAGAAAACTTAAGAGGTAGTCAGGAAAAGTCTGTAGCATTGGGATGGAAATCTGGTGGAGGTCTATCCAGAGCCCACACACATAGCCATGTCAACAGCACAGATGGCAGCAATGACATTACCTTTGGGAGCTTTCATCCCAGAAATATTCTGGGCCACAGTTCCAGGGCAGAGAAGAGGACTGCTGGCCAGTCACAGGGAAAAGGAGTCCTGGCTATAGTTCCAAGGCAAAAACAGGTGTTAGTGCATGAGTTTCAGGGTTTCAGAGACACTTCCTTCATAAAAATCAGAGCATAGTCTAGGAACAGTAACATACCTCTTCCAGAATCACAGTGTTGGAAGCACCAAAAGTTGCAAGTCCCCAGAACTATATCTGAAGACAAAAGCATGAAGAAGTCTGAAGCTTAGAAAAGTGCATCCCCATAGATCATGTGAGCAGAGCCCAAATTTAACTCAAAGTTCAAAGTCAAGAAATAAACAGGAAAAAATGAGTGAACAACAACAAAAATAATTTGACCATAAAATGTTACTGCAGTGGCAAGGAAGACCAAAATACAAACTTAGAAGACAACAATGTGAAAAGAGCTACAAATAAAACCTCAAATAAGTGTTAATGGGACCCTAGCCCAAAAAGAATTTTTGGAAGAGTTATAGAAAGAGATAACAGTGGTAGTGAAAAAAATGGAAAAAAGAAATGAGAATGATACAAGAAATTATGAAAAGAAAATTAATATCTTGATAAGAGGCACAAAAAAGTATGAAGATAATAACAACTTAAAAATAGAGTTGTCCTAATAGTAAAAGAGGCACAAAAAATCACCGTAAAAAAAGAGCTCTTTTGTCCAATGGAATTTGTCCAATGGAAAAATGGGCACAAAAGCTCACTGAAGAAAATAATTTCTTAAATTTCTTAATAATTTCTTAAAAATTTGAATTCAGTGAGTCAAACCTAATGACTCAATGAAACACTAAGAAATGATAAAGTAAAAAGAATGAAAAAAGAGAGAAATGTGAAATATCTTACTGGAAAATCAGCTGACCCTGAAAATAGCTCAAGGAGAGATAATTTAAGAATTTTCTTCCTATATTTTGTATATCTTTTCCCATGCTATTGATTCTTTTTCATGATTCTCTTGCATTTCTCTCATTTATTTTCCCAATTTTTCTCCTACTTCTCTAATTTGCTTTATAAAATCCCTTTTAAGCTCTGCTAGGTATTCTTTGGGGGCCTGAAACCATATTACATTTTTTTGAGTCTTCATATGTAGCCATTTTGAAACTATCGTTCTCTTCTAAGTTTACGCCTCAATCCTTCCTGTCACCATAGTAACTTTCTATATTTTTTTTTTTGGACTTGGTGTTTTTATATGAGAACTAGGCTCTGATTGAGCACTGTCCCCAGTTTTTGTTTTTTGTTTTTTGTTTTTGTTTTGTTTTTCTGGTGCTCTGGGACTTACCACTAGCTTTCACTGGGCTTCAGGGATTACCTACTTGCTTTCACTGGAGCTTAGGCTTCCCTTCTGGCAGGTACTAGGCAATGAGGCTTCTCTGCTGGCCTCCCCTGGTGTGGGATTACTATGAAAGTAGTACATCTCGACTAGAAGGCCCCATGAGTGGGATCTCACTGTTGGTAAACCCCAGGGCAAGTGTTCACTACTGGTCAGCAATGGGTCAAGTCTTTACAGGTGGCTTGTGCTAGGTGTAGGGTTGCTTGGCTGGAACCTGGCTGACAGCACAGAATGCTCAGTTGTCTAGGGGGTTGCTGGTTTTCAGAAGGGCAGGTCCTCACTGGTTGAATTCCCCCAACTTGGAGCACTGTTTCAGGGTCCCTGCTGCTACTACTCCTGGACCTTGCTCTCCTCCCACCAAAATAAGACATGTTTTTCCTGCTATACTGTAAGCTGCTTCCCTGCTCCTTGGATCAATTCTGAGGTGGTTTTCTAGTTGTTTGAAGGGGAAATTGGGAGGGCTTCAGAGAGTTCCTTCCTCACTCCACCATCTTGGAACCAAAAGTCATAATTTAAGAATTTTTAAAATACCTAAAATCCAAGATCAAAGAAATAACATAGACATAAAAGTTCAAGGAATTATCAAGGAAAATTGCCCCAATACCTAAGAAACAGTAACAAAGAAATAAAAAATCCACAGGTCACCTCCTGAAAGAGATCCCAAAATGAAAACTCCCAGAAATATTACTCCAGGGGTCCTAGATCAAAGAAAAAATTCTTCAAGCAGTCAGAAAGAAACAATTCAAATATTATGGAGCTGCAGTCAGCATCACACAAGATTTAGCAGCTTCCATATTAAAAGGTCAGAGGGCTTGGAATATGTTTCAGAAGGCAAAGGAGCTAGTGTTACAACCAAGACTCACCCACCAAGCAAAACTGAATGGAATCCTTCATGGGGGAAATGGATATATAATGAAAATGAAAACTTTCAAACATTCCTGATGATAAGATCAGTGCTGAGCACAGTGGGTTGTTGTTTGTTTGTTTTACATCAACAGAAAACTCAAGAGAAACATAAAAAGGTAAACATGAAAGAGGAGTCATAAGGGACTCAAAGTTAAACTGTTTGCTTTCCTATATAGGAAGGTGATACATATAACTCCTAAGAACTTTATCATTATTACATAATTGTAAGGTATGAATGTGACATGATTATGTTGAAATAATTCCCAAAAAATAAGGCAGGAAGAGAGAAAGAGAGATGTGTTGGGAGAAGAGAGAACTGAGAGGTAAATAGCAGAAAGTCTTCTCACGTAAAAGAGGAATACAAGGAAGAGTTTGTATGATAGAAGGGGGAAATGAGGGAATAACAGGTAATGTTCAAGCCTCACACTCCTCAGAATTGGTTCAAGAGGGAAGAATGTATATATACATATATAGTACATATAGATACATACATACATGTATACATACACACATTAAGTTGCATATAGAAATATAGCTTACCCAGTAGGGAAATAGGAGAGGAAGGGGATGAGACATAGGGGAGATTGTAAAGGGGAGAATAGATTAAGGGAGGCAATGATTAGAAGCAAAAAAGACTTTTGAGGAGGGACAGAATAAAAGATCCAGAGAAGAAAAAGAAATGGAAAATAATGGAATGGAGGGAAATACACAGTTAGATTATATTTGTAACTGTGTAGGGGAATGGAATGAGTTTTCCCTTAAAAATGAAACAGATAGTAGAATGGATGAGAAACCTGAATCGAACAATATGTTGTTCATAAGAGAAACACTTGAAATAGAAAGACATACATAGTTAAAATAAAAGATGAGAGAAGAATCTAATATTCTTCAGCTAAAGTGAAAAAGGCAGAGGTGGCAATCATGATCTCAGACAAAGCAAAAGCAAAAATTTACCTACTGAAAAGAGATAATTAGGGAAGTTTCTTTGATAAAGACTTCATTTTTCAAATATACTGAATACAAAACTGTCAGAGTTTTAGAAATAAGACTCATTTCCCAATTGATAAATCATCACAGGATATGACTAGGAAGTTTTCAGAAAAAGAAATTAAAGTTATCTATAGTTATATGAAAAGTGCTCTAAATCACTTTATTAATTAAAGAAATGCAAATTAAAATAACTCTAAGGTACCACCTCACACCTTCCAGAAATGGCAAATCCTGGAGGAAATGAGGGGAAAATAAGTTCACTAAGAACTGCTGGTAGAATAGTGAAGTGGTCTAACGATTCTGGAAGACAATTTGGAATCATGTCCAATGGGGTATAAAACTATCCATGCCCTGTGATTCAGAAATACCACTACTAACTCTATAACCCAAAGAGATCAAAAAAAAGGAAAAGGATCTACATGTACAAAAATATTTATAGTAGATCTTTTTTGTTGTGGCAAAGAACTGTAAAGCAAGAGGATGCTCATCAGTTGGGGAATGGCTGAACAAGTTCTGTTATCTGATTGTGATTGAATGCTATTGTGGTATAAGAAATAATGAGCAGCATGCTTTCAGAAAAACCTGGAAAGATTTATATGAACTGATACTCATTGAAGTGAGAAAAATTGGAATATCATTGTGCACAGTAACAGCAGTGTTGTAATGATCAACTGTGAAAATCTTGGCTTCTCTGATCAATACAATGATTCAACATAATTCTAAAAGATTTATAATGAAAAATATGATATCCACATCCAAATGGAAAACTGACAAACTCTGAGTGAAAATCAAAGTATAATTTTATCACTTTATTTATTTTTCTTGCTTTAAAAATGCTTATATGGAAAAAATGCTTTGTCTGATTTCACACAGAACTTTTAATCATTTTGCTTGCCTTCTCAGTGGGTGAGGGAGACCATGGGAGGAAGGGAGAGAATTTGGAACTCAAGAATTCAGAAGAGGCCAAAATGGAAGAGTAACTGAAAGGACTTTCTAGTGTTCTCCCCACAAACCTAGCCAAATACCTCTAAAAAAATGACTCTAAACAAATTCTGGAGCTGCAGAACTAACAGGATGACAGAGTGGAGCAAATCTCCAGTGCAAGACAGCCTGGAAGGTTGTAGGGAGGGAAGTGTTTATCATACCATGCTGGGAGCAGAACACAATCCAGAGTGGGCTGCCCTGGCACAGATGGAACTAAGCAGGCCTTGGGGGACTGAATCTTGGGCACTTGTGGAGGTTTCCAGACTTCACAACCCCAAAACACCAGGGACAATTTGGAAGATCAGTGGAAAAAATCTGTGGGAGTAGAGTGGTTTGGCCCCAGCCCCAGGGCAGCAGAGGGGGTTGAAGAGTATGCTGGAAAGGAGAAAGCAGCAGCAGAGGCAGCCACTTTTTAGGCCCACTGATTGTGAGGCGAATCGATCAGCTAAAAGTACACCCCCACCCCTACTGAAACTACCTTGACAAAGAAGGGCAGCTAGGTGGTGCAGTTGAATAGAGCACCAGTGAAGGAGTCAGGAAGACCTCACTTCAAATCTCACCTCACACACTTGACACTCACTAGCTGTGTGACCTTGGGTAAGTCACTTAACCCCAATATCCTCATCGTGGGTCTTCTCCAGTCATTCTGATAAATATCTGGTCACTGGATTAAGATGGCTCTGGAGGAGAAGTGAGGCTGGTTAGCTACACTGCCCTCACTCACTCAAAATAAAGTCAAATGCAAGTCATGTCATTATTTCTCTGATGGCATTGTCTTCTTTAGCAACAAAGGATGAACACACACACACATACTACCTTGACAAAGAACTCAAAAGTCAAGTAAATAGCTGGGAAAATGAGCAAAAACTGGAAAAAGAATCAGACTATAGAATCCTACTTTGGTGACAAGGAAGACTAAACTATACAAACAGAAGACAACAAAGTGAAAGCTTCTCCATCCAAAGCCTCTAAGAAAAATACTAATTGGTCTCAGGCCATGGAAGATTTCAAAAAGGATTTTGAAAATCAAGCAAGCAAAGTACAGGAAAAATTGGGAAGAGAAATGAGAGCGATGCAAGAAAATCATGAAAAACAAGTCAGCTGCTTGATAAAGGAGACCCCAAAAATGCTGAAGAAAATAATACTTTAAAAAATAGACCAACCCAAATGGCAAAAGAGATCCAAAAAGCCAATGAGGAGAAGAATGTCCTAAGAAGCAGAATTTCCCCAGATGGAAAAAGAGGTACAAAAGCTCACTGAAGAAAATAATTCCTTAAAGATTAGAATGGAGCAAATGGAAGCTAATGACCTTATGAAAAATCAAGAAATTGTAAAACAAAGCAAAAAGAATGAAAAAAATAGCAGACAATGTGAAATATCTCATTGGAAAAACAACTGTCCTGGAAAATACATCCAAGAGAGACAATTTGTTGTTGTTATGTTTGTCCTTCATTCTCAAAGTGGACCATGACATCAAGATAATGACATGACTTGTAGTTTACTTTGATTTGAGTGAGGGAGGGCTGTGCAAAGTCATTAGTCTCACTTCCTCCCCTGGAGCCATCTGGATCCAGGGACCGGATATTCTTCAGGATGACTGGAGATGACCCAGGATGAAATGTGAGACCATGTCTCATCGGATTCTCACTTTGAGTGAAAAATTATTGGACTACCTGAAAGCCATGATCAAATAAAGAGCTAGACATCATCTTTCAGGAATTTATCAAGGAAAACTGCCCTGCTTTTGTAGAGCCAGTGGATAAAATAGATATTGAAAGAATCCACCAATTGCCAACTGAAAGGAATTCCAAAAAGCAAAACTCCTAGGAATACTGTAGCCAAATTTCAGAACTCCAAGATCAAGGAGAAAATATTGCAAACAGTTAGAAAGAAACAATTTGAGTATTGTGGAAACACAATCAGGATAAAACAAGATCTAGCAGCTTCTACACTGAGGGATCTAAGGGCTTGTAATATGATATTCCAGAGGTCAAAGGAGATAGGATTAAAAACAAGAATCATCTACCCAGCAAAACTGAGTATAATACTTCAGGGGGAAAAAAATGGTTATTCAGTGAACTAGAAGACTTTCAAGCATTCTTATTGAAATGGCCAGAGATGAATAGAAAATTTCACTTTCAGATTCAAGAATCAAGAGAAACATGAAAGGTTAACAGGAAAGAGAAATCATAAGGGTCTTACTAAACTTGAATGGTTTACATTCCTACATGGAAAGATCATATTTGTAAATATGGAGCATTCTCATAAAGATTTTATATAAATGAGAAGTAAAGTTCTGGATCTGTAGTTACTAATACCCCCTTAGTCTCCTTTTTTGGTAATAGTACCATTTATATTCCCTTCCCCCCATCATTTTGAAATTTTCCCTAAGATAGCTTAAAAATATCTAAGTGCTTCTTATAATTTTCCTGGCTGTATCATAAATTTCTTCAATATAAATTTGATTAGGTTCATCTGGTCTTTCCCACTTTCATCTTTTTAAAGCATTGCTGCTCTCTTACTCAGTAGTACTACATCAGATAATAAGTCCCAATTTTCAGAATTCCATGAATAATATTCATAAAAATAGATCACCACAGAAACACTTGCAGATCCATCCCATTTCATATCTTCTTTCTGTCTTCCCTCATGGTAACCAGTGAGTTAAACTTTGTTTCTGAGTCCTGGGCAAGATTTGTTAGCAGGGCTACAGTGAGTGAAACCTGAAGAGGAGATAGGTTATGACCAAGTATATGAAATAGTAGGCCTCAACATATTGCCATAATCTTTTTATCTTTGCTCTCAAACACATCCTCTCATGAATCTGGGGGAGAGGTGATAGTGGGAAGGAACAGGGTCACTTTTACACCAGGCAGCAGGCCTGTTCCCAAGCCATTGGAGGTGGAGTCACCTAGAGATTGTACCATGAATATACGTATGAAAGTAGAGATAGTCTGCCCCTCTTCCTCTGAGTTACAAGTGTCTACCAACAGAGAAGCCTCTAGGACAGCCTGGTTCTGACCTTCCTCTTTCCTTCAGAAGTTCTTCAAAGAAACAATTTAGGATGAGATGGAGTCAGTGTTGTGCAATAGAATGAGCACTGAACTTGAAATGATGAACTCTTAATCATGGAAACTGAGTTTAGACCCCACCTTTGTCATTTACCACCTTGTGACATTGGACAAGTCATTTAACTCTTCTAAGACCATTTTCTTACCTATAAAATGAGTATGTTGAGCTAGAAGACCTCTAAGCTCCCTCCCATCTTTAGATCTGATCCTGTAACACAACACAGCTAATCTGATGAAAGAGTAAGAAATGGAAAGTGGAATTACCTCCAAAAACCTCTAAAAGTGATAAGAGAAAACCTAACATGAGAAATGAGAAAAGAGCAAGAGGGAGTGCCTCTACAACTCTCCAAAGATGATCAGAAAGTTTGATGTGAGTAGTAGGGATACTGAAAAAGAGAAGAAGTAAATGTCTGTGAATTTTCTGGGAGCCAGACAGCCAGAGGTGGAAAAGCAGGAGTATAAATGAAGAGGTAAAGAAGGGAGTATTCCCAGGGCCACCTGAAGATATTCTGTCTATGGAGGGTAGATCTCTGAAATATGGATGTATAACAGCAGATTTCTCTAAGCCAGAGAAAGTCTACAGAGCCACAGCTGTGAAGGAATTGTAATGCTTAGGTTCCGGGAAAAATCCTTTTATAGGTCACCTGATTTAGAGATTAAAAAGGACACAACTGGTGCTGTTTGTTGGAGGAAAATCAAGTAATAGGGAATAGTAAAGGCATGTTGAGCAAGAGCCATGAGAAGAAACACTATACCTCACAGAAAAACATGGTAGGAGGAGAGTCCAGAAAGAATATTTTTCCTCTAGTTTTCATCTATGAATAGTTTTAAAATGATCTTGAATCCCTTAAGTTGTTATTTTTTTAGAAAAATGTCATCTGAATGATGACAGAGAGTAAAAGGAAACAAAATCTATTGAACAGCAACATGTCAAATATTAAAAATAACTTGACATTGATCATGTCTCTTTGATAAGTACAATATAAAATAATGGTCATGGTAACATGCTCTTTTGGGATCTCCTTTGCCCACCCAAAATTAAGGAATGAATTTAGTTAAGCATTTGGGATTTGATGCTTTTGTTCTGCGTCCTGATCAAGTTATCTGTGCAACTTGGGACTGTATTATGGTGGGATTATGCAAACCTATAGGAAGTTGGAGAGGTAAAGAGTATTAGAGGAAGACATAATCAGGGACTAGTGGAGATTATACCTGGAACATCAGTCATGGAACGATCATTTGGAACTAAAAACTAAGGATAAAGGCTGTCAGCTTCTGGCCTGAACGTCTCTCTGTATGCTAAGGAATGATGACTGCTGGGACATTCTCTCTCCAATGACTCCCTTTCTGTGTTTCTCTGTTTGCTGTGTCAAGTAAATCTTTACACTGTGTTCCCTGGTTACATTTTATATGTTGTCTTATTTTAACTCTTTTCACATAAAATATGTGAGGATGACCTTAAGTCTATGTATTTCATTGGGTATAATTTATAATTGTGCCAAATATGCTACTGTACATTTTAAAGGAGGGTTTAGCTTCACTGGGCACAAATAGCTAGAGCTTTCTTTTTCCAGTGTCAAGTAAGCTGTCCTTTTCTCCACTCTTTAATCACTAAACATTACCTTTGAGTGATATGTCAATTTTTATTTTATTTTATTTTGCAATATTTTATTCTAATTCCAACAACCCACTAAATTTCAGAACAGACAGAGCATCTTAAAATGGAGTCTGAGTCTTTATTTTCTCCCTAGAGAGAGCCTGTATCATAAATGGCATATGCAATCTTGATGCCTAAGGCTAAGCACTTCCATTCCATCACTCTCTTAACCCCAGTGTCAGGAGCTAAAAAGACAAAGAGAGAGGAAGAATAAAGGAGCTAGAGGAGCAAATATTATAATAGAAATGGTGATTTCAACTCTGTCCAGTTATGGAGAGTGAGGAAATCATAGATATCTAGACACCACAATAACATCTAGGGGTTAGACTAGTTTGAGTTATCAGTGATCATGCTAATGGTGCTTATGGTCTTGCAACATATTACCACCATGCTACATGGGCAGATGGTGAATACTGGGTTTTTTGACCTGATTTGTCCATAATAATAAAAATGTATTGTTAAATAAAGTCCAATACTGACTTTCCATTAACATGGTATATTGAGGATGCAGCAACATGGTATACTGGATGGAGTGCCAGGTCTGAAACCAGAAAGACTTATCTTCATGAGTTCAAATTCAGCCTCAGACACTAACTAGCTATGTGACCCTGAGCAAGTCATTTAACCCTGTTTGACTCAGTTTCTTCATCTATAAAATGAGCTGGAGAAGGAGACGACAAACCACTCCAGGATCTTTGCCAAGAGAACCCCAAATGGGGTCATTAAGAGTTGGACATGATTGAAAAATGACTGCAACAGCAACAAAAAATATATTGAAAATCTCCTTTATTTAGGGCCCCCAAAATCATTGTAGTTTAGTGCTGAGGTATAGCAGCTCACCCTGAATGTAGCCAGAACCAAATTAAAATGCATTGAAAATATTAAACAAAATAAATAAAAGTACAATAAAACAAAGATAACATTACATTTTTAAATGAAGTCAGTATTCTGCCCACTGGGATCCTTACATATAGTTTAGTGACCCCTTTCCTACTTGAGTTTGACACCACAGAGAATAAAGGGTTGCCAGCAGAGTCAGAAAGAGCTAGAGTCAAGCCTAGCCTCTGACACACACTACTTGAATAACCAGGCAATTCATTTAGTCTTCTAGGACCCCCAGGCAAATTTTCAAAACCATAATTTAGAGGAAAGTTATTGATCTGCAGCTTTGGACAATTTCTAAATTAAAGAGTTCCCTTTGTTAATTAAATCACAAATTTGGACCAAACACACAGACACACACAGACACAGACACACACACACACACACACACACACACACACACACACCAATCAGTCCTCATTTTTTCAGAATGTAAAGTAACTAACATCCAATGTCCAACATAGTACCTGGCACTTAATAAGTTATTATTGAATCGAACTGAATATATGGAATTCTAAATGAATAAAATATGCCTAAAGTACTTCAGTCAATCATTCTAATTCTATATTAAAGAATGCGTGTTCAATATATACTATATGTATAGTTCATGCATAGATATGTATATACTATACAACACAAGTTCTATGATACAAGTTTTTTCATTAATTACAATCTAATAAGGACAAATTTATATCTTAGTGTGTGGTGTGGATAGTATTTAGATTTTAAATAAATTCTCTCTCTTTTAAGCTATATTCTATAATTTGTACCTTCTGAAATTCAGCCAGGATGGATTCCTCCTTATTCTTGACATTCTGTAAATATTTTAGTTTAATGTGTGAACCTAAAAATTCACAATAAAATTTAGCATTGGCTGTTATGTCCAGAAGACCATAGCCATTATCTCCTCTCATAGACTCAAGCAAATAGTTCAAACTCCATTTTTAAAGGCATTAGCCACAGATTAGTTTGTATTACAACACTTCAGTGATTCTTCTACCATGTGATTTTCAAAAGGAAACAGAAAGCTAACCAAGACGAGCAAGGCAATTCAATTCTACACAACAAAACATTTTTTGGAAGTTTGGGATACAAAAAGGAATAAGTCAAGTCACTTCTCTTTAGGAACATATATTGGATGCAGAGAGAGCCCTTATAATATAAAGAAAAATAAGCAAATAATACTATAGGTAATAGGTAAATCCAAGGATGGGAATACTAAAAACTGGGAAGATCAGGAAATGCATTTCATGCCAGACTTCTGAGCTGAGGCTTAAAGGATATTAAGGATTTTAAGAAGTGGTTTTAGGAAGTAAAAATGGAGTTCTTAGGTGTCAGCTTGCAAAAAAGAACAGAGAAGGGAGTTTTCCTTCACAGAGATCAGAACCTGGACTTTGCAGCTCACTCCACTTTCCACCTTCATCTCTACCTGGTCTCATCTCCATAGAACTCCATAGAACCAGAAGCCCCCATGCCAAGGTACCATCTGGTGTCTCCAACTTCCCCCACATCCAATTTCCTCTTTTGTGTGGTGTTCCCTATTAGATTGTAAGCTCCTTGAGGGCAGGGCTGTCTTTATTTTTCTTGTGTGCCAGGCACATAGTAGGCACATAACAAATATTTATTGAATTTAATTGAGTTGGAGACATCAGGATTTTTGGCACCAAGACCACATACAGGAATAAATCTTCAAACCAGACTCAACGAGGAGTTAAACATACACTCCATGTGCAAAAATCTGCTGACATTTTATTATCCTCTACCACTGTGAAATACCCTATATCTTTCTGTGACATTGACAGTCTAATTACTTCAATATAGTCCACCTCTCACGACCACTGGTCCTGGATGCATCTTTTCTAACTATTCTGCCTTTCTTCCTCCTAGACTCACTCCCTACATACATATACACTAGGCCAGAAGGAAGAGAAAGACGATTCTTTGCTCCTTACTCTCCTTCCATTCTTTCCCTCTTGCCACCACCACTAAACAAATTTTCACTTTCTTAAGGTCCACTCCATCCACCTATCCAGATTCTTGTCATTATCAGCCATGCCATTCCCTCCCTTCCTCAAGTAGCTGACTAATTCATTCACAGTCTTCTTCCCTATCCCAACCCCTGCCTAATCATAGCTCCCCCAAACCTACCCTCTCAGCTGAGAATGTGGATGCATTGTTGTGCAGTTGTTTCAGTCATGTCTAAATCTTGGTGACTAACTCCATTTGGGGTTTTCTTGGCAAAAATAATGAAGTAGTTTGCCATTTCCTTCTCCAACTCATTTCATAGATGAGGTAACTGGGGCAGACAGAATTAAGTGACTTGCCCATGGTCATACAGCTGATAACTCTCTGAGACCAGATTTGAACTGAGGAAGATGGAGTCTTCCTGACTCCAGATTTAACACTATTTACTACAATACATAGCTACCCCACCTGAATGCATATTTCAGTGAAAGAAGAAAAAAAATGAGACTATTCGACAAGATCTCTTTCTTCTTTCCTTTTCCTTATCCCACATCACTCACTTGCCTTCTGCTAATTCTCTTCATTCAGCCCTGCCTCATGAGAAGCAGTGGCCCTTCTCTTTGCCAATACAGTCCCCTCCCTGACCTTTTTCAGCAGATTGCACCATCTACCTTCTGTATCTCTCACTAATCTTATATGCTCCCCCCCACATTGGCTGCTTCATTACTGCCTTTAAATATGCTCCAATAAACATCTTTCCTCCCCCATGATCACAAAAATCCTCATTTATTCCATCTCTTCCCTGCTGGTTATCATTCTCTATTTTTTCTACCTTTTCTGGTTAAACTCCTTGAGAAGGCAGATGCCAATGATCAATGCTTTCATCTCCTTTCCTCTCACTCCCTTCTTAATTCTTTGCAATCTGGCTTCTGTCTTCATCATTCAACCAAGACTGCTCTCTCCAAAGCTAACCATTAATTTCTTAATCACCAACTCCAATGGTCTTTTCTTAATCCTTGTTCTTCTTCACTTTTCTGCAGTTTTTGATACTGTCAGTCACCCTCTTCTTAATGCTTTCTAGGTTTTCTTAACAACTGCTATCTTGGAGATGGAGCCAAGATGGAGGAGTAAGGGGAACTACTCACCTAAGCTCTAAGACAAACTCCTTCAGATACCTCTAAAAAGAGTATCTGATCAAATTTTAGAGGTATAGAATCCAATAGGAAACAGACTGTGGCAGATTCACAGACCAGGACAGACTGGAAGGTCGATGGGAAGGATCTGTTCCCCAGGGGTGGAGGAGCATACATTGCACAGCACAGTGTCCCCACTGCAGCCAGGCCAAGAAGGAAAGCCCTGGGGTGGCCTCAGGGAGTGGCAGCATGGAAAAATGGTGGAGCGGCAGCCCAGGGTGGGAGACCATGAGAGCTGAGTGAGTGACAACTGCCAAGTCCCAGGTATCAGCCACAGCAGATCCTAAAACTATCAGCCTGCAAATTAAACATCTATAAGTCACCTGCTTGAACTTCTGGGAGCCAAAATGGCAGAATGATTGGTAAATGCTCTCTCCTCCTCCCCTTCTTGACCTTGAAAGAATCATAAAATATTTCCCCAGAAAAATCCTGAATCAGTAGGATCAGCAGAAGGGGCTAACAGTCTTGTACCCCTGAGGCTAGGAAAATCACTTAAGAATATTCCTCTTACTGTGGTGGAAGAACAGAGTTGTCCCAAACAGCCAGAGCTTGAGCAGGGTGTAGCTTAGAACTAAGAATCAGGAGTGCCTCAGCACTCCAGAGAAAATGGGAAGACAATACAGCAGCCAGGATCACCAAACATTGAGCTTGCCTTTGCTCCAGATCACCTAAGAAGATCTCCCATGACCAAACCACCTTCCCCCATACTTAACAAGCTAGCCCCAGGGCTAATACAGGGAAACACAAAACAAAAAGAAAAAAACACACCAGCCCTTTGCTTTCTTACATTAGCCATCTCAACACCAGGTTATCCAGCTTCTACCTGAAAGAACCATAGGCAACAATACACAAAGTGTCATCATCATGAGTAAGAAGAAGCAAAGCAAGAAGGAAAAGAACATAGAATCTTTCTATGGGGACAAGGACCAAAACACGAATATCAAAGAGGTCAGTATTGAGACTGTACTCCCATCTGAAATTTCAGAAGGGACTATGAAGTGCTCACATGCACAAAGAGCTCTCCTGGAACAGCTGAAGGAGAAAATAGAAGAAAAACTAGCCAATGAGTTTAAATGTATAAAAAAAAAATTCTATGAAGAGAAGAGCACTTTAAAAAGGAAAATTGAACAAATGAAAAAGGAAGCATAAAACATAACTGGGAAAATGGGACAAATGGAAAAGCAAGTAAAAAAACTAACTGGAGAAAATAATTCCTTAAAAGGAATGATTGTACAGATGGAAAAAGAGATGCAAAAGTTAACTGATGAAAACAATATGATAAAAATTAGAATTTGGCAAGTAGAACTCATGACTCTATGAGACATCAAGAATCAGTCAAACAAAATCTAAAGAATGAAAAGATAGAAGAAAATGTGAAATATCTAATTGGAAAAACAACTGACCTGGAAAATAGATCCAAGAGAGAAAAATTTAAGAATTTTTGGCCTACCAGAAAGCCATGATGAAAAAAAGAGTTTGGACAATATCTTTCAAGAAATCATCAAGGAAAACTGCCCTGAAGTGTTAGATCCAGAAGGCAAAATAGTCATGGAAAGAATTCATCATTCACTTCCCTAAAGGGATCCCCAATGAAAAACACTAAGAAATGTTGTTGCCAAATTCCAGAACTCTCAAGTGAAGGAGAAAATACTACAGGCAGTCAGAAAGAAACCATTCAAATATTGAGGAGTTATAGGCAGGATCATACAGGACCTTGCAGCTTCTACACTAAAAGATCAAAGGAATTGGAATATGATATTCTGTAAGCAAAGGAGCTAGAACTACAACCAAGGATCAATTATCCAGCAAAATTCAGCATAACATTTCAGGCAAGGAAATGAACATTCAACAAAATAAGGTATTTCCAGACCTTTCTGACCAAAAGGCCAGAACTCAATAGAAAATTCAATCTTCAAACACAGGTCTCAAGAGAGGCATAAAAAAGGTAAACAGAGGAAAAGAAAAACTTGTTACTCAATTTGGGCAATCTGTTTACCTCCCTATAAGGGAAGATAATATTTGTTAATCTTGAGAATTGTACATCTATTATGAAATACAAAAGGAGGGGAGGAGTCAAGATGATGGAGTAGAAAGACACATATACTCTAGCGCTTCCCCCACAGCCCACAAAACACCTGTAAACAATGACTCCCAAAAATTTTAGAGCAACAGAAGCCACAGAATAATAGAGTGAAAGAGATTTCCAGGCAAAGGTAACCTTCAAGGCCTATAGGAAAGGTCTATCCCATGGGACACTGAGCAGAGCAGAGCCTAGCCCTAGCCACAGGACATGAGGAGGAGCAGGACCTGAACAGGCCTCTGGAGCAGAATCCCTGGCAGGGAGGGTCTTAGATCCCACAACCCACAAGTGACAAAGAAAGCTTCAAAGGTCAGTAAGGGGGCTTTCCCAACTGGGCAAGAAGGGAGCAGGGTCAAGCCTAGCACTGGCCCCAGGCGGTGGAAGCAGCCTGAGTCCATTGTCCAGTCAGATCAGCTTAAAGCCTCTAGGGGAATTGAACAGGGGATCTGAACCTCAGCCCTCAGTGGTGGCCCCACCCCCACCAAAGCCCCTGGGGGAATTGAACAGCTCATCTGAATCTCAGTCCTGAGCTTCATCTTGGGGGGAGGAGAAACACTAGGAACCTGCTCTTGACAAAGGATTCAGAAGTCAAGTAACTGGCTGGGAAAATGCCCAGAAAAGGGGAAAAAATGAGACCATAGAAGGTTACTTTCTTGGTGAACAGGTATCTCCTTTTATCCTTTCAGATGAGGAAGAACAAGGCATACTGCCAGGAAAAGTCAAGACTTCTGCCTTCAGTACCACCAAAATGAATATGAAGTGGACTCAGACCATACAAGAGCTTGAAAAGTTAGTCAGCAACTTGCAAAAGGAGAACCAAAAAAATGCTGAGGAAAATAACACCTTTAAAAATAGACTAATTCAACTGGAAAAAGAGGTCCAAAAAGCCAATGAAGAGAAGAAGGCTTTAAAAAGCAGAATTAGCCAAATGGAAAAAGAGCTTCAAAAGCTCACTGAACAAAATAGTTCTTTAAAAACGAGAATGGAGTTCAGGGAAGCTAATGACTATACTATAAACCAAGAAGTTACAAAACAAAACCAACAAACTGAAAAAACAGAAGATAATGTGAAACATCTCATTGGAAAAACAACTGAAATATATATCCAGGAGAGATAATTTAAAAATTATGGGACTACCTAAAAGTCATGATTGAAAAAAGAGCCTACACCTTATCTTTCATGAAATTATCAAGGAAAACGGCCCTGATATTCTTGAACCAGATGGAAAAATAAATATTGAAAAAAATCTACTGATCACCTCCTGAAAGAGACCTGAAAAGAGAAACTCCTAGGAATATTGTGGCCAAATTTCACAGAGTTCCCAGGTCAAGGAGAAAATATTGCAAGTAGCTAGAAAGAAACAATTAGATTACTGTGGAAATATAATCAGGATAACACAAGATCTGGAAGGTTCTACATTAAGGGATCAAAGGGCTTGGAACAGGATATTCCAGAGTCAAATGAACTGGGATTAAAACCAAGAATCAACTACCCATCATAACTGAATATAATACTTCAATGGAAAAAATGATCATTCAGTGATATAGAGGATTTTCAAGCATTCATGATGAAAGACCAGAACTGAATAGAAAATTTGGCTTTCAGACAAAAGAATCAAGAGAAGCATGAAAAGGTAAACAGGAAAGAGAAATAATAAAGGACTTTCTAAAGCTGAACTGTTTACATTCCTACATGGAAAGATAATATTTGTAGCTCTTGAGACTTTTCTCAGTATTTAGGTAGGTGGAGGGATTATACACATACACACACATACACACACACAGAGTACAGATTGAGTTGAATCAGAAAAGATGATATCCATAAAAAAATTAAATTAAATTAAAGGGTGAGAGAGGAAAATATTGGGAGGAAAAAGGGAAAAATGGAATGGGGTAGACTGTCACTCATAAAAGAGATAATAAAAATCTTTTTCAATGGAGGAGAAAGGGGAGGAGGTGACAGGGGAAAAGTGCAGCTTGCTTTCTTCACATATGACTTAAGGAGGGAATAACATGCTCACTAAATTTGGTATGAAAATCTATTTTACACTAGAGGATAGTAAGGGAGAAGAGGACAAGTGGGGTGATGGAGATGATAGAAGGGAAGGCAAATGGGAGAAGGGAGTAACTAGAAGTAAACATTTTTTGGGAAGGGACAAGGTCAAATGAGAGAATAGAAAAAAATGAGGAGATAGGATTGGATGGAGGTCAATATAGTTAGTCTTACATAATATGACTACTATGGAAGTCTTTTGCAAAACAACACATATATAGTCTGTATTGAATTGCTTGCCTTCTCAGTGGGGATGGGTGGGGATGGAGGGAGGGAGGGAGAGAAGTTGGAATTCAAAGTATTGGAAAGCAGTGTTGAGAACTGTTATTGCATATAATTGGGAAATAAGAAATATAGGTAATGGGGTATAGAAATTTATCTTACCCTGCAATAAAAGAGAGATGATGGGAATAAGAGAAGAGTGAGGTGTGATAGAGAGGAGGGCACAGTGAGGGAAGGGGTAATCAGAATGCAAGGTGTTTGGAGTGGGGGGAGGGGAGAGATGGGGAGAAAATTTGGAACTCAAAATTTTGTGTAAATGAATGTCAAAATCTAAAAATAAATAAAACTATTATAAAAAAAATAAAAGGGATATATATAGATAGAGAGAACAGGTACAAAGTAAATAATATGATGATAAAAATGTGATTTAAACATGTGAAAGGATTGTAACAGGAGATGTGAAAAGGAGGAAGCAGAAAATGGTAAATTACATCACAGGAAGAAGTACAAAATGATATTATACTAGAGGGAAAGAGAGGAGGGAAATGTGTATTGTTTGAGAGGTACACTCATCTGATTTCATCCAAGGAAGAAACAACAAAATTAATTAAGTATATCGATCTAACTAGCTCTAAAGGCAGTAGGAGGGGAAGGGGGAAAGAAAGGGGAAGGGAGGCTAAAAGAGAAAGAAGAAGTAGGAAGGGTAAGGGGAATAAAATGAAGGTGGGCTGAAAGAAGGAAGGGAAGACTGCTGGAGCTGGTGGTCAAAAGTCAAAACTCTTATTGAGGAGGGGAAGGGAGATGAGAGAAATAAAGCACAAATGGTGGGAAAGAAGATGGAAGGAAAGACACAGATTGTAATCATAACTGTGAATGTGAATGGAATGAACTCTCCAACAAAACAGAGATGGATATCAGAATGGATTAAAAGCCATGATCCAACAATATATTGTTTACAAGAAACACATTTTAAACTGGGGGATACAGAGAGGGTAAATATAAAAGGCTGGAGCAGAATATATTGTGCTTCATCTGCTCTAAGAAAAGCAGGGGTAGCAATCCTAATCTCAGACAAAGCAAAAGCAGAAATAGATCTAATCAAAAGAGATAAGGAAGGAAACTATATCCTGCTAAAAGGCACCATGGACAATGAAACAAAATCATTACTAAACCTATATGCTCCAAGTGGTATAGCATCCAAATTCTGAGAGGAGTAGTTAAGGGAGATACATAAAGAAATAGACAGCAAAACCATACTAGTGGGGGACCTCAACCTCCCTCTCTCTGAACTTGATAAATCTATCCTTAAAATAAACAAGAAAGAAGTTAAGGAGGTGAATAAAACTCTGGAAAAGTTAGATATGATGGATCTCTGAAGAACATTGAATGGGGATAGAAAGGAAAATATTTTTTTCTCAGTGATATATGGCACATATATAAAAATTGACTATGTTCCAAGGCATTTACAATCCAGTGCAGAAATGCAGATAGGCAATACATAATGCAATAAAAATTACATATAATAAAAGGCCAGGGAACAATAAACCAAAAATTAATTGGAAACTAAATAATCTAATACTAAAGAAGGAGTGGGTTAAATAACAAATCATAGAAACAATCAATAAATTCATTCAAGAGAATGACAATAATGAGATAACCTACCAAATCCTATGGGATACTGCAAAAGCAGTTCTTAGGGGAAGTTTTATATCTTTGAATGCCTACATTAATAAAATAGAGAAAGAAAAGATCAATGACTTGGGCGTGTAGTTGAAAAGCTAGAAAAAAAAAACAAATTCAAAATCCCCCAATACCAAATTAGAAATACTGAAAACTAACAGAGAGATAAATAAAATTGAAATTAAGAAAACTATTGAACAAAGAAATAAAACTAATATTTGGTTTTATGAAAAAAATAATAAAATTCATAAACCTTTGGTCAATTTGATTAAAAAAAGAAAGAAGAAAACAAGATTACCAATATCAAAACTTAAAGGGGTGAACTCACCTTCAATGAGGAGGAAATTAACACTATAATTAGAAATCACTTTGCCCAACTTTATGCCCATAAATTCTATAATCTTAATAAGATACGTGAGTATTTTAAAAAATATAAATTGCCCAGGTTAATAGAACAGGAACTTGAATACTTAAACAACCCCATCTCAGGAAAAGAAATTGAACAAGCCATCAATGAACTCCCTAGGAAAAAATTCTCCAGGGCTGCATGGATTGACAGGTCAATTCTGTCAAATATTTAAAGAACAATTAATTCCAATACTATATAGACTATTTGGGAAAATTTGAGAAGGAGTCCTCCCAAATTCTTTTCATGATACAAATATTGTTTTGATACCTAAACCAGGAAGAACCAAAACAGAGAAAGAAATTATAGACCAATTTCTCTAATGAATGTAGATACAAAAATTTGAAATAAGATTTTTGAAAAGGAATGCAGCAAATTATCATGAGAATAATACATTATGATCAGCTAGGATTCCTACCAGGAATGGAGGGCTGGTCCAGTATTAGGAAAACCATTAGCATTATGGATCATATCAACAACAAAACTAACAGAAACAACATGATTATTTCAATAGATAGGGGAAAAGCTTTTGACAAAATACAAAACTCATTGCTACTAAAAACACTGGAGAGCATAGGAGTAAAGGGAACTTTCCATCAAATAATAAGCAGTATCTACCTAAAAGCTTCAGCAAGCATTATATGCAATGGAGATAAACTAGATGCATTTCCAGTAAGATCAGGGGTGAATCAAGGATGTCTATTATCAACACTATTGTTCAATATGGTACTAGAAATGATAGCTGTAGTAATTAGAGAAGATAAAGAAATGGAATTAGAATAGGCAAAGAAGAAACCAAGTTATCACTCTTTGCAGATGATATGATGATATACTTAGAGAATCCCAGAGATTCAAGTAAAAAATTAATTGAAATAATAAGCAAGTTTGGCAAAGTTGCAGGTTACAAAATAAACCCACGCAAATCTTCTGCATTTCTATATATTAGTAACAAAGCCCAACAACAAGAAATAAGAGAAATCCCATTTAAAGCTAAGGTAGACACTATAAAACATTTGGGAGTTTACCTGCCAAAACAAACCCAGGGACTATATGAACACAATTACAAAACACTTTTCTCACAAATAAAGTCAGATCCAAGTAAGTGGAAAAGCATCAGTTGCTCCCGGGTAGGCCAAGCCAAAATAATAAAAATGACAATTCTGCTTAAATTAATTTACTTATTTACTGCCATGCCAATCAAACTATCAGATAATTATTTTATAGAGCTAAAAAAAATAATATCAAAATCATCTGGAAGAACAAAAGGTCCAGAATATCAAGGGGACTAATGAAAAGAAATGCTGGGGAAGGTGGCCTAGTGCTGCCACACCTTAAATTGCATTATAAAGCGGCAGTTATCAAAACCATTTGGTACTGGCTAAGAAACAGAAGGGTAGACAAGTGCAATAGGCTAGATACTCAAGGCACAGTAGGCAATGAATATAGCAATCTACTGTTTTATAAACCTAAGGAACCCAGCTTCTGGGATAAGAACTCACTGTTTCACAAAAATTGCTGGGAAAACTGGATAACAATGTGGCAGAAACTAGGCATAGACCAATGCCTGACACTGTACACAAGAATGAAGTCCAAATGGTACATGATCTAGGTATAAAGATTGAGACTATGGATAAATTGGTGGAGCATGGAATAGTGTATTTATCAGATTTATGGAGAAGAGAAGAATTTTTGACCAAAGAAGAGATAGAAAGCATTATGAAGTGTAAGATGGATGATTTTGATTACATTAAAATGAAAAGTTTTTGCACAACCAAACCCAATGCAACCAAGATTCAGAGGGATGCAGAAAACTGGGAAAGAATTTTTGCAGCTCGTGTCTGGGGTAAAGGCCTCATTTCCAAAATATAGAGAGAACTGAGTCAAATGTACAAAAATATAAGTCATTCCCCAATTGATAAATGGTCAAAGGGTATGATTAGTTTTCAGAGCAAGAAATTAAAGATATCTATGGTTAAATGAAAAAATTCTCTAAATCACTATTGATTAGAGAGATGCAAAGCAAAACAACTCTGAGGTACCACATCACATCTATCAGATTAGGAAACATGACAGAACAGGAAGATGATAAGTGTTGCAGAAGCTGTGGGAGAGTTAGAACACTAATTCATTTTTGATGGAGCTGTGAGCTGATCCAACCACTCTGAAGAGCAATTTGGAACTCTGCTCAAAGGGCTACGAAAATGTGCATACCTTTTGACCCAGCAATATCGCTTCTAGAACTATATCCCCAAGAGATCATAAGAATGGGAAAGAGTCCCACATGTACAAAAATATTTATAGCAGCACTCTTTGTGGTGGTCAAAAGCTGGAAATCAAGGGGATGCCCATCAGTTGGGGAATGGCTGAATGAATTATGGTATATAAATGTAACGTATTGTGCTACAAGAAATGATGAACAGGAAGAATTCAGAGAGACCTGGAAAGACTTGTATGAACTGATGGTGAGTGAAAGGAGCAGAACTAGGAAAACTTTGTACGCAGCAACGACCACAGCGTGCAAGGATTTTTTCTGGTAGACTTAAAACTTCATTGCAGTGCAAGCACTTAAAAAATTCCCAGTGGTCTTTTAAGGCAAAATGCTTTCCACATCCAGAGAAAGAACTGTGTAATTCAATCGCAGAATGTAGCGGATCATTTTCTTTTGTATTACGTTTTGATTTGTTATATGATTTCTCTCATTCATTTTAATTCTTCTATACAACATGGTGGTGAAAATGTATTTAATGGGTATGTATGTAGAGAACCTCGGTAAAATAGTATGCTGTCCTGGGGAAGGAGGGAGTAGATGGGGGAGAGGAAAGGGGACGGAAGGAAAGAAAAAATCTAGGTTATATGGTCATGATTGTGGAACACTGAATATAAATAAAATAAAATAAAATAAAAAAGAAATGAGTGAAAGGAAAGGAAATGGTGACATTAATTATAAATGGCATTCTAAATGAATTTCAATTTGAAATGTTAGAGTGAGATAAATGGATATGGATAGATAAACAAGAGTTTTTTGAGGATAGAGGAGACATGGTTGCCTCCCAAGTTGTTGTTGTGTTTCCTTCATTTTTGAAGAGCACCATGTCATCAGAGAAATGGTTACATGACTTGCCCTTGACTTTGTTTTGAGTGAGTAAGGGCTATGCCTAGTCAGCAGCCCCACTTTTTCCTCCTGAGCCATCTGGATCCAGTGACCAGATATTCATCAGGATAACTGCAAATGCCCAGAATGCAATGGGAGATCTTGGCCTTTTAGGCTAAGGTCATTTCAGGTACACCTAAGAGTGAGGTAATGTCCATTCATTGTAAGAATCCAGTATTTTTTCCTGTTAGAATATAAGGCTCTTGAGAGTCATTGACTATTTTCAATTTTTTGTTTGTTTCTTAATGCTTAGCACAGTACTTGGCATAGCTTGACAGCTTAATAAATTCTTTTATTCATCCACTCATTTATTCATTTAGGGGTAGCTAGGTGGTGCAGTGGATACAGCACCAGTGCAGGAATCAGGAGGACCTCAGTTCAAATCTCGCCTCAGATACTTGACACTTACTAGCTGTGTGACCTTGGGTAAGTCACTTAACCCCAATATCCTCATCCTGGGTCATCTCCAGTCATCCTGATAAATATATGGTCACTGGATTAAGATGGCTCTGGAGGAGAAGTGAGGCTGGTGACCTGCACAACCCTCCCTCACTCAAAACAACGTCAGGTTCAAGTCATATCATTATTTCTCTGATGGCATAGTCTTCTTTGGAAAGGAAGGAAAGAAAGGATGAACACACACATTCACTCATTTATATATTCTTATAAAGAGAGCATAAGCAGGTAATCACTTTCTTAGTTTTTATCTCTAGTAGACCTGAATGGACCACATATTAAGTCAGGTCTTTTCTGGATATTTAAAGTGACAAATGAAAATGGCTAGAGATATTAGATGACCTGAGATTAACTGGATTAGCAAAAGAGCCAAAAGGCTTAGATTGTGGTTTCTGTATGTGACAATGGCAATAGACATTCAAGAGAGAATTTGTTCGTTATTGAACTCTGCAAGAGAATAATTCTGTTTTACCCGAGTGGCATAAAGTGCAACAAATGTCTCTTCATAACAGTCTTTTAGATCTCTAGCTTACAACAGTATGCATGTGGAGGAACAATTTATTCAAGGGCAAATGTAAGTATGAAACAACAGACTTTTGTTTTATTTGGGATTTTTATTGACTTCTTTTGTTGCTTTCTTTTAAGCCTGAAATGCCTCATGATCATTCATTTGAAACTCTTGAAAGGCCAGTATCCTAGAAACCTAGGAATTGCCACAGTACCTTTCATATTCAAGGATACTGTGCATCTTTATGGACACTGTATCAAAACAAATTAATTCACTCTCTTCTTCATGATCTCTACCCCAACACTGAAGCAGTAAAGTGAGTAGGGGCAAAATCATGGAACTCTTTGCCTAAAATTACCCAACTGATAGCTTGGCTAAGGCCCTAAATCATTTATATCAGGGGACTAAAAGAACCATTTAGAATGAGCTCTATTTTTTATGATCTTAGTTATTCTTTTTAATTGAGACATACCTATCTATTTATCTATCTATTATCTATCTAACTTTATTCATGATTTGCCATCTTATCAGAGCAGAGAGCTTATTTACCCATAACTTGTCATCTCCAAGCACTGTTTGAGACATTGAGAGGTTCAATGACCTTTGCCCATGGTCACCCAGCTAGTGTGTATCAAGCGTGTGACTTGAAGTCCAAGACTATTAGTCTAATATGAAACTATTCTGACCACTACTCCACACTTCCTCTCCTTGAATGGATACCACCTCTTAAAGGACTCCTAAGCTCGTAAAAATCTTGTACAATCCAAAAAGTAGGACTTGTTACTTCAGCATCAGGACCCTATCTTTACTGAGCCTTCTTTCAAATTCCTATTGTCTGTACTCCTTGATTTTCTTTTTCCAACCTGGTCAAGCATAAATTCTGTATAGCAGCATGATTTTTCTACATGAAGGGAAAGGTAACTCTGTACTCATTTTGAATAGCTGTGGTTTTGAGTGAAAATGCAATTTTGCTTTCCAATTTACTCCCTATCCTGAAACATCCAGGCAGTAACTCTTCTGCTTAGTGTCTGTTTAGTGTGTGTGTCATCTTTCTCTTTGATGCTGTGCTTCAATTGTGCCTTAAGAGCATATGAATCATATATATATACGTGTGGGTGAAATTTGTATGGTGTTCCTAGGTAGACCTTTCCATAAAAGATCTGTGGTTTATGGGATATCAGCCATAATCTTTACTGACTGCCAAAAGTTTTCTACTCTTTTGAACCTGAAATTGATAGAGGCAATACAAATTAGACTAAAGCGTGGAGGAAGAGGAGGAAATTTCATTATTTTGATTTGAGTTTCTTTAATATCATATTAAGATATTTTGTGGAATTGTGTCTTTAAATGTATCCTTAAATACTACCACAGAATTCAAGGGTTGGAAGGAAACTTAGCAGCCTACTAGTCCAATCTATACCACCAAAGAAATTTCTATTACAACTTATCCAGTAAGGGTTCATCTAGCAGCACCAGAGGTTCCCAAAATGGGAGATCCTGCCCCCTGGGGGTGCTGGAACAATCCAGTGGGGTGGTAATAGTTTTGGGTACAATTGTGGGGTTGAATAAAAATAAGGGGATGATAGAAGTGCAAGGAAAGAAGGGAACTTTTAAAATCTATTCATACATGTTTCATCTGTTATGTAAGAGTTAAAGTCATAGTGATCACATTATTTCCAAATATACACATAAAATGCACGTCATAACCCATCAGTAGTCAAATCCACTGACAGGTCTTAACAAGCAAGTGTTGACAAACAAGCATGTTGAGAATTGTAAGTGAAGATGCATCAGCCGGAATATATGTGTGCAATGACTTGTTTACAATAAAATACTATATGGTCACATGATGCAATATTGCATCATCAAGATTTCAATGCAGGAAAAAACATGAATTTGCAACAAATTATTCAATTTAAGATGCATTATTCAAAAAAAATCTTTTAAAACATTTTTTTTGAAATGATGCACATTTCAAAAAAGAAAAAATTTAAAGGGTTAAAGAAAGTAGCTTTCCAGTGGGGCACTGAGTAATATTTTAAAGGGGGCATAGGACATATAAGTTTGGGAAACTCTGATCTAGCCTTTGCTTCAGAGACTATTGAGAGGAAACTCACTACCCACAATGACAGCCCCATTAAACTTTTAGATAGCTTAACTTGTTATGAAGTTGTAATATTGCTTTTTGTTTGTCTGTTTTTGTTTTCCTTTAACATCAAGCTTAAATGTTGCTTCTTTGAAATCTGTTATTCCACATTCTACCTTCTTGTGAGAAATATCCTATATCTAATACTATTTCCATAAGGCACCTTCTTAAATATTTGAAAATAGCTTGCATGGTCCCCCATTTCTTCTCTTATCCAGATTGAGCATCACTATCTCCTTAAAGTTATTCTCATAGGACCATACATTACTCCAGTTATCCTCCACTGGACATTTTCCATCTTAGATCTGTCCTTCTTTAACTGAGGAATTCTGAATTGAAGACAATTCTGATACAGTCTGGCCAGAGCAGAATATGGAAATACGATTACCTCCTTATTGTTCAAAGTTAGGCTTTTCAATGCAGCCAAGATGACATTAGTTTTTGTTCCTGGCCACGTTAACTATTAATTCATCTTGTATTTGCAATCCACTAAATATCAAGTCTTTTCAGGTAACAGCTGCTATTTAATCATGCCACTCCCTTCTAATACATAAGTGGTTTGATTTTGAACCAAAGTGTAAGAGTTTATATTTATCTTTATGTAATTTTATCATATTAAATTCAACTCAGTATTCTAGCCTATGAAGATCTTTTTGGACCCTGCCATTTTCATCCAGTACATTAGCTATACCTCACAGGTAAGAACCTAATAAGTATGACATATTTGTCTTTATTCAAATCACTGATAACAGAGTACGGCCAAGCTCAGGTCCCTGTTGCATCCTACTAGAAGCGCAGTCTCTAGATCTCTTTGAGTTTAGTCATTTGACCATTTCCAGTTCAATCTAATAACTGTATTAGAAAGTAGTCTTCATTTGTCCATCTTTTACACAAGAATTTTATGAGCTATTTGATTAATTCTTTACAAAGATCTAGTTGCAATATCTGCAGCATTCTTTTGATCTGCTGTATTGTTAATGTATTTGTAATGGAATTAATGCATTTTAATGGAAAGGGAAGATCTTTCCCATCCAGTAATAGACCTATGTGACCTACCTAAGTCGCATGAGTCTGAGTCACATGAAACTTGTGGTGGGAGGAGCTCGCTGAATTGGTACAGCAGCAAGAGTGGAACAGGAAGAGGCAGAGCTGGAGCAGAACTGAGAGGAAGTTGGTCAGACTAGTCAGAGCTGGGAAGGACAGAGAAAGAAGGCAGCTGGGGCAGCAACTAGCATGAGTGGAAGAGCTTGTTTGTGATTTTGTTTAAGGGACCTGGCGTGTGGGAAGCCTGACAGAGGGAAGGCTTGGGGATGGTAGTGCCCTCTCATTGTTATTGTGTATAGATTTCTTTGTTACTATGATGGATTTAGTTTTCTGGTGCTGGGATTCGACTTTCTGATGTTTGAATAAATGTTTTGGTTCTGTTTCCATGTTATGAGTCTGTTGTACTTTGTGATTCTTAACTGTGCTGGCATATTTATAGTTACCGTAGGCACTGTGAATATTCCATTGGCCCTACATCTTCCAGTTTGGCAGCCCCATCCACAAAGGAAATTAGATTAGTCTGGCAGGGTCTCTTCTTGCTAGTTCTTTTCAAACACCACTTCATTTCACTTTCCCTGATAATCTATATAATGATTAATTTTAGAATTTTCCAATAAACTGAAGTCAAATTCACTGTCAATAAATAGGCAATAAATGTTTAAGTACCTACTAATAAATATTTATTTGTAAATAATTATCATAAGTATTTATACATTATATAAATATATATAAATTACATAGTAATATAACACTAAAATATGAATAATTGTTTATAAGTAATAATTTAATAAAAAAGCAATAATTAATAAATGTTTATTAAGTGCTAGGCACTGGTTTATATTTTGTTGAACAATTTTCTTCCTTTTTTAAAAACTCAGGGAAATATTTTTCTTTTCACCTACAATCATTCACATATCACTGACAGTGCATCGGCAATCATATTTATCAGCTCCTTCAGTACTCAGGCATGTAGTTCATCTGGTGTCCAGGTGATTTGAATGAATTAAGGAAAGATAGTAGTTCTTTCTATTATCCTATTACTTTATCTTTTCTATCAGTTTCCCTTTATCCAATGGTGTCCTGCCATTTCTAGTACAAGAGAAAACAGAAACAAACTAAAAATTGAACATCCCTACTTTCTTTTGATCAATTATCAAAATACCTTCCACTTAACTACTAATCCTTGCCTGTCTTCAGTCTCCTTCTTAGGCATGAAGGTAGAGAAGTAAATGGAGTGTTGGAGTCAAATGCTCCATTAAGATAGGGTCTGGAATTAAAAAACTTTGAGTTAAGATCTAGCCTCACCTACTAGCTGTATGACTCAGGGCAATTCATTTAACTTTTGTGTGTCTCAGTTTCCTCAAATGCAAAATGTATATAATAATAGCACACACATCCCAGGTTTGTTATGATGAAATGAGAAATGAGACAATAGCATAGTTTAGCATAGTTCCTGGCACAGAGGAATTGCTTAATAGGTGTTTCTTCCCTTCTGCTTCCCTTCTCCCATAAAGCTAAAGGAAAAGAAAAACCAGCTCTTATCTGTTTGTAGTTTTCCTTATGAGCTTCACTCTATTCTTATTCTGAACTCAGCACTCCTGCAAATTATCCTTACAAGATTATTCTATGCTCCTATATCCACCCTCCATTAACTGATCTTGTTTCCATCTTTTGTACTTAACTTTTTTTTAAACAAATCTAAATCTAATTTAACTATTTGGTGAGTGCCCTATGTATACCCATCAACCTCTTCAAACATTTTCCATTTTGTTTTTCATTTCCCTGAACTCAATTCTCTCTTTCAACAAATTATTTTGTTCAGTGAGCTTTTGAACCTTCTCCTCCATTTAGCTAATTCTGCTTTTTAAAACCTCCTTCTCCTTGTTGGCTTTTTGGACCTGTTTTTCCAATTGAGTTAGCTTCTTTTTAAAGCTGTTATTTTCCTCAGCATTTTTTTTTTGGTTCTCCTTTTGTAAGCTGCTAACTTGTTTTTTAAGGTCTTCTATTGCCTGAGCCCATTTTAAGTTCCCTTTGGAGGCAGAGGCCTTGACTTCCTCTGACAGTATGCCTTGTTCTTCCTCATCCGAAGGGATGGGGGGAGACACCTGTTCCCCAAGAAAGTAACCTTCTATGGTCTTATTATTTTTTCCCTTTTTTGGGCATTTTCCCAGCCAGTTACTTGACTTCTGAGTTTCCTCTCCACAACCACCTCACCTCCAGTTCTGCCCAGCCAGCTCTTGGGGGCTGAGATTCAAATGAGCTGCTCCCAAGCCTTAGGGGTTTTCAGGCTGGGGCAGAGCTGCTATTCAGTGTGAGATTAAGTTCAGCTGCTCAGGTGGGGGGAGGGCCGCAACACAGGGCTCAGTTCCCTCAGGGGGTTTCTGAGAGACCTTCAACAATGGCTGTGGGCTACTGCCTGCTTTGGGAGCCCCACCTGCTGCTGCCTCTACTGCTGCCTCCTGAGGGAGCCTGAGTTATGGGGACACCCCACTCCCCTCTTGGCCAGCCGAAAAGACCTTCTCACTGACCTTTGGCACCTGTGGGTTGAAGGACCTGTGCTGCAGCTGGAAATTCTGTCCCTCAAGTCTGCTCAGATCTGCTCCTCTCGGTGCAGCGTGGCCAAGGCAGGGCTGGGCTCTGCTCCGGGTCTGGTGCGCAACAGAACTTTCCCGTCAGTTTTCAGGTCTCTCTGAAACAGAAATCTCCTCCACTCCCTTGTTCTGTGGCTTCTGCTGCTCTAGAATTTGTTGAGAGTTCTTCTTTACACGTATTTTATGGGCTGTGGTGTAAGAGCTAAGCGTATGTGTATCTCTGCCATCTTGGCTCCTCCCATTTTGTTTTTCTCATAGAAATGATTTACCTTTATGTCTTCATAATTATATGTTTTGACAGTCTCTACCCTTCCTGTACTGAATTGTCCTTTCAGTTTAAGTCTACGAGCATCCTACCTCAGATTCCTTTGAATGCTTTACCATCTGTTTTCCCCAAATCTAAGTTATGACAGATTTTCCTTTTCATCTCTATTACCTGTAGGAGTGAGGCCACTTCCCTTGGTGTCCTGATAATTTTTTTTTTCCCCTAGCAGTCCATTTCCCTCCTAAGAGTACCCACTCAACTCATCTCTGAAACTCGACTATTGGGCTCAGCTGTCCTGATGGTTAAATTAGTAAGTGCAAAGTTCCCTAGTCTACTCTTTATATAGGAAACTTTATATAGTTTCACATCTATTATATAGATATGACATATTTCACATCTTATTCCCACATGTATCCTGGCTGCATAGATATTGTTTCTGCTCCTCACTCCCCATTTTTCTTTTCTTTTTTTGAGAGCAGTAGTCAGATATATACTACCATTGTTGCTGAAAAATGCATGACACTTGACTGTCTCATGGCTCTAGTCACTATCACTCAGACTACTAACACACATTTTCTGCCCTGGTCCATTCTCCTATATATGTTGTGCCCTCCTCTTAGAGAATCAGCTTCTTGACTGCTTCACTCTTGTAATGTGTATCCCTAGCAATTAGAAATAAACTTGGCACATAATAGATGCTTGAATGTATATTTATTCGTTCAGTAATATCCATACTTCATTTCTTTTACTTATCCCGTTTCCCTTGTGTCAATTAGATGCAACCAGACCCATATTCTAGTCATACGTTTAACACTCACCAAGTCTTGATGATACTTCCTTCATTGCTTCCTTCCTTCATTGCTTCCTTGAATTCCAGTTTCCCCTGCTTTACCTAAATGAGGAGTATTTATGTACAGAGTTTTGAGTTCATGGGTTTTTCATTACTGGGTTCTTTACTGTATTATGAACCTCTTGGTATCTCAAATGCTATTCTTCTTCCTAAATGGCAGCTATTCTCTAAGATACCTAGCTTGATGGATAGATACAGACAATTTCTTCCCTTCCACATCTTCTAAAACACCATTTTAAAGACCTTTTGATTAGATTTTCAAGACATTAGTGACATGCATTTATATCAGCCTGTGTTTGTTGTACTCTTTTAGTAGCCAGGAGCTTGTCATTCTGTTAATTTAAGCTGTAGTCCAGAAATCCAAGTCCCACTGTCAGAAACTATTTTTATTATCCAACTATTCACTTCCAAAATCATTTTTTCTCTTTTGTATCCCTTGCCCTCTATGGTCAGTAGTGAAGAAAACAAAGCCTGTGTCCTTGTGATCTTCATTTTCTCTACCTAGACTTTATAATGTTTGGCAATAATTCCTTGGCTTCTTGTGGCAGGATCATTTATCCCCACATGAAATAACAGTAGTAGATGATAGTTATTCATTTTTGTCAACTTTTTGGAAGTTCTCTTAGATACACATCCAGGGAAGAAACAAGTCTCTGTCATTATCAGATAAAGGAAAAGCTGCTGAAGTTCCTCCTTTTCACTGAGTCACCACCCACCAAAATCCTCTCCTTCTTTCTCTTGCTTTTCTGGATGATCCCTCCCTATATAAGTTTTATCATTCCAGGGGAAATGAGTAACTGTTTCCTCCTTAGGTCTTCTAACTCCCTCCTCTTCAGGAATATCTTCATTGTTTCTCAAGTCCAAGTGTACCATTATTCTTTACCTCCTCTGGGTATTGTTCCTTTATTCCCCATTACACGATTTGAACATTTGATATTTTCCCCATTGAAAACCCTTTTTTTAGGAACACTTTGACCCAGATAATGTTGATAAATGTCCATAGGCTCCATTTACCTTTCATCCTGAGATGGAGAGTTATTTGAATTTTAAATCTAGATATCATTTGGCTGTGGCTGAAATACAAATACCATAATTAAATTCAAGTCACCATAAAATTTACCTTACTATTAATAACAATTGTGATTATTAGTCTTTAAAAAAACAAAATTACTTATAGGGAATTTGCACTTCATCAATTAAGTATATCATTAAGTTAGCTTCATTGATTATCCTTTTAATTAAAAAAATAAAGCTCACTCACACCATTAAGTGATTCCACATTACAGAATAAGTAGCAACTCCTTAATGTGGTATTCGAGATTTTCTACACTCTGGCTCCAATTATCTTCTTATTTCCAACTTTTCCTCTCCATGCAATACATGTTCCAGTCAAACCAAGCTATTCATGGGCTTAATGCTAGATGAGACAGTAGGCATCACTTACTCCAGCCCTCTCATTTGAAATGTGAGGAAAGTGATGTCAAGAGAGGCGAAATCCTTTGACCAATTTCAATAGGTGTTCAACAGCAGAACCAAGATTTGAATCCCAGTCCTCTCTTTGTCATTAGCTATTTATTACTGTGAGCTCATCACTCAAATTATGTATTAACCTTCCATTCTACTCAAACTAGTCTGCTAATAATACCCTCAGTGTTCCCTGCATAGTTCAACTACAATGTCTGTTTATGCTCTCCTTTCTGCCTAGAAAATCATTTTTGTCTCCTTATGTTTGACTTAAGATCTATTCCTTTTTTATCACCTACTTGATCAGAAAAGACCTCTAGCTGCAAGATTTATTCTATAAACACAGAGAGAAATAGAGAGATGAAGAGAGAAAGAGAGAGAGAGAGAGAGAGAGAGAGAGAGAGAGAGAGAGAGATTTCAATGGTAATCTTTTATGTCAAATTTAAAACTTGATCTGTATAACTCCTTAAGACTTATCCTCCCAAGGACTCAGCTCTCAGTCTTTGGTGAAGTAGAACCCAGAGGTAACCCAGAACCACCCTCTCAGGGTCTTCCCATGCACCATTTCTCTGGCCATGACAGTTGTGGCCTTACCCAGGAGATGAGGGGAGGACCACTTGGAGAAATATGGCCTCTGATGGAAGAGCCTAGAAGACCCATGATGGATCAGAGGAATCTGCCCAAGAATGGGAAAAATGAAAGAGATCCCTGAGAATTGGGTGCCAGAGCAATGGAAGTGAGGGAGATGGAGGCCCAAAGTTTAGAGTCAAGGGAAATGGAGGGCAGAGGCATGGATGCAAGAAGAATGGAAACAAGAGACCCTGGTACCAGAGGTCCAATGCATGGGGACTCTAGGAACCTGGACCAATTCACCAGGTAGAAGGCAGGGTCTCAGGCAGGTCCTAGGCATGTGTATCACCAAGGAAATATTCACAGCACCAATGGCAACTATGAGTATGCTGGCATAGGTCTGAATCACAACATATATCAGACTCTCCATATAGAAGGCAGAAGAAGAACATTTATACAAACACCAGAAAGCCAAAACCAAGTATATACACTTTATCAGGCATTCCTACAAACAGATTCCTCTAAACAAATGCACTTCTCTCACTCACAGCCAGCTGCCTGCTTTCTCTGTCCTTCCCAGCTCTGACTAGCCTGATGAACTTCTCATCTTTGCTCCAGCTCGGCCTCTTCCTGTTCCACTCTTCTTGCTCTCCTGTTCAGCAAGCTCCTCCACCACAGGCTTCATGTGACTCAAACTCATGTGATTTAGGCTTCCATGTGACTTAAGAGTTTGCATAGGTCTATTAATGGATGGGAAAGATCTTCTCATTCTATTAAAAATGCATTAACAATACAGCATACTGGAATCTAGTCAGTAAGGCTAAGGTCAGCCTTGGGAATTTACTCCTTGACAGAATCAAGTTACTCCTCAGGATCACAAAAAGGTTTGCTTGATTATCCAAGAGCTCTAACTGACCAGAGATCAAATTGAGTAGCAGTAGAGTATTTTAATTTTAATGATTTTAAAGGAACAGATACAGAAATCTACTGGCACCCACTGAATGGTTTACAGAAATTCTGCATATCCACTTTTGTAGCATAGAAAAAGGTCTGAGATCTGAAGCATCTTTATCCCAACACTTGAATGAACTTAACTAGTGGTGGGCAGAGGACATCTGAAACCTCTACAAGAAGTAAAACAAACAAAAAACCCTAGTACTCCTAAATATTCAGTTTTATTCTGATAAATACACTTCTTTTTAGCTTAGCTCACTTCATTTTTTTGCTCCTTCATTCTCTGGGGAAGCCTTCCTTGATTACCTCAGCCCTCTGTTCTCTCTCCTATGTCACTTTTCACTGGTATTGATTGTTTGACAGATATGCTATTTTGTAGTATTAACTCTTACTAACATATCAGTTCTGTAACTCTAATAAACAGAAACAATCTGAGGTCCCTGACATCTTTGTATCTCCATTATCTACCAGAATACTTTGTATATAGACAATACTTAATGCATGGTAAAATGTATTACTTAAGATTGGAAGCAAGGATTAGAAAAAGTTAAAAAAAACACCCAAGTCCCCTCTGCCACATCTCCCTGTATGAAATTGAAGACAATAATGCCCTTGTCACAGAAAGAACTCCACAAGCCCACATTGCAAAACTTTCAGCACCATGACATAGGCTTAGCAATAAAGATTTTGGTTTCTCAACCATATCTGAATCATTATCCCTGCAGTTTCAGTTCTCTGACATCAGGCTTATAGTCAGAGCAGTCAAAAATAGTAAATTCAAGAGAATATTTGAATGGGCTACCAGACTGGTACAATTTTGTATTAAAAAAATGAATATTTTGAGGGGGCAGAACCAAGATGGTGGAATAGAAAGACAGATCAGTAGAAACTCCCTCCCATAGACCATAAAACACCTGTAAAAATGACTCTAAACAAACTCTAGGGCAACAGAAATCACAAAATGGCAGAGTGAGAGATTTCCTGCCCAAGACAGCCTAGAAGACTGACAGGAAAGGTCTATCACACTGGACTCAGAGTGGCATGCTGCCCAGCATTGGCTGTGCATTGAGGCACACATATGACCAGAGCAGGCTTCAGGGTGCCACCTGCACCAGCAGTTCCAAGATTGCTCAACCCACATATACCAAAGACAGTTTTAAAGGTCAGTGAGAGAGGTTTTTTACCTGAGTGAGAAGGGAACACAGTCTGGCCCTGTCAGCAGCAGACACTGAAATGGCAGTGTCCATTTTTGGAGCCCTTGTTTTAAAGATCCTGGAGGAACTGAGCAGCCGATCTGGGACTCAACCCTGAGTGGTTGTCTGGGGTGAGGAGGAACACTGGCTGGTTGAGCTGGTAGAGGCCCTGGAGAAGGAATCCTACTCACAGACTAGAGCATAGGCCAGGAGAGGAGTAAACTTCTCCCCTTTGGAGGAACTGAGAACTTACAGGTCCCTAGAGTAAACACTCCTCTTGAAAAAGGACTCAAAAGGCAAGTAACTGGCTAGGAAAATGCCCAAAACACAGGAAAAAAAATAAGACTATACAAGGCTACTTTCTTGGTGAACGGATATTTTCTTCCATCTTTTTGGATGAGAAAGAACAATGCATACCATCAGAGAAAGATGTACAAATCAAGGCTTCTGCATCCAAAACTTCCAAAATAATTAAGCAATGGTCTCAGGACATGAAAGAACTCAAAAAAGATTTTGAATATCAAGTAAGAGAGGTGGAGGAAAAACTGGGAAGAGAAATGAAAACAATGCAAGAAAATCATGAAAAGGGAGTTTACATCTTGCTAAAGGAAACATAAAAAAAAATGCTGAAGAAAAGAACACCTTTAAAAATTGGCTAACTAAATTGGAAAAAGAGGTCCAAAAACCAATGAGGAGAAGAATGCTTTTAAAAGCAGAATTAGCCAAATGGAAAAGGAGGCTCAAAAGTTCACTGAAGAAAATAGTTCTTTAAAAATTAGAATGCAGAAGATGGAAGCTAACAACTTTATGATAAACCAAGAAATTACAAAACAAAACCAAAAGAATAAAAAAAAATAGAAGATAATGTGAAATATCTCATTGTAAAAACAGCTGACCTGGAAAATAGATCCAGGAGAGACAATTTAAAAATTAGAGAACTACTTAAATCCATGATCAAAAAGAGAGCCTAGACATCATCATTCATGAAATTATCAAAGAAAACTGCCCTGATGTACTAGAACCAGAGAGTAAAATAAATATTGAAGAAATCCACCAATTACCTCCTGAAAGAGATCCAAAAAGAGAAACTCCTAGGAATATTGTAGCCAAATTCTTGAATTCCCAGGTCAAGTAGAAAATATTGCAACAGCTAGAAGGAAACAATTCGAGTATTGTGGAAATAAAATCAAGATTACACAAGATCTAGCAGCTTCTACATTAATGGATCGAAGGGCCTAGAATATGATATTCTAGAAGTCAAAGGAACTAGGATTAAAACCAAGAATCACCTACCCAGCAAAACTGAGTATAATACTTCAGGGGAAAAATGGCCATTCAATGAAATAGAGGACTTTGAGGCATTCTTGAAGAAAAGACAAGAGCTGAATAGGAAAACTGACTTTCAAACCCAAGAATCAAGAGAAGCATGAAAAGGTAAAAAGGAAAGAGAAATCATAAAGGACTTACTGAAGTTGAACTGTCCACATTCCTACATGGAAAGATAGTATTTGTAACTTTTGAAACTTTTCTCAGTATTTTGGTAGTTGGAGGGATTATACACACACACACACACACACACACACACACACACACACGCACATGTATATATATAGGCAGAGAGTACAGGGTGAGTTGAATAGGAAAGGATGATATCTACAAAAATTAAAATTAAAGTGTGAGTGAGTAATATATTGGGAGAAGAAAAGGAGAAATGGAATGGGGCAAATTACCTCATAAAAGAGGCAAGAAAAAGCTTTTTCAATGGAAGGGAAAAGGAGAGAGCAAAAAAGTGAAGCTTACTCTGATCATATTTGGCTTCAGGAGAGAATAACGTGCACACTCAATTTGATATGAAAATCTATTTTACACTACAGGAAAGTAGGAGAGAAGGAGATAAGTGGGGTGGGGGAGATGATAGAAGAGAGGGCAAATGGGAGCAGGGAATAATTAGAAGTAAACACTTTGGGGAGGAACAAGGTCAAAAGAGAGAATAGAATAAATGGGGGACAGGATAGGATGGAGGGAAATAAAGTTAGTGTCACACAATATAACTATTATGGAAGTCTTTTGCAAAGCTACACATATGTAGGCTATATTGAATTGCTTGCCTTCTCAGTAGGGATGGGTGCAGTGGGAGGAAGGGGAAAAAGTTGGAACTCAAAGTTTTAGAAACGAATATTGAGAATTGTTTTTGCATACAACTAGGAAATAAGAAAATAAGAAATACAGGTATGGAAATCTATTTTACCCTACAAAAAAAGAGAGAAGATGGGGATAAGGGAAGGGAGGGATGTGATAGAAGGGGAGGCAGATTGGGGGAAGGGGTAATCAGAATGCATGCATTTTGGGGTGGGGTAGGGGAGAGATGGAAAGAAAATTTGGAACTCAAAATTTTGTGGAAATGAGTGTTGAAAACTAAAAAATAATAAATAAACATAAATATTGAGTTTTTTCTCAAAAAATGAATGTCTTGAAAATAATGGATGCTCAATAAATATTTGTTGCATAAATAAATGAGCTTATCTATTTATTAGCATAATTCAGAAAGAAGAAAGAAAACCATAAAAGTTGAAACAAAATATATTCTCGTATACTCTTCTATCTGCTTTCTGTTTTCAATGCAAACAATCTAATGCATGGTCTTATTATGAAACCTGTAGAAAGCTTTCTTTTCTATAGCTATAGACACTTTTCTTAACTGGATCTCAATGCCTGACAACTACTTTCACAGCTCATTTCTCAGCTGGGGGAGTCATTCACTGACTTCTTTCTGAGTTAGTCAGAAAAGAGTCTTTCACTTTACTTTCTAACTTTCCTTCTCCTTTAAAAAGGTCTGAGCCTACTCCTCCAGTTCCTTTTGAGAATCTTCTTTTCTTCATAAAAACCATAAGAAGATGCAACCACATTGTGGGCACTCCCCTACGGGAAAATCAAAATTCCTCATCTCCCACAACCAATTAGGAGAATGTATCTGGTCACTTAAAAAGAAATCATAATGTCCAACTTTCCATCTGCTCTCACAGTTAAACAGAAGTCTGTTTAACTTAATCTCTATACAATAGCTTTCTGGCTTCAGTGTTGCCTTACCTCAAAATCTAAGGATTTTAAAAGAAATATCAAACACAGCAGGGGAAAAAAGTAACGTTTTAAATAGTTCCATTATACATATACATATATTATTTCATTTATTCTCACAACAGCTATAGAACAGAGGAATGACTAATATTTCAGAATCCTGAGCAATTAACAATAATATTTACAGAGCCCCCAGGTATGGTCACATTTTACCAAATGCCTTAGTACAAAGAGACTGTAAGCTTTGCCCAGAGCCAGAAAGTTATTTGTCAAGTCAGGATCAGGCTTCCTAAATCTTTAGTCACAAATGCTCCAGAGCTCATAGTAATAAATATCAATTTCTAAAGTGCATATAAATTTTTAAATTATCTTTTATTTTCAGAAAATGAAGCTACTGAAAAATCAATGTTGCATAGTAAAAAAGAGTGTTGAATCCATACCTGACAAAGATTTGGCTTCATATTCTAGCTCTGACACTTAATTGTATGCCATGGATTAACAAGATATTTTACCACTCCATAACCCCCTCTCCTCATATATAAAATGGAGATAACATTATCTACTCTGCATAATTACAATAAAATAAGATTATAGCCTTAGACCTAGAAGATATCTCAGAGGTTTTCTAGTTCAGTTACCTCACTTTATAGATGAAGAAATGAGGACCACTGATTTTAGGTCATTTGCTCAAGACCATAAAGGTAGTAAGTGTCCAAAGTGAAAGTTAAACCCCTTTGATGACAGGTTCAGTGTGTTCTCCTCTGGATCATGCTGCTGCCCAAGACTACTGTGAGGAGAGTGCTTTTTAAATGTAAAAATATATATCTAAATATGATTTATTACTACTGACAGTGAATTGTAGTGTGAACATGAAAAGGCCAACAAGTCCACTAAGCAATGAATAGTCTTTTTCCCCACTGAGCAAACATGGAAAATGTGAGAGGGGATAAACTCTCCTTTAATTAGTATGGACTTTGGAACTAGGGTTATAAATGACTGGCCACACAATCTCTAACCTGGAAGGAGCTTCAGTGATCAGATTCTCTAGCCTCCTGCTGAATAGGAATCCCTTCCACTATATCCTTAATTAGTTATCCTTGTTGCTGTGTGTGTCCTTCATTGCCAAAGATCATGCCATCCTCTGATGACATGACTTGCACTTGATTTTGTTTTGAGTGAGAGAGGGCTATGCAAGGTCACCAGCCTCACTTTCTCCTCCTGAGCCATCTGGATCCAGTGACCAGATATTCATCAGGATGACTGGAGATGACCCAGGATGCAATGGGAGACCTTTGCCCCTTTAGACCAAGGCCTATTCAGGTACTCATTTAGGGTGAAGTAATACCTATTCAGTGAATAGGCCTGTTTAAGAAGCAGTCAGGGGATGGTTCCTTTAATGAGCCAAAGTAGATAGAGTGTCAGGCTTGAAGTCAAGAAGATATATATATATATATATATATATATATATATATATATATATATATATATATATATATATATACACACATATTCATATATATGTAACTGTACACACACACATATATATATATATACACATATATATATGTAACTGTACACACACACACACACACACATATATATATATATATATATATATATATATATATATATATACACATATATTTAAAAATAGATCAGTTAGTGAATGACTTAGCTATTCTCAGCAATACAATAATCCAAGACAAAGACAAAGGACTCATGGTGAAAAATGCTGTTTGCTTCCAGAGAAAGAATTGATATTGTCTGAATACAGACTGAAACATATTTTTTTTTTGTCCTTTCTTTTTGTTTCTCTCTTTCATTTAAGTCTTCCTGTACAGATGACTAACATGGAAATATTTTACATAATTGTATATCCTATATCGGATTGCTTATTGTCTCAGGGAGGGGAGAGGGGAAAGAGAGATTTAGAATTTGGAATTCAAAACTTTTTAAAATTTTTTTAAAAATTATTTTAGCATGTAATTGGGGAAAATAAAATATTATTTTTAAAAGATAACAAAGTCAGTTTGGGACATATTGAATTGAAGAAAAACAGGACATTCCATTTGAGATGTCCAATAACCAGTTGAAAATGCAAGAGTGAAGGTGATTAGTGAGATTAGGTCTTGGATAAATGGAATCAAGAATAATCAGAAAAGAGTTGATAATTAGTTTATTATATTCATGTATATACATTTAATTTGATGTGTAATCTCAATAGTGTATGTAGCCATTGTACTGGTACAGAGTGCAACCCCTCTAAGTCTTTATTGCCATCCAACTACAGGATCTACCTAATGATTTTTGAATCCTTACACTGATTCTTTCAGAGCTGTGAAGGTCCCAATATTGCATTTGGACTGCCCATATGTTATCCTTCAATCATCTTAATGGGGCAACCTACTTTGCTTTCCAGTCACATGTTTTATTAAGGATGTTTCTGACACCAAAATGAGCTATAAACAACTTATAACTACCATATGAATTTCCATTGGTATTTATACTTCTGAGACTGATATTTTATATTCATAGCCATATTACTTTTAAAAATGCCAATATTAAATGGGCTTACATAGCAAGCAACTTGCTGTCACCTAAAAGGGCTGCAAAGTTTTCTAAATGTTATCTAACTTTTAAATTCCTCCTGTTCACTTTTTGCAGAACTCAGAGACCAACTTCAGTACCTATTCATGACATACTGATAAACTAAAAGAACAGACTGACCATCCAACTGTTTGCTGTCATCTGGGCCAAAGGTGTCAGACATGCTTTGGAGCCCAAACCAGATTAAAACATAATTGGAAAATAATTAACAAAATAAATAAAAATTCAGTAAAACATAGAAAACATTTTAAAACTAATTAAAATGCAGCCTATGTGGATCCTTATGTATGGATCAGTGGCTCCTGTTTCTGTTTGAGTTCCATACCACTTCTCTGGGCAATATATGTTTTTCATCTACTTTGTTCTGGTGGTGTATCTAGTTAGGCTTATTTTTTTTTCAAATGATTTCATATGAAAATAGGAGGCTTTAGAAAATCTCATAAATGATAGAGGATTCTTCTGTTTGGACCATACAGAACTTCCTCCATGGCACTGGTGAACATTGTCAGCAACATCTCCTTTTAAAGTTTTGCTGGGAGTTAATATTGAGCAGATCTTTGAATGGGATTTTATCTTTATGGTTACCTCTGAAATAAAATTCTATATGAACATACCAAAGATATAAGTGACCCCATAAATGAGGAGAACGTCTAAGGCTATATTTGTTTTAGCTACTTAAAAGATTATTTGAAAGCAACAAACCAATTCACACAAGTAGTAAGCGGCAGGGTTAGGACTAGACCCCCTTCTCTTAAGTCACTGCTTGATCTCTTCTCTTTCATTTTAGGCAACTGAATTGTGGGAAGAAATATCTAGTATACCAGAGGAAAGATATATTAAGGGAAGAAGTTGAATTTGGAAGGATGTCAAGGTAGCATTAATGTTACAATAGTGAAAGTATGGGAAAGGGAAAAAAGAATACAGAGGTGAAAGTAATTAATCAGCCTATGAAAAACTATTTTTTTTTATTTTAAAAGCAAGTGGGTGCTAGTAAAATGAGTCAAAGAGAAAAATGACATGAGCTGAGTGGGAAAGAAATGTGTTTATCAGAGGAAAGTTTTGAATACCTAGGAGGATGATCCTTAAGGAGTTACAAAAAATGAAATTTTATCATTCAAGACAAGAGATCTCTAATTTTCAAAGAAGTTTGTTATAGAATGAGGTGTGATCATTAGTTTATTTGAGGTCACCTCAAATCAGGTAACCCATGTGGGAGGACAACCAGAGAAGAAGCTAGGGTCAGTGCCCACAGGTCACCATTCATACACAGAAAAACAGCAATTTCATATCCTCAGATTCAAGATACCTTCTTTGAAAAGCCTGTAACTCAAGTGGTTATTAAGATTGAAATAATAAAGTCACAGAACAGAAATTGTTAAAGTTCTTCAAGACTAGCAAGGACTAAAGTGAGTATACATTAACAATTGAAGTATAATTTGAAAAGTCTTTGTCTGACAGCTATATTAATTTAAATTCATAATTTACATACTGTAACAATTTAAAACAATGTCTTACAAATAAAGAGTACGTCAAGTACTCTGTTTTTCTACCACAGCCTTCAGTCCTTCATTGTATCTCTAACACTCCTAGTACAGCTCAAATGCCAAAGCCAAACAGTTTAAAGGTTGAAAATTATGTATCTGAAGTTACCAGAATTGCGTAAGGATTTTACCTCTGGCTTTGTTACTCCAAGCAAGGAGACTATGTCCCCTCCAAGGAAGTAAACAGGAGGCACCATATAGCAGCTATTGTTCTAGTAACCCATTGATAGAGGACAAGAGAGTGATAGGTTAAATCTGAATATTTATTTTCTTACTGAATTAATAATTAACAGAACCAATAAGGAATATATTGCCATAAAATTAATTCTTTACTCTTGAGAGCCAGTATTAAGATTTGTGCCCTTCTTAAAGGCAATAACCTCATTGAAAAAGGGTTAATTGTTTAATAGTTTTATCATGAAAATCAATGCAAATCTTAAGATGCACTATAGTTACCTGGTAATTTCTAAGTAGGCCTAACTTCGTGAACCATTAAAATTAAACTTGATGAACCAAATCTTAGCATCTGGGATGTCATCTTATATATGCTTCAGTGATTCTGTGAGCAGAATGAAAGTCTTCCTCTAATTTTTCTTTTGCAAGATGTTTCATTCCCCATACGATGGATATTCTGTTTTTTACAGGTATGCTCCCACATACAAACCTCATTTCATAACACTTCCATACTTTTATGCATCTGTTTTCTCTTTTATGTGAATATTTCTATCCATAATTCAGATAGCAATTAGCCAGATCTTCTTATCCTAGGTAACTAATCCATATCCTCTCATAAAGCCTCCATTGGGTATCTACCCATTATACTAATAGAAAGGGTGGAGGTTGGTGGTTGCTTCCAGTATTTCTCTTGATGTAATGGAGTAATGGAGGCTGTTCATTGGCTAGTCAGTCACTAAATGACTGTCATGCATCATTTTCCCATTATACATCTCTCCGGTAATATCTTCTATGAACTTCTGGACAATTCTTTGTTCATAATATGATTCAGGGTACTTATAACCACTGGGTGACCTGAAACCTGTATTCTTTGCATGTTGTATTATGCCAACATTTTTCACAATGCAGAAACATAAGAAAAATAGTGATACTAAAAAGACTAGCTCTATTTTAGGAAGAAACTGGGATCACTAAAAGTACTGCCATACTACCCAGCCTTCCAAATACATTTTAAATGATCTCTCTCTGCAACTACAACCCTAGTTCTACAAACCCAGGGTGTCATCTGATTTCTTTCCATTCCTACACCAGAATGTATTGTAATCTCTCTTCACTCTTCAGAAGGACCATTTCTATACCATGGGAGAGGAAATTAGACAGTCATTCACAGTGGTAGCTCAGTTCACTAGTAAAGGCGTTGGTCTATATTAGTCACTGTTCCTCAAACCATCATGAAGCCCCTTAGCTACTCTGTGAACTAGCTTCTTATATACTTCTTTCAAGTTTGTCAGGAATGTAATAAAGTACCAATCTATTTCTCTGATACTTATAGATAAAAGAGAAGGATCTCTATATATTGTACTCCACCAGAATAAGGTAAAGCTTACCTAGAAGACCAACTGTGACAGCCATATCTTTCATTTTCTATGTCTTTGTCCTAGTGCTGATTTTGAAAACTCTTATTTACATTTTGTGCTTATCCATGCCTGGTGAACTTGCAGAATCCTTGAATATCCACCATTACACATAATTGTAACATATTCATTGTTGACACCAATTCTTAAGGTGAGATTTTGCTCTACTGAATCAAATGCTTTTTGTATAGTCAACAAACGGTAAAGAAAGTAAGATCTTGTATTCTTTGTACCTTCTATTCAATTCTGTGTCTATAAAGATGTACTATATTATAGAATATCATTTCTGAAAGCCTATCCTTTTATTTAACTATACTGTCATTAATATAATTTAATCAGATTTCACTACAAAGTCACAGAATTCCACTCTAATATTCAGTGACTCAGTCCAAAAGATAGTTATTTATTAAGTATGCTGTGCTAAGCACTAGGGATAAAAAGGCAAAATGAAAAACTGTCCCAGCCCCCAAGACACTTACATTCTATTGGTGGATACAACCTGCAAAGAGACACATATGTATGTCTATATATGTGTGTATGTGTATATGTATATATATAGTATATATAATAGATGTGTGCATGTGTATACATATATATACATATATGTGTGTGTGTGTGTGTGTGTATAACACTGATAAGTAAAGGGAGTAACAAAAGCTTTCAATAGTAGAAGGCGTATGAACTGAGGAAACCAGGCGTTCTAAGAAGTAAATGTGAAGAGAGAGTGTAAGTCAAGCCTTTCCAAAGGAAGCAGGAAATGGAAGAACAAGTAGGTCTGTCTGGCTGGAACTAAAACTACCTAAAGACTAGAGGACTTATTAGTTGACCATTTGTAACATTGATGGCATTGTTCCTGTGGAATTGGTGGTACTGTAACATTGTTTTATCTATTGGCATTATTTCATGAAATCAATCAACCAATAAAATAAATAAATAAATGTTATTAAGTGCTTACTACATGCCAGGCACTGTGCAAAGCTCTGAAGATACAAAAAGAGGCAAAGCAGTAACTACCCTGAAAGAGTTTAAAATCTAACGAGGGAAACAACATTTAAACAGATATATGCAAAACAAGCTATGTACAATATGAATAGGAAATAATTAACAGAGAGAAGGCACTAGAATTAAGAGGGACTGGGGAAGGTTTCCAGTAAAAGTGGGGATTTTTGTTGAACCTTAAAGGAAGACATGGAAGCCAGTAGATGGAGTGGGGGAGAAAGAGTGTTCCAGACTTGGGGGATAGCCAGAGCAAATGCCTGGTGTAATCTGGGGTACCAGTGTAACAGGGGACATAACTGTATATTGGAGGAAAATTGCAGATAGAGATTTTCAAATTATTAAAATCTAGTTGTTATTTAACTGTATATCATTCATTATTGTTATATCACTCAACACATTAAAATTAGGTACCTACAACAGGCAAGACAATATGCTATATTGTGAGGGTTACTTCTAAAGTGAGTTTTTAAACATTTTTTGACTAAAAAATTTTTGAATTTAATGAAAAACAAAATTAGAACACTTCCATAAAGAAAATAAAACAGAAAAGGAGAAATATAGATAGATGATAGAGAGAGAGATGATAGATATGTATATATATACACACACGAAACTGATTCTATTATATCCTGCTTACTTTCTTCCAAAAAAGTATATAATAAATTCAACATTGTTTTCAATGAGATACCGCCATTTCCTTCTGAACTTTCGAACTTTTCTGTTCATTTCTGTAAATTAAAAACTTCTTTAATGGAGTTTTTTTACTACACTGTTTCTATTTTTTTTTCCCCAAAGCACCCTTCCCTCGATTTAGAAAAGATAAGAAAAGAAAAGCACAATCTTTGTAACAAATAAGCCATCAAGAAAGAAAAAATTTCATGTATTTGCCATGGCCCAAAACATCTCATTCTTCATTTTGAATTCCTCATCTCTCTATCAGGAATCTGGTTATATATTTCATTATGTAGAGTTTAGATTGGTCATTAAATGCCCATTCATATCATACATTCTATCTATAATAACAAGACATGTGACTATAAAAAGATAAATAACAAACTAAGGTCATATATGTGTGCTGGGTGAAACCTTCATCAGAACCCTATTCAGGTGATTTGGTATATCATGGCAGTGAAATTAGATGCCTAAAGACCCTGCCAATCAATTGGGAGATCAATTGTCAGGATCTCTGGGAGATCTTGACAAACTTGAAGGGCATCAAATATGACTCTGTGAGGGACAGTATTCTGTTTTTCAAGCCTCAAACTAGCCAGCTGGTGCAATGAATTGAATCAGTTCAAATATAGCAAGATATTTAGTAGCACTGTAATTGTGGGTAAGTCACTTAAACTCTGTTTTCCTCAGTTTCCTGAAGTGTAAAATGAGGATAATTATAACACCTACCTCATAAGGGTGATGTGAAGATTAAATAAGATAATAATTGGAAATCACTTAGCATAGTACCTGGTGTGCAAATATAAATGCTAGTGAGCTTCATCATCATTAAGAGGGGTTCCTTACAAAGTTATTCTGGCCCCTTCCCCCTGTTGATTATTTCCAATTTATCCTGTCTGCATCTTGTTTGTACATACTTGTTTGAATGTTGCCTTTCTGATTGGATTGTAAACTCCTTGCAAGTAGGGTCTGTCTTTGTATGTATCCCTATTCCTTAGCTCACTGCTTGGTAAAGAGTAGGTACTTAATAAATATTAACTGATTACCTGATAAATTATAAAGAGATTAAAGCCTGTGTTGGAGAAGGGAGTACCCAAGCCAATGATATTACAAATCTTGAAGTATAATGATGAGTGGGACAGATGGTAGATGGGAAAGAAGTTCAGAGGAGAGAGAAACAACAATGGTCTGAAATAGACCCTTCAGGGATAGCTTTGTGGAGAAGGTTTTAAATTCTGAAGTGATTACTTTGGATTACTGAAGGAAATTTTGTTGGAAGAGTTATAATAATATAGAATAACCTCTTTGACAAGTAGCAATTGGAAAACCCCTTTGATCTCTTCCCCTGCCTTCCAGCACTTATTCCTCCACAAACCCTATCCCTGAGTGCAAATAGCTGCCTATCTTACCTGGTTCTCTGAATACAGATAATAACCTTGGAGTTTTTGCATCTGAGGCAAGGATATTTGGCAGGATAAGAGGTAAGTCATTTGAGGTGTGACTGTTATGGAAAAAAGAGTGAGCCTATGCTGCTGGAAGAGTTTGATGTTCTGGATGTAGCTTAAGGGGAAAAAAAAAACACTATATAAGGGGCTAAGTTTCTGTTTTCATTCTTGGGCAAAACCCAAATTGCTTCATTTTGGTTACAACTCTAGCTTTTGCTATTATAAATTTAAAGGTAGAGAAGAAACAATACTAATGATATGGGTATAACAGTGATGAGGCATCCTAGGGAAAGTAGCATCTGGCTGCACAGTTGGGGCAAGCTGAGAAGGTTAGGAGCTGGAAGACTAGGGCAAAGTAGTTAGCAACCATATTTAAGTTTTTCCTCAGGTGAAAAAAAAAATGCTTTTGGGGCTTTAGCTTCTTCAAACTCTGAAAAAAATTATTTGGAGTTGGAGAGACAATCCTTACAAAATAGCGATTGCTTAAAAGGGAACTGTCACCTTTTTTCCTTTGGAAATGACTCTACTGACTAGTAATCTTCCCAACTCTGAAGAAGGAACTTCATAACTTTCCTGTCTTTCAAAACTTTCTGCAAATATACTAACAATATACTGTTAGTGGAAGTGTGAATTGATCCAATTATTCTGGAAAACAATTTGGAACACAATAGAAACATCTTTAAACCATATCTACCCTTTGTTTCATTGATAGCGTCATAGGACAAAGATAATCAAAGAGATAAAATTCAAAGGGAAAGAGGTCTTTTATATATAAAAATATTTATCACATTTTTAGGTGCAGAAAAACATGGAAACAGTAGATGTTCATTAGGGAACAGATGAATAAATTGTGGTATTTTAATGTAAAAAAGATATTACTGGATTGTAGGAAATAACCGGTATGAGGAATTCAGAGTAACTTGGGACATCTTTGAACATGTGGGGAAGTTCAAAGACCATGACCAGTGGTTGCCCGAAACTGAGGGACCTGGAAAACAAAAAACACAAGAAGGTAAAAAACCTAAGCTCTGTGAGTAGAGATCAAGAATGATCAAGATGAAGGTTAATGTGACTCCTGTTAGGCAAACAAGCTGAACAAGACTGATTTCCCTCATCTTCTTCATTCCTATGCATGATCCATGGTTCTGATATCAGATATGGGCGACTTCATCCTTTTCTATTTTGTTTTTCTGTTAGCTATAGTTAGTTATGTTCTGGAGTCACATCCAGGAAGATTTATAAGAAATGGCTGGAAGTACATTCTTCCATATAGGAGTGTTATCTATTTATTTCCTATTTTTCCTATGGAAAATAATCTATTATCATAGTATGTTAAGCCTCTGCATCCTACTACCAGAGGGGGTGGAGAATTAAAAGGAGAGAACAGATGGGGTAGGGGCTCATGAGCAAATTACAGATGGCAGATATCATATTTTAATAATTTGAGGAATTTTGCATTCCATCACATAGATTAATTTTGGACCCAAGCAGCAGGGGTTAGTCCAAGATGTTTAGTGATACTACCAAAGTGTGGGTTTGTCATATATGGAGCAATCTAGGTGTTTGTAAGCTAAGTACCATCTGGTGTCCACCAGGGATACTGAACACTTTTAAAAGTAATCTCATGTGTATGCTATAGAGACTAACAAAGATACTAAAGCGGTGAGTCACATAGATTGATATAGAATTCTTGGGCTTAAATCCCACTTCAGATGCTTAACACCTGTGTAACATTGGGCAGATCACTTAGCCTCCCTATGCCTCAAATTGTTTAGCTATAAAATGAGAGGGTGAGCTTATGCTGTCTAAGTATATGATCCTATAACCTTATGGTGGGAAATTCAGATATTGTACTTCCTCAATAGACAAAATTGAGAGAATAATAACATTCTGTCATTCTATAAGCTTAACGTCAGTATTAGAGCCACAAGACCCAAGAACCTCAGGTAGAGGGATAAACAGACAGTATCGTATTTTTTTCTAGATTATCACACGTATAATTATATATTCATATGCTACCTCTTCCTATAGAATTTAAACTCCTTTGGGTCAGGGGCCAATTCATTTTTGTCATTGTATTCCCAGTCCTTAGCAGAGTGCTTGGTACATAGTAAATGTTTAATAAATATTTATTTGATTGATTGACCAACTTGTATGAACTGATGCAGAGCGAAGTAAGGAGAACTAAGAGGACAATTCCCATAATATCCTCAATAACATAAAGACAGACCATGTCAAGAATATCAATAACTGATCAATATCATGGCCAGTTTTGACTCCTAAGGATTGCCAGTGAAGCATGCTTCCTCTTCTTAAGGAGACAGGTGGTAAGGTGGAGGTGTGGAATGAGGAATACATTATCAGACATAGTCAATTTGTTGATTTGTTTGGCTTAATAATAATTATTTATCAGAAAGGAGTGTTCTACTAGAGCATGCGAGGAGGAGGCTGAGCTGATAGATTACTTAAACTCAGGAGTTGAGCTACAGTAGGGCTACAGTCTACCCTTATGGCACCAATATGGTAGGTAGGAATGAAGGAAAGAAACAAGCATCTCCTATATAATAGTCACTCTTTTAAACTCTTTACAAATATATCTCAATTGAGCTTCTCAACAACCCTTGAATGTACATACTATTATTATGACTATTTTATAGCTGAAAAACTGAGGTAGGCTAAGTTGACTATATATATAAGTTGGCTATATATAGTATATAGCTGAGGTAGGCTAAAACTGAGGTAGGCTAAGTTGACTATATATAAGTGACTATATAATAGTCACTCTTTTAAACTCTTTACAAATATATCTCAATTGAGCTTCTCAACAACCCTCGAATGTACATACTATTATTATGACTATTTTATAGCTGAAAAACTGAGGTAGGCTAAACTGAGGTTAAGTGACTTGTCCAGGACTACACCACTATTAATTGACTGAGGTCACATTTGAACTCAGATCTTCTTGACTGTAGGCCTAGAATTCTATCCACTGTGTCACTTAGCTACCCCAGCGGTGAGCCTTAGGGAGGGGGCAGGTAGCAAGTGAGAAACAAAGTTGACTAAGGAGAGTCCCTGGTCCATGTGGCAAACAAGACATATCATAGTTTCTATGATGATGGGTGGGATCAAGGTAATAAATGACTACTTGTCTTCCAGCCTGAGTAAAATAGGGATGCTGAATCTCAAAAAAAAAAAAAAAAAAAACTGTTTAAAAGGCAGATACAAAAAAAAAATCCCTGAAATACTCATTTAAAAAAAATCTTCCCTTTTCCCTCTCTGAATTTTCACTATACTTTTATTGAATTATTCCTTGCTTACAGTCTCACTCAATTCCTTATCAACAGAACTTGAAGTACTAAATTAAAACTCCCTTGAACTTCTAGGCACTATAATCTTGGGGGCATTTCTCACAATTTTTAAGCTGTTTTGTTTTTTAAACTCTATGACATCACATGAACACATTTCCAGTTAAGTTGTTTATCATTTGTGTATAGAGATTGTATGATGGGGATATGAAAGCCTCAGAGTACTCCACAGTCCAACCTGGAGTCAAGGAGAGCTGAGATAAAATACCTCCTCAAAGGCATATTACCTGCGTGTTCTCAGGTAAATAACTTAACCTCTCTCAGACCCTGGCCTCTTCACCTGTCAAATGGGTATGATAATAACACCTACTTCATAGGACTGTTGTAACTCACCAAATGAAATAATACGTACATATAAAGTGCTCTGCACACCTTCAAGGACTGTGTAAATGCTAACTGTTATTAATGGAAGATTACTACATCAGCTTTCACTAGGAAAAAAATAAAGGAATATTACCTCAAATAGAAGCAGATGCATTTTTGCTAAAAGGTTAATAGACCCAGAGCAAGAATAAAACATTCGTGTGTCCTGATTAGGATCTAAAAATTGCAATTCTGCATTTCTAAATTGTGACCCTTAGGTATTAATGTCCACCAAAGTCTTTGAGTATTCATGGTTATACCTGCAAATTGACTTGTCATAAAATAAATACCCATAATTTTTGGAGAGTGGAATTTTTTGGCATTAAAAGTATGTGTATTTATGAAAAAAATATTAAAAACTCTTCCTTTTTTCATCCCCCTCTGTGTTGCATCTGCTTTTTCTGTCCTTAATCTTGGCTCTGGTACCAAACCACTCACCTTTGCTGTTAGACTAGGGAATCATTAGTAAGTTATTCACAGCTGTTCACTGAGGATGCAAATTGTGGACAAGAATAATTCCTAACAGGTGTGGTAGGAGAGCACCAATCTAAGGGGTTCCAGGGAATACTCCTCTATTTCCTATATCACTTCACCTCTTCATTGGTACCTGCAATTCATTTAATGAGGGACAAAGCCTTTTACTTTACAGTTTGAGAAATGGTTCAAAGTGCAGGTACCTAGAGGTAAACATACATGCATTCATATTAAAGTGTAAATTACTGATATTAGGTTATTTTCTAAGAGTTGGCCTAGAAATGTTGAAAGAGAGTAGAAAGCCTCCAAGCTATTAAAATGGAGTCATGTCAGATTAGAGAAAGAAGACGTGAAAAATTTGAGGTCAGCCATACCAAGAATTTTACTTCAGGCCTTTCCTAATTATATAGCCAACTGTTGGGACTGGAAGCTCAATTCCGTGTGGACAGTCTCGGGCAGGTAAAAGTGGGACTTCTAAATCTTAGAGTCTTACGAGGCCCTCCATGAACAGCGGGGGTTCGAGAAGGTCAGACCGAGCTAGCTCGGCTAGCTCGGGTATTTCCGCCTCTCCCCCGGAGATACCTGATGGGTGGAGTCTCCCTGCCCTCAAGGTCGTCCCGGATTGGAGCACACCTAGTTACCTAACAGCACGGTATTGAGATGCAAACTGTGTGGCTGAAGATTAAGTAGGATTGAGGAAGCCTAAAAGCTTTTAGCACGTGTGGAGCCAAAGAGAAAAGTAGGGCTCCGCTTCTTTTCTTTCCTCTCTCCCCTCCCCCTCTCTCCCCGCTTGTACTTCTACTTCCATTCCCTTAAGCTTAGCCTTCTTAGGAAATCTCCCCCTCTTCGTCCTAAGAAAGAAGAGCCCCTGCACTTGTAACCGAAACCCTGTAATAAAGCTCAACCCCTGTTTGACTCTGGAACGTCCTTTCTCTCATACGTGCATCCGGCGTGGCCAGCCGAAGACCTGGACAGGTAAGAAAGACTCGGGTAGCCCAATACAGGCCTCTAGGCTTGGCAGCCAACAATAGCTTACAAATGACAAATGTATGCCATTTGTAGCTTCCATTCTATTGACTATAACTGTTTGTGTTTGCAGTGCTAATTTTTTTGTTCCCAGAAAATCATCTGATACTTTTTTGTGAATTAGTCAACTTCAATGGCATTTAAGGATTTATTGTGCACTGAGAAATGTGATAACTCCTATTATAAAAGAGGAAGAAAATAGAATCCTAGTTTTCAAGAATTATACAGAGTATTGGGGAAGAGAAATATAATGCTAATGAGAGGGCCTGCCCATTAAGGGAAGCTTGATTAGGAAAGATTTTTTTTTTTTGTTGAAAGGACCATACCTTTTGTTAATTTCTAATGAGGCACTGATTCTCAAGGATTATAATACCTTCTGAAAAGTGCATATATACTCTGAAGTGAGGTCTTTCTTTGGGGCTTACTCATTGAAAGTGTTTGGCCAAATGAGACTCTGGGCAGCCACTAAGGAGCCCTCTGGCTTTGAAAACCCAGATGTTGGTGCTTCTCTCTCTGGTAACTGTGTATGTATGGTCAGACAGTTGGATCTGTCTGTTGATCTGTGCTATATGTATTGTTTACAGTCAGACAATTGGAAGCTCTGTCTGTTGGTTGATCTTTATTTCTTTGTTTGTATTTTCTCTGAAGTTCAGGGTGTTAACTTGTTGCCCTCAACTAAGTGAATAATATACGTGCTTGATTAAAGTGATTGTTGACCCCTCAAAAGTTGCTTTCCTTTTTAGAAAAGTAGATATAAGAACCTGTACAGCAGGCTTTCCTGTGAATGTCAAGATCCTTACTGTTACAAGAGGACAAATACCCACTAAAATACCTATATGCAAAAATGAAAAAGCATTCAAGCACACAAAACTTAAATTCAAGTATACAAAGATATTGTGTTTGGTGGGACCTTCTGTAGGAAAAAATTTCCAATTAATTATGATTGTTTTTAGTGTTTCATATCCTCAGTTTAGGCACTCCCTGTGTCTCTCTCCATTTTCTACCTTCCTTGAACAGTTTCAATTCCTCTTCACCACATTATGTCTGAAATATCATAGAAAATGGGAGAGCTATGACAATTCTAGAAAAAAAGGCAAATTTTCCAGTTTTCAATGAGAAAAGAAAAGAAAAAGCTGTGGAGATAATAGGATCTGTAAAACATAGGTCAGTGACCTTGATTTAAATGAAAGCGAAAATTCCAGAACAGATCTTTAAAGTGATAATTAATGAACTAGAAAAGGAAGTAATTACAAAGAGCTAATTTGACTTCATCAAGGAGAAATAGTACTATTTAAACTCATTTCCTTTTTTGACAGGGTTACTTTAATGGTATTTCAAGGGAATGCTATAGGTAGAGTTGACATTGGCTTTATCAAAGGATTCAGTGAAATATCTCATAGTATTCTTGTGGAATTGATAGATAGAAATTCACCTGACAGTACTACCTAGAACATGGTAGGCATAAGATAAATGTTTATTTATTGATTGAATAATGCAGTTACATTTGGAACTGGATGAATTGATGATTTTAAAGAGCAGTCATTAATAGTTCAATGTCAACTTGCCAAGTAGTGTCTAGTGGAATAACCCAGTCATCTTTCCTTGTGTCCATGCTGTTGAATAGTTTTATCAATAACTTGGAAAACATTTATTTATCAAATTTAAAGATCATACAAATTTGGGGGGATGAAGCTTAAACATTGGATGTGAATTCTATTAAGGAATAATTTGATATAGATAAATCTAAAGTCTTATACTTGAGTTCCAAAGTTCAATCTACCAAGAATAAGGTGGGGAGATATGGCTAGATGTAAGTTTATCCAAAAAATGATCTGGGAATTTCAGTGGACTTTAGATTTAATGTAATTCAGTAGTGTAGTGAGAAAGGAAAAAAAATCAATGCATTCTTGGGCTGCTTTTAAAGAGACAGTTTCTATCAATAAGGAGGAAGTAGCACTACTTTAAAACATCTGGAATGTTGTGTTCCACTTAAGAAGGTCAGTGGTAAGGTAGGAACTATCCAGAAGAGAGCAGCTAAGATGGTTATAGGATCAAAGATTTAAAACTGGAAGTGATCAGAGAGACCACTGAGTCTAATCTTCTCACTTTATAGATAAGGAAATAGGCATGAAGAGATTAAAAGAATTAAAAGCTATGTAACAGTGGTTAAAGTGTTGAACATGTAGTAAGAATCACATTCTGATTCTAATTCTGCCTCAAACTCTTGTTAGGTATATGACCCAAGCCCCAGATTCCTCATCTTAATGAGGAAATGACAATATTACCTATTTCAAAGGTTTATAATTAAAATAATGGGGGGCCATTTCCAGTTGTACTAATGGCACAGATGGCTCAGGGAGAGAAAGTGAGACTGGTGTCCTGGCACAGCCCTCCCTCACTTAAATCCAACTCACTTGCAAGTCATGGCATCATCTTCCTGATGTCATGGTCCTCTTCTCTAATGAAGGACACACAACAACCTGTGAGTAGTCCTGGTTGTCCCACTGACTCAACTGGCCAGTTCTAGTTGGGGAACTCATCTCCTCTTCTGTACCCACCTCTCCTCTCTTCCCCTCTACCTTCCCTTTTCCCCTCCCCTCCCCTCTCCTCTCTTCTCATTTTCTTTCCTCTTCTCTCCTCTCTTCTCTTCCCTTCTCTCTTTTTCCTTACTCCCTTCCTCTCCCTCAGTCCGTAGAAGGTATCATACCCTTACCTTCTGGTACTCTGCTCAAAGGCTAGGCTGAAACCTAGCCAGATGTCTCCAAGTTTACTTGGCCAGACTTCTTTCTGAAAGACAATGCTGACTCTCTATTGGCCAACAATAGGTCCCAGTCATAGTATGACTTACTTGGTCATTATTTGCACCTTGATGGTTCACACTGAATGTAAATAGTAATTATTTCTGTTTTGGCCAGAAATCCTGAGGGTCTTCCTCTCCCGGATTGATTTGTTTTAATTGCACAAAAAGGGTCATTCCTTGGTTAATTTCTTAACCAGCCTTAATCACTCAATGGGGTGTTGCCTCAGTCAATATGGGAACTGGAAAAGATTTTTGCTTAAAAAGGCCAAGGTCTCCCACTGCATCCTAGGTCATCTCTAGTCCTCCTGATATATATCTTGCCACTAGCCCCAGATGGCTCCAGAGGAGAAAGTGAGGCTGGTGACCTTTCACAGCCCTTCCTGACTTAAATCCAATTCACTTGCAAGTCACAGCATCATTTTCCTGATGTCATGGTCCTCTTTGAGAATGAAGAACAAACAACTTCAATTAAAATAATAACAGTATAGCATTTGTACAGGTCTTCAAGATCTGCAAAACACTTAATGACTATATAGTCATTGACTTGATCATATATATATATGTATATAAAAGCATATATATGAGATAATTATATATTAAGTGCTTCGCAAACCTTGAAGATAGATAGACATAGATAGATAGATAGATAGATAGATAGATAGATAGATAGATAGATAGATAGATAGATAGATGATAGATGATAGAAAAGTATATACATATATATATATCTCATTGTAAATCTTCAAGGGTATAACTATTGTTATTGTTGTTGTTGCTGTTGCTGTTTTCATTATTATTATTTTAACCAAGGTCACATAGCTTATATTTTTTTTTAGCTATGATTTGAACTCAAGTCTTCTGTATCACAGTCTAGTCCTTTATTCACTATGCTGGGCTACCTCTCTGCCCCCTGGGGATGTACTGTTTGTTTAAATTATATGAAGATTGATTGAAGGAACAGGTATTGGTTGAAGATATTTTGCTTGAAAAAAGAGAAGACTCAGGGACCAAGACATTTGTCCTCAAGTGTTTGAAGCTTCATCATGTTGAAGAGGAAAACAAAACTTGTTTTCATTGACCCCAGAGGGTAGAACCAGGTGTAATGGGTAGAAATTACAAAGAAACAAACTTAGGTTTTTATATTAGGAAAGACTTCCTAGTAATTAGAGCTGTTTAAAAGTGGAATGGTTGCTTCAGGAGGTAGTAGATTCCACCTCTCTGGAGGGCTTTAGGAAAAGGATAGATGATCATTTGTCAAGTATGTTATACTGAGGCATTCTTTTTGAGTATAGGTAGAATTTGATAGTTAATGAATCTTTTTTTCTAACTCTAAATTTCTGTGACTCATTCTTCCTTGACTCTGTTATTCCATTACTTAAGGATAATTTCATATTATAGGCTCCTCAAAAATAAGGAATTATTTCTTTATACACATACATATTTTTATGTATATGTGTGCGTATTCATGTGTGTATGTATATTATACATATGTATGTATGTATGTATGTTTGTTTTTCCAACACCCAGCATAGTGCTTGGCATATAGGTTTTAAATAAATATTTATCACTTATTAAAATGGCTACTAGAAAATCTAATCAGCTATTTTATCTTTAAACAAATTTTCCCCCATTGGGAGCTTGGGCTCACCTATTTCCATTGTAGAGAGATTGTTTGATAATCTCTTCTCCCTGCTTTCATGCAGCCCAATAATGTGGCACTGCAGTAACTGCACACATATTGATAAGCTTCCCAAACTACCCATATGGTAATCCCGTCTTACCATTTAATTTTGATTATAGGTAGTTGATAGCATAGTTGAAACTGATTCAAAAGCCAAATGTGATCTAAGTAGCCAACTTAAGTCTCACAAGTATATACCTTGTATGTGTCTATATCTGTTCTATGCATTTCTAAATTGGTTTTGCTGGCTTAGGCCATCAAGGTCACACCATCAGAAGATTTAAACTGCTCATGAGCGCTCACAAGCCAGTGACAAGTTAGATTTATGACAAAGAAAGCACTTAGATGAAGATATGGATGAGGCAGAAATCAGACCTGGGCAGAGTTAGAGTGTCAGACAAAGCAGAAGTCAGAGCTAGAACAGCAGAGAAAGCAGAGAGTGGTTTCATATGGATAGTTTCTTCCAAAAGAAATTGGTTGTTTTGGATGAGAAGAGAAAGAAGTGATTGATACCCTTTTAACTGGAATCAATCAAAGTCTGTTTAACTCTATCCAAAAAACAAACCCTTCTCTGACTGTAAAGTCTAGTACTTGTTAGAGCAAGTCCTGTTTCCCACGAAGAAACTGTGTGGTTATCCACCTAGGATCGTTTGGTGCTTGCATCTAGAAAAAGCATCACATTGTCTATTAAGGTCTCAGTACCCTCCAGAGTACTGTAGCTTCCACACCAGGAATCTTCACCTTCCTCTGAATTGGAGCTTTCCTTCTCTGAGTTTCTAAGCACCTTCTGAGACCAGGATTAAGGGTTCTCTGGCTTGGGTCTTGACAAGTCTCCCATTTGATGCCACATTAATGCCATGCTCTGTTAACTTCCTGAAGGAATCACTGCCCTTCTTGATTTATTTTTCTACTTCACTGGAGAATGCTCTGTCTTAGTAGCGAAATTCACTGACAGTTTTTAACTCTGTCTTGATAGTGAAAACCTTGAGCAACAAGTGAGGTTTCCCTGATTGGCATCCTATAAGCCCTTCCAACTTTTTAAAGCTTATCTTCAATTATATAGCATAATGGTCTGTAATCGTTCACATATATTCTAGGGAGTGCTCTAAGCACTTCATGATCAAGATCCAGATAACTTTCTTAGAGCTTTTGATGGTGATTTTACTGGTAAGATTTAAATTTCCTCAAAGATCATAAGGAATAATCTAATGATGACTCCTGTGCTCCTTGCCTTATCCTCAAAAGTCTCATTTGATTAAGTTTTACTTTACACATTTTGTTGAAGGGAAAGGTATTCAAAGGAAATAATTTACTCAGATACAACAACTCACCCTAATCTAACCAGCCTAAAGACATTCATAAAGTTCTTTCATCACCTAATCTTCCTTGGATGTGGCCAGAACTCCCCATCTACTGATGGGATGCAAATGTACTTGGAAAATCTATGAATTAATTCTATTCATTCATTTACTTATTCATCAGCTTCTAGGTGGATACTATATGTAAGATGTTGTCCTAGGAATAGCATGAGAGGTAAAGATGCGTGAATAAGCAACAATTCCTAGTAACAGACATCTTATAATCAAGTAGGGTGTGACAAATATACAAATACCTAGAATACAAGTCATAATGTAGATAGTGCTATAATATAGAAATCAATTTAATAAATATTTACCAACTGCATATTATGTCTAAGTACCATGTGCTTTGCATATAGTACTCTAGAGGTTCAAAGGAGTGAGTAATTCTCACTATTTGGAGGAATTCCTGGTAAGTTTCATGGAATGAAAGATATTTATTTTTGCCCTTGAAGATCTGGTACGATTTTATCTGATAGCAATAGCTATGTGTATTCTAAGGGCAAAGAATGAGCAACAGTAAAGCCTGAAAAAGGTAATGTATGTTTGGGGAACAATTTCACTAGAATTTAGGACACATGTAGGTGAGTAGGGGAGGACAATGCTATAATATGATGTTTGGGGTCGGAGAATAGATGACTTACGAAGTCATATATTGCCTATGTTGCATATGCAACACCAGCCATACCTATTATACCACATTATAGTCAAAAAACACACTGTGATTACAGAATAGCAGGTTATTCAGTAACCAGTCAGAAGGACAAATTAAAAAGAACAGTGGATTATTTCATCTATATCCCTAGAATTTCATACTTGTGGTTCAGTTTGGAGTTAGCATGAAAGTAAAACTCAAGTTCATTTTTTCACCCTGATCCTCCATTCAGAAATAAACTCTGTTCTATAACTACTATAGAGCTTCACTGGAATCATTCACACATGTTCAGTATTTTAGGTATTTTTCAGCACCCTGTCTCCCCTATGAAGTCATATATACATATAGATTTATACACACACATATATACATATATGTGTATATATGTGAGAACATATGTATGTGTGTACAGATGTGTGAGTGTATATGAGACAGCAGAAATCTTGTATAATTCATTTTTGTGTATACATACATAAACACACTTTGTGTGTATCCATTGGTGCTCAGGAAATATTTTTAAATGAATGAATGTTCTAACCAATATAGATCCCTAGTTTACTGTCTCCCCTTCCCTTAGAAACATAAGGGAGACTAATTAAGAAGAAGTGGCCTATAGACCACCAGGAAAAGGGGATTACAAAAGGAAAAACCTAGGGAAGAGGAGGTGATTGAAATGCCGGCTGATACTGGCAATCTATTTTCCCAAAATTATCATCCTAAAAGGTCTAAATACTTAGTTTCTTTTCCCTAAGCCTTTTCTAGGTCGAACAGACCAGAAGGAAATCATTTGTCCCCCCTTTTTATAAGCCACAAAAGTGGTGGAAAGAATTAAATGTGACCTATTTCTTCTGACTAGAAGAAATCACCCATGACAGAGATGGTTTGGTTGCACCTCTGCTGATAATAGATTATGGATATGAGAATAACAACAAGAAATACAAAATAATATGATGATATAGACTTCAACTCTTAAAAATTAAATAATGTTGAATTCACTTGTAAGTTTGAAACTTTGATAGCAAAACAGTTTCTACTTTTGTTTTTCATTTCATTCATTGATGTTGCCTTCAACCATTTTTTTTAATTGGATGGAAGCCACACTTTCTGTCTGAGAAGCACTTAGCATGGTAGCTTGAATAACAGGTTAATGGTTACCTACTCTACTGTAATTTAAATAAGCAACTCTTTTGAAGTGTTACTTTCCATGGTTTTCATTGATAATATGATCTAGAAGAGACATGTATATTTGTGTTACAGATATTACTGAAAATTTATGTAGCCCTTTATGCATTGCCAAGTTCTCTACTATAATTTTGTTGTCATTTAGGATAATACAGAAATTGAGGCTGGTACAGAAGATAAAATTTCAAGCACTGCAAAACAACAACAAAAAGAGGTTCAGTTAGTTGAGATGGTAGGAAGACCCTGTTTACAAAAGATACACAACTCTGACTTTATCCTCCTCTTAGTGGCTGTTTATAATGTAAGTAAATAGCATGGATTCATATATTAACCATACCCTTAAGGGTTCACTTGGATATTGGCATATTTTATGTGTAACAAGTAAGGTTAAATGATGGGACTTTTTAGCCACATTTTTTATATAGTATTTGCCACATAGATCAAAAAAAAAAAAAGGTCAGGATGCAATTTTCTTCTTGTAAACTCAATGGCCATGCCCCAATGACATTTCCGAACTATTGACTAATCTACACTTTTCATCATCTGAAGTTAATCCTTATCCATTTATGCCATCTCTTTAAGAGATGACTTTAAAAACTGAGTCATATTCTGCTTCCTACTAACCTTCACTATTATTCCCAACTTCAACTGGCTAACAAGAATAGATGAGAGTTAGGGGGAATAGATTCAATGTAGGCAAATGTTCTTAAAAAAGTATAGTTTTTCAAATGGCCATTGACTGGGTCTAGCTGTGGTGACTTCCCATTCATTGATAGTCTTTAAATAGAGCCTAGATGATTACTTCTTAGAGAGGTCCTCCTTTTACTCTTCATTCTATGACTTTGTCACCTCAGTTACAATACTGGCAACAGCCATTACACCTTGGGAAAATTATTTCTATTTTCTGGGCTTCACTTTCTTTTAATGTAGAATGTAGGGATTATATATTGTCTTAAGTACCATTCTTATGCTACAATTCTATTATTATATATAAATTTCTGAATTGTTAAAAGTGCACATTATTCCCATGTATACTTTTTGTTCCTAAGAACTTTCAGGGATAAAAGGCTACCATAAGTGGTTGAAACAGTAGGGGCTTGGTTAGGCAGTGAACCAGAAATCCACTGGGGTCTCCCTGAACAGGTTCAAATCTCACTGACTATGAAAATAAATGTTCTATTATGTTCTGATCTCCTTGAGGGTACAAACTGTGTCTTATTTATCTTTATAGCTCTCTCAGTATCTAAGAGTCCAATCACTTAAAACAGCCCAGACACTTCAATGACTTATGTGATATAATTAAATGGGAATAGCACTTCACAGTTTACTCTCTAAGCTTGCCCAGCAGAGATACAGAATGGTATAAAATTACCTTATTTTCATTCTGTATGTTTTGTATATTTGTATGTATATATACATACATACATGCATATATATACATACAAATATGCATACACATATATGAATATGTATATATATATATATATATATATATATATATATGAGAGATGGAGGGAGGAAAGGAAGAGGGGAGGAAGAGAGAGAGAGAGAGAGAGAGAGAGAGAGAGAGAGAGAGAGAGAGAGAGAGAGAGAGAGAGAGAGAGAACTACCAGAGGGAAGTAAGTTCCTTTAGGGTAGTGACTATTTCATTTTGGTCTTTTCATCCCTAGTAACTAGCAAGAGACCTTAGATACTTAAATGATACTTAAGTAGATACTTAAATGGCCATTGACTTATGAGTGAAAAGAAGACATCCAAAGTAGTAGATACAATGTGATAGAAAACCTAAAAAATTCTTAGCACAGGGAAGTCTTGGTATTCTTAAATTGTAAGTATTGGTATAGATAGATGAAAAATTGGGGAAAATTAGTCATTTAGTAAACATTTCTTAAGTTCCTACCATGCTCCAGGCAATGGGTTAATCACTGGTGATGTAAACAGGAAAAAGAAAGACAGTTCTTGCCTCAAAAGAGCTTACACTCCAATAGGGGAAGACAACACACAAAAGAGAAGGGGAGAAAGGGTTAGGAAAAGGTTTCCTGTTTAGGGTTATGATGGAAAAATCCAAAGGACTTTTGATGCAGCTGATGCACCAAGCAAGCAGTAACTTGATAAGTATCCTATCATTAATGAGACAAAAACTCTCTGTTCACAGTTAACCAGCATTTGTCATCTGTTTTATGAGGTAATCTAGATTCAAGGAACTTTAAGGTAGTACTGGAATAGATTATCAAGGTCCTATTACCCTTCAAAATTAAACTTTGTGACCTGTCATAATAGTTGTGGTTGGAACAATATCTGCCACATAGATTAAGCTAGTTTTTGGATTCTTTTTTCCTTAAAAAGTATTGGAATTTTCCTCCAGATTTAATTGGTCAGGGATCTAAGCACATTATCATTGGTACAGCCTCCTGTGGATGCCTAAGCAACCAAGGAAGACCACAACAATACAGGAGCTTCTCTTCTTCAGGCTAGATCCATGGACCTGCATGGCCAGCACAGAAGCTTACAAAAGCTATACTTAGCTGAATCATGCTATTACCTTGACTGAGTATCCTTTCCATGCTTTGGTTAAGTAAGCTTCCTTTTATTAACTTTTAGGTGATCTATAAGTATTTCATTTCATTCAAATTCTAAACCTGAACTTGGACTAAGCCTAAAAAAATGAGAATTGTTTTCTTGAAGCTCCTTCTCACATTATTTATTATATTTAGGTGAGTCTAACTTTGATGCCTTGATCATTTCTTAATCATCAACAACACTGAGCAGAATAATGAGTTGATGGGAATACCTAGCTCAATGTGTTTTTTTATCTAGTAATGATTCACACTGCATTGCAACACAAAGATTGGTCTCAATTGAGGAAATGCTTTGTTTCATCTAGTAATAGCTTCAAAACAAAATTACTATTTATTCTGATTCTAGAGTCCTTGAAGAAGCTTTGATTTAGTCTTTCATGAATGAGTTCATTAGTTTTTTTTTTTTAAATGAATGTATCTAAGTATAATTCTTACAATTTTGCATCATTGAAAATGTAGCAATTCGATCCCAAATCAGAGCACCAGACAGTGCTATAGATGGGACTGCCAGTTGAAATGGAATGCTAATGGCAGGAGAATGAGCACTGAACAGTCATTCATAGGAATAAGAGAAATTTTCTAAGGTCTTTGCTCTCTTTCCATCATGGTTAAACATCACAAATTAGCAGAACCCATTCCAATTTCAGTATCTTGTGTTCTTCAGGATGCTAAAAAAAAAAATTAGAGAAATCAAAAGCTCTGTAAGAGCTTCATCAGGACTAACACGAGACAATTCAATTGATGGAAATGTGTTTTAGATAATACCTCTTATCTTGAGGCAACACATTTTATTACCTTAAACTTCATTACTGTGCAGAAAAGGGAATAAGAGAAACATATGTTTTCTTGTACCAGTGCACACATTTGAAAAAAAAAAAAAAGATTTACTCCTGAATTTTTTAGTCTTAGAATATATATTTTCATAGATTTTGTGGGGGAAAAAATAAGTAAACTCAGTGATTGGCAAGAGTAGTAGTGGTATCACTCTCCTTTTTGTTCTATAAAGCATTGCCTTGAAATTTCTTTGGAGGGCAGCACTTGAGTAGTAATATCTAACATTTATATAGCACATTATGTGAAGTAGCTATAGTATTGTTGGTGTGGAGAATTTCCAGTATGGGAATTCCTTCCATGGATGCAGAATGTAGTCATCTATGATTTAATTGATAATTTCCATATAAATACTTACAGACATAGAGGTCAGATAACTTGCCTATTATCACACAGCTAGAAAGTATCAGAAAAGATCTGAATCCGAGTCATCTTGACCACAAGCCCAACACTATCCTCTAGATCAGGCACGTTTCGTCTATCATCTTCACATTCCAATGAATGTTTCATTCATTAGAATCTTCGTGACAGCCATGTGGAATAGCTTGGGCAGATATTGTCCCCATTTCACAGGAAAAGAAATCGACATGCAGCAACAAGACACACAAATATGACATGTCCAAATTTATGCATATAGATGGGTTGAAATTTACATCCAGACTCAAGTACTTTAAGTGAGCCATTTGCAAGCAATGTTTATTTAAGTTATAAATACCACAGATTGGTCAGAGAAGCATGATGCGCGTATTGCATTGTCTCCAACCCAGACATGGTTGCTATCAGTTGTTTATAAAAATTAGATAATTACCTGTAGTGTTAATGTCAGCATATTTGCATATTGACATGAATACCCTCAGATACTGATTGGCTATTGTTGTATAAAGCATAAGGTGATTGGCTGGAATAAGCATAAAACCAAGGTAGATGAGCCCAGCTACTCCTTCTTGTGACAGATTGGCTTGGTTATAAAGTACTGACCAGAATCTCTAGCCCAGCTGTGGTAAAAGCTGAAGAGAAAGCAGACTGAGGGCTTGCAGTTTCCAGGGGGTCCTGAGAGGAATGATCAGCTTGGAGTTCAGCTTCCAGCCCTCTTTAACCACAGCTCTGGCACTGAGTGCCCAGATTTACTTCCCAATCTCCATGCTCCTGGACCAGAGACCTTCTCACTGTCCAAGGAGGGCTAAGATTGTGTTCTCAGTGATACAACTGAGATTTACTTCTAAGTGACCCTCACTTACTAATTTTAAACACAGGAGTTTTAATTTGTGCATACCAAGGATCCCTTTGACAGTCTGGTGAAACTCAGAAACTCAAATCTGCAGAATAATGTTTTTAAATATATAAAATAAAATACATAAGATTATAAAGGAAACCAATTATATCAAAATACATTTAGGATTAAAAAAAAGTTCATGGACTCCAACTTAAGAGTTCCTGCTTTAGAACAATCAGGGATTTAGGATTTAGGACAAATAATTTTTAAAAATGTTTTGATATCTTCCTGATAATTAAATGACTTTTGAGTGATGCTATGTTACATGCATCAGTTCAAGCTGGAGTAAAAAAAACTTACTTTATAACCAAAAAAAAAGAAATTTACATCCAGGTCTTGCCATTCTATTTCCATCTTCAAATAAAATGAAATCTGAATTTTTAAAATTTTATTTCTACTTTAAAGTGAGTGTCTTCAGTCATCACAGATGTGACTCAAGATATTCAAAGTATCTATATCCAGAGAAAGAATTGTGGAGTTAGAATGCAGAATGAAGCAGACTATTTTCTCTTTTCTTATGTTTTGGTTTTTCTCATGGTTTCTCCGATTTGTTTTAATTCTTCTTTACAACATGACTGATATGAAAATGTGCATAGTAAGAACATATTTGTAGAACCCATATAAGATTGCATGCCATCTTGGGGAGGGATGGGTGAGGAAGGAGGATAAAATTTACAACTTACGGAAGAAATTGTTGAAAACTGAAAACAAATTAATTAAATTTTAAAAAAAATATTCAAAGTAGTTAAATGATGATGATGATGATGATGATAATGATGATGAATTTAATGATTATTAGACAATACAAACATTTTAATATACAAAGGATATAAAGAAAAGATTCCACATTGACCCATGGATAATGTTATCCAAAATGCGTTCATTTACAAAGTTTATATTAAGTTTAATGGTGTAGAAATAAAACTACCCCATTTGTATATTTCCCATTCTGACCTTGTTTGTTTTATTCCATACATTTTAAGACTTTTTCTCATGTTCTTTATTTTGGCTTCTCCAGGAATACTCTTATGTAGAAGCCCTCATTTTGAGGTCTCAATATAATGTGATCTCTCTCTCAACTGTCTTTTTGTTTCTCTCTTTCTTTCTCCGTCTCTTTCTCTCTGTATGTGTATGTATGTGGCCCCCTTTCTTTGTTCTTTATATGAATTCCTTGTTATGACCCACCCAGCCTCTTTTCAAGCCTTAAATTATCTCATTATGTCTGACACCTCAGTTTTTTTGACAGAGCACTTTGTCATGCAAAATCAATTAACAAATATTTATTGAACAAGTACTATGTCTCCTACTATATGTTGTTAAAGTTGTAAATAGCTACAGTTTTTCCCTAAGAATCCTGAAGGTTGCAGTTCTGAATGTAGACTTGAAAGTACCTCTATTTTTCAGACATCCTTTATTTTTAACTACTTTTAAAAATATAAATTTTATTATAGACCAGACTGTTGTAGACTTTTTATATTTGATTATACTTTTTCTTGGTATTTACCTAACATTATATTCATTCTCAATTATGAAAGAAGGCTTATTTAGATATTTATTTTGAAATGAACCATCATTTAGAGGTCAGAGAGTTTACCTTTTTTTTTTTTTTAAGTAGCTGTATCTTTACTCACTTTTTATGGCCAGAAGCTGATCTTGATTGTCAAATGCATTCACTGATGTGGGAGATAAAAATTCTAGGCATTTCAGGGGAGAGAACAACAAAGTCCATTAGAGAAGGACCTCTTCCTCTCTGTTTTCACTATAGCACTTATCACAAAGTCATTCACATAGCAAAGGCTTATGGAATTGTCCATTACCCAGAGGAGCATGGCTCAGTGGGCTGAAATAACAGGCTTCAAGATCAGGCACCATGAGTCCTGATATTATGCTATTTTTTTAAGTATTTGGGGCTTTTTGAGATGGTACTTAGATACCACTGGAATTTATTAGTTCCCTCTGAATTATTTGGCAAGTTTACATTATGAAGAATCCAAAAGCCTGAACTTAGAAATTAGTCTTAAGTTCTAAACTGAACTTAGTCTTGACTCTAACACTTAATAGCTGTATAATCAATTAAGTCATATTGAGCAAGTAGCTCTAAAAGATTTTAAAGTTTCTGAGCTTCAGTTCATTTTCTATAAAAACAGAGATAAGGATATGCTTTATCCCACAGGGTCATTGTGAGGAAAGCTTTTTGTAACTGTAAATCACTACGGTCATGTAAAGTTTTAAAAAAATAATACTGTCAATCAATTAATTAACAAAGACTTATTAAGTGCCACTTATGCACTGCTTATACATCAGGTATTGTCTAGATGCTGGGAATACAAAGACATAAATAAAACAATCCCTGACCCCAAGGAGTTTACTTTCTGTAAGGGGAACTAATAACTTATTTTACAGTATTGATAGTCAATAACATGCTTTTTGGATAGAGACAACAATTGTGATTTCATTTGTAAAGAGCACTGCCAGATGGAGAAACTCCCTCTACCAGTGAGTGCAGGTGGGAGCCTTTTTAATCACTTATAATTTAAGGGAGTTCACTAAAACATTCAGAGTTTAAGTGACTTCTCCAGGGTCACACAGTCAGTGGTGCTTCTTGAACCCATCTTCTCAGATTTAAGGACATCTCATTCACTATCCATCAGGCAACACTGAATCTATTGTGTTACTCAGATATTAATGTAAGTCACTCTCCTTTTATATGAAGGGTTTTAGCACTGAACAAGATAGAAAAAGCACTTTTTGTGAATATTTTTTTTAACTTAACTCAACTAGTAAGGATGCAAGATATTTCCTCTTTCATAGAAGAACAAATTGATGCCTGGAAGGATTGTGAACAGCAATAAAAACAAACTTTGATTTAGTAAAAACTTCTAAAATCCATGAGGAAAGAAACAGTTTCCAGATGGAAAATCAGCAATTGGGGCATAAATATAAATGCTTAAATCACCTTGTAAAGGATGTAAGATGATGCCTCTTTTATGTGTATAAGCTATGATTTAAAGAGACAGAAAAATGCCATGGAGAGAATACTTGGTCTAGAACCATGAAGACCTGAGTTCCAATCTGATCTCAGATACTTACTAGATATGTGATTCTAGGCAAGTCACTTAACATTTTTGCCTCAGTTTTTCTCAGTTTAATAAAGGGGATAACAGCAGAACCTACCTCACAGGGTTGTTGTAAAGATCAAAAGACTTAACATTTGTAAAAACTTAGCACAGTGGTGGTACATAGTAAGTACTACATAAATGCTTATTCCCTTCCCTTCTCCCCTTATTTAAACTTATAAAATATAAGTATAAAGTCATTTGCCAAGACAGACTATGGAAGAACACCATTATGAGAAATATTAATGGCTAGCACCACAGAGTATTATGGTCCCGTGACTTATTTGCGTGGAACTGTTTTAAGATTTGAGGAGAAAATTCACAAAATTTTCAAAAACTCATATAATGATTTACTTTATATAGATAATTAAATAGACATTTGTAAATGGAGAAATAGATGAAGACTAAGTACAATCTGTGTTAAAGATTAACAAAAGAAAGGGGAAAAAAGTCTCAGGAGGGCAGCAGGGGAAGAGGGAGTAGGTGGTTCCCAAAGCTAAAATATAAAGGTGTCTGAATATCTACTTAATGTCTTAATATCAAAGGAACAAGTTAGGTTTTTTTTAAGTGCATTATGCAATAGTCTTTGAAACAATACAATTTTATTTTAAATGAAGACATTTAAAAGTGGGGAGTGGAAAACTGTGCAGCTGTTACCTCCCTTTGATATTTCTTTGAGAAGGCTGTCAAAATGAGTCAGTCAAATATCTAATTTTCTTCCTGCTAAGTATTCAAATTCCATGTATATTGTTAGGGTGTATGTATAATTGCAGAAGATTTCTGCCTTCTTCACACCTGATATTTGAGGGCTTAAACTGACATTCCAGCTTCTACCAAACTAAAAGTAATCTTTCATACAGATATTGCAACTGAGTCACCCCAAGACTGAGCAAAAAAGGAGTTTTTAGTGACTCCTAGTAAGTCACAGATGGGCTACTAATCTAATTTACAAGGGAAAGGAAGCTAAAGCACTTTCATGCTAAGAATAAGAATGGGTAGGTAAGATAGAAAATATACACACCATGGCCTGTGAATATCTTCAAGTGATTCTGTGTTGACCAGTTCCCTTTGCAGGAATATGCTGTATTTTGGGGTATTTTGTTTGTTTGTTTTTTCCCAAAATATGATTACATTTGATAGAATCCCAAATGTTTACTTTCCCTGGGTCACTGTCATATTGTTCAGCTGAACAAATAATCAGCACTCCTCTGATATACCTAGGGCTTGGTGTGTAAAAAGTATGCAGAAAAAATGTCTTCAATATTTCAAAGGATTCATGGCTGTGCCTGATGAAAATTGAACCCTTTCTTTACTTTGGTACAAATTCATGTATGGTAGACACTAAAATGATAATGGAGATAATTATGCAGGATGAATAAGGCTAAATATATTCTATACCAAAAAATAAAATACAGACCAATGTTTCTAATGTTATATAGAGTCTTTGTAATAATAACAGCTAACATTTATATAATGCTTACTATAGAGCAGGCACTGCCATAAGCATTTTACAAATATTATCCCATTTAATCATCTCAACACCCCTGAAAGGTAGGCACTATTATTATCCTCATTTTACAGATAAGGAAATTGAGGAAAACAGAAGGTAAATGACTAGCCTCAAATCACACAGCTGGTAAGCATCTGAGGCCACCAACTAGGTGGTACATTGGATAGTGCAACAACTCTGGAGTCAGGAGAACCTGAGTTCAATTCCAGCCTCAGATACTTACTAGCTATGTGTTCCTGGGTAAGTCATTTAATCCTGTTTGCCTCAATGCCTCAATAAGTAAAATAAGCTCGAGAAGGAAATGACAAACCGCAGCAGTATCTTTGCCAAGAAAACCCGAAAGGGGGTCGGAGAGTTTCAAATCAAGACTGAAATATCTGAATATCAACAACTTCCAGACTTCAGGTCCAAACATCTATTCATTGTACCAACCTAGCAGTCAATTGTAAATTTTGACGGAGTGATGATAACACTAAAGAAACAAACAAAACAAACAAAAAAGCAACTACAAAAAACTAGTAACAGGCAGAAGGCGGAGGAGAAAGAAATAGTTTGTTATAGTTGTTCAGTGATTTCAGTTGTGTCCAAATGTTCATGACCCCATTTGGGATTTTCTTGGCCGAATTACTGGAGTGGTTTGCCATTTTCTTCTCCAGCTCATTTTACAGATGAGGATATGGAAGCAAGCAAGGTTAAGTGATTTCCCCAGGTCACCTAATAAGTATCTGGATCCAGATTTGAACTCAGGAAGATGAGTCTTCCTAACTCCAGACCTGGCTCTCTATCTACTGCCCCAGGGTTTCTAGACAGAGATAGATACAAGAGTAATATACCATTTCCTTCTCCAAATCATTTTACAGATGAGGAAACTGAGGTAAGCAGGGTTAAGTGACTTGCCCATGGTTACATGACTAATAAGTGTCTGAGATCAGATTTTAACTCAAATGCTCTTGACACTAAGGCCAGTGCTCTATCCACTGAACCACCTAACTACCCAAAAGAAGTAGACCCATTAAGAATTTGAGTTTCATTTTAAAACTGAGAGCATGTGAAATCATTATCACATTACCAAACTACGGCAATGATCCTCTCTGAATTTAGCCAGACTAATCCTAGTCAGTCTGGCACATAATCAAGCACCAGACTGTAGGCAGTCTTTTGTGCTGGTCTTCCATTGTCATGGCCTCTGAAAAACTCATGTTTTGTTATTCTAAAGTAAGGAGGTATCAAAAGAGCAACTTTAGTGGGGGTGGAACAGCTTTACAATATAAATACTAGATAAGTCACATTTCAGGGAGGCAGTATGGTACACTGGAAATAATATTGTTGAGGTTTAAGAGTTCTCAGGACCCCAAAATACAGACATGCCTGGTCCTGCCCCAATGAATTTGACTCAAGCCTTCTTTCAACCAAAGAAAAGCAAAGTTTATTAAAAATCCACCATATTGTGTTGACTCTTAAGGAATGTGAGTATTTGTGACACTTGTATTGACAAGAGGGCAAAACAGAATCTGATCTAGATCTAATCTGAGCCTTTTCATGGAGACAAGTTAGATCTTATATACAGAAAGACTGTGAGGAGGATATAAGAGAGGTCAAGCAGTCTGGGATGACTAGAGGAGGGATTTAGGGAAGATCTTGAGGAGGAGTCTAAGGAGGATCTTGATGGGACTGGGGTGATTAGAGACCCCACTCTAGGAACCATGAAAATGGAATTAAAGGTGGGAAGTAGCTAAAGGCTATCTGGAGATAACAGAAAATGGAGGGCTAGGATAGGTTAAGGGTAACAGAGATTTGGGCATAGAGATAATAGACAGCTTATGGCCTCAGGTGAACATCATGTCAAGTGAAAATTCAAGGAAAGAGTTCAAAGGGGGCCCCAGAGCCTGTACTCCATCAATATTAGCACTAGAGTCAAAGAACTTGAGTTCAAATGCTTGTCACTGCTGTGATATTGATATGTGACATTTCTTCTCCCTGAGCCTGGGTTCCTCATTTTGAAGAAGAGGCTGTTGGACTATCTGGCTTCTGAAGGTCTTCTCAAGCTTTTAGATATATCATGGAATGTTTAAAAAATTTACCTCCACTTTTCTCATCTTATACCCATTAAAATCAGTTTTTCTAGTTGAAAGATCTGTTTTGTTATATCTTTAGGACTGGGACAATAGAAAGGAAATAGATATGTCTTATCTGTTCAGAGGCTCAAGATTTACATACTTTCTTCAGTTACATTTGGGAAAGTTGAAAGAGTGTGATTAAATGATTAGGCACTGATTTATTTGATGCCCAGTCATTTCTGCCTCCATGAAATAATTCCATACAATTGAACTGGGCCATGACCTTCAATGAGCTAAATTCATTATTCCATTCTTGTGATCATGAATGACCCACTTATGCTAAAAATTATCCCTAAGAGGATTAAGTGCAGGTATATAAAACTTTGTCCACATTTTAGCTGTTTTGAATCCTGGAACTATACTCAGAGAACAGACTGTCTACCTTTTCTCATGGTTCATTTCCTTTGCAGCAGACACTAGGCATTCAATATTTTCATAAACAAATTTACAAATGCATGTAAACTACAAATTCAGTTCTCAGAATCTGTATTTGCTATTGACATAGCTCTTTTCATATAAATTATTTTACTTGTAAAGTTGAGCATAATCAATGAACCTAACAGTAAAAATAATAAGATGACAATTTGTTCCAATAACAACTTTCATATGTTATTTGGAAAGAACCTCTGAGGTCATTTAATCCAACATTTTACTCACCATAGCAATCCTTCCTAAAACTTCTTTGGTAGATGCCTTTCATTGAGGTATAATTAACAGTTTCTGAAACAGCAAAACACAATGGTTGATCTGTGATAAGAAATTTTTTTTTCTGGTGTGTTGTACTTAAAATGCTGCTTACTTTATATTTTTAAAAAATCAACACAAAAGGGATACTGGCATATTTCTTAAAGTAGGGGGAATGATTTCTAAAGTTTTTCCCAAAATCTTTAATACGAAAATAAATACAAATGTAACAAATACAAAAAAGGAATTACATTTCCTGAATTCAAAATGAAAACTTTTAGCTGTTGAAATTGCTATACTAACTATATATAAAAATAGTTCATTATTGAGCATGTGTTCCCTTTTATAGACAAATATACCTAGGCATATCCCACGGTGCATTTCACATGCATACTGACTTAAAATGGAATTTGTATCTTTCCTGTCAACACCTCCCCCCCATCACTTGTCTTTTTTGTTTAGTAATATTATCACTCATCCAAAATCTTACAATTCTATATGGATAACATTAGTAGCAAGTGAATCCAAATAGCAGGCTGATCTGTGTTTTATTTTTGTTACAAAATGTATTCAGTCTTATTCCATCTGCATGATTGCCTGAGCCTCAGAGAATGCTAATTTCTGATCCCATTCTTGGTCACATTCAAATGTGATTTGGGAAGGACATGGGTTACAGGCTAATACATATATATATATATATATATATATATATATGCACTATATATATATATATATATATACACACTATATATATATATATACACACATATATACACACATGTATATGTATAGAGGAAGTGAAGACAGCTGAAAATACCATTATTTCTTTTACAAAGTCACTACTATTTTCTAGGAAGTATATACTGCCATGCCATTTTCTTTCTGTGTGCCAAAGTCCTCCATGTGTGAGACTCCAGCTTTCTTTACAAGGGGAGTCATGACCCCCATAGGGCTTCCATCTGTCTGCCTGGAGCAGGTGGTCTCTTAGGTATAGCAGCTTGAGGTTGTTATCAGACCAGTAAGAGATATGTTGACATTTTTTTAATCCTGCCTTCAATTGTTTTGTTATTCTTTACAACTACATTTTTAGGGATTTTATGACTAAAAAAGAAACCATAGTTTTACTGTTAATAATTGTTTCAATATGTTGATGTGAACAAATTTCTGCATGCATGTGCATGCATACACACACATACATCCATATCTGTCTATATATGTATATGTGTGTATGCCCAGCTTAAAGATCTCCAGAAGATAAGAATATATGATTTGAAGCAATTGACCATATAACAATCAAATCTCAAGTATGGACAACCCCCCTATATTAATGAATAAATTATAATAAATGATAAACAAAAAATCACATATTAAGTGATTACTTTGTACTAAAAACTGTGAAAAGCTAAAGGTTCAAAAGCAGAGACAGTATCTACTATCAAATAGTTTGGATTCTAATGGGGTGGGGGATGAAGATAACATACATAAGGTAGTGGTAACCAAGAAAGACATTTTAGTTTGAAAAGTAACAGGATGTGTAAAAAAAAATACCATAGTGAAGTAGAATAACATGTCTTTCCCCCACTCCCACCCCTTTAAAAAAGGAGCAATAGTAGTGATGTGATTTTTTTAATATAAATTATTCATGATGTGATCATATTTCAAGAAGTAGAGAAAGGTCAGGAAAGGGGAAAGGTCAGAATACAGGAACAGAGGCAAAGTTGTGGTTGGGAAGATGGCTGGGTATAGGCAGTCATCAATCAGGACAGTGGGGAAAAAAGGAAGAAAGGAAGGAAGGGAGGGAGGGAGGGAGGGAGGGAGGAAGGAAGGAAGGAAGGAAGGAAGGAAGGAAGGAAGGAAGGAAGGAAGGAAGGAAGGAAGGAAGGAAGGAAGGAAGGAAGGAAGGAAGGAAGGAAGGAAGGAAGGAAGGAAGGGAAGGAGGGAGGGAGGGAAGGAGGGAGGGAGGGAAGGAAGGGAGGAAAGGAAGGGAGGGAAGGAGGGGGGGAAGGGAAGGAAGGAGGGAGGGAGGGAGAAAGGAAGGGAGGGGAAGGAAAGAGACAAATTTAAATTACAGAAATCTTTTTTCTCTATTTCACTTTTAGAAAGCAGAATGATATTGTTTAACAAGAACACTTAAAGGACTCAAAGTAAAAGTTTGTTTCATACTGGGATCCAACATTTATGTTACTTAGCCAAATCTTATGCAAAATGGAACTGGATATAACATGAGTTCTAGCTTGCTGGGAGATTTGGGGAGTCCTGATAATTCCAGCTGGAAATTCAGCAAAATATATTCTCATGGCATTTCACTTCCTAGTTTCAGAACAGGAACAGAACTGGAAAGGGGACTATTTAAATGTTTTGGCAACTCTAAGGTTCAACAGCTTAAGAAAAATTAAATTAAATTAAAAGTTGTGGGAAGAGAGATGTTTTTAACTTAAATCCCTAAAAGTGCAGATGGATGTAAAAAAAAAAAAAAAGGAACAGATTTGGAGAAAAGAAGAATCTATTTTTTAAAGGTTTTTTTTTTTTTTAATTGTAGTCCTAGCACTAATACAAAAAGTAGTTTTGAAAGGCCTTAACCTCCTGAAATTTCTGCTGGGCCTTCAAGGACATCCCCTGGCAATACATTTGCATTTCCAGCTGGAGCTGGCAATACATGAAGGAAACCCCACAAATAAGCCCACCCCTGGTTCAGGAAGTATAGCGAAACAGAAAGGACAATAGTCATCACTTTAGTAAAGCACAAGTTATTTATCCCAACCTCACCTCTGGTTGTGTGTGTGTGTGTGTGTGTGTGTGTGTGTGTGTGTGCGTGCGCGCATGCATGTGTGTGTATGTGTGTGTATGTGTGTCTCTGTGTGCGTGTGTCTGTAAATGTTTGTGTGGGCATGCATGGCTAGTATAGCATGGGCATTTGAGAAACCAGCAGCCATCATCTTCTCAAGGTATTTTAGCTCTACAAGCAGCCCTGTGTATATGATTTGAACTCCTTGAGAGAAAATTTTGCCTTTTTTTATATATCCAGTGCTTTGCATAGTACCTGCCACATAGTAAGTACTTTATAACTGCTTATTGACTGACAAGTATAACTTTTGAATGAAACATTTGAAGGAAATAATAAAATGTGAACTTCCACAAAAAGTGCCCCTGAGTCCCATCACCGTTCTCCAAATAAATAAATGACCTAAGTTCTGATTTCTCTCTAGCATGGAGACTTTCTGGAACAGTACACTGTCGATCTGAAATTATGCAAGCATCAGAAATCAAATTGTCTCCCCGACTTGCCAGTAAAAAGTATTGGCCAGTCCTAAGGCAGCAGTAGATTATTTTTTCAGATGAAATAAGGGGTAAGATTTCTGAGCAGAGAAGAATCCTAACGGATCAGTTGACAACCTAAGCACAATAGTTTTTGTACGAGAAACTGTCCGGGCAAATTAATACTTCTTGACGATGAAGAGGACACCACCTTTATCCTTTTGGTCTACAAGGGCACGGGAACTCTGCATGTAAATGGGCTGTACTGAATCTTGGATAATGATTTCTCTGATGTAGAATTATTGCTGCTACCACAGGCTCTGGGAGTGCATGGCTAATTGTATGGTGTCAGACGGTAGGTGTGACAGTGGTAAAATTTTAAGAGGCACATCAGTGCAGCTTTATACAGTATAATAGGCACTGATTAGCCAACCATGTGGTGTGGTAGCAGTGGGCTTTGCCGCTGACTGTGAGATGTGAGAACTGAAGCAGATTTGAGCTGTAAAAAGGGCAAACAGTAGAGGCAGCTCAGGGTTTTGTGGGGAGATGGTAATGGTGAGGAAGGACAGGCGTTAGAGGAATGGGTTTCTCCAAGTCTCAGAACTGCCTTGATCATTGCTTTCAGGAAAACTTGACCTAAACCAGGAAGCCCTTTGCTTGTGGATATTTCAAAAAATCCAACAATTCGGGAAGTAGAAGATGACTTCCAACTTTCTGCTGGGGAACCAGACTATGATAATAGCTCAGTTTTATGTCACACTCTAAGGTTCGCACGTTATTTCATATGCCTATCTCATTTGATGACAAGTGCTATTATTATTCTCATTTTACAGATGAGGAAACTGTACTTCAGAGAGAATAAGTGTCCAGGGTCACATACCTAGCAGTTATTTGAGGGCCAGTTACAACAAAGGTTTTCTTGACCTGAAGAACGTACTCTTCCCATTAAACCAATGTTTGTATACTACTTATTAGTAAACCAGATAAATAAAATGCCAAACATTGAATTCAGAAGTTCTATTTCCTACCTTGTCTATTAACATCAAGCAAATCACTATTCATCTTTGCCTAGATCCCTGCAATGCTCTGCCCACCAATTAATAATTAAATATGAGAAGACAGTGTGATAAAGCATGGACAGTATTGGATTTCAGTCAGAGAAAGTGAAAGTAAATGCGTGCATTGTTCCCTACTATCTGTAGGATTTAGGAGGAGTCTTTAGGGCCTTCGTTTCCTTATCTGTAAAATGAATGAGGTGGAAAAGATGATCTTCAAGGTCTTTCTAGCTCTAAATCCAATGATCCTATTTATGATGTAATACTTAAAAGCATCAAAAGAATGGAGATTCCACAGTCTCTTTATGCCATTATTTAGTCATTTATTTTGTCCCCAAATTGTTCCTTAAATACTTAAATCTTTCTCTTTGGGTCCTTTTCCCCCTAGGATACTATGTAAATAAGGAAAATAACATGCTAGTGCCTTCCATTATGATATTTCAAATTCCCAAGAGTCATTAAGCGTTATTTGTTTCTTAATCTGTCTTCTCCCTTTAGGAAATCCATATAGGACAAAATAAGTTGAAAAAAGTATGGTCAAAGCCAAGGATTCTTAGCACTTATGTGTTGTCCTATGAAATATATCCCATATTGCCGGTTTAAATAGCAGTCCCAAATGAGTGGCAAAATCATGTTAAGTATCTTATGTAGTAAAGCTATGTTTTGTTTTGTTCTTTTAAACCCATGTCCTGTCTTCCTAGTATTTATTTTTTTAGATAAATTTAACACTATCACTGTGTGACATAAAGATTTTAAGAGGATAATCTATAAACTCATCAAAGGATTCCTTGATGAAGGCACCAGAAAGTAAAAGGAAGACTTTGTAAGCAATATTTTACAGAGGGTCACATCTTTATCTTTATACAACTGGCTAACAGAGGAAGAGGATGCAAAATGCCACTGTGTTTTGTTTGTTGACTACACAACATTTTATTTAATAAGGCAACACACCACCTTAAAAGTCCTCCTCCAACAAGATGTCTGTCAAAATTATAGAAATTTCAGTAAAAAATATAAAGCAGACACAGAATTTGGAAGAGAGAAAGATGCCCTTAATATTTTTTTAATAGAAAGGGCAGCTAGGTGGCACAGTGGATAGAGCACTAACCCTGGAATGAAGAGGATCTGAGTTCAAATCCAGCCTCAGGCACTTATAGGTACACTGACTGTATGACCTTGGGCAAATCACTTAACCCCATAGTCTCCAAAAAGGAGTATAAGGGGATCCTGAGAACAAAAAATTTGAGATCTACTGATGGAAGAGAAATAACAATAGATTTGGTATCAGAGGACCTTGGTTAAATAATCTGGTTCAGCTACTTAATGCTTATTTGACCTTGAACAACACTCAGAGGTATGTTGTTTGTAAATGAGGGGGTTGAAGTAGACAAATTCTGGTATGTCTTTTATCACTCTGTCTTTGATCCCTTTTATAAATCCTGATCAACCTTATATGACTGTGATGAGCAACTGGGGAAATAGATCACAATCCTGGCACAAATGCATTTGAGTTATAATAGGTAGGTTGGAGAGCTTTTATTTCTCTTTCTGGCCTACTCCTTTCCTCAACTCCTCAAGAAAGGAGGGTCTATTAGATGATTAGAGGAGAGCAAAAGACTGCTGAAAGGAAAAAGGAAAGCCTCATTCAGAGGCAGAATAGGAAGCCCTTGAGAAATTATTAGTAGCAGCAGAAATAGCCAAAATGTTGACAGTCAGCTTAGTAGGGCCCAAAGGTCCCTGACCTCAGGAGGTATCAATAGGAAGTCTGGGTGGCCTGGAGGTAGTGTGCAGCCTATCAAGATTGATAAAGGAAGGGAAGGTAAGTGGAGTCAGAGTTCAAGGGGTCTCTATCAGTGATAGGCTTGTTTGTTCTTAGCTATTGGACCTCGATATATGTCCCTATTATATCTTTATTTCTGATAGCATCATGATGGTTGGAGAAAAATTCTCAAAGTCAGAAGGATCTTAGTTCAAGTCCTGTCTCTGACACATACTGGCTATATGGCCCTTTCCCTTAATCTTTATGTTCTCTAGACACTTCTCCAAGACTAGAAGGTGCTGACCTGTATTGCTATATGGAATGTCATCATCTGGGAGTTTCCTATACTAATGACATAATACGTTCAGTCCTTACACACGTTACTATGTTTAAAATATATTTGATTGCTTTGGCTGTTATTTGATGAGCTAATCAGAGTACCCAAGAAGTAGGGTTCTAAACCTGGGGTCTTTGAATAGATTTCAGGAGTTCCATGAACTTGGATAGGAAATATAGATATATCTTTATTTTCAGTAACCTTTGGTTTACTTTATAATTCTCTGAGTTTTATTTAAAGCATTATTCTGATAAGATTAACATAGACTTCACCAGATGGTAAAATGGTCTATGTCACAAAAAGTTCAAGAACTTCTGACCCAAAAGAAATATGAAAAAAGAAGCCTTTCGAATGAGAACAAACTGCATACTATGATAATCAATACTTAGAAGTATTCTCTCTTTTTCATAAGAAATATAATGTCCAAATAACATATAAAAATAGCGGAGGACAAAGTCCAGGACATTTGCTTGCCAATATCATGGAATCAAATCTAGTACTGCTCCTTTAGGTTCTGGACCAGATGTCAGGAAGAATGCAAGTTAATAAGTATTTATTCTGCACTTAATACATGCCAAGAACTGTGCTAACTTCTAAAAATGCAAAGAGAAGCAAAAATATAGTCTTTACCCTCAAGTAACTCAGCATGAATGCACGGTGATCCCAAAGGAAAGGCATTAGCAGTAATGTATGTTGGGAGGAGTTACTCAGAAAAGGTCTCCTGCAGAAAGTGGGTCTTGAAGGAAACCAAAGACTGCAAGAGAAGAAAGTGAGGAGGGAGAGCCTTCTAGGTGTAGGGAAGAGTCAGTCAAAAGACACTAGGTATTCCCTGACAAAATCTAAATTCCTCACCCTCATCTTCCCAACTCAAAGTCCAGCTCTCTCTCTGTTATACCAAGGCTACCTTTATACAGATCTGGTGTATATGCATATGGTGACAGTTATGGAGTCAAACTCAAATAGAAACAGAAGCCACTAATATATGCATAAAGATCCCTGCAGGCCACATATTGACTTAGTTTTGTTTTTTGTTTTTTTTGTTTTTTAATAAGTTCTTGCATTATTACGAAGTTCCAAGTCTACCAGAAAAAACTCTCGCACACTGTGGTCGTTACTGTGCTCAAAGTTCTCCTGGTTCTGCTCCTTTCGCTCAGCATCAGATCATATAAGTCCTTCCAGGCCTCCCTGAAGGCTTCCTGTAAAACATTTTTTATGGCACAATAGTACTCCATTACATTCATATACCATAATTTATTCAACCATTCCCCAGTTGATGGGCATCCCCTTGACTTCCAGTTTTGGGCAACTACAAAGAATGCTGCTATAAATATTTTTGTACATGTGGGACCCTTTCCCATTTTTATGATTTCTTGGGGATACAGTCCTAGTAGCGATATTGCTAAGTCAAAGGGTATGCACATTTTTGCAGCCCTGTGGGCATACTTCCAAATTGCTCTTTAGAATGGTTGTATGAGCTCACAGCTCCACCAACAATGAATTGGTGTTCCAATTCTCCCACATCCTCTCCAGCATTTATCATTTTCTTGTTCTGTCATGTTTGCCAATCTTATAGGTGTGATGTGCTACTTCAGAGTTGTTTTGATTTGCATCTCTCTAATCAACAGTGATTTAGAGTATTTTTTTCATATGATTATAAATATTTTTAATTTCTTCCTCTGAAAATTGCCTGTTCATATCCTTTGACCATTTATCAGTTGAGGAATGACTTGCATGATTATACATTTGAGTCAGTTCTCCATATATTCTAGAAGTGAGGCCTTTATCCCCAAGCATAGCCGTAAAAATTCTTTCCCAATTTACTACATCCCTCTAAATTGTGGTTGCATTGGGTTTGGTTGTGCAAAAATTTTTCAGTTTAATGTAATCAAAATTATCCATCTTGCATTTCATAATGCTTTCTATCTCTTCTTTAGTAAAAAATTCTTCCCTTCTCCATAAATCTGATAAATACACTATTCCTTGCTCCTCCAGTTTATTCATGGTATCAATCTTTATACCTAAATCATGTACCCATTTGGACTTTATTCTTGTGTATGGTGTCAGGCATGGGTCTATGCCTAACTTCCTCCACACTGTTATCCAGTTTTCCCAGCAATTTTTGTCAAACAGTGAGTTCTTATCCCAGAAGCTGGGGTCCTTGGGTTTATCAAACAGGAAGTTGCTATATTCCTTGCCTACTGTGTCTTGAGTGCCAAGTCTATTCCACTTGTCTACCCCTCTGTTTCTTAGCCAATACCAAGTGGTTTTGATAATTGCTGCTTTATAGTACAATTTGAGGTCTGGTAGCGCTAGGCCACCTTCTCAAGCATTTCTTTTCATTAGTCCCTTTGATATTCTGGACCTTTTTTTCTTCCAAATGAATTTTGATATTATTTTATCCAGCTCTAGAAAATAATTACCTGATAGTTTAATTGGTATAGCACTAAATAAGTAAATTAATTTAGGTAGAATTGTCACTTTTATTATATTAGCTTGGCCTACCCATGAACAATTGATATTTTTCCACTTACTTAAATCTGACTTTATTTGTGCAAAAAGTGTCTTGTAATTGTGTTCATATAATCCCTGGATTTGTTTTGGCAGGTAAACTCCTAAGTATTTTATAGTGTCTACCTTAACTTTAAATGGGATTTCTATTTCTATCACTTGCTGTTGGACTTTGTTGCTAATACATAGGAATGTAGAAGGTTTGTGTGGGTTTATTTTATAACCTGCAACTTTGCCAAAGCTGTTTATTATTTCAAGTAGTTTTTTACTTGAATCTCTGGGATTCTCTAAGTATATCATCACATCATCTGTAAAGAGTGATAACTTACTTTCTTCTTTGGCTATTCTTATTCCTTCAATTTCTTTATCTTGTGTAATTGCTATAGCTAACATTTCTAGTACCATATGGAATAATAGTGGTGATAACAGACATCCTTGTTTCACCCCTGATCTTATTGGAAATGCATCTAGCTTATCCCCATTGCATATAATGCTTGCTGAAGGTTTTAGGTAGATACTGCTTATTATTTTATGGAAAGTTCCCTTTATTCCTATGTTCTGCAGTGTTTTTAAGAGGAATGGGTGTTGTATTTTGTCAAAAGCTTTTTCTGCATATATTGAGATAATCATGTGTTTTTTGTTAGTTTTGTTGTTGATATGATCAATAATGCTAATAGTTTTCCTAATATTGAACCAGCCCTGCATTCCTGCTATGAATCCTACCTGATCATAATGTATTATTCTCATGATAAGTTCCTGCATTCTTTTTGCTAAAATCTTACTTAAAAATTTTACATCTATATTCATTAGAGAAATTGGTCTATATTTTTCTTTCTCTGTTTTGTCTCTTCCTGGTTTGGGTATCAAAACCACATTTGTATCATAGAAAGAATTTGGGAGGACTCCTTCTTCCCCCATTTTCAAATATAGTATTGGAATTACCTGTTCTTTAAATGTTTGATAGAATTCACTTGTGAATCCATCTGGCCCTGGAGATTTTTTCCTAGGGAGTTCATTGATGGCTTGTTCAATTTCTTTTTATGAGATAGGGTTGTTTAAGTATTCAACTTCCTCTTCTGTTAATCTGGGCAATTTGTATTTTTTAAAATATTCATCCATCTCATTTAGATTATCGAATTTGTGGGCATAAATTTGGGCAAAGTAATGTCTGATTATTGTTTTAATTTCCTCCTCATCAGAGGTGAGTTTGCCCCTTTCATTTTTAATATTAGTAATTTGATTTTCTTCTTTCTTTTTTAAATCAAATTGACCAAAAGTTTATCAATTTTATTAGTTTTTTCATAAAACCAACTATTGGTTTTATTTATTAATTCAATAGTTTTCTTTATTTCAATTTTATTAATCTCTCCTTTGGTTTTCAGTATTTTTAATTTGGTATTTACTTGGGAAATTTCAATTTCTTCTTTTTCTAGCTTCTTCAGCTGCATGCCCAAGTTATTGATCTCCTCTTTCTCTATTTTATTTATGTAGGCATTCAAAGATATAAAACTTCCCCTAAGAACTGCTTTTGCAGTATCCCATAAGATTTGGTATGTTGTCTCATTATTGTCATTCTCTTGAATGAAGTTATTGATTGTTTCTATGATTTCTTCTTTAACCCATTCCTTCTTTAGGATTAGATTATTTAGTTTCCAATTGATTTTTGGTTTATCTTACCATTGCCTTTTATTACATATAATTTTTATTGCATTATGATCTGAGAAGGATACATTGATTATCTCTGCCTTTCTGCACAGGATTGTGACATTTTTATGTCCTAGTACATGGTCAATTTTTGTAAATGTTTCATGTACCGCTGAGAAAAAGGTATATTCCTTTCTATTCCCATTCAATTTTCTCCAAAGATCTATCATATCTACCTTATCCAGAGTTTTATTTACCTCCTTAACCTCTTTCTTGTTTATTTTGAGGTTAGATTTATTGAGTTCAGAGAGGAGGAGGTTGAGGTCCCCCACTAGTATAGTTTTGCTGTCAATTTCTTCCTTCAGTTCCTCCAACCTCTCCTCTCAGAATCTGGATGCTATACCACTTGGACCATCATGTTTAGTAATGATATTGCTTCATTGTCTATGGTGCCTTTTAGCAGGATATAGCTTTCATCCTTATCCCTTTTGATTAGATCTATTTCTGCTTTTGCTTTGTCTGAGATTAGGATTGCTACTCCTGCCTTTCTTACATGAGCTGAAGCACAATATATTCTGCTCCATCCTTTGACTTTTATCCTATGTGTATCCCCCCCATTTCAAATGTGTTTCTTGTAAACAGCATAATGTTGGATTATGGCTTTTAATCCATTCTGCTATCCATATGTGTTTTATGGGAGAATTCATTCCATTCACAGTTATGATTACAATCTATGTATTTCCCTCCATCTTCTTTCCCACCATTTGTACTTTTAGCTCTCTTGTCTCCCTTCCCCTCCTCAATAGTATTCACTTTTCACCACCTCCTCCTGCAGCCTTCCCCTCCTTCTTTTAGCTCCCCTCCCTTTTACTCCCCTTTGCTCTTATTGCTTCTTCCCTCCCTTTTAGCCTCCCTCTCCTTTCTTCCCCCTTCCTCTCCTACTGCCTATAGAGCTTCTTAGGATTATCTACTTAAGTTTATTGTTCCCTCCTTTAAGCAAATCGGATGAGAGTACCTCTCAAACAATGCTCATCTCCCTCCCCTCTTTCCCTCTACTATAATTTTGTACTTCTTCCTGTGATGTAATTTGCCATTTTCTGCTTCCTCCTTTTCACACCTCCTATTACAATCCCTTCTCATATTTAAATCATATTTTTAACATGACATCATTTGCTTTATACCCATTCCCTCTATGCATATCCTTTTTATATTTCATCATAGCTGCACAATTCTCAAGATTAACAGGTATCATCTTCCCTTATAGGGAGGTAAACAGTTTGCCCTAATTGAGTAACAAGTTTTTGTTTTTGTATTTTTCCCCCCTGTTTACCTTTTTATGATTCTCTTGAGACATGCATTTAAAGATCGAATTTTCTATTGAGTTCTGGCATTTTGGTCAGGAAACTCTGGAAATCCCTTACTTCATTGAATGACTTTCTCCTTGCCTGAAATGTTATGCTGAACTTTGCTGAGTAGGTGATACTTGGTTGTAGTCCCAACTCCTTTGCCTTGCAGAATACTGGGTTCCAATTCTTTCGATCTTTTAATGTAGAAGCTGCAAGGTTCTATGTGATCATGACTGTATCTCCTTGATATTTGAATTGTTTCTTTCTGGCTGCTTGTAGTATTTTTTCCTTCACTTGATAGCTCTGGAAGTTGGCAACGATATTTCTTGGGGTTTTGAGTTTGGGATCCCTTTCAGGAGGGGAATGGTGGATTCTTTCTATGACTATTTTGTCCTCTGAATCTAGCACTTCTGGGCAGTTTTCCTTGATGATTTCCTGGAAGATATTGTCCAGGTTCTTTTCTACATCATGGGTTTCTGGCAGGCCAATAATTCTTAGATTTTTCTCTCCTGGATCTATTTTCCAGGTCAGTTGTTTTTCCAATTAGATATTTTACATTTTCTTCTATCTTTTCATTCTTTAGATTTTGTTTGACTGATTCTTGCTGTCTCATTGAGTCATTAGTTTCTACTTGCCCAATTCTAATCTTTATCAAATTGTTTTCTTCAGTTAACTTTTGCATCTCCTTTTCCATCTGTCCAGTTTTTCCTTTCAAGGAGCTATTTTCTCCAGTTAATTTTTGTACTTCCTTTTCCATTTGACCATTTTTCCCAATTAGGTGTTGTGTTTCCTTTTCCATTTGACCAACTGTTCCTTTTAGGGAGTTATTTTCTCCAGTTAATTTTTGAACTTCCTTTTCCATTTGTTCAATTTTCCTTTTCAAAGAGATGTTCTCATCAGTGAATTCTGTTTTTACAATTTTAAAATCATTGGCCAGTTTTTCCTCTATTTCCTTCTTTAGCTGTTCCAGGAGAGCTGCTTGTGCTTGGGAGCAGTTCATAGTCCCTTCTGAAGTTTCAGATAGAAGTACAGTCTCAGCTCTGACCTCTTTGTTGTTTGTGTTTTGGTCCTTATCCCCATAGAAAGATTCTATGGTTTTTTCACCCTTCATCTGCTTTTTCTTATTCATGATGTTGACTGAATATTGTGGCTTCTGTTTCTTTCAGTCAGAAGCTACAGAACTTTGTGTTGAGCTGATGTGTGAAAAAGCTAAAACCAGGTTTTTGTTTTGTGTTTCCCCGATCAACCCTGGGGTTAGCTTGTTAAGTATGTGGGAGGAGTGGTCTGGTCACAGGAGATCTCCTCAGCTGCACTGAGGCAAAGGCAATCTCAGGGGATGATGATCTCTGCTTCCTTATTGTCTTCCCATTTCCCCTGGAGTGCTGAGGCACACCTACATGCTAATGCATATTACCACGCCTCCTGGGACTCCTCTCCTGGCGCTGAGGCTTGCCTGGGTCCTAGTGTGAGTTTTCTCTGCCCTGGGTCCTCTGTCCTTCTGGTTTGCCTCCACCACAATACAAGGAATTTTCCTTAACTATTTTCCTAGCCTCAGATGTTATGAGACTATTGGTCCCTTCTGCTGTTCCCACTGATCCAGAATTTTTCTGGGGAAATATTTTATAGTTCTTTCATGGTCATCAAGGTGGGAGGAGAGAGCATTTACTGATCACTCCACCATCCTGGCTCCCGGAAGTTCAAGTAGATGACTTACCAATGTTTAATCTTTGGGCTGAAAGTCTCAGGAGCTGCTGTGCTGATATCTGGCACTCAGCGGCTCTCAATGGCTTGGCTAGGCTTGTCTCCAGCCCTTGGGTGCTGCTCTGCCAGTTCCACCTGCTCGGGTTTCCTGGGCCCCTTCTGCTCTGCTGTGCTGGACAAGCTGCATTGTGCACTAGAGGCTCTCCCCTGTGGAACAGATCCTTCCCGTGTATCTTCCAGTCCAACCTGGGCTCCGAATCCATCACAGTCTGTCTCCCACTGGATTCCCCACCTCCAAAATTTGGTCAGATTCTCCTTTCAGAGGTATCTGAAGGAGTTTGTCCAAGAGCTTAGGTGAGTCGTTGCTCTCTCCGCCATCTTGGCTCCACCCCTTGACTTAGTTTTAAAATGCAACATTAACTATGTTTTATTGTATTCTTATTTACTTTGTTAAATAGTTCCCAATTACTTTTTAACCTGGTTTGGGCCAGGAATGTCTAATTTCCTTGGAGATTGGTGCCTTTCACCCTATGACCTCAGAGATAGGAAAGCAAGCATCTTCTTGAGTTGAATTTTTCTTCTATTCACCAAGTAGCTGCCATTATTAACCAGCTGAATACCTGCCCTGAAGCATAAACCCAAGTATCCTAGGCCATCATGAACTCTATTCTGTTGTGGCCTGAAGATCCCAGGATCCTAGGAAATTTCCCTCCTTGTTTCCTTTCCAAACCCCATTCTAGTCCCATTTTAGAGTTTTTAATCACAGATGAGGTGTGAGGGAGTCCTAGGTAGTTTGGGGAAATCAGTCCAGTCCTACAGTAAGTGGGATGGTGTTTGGACGCCCTGAAATGGATGTATTAGTCCTGGCCTCAGGTTAAGGGTATGATGGGCTGCCTAATTATCCTTCCCTTACTGTCTATGACATCCATGGATAATCCCTTGGGTGTTTCCAATGATCTTTCTTCTAGGGACTTCCCTTAAATACACCAAAAGGGAAAGTCTATTTGTTGCTTTCAGCTGTAGGCAATGAAGTATAATGTAGAGCATTGGTATCAAAGAAATACCCTGTGGGACATCCCCTAGTGTGGCCAAACAAAAATAAAATGCAATTTTAAATTGTACATGGGAAATATTCAATAAAACAAAGAAAAGTACAGTAAAACAAAGGCACGGTTAATATATAATTTTCCAAGTCACTCTGCAGCCTGCAGGGACCTTTTAGTGATCCCCATTTCTATTTGAGTTTGACACCACCTGGGTTGAAGTCCTGACAGTAAGGCACAAGATATATGCTGACCACCTGACTTGAGGGAAGTCACCATAAACTTCCAGTGCTAATGAATAATTTCTGATCTGCATGGACAGACAGGGTTCCTATAGCAGAGGAAATAATAGCTCTCAAAGGAAAAATATTTTCAGCACTGAATAATTCACCTTTGAAGTCCTTTTACCTCAATAATGGAATCTATCTGGTATTATCATTATTACCCATTTGACAGATGAAGAAACTGAGGATCAGAAAGGATAATTGATTTATTCATAGATAAATAACTAGTAAGTATTGGAGGCAGGACTTTGAACTAGGTTTTCTAATCTACAAATTCAGAATTTTGTCCAGAAAGATGGGCATTGGTGTCAGATGACAGATGTACATTTTCCTTTTCATCTTCCCTGCTTAGTCCTTCCCTCACATCTGTTGCAATAGCCTGTGGGTTGGTCTCCCTGAATCATCTTTTTTCATTTAAATTCATCCTCCACTCAGCTGTCAAAGTGATCTTCCATTCAGCATTTACCCTCCTACTCAATAAATGTCAATGACTTCATATCACCTCCAGAATCAAATAAAAAATCCTCTTGACTTCGTAAGTCTTTCATAAGCCACCCCTTCCCCCACCTTTTTAGTCTTTTTAGACTGCATCCCCCAGATCCTCAGCTTGCCCTTCCCATGTATTCTGTGCTCCAGTGACACTGGCCTCCTTGCTGTTCCTTGAACAAGACACTCCATCTCTCAACTCTAGATATTTTTTTCTCACTTTCCCCCATGCCTGGAATGTTCTCCCTTCTCATCTCTGCCTCCTGGTTTCCCTGGCTTTCTTCAGGGCCCAGATAAAATCCTTCTTTCTACAGGAAGCCTTTTCTAACTTTTCTTAATTCTAGTGCCTTCCCTCTATTATTTTCAACTTATCCTATATATAGTTACAAGGCAGGGACTATCATTTTCTTTTGTTCTTCTTTGTATCCTCAGTGCTTAGCATAGTTTCTGACACATCACAGGCATTTAATAAACATTTGTTGACTGATTGACTTCTCCCTGCCCCTACTATCCCAGAATTCAACTGTCTTCCTATCTGTGAGATGGCAACCTTACCACTTTCCCTGACACTAGCTTCTAGAATCCTGTTGGTCTCACCATCTGCAACGTCTTTGTGCTTTGCAGACTCCTGGCATTGTCATGACCTATTACAGTAACTTAAAGATCCCTTGGCCTTGCCCTCTGCCCTTCAACAGTAACTTTAGGACTTCTCCTCTGCTCCACCTATTCTGTAGGTAAATTTTATTTTATATGTTGTCTTTCCTAATTAAAGTGTTCATTCCTTGAAAGCAATGACTGTCTTCAATATTTAGCATAATATTTAGAATTTGCAAAGCTTTCTCATTTGAAGAAGATAAGAATTGAGAAAAGGCTATCAGATTCTGCAGTTAGGAGATTATGGGTAACCTTGAAGAGAATCATGTTAGGCTAATGGTGGAATTAGAAGTGAATGGACATTGAGGAAATGGAGGTAGAAACAATAAGGATAAATGATTCTTCCTAGAAATTCAGTACCAAAGGGGAAGAGAGATAAATGCAATAGCTCTTAGGGAATGACCACATCAATTGCAGTTTTTTTTAAATGGGAGTAGAC